>NC_143563.1:26891250-29697500 GCF_054136105.1 Typopeltis vanoorti
CTAATTGCACTATTAGTGTTGTTATGGATAAAACGACACTAATTAATGAATCACATGTCCTTTCATACAGAAACTATGCTATTTAGACTCAAGCAAAACCATATGTCACCGGCAAACACATTACCTAACTACAAACTATTGTTATTAATTAGATGTGTGTGAGTTCGTATTCTTCCCCAAAGCAGCAATAAGGTTCAACCGAAAGTGTTAAAATTCGTAAACGTGTTAAAACTTAGAAATATATATATAGTGAAATTGTTGTGGCAGTTTCACATATGGAATTTGGTTGAAGAGTGTTAGCATTTCAATTCAACTGGAAGCTTGCTTTTATCTTTCAGTCGAGCGATTTCCTAAAATATATAAATACTGGGGTTAACTCAAAACACACTTTGTCCAAGTATTACTTAGCACTTCTGAAAATATATTGAGCCTTGGTTCAAGGAGGAAACCCTTCAACAATAAAAATCAATAAACAACAAACAATTGGTTGAAATGTGGTCATGTGGACAACACATGTTCACTTCAAATCTGAAAAAAAAACAGCAAGGGAAAGTGGAAGCAATAAAACCACATTGTTGTTCACTTAATCCTTCACTTTAGTTCACTTAAATTTGATTTTAAGGGTCTCATTTTTATATGATTCACCATCACAGTTTTAACTGTTGTTAACACAATGTTTAGACCAGGACTCATTTCCTTTGCAGCAAGAGCTTCTCTATGATTCATGCAATGTGTCTAAATACATTGTGGGGATTTTTCCCTCACAACGACTTATAAACTTTTAAACCTTCCAGACATAACTCGAGCACCATCAGTGCAAATTTCAACACAATTTTTCCACTGTATGTTTGCCTTACATATAAAATCATTCAATATTTTGAACAATTCAGATGCTGGTCATTATAAGAGGAACAAAGATAGCCGCCAGCGTGTTAGTTTCATGTATTATTGATGGTGAATTGCGAATTTGATTGATAATGTTTTTAGCGTCTTATGGTTAAGTGATGGGATTATGTTAGCATGTCAGAGGACTGCCAACCCCCGACCCTCTTCCCAGCACCTTGTAAGACAACAGCAGAGGAAATACCTCAACAGCTGATACTCATTCATTAGAGGACCCTGAAAACTATCAGATAGTCAGTAGGAAGAAGCGCAGGAAGGTGACTACAGCAGCAAAGCCCCAAGCACCAACAGACAAAGTGGCTATCACTGCAGACCATGAAGCACCAATGGACACAGCTGCACAGATCAAAGAACGAATCCACCAGTGATTCTACGCGATACGGAAAAATGGTCGACAGTTGTGGAGGTCATGAAAAACTCAGAAATTAATTTCACTTCAGCTAAAAACTCTGATCAAGGACTCCGAATTCAACCAGAAGGAGCATCGGACTACCACCGACTTACCAAATACATGGATTAGTTAGAAATTCCTTGCCACATGAATTTTAGCTAAAGAGCGAGAAAATAAAGGTGGTTATAAGAGGGCTAGTAGAAACTATAACATCAGAAGAAATAGCTCTGACCTAAAATCACAAGGCCTCGAACTGATTATGGTCTCTAGGAATAATAGGGCGGACAAGCGTCCCATGCAGCTGGTGCTGATTGAAATCATCAAGGACCAAAGAGAAATATATGATTTAGACTAGTGATTAAGACTGAACAACTCAGGCTGAAACCAACTGCAGGGCAATGCCACCGTTGCCAGAAATACGGGCATGTGCAGAAACTTTGCAGAGCGGAATACAAATGTGTGAAATGCGGGGCAGTCACCCTTCTCACACATGCGCAAACTGTGGTGGATCACACTCGGCGAACTATAAAGGTTGCACTCTCCACCCAGATAACATGACAAGAAACAGAAAAGCAGGCACTTCACCACCTCAAAAATGTGCAACATCCCTGGAAGGAGGAATCCATCAGCGAACAACAACACATAGCTCATATGCTGCAGCAGTTACCTCAAAGATCAAACCAGCAGAACCTACTCCCAACAATCAAAACTCAACTGCTATACTAGCTACCACTCTAGGGGAGATGCTACCGGCACCAACCCTAATCAAAGTGATACAAACAAGTTCCTAAAACACACTCAAGTAATATTCTCAATGATATGCAATGACTAATACGCCTACTTCAAATATCTTCATACAGATTGCATTCTGGAATGCTAACGGCCTAAGCAACAATCTCCTGGAACTACAAACTCTTAATAAACGAGATGCACCTTCGACCCTGTGACAACCTCAAATTAAGGTACTACACACTACTTAGGAATGACAGACTTAATGGCAGAGGAGGTGGCACGGCTATCTTTGTCAAAAAAGATATAAGATACAATGCGATCAAGAAGACAATGACTACAAACCTGGAAGAAACTGGAATTGAGATACACACACACACACACAAACAATGCAGGTAATCTAAAGCTATATTCAGTCTACAACCCTCCAGGCAAACCACTCATAGCGTCGGATCTCTCCCAGCTCCTCGACAGAAACGAAGAACATCAATAGTGGCAGGAGACCTAAATGCAAAACATACTGCATGGAACAGTAGAAACTCCAACAACAATCGGAAGAGTCTACACAAATTTGCTATGACAAGAAACATCATCATAGCAGGCCACCGAACCAACACACTACGGACGGCTGGACAGACCTGATGTGCTAGATATAGCCATTTTCAGGAACACTTCACACCAATTCCAGTTACAGGTTGTCAATGATCTTAGTTCCGATCACAACCCGGTACTACTAAGCCTAGGAGGAGAAACAGAAATCATTCCCATGCAGTCCTGCACAAATTTCAAAAAGTTCAACGCCACTCTCTACGACCTCACAGGCCCCCTCCCAACCATCTCCTCATCCAAAGTAGTAGACACAGCGATCACTAAGCTGGAAAGCACAATCGAAGCTGGCCTAGCAACAGCCTCCATCACTTCAAGCCAACATACTTCTAGAAGAGATTATAAAGCTTATCCGCAGCAAGAACAGGATCAGACGCCAATACCATACAACACTGTCCTTTCAGGATAGACAAGCGTTAAACAGGGCAACAAACCTAGTTTGATATGCAATCAAAGATCACAAAAACCAACTGTGGAAAAGGAAGCTAAACTCCTTAAACACCGATGACAACTCGCTATGGAAAATGACTAAAGCCCTTTGCAGCGACCACCCCAACATACAACCAATCCGTGGAGAAAAGATCATCGTCTACCGAGACGACGAGAAAGCAGAAGCCTTCGCAGATGCCCTGGAGCTGCAATTCAGTCCAAACTACATGCATGCGGACTTGCGCTTCATTGAAAAAATCCACAGGCCTGTCTGCTCTGTACTCCATCAACCCTGCAGCCAAGAAAACATAAGTTATGCTACACCAAAGGAAGTATACCAATTCCTCAAAAACCTCAACAACAGAAAGGCCCCGGGTCCTGATAAAATTTCAAACAAAATTATAAAAGCACTCCCTCATGAAACAGTTATGCATCTAGTAGCTATCATCAATGCGATGTTAAGACTCAACTACTTCCCCCCTCGCTGGAAACAGGCAGACATAATCCTCATCCATAAACAACGGAAAGCACCTCAATCCCCCCAGAATTACAGACCTATCAACCGCCTATCAGGTCTGGGAAAAATCGCCGAAAACGAAATGCTAAACCGCTTACAAGACGAAACGGAGAAGATCGACCTAATCCCGAAAGAACAATTTGGATTTCGCGCACAAGTCAACAGGTCCACAGACTTATAGAATTCATAACCACCGGATGAACTGGAAACAACACACAGGTGCAATCTTCCAGTACGTGGCGAAAGCCTTCGATATAGGCATAAAGGCCTCATCCACAAACTAATAACTGCGAAATACCCACTAAACCTTACCTAAATCATAGAATCTTATCTGAAAGATCAAAAATTTCAAGTCAGTTACGTGGCCTCAGATCCTCCGCGAGAAGCATCACAGCAGGTGTCCCGCAAGGCTACCTCCTATCACCGCTGTTCTTTAACATCTACATCGCAGACATCCCAAGCGCTGCATCAAACCACTATGGCTTTCTATGCAGATGACATGGTGATACTGACCAGATCACTCAGACCACACCTAGCCACAAAACGATTACAAAATGCAACAACAAATCTCGATAAATGGTTTCAAAAATGGAGAATTAACGTCAATGCTGACAAGAGCACGACTATACTCTTTACAAGAAGGAAAGCAATCCACCACGGAGCAGTCACGATGTTCAACACTGATATCCCATGCCAAAAAGAAGTACAATACCTAGGTATCAAACTAGACAACCGACTCAGCTTCCACCCTCGCATCTCGCATGCCTGCAACAAAGCCAACTCAGCAATAGCTCAACTCTACCTTCTTCTCAACCGAAGAAGTAAGGTCAACACAGAAAACAAACTAAGAATATACAAATCAATCATCAGACCCACACTACGTACCGATCGTCGGAGTAGAGCCACACCTCCCCCAGCAACGTCAAAAGACTACAGGTATACCAAAATAAATGCCTCCGAATGATCTTCGACTCCCCGTGGTTTGTTATGAACACTCTCCTCCACCAAGACGGAACCATACCTGACATACCTACGTTTCTCATCCAGACTGCTGCCAAGTACTTCGCTCAGGCATCACTCCATCCCAACCAACACGTTCGAGAATCATCAAACTACGACGAAAACGACAGATGGAGACACAAACACCCGAAGGCAGTTCTGACCATCGACTCAAACGATTCTACACAGCCCTAACTCGGGCGAGCCAGGTGCTCAAAAATTTCTCTCTATAAATAATCCAAATCTAACGATGAAGGGATAGTAGTCCAAGGTATTGACGTCCATCGCTTCGTACAAGTCAACAGTTCAACAATTCAGATGCTGTGGCTCTTCTTTCTATTGGTTTACAAAACAATAATTCTTCAATTGCTGATAATCACAAAATCGAACATAAGCAATTAAATGACAATCCTTGTGCTATCTGTTGTCTCATCAAGTTGAATTGAGGATAATTGGTCACAAAGCTTCGACAAAAGTTCTTGCTGCATATTTTCACATATATCACCAATTCGCTGAACAACATTATCATTTGATAGAGGTATGCACTATAATTGTTTAGCAAAACTTTCTCCAAGCATAGTTTCCACATCGCAGCTGGCAAAATTAGGTCTGCTCCGATAGTGTGAGGCTTTTTACAACTAGTTATTTTATATGCAACTTTGTAAGAAGCTAGTAAAGCTTTTTCATTTACAGAGAAAGCTTTTTTAATGCTAGATTTTTGCTTTTCTAAACATTTCAGTTTGGCAGCAAAGACGTCTCAAAGTTTGTTTTTCCAAATGTCTTTTAAGCTTTTTCGGTTTCATGCTAATTTCTTCATCATTTGCTTTAGTCTTTGTAAAACCGAAATCTAAATATTCAGCTGCATACTTTCTTAATTTTACTTTCGGAGTGATATTCTGTGAACCCGAATTTCTTTGACGTCGACACTCGACATTCGTTAGATGTCGACTTACGTCCAATGAAAAAATTATCCATTTTCCTACACTACAAAAGATTGTTTTTATACTGGGTATCACAGTCGTCGCGAATAGGAGTAAAATAACGCCGACCATCGTTGCAGTGTTACTTGCCGTCTTGTCATTTCAAGCCTTAATATATTTACACAAACATTTCCAGAAAGGAGCCTGTGTAGAAGTGGCGTTTGCACTCTACAGCGCTTGACCGCTCGAAGAAAAGATTTGGTGGTTCAAATCTAGTCGCCGACTAGAGCAAATTTTTCTAAGCCTTTTTTCGGCCGGTTCCCGACTTAGTCGATCTCTGGCACGGGCTAGCGGGTTTTTCGTCCCGTAAACTCAAGAAAATCGACCGTAGAACCCACACTATTTTCAGACATTAAAAATATTGTGTTAGGGTTAGAGACCACGAGATGGCGGCACTAGCTTGCCGCCTTCTTCACTGCGTACCGATGAATCAGTGATAGCCTTGGGCCAGCTATCTCTCTGATTGGCTATCAGTGGAGATTGAACTGGCCACTCAGTCTCCAAAATTAGATAGGGTAAACGTCCCCGCCTACTCCCTATACGGAACCAACATGGGCGTTAGCTGATTTTTTTTTATTTTTACATTTCCAGAACAGTCGAGACTTCCCGTGATGAAATCGCGAATGTTTCCGAAATCCAGATACGATTCAGCAGTCTGTTAAATGATGCCAAAATTATACAATTTTCGAAGGATTTCATAACGTATTTAAATTTGTATGAATATTTAAAAATTTGAATTAATTCCTAGTTTGTTTGTTTTTTGTTGTTGTTTTGCTAACCTTCATGGGTTTTATCAGTATCTCAACACAAGAATTGCATCTAGTTTTTCTAGGCCCCCAGGTGGGGGCCTAGAAAAACTAATAAAAAATGGGACACACGTGACAGAAGGTGGAGGAACAATGCAGTACAAGAAACTATATTTCACGATATATCCTCAACAATCACTAATGAGTGGAAAGAGGATGACATTGTTCCATTGCATAAAGGTGGAAGCAAAACAGATATTTCAAGTTACAGACCAGTTTGCATTTCTGGAGTGGTTGTTAAACGCCTGGAGAGATTAGTTAGGGATAGAATACAGGATTGGATGGAAAAGGGAAAAAAAATTCTGTATGGAGATCAACATGGGTTTGTTAAAGGAGGATTATAAATTTGCTTACATTTTATAGTACTTCTGGATCATACAAAGGCATTTGACAGGTTGCCACATAGTAAACTGGTATAAAAGTTAAGGCAAATGGGAATGAAAAATCAGGAGGAGGATTGGAGGCGAGGAGGCGATTGGAGATCTTGATTGATCTGATTATGATCTTGAAGAGTGTGTCCTTCACGCAGCAGATTAGCAGTTCAATCGGAGTTTACTACTGTACCGTAGGTTCGTGCTCGATAAACAGAGCAGGTAAGACTTTTAGTTCTACTTTTAGTTCTAGCTTATTTTCATAAGCCTAGCCATGGATAAGTCCTTCGACGATCTCAATTTTCAGGAACTTTTGACGCTTTTCAGGGATTTAGGCAACTTGCTACACAAAAAATGGCCAGATAAAATCGGAGCACACCAGATCCTTGAAGCGGAGACAGAGGATACCCATCCCTCTAAACTTCCTCACCCTTCACATGACAACGCCTGCGAGCCAGCAATAACTACTGAAGACATCTCTCCTTCAAACTCCAGTAGCTTTCAGGAAGTTAAACGGAAGAAGAGAAAGAAAAAATCCCCTGCGACACATCCTGAAATAATACCTCAGACGTCGGAAACTACAGCTCCAATGGATACATCAGCGCTAGCTGATGAAAGAACAGGGACATTGACACAGCCCAAAGAGAGGATTCCGCCAGCAATCTTGAGAGCTAAAGAAAACTGGTCGTCACTTGCTGAGACGATGAAGAACAATAACATCAAGTTCTCATCAGCTAAAAACACCGACGATGGAGTCCGCATACAGCCCGAAGGAGAAACGGACTACCGCCAGCTCACCAGACTTATGGATGAACAGAAAGTCCCATATCACACCTACCAACTAAAAAGCGAAAGAAACCTTAAAGTAGTCATCAGAGGTCTGGCAGAAACCATAACTACTGATGAAATAGCTACGGACCTCAGATCACAAGGTCTTGAACCAATTAAGATCTCGCGCATGTACCGCGCAGACAAGCGCCCCATGCCTCTGGTCTTAGTGGAGATCAGTAAAGACCACAGAGCAATTTACGACCTGACTATAGTCTGCAACTTAGTCATCAAGACCGAACCACTCAGAAGAAAGGTATCCGCCGGTCAATGCCACCGCTGCCAAAAATTTGGGCATGCACAAAAGTTATGTAAAGCAGATTACAAGTGTGTAAAGTGTGGTGACAACCATCCCTCGCACACTTGCACAAAATCATCGTCTACACCTGCTAAATGTGCGAATTGTGGCGGCCCCCATCCAGCAAATTTTAAAAGCTGCTCAATTCACCCATCTAACCAACGGAAGACTAGAGCGGCGTTGGCTCCGCCCACTGAGATTCAAGACACGAAACCTTCGCCGGAAGTCACAGTGAGGAGTGTTCCCGCCGATAAAACATACGCTTCTGCGGTCTCTCCCCGGATTTTACCCGTAGCCTCGACAGATTACAATGAAAATTCTGCACAGATTCTTGCTGCCTCACTAGGGGAGATGCTAATAGCCTTTAGCAAGATGAACCCCAGCCAAGCCGACACTAAGAAATTCCTCAGGAATGCTCAAGTCATCTTCTCCATGATCACCCAATGACATGCTCCTGCATCTCGATGCTGATATCCCAGATATTTCCACATTGCTTCGTAACACTACCGCTACTTTTTCACCTAAGCAGCTTCTCATTCCGAGCAACTCATTCAGGAGTTTTCTAAGCGCCCGAAAGCTGCACTACCTTTCGGCTCACGCGCTTCCGCAATGCCCTAATCAGGGTGAGCCGAGTGCTCGCTAACCTTTAAAATAAGTCTTTTTCATACCGATGACGGGATCAGAATCCACGGGATTGACATCCATCAAGCCACAGAAGTTAACAGTTAACAATGAAAAATCAGTTGGTTGATTGGATAGCGGACTGGCTTTCTAATTGATATCAAACGGGTGTATATAGAGGTGCCACGTCTCTCAGGAGGAGTGTTACCAGTGGAATCCTACAGGATTCTGTTCTAGGGCCACTGCTGTTCAATGTGTTTGTTAATGGTATTGCAAGTAGTCTGCAAGCTGATATCCAGCTGTTTGCAGATGATGCTAAGTGGGGAAAAGTGATTAGGAATGATACAGATGTACTAGAGCGATTTGAATAAAGTGGAAATGTAAGGTAAGGTTTTGGACTTTGAATCTCAAAAAGGTACAGGTGCATATCACGTTTTGGGATATCTTCTGTTAACTGCAAGTAAAATAGGTTTCTTTGAGCAATACTTTGGCATTCTTATTATGGACGACTGGAACGTATGAAATCATTTATTTTTACTAGAGAACCTGATATTCGGTTCTCTAGCAAAAATATTTATTCTGTTTTATCAATACTGATGTAATAAAGCTTTTCTTCTTATGGCTCTATGGCCCTCCAGCTCTGTCTATCGAAAACTTTACTTCTCCAGTTTGGACATTGTAATATGATGATGATGCTATCTTGACCAAAGGTGGCTATCCAGGCTATCCATCTTCTTCTAGGTTTTAGTCGTTTACTAGGAATTTTACAATTTATTGTCTTCTTTAGAATGCCGTCACATACCATATGAAATGTCCTGCCACTGCAACTTTTTGTACTTGATTACACTGGATATTCTGCGTTCGTTATAAAGTTAGTATAACTCAAGGTTGTATATGATCCACCAGGAACTATTATCATTCAGCGGCCAAACATTTTCCAAGTTTTTTTTTTTTTTTCAAATTCTGAAATCAAATTCTCCACCCTTGTGGTAATTACCGGGATTTCATATTAATAGATAACAACTGGATGGATTTCTTCCAATGATTATCTTTTGAACTGACTATACATGAGAGAATAGAATAATTAATGGAATATATGAGGGAAGTTCAGAATCGAAAAAAGAGACCTTATTCGATTCTACAATTCCACCATCTGATTTGGTGGAATTGTAAAATACAATTCCACCAAATCAGACTACTAGTATTCTAATTTTATGTGTGCGATGTCATATTTGACCAGCAATAATAATAATAACAATAATAATAATAATAATAATAATAATAATAATAATAATAATAATAATAATTATTATTATTATTATTATTAAAGAAGCCTATGTAGCTCAGTGGAGGTAGCGTGGTCAGTCACAGCGCTAGACAGCCCGAAGAAAGGGCGTCGTAAGTTCAATTCTAATCGCCAACTTTCCAGAAACTAGGGGTTTTTCGTCCCGTAGACTCAAAACATCGACTGTAGAATCCACACTATTTTAAGACAGTAAACAGTGTTAGGATTAGGGACCACGAGATAGGGCTGTTAGCTGCCTCCCTTCATCGGATGCCAGGTATAATTAGTAACAGTCTCTGGGCCAGTTATTTCTCTCTCTCTCTCTCTGATTTCTACCAGTGGTGATTGAACTGGCCTATCAGTCTCCAAAAGTTCGATAGGGCCTCACCCACTCTCTCTATAGGAGAAAAAAAAGGCATTAGCTGATTTATCATTATTATAAGAGTATTTTTACTGACTCAGAAGACTTTGCTGGAGACACATTATTCACACATTACCAATTTCACATAGCACTCACAACCAGGTCTAGCAACCATTCTCCACATTTTGAAACAATGTCAAATTCCACTATTAACCAATTAGAAATAGCGGGCTCAAGAACACTAATTTTAAACCCCATTTTTTGAAGAGAGTAAAGCAGACAACCATATCTTGGTCGCTAAGTTAATATATATCTTCTGAGCTAGTATTGGTTCTACAATCGATAATCTTCGTTTACAGTGGGAAAAACCGAAGTTTTACTGGAGGATAAACCGACTTGGCCGTGCTAGAGATTCACTTACACGGAAATTAGTCAATAACGAGTTAGAAAATAGTCTGCATTTGGCGACTGGAATCGAACTTAGAATGTCTTTCTTCAGTCCGCTTACTGCTGTGGATGCTAACGTCATTTCCACAAGGCTTTAGCAGATTTTGTTCTATACCCATATACACTACTACGAATAATTGCCCACACACCCCTCTTATTTGAAGTTAGTAGAACATTCCATGATTGTTAATAACATAAACCGGTGTACAGATGATAGGAAGCAGTATTTCATCGTAGCAGTTGAATGCAGGTGGTATGGAGGGAAATGTCATCGTGAGCTGCCACATTGCTGCCATTGCCACTCATCTGAAGCATCCAAAATCAACAGTTGGCGATGTGATCAACAAATGTAGACGTTCTGGCTTCACTTGTGCAGGAAAACACCCAGGGTGCCGCTGAAAGTGACTGACAGGAACAGAAAGGTGTTAAAACGGGTAGGATGCAAAAAACCGACTATAGTGGGCAAAAACCATTCGTGATTAGTTCCAGGGATCGTAGATGGTGTTGATTGGTAGTAGAGGTTCTGTGTAGTAGTGAAGACAGAGTTGTACAATAGGTGTCCTCCTGCGATGAGTCTTCAGACTCCTTGGAGGTGTCCCGAATGATAATAAAATAATGTTCATCCTTATCGTGCGAAACTTTTGGATCAAAATCTTCAAAAAGAGAATATGGTACGTATGGACTGATCAGTGAAGTCTTCTGCCCTTAATCCTGTTGAGCATATCTGGGATGCTCTAGGTAGACATGTTACTGCTCTCAACTTCCTTCCCCCAAACCTTGAGGGTCTTATGAGAGCTTTGCTGAAGCATAACCAACTGAGTTCCTGAACACCATTATTAATAATATGAAACATCATTATTGGTGCTGCACTGCTGTGAAGGGGTGAACACATTCTTTACCGAGGCATTTTGATCTATTTTTGACTAGTCTTCATGTAGTACCTAACCATTTACAATTTTTGTGGGATGTTCTTTCACATTTCATATTATGCCGAATTGCATAAAAATTCATACAATTTTTGAGTTACTGTGATTTTTCTTTGTTCCTTAATTTATGGAAACCAGTGTAGATTGGAGAGTGGCTGACCGAGAATTATCAGGAAGTGGTGTAGCACAGGATACTGTACTTGGGCTACTATTGATTAACAAGTATAATAATGATATTGGGGAAGGTCTTGAGTGTAATATTGAGTTATTTGATGATAACGATGCTGACAGAAAGAGAGAGAAGAATTCTAGATTTCAACAGACTGGTTATATGGGCTAATGACAATGTCAGTTAAATGTTGCCAAGAGTAAAGTTATGCAATTTGGGATGGAGGATATTTCAGGCAGAGTAATGGGAATTTGATGGACGTAGTCAAAGAACTTCAGTTATCGTGGCAACAGTGACTTCATTAATGTGGACAGCGAGTTAAAGTTTAAATCACAACTGCTAAGGTGGTTTGGATAATAGCACAGTTGAAGAGAACACTAACTTGTACGATTGTAAGACTAAATCCTGATTGCTATACACAGATATGGTTACTGAGGTTAAAAGGAGATGCAAAGACAGTAACATTGAAAAGATTCAGCAGCGAGTAAACAAGATCATAACTGACCTATGGAATTGCACATATAAGGAGAGACTGAGAGAATATGATCATCAAAGTTCAATGAATAGACATAAGAGAGGAGATATGATCAGTGGCGGCTCGTACATAAGCACTGCAGCATCCCCCAAAGAAAAAATGAAAAAAATAAATTTTGTTTGTGTTTATAATTAATAATAATGCTTATAACATTATATAAATGCAAAACATGTTAAAGGTTACAGCTTATGTTTTGACTGTTTGAATAGTTAATAATTGGAATTGTTCGATTAACACTTAGATTGCACTGTGATCTAACGCAGTGTCGGAATTATCAAATTAGGCCAATTTCAGCTGGTCTCGCCGATATTCGGTTGCGCTTCTCATTGCATGTTACCAGTAATTCTGACACCTCATTTGAGCAGTGTAACGTATGGTTGCATGCGTTATTTCTGAGATACAAAACTTTTATTATTGATGCATGTTTGTGGTGAGGATGAACTATTTTTTGTAAATCTTATTTTATTTTGTTAAAATCACATATAATTATTTATTTATTATAGATAAAAGGCAGAATTATGACGAGCGTCACTGTTGAAAATATGAAAAGAATTATATTTTTTCAAGTATCGTTACACGAAACAAATGCACTGCGATCTAACACAATGCATCAGAATTATCATGTTAGGCCAATTGCAGCTGGTCTCACCGATATTCGTTTGCACTTCTCATTGCACATTACTAGTGATTCCGACACTGCTCGTTTGGGCAGCGTATCGTATGCACGTGCATGTTATTTCTATGAGATATGAAACTTTTATTATTGGTGTTTGTTTGTGGTGAGGGTGAAATATTTTTAATAAAGCAATTTTTTATTATGTAAATTTATTTATTAATAAATTGATTACTGATTAGAAAAAAAAAAGAATTTTTTATTATTCATTTATTTTTTTATTTTGCAGATGCAGCACCCCCACTTAAAATTTTCACCAGCCACCACTGAATATGATAGAACATACAAGTAGTGAGGGAATCTTACAGTATTTTGCAGCTTATTAAAGTGGGATAGAACTCCCTGGAAGCCGGTTAGGGATTTTATTAGTGCATGTAAGGTCCAAGTTCTTCTCGAGACATGTAGCGAGTGTGTAAAATAGGTTATTAGATGTCGTATCTTTGATAATATGTATTCAAGGAGAGAAATGATAGATATTTAAGTATGAGTGTCTTAAATGGTTGCTTTCTCAGTATTTGGAATCTCTGGAAGTGAATTTATAATATGAATTCATATAAGTTTCCCTGTGCTAATATTTTAGTGCGTACTTCTATGCTGCCACATGGTCTATAGTCATATCAATATTTTTATACTTATAATATTGCATATTATGACCAAAAAATAGAGTTACAATATACGCTCAATACGGGGGCCAGGGCCCCTTGGCCCTGGCCCCCGCCCAAAAGAAAAAGGAAAAAAATACTAGAAAATTTTTTTAAAAATCTTTTCCTAATTAAAATTAATTTTTTTTAAAATTTACGTTGCGTCTTCTATTTCTATACTACTTATGAATTAGTGGTCACATAAAGTGGGAATCCCATATAACTCTCAGGAATCGCGGCTGCTGTGAAGTAGTGCTCTTGCAGACCGAGTGCTACTTCGTTTACCCGAGCCGGGCCAGAGGAGATCACGGATATCATGTATTGGCAATCACTGCAGATGCACATTCATAGGTCATATGCAATGTAGTGTGCATTCTCAAATCGTCTACTCAACTCGGCTCCCAGCAAGATTAAATTACGAGTGCTCGGTCCCCTCCAAGATTAAATCCTGAGTGCACTACTGAATAACAGTGTGTACTTTCCAAGGCATTGACTCCACCAGATGCTAGAGGGAATTCCAGCCATGCCTGTTGTAGCATTCTCCACAACTGCACCTTAGATGTTGGCCCTGTATACATGGATCTGAAGTCTCATGCTATGGCATTACAGATTTGATCAAATTTATATCCAGGGACTTTGGGGCAAACTCAGATGAGATGAGTGTTCCTTAAGCTATGCCTGGGTGGTTGCAGCCTGGTGGGGTGGTGGTGCATTTTCCTGCTCAAGACCACTGGCTGCAGAATGCATGAAAATCACAAAGTGTGTAGGTGATCAGCTAGCACATTCTGGTAGCTTGCAGCATTTAAGGATCTCTCCAGACATACTAAGGGATCTAATGTGTCACATGAGAAGGCTCCCCCAAATCATCAGGATCATGGAATCATGCTGTTGATGTCACACCCGAACACTCCCATCAGCTTGGTACAACTGATAACGGGATTCATCAGACCACGATGAATGTGGTCCAGTTTTGATGGTCCCAACACCAGGCGAAGTGCAATGCCCAATGACAAGCTCTCAACAGTGGTACATGATTAGAGTGTCAGCTTCTGTAGCCCATGTCATGCAGGGTATGCTGTACCATTCACTCACTGACATTGCTTGGACCTCTGACATCGAAACTGGATGTGATTTGAGCCACAGTTGCCCTGCAATTGGTCTGTATACAAGCCTAGACATTCTACATTGATACCAGTTATCAATGGTGTGTGTGTGTGTGTGTGTGGTTGGCCACCACTTGTTTGCTGGGCACTGGTATATCCATTGATGTCATACTTGCAGTAGACCCTTGATACAGTTGTCGTCAAGAACCCTAGGATTCTTACCACTTGGGCAATATCATGACCCATCTGTCTTGCACCAATAATATGCCCTCAATCAAAGTCACTAAGATCACTACATTTATCCATATTCGTCAATTGTGATACACGGTTGGGAAGCCCAAAGGCTGCTATTTACTGTATGGGTTCATTTTGGGTTGGGTATGTTTCACTCTGCATGGGGGAGAATGCCGGAGTCAACTTCCCATCACTCCTATCTCTAATGTTTTGTCCATTGAGTGTATAATAGCTATTAAGTTAAAAAAATGTTTTTGAAAATAGAGCATTGTGTGTGTGTGCACACCCTTCCTCTCGCACCTGATGTTATAATGAAAACATGAACATTCTTCTAATTTAGTATGCAACTATTTCAAATAACATATAAAATTTTTAACTGAAAATTTGAAAAATAAATTGACAAAAAATAGCAATAAGTAATATATATATATATATATTTGTATATAATAAATTTACAAAATGCTCGTATGAGACCTATGCATTGAACAGTCCTCTGCCTCTCTATGCTTAAAGCTTTGTATACAATGTAAATACTTCAGTTATATTCATGTTGGGTGGTTCAGATTCCAAGACATGTATTAAGGGTTGCTATTTCTAAAAACTTCATATCTGTCATGCAACAAAGGAAGGAATTCATCCCAGAGTGAATTACAGGGCCTTTTTCAGTTATCCGATTTCAAAAATTTTCTTAATCACCAGAAACTGTGTTTTTCAAGACTAGCACATACTCTTTGGTAATCTGAAATACCATTCCTTTATGAAGAGTCAAAGGGGAAGTGAAATTACTGATTATGAAATAAAAAATGAGATTTTAAGTTGCCTGATCTAGAAAATGTCTTGCCACAGGTTGTACAAGAGAAGGGTTTTATCTTTGTATGAAGTGGCAAGTGTGCTTTTAGACTACTTGGTCTTAAAAATTCCATGCCACATATTTTACATAAGTGTTTCTCACGAGGGCAAACTAATAAATGTGTTTTTAGATTTGGTGACTGTGTAAATCTTTTGCCACATATTTGACACATATAAGGCTTCTCCTGAGTATGTACTAACATGTGTGTTCTTAGATTACTTGCCTGTGCAAATGCCTTGCCACATATTTCACAAGAGAATGGTTTCTCTTGAGTATGAACTCTCAAATGTCTTCTGAGAGTATATAAAAAAGAAAATCCTCTGCCACAAGTTGAGCATAAGAAAGATCGCTCTCTCTCTGGATTATGAGTTACTAAATGTGTATTTAAGTGATCTAATCTTGAGAATGTTTTGCCACATGTTTCACATTGGAAGTGTTTTTGACTGTCATGAACTCTTCCTTCTGTTTCACTTGACTTTCTGTAACTATATTCAGTAATACTTGGGTCTATAGTGGATACCTCTTTTTTAAGATCCTTTAAGACTGAATTATCATCATCATCCTGCATTTCTTTTTTATACACACAGAGACTTTCTTTTTGCAAAACAGTTTCTCGGCTAGTTTCATCAGCAGACATTTTATGCTGAGATATTCACTAAACTGACTACTAATTTTTAAATTTAATGCAAGTTTTAATAGCTATATCCATTGTCCTTGACTCTAATGTTTTATTTCTTCTCTTTATTCCCTACAAATAAAAAAGGGAAAAAAAAATCAAACAGTAATAACAAACACACATACACATATCATCAAATCAAACATTATTTCATATTTGAGATATTAACACACATATTACATACATTACCATAATTTAAATTCAACAATTTTAGGACTCTCATGATATGTATATACCCAATTCACTCAAATTATTATGACCACTGTCCAAATATTTGTACCCCCCCCTGCTGCAAGGACTGCTGCTGTGGACTCTAAGATTGTGGCATGGATTCTATAAAATCCCTTTGAATGTTGTAAGAGGTATGCCACACTACATCGTCAAGATTGTTTTCTGTATATATTCTTAAGTATTTGGGGTGGAGGATTTAAACACCAGATCTTGCAATCCATATAATTCCAGAGATGTTCTATGAGATACAATTCTGGCAGACATGTTAACACCTGAAATTCACTGTCACGTTTAGTGAACCATTCTTGAACAATACCCACAACATGGCATGTTGTGGTACCACAATGGACAGGTACTTTGTACCTATCCATTGTGGATAGAGACCATACTATGAACTATGGGGAATCAGGGCTCCAAGAAATTATCATCCATACCATAACACTGCTCCTCTTGCCTGTACGACTACGCCATCAGGATGATTCCTTTCCCAAAATTTTTGCCTAATCCTCTGCCTATTGACCACAATAGTAAACAAGTTTCATCTGAATAGGAAACTTTCTTCAGTCTTCAATGATGTTTCTGATGCAAATTATAGATGTAGTCTTTAATGATTAGGCCTAAGTATGAGTACCTAATAAACACCCATACTGGGAAGGTACATTGGATTGTGGTCTGGGAACACTATCTTGTTCCCTAGTTAAATATCTTGGTCAGTCATTCAAGTTTTTGATCTATGAACATGCATAAGAAAGAATAACCAGAATTCACCGCAAACAGTGATGAGATGCAGCAATCCACCGATAGCCTCGCAACTGCTATTTTGCCCAGAATTCTTCCACTTTTGGAACAGCTTAGATACAACATTCTGCAAACAATCTACAACATTGAGTTTCCTGGACACTGTCGACCTTCATGTCATATTCTACAATTTTGCCATTTTTCCAAGTCTGTGAGATCAGCAACTTCAAATCAACAGAACATCACAAACCTCTAGTACTGAATATACTGTACTAGTTTTCATTGTGATACAGTGCCACCTGACACGATAGAATGGTCAATTGTGAAATAATTAGGGTGGTCAATGTTTTGACTGAACTGAACATACAAAGTATATCAATACTCACATGTGTGTTGTCTGCCTTATAAAAGGAAGTTTGTGATGCTAAGAAAATAATGTTTTGTAAAGAAAGCATAAAGGTGTATAAAGGTAGCTAGAGGCAAGAAAAATCGAGTAATTTGTGTTATGGGCGACTGGAATGCAAAAGTTGGGTCAGAGAAAACATCTACACATGTGGGACCATTTGGACTTAGAATTCAGAATGAGAGAGGAACAAAAATTAGTTGAATTCTGCAACAAACACAGTCTCGTCATAACTAACACTTACTTTGAATAAAAACCAACAGCAAGATACACCTGGGAAAGTACTAATGGAAGATATAAAATTCAGACTATATTTTGCTCAATAAGCGTTGGTTACTGAATAAAAACCAGCAGCAAGATACACCTGGGAAAGTCCTGATGGAAGATATAAAAATCAGACTATATTTTGCTCAATAAGCATTACTTCAATGGAGTACTGGCTTCACAGTTACAAAATGAAAGCACCTTCCCAATGGAATAAACTACAAACAGCTATCATGACTTCTGCTGAGAACCACATCAGTAAACACGAAGAAAGAAAGAAAAAACCATGGATAACGCAAGAAGTAATTAGCCTTATCGATGAAAGAGCAATAAGGAAAAGAAGAGCAAATAAAGAAGAAAGATTAAGATTATAAAACAATGGTTAAGAGAATCAAACAATTATGGAGGAGACTGAAAGAAGAATGGATGCACCGAGATAGAAGTGTTACAAAAAAAAGAACAAATCCAGAGAAGCATTCTTGGAAGTGAAAGAACTTAATGGAAAGGCAAAATGATCGCAATCTAACAACATCAACGGCAAAGAGGGAAACATAATCGTTGATAATGAGATGGGTGGAATATTTATCAAATCTTTATGATGATGATGAGAGCATGAGCAACGATTTACGACAACTTAGGTTATGTGCAGCGACAGATATCACTCTACCTACAAAAAATGAGATACAACACCGGGCAACTCGTTGCAAATGTGGAGCAAGCTAACATCACTCCTATCTCAGTATTCCCCATAATGGGAGATACTGAGGATTAAACATAAGGATTAGACATAAGGATTAAACTAAATTTATTATAGTCTACCCAAGTGAAAAATAAACTTTCAACATCTTTCTCTAAATCCTGAGTAATTTAATAAAAAGGTGGCACACTGTTTGGCAACTCCTATAGGTAGAGATGGCCTTGCTAATGCTTCTGCCTGGTATCTCCAATTGGGCCTGGCTCCCACTGAAGAGACCTCAATAAAGGTCGAAACTAGTCTGGGTAGTGGCCCTTCCCTTAATGCATAACATTATACATATCTGCAAGGAAATGCATTTTGCATTATCGGAGATACTGAGATAGGAGTGATGTTAGTTTGCTCCACCTTTGCAAGGAGTTGCCCTGTGTTGTACCACCTTACCCCAGTCCTGAAGATACTTTCAGGCACAAACTTTGTTTGCTCACACTTGGATAAAGGATTAAACTAAATTTATTATAGTCTAACCAAGTGAAAAATAAACTTTCAACATCTTTCTCTAAATCCAGAGTAATTTAATAAAAAGGTGGCACACCGTTTGGCAACTCCTATAGGTAGAGATGACCTTGCTAATGCTTCTGCCTGGTATCTCCAATTGGGCCTGGCTCCCACTGAAGAGACCTCAATAAAGGTTGAAACTATTCTGGGTAGTGGCCCTTCCCTTAATGCATAACATTATACATATCCGCAAGGAGGTGTGTTTTGCATTATGGGAGATACAGAGATAGCAGTGATATTAGCTTGCTCCACCTTTGCAACGAGTTGTCCAGTGTTGTACCACCTTACCCCAGTCCTGAAGATACTTTCAGGTGCCAACTTTGTTTGCTCACACTTGGATAAAGGATTAAACTAAATTTATTAAAGAAATGAGATACAATACTTAATTAAGAATCTTCCTAATAATAAAATAATAAATCCCCTGGGTGTGATAACATCCCTGCAGAACTGCTGAAAGCTTCGACTGGTTACAACAATATCTACTTAGTGAACATCATTCAGCACATCTATAAAACAATAGAATTACCCAAATCTTTTACAACATCGCATACCAATTCCAAAGATAAATAATGCCCAAAATTGTGAGAATTATAGAACTGTCAGCCTAATCTCTCATGCATCTAAAATCATTTTAACCACTGTTAACAAAGAAATTGAAAGAGCCTTAACTGTTGAACTAAATGAACAATAGAAATGCTTCAGAAGAGGAATGGGAACCATTAATGCTATCCTGGAACTGAAAATATTACTGGAAAGATTACTTGAAAGGAACAGAATATATACATATGCTTCTTAGACTTTCAGAAAGCCTTTGATCTAGTAAAACACAATAAACTGTTTAATATTCTAGAAAAATTAGACTTAGAAGATCATGTACATAAACTTATAAAAATGTTTTTCTCCAAGCAGAAAATGCAGCTGCTTAACTCTGAGACTGCTGAAGTGAAAATAAAAACAGGAGTTAGACAGGGCTGCATCCTTTCACCAAACCTATTTAATATTTACAGTGAGACAGTGATGAAAAAGCTTGAAAAACAAATTATAGGAATCGGTATCAATGGTATAAAATACAGCAATCTTAGTTATGCTGATGATACCATTCTAAATGCAGAAAACAGAAACAAATTAATCGAATTACTGCACCTACTAACTGAAGAAGGTAAATATTTTGGTCTACATTTAAATGCAAAAAAAAAAGACAAAATTTATCTGAATCTCGAAAGAAAATAGATCTGAGGCAAACAATATTCATAAACAATATAAAAATTCAGCATATAACAGAATACAAATATTTAGGTACCTACTTCATAGCAGATGGAAAAGAAGATAAAGAAATAAAAAAAAGAACTGCCATAGCTAACGATACCAGAAGGTATCGTTAGCTATGGCAGTTCTAATAAAGATCTACTCAGAAGTTCTGAGCATATAAAGAATAATAAAGATCTGCTCAGAAGTTCTGTGGGTATAGAGCCAAAGAAGGGAATGATAAGAACATTAGTTTGGCCAGATTTCACATATGGAAGTGAGACCTGGGTATTCAAGAAGAGAATATGACAATAGATGTGGCCTTTAAAATGTGGTGCTACAGAAGAGCCCTGAAAATCTCATGTGATAAATGCAGAAGTGCTACAGAGAACGAAAACACAGAAATCTTTATTGCTGGAAATGATCCAGAGAAAGATGAGACAGACAGGACATATATTGAGGGGATCAGCAGGACAGAGGACAGCTTTAGAAGGAAAGATTATGGGAAGAGGATCAAGAGGTAAAAAAAAAAGGACATGGTTTGATGATATAAGATCAAGGACAGGATCACGTGACTAAGCTGAAACAAAAAAGAACAGATGCCAACAGAAAGAACTAGAAGGACACATGGTGCTGCACCCTTGCATTGAGGAAGCTACTTGAATAAGAAAGAAAGAAAGCAGATTTCTCTCTTCAACTTGAATTTGTTTCAGGTATGGTATTTTAGTTTCAATTAATGCTGTGTATTTTTTATTTTATTTTATTTTTTTGACCGCTTCAAAGTTCTGAAACCATTTTCATATATGGTATTAATTTAATATCAATCAATAAAACAATGTATGCTGAAAATATTAAATTAAGATGCTGATTTCTTATTGTTCAAAATGGAATGGGAATTTGAATATAATAAATATTGGTGTATGTGTGTGTATGTAGCAGACAAAAAAAGAATGCAATGATGCTGAAGAGTAATCATGCACTTTTGAGCTGGGAGGTGGCTAGGTATGTGGAATTATCAATTAAAAATGGTATATGTGGAACTACATGGTGGTTAAAAGAAGAGGTAGCTTGGAGCAGTGGCATAGCTTAAGGAACTGAAAGGGAAGAAAGTTAATAATATACAGGAAAGAGACAAGGGATAGTTAAGGAAAGTAGAGATAGAAGAACCTGGAGTTAGAAGGATAAATTGTGGGGAAATTAAACAAATGAATAGAATTTTTTAATAAATAATTTAAGGAAATTACAACGTCAACTAGGATATACATTAAAATAAATTTTAATATACCTCAATATTTCGGCAACTTCATGCTATTTTCAAGAAACTTAAGAACAAGACACGTGCATGCAGGGGCACAACAAACAGTAAGCGAGGAAGAAGCAGGAAGCTATTATTTCTCCTAAAGTCCTAATGGTGCCCCTAATGGGCAATGTTACTATTCTTGGGCGATTGGGCAGAAGGTCTTCTGATGTAGGTTTCCCAAATTTGAGGCAGTCTCATGCAGCCAAATTTGTTGGGGTTTGGATTATTTCTTAGGGCTGAAGCTGATTACATGAAAAGCATTTCATATTTGTATTTACTATGGTGTATTATCATGGCTTTCTTCCACCGTATTCTATGGCAGGTATCCAGCGCATGGTCAGCAAGACCAGAGTGGCTGTATTGATGAAACCGGATGTAGTCCTTGTGTTCTGAAATTCTGATATTTGCTGTTCTGCCTGTTTGGCCAAAGTAGGACAGTTTACAGCTGCAAGGGACCTGGTATACACCAGGTAGGTCTAGGGGGGGGGGGAGGTTGGTCTTTAGTAGAGCAGATAAGGGATGCCAATTTTTTATATGGTGTGTAACAAGAAGTTAAGTGATGTTTTTTTAGAATTTTTGCAATTTTTTCCGAGGTGCCTCGGATATAGGGTATGGTGATGGATTTAGAGTACTCCTTGTTGTGAGGGGGGGGGGGGTTGTGGTTTACTGGTTTCAATATTTTTTGGAGTGGGGTAGCCATTGGCTGAGAAAGTGTTGAGAATGTGGTTTAGTTCTGTGGTTAGGGCATTGTCATTTGAACAGATAAGTTTAGTGCTGTTGTGTAGTTTCTTAATGACTCCATATTGTTGCGAGGAGGGGTGGTGAGATTGTTGGTGAATGTATCTAACTGTATGGATGGGTTTTCTATAGACTGAGAAAACCAAGGTTCCATCAGGCTGGCGGGTGACTAGTGTGTTTAAGAAAGGAAGGCAGTTGTTTTTTTCTTCGCTATTTTCCAAATAGCGAACACATCATCAACATGGTGAAGCCAAATGGTTAGTTTTTGTGGGGAAGAGTTTAAGGCTTTCTCTTCAAAAGTCTTCATATAAAAGTTGGCCAAGGGTGGGGAGAGTGGAGAACCCATGGCTGTCCCCTCTATTTGTTTGTAGAATTTTCCTTGCCAAACAAAATAGCCTGAGTTCATTGTGAACTGAAATAGGGCTGTGATATCGGGAGGAAATTTAGCTTGGATTAGCTCTAAGGATTCTTTGAGTGGGACATTTGTGAATAAGGAGGAGACATCAAAACTGACAATTATGTCAGTGTATTTGAGTGTAAGGTTTTCTATGTCGGCTTTGAAGTGGGCCGAGTTTTTTATGTGTAAAGGTGTGTTGCCAGTATAGTGTGAGAGAGCTTTGGCCAAATGTTTAGCTAGTTTGTATGTGGGGGAATCAATGCCATCCACTATGGAACATAATGGCACATTTTCCTTATGTATTTTTGGGAGTCCATAAATACTGGGGGGGGGGGGGTATGGAGTTAAATGGTTTTAATTTGTTAGTGATTTCCACAGGCCAAGAAGTGACCTTCTTAAGGAGCCTGCTGAAAGGCTCCTTCCATCACTATATCCGAGGATTTTGAGAATTACAAAAATTCTAAAAAAACATGACTTAACTTCTCATTACAGACCATATAAAAAATTGGCATCTCTTATCTGCTCTACTAAAGACCAACACCCCCCCCCCCTAGACCTACCTGGTGTATACCAGGTCCCTTGCAGCTGTAAGCTGTCATACTTTGGCCAAACAGACAGGACAGCAGCAAATATCAGAATTTCAGAACACAAGGACTACATCCGGTTTCACCAATACAGCCACTCTGGTCTTGCTGACCATGTGCTGGATACCTGCCATAGAATACGGTGGAAGAAAGTCATGATAATACACCATAGTAAATACAAATATGAAAGGCTTTTCATGAAATCAGCTTCAGCCGTAAGAAACAATCCAAACCTCAACAAATTTGGCTGTATGAGACTGCCTCAAATTTGGGAAACCTACATCAGAAGACCTTCAGCCCAAGAATACCAACATTGCCCGCTAGGGGCATCATCAGGACTTTAGGAGAAATAATAGCCTCCTGCTTCTTCCTCACTTACTGTTTGTTGTGCCTGCGTGCACGTGTCTTGTTCTTAAGTTTCTTGAAAATGGCAACGTGACGTTGCCAAAATATTGAAGTATATTAAAATTTATTTTAATGTATATCCTAGTTGATGTTGTAATTTCCTTAAATTATTTAGTAAAAAGTGCATAACCAACATCTAAGCCTTTCCCCGAGAAATGAAGAGAATCATTAAGCATGAGCTGCAAAAGAAAAAAAAAGTTATATTATTATCTGCGATTTCCAGGGAGTCAAGAACTTAGAGGGAGGTCATACACAGCAGCTATCATAGCTTCTCTAACACATTCACACTAGAGGCACTCACCACTTCGTCAGGCAAACTATTTCACTCACCTACTGCTCTATGAAAGAGTAACTTAGCTCTTGTCTTTTTTCTTAAGTGCAAATAAATTTAACTTCCACAGATGTCTCCATGTTCCCACCTTCCATATAGTGAAAAATTTCATCAGACAATATTCCATAACATCCATTCAGAAGTTTGTAGATCTCTATCATATCACTCCTCTTTCTCTTACTTACCAGGGTCTGCAGTCCACATACTCTCAATGTATCCTTATAATGTACATTCCATGATCCCAATATCATCTCTGTAACTCTTCTTTGCAGAAGATGTCTATCTCAGAGGAAATCCAGAAGATGGCTGTCTCAGAGGAAACAAGGAAGCCCTATCTGCTTCTTTGTTCCCTCTGAGACACGAGACCAAATCTGCATAGCATAGTCCAGGTGGTCTAGTCAAGATCTTGTGAAGATGCAAAATGATTTTCTTATTCTTACATGTCAATTTTGTTTTGACATTGCAATTATCCTCTGAGTTGTATTTGTAATTTTTACTATACAACTTTTGAACTTCAAATTCCTATCCATCATCACACCAAGATCTTTAGCCTCAGTTTCTTGCAGCATAACTCTGCCAATATAATATACCACTGAACAGAGCTGTCCCCAGATTAGGTCACGCCCTGAGGCAAACAATTAAATATCACCCTTGATGGATTATAAGACAAAAATATAAGAATATCTCCAATTGCTATTTTGTTTTTATTACAAGAGAAATATTAATGTGAAACAATTATATAATAATCATAATAATATTAAATAAATGTTTGCTCTACGGGGATATTGCGCAATACAACTGTTTATAAGCTCTTCCAAATTTAAATTATAAGCCATGTCAGCCTCTATCGATATAGTTGCTAGACCAACCAATCTTTCTTGGATCATTGCTGTTCGCAAATAATTTTTAATCAGTTTAAGCTTGGAAAAACTTCTCTCCTCACTTGCTACGCTAACAGTTCCTGTTAGTGTAGCGAAGGAGCGCCCTTATTAAGCCGCGCCGTAAGGCAGGCTGCCTCTATGCTACACCCTGTCGACAGTACTGCCACTGAAAATCTCATCACACCAAAGTGCATAACTTTGCACTTACTAACATTTAATAGACGGCCATTATCATTTACCCATATTTCCAGCCTATTCAAATAATTCTGTAAATGCTGGATAACAGTAGCATCCTGATTTTCCTGCCTATATTTTCATCCTCAGCAAAGAACTGAACATCTCCTGTCAGATCCTTCCCAATATCATTAATATGAAGATTGAACAACTATGGTTCAGGGACTGATCCCTGTGGTACACAACTGATGACACCTTAAATCTGACTGGTAGGTGTAAATCTGATTTACACCCACCATGTAGCACTTTCTGATATACTTGTTTGTCAACCATCTACTTATCCAGGTTAGGAGTTGATATATTCAAATCCTGTATTCTCCAGTTGCAACAGCCTTTGTGGTATTCTATCAAATGACTTAGCAAAGACCAACAATGTGACAGTGTATCCATTCCCTTTGTCTAACTCAGCCATAACACTTATAAAATGTGACCAAACTGCTAAATCATATCCTCCCCTTTAGTAAACCCATGCTGTTATTTGCAAAGTACAGCTTATATATCAACCCATTTCTGTATGCAAGTTCTTACTAACTTCTCTAAATTCTTCACCACCACACTAGAGATACTAACAGGTTGGTAGTTATATACGTTGGTTCTTGCACCACTCTTACAATGGATCTGTCATACATTCTTTCCATTATTGTGGTATATTTTCTGAGGCTGAGACTAAAGTTATACAAACATGTCAAGGGCCTAACCAGTTAGAATGAGCATTCCCGAAGTGGTGATATTCCACCTGTTTCTATTGCTGAATTCGTACCTAGGTTGTGCTACAGTTCTTTATCCTCATTTTCACGCATCTCTATCTCTTCACCCAATGTTTTAATACTACCATGCACCATGTTACATATTATTATTATTATTGTACGGGAACTTCCATGGCGTCTGAAGACTCATTGCGGGAAACCCAAACTATCCACACAATCTATCATACCTCGCCTTGAATAACAGACAAAGCACTCATGACTGACTATGGAAACCCATTCTACTCATTCACAACTCACCAAGCAAAAAACTTAGTTCTCATACCCCTACTAACCACACCTTTATTCAACTTCCAAGGATAACCTCTTGTTCTGGCCTCTCTAGCAAAGTGCTGAAACATTTCCCCTGCATCAATCATAAAAAACCCTTTAAACAACTTATATGTTTCTACCATATCCCCTCTTTTTCTCCTATAAACCAACTGACACACATTATCTTTTGCCCATACTGATAGCCTATTTAAATCGTCTTGCAAGCTCACCACATCAACTTGATTAACTATTATTGTATCTAATTTTGCATCATTGGCAAACAACTGAATATTTCCTTTCAGGTTATTTCCTATATCATTTATCATCAAACCTCAAGACTGGAGAAAGTAGTGAGGGACTGTATACAGCATTGGGCAGATGAGGGTAATGTTATCTGTGAGAGTCAACATGGATTTGTGAAAGGGCGCTCTTGTTTTAGCAATATGCTAGCCCTTTATAATAAAGCTACAAGAACATTAGATGAGGGAAAGGTACATACTGCAATTTTCTTAGACTTAGCAAAGGCATTTGACAGGGTGGCACATGATAAGCTGATATTTAAGTTGCAGCACATGGGTCTGGATGTCAGATTGGTCAACTGGATTCAGGATTGGCTGTCTGATAGGTATCAGAGTGTTGTGTATGGTGGAGCAGTTTCAAGGAGGCAGAGGGTTACAAGTGGGGTCCCACAGGGCTCAGTACCAGGACCTATATTGTTTAACCTTTATATCAATGACATTGCCAGTGGATTGCAGGGGATATTCAGTTGTTTGCAGATGATGCGAAGCTGGGAAGGATTATTAGTAATGGTAGATGTGGTAGCCCTGCAAGAGGATTTGAATAAGCTAGATAATGGGCAAATGAATGGGGGTGTCAGTTTAATGCAGCAAAATGTAAGGTCCTGAGGTTTGGGAAACATCGATAGGATGCTGAATTCTCTATGTGAGGAGTTATACTGGAGGAAGTAGGGGAGACAAGAGATCTGGGGTTGATGATTGATAGAAACCTGAAATTTAGGGGACATATTGCAAAGGTGGTGAAGGTAACACAGAGGATTGCTGCAATTATGAGAAGGACACTGACCTGCAGAGATAAAAGGGTCATCATTCCGTTGTATAAGTCTCTGATCAGACCACACTTAGACTATTGTTTTCAGTTTTGGTCCCCAGGATTTGAAGGGGATAAATTAACTGTGGAAAGGATACAAAGACGGATGACAAAGATGGTTTCAGGAATGTACAAGGATAGTTATGAGGATCGGCTGAGGGAATGTGGACTGCAGAGTTTGGTGGATAGAAGGAGAGGTGATATGATTGAGACTTTTAAACTGTTGAGAGGTGGTTACAAGGTTGACACTGGGGAGTCTTTCACTTGGTTGAACAGCGGGAAGGAGTGATGACAAGAGGCCATCCCTCGAAGTTACGAAAGGAATCTGTGAGCAAGAGGGCGAGGGGTGGTTTCTTTGCGTGGAGGGTGGTTGAACCGTGGAATGCATTGCCTGATGGAGAGGTGAGAGCGAGAACGGTCAATGAGTTTAAGGAGTGGTATGATAGACTTTATATATTTCTTAAGGGGGGACCTCCCCTCGATGAATCTTGACAGACTATGTTTTTAGGAAGGACCTCCCACGATGAGTCTTTTGACTGCATGGAGGCCTGAATAATAATAATAATAATAATAATAACTGAATAACCCTCTGCAATCCACTGACAATATTATTGATAAAAAGGTTAAACAATATAGGCCCCAGTATTGAGCCCTGTGGGATCCCACTTGCAACCTGTCTCCTTGAAACTGCTCCACCATACACAACTCTCTGATATATTGGACAGCCAATCTTGAATCCAGTTGACCAACCTGACATCAAACCCATGTGCTGCAACTTAAATATCATCTTATCATGTGGCACCCTGTCAAATGCCTTCGCTAAATCCAAGAAAATGGTAGTATATGCCTTTCCCTCATCTTGTAACTCTTGTAACTTTATTATAAAAGGCTAGCATATCACTAAAACAAGAGCGCCCCTTAACAAATCCATGTTCACTCTCACAGATAACATTACCCTCATCTGCACAACAGTATACGGTCCTTCTTTTTTTAATTTCTCCAAGATCTTAACAACTACTGATGACACACAAACTGGCCTATAATTAGACACTTCCAGTCTGCTACTGCCCTTATGCAATGGCACTATCTTACCCTCCTTCCATTCCCTGGGCACCTTTCCTGTAGCCAGACTTTCATTGAAAAGCCAGGTCAAAGGAGCTGTCAGTTCTTTAGCACATTCTCTCAAAACTCGTGGTGAAATTCCAGTCCCAGAGCTTTACTGACATACAGAGTACTCAGTATTTCTTTAGTATTCCTTCTTCAGTATCTCTTTAGTTTTATTAAGTGAAAGCTGTGTACTCAACACAATACAAAAACATTATTCATCACACTTCTCAGCCTGTTTGAATGAGAATATGGAATCTTTGCTTTCCAACTAATATGCTCTGAGTTCAAACCCCACTATAATGCTTAATGCTTAAGATAATCCTTAAGAATAGTTTGGAGGGCAATAAAAATAGCAAAATTGTAGAAGCACTTTAAAAAACAAAATGACATTGATTTCTTGAATATAGGGGTGGCAAACACCAGACCAATAGTTTTGTTTGAACATTTGTTAATATCTATTTTAAGCACTCTGCTTACTGGAGGCTTGAAGTACAGTCAAGAGTTAGATAATTTCAAGATAATGTCAAGAGTTAGATAATTGAGAGACATTTACATTTCATGGATTGAATCATGATTAAAAATAAAAAAGGGCTGAATGAAGTCAAATTATTGATTTTTTAAAATTTTTTTTTAAATAGCAAACCTAGCCACAAAAGGTTGTAAATCTTCAGCATAATGGCATTACAAGATGGCCAAGGGGTACATAATTTGGAAATTTTGCACTGCATACAGACAACAGAATAACAGAACAAAAGGTTCTTTTTATAATAAATAAAAATAAACAGATATAATATCCTTTATAATAATTATTTTCCTCTTGCCAGAATGAGTCTTTGGACTCCTTGGAGGTCATCATAGTTTATTCAAAATATGATACAATGAGAAAAGGGTAAAGAGATTTATATTAAAAATTAAATATTGCAAATTATGGTCTTCCAAGTCTCTCAATCTTGAGCTAACTGGTAGATGTCAGATGGAGCGTTGCAGTTCAGCCTACTGATGATTTCACATATGTATTGCCAAAATTGTTTGCATGGTCTTCCTCTACTGCGAATGTCATCTTCCGGTTTGTACAGGATGAGGGATTCCAAAAAGGGTGACACGTCCGGATATCTGAGTTGATGTCCAAGCCATCTGAGTTGTAGTGTTTTTGACTATATCGACAAGTGGTTCTTGCTTAGCCAGAATTAGCACAGCAGAGTTAGTGACACGGTCCATCCAAGTGTATCCAAGGATCAGTCTGAGACATGTAGCTCCAAAGGAGTTAATTAGATCTGTAGTTATTTTGGTACTTATTGTCCAGGTTTAAGAATCATAAAAGAAGATGGATCTACTGGTTGCATGGTATAGTCTTAATTCTGTCTTTAATGATATTAATGATGATTTCCAGATGGGGTGAAGGTTGTTATGGAAGGCTAAAGCCAGCTGTTTACGTTTTCTAATATCATTTTCTGTATTGCTGATGTACGATCCAAGGTAGAAAGTCCTTTACTCTTTCTAAGTTTATTGTTGATACGAAGTATAAAGCTTTCATAACCTATTGAGAATACTTTATTATTATTATTATTACAAAAACCTCATCATGGGAGGTCCACTGTTATACACAGTTTATTATACCGCACCTTAAATATATTCACTGTCTCACCACATCCTCGGGCAATGCATTCCAATCACTCACCACTCTCCATGCAAAAAACCTGCTCCTCACTCCCTTGCTCACACTCTCCTTATACAGTTTCCAGGGATGACCTCTTGTGCTACTGCTATCCTCACCCATTCTGTGCAAAACCTCCCCAACATTAATCTGGTAATAACCTCTTAACAGCTTTGTCTCAATCATAACCCCTCCCCTTCTCCTCCTATCCACCAATTTCTGCAAATTGCATTTTGTCAATCTGTCTTCATACTCTACATTCCAGAGACCAGAAACCACCTTAGTCAATCGCCTCTGAACTTTTTCCAACACATTTTCATCTTTTTGAAAACCAGGTGACCAGATCTGCGCACAGTAATCCATATGTGGCCTGATCAAAGCCTTATACAAAGGAACCATAACATCCTTACTTCTACATACTTTGGACTTTTGGATGTTGATATGCAGACCAATAAGTTTAGCTTGTGCCTCTAGTATATTGAGATGTTTATGTGCATTTGTTGGTTCTGTATCAATAAATAAAACATCGTCAGCAAAGCTAAGATCAGTTATTTGCATGGTGTGGGTGGATGTTCTAATGTCAAAACCAAGATCTTCTGTGTTGATGGTGCGGAAGATGTAGTCCGAGCATACTAAGAACAAATAAGGTGCTAGTACATTACCTCACAGGACTCTGTTTTAACCGAAAGGATTCGGATGTTTCTGTTTTAAAGATTACCGTAGCACTGTAATCTTTATAAGGTGTTGAGATTGCTTGTATGATTTTTGAGGGTAGACCATAGAAACTGAGTATTTTAAACATTGCTTCTCTATTAATGGGTCAAAGCTTTTTTGAAGTCTATAAAGGTTAAAATGAGTGGTAAGTTTTTATCATGTGAACCTTCTATGATTCTTCTGATGCAATGTATTTGTTCTACTGTATATTCTTTTTTCAGAAATACAGCTTGGTTTTTTTCTTAAAAGTGGCATTAAGTAAGGTCCTATTCTATTGAGTATCATCCTGTTGTAGATTTTAACTATGGTTGATAGCAAAGTAATGCATCTATAGTTATCCATTCTATTAAGACTGCCTTTTATTGGGTATTGGGACAATAAGGCCTTGTTTTCATAGTTGAAATATTATTCCAGTGTTTAAAGCTTAATTCATTATAGCAAGGAGATTAGAATATGTATTATACCCATACCCAGCATATTTGAAAGCTTCTGCTCTGATTCTATCAATCCCTAGGGGCTTTCTTGCTTTGGTTTGATCTATTGCTATTTTTAATTCCATTTCAGTGAAGTCTTCACAATTTATTGGTAGCGGTGGTGGTTTAGATGCAGGTCCACTTGCTTACTTGAAGGTTGGTATTATCAACATTCAGTAATTCTTGAAAGTAGTTTCTCCATTCTTTCATCAAGTTCAAATTTACTGATAGCTGTCCACTGTTTCTGTCATGTGTGACAATATTTCCACTTCTTTTTGTTTTGTGGTGACAGATATAATTTATCATTTGAAATGTGTGTCTAGTATCCCCAGTTTTATTATAGTTTTCAAGTTCCTTGCAGTATTTAATTTTCTTTGTCTCTGATCATTAGTTCATTGACCTTGTTATTTAAAATATCTAGTTTGTCTTTATTTATTTCATTCCTGTTTAAGCAGTAGAGTTTCCTTGCTTTATTTCTTTCATCTATATAATTTTCAGTTTCAGGGGTAATCCATTTTTCCAAGTCTTTTTTTGTTGCTGTTTTCATGAATTTTGTTTTATGTTATGTTTATAGCTTTAATGATACTCTTATACTTTTCATTAACTGGATCTTTAAGAATGTTTTCCATATTGTTTTCTAATGTGCTGTAGAAAGATGCTGAAATTTGTGAGTTATTCAGTGTACAAGTTGTATTATTTTTTTGTAGGCCTGTTATTTTTAGAGGCTTTAATGTGGGCACTGATTATTCCTTGGAGGGATCATGTAATAATAATAATAACTATTATTATTATTATTATATTTCTAGCACAGTTCTTTTCAAAGTCATTAAATGAATTATCAACATAACAATTTGCTATATTTTCTTTCTCAAATAAGGTTTTTTTTTTTTTTTTCTTTAGTCTCCAAGACAACTGTCAATATTAAAAGGAAATTTATGTCTCTATATATTTTCAGAATTCATTTTTACTCGGTTGGAATATATATATATATATATATATATATATATATATATAAATTTAAAATAAAATAAAATAAAACTTACTCTTTTAAAGGTATCCGATGAATATTTTTTTTTAACAAATTGCGATTACTGTCACCAGGATGTTCACTACTACAATTCAAACATTTCAGTTATAAAGTGTATAGTAACATTCTATTTTCAGAAATTTCAAAATATTTAATTAGTGATACGATACATGTCCCACACTTAAGCATTATATAACAGCACATACCCACAGATAAGTAAAAAAAAAAAAAACGATACTTTAATACGAGTATCCCAAATATTGGTGATCCATGAGCAAATTTAGTGACATCCTGCCATCTAGTATTCTTAGTGTTGAAAAGTAAGAAGAATATTCTCAGGAAACAGTGAGCAGCAATAGAAACTGTCACAATCCACAGAAATAATTATCGCAGTATTGCTGTGTGCCAATATTTTATGAAAGTATGGAAGCGATTAAAGACGAGATAAATCATAAAAAGGCGTTTCGCAATCACATTTATTCGGTGATGACGTCATTTACCATATGATTGGATCTGTAGCCGTTTTTAGATTATGTACTTCAGGCAGTTTATTTACTGAAATATGTATTGTTCGGAATCGAAAGGACGAATCTACCTAGTTTTTACAATGAATACAGTCCACTTTGTGAGATGACATGACATGACATGCATCATACGGTTGTTGTTGCTTACTAATGTTGAGTAAAAGTACGGTAATGATCTCAGACAGTCATAAAAACTACCCATTTTGCAATAGCATTCTAGTACAGCGAAATCATGAAGTCATTATCATAACAGTTGAATTTACAGATTTGTTCCAATCATTGACAATAGTATATTTGTCCTTTCCTCAAAAAATCATGACAAAAATAAATGTCTCCGTAGCGCAACTGGAAGAACAACCGTCACTGCACCTTCGATTGTGAAAGACCTCAGTTCGATTCGCATTGTGACGAGAGGAGTCTTCATATGGACTTTTTAAATTGAAGGCGATTTACGAAGGTAGCAGGGTTTTTCCCTCCCTGAAATTTGAATTTATTCCGGGTACAAAGCAAATCAGCCATGAGAACGCACGTAATTTACAGACAAAAATACTGTTGGTGGTGGGCAGTAGATGGCGTTGGTAATAGTATTCATTTTTTTAAATATTTTACAATCTTTAAAAAAATGAATAAATATTTCTGAGTAGCATTTCCCGATCTTAATCCTAATAAGAAATCCTAATCCCCAATCCTAATAACAAATCTTAATCACCTTAAAAATATTTAGAACGGAAATGCAAACAAGAAAAGAGAGTGTTTAACCAACAATGGGAGGACGATTTTGTTTTTGAAATGAAATTTGTCAAGTCAAAATATTGTGCTAGTCTCACTAACAGCCACCTCACTGAGCTTCTTAGAACAGCTTTGGCATCCTGCCAGCTAGATTTTAAACCATTAACTGCACAAATGAAGACTCAATCAAAGCCTTCAACGAGTAGAGATTAAACATATTCTTCTTTGGTGAGTAGGACTAGAATTATTCGTGACACCTCCAAGGAGGGAGGACACCTACTGCAGACTCTCCGTCTCCACTACTACACAGAACCTGTACTACCAATCACCTACATCTACTGACCACAACCACCAATATATAGTATATAGTGTACTATATAGTTGTATTTATTATTATTATTATTATTCGTGACACATCCAAGGTGTCCGAAGATTCATCGCGGGAGGACACCTACTATACAACTCTCCGTCCCCACCACTGCACCGATCCCCTACCAATCATGTACATCAACACCATCTACCGCCCACCACAAGTAGTATATTTTGTCTGTAAATTGCGTGTGTTCTGAAGGACCGATTTGTCTGTATGCGGGTTGAAAAACCCGAGTTTCCGGGAGAAAAATACTGCTATCTCCGTATGAGATTGGCTAACTCACCTTCGATAAGTCCATATAAAGATTCCTCCCATCATGACGAGAATCGAACTTAGGCCTGCTCTAATCCAAGGGCGGAACGGAGGGGCTTAATATTTATAATATAATAATATAATATAATATAATATAATAATATTTATTTATAAATACAATTTTAAAATAATATTTTTGTGACTCTTGAACATTCAAAAATGTATGAAAAGTATTATATGTGGCTCTTATTACTGAAGAACTTGCCCACTCCTGGTATATATGGATTCTGTAAAATGTATTATTATCCAAAAAAATAAATGCTTCAGTACTACAATCCCAATCGCCTTTTTGTAGTATTCCATCTACTGCCCACAGAACTAAGGCGAAACAATTAACAACACAGGATGTATTTCTATTAATGCACCTAATATTTTAATTATAGTTACAATAAGCATTATGAGAGATAACATAAATACAGAAACTCTTAGGCAAATTAAATAATCGTATACAATCCAATGTATCAAATGTGGCTAACTAGATATGAGAAGTTATTACATAATAACGATTGCATCGCAACTTGACCAAAAAAAGTATTTTTTTATACTTCTGATATTTTATGGTGCAATCATCATAAATTTGTAATAATTCTTCTCATACCTACAGTGTTGTATAATAAAAGTTACAGTTAGTTACTGCAGGCTGACCAAGTGCAAGTGCAAATTTAATAGTATTGTTCAAGATTATTTTATTTCAACCAACATTATAAAAACCTTTAAGCGCTGTTAATTACAACAAATCACAGAAAACTATTGTTATTATCAACAGATCTTCATGGAGTCAAGGGACTTATCAAGGGAGATCTCTCTCTCTCTCTCTCTCTCTCACACACACACACACACATATGCACAGCTCATCGTACCAGTTACTTAAATGCATTCACTGCTCCTGCACTCACACACTCTCAGGCAATGCATTTCAATCATCCACCACTCTAAATGCAAAAAATCTACTCTTCACCCTCTTGCACACAACCACCTTATATAGCTTCCAGAGATGGCCTCTTGTTCTGCCCCTTTCTCCAGATGTTTTATGAAAAATCTCATCCATAATTACCCCCTTATCAACAAATACATCTCAATCATGTCTGCGATTTTCCTCCTATCCATTAAGCTCTCTAATTTGCATTCTCCCAATCTTCCCTCATAATTCACATTCCAGAGACCAGAAACTATCTTGGTCAATCATCTCTGGACCTTTCCAACATCGGTCATCCTTTTGAAAACTTGACCAAATCTATGCACAATAATTCATATACGACTTGATCAAAACTTTGTACAATGGAATCAAAACATCCTTACTTCTACACATCGCTGTATTCCGCATCCTTTCCATAATGCAATGTGTTGTTCTCACAATTTTAGCAAAATATCCACAAAATTTCAACTCCCTATCCAACATCATCCCCAAATCTTTCATCGCTTTCAAATCTTTCAACTATGATCCTTTTGCAGAGACTTTAGTCCTGCAAAGTAGGATGACTATATTCATAATTTAGTACCATCGCTTCTAACTTCTGTATTCTGGTAGTCAGAATAGATGCAACAATAACTTTCATTGCTGCCAATATGGTTTTGAATTTCTGTGATTACATAATTAAAGAATTTTCTAATATATCTGTGATGATCAAAGGAGACTGAGTTATAATAAACTAATTAATTTGCCCATCCAGGATGCCAGTGTATTGTAGACATTCAGGTCTTTATGGTAGAAGTTATAAAAAATGCTTTGCAATCTGAGACAATCTCTACAATAAGTTCATGGTAACTTGCAGTAAAGTTTATCTCATGTATTTATTTACATTAACCAAGAAACACATACAAATTATTAATATCTCACTATCGTAGCATAGTAAGAGTGTCCTGAGATAATGTTTTGGTTTGATTATCGTAATAAAAGGTTACGCTGGCAATCCAACTGCAGAAGTCCTGGACAGAACAAATAATAAAAGTTTATTTGTTATGTCTTTGCACGAGACCCAGTCTAAAGCTTTGGAGAAATCAAGTGCAACAACTTTAAATTCACCAAACTTCTCCATAGCATTTTTGCAGAGATTGGTGATATATGTCAGTAGATCTCCTGTTTATCGGCAGCAACCGAATCCATACTGGTGGTCATTTATCAGCTGTGTACCTTCTAGGTGGTGCATATGGGAATTGATGGTTCTTTCCATTAGTATAGATAGGACTGAAGTGAGTGAGATAGGGCGTTTGATGATAGTTGTTTGTCACCATTCTTGGAATAGGTTGATCATTGGTCAATTTCTAGACTGTATGATAGATACCAGTGGAACAAGAGAGCCTGTATACGGGCGACATAGGATAGTATTCAGCTCTGCAGAAACTTTCTGGACAATTGAAGGAATGCCCTGAAAGACAGAGGAATTTTTTGTGTCTAATTTGGACAATGTATTTCTGATCTCATTTTAGACGAAGGATACAAGGGCATTGTATATTGGGAATCGGAATTGGTTCGGGCATTTTCCATGGTCAGTTATGCATGCATTGGAGTTCAAGTGTGAAGCTAGGAGATTGGAAAATTTTCTGTGAGTGTTGATGCAACAGAACCAGGCCAAAAGCCTCAGCTGTTCGGAGAGATTACAAGTTTTCCGTTTTTTCTGCTTTTTCAAACTCTGTTTTTTGAATCATTGATAGTTCTCGTACGGCTATTTTGGGCTTAGTATTAGCTCCAAAGGAGGATCGAGTTTTTGACGTAAGCACTTCTGGTATGCTTGATTTTTCATTTGTACAAACCTTGGCTCACATCTTTTGGAGAACCTGAATTCAGTTAGGGAAATGCAGTTCAGAGTAGTGAGAGGAATGTATGTTTCCATCCCAGTAAAAATTACTTAAGTAATACGAAAAGGAAAGCACAGCAGATAATGTTAACCACCTAGTGGTCCCTGACCCTAATTCTCCATATTATTATCTGACGTGGTGTGAATTCTACGTCAGTTTTCTTCATTTCTCCCAGAAACCACGAAGAAAACTCTACTTCTCATCACCAGAGATCGGTTTTCTCTGGAACTGTTCCTAGAAAGACATTACAGTTCTTTTAGTTTCCGACTAGTGTCAATCAACTAGGGCTAGGGATGCAATGACAGTTTACACAGAACCAAGTTTCACCATATTTAGATCATTTTAACTTATAATAAATGCATTTCATTTTTTAAAAACAGACCAGAGTCCCAAACTGTAATCACAATTTGGTTCATTTAACCCATTAAACTACTGAGTAACAAAACGGGTTCTGAGAATTAGGAAGGGAAAACAATGCAACGACCCAACATCGAACGAAACTGCATCTACCATGAAAGCAGAAACGAAACAACATAAGCAAATAGTTCCTCCTATTATCCGGATTATGTAACACGGCTTGGAGGGGGGGGATCAGAATACAGCCAGAGACAGTACCTGATTACCACTTACTCACTAAATTTTATGATATAAACGTCCAATAACACACGTTCCCTTTTAACACGTTCATTGCCAATCGCGCGATTCGAGTTATCACCAAACGGCCGATCACGCGTTATCGCGTGGAAGTCGCTAACTAAATAAAAAAAAATTTGGCCACCACACGAATTTCCAATTTTCAGCTTGGCAATGAAAGTGTTAAAAGCGAAAAAAACTTTACGGAGTAATATGCGGTATTACAGAATCTGTCACCACCGAGGAAGTCACAAGAGACTTCCACAACCATGAACTGAACCCTGTTAAAGTTAGTTAGATGATCTGACAAATAAACAGCCAATGCTTGTTGTCCTAGCGTAAATTAGCAAAATTTCCTTGAAATATACGACCTAAAAACAGCAAGCTTCCTGGAACAGCAGAACTGCAAGACATCCTGATCTTCTTGACATTGCGATTCTACAAAATATTGCGAGTCAATACCAAATAAGTTAATGGAGAACCTCGGCTGTGATCACAACCAGTTTTACTTGACCTGGGTTTACAACATTAAAATATCCCAGATCTGAATCCAATTGTCAACTGCACAATCCAAAGACCTCTCTATACGAATCCGTTGACCTAGTTCCAGCAACAGACTCAAACGAAGACAATTTCGAGCTCAGAAAAAGCAGATTGCTGTATTATCAACTGCCACTGAGGATGTGCCACTCGCAAACTCTGGAAATCTTCGGATGAGATTAAGAACTTGACCAGTGAAAAGAACAGGGCCAGGCGCTAATACCACACAACGCTGGCCACAGAATACCAACAAGCGCTCGACATGGCTACAAAGGAAGTTCGATATGTGCTAAAAACCTATCGAAACCAACAGTGGGAGACAAAATTTCAGTCTTTAAACACAAAAGACCAGATGCTTTAAAAATGACCAAAGCTCTAAGTGCAGACTATAAATCTATCCCACTAATCCACGGTGAATGTGGTCTGGTTTACGGTGATATAGACAAAATTGAAGTCTTTACCGACAGCCTAGAAAAGCAGTGTGCAAACTACAACCATGCAGATCTAGACTTGATCGATAAAGTATACACTTGTGTACACTATACGCTAAAACGCATAGAGTACATAAACCGTACTCAGTTCACATCGCCTACTGAGGTTATTGAAATAATCACCAAACTTAAAAAAAAAAAGCTCCAGCCGCAAATGAGATGTGTAACAAAATCATCAAATGCCTGCCACATAAAGCTCTAAGACACATTGTTGCTACAGCATCATTAATGCAACTTTAAGATATCACTACTTCTCCTTATTTGCTTGATGGAGAGGAATAGATGTAATCTTAATTGAAACCAGAAAAAGCAGCGCTCACATGCGCGCGCACGCACGCCCGCACACACGCACACACACAGTTTCCCAAAACACTATCACCTAATCAACTCATGCTTTTCTGCTCAGGAAAAAAGCTGAGAGGATAATATTAATAAAACTACCGAAACTCATTAAAGAATTAAATCTTATCCCTGTGAGAAATATGGATTCCAGGAAAGCTCCTTCACAGAACAACAAGTTGTCAGTAATGAAAAGCATCGGCATAGGGTTCAACTGGAAGTATCTCACAAGGGCCATTTCCTCGATATTGACAAAGTAATCGACAAAATATGGCACAACGGAATGCTTTTCAATCTCCATCAGGCCAAATTCCCACTAGGACTGATCCAACTTAGGAAATCGTACCTCGGAGATCGCAAACTTTGAGTGAAGCTACACGGAATTAAATCGCCTGAACGGAACATCACTGCATGCGTCCCACAGGGTTTACTTATATGACCCTCTGTACATTGCTCTCGATGTGGCTGACATCCCAAGCAAAGTTGCCACTAGAATGGCCGTGAACACAGATGATACTGCAAGAATTTTTGCTTCTTGCAACTTAGATTGAACCAAAAAACTGCAAAACGCAATCGCAGTATTAGAACAGTGGTTGTTCAAAAAATGGCGAATTGATGGTAATGCAGAGAAGAGCACTGCAGTCCTGTTCATAAGAGGAGCAGTGCCTCGGACCGTGAATTTGTCATGTTTGGGAACCCCATTTCATGACGACCAGTAGCCAATTATTTAGGGGACCAACTAGATAAAAGATCCGGCCAGCGCTGATGTTTGGCTCACTGCATGGAGTCACACAGCAGATACAAACGTTAGCACATTACACACAATTGAAAACAAATGTTTACGAATGTATTTACATACATCTTCATCGAGAATCTGAAAAGCCGATACCCTGAGATCAAAACCCTCCTACCCGAAAAGTCTGCGTTTTTTTTTTTTTTTTTTGAAAATACTGCTATCGGCCCTAACTGGTAATTCGCCAAATGGTACACATAGACCATGACTGTGTAAAGCACAAAAGTACCAAGCCGAAATGAGCAGGTAAGTTTTAAAAAAATAATAATAATAACTTCCACAAATCCGAAATGGACGAGCCAAAGGCTTAATAATATTTCAGGCTCGCTCGTTACCGTCTACCACCAAGGAACACTAAAAGAAATATCCCAGGACAAGCACCCCAAAAAATCCAATTCCGAATAAGTATATATATGATATTATATATATATATATAATATCTATATCTATATATATATATATATATATATATATGGCGATCAGCTTTTACTCGGTTGTTATACATTTCAAAAAAATAGATTTTTATTCCTTTCCTTTATAAATACCTGAAGAAGGCTGCTATATGCCGAAACTGGTACTATTTATCATTAAAATCTTTACATGTTATCTCAGTCTTGGAGTCATTAAATCTATTTTTTTGAAATATATATATATATATATATATATATATATATATATATATAATATCATATATATATATATATATATATATATATATGATATTCATCAAAGCTTGATTTGCTTCCTCAGTCAAAAGGCTGGTTATATTCCACTAATTGGAGCCCAGCCCAAGGGCCTATGAGTTGTGGAAATACTTTCTGGAAATGACAGCTGTGCCAAACAAAGCGGCCTTTTGCAGCTGCCCAATTTTTAATCCATCTAACTCGAGTGCTTCTAGATGTTTTTTCAATGTTTTAGGGATGGCGCCTAAAGCACCTATTAATATGGGAACAACTTTCGTTTTCTTTTGCCCGATTCGTTCAATTTCGATTTGCAAATCGCGATATTTTGTAATTTTTTCATTTTCTTTGTTGTCAATCCGATTATCTCCTGGTACTGACATTTCGATTTACTTGACACCCTTGTTTTCACTGTTTTCAACCACTGTAATATCGGGTGTATTCCATTCGAAGCTTTTGTCAGTCTAGATTTTGAAATACCAGAGTATTTTAGCTTTTTCATTCTCAACCACTTTTTGGTGAACTCTATGCTTCCAATAGTCTTTAGATAGTTCAAACCCATACTTTCTACATAAATTCCAGTGGATTATCTTAGCTATGTTATCATGCCTTTTACGGTACTCAATTTGTGCGAATTTGCTGAAAAATTCAAGTAGACATTTATTGTCTTCTTGAATTTTTTGTATTTTTGCTTTCATAACGTTGGTTTTAATGGACTGTTCTTGTGCTGCAAAAATTACCGATTCTGTTTCTTTCTTTAGTGCTTTATTTCTCAACCATTGCCAGGTCAAGTTGCTGTCAGCGCTGTCCTCTATGCTGTGAAGGTATTTTCTATGCAATGCCTTATTTTTCCATCTTTCGGTTCTAACTTTTACTTGGTTGGTTTTGTAATCCAATTTTGTCTCCATAGGTTTAAATAAGCCCTCTTTCCTTACCTCAATTAGAAATTTTTCCGTTGTTTGCTGCATATAATCATTTAAATTTCGTTTTTCTTCTTCAATAACTTGCTTCACTTATAATATTCCTCTACCTCCTTTTTCGCGTGATAGATATAGCCTATCAATGTCACTGCGAGGATTGATGGCATGGTGTATTGTCATTAATTTTCGAGTTTTTCGATCTAAATCTTCCATCTCTAGCTGGGTCCATTCAACAATGCCTGCTGAATATCTCAGAACAGGTATGGCCCAGGTATTAATTGGTTTTATCAAATTCCCAGCATTAAGCTTTGACTTAAGTTTTCTTAAGCGTCTTATGTATTCTGCTCTAGTTCTTTCTTTGATCCTATTGTGCAGAATTTGTGATGCTTCTAAAATTCCCAAATATTTGTAGCTGTCTTCGAATTTTATTGCTTTGATTATTTCACCATTGAGCAGCTCGATTTCGTTCATGTCTTCAAATTTTCCTCTTGTTATTCCAGCAATTGCACATTTGTCTAAGTTATATATATATATATATATATATATATATATATATATATATATATATATTTTTTTTTTTTTTAAATTTTTTTTTAATTTTTATTTTTTTTGTATTTTTATTTTTGATTTATTTAATAAGGTTAAAACACCTTATGGTAACTTGTTTTGGTGAAATAGTTACAAGCTCTGTATTACTAAATCTTGGTATTTCTAGCCTAGCCCCCACTGATGAGACCTCAATAAAGGTCGAAACCGGTCTGGGTAGTGGCCCCTTGCCTTTAATACAAAACATCATACATCCCCTTCTTGGAGATGTGTTTTGGCATTAAGGGTAAATATTAAGATTAGTGATCGGAGCTTGTTCCACCTTTGCCACGAGTTGCCCTGGTCTTGCACTACCTGTGGGATCAGTTAGACTTGCATCAATTGCAGGCGCAAACTTGACTTTTGGTCTGTTTGCTTACTTGGGAAATGGAGTAAAACCAGGTTTAAAATTGCTTGGTATCCTTAACATATATATATATATATGTATATATATATAGGGAACATCAAAATCAACCATATTCACATAGGAAAGCATGATGACCGCAAACGCCACCTGAAAGAGATGGCAGACATGCACCTCGTTAAGGGGTTAGCTGACGGTAATGGACGAGCCTCTGTACGAACGTATCGCGAAAGGTACCAAAAGAGACGTGTATCGGATCACCAAATGTTTGCGCCTTTGCATCAGAATTTTTGTGACTATGGATCATTCAGAGATCGCAGACATTGTAGTGGGCAGCCATGATCGACGTGAAATACCGCCATGGAAGAGGAGGTGTTGCATGCGATGGACAATAATCCAGAGACAAGCACACGTGCCGTTGCCTCTGCTATAGGAATATCTCGATCTAGTATTGCGCATTTTGCACTCTGAGTCCTTACATCCATTTCATCTGCCACGGGTCCAATTGCTGATGGCTGAAGATTATCCTCGACGTGTTGAATTCTCGAGGTGGTTTCTCCAGAAAACTGCCATAAACCACGATTTTCCCACTTGTGATTTGTTCAGGGAAGAAGCTTCATTTACCCGCGAAGGGGTCTTCAATCACCACAATGCTCATGTGTGGGTCCATGAGAACCCACACGCTGTGCGATCACATGCTGCTTGGGTCTTCCTCATTGGAACCCCCAACAACGCTTCGCCATTAATGTATGGGCAGGTGTCGTCGCTGACTCTTGTTTAGTCGGCCCATAGCTATCATCATCCCGATTGGACTCTCAGAGGTATCGGACCTTTCTGGAAGAAGTTCTGCCGGATTTACTGAACAATGTTTCAATGACTGTGCGTCGGCAAATGCGGTCCCAACACGACGAGGCGCCAACCCATTTTGGCATTTCTGGACGTCAGTATTTGGGCAGGTCGTTTAGAGCTCGATGCATTGGGCGTGGTGGACCCGTCGCATGGCCCACGCTCACCTTATTTATCGAGCATTGGTTTCTTACTGTGGGGATCCTTAAAACCATGGTGTACAAAACGCTTGTTGCCCCTGAGATGGACCTCGTGGCATGTATCGCCATCGCCGCTGCTAACATCCAGGAAACTCCAGGTATTTTTGAAGATGTACGTCAATCAATGCGTCGTCCGTGTCAGACATGCATCACTGCTAATGGGCGTAACTTTGAGCACCTGATATGAAACTATATCATGTATCGACTACTATTGAACTGTTCAGTTACGCCTAATAAAGTATTTTTACACTACTTACTGCCTTGTGTTATTTCTCTATCTTTTGTGTCCCTGTTAATACCTGCCTGTGGCGTTCCCGGTCATGTTTTCCTATGTGAATAAGGTTGATTTTTACGTTCTCTACTTCGCCTCAAAGTTTGTACATGGAATTTTGAACCACCCTGTATATATATAACGCCGTGAGGAGCTTAACGCTCATCCTCAGCCATAGCCAAGTTAGCCATTCTTTGGAGAAGACAGCAGGGTGTTCCCCCAAGTTTAAATGGGGTTTTTCATCCTGTAAATAGACATACCGGCCCGTGAACACACACGGATACATTCATGATCATCACCATTTGGGAATGCAGCAGAGGAGTTGCGAACGAATGTATGTTCCAAGTTTGGCTTGAACTACACCCAAATTTGGAAATTTCAGTCGAAAGGTTAATGCAGCAGAGTCGCTTCATTATCAAATGCAAGATATTTGGTGAACGTGAGCTAGAAGTACTGAAAGCGCAAGCTATAAAAGGAAACTGTAGTGAATCTGAACTGACCAAGAATAATGAATGGAGCAGAACCAGATTCCAACGTGCAGAATGCTGAAAATCTTGAAAATATGCAAACAGTTGAAAGGAAGCTATCAGGGAAGGAACAAGAGCTCGCAACAAAAATTATCGAGCAAATAAACAGCAACCTGGAACGAGTTAGGCTTCCCATATTGAGTGAAGTACCTCAACGAAAACTGAAAGAACTCCTACAATAAACCAATAAATCTGCAAGGCTGTCCCTACTGAAACTATTGGACAAACGAATCTACTTATGTACTCAATAGCCGACGTCGTAACATCTGAATTAGGCTATAAGATTAGTGAACCCAAAAGCAGTAAGGCTCAGGAACCAGAATGGAAGCATCGACTGGAGAATAAAATTCTTGAAATCAGAGAAGATGTGAGCAATTTGAAAAACCTCATAAATTCGAAATAGCCTCATAAAGAGGTGTAATATTCGATCACTACTTATTGATGAAGTATTAGAGGAACTGAAGCAAAAATAGTTGCAGTTACATCTAAAATAAGAAGATACAGTGCACGCATTGAACAGTTACAAACAAAATGCGATGTTTCTCGTGAATCAGCACAAATTTTACAGAAAAATTGATTGCTGCAGGAATGATAATCTTAAAGAAAATATAAATATAAATACCACAGACAATGAAAATACAGTAAAATTTTGGCAGATCCTATGGGACAACCCTAAGACGCACAATGACAAGGCAAAGTGTGTTGAACAAATTGTGACCGAATCTCAAGAACCATAAATGGACCTACTGAAAATAACAACTGAAATGGTTCAAAAGCAAGGTAAAAGGATAAAAAATTTGTGAACACTCGGGAAGGATGAATTACATAGCTACCGGTTGAAATATTTGACAGGCTTACACGAAAGACTTGCTAACGAAATTAACGATGTTTTAGAAGGACAAAGCAAAGAAGAGTAGCTCACAGCAGGAAAAACGTACTTGATCATAAAGGATAAAGAAAAGGCACAAAGCCAGAAAATTTCCAAACAATAGCATGCCTGCCAACAACTTTTAAGCTACTCACAGGCATACTAGCTGACAAAATATACCGCCATCTTAAAGCAAATTCTCTTTTTCTAGTTGAACCAAAAAGATACCAGCAAAAATTCAAGAGGCACAAAAGACCAATTGATGATTGATAAAATGATTCTGAAAAATTGCAAATGTAGAAAAACCAACCTTCATATGGCTTGGAAAGATTATAGGGCGTTTGATTCAGTGCCTCATAGTTGGATTTTGAAATGCACAAAACTATTCGGAATTAGCGAAAACTTACAATATTTTTGCAATCCAGCACGAAAATTGGAAAACAACGTTGGCTCAGAATAGAGAAGAAATTGGAGAGGTAAACATAAAAAGGGGTAACCTTCAAGAGACTCATTATCTCCTGTATTGTTTATCATGTCATTGATCCCCTTAACTAGAATTTTAAATAAAACTGCTCAAAAAAAGCAAAGATATCTCATCTTTTGCGTACAATCTGAAGTTTTACGCAAAATCATAGAATGAACTCGGATCATTGCTTAATACTGTGCACATATTCAGTCAGGATATATCAATGGATTTTGGCTTAGACAAATGCGCAATTGCTGGAATAACAAGAGGGAATTTTGAAGATATGAACATCTAACTGCTCAATGGTGAAAAAATCAAGGCAATAAAATTCGAAGATAGCTACAAATATTTGGGAATTTTAGAAGCATCAGAAATCCTGCACAAGATCAAAGAAACAACTAGAGCAGAATACATAAGTTGACTAAGGAAACTCCTAAAGTCAATGCTTAATGCTGGGAATTTGATAAAAGCAATTAATACCTAGGCCATACCTGTTCTGAGATATTCAGCAGGCACTGTTGAATGGACCCAGCTAGAGATGGAAGATTTAGATCGAAAAACTCGAAAATTAAGGACAATGCACCATGCCCTCAATCCCTCGCGGTGACATTCATAGGCTCTATCTATCACGCAAAAAAGGAGGCAGAGGATTATTACAAGTAAAGGTAAGAAAAACGAAATCTGAATGGTTATCTGCAGCAAACAACAGAAAAATTCTAATTGAGGTGAGGAAAGGGGGTTTATTTAAAACCATGGAGACAAAATTGGATTACAAAACCAACCAAGTAAAAGGGAGAATTGAAAGATAGAAAAATAAGGCATTGCATGGAAAATGTCTACACAGCAAAGAGGACAGTGCTGACAGCAACTTGACCTGGCAATGGTTGAGAAACGGAGCACTAAAGAAAGAAACAGAATCGATAATTTTTGCAGCACAAGAACAGTCCATTAAAACCAATGTTATGAAGTTAAAAATACAAAAAACTTCAAGGAAACAGTCAATGTAGATTGTGCAAAGAAAAGGAAGAAACGGTAGACCGCGTTATTAGTGGGTGTGCAGCAAAATCGCACAAATTGAGTACAGTACAAGGCATGATAAAGTAGCTAAGATAATTCACTGGAATGTATGTAAAAGTAGGTGTTTAAAGTATCTAAAGACTATTTTAATCATAAAGTTCACCAGATAGTGGTTGAGAATGAAAAAGCTAAAATATTCTGGTATTTCAAATTCCAGACTGACAAAAGCTTGCAATGTAATACACCTGATATAACAGGGATCGAAAAAAGTGAAAACAAGGGTGTCAAGTATATCGAAATGTCAGTACCAGGAGATAGTCGGATTGAGGGCAAAGAAAATGAAAAAATTACAAAATATCGCGATTTGCAAATCGATATTGAACGAATCAGGCAAAAGAAACGAAATTGTTCCCATAATAATAGATGCTTTAGGCGCCATCCCTAAAACATTGAAAAAACATCTAGAAGCACTCGAGTTAGATGGATTAAAAATTGATCAGCTGCAAAAGGCCGCTTTGTTTGGCACAGCTTTCATTTGCAGAAAGTATTTCCACAATTCATAGGCACTTGGATAGGGCTCGAATTAGTGAAATATAACCAGCCTTTTACTTATGACTGAGGAAACAATCAGGCTTGGATGAATATTATATATATAATCAAGTCAAGTTTGCACCTGAACAGTGTTCAAGTCCCTTTACTACGAATTGCCTCAGACCTGAACTATCTTCAGGCACATACTTGACTTGTCTGTTTGCTTACTTGGGAAAAAATATTAAAACCAAGTTTAAAAAATTACTTGGTATCTTTATCACATAGTGTACCCAAGGTAAGTAACTTTTTACATCTTTCTCTCATCCTGAGATTTTTATTTAACAAGGTCCAAGCACCTTGTGGCAATTTGTTTAGTTAAAATTTATATGCTCTGCATTACTTCAAAGGTGGCCTTTTTGGGTCTGACTTCCACTGACGAGACCTCAATAAAGGTCGAAAACGTTCTGTGTAGTGGCCCTTGCCTTTAATGCATAGCATCATACATCTGTGCTTTGCATTAGGGGGAAATACTAAGGAAAGTGATCGGAGCTTACCTCACACCTTTACACCTTTTGCCTCAGACTTGCAAAATACCCAAGGTAAAAAACTTTCTACACACACACACACACACACACACACACACACACACACACACACACACACACACACACACACACACACACACACACACACACATAGTAGCGAAGAAATTAAACACAACAAGCTGAATTTTCGTCAAGTTTTTGGTTTTCGTTTGGTTTTTGTTGTTTAATGCCCAGTATATTTTGATTTCGTTTTACTACTTTCGGTTTTGATTTTATTTCACTATTTTGTTTGAGTGCTGCATGTTTTAACTGTTTCTACAAGGTTTATTGATAATGATGTGTGCTTTTAATAGGCTCAACTTGTTGCCATTTGTAGTGTTTTATCTATTTTCTGTAGTTAACACTTTCATTGCCATGCTGAAAATTGGAATTTCGTGGTGGCCAAATTTTTTTTATTTTTTTATTTAGTTAGCGACGTCAACGCGATAACGCGTGATCGGCCGTTTGGTGAGAACTCGCATCGCGTGATCGCGCGATATCGTTCATTGCCAAGCTGAAAATTGGAATTTCGTGTGGTAGCTAATTTTTTTTTATTTTTTTATTTAGTTAGCGACCCCAACGCGATAACGCGTGATCGGCCGTCTGGTGAGAACTCGCATCGCGCGATATCGCGTGATTGGCAATGAACGTGTTAAAAGGTGGACACTCCAAGAAAGTCCTCAAAATATGCACTCTTTCTTAGCACACATTAATGACTCAAATCTAAATTGCCATTGAGTGTAATGTTGGTTTGGGTTCTGTTAATGCAATTTTAAACATTTTTCGATAGACACATGTCTTTTCTCCTGACAGAAAAGGAAAATATGGGCGAAAAAGTAAAACCACACTTACTCAAGATCATTTATCAGTTATAAAAAGCAAAACATATCCAAGATTTTTCTGCTGTAGACTTAAATAGAGACATCGCAGCTAGTGATGTTAATATTTCTGAGATGATAGTCCGTTGAAGATTGTTGGAATTAGGGAGAACTGCCCACAACAAAAAAAAAAAGAGAAACATCTGCTGATGAAGGCTATGCAGAAAAAGACGCTTCAGTGAGCAAATGTTTACAAAGTTTGGACTGTTGAGAAGTGGAAGAAGGTCATATTCTCATTCCTTTTGGAAGGAGAGCGAACAACCTGTTTGCAAAGAACTACAACTTTTATAGTTTTATGTGTTTAGGAGCTTCTTATAATAAAAAGCTCCTAAACACTCAGCTAAAAAAGATGTTTGAGACTGTTGTACACAAGATCCAGGATCACTTGTGCCTGTTGACAGTATGATGAATAGTGACTAATACATAACAATAGTAAAGAAAAGAGTGATCCCACAGATCCAAAAAAAAAGAGACAAAGAACTGATCTTCTAACAGGATCTTGCTCCATGCCACATTTTAAATAAGTGAAAGTGTTCCTCAAAAATCGCAACACAATTGTTTCAGGGGACAAGGAACTCTCCTGACTATATACCAATAAAAAATTCGCAGACCATAGTGAAAATAAATTTGGAAAATTAAAGTGGAAGTGGCACTTGCATCCTCTGCCCTTGGCCCCAAGAAGATAGACTTATAATTACGAGTCTAGTTGCCGACTGGAGGAAATATTTCTAAGCCTTTCTTTGACCGATTCAGTCGATCTCTAGAAAGGGCAAGAGGGTTTTTTCCTGGAACATCGGGTTTTTCGTCCCGTAAACTCAAGAAAATCGACTGTAGAATCCACATTATTTCATACAGTAACATATAATGTTGGGGTTAAGTACTAAGAGATGGTTGCACTTGTTTGCTCGTTTCTTCATCGGTGCGTCTATAATTAGTGATAGACATGGGCCAGGTATCTCTAGTTGGCTACCGATAGATATTGAACGGCCCACTCAGTCTCCGAAGGCTAGATAGGGTTTAAAGGCCTCGCATTCTCCCTATAAAAAAAGGCGTTAACTAATTTATTTTTTTATTTATTTTTACGAAGGATAACTTAATAGAATCCATTATGAAAGTATGGTTTATAGATGCAAATATAAGAAAATGTGTTCCGCATTGGTAGAGTCCACCCCTAAGCGAATTCATGAACGTATCAGCAACAGTGGAGCATAAATTATTAGGTAAAGTTTTCTTTCGAAATTAAAATTTTTCTTTAAGTATGAGTGTTCGGGACTAGATTTGAACCAACCATCAAGTTTGTTGTCGTTTGGTCAAGCGTCGTAGAGTGCAATTTTATATACTTGGTTTTAATCCTTTTTTCCCAAGTAAGCAAGCAAGCCAAGTTTGCGCCTTGAAGTATTTTAAGGTCTAAGGCACACACACACACACACACACACATATATATATATATATATATATATATATATATAAAATTTCTTGGTAACTTGAACATATATATATATAAATATATAAAACACACATATAGAATACGCTGTCCTTGAGAGGACGCTGCTGAAGAATCTTTCGGGAGTTCTGTTGTGTATTTGTTTTTTTCTGATTGTAAGTATTTCATAATTTGTGGTTTTATTTTTGTTTGTTACTAGGTTCTCATTCCATTTTATTAAATAATGAATACACAGATCCAATAGGAAGACGGTTAGCGTTATGAAATGCTTCATGCACGTACTACGTACAGTATTACCCAGTGGTGTGTTAGTAAATTTTTAACAACCGGCTCGCTTTATGAAAAATTTGATTCTTCACGAAGTCCTATTGTATCTTCAGATGTCTTTGTTTCCGCTTCTTCAAATTTTGTCCTTTTAATGTTTAAGAAGTTTCGTTCTATTTCGTATTTTCGACTATCGGCTATCCGCATTTTCAACCGCAAAACTCTAACCCTGATTAAAATTATTTTAATTATTAAAAAAAAGAGAAAAAAACCGAAATAAAAACATATTAAAGAAAATTTTCCTATATTACCTACAACTTATCTATTATCAAATGAAATCCTGAACAAAAAAAAAAAAAAAAAAAATGTAACACTAATATTACCACTCGTAGTCGATCAAATTAACAGAGACTATAGCCGTCGCGACGAATTTTTGTATTTATCGATAGTGCAACAATGTTGCATTTCCAAGAACTTAATGTTGCAAGTGCTTGGAAATTCGACGAAAAATAAGGCATTATTGTTTATTCAAATACCCAGTTCGGGAGTTTTGATAACCTGTTTGTGTTTTAATGAATTCAATAAATAAAATCGTTTCCAAATTCCCGTTCGTAAATTGAATTTGTGTTTTGTGAATTCTCCTTTATGCATTTATTTTTGATGATAATATATCTAAGTGTTTATTATATAATTTCAAAATATTTACGAGAAAAAATATACACCACCATTCATCGTCTATCCTTTCATAAAGAATTTTAACAACCGGCTCGCCCGACTTAAAAACATTAACAACCGGCTCGCTAAATTTGAAAATTTTTAACAACCGGCTCGTGCGAGCCGGTCCCAACACACCACTGGTATTACCCATTATTGTGGGAAGGATCTGTGCGAAGTGAATCTGTTCTGAATCTAGTTTCCATTTCCTCCAAAAAACGCAACAATGACGTAATTTTGATGCATATTATACCGATTATGTTTCCTGCTGTTATTATTTCAGAAATAGGCAATTGCATGTATCCCGTTGATAAAGAGTACTAAGCTGTGTTTTTTTTTTCTTCTTTAACTAATTGTGTGGGTAGAGAAATGGAAGAGGGAACTTGTGGTTTTTACATTTGGAGCAATGTACATACAATTTCATATCCCAGCATCTAACGTTTGTGGAGGTCTAATTATATTGAACTGCTGCTTCATGCCATTTAAGCTCTCTCTTAAGGTCTTATTTGATATTGTCTGTCCATTTCATTTGGGACCTAGCCCTTTTTCTCACACATTCTGGATCATTTATTGTAATCTTATTGACCATGTGACTGTGCTTCTGGCAATGTGGTGAAACCATCTTAGCATTTTGCTTAGCACAGAATAGTGCTGAGAGGTGATTAACCACTTCTCCATACATGTGCAACAATGAAAAGACAGTTTATGACACCTGGCATATGATACTTGCACACATTGCAAATGTGTGCTAGTGTCGTAAATTGTCTTTTCATTGTTTGTGCATGTGTCTTAGTACTTGGAATGGTTTAGCATCCAAGAAATCTTCAGTAAACAATAATCTTTTGAATGAAGTTAGCTTGTCAGTGAAGCCAATGTTCAACAAAAAATTGGAAGGTTAGAAGAACTGTGCTTAAGATGGGCTACTACCACTCAGTTAGCACCATAATACAGTAGCGGTCTGCAAATGGTTTTTATAGAATTCCACTTCATTGGAAGTAAAAAAAAAAAAAAAACAAGTTTTCACAGAAAACTGGCATGGGATACTTGAGAAAAAAAGATTGCCTTCTTTAGAAGTCCTGTTGTTCCTATTGGTAAGTGCTGATGATTTGTATGATCAGGAAATATTAATAGCAGTGAATGGAAAGTGTGTTCCTGGACAATGGTGCAGAGCTACCGTTGTTGCTGGCCAACTCACAGTTTATTTGCCTAATAACGTATTCTGCTGGGAGTATTTGTTATGTCACAAGGTATAGATCACTCAAAGATGGATTTTTTAATGAGTAACCTTACCATACTTACTTGGCCTGTTCAGTTACTAAATTTAAACCTAATAGAGCCACTTGCAACCTGGTTCATCTATATGAGAATGCCATCATCATCCATTGGATAATGAAGCTTATTGGAAACCATTAGCCCTTTCCTGAGATTTGATTTAAAAAATATGAAAAAAGTACTGTTGGTTATTCTAGAATGAGGTTCCCAGGTTACTTAATGTTTATCCTGCCTTTAATGCCAGTATGCTGTAGGTTTACAATCACAATTTTAGAATATTATTTATGGTTTCCATCTTAAAAGAAGTCTACATTCATACATTCAGCTACCTATTTGTGTGGTAGCTCTGCTAATTCAGATTGAAATTATCGTGTGAGATAATTGTTTCTTGAATAGTATTATGATGCAAATATGATATTCAGAGTGGAGAAGAATGTCTATTTACTATTATTATTATTTTACTATGTGACACCTCCAAGGAGCTGACGCATTGCAGGAGGACACTTACTCTACTCATCTGACCAACCAACCCCCTCCCAGTACACAAAACTACTATCAATGCCATCTATTGCCCACCCCCACCAACAGTATTTTTTTGTCTGTAAATTGTGTGTTTTGAATTTTGTCTGTATGCTGAAAAAATCCAAGTTTCCAGGAGAAAAAAGCTATGCTACCTCCATATGATATTGGCTAACTCACCTTCAAATGAAAAAGTCCATATAAAAATTCCTCTCCTAATGAAAAGAATCGAACTTAGTCCTTTTCCATTTGAAGGGTGTAATATACCATCATTCTTCCAGTTGCACTATGGAGGCTTAATTTATGCAATTTTCTAGACACAGATGGGAACCTTTAGTAATAATTAAGAGGCATCAACATATTAGTTACAGTAATAAATTATACCTAATAGTATATCTCACTTTTAGAGCCCAATGCCTGATATGTAGATAAGTACCAGATCGACATAATAGGGGTGACTGAAACAAAAAAGACCAAAACTGGTGAGATCTTTCTGAGCAATAAATACAAAATGTTATATTCAGGCAATAACAATCAAGGAAAAGAAGGAGTAGCCATAGTATTCAACACAAAATACGAGGCTAATCTTCTTGAATGGCAGTCAGTCTCAAGTAGAGTAATGTGGGCAAATATGAGAATGGGGAACTGGACAATGAGACTTATTTGTGCCTATGGTCCCACAGAAGGTTCTACTAAGGTAGAAGTGGAGGAATTTTTTGAGGCTTTAGAAAAAGCAACTGACACAATGAAAAAGGAAAAGTTGGTCCTTGTTGGGGATCTAAATAGTAGAGTAGGAAATGATTGTGAGACATACAAAAATATTTTGGGAAAATTTGGAGAAAAGAGCAAAGCTAATAATAATGGCAAATATCTGTTGGATTTCTGCTCAGGACATGGACTGGTTATTACTAACACCATGTTCCAACATAAAAATGTGCACAAATTCACATGGAGAGAAGAGGCTAGGAATAAGAAAAGTCTCATTGACTATGTTATTGTTGATAGTGATGTTTTCTCCCTGGTGCAGGACACCAGAGTGTACAGAGGATTTGAAATTGGAAGTGATCACTATTTAGTCTTGAGCAGGATAAAATTGAATTTCATATTGAAAAGAATAACATGTAAGAAAGTTTTAAAGCGAATAAAAGTTGAGCAGCTCTCAGATGTGAACTGTAGACTAAAATACAGAAATATTATTGAAAAGAAAATGAAAGAGTTTGAGAACAGGAATCAAACTTTGGAGATTCAGTGGCAAACTCTGAAGAAAACATTGATTGATTCTGCCAGAGAGGCATGTGGTGAGGTTGTGTGCAAAGATAAAAAAATCAGAACTCCCTGGTGGACACAGGAAGTTATAGAGGCAGTGAAGGAAAAGAAGAAAGCATATCAAAAGTTCCTGGCAAATAAGTCAGCTTTTACTCTTACAGAATACAGAGACAAGTGTAAGAAAGCTAAACAGTGTGTAAAACTAGCTAAACAAAAGTCATGGGAGGACTTTGGCAAGAATATAGAAAATAAATATCAAGAAGGTGGCAAAATATTCTGGAGGTTGTTGAAGAAGCTTAGGAATGGAGGAAAGAGTGCTGTAAAAGGAATTAGAGATGATAAAGGTGAAATGAAAACAGGAGAAAAAGATATCTTTGAAGTATGGAGTAATTACTTTGAAAAACTGCTAAATGAAACAAGCAGTGATGACAGCACAGTGATAAAAAACACTGACCAGGCATGCAGTCAGGAATACATATCCATACTTGAAGTAGAAAAAGCCATCAAAGGCTTGAAATGTGGAAAGGCAGCAGGAGTAGATGATATTCGACCAGAAATGCTGAAGTATGGTGGTATAAGAGTCTTACAGTGGCTGCACTGCATAGTTCAGAAAGCCTGGACAGAGGGACGAATTCCCGATGATTGGAGTAGAGCTCTCATAGTACCCATATATAAAAAGGGAAATAAAACTGAATGTGAGAATTACAGAGGTATTTCCCTACTGAGTGTTCCTGGCAAGATCTATGCAAGTACTTGAGAAACGGTTGAGAAGAATTGTGGAAGAAAAGCTTGGTGAAGAACAAGCTGGATTCAGGCCAAATAGAGGGTGTCAGGATCAGATCTTCACTTTACGACAAATAGTCGAGAAAGCATGGGAATATAACAAAGATCTGTATTTAAGTTTTGTCGATTTGGAAAAGGCATATGACAAGGTGCCAAGAGAGAAGCTATTCAATACGCTGCAGTTATATGGTGTCAATGGGGCATTATATCAAGCAATACTTAGTCTTTATTTGAGTTGTGAGTCAGCAGTTAGAATTGAAGGAAGTACAGGAAGATGGTTTAATGTTAAATCTGGTGTGAGACAAGGATGGACATTATCACCTCTGTTATTCATTATCTATATGGATCACATTATGAAGGAATGTGGTATTAAACCTGATATCAAAATTGGAGATGTTAATGTCAGCTCTTTGCTTTATGCGGATGATGTTATACTTCTAAATAAATCCGCTACAAGTCTGCAAGATTCTCTGACTAAATTGAATAGCTGTTGTAATAGATATGGTATGAAGGTCAGCAATAAAAAGACAAAGACAATGAAAATAGGCAGAATCATTGAAAATGTCAACTGTGTTGTGAATGGAGAACCTGTGGAACAAGTAAATCATTTCAGCTACTTAGGCACAATTTTTACTGAAGATGGTAAACTAAATATAGAAATAGACAACAGAATCAGCAAAGCTGGTATGGTGGGAAGTCAATTGAATAAATTCATATGGAATAAGAAAGAAATTAGTCGGAACACTAAATTAGCTGTATACAAGACTGTGTTCAAACCAATTTTAACTTATGGATCTGAGAGCTGGGTCAGAAGTAAAACACTTGACCAAAGACTAGAGACCGCAGATATGAGAGTCCTGAGAAAGATTAGAGGCGTGAACAGATGGCATCAATGGCAATATCATATTAAAAATGAGGATATTAGGAAAGAACTTGACATTATCAGCATCCAGGAATGCGTTAGCAGAGCTAATATCAGGTGGTATGGTCACTTAAATAGAATGGGAGAGGAAAGATTAGCAAAACAAGTGTTCTCTGCCAGGTTGGCAGGAAAACGACCCAGAGGAAGACCAAGATATAGGTGGATTGATACGGTACAAAGTGCCTTAGACGATAGAAATATAAGATCTGATAATGTTGGAGTCTTGACAAGTAACAGACTGATTTGGAGGAAAATTGTAGATAGGAAGTTAGTAATGATGTAATTTTTTCATGTAGTACTGTCATATCCTGTACACCCCTTGAGGGTACATGGCAGGAATTTGATGATGATGATGATGATGATGATGATGCCTGATATCTATAGGCATGACTATAATTTACTTTTATATATGATTATAAAACTTAATTCATCGCATCCCATAATTAATGTTTGAAACAGAATAAAAAAAAAAAATATATATATATATATATATATATATATATATATATATATATATATATATATTTACAAAAGTAAATCCAAACTTTTCCATCCTGGTGTTTAGTCAGGAATTTATTATTTTTTTGTATTTAACTCGCATTAGTATAATAAGTTTTCGACCTTCTGTGAGGTTTGGTCAGTTATTATTATTATTATTATTCAGGCCTATATATATTTATTTATATATATATATATATAAATATATATATATATATATATATATATATATTTACAAAAGTAAATCCAAACTTTTCCATCCTGGTGTTTAGTCAGGAATTTATTATTTTTTTGTATTTAACTCGCATTAGTATAATAAGTTTTCGACCTTCTGTGAGGTTTGGTCAGTTATTATTATTATTATTATTATTCAGGCCTCTAAGGAGTCAAAAGACTCGTCGAGGGGAGGTCCCCCCCTGAGAAACACAAAGTCTATCATACCACTCTTTAAACTCACTGACCGTTCTCGCTCCCACCACTCCATCAGGCAATGCATTCCATGGCTCAACCACCCTCCACACAAAGAAACCACTCCTTACCCTCTTGCTCACAGTTTCCTTTCGTAACTTCCAGGGATGGCCTCTTGTCATCACTTCTTCCCACTGTTCACCCAAGTGAAAGAATTCCCCAGTGTCAACCCTGTAACCACCTCTCAACAGTTTAAAAGTCTCAATCATATCACCTCTCCTTCTTCTATCCACCAAACTCTGCAGTCCACATTCTCTCAGCCGATCCTCATAACTATCCTTGTATAGTCCTGAAACCATCTTTGTCATCCGTCTTTGTATCCTTTCCACAGTTAATTTATCCCCTTCAAATCCTGGGGACCAAATCTAAGAACAATAGTCCAAGTGTGGTCTGATCAGAGACTTATACAACGGAATGATAACCCTCTTATCTCTGCAGGTCAGTGTCCTTCTCATAATAGCAGCAATCCTCTGTGTTACCTTCACCACCTTTGCAACATGTCCCCTAAACTTCAGGTTTCTATCAATCATCAACCCCAGATCTCGTCTCCCCTACTTCCTCCAGTATAACTCCTCCCATAGAGTATGCAGCATCCCATCGATGTTTCCCAAACCTCAAGACCTTACATTTTGCTGCATTAAACTGACACCTCCATTCATTTGCCCATCTATCTAGCTTATTTAAATCCTCTTTCAGGGCTACCACATCTGCACTATTACTAATAATCCTTCCCAGCTTTGCATCATCCGCAAACAACTGAATATCCCCCTGCAATCCACTGGCTATGTCATTGATATAAAGGTTAAACAATATAGGTCCTAGTACTGGTCCCTGTGGGACCCCACTTGTAACCCTCTGCCTCCTGGAAACTGCTCCACCATACACAACTCTCTGATACCTATCAGACAGCCAATCCTGAATCCAGTTGACCAATCTGACATCAAGACCCATGTGCTGCAACTTAAATATCAGCTTATCATGTGGCACCCTGTCAAATGCCTTTGCCGAGTCTAAGAAAATTGCAGTATATGCCTTTCCCTCATCTAATGTTCTTGTAACTTTATTATAAAAGGCTAGCATATTGCTAAAACAAGAGCGTCCTTTCACAAATCCATGGTGATTCTCACAGATAACATTACCCTCATCTGCCCAATGCTGTATACGGTCCCTCACTACTTTCTCCAAGATCTTAACAACTACTGATGACACACAGACTGGCCTATAATTAGACACTTCCAGTCTGTTACCTCCCTTATGTAATGGCACTATCTTACCTTCCTTCCATTCCCTGGGCACCTTCGCCAAAGCCAGACTTTCATTGAAAAGCCACGTTAAAGGCACTGTCAATTCCCTAGCACATTCTCTTAAAACTCGTGGTGAAATACCATCCAGTCCCACAGCTTTACTGACATCCAGAGTACTCGGTATCTGAAACACACTCTCCTCCTGTACCTCCAGACCTCGAACCAGTCCTATCCCTCTAGAATTAAAACTGACTCCTCTAGGATGAAATACTCCAATAAAGTGTTCATTGAACAATTCCACTATGTCCTCTGCATCAGTCACTCTATTCCCATTTTTATCCCACAATATCATTCTTCCACAGTCATTTCTCCTCCTACTGGCCACATAGCTAAAAAATTCCCTAGGATTTTCTTTGGATCTCAGGGCCAATCTCCTCTCATATTCCAGTTTCGCTTTCCTTACCACACTAGTCACTCTTCTGGCCTGTGTCTTATATTCTTCATGCATCTTCTCTTCACCTGTCTCCTTATATCTCTTCCGTAGCCTCTTTTTCGCATGCAGTTCCTGTTTAATATTGTTTGTCATCCACTTTACTTCAAATTGTGTCCTCTTCTTCACTCGTGGTATACAACTTACCATTGCTGATAACAAATATTCTTTCACAATTTCCCACGCACTAGTGATATCCCAGCCTTCCAATTCCTCCCTCCATGAAACTTCCCGAAGTTGACGTCTAAGACTATTATAATCACCTGCCTTATAATTCCACATAAGTTCCCGTCTCTTTGATACTCCTGCATGTCTATTCATTTTCCAAGTCAACACCATATGGTCACTCTCTCCAACTGGTGGGAGAGACGTCAACTCAGTTATTATCAACTCTTCTGATGCTATAACCAAATCCAAAACTTTTGAACCTCTTGTTCCCTCTGTTACATGTTGCCTAAGACATTTGTCCCTCAAGAATTCTAGAAATTCCATTCGCCTATTGCTACATGCATCTTCCTCTCTCCAATTTATACTACTGAAGTTAAAATCTCCGATAACAATCATTCTTCTTGCATTTGCCAAACTTAGCTGTCTAAACATCTCCTGGTCCCCATCCTCTGTGCTCCTGGGTCTGTAGCAGCACCCCACTAAATATCCTGTCTTGCCTACCTCTACCTCACACCATACGCTCTCAAAATCATTTGTCTCACTTCCTTTCAAATTCTCCACTCTTAGAGGACATAGGTCATCACTTATCATAAGCAATACCCCACCACCACCACGCTTTCCCCTCCTATCCTGACGAAAAATGCTATACCCAGCAACTTCTATTCCTGTTGTTATATCCCCCTTCTGTCAACCACGTCTCAGTGATCGCAATAATTTTTGGCCAGGCTGATGCTATCTGCGCCACCAATTCCTCTCCCTTATTCCGGATACTCCTGGCATTAGTATAAAGCATATAAATGCCATTGTTTCTATACCCAGCATTATCCCTTCTAGACTCCACTGGGCTCAGTGTTACCTGACATTGCCTCCCTTCTCCCAAGTATCCATTCTCACAAGAGGCCACCCCTGCTATCATCCTCCCTGGGACACACTGACTCGTTCAGAACAGCAATCTCTCCAGATGCCTACGTCCTTCCTCATTCAAATGTAAACGGTCTCTCGCATACAATTCCTCTCTTTCCTCAAACGCACTCCAAGCATCCACATATACCAGTCCTCTCTTGTCACACATTCTCGCTATTATGCCATTCAATATCACCGCTCTTCTGCTCAACTCATCATTATCATACCTAGGCAACACGCACACTGTTTTTCCTCTCTCTGTCTTCTTCTGTACAGTCTCAAGCAAAAATCTCATATCTCTCGCTGCCTGACTTACATTACCACTCAAGTCATTCGTTCCTACCATCACAATCATCTCATCCACCCTTTCACCTCTCTTAATTTCCATAGCCACCCTTTCTATTGTTCCTCCTGGCAAACACTCCTCACGCATCCTATCTTGAACACCACAGATCATTGAGTCGCCGTACGTTATACCTCTTACCATTCCCTCTCTCCTATTGTTTCCATTCTCTCCTCTTCTTTCATTCCCATACCTCTCTTTTCTACTGTTTCCATTCTCTCCTCTTCTAGCACTCCCATACATCTCTCTCATTCCCTCTCTCCTACTGTTTCCATTTTCTCCACTTCTAGCACTTCCATATCCCTCTCTCATTCTGTCTCTCCTACTACTGTTTCCATCCTCTCATCTTCTAGCATTATAATTAAAGTATATTACTTGTTATTGTGGGTTAAGACAATGATTTATTTAAATCACTATAGTACATTTGTTGCATTTCCACGGTTTCCTACATTTTTTCTCTGTGTGTTCTCTAAATGCTGATTTACTAGCTAGACATGTACCTTTGTGGTTACATGTCTTGCTTTTTTTTTTTTTTTTTTTTTGCCCACCACATAATTTTTTTTTGGTCTTTGCAGTTGTTACCTTCGACACACTTTCCTTGATCATTCAGTTTTTTTCTTTATATTTTGTCATTCTGACTAGGATTGATTAGTGTTTAAAAGCTATCACTTTTCCCCATTAATATTTGTATATCTAAGTGTACATCTAAAAGTCATTTATTCTCAGAATTTTATTACATTACTCTTTTCATTGTAATATTATCAGTGGCGTATTTAGATATTTCCCAACAATAGGCCCTCAGAAAGTGCCGACCCTCATATTTATGAACACGCATGTAAATATGCATAACGTATTTATATCGTATATTCGTAATATAAATACATTATATATTATGACTCACCCAAAATGTCCTGGAATATTCTACGCCTTTCCGCTCGCTCGGTGAAGGTATTTATCACCCTTGTAATATCACTCTCAATTTGTAGAACTGCCAAATTGCTGAACCTTTCTTCTGAACATGAAACCTTGCATGATTCATGGTTAAACATATGTCAAGATGGTTGCAAGATTATGATGTGCTACTGATGGAGTGGTATGCTCATTCATGATTTAAACCTAGTACAACATTTATAGACTTGACTTGGAGAATCATGTTTTCTCTGGCTGAGCACATAGTGCATCTGCTGTCCAACTAACAGACTGTGTTCAAATCCCACTCTGAGCATGGATATTAACTACTGAAAGTCTGAAATTGCTTAAAAATGTTTTTTTTTTGGTCTCTAGAGCAGTATTCAAATTATCTTTTTTTTTTATATATATTGCCAAACAAAAGGTCACAAGACCCTTAGCACCATCACTGCTGAGTTTGGGTACCAAACTTACTATTTGCACAGAGGAAACCCAGTTTCCTGTCTATGGCTTCAGTATTTCCTCCTTGTCGCACTGCCAGGCAAATGGCATTAGGATTTACCACTCGATATTGGGACTCCAGATTCATTATTATCAGGTTTAATCTTGTGAACTATTTAATAGCCACCTACAAAACTATTTTCTTGTTGAACTCTTGAATAGGGGAGGTTTTGCATCTCTACCATATATTTGCATGTCCTTGAAGGTTGTTGCCCACACCACAGTGTGAGGAAGAGATAGAAACTGGAGCATTTACACTGAAGATCAAATATGGTGGTAAGTCGCTTCAAGCCTCAAATAAAAGGTGGTGGTAGTGGTGATGAGACATCTTCTGCCTAGAGGTCTGCGTGGCATTTCCTTCAACTAGGGAAGGTAGTGGATATATATAGCATTCATTTGCAAATTTACTACCTTTTGTGTTGGGATTCACATAAAGTAAGAAATTACCCATATAAGCAGTTGGATAATATGGTTTTTATGGATTAAAAGTTGCGTAGTATCACAAGTTTTAACATTCTTTTATAATGCGACGATAGCACATTTGGAAGAACAACAGAACAGAAAATTGTGCACTTTGATTGGAAAAGATCTGAGTTCGGTTCTTATCATGAGAGGAATCTTTATATGGGCTTTTTCAGCCATGAGAACACACACAATTTACAGACTAAAAATACTGTTATTAGTGGGGATGAATGGTAGATGGTATTGATGGTAGTAGTTTCATCTGTAGTTGAAGAATTAAGTAGTGGTGGAGATAGCAAGACGTATCTAGTGGATCAGAGGTAGAGAGCCCTCTCACAATGAGTCATTGGAGGTGTCACATTTTAGTAATAATAATAAAATATCAACTGGTCAAATGTATACTGTATAGTCTGTACTCTATTGTAGGTTAAAGAAAGCCCTATGTCATACTGATGTAATCATTTGGGGATCATTCTTAAATGATATCACAATCCACAAAATGGAATCAACAATTTGCATAATCAGACCAGGTTGTAAATGATATCACATTTCTTTTAAGACTCAAGACTTCTCTCACAAAAGGTCAGCTCTGCATGTCAGAAAAAATGATACACTCACTTTAATAATTAGAAATGATATTTTAAAGGCAAGAAGTAAATCAATAATGTTTGTATCACAGTTTGATAAAAATATTAACAGGAGCTATTTGTAATATATATGTATAGTAAAATTCTAAGGAAATTTGTCTGTTTATCGTAGCATTGCTTTTTTTTTTTAGTCCACTCATTCCAAAGTGGATCATCTTTTGAGAATTGCAACTTGTCTTAATTTCTGTTCTCAGCACTATTTGAAATGTGTGTGTGTGTATAAAATTATAAATTTTCTTTAATTTTTCAGGTGAGAAGAGGAAAAAAAGCAACATTGTCATTGTGAAGAATAGCAAATTAAGCTATATAGTAATATCAGGGTAATATAAAGTAATTTGCTTTTGTAATATATATTGTAAACATTGCAGAGAAAATATCCAGCAAAGTAAATATGGATATTAACTCACAAACCACTGAAATTCCTATTGTGAGGGCTTCCCAGGAACATAATTTGCAGGGAGAAGAAAAATATTCTCTCCAGGTAAAAAAAGAGAGAGAAGAGGAACATTTTGCATCATCTTTTGGAAATAATCAGACTTCTACTATTTTCAAAGAAACCATGAGAGAAATTTCTGAAAAACCATTATCTGGAGATAAGCCAAAGAAAAAGGAAAGCAAATTTCATAAAGTAAAGCGTTTTCAGTGTAAACTATGTGATAAAACAATTTCTGGATTGTCTAATCTAAGAAGACATAAAGAAGCTCATACCCGTGAGCGACCTATTTGTTGTGAAATATGTGGCAAGAATTTCCATGCAAAAAGTTTAGAACGGCATAAATTAATTCATACTGGTGACAAACCCTTTATTTGTCCAATTTGTAAAAAATCCTTTTCACAATCTTCTAATCTTAAAAAACATTTATCAGTTCATAGTCAAGCAAAATCTTTTTCTTGCTCAGAGTGTGGCAAGACTTTTTCAAATGAAAGGCATCTAAAAAGACATAGTGCAGTTCATAATAATGAGAAATCCTATCATTGTTCAATATGTGGTATGTCTTACACACGATCCTACAATCTAAAAGCACATTTATTAAGTCATACTAAGGAGCAACCTTTCTCTTGCTCTGTATGTAAAAAGACCTTTACACGTCCACATCACCTTAAAACACATTTATTAACACATAGTGGTGAAAAACCTTTCTCTTGTTTAACATGTGGCAAGTCCTTTTCACAATCAGCTACTCTAAAAATTCACTTAGTACGTCATTCTGGTGAAAAGCCTTTCTCTTGTCCACAATGTGACAAGGCCTATGCATGGCTAAGTAGTTTAAAAGTACATTTACTAGCTCATGAAAAAGAGTAGTTTATTAATATGCATAACAAGAATGTGCATTATCTCAAAAATAGTATACAGGAAAATTTCAAGCGAATTTTGTTTAAACAAAACTTGTTTTGAAAAATTTGCACTGTGTAATCTCAAAAGTACTTCTTTGCATTTAGAATTTTTATGTAGACACCATTTTTTGCTTTCACAGTTTAATAAAGAATTTTCAGTCTGCACTCATCCAAATTACCTGAACAGGAATTCGAGAAACATTTCTATTGAGGAAAATTATCTCAGCAGGATTATAACAAAAATATATTCCGCTTAGGATGATATAAAGGTACTTATGAAGTTATCATTGATAAAATTTGTTATGTTTTTGAGAAATCAACTCTTATTTTAAATGCTATTCACTATGTACTCTTGAAATTTATAAAGAAAACCAAATAGTTTATTTGCTAAGAATTTCTATCTTGTTGATTTAAATGGCATGAAAATGACGAATAAAACAATTACTGTCTTAAAAATTCAGGGTTTTGATATCATGAGGAACATTAATTTTTTCACATATGCTTTATTTGTATTGCACATTAAATAATGGGGTAATTTTCACAGCTGTTCTAGATTGATTGATTGCATCTTTCTTAGAAGTGCATATATTTACCTGAAATACAGTGATACCTTGGCTAATGAAGATAATTTGTTCCGGAATCACATTCTTTAGCTGAAACGTGATTTCCCGTAGGTTTCTATAGAAAATCTTTTAATTCGTTCTGGATGCTGCCTACTATTTAAAGATAAGTTGTATAAAATAGTGAGAAGCACACTATAAAAGGGCAAAATCTTACCAAAGTCTGTGATGAACAGCTACCCAATTAGATGAAGGAGAATGGAAAGTAGAATGAAAAACTGATGGCCTTTACACTTCATTAAACTGAAAATATCTACACAATGTTTTTACTATTCTTCTTCCAAATTTTGAACATTTATTCAAGGTAAGTCTCCTTTTCTTCAGTAGCTGGCCTCTGTCTCTTTGCTAAAGGAGAAGTCAAAAATATGTCCAAAGTTGATTGAACTTCTCTTTCTTTGAGAATGTTTTTAAAGTGATTCAGACACTTGTCTTCACCCAACGCACAAAGTGTTCACTTCAGCTTTGTTGGGATGCACTTTGTAGCCAAAGACTGAAACTCTTCCCAGTAGTGCAGCATTTTTTTAATGTCACCTGTTGGCATTCTTCCCTTTTTATTGCTGTCCTCCGCCTCTGATGAGCACTCTTTATCTTCCTTGTCTCTTTCCTGATTCAGTTGCTTTTTCAACTCTTCAGAGATCTTCTGTTCTCAGATCTTTTGAGCATTCTTCAACTAATTCTTCTACATCTTCTTCATTTACCTCCAGTAATGCTTTGCCCAAGAGACTATCTTATCTACAATGTCAGCATTTTCAGCAGCAAGTTCCGCAGCAGCATCTTGAACACTGAAAAGCACTTCTCATCTTGCAGCAGTCTAGCCATAACTCTTTCCAGGCAGCATTAAGTGTTCTAACTGAACACTTCGTCCCATGCCACTCCGTCCCACTTGAATAGCATGAAGGATATGATAATGATCCTTCCAGAATTCCCTCAGAGTCAGACTGGTAAATGAAGTTGTATCAAAACATCTTTGGAACATGTGTTTTGTATACAATTTCTTAAAGTTTGATATGACCTGTTTGTCCTTGGGTTGCAAAACAGATGTGGTGTTTGCAGGAAGAAATTTTATCTTGATGAAGTTAAATTCTGCCTCCAAATCTTCTTCCAAGCCAGGTGGGTGCCCTGGAGCATTGTCCAGAAGAAGCACGGCCTTTTCAAGCAAGTTTTCTTCTCTCAGGTACTTTTTCACCATGGGCCCAAACACCTCCATGATCCACTCTGTGAATATGCTTCTTGTTACCCATGCCTTGGTGTTTGACTTCCAATAAACACTGAGCATGGGCTTGCAAACATTCTCCTTGAAAATTCTTGGCATCTCAGAGTGGTAGACCAACATCAGTTTAATTTTGAGATCACCATTTACATTAGCACAAAATAAAAGAGTTATTCTATCTTTCATAGGTCATTTGCTTCCAGAACAACCCAGTTTCGTCACAATTAAACACTTGTTCTGGCTTGTATCCATGAATGATGGTCCACTCTTGAAATTCTCTAACACAACTTCTCAGCCTCCTCTTTATTTGCACTGGCTCCTTCTCCATGTCTAATTACACTATGGATCCCTGACCTTCTCTTAAACTTCTTAAACCATCCTATGCTTCCTCTGCTGTACTGTCTCCTGCCACATTTTTCTTCAAATTTTCATAAATCATTTTGGCTTTGCTGCAGATCATATCTTGAGTCGTAGTGTCACCAGCCATTTGATGCTCATTTATCCAGATCATCAGAAGCTTTTCCATTTCTTCATTCACAGAACTTCTTTGGGATTGAGAGGCCATGGTCTTTACACCAGCTGCAACTGAAGCTGCCTTAATCTCCTCCTTTTTCACAATTGTAGCTATTGATGATGATGCTATGCTTGACTGCTAAATCCACAATTCTGACTCCTCTTTCATATGCTGAAATTATTTCTTTCTTTTGCTCAATTGTGAGGAACTTTCTGCTTCCCTTGCTTACTTTTTTTTGGACCCATTGTCAAGAAAATTTTTTTCTAAAAAATATAAAAGAAATATTACATATAGCATATTATTTCTTTAATTGGATAAGAATAGAATTTAATAATTATAAATTAACCCCCCCCCATAGTAGAATTTAGCCAAGTAAAGAATAAATGCTATCACACTTACCCAGTGGCGGCTGGTGACAATAGAAACAGGTGGGGCCAGGGGCCAAAAACAACTTAATTTTTTTTATATTTATATAATGGTTCTATTATTGATTTATAGTTATTATTTCTATTACAGCAATGTTTAGTCAGACTCCACTGATGCATTGAGCTATTAATTTTTTTAAAATTGGAAAAACGAGAAACGTTTTTCCAATAAACTATCGATTTTGTTCACAGTTAAAATATATTGTTTATAGACGTAATAAAAATTTAAACTTTAAAATAAATTATAACAAAAAACAACAACAATAATTAAACACACTAAAAACAATACAACAGAACAACAATGAGAATAAATAATAAGACAATGAAAGAATCATGTGCGTTATTTACATACAAACGCAGTGATTGGGCCAGACTAAACTGGCCCAAGATAACTGTTACGCCTGGTTAACAAACATGATCGCTACTGCACGTACCTCATACATGCCCTGTGTTCTACACATATAAAATAGGGCCAACCATGGCCAGCCCCAGAGACCATACTAAGTCACATTATACAATATTGCCACAAAACTCTACAGTAATTTTTTTATTAAACAATAAAACAGATCAACAATGAGAATAAATAATAAGAAAATGAAAGAATTGCGCACTATTTACGTACAAACACAGTGATTGGGCCAGACTAAACGGGCCCCAAAATAAGCATTGTGCCTGGTAAACAAGCATGATTGCTAGTGCACATAATTCACAATCAAAGAATCACGTACTATGTACATATGTGCAACACAATAACTGGGCCAGACTAAACTGGGTCCCAAGATAAGTGTTGCGCCCGGTAAACAAATACGATCGCTAGTGTACATGCTCTGTGTTCTACACGTATAAAATAGGGCCAACCATGGCTGGCCCCAGAGACCATGCTAAGTCTCGTTATACAATATTGCCTCAAAATACTACAGTATTTTTTTTTATTAATCAATAAAACATGTTGGAATTGCATCAAAAAATAATAATTACAAGAAACATTTTTTAAAACTACAATTATTGGGCTACTTATACAAATATAGGTGGGGCCCGGCCCCTATAGATGAGCCCCCCCCTGCACTTACCTCTCGCATTCACAGCCACACGGAGCGTGCACCATACTGACACTGGTATGAGGCATCTCACTTCTCGCTGTCTCAAACGTAAACAATCCAGTCAGGTTGGTGGGTCTCCCCTATGTGATGTGGTCAGCTCATTTCTTTGTCACACACACATACAGATGGAAAAGATAAGCTCCTGGAATGTTCCGACCATTCATGTTTGCTGCTTTATGTTACCGTGTGCATCCACTAAAACATTCGTTAGCAGAGTCTGAAAAACAGCGAAAAAAATCTTCGTTAGCAGGGTCACTCGTTAGCCGAGGTATCACTGTACTTATTACCTTCTTTCACAAAAGTTCATTGTATGCTATACTACCAAAAATCATGTGACATGGGCAGATTTAAATGAAATGTCTTTATTGAAGAAAATCATTTTCTTGCCTTTGTACCTAAATACTGTATGCTCACAGATGCCAGACTCTTCGACACTTTTTGTACATGTCATAAAAGGAAGAATCCATTCCGATATTAGGGTAATCAGTTTATCTTGTGGGATGAGTTGTTTATTATTACATGTCGGAAAATTAACTTTTTTTTAATGGACATTGTAATTTTAAAAGTACAAGCAAAATAGTTACCACTATTTTGCTTGTATAACAGTTGGAAAATTGAACGTACAAAGCATGTGATTTTGCATATTTTTGATCAATTCGTACATCATTTATTTCTTTCTCCCATTCAGCATGAATTGACTATTCTTGGCAATTTGCCAGACCTGGTTCTATGAACTGTGGGCATACAATAGCCTAAGTGCCACTCAAAATGTTGATTTCAAGTTGAAAGTTGATGAAATTGTTCTAACTCTCCTTTACATTATGTTAGTTTTTTATGTTATATTTTTACCAGTCAGTAAGACTCTCTCTGCTGTGTCTTAATTTGGTATTCTATTAAACTCCACAAATGTTCCACAGGGTTCAGGTGAGGTCCTGCTGGTCAAATTATCGTTCTGGTATTCTTTCCAAACCATGTATTTACTGTTTTATGACACTATGCTGTTGTTTTTCAAGTGTTACCATAAGGTAAGATGTGCACAATTGCCTACACTTAACTATATGTGAATTTATTGTTCAGCATTCAAGATTGAAATTAGTTTGCATGATGATCTCCTTTACAATTTGCATGTTGCCCAGTTGTGTACATTTTTCTGCAACTGATGTATACTTTTGGTTAATATATATCTGTTTTGTTGTAGGTCAAAATATTGTTCAGATGATATAATTTGGAAATATTACATTATTTTCACTCACTAAGAAGAAATCCACTTAAAGCCATTAGTGACTCAGGGTTTAATCTTGCGGGGGGGGGGGGGGGGGCAAGCTGAGTAGACTATTTGAGAATACATGCTATGCATCTCATACAACCTATGAATGATAAGCATCTGCCATGATAGCTAATTCATATGTAGTACAGAAATAAAAGACACAACACAACATAAATAAAAGAAAAATGAATTTTATTAATTAGGAAAAGATTTTGGGGAAATTTTCTAGCATTTTTTTCCAATTTTTCTTTGGGACCCCCCCCCCCTGTGGATGCACCACTGCTAAAAATAAAAACATTTTGATTTTTGCATTTCACATTTTTAGTAGATTTCATTGCCCAATGCACTGATAAGTACAACTTTAGTACCTAAAGTTAGAGAAAATATTTTAATATAAGTTTTGCTTACATTTTTATTTCTTTGTTTTAGAAACTCCTGCTGTAAAAACTGCAACTTAAATATGGTTTACTTTCTGCTTTATAATGTGATGATTCACCATAATTGAAATTAGGAATTTGGTGTATTAATTCCAGATTATTAAGTGAAATCTGATAATTACATTTAGAATGTGTTATGTAGAAATGAATTTCTGTGATTCATGTCCTTAAATTATTAAATCAGAAATTTCTTCTTAGTTATTGAAATAATTATATTGATCACAACTATTTAGTTTCTCAATAAAATTATTTTTGTAATGTATATAAACTAAATAGATATGTTTATTAATTTATCATTAATTATTAACACTGTACAACACTTACAATTTCATTACTTAAACTGTACTAGACAGTACAAGGACAACTCTCATTCTAACCATAAAAGTTCTGCTTTGAGTATAATTAATATAGAGAAATGGATTGCAAATGACACAAAGTGAAATAAATGTACCATAGAGCATCTGTTTGTGGTATATTTGTTTAAAATATGTGCGTGTGGGGGGGGGCAGTATTTAATGCCATTGCTAATGTCTTAATATTTTGGAGATGGAATTTTCTAAATTTGTCTTGACAGATATTCATTTTTCATAAGAAGGTAAAATGTTGCCTCTAAGAGGGAAGAGTGATTTTTAGTTAACTAGCAAGTTTATATGTGAGATTGACATTGCTGGACAAAGAGGAGTTTGGGATGGAGGGTTCATAATATAGGGGATCATTTTTAGTTTCTGCTGTTTAGTGGCTTCTATGGAGGTAGGAAGTAATGGCAAAAAAGCAAGTTAATCAATTTGTCATATTATGGTGTGATAAATGCTGCCAAAACGTGTATTGTGGATGATAACCAGAGTTCTTTCACCATGTCAATTAATTTGGTAGCACAATTTCACTTCTTTTAAAGTACAAAATGTGCAGCATTTTTTATTTTTTTTTTTGTCTGTCTGTCGGTTCTTCTGATGTTTTAATTCCTGAATTTCCCACTGGATGAATTTTATTGAAATCTATTTGAAATCCTGACTAAAATATACTTTCTGATTAGAAATATCAGGACAACTCTTTATAGAGTGGATATGGCTATATACATCACAACCATGGTTCCTACAGGTATAAAAGGGAACACAGTCTTGCAATCTTAATTGACAGATGATAACAGTAAAATGGGCCATATTGAAGAGCTCATTGAACTTTCAGTGTGCTACACACTATCATAGGCCACATATATTCACAGTCCTGGACAGCCAAGCACTGAAATGCATGGTGCAAAGATATCGCCTGTCCTTAGTTGAAACACTTGGTACCATGTTCTGAAATGGCTTTGCAAGTAACGGGAGCACCCTGGCTGTTTGTTTGGAATTGAAGAATATTGCTCTCCATGTTCACACAGAAGCAGCAAGGGCAATGTCATATTGAGTGGATTGGGATAAATCTTTTTACCATTGGACTGGATGGAAACATTCTCTGGAGTGATGAATCATGGTTCAATATCTAGCATTCCGATGAATAAGTTTGATTTGGCAGATGCCACCAGCCCAAAAGTATTGTGCATACTGTGAAGTTCAGTGAGGGGTAGACATCATGGGCTGGAGCTATTTTTCTTGGTTTTGGGTGGACACTATTTCCATTATTGGGGAATCTTAATGCTGTGACCTATAATTGGCATTCTAGACAATTCTGTGCTTTCAACTTTATGGCAACAGTTTGGTGAAGGCCTTTTCTTGTATCCAGATAACAATGCTCCATCCTTAAAGCAAGGTCTGTGGAAGAATGGTTTGATGAGGTGAGTGTTGAGAAACTCAACTGGCCTTCACAGAGCCTTCAAACACCAGTGGGATAATTGAATTGGCAGTTGTAACCAAGGAAAAATTGCCCAACATGCCTAGCAAGAGAAAGACTTGCTGTGGGAAGATAACCTTGCTGTGACAAAGTTGTTAAGGCAGAAGTTATTGTGGATCTATGTAAGCAGTTTGGTAAGGTAAGGAAATCTGAAGGTGAATGAAGTGGAAATCTTTCAAGTAAAGTTGATGTGAATAAAGTAGTTGAAACTTCAGTTAGGTTGCTTAAAATAGTGAATTAGGTAAATGAGGAAAAATTCTGCATAGAGGTCAATTATGGGTTTGTTAACTACGCTACTGGCCAGGACGTATATATATATGTTCAAGTTATCATGGATGTGAAGTGCATATTAAAATTGTAATATCATTGATATTACATTGAAATATATGATGCATATTAAAGGTCTTGTTTCAGTAATCTAATTACATTTCAAGTTAGATATCAAAGGGTACAGAGGATTTGTCTGAGGAGAATTAGTAGTGGAGTTCTACAGGATTTTGTCCTGGACTATGTTCATTTTTCGAGAGGATATTCAAATTTTGCAGTATGTCTTTGAACTTCAACCTGCCACCAATGTGCCATGATTCTTAACTTCCTCCACCACCTGTGATATGAGTGCTTCAGTACGATTTCAATAGACTGGCTATATGAGGGTAGAGAATACAATCCTTTCTTTTAGGCTTGCAAGGTGATCCGAATGCATTTTTGGAAATTATGGAGACAACTACCGTGTTTGAATAAAAACTTTAGTTTACTATTACTAAAATTTTACAATTCGACGTTTCGACCTTTATGTTAAGGTCATCTTCTGGAGCGTACAAATATACAACGGGAAACAAGCTATACTACAATCATACTGGTTCGTTAAAGACACTGACTAACCGCTACCACAATTGTTGGCCTGACCTCTGGTGAAAAAAAAAAAATTGTACATCAGCGCTAAAGTCCTATTATTTGTGTTGTCTACTATATACATATATTAACATTTTATTAACATCATTCCAGCCAGTTGGAGTGGAATGGTTTCTAATAATAGCAGATTGGCTAGAGTCCTGACTTGTGTTGAATCTTTCAAATTAGGTTGGCTGAATGTGTGCCATCCAGATCCTTGGAATTTTCATACCATCTTTATTGTTGATATTTGGGTGGTTTATCAGGATTTCGCAGGATTCTTTAAATTTTCTTTCGTACCATGTTTTTGTACGGTGTAAGGAGCAGGTGCTTTTCCAGTTGATTTGGTGTAAGGTGTTGAGTGCGTGGTCTGAGAGGCCTGCTTCACCATAATGGTTATATTTAATGTGTTCTTTTTTGCGTATAGGGATTGTCCGTCCTGTTTCACCAATGTACGGTAAGTTACAGGTGCAGCGGATGCAATAGACTCCAGGATGTGCTAATGGGAGGAGAGGGTCCTTAGAGGAGCTGAATATGGTTTTAAGTTTAGTGGGTGGTTTAAAGGTGGCATTAAGGTTATAATGTTGTAGAATTCTGTTGATTTTTTCTGATAACCCTTTAATGTATGGGATGGCTATGGTTTTACTGTAGTCTAGATTTGTTTTTGTTGTGGTTTTATAGAGTATTTTATTGACAGTATTTTTGTTATAGCCATTGTTTATGAATGTGTCACTAATGATTTTTAGTTGTTTTAGGGCCTGCTGGTTAGAGCAAATAGTTGTGGCTCTGTTTTTAAGGGTGTTTATGACTCCATATTTTTGTGCTGGGTGGTGATATGAATTCGCATGTATGTATTGGCCCGTGTGTGTAGGTTTTCGGTAGACCGTGAAGGATAGATTGCCTGAAGGAAGACGTGTAACTAGTGTGTCTAGGAACGGGAGCGAATTTTGGTTTTCGATTTCGATGGTAAATTGTATGCGTTCGTGTTGTTTGTTTAGGTGGCTGAGGAATGTGTTTAGCGTTTGTCGACCGTGCGGCCAGATCGCGAACACGTCGTCAACGTATCTGAGCCAGATTGTCGGTCGAAGCGTGGCGGAATCAAGAGCCCTTTGCTCAAAGGTTTCCATGTAGAAGTTCGCGATGGTAAACAACCACCGACAAGCAAGAACCATGTGATCAACTTATCAAGCCACACCCTGAACAACGGCGAACTCACGCTGCTGAATAAAGGACTGAACTACGCAATAGCGCCTAAAAAGGTAAACAAATTAGATTTTATCTACCACATTGAAAGAGGCATCAGATCCCTACCTAACAACATAGCAGACAAAATACGACTAGAAACCAGTAATGTCCTAAATACCAAGAAAACCATACAGAATAACCTGACTAAAACAGAATTAGCAGCAATTAAATCGTTAAAAGCCAAACAAAACATAATAATAACGAAAGCTGATAAAGGCAGTGCCACTGTTGTCCTTGACAGGTCAACATACATACTGCAAATGAACCAATTAGTAGCCGATAACAACACATATAAAATGGTGAATTATAACCCAACAAAGAGGATAAAGGACAAAACAGAAAAACTATTAAAGTCCGTCACTTCTTGGCCACCAGACACAGTTAAAAAACTCAAACCCCACTACGCCCGCCCCCCCCAGAATATATGGGGTTCCGAAAATACACAAACAAAATGTGCCCCTTCGACCAATAGTGGAAGGAATAGACAGTCCCAATTACCACCTAGCCAAGAAATTAGCGGCAACACTCAAGGAGTTGGTAGGTCATTCCCCCTCCTACGTAAAAAAACACGCAACACGTTATAAACATAATAAAAACATAACACTCGACAAAGACGACTTATTAGTCAGTTTTGACGTTTCTGCCCTTTTCATTAATGTCCCCATCAATGACACAATTCTCCTACTACAGAACAAATTTCCGCCCGACATTACGGCCCTCTTTGCCCACGTACTAAAGTCCGGTTACTTCGTGTGGCAAAACAAATTCTACCTACAAAAGGAAGGTACGGCCATGGGCTCACCATTATCCCCCCCAATCGCGAACTTCTACATGGAAACCTTTGAGCAAAGGGCTCTTGATTCCGCCACGCTTCGACCGACAATCTGGCTCAGATACGTTGACGACGTGTTCGCGATCTGGCCGCACGGTCGACAAACGCTAAACACATTCCTCAGCCACCTAAACAAACAACACGAACGCATACAATTTACCATCGAAATCGAAAACCAAAATTCGCTCCCGTTCCTAGACACTAGTTACACGTCTTCCTTCAGGCAATCTATCCTTCACGGTCTACCGAAAACCTACACACACGGGCCAATACATACATGCGAATTCATATCACCACCCAGCACAAAAATATGGAGTCATAAACACCCTTAAAAACAGAGCCACAACTATTTGCTCTAACCAGCAGGCCCTAAAACAAGAACTAAAAATCATTAGTGACACATTCATAAACAATGGCTATAACAAAAATACTGTCAATAAAATACTCTATAAAACCACAACAAAAACAAATCTAGACTACAGTAAAACCATAGCCATCCCATACATTAAAGGGTTATCAGAAAAAATCAACAGAATCCTACAACATTATAACCTTAATGCCACCTTTAAACCACCCACTAAACTTAAAACCATATTCAGCTCCTCTAAGGACCCTCTCCTCCCATTAGCACATCCTGGAGTCTATTGCATCCGCTGCACCTGTAACTTACCGTACATTGGTGAAACAGGACGGACAATCCCTATACGCAAAAAAGACCACATTAAATGTAACCATTATGGTGAAGCAGGCCTCTCAGACCACGCACTCAACACCTTACACCAAATCAACTGGAAAAGCACCTGCTCCTTACACCGTACAAAAACATGGTACGAAAGAAAATTTAAAGAATCCTGCGAAATCCTGATAAACCACCCAAATATCAACAATAAAGATGGTATGAAAATTCCAAGGATCTGGATGGCACACATTCAGCCAACCTAATTTGAAAGATTCAACACAAGTCAGGACTCTAGCCAATCTGCTATTATTAGAAACCATTCCACTCCAACTGGCTGGAATGATGTTAATAAAATGTTAATATATGTATATAGTAGACAACACAAATAATAGGACTTTAGCGCTGATGTACAATTTTTTTTTTTTTTTTTTTTCATCAGAGGTCAGGCCAACAATTGTGGTAGCGGTTAGTCAGTGTCTTTAACGAACCAGTATGATTGTAGTATAGCTTGTTTCCCGTTGTATATTTGTACGCTCCAGAAGATGACCTTTACATAAAGGTCGAAACGTCGAATTGTAAAATTTTAGTAATAGTAAACTAAAGATTTTATTCAAACATGGTAGAGAATACAATGTTTGGCCAAACGATTCAAAATGATGCTGATGCACTGCTGCTTCAGAATAATTTCAATGGACTGGCAATGTGGGCACTTTGGAAGTCCGAAGTTGCTGTGTACCGTTTTGGTGGGGTATTACAGAAAATGGAGAATCACGGAATATTGATAGAGTTGAAGTTCATATGATATACTGCAAACGTGATAGCCAAAAAGAAATGCATTCTGCTCTCAATAAAAAAAAAAAAAAAAAAGCAATGCCTCACTCTTATGCACAAGCCTTACACATTTTCCAATAATTACTTCTTGTCCCTATCATTTTCCCTCCTTCCACATTAAAAAATATCGGAGTATAAGATGAACATTGACAAGTGAAGGTGAGGTTGTCATTCCAGTACAGCAAGTTTTGATTAGACCACTTAGTCACAAAGGAGCGAGGGCAGAAAGTTCACAGGCTGATTAACAAAAATAGTATCAGTTTCAGAATACTTGCTGAGACAAGATTGTGGGATAACAGAAGTTTTGATTTCTTTACTCCTCATATTTACATCCGTTGGCAGTCGCAATGTAAAATATTGAACAGCTCTTGTGGGATTACTATTTAAAAAAAAAGGGATATTATATTACATTAAAGGGGGTGTCTGTATACCCTCGTAATTTTCATGATTAGATCAACAAAGCAGACTTAAAATCAGTTATTTTATTTACTCACTAGAACTTTTCTATCATCTTCTAACTCCCCCCCCCCAACCAGTTACTGAATTCCGTAATTGGCACACAACAGCTAAATTAATAGTTGTCATTTCTGTTAAGAAACTCGTGCTTTTAATTCTTGCAACTTGAATAGATATCGTGAACTTTCAAGAGTATAAAATAAACAGTAGTTAGGATTGGGAACATGAGATGGCGACAGTGGTCTGCTATATTATCTATTTCTTCTCATCTAGCATGCCACAAAAAACAAATCAACCAGGATAAGTAGAGCTGCCGATTTCTGGAAATGGAAGAACAAAAAAAAAAGTTACACTAGGATCAAAGGAATGTTTGTTTTTAGGGTAGGGAAGTGATTAAATTAAATACGCATTAAATTTAACTATTAAAGTTTGTTCAATGCTCGAGACCCTGAGTGTTGTGCATGTGTGCTAAAGTTCGTGAAACACAACCGACCCCAATCTGGCATAAGTATTAAGTCATAAATAAATGGCATGTTTAGCTCTACAATTCCAAGCAAAAATTAATTCATATTTTAGAAATGAGTGAGGATTTTTGTAGCACCGTTATGAAACGAACTGAATATAACATAAAACTGAATGGAAGTTCCTATCTGGAATTGTAATTTATTCATCTTTGCAGAATGTTGCCATTTAAACGGAACTGAATGTTTTTTTTTGTGTTTTTTTTTTTTTGAATACCTGCTTCATTTTTAATCAGCATTTTTGCAAGCGCCATCTAGTTTGAGACTAACCTGGGTTAGCGAAACTAATATGTTTCGTAGGTTGTGTGGATTGGGTGAATTTTTCTATTTTTGGAACCAAGAATGTCTGTTCTTTCTTATTTGAAATACGAAGCACTTAAAGAATGGGTAGAAAGCGACCTGATTAATTTAAACCAGTACAGTTAAGCAAACGAATACACAAAAATGCCATTCGGAGCATTTTGTTCTTCCGATGATACTACGATTAGGAATATATCGTAAAATGTGATTGACGAGTAAAAAAATAAAATTTCTACTGTTTCTCAATTTTGTTAATAAAAATGGAGAAACAGATCGTGTTTGTACTTACTGAAAATCTATGCAAATACATTGCGAGCAGGTTCTATTTTTGTAATGTATGCCTCAATCGTTTGCTAGATTTCTTGACAAAATCTCAAACCAGATCATTCGGTTCCAGTTATAAAGTGAACCTTTTACTGTGTTGATCGTAATGTAGCTTAAGTTTGAAGAATTAATCTTAGGGTAATCGTTTGCAGGTATCCCAAGTTTATTAAAAATCTAAAATCAGGGAGTTTTTCTTTCAGCTAAGAACCCAATTTGAGGATATAATCAGGGCTGAATTATTCATTTCGTGTTATTTCTTCAAAAGCAACAGAAAATAGCAGTGGCGAATTCTCCATTCTTGCTGCGCAAGCTCATTAATTGAGAAAGAAGTAATATTTATTTGTTAATTTATAAGCATTCCATTTAGGTTTTATTTTTGTAGACAAAAGATGTCTTAAGCTTGAGTGGCAATAATTGTTGAGTTTTGCGTTGTGTATCGAAGGCCGATGCTTGCTCGTCTAGTCAAAGCTACCTTGGCTTGCTTAGTTGTAGGCATTTCCAGGTCCTCGCTGCAGCAATGTGATTTCATGCAGGCGGTTTACTATTTCCACTCCCTTCACGTCGTCTTAAACACAAGGCTTACGCAGTCAAAGTAGCTCTAGCTAGTGAGCTTCAGCCAGCCTTTACAAGTGTGTGTGTGTGTGTGTGTGTGTTGCTTGGGAAAATTAAGCTACAACTAACTTTTTATGACGATGTTATTGACCAATTCATAAAGAAGAACCGTAGGGTAGAATTTGTATTCAAGTAGCTAAATTGAAAAAGATAGAATATCATTTGTAAAATATATGTTATATTTGTATAATTAAATGTACATAAATTTCTAAATAAATATATAGTTTTAAATGGTCAGTAATTCATTATTCCGCTAATCAGATTTAAATCACAACTCTCACTCCCTGAATGATAACAAGAGCAAGTGCGAATTTCAAGGCCAGCATTCGACCCTGGAAAATAGTAGTTTTTCCATTCGCCAGGTCGCGGACGCCACAACAGAAAGAAGATATTTCGTCTTTTAATTTAATATTTTTTAAAAATAAAAATTGTCTCCCCTCAGAAGAAATGCAAGGTTTTAACCTCGAAACTCAGAAAGAATCGACCGCTAATCACACACTTTTCGCACAAAATACTGGCTACGATATTAAGAATATCAAAAGGCCGCATGGTATGTCATTATGAAGACCTGCGACCAATCGATTTTCAAGCAATTAGAAATAAGGACTAGTTGACACAGCCGTATTAAAAGGTTGGAATAAAATAGAAATGAATGAACGCACAGGAATAAGAGTGAGACTAATAGTGTCTTTTTTTCTATATCATTCCTTCGACACATATTTCTGGGAGTGTGTTTATAAACTTATCATCATCATACATATCAAGGACTTAGGCCTAGCATGGCCTTTTCCGGCCTTAGAAGTCATCGTTTAAGAGGACGTCATGGTTTTCTTTTTCCTAATGGCTTGTACTTTAAGGCTTGTTTTGGTAATCTTTCTGTTTTCATTCTTTGAACGTGTTCCATCCATTTATGTTTATATTTTTTAATTTTTTCTATTACTGGTTCTTGGTTTAATTCTTTCATAATATCTTCGTTTCTTTTGTGATCAAATAGGGTATACTTTGCAGTTTTCTCATAAACTTCATTTCTGCTGTTGTTAATCTTTGTTTGTCTTTTTTGTTTTATTGTCCAGATTTCGCTTCCATACATTAAAACCGGTAAGGCTAATGTATTGTATACTTTTAGCCTAGTTTGTTTTTGAACTAGGTTTGTTTTAAATATAGAGTTAATTACACCTGTTATTTTTAAATATTTTGCAATTTTTACGTTTATATCTTTTTCATTTTCATAAGTGATCATACATCCTAGGTAGTTAAATGAATTCACCTGTTCTAAGATCTTGTTATCTATTACTATTTTAGTTCTTGCTGGATCTTGTCCTTTAAATGCCATAGTTTTTGATTTTTCCGTTGAGATTATCATACCATAATCTTTGGATATCTCATTTAGATTTAAAATAGCTTTCTGTAAGTTATCTTCAGAATTTGTAATTATTATTTGGTCGTCTGCAAAGAGGAGAGTGTTTAATTTAACTGTAGGTGAAAGTTTAATTCCTTGGTGTAAATTTTTACTCCATTTTATTATTATTTCATTTAAGTAGATATTAAAAAGAGTTGCTGAGAGGGGACATCCCTGTCGGACCCCTTGGTTTATCTCTCTTGTATATGATAGCTCGTGATTTAATCTTATTTGTATTTGATTATTTTCATATATACTTGTGATAGCTTTTAGGATATTATTTGGTATTTGTCTTTCTTTTAATATGTCAAATAATATGTTTCTTTTAACTTTGTCAAATGTTTTTTCAAAGTCAATAAATGCAATATGTGTTTCCAAATTATATTCTCTTATTTTCTCTACTATTAATTTTAGGCAAAAGGCTGGGTCTATACATGATCGTCCTTTTCTAAATCCTAAGTTCTATGTTTATAAACATATGAATGGTTTATCACTGATCCTTGATGTCCTTCGGATGTCGATGCCCTTGCCAAATGCTCCAATCCCACGGTTACTCTGCTTCTGCATTTGACCATCTAAATGGAAAAAAAAAAAAAAAAAAAAACGTAGTGTCATTCAAGGGCGGCTCGTACATAGGCACAGCGGACCTTCAGCACCCCCAATATTTCTCGAAATATAAATATATTTATTAATTTATTTATATTTGCTTGTAATATTTAATTTTTTTCGTCAACAATCTTATACAATTCTCTTTTGTATAAAAATCCATCTTATAGCACTGAGGAGGGCGAAGGGCGCTTGCAGCACTGTGTTTACCACCGTGTCATATTGCTACGCGCGCAAGCATATGCACGTCATAGTGAGATGCGAGCTATTAGCGTAATGGGGCACTGTCCGTCGCGCAGTTCCACTGTTGTTTATATGCAGTTTGCGCCAGTTATATAGTGTTCGTAGTTCTTATCGTGTTTACTCCGTCTCTTTAAATATTTCGACATAACATTTCTTATAGTTTTTATTTTAGAACATTATTGGGGTTATGATAATGGATTTTATTTTTAAGTAATTTTGAATTATACCAAACTGTATAATTTTATCGATAATAAACAATATTTTTTCATGTTTAATTTCTTTTTTTTTAATTCTTACCATAATTTTGATATTTTATCCAAACACGTATACACTGTACTTACAGTGTGTATGTATATTTCGAAAGTTGCAGCACCCCCACGATATCAAGCCACGGGCCGCCACCGGTGTCATTCCTTATTTCACAGACTTCAATGATTAGACCAGCAATCGATGTTCTTGCCATCGCGGTCTGTGCTGTAATTATTTGATTTATGTGTAGAAGCTTCCCTTTCTCAGACACTGGGAATATGCAGCTCTTGACATGTGTCCTATTAAAATGATCCCCTGACTGATTTTTTACACATCTCATTGCCAAGGTTTACTTGCCACTTTTCCAAGCATGTTTTGGTGACCCATGGATGTACCCAAGGAAGACAAAAGTCTTCCTTCGGTACATGCATATTTTCTTGTTATAAATGAATAGATTCCGGAGTTCCTCATCATGTTTTCAATCATCCAGTCCAGTATTTTGATTGTAAGTCTGTGCAACATTTTTTTACCATATTCTTCAAACGTTACCAAACCACTTATTTATCTAATGTTAATGTCGGATCTTTGAAATAGATTCCGTAGTTTCTCATATCTTCGATAATTAAGTCCAATATTTTGATTGTAAGATGATGGAAAAAAATATTTCATTACTTTCCTTTCAAATATGATAAGTTTCTCATTATCTTCCTTTGTTATTCATCATGTTTCACAGTATCGTTCGTAGTTTTTTCTGTGGATTTTATTAAATAGCAATAAAAGTTTGAGAGTGTTTATGTTTAATAGAGACACATACTAAGGAAGTTTATAATTTTACAAATTACCATTTGTTACACCTCACTGACACGCCTTTCGCATCCAGTTACGAAAATAAATCTTAAGCAAGACAATGCACCATGTCATAAGGCTGATGCTGTAACTGGATGGTTTGTGGACATGAATGTTACCACACTTGATTGGCCTCCACAAAACTCTGATCTCAGCTCTATCGAACATCTGTGCCAAAGCCGGCTTTAGGCTTAGGCACAAGAGACACCGACCCAGGGGCCCAAACATCGTAAAAAAAGTAATAGTATTAGTCGAAGTGACAGTACAGTGTACACTGATAGTACAAAAAGTTGGCACTTTTTTGACAATAATATTAAACTGCTTTTGACAATAAAGAATTTTATGCTGCCTGTCTTGTCTTACAATGAGAATCAAACTGGCCTATGGACGCCACATATCCTCGAGCCGGCTCTGTTCCCCACGAAGTGTTATACATTTGTTGCAACACCGCTCCTTATCTCCTTGCTCACAGCTTCATTGGGATGATCTCTTGTTCTTTCCCTATTTTCACTTTTGCAAGGAAATAAAACAAAAGTTCGTATTTATTTTAATAAATGGTATTAAAATATTTAACAGTGATTTTCAATGCAAGCATTTGAAAATTGCGTGAAAGTAATTTCTGCAATAATGTCTAGTAAAATGAAAGAAAATAAATTGTCTTGTTCGTTTGCACTGATCTGAAAAATAAACGACAGCAAATTTGTGACCACTACTGAATATATTCATTGCAAAGGCTGATATGTGGTCATATCATAAAAAGTTAATAATTTGCATTGTTAACTTTTTTCTCACCCATGAAAGGTTATTCGTAAACCTATAGTACATCCCTACTGTGGGTGGACTATGATATTTTTTTCATGACTTAAATTTTAATGATTTCATGCCTTAGCATACATCCCATAATGCAAAGCAACCCCCTTTCTTGAGTGTATAATGTAATGCATAACGTGAAGGGCCACAACCCATACTGGTTTTGACCTTTATTGAGGTCTCTTCAGTGGGAGCCAGAACCGGGAGAGATACCAAGGTTGAAGTAATGCAGAAGTCATATATATCCTTGGTATCTCTCCTGGGTTTGGCTCCCACTGAAGTGACCTCGATAAAGGTCCAAACCGGTCTGGTAGTGGCCCTTTCCATTATGCATTGCATTATACATGCCTGACAGGGGTGTGCTTTGCATTATGGGATACATACTAAGGCAAGTGACATGAAGTCAATTAACCTCTATATACAAGTAGCTCAGACATGAATATATTTCACTCGCAAAACTTTGTTTTGCTTACATGGAAGAAGGATTAAAACCAAGTATAAAATTTCTTGGTATCTTTAATGTATATTATTACCCAAGGTAAAAAATTTATATACTGGGTGATCCAAAAGTAACAAAAAGTAAAAATTCAATAATTCGAAAAGTATAGACAGTAGTGCGATGTGGTTTTCACAGAAACACACAGAAAGACATGGGAAACATGGGATATTTTTTAATAATGAAAAATTTTATTGCCGAAAGAGTTACATTTGTCACCGACAGGTGGCGCTGTAGCATTCCCGGAGCTGCTGCCTGTCGCTGTTTAAACCATGAGGTACGTAAATTTCAGATGTAGTGAATACTGAAGTTAAACTTTCAGCATTTAACGTTTTTTACCGAAGTTAAACGTTCTGCCATGATGAGGCATGTTATCGTTACGAGATAAAGCACTTTTAGTTAAGCCGTATTATCAGAACTCTGAATGTGCAAGTGCAGCTTTGCGCACCTATCGTTCAATGCGGGGGTATTAGAAGTGGAGAGGGACCATGTCTTGTTCCTCACAGATAGCTATGATGAAAAGGTTTGAAGATACTGGCATTTTGGAAGCACGTGCAAGAAGCGGGATACCCAAAAAAAAACTATTGCAGTTGTGCACGAGGTCGAACACGAGTCCGACACACAATCGGCAACTTCCGCACATGGGGAATGCAGTGCGCGTGAAATTTCAAGACAAACTGGCATTTCGTATAGGACTGGTGATCATCCTCAAGAGGGATCCTTACAAAATCCAACGCGTACAGGAACTGAAACCAACCGATTTCGAGAGACGTCATGAATTTGCAAATTGGGCTTTTCAACAGATGGAAAACAATGCGGACTGGCTATCAAACGTCCTGTGGACCGACGAGGCGCACTTAATGGAAGTGTAAATACACACAACTGCCGCATTTGGGAGAGAGAGAACCCACACGCGATTGTGAAAACCCCTTTGCATCAGCCAAAGGCGGCAACATGGTGCTAGTTCACTGCGTCATTCATTATAGGCCCCTTTTTCTTTGAGAAAGTTCACAGTGGTACATTTCCAACTGTTTCTGTCACAGGCGAGCGTTATGCAGCGCTTTTAAGAGACAGCATCATTCCCTCCTTGCAAGAGAGGCAAGCGCTCCATAGCGTACATGCAGGATGGAGTACCTCTGCACATCACAGGTGCTGTCTAGCACCTGCTGCGATCGACATTTGGCAATGACCGTGTCAGTCGCTCTTTTCTGCACGAATGGCAACCGAGGTCTCCAGACCTTACACCTTGTGACTTTTCGTTATGGGGATACTTGAAGTCACAGGTTTACAGAGGTCGGCCGACGTCATTGGCCACGTTGAAAGAAGCTATTCGCCATCATGTGACAGGAATTACAGCTGAAACCCTCTTTGATGCTGTGCAGTGTCGTGTCACGTTTGACGGCCGTCACATTGAACATTTGTAATTCTAGCTGCATTGCGAACTGTGCTGCGCCACTGTACCAATTACTGACACAAGTGAAGTGCCACCTGTCGGTGGAAAATGTAACTATTCTGACAAAATTTTTCGTTATTAAAAAAATCCCATGTCTTTCTGTGAAAACTGCATCGTGCTACTGTCTATACTTTTCGAATTATTGAATTTTTACTTTTTCTGTTGTAGTATTAACTCGGTACTGGGATATGTTCATATTTATATATACTGACTATAACCGAGACTAGAATAACAATTAAATAACAATTAAATTTATTCAAAACGCAGCGTTTCATCGGATTGTCCGACTTCTTCAGGCGTGGGCAGAAAGCAAGTAAACACTATAAGAAACATCGTATCACTATAAAATGACTTATAAAATCAGTTAGCTTTGAACTGTAGCTACAGTCCGTGTTGATGTTCCATTGTTAAGTAGCTGTGTGCGTCTGATATCACGCGTGTGCCAATATCGGATAGCAGAGCTGAAAGAGTCCAGAAGACTATAGTTGAGTACACTCCTTTTAAAGACTAAGCGTCTTTAAAATCGTATTAACATTACCCAAACCAACATCACGTTCATTGGCAATTTGTCTTAGAATCATGGATGTGTGCTGAGAAAGAGTACATATTTTTGAATTTTTTTGGAGATGTATTATTTTATAGCTCCAGAAAATGAATAAAACATTACTAATGTTTACACTATTAAAAACACAACACACCAAACTCACAAATAAACATCGTAGAGACAGTTAAAACATCAGCACTCAACCAAAACCGGAAATAGTAAATAAAAACCAAAATTATTGGGAACTGAACCTAACCAAAACTTGACGAATATACGGCTTGTTCGGTTTAATTTGTTCACTACTGTATGTGTTTATCTATTTATCATAAAAAGTTGGTTGTAACTTAATTTTCCCAAGCAACACACACACTTCTAAAGGCTTGCTGAAGCTCACTGGCTAGAGCTACTTTGACTGCGTATGGCCTGTGTTTAAGACGAAGTGAAGGGAGCGGAAATGGCTATACGCGCGCATGAAATCACAGTGCTGCAGCGACCTGGAAGCCCACACAAACGAGCAAGCCAAGGTAGCTTTCATAGACGAGCAAGTATCGGCCTTTGATACATAACGCAAAGCTCAATTATTGCCGCGCAAGCTTGAGACGTCTTCTGTCAACAAAGATAAAAGCCTAAATGAAATGCTTATAAATGCATGCATTTATTAACAAATAAATATTCTTTCTCAAGTAATTCTTCAAGCTTGCGCAGCAAGAACGAAGAATTAGCCCCTGGTCTATACTAGTGTGATATGTACCAATATTAGAATATTTTGATGGCCTGTGTTGCTCCCGCCAAAATTAGTTCCAAAAGTGACTACTATGATCGCAGAATTATTCACCACCGCAATTGTCTTGACTCTGCTTCATCATTTTTCATGCAGTACACACAAGTTACGCGTTTGTGGTGACAGCGGCACATAACTAGTGTAGTGTGGATAAGTACTTTTCTGATTAATAAATAATTAAGATTGAGTTTAGTGAAAGTTATAAAACTCTTCTTTAAAATAACGGAGGAACAGAAGAGTGTTTAACTAACAATGAGAGGACGATTTTGTTTTTGAAATGAAATTTGTCAAGTCAAAACATTGTGCTATCCTCATTAACAGCCACCTCACTGAGCTTAACAGCTTCGGCATCCTACCAGCTAGATTTTAAACTATTATCTTTACAAATGGAGTCTCAATCAAAGCCTTAACGAGTAGAGATTAAACATATTCTTTGGTGAGTAGGACTACTATTATTCGTGACAACCCTCAAGGAGTAAACTTGGAGTGAAGCTATAGGGAATTAAATCGTATGAACGCAACATCACAGCACGCGTCCCAAAACTTTACTTGTATGACCTCTGTTCTTTGCTATCTATGCGGCTAACATCCCACGCAAAGTTGCCACCACAATGGCTCTGAACTCAGATGATACTGCAAGAATGGTTCGCTTCTTGCAACTTTGATTGAACTGCAAAACTGCAAAACGCAATCTCAGTACTAGAACATTGGTTGTTCAAAAAATGGCGAATTGATGATAATGCAGAGAAGTGCACTGCAGTCCTGTTCACAAGAGGATCACTGCCTCAGACAGTCAAGATGTCATGTTTGGGAACCTCATTTCATGGTGACCAGTAGCCAAATACTTAGGGGAACAACTAGATAACGAATCCGGCCAGCGCTGATGTATGGCTCACTGCGTGGCGTCACACAGCAGATTCAAACGTTAGCATACTACACACAATCGAAAACAAATGTTTACAAATGCATTTAATACATCTTCATCGAGAAGCAGATTCCCTGAGATTAAAAAAAAAAAAAAAAAACCCTACAAGAAGTCCGACATGGACGAACCAAAGGCTTAATAATATTAAAAGTCCGTTACGGTCTTTAGGAAGACTAAAACCTAAAACTTTAACCTAAGGAAGACTAAATCAAATATCCCAGGATAAGTATCCCAAAAATCCAGTATCGAATAAGTACAGGGTGGCCATAAATTAACTTTCGCTCTTTGGAGGTATCTGTAGCTATAACTAATACACGGAATGAGACCACCTTTTATATTGAGACATTCGAAGGCATAGGGAGATGAATTCCGCGAAAAAAAAGATTTAGTAACAAGGGAAATTTTGGCGCTGTAAGCTCAGGTAAAAAGGATTATATAAATTTTACTGTGCGTACGTGACAGCAGCGCCACCAATTCCACTTAAAAAAGGATTGGGAATGTTGAGGCAGTTATTCGAATGACTGACGAATTGTGCTCAATATGCGTCCTACCTTGCCTCAGCATGCTTTACTTGTTAAGTTGTTTTACCTTAAACAGTGCAATGCCGTAGTTGCCCTTCGGGAATTTAGAAGGCTTCATAACCTGCGTACAGCTTTTATGTCAGCTGTAGCACTGAGAGCTATGATTAAGAAGTTTGAAGAAACTGGATCACTAGGAGTTAGACTTGGCAGCGGACGAAAAGCAGTCCCAGAAGACATAGTAACAGACGTTGCGACTGCGGTGTTCGACGACATAGGGACCGGTGCTGGTACATGAGCTCGTGCCATTGCTCGCAAACATGATATGGCTTATAGTACAGTCTGGAAAATCTTACGGAAAATGCTTCACTTCTATCCGTATAAGTTCAGTCGTATGCAAGCACTAACTACCGCAGATTATGATAAGCGCCTGACCTTCGCGCTAACGTTTCTTGACCGAATGGAGGTCGACAATGACTGGCCTTGGAGAATATTGTGGGGTGATGAGGCTCATTTTTATCTGAATGGGTCGGTCAACACTCACAACTGTAGAATTTGGCATCTGAACATCAAGCGATCCAGCAAGAACCTCTGCATTCTCCAAAAGTAACTGAGTGGTGTGGCTTAACAGCCGATTTCATAATAGGACCATACTTTTTTTTTGAGCGTATTACCCCTACAGGACCTATAACCTGCTTCATTACTGGAGAGATTTATCGACGAATGCTGGAAAAGTTTTTCATTCCTGCATTGCAGCAAAGACAATGTTTGGACTCCATAGTTTTTATGCAGGATGGAGCACGGCCATACATTGAACATTCAGTAGAGCGCCTTTTACGCCAGCATTTGTAATGAGAGGGTTATCAGTCAGTTCTTTCCGACGGCATGGCCGCCTCGATCCCCAGACATCACTCCATGTGACTTTTGGATGTGGGGATATTTGAAATCCGTTGTGTATGTTGGTGGCATTCCCAACTTGAATGTCTTGAAAGAGAACATAAAATGGGCTGTAATGAACATCCAATCCGACTCCTTATGCTCAGCTGTAGGGCATGGCGCACATCAGATGCAATTTGTTGTACACAAGAAAAGGGTCAGCACATTGAAAATTGAGTATGTGGTCCAGGAGATCCTGATTCTGATGAATAAAACATTATTTCGTGTGAGTTCAATCACTAAATTAATTTCTGTGTCTCTCTATTATTCCATTTTATCTGCCTTTAATGTAATTATCCGCTTGTTTTCGGCTCCACCAGCGCCATTCCCCTATCGGCGACTTTTGGTACTAATTCTTTTTTTTCACGGAAATCATCTCACCATGCCTACAAAAGTCTCAATATAATATTTTGGTCTCATTCCGTTTATTGGCTGTAGCTACAGATGCCTCCAAAGAGGGAAAGTTATTTTATGGCCACTCTGTAATATATATATATATATATATATATATATATATATATATATATACCAAGCAATTTTACAAGCTAGGTTATTTAATCCTTTTTCCCAAGATAACGACATGAGGAGCTGAAGGATCTTCCTCAGCCATACCCGAGTTAGCCGGTCTAGGGCGTGGAAGCAGGGTTTTCCCCCAGTTTATAATCAGGTTTGCTATCCCGTAAGTAGGCAAATCAACCCCGTGAACACAAACACACATGGCTACAGCATGAATATTGCCTTTAGGGGATGCAGCAGAGGAGTGGCAAACCGGCTGCATTAACATGCCAATAACCCCTCATTAGGAAGGGACTCAACCTATCCTAGACGGATGAGAAGGATAGGATATATATATATATATATATATATATATATATATATATATATAATCCTCAAGGGATCATTCTAGCGAGTATGGGCATGGCGAACCCGAGGCGCCTGAAGCTTGACCACGCCTTACTTCATTTAATATACACCTATTATATTATCTGTAGACTGGTCCTTACTCTTCTTTCCCTCTGTATTTCTTTTCATCTTGCTCCTTCCCCAAAAACTATTAGAGCATTGGAGGGCCAGGGGTGATTCTTTCCTATTTTCCTATTTTTCCACCTCATGAAGTGGGAGTCTACCTTCTTCCTAAGGTACCTGCACACCCCCTTTAAAAATGGTGAAGACAAATCAAAACTCCATGCCGCATCGGTCGTTGCGCAGGTTACCAAGGGCCCCACTGGACGGTAGGCTTCCTGGACATCCAGTGACATGTGGGCTACAGGAGCAACACCCACAGAACGCGAAAGGAATTACTAAGAAAAAGTGGAGTATGGCTGAAATTCGACAAGTCATGCAGTGCTTCTACGGTTCAAACCCTTCAGTTAGGGGATTTCAGTAGTGAATATTTCAAGTTTGGCTTGAACGTCACCCAAATTCGGAAATTTCATTCGAAAGGTTAATGCAGCAGAGTCGCTTCATTAACAGACGCAAGATATTTGGTGAACTTGAGCTAGAAACACTGAAAGCTCTAGCTGTAAAAGGAGACTGTAGTGAATCTGAACTGACCAAGAATATGAGTGGAGCAGAACCAGATTACATCGTGCAGAATGCTGAAAATCTTGAAAATATACAAATAGTTGAGAGGAAACGATCAAGGAAGGAACAAGAGCTCGCAACAAAAAAATTACCGAGCAAATGAACAGCAATTTGGAATGAGTTAGGCTTCCCATATTGAATGAAGTACCTCAACAAAAACTGAAGGAACTCCTACAAGAAGCCAATAATCTGCAAGGGCTCCCTATTGAAACTATTGGACAAACGAATCAACTTATGTACTCAATAGCCAACGTCGTAACATCTGAATTAGGCTGTAAGATTAGTGAACTCGAAAGCAGTAAGGCTCATAAACCAGAATGAAAGCATTGGATGGAGAATAAAATTCTTAAACTCAGAGAAGACGTGAGCAATTTGAAAAACCTTAAAGAAAAGAAGCTGAAACACACGAAAATTAAAAATAACCTCATAAATAGATAAAATTATTGGAACACGACCTGTTGATGAAATATTTGAGGAACTGAAGCAAAAATAGTTGCAGTTGCAGCTAAAATAAGAAGATACAGTGCGCGCATTGAACAGTATAAGCAAAATTCGATGTTTCTTGTGAATCAGCACCAATTTTACAAGAAAATTCATTGTTGCAACAATGATAATCTTAAAGAAAATATAAATATAAATACCACAGACAAAGAAAATACTCTTAAATTTGGAAAAACCTATGGGACAACCCTAAAAGACAGAATAACAAGATAAAGTGGATTGAACAAATTTTGAACGAATCTCAAGAACGAAAAATGGACAACTGAAATTGACTTCTCGGGCGTTGACCAATAAAAAAATTGTTCAACGCCCGAGAAGGATGAATTACATAGTTGCTGGTTGAAATATCAGACAGTCTTACACGAAAGACTTGCTAACCAATTTAACGATGTTTCAGAAGGACAAAGCAAAGAAGAATGGTTCACAACAGAAAAAACGTCCAACCAATAACCTGTCCACCAACAATTTTTAAGCTACTCACAGGCATACTAGCTGACAAAATATACAGTTATCTTAAAGCAAATTCTCTTTTTCCAATTTGTTCAATTGGAAAAAGAGAATTTGCTTTAAGATAACTGTACATTTTGTCAGCTAGTATGCCTGTGAGTAGCTTAAAAATTGTTGGTGGACAGGTTATTGGTTGGACGTTTTTTCTGTTTTCTCTTTTTCTCTTTTTCCAATTTGTTCAATTGGAAAAAGAGAATTTGCTTTAAGATAACTGTACATTTTGTCAGCTAGTATGCCTGTGAGTAGCTTAAAAATTGTTGGTGGACAGGTTATTGGTTGGACGTTTTTTCTGTTGTGAACCATTCTTCTTTGCTTTGTCCTTCTGAAACATCGTTAAATTGGTTATCAAGTCTTTCGTGTAAGACTGTCTGATATTTCAAACAGCAACTATGTAATTCATCCTTCTCTGGCGTTGACCAATTTTTTTATCCTTTTAGCTTGCTTTTGAACCATTTCAGTTGTCCATTTTTCGTTCTTGAGATCAAAAGTTGGTAATCAAAATATTAATAACAACAAGGTAAGTCAATTAATATCTAAGAAAAATGAGGTAATATGGTATGGTGACTCAATTTTAAAATTTGCCCTTGCCGAGGGAGTCACCACTTCTAGTTTCCCGGGAGCGAAAATTAAAAATATGACAAACGTAATTGAAAACCAAAAACAAAATGTAAAAGAAATGGTGGTGATGGTAGGTACAAATAATTTAAGTGGTGACAAACATAGTATGAGAGAAGATATGAAACTTATGCTGGAAGAAGCGAGAATGAAATGTGAAAGAGTGAAAATTGTAGGATTACTACCTAGATGTGGTAGTACTGAGTTAAGAAAGAGGGCGACGATAGCAAATGATTTCACGTGTAGGCTATGTAGAACGTACGGATGTGAGATTTTAGACTTGTGGGGTGTGTTTGATGGCAGAAAAGATTTGTATGGAAATTATGGCCTGCACTTGAATTCATTTGGCATCAAAAGCGTGGATAAATTACTTCTTGGTATGAGACTAAATGCAGAGAGGGAGGGAAACTATGTCATCAAGGGAGGAATGGGAAAAATGTGTGTGAAAGAATAGCTATGGTATACAAATGTGATAAAGATATAAATGTTTTTGAACATGGTTATGTATGTGGCGAAGGATTGGAAAAATATGCTTGGGTTCGGACCTATTAAATATGTCTGGGGAGGGAAAAGAGAAAATTCGAGAACAAGACAAAATAGATTGCATATCTTTGCCTTCTTTAATACCGATTGTTGGCATTAGAGAAACCTGGCTATCAGAAACAGAATCAGATATGGTAAGTGGAATCGAGTGTAACGGATATACTATTTTTAGGAATGACAGAAGAGATAGGAGAGGAGAAGGAGTGCTACTAATGATATCAGATAACTTAAGTCCAGTTAGAGTAGAAATACAAGAAAACAATGATGGTAACAATGTCCCATGTAGCAATGAGCTTGAGTCTATTTGCTGTGAAGTAGAAGTTAACAGAATGAAATATATGGTGGAGTGTTGCTACAGACCGGGCAGCTCAGTTGTAGCGGACGAATAAATGCTTCGCCAATTTAGCTTTATGGGTACCAAGCAAATGATCATTATGGGTGACATTAATTTTCCAAACATTAATTGGGTACAAGAGAAATCTCATGATCAGAAAGAACAGGAATTTATTGAACTGTTGCGATATGACTTTCTCAAGTAGCATGTTAAAGAAGGAACTCGAGGTCAAAGGGCGTTGGATTTGCTCATAATATCAAAAGGGATCTCTGTCAAGAATTTGGCTATTTTACCACCAATTGGTGACAGTGATCATGCTGTTATTTCTTGGGGAGTATCTACTTGTATTGAAGCTCCGGTTAAATCAGGCTACATGATAAATTAGAAAGCTGGAAATCATGATCAACTTAGAAGAATACTATCTTTGGTCCCATGGTATCAGATACTGAATTAAAAAAATGTCAGCAATGCATGGGAATCTTTGAAAAAGTGCTAGAATGAGGCGGTATCTGAATGTATCCCTAGCATTCGAAGAATAAATAAGTTGGCAGTGAAATGGATGTGCAGCCTTATTAAGCTAGAGATCCACAAGAAGATGATGTGAAAAAATATCGTGAGATTAAGAGTGAAAGGAGTTATGAATTATATAAAGCTCAGGACATAAAAGTAAAGGGGTCAGAAAAGCTAAAATAGAGTATGAAAAGAAATTGGCCATGCAAGCTAAAGGCAACCCAAAAGAATTTTATCTTTATGCCACAAGCAAACGATAGAATGAATGTGGAAAAATAACTTTATTGAATGCACATGGTACGCGAGTGTCGGAAGCTAAGGAGATTGTACAGTTAATGAGCGCTCACTTTGCTAAGATATATCAACCAGGTATATGTAGCATGGTGCTACTGCTACGCTGGATGAAGAGTTAGAGGTTCATGAAAATGAGGTTGAACAGCTCTTGCATAACCTGGATAACAATTTGTCAACAGGGATAGATGGAATACCTGCCCGTTCGTTAAAGGAATGTTCAGCTGAATTGGCTAGGATTTTCACATATTTGTATAACTTGAGTCTCAGCTCAGGAATTATACCACAGAAATGGAAGGAATGTATGATAGTTCCACTGCACAAGGGTGGTGCAAAAACTGACGTGTCTAACTACTGACCTATTAGTATCTCTGGTGTGGTAGTGAAGATTTTAGAGAAGTTGATAAGAACTCGCCTACAGAAATGGGTAGAAGCATTCTATACTCTGCAGCGAACAGCATGAGTTTACTAAAGGAAGGTCATGTTTTAGCAATTGCTCATATTTTATAACAGTGTTTACGGTCGAGTTGGTTAAATAAATTAAATAAATTCCGTGTGATGATGCTGCATTCCCCCTTTTTTTACAGGAGTTCACGGTACTAGCTAGTCCCCACAAATTTTATCCGGGCTCTGGAACCGGCATAGGCTGACGAATCACACCTATGGCTGGGTCAGTATTCCTGACTGTAATCCGTGTGTATCCTCTGACCGGATTGTCTGCTTGCGAGATGAAAAACACTAGATAAACTGGCGGAAAAACCCTGCTATCCACGCCCAAGACCTGCTAACTTGGTTATGGCTGAGAAAGATCGTTAAGCTCCTCACGTCGTTGACGGAAATCGAACGTAGGACACTCCTTCCCAAGGCATATTGTTGCGAAGCGCAAAGCCACTAGGCTAACTGCGCGGACGCCGAGTTGGTTAAAGGGAATTGATACACTATGATAATGTTGGATTTTTTTAAGGCATTTGATAGGATACCACATGATAGGCTGTTGTGTAAACTGGAGAATATGAGATTGGAACATAATCTATTGACTTGGATCAGGGAATGGTTGACAGACAGATATCAAAAAGTGGTATACAGTGGGTGTGAATCTTCCAGATTTGAGGTAACCAGTGGTGTACCTTAGGGTACAGTCCTTCTCCTTTATTGCACAATGTATACATTGATGACTTCAAGCATGGTCTATCATCAGATTTGCAATTATCTGCTCATGATGTGAAGATAGGCAGGGCAATCAGGAATGCTACTGATATTCAGCAATTACAAAATGATTTGAATAGACTGGAAATCTGGGCAAACGAAAATGGCTCTCAGTTTAATGTTAGTAAATGTAAAGTTATGCACTTTGGCATGATTAGAATTCCAACGCCATATTTTATTAGTGGGGTTATGCTACAAGAAACTGAAAAGGCAAGGGAACCTGGTGTATTGGTGGATAAGAATTAAAAATTCAAAGGTCACATAGCAAAAGTTGCAAATACAACTCAGAGGATAATTGCTATGTTGAAGTGAACCTTGACATGTAAGGATAAGGAAGTAATTTTTCCTCTTTATAAGGCTTTGATAAGACCAGACTTGCATTATGGTGCTCAGATTTTGTCTCCCGGGTTCGAAGGGGATAAAGAAGCTATGAAAAGCATGCAAAGAAGGGTTACAAAAATTATATCTGGAATCCGGATTATGGGATTAAGATTATGAAGACAGATTGCAAGTATGTAGATTACAGCCTCTAGTTAACAGGAGAAAGAGGGGTGATATGATAGAGGTTTATAAACTTTTGAATGGGTGTCATAGCATTTCAAATTATGAAATTTTTCGTTATATGGAATGTGGGAAAAGAGAACATGTGGGAACCAATGGAAGTTAAGGGTGTTCTCAGTCAAGAAAGTGGTAAGAGCAAGGTGTTTCTCTCAGAAAGCAGTGAGGAGTAGCTGGGTTGGATAATTTACGGCCTCACTCGATGAGTGTTTGATTCCCTAGAGGTCTCAGATAATAATAATAATAGTAATAATAATAATAATAATAATAATAATAATAATAATAATAATAATAATAATAATAATAATAATAATAATAATAATAATAATAATATATATAACACATTATTTATATATATATATATAAACCTGTTTTTTTTACTCCATTTCCCAAGTAAGCAGACAGACAAGTCAGTTACATTTGCGCCTGCAAGTGTCGCAAGTCTAGCTGACCCTGCACGAAGTGCAAGTCAAGGCAACTCGTGGTAAAGGTAGAGTAAGCGCTGATCACTATTCTTAATATTTAACCTTAATGCAAACCACATCCCCTGGAGGAGGTGTATGATGCTATGTATTAAAGGAAAGGGGCCACAACCCGACCGGTTACGACCTTTATTAGGGTCTTGTCAGTGGGAGCTAGGCTAAGATACTAAGTTTTAAGCAATAGAGAGCTTATAAATTTTACCAAAACAAGTTACCATAAGGTGCTTTGACCTTATTAAATAAATATCTCAGTATGAGAGATTGATGTGGAAAGTTTTTTACCTTGGATATAATATATGTTAAAGATACTAAGCTATTTTTAAATATAAACCTGTATTTTTTACTCCATTTCCCAAGTAAGCAAACAGACATGTCAGTCAAGTTTGCACCTGCAATTGTTGCAAGTCTAGCTGACCCTGCACGAAGCTCTGTATTACATGAAACTTAGTATTTCTTAGCCTGGCTCCCACTGACGAGACCTCAATAAAGGTCGAAACCGGTCTGGGTTGTGGCCCCTTGCCTTTAATACATAGAATCATACACCTCCTCCAGGACATATGCTTTGCATTAAGGGTAAATATTAAGAATAGTGATCAGAGCTTATGATACCTTTACCACGAGTTGCCTTGACTTGCACTACGTGCAGCGTCAGCTAGATATGCAACACTTGCATGCGCAAACTTGACTGACTTGTCTGTTTGCTTACTTGGGAAATGGAGGAAAAAAATCTCTAACACACACACACACATATATATGTGTGTGTGTGTGTGTGTGTGTGTGTGTGTGTGTGTGTGTGTAGAAAGTATTTTACCTTGGGTATAATAAATGTTCAAGATACCAAGCTATCTATTTTAAACCTGGTTTTACTCCATTTCCCAAGTCAGCAAACAGAGAAACAAGTACGTACAGAATTTCTTGCTATCTTTAACATACAGTATATAAAATTTAGGGGAAATTTTTTATCCCCTTAATTTAATATATAAAATTTCTTGGTATCTTTAACATATATATAAAACTCCCACATTATATATAGAACAGCCCTTATTTTATATATATAAAATTTTATTTTATATATATTTATATTTAAATATATATAAAATTGTATATATATATATTTATTTTATATATATATATATATATATATATATATATATATATAATAAGGGCTGCTCTTGAGAGGACGCTGTTGAAAGATCTTTGGCGAGTTTTGTTGTGTATTTGTTTTTTTGTGATTGTAAGTATTTTATAATTTTTAGTAGTTTTATCATTGCTTGTAACTGGCTTCTAATTCCATGTTATTAAATAATGAATACACATGTCTGATAGGAAGACGGTTTGCGTTATGAAATGTTTCCTGCACTTACTATATATTACCCATTATTGTGGGAAGGATTTGTGCGAAGCGAATCTGCTCTGGACCTAGTTTCCAGATACATAGTATACCGACTATGCTTCGTGCTGTTATCCTGTCACGTTATTATTTCAGAAATAGGCAATTGCATGCATCCCGTTGATAAAGGGTACAGAGCTGTTTTTTTTTCTTTTTTTTCTTTAATTGTGTGGGTAGAGAAATGGAAGGGAAAATGAATGGTTTTTACTTTGGAGCAATGTAAATGTAATTTCATATCCCAGCATCTAACGTTAGTGGAGGTCTGATTATATGGAACTGCTGCCTCATGCCATTTAAGCTCTCTCTTAATGTTTTATTTGATATTGTCTGTCCATTTCATTTGCGACCTAGCCCTTTTCCTCACACATTCTGGATCATTTATTGTAATCTTGTTGACCATGTGACTGTGCTTCTGTCAATGTGGTGGAACCATCTTATTATTACCCTTAGCACAGAACAGTGCTGAGAGGTGATTGACCACCTCTCCAAACATGTCAAACAATGAAAAGACAGCTTACTGCAAGTGGCATATGACACTTGTCATAAACTGTGCTATTGTCATAAAAACTGTCTTTTTATTGTTTGTGCCTGTGAAACCATCTTAGTACTTTGAATGGTTCAGCATCCAAGAAATATTCAGTGTGAACAATAGTCTTTTGGATAAAGTTAGCTTGTCAGTGAATCCAATGTTCCACAAAAAAATTGTAAGATTAGAAGATCTGTGCTTCAGATGGGCTGCTACCAGTCAGTCAGCAGCATAATACAGTAGCCGTCTGCAAATGGTTTTTTATAGAATTCCACTTCATTGAAAGTAAAAACAAATGGATTTCACAGAAAACTGGCATGGAATACTTGAGAAATAATAATTTTAGTTTAATCCTTTATTCAAGTTTGAGCAAACAAAGTTTGCACCTGAAAGTATCTTCAGGACTGGGGTAAGGTGGTACAACACCAGGCAACTCGTTGCAAAGGTGGAGCAAGCTAACCACTCCTAACTCAGTATCTCCCATAATGCAAAACACATCTCCTTGTGGATATGTATAATGTTATGCATTAAGGGAAGGGCCACTACCCAGACTAGTTTCGACCTTTATTGAGGTCTCTTCAGTTAGAGCCAGGTGCAAGTGGAGATACCAGGCAGAAGCATTAGCAAGGTCATCTCTACCTATAGGAGTTGCCAAACGGTGTGCCACCTTTTTATTAAATTACTCTGGATTTAGAGAAAGATGTTGAAAGTTTATTTTTCACTTGGTTAGACTATAATAAATTTAGTTTAATCCTTTATCCAAGTGTGAGTAAACAAAGTTTGCCTGAAAGTATCTTGAGGACTGGGGTAAGGTGGTACAACACCGGGAAACTCGTTGTAAAGGTGTAGCAAGTTAAAAAGAAATAAACTTTCAACATCTTTCTCTAAATCCAGAGTAATTTAATAAAAAGGTGGCACTCTGTTTGGCAACTCCTATAGGTAGAGATGACCTTGCTAATGCTTCTGCCTGGTATCGCCACTTGGGCCTGGCTCCCACTGAAGAGACCTCAATAAAGGTCAAAACTAGTCTGGTTAGTCGCCCTTCTCTTAATGCATAACATTTTTTATACATACATATACATATCTGCAAGGAGATGTGTTTTGCATTATGGGAGATACTGAGATTGGAGTGATGTTAGCTTGCTCCACCTTTGCAGCGAGTTGCGCGGTGTTGTACCACGTTACCCCAGTCCTGAAGATATTTTCAGGCACAAACTTTATATGCTCACACTTGGATAAAGTATTAAACTAAACTTATTATAGTCTAACCAAGTGAAAAATAAACTTTCAAAATACTTGAGAAAAAAGATTGCCCTCTGTAGAAGTCGTATTGTTCCTATTATTTAGTGCTGATGATTTATATGATCAGGAAATATCAGTAGCAGTGAATGGAAATTGTATGTTCTTGGAAATGGTGCAGAGCTACCATTATTACCGGGCAACTCACAGTTTATCTCCCTAATAACATATTCTGCAGGGAGTATCTGTTATGTGACAAGGTATAGATCACTCAAAAATGAATTTTTCAATCAGTGACCTTGCCGTATTTCCTTGGCCTGTTCAGTTACTAAATTTAAACTTAATCCACTTGCAACCTAGTTCATCTATGTGAGAATGCCATCGTCATCCGTTAGATAATGAAGCTTATTGGAAACCGTTAGCCCTTTCCTGAGGTTTGATTTAAACAATAAGAAAAAAGTACTGTTGGTTATTCTAGAATGTGGTTTCCAGGTTACTTAATGTTTATCATGTCTTTAATGCCAGTATGCTGTAGGTTTACAATTTTAGAATATTATTTGTGATTTTCATCTTAAAAGAAGACTACATTCATTCATTCAGCTACCTGTTTGTGTTGGTGGCTCTGGTAATTCAGAGTGAAATTATCGTGTGAGATAATTGCTTCGTGAATAGTATCCATGATGCAAATATGATATTCAGAGTGGAGATGAATGTCTATTTACTATTTTTATTATTTTACTATGTGACACCTCCAAGGAGCTGACTCATTGCAGGAGAACATTCTACTCCAAACATCTAACCATCCCCCACCCCTCACTACACACAACTACTATCAATGTAATCTATTGCCCACCACAACAGTATTTTTGTCTGTAAATTGTGTGTTCTGAAGACTGATTTGACTCTATGCAGAAAAAACTCTGCTACTTCCATGTGAAATTGGCTAACTCACCTTCAAATGAAAAGCCTATATAAAAATTCTTCTCCTAATGACAAAAATCGAACTTAGGCCTTTTCCATTTGAAGTGCGCAATATACTATTATTCTTCCAGTTTCGCTATGGAGGCTTGATTTATGCCATTTTCTAGACACAGATGGTAACCTTTAGTAATAATTAAGAGGCATCAACATATTAGTTACAGTAATAAATTATATGTAACGGTATATCTCAATTTTGTAGCCCAATGCCTGATATCTGTAGGCATGATTATAATTTTACTTTTATATGTGATTATAAAAATTATCCATCACAATCCATATGTAATTTTTGAAACAGAATATATATATATATATATATATATATATATTTACAAAAGGAAATCCAAATGTTTCCCCCCTGATGTTTAGTTGGAAATTTACTATTTCTTAAAATTATTAAAGCTTTTTATATTTAATTAACTATCATTAGTATTTGACCTTCTGTGAGGTTAGTTCAGTTATGATAGTTGAAGTATATTACTCGTTATTGTGGGTTAAGACAATGATTTATTTAAATCACTATAGTACATTTGTAGCATTTCCTATATTTTTTTGTCTGTGTGTTCTCTAAACTCTGATTTGCCAGCTAGATGTAACTCTGTGGTTACATGGCTTGCTTTTTTAACTTTTTTGTCCACCACATAATTTGGTTTTTTTTTTGTCTTTGCAGTTGTTACTTTTGAGATGCACTTTCCTTGATCATTCAGTTTTTTCTTTACATTTTGCCATTCTGACTAAGTTTGGTTACTGTTTACAAGCTATCACTTTTCCCCATTAATATTTGTATATCTAAGTGTACATCTAAAAGTCATTGATCCTCAGAATTTTATTACATTACTCTTTTCATTGTAATATAATCAGTGGAGTATTTAGGTATTTCCCGCCCCTAGGCCTGCAGAAAGTGTCCCCCCTCATTTAATTAACATTTTGATTTACATGCATTACCTATTTATGTCGTAAATTCATAATATATATATATATATATATATATATATATATTTTATATTGTAGAAAATTTTTTACCTTGTGCATATATTATGTTAAAGATACCAAGCAATTTTATTAGTTAAGCTTTAATCTTTTTTTTTTTCCCAAGTAAGCAAACAGACTAGTAATTCAAGTTTGCATCTCCACGTACTGCAACACTGAGGCAGCTCGTTGTTAAGGTGGAGTAAACTCCGATGATTTTCCTTAGTATTTTCCCATAATGCAAAGCACATTTCCTTTCAGAGATGTATGATGCTATGCATTAAGGCATTGGTCACTACCCAGACAGGTTTCGACCTATATTGAGGTCTCGTCAGTGGGAGCCAGATCTAAAAAAAAAAAAAAAAAAAAAAAAAGAATTAAAAACCTAACTTAAAATTGCTTGGTAAATTTAACATAATATATGCCCAAGGTAAAAAATTTCTACATTTACTCTCATCCTGAGATTTTATTTAATGAAGTCAAAGCACCTCATGGCAACTTGTTTAGGTAAAATTTATAAGATCTGTATTACTTCATCCTTGGCATTTTTTATGTCTGGCTCCCACTGACAAGACCTCAATAAAGGTTGAAACCGGTCTGGGTAGTGACCATTACCTTAATGCCTAGCATCTTACAGCTCCGCAAGGAAATGTGCTTTGCATTAGGGGAAAATACTAAGGAAAGTGATCGGAGCTTACTCTACCTTTACAACGTTGCCTCAGTGTTGCACTGCGTGCAGCCGCAAACTTGACTCACTTCTCTGTTTGCTTACTTGGGGAAAAAAAGGAATTAAAACCTAGCTTATAAAATTGCTTGGGCATCTTTAACATACTGTATATTATATATATATTATGACTCGCCCAAAAAGTCCTAGAATATTCTAAGTCTTGCCGCTTTCTTGGCGAAAGTATTTGTCACATCTTCATAGTCCAGTGCCCTTGTAATATCGCTCTCAATTTGTAGAACTGCCAAGTTGCTGAGCCTTTCTTCTGAATATGGAACATCGCATGTTTAAACATATGTCAAGATGGTTGCAAGATTATGATGTGCTGCTGATGGAGTGGTATGCTCATTCGTGATTTAAACCTAGTACAACATTTATAGAATTGAGTTGGAGAATCATGTTTTCTCTGGCTGAGCAATAGTGCATCTGCTCTCCAACTAACAGACTGGGTTCAAATCCCACTGTGAGCATGGATATTTATAACTTTCTTTAAGTGGTAGATGGCCTCTGCTTACTAGAAGTCTGAAATTGCTTAAAAAATGGTTATTTTTTTAGTCATTAGAGCAGTATTCAAATTATCTTTTTTTTTTATACCCCCAAACAGAAGGTCACAAGACCTATAAGACCTTTGCCATCACTGCTGAGTATAGGTAACAAACTTATTACTTGCACAGAGGAAACCTAGTTTCCTGTCTATGGCCTCAGTATTTCCTCTCTGCAGTTTTCTCAGGTATCTTGGTATCTTTAACATACTGTATATTATATATATATTATGACTCACCCAAAAAGTCCTAGAATATTCTACATCTTGCCGCTCTCTCGGCGAAGGTATTTGTCACATCCAGGCAAATGAAATTAGGATTTTCCACTAGATGATTGGGTATCCAGATTCATTATTATCAGGTTTAATCTTGTGAACTATCTAGAAGTCACCTACAAAATCATTTTACAAAACCATTTTACCCATGAACTACCGTGTATTTGGCATGTCCTCAAAGGTTGTTGCCCACACTGCAATGTGAGGAAGATATAGAAACTGGAGCCTTTGCCCTGAAGATCAAACATGGCAGTTAGCCACTTCAAGCCTCAAATAAAAGGTGGTGGTATTGTACTACTGGTTGATGAGACATCTTCTGCCTAGAGGGCTATGTGGCATTTCCTTCAACTAGGGAAGAGGTAGTCCATATATAGTACTCATTTTCAAATTTACTATCTTTTGTGTTGGGATTCACATAAATAAGAAATTACCAATGAAGCAGTTCGATAATATGGTTTTTATTGATTAAAAGTTGCATATTATCACAAGTTAAAAACTTTTTTTATAATGCCTCGATTGGAAGAACAACAGAAATTGTGCACTTCAATTTGAAATGATCTGAGTTCGATTCTTATGATGAGAGGAATCTTTATATGGGATTTTTTAAGCCATGAGGACACACACAATTTACAGATTAAACATACTGTTATTAGTGGGGTTGAATGGTAGATGGTAGTAGTTTCATCTGTAGTTTGAGAATTAAGTAGTGGTGGAGATAGTAAGATGTGTGTAGTGGATTAGAGATAGAGTGCCCTCTCACAATGAGCCATTGGAGGTGTCACATTTTAGTAATAATAATAAAATATCAACTGGTCAAAAGTATGCTGTGTAGTCTGTACTCTATTGTAAGCTAAAGAAAAATCTGTCATACTAATGTAATCATTTGGAGATCACCTTTAAATGATATCACAATCACAAAACAGAATCAACAATTTGCATAATCAGACCAGGTTATAAATGATTTCACATTTCTTTTAAGACTCAGGACCTCTCTCAGCAAGGGTCAGTTCTGCATGTCAGAAAAAAAAGATTCACTCACTTTAATAATTAGAAATGATATTTTGAAGTCATGAAATAAAATCAGTAATATTTGTATCAGCAGTTTAATAAAAATATTAAGAGAAGCTATTTGTAATATATCATCATCATCATCATCAAATTCCTGCCATGTACCCTCAAGGGGTGTACAGGATATGACAGTACTACATGAAAAAAATTACATCATTACTAACTTCCTATCTACAATTTTCCTCCAAATCAGTCTGTTACTTGTCAAGACTCCAACATTATCAGATCTTATATTTCTATCGTCTAAGGCACTTTGTACCGTATCAATCCACCTATATCTTGGTCTTCCTCTGGGTCGTTTTTCTGCCAACCTGGCAGAGAACACTTGTTTTGCTAATCTTTCCTCTCCCATTCTATTTAAGTGACCATACCATCTGAGATTAGCTCTGCTAACACATTCCTGGATGCTGACAATGTCAAGTTCTTTCCTAACATTATCATTTTTAATATGATATTGCCATTGATGCCATCTGTTCACGCCTCTAATCTTTCTCAGGACTCTCATATCTGCAGTCTCTAGTCTTTGGTCAAGTGTTTTACTTCTGACCCAGCTCTCAGATCCATAAGTTAAAATTGGTTTGAACACAGTCTTGTATACAGCTAATTTAGTGTTCCGACTAATTTCTTTCTTATTCCATATGAATTTATTCAATTGACTTCCCACCATACCAGCTTTGCTCATTCTGTTGTCTATTTCTATATTTAGTTTACCATCTTCAGTAAAAATTGTGCCTAAGTAGCTGAAATGTTTTACTTGTTCCACAGGTTCTCCATTCACAACACAGTTGACCTTTTCAATGATTCTGCCTATTTTCATTGTCTTTGTCATTTTATTGCTGACCTTCATACCATATCTATTACAACAGCTATTCAATTTAGTCAGAGAATCTTGCAGACTTGTAGCGGATTTATTTCGAAGTATAACATCATCCGCATAAAGCAAAGAGCTGACATTAACATCTCCAATTTTGATATCAGGTTTAATACCACATTCCTTCATAATGTGATCCATATAGATAATGAATAACAGAGGGGATAATGTACATCCTTGTCTCACACCAGATTTAACATTAAACCATCTTCCTGTACTTCCTTCAATTCCAACTGCTGACTCACAACTCAAATAAAGACTAAGTATTGCTTGATATAATGCCCCATTGACACCATATGACTGCAGTGTATTGACTAGCTTCTCTCTTGGCACCTTGTCATATGCCTTTTCCAAATCGACAAAACTTAAATACAGATCTTTGTTATATTCCCATGCTTTCTCGACTATTTGCCGTAAAGTGAAGATCTGATCCTGACAGCCTCTATTTGGCCTGAATCCAGCTTGTTCTTCACCAAGCTTTTCTTCCACAATTCTTCTGAACCGTTTCTCAAGTATACTCGCATAGATCTTGCCAGGAACACTCAGTAGGGAAATACCTCTGTAATTCTCACATTCAGTTTTATTTCCCTTTTTATATATGGGTACTATGAGAGCTCTACTCCAATCATCGGGAATTCGTCCCTCTGTCCAGGCTTTCTGAACTATGCAGTGCAGCCACTGTAAGACTCTTATACCACCATACTTCAGCATTTCTGGTCGAATATCATCTACTCCTGCTGCCTTTCCACATTTCAAGCCTTTGATAGCTTTTTCTACTTCAAGTATGGATATGTATTCCTGACTGCATGACTGGTCAGTGTTTTTTATCACTGTGCTGTCATCACTGCTTGTTTCATTTAGCAGTTTTTCAAAGTAATTACTCCATACTTCAAGGATATCTTTTTCTCCTGTTTTCATTTCACCTTTATCATCTCTAATTCCTTTTACAGCACTCTTTCCTCCATTTCTAAGCTTCAACAACCTCCAGAATATTTTGCCACCTTCTTGATATTTATTTTCTATATTCTTGCCAAAGTCCTCCCATGACTTTTGTTTAGCTAGTTTTACATACTGTTTAGCTTTCTTACATTTGTTTCTGTATTCTGTAAGAGTAAAAGCTGTCTTTTTTGCCAGGAACTTTTGATATGCTTTCTTCTTTTCCTTCACTGCCTCTTTAACTTCCTGTGTCCACCAGGGAGTTCTGATTTTTTTATCCTTGCACACAACCTCACCACATGCCTCTCTGGCAGAATCAATCAATGTTTCCTTCAGAGTTTGCCACTGAATCTCCAAGGTTTGATTCCTGTTCTCAAACTCTTTCATTTTCTTTTCAATAATATTTCTGTATTTTAGTCTACAGTTCACATCTGAGAGCTGCTCAACTTTTATTCGCTTTAAAACTTTCTTACATGTTATTCTTTTCAATATGAAATTCAATTTTATCCTGCTCAAGACTAAATAGTGATCACTTCCAATTTCAAATCCTCTGTACACTCTGGTGTCCTGCACCAGGGAGAAAACATCACTATCAACAATAACATAGTCAATGAGACTTTTCTTATTCCTAGCCCCTTCTCTCCATGTGAATTTGTGCACATTTTTATGTTGGAACATGGTGTTAGTAATAACCAGTCCATGTCCTGAGCAGAAATCCAACAGATATTTGCCATTATTATTAGCTTTGCTCTTTTCTCCAAATTTTCCCAAAATATTTTTGTATGTCTCACAATCATTTCCTACTCTACTATTTAGATCCCCAACAAGGACCAACTTTTCCTTTTTCATTGTGTCAGTTGCTTTTTCTAAAGCCTCAAAAAATTCCTCCACTTCTACCTTAGTAGAACCTTCTGTGGGACCATAGGCACAAATAAGTCTCATTGTCCAGTTCCCCATTCTCATATTTGCCCACATTACTCTACTTGAGACTGACTGCCATTCAAGAATATTAGCCTCGTAATTTGTGTTGAATACTATGGCTACTCCTTGTTTTCCTTGATTGTCATTGCCTGAATATAACATTTTGTATTTATTGCTCAGAAAGATCTGACCAGTTGTGGTCTTTTTTGTTTCAGTCACCCCTATTATGTCGATCTGGTACTTATCTAATTCCTCAGCTAGCTCCATTTCTTTGCCATTCAGGCTTCTTACGTTGATAGTACCGATCTTTAACTCTGGTGATGTTGAGTTGGGGTTTGTTTTCAGATTTGTCTTATTTGTAATATATATATAGTAAAATTCTAAGAAAATTGGTCTGTTTATCATAGCATTTTTTTTTTTAACTAGTCCACTTAGTCCAAAGTGGATCATCATTTGAGAATTGCAACTTGTCTTAATTTCTGTTCTCAGTACTATTTGAAATGTGTGTGTATAAAATTGTAAATTTTCTTTAATTTTGCAGGTCAGAAGAGGAGAAAGTGCAACATTGTCATTGTGAAGAATAGCAAATTAAAATATATAGTAATAGCAGGATAGTATAAAGTAATTTGCTTTTGTAATATATATTGTGAACATGGCAGAGAAAATATCCAGCAAAGTAAATATAGATATTAACTCACAAACTACTGAAATTCCTATTGAAAGAGTTTACCAAGAACTTAATTTGCAGGAAGAAGAAGAAGAAAAATATTTTCTCCAGATAAAAAAGGAGAGAGAGGAGGAAGAGGAACATTTTGCATCATCTATTCGAAATAATCAGACTTCTGCTTTTTTCAAAGAAACCATGAGAGAAATTTTTGAAAAACCATTATCTGGAGATAAGCCAAAGAAAAAGGAAACTACATGTCATAAAAAAAAGCGTTTTGAATGTAAAATATGTAATAGAAAAATATCTGGATTGTGTAATCTAAGAAGACATAAAGAAGCTCATTCCCGTCAGCAAACTCTTTGTGAAATATGTGGCAAGAATTTCCATGTTAAAAATTTAAGACGGCATAAATTAGTTCATACTGGTGAGAAACCCTTTATTTGTCCAGTTTGTGGTAAGCCCTTTTCACAATCTGGTAATCTTAAAACACATTTATCAGTTCATAGTCAAGCAAAACCTTTTTCTTGTTCAGAGTGTGGCAAGACTTTTTCAGCTGCACAACATCTAAAAAGACATAGTGCAGTTCATTATAATGTGAAATCCTATCATTGTTCAATATGTGGTATGTCCTACACACGATCCTACAATCTAAAAGCACATTTATCAATTCATACTAAGGAGCAACCTTTCTCTTGCTCTGTATGTAAAAAGACCTTTACACGTCCATATCACCTTAAAACACATTTATTAACACATAGTGGTGAAAAACCTTTCTTATGTTCAACATGTGGCAAGTCCTTTTCACAGTTAGCTAATCTAAAAATGCACTTAGTACTTCATTCTGGTGAAAAGCCTTTCTCTTGTCGACAATGTGGCAAGGCGTATGCATGGTTATATAGTTTAAAAGTACATTTACTAATTCATGAAAAAGAGTAGTTTATTAATATGCATGACAAGAATGTTCATTATCTCAAAAATAGTATACAGAAAATTTCAAGTGAGTTTTGTTTAAACAAAACTTGTTTTCAAAACACATAGTTTCAAAATTATATCTTTGCGTTTAGAATTTTTATGTAGACACCATTTTTTGCTTTCACAGTGTAATAAAAAAATTTGTCCACAGTCATCCAAATTACCTGAACAGGAATTCCAAAGACATTTCTATTTGATGAAAATTATCCCAGCAGGCTCTTTGTAACAAAAATATATTCTGCTTAAGATGATATAAAGGTACTTATGAAGTTATCATTGATAGAATTTATTATGTTTTTGAGAAGTCAACTCTGTTATTTTAAATGCTATTCACTAAACTAAGTGACTTGAAATTTATAAAGAAAAGCAGATAGTTTTTTGCTAAGAATTTCTATCTTGTTGATTTAAATGGCATAAAAATGATGAATAAAACAATTGCTCTCTTAAAAATTCAGGGTTTTGAGTGACAATAATTTTTTCAGAGATGCTTTCTTTGTATTTCACATTAAATAATGGTATAATTTTCACGGCTGTTCTACATTGAATTGATTGCATCTTTTTTTTAGAAGCACATACATTTACCTGAAATACTTCTTACTTGCTTTGACGAAAGTTCATTGTATGCTATACAACCAAAAAACATGTGACATGTGTAGATTTAAATGAAATGTCTTTATTGAAGAAAATAATTTACTTGCATTTGTATCTAAATACTGTATGCCCATAGATGCGAGACTCGACACTTCTGCACATGTCAGAAAAAGAATCTCCATTCTGATATTAGGGTAATCAGTTCGTCTTGTGGGATGAGTTGTTTATTATTACATGTCAGAAAATTAACTGTTTTTTTTTTAATGGACATTGTAGTTTTAAAAGTGGTAACTATTTTGCTTGTATAATAGTTGGAAAATTTTATGTATAAAGCAAGTGATTTTGCTTATTGGTTATCAATTCGTACATCATTTATTTCCTTCTCCCCTTCAGCATGAATTGACTATTCTTGGCAATTTGCTAGATCTGGTTCTATGAACTATGGGCATACAATAGCCTAAGTGCCACTCGAAATGTTGATTTCAAGTAGAAAGTTGATGAAATTGTTTCAACTCTCCTTTATATTATAATAAATTTAGTTTAATCCTTTATCCAAGTGTGAGCAAACAAAGTTTGCACCTGAAGGTATCTTCAGGACTGGGGTAAGGTGGTACAACACCAGGGAAACTCATTGCAAAGGTGGAGCAAACTACCAATACTCCTGTCTCAGTATCTCCTATAATGCAAAACACATCTTGCGGATATGTCTAACGTTATGCATTAAGGGAAGGGCCACTACCCAGACTAGTTTCATCCTTTATTGAGGTCTCTTCAGTGGGAGCCAGGCCCAAGTTGAGATACCAGGCAAAAGCATTCGCAGGTCATCTCTACTTATAGGAGTTGCCAAATGGTGTGCCACCCTTTTTTAATAAATTACTCTGGATTTAGAGAAAGATGTTGAAAGTTTACTTTTCACTTGGTTAGAGTATAATAAATTTAGTTTAATCCTTTATCCAAGTGTGAGCAAACAAAGTTTGCACCTGAAAGTATCTTCAGGACTGGGGTAAGGTGGTACAACACGAGGGCAACTCATTGCAAAGGTGGAGCAAGCTACCAACACTCCTGTCTCAGTATCTCCTATAATGCAAACACATCATCGAAGAAAATAATAATACTTTTGTATCTAAATACTGTATGCCCACAGATGCGAGACTTGACTCTTCTGCACATGTCAGAAAAAGAATCCATTCTGATATTAGGGTAATCAGTTCGTCTTGTGGGATGAGTTTATTATTACATGTCAGAAAATTAACTGTTTTTTTTTTAATGGACATTGTAGTTTTAAAAGTGGTAACTATTTTGCTTGTATAATAGTTGGAAAATTTTTATGTATAAAGCAAGTGATTTTGCTTCTTGGTTATCAATTCGTACATCATTTATTTCCTTCTCCCCTTCAGCATGAATTGACTATTCTTGGCAATTTGCTAGATCTGGTTCTATGAAACTATGGGCATATAATAGCCTAAGTGCCACTCAAAATGTTGATTTCAAGTAGAAAGTTGATGAAATTGTTTCAACTCTCCTTTACATTATATTAGTTTATGTTATAATTTTACCAATCAATAAGACTGTGTCTGCTGTATTTAATATGGTGTTCTATTAAACTCCACAAATATTCCATAGGGATCAGGTGAGAACCTGTAGGTCAAATTATCATTCTGGTATTCTTTCCATGCGAATATAGTAACATGACAATATATAATAATAATATATTATTATTATTATTACGGGCAACTCCAGTGAGTCCTTAGACTCATCGAGGGAGGCCCCAAATTATGTTCATAACTATACGACATTCATACAGTATCTATCATGTGTCACCTTAAATTCATTCACCATCACAGCATCCACCACGGACTCTGGCAGCCCATTCCACTCATTCACCACTCTAAAAGTAAAGAACCCAGCTCTAACACCCTTACTAATCACACTTTTGCCCAACTTCCATGGATGTCCCCTAGTACTCCCACAACTAGCCCTGTTCTCAAAAATATCTTCTGAATTAATTTTATAGAAACCCTTCAGTAATTTGAATGTCTCAATCATATCTCCTCTCCTCCGCCTATCAACCAATTTTTGCAACTCACAAATTCTCGGCCTGTTCTCATAAGGTTCATTCCACAGACCTGCTATCATCTTGGTCACTCGCCTCTGGATCCTCTCAACCTCCTCTCGATCAAGAAGAAACCTAGGTGACCAAATCTGGGCACAGTAGTCGAGATGGGGTCTTATCAAGGATTGATATAGAGGAACAATAACCTGCTTGTCTATGTTTGTCAACATATTCTTCAGCAACCAAGTGATATATAAATAATGTGTCCCCCTTTCTTAAACTGTATTAATATATGTACTATACACGGTACTTCCTAATGAGTCACATGATACTTCTAAAACACAAAGGAATTGCCTCACGCTGGAATTGGTCGAGCCAAAATCAGTGTGGCAAAGTCTTTGAAATCTCATTTCTCTTAAAGCATTAGGAATATTTATATTTGTTTGCTGCACCACCTAAGCTATTAGATTAAGTTAAACATGTCTTAATCAAGAAGTGATCTCAAAGGTGTACTGTAATTATTATTCATGATACCTCCAAGGAGTTCGAAGACTCATCATGGGAGGACACCTACAACTGTCTCAACCACTACACTGAACCTCTACTACGAATCATCTCCATCAATGCCATGTACTGCCCATCACCACCGACTACTATTTTTTGTCAGTAAATTGCATGTGTTCTGAAATGACGATTTGTCTGTATGTGGGATGAAAAACCCGAGTTGCCGGGAGGAAAAACCCTGCTACCTCCATATGTGATCAGCTAACCCACTTTCGATTGAAATCATCCAGATGAAGACTCCTCCCATCGTGACGAGAATCGAACTTAGGCCTATTCCAATTGAAAGGCATGATATGCCGTCGTTCTTCCAATTGCACCACTAATGACTACTGATTTGCAGTCGTGACCTATAACATAATCTATTTTTTCCCTATACAGTTTGCAATACAAAGAAACTCAATCCAAAACTTCAGTGTTAATCAGAGAAAATTATAGGTATCCTTATTAAGGACATTGAAGCAACATCAATATATTATTTCACAAACTGACAAAACTTGACTGCAATATTCACATTAATCTTCATATCATATCACATTTCTCCGACTAGACTTCAATACTTTCAAAAACATACACATTAGTTTAGCTTTATATAGGAGTTACCTCTCTATGCGTTGTAATATGAAGTTGCTACAGTCCTGTCTTAATTATAAGAAAGTCCTCAAATTCCCTTAACCACATTTATAACATCTTAATTTTCTTATACACGTTATATAGACAAAGAATTTTTAACGTTGCCGTACACACTGGTTCTTCATACTCGTTCAACTTCTGACTGCCGTTCTCTGATCGATCTCCCTTCCGATTCATTTAATCGGTGCTATGGCATGGATTTCTTTGGTCAAAGACAAGTCCACACATTCCCAGCATAACTAGTCCACTCCAGATATAACGATGGCATAAGGCGATTCTGCTTCTGTGAGGTCTTGCCTAGGTGCTGAGCCCTTTCCATGGATTGCCCGTAAGTCAGGCAGAGATGGGCTTTATTTTCCTCTTCTCTCTTGACTCCCAGCCAAGAGAGAAGAGGAAAATAAAGCCCTCTGGATTAACGATTAACATTTCTGACTAAGGGTGAAGCAAAGTGCTTTTCATGTTCCCTGCTGTCTGACATGGAAACAGTGAGTGGAAATGTTTGTGAGCTAATTGCTCTTGCTGGGCAGGCTTGGAGGTTAAATATCAGGGGGGGGGGATTAGTATGGCTTTGGGTCTTGTATTTGAAGCAGTCTATGGCATTGTAATTTGTAGCTAGTTGAACCAGTTCATTGGAGTGCAGATGCTTTTTTGAAGAACTTTGTTGCTGTATGTATAATAAATTTAGTTTAATCTTTTATCCAAGTGTGAGCAAACAAAGTTTTGCACCTGAAAGTATCTTCAGGACTGGGGGTAAGGTGGTACAACACCTGGAAAATCATTGCAAAGGTGGAGCAAGCTAACATCACTCCTATCTCAGTATCTCCCATAATGCAAAACACATCTCCTTGCAGATATGTATAATGTTATGCATTAAGGGAAGGGCCACTACCCAGACTAGTTTTGACCTTTATTGAGGTCTCTTCAGTGGGAAGGCTCAAGTGGAGATACCAGGCAGAAGCATTAGCAAGGTCATCTCTACCTACAGGAGTTGCCAAGAGACCTCAATAAAGGTCGAAACTAGTCTGGGTAGTGGCCCTTCCCTTAATGCATAACATTATACGTATCCACAAGGAGATGTGTTTTGCATTATGGGAGAAACTGAGATAGGAGTGATGTTAACTTGCTCCACCTTTGCAACAAGTTTTCCTGGTGTTGTACCACCTTACCCCAGTCCTGAAGAAGTCCTGAAGATACTTTCAGGTGTAAACTTTGTTTGCTCACACTTGGATAAAGGATTAAACTAAATTTATTATAGTCTAGCCAAGTGAAAAATAAACTTTCAACATCTTTGTTGCTATAGTTTGCAGAAAAGTGTATATGCAGGGGACATCTGTTTCTCGATGGAGCTGCACAGTTCTAATGAACCAATGGGCACTTAGGATCATACGAAGCAATTTATTCTGTACTCGTAATTTGAGAATGTTAGTATCAGCGATACGACTCCAGGCTGGAGAAGCATAAGTGAGTATTGGGTGGACCATTAGTTTGTAGATAAGCAGTTTGATTCTGGTGTTTGGTTTACTATTCCTGTTGAATTGAGTATAGAGTTGAGCGATGGCTTTTAATGCCTTTGCACAGAGACCCTTGATATGATAATTGAAATTTAATCATCTGTCTAGTAGTATGCCAAGGTATTTCACTTCTGGTTTCCAGAGGAAAAACAAGTTGAATTTGATTTTTGTGTTGAATAGGAGGATGTCCTCTTTGGGAAGCATCGGTCTTCTGGTGAATAGTATGGCTATGCTCTTCTGGAGGTTTACTAGTAGTCTCGATTTAGAGAACCACTTCTCAATCTGAAGTATATTTTCTTGTAGTTTTTTTATGGCTGTGTGTGGTTTTGCAGATCTGGTTAATACTGCTGTATCATCTGCTTAGAGGGCCAGGATGGATGACAATGGATTGTGTGGGATATCAGCCATGTATATGGAAAACAGAATCGAAGCTTGTAATGATCCTTGTGGGACTCCAGCCATCAGACGTTTCTGGGCCGATACTGTGCCTTTGATCTTGATTTGCATATGCCTGTCGGAAAGGTACGATTTGATTAGTTGTACCATTTGCAGTGGTATTCCAGCTGAGATCATTTTATGTAGCAGTCCAAAATGCCAGATTTTATCAAATGCACTGGCTATGTCAAGGAAGACAGCCCCTGTGCATTGGTGCCAGTTATCTTCAGTGGAGATATATTCTATTAATCTGTGTATCTGTTGGGTGGTGCTGTGGTAATGCCAGAATCCAAACTGTTCTTTAGGGAGAATGTTTAGGTTGTGTACAAAGGTTTGGAGTCTGGTGAGTGTTTCTGTGATCTTACCCAAGTTTGAGATGAGGCTGATGGGCCGATAATTTTGAGGTAAGCGTGGGCCTTTTCCTGGCTTATGGATTGGGATTATATCTGCCGCTTTCCAGCTTAAAGGGAAATGTTTGAAACGGAGGATGGAATTGATTATGTTGGTTAGATGTATAATGGCTATTTGAGGCAGCAACTTGATTACTTTGTTGGTGATGGCATCTGGACCAGGAGCCTTCTTGTTCTTTAATTTCTTGATTATGTCATCTATTTCTACTGGGGAAGTGGATGTAATTTATTTAGAGCAACTTTCAGAGGGTTTTAATGAACATCTGATGTGTCGATGGATCTTGTAGATGTTGAAGTCTAGATGTTCATATGAGGATTTGTACTGCTTGTCTAAGTTTTTGGCAATTGCTTCTGCTTTATCTGCATCAGAGTGGATAAGACCCAGATCTGACTGGAGGGAGTGGGATTTTGCTTTTGTTTTTGATGTTTCTTATCAGTTTCCATATGGAGTGATTGTCAGGAGTGAATAGAGGTCAATATTTTTTCCCACAGAGTTGACTTCTATGTGCTTTAAGGGCATCTCTCATCTCAGCGTTTAGTCTGTTCAGGATTCGTTTGTCTTGTGGTACACGGGTATTATGAAACCTTTTTCTTGCTTTCTTTTTCTCCTTGATTAAGTTCATGATGTCGTCTGGTAGGTGGTTGGGCATGACTCATGAGGGCTGTATTAATTTGTTGGGTAAGATCTTTAACGGCTGTTTTAATTTCTTTAGATTTTACAAGTTATACAGGATATATATCTTTTGGAAGTACTTTGGACAATTTATCCTATGATATGAATGTGTGTAGGGTATGGGGAAGTTTTTCTTGGTTTCCCAGCTGTAGCAGTGTAGGATCATGGTCAGATGAAAGGTCATTAATGTCATCAAACTCTGCTGGAGTCTCACATTTTGCAGTATGACTATGTCTAAGACATCAACAGTACCATTTGTGTTGTGATGGGTAGGTTTAGTGGGACCTTCCATGACTGCGTAGCTTGATTCTGTATAGTTGGGAACTACCAATAGAAACGGCCATTTCTATTGGTAGTTCGACTGTTCCAGGCAGGGTGTTTGGCATTCAAGTCCCCAGCAATGATGATAGGCTCTCCGATGCCCAGGATGGCATCCAAATCCGAACGCAATAAAGATTTTAATGGAGGATTTTATGCTGCATAGCTTTTTATTCTACCAGCCGAGCTTGTGAGAACCTCCACGCCTGTAACCTCAAGATTGGTGGTAGTTGGGATTTTTACAGTGTGGTGACTAATGTAGTTCTTTATAAAAATGGCCGTGCCTCCACCTCTGTAGCCTAACCTGTCAATTCTATATATGTCATATCCTCTGATTCTGGGGAAGTCAGCTGGTCTCACTTATCAAGATGATGTCTGGGTGATGTCTTTCGGTGAATTCCTGGATTTCCAACATTTTGTGTCTCAGGCATTTGCATTCCATGCGACTATCTTTATGGAATATGGGGTGATTTTGTGTCTATTCATTAGAGAGTACAGCTAAGATGGACTGGGATTCATGTAGATATCTTTTTGTGGAGTTTAATGAAGGATTTGCCTTTACAAAATCCTGTAGCATAATTGTAAGAGAAGCATTGATGGTAGCTGCTAGATTTGGGGTTGATGTTGGGTGGATCTGACCTTACATTGTGTTTGACGAGTGGGCCACATCAGTAGGATCTTGTCTGTTGTTGATGACAGGATGTTTTAAGGGTCTCAGGCTGCGATGATAGAACCCCTGTCACTCTTTTTGAAACATCGTGAGACTGTGAAGTTGTAGTTGATGATCGCGGACTGGTAGAGGAGATATTCTGGTTATTAAATTCTGTCTGTCTGTTTTTTGGATGTTTAATACATCCTCTGTAGTTGGCTGGGTGGCGGCCACCACCGTTGGCACACTTTGCAGGGGGTGGATTTTGGCTTGGTGCAGGTGTTTGTGGGGTGGCTCTGCCCACATTTTAGACATTTGAAATCCGCTCTACACAGTTTCTGAGCATGGCCCACTTGACAGCGGTGGCATTGTCCTGATGATGGCATTTTTCTTAAGGGCTCTAGGCTAATCATTAGGCCACAGACTGTTGTCAGGTTGTAAATATTTTTGAAGGCCTGGTGAATTTCTACCAAGACCAGTGGCATCGGAGTTTTATCTGCTCTGACTATTCTGCTACCTTTAACAGGTGGCTAGTCTTGGGAGCTGAGATCTTCAGCTATTTCGTCTGTGGATGTGTCCTCGGAAATACCTCTAAGAACCATCTTCAGGTTTTTCTCGGAGCACAGGGAGAAAGTATGGTATTTTCACCTTTTGAGTCCATTTCATTGGTTAGCCTTCTGTAGTCCATTACCGTGGTCGGGTGGATTTTAACGATGTCATCTGTGTTTTGGCCATTTTGTAGGATATCTGCTGTTCCTACATGGTCGTCCTAATAGTTGCCCACCTGTGCTTTTCACGAAGAATGATTGGGGCACCTTCTCTTTGGTAGAGGCAGTGGAGTCTGAATCGGGACCGTCTTCTTCCATTTCGTTATCTTTGGGTGGGTCTATGGTTGTTCTGGGCTTCTTGTGCGTGCGAACCTCCTCGAATTCCGAGGGAGTAGAGTTCGCGAGTGCAACTGCTCCTCCATTTTAGCGGTGTCATCCCCTGTGACGACTGCGGGGGGGGACGCATCATAAAGTTTTATTTTTCCTGGTCAGTTGTAGCTGAGTACTTCACCTAATCTGATGAATTAGTGATACACTTCCTTAAGTATCGTGTCATCTATTTGATTTTCCATGTTTATATGCATATGTTAACTTCAAATATCAGTGAGAGAGAGAGAGAGAGAGAGAGAGAGAGAAACACTCTTACTGTGCAGTTGCTTGTAAAATCCAGTTCAAATTCAGTCACTCTATCTTGACCACTATCACCTTCTTTCCGTAATCTAAATTCACTCGTCGGAATCAGACTCTCTGCGTAATGATCGCGATCTAGTGTAAGAATGTATATAATGTACCTGAGCCAGTAAGGACAAGCAATCCTAATGGGATAGCTGGAATAACGCATCAAGATAGGGGTGGGACAAAGGGACCTCTGCATTTCATGTATACTAATGCCAGGAGTATTTGGAACAAGAAGGAAGAATTTTTGGCCTTGATTGGCTCTTCCTGGCCACAGGTTATTGGCATTAGTGAAACATGGCTGATGGAAGATGATATAGTTAGTGGGATAGGATGTGTAGATTACAGTGTGTTTAGGAGACACAGAGAGAATAAAATGGGGGGGGGGAGTGTTATGGATAATAGCTGATAAACTGCAGCCAAGGAGAATTGAATTTGTATTGCAGGATAGTGAAAAGAGCTCATTTGAAGCTATTTGGTGTGAGATTGAGACTGACAGAACAAAATATACAGTTGGGTGCTGCTATAGACCAGGTGATGGAATAGATGGTGGAGATAGTATGCATAGGGAAATTGATGAAATGAGTGGAAGGAGGGTAATTATTATGGGGATTTCAACTATGGTAACATTGATTGGAAGGAGGAGAGGACACATGTGAAGAAAGAAATGGAATTTAGTCAATTATTAAGGGATAACTATCTGAGACAGCATGTAGTTGAAAACACTAGGGGTGTGAGAGTGCTTGACCTGGTAATAGCATCTGAGAATTTGACTGTAATGAATATGAATATGTTGCCACCTATTGGTGAGAGTGACTTGGGAGGTGGCTAAAGGTGTGGAATTCTCGATTAAGACAGGGCATATGTGGAATTATCGTGCTGGCATGTATGACAAGCTTAGGAGATTGCTTGGATCAGTGCCATGGCATGTAAAACTACAGGGGCATGGGAAGAGGTCAAGGAGCATTTACAGGAGGTTATGGCTGATTATATACCTAGGGTCCGAAGAGAAAAACAAGTAGGGGTTAAATGGATGAATAACACCATTAAGCTTGAGCTGCAAAAAAAAAACAAACAACTGTGGAGGGAATTTAAAGAAAGCGGTGACCTGCAGGTACACGAACGATATAAAGTGAAGGCCAGAAGGGTAACGAGTGTGGTAAAAAAAGCAAAAGCGGATTATGAAAGGAAACTAGCTATGCAAGCTATAGAGAATCCCAAACAGTTCTTTCAATATGCTGCAAGCAAAAAAATAACTGTACACAGCAAAATGATTTTAAGGAATGACAATGGTAAGGAGGTCACTGAATCAGTCGATATAGTGGAGTCACTGAGTGAGCACTTTGCAAAAGTATATCATCCAGGTGGTGACATTGAAAAAATGAAGGAACCATTAGTTTATACGGGAATTGTGATGTATGAAGTGGAGGTGAATAGTCTATTACAGAACCTTAATGTTAATCCATCTGTGGGATTGGATGATATACCGGCACGGGTCTTACATGTAGTGGCTAAAGAATTATCAGTGCCCTTGACCATGTTGTTTAATCTGAGTCTCGGGTCTGGTTTAGTCCCAAAGGTGTGGAAAGAGGGGAAACTAGTTCCACTGCATAAAGGAGGATCCAAGACTATTGTTGCAAATTACCGACGATCAGCATATCAGGAGTTATTGTGAAGGTCTTGTAGAAAGTAGTCAAGGGAAAAATACAGGAATGGATTGATGAAAATGAGATACTGTAAGAGGGACAGCATGGCTCTGTGAAGGGTAGATCATGCCTCAGTAACTCGGTCAAGTTTTATAACCCAGTGACTGCTGAACTGGGTAAGGGTAATGGGTGTACAGTGATACTGCTGGACTTGGCTAAGGCATTTGACAGGATACCACATGGAATTCTAATCCGTAAACTACAACATTCAGGAGTACAGTCCAAAAGACGGTCTATGACTAGTGGTATGCTGCAGGATTCTGTTCTTGGCCCATTGCTATTTAATTTGCTCATTAACGATGTAGGGAAGGATCTAAGAGGAACTGTTCATTTTTGCTGATGATGCAAAGTTGGGTAGGGCAATAGTGAATGTAGAAGATGTCAAAATCTTGCGGGACGACTTGGATAGATTGTATTTCTGGGCTAATGAGAATGGATGTGAATTTAATGTGACAAAATGTAAGGTTATACATTTTGGGGTGAAACGATTACCTGCAGTACACCACATTGGTGGAACTGTGCTCCAGGAGATTGATGAGGCGAGGGACTTGGGAGTGTTGGTGGATATGAAGATGAAGTTTAGGGAGCACATTGCAAAAGTAACTAAATCAGCTCATCAACTCACTTGGTTGTTGAAAAATACTTTGACGAGCAGAGACATGCAAATTATTGTACCTCTGTAACGAGCCTTGATAAGACCTCATCTCGACTACTGTGCCCAGATTTGGTCATCTAGGTTTCTTGTTGATGGGGAGGACATGGAGAGGATTCAGGGGCGAGTGACCAAGATGATAGCAGGTCTATGGAATGAACCTTATGAGAACAGATTGAAGAACCGTGGGTTGCAGAAATTAGTTGATAAGCAGAAAAGGGGGATATGATTGAGATATTCAAATTGCTAAAGGGTTTCTATAGGATTAATTCAGAGGATATTTCTGAGATCAGGACTGGTGGTAGGAGAACTGGTGGACACCTATTGAAGCTGGGCAAGAGTGTAGTTAGCAAGGGTGTTGGAGCTGGATTCTTTACTTTTAGAGTGGTAAACGAGTGGAATTAGCTGCCAGAGTCTGTTGTGGGTGATATGATGGTGAGTGAGTTCAAGGCAAGGTATGATAGATACTGTGAGAATGTCGTATAGTTGTGTGGACATGATGTTTAGGGTCTCCCTGGATGAGTCTAAGGACTCCCTGGAGTCGCCCGCAATAATAATAATAATAATAATAATAATAATAATAATAATAATAATAATAATAATGATATAATCACACTCTAATCAAAGCCCTCTTGGGGGGGGGGGGGGGGTTCTAACCCTTTTATATCATCTCTCCTATCGGCAATCACCGTATCTCACCCATTGTGTATAATTTTTCCCACGAGGGTCTCGTTTCGTATCGTTTGTTTTTTATCACCAGTCGCTTCTGCACGTGTGTTGTGGTCAACCTTTTTTTCCCTCGGCGTGCGCGCGCACTTTGAACATTTGTTCACAGCAGCTTAATGCAAGTCATACTACAACACATTGTATAGTATTATCAATTCTAACAAAATATTATTAATTTATATCACTGGCAATATAAAATCAAGTAAGTATTCCTTCCTTGAAATATTCACAATCTTTTTTCATTATAATAATGTAATCTATATTTTACCAGTTGCATACAGCACACACCTAGAAGCAAGCATGTTCCTTACAAGGTTTTCCCTGTTAATCAATGATAAAATTAGAATTCTTAGGAATCTCAAATTATCAAAGTTTAACAATAATAATATAATAACATGCGAATTTTCCCAGAAACAATACCAATTTGACACTATGCTGTTGCTTTTCAAGTGTATATTAGCATAAAGTAAGATGTGCACAATTGCCTTCACTTAACTATGTGCATTTATTGTTCAGCATACAAGATTTAAATTAGTTTGTATGATGATCTCCTTTACAAGTTGTGTATATTTCTGCTACTGATGTATACTTTTGGTTAATGTATATCCGTTGTGTTGTAGGCTCAAAACATTGTTCAGATGATATAATTTGAAAATATTACATTATTTTTAGTAACTAAGAAATCCACTTAAAGCCAGTAGTACACTCGGAGTTGAGTAGACGATTTGAGAATGCACACTGAGCATTATACAACCAATGAATGAGCATCTGCAATAATAGCTAATTCATAAGTAGCATAGAAATACAAGATATGACACAACATAAATTTAAAAAATGAATTTTATTAATTAGGAAAAGATTTTTGGAAAATTTTCTAGTTTTTTTCCCCGTTTTCTTTGGGGGGAAGGGCCCCTTGCCCCCCATCTGGGTGCACAACTGCTTAAAGCAAAAACATTTTGAACTTTGCATTTCACATTTTTAGTAGATTTCAGTGCCCGATGCACTGATAAGTACACCTTTAGTACTAAAGTAGAGAAAATATTTTAATATCAATTTTGCTTACATTGTCATTTCTTTGTTTTATTAACTGCTGCTGTAAAAACTGCAACTTAAATATGGTTTGTTTTCTGTTTTATAATGTGATGATTCACCATTATTGAAAATTTCAAAATTATGAAGAATTAATCAGGAATTTGGCATATTAATTCCAGATTATTAATTGAAGTCTGATAATTACATTTAGAATGTGTTATGTAGAAATGAATATCTGTGATCAAAAATTCATGTCCATAAATTATGAAATCAGAAATTTCTTCTTAGTCATTGAAATTATTATATTGATCACACCTATTTAGTTTCTCAATAAAATCATTTTTGTGATGTATATAACTAAATAGAAATGTTTATTAATTTATCATTAATTATTAACACTGTACAACACTTACTACAGAATCATCATCATCAAATTCCTGCCATATACCCTCAAGGATGGGTACAGGATATGATGGTACTACATGAAATATTTATATCATTACTAACTTCCGATCTACAATTTTCCTCCAAATCAGTCTGTTACTTGTAAAGACTTCAACATTATCAGATCGTATATTTCAATCATCTAAGGCACTTTGTACAGTATCAATCCACCTATGTCTTGGTCTTCCTCTGGGTCGTTTTCCTACCAACCTGGTAGAGAACACTTGTTTTGCTAATCTTTCATTGCCCATTCTATTTAAATGACCATATCATCTGATATTAGCTCTGCTAACACATTCCTGGATGCTGACAATGGCAAGTTCTTTTCTAATATCCTCGTTTTTAATATGATATTGCCATCTATACCATCTGTTCAGGACTTATATCTACGGTCTCTAGTCTTTGGTCAAGTGTTTTACTTCGGACCCAGCTCTCAGATCCATAAGTTAAACTGGTTTGAACACTGTGTTGTATATAGCTAATTTAGTGTTCTGACTAATTTCTCTCTTATTAATTATAAATTTATTTAATTGACTTCCTACCATGCCAGCTTTGTTGATTCTGTTGTCTTTTTCCATATTTAATTTAACAGCTTCACTAAAAATTGTGCCAAAGTGGCTGAAATGTTTTACTTGTTTCACAGGTTCTCTGTTCACAACACAGTTGACATTTTCACTGATTCTGCCTATTTTCATTGTCTTTGTTGGAGATGTTATTGTCAGCAAAGAGCTGACAATAACATCTCCAATTTTGATATCAGGTTTAATACCACTTTCCTTCATAATGTGATCCATATAGATAATGAATAACAGAGGGTATAATGTACATCCTTGTCTCACACCAGATTTAACATTAAACCATCTTCCTGTACTTCCTTCAATTCTAACTGCTGACTCACAACTCAAATAAAGACTAAGTATTGCTTGATATAATTCCCCATTGACACCATATAACTGTAGCATATTGAATAGCTTTTATCTCAGCACCTTGTCATATGCCTCTTAAAAATTGACAAAACTTAAATATAGATTTGTTATATTCCCATGCTTTCTCAACTATTTGTAGTAAAGTGAAGATCTGATCCTGAAAGCCTCTATTTGGCTTGAATCCAGCTTGTTCTTCACCAAGCTTTTCTTTCACAATTCTTCTCAACTGTTTCTCAAATATACTTGCATAAATCTTGCCAGGAACACTCAGTAAGGAAATACTTCTATAATTCTCACATTCAGTTTTATTTCCCTTTTTATATATGGGTACTATGAGAACTTGACTCTAATCATTGGGAATTCATCCCTTTGTCCAGGCTTTCTGAACTATGCTGTGCAGCCACTGTAGGACATTTATACCACCATACTTCAGCATTTCTGGTCACATATTATCTACTCCTGCTGCCTTTCCACATTTCAAGCTTTTGATGACTTTTTCTACTTACTGTATGGATATGTATTCCTGACTGTATGCCTGTTGAGTGTTTTTTACCAATATGCTATCACTGCTTGTTTCATTTAGCAATTTTTTGAAGTAATTACTCCATACTTCAAGGATATCTTTTTCTCCCATATTCATATGACCTTTATCATCTCTGACTCTTTTTACAACACTCTTACCTCCATTTCTATGCTTCTTCAACAATCTCCAGAATATCTTACCACCTTCTTGGTATTTATTTTCTACGTTCTTGCCAAAGTCCTCCCATGACATTAGATTTGCTATAGTGTTTAGCCTTTCTTGCATTTGTTTCTGTATTCTCTAAGAGCAGAAGCTGATTTATTTGCCCGGAACGTTTGATATGCTTTCTTCTTTTCCATTGCTGCCTCTTTAACTTCCTGTGTCCGCCATGGAGTTCTGATTTTTCTATCCTTGCAGACAACCTCGCCACATGCCTCTCTGGTCGAATGTTTTTTTTCAAGGCTTGTCACTGAATCTTCAAGGTTTGGTTGCTGTTCTCAAACTCTTTCATTTTTTCCTCAAATTTTTATTTTAGTCTACAGTTCACATCTGAGAGCTGCTCAACTTTTATTCGCTTTAAAACTTTCTTACATATTATTCTTTTTAATATGAAATTCAATTTTATCCTGCTCAAGACTAAACAGTGTTCACTTTCAAATTCTGTGTACACTCTGGTGTCCTGAACCATGGAGAAAATATCACTATCAACAATAACATAGTCAATGAGACTTTTCTTATTCCTTGCCTCTTCTTTCCATGTGAATTTGTGCACATTTGTATATTGGAATATGGTGTTAGTAATAACCAGTCCATGTCCTGAGCAGAAATCCAACAGGTATTTGCCATTATTATTAGCTTTGCTCTTTTCTCCAAATTTTCCCAAAATATTTTTGTATATCTGACAATCATTTCCTACTCTGCTATTTAGATCCCTAACAAGGACCAACATTTCCTTTTTCATTGTGTCAGATACTTTCTCTAAAGCATCAAAAAATTCCTCCACTTCTACCTTAGTAGAACCTTCTGTGGGACCATAGGCACAAATTGGTCTCCTTGTCCAGTTCCCCATTCTCATATTTGTCCACATCACTCTACTTGAGACTGCCTGCCATTCAAGAAGATTTGCCTTGTATTTAGTGTTGAATACTGTGGTTGATTTATTGCCTGAATATAGCATTTTGTATTTATTGCTCAGAAAGATCTCACCACTTTTTCTCTTTTTTGTTTCAGTCTCCCGTATTATGTCGATCTGGTAGTTATCTAATACCTTAGCTAACTCAATTTCTTTGCCATTCAGGCTTCTTATGTTGATAATACTGATCTTTATCTCTGGTGATGTTGAGTTGGGGCGTGTTTTCATATTTTTTCTGGTAGCCGACCTTTTGCTGTTCTCCCTGGTTCTCTGGCAAAAACACCGCAGGCCTTGTTTAACAGGGCGACACCCCAGCTGGAATGAAATTTTGTCATGTTGTACCATAATTTTATATTTTGGTTTAAGCCAATAAAAATACAATTTGGTCGGCATAATTCCGAATTGCCAGCCCATCCTCGTTCGTTCAGTATCCAGAATAAATATCCAACAGGGTGCACCACGAGATAGGTCAGGATTGGACGTTAGGTCAGAAGCCCTGGTTGGTGTCTGCATTACTTTAAAGGCTATGTGGAGATCTCCTCTCACTTATATATATAGCTTTGGCCCTTAAGCACCCTTTACTATAGAACACTGCACATAATTTCATTTCTTAAACTATACTAGACAGTACAATGACAACTCTCATTCTAACGATAAAAGTCCTGCGTTGAGTATAATTAATGTAGGTTGAGTGAAATGTATTGCAAATGACACAAGGTGAAACAAATGTACCATAGAGTATCTGTTTGTGGTACATTTGTTTAAAAAATGAGGGCAGTATTTAATGTCATTGCTAATGTCTTAATATTTTGAAGATGGAATTTTCTAAATTTGTCTTGAAAGATATTGGTTTTTCATAAGAAGGTAAAATGTTGGGTTAATAATATATGGGATGATTTTTAGTTTCTGTTGGTTAGTGGCTTCTATGGAGGTAGGAAATAATGGCAAAAAAGCAAATTAATCAGTTTGTCATATTATTATGGTGTGATAAATACTGACAAAAACTGTATTGCAGATGATAACCAGAGTTCTTTCACCATGTCAATTAAGTTGGTAAAACAGTTTCACTTCTTTTAAGGTACAAAATAGACAGCATTTTTTTTTTTTTTTTTTTGTCTGTCTGTCCGTTGGTTCTTTTGATGTTTTAATTCATGAATTTTATTGAAATCTTCTATGCAGAATCCTTACTAAAATATATTATCTGATTAGAAAAATCCAGACAACTCTTTATTGAGTGGATATATGGCTATGTATATCAAAACTATGGTTCATACAGGTATAAAAGGAAGCATGCAATTTTCATTGACAGATGTTAACAGTAAAATGGGCCATATTGAAGAGTTCATTGAACTTTCAGTGTGCTACACACTATCATAGGCCATATATATTCACAGTCCTGGACAGCCAAGCACTGATGTGCATGGTGCAAAGAAATCACCTGTCCTTAGTTGAAACACTTGATACCAAGTTCTGAAATGGCTTTGCAAGTAACGGAAGCACCCTGGCTGTTTGTTTAGAATTGAAGAATATTGCTCTCCATGTTCGCACAAGGGCAATGTCATGTTGAGTGGAGTGGGATAAATCTTTTTACCATTGGACTCTGGATGGAAACATTCTCTGGAGTGATGAATCATGGTTCAATATCTAGCATTCCGATGAATAAGTTTGATTTGGCAGATACCACCTGCCCAGATGTATTGTGCCTGCTGTGAAGTTCAGTGAGGGGTGGACATCATGGACTGGAGCTATTTTTCATGGTTTGGGGTGGACACTATTTCTATTATTGGGGAATATTAATGCTGTGACCTATAATTGGCATTCTAGACAATTCTGTGCTTTCAACTTTATGGCAACAGTTTGGTGAAGGCCTTTTCTTGTATCTAGATAACAATGTGCCATCCTTAAAGCAAGGTCTGTGGAAGAATGGTTTGATGAGGTGAGTATTTTGATACTTAACCTGCCTTCTAACACCAATGGGATAATTGAATTGCCACTTGCAACTAAGGAACAATTGCAAGGTTATCTTCCCACAGCCAGACAAAGTTGTTAAGACTGACCAAGGCAGAAGTTATTGTGGATCTATATAATCAGTTTGGTAAGGCAAGGTAAGTCTGAAAGTGTAAATCTTTCAAGTAAACTTGATGTGAATAAAGTAGTTGAAGCTTCAGATAGGTTGCTTGAAATAGAGAAATAGGTAAACGAGGAAATATTCTGCATAGAGGGCAATTATGGAATTGTTAAAAGTCTTGTTTCAGTAATCTATTACATTTCAAGTTATAATAAGATAAATAGAGTGGTGGATAAGGGTGATGTTTCTGAATTTTGTGCAGAATACAGATAGACTACAGTATGTAGTTTTAGTCTAACCAAGTGAAAAATAAACTTTCAACATCAGTATGTAGTTTGGTTTGTAAGCGTTATGGCAAATGTGGATAATAGGTAGGATTAGGTGGCTGGTTTCAAAGATTGCTGTGTAACAGATATCAAAGGGTGCAGAAGAATTCTCTCAGGAGAATTAGTAGTGGAGTTCTACAGGATTTTGTCCTGGGACTATGTTCATTTTTCAAGAGGATATTCAAATTTTGCAGTATGTCTTCGAACTTCAACTCTGCCACGAATGTGCCATGATTCTTAACTTCCTCCACCACCTGTGATATGAGTGCTTCAGTATGATTTGAATAGACTGGCTATGTGAGGGTAGAGAATGCAAAGTTGGGTCAAACTATTCAAAATGATGCTGATGCACTGGTACTTCAGAATAATTTGAATAGACTGGCAATGTGGGCAGTTAGGAAGTCCAAATTGTATTATAGAAGATGGAGGGAATGGAGAATCATGGAATATTGATAGAGTTGAAGTTCATATCATATACTGCAAACGCGATAGCCAAAAAGAAATATGCATTCTGCTCTCGTTGCAAGAAAAATAAAAGCAATGCCTCACTCTTATGCACAACACTTATACAGTTTCCAATAATTATTTCTTGTCCATATCCTTTTCCCTCCCTGAGCTTAGTAAAAAAATATCAGGATATAAGATGAGCATTGACAAGTGAAAGTGAGGTTGTCATTCCACTACAGCAATTTTTGATTAGACCCTTGGGCGAATGCTGGTCTTGAAATTCACGCTTGCTCTTGTTATCATTGAGGGAGTGAGAGGTGTGATTGAAGTCTGATTAGCAGAATCATGAATTACTGACCATTTAAAACTATATATTTAGAAATTTATGTACATTTAATCATACAAATACAATATTATTTGTAAAATAAATGTTTTATCTTTTTTCAATTTAGCTACTTGAATACAAATTCTACCCTGCAGTTATTCTTTATGAACTAGTGAGTAACATCGTCATAAAAAGTTGGTTGTAACTTAATTTTCCCAAGCAACATGCACACTTGTCAAGGCTGGCTGAAGCTCACTGGCTAGAGCTATGTTGACTGCATATGGCCTGTGTTTTGCAGTGCTGCTGCAAGGATCTTGAAGTTCCTACAACCAAGCAAGCTAAGGCTTTGGCTAGACGAACAAGCATCTGCCTTCGATACACAGCACAAAGCTCAATTATTGCTGCACAAGCTTAAGACGTCTTCTGTCTACAAAAATAAAAGCCTAAATGGAATGCTTATAGATGCATGCATTTATTAACAAATAAATATTACTTTTTTCTCAGTTGATGAGCTTGCATATCAAGCATGGAGAATTTGCCCCTGATTAGACTACAATTTCTGCCCTTGTTCCTTTGGGAGTGAGGGCAGAGAGTCCGCAGGTTGCTTAAAAAAAGTATCCGTTTCTGAATACTTGCTAGAGATAACAGATTGTGGGGTAACAAAAGTTTTGATTTCTTTACTCATTTACATCTGTTGGCAATCGGAATGTAAAATATTGAACTGCTACTCCTGTGGGATTATTATAAAAAAAAAAAGTAATATGACATTAAAGTGTCTGTATACCCTTGCAATTTTCATGATTAGATCAACAAAGCAGACGTTTAAAATTGGTTATTTCAGATACTCACTAGAACTTTTCTGCCTTCTTCGAACCCCCAAACCAGTTACTGAATTCAGTCATTGTCACAAACAGCTAAAGTCATTTCTGTTAAGAAACTCGAGCTATTAATTCTTGCAACTTGAATAGATATCATGAACTCCCAAGAGTATAAAATAAACAGTAGTTATGATTGGGAACATGAGATGGCCGCAGTGGTCTGTTATATTATCTATTTCTTCTCGTCTAGCATGCCACAGAAATGAAATCAACCAGGATAAGTAAGTAGTACCAGTGCTTTTTTCTGATGATACGCAGTACCGGCACCTTTTTTAAGTTTTTAAAAATTTGCGACTTATTGACAGCAAAATGTATTATAAATATTTCGGTAGATGGTACTGTGTCCACGAATTGAATTTTCAGTTTTGTTTACTCATAAGTTGATGCCCTGCTTTCCTGTTTCATAGGTTGGTACACAAACGGAAACAGGAAGTTGTGTTCATTTCCGATTGCTTCCGATATCAGTTTATCAGTTCTATATTCACTCTGCAACAGGCAGGTGTTCATATGAGTTTTGAATTAATCTTAAGTTAAATCAGTGCAATCATTGTTCAAAATGAGTAAAATAAGTAGTCACTTTATGCCAATGAATAAAAAACGGAAGGCTGAAGAAGCACAAATTGTTGAATCTACTTGTGATCCTGTAAAACAGAGAGCTAGCAATCTTCTGGATTCCATAAAAGTCTGAAAGAAGCTGTTGGATAGCATCTGCTGGAAGGAGATGATGCTGATTTATCTGAATGTGCTAAGATTTTAAATTCCAAGTATTGGCCAGAAAATCTTGGGAAGCATCTGTCATTTGGTGAAGCTGAAATTAAAAAGTTAGCATACACATTTCGCTTAAATAAAAGAGAAGCAGTTCGTGGTTTCTGTGAATATCTTCAAGAAAATAAAGTCCCAGACATACTATCTCTAAATCACATTTTGGGCACATATTCAATATCTTCCAGTGAACGTGAAAGGGGTTTCTGTTAGATGAATCTTATAGTAACTTCATCTAGGTCATCTCTGCTTGTACAGACAACTTTTGCACTGATGGTCATCAAGATAGTAGGACCTCTTCTCACTCATTTCAATCCTAGCAAATATGTGGACTCATGGTCGCTCCGAGGTCATCATTCTGCAGTTGATACCAAAAGCAAGAAGTGGTCCAGAGTCGACAAGGATACAGCGGCAGATATGTTAAAAGTGTGGAAGTTGCTGTAATAACATCTTTGTGGTGAGTATTGTCACCTTTTTTTCCAGAAAAAAAGCACTGAGTAGAGCTGCCGAATTATGGAAGTAAAAAACAACAACAAAAAAAAGTTAGGATCAAATGAATGTTTGTTATTAGGGTAGGGAAAAGATCAAATTAATTAAATACACATCAAATTAAACTATAAATGTAATTTCATTGCTCGAGACCATGAGTGTTCTGCATGTTTACGCTTCAAAGCTGAAGTTCGTGAAACATAAACCGACCCCAATCTGGCATAGGTATTAAGTCATCAATGATGGCATGTTTAGCTCTAGAATTCTAACCAAAAATTAATTCATATTTTAGAAATAAGCGTGAGGATTTTTGTAGCACGGTCATAAAACAAAGTGAAATAAAAGTGAAAGAAAGTTCCTATCTGGAATTGTAATTTGTTCATCTTTGCAGAATGTTGCCATTTAAACAGAACTGAATGATTTTTTTTTTTTTTTTGTAGAATAATGCTTCATTTTTAATCAGTTTTTGCAAGCGCCATCTAATTTAAGAATAACCTGGGTTAGCGAAACTATTAATAATTTGATTCGTAAGTTGAGTGAATTGGGTGAATTTATCTATTTTTGGAACCAAGAATGTCTCTTCTTTCTTATTTTAAATACGAAGCACTTAAAGAATGGATACAAAGTGACCTGATTAATTTAAACCAGTACAGTTAGCAAACGAATACACAAAAAATGATGTTTAGAGCATGATGATGCGGTGATTAAGAATATATAGTAAAAAGTGATTGATGAGTAAAAAATGTAAATTTCTACTGTTTCTCAATTTTGTTAATAAAAATGGGAGAAACAGATCGTGTTTTTACTTACTGAAAATATGATATGCAAATAAACTGTGAGCAGGTTCTATTTTTGTAATGTATACCTCAATCGTTATTCTAGATTTCTTGATAAAATCTCAAACCAGCTCATTCAGTTCCAGTTATAAAGTGAGCCTCTTTTACTGTTAATCATAATGGTGTGGCTAACAGGTTGAAGAATTAATTTTATGGTAATCGTTATCAGGTATCCCAACTTTATTAAAAATCTAATATCAGGGAGTTTTTACTTTCAGCTAATAACCCAATTTGAGGATATAATCACGGCTGAATTATTCATTTCGTGTTATTTCTTCAAAAGCAATGGGAAATAGTAATTTTTCCATTCGCCAAGTCATGGATGCCACAAAAGAAAGAAGATATTTTGTCTTTTAATATTTTATAAAAATGAAAATTATGTCCCTCATCCGAAGAAATACATGGTTTTAACCTCAAAACTCAGAAAGAATCGACCAATAAACACACACTTTTCGCACAAAATACTGGCTATGTCATTATGAAGACTTGGTTCCAATCAATTTCCAAGAAATTGAAAATAAGGACTACATGACAGAGCCGTGGTAAAAGGTTGGAATAAAATAGGAATGAATGAATGAACAAGAATAAGAGTGGACTAATAGTGTTGTCTTTTTTTCTATATCATTCTTTTGACTTTTGTGGTTTTTATATTTTTGTTTAATTATTATGTTTTGCTTATTATCTTTTCCGATTCAGTACTCTAGCTCAAATCAGATTTTTCCTCCTTTGAAATGCACGTATTTCTAGGAGTGTGTTTATAAAACTGTGAATGTTGATGTTCTCCAAATAATTTTTACGTTTAAACATTGTAACAGATCTATTTTGATAACAAAGAATAAAATATGTAAGCTAACAATGACATAAAAATTGCAAAATTCAGGGCTGTGGTTTGAAAAATTAGACTTTAATTTGTTCAATTTTGTTTTATTTTCAAATAGTTTAGGAGTTTTGTCCAGAGGCGTGAGATATCCGTTATTGTTCATCCTTCAAGGAGCTAAAACAAAGGTCAGCTCCAGACAACTGCAATTTTGCCATCATATTTCACACAAGAGCTTAACGCACTCAGAATATAAAGAACTTCCAAGGTATCCGCCACATAGAACATTTGGCCAGTAGCTTAGATAGGCTACTGAACGCCATTGGCAAATTCTTAGCTAATCCCCTTTTTTCATCAGGATTTCATCAATTTTTAGAACCTTGAAAATATCATCGAGGTGCCCTTTGGATGTCAGTGCCCTTGCCAAATGCTTCAATCCATTAGAATTACTATGCCTCTTCATTTGACGATTTGACATCTTGACTTGTACAGACAAGTAAGTCAAGTTTGAGCCTGAACATAGTTCAGGTCTGAGGCAACTCGTGGTAAAGAGACCTGAACTATGTTCAGGTGCAAACTTGACTTACTTGTCTGTTTGCTTACTTGGGAAAAAGGATTAAAACCAAGTTTAAAAAATTACTTGGTATCTTTAACATATAGTAACCCAAGGTACAAAACTTTCTACATCTTTCTCTCATCCTGAGATTTTCATTTAATAAGGTCAAAGCACTTTGTGTCAACTTGTTTTGGTAAAATTTATAAGCTCTGCATTACTTCATTACCTTGGCGTTTTTGGGTCTGGTTCCCACTGACGAGATCTCAATTAAGGTCGAAACCAGTCTGGGTAGTGGCCTTGCTTTTAATGCATTGCATCATACATCTCTGCAAGGGGATGTGCTTTGCATTAGGGGAAATACTAAGGAAAGTGATCAGAGCTTACTTCACCTTTAGGATGAGTTGCCTCAGACCTGAACTATGTTCAGGTGCAAACTTGACTTGTCTGTTTGCTTACTTGGGAAAAAGGATTAAAACCAAGTTTATAAAAATACTTGGTATCTTTAACACACACACACACACACACACACATATATATATCTATCTTTAACACACACACATATATATATATCTATCTTTAACACACACACATATATATATATATATATATCTTTAACACACACACACACACACACATATATATATATCTTTAACACACCCACATACACACACACACACACACACATATATATTTCAAAAATAATAATATACTGACTAAAAATACCGAGAAAGGAAGGAAAAAAACTTTAAGTTTTTTTCCTTCCTTTCTCGAAGGAAACGAAGTCTGAACGTCGACTTCTTCAGGTGTGTAAATAATTATAAAAATCTGGAACAAATAATAAGTTACTAAATTTAACATGTGAACCACAGTAGTAGGTTTTTTATTACGTAAATATTTCGTGCTAGGTATCTTAAGACATCATCAGTACAGTATGGCAATACTAGGAATGACAAAAGAAAGGGCGCATACATACAAAGGAATCCAAATTGCGTGCAGTGGTGCGATGCAGCCTAAACTTAAATTGAAGTGAATTAAATTACAATTAATGACAGTTAAGTTATTATATTACACAATTTTGTATGACTATTTCCCATACTTTAGGGATGGCAAGAACATCATTGCGGTTTAGATTTGGTCTGTGGAGTAGGGCTTCAGCACTTTCTTTATATAAATATTCATATTTATATGAAGATTTGTGTAGAAGTTTTGTCTTTTTCTGGATCTTATGGTTTGGGTTTTTAACTCCGTGTTGAGCGAGGCCTGATTTATGCGGTTTGATGAGGCGGATATGGTCTTGATGTTCCGAAATGCATTTAAAAACTGATCTGCCTGACTGTCCAAAATAAGAGAGTTTACAGGAGCATGGACCCTCGTGTACACTAGGTAGTAGCATAGGTAAAAGTTTTTTTGTCTTTAGGCGAGGGTAACAAGTTTTGGATCTGGTTGATGGGTTTGTAGGTGGCAGTAAGATTGTATTTCTTCATAATTTTTGAGAGCCGTTCGGAGATGCCTTTGATATAAGGTATGGGAATTCTGTGGGGCTGTTCTTGTCTAGGTTGAAGTGCAGAAAAATTGCTGATGATTTTTTGAGTTGTTTTGAGATTAGAACCATTTAGAGTGGCTGTGTTTTTGATTATTTCCAATTCTTGTTTTAGAGAATCCTCAGAGGAGCATAATCTGTGTGCTCTGGTTACTAATGATTTAATGATGCCAAATTTTTGAGAGGGACGATGAGCTGAAGTATTGTGAATGTAGCTCCTGAAAATGTCGGTTTGCGATAGACAGAGGTGGAGATGGAACAGTCTTCTTTTCTTTGGATGTGCAAATCCAGAAAGTGGATGCCTTGTGGGGATTCTCTTTCTAATGTAAATCTGATGTGAGGATGAAGGAGGTTGATTTTTTCTAAAAACTCAAGTAGCTCTTGTTAAGAATGACTCCAGACTGTGAAGATATCATCGACATATCGAAGCCAGAGTTTTGGTTTGGGTTTGAATGCAAGGATTTTTTCTTTCCATGTGAAGTAACCAGAAGTGATAACAAATTTGAAAAGTTCAACAATGTCTGATGGAAATTTTTGATTTAATAGGTGTACAGTTTCTTTATGGGGGATATTGGTGAAGAGAGAGATGATGTCGAAGCTAATTAGCATGTCTGTTGTCAGCAGTTGAATGTCTTTTATTTTGGTGTGAAAATCTATGGAGTTTTTTGATTAAAGAGGTTGAATGGCCTATGTGGGGACGGAGAATGTTTGATAAAAATTTTGATAACTTGTAAGCCGGGCTGCTAATTGAATCAACGACGGGTCTGAATGGGACGTTTTTGTGCAGCTTGGGTAAACCATATATTCTCGGAGGTCTAGCATGGTATGTTTTGAGTTTTTTTGAAGTTTCTTCATCTAACAACGTTGTTTCATTGAGTAACTTGTTCAGATTCTTCAGCTGTCTTTTTAGTGGGATCATAGTCCATTTTTGCATAAGTATTTCAGTCTCGGAGTAGTAGATTCATTTTTCGGTCATATGAAACAGTATCAAGAACCGCTGTAGTATTTCCTTTGTTGGCTCTGGTGATGATTATGTTTTAAGGAGGTAAGAGCGTTCAATTCTGATGGTGGAATGTTTAAAACTGAAGGTTTGACATTAAAAATTATTTTTGCTATTTCAAAACGAAGTGTTTGTTGACTTTAATACTGGGGAGGTGCTTGCTGTTTCTTTCAATGTTGTGTGTGAAATCTAGATATGGGAGATATTTAGGTGGAATGGCAAACTTATGGCCTCATGCTAGAACATTTAATTCGTCTTGTGTTAGTGGGAGGTTAGATAAGTTTACCACCCATTTTTCAGTCAGTAATTTATTGATATTTTTCTTAGATCGATTTAACAGGTTCATGTGTTTTTTCTGTAGGTTAATATTACTTTTATCAAAAGCTTTGATTCCTGAGTTTTTTGAGACACTAATAATCACTTGTAGCAATTCTTGATTTAGCGTGTTTGACAAATCTGCTTCTAGTTATATAATTTTTAAATTATTTGTTGTCAATTTATGTTTGGAATCTCGTAACTGATTCAGAAGTAGTGAATGGCTTGCTTTTTGATAGATTTTATGGGCGCTTGGTGATTTAATAACTTCCTTTAGCTTAGTGAACATTGAATAAGTTTATCGCATCTGCACATTTTTAAAAAAGAGATACAGGCATGTTGCTTATCCTGTTTCAGTTGAAGTTTGCCTAGTAAGTCCATCTTCTGTGCTGTCATTTTCCCGTGTATGAATAAGACTTGATTATATAGAGAAACCTGTGTTAAATCATGTTCACGTGTGTTAAATTTAGTCGTGAATTCTCTACAGGTTTCTCTATATAATCAAATAATAAGTTAAATAACATGGACTTCTTATATAAACAAATTGGAAATAGCAAAAGTCAAATTTGAAACTGGCATCTGCGTAGTAGGTCTAGCGTGAGGCAAAAGTGAGTCACTGACTCGAGAGCGCCAGAATTGAATCTCTGAGCTGTGATAGTCTGGCAGGTTGTAGCTTAAATTGTTGTTCATGTGACATTGATCCAGGACTATTTCTTTTGATTCGAGGATGCGTCTCTCAAGTTCGTCACTGCAGTTACGGATAGTAGACGTAAGATTCCAGTCTATCTGATGTCGGTGTTCTTCTAGATTGGAGTTAGTGGAGAAAGGAACATGACTGGAAAGGGTGCTTGTATGGGTTCTCTTATAAGAGATATTGTGTTTATGTTCTTCCTGGCATAGTGAAACAGACTTATCGGTTTGTCCATAATAAGGTTTACGACACTCGCAGACGATTTTGTACTCCAAGAATTGTTGGTTGTGTTTTTGTTTGGGTTGACTCAGGAAAAAAAAATGAAGTTTTGGTAGGGAGGTAAAGTGAGTTTTGATGTTAATAAATTTTGCCAGTTTTGGTGATAGAGAGCTAATAAACAGCAATTGAATATGAGTTATAGGATTGGAGTTATCTTCTGGCCGAGGTTGAAGACGTGAATGTGGACGTTTAGTTATGCTTCTAGATGAATAGCCGTTGTTCAAAAAAGTGCTTTTGTGGTAGTTGAGTTCAATTTGAAGATCTTCTTCTGAAGTAAGAAAGAGATCTTGCTCGATGGGCTAGAGTAGAAATAATACCAAGCTTCTGTGGAGGGAAATGATGAGAAGAGGCATGTAAGTATCTGTCTGTGTGAGTAGATTTATGAAAAATCAAAAAATTTGAGACAGTCAGGAAACCTAGTGATCTTTCGATCCAAAAAGGCAAGTACGCCGTTTATCTCGATTTCTGATGTGAATTTGATATCCTGATGACAATTATTCAAATGATCTAGGAAGATTTGAAACTCCTCTAGACCAGCACTTCCCAAACTGTGGGCCGCGGCCCCCTTGGGGGCCGTAGGTTTTGTTGAGGGGGGGCTGTGAAATAATGAAAACAAATTTAAAATGTTTTAAGACTAAGTAGATTTTTTTTATTTTAAAAGAAACGTATTTAACTTTTATTATTTCTTTTTTGTTATTTTTTATATTTTAATGGAAAAATTCACACGTTGTTGGTTCACAAACTTTGCTTCCTGCGTATTTCAGCGCTTAATGAATATTAGTAAATATTGCTTATTCATATGTTTCATTTCAAAGCAGTGGTTAATTGTATTTACTTCGAGTGCTCTCCAGGGAAGCTCCAAATCTTCCTGTCCCTTTCATCACGCGTTCACGTTCATAAGTATAGTTCGCCCACCGTTTCCAGGTCCCTGCTTCGCGTCTTTCCAAGAATAGTCGATTCATGCTGAAGGGGAGAAAAAAATGAAGGACGTCCAAATTGGTCGCCAACACGCGAAATCACGTGCTTTATAGGTAAAATTTTCCAACTGTTATACAAGCAACATAGTTAACTACAATAATCATAAAAGAGAAGTTAATTTTCCGGCCGGTAATAATAAACAACTCATCCCACTATACTGAGTGATTACCCTATTATCGGAATGGATTCTTCTTTTTCTGAGATGCGCAGAAGTGTCGAGGGACCTCAAATCGGTGGGCGAACTATATCAGTCATCCGAGCTAGTTTTCTGTTACCAATAAAAGTTTCGCATATACTTCACACATGAAAAAAAGCTTAAACAAGTTCATGTGGGTAGATAGTAACTCACTTGCAGTGGTAAACAACAGGCCCTCCCTAACAGCTACTATACTGCAGAGGCAATAAAAACAAGTATTTTTATTATGCCAGTGAATAAGGTATGAGGAGTCTGTGTAATATATTTCTCAACAAATAGTGCAATTGAAGACAATTGGGATAAAAACACACTAATTAATGAATCACATGTCCCCCTCATACAGAAACTATGCTGTATAGACTGAAACAAAACCATATGTTGCATGGCACAGTATCTAACTAAAAACTATTGTTATTAATTAGATGTGTGTGTGTGAGTTCGATTTCCCAAGGCAGCAATAAAATTCAACCGAACGTGTTAAAATTCGTAAAAGTGTTAAAACTAAGTAATATATATGTATAACGAATGTTATGGCAGTTTCCCATATGGAATTCGGTTGAAGAGAGTTAGCATTTCAACTCAATTGTCAGCTATGCTTTTATCTTTCGGTTGCGTGATCTTTTGTTAATACCACACCAATCATATGCACGTTTTAATAACCTGCCATTGCTGTTTGTTTCACGTTAGGCTTAATTACCGTAAAGGGAGAAAAGTCACAAAAGATAAAAATGTTTCTGGTCCGGGGATTCCCTTATTCAGGTAATATTCGCTAATTTCATGTTATCAGTCTGTGGTGTGCCAGTATCGGTAAGTGGTGATATTATTTGATCTATTCTACGTTAAAAACTTTAACCCTGAGATGGATAAGTGGCTGATAAAAAAAATAAAAAATCCCGCGAACAATCAGAAGCAGAAACAAATTCAAAAAAAAAAAAAAAAAAGACAGTATTTCATATTTTACCAGAACAGCCCGCATCGTCTTCAGAACCAAACCGTAAGAGGCAAAAAATGTAATATATGCATTTGATTTTTGCAATATTCGCTGTGTATGTTTTGTATTGAATATAAATGCAATAAATACTATAATAATATATCTCTCTATTCCGATTTTTTTAGGGGGGGGTGTGAAATAGTTTAATTTTTGCAAAGGGGACCCTGACATCCTGAAGTTTGGGAAGCACTGCTCTAGACCATGTTCCAGATGAGGAAGATATCATGCTCATATATATATATATATATAGAAAGTTTTTTTTTACCTTGGGTATATGTTATGTTAAAGATACCAAGCAATTTTATAAGCTAGATTTTTAATCCTTTTTTCCAAGTAAGCAAACAGACAAGTAAGTCAAGTTTGCAGCTGCACGTAGTGCAACACTAGGCAATTCAATATAAAGGTGGAGTAAGTTCTGATCACTTTTCTTAGAATTTTCCCTAATGCAAAGCATATTTCCTTGTCGAGAAGTATGATGCTATGCATTAAGGTGATGGTCATTACCAGACCAATATATATATAACACACACACATTATATATATATGTAATATATTTATTTATTTATTTATCGTATGGTTTGTACACATGGTTAAAAGACTATAAGATATAATACAGATGAGTATAGATAAGATACACATGATTAAAAAAAAAAAAAAAGTCTACATTCATGCAAATACAAATAAAGAAATTTATGACAAGCATCAAACAGAAGAATAGTCATATTTTAACATTTAGGTTTTTGATCCAGTTGATCGCCTCTGGGGATAGGTCAAAGATATTCTTAAAGTCACCTGGATATGCTGTCAGCTCGCATTCCTGTACAATATGGTAAATGGTTTGGGTCTTAGCTCCACAGGGACAGTGGGGATTTGGTATCTTACCTCACTTTGAAAGTAAGTCCCCACATACACCATGGCCTGTATGAATCCTGTTAACCGTCGTCCATATATTCCTGGGCAGGTCAAATCCAGATGGTTTTTGGAAGATGTTTATGTGATTGCGAACTTCAGGTGATACTGCTTGGGACCACAGTCCACCTACTCACCATACTGTCATTCTGGCTAAGAAGATTACGGGCGATTTTTATTGCAGGTCTTCTGGATTTTAGTCTATTGGATAAAGCATCTCGAATAAATTCATGTATTGGAAGATTTTGGTTATTTAAAATTCTTTTATATTCACGAAGCAAGGCTTCCTGTTGTCGCAGTTCCGGAGGAGCAATATGGCTCAAAGTGGGGAACCATTGTAAGGGTGTACTCCTAATGCAACCTGTTATTAAACGCAGAGTAGAGTTAAGTTGAGTATCTAGTTTATTGACATGGTAACTATTGAACCAGATAGGAGCACCATACTCTGCTGCACTGTAAACTAGACCCATTGCAGTGCACCACAAAGTTGTGGCACTTGAGCCCCATATAGTACCACAAAGCTTCTGAACTATGTTATTTCTAGTGCGAACTTTAGCAGCGATATTAATCATATGCTGTTTATATGTTAGAGTTCTATCTGGAGTTATTCCCAGATATTTAGGTGTCGGATTAAACAAAATTAATGTTCCATCAGCATATATCTCTGTTTTTTTTTTGTTTAATTTACAAGACTTGTTCAGGTGAAAGCAAGAACATTCGGTGTTACCAGAATTTGGTGTTAATCTCCATTTTTTATAGAACTGCCATAAAGCCGACAGATCATTTGTCAATATTTCTTCGGTTCTTTTGATAGACTTGTCACTGATTGCCAAAGCTAGATCATCTGCATAAGCAAACTTCCTGCTGGCCTGTTTCAGGAATATCTGCGATGTAAAGGCTAAAAAGCAGTGGCGCGAGCACTGAACCCTAAGGTAATCCATTCTTAAGCACTCTGTTTATTTACCGATGCTTCCTCCGGTGACTACCCTGAAATATCGATCACACAGTAAGTTGTTTAGGAGATGACCCAATATTTTACATGGGATGACCTTAAGAAATTTATATATGAGTCCCTCCCTCCAAACAGTATAATAAACTGCTGTTAAGTCAATAAAGACTGCTGTAGTCTTCAGGCATCTTTGAAATCCCACTTCAATGTAGGTTGTTAAGCTGAGAACTTAATCTGTGCAGCTGCGATCTCTTCTGAATCCTGCTTGTTCGAAAACGTTCCAAAATTTTATCACTGATCCTGTTCAATATTAGTCTCTCTAACAATTTGTAGATTGCACTTAAAAGGTCTATTGGGTGATAGTTTTTAGTTCTGTCTGCTGGCGTACCTGGTTTTAACACAGCACTGATTTTTGTCCTTTTAAATTCTTTAGGAATGCGGCCACTTTCAAGTATATCATTAAAGAACTTAGCCAGCGACGATCTTGCGTAAGGTCCACAGTGCATCAGGAATTCATTATGAACACTGTCAAATCCAGGAGCCTTTCCCATTTTGATATTTTGAAGTGCCGAGGATATTTCCTCATGGAAAAAAGGCAAAGAGAATTGTTGATTCTTTTGAGTTACAGACTTCATAGCCTTTAGTTTGTGTTTTACCTCTTTATTATGTTCTTTATCTATCGGAGCTCTAGAAAGTGAAACAATATGAGCAGCTATCTGATTCGGATCGACAAGGAGATTTCTTTGGTACAGAGGGGCTTGGACCAAGCTTTTTAAGTAGTGACCTGGCTTTTCTACTAGAGTGTTTGAAATCTATGTTTTCAGTTTATTTATTATTATTATTATTGTTCCGGGAAACTCCAAGGAGTCGACAGACTCATCGAGGGAGGCCCTAACATCATGTCAAGAACAACTATTCAACATTCACACAGTATCTATCATACCTTGCCTTGAACTCATTCACGGTCGTAGCACCCACAACAGACTCTGGAAGCTTATTCCACTCATTTACCACTCTCCAAGTAAAGAACCTAGCTTTAACACCCTTGTCCACCATGCTCTTGCCCAGCTTCCATGCATGGCCCATAGTCCTCCCACCACCAGTCATATTTTCAAAAATATCTTCTGGATCAATCTTATAAAAACCCTTCAGTAATTTGAATGTCTCAATCATATCACCCCTCCTTCGCCTATCATCCAATTTCTGCAACCCACAAATCTTCAACCTATTCTCATAAGGTTCATTCCACAGACCTGCTATCATCTTGGTCACTCGTCTCTGGACCTTCTCCACTTCCTCCCCATCACGAAGAAACCCTGGTGCCCATAGCTGGGCACAGAAGTCCAGATGGGGTCTTATCAAGGCTCGATACAGAGGAACAACAACTTGTTCATCTCTGCATGTTAAAGTATTTTTCAGAAGCCAAGTGATTTGGTGAGCTGTTTTAGCTACTTTTGCAATGTGCCCCCTAAACTTCAACTCCCTATCCACCAACACTCCCAAATCCCTGGCCTCATCAATCTCCTGGAGTATGATTCCACCAATGCGATATACTGCTGCTATTCTTTTCTCCCCAAAGTGCATAACCTTACATTTTGCCACATTAAATTGACATCCATTTTTCCTAGCCCAGTCCTCCAAACTATCTAAATCATCCTGTAAAATTTTGACATCTTGTGCACTCACAATTGCTCTACCCAACTTTTCATCATCAGCAAACAAGTGAACACTTCCTCTCAGATCCTTTCCAATATCATTGATGAACAAATTGAAAAGCAGTGGTCCAAGAACAGAGCCCTGTGGCTCTCCACTAGTCACAAGACGTCTTTTAGACTCCACTCCTGAATAAACCACTCTTTGATATCTCTCCTTCAACCACCCTCTTATCCATCTTACCAATCCTATATCTATACCCATCTGCTCCAGTTTACTGATTAGGGTTCCATGTGGTATCCTATCAAAGGCCTTGGCAAGGTCCAGTAGTATCACTGTAAACCCATTACTCCTATCCAGTTCAGCCGTCACTGTGTTATAAAACGTGAGCAAGTTACTGAGGCATGATCTACCCTTCACAAAACCATGTTGTCCCCCATACAATATCATATTTTCATCTATCCAATCCTGTATTCTTTTCTTGACTAATTTCTCTAAGATCTTGACAATGATTTCTGATATGCTAATCGGTCGGTAATTTACAACAGCAGTCTTGGAACCACCTTTATGCAGTGGAACTATTTTCCCCTCTTTCCACCCGCTCGGGACTAACCCAGACCCGAGACTCAAATTAAACAAAATGGTCAAGGGTACTGACAATTCTTTAGCTGCTTCTCGTACAACACGAGCTGGTATACCATCCAATCCCACAGATGTATTGACATTGAGGTTATGCAATAGACTACTCACCTCCACTTCATTAACCACAATTCCCGTATAATCTACTGGTTTATTCGTTTCTGCAATGTTACCACCTGGATGATATACTTTTGCAAAGTGCTCACTCAGTAACTCAACTATCTCAACTGATTCAGTTGCCTCCCTACCATCGGCATTCTTTAAAATCAATCTGCCATGTACATTTTTCCTTTTACTTGCTACATATCTAAAAAACTGTTTAGGATTCTCTTTAGCCTGCATGGCCAATGTTCTTTCGTAATCCTTTTTTGCTTTTCTTACCACACTCGTTACCCTTCTGGCCTGCGCTTTATACCGTTCATGTGCCTGCCGGTCACCCTTCTATTCCCTCTCTAATTGTTTCTTTTTTTGCAACTCAAGCTTAATGGTGTTATTCATCCATTTAACCCCTACTTGATTTATTATTCGGACTCTAGGTATACAGTCAGCCATTGCTTCATGCAAGCACTTCTTAACTACCTCCCATGCACTATCAACTTCTAGTCCTTGCAGTTGTACATGCCATGGCACTGAACCAATCAAACTCCTAAGCTTGTCATACTTTCCAGCCCGATAATTCCACATGTACCCTGTCTTAATTGAAAATTCTACACCTTTAGCCACCTCCCAAGTTAAGACCCTATGATCACTCTCACCGATTGGTGGCAATGTGGTCATTTGTTACAGCCAAATCCTCAGATGTAATTACTAGGTCAAGCACTCTCTGACCCCTAGTATTTTCCATTACATGCTGTCTCAGATAGTTATCCCTTAATAACTGCATAAAATCCAGTTCCTTCCTTCTGTGTGTCCTCTCATCACTCCAATCAATGCGACCATAGTTGAAATCTCCCATAATAATCACCCTCCTTCCACCCATTTCTTCTATTTGCTTGTGCGCATACTGTCACCACCATCTTTTCCATCACCTGGTCTATAGCAGCACCCAATTGTATATTTAGTTCTGCTAGCCACAATCTCACACCAAATGACCTCAAATGTGCTATTTTCTCTATCCTGCAATTCAACTTCTATTCTCCTTGGCTGGAGCTCATCAGCTATCATCAACAATACTCCTCCCCTGATTTTATTCTCTCTGTCATTCCTGAACATACTATACCCATCACATTCAATCCCACTAGTTATATCATCTACAGTCAGTCATGTTTCACTAATACCTATAACCTGTGGTCTGGAAGCGCCAACCATGGCCAAAAACTCTTCCTTCTTGTTCCTAATACTCCTAGTATTAGTGTACATGAATTTAAGACCCCCATTAGCCCCAACCCTACCTTGATGCCTTATATTAACTATCCCACTCAGATTTGTTGTCCTAATTTGCTCTGGCATATTATATTCATTCTTACATTCAACTGCCTCCATAAGGACTGTATCTCTACTCCCCCGCCCCTAACAAATCTAGTTTCCCTGAATTTGCACATCCACTACATTCAGCAACACTTTCTCAAGTCTTCTTACACCGTAACCATTCAAATGCAAGCCATCCATCTTATATAGATCCTTTCGCCCATCAAACTCACTCCACACATCCACAAATTCCACACCGCTCGTCATACATAACCCACACATAAAGTCATTCGCAATTATAGCCCTCCTTTTAAACATTTCACTGTCATACCGTGGCAAAAGACTAATCATTCTAACACTCTCACTCTTTTCTTTTGCTACCTCAAACAATTCATTCAAGTCTTCTATCATTTCCATTTTATCTCCTTTCAAATCATTCGTACCTGCCACAACAATCATTTCTTTCACCCTTTCCTTTTGCTCTCTAATAGACGCAGTTACGTCCTTTATGGTCGCACCAGGTTGGTACGATTTTGTCAAATCCTCTACTAACACACCTCGTACTAACGAGTCTCCATACAGCACTCTATCCTTCATTTTGTTCATGTTCACATTCATACGTCTATTTTTCCTGTCATACCTTTTATTATTGGTTGGTTCATTCAGTCTACTTTTGTTCATGCACTCTAGCTGCTGTTTTGCTCTTTCTATCGCACTATTCAACAACGCGATCTCATTCAATGCATCTATCTCATCTTTTTTGTTCTCTGAGAAACCATTTATACTATCATTCACACTCTACATTCACACTCTCACAATTTTCATGTACAACCTTGCCGTTTCTTGTCATATCTTTATTTCCTTCATTCTGAAGGTTGACAAAAATATCACACTCACGATCCGAAATACACTTCAATTCCTCATTCTCCCTACATTTTCTACACACATTCAGTCCTTTATTATCATCTAACCACACTCCGATCGCACTCCGCAAAGCGTACATTTCACAGCTAGTACACTGACTCATTTCTTTTATGCTACCGTTCTTTGATAACGATGGCGAACCTTCATTACTGGCCGCCATTTTCTTTCGCACAGGTGCCATACTTATTTACAACGTGTTTTGTTATAACAGACCAAAAATAGACGCACTAAAATACGCAAGGCAAACAAAACAAAACTACACAATATTAAGTAATTTGTATCGATAACTGAAAATGATACTTATCTTATCTGGAGCTTGCACGAACACTACACATTACGAATTCATCTAGCGGCGACTTCCCGACATAGATTTTGTTATAAATCACTTTAGTACACTAACCACGCTAATAAAGCTCCAATAATATACCAAATTTACACACTTAAGTCCATTAAATTGAATCCAAAACACCAATAAATCAACAAAAAACACAAATCTCTCAGGAGCTCTCCGAATCCACTTTTCCCTATGAGCAGCGTTGAGACTATGGAGCAGTTCTCCTATCTCAGAATCCTTACTTTCAAGGAATTCCCGATACAGGGATTCGCTTTCATTTGTCTATCCAGGCACATATTCTTTTCGGTAGCCTCGAGGAATGTGTATTTTTGCCAACGCTATAACTACTCCAGTGAACCGTGTATGGTTTTTGTAAGGTGGGGGAATTCTTCTAAGGCATTCATCTAGATCTGCAGTGAAGTTTTCCCAGTCGGCTTTTTGGAAATTCCATCTTGGTCTAGGAAATGATGTTATCACTGGAATTTGGGCTCCTAATTCCATAAAGATGGGACGGTGCTGGCTATTTGGTAAAACCTCAAGAATATGTCTGAAGGTCTGTAGAGGCTGATTTTCACTATCAGTGGAGACGAATGTCAAATCTGGGTTGTATTCCTTATTCCAGGCTCTTGATTTAAAGGTGCCTTTTTCCTAGACATCAAAAACCAAGTGAAGATGGTATTTATCTGCCCATTCAGCTACTATTTCCCCGTTTTGATCATTCCGATCGTAAGAAGTATGATGACTGTTGAATCCCCAGAGTACACCGTTGGGTGGGAGTATGTCAACAGAACATCATTTGGCCAAACAGTTGCAGGTGGTTTATATACATCCACAATCGTAATGTCCACTATTTTAACAGTGATCTTATGGATTTCATCATCAGTCGAAGAAGATATCAGCACAGCATTCTCAGTACCATTTCAGACATATGTTATGTTGCCGTGGCTATGACTGAGTAATCCCGAGAATGTCGTAGCCAGGGATTATTGCTCTAGGCTTAACTTGTCTTCAATTTCGATATGTGATTCTTGAATGAGAAGTAGATCGATGTTTTTTACTCATAGAAGTTTAGAAAGACATTGACATTTTGATGAGCTAATACCCTCAACATTTAACTGGAAGATACGGATATTATGTCCAATATTCCTTATCAGCTGGTTCGAAGAAGAACCATTGTGAAAGTTTTGAGTTTCCATGTGTCAGTATGGTCAGGAGATTGCACAATGGTCTGGTCGCCAGTCGCTCTAGCTCTTTAGCATGACCCAGGGTGCACCACAAGGAGGCGAGCTAGAATTGCACCCCTATGCAATATTTATATATATATAACACATAAAATTTTTCTTGGTATCCTTAACATACATATATAAATATATATAACGCTAACACATTATATTGAGTATAACTGTTTTTGAGAAGACACTGCTGAAAGATTTTCGCGAGCTCTGTTGTGTATTTGTTTTTTTCTGATTGTAAGTATTTCATAATTTGTAGTTTTATTTTGCTTGTTAGTAGCTTCTCATTCCATGTTATTAAATAATGAATACGCAGATCTGATAGGAAGTCCATTCGCGTTATGAAATGCTTTGTGCACTTACTATATATATATATTACCCATTATTGTAGGAAGGATCCCATAACCCATTATTGTGCGAAGCGAATCTGTTCTGGATCTAGTTTCCATTTCCTCCAAAAAAAGTAACAATGACGTAATTTAGATACATAGCATACCGACTATTTTTCCTGCTGTTATCCTGTCTTGCCTATTATTTCAGGAATAGGCAATTGCACGTATCCCGTTGATAGAGTACAGAGCTGTATTTTTTTTCTTTTCTTTCTTTAATTGTGTGGGTAGAGAAATGGAAGGGGAGAATGTATGGTTTTAACTTTTGGAGCAATGTACATACAATTTCAAACCCCTGCAGCTAACGTTTGTGGTCTGATTATATTGAACTGCTGCTTCATGCCATTTAAGCTCTCTATTAAGGTCTTATTTGATATTGTCTGTCCATTTCATTTTGGACCTAGCCCTTTTTCCTCACACATTCTGAATCATTTATTATAATCTTGTTGACCACGTGACTGTGCCTCTGACAATGTGGTGGAACCATCTTATCATTTCCCTTAGCACAGAACAGTGCTGAGAGGTGATTTGACCACCTCTCCAAACATATCAAACAATGAAAAGACAGTTTATAACACCTGGCATAAGACACATGCACACATTGCAAATGTGTGCTATTGTCATAAACTGTCTTTTCATTGTTTGTGCATGTGCAAGTGGCTTAGTACTTAGAATGGTTCAGCAGCCAAGAAATATTCAGTAAACAATAGTCTTTTGGATAAAGTTAGCTTGTCAGTGAAGCCAATGTTCAACAAAAATTGGAAGGTTAGAAGAACTGTGCTTCAGATGGGCTACTACCGGTCAGTCAGCAACATAATAGAGTAGCAGTCTGCAAAAGGTTTTTTACAGAATTCCACTTCATTGAAAGTAAAAACAAACAGTTTTCACAGAAAACTGGCATGGCATACTTAGGAAAAAAAGATTGCCCTCTGTAGAAGTCCTGTTCTAATTGTTTAGTGCTGATGATTTATATGAACAGGAAATATCAGTAGCAGTTCATAGCTCACTCAAAGATGGATTTTTGAATGTGTGTGACCTTGCCATACTTCCTTGGGCTGTTCAGTTACTAAATTTAAACCTAATAGATCCACTTGTAACCTAGTTCATGTATGTGAAAATGCCATCATCATCCATTGGATAATGAAACTTTTTGGAAACCATTAGTCCTTTCCTGAGGTTTGATTTAAACAATAAGTAAAAAGTACTGTTGGTTATTCTAAAATGAGGTTCCCAGGTTACTTAATGTTTATCCTGTCTTTAATGTCTGTATGCTGTAGGTTTACAATCACAATTTTAGAATATTATTTGTAGTTTCCATTTTAAAAGAAGACTACATTCATTCATTCAGCTACCTAATTGTGTTGGTAGCTCTGCTAATTCAGAGTGAAATTATTGTGTGAAATAACTGTTTCTTGAATAGTATCTCTGATGCAAAAATGATATTCAGAGTGTAGAAAAATGCCTATTTCTATTTACTATTATTATTTTACTATTTTACACCTCCAAGGAGTTGACTCATCACAGGAGGACATTCTACTCCAATCATGTAACCATATCCCCCCACTACACACACAACTATCAATGCCATCTATTGCTCACTATAAGTAGTGTGTTCTGAATGCCGAGTTGTCTGTTTGTAGAAAAAAAAAACCTGCTAACTCCATATTGGCTAACTCACCTTCAAATGAAAAAGCCCATATAAAAATTCCTCTTCTAATGACAAGAATCGAACTTAGGCGTTTACCATTTGAAGGGCAGTATACCATCATTCTTCCTGTTGTACTTTGGAGGCTTAATTTATGCCATTTTCTAGACACAGATGGGAACATTTAATAATAATTAAGAGGCATCAAACACGTTTGTTACAGTAATAAATTATGCCTAATACCATATCTCACTTTTGGAGCCCAATGCCTGATATCTATAGGCATGATTATAATTTTACTTTTATATATTATTATAAAAATTAGTTCATCACATCCCATAAATAATTTTTGAAACAATAAACATATATATATATATATATATATTTACAAAACGAAATCCAAAATTTTTCTCCCTGGTGTTTAGTTGGGAATTTATTATTTCCTAAAATTATTAAAGTTTTTATATTTAATTAAAATAAAAAAATCAGAGAAGGTCAAATACTCATTAGTTAAGTATTCGACCTTCTCTGAGTTAGGTCACTTATGATAATTGACGTATATTCCTTCTTATTATGGGTTAAGAGTACGATTTATTTAAATCACTATAGTACATTTGCTGCATTTCCACGGTTTCCTACATTTTTTTCTCTGTGTGTTCTCTAAATGCAGATTGGCTAGCTACACATGTAACTCTGTGGTTATATGTCTTGCCTTTTTTTTTTTTTTTGTCCACCACATAATTTCTTTTTTTGTCTTTGTAGTTGTTACCTTCGACAGACACTTTCCTTGATCATTCAGTTTTATTTTTCTTTATATTTTGGATTGTGACTAGGATTGGTTAGTGTTTGGAAGCTATCACTTTTCTCCATTAATATTTGTATATCTAAAAGTTATTGATTCCCAGAATTTTATTACATTACTCTTTTCATTGTAATATTATCAGTGGCATATTTAGATATTTCCTGTCCATAGTCCTGCAGAAAGTGCTGCCCCTCATGTTTAATGAACATGTTGATTTACATGCATAACCTATTTATACCATAAATTCGTAATATAAATATATATAATAAATATATATATAAATATATATTTAGGGGACATATTGCAAAGGTGGTGAAGGTAACACAGAGGATTGCTGCTATTATGAGAAGGACACTGACCTGCAGAGATAAGAGGGTTATCATTCCATTGTATAAGTCTCTGATCAGACCACACTTGGACTATTGTTCTCAGATTTGGTCCCCAGGATTTGAAGGGGATAAATTAACTGTGGAAAGGATACAAAGATGGATGACAAAGATGGTTTCAGGACTGTACAAGGATAGTTATGAGGATCGGCTGAGAGAATGTGGACTGCAGAGTTTGGTGGATAGAAGAAGGAGAGGTGATATGATTGAGACTTTTAAACTGTTGAGAGGTGGTTACAGGGTTGTCACTGGGGAGGTCTTTCGCTTGGTTGAACAGCGGGAAGGAGTGATGACAAGAGGCCATCCCTGGAAGTTACGAAAGGAAACTGTGAGCAAGAGGGTAAGGAGTGGTTTCTTTGTGTGGAGGGTGGTTGAGCCGTGGAATGCATTGCCTGATGGAGGGGTGGGAGCGAGAACGGTCAGTGAGTTTAAAGAGTGGTATGATAGACTTTGTGTTTCTCAGGGGGGGGACCTCCCCTCGATGAGTCTTTTGACTCCTTGGAGGCCTGAATAATAATAATACATATTATATATATATATTGTGACTCACCCAAAATTATCCTATAATATTTTACATCTTGCTGAAGGTATTTATCATGTCCTCGTAGTCCAGTGCCCTTGTAATATCGCTCTCAATTTGTAGAACTGACAAGTTGTTGAGCCTTTCTTCTGAACATGGAACCTTGCATGTTTAAACATATGTCAAGATGGTTGCAAGATTATGATGTTCTGTTGATGGAGTGGTATGCTCATTCGTGATTTAAACCTAGTACAACATTCATAGACTTGAGTTGGAGAATCATGTTTTCTCTGGCTAAGCACATAGTATATCTGTTATCTAACTAATAGACTGAGTTCAAATCCCACTGTGAGCATGTGTTGAGTCGTCCTACTTTGCTAACTGTTCCATTTATGTGGTTTGTTAGTCTTATCTCTTAAATTTCTGGTTTTTAAGTGGTTATATTATACTGCGCCACCCTATATTCAGATTAGTCTAAATAATATAGAGGAATCAATCATCAACTATACTTATATTATCACTTTATCTTCTGGCCGAGGTTATTACTAGTATTTAAGGCTTCCACAAAGGTCCGATTAATTTTATGAGCAGTGCAATGAAAAAAAATCAGGCAAACACCAAGTTTAACTCAACAAAGAAAAGATTTAATGTGGAAAAGTACAGTATATACAGTTAAGTATAACTATCTGAAAAAGTTTATCTAATTAAAATATTATAAGAATTCATATTCAGACATTAATATCTTCTCAATTAGGTTTGAGGATCTTGATTAATGTTAACAATTGTTAATTCATAAAAGCACTAGTATTTCTCTGACATATTTCTCTCTATCCAACTGGATGAATCATATCATAAATATATTAGCTCAGTTTAAAGTATTCAGAATAATCACAATCTATAAATTATCAAACATTCATTTATCAGTTCTTTATGTTCAGTCAATCAAGTTGAAAACAGTTCTTAAAAGTTCGACCTTCCAAATGTTACAATAATTAATCTTATGACAGGCTACACTATAATTTTTCTTAGTCAGCTAACACTCAATAGAACAACATGAAACTTATTATTTCGAGGGGAATGTACTTTAGTACATCTAACATCCGGCCATTAATCGACATAACACCACAGCTAAGGTCCAAATATATCCGGCGGAGTTAACAGTTATAGCTTCACAGGTTACAGAAAGGACAACTCTTACCGGGTTACTGCTTCTACACATCAAATTCGCAAAGGCACATTTGAAATTCTTGTTGACTTTTACTTTGTCAACACAATTCTAAAGAAATCTTCCACTATAATAACTGAATTATAGACACAGAAATATACAACTCTTGATGCACTTGTTTTTAGTTATCTCCTAATTCCTTATTTTTTTCTGTGTATTAACTTCGGTTCTGCACTATTCTTCCACTAAACATTTGGAAAATATTGTAATATCAGAACTCCCATAGAAGTAATTCGAAATGCCTATTAATTCCCGGTCCTTTCGTAGTCGATTTACGGCATATATCAACTCCCCCTTCTGTTACAACCGGTCTCTATGCTGTCTCTAAAGCTTCTCCTCTCTCTACTTTCGTTTTCCAATCAAATCTATTCCTTCTTCCTGCCAAAATCCGGTCCTAACCAGTTCAGCTTATATCCACTGGCTTCTCTGTTTATACACAGTAGCTCACGTTCTCAGCACGAGCTAACTAAAATAAACTCCGTTTCTCCTTCAGCAGCCAATCAAATCCAATCAGAAGAAATACATAAAATCACTCTTACCTACAGAAATAAAAAAGATATATCAGAATTCATATAATATGCATTTAAATTTACATACACACAGTTTCTTATAATAAATTTTACAGAATAAACTAAATAAATGAATGACATATTTATATAGTCTTTTCATTATTATTACATATTCTAAGATTAAATAATTAATTAATAACAAACAAAACTCAGCATTTATATGAATAATATATTCATATAAATGCTGTGGTGGAGGTGGGTGGTAGATGGCATTGATGGGGATGATTTGTAGTAGAGGTTTGTTGTAGTGGTTGAGACAGTTGTATCAGTTGAGACAGCTGTGGTGTCCTCCCGCGATGACTCTTCGGACTCCTTGGAGGTGTCAGGAATAATAATAATAATATTGCAAGCAAGAGACCAACAACAAATAATATTTACAAGACTTGCTTATGACATGGTGGATTATGTTAAATGTGAATGAAGTATTAAAACATATAAAATATCTTCATTCACAATTTAACACATGGGTATTTATAACTTTCTTTAGGTGATAGATGGCCACTGCTTACTGGAAGTCTGAAATTGCTAAAAATGTTTTTTTTTTTTTTTTGTCTCTAAAACAGTATTCAAATTATCTTTTATTATACCCCAAAACAAAAGGTCACAAGATCCATAGCATCATCACTGCTGAGTATGGGTAACAAACTTACTACTTGTACAGAGGAAACCCAGTTTCCTGTCTAGCCTCAGTATTTCCTCCCTGTCGCACTGCCAGGCAAATGACATTAGGATTTTCCACTATATGATTGGTAATCCTCCAGCTTCATTATTACCAGGTTTAATCTTGTGAACTATCTAGAAGTTACCTACAAAACCATTTTACTGTAGAACTCTTAAATGGGGGATGTTTTTGGTTCCTACTGTGTATTTGGTATGCTCTCGAAGGTTGTTGCCCATACTGCATTGTGAGGAAGAGATAGAAACTGAGCCTTTGCACTGAAGATGAAACTTGTCAGTAAGCCACTTCAAGCCTTAAATAAAAGGTGGTGGTAGTGTATTACTGGGTGATGAGACATCTTCCGGCTAGAGGTCTATGTGGCATTTCCTTCAACTAGGGAAGGTAGTTCATATATAGTAGTAGTACTCATTTGCAGCTTTACTATCTTTTGTATTGGGATTTACATAAAGTAAGAAATTACCCACGAAAGCAGTTGGATGAGTTAGTTTTTATGGATTAAAATTTGCGTAGTTTCACAAGTTTTACATTTTTTTTATAATACCTCGATAGCACAATTGGAAGAACAAAAGACCATTTTGTGCACTTCAATCAGAAAAGATCTGAGTTCGATTCTTATGATGAGAGGAATCTTTATGACTTTTTCAGCCATGAAAGCACAATTTCCAGATTAAAAATACTTTAGTGAAGATGAGTGGTACATGGTGTTCATGGTAGTAGTTTCGTGTGTAGTTGGAGAATTAATTGGTGGTGGAGATAGCAAGATGTAGTGAATTAGAGATAGAGAGCTCTCATAATGAGTCATTGGAGTTGTCACATTGTAGTAATAATAATAAAATATAAACTGGTAATCTGTACTCTATTGTAGGTTAAAGAAAAACCTATGTCATACTAATGTAATCATTTGGGGATCATCTTTAAATGATGTCACAATCCACAAAACAGAATCAACAATTTGCTTAATCCGACAAGGGTGTAAATGATTTCAATTTCTTTTAAGACTCAGGACTTCTATCACCAAAGGTCAGTTCTGCATGTCAGAAAAAAGATACACTCACTTTAATAATTAGAAAGGATATTTTGAAGTGCAAGAAATAAATCGGCTATGTTTGTATCACATAAAAAAAAATATAAAAAAAAAAAATCAGCTAACGCCTTTTTATTCCCATATACGGGAGTAGGCGAGGCCATTTAGCCCTATCTAACTTTTGGAGATTGAGTGGGCAGTTCAATCTCCACTGGTACCCAATCAGAGACAGATGGCCCAAGGCTATCACTAATTAAGCGGTACGCAGTGAAGAGAGACGGCTCAAATGTGCCGCCATCTCTTGGTCCCTAACCCTAACACAATATATTTAATGTCTGAAATAATGTGGGTTCTACAGTCGATTTTCTTGAATTTAAGGACGAAAAACCCGAGTTTCCGGGAGGAAAAACCTGATTGCCCGTGCCAGAGATCGACTAACTCGGGAACCGGTCGAAAAAAAGGCTTAGAAAAATTTCCTCTAGTCGCTGACTAGACACGAAACCAAGTCTTCCTTTGTGCAGCCAAGCGCGGTGGTGTGCAGATGCCACATCCACTGAGCTACACAGACTCCCGAAAAAATATATTTAGAGGAGCTATTTGTAATATATACTGTATTATAGTAAAATTCTAAGGAAATTGGTCTGTTTATCATTGCATTGCTTTTTTTTTAGTCCACTCAGTCCAAAGTGGATCATCATTTGAGAATTGCAACTTTTCTTAATTTCTGTTCTCAGTACTATTTGAAATGTATGTGTGTATAAAATTGTAGCTTTTCTTTAATTTTTCAGGTAAGAAGAGGAGAAAATGCAACATTGTCATTGTGAAGAATAGCAAATTAAGATATATAGTAATAGCAGGGTAGTATAAAGTAATTTGCTTTTGTAATATATGTTGTAAACATGGTGAAGAAAATATCAAGCAAAGTAAATATAGGTATTAACTCACAAACCACTGAAATTTCTATTGGTAGCGCTTCCCAGGAACTTAATTTGCAGAAAGAAGAAGGAAAAAAACATTCTCATGAAGTAAAAAAGGTGAGAGAGGACGAAGAGAAACATTTTGCATCATCTCTTGGAAATAATCAGACTTCTGCTTTTTTCAAAGAATCCATGAAAGAAAATTTTAAAAAACCATTATCTGAAGATAAGCCAAAGGAAAGCAAATTTCATAAAGAAAAGCTTTTTCAATGTAAACTATGTGATAGAACAATTTCTGGATTGGCTAATCTAAAAAGACATAAAGAAGCTCATACCCGTGAGCGACCTGTTTGTTGTGAAATATGTGGCAAAAATTTCAATGCAAAAGGTTTAAAACGGCATAAATTAGTTCATACTGGTGAGAAACCCTTTATTTGTCCAGTTTGTGGTAAGCCCTTTTCACAATCTAGTCATCTTAAATCACATTTATCAGTTCATAGTCAAGCAAAATCTTTTTCTTGCTCAGAGTGTGGCAAGACTTTTTCAGATAAAAGGTATCTAAAAAGACATAGTGCAGTTCATAATAATGAGAAATCCTATCATTGTTCAATATGTGGTAGTTCCTACACACGATCATATGATCTTAAAGCACATTTATTAATTCATAATGGGGAGCAACCTTTCTCTTGCTCTGTATGTAAAAAGACCTTTACACGTCGATATGACCTTAAAACACATTTATTAACACATAGTGGTGAAAAACCTTTCTCTTGTTTAACATGTGGCAAGTCCTTTTCAAAGTCAGCTGCTCTAAAAATGCACTCAGTACTTCATTCTGGGGAAAAGCCTTTCTCTTGTCCACAATGTAACAAGGCCTATGCATGGCCAAGTAGTTTAAAAGTACATTTACTAGTTCATGATAAAGAGTAGTTTATGAAAGTTTATGAATATGCCTAACAAGAATGTGTATTATCTCAAAAATAGTATACAGGAAAATTTCAAGCAAGTTTTGTTTAAACAAAACTTGTTTTCTAAACTTTTCACAGTAGTGTCAAATGAACTTCATTGCATTTAGAATTTTTATGTAGATGCCATTTTTTGCTTATACAGTTTAATAAAAAAACAAATTTCTGTCTGCAGTCATCCAAATTACTTGAACAGGAATTCCAAAGAGATTTCTATTGAGGAAAATTATCTCACCGGGCTCTGTAAAAAAAAAATGTATTCTGCTTAAGATGATATAAAGGTACTTATGAAATTGTCATTGATAGAATATGTTATGTTTTTGAGAAGTCAACCCTTGTTTTAAATGCTATTGACTATGTACTCTTAAAATTTATAAAGGAAAGCAAATAATTTTTTGCTAAGTATTTCTATCTTGTTGATTTAAATGGCATGAAAATATTGAATAAAATAATTACTGTCTTAAAAATTCGTGGTTTTGGTATCATGAGCAACACTAATTTTTTCACAGATGCTTTCTTTGTATTACACATTAAATAATTGTGTAATTTTAATAGCTGTTCTAGATTGAATTGATTGCATCTTTTTTAGAAGTTCATATATTTACCAGAAATACTTATTACCTTCTTTGACCAAAGTTCATTGTATGCTATACTACCAAAAGTCATGTGACGTGCAGATTTAAATGAAATGTCTTTATTCAAGAAAATCATTTTCTTGCCTTTGTCCCTATGTATGCCCACAGAAGTGAGACTCTTTGACACTTCTGCACATTTCAGAAAAAGAATCCATTCCAATGTTAAGGTAATCAGTTCATCTTGTGGGATGAGTTGTATATTATTACACATCAGAAAATTAACTTTTTTTTAATGGACATTGTAGTTTTAAAAGTGGTAACTATTTTGCTTGTATAACAGTTGGAAAATTGTACGTATAAAGCATGTGATTTTGCATATTTTTGATCAAATCGTACATTTATTCTTTCTCCCTTTCAGCATGAATTGACTATTCTTGGCGAATTGCCAGACCTGGTTCTATGAACTGTGGGCTTACAATATCCTACATGCCACTCGAAATGTTGATTTCAAGTAGAAAGTTGATGAAATTGTTTTAACTCTCCTTTACATTATATTAGTTTTTTTGTTATATTTTTATCAATCAGTAATACTGTCTGCTGTGTCTTAATTTGGTATTCTATTAAACTCCATAAATGTTCCATAGGGTTCAGCTGAGGCACTGCAGGTCAAATTATCTTTCTGGTATTCTTTCCAAACCATGTATTTACTGTTTTATGACACTATGCTGTTGGTTTTCAAGTGTACATTAGATAAGATGTGCACAATTGCCTACACGTGAATTTATTGTTTAGGACAAGATTGCAATTAGTTTGTATGATGACCTTGTTTACAATTTGCATATAGCCCAGTTGTGTACATTTTCCTGCAACTGATGTACTTTTGGTTAATGTATATCTGTTTTGTTAGAGGTCAAAACATTGTTCAAATGATATAATTCGAAATATTACATTATTTTCAGTCACTAAGAAGAAATTTGAGTAGATGATTTGCAAATACACACTGTGCATCGCATACAACCTATGAATGAGCATCTGCAATGATAACTAATTCATAAGTAGTACAGAAATAGAAGACATGACACAACATAAATAAAAAAAAATGGATTTTATTAATTATGAAAAGATTTCTGGAAACTTTTTCTAGTGTTTTTTTACTTTTTCTTTGGGGCGCATCCCCCCCCCCTTGGGTGCACCACTGCTTAAAGCGAAAACATTTAGAACTTTGCATTTCACATTTTTAGTAGATTTCAGTGCCCAATGCACTGATAAGTACACCTTTAGTACTAAAGTTAGAGAAAATATTTTAATATCAATTTTGCTTACATTGTCTTTTCTTTGTTTTAGAAACTCCTGTTGTAAAAACTGCAACTTAAATATGGTTTACTTTCTGTGTTATAATGTGATGAATCACCATAATTGAAATTTTCAAAATTATGAAGAATTAATCAGGAATATGGTGTGTTAATTGCAGATTATTAAGTGAAGTGTGTTATGTGGAAATAAATTTCTGTGATTCATGTCCTTAAATTATGAAATCAGAAATTTCTTCTTAGTTATTGAAATGATTATATGGATCACAACTATTTAATTTCTCAATAAAATTATTTTTGTAATGTATATAAATTAAATAGATATGTTTATTAATTTTTCATTAATTATTAACACTGTACAACACTTACTGCAGATCACTGAATATAATTTCATAACTTAAACTATACTAGACAGTACAAGGACAACTCACATTCTTAATATAGGTTCAGTGAAATGGATTGCAAACAGCGGCAGCCCGTCAAGTTTTAAGTGGAGGTGCTGCATATGCAAAATAACTAAAAAAAAAATTCTTTTTTTTCCTTATCACTAACCAATTTATTAATAAATCAATTACAGATTTATCATCATCAAATTCCTGCCATGTAACCTCAAGAGGTGTACAGGATATGATAGTACTACATGAAAAATTTACATCATTACTAACTTCCTATTTACAATTTTTCTCTAAATCACTCTGTTACCTGTCAAAACTCCAACATTATCAGATCTTATATTTCTATCATCTAAGGCACTTTGTATGGTATCAATCCACGTATACCTTGCTCTTCCTCTGGGTCGTTTTCCTGCCAACCTGGCAGAGAACACTTGTTTTGCTTATCTTTCATCGCCCATTCTATTTAAATGACCATACCACCCGATATTAGCTCTGCTAACACATTCCTGGATGCTGACAATAGCAAGTTCTTTCCTAATATCTTCGTTTTTAATATGATATTGCCATTGATGCCATCTGTTCACGCCTCTAATTTTTCTTAGGACTCTCATATATGCGGTCTCTACTCTTTGGTCAAGTGTTTTACTTCTGACCCAGCTCACAGATCTATAAGTTAAAATTGGTTTGAACACTGTCTTGTATACAACTAATTTGGTTCTTATACCATATGAATTTATTCAATTGATTTCCTACTATACCAGCTTTGTTGATTCTATTGTCTATTTCCATATTTAATTTAATATCTTAACTAAAAAATTGTGCCTAAGTAGCTGAAATGTTTTACTTGTTCCATAGGTTCTCCGTTCACAATGCAGTATATTTTCAACGATTCTGCCTATTTTCATTGTCTTTGTCATTTTATTGCTTACCTTCATACCATATCTATTACAACAGTTATTTAATTTAGTCAGCGAATCTTGTAGACAGTAGAGTGGATTTATTCAGAAGTATAACATCATCCGCATAAAGAATAGATCTGACATTAACATCTCCAATTTTGATATGTTTAATACCACTTTCTTTCATAATGTGATCCATAGAGATAATGAATAACAGATGGGATAATGTACATCCTTATCTCACCAGAATTAACATTAAATCATCTTGTACTTCAATTCTAACTGCTGACTTACAACTCAAATAAAGACTAAGTATTGCTTGATATAATTCCCCATTGACACCATATAACTGTAGCATATTGAATAACTTCTCTCTTGGCACCTTGTCATATGCCTTTTCCAGATCAAAAAAACTTAAATATAGATCTTTGTTATATTCCCATGCTTTCTCAACTATTTGTCGTAAAGTGAAGATCTGATCCTGACAGCCTCTATTTAGCCTGATTCCAGCTTGTTCTTCACCAAGCTTTTCTTCCACAATTCTTCTCAACAGTTTCTCAAGTATACTTGCATAAATCTTGCCTGGAACACTCGGTAAAGAAATATCTCTGTAATTCTCACATTCAGTTTTATTTCCCTTTTTATATATGGGTACTATGAGAGATCTTTACTCCAATCATCGGGAATTCATCCCTCTGTCCAGGTCTTCTGAACTATGCAGTGCAGCCACTGTAAGGCTTTTATACCACCATACTTCAGCATTTCTAGTCGAATATCATCTACTCCTGCTGCCTTTCCACATTTCAAGCCTTTGATGGCTTTTTCTACTTCATGTATGGATATGTATTCCTGACTGTATGCCTGTTGAGTGTTTTTTACCACTGTACTATCACTGCTTGTTTCATTTAGCAATTTTTTTAAGTAATTACTCCATACTTCAAGGATATGTTTTTCTGTCATTTTCATGTCACCTTTATCATCTCTAACTCCTTTTACAGTACTTTTCTTCCATTTTTAAGCTTGTTCACCAACCTCCAGAATATCTTACCACCTTGGTATTTATTTTCTATGTTCTTGCCAAAGTCCTTCCATGACTTTTGTTTAGCTAGTTTACACAGTGTTTAGCTTTCTTACATTTGTCTCTATTCTCTGAGCACAAGCTGACTTATTTGCCAGGAACTTTTGATATGCTTTCTTTTCCTTCACTGCCTCTTAACTTCCTGTGTCCACCATGGAGTTCTTATTTTCTATCCTTGCAGACAACCTCACTACATGCCTCTCTGGCTGAATCAATCAGTGTTTTCTTCAAGGCTTGCCACTGAATCTATAAGGTTTGCTTGCTGTGCTCAAACTCATTTTTTCTTCAATAATCTTTGTATATTTTAGCCTACAGTTGACCTGAGAGCTGCTCAACTTTTATTCTCTTTAAATTTTTCTTACATGTTATTCTTTTCAATATGAAATTCTATTTTATCCTGCTCAAGACTAAATAGTGATCACTTTCAATTTCAAATCCTCTGTACACTGGTGTCCTGCACCAGGGAGAAAACATCACTGGCAACAATAACATAGTTAATGAGACTTCTTATTCCTTGCCTCTTCTCTCCATGTGAATTTGTGCACATTTTTATGTTGGAATATGGTGTTTGTAATAACCAGTTGCTGAGCAGAAACCCAACAGGTATTTGCTGTTATTATTAGCTTTACTCTTTTCTCCAAATTTTCCCAAAATATTTTGGTTATGTCTGACAATCATTTCCTACTCTGATATTTTGATCCCTAACAAGGACCAACTTTTCCTTTTTCATTGTGTCAGTTGCTTTTTCTAAAGCATCAAAAAATTCTTCCACTTCTACCTTAGTAGAACCTTCTGTGGGACCATAGGCACACATAAGTCTCATTGTCCTGTTCCCCATTCTCATAATTGCACACATCACTCTACTTGACACTGCCTGCCATTCAAGAAGATTACTCTCATATTTAGTGTTGAATACTATGACTACTCCTTGTTTTCCTTGATTGTCATTGCCTGAATATATCATTTTGTATTTATTGCTCAGATAGATCTCACCAGTTTTAGTCTTTTTCAGTACATAATAAGGGGTGTTTCAGTCACCCTTATAATGTCCATCTGGTACTTATCTAATTCCTCAGCTAGCTCAATTTCTTTGCCATTGAGGCTTCTTATGTTAATAGTACCGAGCTTTAACTCTGGTGATGTTGAGTTGGGGGTGTATTTTCAGATTTGTTCCAGTAGCTGACTTTTCACTGTTCGCCCTGGTTCCCTGGTGAAAACAACGGGGGCCTTGTTGAACCGGGTGATGCCCGCCGGCATAAAATTTTGTCATGTTGCACCATCATTTTTTATATTAGTTTAAGCCAATAAGAATACAATTTGGTCGGCTAAATCCCAAATTGCCAGCCCATCCTCGTTCGTTCAGTATCCAAGTAGATACCCAACAGGGTGCACCACGAGAAGGTGAGGATTGGACATTAGGTCAGAAGCCCTGGTCGGTTCTCTGCATTCCTTTAAAGACTATGTGGAGGTTTCCTCTCAGTTATTCAGCTTTGACCCTTTATTTATTAATAAATTGGTTACTAATAAGGAAAAAAAGTGATTTTTTTTTTCACTTTTGTATTTTGTATAGGCCATTTAAAACTTCACGGGCTGCCACTGATAGCAAATGACACAAAGTACCATAGAGCATCTGTTTTTGTGTGTGTGTGGGGGGGGGGGGAGTATTCAATATCTTAATATTTTGTAGATGGAATTTTCTAAATTTGTGTTGAAAGATATTGGTTTTTCATAAGAAGGTAAAAAAAAATGTTGCCTGTAAGAGGGAAGAGTGATTTTTAGTTAACTAGCAAGTTTATATGTGAGATTTTCATTGCTGGACAAAGAGGAGTTTGGGATGGAGGGTTCATAATATATGCGATCATTTTTAGTTTCTGCTGGTTAGTAGTGGCTTCTATGGAGGTAGGAAGTAATGAAAAAAAAGCAAGTTAATCGGTTTGTCATATGAGTTTTTTTGATAGCTTGTCATATTATCAGTTAATTTGATAGCACAGTTTCACTTTTTTTAAGGTACAAAATGTAAAGCATTTTTTGGTCTGTCTGTCAGTTTCTGATGTTTTAATTCTTGAATTTCTCACCGGATTTATTTTACTTAAATCTATTTGGAATCCTTACTAAAATATATTATCTGATTAGAAATATCCAGACAACTCTTTATAGAGAGGATATGGCTATATACATCACGACCATGATTCCCACAGATATAAAAGGAAACTCGCAATCTTAATTGACAGATGTTAACAGTAAAATGGACCATATTGAGGAGCTCATTGAACTTTCAGTGTGATACGTACTGAAAGTTCAATGAGCAATATATTCACAGACCTGGATGGCCGAGCACTGGAATGCATGCTGCAAAAAAATCGCCTACCCTTAGTTGAAACACTTTGTACCAAGTTCTGAAATGACTATGTTCATTTTTCAAGAGGAAATTCAAATTTTGCAGTGTCTTCGAACTTCAACTCTGCCACTAATGTGCCATAATTCTTAACTTTCTCCACCACCTTTGAAACGAGTGCTTAAGTACGATTTGAATAGACTGGCTATGTGAGGGTAGAGAATGCAAAGTTGGGCCAAATTATTCAAAATCATAATCATGTACTGGTGCTTCAGAATAATTTGAATAGACTGGCAATGTGGGCACTTTGGAAGCCCGAAATTTATTGCTGTGTACCGTTTTGATGGTGTATTCATATCATACTAAACTAATGTGTTTTGTGGATTTGGTGAATTTTTCTATTTTTGGAACCAAGAATGTCTTCTTTCTTACTTGAAGTATGAAGCACTTAAAGCAGGGTTTCTCAAACTTTTTCTATGACAGAATACTTCACAAATCCTGAAATTTTTACGGAACACCTTGGTTATTTTGTAATGTATTAATTAATAATTGGTAATTTAGCTGATTTTTATTAATTAATAATTAACTATCATTAAATTAATTTGTGCTGATTTTCAATGATATATCCTATTCTGATCACCAAAAATTTATATTATAAGTACTTACGAGTGAATGCAGACTTTCTCGTGTGTGCTGGTAGTTTTCCCCTCTTGTACATCCTGGAGATCTTTGTAGGCTTCAGTGGATGATTCACTATCTGTTCCGTCACAAACACCTTCAATAAGATATTTCTTAATACCAAAATTAAACAAAGTGCCTTGTCTCTTATTCATATTAGAATTTAAATCTGTAATCTTATTACTTTAAAAAAATCACGGCACTCCGGTTTCAGAACAAGCACTTACAGACTGCAATATGAACTTGCGAAGAAACTATTCAGCATTACTAGATTTGAAAACCAGATACAGACTACCCTGATCTTCAATTTCAGTGGAAAAATTTTCTTTATATTTCCTTGCTGATTGGTCACTAACATTTGCAACACAGATGTTATTTCTTTCAGTTTTGAGAACAGCATACGCCGCCCATTGTTGTCATCGGCTTGCAGGCAATTTTTATGATCGGTCATAAACAGCGGTATTCTCTTTCCCGATAGTTGAAAGATTTCAATGTGTGAAAATTAACGATAATTCACGAATATTTCCATATTTAAAAATATGCCGCTTGGTCACTGACATTTGCTACACAGATGTCATTTCCTTCAGTTTTGAGAACAGCGGATATGCCACTCGTTATAATCCACTTGCAGGCAATTTTTATGACCGGTCATAAACAGCGGTATTCCCTTTCCTAAATGTTGAAAGGTTTCGATGTGTGAATATTAACCATACACGGATGTTATTAGGCGTTCTGGGTCTGAACTTTGATATATATATATATTCACGAACATTATTCTCAGAATATTTCTACTATAAAATATATAAATAAAATATTTATTCATGAAAAATGCATAGAAAACTAAAATGACAAATTCTGAAACTTCTCGCGGAACACCTATTCACTTTCCGTGGAACACAGTTTGCGAAATCCTCACTTAAAGAATGGGTACAAAGTGACCTGATTAATTTAAACCACTACAGTTAGCAAACGAATACGCAAAAATGCTATTTAGAGCATTTTATATTTCCGATGATGGGGTGATTAAGAATATATCATAAAAAGTGATTGACGAGTAAAAAAAGAAAATTTACTGTTTCTCAATTTTGTTAATGGAGAAACATCATTTTTTTGTTTAATGATAATATGATATGCAAATAAACTTTGCGAGCAGGTTCTATTTTTGTAATGTATACCTCAATCATTTTGCTAGATTTCTTCACAAAATCTCAAACCAGATCATTCAGTTCCAGTTATAAAGGAGCCCCTTTTACTGTGTTAATCGTAATGTTGTGGCTCACAGATTCAAGAATTAACCTTAGGGTAATCATTAGCAGGTATCTCAACTTTATTAAAAAATTAAAAAAAGGGAGTTTTTTCTTTCAGCTAATAACCCAATTTGAGAATATAATCAGGGCTGAATTATTCATTTTGTATTATTTCTTCAAAAGCAATAGAAAATAATATTTTCAATTTGTTTCGGCATTTTGTTTAGAAGCATTGGATATCTGTTATCGTTCATCCTTCAAGGAGCTATACAACAAAGGTCAGCTCCAGACCACTGCACCACTTTTGACATATTTCATGCTAGAGCTTAACGCACTCAGATATTAGGAATTTCCCAGGTATCTACCACATAGAACATTTGGCCAGTAGCTTAGATAGGCTACTGAACACCTTATGCAAATCCATAACTAATCACCTTTTTTCACTGTGACAATTTATATAACCGTGAAAACATCATCACTGGTGCCCTTCGGATGTCGATGCCCTTGCCAACTGCTCCAATCCTGCAGAGTTAACTCTGCTCTGCATTTGACCATCTGAATGGGGAAAAAAACATAGTCATTCAGGGGCGGCTCGTACATAGGCACTACGGAACTGCAGCAGCCCCAATTTTTCTCGATAAACAAACATTTATTTATATTTGCTACAATAAAGTGCCAAGAGGCTAAATTCAGTTAAGGGGATAAGTTCTTCGCCATGAAACTCTTAAATTTGGATCTTTGAGTTTCTTATTCAGCTTTGAAATAATGAGGGCTTTATTATCCCCTTAACTTAATTTACATCGCCGAAAAAAATAGCCTGTTGTCTCTTTATGGTAGTAATAATATATGGGTACACCTTTCTGGCAATTCGTATGTTGTTCGCCCACCATTTGTAGATCCCTCCTTAGCATTTTACCAAGAATAGTCGATTCATGCTGAAGGGGAGAAAGAAATGAAGGATGTACAAATTGGTCGCCAACATGCGAAATCACGTGCTTTCTTGTCTGTCGATGTACTAGCTTGATTTTTGTTGTTGCTTTTTTGCATTATTTTTTTATTATTAATGTGTATGATGGATCCAGTACAGTCAACAAGTTCTGTTGTTAAACGTTTCAGTAGCTCTTGCAAAAGAATATTGAATAATGTGCTGACATTCTGCGAAAAAGAATCGTCAGAAGGCCGTCTTCTTGTTCCACTTTCTCAAGTCATAAAACGTGCAAGTGCAATTGCGGGCGTATTCGGGGTCGACTGTTAAAAGAATTCGTAGGGAATCCAAAGGTGAAGGTAAGCCAAAATTTAAATCTCCTAAAAAAAAAAAAAAGCGCCAGAGAAAGAAAACCATCGAAACCGTAGCTTTGAATGATTTCGATGTAGACGTTATAAGAAGAACCATTCACGAATTTTATGTGGTCGAGAAAAGAGTGCCAACTGTTCCGAAATTCATCCTGTGCTTAAAGAAAAAATTCATTTTCTTTGGAAAAGAGAAACTTTAAGGAAAATACTTCATGAAATCGGATTTTGTTTTAAAAAGTCCCAGAATAAAAGGAAACTTATCATGGAGCGAAGTGACATTGTTTTATCTAGAACGCAGTATTTGAGAGAAAAGACCGATTGTGTATCTAGATGAAACTTGGATTGATAGTAATTTAACATATGGAAAATGTTGGCAATCTAAAGAAGAATGTGGAGTGCTACAAACCGGAAATGCCTCGCTGTGCATAATAATTTTGTGTGCGGGTGGAGAAATGGTTTTTTTTACCGAATTCAAACTTAGTATACAAAGCCAATTCAACTATTGGAGATTACCATGAGCAAATGAATTCTACGATCTTCGAAAAGTGGGCAGAAGAAAAACTGATATTCCAAACCTTCCTAAAAATGCTGTTGTTATAATTGATAACGCTTCATCTCACTCTATTCGATTAAACAAAGTTCCAAATTGGTCTAATGAGAAACAAGTTCTTATGGATTGGCTCTCTGCAAATAACATTTCTCATTCCCCAGATATGCGAAAAATTGAATTGCTTAATTTGGTCAAAAGAAACTCGCCCACAACTAAACTATTTAAATTCGACACGATGCTCAAAGAGTATGGATTTCTAGCTTTGAGGCTACCACCGTATCATTGCGATATTAATGCTATTGAGTACGTTTGAGCAGAAGTGAAAAGTTTCATTCGCAATGTAACTTGGGATATTGACATGTCGAAACTTTTTAAGCTATCAGAACAGGCGATTGAAAGTTCAAAACTGGGGAAAATGTTGGTTTCATGTCACCTCATTGGAAAATATGTATTGGGACAAAGACGGAATTATCGAAGAATTATGCGAACCTTTGGTGATCAGTTTAAGTGAAAGTGATAGCGATTCGGACACCGATTCAGATGACTCTGAAACATAAAAGAATTTGACAATGGTATTTTTTCCAACATTTTTTTTTTTTTTTTGCATGGGTTTGTTAAAAGAGTCACAACAAGTCATAAATAATTAATCAGTTTAGGACATTAAAGTGTCTCAGTTCTCTCAACTGTAAGTTTAGAATATCTAAGTTCATTTGAAATAATTTCTGTTTTTCTGTATAATTATTTTTATTTTATAGAAACCTTTCTTAAAAATAAACTTAGTTATATTTTTGTTTTATGCTATACCTTTTTTAATTTTGTTAACACTCTACGTACATTTTTCCAACTGTTATACAAGCAAAATAGTGACACTTTAAAAACAGCAATGTTCGTAAAAGAAAAGCTAAATTTTCCGACCTGTAATAATAAACAAACTCATCCCAGAAGACAGACTGATTACCCTATTATCGGAATGGATTCTCCTTTTTCTGACATGCGCAGAAGTGTTGAGGGACCTCTAATCGGTGGGCGAACTTTAGTAAAGTATCGTTCGGTTCACTTAAACCTTGGTATTATCCAGGTCTAACCTACTCACTGATGAGACTTCAATAAAGGTCGAAACTGGTCTGGGTAGTGACCTTCCATCATAATGTGAAACAGTAATACATCTCCTAGGAGCTGCGTTTTACATTATGAGAAAATATTAAGGACAGTGAACGAAACCTGCTCCACATTTGCTCCGATTTGCTCTAGTGTTGTACTACCAGGTGTTGACTTACGCTTGGACTCGCGGGAAGTTTTTCGGCATGAAACTCATAGATTTCGATCTTCGAGTTTCTTATTCGGCTCTGAAATAATGAGGGATTTATTATCCCCTTAACTTAATTTATTTATATTTGCTTCTAATATTTAATTTTATCATCAACAATCTTATACAATTATCTGATTTTGTATCAAATATAAAAAAAAATTATTTTGTAGCACTCAGGAGGGTGAAAGACGCTAGCAGCAGTGCCATATTGCTATGCGCGCAAGTATATGCAACTCATACTGAGATGCGCGCTATTAGCGTAATGCGGCACTGTCCGTCGTGCAGTTCCACTTGTTTACAGGGTCGCCCTTAGGAATTTTGCCGCCCCTTCTCCCTTATTTTTCGTATAATTTACACCAACTTTTCCGCCCCAAAAAAACTTGTCGCCCCGTGCAAATGCACATCTTGCACCGTCGGTAGAGCAGGCCCTGGTTGTTTATATGCAGGTTGCACCAGTTATGGAGTGTTCGTAGTACTTATCGTGTTTACTCCGTCTCTTTAAATATTTCGACATTACAATTGAAGACATAACATTTGTTATAGTTTTTATTTTATAACATTATTGTGGTTATGATAATGGATTTTATTTTTAGGTAATTTTGAATTATACTAAACTTCATAATTTTATCGATAATAAACAATATTTTTTTCATGAAACAAAAAGAAGAATACAGTATATTTTTTTTAAAGTAATTTTGAATTATGCCAAACTGTATAATTTTATCGATATAAATAATATATTTCATGTTTAATTTTTTTTAAAATTTTTACCCATAATTTTGATATTTTATTCAAACACTTATACACTGTACTTACAGTGTGTATGTATATTTCGAAAGTTGCACCCCCCCCCCCCACGATTTTAAGCCACGGGCCCACTGGTGTTATTCCTTATTTCACAGACTTCAATGATTAGGCCATCAATCGATGTTCTTACCATCGTGGTCTGTGTTGTAATTATTTGATTTATGTGTAGAAGCTTCCCTTTCTCAGACACTGGGAATATGCAGCTCTTGACATGCGTCCTATTAAAATGATCCCCTGACTGATTTTTTACACATCTCATTGTCAAGGTTTACTTGCCACTTTTTCAAGCATTTTTTTGGTTTTGTCTTCCTTGGGTACATGAATCTTCTCTTACTTGTTATAAATGAATAGATTCCGAAGTTCTTTATTATGTATTCGATCATCCAATGCTGTATTTTTATTGTAAGTTGGCGCAAAAATTTTTTACCATATTCTTCAAACGTTACCAAACCACTTATTTATCTTATGTTGATGTTGGATCTTTGAAATAGATTCCGTAGTTTCTCATTATATCTTCGATCATTAAGTCCAGTATTTTGATTGTAAGATGATAAAAAAAAATTTCCATTACTTTCCTTTCAAATGTGATAAGTTTCTCATTATCTTCCTTTGTTGTTCATCATGTTTCCCAGTATCATTCGTAGATAACTTAAAGTTTTTCTCTGGATTTTATTAAATAGCAATAAACGTTTGAGGGTGTTTATGTGTAATAGAGAGACATATCAAGGAAGTGTATAATTTTACAAATTACCATTTGTTACATCTCACTGACAAGCCTTTCGCATCCTGTTATGAAAATAAATCTTAAGCAAAACAATGCACCATGTCATAAGGGTGATGCTGTAACTGGGTGGTCTGTCGACATGAACGTCACTACACATCATTGCTCCACAAAACCTTGATCTCAACTCTATCGAACATCTGTGCCAGGGCCGAGTCTAGGCTTAGGAACAGGTGGCACCGACCTAGGGGTGAAATGGCTTTGGGGCGCAAACATCGTAAAAAGGTAATAGTATTAGTCGAAGTAACAGTACAGCGTACTAATAGTACAAAAAGTTGCCACTTTTTTGGCAATAAATATGACCTGCTTTTAGCAATAAAGAATTTTATGCTGCCTGTCTTGTCTTACAATGCATTGATAAAACTGGCCTACCAGATAAGACGCCACATACCCTCGAGCAGGATCTGTTCCCAATGAAGTGTTATACACTTGTTGCAATACTGCGGGATAAACTTGCTCACACCCTCCTTATACAGCTTCCATGGGATGATCTCTTGTTCTTTCCCTATTTTCACTTTTGCAAGGAAAGAAAACAAAAGTTCATGTGTATTTTAATAAATGGTATTTTAAAAATATATTTAACATAATGATGTTCAATGCAAGCATTTGAAAATTGCGTGAAAATAATTTCTGCAATAATGTCGGTAAAATAGAAGAAAATAAATTGTATCGTTCGTTTGCACTGATTGAAAAATAAACGACAGCAAATTTGTTACCACTACTAAATAAATTCATTGCAAAGGCTGATATGTGGTCATTTCAGGTTTTATTTTTTTATTTACTTTTTTATGTGTGTCTCACCCATGAAACGTTATTTATAAACCTATAGTACATCTCTACTGTGGGTGGACCACGATATCTTTTTCATGATTTAAATTTTTATGACTTCATATCATTTGCCTTAGTATGTATCTCATAATGCAAAGCAACCCCCTTTTCAGGAGTGTGTGTAATGCAATGCATAATGGGAAGGGCCACCACCCAGACTGGTTTTGCCCTTTATTGAGGTCTCTTCAGTGGGAGCCAGACCCGGGAGAGATACCAAGGTTGAAGTAATGTAGAAGTCATATATATCCTTGGTATCTCTCTCTCCCAGGTCTGGCATCCCCTTGAGAAGAGACCTCAATAAAGGTCAAAACTGGTCTGGGTAGTGCCCTTCCCATTATGCATTGCATTATACATACATGCCTGAAAGGGGTGTGTTTTGCATTATGCGATACATACTAAGGCGAGAGATATGAAGTCAATAAAGGAAAACCAATGGAGTCGAGTGACTTTGGACTAAAGGCAATTGTTGATCCACTTCAGCTATTGTGTTGTTTTGAATTACTGAGCGAGCACTTTGCAAGAGTATATCATCCAGGTTGTGACATTGCAGGAACGAATGAACCAATAGCTTATACAAAAATTGTGGTGAATGAAGTGGAGGTGAATAGTCTATTAGCAAACCTTAATGTCAATACATCTGTGGGATTGGATGGTATACCAGCTCGTGTCATATGTGATGCAGCTAAAAAATTGTCAGTGCCCTTGACCATTTTGTTTATTTTGAGTCTCGGGTCTGGGTTAGTCCTGAGAGGGTGGAAAGAGAGTAAAATAGTTCCACTGCATAAAGGAGGTTCCAAGACTGCTGTTGTAAATTACCGACCGATCACCACGTCAGGAATCGTTTTCAAGGTCTTGGAGAAAATCGTCAAGAGAAAAAATACAGGATTGGGTAGATGAAAATGGGATACTGTATGGGAGACAGCATGGTTTTGTGAAGGGTAGATCATACCTCAGTAATTTGCTCACGTTTTATAACAGAGTGACGGCTGAACTGGCTAAGGGTAATGGGTTTACAGTGATTCTACTGGACCTTGCTACTGCCTTTGAGGATACAACATGGAATTCTAATCAGTAAACTGCAGCATATAGGGGTGGATATAAGGTTGGTGAGATGGATAGGAGGGTGATTGATGGAGAGATATCAGATAGTGGTTTATTCATCAGTAGAGTCCAAAAGACAGCCTGCAACTAGTGGTGTACCACAAGGTTCTGTTCTTGGACCACTAGTTTCCAATTTGTTCATTAACGATATTGGAAAGGATCTAAGAGGAAGTGTTTACTTCTTTGCTGATGATGCAAAGTCGGGTAGAACAATAGTAAGTGCACAGGATGTCAAAATTTTGCAAGATGATTTGAATAGTTTGGAGGACTTGGCCAAGGAGAATGGGTGTCAATTGAATGTGGTAAAGTGTAAGGTTATGTATTTCGGGGTGAAAAGATTAGCAGCAATATATCACATTGGTGGAACCGTACTCCAGGAGATTGACAAGGGCAGGGATGTGGGAGTTTTGGTGGAGAGGGAGTTGAAGTTTTGGGGGAACATTGCAAAAGTGGCTAAATCAGCTCATCAAATCAGTTGTTTGCTGAAAAATACTTTAACAAGCAGATACAAACAGGTTATTGTTCCTCTGTATCAAGCCTTGATAAGACCCCATCTAGACTACTATGCCCAGATATGGGTGCCAAGGTTTCTTCTTGATGGGCAGAATCCAGAGTCGAATGATCCAAGATGATAGCAGTTCTATGAAATGAACCTTATGAGAACAGGTTGAAGAATTGTAGGTTGCAGAAATTGGTTGATAGGGGAAAAGGGGTGATATGATTGAGACATTGAAATTACTGAAGGGTTTCTATAAGATTAATTCAGAAGATATATTGGAGAATAGGACTGGTGGTGGGAGGACTAGGGGCCATCCATGGAAGCTGGACAAGAGTGTGGTTAGCAAGGGTGTTAAAGCTAGGTTTTTTAATTGGAGGGTAGTGAATGAGTGGAATACGCTGCAAGAGTGTTGTGGGTACCATGAACGTGAATGAGTTCAAAGCGAGGTATGATAGATACTCTGTCAATGTCGAATAGTTGTTCTTGACATGATGTTATTGCCTCCTTTGATGAGTCTGTCGACTCCTTGGAGTTGCCCGTAATAATAATAATGATAACAGCTTGAGCCTAGAAACCTAAAGGAAAGAGTATATAAATTTAAGATGTTTGGAAATTGGTAACATAGAAATTAATAAGCATGCTACTGAGCTAATATTCATTTGAAATAAGAATAAATAATTATTTATTTGTGTTGGAAAAAATATCTAATATATAATAAATGTGTTGAAATATATATATATATATATATATCCCTATAGTGAAAAAAATGCCGGGCTGAGAGGACAACATACCATTAGAACTAACGGAAATGAGTCAAACAAGGGGGTTGACACTTTTCATTTCTTGCATTTACACGCGGGGTGCTTAAGGGTCAAAGCTGTATAACTGAGGAGACCTCCACATAGCCTTTAAAGGAATGCGGAGAACCGACCAGGGCTTCTGACCTAATGTCCAATCCTCACCTTCTTGTGGTGCACCCTGTTGGGTATCTACTTTGATACTGAACGAACGAGGATGGGCTGGCAATTTGGGATTTAGCCGACCAAATTGTATTCTTATTGGTTAAACCAAAATAAAAAATGATGGTACAACATAACAAAATTTCATGCCAGCTGGGGCGTCGCCCGGTTAAACAAGGCCCCCGTTGTTTTCGCCAGGGAACCAGGGCGAATAGCGAAAAGTCAGCTACTGGAACAAATCTGAAAACAAACCCTAACTCAACATCACCAGAGTTAAAGATCGGTACTATCAACGTAAGAAGCCTGAATGGCAAAGAAATGGAGCTAGCTGAGGAATTAGATAAGTACCAGATCGACATAATAGGGGTGACTGAAACAAAAAAGACCAAAACTGGTGAGATCTTTCTGAGCAATAAATACAAAATGTTATATTCAGGCAATGACAATCAAGGAAAAGAAGGAGTAGCCATAGTATTCAACACAAAATATGAGGCTAATCTTCTTGAATGGCAGTCAGTCTCAAGCAGAGTAATGTGGGTAAATATGAGAACGGGGAACTGGACAATGAGACTTATTTGTGCCTATTGTCCCACAGAAGGTTCTACTAAGGTAGAAGTGGAGGAATTTTTTGAGGCTTTAGAAAAAGCAACTGACACAATGAAAAAGGAAAAGTTGGTCCTTGTTGGGGATCTAAATAGCAGAGTAGGAAATGATTGTGAGGCATACAAAAATATTTTGGGAAAATTTGGAGAAAAGAGCAAAGCTAATAATAATGGCAAATATCTGTTGGATTTCTGCTCAGGACATGGACTGGTTATTACTAACACCATGTTCCAACATAAAAATGTGCACAAATTCACATGGAGAGAAGAGGCTAGGAATAAGAAAAGTCTCATTGACTATGTTATTGTTGATAGTGATGTTTTCTCCCTGGTGCAGGACACCAGGGTGTACAGAGGATTTGAAATTGGAAGTGATCACTATTTAGTCTTGAGCAGGATAAAATTGAATTTCATATTGAAAAGAATAACATATAAGAAAGTTTTAAAAATCGAATAAAAGTTGAGCAGCTCTCAGATGTGAACTGTAGACTAAAATACAGAAAGATTATTGAAAAGAAAATGAAAGAGTTTGAGAACAGGAATCAAACCTTGGAGATTCAGTGGCAAACTCTGAAGAAAACATTGATTGATTCTGCCAGAAAGGCATGTGGTGAGGTTGTGTGCAAGAATAAAAAAATCAGAACTCCCTGGTGGACACAGGAAGTTAAAGAGGTAGTGAAGGAAAAGAAGAAAGCATATCAAAAGTTCCTGGCAAATAAGTCAGCTTTAAACTCTTACAGAATACAGAGACAAATGTAAGAAAGCTACACAGTGTGTAAAACTAGCTAGACAAAAGTCATGGGAGGACTTTGGCAAGAATATAGAAAATAAATATCAAGAAGGCCGCAAAATTTTCTGGAGGTTGTTGAAGAAGCTTAGGAATGGAGGAAAGAGTGCTGTAAAAGGAGTTAGAGATGATAAAGGTGACATGAAAACAGCAGAAAAAGATATCCTTGAAGTATGGAGTAATGACTTTGAAAAACTGCTAAATGAAACAAGCAGTGATGACAGCACAGTGATAAAAAACACTGACCAGGCATGCAGTCAGGAATACATATCCATACTTGAGTAGAAAAAGCCATCAAAGGCTTGAAATGTGGAAAGGCAGCAGGAGTAGATGATATTCGACCAGAAATGCTGAAGTATGGTGGTCTAAAAGTCTTACAGTGGCTGCACTGCATAGTTCAGAAAGCCTGGACAGAGGGACGAATTCCCGATGATTGGAGTAGAGCTCTCATAGTACCCATATATAAAAAGGGAAATAAAACTGAATGTGAGAATTACAGAGGTATTTCCCTACTGAGTGTTCCTGGCAAGATCTATGCAAGTATATTTGAGAAACGGTTGAGAAGAATTGTGGAAGAAAAGCTTGGTGAAGAACAAGCTGGATTCAGGCCAAATAGAGGCTGTCAGGATCAGATCTTCACTTTACGACAAATAGTCGAGAAAGCATGGGAATACAACAAAGATCTGTATTTAAGTTTTGTCGATTTGGAAAAGGCATATGACAAGGTGCCAAGAGAGAAGTTATTCAATACGCTGCAGTTATATTGTGTCAATGGGGCATTATATCAAGCAATACTTAGTCTTTATTTGAGTTGTAAGTCAGCAGTTAGAATTGAAGGAAGTACAGGAAGATGGTTTAATGTTAAATCTGGTGTGAGACAAGGATGTACATTATCCCCTCTGTTATTCATTATCTATATGGATCACATTATGAAGGAATGTGGTATTAAATCTGATATCAAAATTGGAGATGTTAATGTCAGCTCTTTGCTTTATGTAGATGATGTTATACTTCTAAATAAATCTGCTACAAGTCTGCAAGATTCTCTGACTAAATTGAATAGCTGTTGTAATAGATATGGTATGAAGGTCAGCAATAAAAAGACAAAGACAATGAAAATAGGCAGAATCATTGAAAATGTCAACTGTGTTGTGAATGGAGAACCTGTGGAACAAGTAAAACATTTCAACTACTTAGGCACGATTTTTACTGAAGATGGTAAATTAAATATAGAAATAGACAACAGAATCAGCAAAGCTGGTATGGTGGGAAGTGAATTGAATAAATTCATATGGAATAAGAAAGAAATTAGTCGGAACACTAAATTAGCTGTATACAAGACAGTGTTCAAACCAGTTTTAACTTATGGATCTGAGAGCTGGGTCAGAAGTAAAACACTTGACCAAAGACTAGAGACCGCAGATATGAGAGTCCTGAGAAAGATTAGAGGCGTGAACAGATGGCATCAATGGCAATGTCATGTTAAAAACGAGGATATTAGGAAAGAACTTGACATTGTCAGCATCCAGGAATGCGTTAGCAGAGTTAATCTCAGGTGGTGTGGTCACTTAAATAGAAAGGGAGAGGAAAGATTAGCAAAACAAGTGTTCTCTGCCAGGTTGGCAGGAAAACGATCCAGAGGAAGACCAAGATATAGGTGGATTGATACGGTACAAAGTGCCTTAGACGATAGAAATATAAGGTCTGATAATGTTGGAGTCTTCACAAGTAACAGACTGATTTGGAGGAAAATTGTAGATAGGAAGTTAGTAATGATGTAATTTTTTCATGTAGTACTGTCATATCCTGTACACCCCTTGAGGGTATATGGCAGGAATTTTATGATGATGATGCATTTACACACATTTGATGAAAAATTGTTGTCTCTCCTGTAAAACCATAGTTCAGCTTGTTTAGAAATGTTGCATGATGAAAATCACGTGAATTTCACGTACTCACCTTTGGCAAATCCTACACTATGAACATCAGTGCAAGTGTTAAATCAGAAGAGTAAGAAACAAAAAAAAATATTGTCTTTTTCACATTATTTAATTTCTGTATGTTAGATTCAGAAATTCAATACTGAAAGTAATATTTCAGTCAAATAAAAGGTAACATAGAAATTAACAAAGTATACTACAGAACTAATATTCATTTCAAATAATAAGAAATAACTATTTATTTGTGGTGGCAATCAGACCGGATTTAGACTTGCTGAGGCCCTAAGCTATACAAAACCCAGAGGCCCCCCCCTACTGTTTTAAATTACATCAGCTGGACTTAGAAAAATTTAAAATATATACGCCTTTTTGATATATGAAAATATTGTCTTTTAATTTTTATTAAAAAAATAATAAAGTATGCGTTTACAAAATCACAGAAATAATTATATAATTAAAGGGTTTTAAAAACGACAAATAAGGCTAAAAAAAAAAAGAAGACAAAATATCTCAATCACTTTTACATGTGCCAAAATTATTTTAATGTTATATTTTGTATATTTAAAATTATTTAGAAATTATCATCGTGATATGTCTGAGTTCATTTGGGTGATTTTTCTACGAATATTTTTTTTTATCAATTTTTATATATATATTTTTTTTTTATTTGAGCCCCCGGCAGATTGCGAGGCCATAAGCTGTAGCTTTTTTAGCTTATACGTAAATCCGGCACTGGTGGCAATAAGAAAATGCGAACGGAGAATTCCAAACGCAAACAGAGGATGTCACACAAAGCTACGACAAAATTGCGAGCGGAAATGAGACAACTTGAAAAATGAAAAAATGAAACACAAATGAAAAATCTACAGTGGAGGAAAAATAAATTCACACACAGTTTATTTCCAGTAGTTAATTATTTCAAAAAATGTGAACACGACAGAAAGAAAAAAAAAATGTTTGTGTGTGTGTTGTAGGGTTTTGTGTATCCCGTAAAGTAAAAAAAAAAAAAAAAAAAAAAAAAACTCATTTAACTTGTCAGAATTCCATACTCTAACCATCACCCAGTATTCCAAAAACAGGAAGTCACACATACCCACAACAAAAATGCGTTTCCACTTCAACTCTGTGATTCCATTTTGGACAGACACCGTTGGAAAAACATAGAATGAGGCATAGTGCGAATGAAATTAACGAAACGCACTGTAAACTATAAGGAAAAAAGAGTCAACTGCATTTTCGACCTTGTGTTTGTGTGATTGTATTGTGAATATATGGTCAAAAATCAACAATTTGGAATATCTGTTGTTTTCAGAACTTAGTTAGTTCCAAGTTGTCCCATTCTGGAAAGAAAGTAAGTTTATCTTTTTTGTTTTTTAACTTAAACATAGCAAGTGATATTTGTAATTTCAATGACCAGTGCTCGTATATAAGCGCGATTCTAATTGTAATACTGAATAGTTTTTCATTAGAATAATCATAGAGTGTATACATTGGAGAGTATCACCATGGGATACATTAGCGACTTTTCATGTCTAAGTTACTAATATATGGTTAAAAGCTGCTTGGGTAACGGGAAAAAAAGTGTGTGGTTGAGGGGACACCAGTGATAGCCTATAATTAATTATTCAGAAAATGTCTAAATGCTACCGCCATCTCTTGATTCTAAACTAAGAATTCCGATACTCATCTTGACCATTCAGAAAAGGTCTAAATGCTGCCGCTATCTCTTCACTCTAAACTAAAATTCCCATACCTAATAACAGGAATGAAATACTCCAAACCTATATTGAAAATTGGTACTGCCAACTATAGACATTAAAAGACAAAACGTGATGTCAATGACAGATGTGTGTGTCACCCTGGGAAATTCCAAGATATCTTATCTCTAACATCATCAACAAACCCATAATCGAAAAAACACACTATGTGATGTCACAGAAACATATGTTCCCCAGAAAATTCCAAACTCATAACGAATCGATTCCTTATCTCCAACCAACACCCACTAGTTCATATGCGAACCAAACACACAACAAGATGTCACTGACAGATGGGGGCCCCAGCAAAATTCCAATCATTCCATACTCTATCTTATCTTATCTCTGAACATCACCCACAGTCCCATGCGCAAACCGTTCACTTATCTACATCTCACAACAACACACATCCATGACACTGATGTCGCTTCCCCCATTCACCCTACCACAATTTGTTTTAAAATGTCGCACCAATCACGGCACGAATTCTTATCCACTAATCATCACCCACGAAGCCATACGCGAACGAAACAAACAACGTAACGTTACACACACACACACACACACACTCCCCAGAAATATTCCAAACATCCCAATCGCATGACGTCACACATACACAATGACGTTATTAAACAATTACGTCACGATTACTTATCTTATCTTATCTTGATCTTGATCTTGTTTAAAGTGACCGGTATACTACTAACGTATATCAAACCCAAGGTAAAAATCTTTCTATATATAAATATATATATATAAATGATCATCACTGTACTATGAGTGGTTTTCAAAGTGTTTACAAAGGTCTTAGCTCATAGGCTTTGTATAACTCTGGACCCAGCACAACCAAAAGAACAGGCCGGCTTTCGAAGTGGCTTTAGTACAATGGACCATATTGAAGTTGTACAACAGATTATTGAATGGTGTAATTTATATCAGTTACCATTATGCCTTAGTTTTATTGATTATGAGAAAACCTTTGATTCAGTAAAAACTTCTGAAATACTTAAAGCATGACGAAACCAATAATTGGAGGAGCTATACATCTGGACCATCAAATCAGCATACACCAATGTCACCGCAGCAATTCATTCCAATGGAAGCATCTCTACTGTGGAAATACTGAGAGGTATAAAACAGGGTGACACAATATCGACGAAATTATTCACAGCATGCCTAGAAGAAATATTCAAACTCCTTGATTAGGAAAGGAAAGGTCTGAAGATAAATGAAAGACATTTAAGCCATTTACACTTTGCAGATGACATAGTTATATTTACTTAAACTGCACATGAATTATTATATTATTATTATTATACATGGGTATCTCCATGGAGTCAGAAGACTCACAAGAGACCCAAGCTATCAAAACAATATCTGTCATACCTCTTCTTGAACTCATTTACAGACAAAGCACTCACAACTGAGTTAGGCAACGCATTTCATTCATTTACCACTCTCCAAGCAAAAAATCTACTTCTCACACCCTTGTTAACCACACTTTTCCTTAATTTCCAGGGATGACCTCTTGTTCTTCCATCACAATCACACAGCTGAAACTTTTCCCTTGCATCAAACTTATAAAAACCTTTAAGTAATTTAAATGTTTCTATCATGTCTCCTCTTCTCTGCCTATCAACAAACCTCTGTAATCCACAAGCTCTCAATCTATCAATGTAGGGAACATTTTTTACACCACTTACCAACTTCGTCCCTCTCCTCAGAGCCCTGTCCACCAATTCCTCATCTCCAAGGAATCCAGGCGACCAGACTTGAGCAGAGTAATCGAAATGTGGAAGTATCCACGCCTTATTAAGAGGAATAATAACCTCTTTATCTCTGGATGTTAGGGTGTTCTTCAATAACCAAGTAATCCTATGTGCAATCTTGGACACCTTAGCAATGTGTCCTCTGAACTTCAACTCCCATTCCACTAATACCCCCAAGTTTTCCTAGCGTCATCAATCTCTTGGAGTACGATTCCATCAATGTAGTACACAGCTGGAAATCTTTTAACCCCAAAATGCAAAATTTTACACTTTTCCGGATTGAACTGACATCCATTACCCTTCGCCCATTTTGCCAGCTTATTTAAATCATCCTGCAAACTCTCAATATCAGCTTGATTTCTTATTGCGCTTCCCAACTTTGCATCGTCAGCAAACAACTGAACATCTCCCTTCAAGTCATTTCCTATATCATTTATGTACAAATTAAACAATAAAGGCCCAAGCATAGGGTCCTGAGGCACACCACTGGTCACCTACTTCATCGTAGACACTGCTCCTCCATACACTACTTTCTGGTATCTCTCCATAAGCCAATCTCTTATTAACACCATTTTAGTAACCATCCGCATTATTTCTAATTTGCGCAACAGTATTCCATGGGGTATCCTGTCAAAAGCCTTTGCAAAATCCAGAAGTATAACTGTGTAGCCATTCCCCTTGTCCAACTCAGATGCCACTCTATTATAAAAAGTTAATAAATTGCTAAGGCAGGACCGACCTTTAACAAAACCATGTTGGCCTTTATAGAGTATCATATTCTGATCCATCCAATCCTGAATTCTGACCTTAACCAACAATTCCTGTACTTTTACCACCACCCCCGAGATGGTAATTGGTCTGTAATTTACAACCGAAGTCTTGGAGCTTCCTTTATGCAATGGAACTATTTTGCCTTCCTTCCACTCCCTAGGGACCACACCAGAGTTCAAACTAAAGTTAAATAATCAAGTAAGAGGAGTTGACAATTCCCTTACACATTCGCGTAACACCTGAGATGATATTCCATCTAAACCAAGAGCAGTGTTTGCATTTAAATTCTGCAATATTCTAAGCACCGCTGTTTCATTAACTTGAATTCTAACGTCAGTTATTGCTACAGGTACAGAGATATCCTCACTTGGGTGATAGACTTTTGAAAAGTGATCACTCAGTAACTCTACTATTACATCTGATTTGGTCACCTCGAATTACAGACTCGCATCCAAGAGCTCCGAGTTGCTAGTAAAACAGCTGGACTAAAACTAAACCTACTGATGACCCAAGTTATGTTCAATAGTTATGTCCAACCAGAAATAATAAAAATCAATAATAATGAAATTAAACATGTAAACCATTACATATACTTAGGACAACAGATATCAATTGAACAAAATAGCATGCACGAAATTAAAAGACATACGATGCTTGGGTGGAAAGCACTTGTAAAATTATATTCAGTATTCAAAAGCCAACTACCATTATGCTTGAAACGAAAAGTTTTTAGCCAATGTATTCTTCCTTTATTGACATATGGCTGTGAAATATGGACACTAAATAAAAAGGAAATTCCAAAATTAAGAATAACACAATTTAGTATGGAAAGAAGAATGCTTGGTATCACAAGACAGGATCACAAAAGGAATACGTGGATAAGAAATCAAACCAGTCTCCAAAGTCTCTGACGTCATACGAAGAATGAAACATCTGAAGTGCCAATGGGCTGGGCATATTGCTCGAAGACAAGTTCAACGGTGGACAAAAGAAGTGCAACGGTATCTCGCTAATCCGAACTAATAAAAACGTGCTAGTTCGGATTAGCGAATTTTCCTATAAGAGACAACAATAGCTAGGGTTTAAGACAAATCAGATTCTAATGGTACATGAATTTAATCACCTTACCGGCCATTATGGATCATATACGCACCCGCATACGCTTCGTATCCATCATATTTTTCAATGTAATATCAATGGTATTACAATTTTAATAAGCACTTCGCATCCATGATAACTTGAACGTCTATAGAAGTCTTGGCCGGTAATGTGGTTAATCTTAAAATAAATGAAGTAATGATAGGAAAAAAAGCTACTTACTATAATGTAAAACTTGAAAAATAATACAGTACAAAAGTTTACGTTACTAAAAAAATTTAGTTTGTATGTACCTGCATTGTTAGTGAGTCTGATTTAATAAAATTTCATAGTTCAGTACGTAACTTAATTTGCGTAAAAATATCGCTTATTGTACACACACACACACACACACACACACACACACACACACACACACACACACACACACACACACACACACACACACACACATACAGAAAATAAATAAGTAACACAAAAAAGTTTTTTATTTCTTTGTAACAAAGTCACTGATTTTCTTTTGCTTCTTGGAAGCTAAATTTTTTTCGAATGCTTCTTCTCGGAGCTGCATTACAAATACAATATTGTGGAACGGTATCATTCTGCTTAGCCCATTCTATACACATATTAAAACTGTCAACTACCTCTTCATGTTTTACTTTTTTTCTTCGAGATTTTAATCGTCATCATCATCATCATCTTCTAATTCATTCTGTAGAGTCGTATTTATAATTTCAGCATCTGATTTGATTTCCAGTTCACTTTCGGCTCTACCTGTGATCCATTCCGTAACATCTGTTTGTGAAAATTCAACATCTGGATTTATATTGGTTACCAAATTATGCATGTTTAGAATTTCCTCTTTTTGTGTATCACCGAGTTATCTTCGTAAATTCTAGAAGGCCATAGTTTTTTTTTCATGATCCTCGAATTGCTTTAGGTCTGATGGCTTCCCAAGCAACAGCAACTGAGAATGCTACATCCTTCAAATTCATATTTTTTATTAATGTGGTAACGTCATAATTGCGGGAAATTACATTTATAATAATAATAATAATAAGGCTTGTGTAGCTCAGTAGAAGTGACGTTTGCGCTGTATGGCGCTTGACCGCATGAAGAAAGGATTTGGTCGTTCAAATCCAGTCGCCGACTAGAAATTTTTCTCAGCCTTTTTTTTAGTCGATCTCTGGCACGGGCTAGCGGTTTTTTTTTTTTTTTTTTTTCCCGGAAACTCACATAACCGAGCAAGCCGACGAGCAAGCATCGGCCTTCGAAAAACAACGCAAAGCTCAGTTATTGCTGCCCAAGCTTAAGACGTCTTCTGTCTACAAAAATAAAAGCCTAAATGGAATGCTTATAAACGCATGCATTTATTAAAAAATAAATATTACTTCTTTCTTAAGTAATGGGCTTGCGTAGCAAGCATAGCAGGCATGGAGAATTCGCCCCTGGTCTATAATAGTATAGTATGTATTAATATTAGAATATTTTGATGGCCTGTGTTTCTCCCGCCAAAATTAGTTCCAAAAGTGACTACTATGATCGATGCATTACTCACCACTTCCATTGTCTGGACTCCGCATCATCATTCTTTATGCAGTATATACAAGTTACGTGCTTGTGTTGATAGCGGAACATAACTAGTGTAGTGTAGTGTAGATAAGTACTCTTCTGATTAATAAATAACTAAGAATGATTTTAGTGAAAGATATAAAACCCTTGTTGAAAATGACTGAGCAGCAAAAGAGTATAAAACGGATATGCGAACAAGAAAAGAGAGGGTTTAATCAATTTGTTTTTGAAATGAAATTTGTCAAGTCAAAACATTGTGCTATGCTCACTAACAAAGATCTCATTCAGCTTCTCAGAACAGCTTTGGCATCCTACCAGCTAGATTTTAAACTATTAACTGCACAAATGGAGACTCAATCAAAGTCTTCAACGAGTAGAGATTGAACATTTTCTTCTTTGGTGTGTAGGACTACTATTATTCGGTACACCTCCAAGGAGTCTGAACACTCATCGCAGGAGGACACCCACTGTACAACTCTCCGTCCCCACCACTACACCGATCCTCTACTACCAATCATCTACATCACCGCCATCTACTGCCCACCATAAGTAGTATATTTTGTCTGCAAATTGCGTGTGTTCTGAAGGGCGGATTTGTCTGTATGCAGGATGAAAAACCCGAGTTTTCAGGAGAAATAACACTGCTACCTCCGTATGAGATCGTCTAACTCACCTTCCATTGGAAAAGTCCACATAAAGATTCCTCCGGTCATGACGAGAATCGAACTTAAGCCTTTTTTAATCGAAGGGCCAACGTACCGTCGTTTTTATATTTGCGCTATGGAGGCGCTTAATATTTATAATATAATAATATAATATATTATCATAATATTTATTTATAAATTCAATTTTAAAATAATATATTCTGCGGCTCGTGAACATTCAAAAATGTATGAAAAGTATTATATGTGGCTCTTATTACTGAAGAACTTGCCCACTCCTGGTATAATGGATCCTGTGAAATATATTACTATACAGCGCAAAAATATGTGCTCCAGTATCTACAATCCAAATCGCCTTTTTGTAGTATTCCATCTACTGCCCACAGGATTAAGGAGAAACAATTAAAAACATAGGATCCATTTCTATTAATACAGCTAATATTTTAACTATAGTTACAATAAGAATTATCATAGATGAAATAAATACAGAAGCTCTTAGGAAAATTAAATAACCGTATACAGCCCAATGTATCAAATGTGGCTAACTAGATATGAGAAGTTACCAAGAAATACGTACAAATCATTAATATATCACTAGAGTACCATAGTAGGAGATAAAGTAATTTTTTTGCTTTGGGCAAGCAGGTTTTTCCTCCAAGAAACTCTAGTTTTTCAATCTGTAAACTCAAAAAAATCGACCGTAGATGGAATCATTTATTTGCCAGCTTCTTCATCAGTGGCTGGTATAATTAGTGATAGACATGGGCCAGCTATCTCTGATTGGCTACCGGTGGAGATTGAACTCAGTCTCCGAATGCTAGTTAGGGTATAAAGACCTCCCCTATTCTGTATAAGGGAATAAAAGGCGTTAACTGATTTTCTTTATCGTAATAAAAGGTTACACTTCTTTGTTGATGGTAGTAGTGTTACACAATTGGAGGATATAGTAAGGGCGAAAGCAAGTTGTTTTGGAGCAGTGTTCCCTTCCATGGTGCATCCTTGGAGGTGTCACGTAATAATAATAATAATCATCATCATAGTAATGATAACAATAATAATAATTTCGCTATTACCTACTGATTTGATATTAAATCAAAACAAAAGTTCAATGGATGGATGCAATGTTAGTAACTGTTAACCTTCATCCTGGTATAGTTATCAATGAAGTACTTATACACAACTCTTATATGGGGAAGATGGTGGGTGGGGGGTGCAACATAGACCTATAAGAAGCCAAGTTTAAGAAATATCATGACTTACAGTGAAGTCAAGAATTGCAAGCTGTCGTGTCCTTGTTTTCCTTTCAATAATAATAATAATAATAATAATAATAATAATAATAATAATAATAATAATAATAAGAAGAAGAAGAAGAAGAAGAAGAAGAAGAAGAAGAAGAATAATAAATCAGCTAACGTAGCTCAGCGGATGTGGCGTTTGCACACCGCCGCGCTTGGCCGCACGAAGGAAGTCTTGGGTTCGAGTCTAGTCGGCGACTAGAGGAAATTTTTCTAAGCCTTTTTTCGACCGGTTCCCGAGTTAGTCGATCTCTGGCACGGGCAAGCAGGTTTTTCCTCCCGGAAGCTCGGGTTTTTCGTCCTGTAAACTCAAGAAAATCGACCGTAGAACCCACATTATTTCAGACATTAAATATATTGTGTTAGGGTTAGGGACCACGAGATGGCGGCACATTTGAGCCGTCTCTCTTCACTGCGTACCGCTTAATTAGTGATAGCCTTGGGCCATCTGTCTCTGATTGGTACCAGTGGAGATTGAACTGCACACTCAGTCTCCAAAAGTTAGATAGGGCTAAATGGCCTCGCCTACTCCCGTATACGGGAATAAAATGGCGTTAGCTGATTTTTTTTTTTGATAAATCAGCTAACGCCTTTTTATTCCCCGTATACGGGGGAGTAGGTGAGGCCATTTAGCCCTATCTAACTTTTGGAGACTGAGTGGGCAGTTCAATCTCCACTGGTACCAATCAGAGATAGATGGCCCAAGGCTATCACTAATTAAGCGGTACTCAGTGAAGAGAGACGGCTCAAATCTGCCGCCATCTCGTGGTCCCTAACCCTAACACAATATATTTAATGTCTGAAATAATGTGGGCTCTACGGTCGATTTTCTTGAGTTTACAGGACGAAAAACCCGAGTTTCCGTGAGGAAAAACCTGCTTGCCCGTGCCAGAGATCGACTAACTCGGGAACCGGTCGAAAAAAGGCTTAGAAAAATTTCCTCTAGTCGCCGACTAGACTCGAAACCAAGTCTTCCTTTGTGCGGCCAAGCGCGGTGGTTGGCAAACGCCACATCCACTGAGCTACACAGGCTCCAATAATAATAATAATAATAATAATAATAATAATAATAATAATATTATTATTATTATTATTATTATTATTATTATTATTGAGAGGGCGCTGTGTAGGCATACGAACGGTTGCATGGTCGTATCGCTCGTCCCGTTTTTATAGTTTTAATGTGGTTCTAACTCCTGTTTTTAATTTAAAAGTGCCATAAAGAAACTCTACTTGTCACGCTGAAGACAGTGACATATAATTCATCGAAATCGGCCAAGTGGAATCCAAAATCTGAATGTGCTAAAAAATATGAAGCGTACACCGCGGTTGCTAACGAGTACAGAACAAAGGACGTCGCCATCTTTGCAGCTGTCCAGAGGAAGAAAGGAGAGTCATGAAGTGCAACAAGTGTCAGAAGGAATTGCAGTCCGACGGATGTTACATAACCTGCAGGAAATGCCATAGGAATCTTCACTTTACATGTTCCAGACTTTCTGAAACAACCTGGCAACGCAAATCCAATGCCAAACGAGAAGAATGGAAGTGCCTAAACTGTAGAGAAAACAAAGAAACGCCACCACCCACGATGCAACTGATTAAGCCGGAGGCAGAATCGGACGATGAACTGAACAGACAACCAAACACCGGTGAGTCTTATAATTTGAGTTCCGTTAATTTATTACTAGAAAAAGGTTTAGAAAATATAAAAGCCAGCTTGGTAGATCTTGTCCAAGAACTATTTGATAAACAGAATATAGAAATAACAAAAAAAAATTAGCGAATATGAAGAGTTTGTTAAATTTAATAATTCAAAAGTCGAAGTCTTACAAACGGTAAAATACATTAAAACCAGTATTAACGCATTAACTGAGAGGCAGCACAAATTGATAAAAGACACATCTGAACTCCGTCAAGAATTTAATTCCCTGAAACAACAATACGAAGTTTTAAACCAACAACAACATAAAGAAGACCTTGTCATAAACGGTCTTCCAGAAACCGAATCCACAGAAAATCTCAGAGACGTAGTTCTAAAGTTAGGCCATGCAATTGACATCCCCTTACAGCATAATGCTATTCAGACCATAAATCGGTTTCCCAGGAAGAACAGAAAACAAGGTTCGCCACGACCGGCACCAGTCATAATTCGTCTGACAAGCAAGGCTACAAGAGACAATATTATAAAAGCCAGCAGACTGAAAAAAACAGTGGTCAAGGATTAAAATGCATCGCAAGAGAATGCGCCAATCTTTCTATCTGAATATTTAACACCTTTCAATCAGAATCTTTTGTACCAAGCAAGAAAGGAAAAAACAGAAAAAAAGTATCAATTTTTATGGATCAAAGACGGCAAAATATTCTTGAGAAAGTCACAGACGTCAAAGTCTATACAAATAAAAAGCTCGGAAGATATAGACAGGTTGCCAGAGTGAAACAAAAGACTCTAACTTAGTTCAATAAGAAGATCTCAACACAACAAAAATCAATGTGAACCATCAGATAGATGAAATTACACCAGAATACATCAGTAATTGTACTTTCGAATCTCTTGATGCATGGAAACAAAACACAGTACAAGCGAGAGGTCTCTCAATCTTGCATATTAACATCGGTTATTATTACAGGCTTATCTGAGGAATTACACTGATATTATTGATATATTGATTCTTACAGAAGTATCCATAACTAATGACGAAGCGACTGCTTTCCAAATTCCAGGCTTCCAACAACATAGATCATGCCGCCAAACAAGAAGAGGGGGTGGAATACTAATATTTATGAAACAAAAATTAATAGCAAAAGAAATGGCCTATCAGTTTGAGCATGCTGAAACCCTCTGCCTCGAAATCATTAATACCACGAATACACAGCATCCCATAATACTAAATGCTATTTACAGGCCACCAAATCTAAACATGATAAAATTCTTACACGAACTCAATTGCTGGCTTTCAAGCCAAGAAGTATGCTCAACCGAACACCTAATGATAATTGGCGACATAAACATAAATATTGCAAATGAAAACCAGAACACTGTACAATACCAAGACACACTATCCATGTACAATCTAATACCTACAATAACATCATGTACTAGAGAAGAAATATTCGGAAATATTATCACTGCCCCCTGTCTAGACCATATAAACGTCCGAGCATCACTAAATAGTTACACTGCATCAGTCATAAAATGCAAAGTAGCAGACCATTACTTCACCGCTCTAAACCTGCACACCAAGACAATACCCACGCAATGTCCCACAGAAGAAAAGCGAAATAAAACAATAATAGACAAAGAAATAGTCAACCACGAAATAAGAAAAACAGACTGGGAACACCTGGCATCAGATTCAGCAGATATCTTATACAACAACATTAAACTCACACTGGAGGAAATATATAAGAAAGCTACAAAGAAAGTCCAAATTCGATCAAAAACAGCACAAAATCTTTGGATATCATAAAACTTAATCCTAGAAATACACAGAAAGGACGCTTTATGGTAAGAATTAAAGCGATATCCAAATAACACAACTTTAAAAACTGAATATAAGATAACAAGGAATCGCCTTACAACACAAATCAGAAATGCAAAAAGAAGCTACTACAGAGACAAACTAACCTCCGCACAAAACAACATGAAACAAACCTGGCATCTGATTAATGAGATGCTAGATTCTGTTCCGAACACCACTGCCTCCGAAACCATAAAACAAAGCTTCATGAAAGACGCAAAACCTATCCAACAACTAGCAAATGACTTTAACCAATACTTTGCAGACTCCATCCAAGAACTTCACAGAAATATTCCCCCAATCACAAAACGAGACCCTCCACTTGGACCGCGATCAAAACAGACATTATGGTGCCATAAAAGAAATTTATGGTTCCATAAATTTTACGGACCAACCATAAAAGAAGCAGAACTCTCAGCAATACATCAAATCAAGCCAAACAAAGGCCCAGGAATAGATGGTATCAGGCCTAAAGATATAAAGCAACATGCAACTAGTTTAAGTCTTATCCTACTAAAACTAATAAATAAAATATTTAAAACAGGACAGATACCAAGTATGCTAAAGACCGCCATAATTACACCCATATACAAACAAGGAAAAAGAAATTTAATCAGCAATTGCAGACCCATAGCAACATTACCAATTATCAATCAAATTATGGAGCGGATCATACTGAAGAAACTCACAGCATACACTGAGATCTTTAATATTATCCCCAAAACACAATATGGTTTTCAGAAAAATAAGAGAACAACATCTCTCTTGGAAGACTTTACAGACGTAATTAATACCGCCTTAGACAAAAACAAAATAGCCATGGTAGTCTTTATAGATCTAACCAAAGCATTCGATACACTTACACATCAAACCTTGTTAGAAAAGCTGAGGCATGTTGGAATAGACGGGCCTCTTCACAGGTGGTTTACAAACTACCTCCAAAATAGAAAGCATATCACACGTATCGGATCAAACCGAAGCAGAGAGCTACCAGTAACGTGTGGATTGCCACAGGGAACTGTACTCTCCCCAACTCTATTCAACATTTACACGCACGATATTAATCAGTTACCACTCAAAGGTAAGATATTCCAATACGCAGACGATACAGCAATAATATCCATCCATAATAACGCAAGCATAGCCCAAACAAATATGCAACATGACATAAATCTGATCATAGACTGGCTCACGAAAAACTCCATACACCTAAACTCAGAAAAGACAAAATTAATGATATTCAGAAATCCACTGACTCGACCAGTTGATAACAAATATATAACCATCCAACATCCACTTTCCAACACAAAAAACACACAGAACAGCAAAACCACTACAATCACTCAGGTTGAAACAGTACGATACCTTGGAATTTACCTCGATGCAGATATGAACTGGAATAGCCATATTAAACATCTACACAACAAACTCCGAACAATAAGTGGCAAACTCTACAGATTAAAAGGCATCGTTCCCTTACGCCTAAAAACACTAATATACAAAGCCCTATGCCAAAATATACTAAGATACGCTATAACAACGTATACTTTCTGTGCACCCTACAAATTAAATAGATTAATGTCGCTACAGTACAAAATGACAAAACTGATCTTTTGGGAACAAAGAGAAAATCACGACCTTATAAACATTGCAATGGCAGAACACAAAATACTGACAGCAAAACATTTATGTCACTACAGCCTTGCTAAAACATTATTTCGATGCCAACTACAGGACAGTTAGAAATACATACCGTATAACAAGACCTCAGGCTACTAATTATATCACATATAACTACAATAATCACTACGGAAAGGCCACGCGAAACTTCTACATCCCAGACATGATAAACAAATTACCTTTTGAATACAGAAACCTTACAAACTACAATAGCCTGAAAAGAGCTCTAAGGACATAAGAAACACAATATATTCGCTCAGGCTTCCAGTTCAGTGACGCATCAGTACATTCCATTTATTCTGTGTGTGTGTGGGGGGGGGGGTGCGCGTGTGTGTGCGTGTGAGTGCGCGCGCGCGAATTTCTCAATTATAGATTCCGTAGCATCCTAACACAGCAAAAAAAAAAAAAAAAAAAAAAATATACATAATAACCAACTGGTGTCATCCTCATATAAGCTTACATTTAAGCTTCGAGGATGAAAGGAAAAAAAAATTAGTTCTCATCCAAGATATATCATATGTAACCAAATGCATGTAATGTACGTATCACAAGAAAACCAATGTATGTATTATATGTAAACCAATGTACGTAATGTAAATATCACATGCAAACAAATGTAAGTAATGTATCATATGTAAACAAATGAATGTAATGTATATAATAATTATAACAAATGTATGTGATGTATATAATAACTGTAACTAATGTATGCAATGTAAAAAAAAAAAAAATTATTTTAAAAGTAAATCATGAGTTTACACCGTATGTTTGTGAAAATAAGGACACATAATATTCAGATTGCATATGTGTAAATACTGTTGGAGATGGATGGAACTGAAAAAAGATGGCGGCTAGTGTTGTAGTGTTTAGTGTCGTGTATTATTGATAGTGAATTATAATCGAGTTTGATATGTTTTTAGCGATTTATAGTTATGCTTAATCATTAGGGTTAGTAGTTAATTGCTTGCTACCATAATTAGTCACATATTTTCCTCAGTGCTTTATCTAGTAGGTAAGTTAACCTTTTCTTTCTAAAACAACGGCGATACGCTAGGCTTACTGCCATCAGCATCGCCATTGTGTTATAGAAACTGTCTATTACCATAGTGCGGTGGAAATGGACAGCATGTACTGCTCCGCAGAACAACTTGCGGATCCAACCACAGATGTACCGTACGAGGACCTCACCTTTAAACAGCTCCTGGCCATTTTCAAGCACATTGGAAATCTGCTCCACACAAAATGGCCTGGCAAGGTAGTAGTTCATGAAATCCAAGAGGTTGATGCTGACGATACTCAGCTTCTTGAACTGCTTCAGGGCGGCGCTGCTGAGGAATCAGCGGCGGCTGATGATCATTCCCGCACTGACCATGCTGATGCTAATTTTCAGGAGGTTCGCGCAAGAAAAAAGCGAAAAACCGCGACCTCTGAATCACCAATAATGGATGTTGTAGTAGAAGATGGCTCTGCTGCAGACTCTCCTACCTCCGCAAGGGAAAAGATCCCCCCGATTATTCTGCGTGAGAAGAAAAAATGGATGACAATAAAGAACATGATGTACAACCTAAAGATTTCGTACAACAATGCAAAGAATATCACAGATGGTGTCAAAATCCACCCCAACACTGTCTCAGATTACCGTAGGTTGACAGCAGAACTGAATTCTAGAGGGGTCCAGTACCATACTTATTCGCTCGGCTCCGAAAAAAACCTTAAGATTGTAATTAGAGGCGTACCTGAGGATGTCTCCACAGATGAAATCATTGCGGATCTGCACTCGAATGATTTACCACCAATCAAGGTCAGCAGAATGACCAGGAGGGACAAGACTCCAATGCCACTGGTGCTGATCGAAATCAGTCAAGCCCACAAACACATATATGACTTGACAACCATCTGTGGATTGAAAATCTCGGTAGAACCGTTAAGGAAGAGAGCTTCTACTGGGCAATGCCACAGATGTCAAAAATTTGGGCATGCCCAGAAAATGTGCAGGGCAGAGTTCAAGTGTCTGAAGTGTGGGGTTGGTCACCCAACGAACACCTGCTCTAAACCAAAATCTACCCCGGCTAAATGTGCCAATTGCGGCGGCCCTCACACATCCAACTACAAAGGATGTTTATATAATCCACGTAATAGGAGGTCAGAAGAGGGAACATTCTCTCCTTCCATTAGCTCACCTACATCTGCAGCTACTTCACAGTCTCCTAAAGTTCAGAATAAAGATTCAGAAGCCCATCTGCCGAAAACTGAGTTCCCTCAAAAAACAACTCTAAAAAGGTAGTCCAGGTCATATGCGGATGTAACCCGCCCTAAACAGACATCCCTAGAACAGCCAGCTTCACGCCCAAATTTGACAGCTATCATCACCGCGTCCCTGGCAAATATGCTATTAGATTTCAGCAGATCTAATCCTTCACAAAGTTCTACTAACAGATTCCTCAAAGACACCCAAGTCATCATTTCAGCGCTCACTAATGAACAGTAAAAAATTAAAACCAGAATCCTTAGAGATAATAGCCTGGAATGCCAACGGCTTAAGAAATAAGATCCTAGAACTTAAAAATTTTGTCCATAGACATCGGCCAGATGTTCTATTACTAAACGAAACACATCTAAGACCAGCAGACAATCCCAAAATCTACGGATATCAATCATATAGAACTGACAGATCAACCCACAGAGGTGGAGGCACAGCAATTTTCATCAAGAACTTTATCTCACATCACTCCATAAACCTTCCTCCTACCTCCACTCTTGAGGTCACTGGCATTGAGATTCTCACGAGCTCAGTAGGCAAATTAAAAATTTTTGCAGCATACCATCCACCACAAAAATCATTACTATCTTCTGACTTGAATGCCATATTTGATACTGGAGAGCCTACCATTGTGGCAGGGGATCTAAATGCCAAACATCCTACCTGGAATAGCCACTCCACTAACAAAAATGGACAGATACTACAGAACTATGCTGATTTCAACAACCTTCACGTAATAGGCCCTGCTGATCCCACCCATCACAACACTTATGGTAGGGCTGATGTATTGGACATTGCCATACTGCAGCACATTAGACTCCAATACAATTTAATGACAATCAATGATTTATCATCAGATCATAACCCAATACGATTAAAATTAGGAAATCTTGAAAAATTATCTCCACCCCCTCACTCATTTATTCCCTGGGAAAGGCTCTCCAAGATGCTTCCAAAATATATTGGTCCTGTTCCCATCATTAAATCAAAAGAGGAAATTGAGATAGCTGTCAAAAATCTAACAGAACAGATCACAGCAGCCTGTGCAGCAGTTACTACCCCTGTAACTACCCACAAACCCAACCATCTGCCCGAAGATATTATGAATCTGATTAGGGAAAAAAAACAGGGCTAGGAAAAGATACCACAACACTAGGGCACCACAAGACAAGCGGATCTTAAATAGGTTAAATTCTGCAGTGAGAGATGCACTCGCAACTCATAGATCTCAACTCTGGGAAGAAAAACTGACCTCCATCTCCACTGATAACCACTCTGTATGGAATCTTATCCGTAAGATCAAGAACAAAAACAAACCTCTTCCCCCTCTACAAACTGATTTAGGCCTCATCCACACTGATGCTGAAAAAGCCGAGGCAATAGCGAATCACCTTGAAAAACAGTGCAAACCTGCCTACGACCACCTTGACATTAGTCATATTTACAAGATACACCGTAATGTCAGATATTCGCTCAATTCTGCTCCCACACAATCCACTCAAATCACACCCACCTCGCCTGCTGAAATATATGCTATTGTTCAGAAATTCAAAAATAAAAAGGCTCCTGGACCCGACGGTATCTCCAACAAAGTTATAAAACTTCTACCTCGCAAAGCTATTGTTCATTTAGCAAACATAATCAACTCCATACTTCACTACAAGTATTTCCCTTCCTACTGGAAACTGGCGTACATAATACCAATTCATAAATCTGGAAAGGATCCCACTCTGCCACAAAATTACAGACCAATCAGTCTCATCTCTAATCTCGGAAAAATTGCTGAGAAGGTAATTCTTACAAGGCTTCAAGATTCAGTACTCCAGTTAAACATCCTGCCTGAGGAGCAGTTTGGCTTCAGACAGTTGCATAGTACCACTCAACAAATACACAGATTGGTGGAACATATCATTACAGGTTTTAACTGGCGTCAATGCACTGGGGCTGTTTTCCTAGACTTAGCCAGTGCATTTGACAAGGTTTGGCATTATGGTTTGCTATACAAGCTTATATCATCCGGTGTTCCAATCGGAATCATTCAACTCATCAAGACATACCTCTGCGATAGGCGCATGCAAGTGAGATTAAGTGGAGTAGTGTCTGCACAGAAACACATCTTGGCTGGAGTTCCACAAGGATCCTTATTAGCACCGATCTTATTCTCCTTATACTTGCATGATATCCCACACAACCCATTATCTTCAATTAAAGCTCTTTACGCTGATGACACGGCGATATTGGCCAGATCATTAAAGCCTCATTTAGCCATCAAGAAACTGCAAGAAAACCTACTACAAATAGAACAATATTTTGCCAAATGGCGACTCCAGGTGAACCCTCAGAAGAGCGTAGCCGTCTTATTCTCTAGAAGATCAGTGCTTCCTAATGAAGATATTCTCCTGTTTAACACAAAAATTCAGTGGAAAACAGAGATCAAATATCTTGGTGTAGTAATGGACAGAAAACTGACTTTCAACTCCCATATCAAGACTCTCTGTGTAAACACGTCAAAAACCATAGCCCAGCTCTATCCGCTAATAAACAGAAACAGTAAGCTGAGCACCAGAATCAAACTTCTCATATATAAACTGATGGTTCGTCCAATACTCACCTATGCCTCACCGGCCTGGAGCCATACTTCAAACTCAAATATCATTAAATTACAACGCATTCAGAACAAGTGTCTCAGAATGATCCTGGGCGCTCCATGGTTCGTCCGAACTGTCCGACTGCACCGGGACACGGAGGTCCCCTATATCTACACCTTCATGCAGACTATAGCAACCAAATTCTTTTCAAAGGCAACTGTGCACCCTAACAGACTGATCCAACTGGCTGCCGACTATGATGCTATGGACTACTCGAAGCACAAAAGACCTAAAGCCATCCTCAAACCCCTCACTGAGGATTAATCTCCTAGCCTGCTGAGGGCGAGCAATTAGCTCATAAACTCTTTCTACTCACAGTCTCTATTAAGATAGCCGGGAATATGAAAAGCTTTTGCTTCACCCGTTAAGCCAGTAATGTTACTAGTTACTAAATACTGTTGGATAGGAGAAAAAGATGGCGTCTCGCATAGTAGTCTCGCATGACGGTTGTTGTTGTGAAGAATGTTTTTTGATATCAGTGGTGATTAGTGAGTTTTAGATATTGTGAATCTGCTTTGTTTACAGAATAAAAGGTAAGAATTTAACTTTTGATACAATTTCTGGCCCTAGCCCGTTCTATACGCCATCATACCTTTCCGAAATATATCTTAATATTTCGTACACAAGAATGGAGAATGTAAACGATATCAAGGACGCCATTCAACAGCTAAACAAAGATATGTCACTTGACATTCTCAAATTCATCCTTAAGAAATTTGATACAGACTACCCTGGCTGCTTGAATCTCTTTACTCAAGTAAATGACACTGAAGATGATGATTTAGACCTAGAAGAGGACAATACACCTGTTCTACCTACAAAGTCTCCCCGACAGCTCGATTGTTCTCATGAGGAACAATCTAATAAAAGACGAAGAACATCGGGAGGTGAACTGGAAGATAATACATCAGCTCAACAAAATCAGATCTCCCAAGACAGAAAAGAAAAGGTCCCTCCAGTTATCCTTCGAGACAAAGACAAATGGACCTCAGTCTCAAGATCCCTAGGAGAACATAATATCAATTTTTCCTGGGCAAGAAATACGGAAGAGGGTGTAAAGATCCACCCTAACACTGTCACCGATTATCGCTTGATGACCAAATTGTTTGACAACTCCAAACTGCCCTTCCACACCTTTGCGCTAGCAAGCGAGAAGAACTTTAAGTTCTTCTCGCTAGCAAGCGAGAAGAACTTAAAGGTAGTTCTAAGAGGAGTGGCTGAAGGCATCTCAACTGATGAGTTTACAGCTGACCTCATCAATCAAGGACTGACTCCAACCAAAGTCACTAGAATGTTGAGGTCAGATAAAACACCAATGCCACTGGTGTTGGTCGAAATCTCTAATACACAAAAAAGCATCTATGAATTAACGGACATCTGTAAGCTTAAAATCACAACCGAACCTCTAAGGAAGAAGGCATCGGCAGGGCAGTGCCACAGATGCCAAAGGTTCGGGCATGCCCAAAAACTGTGCAGAGCTGCATATAGATGCCTAAAATGCGGTGAGGGTCATCAAACCAACTCCTGCACCAAACCCAGGTCAACACCTGCCTGTTGTGCCAACTGTAAAGGACCACACCCCTCTAATTACAAGGGTTGCCTTTTCCATCCAAAAAACCGTGGATCATTAAGAAGTAACCACGCTCCTCCAAGAAATGACACAATGCACATCCAAGAAGTTCGCCCTCCAGAACATATTACCTCACATTCAACATCACAGGAAGGCACTAGACCCTCAACCATGTCCAAATCATATGCAGAAGCGGTAAGAACCCAGACTTCTTCATCACAAGAGCGAACAAGCTCTAATCTCACCTCAGCTTTAACCTCGTCACTTGCAACAATGCTGCATGAATTCAGCAAAGCAAGCACCTCACCATCCTCCAGAAAAAGATTCTACCTAGAAACCCAATCCATATTAACAGCTCTCTATAATGTTTAAACAATTTAAACCAAATTCTCTCATGATAACAGCATGGAATGCCAATGGCTTAACAAACAAAATTCTCGAGCTGCAAGAATTTGCAAAAAGATACAATCCAGACATAATCCTGATCAGTGAATCCCACCTCAGACCATCAAACAATCCAAAACTAAGAGGTTATATTTTATACAGGACAGACAGACTTAACTCTAGTGGAGGTGGAACAGCTATCTTTATCAAAAATTATTTAAGCCACAACTTGCTGACCAACCCCCAAACTCTAAACCTTGAGGTGACGGGTGTGGAGGTGCACACAAATAACGCTGGCAAACTCAAAATCTACGCAGCGTACAATCCTCCCAGTATTCCACTATTGACAGCAGACTTAGACTCCATCCTCGGCTCCACAGATTCCATAATTATAGCTGGAGACCTTAACTCTAAACATACGGCTTGGTTCAGTTCGTCAATCAACACCAAAGGTCGTACCTTATACAACTACACATTACTCAACTCATCAATAGTAGCTGGACCCACTGAGCCCACCCACTACAGCCCATCAGGAAGTTCTGATGTATTAGACATAGTTATCCTCAGAAACATCAAATATCAATACCAGCTGGAGACAGTAGAAGAGCTTAACTCAGATCATAATCCCATCCTACTCAGGTTAGGACTTCAAGACCAACTCTTTCCCAATCATTCTTTCATACCATGGGACAAGCTCTCTAAGGTTCTTCCAATCCACATCGGTCCTCCCCCTGTCATTCGTAAAAAAGAAGAAATAGATCAAGCTGTAAATAACTTAACTAGGCAAATCAACACAGCAATAGCATCAGTCACTCAAACCACTGTCTTCCACGCTTCCAAGATCCCAGAAGAGATAATGGACCTGATTAGAGCCAAAAACAAGGCCAGAAAGCGATATCACAACACCAGAGCCCCGCAGGACAAAGCAACCTTAAACACTTTGAACAGACAGGTTCGAGAAGCCCTCCAGATCCACAGAAACTCCAAATGGGAAACCAAACTGAAAGAAATCAACCCAGAAGATAACTCCACGTGGAAGTTTGTAAAATCTCTTTGTACCAAAAGACAACCTCTTCCCCATTTAAAGACCAATCTTGGAGTTGCACACACAGATGAAGAAAAAGCAGAAGCCCTAATTGACAATCTGGAAAATCAATGCAGCCCATCTTATGCAAACTTAAATATCAATCTTATTTACAAAGTCCATCGTAAAGTTAGAAATGCACTAAGTCAGCTTAAGGATGATTCAGAAACCATCACCCCCACATCTCCAACAGAAATAATAAATATCATTTCCCATCTGAAGAATAAAAAGGCCCCCGTCCCTGACGGCATTACCAATAGAATAATAAAGCTACTCCCACGGAAAGCCATAATTCATCTAGTTAATATTACCAATTCCATCTTAAGATTCCAATACTTTCCCTCTGATTGGAAAGTCGCGGACATTATACCTCTGAAAAAACCTGGTAATAACCCACAACTTCCCTAAAGCTACAGGCCCATCAGTCTTCTTTCCTGTCTTGGCAAAGTAACAGAAAAGGTCATCCTATCAAGACTACAAACAGCTGTGGACCAACAGAAAATAATCCCAAATGAACAATTTGGGTTTCGCAAAGCTCACAACACAGTGCAACAAATTCACCGACTAACAGAACATATCACTCATGGCTTTAACTGGCACCTTCATACTGCTGCTGTATTTTTGGATGTTGCCAAGGCCTTTGATAAGGTCTGGCATCAAGGCCTTATCTTCAAACTAATTGAGAACAATATCCCAATTAAACTAGTGAAACTCATATATTCATATATCAATGAAAGATACATGCAAGTAAAACTCAACGGAATTGTTTCTTCAAGGCGCAGAATCCTGGCGGGAGTACCTCAAGGTTCTCTTCTGGCCCCAATACTTTTCACAACTTACATGGCAGATGTTCCTCTCAACCCAAAAACTACTACGGCTCTTTATGCCGACGATACCGCTATTCTAGCCAGATCGCTCAGCCCTCACCTGGCAATCACTAGACTCCAAGGAAGTATCAACGAGCTAGCAAACTGGTTCACCAACTGGAGAATTCAAGTAAACCCCCTGAAAAGCTCAGCCATGATGTTTTCAAGAAGAAAGATCTGCAACAAAGAAGACATCCTGCTCTCTGGTCAAAAGATCCCATGGCATTCAGAGACCAAATATCTTGGGGTATTGATGGATAAGAAACTCCTTTTCAACAAACACATCAATCTCGTTTGTTCCAAATCTTCCAAAGTCATAGCTCAGCTCTACCCATTGATCAACCGCAAGAGCAAATTGAACCTACATAATAAACTGCTTCTTTACCGGATGGTAATACGTCCAGTCATCACCTACGCCTCACCAGCATGGAGTCACACTTCAAGATCAAACATTTCAAAATTGCAGAGAATCCAAAACAAATGCCTTAGGATGATCCTGGATGCACCGTGGTTCGTCAGAAATTCACAGATTCACCGAGAAACCGGCATTCCATACATCTCCTCCCTTCTTCGTGATCTTGAAGAAAAATTCTTCGTGAAGTCTAGTTCACATTCAAACCCACTAATCGTGCAAGCTGTCAATTACAATGAGACTGATTACTACAAACACAAAAGACCGAAGGCTATTCTTCTCTCAACTGATCATAGCTAACACTACTGCCCTCAGAGGGCGAGCTTAATTGCTCACAAATCTCCCATTCCCAAATAACTCTCATTACAGATAAAGGGGAATATGAAAAGCACTTGTGCTTCACCCATCCTGGGTGAAGTCAATGGTAAATACTGTTGTATAATCACACCTTTTCAAACTTGAAAAAAAAATAGTAAACTACAACATGTAAAATTACACAACTTATGTAACTCTGAACAATATAATTGTAAATTATTATTATGATTGTTATATAAAAAAAAAAACTGTGATCATCATTACTATTTAAATCTCATTATATGTAGCACAAAGTGCTGAACCTTGTAAAATAATATACTGAATAGATGATCATTGTACATATGTAAATATTTGAAAGAACAAAAAAAATATATATATTATTATTATTATTGGCAACTCCAAGGAGCCATTAGACTCATCGAGGGAGGCCTTGAACATCACATCAATAACAACCATTCGACATTCGCACAGTATCTATCAATCTTTGCTTTGAATTCATTTACAGTCATGGCACCCACAACAGACTCTGGCACCTCATTCCACTGATTCACCATTCTCCAAGTAAAAAACCTAGTTCTAACATTATTTCAAACTACACGCTTGCTCAGTTTCCATGGAAGGCCCTAGTTTTCTCATCACGAGACCTGTTCTGAAAAATTTTCTCTGAATTAATCTTGTTGAAATCATTCAGTAATTTGAATGTCTCAATCATATCACCCCTTTCCCGACTATCAACTAATATCTGTAACCCATAGATCTTAAACCTGTTCTAGTAAAGTTAATTCCATAGACCAGATATCATCTTGGTCACTCGCCTCTGGATCCTCTCCACCTCCTCCCCTTCAAGAAGAAACCCAGAGGCCCAGATCTGGGCACAGTAGTCTAGATGGGATCTTATCAAGGCTCGATACAGAGGAACAATAACCTGTTTGTGTCTGCTTGCTAAAGTATTTTTCAGCAACCAAGTGATTTGCTGATTTAGACACTTTTGCGATGTGCCCCTAAACTTCAACTCCTTTTCCACCATCACTCCCAAATCCCTGGCTTCGTCAATCACCTGGAGTACGGTTCCACCAATGTGATATACTGCTGCTAATAATTTCAGCCCAAAATGCATAACCGTACATTTTGCAACATTAAATTGACATCCATTCTCCTTAGCCCAGTCCTCCAGCCTATCCAAATCATCCTGCCAAATTTCGACATCATGTGCAGTCACTATTGCCCTACCGAACTTTGTATCATCAGTAAACAAATTAACAGTTCCTCTCAGATCCTTTCCTATATGGTAATGAACAAATCGAACAGTACTGGTCCATGAACAGAACCCTGCAGCACACCACTAGTCACGGGCCGTCTCTACTCCTGAATAAACCACCCTCTGATATCTCTCCATCAATCACCCTCGTATCCATCTCACCAACGCTATATCCATTCCCATTTTGTGCAGTTTACTGATTAAATTTCATGTGGTATCCTGTCAAAGGCCTTAGCAAAGTCCACTAGAATCATTGTAAACCTATTACCCTTATCCAGTTCAGCCGTCACTGTGTTATAAAACGTGAGCAAGTTACTGAGGCATGATCTATCCTTCGCAAAACCATGCTGTCCCCCATACCGTATCCCATTTTCATCTACCCAATCCTGTATTTTTCTCTTGACTATTTTCTCCAAGACCTTGAAAACGATTCCTGATATGCTGATCGGTCGGTAATTTACAACAGCAGTCTTGGAACCTCCTTTATGCAGTCGAATTATTTTTTCCTCATTCCACCACCTTGAGACTAACCCAGACCCAAGATTCAAATTAAACAAAATGTTCAAGGGCACTGACAATTCTTTAGCGATTCAAGTACGACAAGAACTGGTATACCATCCAATACCAGAGATGTGTTGACATTTAGGATTTGTAATGAACTATTCACCTCCACTTCGTTCACCACAATTCCCGTATAAACTGTTGGTTCTTTTAATTCCTGCAATGTGACTACCTGAATGATATACTCTTGCAAATTGCTTGCTCAGTAATTCCACTACATCAACTGATTCGTTACCTCCCTACCGTTGGCATTCTTTAAAATCATTCTGCCGTATACATTTTTTCTTTTACTTGCAACATATCGAAAAAACTGTTTGGGATTCTCCTTATCCTGCATGGCTAATTTCATAATCCGCGTTTGTATTTCTTACCATATTCGCTACCCTTCTGGCCTGCGCTTTATACCGTTCATGTGCCTTCTGGTCACCTTTCTCCTTAAACTCCCTCCACAGCTGTTTCTTTTTTTGCAGCTCAAGCTTAATGGTATTATTTATCCATTTAACCCCCACTTGATTTATTATTCGGACTCCAGGTATATAGTCAACCATTGCCTCATACAAACACTTCTTAACCACCTCCCATGCACTATCAACATCCAGCCCTTGCAGTTTTACATGCCATGGCACTGAACCAATCAAACTCCTAAGCTTGTCATACTTACCAGCCCAATAATTCCACATGCACCCTGTCTTACTTGTAAATCCCACACCTTTAGCCACCTCCAAAGTCAAGACCCTATGATCACTCTCACTAATTGGTGGCAAAGTGGTCATATTCGTTACAGCCAACTTCTCAGATACAATTACTAGGTCAAGCACTCTCTCTGACCCCTAGTATTTTCCATTACATGCTGTCTCAGATAGTTATCCCTTAATAACCGCATAAAACCCAATAATTTCCTCCTATGTATCTTCTCCTCCTTCCAATCAATGTTACCATGGTTAAAATCTCCTATAATAATTACCCTCCTTCCAATCAATGTTACCATGGTTGAAATCTCCTATAATAATTACCCTCCTTCCACTCATTTCTTCCATTTGCTTATGCATACTATCTCCACCATCTATTCCATCACCTGGTCTATAGTAGCACCCAATTGTATATTTTGATCTGCTAGCTTCAATCTCACACCAAATAGCCTCAAATGTGTTTTTTTCTCTATCTTACAGTTCAACTTCTATTCTCCGCTGCAGTTCATCAGCTATCATCAATAACACTCCCCCCCCCCAATTTATTCTCCTTGTCACTCCTGAACACACTATTCCCCTCATACTCAATCCCAATAGCTATATCATCTTCTGTCAGCCATGTTTCACTAATGCCAATAACCTGTGGCCCAAAGGTGACAACCAAGGCCAAAAATTCTTTCTTCTCGTTCCTAATACTTCTGGCATTAGTATACATGAATTGCAGAAGCCCATTTGTCCCATCCTTATTTTGATGACTTATACTAACTATCCCATCTGATTTGTTATCCTTCGTACTCGTTCGGGCATATTACACACACTCATACACTCAACTGTCTCCTTTCCCCCCTTAATAACTCTAGTTTTCCCGATTCTGCACAATCACTTCCACTTCATTCAACAACACCTTTTCAAGTCGCCGTACACCAAATCCATTGAAATGCAAACCATCCATCTTATATAAATCCTTTGGCCCATCGAACTCACTCTACACATCCACAAATCCACTCCACTCCTCCTGCATAATCCGCGCATAAAATCATTAGCAGTTATGGCCCTCCTTCTATACTCTTCACTGTCATACCGCGGTTACAGACTAACGATCCTCACTCTCTCACTTTTCTCTTTTGCTACCTCATATAATTTCTTCAAATCCTCTCGCATAGCCATTTTGTCTGCTTTCAAGTCATTCGTCCTGCTACTACTATCAATTCTTTCGCCCTCTACTTTTCAACTCTAATAGACTCGCTTACATCCTTAATGTTCTCACCAGGATGGTACGATTTAGTCAAACTCTCAACTATCACACCTCTTACTAAGGAATCTCCGTACAGCACTCACTCTTTCATTTTGTTTACACTCATGATCATACTCTTATTTTTTTTTATCATACTTTTGCCGTTTATTAGTTGGTATGCTAGCTAAATATTTTTGCCAAGGCTCCAGCTGCCAATTCGCCCTATGGATATATCCATCAGCATGTACTGCATATTACTGATTCGAATTCCATGTGGTGCTCTGTCAAAGCCCTTAGCAAAGTCCAGCAGTATCACTGTAAATCCATCACCCTTATCCAGTTACCTCCCTATTCGGTTACCTCCGAATAGGGAGGTAACTGGATAAGGGTTCAGCCGTCACTGTATTACAAAACGTGAGCAAGTTACTGAGATATGATCTACCATTCACAAAACCCTGCTGTCCTTTATACAGTATCCGATTTTCATCTAACCATTCTTGTATTTTGCTCTTGACTAATATCTCCATAACCTTGACAACGATTCCTGATATGCTTATCGGTCAGTAATTTACAACAGCAGTCTTGGAACCTCCTTTATGCAATGGAACTATTTTCCCCTCTTTCCACCCACCCGGGTCCAGAGTTGAGACTTAAATTAAACAATATGATCAAAGGAACTAACAATCCTTTGCTGCTTCAAGTAAGACTCGAGCTGGTATACCATCCAATCCCACGGATGTATTTACATTAAGGTTCTGTAATATACTATTCAGTTCCATTTCATTCACTTCAATTCCTGTAACAGTCATTCGTTCTCTCATTCCTGCAATATCATGGCCTGGATGATATACTCTTGCAAAGTGTTCGCTTAATAATTCTACTATTTCATCTGATTTAGCAACTTCCCTGCCATCAGCATTCCTCAGAATCATTTTGCCATATACATTTTTCTTTTACTTGCAGCATATCGAAAGAACTGTTTGGGATTCACTTTAGTTTGCATTGCTAATTTCCTTTCATAACCTGCATTTACATTTCTTACCGCACTAGTTGCCTTTCTGTCCTGTGCTTTGTACTGTTCGTGTGACTGCAGGTCATCTTTCTCCTTGAATTTCATCCACAATTGTTTCTTTTTTTTTCAGCTCAAATTTAATGGTGTTATTAATCTATTTAATTCCCACTTGATTTACTCTTCAGACTCTAGGTATGCAGTCAGCCATTACCTCCCTCAAACCCCTTAACCACTTCCCATGCACTATACTATCACCATCCAGCCCTTGCAGTTTAACATGCCATGGCACTGATCGAAGCAATCTCCTAAGCTTGTCATACTTACCAGTCCGGTAATTCCACATGTACCCTGTCTTACTTGAAAATTCCACACATTTAGTCACTTCCCAGGTCAAGACCTTGGGATCACTCCCACCAATTGGTGGCAATATGATTATATTCATAATAGTCCATTGCTCAGATGCAATTACTAGATCAAGCACTATCGAACACCTAGTATATTTCATTACATGATGTTTCAGGTAGTTATCCCTTAATAACTGCATAAAATCCATTTCCTTCCTCCCATTTTTCTCTCCTCTCTCCAATCAATGTTACCACAGTTGAAATCCCCCATAATAATTACCTGTCCTCCACTCATTGACTCCATTTGCCTAGGCATACTCTTTCCATCATCTATTCCATCGAATGGTCTATAGTAGTACCAACTGAAAATTTTGTTCTGCTGACCTCAATCTCACTTCAGACAGCCTCAAATGTGCTATTTTCGCTATCCTGAAGTTGAACTTCTATTCTCTTTGGCTGTAGTTCATCAACTATCATCAATAATACTCTCATTCTTTCATAACTATATCATCTTCTGTTAGCAATGTCGCACTAATGCCAATAACTAGTAGCCAGGAAGAACCAACCAAGCCAAAAATTCCTCCTAATTCGGAATACTCCTGGCATTAGTGTACGCAAAATGCAGAAATCCCCTAGCCGCACCGCTATTTTGATGCTTTATACTAACTATCCCATTTTGGTTTGTTATCCTTCGTCCTAACTTAGGCATATTCTTACACTCAACTGCCTCACAGATGTCTGCATGTCCACTTAATAGCATTCCCACCCTCCCTAAAAGCTCTAGTTTCCCTGATTCTGCACATCTACTTTCACTTCATTCAGCAACAGTTTTTCCAGTCTCCGAACACCAAATCCATTCAGATGCAAACCATCCTTCTTGTGTAAGTCCTTTTGCACGTCAAACTCACTCCATAAACTTCACACCACTCCTCCTGCATAACCTACGGATAGAGTCATTCGCAATTATTGCCCTCAATCTCAACTCTACTCTGTCATACCGCGGCAACAGACTAACTATCTTAACTCTCTCACTCTTTCCTTTTGCTACCGCTAGTAATCCTTTCAAGTCTTCTCTCATAGCAAATTTTTCACCTTTTAAATCATCCGTTCCGTTTCACCTTATGCTTCTGTGCTCTAATAGCCTCACTTACATTATTAATTTTCGCACCGGAGAGCGCGATTTTGTCAAACTCTAACTATTACACCTTTTAATACTGAATCACCATATAATACTCGCTCCTTAATTTTTCCTTTCACTCCCAATCATGTTCTCATTTGTCTTATCACGCACTTGCTTCGTTCTGTTAGCTGATCCACTCGGTAGACATTTATGTAATCGTTCCAGCTGCCACTTCGCCCTATGTATCACTTCGCGCAGCCGAGCTGTCTCTCTCGTTGCAGCTAACTCTTCGTTTTTTTTTATCAGTCAAACCATTCTCTCGCTCTGTACTTTTACTTTCACCATCGACTGTATCACTTTTAAACTCACGCTCTATGCTATATGGCGTTACATCACCATTTTCTATTCGCATTCTGACTTTCATCGACTACGTCAATCTCGTGACCAGAGACACACTTCAGATCCTTATAATGGTCATTTAAGTCAGAGAAATACACGCAAGTAAGCATTTAGCTTAATGAGGCATTGACTTATCATGATGTTATTTTAATAATTTCAAAAAATAACATCACACCCAGGGCCGTCATCAGATTAGATCTCGCCCTCAGGCAAACATTTAAATATCGCCCCTGATCGATTATAAGACAAAAATATAAGAAAATCTCTAAATGCTACTTTGTTTTTATTAAAAGAGAAAAATTAATGCAAAACAATTACATAATAATATTAATTAAATGTTTGCTCTACGGGGATATCGCACAATAAACCTGTTTATAAGCTATTCTAAATTTATATTATAAGCTATGTCCACCTCTATTGATGTAGTTTCTAATACAACAAATCTTTCTTGGGGCATTGCTGTTCGCAAATAATTTTTAATCAGTTTAAGCTTGGAAAAATTTCTTTCCGCACTTGCTATTCCAAACTTTTAAACGTGTTTAAACTTTTTTTCCTGTGCCAGGTTATACGCGAACCTTTATTATTTCATTTTTCGTAAAGTAATATCAGGGGTAATACACCTTTCATATATAACGCTTTTCTTTTGTATTATTTTTGAGAGAATATTTAATTATTCAAATAACTCTTGTATCTACATCAGATGCTATAATATATCTTGTTGATGTAATATAGCGCCAAGTGAGGCAGGCTGCCTCTATGCAACACCCTGTCGATGGTATTGGCAGTAATTTATGAGATTTGAGGTATGTAATGAATAATCCTTCACGAATGACAGAGAAGTGAAAGCAGGGCACGAAAAGAGCAATGGCAGGCAAGTAGAGATGTAGAGATAGAGCTGCTATGAAGATGTGCATATGATTGGTGGGGTATTAACAAAAGATCCCGCGATTAAAAGATAAAAGCACGCCGACAATTGAGTTGAAATGCTAATTCTCCTCAACCGAATTCCATAATATGTGAAACCGTCATCACAACATTCACTATATATTTATTAGTTTTAACCACTTCACCGGCGTCATGGATCAAATACGCATCCTCATATGCTTCGTATCCATCATATATTTCAATGTAATATCAATGATATTATAATTTTAATATGCACTTCACATCCATGATAACTTTGACGTCTATAGACGTCTTGGCCGGTAGCGTGGGTAACCAAGTTTGCGGATTTTAACAAGGTCTGTTGAATTTTATTGCTGCAGTTTGAGCTCGAGGGAGGACTACTGGCATATATTTAATTTTTAGTTAGACACTGTGTTTGCCGGTGTAACATATGGTTTTGCTTGAGTCTATACAGCAGTTTCTGTGGGAACGGGATCTGTGATTCATTGGTTAGTGCCGTTTTTATCCCGTTGTCTCTAATCGCGCTATTTTTTGAGAAATATATTACCCAGACTGCAAATGTCTCTGTATCTTGTTCAGTGATATAATAAAACTACTTATTGTGTGGAATTTTTTCTTGACTTTAATGTATAAGACTATTACACCTTTTTTTATATATAATGTTTGTCTAGTAGCTTTATTTTTTTCGTCCTACATGTTTCGCCAATTTTTCTATCGGCATCTTCAGGGAATACAAACTAGTAAGCTAAATGAAGGTAACAGACTAGGTTATAACTGATGGTTCTAATTCACACAAAAAATTAGTATTGCGCATGACAATGCGCGTGTCTCGCGAACGTGATTTATTCGTTATGGCGCATGATGTAATTGTCATGAAAGTTCATTTCTTTGATGTTTAATGATCTGATTAATGATCTTTCCAAATTTCTGGTAAGGTTAGACCTTGATTCTTGTCTAGGTTTTGCTTGAGTCTATACGTGATGACGTCCAATACAGCAGTACTATTACGATTCCATTTGTCAGCAGCATTTCCAAAAAATTAGCTAACCTTCTAAAACCACATAATATCAGAGTAGCATTCAAGCCAATCAACACTATTCGTAAATTTTTAAGATTTTTAAGATTTTTAAGATCCTCATCCATTCTACAAGTACTTCTAGAAGCTTTGAAACGAGAAAGAAAGAACACATAGGATATGTCAGAAACAACAGACAAGACATTTCAGGCCTTTCTTGCCACTTTGCCTCTACTAACCATCACATTGAGTGGGATAAGAGCCTTATGCCCTATATAGAAGATAACTACCATTCAAGAACCTTTAAAGAAGCAGCTACAGTCGCCCGTAAAACTGAAAACCTAAACAAGAATCAAGGTCTAACCTTACCAGAAATTTGGAAAGCTTTAATCAGATCATTAAACATCAAAGAAATGAACTTTCATGACAATTACATCATGAGCCATAACGAATAAATCACGTTCCCGAGACACGCGCATTGTCTCGCTCAATACTAATTTTTTGTATGAATTAGAACCATCAGTTATAACCTATTCTGTTACCTTCATATAGCTTACTAGTTTGCATTCCCTGAAGATGCCGATAGAAACATTTGCGAAACATGTAGGACGATAAAATAAAGCTACTTGACAAACATTATATATAAAAAAAGTGTAATAGTCTTAAAACTACTTATTTTTCTTGCATGTGCAGTCACTATTGGCTACTGGGGAGGGCGTGTGGTTTACCACGGGGAGTGAGTTACTATCGCCTTGATGTGAACGTGTTTAAACTTTTTTCATGTGCAAAGTATACGCGAAACTTTTTAATTTCTTTTTTCGTAAAGTAAAATCAGGGGTGCGAGTTCACTTTTCTGTTGTATAATTTTTGAAAGAATTTTTAATTCTTCAAATAAATCTATTACAACTACATCAGATGTGAAATATCTTGCTACTCTAATACACCGCCTGCCTCAATGAAGCAGGCCGCCTCTATGCTACACCCTGTCGATAGCTGACGACACCATGCATGGCTACGCGCTGTTTCCTGCAGAGAACCACGTTTTTGGTGTGGCAATTGTATAATGGAAGCTAATGTAAACCATAATCAAATTAATTGTTTGCAAAATAGTTAAGTGTAAAAGTTTTTCTGACGACACAAATCAGGAACTCTGAACAATAAAACGTAGAAAAATTCGTTATTAACCAATCTCCATCATCAGCTACAATGATAATGCAATTTTCGCCAAAACTGGATTATTACGTGGCGCGAGATTAATTAATGACCATGCTGAATTGCTACACAATATTTTAAAAATAAAATAGGTATTATTTACTACTCACTGACCGAAGAAAACTAGCAACCGGTTAGAAAGAAATGGCATAGTTATTTCGTTCCATTCTTACTTGTTCAATTATTCTACTTATTTTGCCGCTTTGTTATATGTACTAATTAATATTTGTAATTAATCTTCTGCTTGTAAAATTACATCATCATCAAATCCAGTTATTCATAATGCTTCATGTTCTATTTCCATTCCACAATGAACTAAATGCTAAACTGCATTGCAGAAAATTATGATCAAATGAGGAGAATATTAGGTGGATCCTCAGTGTTCATTGCTAGATAGAAAGGATACCAGCTGTGCATGAGTAGCACTAAAAATGCGTAAACGAAACAACAGCAGAGTATAGTTATTATTCTTTCAGCATTCTTTCCTTTATTTGCAGAATAATGATACATTTTTTGGATTGTCTTTAGTTTACAACGCCAGTTTCTTTTCATTTTGGGTCTTAGCTTTCATTCCAGTGCTATACTTTGAGTGACCTGCTGCAATCATAACTGGTCCTCCTTATATCCACGTGGTATTCCTTCCACACCATCTTCTTCTTGAGAATGAATACAATACGAACGAAATTTATATGCAATTTTATTAGGTAAGAGATTCTCAAGAAGATGATGATGTGGAAAGAATGTGCATCCACAGAAGCAGCAAAGAATACTCTTAACAAAACGACAAGAAAGAAAAATTTAAATTCTTGTCAGAAGATGCTATTCAAATAGCAGACGAAAGAAGAAAATGAAACAAAGAAAGGATTAGACAACTGAGTGCAGATTTTCAAAGACAAGCTTGGAAAGATAAGGAAAAACATCTAAACCAAAGGTGCAAGGAAATTGAAGAAAGCAATATTATGGATACAACAAGAGGTGTGTTTAGAAAAAATGAATGATGTTATGGGACCTTTATCCCTTTATCCCTAGGGATTGTAAAAATTAATTCGTGTAAGTGTCTGGTGAAAGAAGAAGTAGTGAAAAAAAGATGGAAAGTGAATGTAGAGGTTTTGTACAAGAAAGATAATGATATTGACGGAGAATTTGAAAGGAGAGAATTTGTTGAGGAACCCATGATAATGAAACGTGAAGTGATATCAGCAATGGAACAACTGCCAAAAGGAAAAGCTTCAAAAGCTGTCAGCGGAATTATTGAGAGCAGCTGAGGATGAAGTAGTGAATATACTAAATGAAAATTGTCAACAGGTTTTGGAAGAAAATATACTGTCTTAGAGATTGGAAAAATCAGTATTCATCCAATCCCAAAAAATCCCATGCCAGAGATTGTGATAATTATAGAACCATCACTTTCATTTCACATACAGCAAAAGTTACCTGAAAGTGATCCAAAGATTGAAGCCCTATGTGACTAGAGAAATTCTACAAGAACAAGCAGGCTTTTGGAGACGTAGTGCAACGAGAGACCAAATAGCAAATATGACTGGATTATGGAAAGACAAGCGAATTTAAGAAGGAAGTATTCATTCGTTTTATTGATCATAGTCTGTTGTGGCCCACACAATCAAAAGCTTTCAAAGGAAAGCTTTTGATTGTGTGGATCACAACAGACTGTGATTTTAATGAGATCAATCGGAATACCTGAACATCTAATTCTCTTGGTAAGAGGGCCATATAATAACCCAGAAGCTTCAATTAAAACCATGTTTGGAGAAACAGACAGCTTTTATTAGGAAAAGGGGTGCAACAAGGTTGTTTACTGACGCCCTGCCCTTCAAAAATTTAAAGTGATTATATTATGAAAATGGCTGATTTAGACAAAGATCCAGATGGAATTAAGATTGGTGGAAGGAAAAAAGTTAGGATTTAAGATATGCCGATGACACTACCCTCAAAGTAGAAACTAAGAAAGATCTGGAGCAGTGGATTGCATTTGATAAGAAGGAAGGTAACAAACTGGGCTTAATTTAAACATCAGCAACACAAAAGTGATGGCTTCTGGCAATTTAAATCAATTTATAATAGAGGGAGATAAAATAGAATTCGTTCAAAGTTCTGATTTACTGTGGTCCAGAATCAGAAATGATGGTAAATATGAAGATGAAATTAAAAGGATAGTCTTGGAAAAAAGCGATGCTGAATCTGACAAAATTATGAAAGATATAGGGTGAGTAAGGCCACGAAAGTTAGAATTGTCAAATTAATGGTATTTTCAGTAGTGATGTGAGGATGTGAAATCTGGATTATTAAAAAGAAAAATAGACAGCAATTGATTCATTTGAATTAGGGGTGTGGAGGAGACTATTAAGAATCTTATGGACTGCAAGAATTACTAATAAGAAGGTTTAGAGAATATAAATACAGAATGCTCATTAGAGGGAATGATCGCTAAAGAGAAGTTCATGCATTTTGGACATAGTATGCGAGCTGATGAATCGGAAAAGGCAGTTATGTTGGAGAAGATTGAGAAAATGAGAAGACAAGGAAGACCACAAACGAGTTGGACGGAAAACATAAAATAACTTGCCAACTTGAACTTGCAATTACTGAAAGAAATTATAAGAGTTTGGAGAGTAGGATGTAGGATGGAGAGTCTTTGTTCACAAGATCGCCAAGAGTCTGAAACGACTGGTTGGTACATAACAATAACAACATCTGGTCAGAAGTGAAGTAACGTCTTGAGCAAAAGAGAAATCCTAATTTTTTAGAAGCTGCAGATTCAATGGTTGCAATGTGTTTATGTCAGGGTTATTCCAAGAAGAAAAACCTTATTCGGTCTGGAAATTTGAGTGTTGTCAAAATTATATTTATTATATATTATTATTTTTTAAACTTGGTTTTAATCCTTTTTCCCAAGTAAGCAAACATACAAGTAAGTCAAGTTTGCGCTTGAACATGGTTTAGGTCTGAGGCAACTCGTGGTAAAGGGACTTGAACTATGTTCAAGTGCAAACTTGACTTATTTGTCTGTTTGCTTACTTGGGAAAAAGAATTAAAACCAAGTTTAAAAAATTACTTGGTATCTTTAACAATACAGTATACCAAAGGTAAAACTTTCTACAGCTTTCTCTCATTCTGAAGTTTTCATTTATTAAGGTCAAAGCACCTTGTGGCAACTTGTTTAGGTAAAATTTATAAGTTCTGCATTACTTGAACCTTGGCATTACACAGAGGATCAATCAATATGGAAAATGATGAAATCACTCCGTTCAAAGCGTTTTGCATTTCCTCCAATCCAAGGTGAATCTAATGTTGTCTACAACGACGAGGAAAAAGCTGTAGCATTTGCTGACAGTTTAGAAAAACAATGCAGCCCCAATTATATCAATATAGATATAAATTTCATAAGTAAAATTCACACCCAAGTGTGTAAAATAACTCAAAACGCCTCAATCAAATCCAATAACAAATCCGTGTCACCAACAGAAGTATATGAGATTTTAAGAAAACTAAATAACAAAAAGGCTCCGGGTCCAGATGGAATAACAAACAAGGTACTCAAGTTACTTCCCCGCAAAGGGGTTATGCATCTAGTAGCCATCATTAATGCCATCCTCCGGCTAAATTATTTCCCACAGCAATGGAAAATTGCCGACGTTTTCCTAATTCCCAAACCTGAAAAAAATACACAGTTTCCTGAAAATTACAGACCAATTAGCCTTCTTTCATGCATAGGTAAGATAGCCGAACATGCTATTCTCACACGGGTTCAAGAGACAACAGATATCAACCATATAATTCAAGATGAACAATTCGGCTTTAGGAAATATCACTCCACAACGCTACAAATGTACAGAGTTATCGAACATATAACCTAAGGGTATGAATGGCACCAACACTCTGGCGCAGTTTTCCTGGACATCACTCAAGCATTTGATAGAGTGTGGCATCATAGACTAATTTTTCAACTACACGAAGTTGGTATTCCATTGCCACTAATTCTGCTTATCAAATCATATCTAAATAACAGAAAATTTAAAATAAAACTCAACGGTATAAGATCCACAGAGAGGAGAATCACGGCCGGAGTCCCTCAACGCTCTCTGCTATCTCCCCTACTCTTCTCCATATACATGGCAGATCTCCCCAAACTGTCTCCAGCTATCACCGCTCTGTATGCCGACGACACATTCATTATAGCCAGATCCCTCCGTTCACACCTGGCCACAATCAAGCTGCAGAGAGCATTCAATGAATTGGAGGATTGGTACACCAAATGGCGTATCACAATTAATCCAAACAAAAGCTCTGCAGCTTGATTATGGCCAAGCTGCAGAGTTCGGTTCTGCTTTACGCCAGACGTAAAGCAGAACCGAATACAAGCATACAAATGTTTGGTAAAATCATCCCTTGGCGCAATTCTACCAAATATCTGGGAATTCATCTTGATAGACGTCCAAACTTCAAGTTACATATGGATAGTGTTGCAACTAAGGCAAGTCAGACTATAGCAGAGCTATATCCACTTTTGAATAGGAACAGCTTCCTAAGAATAAGCAACAAAATCCTCCTTTTCAAATCGGTAATCAGACCGCAACTAACTTACGCCTCTCCAAACTGGGGTCACACGACTAAAAGCAACATCAACAGACTTCACATAATACAGAATAAATGCCTAAGAATGGCATTTAATGCCCCATAGTTCATCAGAAACATCCAGTTACATCAAGAAGCCAATCTTCCAGATATTAAGACCTACATGACAAGCATTGCGGAGAAATTCTTCACAATCACGGATAATCACCAAAATCAGCTAGTTCGACAGGCAGCGGACTACAAAACCTCAGATCGTTTCAAACATAAAAAACCGAAATCCTCCATCGCAAGAGAAAGCTGATACAGCCTCAATGCTCAAAATGAGTAGGTAAATTACCCACAATAATCTCATCACCCACAATCTAAAATCCAGATGAAGGGATAAAGAGTCAAGGACTCAGTTCATCAACCAATTAAGTTCAAAGTTCAAAGTTCAAACCTTGGCATTTTTGGGTGTGGCTCCCACTGACGACACCTCAGTAAATGTCGAAACCGGTCTGAGTAGGGGCCCTTGCCTTTAATGCATAGCATCATACATCTCTGCGAGGGGGCGTGCTTTGCATTAGGGGAAATATTAAGGTGGTGGTGGGAGCCTGTGTAGCTCAGTAGAAGTAGCGCTTGCACTCTACAGCGCTTGACTGCACGACAAAAGGAGTTCCAATCTAGTCACCGAGTGGAGAAATTTATTCTAAGCCATTTCTCGACCGGTTTCAGAGTTAGCCGATCTCTGGCAGGGCTAGGGGGAAACTCGGGATTTTCGTCCCTCAAACTGAAGATAATCGGCCGTCGAACCCACACCATTTTCAGACATTAAATATATTGTGTCAGGGTTAGGGACCACCTGGTGGCGGCACTTACTAGCCGCCTTCTTCACTGCTTGCCGATTAATTAGTAATAGCCTTGAGCCAGCTATCTCTGATTGGCTACCAGTGGAGATTAAACTGCCCACTCAGTCTCCAAAAAGTTACATAGGGCTTAAAAACGGCATCGCCTACTCCCCTATATGGGTACGAAAAACGCGTTCGCTGATATTTTTTTTTTTTGAAATACTAAGGAAAGTGATCAGAGCTTATTCCACCTTTACCACGAGTTTCGACAGGTCTGAAAATACTCCAGTCGCAAACTTGGCTTGCTTGCTTGGTTTTGTTTACTTGGGAAAACAAGGATTAAAACCAAGTATATAAAATTTTTTGGTATCTTTAACATATACATACAGATATATGTATAATACACACATTATTTAACATGTACATATAGATATATATATATAACACATATTATATATATATATAGAAAGTTTTTTAACTTGGGTTTAATATATGTTAAAGATACCAAGTTATTTTAAATATAAACATGGTTTTTTACTCCATTTCCCAAGTGAGCAAATAGACAAGTCAAGTCAAGTTTGTGCCTGCAAGTGTTGCAAGTCTAGTTGACCATGCACGTAGTGCAAGTCCAAGGCAATTCATGGTAAAGGTAGAATAAGCTCTGATCACTATTCTTAATATTTACCCTTAATGCAAAGCACATCTCCTGGAGGAGATATATGATGTTATGTATTAAAGGCAAGGGGCCACTACCTAGACCGGTTTCGACCTTTATTGAGGTCTCATCAGTGGGAGCCAAGCTTAGAAATGCTGACTTTTAAGTAATACAGAGCTTATAAATATTTTACCAACACAAGTTACCATAAGGTGCTTTGACTTTATTAAATAAAAATCTCAGGATAAAAGATAGATGTAGAAAGTGCTTTAACTTCGGTATAATATATGTTATAGATACCAAGTTATATTTTAAATATCCAAGTTAAAAACTTTCTACATCTATCTCTCATCGTGAGATTTTGATTATATATATTATATATATATATATATACACACACACACACACACACACACACACACACACACACACACACACATATATATATATATATATATGTGTGTGTGTGTGGCGATTAGTTTTTACTCGGTTGTTATACATTTCAAAAAATAGATTTAATGACTCCAGGACCGAGATAACATATAAAGATTTTAATGATAAATACTACTAGTTTCGGCATATAGCAGCCTTCTTCAGGTATTTATAAAGGAAAGGAATACTAATAAACATTGAATTATTTAAACAAACTGGAAATTACAGGTACAAATTGCCTCACATAATCGATACATAAAAACGTTGTATTTTTCAAGTTGTTCCAACTGGCGTGCCATTGTTTGTTGCAATTGTGCGTGCAAGTTCACGTGAACGCCAATATTGAATAACTGCAGCATGGCTATCTGGGATGTTATAACTTAAATTATTATTTAAGTGGACCGGGTTCAGTAGGATTTCCCTTGATTCTACGATTTTCCTTTCAAACTCATCTTCATCTTTTGTAAGAGAGACATCTCATACAAAAGATCTCATGCAACTGCGTTATCCAGTCATGTTCTTTTTTCAAATAATCCTAATGATGACCAACAAAGCCACTCTGTATGCTGGAATAGATCAGAAAATATTTTTCGCTGTGAAGATGAGTTTGAAAGGAAAATCGTAGAATCAAGGGAAATCCTACTGAACCCGGTCCACTTAAATAATAATTTAAGTTATAACATCCCAGATAGCCATGCTGCAGTTATTCAATATTGGCGTTCACGTGAACTTGCACGCACAATTGCAACAAACAATGGCACGCCAGTTGGAACAACTTGAAAAATACAACGTTTTTATGTATCGATTATGTGAGGCAATTTGTACCTGTAATTTCCAGTTTGTTTAAATAATTCAATGTTTATTAGTATTCCTTTCTTTTATAAATACCTGAAGAAGGCTGCTATATGCCGAAACTAGTAGTATTTATCATTAAAATCTTTATATGTTATCTCGGTCCTGGAATCATTAAATATATTTTTTGAAATATATATATATATATATATATATATATATATATATATATATATAAATAATATATATATATATATATAAATAATATATATATATATATATATATATAAATAATATATATATATATATATATATATATATATATATATAAATATATATATATATATATATATATATATATATATATATATTGACCGCACGACAAAAGGAGTTGGAATCTAGTCGTCGATTAGAGGAATTTTTTCTCAACCTTTTCTCGACCGGTTCCATAGTTAGTCGATCTGTAGCAAGCGCTAACGGGTTTTTCGTTCTTGAGATGACGCTGCTCAAAGATCTTTCGCGAGTTCTGTAGTGTATTTGATTTTTTTTCTCATTGTAAGTACTGTATTTCATACTTTGTAGGTTTATTCTTGCTTGTTACTAGCTTCTCATTCCATGTTATTAAATAATGAAACAGAGATCTGATAGGAAGACGGTTCGCGTTATGAAATATTTTGTGCATTTACACTATATTACCCATTACTGTGTGAAGGACCTGTGCGAAGCGAATCTGTTCTTGATCTAGTTTCCATTCCCTCCAATAAACGTAATTTTGATACATTGCATACCGATTAAGTTTCCTGCTGTTATCCTGTCACGTTATTATTCCAAAAATTGGCAATTGCATGTGTATCCCGTGGATAAAGAGTGCAGAGCTGTATTTTTCTTCTTCTTTTTTTGTGTTAGAGAAATTGAACGGGTAACTTGTAGTCTGATTATATTGAACTGCTACTTCATGCCATTTAAGCTCTGTATTAAGGTCTTATTTGATATTGTCTGTCCATTTCATTTGGGATCTAGTCCTTTTTCTCACACATTCTGGGTCATTTATTATAATCTTGTTGACCATGTGACTGTGCTGCTTCTGGCAATGTGGTGAAACCATCTTATTTTCCTTAGCACAGAATAGTGCTGAGAGGGATTGACTACAACCACTTCTTCAAACATGTCAAACAATGAAAAGACAGTTTATGACACTTGCACCATTGCAATTGTGTACTATTGTCATAAACTATCTTTTCATTGTTTGTGCAAGTGTCTCAGTACTTAGAATAGTTCAGCATCCAAGAAATATTCAGTAAACAATAGTCTTTTGAATAAAGTTAGCTTGTCAGTGAAATCCAATGTTCAACAAAAAATTGGAAGGTTAGAAGAACTGTGCTTCAGATGGGCTACTACCAGTCAGTCAGCAGCATAATACAGTAGCAGTCTGCAAATGGTTTTTTACAGAATTCCACTTCATTGAAATTAAAAACAAACACTTTTCACAGAAAACTTGCATGGAATACTTGAGAAAAAAAGATTGCCCTCTGTAGAAGTCCTGTTGTTCCTATTGTTTGGTGTTGATGATTTGTATGATCAGGAAATATCAGTAGCAGTGAATAGATCACTCAAAGATAGATTTTTGAATGAGTGACCTTGCCATACTTCTCTGGCCTGTTCAGTTACTAAATTTAAACCTAATTGATACACTTGCAACTTACTTCATCTGTGTGAGAATGCCATCATCATCCATTGGATAATGAAGCTTTTTGGAAACCATTAGACCTTTCCTCAGGTTTGATTTAAAAAATATGAAAAAAGTACTGTTGGTTATTCTAGAATGAGGTTCCCAGGTTACTTAATGTTTATCCTGTCTTTAATGTCAGTATGCTGTAGGTTTACAATCACAATTTTAGAATATTTATGGTTTCCATCTTAAAAGAAGACTACATTCATTCATTCAGCTACCCATTTGTGTTGTCGGCTCTGCTAATTCAGAGTGAAATTATCATGTGAGATAACTTTTTGTTGAATAGTATCTCTGATGCAAAAATGATATTTAGAGTGCAGAAAAATGCCTATTTCTATTTACTATTATTATTATTTTACTGTTCTACAAGAAGCTGACTCATCGCAGCAGGACACTCTACTCCACTCATCTAAACCATCTCTCCCACTACACACAATTACTATCAATGCCATCTATTGCTCACCACCAACAGTATTTTATGTCTGTAAATTGTGTGTTCTGAATGCCGATTTGTCTGTATGTAGAAAAAAGACTGCTACCTCCATATGAGATTGGCTAACTCACCTTCAAATGAAAAATTCATCTTCTAATGACAAGAATCGAGCTTAGGCCTTTTCCATTTAAAGGGTGCAATATACCATCATTCTTCCTATATCTCACTTTTGGAGCCCAATGCCTGATATCTATTGGCATGATTATAATTTACTTTTATATATGATTAAATTAAATTAATTTAATCATATATTTTATATATGATTAAATTAAATTAATTCATCACATCCCATAAATAATTTTTGAAACAGAATAAATAAATATATATTCATTTATAAAAGGAAATCCAAATTTTTTCATCCTGATGTTTAGTTGGGAATTTATTATTTCCTAAAATTGTTTTTTTATATATAATTAACTACCATTAGTATCATAAGTATTCGACCTTGTGTGAGGTTAGGTCAGTTATGCTAATTGAAGTATATTACTTGTTACTGTGGGTGAAGAGAACGATTTATTTAAATCACTATAGTATATTTGTTGCATTTCCACAGTTTCCTACATTTTTTTCCTCTGTGTGCTCTCTTAATGCTGGTTTGCTAAACATGTAACTCTGTAGTTACATGTCTTGCTTTTTAACTTTTTTGCCCACTGCATAATTTTTTTTTTTTGCAGTTGTTACCTTCGACACGCACTTTCCTCGATTCAATTTTTTTTTTTCTTTACATTTTGCCATTCTCACTACGATTGATTAGTGTTTACAAGCTAACACTTTCCCCATTAATATTGTATATCTGAATGTACATCTAAAAGTCATTGATTCTCAGAATTTTAGTACATTATTCTTTTCATTGTAATATGATCAGTGGCGTATTTAGATATTTCCTGCCGTTTGGCCTGCAGAAAGTGCCCTCCCTCTCATATTTAATGAACATGTTGATTTAAATGCATAAACTATTTATATCATAAATTCGTAATATAAATATATGCATATTATATATATATATATATATATATATATTGTGACTCACCCAAAATTGTCCTAGAATATTCTACATCTTTGCAGGCATAGACTTCTATGGCTAATTGGTTCAAAAGATATATTTCAGTGATTACACCACATTTTTTTATTATTCAGTTATATAAAACACTGAAATAATAGTTCCCGACAAGTTTCGTAAATCATAGGATTTACATCTTCATGGGATAAATAGCATAACTTAAAGTTTAAACAAGAGAATTAATAAATACAAATCATAACTGTCTGGCTATTCATAAAACTCAAATAACAGAATGCAGATATATAATTATTCACGTTGAACAATACTGGACGATGTCACGTGTTCTTTTTCTCGTTCATACAGTCCGAGCTCAGATTGAGGTAGATTTTTTATTAGAGCTGACCACGCTTGATGGAGAATTAAGCCTTGAATTTTATTGCATTGGGTTGGGTTTTTTAGCATATTAGCAGCTTCTTTAAATTTTCTTATACAACTGTTGTTTTCTATGTATGACATCATCGTTTTTTGCCAGAGTACATCGTGTCCAGTGGAAGTAGTATGAAAAGCAAGACCCGTTTTTTGTTCTCTTTTGTATTGTACGTCTTTTTGGTGTTCAGCCATGCGTATTTCTCCAGATCTTCCTGTCTGTCCTACGTAGGAAATCCCGCAAGAGCAATGGATTTTGTAGACTCCTGGTTTTTTAAGAGGATGATGAGGTGGTTTTGGTTGATGAAGAAATCTTGACATTTTTTCTATAGGAAGGAAGGCTACTTTTATGTTGTGTTTGTTCATTAATTTGGCTAGCTTATATGTAACATTTTTGATATAAGGAAGCGAGATTGCGTTTTTGAAATCCTGTTTTATTGTGTTGTTAGCTGGAGGCATTTTAAGGAATCTCTTAATGGTTTTTGTTTCATATCCATTCTGTTGGAGGATTTGTGTTAATCTTTCTTGTATACTGGAGATATTGTATACTCTGTCTCGAAGAGTTTTAATTAAGCTTATTTTTTTTTTAGGATGGTGGTGTGAGGTTGCATTTAGAAATCTTCCTGTGTTTGTCGGCATCCTAGAGTTTACTTTCTTCATTAACTTCTAATAGAATATCCAGAAAAGGAAGTTTTTTTTATTTTTTTCTTGTTCTGAAGTGAATTTTATGGTGAAAGTTTATTTTTCACTTGGTCAGACTATAATAAATTTAGTTTAATCCTTTATCCAAGTGTGTGCAAACAAAGTTTGCACCTGAAAGTATCTTCAGGACTGGGGTAAAGTGGTATACAACACCGGGCAACTCCTTGCAAAGGTGGAGCAAGCTACCAACAGTCCTATCTCAGTATCTCCCATAATGCAAAACACATCTTGCAGATATGTATAATATTATGCATTAAGGAAAGCGCCACTACCCACTAGTTTCAACCTTTATTGAGGTCTCTTCAGTGGGAGCCAGGCCCAAGTGGAGATACCAGGCAGAAGCATTAGCAAAGTCATCTCCTCCTATAGGAGCTGCCAAACGGTGTGCCACCTTTTTATTAAATTACTTTGGATTTAGAGAAAGATGTTGAAAGTTTATTTTTCACTTGGTCAGACTATAATAAATTTAGTTCAATCCTTTATCCAAGTATGTGCAAACAAAGTTTGCGAATGAAAGTATCTTCAGGACTGGGGTAAAGGGGTACAATACCAGGCAAATCCTTGCAAAGGTGAAGCAAGCTACCAACACTCCTATCTCAGTATCTCCATTAATGCAAAACCCTTCTCCTTGCGGATATGTATAACGGATATGTAAGGAGTTGCCCGGTGTTGTACCACTTTACCCCAGTCCTTAAGATACTTTCAGGTGCAAACTTTGTTTGCACACATTTGGATAAAGGTGTAAACTAATTTATTATAGTCTGACCAAGTGAAAAATAAACTTTCGACATCTTTCTCTAAATCCAGAGTAATTTAATAAAAAGGTGGCACACTGTTTGGCAGCTCCTGTAGGAGGAGATGACCTTGCTAATGCTTCTGCCTGGTATCTCCACTTGGGCCTGGCTCCCACTGAAGAGACCTTGATAAAGGTCGAAACTAGTCTGGATAGTGGCACTTCCCTTAATGCATAACATTATACATATCCGCAAGGAGATGTGTTTTGCATTATGGGAGATACTGAGATAGGAGTGTTGGTAGTATGCCCTACCTTTGCAAGGAGTTGCCCGGTGTTATACCACTTTACCCCAGTCCTGAAGATACTTTCAACCGCAAACTTTGTTTGCACACACTTGGATAAAGAATTAAGCTAAATTTATTATGAATTTTATGCTGTTGTGCAAATTGTTGAGATAATCTTTGAAATTGATAAGTTCATCTGTTGTTCCACTGAATATAATGAAAATATCATCCGCATAGCGTAGCCATATTTTTTTTTTTTATGGTAATTCTTAAGAGCGTTGTTTTCAAATTTTTCCATAAATAGGTTTGTTAATATTGGTGATAATGATGAACCCATGGCCAGTCCTTTTTGTTCCCAGATTCTCTCTTTTTAGGTGAAAAAAGTATTGTTTATACAATGTTTAAAAAGATTCAAGATGTCCGGAGGGAAGAGGTCTTCTAGGAGATTAAAAATTTCTTGTCTCGGGACTTTTGTAAACAAGCTGATAATGTTGAGACTTGCTAAGATACCAACACCTACAAACCCATAGACAGAGACCCGACTTGGCCTACACACAAAAAAACAAATGATCTAATAAAAAAAAAAGTGCCTCTCTGGATGGAAGAACTTAAAAAATACTTGCAATCAAAACATCCTTTGATACCAAGAATACGGTGTTCCAAAGATCCATACGACAGATATACCTTTAAGATCAATAGTAGATGGAAGAGATTCACTGATTTCCAATTTGGTGAAATACCTCACCAACATGATCTCACAACATATAGGAAAAACATCTTCCTTCATAAAAAAATAGTAAACATTTCATAGAAAAAGTGAAAGATATACATATTGGTCCAACTTAGCAAGTCTCGACATTATCAACTTGTTTACAAACATCCTGAGACAAGAAATTTTGAATCTCCTAGAACACCTCTTCCCTCTGGACATCTTGAATCTTTTTAAACATTGTATAAACAATACTTTTTTCACCTATAAAGATAGAATCTGGGACTGGTATTAGCAAACCTATTTATGGAAAAAGTTGAAAACAATGCTCTTAAGAATTACTATAAAAAACCAAAAATGTGGCTGCGCTATATGGACGATATTTTCATCATATTCAGTGGAACAACAGATGAACTTATCAATTTCAAAGATTATTTCAACAATTTGCACCATAAAATTCAGTTTAGAACAAGAAAAAAATAAAAAACTTCCTTTTCTGGATATTTTATTAGAAGTTAACGAAGAAAGTAAACTCTCCTTCTCAGTATATAGGAAGACGACAAACACTGGAAGATTTCTAAATGCAACCTCACACCACCATCCTTCACAAAAAATAAGCTTAATTAAAATTCTTCGAGACAGAGCATACAATATCTCCAGCACACAAGAAAGATGTAATGAAGAACTAAAATATTTAACACAAATCCTCCAACAGAATGGATATGAAACAAAAACCATCAAGAGAATCCTTAAAATGCCTCCAGCTAACAACACAATGAAACAGGATTACAACAATGCAATCTTGCTTCCTTATATCAAAGATGTTACAGATAAGCTAGCCAAATTAATGAACAAACACAACATAAAAGTAGCCTTCCTTCCTATGGAAAAAATTTCAAGATTCCTACATCCACCAAAACCTCATCATCCTCTTAAAAAACCAGGAGTCTACAAAATCCATTACTCTTGCGGGATTTGCTACGTAGGAAGATCTGGAGAAATACGCATGGCTGAACACCAAAAAGACGTACAATACAAAAGAGAACAAAAAATGGGTCTTGCTTTCCATACCACCTCCACTGGACATGATGTACTCTGGCAAAAATCGTCGATGTCATACCTAGAAAACAACAGTTATATAAGAAAATTTAAAGAAGCTGCTAATATGCTAAAAAACCCAATCCAATGCAATAAAAATCAAGGTTTAATTCTCCATGAAGTGTGGTCAGCTCTAATAAAAAAACCTACCTCAATCTGAGCTTGGACTGTATGAACGAGAACAAGAACATGTGACATCGTCCAGTGTTGTTCAACGTCAATAACGTTATATATCTGCATTCTGTTATTTGAGTTTTATGAATAGCCAGACGGTTATGATTTGTATTTATTAATTCTCTTGTGTAAACTTTAAGTTATACTATTTATCCCCTTAAGGATAACAAATCAGAATGGGATAGCTAGTATAAGGCATCAAAGTAGGGATGGGACAAATGGGCTTCTGCAATTCATGTACACTAATGCCAGGAGTATTACGAACAAGAAGGAAGAGTTTTTGACCTTGGTTGGCACTTTCAGACTACAGGTTGTTGGTATTAGTGAAACATGGCTGACAGAAGATGATAAAGCTAGTGGGATTGAATGCGTCGGGTATAGCGTGTTCAGGAGTGACAGGGTGAATAAAAAGGGGGGGAGGAGTGTTTTTGATGATAGCTGATGAGTTGCAGCCAAGGATATTGAAGTTGAACTGCAGGATAGTGAAAAGAGCACATTTCAGGCTGTTTGGTGTGAGATAGAGTCTAGCAGAACAAAATATACAATTGGGTGCTGCTATAGACCAGGTGATGGAATCGATGGTGGGGATAGTATGCATAGGTAAATAGAAGAAAGGAGTGGAAGAAGGGTAATTATTATAGGTGATTTCAATTATGGTAACATTGACTGGAAAGAGGAGAGGGCACATGGGAGGAAGGAATTGAATTTTATGCAGTTATTAAGGGACAACTATCCGCAGCAGCATGTAGTAGAAAATACCAGGGGGAAGGGAGTGCTTGACCTAATAATTGCAACGGAGAATGTGGCTGTAACGAATATGACCATTTTGCCACCAATTGGTGAGAGTGACCATAAGGTCATGACTTGGGAGGTGGCTAAAGGAGTGGAATTTACAATTAAGACAGGGTACATGTGGAATTACAAGCCTGGTAAGTATGACAAGCTTAGGTGTGTGCTTGGTTCAGTGCCATGGCATGTAAAACTGCAAGGGCTGGATGTTGATAGTGCATGGGAGGTGGTTAACTGTACACCAGTTGACTGTATACCAAGAGTCTGAATAATAAATCAAGTAGGGGTTAAATGGATGAATAACACTATTAAGCTTGAGCTGCAAAAAAAGAAACAATTGTGGAGGGAATTTATGGAGAAAGGTGACCAGCAGGTGCAGGAACAGTATAAAGCTCAGGCCAGAATGGTAACAAGGGTGGTAAGAAAAGTAAAAGTGGATTACGAAAGAAAATTGGCCATGCAGGCTAAAGAGAACCCCAAACAGTTTTTTCAATATTGCAAGTAAAAGGAAAAATGTTCATGGTAGAATGATCTTAAAAAATGCTGAGGGTAGGGAGGTAACTGAATCAGTCGATATAGTGGAATTACTGAGCGAGCACTTTGCAAGAGTATATCATCTAGGTGGTGACATTGCAGGAATGGAAGAACCAACAGCTTATACTGGAATTGTGATGAAAGAAGTAGAGGTAACTAGTCTATTACAGAACCTCAATGTCAATACGTCTGTGGGATTGGATGGTATACCAGCTCGTGTCGTATGGGAAGAGGCTAAAGAATTGTCAGTGCCCTTGACCATTTTGTTTAATTTGAGCCTCGGGTCGAGGTCAGTCCCAAGGGGGTGGAAAGAGGGGAAAATAGTTTCGCTGCTTAAAGTTGGTTCCAAGGCTGCTGTTGAAAATTACCGGCCAATCAGCATAACAGGAATCATTATCAAGGTCTTGGAGAAAATAGTCAAGAGGAAAATACAAGATGGGATAGAAGAAAATAGGATACTGTATCGGGGACAGCATGGTTTTGTGAAGGGTAGGTCATGCCTCATAACTTGCTCACGTATTATAACACAGTGACGGCTGAACTGGATAATGGTAATGGGTTTACAGTGATTCTACTTCACCTTGATAAGGCCTTTGACAGGATACCACATGGAATTCTAATCAGTAAATTGTAGCATATGGGGATGGATATAGGGTTGTGAGATGGATAGGAGGGTGGTTGACAGAGAGATATCAGAAAGTGGTTTATTCAGGAGTAGAATCCACAAGACAACCTGTGACTAGTGGTGTGCCACAAGGATCTGTTCTTGGACCACTGCTGTTTAATTTGTTCATTAATGATATAGGAAAGGATCTGAGAGGAACAGTTCATTTGTTTGCGGATGATGCAAAGTTGGGTAGAGCAATAGTGAATGCGGATGACATCAAAATTTTGCAAGATGATTTGGATAGATTGGAGGTCTGAGCTAAGGTGAATGGATGTCAATTTAATGTGGCAAAATGCAAGGTTATGCGTTTTGGAGTGAAAATATTAGCAGCAGATTACTACATTGGTGGAACTGTACTCCAGAAAATTGATGAGGCACGAAATTTAGGAGTGTTGGTGGATAAGGAGTTGAAGTTTAGGGGGCACATTGCAAAAGTGGCCAAATCAGCTCATCAAATCACTTGGTTGCTGAAGAATACGTTGACAAGAAGAGACAAGCAGGTTATTGTTCGTCTCTATCGAGCCTTGATAAGACCTCATCTCGACTGCTGTGCCCAGATTTGGTCACGTAGGTTTCTTCTTGATGGGGAGGAGGTGGAACGAACCCAGAGGCGAGTGACCAAGATGATAGCAGGTCTGTGGAATGAACCTTATGAGAACAGGTTGAGGATTTGTGGGTTGCAAAAATTGGTTGATGGGCAGAGGAGGGGAGATATGATTGAGACATTCAAATTACTGAAGGGTTTCTATAAAATTAATTCAGAAGATATTTTTGAGAACAGGGCTGGTTGTGGGAGGACTAGGGGACATCCATGGAAACTGGGCAAAAGTGTGGTTAGTAAAGGTGTTAGAGCTGGGTTCTTTACTTGTAGAGTGGTGAATGAGTGGAATGCGTTCCCAGAGTCTGTGGTGGATGCTGTGACAGTGAATGATTTTAAGGCGAGGTATGATAGATACTGTGTGAATGTAGAATAGCTGTGATGAATATGATTTGGGGCCTCCCTCGATGAGTCTAATGACTCCCTGGAGTTGCCAATAATAATAATAATAAGATGTAAATCCTATGAGTTACAAAACTTTTTGGGAACTGTTATTCAGTTATAATAGATATCTTTTGAATTCTACATTTTGCTGCTTGCTCGGTAAAGGTATTTATCATGTCCTAGTAGTCCAGTGCCCTTGTAATATCACTCTCAATTTGTAGAACTGCCAAGTTGCAGAGCCTTTCTTCTGAACATGGATCATTGTATGTTTAAAAATATGTCAGGATGATTGCTAGATTATGATGTGCTGCTGATCAAGTGGTATGCTCATTCATGATTTAAACCTAGTAGAACATTTATAGACTTGAGTTAGAGAATCATGTTTTCTCTAGCTGAGCACATAGTATATCTGCTCTCTAACTAATAGACTGGGGTCAAATCCACTGTGAGCATGGATATTTATAACTTTCTTTAGGTGGTAGATGGCCACTGCTTACTGAAAGTCTGAAATTGCTTAACATTTTTTTTTTTTTTTTACTCTCTAGAGCAGTATTCAAATTATCTTTTATTATACCCTGAAATAAAAGATCACAAGGCCCATAAGCATCATCATCACTGCTGAATATGGGTAACATAATCAGCTTGTACAGAGGAAACCCAGTTTCCTGTCTATGGCCTCAGTATTTCTTCCCTGTCGCACTGCCAGGCAATTGGATTAGGATTTACCACTAGATGATTGGGAATCCTCCAGAATCATTATTATCAGGTTTAATCTTGTAAACTATCTAGAAGTCACCTACAAAACCATTTTACTGTTGAACTCTTGAATGTGGGAGGTTTTTGGTCCCTACTGTGTATTTGGCATGCTCTCGAAGGTTGTTGCCCATGCTGTGATGTGAAGAAGAGTAAAAAGTGGAGATTTTGCACTGAAGATCAAACATGTCAGTAAGCCACTTCAAGCCTCAAATAAAGGGTGGTGGTAGTGTATTAGTGGGTGATGAGACATCTTCTGCCTAGGTTTATGTGGTATTTCCTTCAACTAGGGAACGTAGTCCATATAATGTATTATTCATTTGCAACTTTACTATCTTTTGTATTGGGATTCACATAAAGTAAGAAATTACCCACATAAGCAGTTAGATAATATGGTTTTTATGGATTAAAAGTTGCATTGTATCACAAGTTTTAAAATTTTTTTATAATGCCTCAATAGCACAATTGAAAGAACAACAGAACAGAACATTGTGCACTTCAATTGGAAAAGAACAGAGTTCGATTCTTATGATGAGAGGAATCTTTATATGGGCTTTTCAGCCATGAGAACACACACAATTTACAGATTCACACGTTCGCTGCCAACTACGGGTATACTCGTAGTTGGTATATCAGCTTCATAAGCCAATTACAAATATACTCATGAAGCTTACGGCCAGCAACGAGATTACTCATGCTGACCTTGTTGAAAAAGTGAAAATGCCTGGCGTGGGAGCAGAGCAGTAAATGTGTGAATACTTATAGTTGGTATATTAGCTTCACAAGCCAACTACTACTAATATACTTGTATGACGCTTACCCCACGATTACTCGTACCAACCTTGAAGAAGTGAAAGTTGGTGTGGGGTAACAAGCTATGGCCGAGGAGCAAACATCTTAAAAATACTGTTATTAGTGGGAATGAGTGGTAGATGGTGTTGATGGTAATAGTTTCATCTGTAGTTGGAGAATTAAGCAGTGGTGGAGATAGCAAGATGTGTGTAGTGGATTAAAGATAGAGAGCTGTCTCACAATGAGTCAATGGAGGTGTCACATTGTAGTAATAATAATAAAATATCAACTGGTCAAAAGTATACTGTGTAGTCTGTATTCTATTGTAAGTTAAAGAAAAATCTGTCATAGTAATGTAATCATTTGGAGATCACCTTGAAATGATATCACAATCCACAAAACAGAATCAACAATTTGCATAATCAGACCAGGTTGTAAATGATTTCACATTTCTTTTAAGACTCAGGACTTCTCTCAGCAAAGGTCAGGTCTGCATGTCAGAAAAAAGATACACTCACTTTAATAATTAGAAATGATATTTTGAAGTGCAACAAATAAATCAGTAATGTTTGTATCACAGTTTGATAAAAAAAAATATTTAGAGGAGCTATTTGTAATATATACGGTATGTATAGTAAAATTCTAAGGATATTTGTCTGTTTATCATTGCATTGCTTTTTTTTTTCAGTCCAAAGTGGATCATCATTTGAGAATTGCAACTTGTCTTAATTTCTGTTTTCAATACTATTTGAAATGTGTGTGTGTGTATAAAATTGTAAATTTTCTTTAATTTTTCAGGTCAGAAATGGAGAAAATGCAACATTGTCATTGTGAACAATAGCAAATTAAGATATATAGTAATAGCAGGGTAGTATAAAGTAATTTGCTTTTGTAATATATATTGAAAACATGGCAAAGAAAATATCCAGCAAAGTAAATATAGATATAAACTTACAAACCATTGAAATTCCTATTGAGAGGGCTTCCCAGGAAAATAATTTGCAGAATGAAGGAGGAGAAAAATATTCTATCCAGGTAAAAATGGAGAGAGAGGAGGAAGAGGAACATTTTGCTTCATCTCTTGGAAATAATCAAATTTCTGCTGTTTTCAAAGAAACCATGAGAGGAATTTTTAAAAAACCATTATTTGGAGATAAGAAAAAGAAAAGAAAATTTCATAAAGAAAAGATTTTTCAATGTAAACTATGTGATAGAACAATTTCTGGATTGAGTAATCTAAGAAGCCATGAAAAAGCTCATGCCCGTGAGCGACCTGTTTGTTGTGAAATATGTGGCAAGAATCTCCACGAAAAAAGTTTCGAACGGCATAAATTAGTTCATACTGGTGAGAAATGCTTTATTTGTCCAATTTGTAAAAAATCCTTTTCACAATCTTGTAATCTTAAAAAACATTTATCAGTTCATAATCAAGCAAAACCTTTTTCTTGTGCAGAGTGTGGCAAGACTTTTTCATTTGCATCGAATCTAAAAAGACATTGTACAGTTCATAATAATGAGAAATCCTATCATTGTTCAATATGTGGTATGTCCTACACACGAGCAAACAATCTAAAAGCACATTTATTAATTCATACTGAGGAGCTACCTTTCTCTTGCTCTGTATGTAAAAAGGCTTTTACACGTCCATATCACCTTAAAACACATTTATTAACACATAGTGATGAAAAACCTTTCTTATGTTCAACATGTGGCAAGTCCTTTTCACAGTTAGCTAATCTAAAAATGCACTTAGAACTTCATTCTGGGGAAAAGCCTTTCTCTTGTCCACAATGTGGCAAGGCCTTTGCACGGTTATATAGTTTAAAAAAACATTTACAAACTCATAAAAAAGAGTAGTTTATTAATATGCATAAAAAGAATGTGCATTATCTCAAAAATTGTATACAGGAAAATTTCAATCGAGTTTTATTTAAACAAAATTTGTTTTGAAAAATTGGCACAGTGGTCTCAAAAGTACTTCTTTGCATTTAGAATTTTTATGTAGACACCATTTTTTCTTTCACAGTTTAATAAAGAATTTTGAGTGTATGGTCATCCAAATTACTTGAACAGATATTCTGAAGACATTTTTATTGAGGAAAATTATCTCAACAGGCTTTTTGTAACAAAAATATATTCTGCTTAAGATGATATAAAGGTACTTATGAAATTGTCATTGGTAGAATACGTTATGTTTCTGAGAAGTCAACTCTGTTATATTAAATGCTATTCACTATGTACTCTTGAAATTTATAAAGAAAACCAAATATTTTTTTTTGCTAAGAATTTTTATCTTGTTGATTTAAATGGCATGAAAATGATGAATAAAACAAATACTGTCTTAAAAATTCAGTGTTTTCGTATCATTAGCAATAATAATTTTTTCACAGATGCTTCCTTTGTATTGCACATTAAATAATGGTGTAATTTTCCCAGCTGTTCTAGATTGACTGATTGCATCTTTTTTTAGGAGTGCATATATTTACTTGAAATACATATTACCGTATTTTCCGGTGTATAAGATGCGCTTTTTTATCTTAAAAATTCATCTGAAAAATGGAATGCGTCTTATATAATGAAGGTAAAGATTGTTTCTTCTTTTCAAAGTAATACACACTCCCTTTTATGTTCCAAGATCTTTGTAGGCAGTTAATGGTGCAATCAAATTGATTCGTGACCTTCACCTGACTTCTAGCGAATCATTGGCTAAGAACGGGGAGCCCCTATTCAAGTTTCATAATATCTTATCCGAGTAATCAGTTACCGATGTTTATCAGTAAACATCGGTAAATTGAGTTGACGTGTTGAGATATTTTATGTTCAGTATGATATTTCCCTGTAGATTTTAGTGATGGGAAAAAAACAAGCGAGATTCATATACTTCAAGTTAATTGCAGGTTGTAAAATATGCAGATGAACATGGGAATAGGGAAGCTGAAAGACATTTTGGACCTCCGTCTACAGAAAAAATGATTAAAACTTGGCGTGGTCAGAAGGAGATTTTGTAAAATTTGCATAAGGAAAAGCATGCAGAACGGAAAAATTGCAAAGTGGCCAGAACTAGAGACCAAAGTTTTGAAATGGGTGCAAGAAAATCGGCAAAATGCTGTTGGCATTTCAGCAAAAATGATTCGTACACATGCAGTCAAAGTAGCTTGTGAATGTAACATTGAAGATTTTAAAGGTGGTGCGTCATGGTGTTACCGTTTCATGAAACGCAGTGGACTTTGTATGTGTACAAAAACAAAAATCAGTCAAAAAATGCCAGAAGAATAGGAAGCCAAAATTATTTCTATATTATAAGGAATTAATGATGATAGAGAAGAGTCAGATGACAGTGACATGGGTTTTGCAGGTTTCTGAAAGGTCAGTGTACTATTAAAAATTACCTATTATTTTATCCATTTTTTTTATTTTAAATCATACTTTAAAGTTTAGGTTTTTTCCAGAAAATTGCATTAAATTTCTTGGGTGTGTCTTATACATAGGAGCATCTTATACACCGGAAAATACAGTACCTTCGTTGACAAAAGTTCATTGCATGCTATACTACCAAAAATCATGTGACATGTGCAGATTTAAATGAAATATCTTTATTGAAGGAAATGGGTTGTAATCTAGACTGCTTCCTTGTGGTGCACCCTGGATAATGCTAAATAGTCTACGGCGACAGATGGATCCGTACTCTCCTAGCAGGGCTCACGGACACAGGCTCTGAGATAACCGACACAAACCTACTGAGATTTGGGAATCAAGAATATGGACTGACTTAAAAATATGCCAGTTAAACATAGAAGGCATAAGTAGGGCTAAATGCGAAGTTCTTACTAAGATCCTGAATTACCATCAAATAGATGTAGTTGTAGTACAGGAAACTCATACTAAGGACGATCTAGATCTACTAATGAGAGGGAAAATATATGTTAAAAAACGTTTAATTTTCTTGACCATTAAAAGTCTTTCCAGGGAAAATATATGGTTACAAATGATTTAACTGCATAAACCATCCCAAATATGGTATAGCAACATATATAAATAATGATATTTCTAATTATAAGATCTGTGAGCCAAGTACCAGCAAGGACATATATAGTGTATCTATTATAATATCTGGTTATACTGTAATCAACGTCTATAAAACTCCCTTAGCTAAATGGCCTGATCATTTAGCTACTGTCCCCGCAACAACATCCAAGCATAATCCTGGGAGATTTTATCCTATAGAAAGGATGACCTAAATGGTACCCTACTAGTGAACTGGATGGAAAATCAAAACCTCTCTGATCTTTGATGCTGCCAAAGATAAACTGAGTTTTCTCTCCTCTAGATGGGAAAGAGGATATAACCCTGATTTGTGCTTCTGTACTGCAGACGATTATGGCAGCCAAATTCCCATCTCTAGGAAAGTATATTAGACAGTTTTCCAAATAGCCAACATCGACCTATAATCTATAAAGTAAGCCTAAAACATGACACTGCCCTTGCTGCTTGTGTTCACACACAAGCAGCAAGGGCGGTGTCATGTTGAGTGGTGTGGTGCAAATCTTTTTACCATTGGACTCTGGATGGAAACATTCTCTGGAGTAATGAATCATGGTTCACTAACTTATTCTGATGAATAAGTTTGATTTGGCAGATGCCACCTGCCCAAATGTATTATGCCTACTGTGAAGTTCAGTGAGGGGTGGACATCATGGGCTGGAGCTATTTTTCATGGTTTGGGGTGGACACTATTTCCATTATTGTGGAATCAATGCTGTGACCTATAATTGGCATTCTAGACAGTTCTGTGCTTTCAACTTTATGATAACAGTTTGGTGAAGGCCTTTTCTTGTATCCAGATGACAATGCCCTATCCTTAAGCAAGATCTGTGGAAGAATGGTTTCACGAGGTTAGTGTTGAGAAACTTAACTGGCCTTCACAGAGCCTTCAAACACCAATGGGATAATTGAATTGGCAGTTGTAACCAAGGAAGAATTACCGAACATGCCTAGCAAGAGAAAGACTTGCTGTGGGGAGATAACCTTGCTGAACAAAGTTGTTAAGGCAGAAGTTATTGTGGATCTACATAATCAGTTTGGTGAGGTACGGAAGTCTGAAAGTGAATGAGGTGGGAATCTTTCAAGTAAACGTGATGTGAATAAAGTAGTTGAAGCTTCAGATAGGTTGCTTAAAATAGAGAATTAGTTAAATGAGGAAAAATTCTGCATAGAGGTCAATTATGGGTTTGTTAAAGGTCTTGTTTCAGTAATCTAGTTATATTTCAAGTTATAAGGTAAATAGAGTGGTGGATAAGGGTGATGTTTCTGAATTTTGCAGAAGTATTTGAGACCTGCAGGATGAAGTCTGTCAAATACTTAAAAAGTGTTATGGCAAATGTGTATAATGGGTAGGGTTAAATGGCTTGTTAAAAAGACGGCTCTGTGATAGATATCAAAGGGTATGGAGGAATTGTCTGAGGAGAATTAGTAGTGAAGTTGAACAGGATTTTCTCCTGGGACTATGTTCATTTTTCAAGAGGACACTCAAATTTTGCAGTATGTCTTCGAACTTCAAGTCTACCACGAATGTGCCATGATTCTTAACTTCCTCTACAACCTGTGATATGAGTGCTTCAGTACGGTTTGAATAGACTGGCTATTTGGGGGTAGAGAATGAAAGCTGGGCCAAACTATTCAAAATGATTCTGATGCACCGGTGCTTCAGAATAATTTGAATAGACTGGTCCGAAATTATTGCTGTGTACCGCTTTTGTGGTGTATTACAGAAGATGGAGGGAATGGAGAATCATTGAATATTGATAGAGTTGAAGTTCATATCGTATACTGAAAATGCGATAGCCAAAGAGAAACATGGATTCTGCTCTTTATACAAGAAAAAGAAGCAATGCCTCACTCTTATGCACAACACTTATACAGTTTCCAATATTTACTTCGTGTCCCTATCCTTTTCCCTCCCTCAGCACATTAAAAAATATCGGGGTATGAGATGAACATTGACAAGTGAAGGTTAGGGTGTCATTCCACTACAGCAAGTTTTGGTTAGACCACACTTAGTCACAAAGGAGCAAGGCAGAAAGATCACAGGTTGCTTAACAAAAATAGTATCAGTTTTGGAATACTTGCTGAGACAACATTGTGGGATAACAGACATTTTGATTTCTTTACACCTCAGATTTACATCTGTTGGCAATCGGAATGTAAAATATTGAACATCTGTGGGATTTACCTTGATGGACCTGTGGTTTCAGTCAGGATTTCTCCATGACTGCAGGTCGTAAAGAGTCCAGCTATTCCTGTCTTGGGCTTTTCTTCTCCATTTTCTTCCAACTTTCTTAATCATTGGATCTTCCCACCTTAAGGCTGGTCTTCCAGGTTTCCTTTTGGTATCTCTCTGATACCAGTTTGTAATTCTGACTGTCCATCTGTTGTCTCTTATTCTGGCGAGATGTCCTGCCCATCTTCTTTTGCTGTTGCAGATAGTTTTTATTATATCTGTGTGTACAGACTTCTTCCTGATTACTGTGTGTCTTACGTGGTCTATTTTGCTTATATTGCATATTCTTCTTTCTATTGCACATTGAGTTGTTATTATGCTTTGTTCTTTTAAAGTTGTGTTCCATGTTTCACTGCCATAAGTTAATGCTGGTAAGATGTGACCATTGAAAAGATGGGCTCTTATGTCTATATCTATGTTTTGGTTGGTAATTGTTGATTTTATTTTGTTCAAGGTTATCCAAGCAGCTCTTTTTCTCCTTGCTATTTCATTTGATATATCATTGTTCATTTTTATGGACTTGCCGAGGTAGATGTATTCTTCAACTTTTTCGATGGTGTGAGATTCTAGAGCGATTGCATGATCTTTACAGTATTTGTGTTTCATCGATCTTGTTTTGTCAGGGTGTATTTCCAATCTAATTTTTTGGCAGTTTTGGCTTATGTTATTCAGCATTGATTCTAGGAGTTTGGATGAGTGAGATATTAATACCACATCATCGGCGAATAATAGGATATTTAATATTTCACCATCAATGTTTGTTCTATCTTTCATGTCAATTTTTCGAATGATGCTGTCCAGAGTAGATGTGAAGAGATTAGGTGATAAGACATCACCCTGACGTACTCCTCTACTTAATTTTAATGGGGTGATTGAAAAGGATGATATTTGTTTTGCTTTCTTTGTAGATATCTTTTATGAGTTGGATGTATGCTTTTTCTACGCCTTGTTCTATTAAAGCTTGGAATACTGCGTTATGCTCAACACTGTCAAATGCCTTTTTAAAATCTATAAAAAGAAGACAAAGTGGGACCTGGTTCTGTTAGCTGAGTAATAGTTTGAATGTGATCTATTGTTGAAAAGCCTTTTTTGAAACCAGCCAGTTCTTTGCAGCTATTTTCATTGATGGAGGTTTGTATTCGGTTTAGGATGATTCTGGCGAATATTTTATATGTGTGCTAATAGACAGATAAGTCTGTAGTTACTGATGTCTTTTTTTTATTACCTTTTTTATGCAGAATGATGGTCTTTGATGTTTTCCATTCAGTAGGTACTTCCCTTAATTGTATCAAAGGAATGTTTGTTTTTAGGGTAGGGAAGTGATTAAAATAAATACGCATTAAATTTAACTATGAAAGTAAGTTCAATGCTCGAAACCATGAGTGTTGTGCTTGTGTGCCAAAGTTCGTGAAACATAACCGACCCCAATCTGGCATAGGTATTAAGTCATCAATAAATGGCATGTTTAGCTCTACAATTCTAAGCCAAAATTAATTCACATTTCAGAAATGAATGCGAGGATCTTTGTACCGTCATAAAATGAACTGAATATAAAATAAAACTGAACGGAAGTTGCTATCTGGAATTGTAATTTGTTCATCTTTGCAGAACGTTGCCATTTAAACGGAACTGAATTTTTTTTTTTTTTTTTTTAAATTTGAGCCTGTGTAGCTCAGTAGAAGTGGCGTTTGCACTCTACTGCACTTGACCGCAAGTAGAAAGGATTTGGTGGTTCGAATCTAGTCGCCAACTAGAGGAAATTTTTCTAACCCTTTTTTCTTCTGGTTCCCGAGTTAGTCGATTTTCTTCCTGTAAACTCAAGAAAATCGACTTTTGAACCCACACTATTTTCAGACATTAAAAATATTGTAATAGGGATAGAGACCACGAGATGGCGGCACTAGCTTGCCACCTTCACTGCGTACCGATGAATCAGTGATAGCCCTGGGCCAGCTATCTCTCTGATTGGCTACCAGTGGAGATGGAACTGCCCACTCAGTCTCCAAAAGTTTGATAGTGTAAACGGCCCCGCCTACTCCCTATGCGGAAACACCATAGGCGTTAGCTGATTTTTTTGTGTGCTTTATTTTTATTCAGCATTTTTGAAAGTGCCATCTAGTTTGAGACTAACCTGGGTTAGCGAAACTATTAATAATTTTGGGAGGAAATGTGGCGTTAAGGTAAAATTATTATTATTATTACGGGCGACTGCAGGAAGTCCTTAGACTCATCGAGGGTGGCCCTAACATCATGTCAAGAACAGCTATTCAACATTCATACAGTATCTATCATACTTCGCCTTGAACTCATTTACAGTCAAGGTACCCACGACAGACTGTCAGCTTATTCCACTTATTTACCACTCTAAAAGTAAAGAACACAGCTCTAACACCCTTGCTGACCACACTCTTGCTCAGCTTCCATAGATGTCCCCTAGTTCTCACACCACCAATCCTGATCTCAAAAATATCCTCTGAATTAATCCTATAGAAACCCTTTAGCAATTTAAATATCTCAATCATATCTACCCTTTTCCACCTATCAACTAATTTCTGCAACCCACAAATCTTCAACCTGTTCTCATAAGGTTCATTCCACAGACCTATCATATTGTTCACTCCCCTCTGGATCCTCTCCACCTCCTCCCCATCAAGAAGAAACCTAGGCGACCAAATCTGGAAGCTCGGTACAGAGGTACAATAACTTGCTTGTCTCTGCTCGTCAAAGTATTTTCCAACAACCAAGTGAGTTGATGAGCTGATTTAGCCAATTTTGCAATGTGCCCCCTGAACTTCATCTCCCTATCCACCAACACTCCCAAGTCCTTGGCCTTATCAATCTCATGGAGTACAGTCCCACCAATGTGGTATACTGCTGCTAATCTTTTCACCTCAAAATGCATTACCTTACATTTTGTCACATTTAATTGACATCCATTCTCCTCAGCCCAGAACTCCAATCTATCCAAGTTGTCCTGCAAGATTTTGACAACTTCTGCATCACTATTGCCCTACCTAACTTTGCATCATCAGCGAACAAATGAACAGTTCCTCTTAGATCCTTCCCTATAGAAACAAATGAACAGTTCCTCTTAGATCCTTCCCTATATCGTTAATGAACAAATTAAACAGCAGTGATCCAAGAACAGAACCTTGCAGCACACCACTAGTCAGAGACCGTCTTTTGGACTCTACTCCTGAATAAACTACTCTCTGATATCTCTCCATCAACCACCCACCTATCTATCTCACCAACCCTATATCCATTCCCATATGTCGTAGTTTACGGATTAGAATTCCAAGTGGTATCCTGTCAAATGTCTTAGCCAGGTCCAGCAGTATCACTGTACAGTATCTCGTTTTCATCAATCCATTCCTGTATTTTTCCCTTGACTACTTTCTCCAAGACCTTGAAAACGACTCCTGATATGCTGATCGGTTGGTAATTTGCAACAGCAGTCTTGGATTCTCCTTTATGCAGTGGAACTATTTTCTCCTCTTTCCACACCTTTGGGACTAAACCAGACCCGAGACCACATCCCATACTCTATCGAGACTCAGGCCGCTTCACGTAAGACCCGTGCCGGTATACCATCCAATCCCACAAATGTATTCACATTAAGGTTCTGTAATAGACTATTCACCTCCACTTCATTCATCACAATTTCCGTATAAACTAATGGTTCCTTCATTTTTTCAATGTCACCACCTGGATGATATACTCTTGCAAAATGCTTAGTAATTCCACTATATCAACTGATTCAGTGACCTCCTTACCATCGTCAGTCCTTAAAATCATTCTGCCGTGTACGGTTTTTTTTTTATTGCAACATATTGAAAGAACTGTTTGAGATTCTCTTTTGCTTGTATAGCTAGTTTCCTTTCATAATCCGCTTTTGCTTTTTTTTACCACACTCGTTACCCTTGTGGCCTGCACTTTATACCGTTCGTGTTCCTGCAGGTCACCTTTCTCTTTAAATTCCGTCTTTTTTTTGCAGCTCAAGCTTAATGGTATTATTCATCCATTTAACCCCTACTTGTTTTACTATTCGGACCCTAGGTATACAATCAGCCATAACCTCCTGGAAATGCTCCTTGACCACCTCCCATGCTATATCGACATCCAGCCCTTGTAGTTTTGCATGCCATGGCACTGATCCAAGCAATCCGCTGAGCTTGTCATACTTGCCAGCATGGTAGTTCAACATATATCCTGTCTTAATCGAAAATTCCACACCTTTCGTCACCTCCCAGGTCAAGACCTTATGATCACTCTCACCAATAGGCGGTAACATGGTCATATTCATTACAGTCAAATTCTCAGATGCTATTACCAGGTCAAGCACTCTCAAACCCCTAGTATTTTCACTTACATGCTGTCTCAGATAGTCGTCCCTTAATAATTGAATAAAATCCATTTTCTTCTTCACATGTCCACTCCTCCTTCCAATCAATGTTACCATAGTTGAAATTCCCCATAATAATTACCCTCCTTCCACTCATTTCATCAATTTGTTTATGCATGCTATCAACACCATCTCTTCCATCACCTGGTTTATAGCAGCACCCAACTATATATTTTGTTCTGCCAGTCTCAATCTCACACCAAATAGCCTCAAACGAGCTCTTTTCACTATCCTGCAATACATCTTCAATTCTCCTTGGCTGCAGTTCATCAGCTATCACCATTAACATTCCCCTCCCCCACATTTTATTTTCTCTGTCCCTCCTAAACTCACTATAACCTACACATTCTATCCCACTAACTATATCATCTTCCATCAGCCATGTTTCACTAATGCCAATAACCTGTGGCCAGGAAGAGCCAATCAAGGCCAAAAATTCTTCCAATCAAGGCCAAAAATTCTTGTCCATAGTACTGGCTCGGGTACGTTATATACATTCTTACACTCAACTGTCTCACTGATGTCCGCATATCCACTTCCTCCCCTCCTTGGTAGTTCTAGTTTCCCTGGTTCTGCACATCTATTTTCACTTCATTCAGCAACACTTTTCCATTCTCCGCACACCAAATCCATTCAAATGCAGGCCATCCATCTTGTATAAATCCTTTCTCCCATCAAACTCATTCCATACGCCCCTAAATTCCACACCACACCTGCATAACCTGCGCATTAAGTCATTTGCGATTATGGCCCTCCTTCTAAACTCCACTCTGTCATACCGCGGCAAGAGACTCACCATCCTAACGCTGTCACTCTTTTCTTTCGCTACCTTCAACAATACTTTCAAGTTCTCTCTCATAAAAAAATTTATCTTCTTTCAATTCATTCGTACTCGCCACAATTATCAATTCTTTCATCCTCTGTTTTTGCGCTCTAATACTCTCACTTACATCCTTAAATTTCGCGCCCGGTAAGTACGATTTATTTAAACTCCAATCTATCACTCCACTTAATAATGAGTCACCAAACAAGACTCTTTCCTTCATTTCAGAAACTGTCCCACTCTTACGCTTCTTTTTCCTTTCAAACACTTGTTTATTTCCGTTAGTCGAGGCACTCTGGAAAGAGTTTTGTAGGTGCTCCAACTCTCGCTGCGCACTGTGTATATCACTGCGCGCAACCTAGCGATCTCACTCCATACAAATAATTCCTCATTTTTTTCATCATTTAAAATTTTCTCTCTCTGTATAGTTGCTTTCATTCTCTCTTTGATCACCGCTCTCATTGCCATCTTGTACAACATCGCAATTCCCTATCACGAAATTGAAATTGAAAAAAAAAAAAAAATTGAAACCTTTTAGGAGTAGATTATTTTCTTCTCTTGATAGGACTCTTGAAGACAGGTTGATATCTCCTTTGGCAAAATCTTCGTGTTTTCTTTGTATTTGTTTTTCGTGAAGAAGTAAGTTGAATTTGCTGATTAATCTATGCTTCTTCTGATCAGAGATTGCCGTAGCCTTGTTATTTGTGATGATGTCAATATTATTCCAAAGTGACTTGATTAATTTAAACCAGTACAATTAGCAAACGAATACACAAAAAACGCCATTTAGAGCATTTTGTTCTACCGATGATGCACTGATTAAGAATATATCCTAAAAAGTGATTGACGAGTTAAAAAAGAAAATTTCTACTGTTTCTCAATTTTGTTAATAAAAATGGAGAAAGAGATCGTGTTTTTACTTACTGAAAATATGATAGGCAAATGAACTTTGCGAACAGATTCTATTTTTGTAATGTATACCTCAATCTTTTGCAAGATTTCTTGATAAAATCTCAAACCAGATCATTCAGTTCCAGTTATGAAGTGAGTCTCTTTTACTGTGTTGATCGTAATGTTGTGGCTCAAGTTTGAAGAATTAACCTTAGGGTAATCGTTAGCCAAAGTTGGAATAGATAATGATGGTTGGGAAAGAGTCATGGGAAAATATGGTTTCGGAGAAAGAAATGAACGAGGTTAAAAATTGTTAGAATTTGCTGTGGACCACGAGATGATGATTTTTAACACAAGATTCCAACAAAAGGAGTGTAGGAAATGGACATGGCGATCAAATGATGGAAAACCAAAAACATGATTGATGTGATTATGATTAAAAGAAGATGAATAACATCAGTAGTACAGCAATGTCGAACTTTTCAAGGAGCGGATATAGTCGCGGACCATAGTTTAGTGATTGCAAACATCAAGATGAAATTAAAAAAGAAATATAAACCCCAACATCAGAATAGAAGAGATGCAACACGAATAAGTGAAGCAGAAATAGGAAGAAGGTACAGAACAGTGTTAGCAGAGAAACTTAAAAGTGTGGAGAAAGAAAAAACTCGAATTTCAGAGTGAAAAGAGTAATGAAGGCGATAGAAGATGAAATGGTTAGAAGCCCAATGCAACAATATAGAACAGTACTATGGAGAGCATAAAACAAGGGAGGAATACAAAATGATCAGAACAATTAATAGAAAGTGGCAACCAAAACACAATTAAAGATGAAAAAGGCAAAGTATTGATGAATAAAGAAAAAACTGTACAGCGGTGGACAAGATACTGTAGTGAGTTATATGAAGAAAAACTAGATTCAGATAGCGTTGGGAAACTGACTGAAGAATTGAAGCAGATATCATCACCAGGTAATGAGCATGATATGGACATTTTAAGAGGAGAGGTAGAAAAAGCAATATGACGGCTAAAACACAACAAGAGTCCTGGTAACGATAACATTACTGGAGAAATGATTAAATATGGTGGTGAAAGTATGGTTACAGAAATGCACCAACTATGTAATATGGTATGGAAAGAAGGGAAAATGTCAGAGGAGTGGGTGAAATCAATATTAGTCACATTATACAAGAAAGGAAATAAGTTAGAATGTAAAAATTATAGAACAATTGCCTTGATAAGTCACCTTGGTAAAGTGATGATAATCATATTGACAGAAAGATTGAGAACACAATTGGAAGCATACCTGGCAGACGAGCAAGCAGGATTTAGGAAGGATAGAACTACAATTCAACAGATTTTGACAATGAGGTTAATAGCAGAGAAAGCTAGGAGAAAAAACAAAAACATATATATTGCTTTGTTGACTTTCAGAAAGCATTTGACAGTATTGACCAGAAAGTGACATTAGCAGTTCTGGAGTCCTATGAAATTGATAAAAAAAAAACTCTCCATAGTACTGTTCTATATTGTTGCATTGGGCTTCTAACCATTTCATCTTATCCATTCTGACTTCTTTTTTCACCTCATTACACTTTCTTCTGTATTGCTCTTCTATTTGTTCTGATGTATCCCTTCTTATCTTCAACATTCTTTTCTCCTGTATTAACTTCAGTGTTTCTTGTGTAATCCATTTCTTCTTGATCTTCTCTTCTTCTGGTACTGTTTCTTCAGAAAGCATTTGACAGTATTGACCAGAAAGTGACATTAGCAGTTCTGGAATCCTATGGAATTGATAAAAAAAACTAATAACTATATTAAAAGATGTTTACCAGAATGCAGTTGCAGCAGTTAGAATAGGTGATGATTTGGGGAAATGGTTTAAAACAAGTAGAGGTAAAACACTAGACAGGGAGACCCAATATCACCAATCATTTTCATCGCACATTTAGAAAGAGCAATGGATAAAATGAAAGAAGATGCCAAAGGAATATCTGTACACGGAATGAGAATTAACAATCTGAGAGATGACATTGTCATTATTGAAGAAGACGAAAGAGAACTACAAAAAAACACTGAAACTGTTAAATGAGGAAGGGAAGAGATTTGGACTTGTTATGAACTTTGAAAAAACAAAGACGATGGTATTTGGTGAGAAGAACATGAAACAAAAGATACAAGTGGATGGAACTGATATAGAAAATATAGAACAATTCACATATTTGGGAAGTAAACTGACATATGACTTGGACTGTAAAAAAGAAATAAAGATCAGGATTGCAAAGGGAAGAACTAATCTGAAGGCCAAGGATAACATCTGGAAAAAGTAAAGTGATCAGCCTGCAAACAAAACTAAGAGTACTGGAAACATGCATCTTCAGCGGTGTACTGTGCGGATCTGAAACGTGGGTAATAAATAAGGAATCAAGAAAAAGAATTTTGGCATTTGAAAGAACTTCTTACAGGAAGATTCTAAGAATAAGATGGGTACAGAAAATTACCAATGAAGAGCTCTATCAGAAAATACAACCAAAACAGAATCTAATGCAGAAGATTATAAAACGGAAGCTATAATTATTTGGACACATCTGTAGAATGAGTGAGGACCGGAAGATAAAGACATTTATGTTTGGTATTTTGGATGGTTTAAACAGAAGAGGTAGACCATACAGAGAATGGATAGACGATATAAAAGACTGGCATGGAATGGGTGTACAAAAACTGCAACACTGTGCACTGGACAAAGAAAGGTGGAAGAAGATAGTGAAACAGGCATCAGATATCAACGGGCAGTGAGCCAATGATTCCTGATGATGATGATGATGAATCGTTAGCAGGTTTCCCAACTTTATTAAAGATTTAAAATTAGGGAGATTTTTTCTTTCAGCTAAGAACCCAATTTGAGGATATAATCAGGGCTGAATTATTCATTTCGTGTTATTTCTTCAAAAGCAACAGAAAATAGTAGTTTTTCCATTCGACAAGTCGTGGATGCCACAAAAGAAAGAAGATATTTCGTCTTTTAATATTTTATAAAAATGAAAATTATGTACCTCCTCAGAAGAAATGTATGGTTTTAACCTCGAAACACGAAAGGAATCGACCACTAAACACATACTTTTCGCACAAAATACTGGCTACGATATTAAGAATATGAAAAGGCCGCAGTGGTATTGTAATTATGAAGACCTGCTACCAATCAACTTTCAAGCAATTAGAAAGAAGGACTAGGTGACACACCTGTGATAAAAGGTTGGAATAAAATAGGAATGAATAAACGAACAAGAATAAGAGTGAGACCAATAGTGTTTATTATTTTTTTCTATGCTATTCCTTTGGCTTTTGCGGTTTATTTATATTTTTGTTTAATTATTATGTTTCGCTAATTATCATGGAACTTCTAAGTTATATATTAATTACTTCCGATTCAATGCTCCATCTCAATGCAGTGGTTTTCTTCTCTGAAATACTCGTTATCGTTCATCCTTCAAGGAGCTAAAAAACAAAGGTCAACTCCAGACCACTGCACTTTTGCCATCATATTCCACGCAAGAGCTTAACGCACTCAGATATAAGGAATTTCCCAGGTGTCTGCCACATAAAACATTTCGCTAATAGCTTAGATAGGCTACTGAACACCCTTGGCAAATTCGTAGCTAATCACCTTTTTGCAGTGTGACAATTTTTATAACCGTGAAAGCATCATCACTGGTGCCCTTCGGATGTCGATGCCCTTGCGATATGATCCAATCCCTTCCTATTCAGATGGTCAAATTCATGCCTCTGAATTTGACCATCTGAATAGGAAAAAAAATGTAGTGTCATTCCTTATTTCACAGACTTCAATGATTAGATCAGCAATCGATGTTCTTACCATCGTGATCTGTGCAGTAATTATTTGATTTATGTGTAGAAGCTTCCCTTTCTCAGACAATGGGAATATGCAGCTCTTGACATCTATCTTATTAAAATAACCCCCTGACTGAGTTTTTACATATCTCATTGCCAAGGTTTACTTGCCACTTTTCCAAGCATTTTTTGGTTTTATTTTCCTTGGGTACATGAATCTTCTCTTACTTGTTATAAATCAATAGATTCCGAAGTTCCTCATTATGCCTTCGATCATCCAGTGCAGTATTTTTATTGTAAGTTGGTGCAAAAACGTTTTACCATATTCTTCAAACGTTACAAAACCACTTATTTATCTTAGTTTTTATAAATGATAGGATGTTGGATCTTTGAAACAGATTCCGTAGATTCTCTTTATAGTCTTCGATCATTAAGTCCAGTATTTTGATTGTAAGATGATGAAAAAAAGTTTTCATTACTTTCCTTTCAAATGTGATAAGTTTCTGATATTCCTTAGTTGTTCATCATGTTTCATAGTATCGTTCGTAGATAACTTAAAGTTTTTCCGTGGATTTCATTGAATAGCAATAAACGTTTGAAGGTGTTTATGTGTAATAGAGAGACATAACAAGGAAGTTTATTATTTTACAAATTACCATTTATTACATCTCACTAACACGCCTTTAGCATCCGCTAACAAAAATAAATCTTAAGCAAGACTATGCATATGTCATAAAGCTGATCCTGTAACTGCAATGTTTGTGGTCACTAACGTCACCACACTTGATTGGTCTCCACAAAACCCTTATCTCAACCCTATTGAAAATCTGTGCCAGGGCTAGCTTTAGGCTGATGCACCGACCTAGGGGCATAAACATTGTAAAGAATTATTAATATTAGTCGATACAGTATACATTAATAGTACAAAAAGTTGCCACTATTTTGGCAATAAATATAAACTGCTTTTAACAATAAAGAATTTTATGCTGCGTGTCTTGTCTTACAATGCGGTGATAAAACTGGCCTATGTGGTGGCACCACATACCCTCGAGCCGGCTTTGTTACCCACGAAGTGTTATACACTTGTTGCAACACTGCTCCTTATCTCCTTGCTCATACTCTACTTATATATTACCTACTTGGTGGAACTGTACTCCAGGAAGTTGATGAGGCACGAGATTTAGGAGTGTTGGTGGATAAGGAGTTGAAGTTTAGGAGGCACATTGCAAAAGTGGCCAAATCAGCTCATCTAATCACTTGGTTGCTGAAGAATACGTTGACAAGCAGAGACAAGCAGGTTATTGTTCGTCTGTATCGAGCCTTGATAAGACCTCATCTCGACTACTGTGCCCAGATTTGGTCACCTAGGTTTATTCTTGATAGGGAGGAAGTTGAGAGGATCTAGAGGCGAGTGACCAAACCCATACTTTTTTACATAAATGCCAATGAATTATCTTAGCAACGTTATCATGCCTTTTACGGTACTCAATTTGTGCAATTTTGCTGCATTCACTTAAAATGTGGTCTACCGTTTTTTTTTTTCTTTGCACAATCTACATTTACTGCCCTCTTGAATTTTTTGTATTTTTGCCTTCATAAAGTTGGTTTTAATGGCCTGTTCTTGTGCTGCAAAAATTAACGATTCTGTTTCTTTAGTGCTCCATTTCTCAACCATTGCCAGGTCAAGTTGCTGTCAGCGCTGTCCTCTATGCTGTGAAGATATTTTCCATGCAATGCCTTATTTTTCCATCTTTCGGTTCTCACTTTTACTTGGTTGGTTTTGTATTCCAATTTTGTCTCCATGAGTTTAAATAAACCCTCTTTCCTTACCTCAATTAGAAATTTTTCCGTTGTTTGCTGCAGATAATCATTCAAATTTCGTTTTTCTTCTTCAATAACTTGTCGCTTCACTTGTAATAATCCTCTACCTCCTTTTTTGTGTGATAGCTATAGCCTATCAATGTCACTGCGAGGATTGAAGGCATGGTGCATTGTCATTAATTTTCGAGTTTTTCGGTCTAAATCTTTCATCTCTAGCTGGGTCCATTCAACAATGCCTGCTGAATATCAAAGAACAGGTATGGTCCAGGTATAATTGCTTTTATCAAATTTCCAGCATTAAGAATTGACTTAAGGAGTTTTCTTAATCGTCTTATGTATTCTGTTCTAGTTCTTTCTTTGATCGTATTGTGCAGAATTTGTGATGCTTCTAAAATTCCGAAATATTTGTAGCTGTCTTCGAATTTTATTGCCTTGATTATTTCACCATTGAGCAGCTCGATTTCGTTCATATCTTCAAACTTTCCTCTTGTTATTCCAGCAATTGCACATTTGTCTAAGCCAAAATCCGTTGATATATCTTGACTGAATATATTATTATTATTATTATTATTATTATTATTATTCCTGATACCTCCAAGGAGTCCGAAGACTCATCGCGGGAGGACATCTTCAACTGTCTCTACATCTTACCTCTACTACGAATCAACGCCATCTACCGCTCACCTCCAACACTACCACAACTAGTGATTTTTGTCTGTAAATTGCGTGTGTTCTGAAGGGCCGATTTGTATGTATGCGGGATGAAAAACCCGAGTTTCCGGGAGAAAAAACCCTGCTACCTCCGTATGAGATCGGCTAACTCACCATCGATTGAAATCGACCAGATAAAGATTCCTCCCGTCGCGACGAGAATCGAACTTAGGCCTATTCCAATCGAAGGGCGCAATGTACCGTTGTTCTTCCAATTGCGCTACGGAGGCGCTATATATATATATGCACAGGTTAAGCAACGATCCGAGTTCATTCTCTGATTTTGCGCAGTTTGATAACTCTTTTGCGCAGTTTGATAACCATGAGCAGTTTTATTTAAAATTCTAGTTAAGGGGATCAACGACAATATAAACAATAGAGGAGATAATGAGTCTCCTTAAAAGATACCCCTTTTTATGTTTGCATCTCCAATTTTTTCTCTATTTATAACCAATGTTGTTTTCCAGTTTTTCATGCTGGATTGCAAAAATTTTTGCACGTTTTCGCTAATATTGAATATTTCTGTGCATTTTAAAATCCAACTATGAGGCACCGAATCAAACGCTTTTTTATAATCTATCCAAGCCATATGAAGGTTAGTTTTTCCACGTTTGCAATTTTTAAGAATCGTTTTATCAATCAGCAATTGGTCTTTTGTGCCTCTTGAATTTTTTCTGTTACCTTTTTTGTTCAATTGGGAAAAGAGAATTTGCTTTAAGATAGCTGTATATTTTATCAGCTAGTATGCCTGTGAGTAGATATATAACAATAATCTGCCTGCCAATAACTTAAAAGTTATTGGCAGGCAGATTATTGGTCGGAAGTTTTCTGGGTTTGGACCTTTTTTTTATCCTTTATGATCAAAAACGTTTTCCCTGTTGTGAGCCACTCTTCTTTGCTTTTTCCTTCTAAAACATCATAAAATTGGTTAGCAAGTCTTTCATGTAAGCCTGTTAGATATTCAACCAGTAGCCATGTAATTCATCCTTCCCAGGTGTTGACCAGTTTTTTATTTTTTTAGCTTGCTTTTGAACTATTTCAGTTGTTATTTTCAGTTGGTCCATTTTTCATTCTTGAGATTCGTTCATAATTTGTTTAATCCATTTTGCCTTGTTATTGTGCCTCTTAGGATTATCCCATTGGTTTTTCCAAAACTTTAGTGTATTTTCTTTGTCTCTGGTATTTATATTTATAATTTCTTTAGAGTTATCATTACTGCAGCAATCAATTTTCTTGTAAAACTGGTGCTGATTTGCGCGAAACATCGAATTTTGCTTGTACTGTTCAATGCGTGCGCTGTATCTTCTTATTTTAGCTGCAACTGCAACTATTTTTTGCTTCACTTCCTCTAGTACTTCATCAATAGGTCGTGTTCCAGTATTATATGTCTTTATGAGGTTATTTCGGATTTTTGTGTTTTTCAGCTTCTTTTCCTTAAGGTTTTTCAAATTGCTCACGTCTGCTCTGAGTTTAAGAATTTTATTCTCCAGTCGATGCTTCCATTTCGGTTCCTGAGCCTTACTGCTTTTGGGTTCACTAATCATATATCCTAATTCAGATATTATGACGTAGGCTATTGAGTACATAAGTTGATTCGTTTGCCCAATAGTTCCAGTAGGAATATCCCTTGCAGCTTGATTCGCCTCTTGTAGGAGTTCCTTCAGTTTTTGTTGAGGTACTTGTCTCAATACCGGTAGCCAAACTCGTGCCTGGTTGCTGTTCATTTGCTCGTTAATTTATCTGGCGAGTTATATATATATATATATATATATATATATATATAGTAATATAATTTAAATGGCTGAAACACCGAAAATAATAAAGAATACGGTTTACTGGGGACACTACTAGTTTCGTTGGTAAACCAACTTCTTCAGGTGTCAAAGTAGAAAGAATTATACACAATAATCCCACAAAAACATTACATAATAACGACAACAGAACTACTAGAAACTGTAGTACAGTTTAAATTGGAGTCCCCGCTACAGTTCCAGCTGTATGTTTATGCGTGCGTGTGATATTTCGAGAACGCCAATACTGGACAGCAGAGCTGTGCGAATCACGTAAACCGAAACAAAGGCTGGTATTCATGTGGGTTGAATTGAGGGCAATTTCTTTAGACTCAAGAATACGTCTTTCAAGTTTCAAATAGAGTGGTCTCAAACTTCTAATATGCACAAATGTTATGATGAACTTGAAAGACATATTCTTGAGTCTAAAGAAATTTCCCTCGATTCAACCCACACGAATCAGGTAAACTGTAGCCTTAGCTACAGTTTACCTGATTCGCAGAGCTCTACTGTCCATTGCTGGCGTTCGATATCATGCGCACGGATAAACATACAGCTGGATCTGTAGCGCGGGATCCAATTTAAACTGTATTACACAATTTAGTATGGAAAGAAGTATGGTTGGTATCACAAGATTGGATCACAAAAGGAATACGTGAATAAGAAATCAAACCAAAGTCTCTGACATCATAGGAGATCTGAAGTGGCAATGGGCTGGGCATATTGCTCGAAGACAAGATCAATGATGGACAAAAGTACTGGATTGGATCCCACCAGAGGAAAAACGATCACGGTGGATTGATGACATCATCAGATTTGCAGGAGTGACATGGGAAAGGGGAGCCATGGACAGACAGTTTTTGAATAATCTTGGAAAGGTCTTCATCTAGCAGTGGATCGACAATGGCGATGATGATATTATTTAATTATTCACAGTCTGGTAAATCCTGCTCTACAACGAAACATTGAACTTTTTTTTCAAGCCATTTCAGAACCCTAATAAGCGGGATAGTGATCTGAAAACCAGGAAATGAACGCGTTCAAAGCCTGTAGCAGGATTTGAAAGCGTGACCTGTTGACTGAAGAGGCGAGGGAGTATATTAACCAATCGGCAAACCATTCCTATTTATTTATTTTCACACATCAGAAATTCGTTTTCACCTTTGGAAATAAACACAATAAAGAAAGTGTGCAGCCAAAAGTTCAGATATTGAAGTACAATGAAGACATTCTAGGTATCACAATGAATTCAAGTCAAGTGACAAATCGGTCCCTTACAGTTAATCTGCCAATGGCTCTACAATCACAGTTAAGGGATTAACAGAAGAAGGTAATTACCTGATGAAAGGCAGAATGCCGATGATGTTTTGATCCATGAAAAATCCTAAGATGTATGAGTATTTCATCCATTTTGGCCGGTTGGAATGTTAAGTTTTCTTTTGTATCACAATTTAATTTTCAAAGTCTATTTTTTCACTATGGCCCACAAATTTTCTATTGGGTTGATGTGAGGTGAGTTACCAAGCCACTGGGGAGATTCGATTTTTTGATTTTTGAGGAACTCTTTCACTTTTTTAAAAGTGTGGCATTTAGTAAGATCCTATTGGAAGATGAATTCTTTGTCTTTCTGGATCTGCCGGACCACTCTTTAATCCAATATTTTTTCATGTATTTGCCACTTTTCATCATATCATCGAGAGATACGAGTGGTCCTGGATTGTCATGAATAAAACAAACCCCAAAACATCTTTTTGCTGAATGTCCATGAGCTTGTTGAAGGTGAAGGCAGGAGAAGCCTTCTCAGCTGCTAATTTACAAACATAGGGTATTCGCTCTCCTTGAACAAAGAAATGGCTCTCATCTGAGCATCTGACCATCTTTCACTTCTCGACAGACCAATATTTGTACTCTTTTGCCCACCGGAGCCTCTATTTCTGCATAGCCTTCGTCAGTAGACTGCCTACAAACCTTTTTTTGGTCTGTGGGCAGTCCGTCCTATTTCCAACACTCTCCGATGGATCATCATGTCAGAAACATGAATTCCACTAGCCGCCAATTTCTATTTACATGTACAGTAGGCAATCTTGGATTCATTTTGTTTTTTCCTAATTAATAAATGATCTTGAGTAAGTGTCGTTTTCCTTTTTCACTCACATTTTCCATTTCCGTGAGGAGAATAGGTACCTGTCTATAAACTTCTTTAAATTCCCCTTAACACAGACATCTAAAGGTCGAAGCTGACTAGTTAGACCACCTGGAATTACAGCTAACTGAGTTTTCAATTTCTTGAGTTTATTTGTAACATCGTCTGTTTTGTGAGAACGAAACTGATCCCATACTAGCATGGCAGGCTTCTTCAACAGTCCACCAGGGTGCGTAGACCAAATTTTATCTATCCATAACTTTATTCCTCCTCCAGCTATCCAGCCTTTTGCGTGAACATGTACAAACACTCCTTAAAGCAGTTTTTCTTTGGGTAGCTTCTTTCTTTTAAAAATCCATAGTGGCGGCAATTTTGTCCCATCAGTACAGCAGGATAAAACAACCGTGTGGTTAGTTTTTCCGTGCCCCGAAGTTTCAATAGTGACACTTTTAGTGCCCTTGGAATCTACAGTTTTGTTTGAGGGCACATCAAAAGTCAGCGGAACCTCGTCCATGTTTCCTATTTGCGCAAGTTCAAAATTTTCTCGTTTCCTTGCGTTAATGACGAATCGATGAATTTCAATCATTTTTTCTTCATTTCAGCTGGCATCTTTTGTGATATTTTTGTTTTAGTCCGCATACATAGCTGGTTTCTCTTCATGAATCTTGAACACCATGATGTTGATCCAGTAAAGTTGGCGATCTCTCTGTTAGTGGCTATCACTTTCGTTTGATGAATAATCATTTTTGTAGATACTGAAAGTCCCACTTTTCTGTGGTCTAAAATCCAAGTATTCAGTTCTGCCTCAAGTTTTGGCCATTTTGCAGTTCCACTTCGTAGGTTATGTTTACTGTGAGTTGCTTTTTTTAAATCCTCTTCCTGATTCCGACAAATTCTTATCATTTTCTCAGTTGAGGTAGTCCGAAATCCTCTCTGCAGCCCTGTTTCTATGTTCTTTAGCATACCCAATCAACCGTAGCTTGTATGCAATATAACAATGCCGACGTTTTTCAGCCATACTTTGCCAAAAAATTTAGAGAAAATTTAACGGCAGAAATTTATCACCGTTCACAACTGCGACAACAATTGGAAAGTTTAAACGAACAGAACACAGCTGTGATCGTCGATGACAGCGCATGCGCATCCATTGAACTACACTTCAGTGTTTCTCAAAGTGTGGTACGCGTACCTCCGGAGGTACGTGAAAGGTATTCAGGGGCTCCGTGGCAATTTTCGGCTATGCATCATTAACGCATAGAATAATATTAAATGTATCCGTGAAGTTCGAGATCATAAAACGTTCCTATTGTATCACTGAATAAGGTACAGAGACATCTGCATGCTGTGCAATATGTTTCTTAACAAACAGTGCAATTAGAGACATCTGGGATTAAAACGGCTCTAACTAATGAATTGTATGTCCCCCCCCCTCCAACAGAAAATGCTGTATGACTGAAGCAAAACCATATGTTGCCGGTGCGACATATGGTTTTGTTTGAGTGAACGTGTTAAAACGAAGAAATATATAGTGAATGTGTTTCAGATATTATATAAGGAATCCAGTTGAAGAGAATTAGCATTGCAACTCAACTGTCGGCTTGTCTTTGTCATTTAGTAGCACGATCTTTTGCTAATATCGCACCAATCATATGAATGTGGATGTCTGAAGTTTGAGAAACACTGCTCTACGTAACTGGAATGCTCTCACACACCGCAAGGAAGCAATAAAGAAATCGCGTACCTCAGAACAGAGAAAATTGCCAGAAATGAAAATAATAAAAAACTGAGTATCGGCGTATAAGACGCACCCTGTTTTTCAGACCTATTTTCAAAGAAAAAAAGTGCATCTTATACGCCGGCAAATACGGTAATTTGCCCATCCAGGATTCCAGTGTATTGTAGTCATTCAAGTCTTTGTGGTAGAAGATATAAAAAATGCTATGCAATCTGGGGCAATCTCTATAATAAGTTCATGCTAACTTGCAGTAAAGTTTATCTTATGTATTTATTTGAATTAACCAAGAAACACATATAAATGATTAATATCTCACTATAGTAGCATAGTAGGATGTCATACGATATTTGTTTGGTTTGGTTATCGTAATAAAAGGTTACACTTCTTTGTTGATGGTAGTAGTGTTACATATTTGGAGGATTTAGTAAGGGCGAGAGCAAGTTGTTTTGGAGTAGTGTTCCCATCAATGATGAATCCTTGGAGGTGTCACGTAATAATAATAATAATAATAATAATAATAATAAATTACCTACTGATATGATATTAAAGCAGAACAAAAGCTCAATGGATAGACGCAATTTTAGTAGCTGTTAACCTTCATCCTGGTGTGCTGATCAATGCATGAATTACGTATACACAATTCTTATACCGGGAGGACGGTAGGTGGGGGGTGCAACATAGAACTAGAAGAAGCCAAGTTTAACAAGTCTCATGACTTACAATGAAGTCAAGAATTGCAAGCTGTCGGGTTCTTGTTTTCCTCTTACTATTAATATTATTATTATTATTATTATGGAAAATTCCAGGGAGTCCTTAGACTCATGGAGGGGAGGCCCTGAACATCACATCAACAACTATTCGACATTCGCACAGTATCTATCATACTTTTCTTTGAACTCCTTCACAGTCATGACACCCATAACAAATTCTGGCAGTTTATTCCATTCATTAACCATTCTCCAAGTAAAAAAACCTAGCTCTAACAGACTTACTAACCAGACTCTTGCTCAGTTTCCATGGATGGCCCTTAGTTCTCCCATCACCAGACCTGTTCTGAAAAATTTCCTCTGAATTAATCTTGTAAAAACCCCTCAGTAATTTGAATGTCTCAATCATATCACCCCTTTTCCGCTTATCAACCAATTTCTGTAACCCACAGATCTTCTACCTGTTCTCGTAAGGTTATTCCATAGACCAGCTATCATCTTGGTCACTTGCCTCTGGATCTCCTCTCTACCTCCTCCCCTTCATGGTGGGATATTATCATGGTTCGATAAAGAAGTACAATAACTTGGTTGGGTCTGTTCATCAAAGTATTCTTCAGAAACCAAGTGATCTGATGAGCTGATTTAATCACTATTGCTATGTGGCCCCTAAACTTCAACTCCCTATCCACCTACACACCCAAATCTCTGGCTTCGTCAACTTCCTGGAGTACATTTCTACCAATGTGATATACTGCTGCTAATTTTTTCACCCCAAAATGCATAAACTTACACTTCGCTACACTAAACTGAAATCCATTCTCATTAGCCCAGACTACCAATCTATCCAAATCATCCTGCAAAATTTTGTCATCATGTGCATTAGCTATTGCTCTACCCAACTTTGCGTCATCAACAAATAAATGAACAGTTCCTCTCAGATCCTTTCCTATATCATTAATGGACAAATTAAATAGTAGTGGTCCAAGAACAGAACCCTGCAGCACATCACTAGTAACAGGCTTTCTTTTGAACTCCTTTCCTGACTAAACTACTCTCTGATATCTCTCCATCAACCACCCTCCTATCCATCTCACCAACTCTATATCCATCCTCATGTGCTACAGTTTACTGATTAGAATTAGATATGTTATCCTGTCAAAGGCCTCAGCAAACTCCAGCAGTGTCACTGTAAATCAATTATCCAATTAAGCCGTCACTCTATTACAAAACGTGAGTAAGTTATGAGGCATGATCTACCCTTCAAACAACCATGCTGTCCTCTATGCAGTATCCCATTTTCATCTATCCATTCTTGTATTTTGCTCTTGACTAATAACTCTAAAACTTTGACAACGATTCCTAATATGCTGATCGGTCGGTAATTTGCAACAACAGTCTTGGAACCTTGTTTATGCAATGGAACTATTTTCCCCTCTTTCCACCCCCTCCGGTCCAGAGCTGAGACTTACATTAAACAATATGGTCAAAGGAACTGACAATTCCTTTGCTCCTTCACGTAAGACTCGAGCGGGTATACCATCCAATCGCACATATGTATTTACGTTAAAATTCTGTAATATACTATTCACCTCCATTTCATTCACTTCAATTTCTGTAACAGCCATTCGTTCTCTCATTACTGCGATATCACAGTCTGGAGGATATACTCTTGCAAAGTGTTCTCTTAGTAATTCTACTATTTCAGCTGATTCAGTTACTTTCCTGCCATCGGCATTCCTTAGAATCATTTTGCCGTATACATTTTTCTTTTACTTGCAGCATATCGAAAGAACTGTTTGGGATTCACTTTAGCTTGCATTGCTAATTTCCTTTCATAACCCGCTTTTACTTTTCTTACCACACTAGTTGCCCTTCTGGCTTGTGCTCTGTACTGTTCGTGTGACTGCAGGTCACATTTCTCCTTGAATTTCATCCACAGTTGTTTCTTTTTTTTTTTCCAGCTCAAGTTTAATGGTGTTATTAATCCATTTAACTCCGACTTGATTTATTCTCTGGACACCAGGTATGCAGTCAGCAATGACCTCCCTCAAACGCTCCTTAACCACTTTCCATGCGCTATGATATCTACATCCAGCCCTTGCAATTTAACATGCCATGGCACTGATCCAAGCAATCTGCTAAGCTTGCCATACTTACCACCAGATAATTCCACATGTACCCTGTCTTAATTGAAAATTCCACACATTTAGCCACCTCCCAGGTCAAGACCTCATGATCACTCTTACCAATTAGTGGTAATATGATTATATTCATAATAGCCCATTTCTCAGATGCAGTTACTAGGTCAAGCACTCTCGAACCCCTAGTATCTTTCATTACATGTTGTTACAGGTAGTTATCTCTTAATAACTGCATAAAATTCATTTCCTTCCTCCCATTTGTCTTCTGCTCCCTCCAATCAATGTTACTGTATTTGAAATCCCCCATAATAATTACCTGTCCTCCGCTCATTAAGTCCATTTGCCTATGCGTACTGTCTCCATCATCTATTCTATCGCATGGTCTATAGCAGCACCCAACTGACCTCAATCTCACACCAGATAGTCTCAAATGTGCTATTTTCGCTATCGTGAAGTTAATCACGATATCACGAACTAGGAGTTAAATGGATGAATAACACCATTAAGCTTGAGCTGCAAAAAAAGAAACAACTATATGGAGGGAATTTAAGGAGAAAGGTGACCGGCAGGCATATGAACAGTATAAAGCCCAGGCCAGAAGGGTAACGGGTGTGGTAAGAAAAGCAAAAAAGGATTACGAAAGAACATTGGCCATGCAGGCTAAAGAGAATCCTAAACAGTTTTTTCAATATGTTGCAAGCAAAAGAAAAAATGTATATGGCAGAATGATTTTAAAGAATGCCGATGGTAGGGAGGTAAAAAAATCAGTTGATATAGTTGAATTGCTGAGCGAGCACTTTGCAAGAGTATATCATCCAGGTGGTGACATTGCAGAAATGAATGAACCAATAGATTATACGGGAAATGTGGTGAATGAGGTGGAGGTGAGTAGTGTATTGCAAAACCTCAATGTCAATACATCTGTGGGATTGGATGGTATACCAGCTCGTGTCGTACGTGAAGCGGCTAAAGAATTGTCAGTACCCTTGATCATTTTGTTTAATTTGAGTCTCGGGTCTGGGTTAGTCCCGAGGGGGTGGAAAGAGGTTCCAAGACTGCTGTTATAAATTACCGACCGATTAGCATATCAGGAATCATTGTCAAGGTCTTAGTGAAATTAGTCAACAAAAGAATACAGGATTGGTTAGATGAAAATGGGATACTGTATGGGGAGCATGGTTTTGTGAAGGATAGATCATGCTTCAGTAACTTGCTCACATTTTATAACACAATGACGGCTGAACTGGATAAGGGCAATGGATTTACAGTTATTCTACTGGACCTTGCTAAGCCCTTTGACAGGATACCACATGGAACTCTAATCAGTAAACTGGAGCAGATGGGGATGGATATAGGGTTGGTGAAATGGATTAGGATTGTGGTTGATGGAGAGATACCAGAGAGTGGTTTATTCAGGAGTTGAGTCTAAAACACGCTTGTGACTAGTGGTGTGCTGCACGGCTCTGTTCTTGGACCACTGCTTTTCAATTTGTTCATCAATGATATAGGAAAGGATCTAAGAGGAAGTGTTCACTTGTTTGCTGATGATGCAAAGTCGGGTACAGCAATTGTGAGTGAACAGGATGTCAAAATTTTACTCGATGATTTGGATAGTCTGGATGACTAGGCTAGGAAAAATGGATGTCAATTTAATGTGGCAACGTGGAAGGTTATGCACTCTGCAGTGAAAAGAATAGCAGCAGTATATCACATTGATTGAACAGTACTCCAGGAGATTGATGAGGCCAGGGATTTGGGAGTGAGGGTGGATAGGGAATTGAAGTTTAGGGGCACATTGCAAAAGTAGCTAAATCAGCTCATCAAATCACTTGGCTTCTGAAAAATACTTTGACATGCAGAGACTAACAAGTTGTTGTTCCTCTGTATCGAGCCTTGATAAGACCCCATTTGGACTACTGTGCCCAGTTATGGCACCAGGGTTTCTTCGTGGTGGGGAGGAAGTGGAGAGGATGAAGAAATGAGTGACCAAGATGGTAGCAGGTCTGTGGAATGAACCTTATGAGAATAGGTTGAATATTTGTGGATTGCAGAAATTGGTCGATAGGCGGAAAAGGGGTGATATGATTGAGACATTTAAATTACGGAAGGGTTTCTATAAGATTAATCCAGAAGATATTTTTGAGAATAAGACTGGTGGCGGGAGGCTAGGGGCCATGCATGGAAGCTGGCAAGAATGTGGTTGACAAGGGTGTTAAAGTTAGGTTTTTTACTTAGAGAGTGGTGAATGAGTGGAATAAGCTGGCAGAGTCTGTTGTGAGTACTACGACCGTGAATTAGTTCAAGGGAAGGTATGATAGATACTGTGTGAATGTCGAATAGTTGCTCTTGAAATGATGTTAGGGCCTCCCTCGATGAGTCTGTCGACTTCTTGGAGTTGCCCGGAATAATAATAATATATACGATAAAATTTAATGAAAACCACTTTTCTTTTGCATTATTTTTGAGAGAATTTTTAATCCTTCAATTAATCTCTCGCATCTACATCAGATGCTGTAAAATATCTCGTTGATGTAATACGGCGTCTAATGAAGCAGGCTGCCTTTATGCTACACACCCTGTCGATGGTACTCGCAGTAATTTACAAGACCTTGAGATATGTAATGAATAATCTTTCACGAATGACTGTGAAATGAAAGCAGGGCGTTAAATAGAGAGCAATGGCAGGCCAGTAGAGATAGAGCTGCTATGAAGATGTGTATATGATTGTTGGGGTATTAACAAAAGATCCCGCGATTGAAAAATAAAAGCACCGCGACGGTTGAGTTGAAATTCTAATTCTCCTCAACCGAATTCCATAATATGTGAAACCTCCATCACAGCACTCACTATATATTTCTTAGTTTTAACACGTTTACGAATTTTAACATGGCCGGTTGAATTTTATTGCTGCTGTTTGAGCTGGAGGAGGACTACTGGCAAACATCTAATTTTTAGTTAGATACTCTGTTTGCCGATGTAACATATGGTTTTGCTTGAGTCTATAGAGCCGTTTCTGTGGGAAGGGGATCTGTGATTCACTGGTTAGTGCCGTTTTTATTCCATTGTCTCTAATCGCACTATTTGTTGAGAAATATATTACACAGACTGCAAATGTCTCTGTATCTTGTTCAGTGATATAATAAAACTACTTGTTTTTCTTGCGTGTGCAGCCACTATTGGCTACTGTGGAGGGCGTGTGGTTTACCATGGTGAGCGAGTTACTATCGCCCTGATGTGAACGTGTTTAAACTTTTTTTCCTGTAGAATCCTTTTATTCTTGTAGAAGTAAAATCAGCGGTGCGAGTTATACGGTACTAACCAATGAATCACGAGTTATATTCAAGTAAATAAGTATTTCAACTATGGATAAGTACATTGGTACCTTCTTTAAATGGAAAAATAGCTCGGATAACAGTGATAATACTAAACGAGTTCATAATGACAGTTTGTATGTAGTTTTTGAAGAGAAAGCAGTTGGTAACGAATCCACAGAAACACAGAATTGGCATCAGTTGCAATGCGATAATATTAATACGTTGAACGAAAGGAAAGATTTTACTGACTTGCTGGACACTTGACGAGTGGATCGCATTCAAAGGTAAATAGAATTAGTTATTTTGTAAGGAGTGGTTTGGAGTGTATAACATATACAGAGGTACACACCCTAGGTGCAAGTTCTTCACATAAGGGTATTCACTTAGCATAGAATAATTATGCATCATTGCACAGTTTCTTTACACATGCGGCTCATAATGGAAATCGACATGGTAAAGAAGGAACAATATTTCAAGGGCTAGCCGGTGAACTTGAAGAAATACTTCATAAACAATTTAGGAATAATGATGGATGCGTTATCTGAGCTTTCTAGCCTCTCAGAATGTTTTCAGAAACAAACTGTGACGTTACTTAGAGCAAACCAACTCCTGCACAGAACATGAGAAGTATTCAAAAGTCGCAAAGAGAGAAGAGGTAAGTCCCGATATTTTTGTGCCCTTTCCTGTACATTTCACTAGTTATATTTCAAATTTAATTTACTGATATGAGGAAACCCATATGTTTTTCTGTCTTAAATTGAATTATCTTTTAATATGTTAGAAGTATTATATTAATTTCTAATTTTGTATTTGTATCTGCATTTGAATTAACCACTGGATGATAGACTGCATTAAGTAATGGATTTAATATAAATTTAATGTGAAGTTATTTGATCTTCACTATTACTGCAGTTATTTAATACTTTTCATGGTTAGCGATGGAAAAGTCAGTTAAAGAGTTGACAAGGTGTGAGGAAGAATTCGCAAATATGTCGCCCACACAAAGAGAACTAAATCTCCTGGACCCAGGCTTCTATAATTATTATCCCCTTACATCATAGATTAGGACTTTCTTCCTAGGCACAAGCAAGTGTCAGCAGAATAATTATTCATTCGCTAATTGGAGGAAATGGTCTTTTACAAGCTCAATCAGACATCTACTTCTGTTTTTGATCATGCAGATAATCTGTTTTTGCGTTTCCCGCAAATCGGAGGGCACCATTTCTACACTTTTAATTATTTATGTGAGACACACACACACACAAAGTAACTTAGCCTGTTATCAGGCCAGCCAATATATATATTAAATTGACAAAGGAAAAAATACTTTAAAATAAAAAAATCTTATATAAAATTGAGAAATTTGTACCATTTTGAAAATTGAGAATAATCCACATGATATACAAAAGTTACAATGATAAACTTATAAATTCGATCATTTATTTTATTTGCTCGAATAACGTCGAATTATTTGTAACGCAGTGAGGGAGTTGGCAAACTTATTTGTTCTAGTACCCCAGATGGATAAATGATGTGAAATTTCATTTAAAGTTATATTTTAAAAATCAAGTTTTCACTGGATCAATTCTAAAAAGATTCCTAGGGCATCCTGAGGAGTAAAAGGAGTCAAAAACACACAAACACAAATATTACAGATACTAGACGTTTCAAGAAAAATAAGTTATATTGCATCTTCGGTTACAGCAATTAAGACATACTTCGATAGCGGGATTAAAAACCCGAGTTTCCGGGAGAAAAAACCCTGCTATCTCCATATGAGATTGGTTAACTCACAGTGAAGGACACCTCCACAAACATCCCGTCATGAGTAAAACTGAAGTTAAGTCTTTTACGGTAGAAGGACGCAATGGACGGTCAATCAACCAACTGCTTTATGAAGACTTGCATTTCTGAATGCAGCTACAAAAATATCGCCTTTTGTACTTGAGGAGGACCTTCTGAATTCAGTAATGGAAACTTTTCCTTGTTTTACAAGAAATATCTCTCTCTGTCTCTCTCTCTCTCTCTCTCTCTCTCTCTGTCTCTCTCTCTGTTACCTGTAAAAAAAAGGAAAATAATTCATTATTCAACCGGATCTTTAGACGAGATTTCCCTTTCGGAAGGACACCAGCACGAACAATGAGTGTCACCGTTTCCTCCCCCTCCTAACGGGCAAACATATGCTGCGCTGGTGGCCCCCACCCTATCGTCCGGATCCGGTTGTGCTGATCAACACTCAACTTAACCTAACTTACGTAACTAATTGGCTCGTGGCTGCCAGCTCAGAAGAGCGGCTCTACACGGCCTGTAACACCGTGACGAACCCCTTCTGGATGGACGCGCCGCATTTCAACTACGCAAGACGTTGTGTAGGAACAATCACCGTATCCTCCAACTCCTAACGATGAAAGTTCGACTACAGCAAGGTACCGTTCAGTTAAAAGCCAACACGCCCATCTTTCATCACATTTTGGGCTTCTCAACGAATGAGAATGATCAACTTCAAACCAACAAAAAGAAAAACCTGAAAATGACAATAAGAAAAGAAAATCTATTCTGCAACAATGTTGAATTTCCTAATTAATAAGTAAAATTACCATCAAAGGGAAAATAAAAACTAGATGAATAAATATACATTGTCATTAAGAATAATATATAAAATTAGCTTTCTCTTGTGCATTTTACACTCGCCACTCGTTAACACCATTCACTCGCTTGCAAGTTACCAATCTAACATTGATTTGATCTTTTCCTCTTTTTGTCAACTTCTGTAAATTCACTTGTGACATCGCAAATATACTTATCGAAGACACAGCGTTCAATCATCCGACTGAAGAACTAATCCTTGTGGTAAATGTGGTGTTCACTTTGCAATCTCAACAGAACAATCACCATTGTATGGTTTCTTTTGCTGAGAAAGTGAATTTCAGCTTTGTTATCAACAATGAAAACATCCTAACTGAGGCATTTGCTGTTGAACCAACGGCTGTGATTCTTCATTGTTTAATACAGTTTGCCTCTATGAAATATATAAATCTGAAATAGAAATAAATATGAAATAAATAAAGCTAGGACTGATTTTAAGTTGAATGGTACATAATGTTTCTGTGAAGGGTGGAAGTGAAAACGAAGGGTGATCAAGAATGATCAGTGTTTTATTTCTCATGGTTGTGTTTCTACTTCCACATGATGCTATGGGGAAGTAGAAACGTAATTTTCTCCAATCATTTTAGATTAGCCGAATACACGACTGTGCTTAATATTTTTCAACCTTCTGCTCAAAGCTTCCGTTTTCAGTGTGTTCTTATAGCTTGTTAAACAAAAAAGAAAATAAGGACTGTGATTTGTACCGAGCGTTCAAAGAACAACACCTAAGTTGTTTCAGCTCAGTTGGTAGGAAATCTGCCTACCTTTCGAAATAAAAAATCTGGTTTGAATCTCGTTTCTAAAACGCAAGGAACACATAGGTTTATTTTGACTCAAGTTCTGGGCCGTCGCCAGATTAGATCGCGTAAACAATTAAATATCGTCCCTGATCGATTATAAGACAAAAATATAAGAAAATCTCCAATTGCTATTTTGTTTTTATTACACGAGAAACATTAATGCAACACAATGACATAATAATATTAATTACCGTATTTTTCGGACCATAAGACGCACCTTTTTTACATAGAAAAATCGACTTAAAATTGGGGTGCGTCTTATGTTCCGAAGGTGACATTAAAAAACGAATCTTTACACTGTACCGAAGCTGTTAGCGAAGTTCAATTACTGGCGCAATATGCTAATAAAATTAGTAAGTAGTCATTAGTGTGTAAACGTGTGCTTTTGTATGGTTCATTTGAATTACTTTTTATAAGTCGTTAAAATTATTATCTTAAAATTAGAAAAAAATAGATAGGGCTAAAAAGTTAGATAGGGCTAAATGGCCTCGCCTACTCCCCGTATACGGGAATAAAAAGGCGTTAGCTGTTTTTTTTTTTAATTAGATAAAAATGAGTGTAAAACAAAAAAAAATTCATATAACGTGAGTTATAAATTAAATGTGATAAATTATGCAAAACCATATGGAAAGAGCAACAGAAAGGCATTTTGGTTCACCACCAACAGAAAAAATGGTTCGCGAGTGGAGAAAACAAGAGGAACAGTTAAAACTGCTATGTAAACACAAGAAAACATTCCGTTCGCACTTAGAAAAATGGCCAGAATTAGAAGTACAAATGAAAAATTGGGTAACAAATCATCGAAACATGGGAATATCAGTTTCTAAGAAAATGATTACTTTTGAAGTGAAACGATGGGCAACTGATAATGGAATTTTAGATTTTACCGGATCACTGTCTTGGTGCTTTAGATTTATGAAAAGACACGGGTTATGCATGCATACAAAAACCACTCTAGCCCCAAAAATGCCGGCTGACTATGAAGCTAAAATTATAGAAGTCCATTGATTTGTCATATCAGCGAGAAGGAAATTTAACTTCGAGCTTAATCAAATTGCGAACATGGATGAAGTGCCTCTAACTTTTGATATTCCTTCATATCGGACAGTAGATTCAAAAGGCACCAAATCAATAGTGATCAAAACAACAGGTCACGAAAAAATTTACTACACTGTAGTTTTAGCATGTTGCGCGGACGGAACAAAACTACCCCCCCTCCCATGTTAATCTTCAAGAGAAAAAAGTTACCGAGAGATGAAATTCCCCGTGGCATTATTATCCACCTTCAAGTTAAAGGCTGGATGGACGAAACGGGAATGAAATTATGGAAACAAAAGATATGGGCGAAACGTCCAGGTGCGTTGTTTAAAATGCCGGCGATGTTAGTGTGGGATCAATTCAGAGCGCATAAAACATTTTATGTTTTATACGCTCTGAATATTATTATTGCCATAATAATATTATATGATATATATAATGATATGATGATATATATGTAATAATAATATATGAGTACACCGTTCTGCAATTCGTTAGTAGGGGTATATGTAAGTTCGGTTCACTTAAACCTTGATATTCCAGGTCTACCTACTCACTGATGAGATCTCAATAAGGGTCGAAACCGGTCTGAGTAGTGACCTCTCCCCATAATGTAAAACAGTAATACATCTCTTAGGAGCTGCGTTTATGAGAAAATATTAAGGATAGTGACGGAACTTGCTCCACCTTTGCTCCGAGTTGCCCGAGTGTTGTACTACCCAAGTGATGACTTACGCTTTGACTCGCTGATTGTTCTTCGGCATGAAACTCTTAGATTTCGATCTCCGAGTTTCGTACCTGGCTGTAAAATAATACGGGATTTACTATCCCCCTTAACTTAATTTAAGTCGCCGGAAAAATAGCCTCTTGGCTCTTTATCGTAATGAATATACCTGTTCTTGAGAGGGCGCTGCTGAAAGTACTTTCCGCGAGTTCTGTTGTGTGTTTGATTTTTTTCTCGTTGTAAGTATTTCATAATTTGTAGGTTTATCCTTGCTTCTTACTAGCTTCTGATTTCATTTTTATTAAATAATGAATACAGAGATCTGATCTGAAGACAGTTCGCGTTATGAAATGCTTCGTGCACTTACTATATATTTCCCATTATTGTGGGAAGGATCTGTGCGAAGCGAATCTGTTCTGGATCTAGTTTCCATTTCCTCCAAAGAACGTAACAACGAAGTAATTTTGATACATAGTATACCTATTATGTTTCCTGCTGTTATCCTGTCACGTTATTATTTAAGAAATAGGCAATTGCATGTATCCCGTTGATAAAGAGTACAGAGCTGTATTTTTTTTTTCTTTAACTAATTGTGTGGGTAAAGAAATGGAAGCGGGAACGTATATTTTTTTACTTTTTGGAGATGCGATGCAATGTACATACAATTTTATATCCCTGCATCTAACGTTTGTGGAGGTCTGATTATATTGAACTGCTGCTTCATGCCATTTAAACTATCTATTAAGATCTTATTTGATATTGTCTGTCCATTTCATTTTCGACCTAGCCCTTTTTCTCACACATTCTGAATCATTTATTGTAATCTTATTGACCATGTGACTGTGCTTCTCGCAATGTGGTGGAACCATCTTAGCATTTCGCTTAGCACAGAATAGTGCTGAGAGGGGATTAACCACTTCTCCAAAAATGTCAAACAATGAAAAGACAGTTTATGACACTTACACACATTGCAAAATGTGTGCTATTGTCATAAACTGTCTTTTCACTGTTTGTTCATGTGCAAGAGTCTCAGTACTTAGAATGGTTCAGCATCCAAGAAATATTCAGTAAACAATAGTCTTTTGGATAAAGTTAGCTTGTCAGTGAAGCCAATATTAAACAAAAAATTGGAAGGTTAGAAGAACTGTGCTTAAGATGGTTTTTTACCAATCAGGCAACAGCATAATATAGTAGCAGTCTGCAAATGGATTTTTACAGAATTCCACTTCATTGAACATAAAAACAAACAGTTTTAACAGAAAACTGGCATGGGATACTTGAGAAAAAAAAATTGCCCTATGTAGAAGTCCTGTTGTTCCTATTATTTAGTGTTGATGATGTGTATGATCAGGAAATATCAGTAGCAGTGAATGGAAAGTGTGTTCTTGGACAATGGTGCAGAGCTACCGTTGTTGCTGGCCAACTCAGTTTATATGCCTAATAACATATTCTGCTGGGAGTATCTGATATGTCACAAGGTATAGATCACTCAGAGTTGGATTTCTGCTTGAGTGACCTTGCTATACTTCCTTGGCCTGTTTAGTTACTAACATTAAACTTAATAGATCCATTTGCAACCTAGTTCATGTATGTGAGAATGCCATCATCATCCATTGGATAATGAAGCTTATTGGAAACTATTAGCCCTTTCCTGAGGTTTGATTTAAAAAATAAGAAAAAAGTACTGTTGGTTATTCTAGAATAAGGTTCCATGCCAGTATGCTGTAGGTTTACAATCACAATTTTAGAATATTATTTGTGGTTTCCATCTTAAAAGAAGACTATTCATTCATTCAGCTGCTGATTTGTGTTGCTGGCTCTGCTAATTCAGAGTGAAATTATTGTGTGAGATAACTGTTTCTTGAATAGTATCTCTGATGCAAAAATGATATTCAGAGTGGAGAAGAATGCCTATTTCTATTTACTGTTATTATGATTTTACTATATGACACCTGCAAGGAGCTGACTCATCGCAGGAGTACACTCTACTCCACTCAGCTAACCATCTCCCCCCATTACACACAACTACTATCAATGCCATCTATTGCCTACCACCAACAGTATTTTCTGTCTGTAAAGTGTGTGTTCTGAAGGTCAATTTGTCTGTATGCAGAAAAAATAAAAATCCAAGTTTCCAGGAGAAAAAACTCTGCTACCTACATATGAGATTGGCTAACTTGCCTTCAAATGAAAAAGTGCATATAAAAGTTCCTCTTCTAATGACAAGAATTGAACTTAGGCCTTTTCCATTTGAATGGTGCAATATACCATCATTCTTCCAATTGCACTATGGAGGCTTAGTTTATGTCATTTTCTAGACACAGATGGGAACCTTTAGTAATAATTAAGAGGCATCAACATATTTGTTACAGTAATAAATTATACTTAATACTATACTCACTTTTGGAGCCCAATGCCTGATATCTATAGGCATGATTATAATTTTACTTTTATATATGATTATAAAAATTAATTCATCACATCCCATAAATAATTTTTGAAACAGATTAAAAATATATATATATACAGTATATATGTATTTACAAAAGGTTATCCAAATTTTTTCCCTCCTGATGTTTAGTTGGGAGTTTATTATTTCTTAAAATTATTAAAATTTTTTATATTTTATTAACTCTCCTTAGTATCATAAGTATTCAACCTTCTGTGAGGTTAGGTCAGTTATGATAATTGAAGTATATTACTCGTTATTGTGTGTTAAGAAAATTATTTATTTAAATCAGTATGATACATTTGTTGCATTTCCACAGTTTCCTACATTTTTTTCTCTGTGTGTTCTTTAAATGCTGACCTGCTAGCTAGACATAACTCTGTGGTTACATGTCTTGCTTTTTTTTTTTTTTTAAACTTTTTTGTCCACCACAAATTTCTTTTTTTGTCTTTGCAATTGTTACCTTTAATATTTGTATATCTGAGTGTACATGTAAAAGTCATTGATTCTCAGAATTTTATTACATTACTCTTTTTATTGTAATATGATCTGTGGTGTATTTAGGTATTTCCCACCCCTAGGCCCACAGAAAGTGCCACCCCTCGTATTTACTGAACATGTTGATTTACATGCATAACCTATTTATATTGTAAATTCGTAATATAAATATATATATATATATATATATATATATATATATATTATAACTCACCCAAAATGCCCTAGAATATTCTACATTTTGCTGCTCACTCGGCGAAGGTATTTATCACCCTTGTAATATGGCTCTCAATTTGTAGAACTGCCAAGTTGATGAGCTTTTCTTCTGAACATGGAACCTTGCATGTTTAAACATATGTCAAAATGGTTGCAAGATTGTGATGTGCTACTGATGGAAGGGTATGCTCATTCGTGATTTAAACTTAGTACAACATTTATAGACTTGAGTTGGAGAATCATGTTTTCTCTAGCTAAGCACGTAGTACATGTGCTCTCCAACTAATAGAATGGATTCAAATCCCACCATGAGCATGGATATTTATAACTTTCTTTAGGTGGTAGATAGCCACTGCTTACTCTAAGTCTGAAATTGCTTAAAAATGTTTTTTTTTTTTTTTTTTTCGGTCTCTAGATCAGTATTCAAATTATCTTTTATATTTTTATACCTCAAACAAAAGGTCACAAGACCCATAGCATCAACACTACCGATTATGGGTAACAAACTTACTATTTACAAATAGGAAACCCAGTTTCCTGTCTATGGTCTCAGTATTTCCTCCCTGACCCACTTGCAGGCAAATGTCATTAGGATTTACCACTAGATGATTGGGAATCCTCCAGATTCATTATCATCAGGTTTAATCTTCTGAACTATCTAGTAGCCACCTACAAAACCATATTACTGTTGAACTCTTGAATAGGGGAGGTTTTGGATCCCTGTATGATTTGGCATGTACTCAAAGATTGTTGCCTACACTGTGTTGTGAGGAAGAGATATAAACTGGAGCCTTTGCACTGAAGATCAAACATTGCAGTAAGCCACTTCAAGCCTCAAATAAAAGGTGGTGGTAGTGTATTACTGGGCGATGAGACATCTTCTGCCTAGAGGTCCATGTGGCATTTCCTTTGACTAGGGAAGGTAGTCCATATATAGTACTCATTTGCAAATTTACTACCTTTTGTGTTGGGATTCACATTAAGTAAGAAATTACTCATGTAAGCAGTTGGATAATATGTTTTTTATGGATTAAAAGTTGCATAGTATAACAAGTTTTAAAATTTTTTTATAATGCCTCGATAGCATATTTGGAAGAACAACAGAACAGAACATTGTGCACTTCGATCGGAAAAGATATGAGTTCGATTCTTATGATGAGAGGAATCTTAATATGGGCTTTTCAGCCATGAGAACACACAATTTACAGATTAAAAATACTGTTATTAGTGGGGATGAGTGGTAGATGGTGTTGATTGTAGTAGTTTCATCTATAGTTGGAGAATTTAGTAGTGGTGGAGATATTAAGATGTATCTAGTGGATTAGAGGTAGAGAGCCCTCTCACAATGAGTCATTGGAGGTGTCACGTTATAGTAATAATAATAAAATATCAACTGGTCAAAAGTATACAGTGTAGTCTGTACTCTATTGTAGGTTAAAGAAAGACCTATGTCATAGTGATGTAATCATTTGGGGATCATCCTTAAATGATATCACAATCCACAAAACAGAATCAACAATTTGCATACTCAGACCAGGTTGTAAATCATTTCACATTTCTTTTAAGACTCAAGACTTCTCTCACAAATGGTTGGCTCTGCATGTCAGAAAAAAAGATAGACTCATATAATAATTAGAAATGATAATGCAAAGTGAAGAAGTAAATCAGTAATATTTGTATCAACAGTTTGATAAAAATATTAAGAGAAGCTGTTTGTAATATATATATATATATATATATATATATATATATATATATATATATATATATATATATATATATATATATATATGTGTATAGTAAAATTCTAAGGAAATTGGTCTGTTTATCATAGCATTGGTTTTTTTTTTTTTTTAGTCCACTCAGTCCAAACTGGATCATCATTTGAGGATTGCAACTTATTTTAATTTCTGTTCTCAGTACTATTTGAAATGTGTGTGTATAAAATTGTAAATTTTCTTTAATTTTTCAGGTCAGAAGAGGAGAAAATGCAACATTGTCATTGTGAAGAATAGCAAATTAAGCTGTATAGTAATAACAGGGTAATATAAAGTAATTTGCATTTGTAATATATATTGCAAACATGGCTGAGAAAATATCCAGCAAAGTAAATATAGATATTAACTCACAAACCACTGAAATTCCTATTGAAGGAGCTTATCAGGAACTTAATTTGCAGGAAGAAGAGGAGGAAAAATATTTTCTCCAGATAAAAAAAGAGAGAGAGGAGGAAGAGGAACATTTTGCATCATCTCTTCGAAATAATCAGACTTCTGCTTTTTTCAAAGAAACCATGAGAGAAATTTTTGAAAAACCATTATCTGGAGATAAGCCAAAGAAAAAGGAAAGCACATGTCATAAAAAAAAGCGTTTTAAATGTAAAATATGTAATAGAAAAATTTCTGGATTGTGTAATTTAAGAAGACATAAAGAAGCTCATACTCGTAATCAAACTCTTTGTGAAATATGTGGCAAGAATTTCCATGTAAAAAATTTAAGACGGCATAAATTAGTTCATACTGGTGAAAAACCCTTTATTTGCCAAGTTTGTGGTAAGCCCTTTTCACAATCTGGTAATCTTAAAACACATTTATCAGTTCATAGTCAAGCAAAACCTTTTTCTTGTTCAGAGTGTGGCAAGACTTTTTCAGCTGCACGGCATCTAAAAAGACATAGTGCAGTTCATTATAATGGGAAATCCTATCATTGTTCAATATGTGGTATGTCTTACACACGATCCTACAATCTAAAAGCACATTTATTAAGTCATACTAAGGAGCAACCTTTCTCTTGCTCTGTATGTAAAAAGACCTTTACACGTCCATATCACCTTAAAACACATTTATTAACACATAGTGGTGAAAAACCTTTCTCTTGTTCAACTTGTGGCAAGTTCTTTTCACAGGCAGCTAATCTAAAAATGCACTTACTAATTCATTCTGGGAAAAGGCCTTTCTCTTGTCAGCAATGTGGCAAGAGCTATGTACGATTATATAGTTTAAAAGTACATTTACTAGTTCATGAAAAAGAGTAGTTTATTAATATACATAAAAAGAATGTGCATTATCTCAAAAATCATATACAGGATAATTTCAGGAGAGTTTTGTTTCAACAAAACTTGTTTTCCAAACTTTTCGCTGTGTGGTCTCAAAAGTACTTCTTTGCATTTAGAATTTTTATGTAGAAACCATTTTTTACTTTTGCAGTTTAATGAAGAATTTTCAGTCTACAGTCATCCAAATTACCCAAACAGTAATTCCAAAGATCTTTCTATTGAGGAAAATTATCTGAGTAGGCTGTTTGTAACAAAATATATTCTGCTTAAGATGATATAAAGGTACTTATGAAGTTGTCATTGATAGAATTTGTCGTTTTTGAGAAGTCAACGCTGTTATTTTAAATGCTATTCACTGGGTGCTCTTGAAATTTATAAAGAAAACCAAATATTTTTTTTGCTAAGAATTTCTAGCTCGATGATTGCAATGCAATGAAAATGATGAATAAAACAGTTACTGTCTTAAAAATATAGGGTTTTGGTATCATGAGCAACAATAATTTTTTCACAGATGCTTTCTTTGTATTACACATTAAATAATTGTCATTTTCACAGCTGTTCTAGATTGATTGATTGATTGCATCTTTTTTAGGAGTGCATATATTTACCTGAAATACTTATTACATTCTTTGACAAAAGTTCATTGTATGCTATAGTACAAAAAATCATGTGACATGTTCAGATTTAAATGAAATATCTTTATCGAAGAAAATCATTTTCTTTCCCTTGTACCTAAATACTCGATGCCCACAGATGCAAGACTTTTTGACCATTGTCAGAAAAAGGAGAATCCATTCTGATATTAGGATAATCAGTTCATCTTGTGGATGAGTTGGTTATTATTTTATGTTGGAAAATTAACTTTTTTTTTATGGACATTGTAGTTTTAAAAGTGGTAACTATTTTGCTTATATAACAGTTGGAAAATTTTATGTATAAAGGACATGATTTCATGTATTGATGATCAATACATCATTTATTCCTTTCTCCACTTCAGCATGAATTGAGTATTCTTAGCAGTTTGCTAGCCCTGGTTCTATGAACTTTGGGCATACAATAGCCTAAGTGCCACTTGAAATATTGATTTCAAGTAGAAAGTTGATGAAATTGTTTTAACTCTCCTTTACATTATATTAGTTTTTTTGTTATATTTTTACCAGTTAATAATACTGTCTCTCCTTTGCCTTAATTTGGTGTGCTATTAAACTTCATAAATGTCCCATAGGGTTCAGATTAGGCCCTGCAGGTCAAATTATCATTCTGGTATTCTTTCTAAACCATGTATTTACTGTTTTATGACGCTATCAGGGCCGGCCATCTCGGGGTGCAATGGGTGCAATGCACCTGGGCCCCCACGATCGAGTGGGCACAGTCGGTACACATTTGCGGAAACATATGATATTTCAAATGTGATTTTTTTGTTTTCCTGTGCCAAAATCATTTGCAGGTAAGAGGTTTTACAATATGTTTATTTCAAATCCTTTAATTTTTAACTTGGAAAAAATATTTTATGGCCCCCAAAAGATTTTTTGCACCTGGGCTCCTTTATAGAGAAAGGCCGGTCCTGGACACTATGCTGTGTTTTTTCAAGTGTACATTACCATAAGTTAAGATGTACACAATTGCCTACACTTAACTATATGTGAATTTATTGCTCAGCATACAAGATTGTGTATATTTGTTTATTATGTATATACACAATTGTATATATTTTCTGCAACTGATGTACCTTTGGTTAATGTATATCTGTTTTGTTGTAGGTCAAAACATTGTTGAAATGATATAATTTGGAAATATAACATTATTTTCGGTCACTAAGAAGAAATCCATTTAAAGCCAGTAATGCACCCAGAGTATAATCTTGTGTGTGTGTGTGTGGGGGGGGGGGGGTTGAGTAGATGATTTGATAATACACACTAGCATTGCATACAACCTACGAACGAGCATCTGCCATGATAGCTAATTCATAAGTAGTACAGAAATAGAAGACCCAACACAACATAAAAATTTAAAAAAAAAATTAATTTCGTTACCATCTGGGTGCACCACTGCTTAAAGCAAAAACATTTTGAACTTTGTATTTCACATTTTTAGTAGATTTCAGTGATAATTACACCTTTTGTACTAAAGTTACAGAAAATATTTTAATATCAGTTTTGCTTACATTGTCATTTCTTTGTTTTAGAAACTCCTGCTGTAAAAACTGCGACTTAAATATGGTTTACTTTCTGTTTTATAATGTGATGATTCACCTAATTTAAAATTTCAAAATTATGAAGAATTAATCAGGAATATGGTGTATTAATTCCAGATTATTAAGTGAAGTATGTCATGTGGAAATGAATTTCTGTGATTCATGTCCTTAAATTATAAAATCAGAAATTTCTTCTTACTCATTGAAATAATTATATTGACCATAACTATTTAGTTTTTCAATAAAATTATTCTTGTAATGTATATAAATAAATAGAAATGTTTATTAATTTATCATTAATTATTAACACTGTACAACACTTGCTACAGAACACTGCATATAATTTCATTACATAAACTATACTAGACAATACAAGGACAACTCTCATTCTAACCATGAAAGTCCTTCTTTGAGTATAATTAATGTAGGTTTGGTGAAATAGATTGCAAATGACACAAGATGAAACAAATATACCATATACCTATTTTAATAAATTGGGGCGGGGGCAGTATTTAATGTCTTAATATTTTGAACATGGAATTTTCTAAATTATTTGTCTTGAAAGATATTGGTTTTTCATAAGAAGGTAAAATGTTGCCTGTAAGAGGGAAGAGTGATTTTTAATTAACTAGCAAGTTTATATGTGAGATTGTCATTGCTGGGCAAAGAGGATTTTGGGATGGATTGGTTTATAATATATGGGATGGTTTTTAGTTTTTGCTGGTTAGTGGCTTCTATGGAGGTAGGAAGTAACAACAAAAAAGCAAGTTAATCAGTTTGTTATGGTGTGATAAATACTGCCAAGTGTATTGTGGATGATAACCAGTTCTTTCACCATGTTGGTTAATTTTGTAGCACAGTTTCACTTCTTTTAAGGTACAAAATGTACAACATTTTTTTTGTCTGTCTGTCATTCTTCTAAGGTTGTTTTAATTCCTGAATTTCTCACTGGATGAATTTTATTGAAATCTTCTATTTGGAATCCTTACTAAAATATATTATCTGATTAGAAATATCCTGACAACTCTTTATAGAGTGGATGTGGCTACATCACAACCATGATAAAAGGAAGCATGTAGTCTTGCATTCTTCATTAACAGATGTTAACAGTAAAATGGTCCATATTGTAGAGCTTATTGAACTTTCAGTGTGATACACACTATCATAGGCCACATGTATTCGCAGACCTAGACAGCCGAGCACTGAAGTGCATGGTGCAAAGAAATCGCCTGTCCTTAGTTGAAACACTTGTACCAAGTTCTGAAATGGCTTTGCAAGTAACGGGAGCACCATGGCTGTTTGTTGGAAATTGAAGAACATTGCTTTTCATGTTCACACACAAGCAGCAAGGGCAATATCATGTTGAGTGGAGTGGTGCAAATCTTTTTGCCATTGGACACTGGATGGAAACATTCTCTGGGGTGATGAATCGCTGTTCACTATCTAGCATTCCGATGAATAAGTTTGATTTGGCAGATGCCACCTGCCCAAATGTATTGTGCCTACTGTGAAGCTCACTGAGAGAGTAGACATCATTGGCTGCCGCTGTTTTTCATAGTTTGGGGTGCACAGTATTTCCGCTATTGGGGAATCTTAATGCTGTGACCTATAATGGCATTTTAGACAATTCTGTGCTTTCAGCTTTATGGCAACAGTTTGGTGAAGGTCTTTTCTTGTATCCAGATGAAAATGCTGCATCCTTAAGGCAAGGTCTGTGGAAGAATGGTTTGATGAGATGAGTGGTGAGAAACTTAACTGGCTTTCAAACAGTGGGATAATTGAATTGGCAGTTGTAACCAAGGAAGAATTTCCTGACATGCCTAGCAAGAGAAAGACTGGCTGTGGACAAAGTTAAGACTGAACAATGCAGAAGTTATTGTGGATCTATATAATCAGTTTGGTAAGGTAAGGAAGTCTGAAGGTGAATGAGGTGGGAATCTTTCAAGTAAACTTGATGAGAATAAAGTAGTTGAAGCTTCAGATAGGTTGCTTAAAATAGAGAATTAGGTAAATGAGAAAATATTCTGAATAGAGGTCAATTATGGGATTGTTAAAGGTCTTGTTTCAGTAATCTAGTTACATTTCAAGTTATAATAACGTAAATAAGGGCGATGTTTCTGAGTTTTGCAAAAGTATTTGACAGACTACAGGATTTAGTTTGGTTTATAAGTGTTATTGCAAATGTGATTAATGGATAGGGATAGATGGCTGGTTACAAAGATGGCTCTGTCATAGATATCAAAGGGTACAGAGGAAAATTAGTAGGATATCTACAGGATTTTGTCCTGGGACTGTTCATTTTTCAGGAGGATATTCAAATTTTGCAGTATGTCTTCGAACTTCAATTCTGCCACAAATGTGCCATGATTCTTAACTTCCAATACCAACTGTCATATGAGTGCTTCAATACGATTTGAATAGACTGGCTATGTGAGGGTAGAGAATACAAAGTTGGGCCAAACTATTCAAAATGATGCTGATGCACCAGTGCTTCAGAATAACAGAATAATTTGAATAGACTAGCAAAGTGGGCACTTTGGAAGTTCGAAATGTATTGTTGTGTACCGTTTTGGTGGTGTATTGCAGAAGATGGAAAATCATGGAATATTGATAGAGTTTAAGTTCATATCATATACTGCAAACGTGATTGCCAAAAAGAAACATGAATTCTGCTCTCGATGCAAGAAAAAAAGCAATGCCTCTTATGCACAACACTTAGTTTCCAATAATTCTTGTCCCTCTCCTTTTCCTTCCCTCAGCACATTAAAAAATATTGGATTATAAGATGAACATTGACAAGTGAAGGTGAGGTTGTCATTCCACTACAGCAAGTTTTGATTAGACCACACTTAGTCACAAAGGAGCGAGGGAAGAAAGTCCACAGGCTGATTAACCAAAATAGTATCAGTTTCAGAATACTTGCTGAGACAACAGATTGTGGGATAAAGAAATTTTGATTTCTTTACTCAGATTTACATCCATTGGCAGTCGGAATGTAAAATATTGAACAGCTTCTCCTGTGGGATTACTATTAAAAAGAAAAGCATATTACATTAAAGGGGTGTCTGTATACCCTCGTAATTTTCACAATTAGATCAAAAAAGCAGTTTTAAAATCGGTTATTTTAGTTACTAGAATTTTTCTGCCTTCGAACTTCCCAAACCAGTTATTGAATTCTGTCATTGGCACACCACAGCTAAAGTAACAGTTGTCATTTCTGTTAAGAAACTCGTGCTTTTAATTGTATTTTTAAGAGTGAAAATAGATATCGTGAACTCTCAAGAATATAAAATGAACAGTAGTTAGGATTGGGAACATGAGGTGGCGGCAGTGGTCTGCTATATATTAATTATTTCTTCTCGTCTAGCATGCCGAATGATAACGGACGTATTATTTTAACAGTGACAAGAGCCTGATTACATTGCACACAAGGTTTCTCAGTAATCTCACATTGCACTGGCACTGACAATTTGATTCCTACTGTCTCCCCCTCTGCACGAAACATGCAAGAGGTCAAATGGCTGGCATGCCCCACCCACAATGAGGACCAGCGGTGGATTATAGGTTTTATAGGGAGGCAGGTTTTCAAATCTGTGGCCAAGTGAGATACTGATACTCCTTTCCCTAATTAGTAGGTCGCTACAAGACTAAATTTTGCTAGTAGACCAACTCAGTCTACAGGACTTTGTTGGCAGGCCCATAGCCCTGCAGGATTATATATTGCTAGTAGTCCATCTAGGACTACAGGATATTTTGCTGGCAGGCCCCTAGCCCTCTATGATTATTTATATTGCTGTCAAACAATTTCTGCTGGCAGGAGATCGCCACCCTGACATGGAAAACATCAAAGAGCAGATCCAGATCCTCAATAAGGAGCAGTCCCTAGAGGTACTGAAACTCATAATAGGCAAGCTTGAATCTGACTGGCTGGGTTTTATAAAGCAGTACATTCACTCTAATGATCAGGATGGAAAGGAGGAGGAAAATGAGATATCACAAGAACTCATTACTGCTCTGTCACCAAAATCCCCTGTCAAAACAACTCAGCAGGGGGGAGCATTCTAACAAAAGACAAACAACTACAGAGGACCAGCTGGATGAAGACTCACCAACAACAGACGTCTCAAGGAACACTGAAAAGGTTCCACCTGTTATACTAAGGGACAAGGACAAATGGGCCACTATCACATCAGTCGTTAGGGAACATAAAATCTCATATTCCTGGGCTAAAAATCAAGATGGAGACAAAATCCATCCAGCCTCAGTCACTGACTACAGACAATTGACAAAATTAATGGATAAAAAAGTTTTCCTTATCACACTTTTGCTTTACACAGTGAAAAGAATCTCAAAATAGTACTTCGTGGGGTAACTGAAGGTGTCACCTCTGAAGAAATCACTGCTGACTTTATGAGTCGGGGCCTAACACCAGTAAAAGTGAGCAGGATGCTCAGGTCAGATAAACGGCCAATGCCATTGGTGCTCATAGAAATTGACAAGGCACAGAAAGAGATATATGAACTGACTGTGATCTGCGGCCTCAGATTTTCTACTGAGCCACTAAGGAAAAAGTCGTCAGCTGGTTAGTGCCATAGGTGCCAAAGGTTTGGCAATGCCCAAAAACTTTGGAAGGCAAATTACAGGTGTTTGAAATGCAGCGAGGGCCACCAGACCGTCATGTGTACCAAGCCAAGATCCACACCAGCTAAATGCGCCAACTGTGGAAGACCTCACCCTGCCAACTACAAGGGATGCATTACAAACCCAAAGAACTGTGGGTCAGCAAAAATTACCCATCCAACACATTTCAGCAATGCTCAAGACAGCCGTGCAGGTCACACCCCGGTCCAAATTATCTCCAGCTTGACAACTCAGGTAAGAAAACAAAGGCCCAAAACTTATCCACAGGCAGCATGAACAAAGGCTACTCCATCCCATGATCAAATAAGATCAAATCTAACATCAGTATTAACCGCCTCACTAGCTACCATGTTAAAAGAATTCAGCATGACAAATCCTTCGCCATCCTCCACGAAAAGATTCCTACAAGGTACCCACTCAATTCTGACGGCCCTCAATAATGAATAAAAAAAATTCCATCCCAACTCTCTCATGATCACTGCATGGAACTCCAATGGACTGAGTAACAAAATCCTAGAACTGCAAGAGTTCACTCACAGACACAATCCTGACATAATATTAGTAAATGAAACACATCTCAGGCCAGCTAATAACCCTAAGTTACAGAACTATATTATGTACAAAACAGATAGACTCACCAGCAGTGGAGGAGGAACAGCCATATACATTAAAAATTACCTAAGCCACAATGTTCTGACCAATCCACAAACCGAGAACCTAGAAATAACAGGCATTGAAGTTCATACCAACAATGCTGGCAGTATCAAAATCTATGCTGTATGTAATCCACCCAGCATTCCATTACTGGTATCTGACATGGACACTATTCTCGGCTTCACAGACCATCATCATGGCAGGTGACTTTAATGCCAAACATACAGCCTGGTATAGCTCCACAATCAACGAAAAAGGTCAAACTCTAAACCATCACTCAATACAAAATTCTATTGTTGTAGCCGGACACACAGAGCCCACCCATCACAGCTTAGCTGGAAGCTCCTCAAAAACATTAGATACCAATATCAGCTGGAAACATTAAATGAACTTTCGTCCGATTACAACCCTATTCTGCTTAAACTCGGTACACAAGCGCAATTCTCCCCTCCCCACTCTTTCATATCTTGGGACAAGTTCTCCAGAATTCTCCCTGACCACATTGGCCCAGTCCCTGCTATTCACACTAAAGAGGAGATAGACTTTGCTGCAAACAACCTTACCAGTCAAATCAAAAAAGCAATAAAGTCAGTTACCGAAACTAGTCTTTCACCCTAGTGGTCGGATCCCTGAGGAAATCATGGATTTAATCAGACTGAAAAACAAAACCCACAAAGAGGTACCATAACACAAGAGCCCTGCAAGAGCTGAATAAATTAAACAGACAAGTCCGTGAAGCTCTGCAAAAACATTGAAACCAAGACTGGGAATTCAAGCTAACGAAACTAAACCCAGACAACTCCATTTGGAAGTTCCTGAGAACCTTCCGCACAAAAAAGGCAACTTTTACCCCCAATTCAGACCAAGAAGGGAATAGCCCATACTGACATGGAAAAGGCAGAGTCTCTGGTAGACAGCTTGGAAACTCACTGCAACCCTTCTTATGAAAATTTGAACATCAATCTTATCTACAAGATACATCACCGACTCAAGCAGGACATAACACAACAAAAGGATGACCTAGAACCTGTCACACTCACTTCTCCAGCAGAAGTTATAAATATCATAACCCACCTGAACAACAATAAGGCTCCAGATTCAGATGGAATTACAAACAAAATAATCAAACTACTTCCCAGAAAAGCCATTGTATATCTACATCAGCAACATAATCAATGCCATCCTCAGACTCAAGTACTTTCCCTCAACATGGAAGATAGCGGATATCACGCCAATTAAAAAGATTGGAAAAAACTCCCAGCTCCCTGAAAGCTACAAACCTATCAGTCTTTTGTTCAGCCTTGGAAAGATTGCAGAAAAAAAAGTAATCCTTACAAGGCTTCCATCAGAAACGGATAAACTAGATATAATTCCTAATGAGCAGTTTGGATTTAGAAAACACCATACCACCGTTCAACAGATCCACAGGCTGATTGAATTCATCTCCAAAGGCTTCAACTGGAACCTTCATATAGCTGCAGTCTTTTTAGATGCTGCAAAGGCTTTTAATAAGGTGTGGCATCAGGGACTTCTCTACAATCTCCTCACATTCAATATGCCTACTAATCTAGTTTAAATAATTCACTGTTACCTCAGAGACAGATACATGCAAGTCAAAATAAATGAAACTGTACCAACCAGATGCTAGGTCCTGGGAGTGCCACAGGGCTCACTCTTGACCCCCTTGCTGTTTTCTATCTATATTGTTGATATCCCTCAAATTCCAAGCTCAACAATCACTGCATTATATGCTGATGATACTGCATTATCAGCAAGATCTCTGAGCCCCAAACTAGCCATCAAAAGACTCCAAAACAGTATTCATACACTAGAGAAATGGTTGACGGATAGGAGGATCCAAGCAAATCCACAGAACAGTTCAGCCATACTGTTCACTAGAAAGAAGTATCAGATCACGGAAGATATACATTTACTAGGAGTTAAGATCCCATGGCAGAATACAATCAAATATCTCGGCGTAATGATCGACAAAAAAACTACAATTCACCGGTCATATAAAACACATAAGCTCAAAGACATTCAAATAATTGCGTAGCTCTATCCCCATGATCAACAGAAAAAGTAAACTGGACACTCAGAACAAACTACTCATATACAGGATGGTAATACGCCCAGAGTCATCACTTACGCATCTCCTGCATGGAGTCATACCTCGAATACAAATATTCAAAAGCTACAAAGAATACAGAAGAAATGTCTGAGAATGAGTTTGGATGCTCCGTGGTTTATCAGAAACTCCCAGATTCACAGAGAAGTCAACATTCCCTACATCACATCCCTCCTTCATGACCTAGCAGAAAAATTATTCATCAAGACAATTAATCATACTCACTGATCAAGCAAGCTTCAGACTACAATGAAGCGGATTTCTGCAAATACAAAGGACCCAAGTCAATTCTATGCTCAACTAAACACAACTAATCTCACTGTCCTTTCAGGGCGAGCTTAAAGCTCAATAATTCTCCACTCAAAGAACTTTCCTTCTCGAACAAAGGGGAATATGAAAAGCGTTTATGCTTCACCCATCAAGTCAGTATCGTTCTGCGTTCTGCGTCTAGCGTGCCACAGAAACGAAATCAACCAGGATAAGTAGCGCTGCCAATTTCTGGAAGTGGAAAAACAACAACAACACACAAAAAAGTTAGGACCAAAGGAATGTTTGTTATAGAGAGTAGGGAAAAGATTAAATTAAATACACATTAAATTTAACTATTAATGTAAGTTCAATGCTGGAGACCATGAGTGTTCGTGAAACATAACCGACCCCAATCTGGCATAAGTATTAAGTCATAAATAAATGGCATGTTTAGCTCTACAATTCTAAGAAAACATTATTTCATATTTTAGAAATGAGTGTGAGGATTTTTGTAGCACCGTCATAAAACGAACTGAATATGAAATAAATCTGAATGGAAGTTCCTATCTGGAATTGTAATTTGTTCATCTTCGCAGAATGTTGACATTTAAATAGAACTGAATGATTTTTTTTTTTTTTTTTTGAATACGCGCTTCATTTTTAATTAGCATATTTGCAAGCGCCATCTAATTTGAGACTGAGCGAAACCAAGTTGTTTAGTGGGCTGTGTAGATTGGGTGAATTTTTTTTTTTTTTTTGGAACCAAGAATGTCTGTTCTTTCTTATTTTAAATAGGAAGCACTTAAAGAATGGGTATAAAATGACCTGATTAATTTAAACCAGTATACTTAGCAAATGAATACACAAAAAAATGCTATTTAGAGCATTTTGTTCTTCCGATGATTAAGAATATATCGTAAAAAGTGACTGACGAGTAAAAAAAATAAAATTTCTACTGTTTCTCAATTTGTTAATAAACATGGAGAAACAGATCGTGTTTTTCTTACTGAAAATATGATATGCAAATAAACTTTGCGAATAGGTTCTATTTTTGTAATGTATACCTCAATCTTTTGCTAGATTTCTTGACAAAATCTCAAACCAGATCATTCGGTTCCAGTTATAAAGTGAGCCTCTTTTACTGTGTTGATCGTAATGTTGCGGCTCAAGGTTGAAGAATTAACATTAGGATAATTGTCAGCAGGTATCCCAAATTTATTGAAAATCTAATATCAGGGAGTTTTTACTTTCAGCTAATAACCCAATTTGAGGATATAATGAGGGCTGAATTATTCATTTCGTGTTATTTTTTTCAAAATCAACAGAAAATAGCAATTTTTTCATTCGCCAGGTCGTGGATGCCACAAAAGACAGAAGATATTTCGTCTTTTAATATTTTATAAAAATGAAAATTATGTCCCTCCTCAGAAGAAATGCATGGTTTTAACCTCGAAACTCAGAAAGAATCGACCACTAAACCCACACCTTTCGCACAAAATACTGGCTACGATATTAAGAATACGAAAAGGCCGCAATGGTATGTCATTATGAAGTCCTGCTACCCGTACCGTCGACAGGGTGTAGCATACAGACAGCCTGCCTAACGGCGCGGCTTAATAAGGGAGCTCGTTCAACCATAATGCGATAGGCGCCGTCGCTATGCTAACGGTTGGTCTAGCAATTATATCGATAGAGGCGGACATAGCTTATAATTTAAATTTAGAAGAGCTTATAAACAGTTTTATTGGGCGATATCCCCGTATAGCAAACATTTAATTTATATTATTTTGTAATCGTTTTGCATTAATGTTTCTCTTGTAATAAAAACAAAATAGCAATTGGAGATTTTCTTATATTTTTGTCTTATAATCCATCAGAACGATATTTAATAGTTTTCCCCAGGGCGCGATCTAATCGGGCGACGGTCCTGCCTGCTACTAATCGATTCCAAGCAATTAGAAATAAGAACGACATGTCAGAGCCTTGATAAAGGTGTTAAAATAGGAATGAATGAACGAACAGAAATAAGAGTGAGACTAATAGTGTTGTCTTTTTTTTTCTATATTATTCCTTTGACTTTTGCGGTTTATTTATATTTTTGCTAAATGACTATGTTTTGCTAATTATCTTTTCCGATTCAGTGCTCCAGCTCAATGCAGTTTTTTTTTCTCCTCTGAAATACTCGTATTTCTGGGAGGGTGTTCATAAACCTATTCAACATTTATTAATAAAAGAATAAAATAAGCTAACAATAATATAAAAATTGCAAAGTTCAGGGTTAAGTTTTGAAAAATTAGACTTCAATTGGTTCGACTTTGTTTTATTTTCAATTTGTTTCGGCGTTTTGTCCAGAAGCGTCGGATATCCGTTATCGTTCATCCTTCAAGGAGCTATAAAAGAAATGTCAGCTCCAAACCACTGCACATTTGCCATCATATTCCACGCAAGAGCTTAACGCACTCAGATGTGGCGGACACCTGGGAAGATGTCCGCCACATAGAACATTTGTCTAGTAGCTTAGATAGGCTACTGAACACCCTACGCAAATTCGTAGCTAATCATCTTTTTTCAGTGTGACAATTTTTATATACAGTGAAAACATCATCACTGGTGCCCTTCGGATGTCGATGTCCTTGCCAAATACTCCAATCCCACAGAGTTACTCTGCCTCTGCATTTGACCATCCGAATGAAAAAAAAAAAAAAAATGTAGTGTCATTCCTTATTTCACAGACTTCAATGATTAGACCAGCAGTCGATGTTCTTACCATCGTGGTTTGTGCTGTGATTATTTGATTTATGTGTAGAAGCTTCCCTTTCTCAGCATTTTTTCCACTTTTCCAAGCATTTTTTGGTCTTCCTTGGGTACATGCATCTTCTCTTACTTGTTATAAATGAATAGATTCCGAAGTTCCTCATTATGTCTTCGATCATCCAGTGCAGTATTTTTATTGTAAGTTGGTGCAAAAATTTTTTACCATATTCTTCAAACGTTACTAAACCACTTATTTATCTTAGTTATTATAAATGATAGGATGCTGGATCTTTGAAATAGATTCTGTAGTTTCTCAATATGACTTCGATCATTAAGTCCAGCATTTTTATTGTAAGATGATGAAAAAAATTTTTCATTACTTTTTCATTACTTTCCTTTCAAATGTGATATGTTTCTCATTATCATCATTCATCAAGAGCCTGTTTAGCTCAGTAGAAGTGGACGAAACATTATAATTATATACAAATAATTAAAAACAAATAATTATATCTATAGAATATGAATGATCACATGTAGAGAATATGTATTATATGTAAAGTAGTAATAGGTATATATGTATGTGTATGTAGATGTGTTTATATGTATATACATATATGAATAAGGTATATGGAAATAGAATTCAGTAGTCAGATTAATTCACAATGTAAAATCCGAACCTGTATATGTTAAAACAAACCTTACATAGGCTTGTTTTTTAAGTGTCTCCTAACAACAGATACTGACGTAGATCGAATCCCGTATGTAAGTGGAAATATACAACAAAAATATATGAATATCATATAATAGAAGGAAATATGATTTATGAAAATAGATATGTGACTGTTAACTTAAATTCATAATATAAAATTGAATGGATACAAAAGATATGTTATATTAAAAGAAAAAAAAATACTGCTCAGCTCATGTTAAAAAGACTTTAGGAAGAAGCAGACACTGAGCAGATTATGATGTGAAAAAAATACGAAGAATAAATTGTAAAAATATACATATTGCTAGATATGAAAAAATGTAAATCAAGCCCAATAGAATAAGCATTCTATGTAAATCAAAATGCCCAATAGAATAAGCATTCTATGCAAATCAAAATGCCCAATAGAATAAGTATTCTATGTACATATGTATATATATATATTGTAAATAGTTGTACATATATTTATTTTGAATGTACTTAGATGCTTTGGTGTAAATAAAATATAAGTAGAAGTGGCGTTTGCACTCTACGGCGCTTGACCGCACGAAGAAAGGATTTGGTGGCTCGAATCTAGTCGCCGACTAGAAAAAATTTTTCTAAGCCTGTTTTCGGCCGGTTCCCGAGTTAATCGATCTCTGGCACGGGATAACGGGTTTTTTCTTCCGGAAACTGGGGTTTATCGTCCCGTAAACTCAAGAAAATCGACCCCCGAACGCACATTATTTTTAGACATTAAAAATATTGTGTTAGGGTTAAAGACCACGAGATGGCGGCACTAGCTTACCGCCTTCTTCACTGCATACCGATGAATCAGTGATAGCCCTGAGCCAGCTATCTCTCTGATTGGCTACCAGTGGAGATTGAACTGCCCACTCAGTCTCCAAAAGTTTGATAGGGCAATCGGCCCCGCCTACTCCCTATATGGGAACAACATAGGCGTTAGCTGATTGTTATTTTTTGTTGTTGTTCATCATGTTTCCCAGTATCGTTCGTAGATAAGTTTTTCTGTGGATTTTATTAAATAGCAATAAACGTTTGAGAGTATTTATGTTTAATAGAGAGACATACCAAGGAAGATTATAATTTTACAAATTACCATTTGTTACATCTCACTGAAAAGCCTTTCGCATCCAGTTACGAAAATAAATCTTAAGCAAGACAATGCACCATGTCATAAGGCTGATGCTGCAACTGCATGGTTTGTGGACATGAACGTCACCACAATTGATTGGGTTCCACAAAACACTGACCTCAACCCTATTGAACATCTGTGCCAGGTCTGGTTCTAGGCTTAGGCACAAGAGGCACCGACCTAGGGGCACAATGGCTTTGGGGTGTAAACATCGTAAAAAAAGTAATAGTATTAATCGAAATAATAGTAGTGTACACTAATAGTACAAAAAGTTGCTACTTTTTTGGCAATAAATATAAACTGTTTTTAACAATAAAGAATTTTATGCTGATGGTATTTTAAAAATATTTAACCTCATTGTTTTCAAAGCAAGCATTTGAAAATTGCGCGAAAATAATTTCTGCAATAATGTCAGTAAAATAGAAGAAAATAAATTGTCTTGTTTCTTTGCACTGATCTGAAAAATTAGCGAAAGCAAATTTGTTACTACTACTAAATAAATTCATTGCAAAGGCTGATATGTGGTCATTTTAGGACTTATTTATTTATTTACTTTTATAAGTGTGTCTCACCCATGAAAAGTTATTCATAAACCTATAGTACGTCTGTACTGTGGGTGGACGACGATATTTTATTCATGACTTAAATTTTAATGACTTTATATCACTTGCCTTAGTATGTATCCCATAATCCAAAGCACCCTCCCCTTTCAGGCGTGTATAATACAATGCTTAATGGGAAGGACCACTGCTCAGACCGGTTTCGACCTTTATTGAGGGCTCTTCAGTGGGAGCCCGACCATTGAGGTCTCTCCCACTGAATAGACCTCAATAAAGGTCGAAACCGGTCTGGGTAGTGGCCCTTCCCATTATGCATTGCATTATACATGGCTGAAAGGGGGATGTGCTTTGCATTATCGGATACATACTAAGGCAAGTGATATGAAGTCATTAGCCTCTATATAAAAGTAGCTCAGACGTGAATATATTACACGCACAAAACTTTGTTTTGCTTACTTGGAAAAAGGATTAAAACCAAGTATAAAATTTATATATATATAAATGATCATCAGTCTGCTATTAGCGGTTTACAAAGTGTTCACAAAGGTCTTAGCTCAAAGGCTTTGTACAACTCTGGACCCAGCACAACCAAAAGAAAAGGCAGGCTTTCGAAGTAGCTTCAGTAAACTGGACCATATTCAAGTTGTACAACAGATTATTGAACGGTGTAATGAATATCAGATACCATTATGTCTTGGTTTTATTGATTATGAGAAAACCCTTGATTCAGTAAAAATTTGTTCAATATTTAAAGCATGACGAAATCAACAATTAGAGGAGCCATACGCCAGGACCATCAACTCAGCAAACACCAATGTCACAGCAGCAATTCATTTCAATGGAAACATCTCTACTGTGGAAATACAAAGAGGTATAAAACAGGGTGACACGATATCTCCGAAATTATTCACGGCATGCTTAGAAGAAATATTCAAATTTCTTGATTAGGAAAGGAAAGGTCTGAAGATAAATGGAAGACATTTAAGCCATTTGCGTTTTGCAGATGACATAGTTATCTTTACTTCAACTGCGCATGAATTACAGACTCGTATCCAAGAACTAAAAGGTGCTAGCAAAACAGCTGGACTAAAAATAAATCTAAAGAAGACAGAAGTTATGTTCAATAGCTATGTCCATTCAGAAATAATAAAAATCAATAATGATAAAATTAAACAAGTAGATCATTACATGTACTTCGGACAACAAATATCAATGAAACAAAATAGCATGGACGAAATTAAAAGACGCACGATGCTTGGGTGGAAAGCATTTGGAAAATTATATTCAGTATTCAAAAGCCAACTACCATTATGCCTGAAAAGAAAAGTTTTAGCCAATGTATTCTTCCTATATTGACATATGGCTGTGAAATATGGATACTAAATGAAAAGGAAATTCAAAAATTAAGAACAACACAATTTAGTATGGAAAGAAGAATGCTTGGTATCACAAGATTGGATCACAAAAGGAATACGTGGATAAGAAATCAAACCAGTCTCTGACATCATGGGAACAATGAAACATCTGAAGTGGCAATTGGCTTGGCATTTGCTCGAAGACAAGATTAACGACGGACAAAATAAGTACTGGATTGGATTCCACGAGAGGAAAAACGATCACGGTGGATTGTTGATACCATCAGATTTGCAGGGGTGACATGGGAAAGGGGAGCCACGGACAGACATTTTTTGAATAAACTTGGAAAGGCCTTTCATCCAGCAGTTGACCGACAATGGCTGATGATGATATTATTTATTTTTTCATAATCTGGTAAGTGCTGCTCTAGAATCAAACATGGAACTTTTTTCAAGCCACTTCAGGCCTCTAATATGCGGGACGATGATTCAAAACCAGGAAATGAAATTCAACTCCCAACTAAAGATAACCATAATCATCCATGCCTGTAGCAGGATTTGAACGAGCGACCTGTTGGTTGAAGAGAGGAGGGAGTACACTAACCACTCGGCAAACCAGGCCTACATTTATTTTCACACATCAGAAATTCGTTTTCATCTTTGGAAAGAAACACAATAAAGAAATTATGCACCCAAAAGTTCAGATATCGAAGTACAATGAAGACATTCCAGGTATCACAGTGTATTCAAGTCAAGTGACAAATCGGTCCCTTACAGTTAATCTGCCAATGGCTCTACAATCACTGTTAAGGGATTAACAGAAGAAGGTAATTACCTGATGAAATGCAGAATGCCGAATGATGTTTTGATCCATGAAAAATCCTAATGGGTATGAGTATTTCATCCATTTTGGCCGGTTGGAATGTTAAGTTTTCCTTTGTATCACAATTTAATTTTCAAAGTCTCTTTTTTCACTAAGGCTCACAAATTTTCTATTGGGTTGATGTGAGGAGAGTTACCTAGCCACTGGGGCGATTCGATTTTTTGATTTTTGAGGAACTCTTTCACTTTTTTAAAAGTGTGGCATTTAGTAAGATCCTATTGGAAGATGAGCTGTTTGTCTTTCTGGATCTTTCGGACCACTCTTTAATCCAAAAATGTTTTCATTTATGGGCATAAGAAGCCTTCTCAGCCTAATTTGCAAACATAGGGTATTCGCTCTCCTTGGACAAAGAAATGGCTCTCATCTGAGCATATGGCCTTCTTCCACTTCTCGACAGTCCAATATTTTTACACTTTTGCCCACTAGAACCTCTATTTCTGCATAGTCTTCGTCAGTAGACTGCCCACAGACCTCTATTGTTCTGTGGACAGTCCGTCCTTCCAACACTCTTCGATAGATCATCATATCGGAAACATGAATTCCACTAGCTGCCAGTTTCTATTTACATCTACAGCAGGCAATATTGGATTCATTTTATTTTTCCGAACTAATAGATGATCTTTATTAAGTGTGGTTTTCCTTTTTCACCCACATTTTCCATTTCTGTGAGGGGGAAAGATACCTGTCTCTCTAAACGTCTTTAAAATCGCATTAACATTACCCAAACTAACATCACGTTCATTAGCAATTTGTCTTTGAGTGATGGATGTGTGCTGAGAAAGAGTACATATTTTTGAAATTTTTTTTTTTTTTTTGAAGATGTATCTATTTTATGGCTACACAAAACGAATAAAACACTACTAATGTCAACTTACTTACACTATTAAAAACTCTCAAATAAACACTGTAGAGACAGTTAAAACATCAGCACTCAACCAAAACCGGAAATAGTAAATTGAACCAAAATTATTGGGAAGTGAACCTATCCAAAACTTGACGAATATTTTGTTCTGATTAATTTGTTCACTACTGTATATGTGTACTGATTTAAAACGATAAAAATCCTCATGGAACGGCTTTATAAAGAAACATGTGACACTTTCTTCACGTTTCTTTATAAAAATTCACATGTATCCTTCTTCATTGTCCTTACCTAAACAGATCCCTTGATCTACTTCTATGCCCTTTGTGGGAAATAGTACCTTTCAAATCAGATAATCTTTCATACTTTATTTTGTCTGAATATTCATGTTTTAAAAAGTTAGGAAAATTTTGACCTTTTATAGTTATTTTATATTAGGTGGTGGTTTTTAGAATTAGCGATGTTTAATTGCAATTCTGTGATCTTGTGCTCACGATGCCTGACACTTAGATAAAATTTCTACTCTAATAAAGTTATTTCTGTGAGGTTTCCTCCGGTTGCATAAATATTTTCAATATGCCAACAGAGTATTTCATTATAGAGCTTCTTGTCTTGGATCTTCCTTATGTCTCTTATAAGAGACATATTATAAGGAATATCATATTTTTCTGTCTTTTTTTGACCGGTTCCCGAGTTAGTCGATCTCTGGCAAGCAGCTTTTTTCTACCAGAAACTCTGGTTTTTCGTCCCGTAAACTCAAGAAAATCGACCGGGCGTTAAGGGAGGGACCACGAGATGGCGACACTTGTTGAGCCAAACCTTCACTGTATGCTGCTTAATTAGTGATAACCAATCAGAGATACCCGGCCTAAGGCCAGCTATCTCTGATTGGCTGCCAGTGGAGATTGAACACGCCTCTCAGTCTGCAAAAGTTAGATAGGGCTAGAACAAAAAAAAAAAAAAAAAGGGTTAGCTAATCCCCCCTCCCATAATATGGAGCAATGGAATTTCGTGCAATGTTGGAATAATATTTCTGCAGGCAGGCCTGGCGTTGTGAATCTAAGCTCATATTCCACAGGGCTACCCAGGCTTAATATTCATAGTTTATTTTATTTTTTTTATTTATTTATGTTATTATTTTATTTTCCCATGAGTCTGTGTAGCTCAGTAGAAGTGTACACCTAAAGCAATCCCATGTACTAAAAAAAGTATTCACATTATCCATAAACCCTAAACTTAAAACATTCCATTGCAAATTACACCACGCCTGTTCATCCACAAAACTATGGTGCATAGGGAAAGGTATTCCACTGGACGGCTCAGTCAAATGCCATTTTTGCCCCCAATAGGAACACTATACCACATAATGCTCTACTGCCCTCATACCCAATGGCGTAGCTAGTGGGGGGGGGGGGGGGAGGCTTCCTAACCTTTTTGAACTTTTGCAGTTAATTCTAAAATACTGTCTCGAGAACTCATTTCCAAATATTGTAATACTACTGCGAATTTCCTCACAATTGCTGTAAATGTTGCTAGTTGTGAGAGGAGTGTTTCTAAAAAAAATTTGATTAAGAATTACCTACATTACTATGAAATAGACTTCGCCAATGTCATCGACGATTTAGCTATCAGAAAAGCAAGTAAAATAACATTTCAGAATGTTGAAATTAAAGTTTTACTTCAAAAATAAACATAGTGTTTTAATTTATTTCCCTATACGTTGTTTTGACTTTTTGTAGTGTTTTTGGTGTGTATTGAGAGGGGCGGCAACAGCTCTAGCTACGCCACTGCTCATACCTCTGAAATATGGAACACCGTACAGCCTCATATACAACACAAACTATCCACCACAGAACACACACTCTTCTGGCTACACGAAGGACACATAAACAACACCACGGCAATAATCATCATATCAGCGATGTACGCTATCTGGACCTGCAGGTGCGACAAAGTTTATGGCAGAGAAGTAGGCCCAGATATAATTACAAAGCTGAACACATATTTAAAAGAAATCATTACAGACACCATACACAGAAAAAAGATTACAAGAAACCAATGGCGCAAATCAGGACTCATATCGGAAGATGTGGATGAAAATATATTAATACAGGAATCAGACTGACCATAAAACACGAAATCAAGCCCATCCACCATAATCAGAGGAAATAATGACAAAAAAAAAAATGTCAAAGCTACAAACTAGGTAAACTTATATATAAGGGTATAAGTATGCTACATACAGATATACCTAAATGTATATCGGAAGATGTGGATGAAAATATATTAATACAGGAATCAGACTGACCATAAAACACGAAATCAAGCCCATCCACCATAATCAGAGGAAATAATGACAAAAAAAAAAAATGTCAAAGCTACAAACTAGGTAAACTTATATATAAGGGTATAAGTATGCTACATACAGGTATACCTAAATGTATATACAGCCCCGGCTGGTGGCGTGTGCGAAGTGTGCAATATACACAGGCGCCGCAGAAGAAAAAGCGCTTAAAAGATATCAAACAATATGAGATAAGAGTTTAAACGAAGAACGAATGGTAGAATGGTACATAGAATTATGAATGTACGTCGTCTTCCGTTCGGGCCCCTTCAGATCTTTCCGGAAACGAACAAATAAATTCTGAAATTGTATCCTGGACCCGATTATATCACTGTAATTTTTTATTAAAATTTACGAAAATATACCTGAAATAGTTTTTTATTTTTTTGATGTATCATAAATCAACTGATGATTAATTGTTGAGTTCCATGTAAAAGAAAAATTGTAAAAGCAGGACTAATCCGTAGGAAACATTATACTTTAAAGCGGTTTTCATTTGTTTTTCATTTCCTGTTCGTTTTATTCACACTTTATTAAAAAAAAAAAATATATATATATATATATGGAAAGGCGCCGAACATTAATCGCGCACACAAGTAAAATACTAGGCTACGGCACTGGGTATATATGTAATAAAAATATTGTGAATATGTAAATAGCAACTTATCCCTTAAGATGAATCATAAGATAAACTAGATAAATCTAAATAAGATATTGTATTAAACAAATATATATGTAGATTAAGACATATTACCAAAGTATATGTGTATGTATTGTACACAGACACAAGCATGGTATATATGTCAATTGCAAGTATTCATTTAAGATAAGTTCATACCATGATAATAAACCAAAATATAAACTATCATATGGTATCAATGTATAGACGTATACCTACTTGTGCATACGTAGCAAAACCTCTGTATATATGAAAATAGAGAATTCCCTCTTTAGAGATTTAAACAATATCATGTTAAAATGGAATGTAATATGTACCAGAAAAATTACAGCATGTATTAGACCAATCTGCGTGTAGCAAAAGAGATGCTAACAAAATGTATGTAATTCTAAATGTATATACAGACACAAGCATTGTGTGCGTGTTCAGTGTAAGATGTACATTTGAATTAAGCTGAATTAATAATATATTCACCCAAAGTGTAAATGAGGATATAGTGTGAAAGCATGTGTATAAATAATTGTATATATAGACAAAAATTAATGTACATATGTAAACATAGACTGATCTGTTAACAGAACTTGACAATATATTGTAAAATCAGCATGACAAAATTATGTACTATCAAAAATAACAGCTCAGCAACTTAAAGGACAGTAGAAAGAGATGGAATCTGAGCATGTAAAAAAACAAAATTGTCAATTAGAATAAGCATTCTATGTACAAATGTATATATTGTAAATAGTTGTATATATATTTATTCTGATTGAACATAGATGCTTTGGTGTAAATAAAATATGGCTCAGTAAAAGTAGTGTTTACACTGTAAGACGCTTAACCACACGAAGAAAGACTTAGGTTCAAATCTAGTCGCCGACTAGAGAACTTTTTCTAAGCCTTTTTTCGACGAGTTCCTGAGTTAGTGCATCTCTGGCACAGGAACCCACACTATTTTCAGACATTAAAAATATTGTGTTAGAGTTAGGGACTGTGAGATAGCAGCACCTGTTAGCCATCTCTTTACTGCATGCCGCTTATTAAGTGATAGCCTTGGGCCAGCTATCTCTGATTGGCTACCAGTGGAGATTAAACTACCTACTCAGTCTCCAAAAGTTAGATAGGGCTAAAACGCCTCGTCTACTCTCTATACAGGAATAAGACGCATTAACTGATTTTTTTTTTTTTTTTTTCCGCCAGCTTCCAAAATAATCGACTTTTATTGCAAATAAATAAAGTTTTGAAATTCATGGTGAAATGACAATTTCAAATTCTGGAAGGAAAGACTTTTTAACCACACACCTAGAATCACCCAAAACACACACACATACAATAAACATACATTCATTCGACTAATACTGGTCAAGTTTAGCAACATTAGCTTGTTATGCACCTATTCTTCACTTTCATTTAGATAGCTGGCTATTGTTATTTGGAATCATAGACAACGAAACTAAGGCTGCATGGCTACTGTACCATGCCTGTTAATTGGATGTCTCATTTGTTCTCGCTGATCTGTCTTGTTTACAAGGGCACACCAAACCATGGAAAAATCTTTCATCTGAGACTCGTGTTACTAACAATGCACTCGACTGATGCTAAGGATGAACACCAGCTCTTTACTGATATCTAAAGTGTACGGCTAAAAGAGTTACAGCCTTCTCAAAAAGTAAAGGACATTTGGAAGGTGTATTTATTGATTTGGAATTTGTCTATTTATTATAGCCGGCGACGCTCTTTTAGAAAGATAAATAGCCAGCCTTCAACTTTTAGAATTGCAACAGTTTATACATTTCTGTAATATTTATTAATGCACTATTCTATTCATAATCCTGATTAGTAACTGCTTGTATGTAATTGTTTATGTACTATGATTGATTTTGCTGTCCACATGGTTAGCCTAGTGGCTAAGCGCCTCGCAACCATATGCCTGGGGAAGGAGTATCCTAGGTTCAATTCTTGTCGATGGCGTCAGGAGCTTAAGGATCTTCCTCAGCCATAGCCAAGTTAGCCAGTCTTGGGTGTGGACAGCAGGGTTTTTTCCCCAGTTTATCTGGGGTTTTTCATCATGCAAGCAAGCAAACCGGCCCCGTGAACACAAATGGATATAGTCAGGAATACTTAAGACAATCCCTCCTGCCATAAGTCTGAATTGTCAGCTATACCGGTCCCGAGCCCAGATAAAAATAGGGGAGATTGAGGTGGTGCCATACCTCCTCGTAAAAGGGGCTCACGACCGTTGAATCACCATACAAAATCAATGAATGAATCGATTTCGTTGATTTACGAAATTAAAAATCATAGTTACTCCTGAAAGAAGAATTCCACTTTGCCATTTCCACTCTTGCGAATGTTTCAGCCTCTAGAATTTCATTAGACAGCCATGTAAATGAACTTATCAGTTCCTTAGCACATTCTCTTAAAGCACATGGCAAAATATCATTCACTCTCACTGCCTTATAGAATTTTACCACGTGAAATATATGTTCCTTTTGCCCTTCTAAACTTTAATGGTGAAATACGCAATATTAAAGTGAACATTAAACATCTCTATGTCACTTGTACTGATCACCTAATTCCCCCCCCCCCCCCCATTTCCTTCAAACAAGGTCATTCCTCTACAATCATTTCTCCTCTTTCTGGTCACAGAATGAAAAAATACTTTAGGATTTTGCTTGGATCACAGTACTAGTCTATTCCAATTTTGTCTTCCTTAATATAGTTTGAGATTTATATGATATAGGATACAAATTGTATTTGTATCCTATAAATTAAAGATGCCAAGAAATTATATTTATATAGAGTATATAGAGGCTAATAACTTCATATCAATTGCCTTGGTATCCCATAATGCAATAAACTTATCTTTATGGACATCTATAATGTTTCATAAAATTTCATCATGGCATGCATTATGAAACTAATAATATAATTTCATTGGCATCTTTAATTTATAGTATAACCAAGTGAAAAATCTTTCAACATCTATTTCTAATCCATAGTATTTTAGTAATAAGGTGTGACATCTTTTGGCTATTGTATATGGAAATATGACCTGCATAACTTCAACCTTGGTATCACTTCTGATTCTGGCTCCCTCTGATATGCTTTAGTGTTCAAGTGGTCACTGCACCGAGATATGAGCCACTCTGAGTGGAGCCACTGTGGAATTTATGACTCTGCTCGATTGTAGGGGTGAGCCTATCATTGGGTAGAGCCACTGTTGAGGGTTCCTCTTCATGGTAGAGTGGGCCTGTCATTGAGTGGGATCACTGCTGAGTAAAATGATCCTTTGGGTCGCTTGCACTTGCTGGAAAATTTTCTTTTTCTTTTAAGAGTTTAGAGTAATCTGGGGTTATGGGGTTGTAGGATATGCTATACCCCATAACTACTACCAAAAACTTTCAAACCTAGCACTGACATAATTAACCGTCAATAAGCTAGAAATGTCTACAGTGTCAATCTATAAAGAATTCTCTTAATGCCTAATATAACTGTTCTTTTCTTGTAAATCAAGATTTTGGAGAGCTCTTAGCGGCATCACTCAACAATAAACAATAATTGACCTTCAGGGTGATGGTAATGGATGATAGATGGCATTGATGGTAACTGTGTGTAGTAGTAGGAGAATTAATTAAAGGAAGACAGTGAGTTGTGTGTAGAGTTGTGCTCTCCCATGATGAGTCTTTGGACTCCTTGGAGGTGTCACGTTATTTAACATTGCAAATTACGATGGCTACGGAAATATATGTAGTATGCGTGCAGCAGAAACTGAACATCTGAATTAACCATGTCGCCATCAATATGGATAAAATACATCACTCTGCTACACTTAGTATCCATCATATATTTCAATGTAATATCAATGGTATTAAAATTTTAATATGCACTTCACATCCATGGTAACCTGGACATATATCTAATTCTTGGCTGGTTGGGTGGTTAAAGAGTGATATGAATTAGTGAGCCATGATATTTAGTCAACCTAACTGTTCTCTTATTGTATGTCAAGACTTTGGAGAGCTCTTATTGGCACTGCTCAACAATATTCAATAGTTTTACTCAACAGTGGTGTAATAAGCAAGGTAGTCTTCTCCCCAGTGGCCTTCTCCTCAGCAATGGAATTCATCTAAAGAAAAAAAAAAGATAATCACAAACATTCATACCTGTGACAGGACCCTTTTCCTGAATTCTTTTTTCTTTCTCATTATATAATAATAATAATAATAATAATATCCCATAGTTGACACCAACTACAATGATAATCCTGCGTGTATCCATAAGGTATGTGAAAATGTATTCATAAGGTTTATCTATTTATTCAGTTCACATGACTCTGGTCTGTAACAGCATGCAACTTATGTTTTTGCCCTTTTAACCTCTACCTCACATTAAATAGCTCAAGCCAACTGCCTGTATTATTCATACTACCACCATTCAAGATCTCTATCCAAGATAGTTTAAATTCCTTTGGAGTAATTATCAATATTTCAATACCCTTTCTATCCTGTTTGTCCTCCCTATATACACTCTACCCTTCACATTCTATTCCTATAAGAATATCTTCTTCTGTTAGCTAGATCTTACAAATATTATTATTATTATTAATATTTGACTTTATGCCAATGACTTTATGCGTGGGTTATGCATGGAGAGTGGTGTGGAATTTGTGGATGTGTGGAATGAGTTCGATGGGCGAAAGGACTTATATAAGATGGATGGGTTACATTTGAATGGAGTTGGTGTACGGAGACTTGAAAGAGTGTTGATGAATGATGTGGAAGTGGATGTACAGACTCAGGGAAACTAGATTTATTAAGAGGGGGGGAGTAGATATGCAGACTTTAGGGAGGGCAGTTAAGTGTATGAATGAGTATATTATGCCCGGGCGAGTACGATGGACAACAAATCAGAATGGGATAGTTAGTATAAGGCATCAAAGTAGGGATGGGACAAATGGGCTTCTGCGATTCATGTACACTAATGCCAGGAGTATTAGGAACAAGAAGGAAGGGTTTTTGGCCATGGTTGGCACTTCCAGGCCACAGGTTGTCGGTATTAGTGAAACATGGCTGACAGAAGATGATAAAGCTAGTGGGATTGAATGCGATGGGTATAGCGTGTTCAGGAGTGACAGGGTGAATAAAAAGGGGGGAGGAGTGTTATTGATGATAGCTGATGAGCTTCAGCCAAGGAGTATAGAAGTTGAACTGCAGGATGGGGAAAAAAGCACATTTGAGGCTGTTTGGTGTGAGATAGAATCTAGCAGAATTGTTCAGTAAAAGAATGGATACAAGTAATCAGGGAAACTTAGCTATGACATGGAAGTTGCATCAGAGCATGGACATGTGCTAAGATAAAAGTTCAAGATTATTATAACAGAGAAAGTGAGAAAGATAGTATGTAAGGCATGATCCTGAGAATGGCAAAATAGTTCTGTCAAACAAGGAAGCCTATGATTTCAGCAGTAGGATAAGGAAATTGGTTAACACGTTCATTGCCAATCACGCGATATCGCGTGTTTTCACCGAACGGCCGATCACGGGTTATCGCGTAGACGTCGCTAACTAAATAAAAAAATAAAAAAAATTTAGCCACTACATGAAATTCCAATTTTCAGCTTGGCAATGAACGTGTTAATGAATCAGCTCAAGCTATTTATTTGAACCTGTGTCCAAGAATAAAGGACTTACGACTTAGTGTTAGTAAATAAAATGAGACCAAAGTTATTGATGATGCAAACTTGGGGAAAGCAATGCAAAGTCAAGATGTTATGGCCTTATAGGAGGACTTGAATATGCACGTAAGTAGAACACATTTCAATGTTGCAAAGTGTAAGGTTTCTGAAATTTCTTGAAGTATAATACACTTGGTGGGGAACCTTAAAGGAGTAGAGGAGATGAGAGATCTGGGAGTGGTGTGGACATGGACCCGAAATTCAGGATCTACATCGCACAACTAATGAAGACATCACATCGGATAATGACAATGATGCAGAGAACCCTGACATCAGAAATAAAGAGGTTATGATGCCATTGTATAAGGCCTCAATCAGGCCTCATATGGATTATTGTGCACAGATTTGTTACTGGATTTTCATGGTGATGAGGATATGTTAGAAAGGGTCCAGAGAAGATTCACAAAGGTGGTCAGTGGTCTTTGGAATGTGGAGTATGAGGACACATTGAGAGAATGTAAATTGCAAAGCATCGTGAATAGGAGGAGGAAGAGGGAGGGGGGGGGATACGATTGAGACATATCCTCAATGAGTCTTTGGACTCCCTGGAAGTGTTATGTAATAATATAAGCTAGTCAGGAGTTGTTATCAGTTGACATGGGTGAGATTTTTAATACAATAGTGGGGGAGGGGGGCAACAAGAGGCCATCCCTGGAAACTGTATGTCAACGTATTCTTCAGCAACCAAGTGATTTGATGAGCTGATTTGGCCACTTTTGCAATGTGTCACCTAAATTTCAATTCCTTATCCACCAACACTCCTAAATCTCGTGCCTCATCAATTTCCTGGAGCACGGTTCCACCAATGCAGTAAACTGCTTCCAATCTTTTCACCCCAAAATGCATAACCTTACATTTTGCCACATTAAATTGACATCCATTCTCCCTAGCCCAGACCTCCAAGCTATCCAAATCATCCTGCAAAATTTTGACGTCATCTGCATTCACTATTGCCCTACCCAACTTCGCATCATCTGCAAACAAATGAACTGTTCCTCTCAGATCCTTTCCTATATCATTTATGAACAAATTAAACAGCAGTGGTCCAAGAACAGATCCTCGTGGCACACCACTAGTCACAGGCCGTCTTGTGGACTCTACTCCTGAGTAAACCACTCTCTGATATCTCTCCGTCAACCACCCTCCTAGCCATCTCATCAACCCTATGTCCATTCCCACATGCTGCAATTTACTGATTAGAATTCCATGTGGTATCCTGTCAAAGGCTTAGCAAGGTCCAGTAGAATCACTGTAAACCCATTACCCTTATCCAGTTCAGCCGTCACTGTGTTATAATACGTGAGCAAGTTACTGAGGCATGACCTGCCCTTCACAAAACCATGCTGTCCCCGATACAGTATCCCATTTTCTTCTATCCAATCTTGTATTTTCCTCTTGACTATTTTCTCTAAGACCTTGATAATGATTCCTGTTATGCTGATTGGCCGGTAATTTTCAACAGCAGCCTTGGAACCACCTTTGTGCAGTGGAACTATTTTCCCCTCTTTCCACCCCCTTGGGACTGACCCAGTCCTGAGGCTCAAATTAAACAAAATGGTCAAGGGCACGGACAATTCTTTGGCCGCTTCACGTACGATACGAGCTGGTATACCATCCAATCCCACAGATGTATTGACATTGAGGTTCTGTAATAGATTAGTTACCTCTACTTCATTCATCACAATTCCAGTATAAGCTGTTGGTTCTTCCATTTCTGCAAAGTCACCACCTGGATGATATACTCTTGCAAAGTGCTCGCTCAGTAATTCCACAACATCGACTGATTCATTCTTTTACTGAACATTGAGCCACTTTCATGCACCTAATACCAAATCCATAGAAATTTTTTATATTATCAAAAAACACCCCATATCTCAACATTATGCATCCTATTTCTCCTACACTGCCTATTGAATCATCAGCAGTCACAGCTCATTATGGAGGTTTAAATTGACAGATACATATTTATCACTGTATATTTGAATGTCCTTTAAATAGATAGTTGGGTAGAAAAGTATAACTTTTTGGATATTTCCGGACACCAACCTTATATTCTTAGATCTATTTTCCTCTATGGGGTACTATAAGCAGTAAAGGTCATAATCTGAGATGCTGTGGAAACTCTTACTTTAAAAATATTGGAGCATATATGGCAAGAGCTGAATTATAGGTTGATATGTACGTGCCAAGCTACACATAGTTGATCATCCAATAAAAATAAAAAATGTTATACTCCCAGGAGCCATTCACAATATCTGTTACTAACATATCTTAATGCACTTGATAATTATTTTAATTTAAAAAACACCAGCAATTTTTGTGAGAATCCTATATAAGTTAGTCTATTTCTGGTCACTTGTCAGTTCTTTATTCTTCTACATGGTCACACTGCCACCATTAGCAGTTCAGATTATAATCTGATATAAGCTGCCTTCTTTAACAGAAAACATCTTCCATACCCGTTGATTAATTTTATCGGTATAGATGACAACACAGACTGATAAGAAAATAACCATTTATTAACTTATTGCTGATATTTTGCTGGTATTCTATCCCGCATCTCCAGAGCACAAAAACAGTTTGTCACAGTACGTGAGACAACCACAATCCGGTATAACATTGGGATTAACTTGAACAACTGTAATGTATAACACAACTAAAGTCCTAATTCGGTGCCATCTATGTTGGGAAAAAAAAAAAAACACAGAGAGAAAGCAGGTATTAATTTGGTCTTAAGATGAATGTCTCCCAAATCTTTGGCAAATTTATACAGCCATACTTGTTGAGGTTTGGAGTATGTTTCAAGGCTTCTGTTGATTCCAGGAACAACCTCTCTGACTTATAAAAGCTTCTGTGCAGCAGTTTTGTTTTTTTCAAATCTATCTTGTGTGTAGGGATATCTAAAGTCTAAAGCATGGTCTGCTGCTAGACCTGATGTGCCATAGAGATAGTGCTGGATGTATTCTTTATGTTCATTGAGGTGGATGTCCACGGTTCTTCCTGTCTGTCTATAGTAAGCTCGATCACACGAACAAGGCACTTCATAGACTCCTGGATGTGATAAAGGAGAGATTCTGTGCTTGGGTGAACAGATGAGAGTTGCCAATTTCACATAAAGTTTAAATATTGTGTGTAGTTGATGTTTATTAACAATAGATATCTTTTCAGATGTGCTTTTAATGTATGGGATGGTTTTATTGTAGTCTTCTGTGGTAGACAATGGGGGGATTTCTGGGGAGCATTTAGTATTTTGTCTATCTTATGGGTATTGATCAAGGTGTGACGTAAGTTTGTGAGTTCAGCAGTGAGAGCAATGTCATTAGAACAGTTGGCTCTAGCTCTGTGGCTTAGTGTTTTTAGGATGCCATATTGTTGAGATGGGTGATGATGTGATTGTTTGTGTAAATATCTTCCTGTATGTGTGGGTTTTCTATAAACAGAGAATGATAAGGAACCATCTGGAAGATGTGTGATTAGTGTATCCACGAAGAACAGACAGTCATTAGCTTCCAGTTCCATTATAAAGTGGATTTTTGGATGTTGGCTATTTAAATGCACTAAGAATATCCAATGTGTGTGGCCCATATGGCCAAATAGCAAGCACATCATCAACATAGCATAGCCAAAGTGTTGGTTTGAGTGTGACTGTATTGATAGCTAGCTTTTCCAAGTGTTCAGTGTAGAAGTTGGCTAATGGTGGAGAAAGGGGCAGCCGATTGCTGTCCCATCTAATTATTTGTATATTTTTTCTTTCCATGTAAAATAACCTGCTTGTACCGCAAATTTAAATAGTTGAAATATATCGGGGGAAATGGTGAATGGCCAAGACACATCGGATACATTCTTAGCACATTTAAATAGCCAATACCCAAAAATCCACTTTACAATGGAACTGGAAGCTAATAACTGTCTGCCTTTCCTGGACAGTGAACATAAAAAATACATCCGGCACTATCGCTATGGGTAGTCAGGTCTAGCAGACCATATTTTAGATACCTCTACACATAGGATCTACTTATAAAACAGAAGCTTTTATAAGTCCGAGAGGTTGTTCCTGGAATCAACAGAAGCCTTGAAACATACTCCAAACGTCAACAAGTATGGCTATATAAATTTGCCAAAGATTCGGGAGACAGTCATCTTAAGACCAAATTAATACCTGCTTTCTCTCTGTGTTTTTTTTTTCCAACATAGATTGCTCCTAATTATACTTTAGCCTTTGTGTTGTACGTCACAATTGTTCAAACTAATTGTTCAAACAATCGCTTAAACTAAGTCGGCCTGGTTGGCCGAGGGGTTAGCATATCTGCTCTCCAGCGAAAATGCTATGGGTTCGAATCCCGCCATGGGCATGGATGTTTGTGATTGTCTGTGAAAATAATAGTGGTGATGGTGGACAGTAGATAGCATTGGTTTAGATGAGGTTGAGTGGTGGAGATGGAGAGTTGTAAAGGTGCCCTCCCTCGATGAGTCTTAGGACTCCCTGGAGGTGTCAAATAATAATAATAATCCCATTGTTATAACAGATTGTGGTTGTCTAGTGTAGTGTGACAAACTGTTTTTGCGCTCTGAAGATGCTGGACAGAATACCAGGGAAATATCAGCAATAAATTAATAAGTAGTTATTTTCTTATCAGTCTGTGTTCTCATCTATACCGTTAAAATTAATCAACACGTACGAAGAACACATAAGCCTTCGCAAACATTTGAGACATCTTCCAATCTCATTCTCACCTTCATGTTTTTTGGCACTATAAATAATAATAAATAGGACAGGCTCAATAGCTTTGTTCTCCTCTGGTTGGACTATTACTTCTACCATTATAATTTTGAAGCATATTCTGAATACATTAATGAAATTATTCTTTCTGTCCTTTATTTCTCATCCTACTTTGAACTTGCATTCTTCTTCAGGTGTGAAAAGACAGTCCACTTAAAGATAAAAAATAACATATCTGGCTGAATACAATATGCCCAGTCTCATTTTCTGTATATGCAATGTTAGGAATGTCTGAAGCCAGATCATAAATTAATCCAAACCAGGTTCTGAAAAAGCCAATTGTGAGAAATGCATCTTATTCGCAGATGGTAGGATGAAGTTAGAACCAAACTGAGTGACCAGAAAGCTCCAACTCCAGCCTATCTTTGCATCCACTTTTTATATACTGATTCTCCCTCCCCTTTCTTTCTCTCTTCTTCTTGTAACATGACCATTTCACGAACTACATCTCCAGCATACTTCTCTCAAAGTCCTATAGATAATGGGGAGAGGTGTGTTATTGATGATAGCGGATGAGCTACAGCCAAGGAGAATAGAAGTGGAACTGCAGGATAGAGAAAAGAGCACATTTGAGGCTATTTGGTGTGAGATTGAAAGTAGCAGAAAAAAATATACAGTTTGGTGCCACTACAGACCAGGTGATGGAATAGATGGTGGAGATAGTATGCATAAGCAAATACAAGAAATGAGTGGAAGGAGGGTAATTATTATGGGAGATTTCAACTATGGTAACATTGATTGGAAAGAGGACAGGGCACATGGGAGGAAGGAATTGGATTTTATGCGGTTATTAAGGGACAACTATCTACGGCAACATGTATTGGAAAATACTAGGGGGCAGAGAGTGCTGGACCTAGTAATTGCAACTGAGAATGTAGCTGTAACGAATATGACCATGTTGCCATCAATTGGTGAGAGTGACCATAAGGTCATGACTTGGGAGGTGGCTAAAGGAGTCGAATTTACAATTAAGACAGGGTACATGTGGAATTATCAGGCTGGTAAGTATGACAAGCTTAGGAGATTGATTGGTACAGTGCCATGGCATGTACAACTGCAAGGGCTAGAAGTTGACAGTGCATGGGAGGTGGTTAAAAAGTGTTTGCATGAAGCAGTGGCTGACTGTATACCTAGAGTCCAAATAATAAATCAAGTAGGAGTTAAATGATGAATAACACCATTAAGCTTGATCTGCAAAAAAAGAAACAACTATGGAGGGAATTTAAGGAGAAAGGTGACCGCCCAGGCCAGAAGGGTAACGAGTGTGGTAAGAAAAGCAAAAAAGGATTACGAAAGAACATTGGCCATGCAGGCTAAAGAGAATCCTAAACAGTTTTTTCAATATGTTGCAAGTAAAAGAAAAAATGTATATGGCAGAATGATTTTAAAGAATGCTGATGGTAGGGAGGTAACCGAATCAGTTGATATAGTTGAATTACTGAGCGAGCACTTTGCAAGAGTATATCATCCAGGTGGTGATATTGCAGAAATGAATGAACGAATAGATTATACGGGAATTGTGGTGAATGAGGTGGAGGTGAGTAGTGTATTGCAAAACCTCAATGTCAATACATCTGTGGGATTGGATGGTATACCAGCTCGTGTCGTACGTGAAGCGGCTAAAGAATTGTCAGTACCCTTGATCATTTTGTTTAATCTGAGTCTCGGGTCTGAATTAGTCCCGAGGAGGTGGAAAGAGGGGGAAAATAGTTCCACTGCATAAAGGAGGTTCCAAGACTACTGTTGTAAATTACCAACTGATTAGCATATCAGGAATCGTTGTCAAGGTCTTGGAGAAACTAGTCAAGAGAAGAATACAGGATTGGATAGATGAAAATATGGGATACTGTATGGGGGGCGGGACATGGTTTTGTGAACGGTGCCTCAGTAACTTGCTCACGTTTTATAACACAATGACGGCTGAACTGGATAAGGGTAATGGGTTTACAGTGATTCTACTGGACCTTGCCAAGGCCTTTGACAGGATATCACATGGAACTCTAATCAGTAAACTGGAGCAAATGGGGATGGATATAGGGTTGGTGAGATGGATTAGGAGGGTGGTTGATGGAGAGATACCAGATAGTGGTTTATTCAGGAGTGGCAAAAGACGACTTGTGACTAGTGGTGTGCCGCAGGGTTCTGTTCTTGGACCACTACTTTTCAATTTGTTCATTAACAATATAGGAAAGGATCTGAGAGGAAGTGTTTACTTGTTTGCTGATGATGCAAAGTTGGGTAGAGCAATTGTGAGCGTTGAAGATGTCAAACTTTTGCAGGATGATTTGGATAGTTTGGAGGATTGGGATAGGGAAAATGGATGTAAATTTAATGTGGCAAAGTTTAAGGTTATGCATTTTGGAGTGAAAAGATTAGCAGCAGTATATCAGATTTGTGGAACTGTACTCCAGGAGATTGATGAGGCCAGGGATTTGGAAGTGTTCGTGGATAGGGAGTTGAAGTTTAGGGGGTACATTGCAAAAGTCGCTAAATCAGCTCATCAAATCACTTGGTTACTGAAAAATACTTTAACAAGTAGAGACAAACAAGTTATTGTTCCTCTATATTGAGCCCTGATAAGACCCCATTTGGACTACTGTGCCCAAATATGGGCGCCAGGGTTTCTTCTTGATAGGGAGGAGGTAGATAGGATCCAGAGACGAGTGACCAAGATGGTGGCAGGTCTGTGGAATGAACCTTATGAGAACAGATTGAAGATTTGTGGGTTACAGAAGTTGGTTGATAGGCAGAAATGGGGTGATATGATTGAGACATTCAAATTACTGAAGGGTTTCTATAAGATTAATCTAGAAGATGTTTTTGAGAATAGGACTGGTGGTGGGAGGACTAGATGCCATACATGGAACCTGGGCAAGAATGTGGTTAACAAGGGTGTTAGAGCTAGGTTTTTCACTTGGAGAGTGGTAAATGAGTGGAATTAGCTGTCAGAGTCTGTTGTGGGTGCTATGACTGTGAATGAGTTAAAGGCGAGGTATGACAGGTACTGTGTGAATGTCGAATAGTTATTCTTGACATTCTTGACCTCGATGAGTCTGTGGACTCCTTGGAGTTGCCCGAAATAATAATAATAATAACCAAGGTAAATATTTCTACTATATGTAATTCTTCAGAGATAAATACTTACTCTCTAATTCTCTTCATGCCCCATGGCACACAAGGCCAAGATCTGTTTCCTCTGGTTCCCTGTCTCGGGCCACTAATAATTTCACTGTATAAACACACATACCAGCCACCCAGTTGAAACCAGATGTATGTACACATCACTTATGCAGCCTATATGCAAAATACTCGGTTCACAGGCAACTATTTAAGAATGCTACTGGTCAGTAATCATGAATAGTGTTGATCACAATGGGAAAAACAAAGAATCTTTTGAAATTCGATAAGTGCCGTATTGTGGGTGCCTGTCTGGTTAGACCCCCATGTTTGAAAACAGCAGAGCTGACTGGTTTCTCAAAAGGTGAGATATCCCAGATAGTTAATCAATGGAAAAATAACCCACATTGATTGTCTAAGAAGCATAAGAAGTGGTCACAAGATATTCTCTCAGGAACAAGATCATAGTCATCTGAGAAGGCTTGCATGGACAAACAGAACTTTATGTGTGTAGCAATTGACTGAAACATTTAATGAAAGCTGTTCCTGGCCCATATCTCACCAAACTATGTGCAGAGAATTGAAAAGGATCAGTATTGGAGATTGCATGCCTATACAGAAACAACTGAATAAAATAAGAGATTTTAATATAATCTAATCTGCCAGCCTGGTCAGCCGAGTGGTTAGCGTGTCCGCTCTCCAGCCAAAAGGCTGGGTTTGAATCCCATGTGGGCATGGATGTTTGTGGTTGTCTGTGGAAATACTAGTATTAATAGTGGGCAGTAGATGGCGTTGTTGTAGTTGGATTGAGTGGTGGAGACAGAGAGCTATAGAGTAGGTGCCCTCCCTTGATGAGTCTTTGGACTCCCTGGAGGTGTCACGTAATAATAATAATAAATAAGAGTTTCTAATTCAGTGGTCATTATGTGTAGAAAGCCATTCTTCTTATCATTTTCATCATTCTCTGCCAAATTATTGTAGGCATTCTGTTTATCACAGAAAAGTATTTCCCATAATTTTTCATCGATGAAAGATGAGAAAAATATTAAGTGACCTGTGCATTAAAAATCTTCTAGTTCCATTGGTTTCTCACTAATGTCTTAAAAAGCTGTGCTGTGGAGATTAGCTATGACATATATTGCCCTTTACAATTTCTAGTACTGTCGACAGGGTGTAGCATAAAGGAAGCCTGCCTCACAGCTTGGCTTAATAAGGGCACTCATTCAGCCATATTGCGGTAGGCACTGCCACAGTGCTAACAATTTCTGTTAGTGAAGCAAGTGTGACAAGATTTTCTAAGCTTAAACTGATTAAAAATTATTTGCAAACAGCAATGACCCAAGAAAGATTGGTTGGTCTAGCTACTATAATTAACTATAAGTAGGAAATATATAGAAGTATAAGTAGGAAAGGTTGTCAGTGTGTTACCCAGGTATGATGATGATGAGTGGCGACAGAGAGCTGAAATCATGAATGTTATGTTGGTGGAGCTATGTGAGGAGAAAGGAGTTGAGTTTGTGGATGTATGGCATGTGTTTGAGGGAAGAATGAAATTATACAGGCATGAGGGGTTTTTAAATGGCTTTGGAGTGAGTGTGCTGGAGAAAATGTTGCTGGATGAAAGTATAATGTGTGGAAGTACACTGTGTGATGCGTGCCAGAGATCAGAAGGAAGAGATGAAGAGAAAAATCAGGAGAGTGGTACTGAAGAGACAGCAGTGCTTGGCAGTGGAAACAGTAGTGGAGTGAGGGAGGAGCAGAGAACAGGAATACAAGAGGAAAAGGGAAACTGGGAGTGCTGGAGTGGACAGGGAGACATGACGTAGAGGGAATGAGTGTTGGGGATGGCAGTGAGTGTGTGTGTGAAGATGGAGTGTATTGCAGTGTGGGTGGAGAGGTGGCGACTGGGGAGGTATATGGGGTAAGTGGTGATAAAGGTGATTTTCACAGGTGTGGTGGGGAGATCACAACCAGCATATGGCTTTGGATAGGACTGGCTATAGACCTAAAAATGAACTGATGTGTTTGTTTAATGCCAGAAGTTCATTGGAATAAGTGAAACATGGTTGAATGAATATGATATCGTAACGGGAATAGAAATGGAAGGGTACAGTATTTTTCATGAGGATAGAAAGGGCAGAAAGGGAGAGGGTGTGCTGCTGATGATAGCAGGGGAATTAAGTCCACATAAGGTAGACATGAAAGAGGGAAATATTGGCAATGGTTATGAGGCAGTGCGGTGTAACGTGGAGGTTGAGAGGAAGACATATTTAGTTGGATGTTGCTATAGGCCTGGGAATGTGGAAGGTGGTGATGATGAAATGTATAAACAACTTGGATTAGTGAGCAAAGGAAAGGTAATTATTATGGGTGATTTTAATTATGGCGATATAGATTGGAATGAAGAGATAGCATTTGGGAATAAGGAAAATGAATTTCTCGAGTTCTTGAGAGATAACTATCTCAGGCAACATATAAAGAAAGGCACGCGAAGATCAAGAGTTCTAGATCTCATCATTTCATCAGAGGATGTAATGGTTAGAGCGGTTTCACATTTTCCTCCAGTTGGTGAAAGTGATCATGAAGTAATCACCTGTGTTGTGGCTAGTCATATGCAGGCTTTTGCGAGGAAAGGATATGTGTGGAATTATAAGGCTGGTGATTATGACAAGCTTAGGAGACAATTTGGAGCTATAACATTGAACGATAAGGAAATAAATGCTGCATGGGAACTTACAAAGAAATACATAACAGCATCAGTGTACGAATGTATCCCAAAGGCCAAAAGGCTAAATAAGGTTGATGTAAAATGGATGAATGTAGAGCTTAAGCATGAAATCTGGAAAAAGAAAGGCCTTTGGAGGAAGTACAAGATGAATAATGGTAATCAGGCACGTGAAGAATATAAAGAACAAGCCAGGAGAGTGACTTAGTAAGGAAAACAAAAGTAGAGTATGAGCAGAAATTGGCAAATCAGGATAAGGAAAACCCTAGAGAGTTTTTTTAGATATGTGGAAAGTAGAAGGAAGAATGAACATGGAAAGATGAAGTTAAGGGATGAAAGTGGTAGAATAATAACTGCTGCAGAAGACATTGTTGAGGTATTCAGTGATCAATTTATAAGTGTGTTTCATCCTGATCAGGGTGGAATCATGAGGAAGTTAAGTGTAGAGGACATAGGAGAGGATAGTTTAATCGTGAGTGACCAGGAGGTATATGAGGAAATAAATAACCTTGATGTTAATAAGGCAATGGGATTTGATGAAATATCACCACGCATCTTCAGAGAATGTTCCAGGGAACTGGCAGTAGCATTGGCATGCTTGTTTAACAAGAGTTTTGCAACAGCACACATTCCAAGGGAGTGGAAAGAGGATAAAATTGTTCCACTGCATGAAGGCAGTGATAAGGATTCAAATTATAGGCCGGTCTGTGTATCTGGAGTTGTGGTGAAGGTCCTGGAGAGATTGGTGAGAAGTAGGATAAAGAAATGGGTTGATAACAGCAGTATTCTCTGTGGTTATCAGCATGGGTTTGTTAAGAGAAGATCTTGTTTCACTAACTTACTTATGTACTATATCAAGGTGACAAATACCTTGGACAGAGGAGATGCATATACAGTGGTGTACTTGGATTTTGCAAAGGCTTTTGATAGACTGCCACATGACAAGCTCTTAATTAAATTGAAGGAGATGGGAATGGATAACAGACTTCTGTGTTGGATCAGTGATTGGCTGTCAGCTTGGTATCAGAAAGTTGTATGTGGAGGTGCAGTATCTGGAAAGAGAAAGGTCACCAGTGGTGTGTCACAGGGGTCAGTTTTGGGGCCATTGTTCAATTTGTATGTTAATGATATTGGGTTGGGTTTAACTAGTGATATCCAGCTGTTTGCAGATGATGCAAAACTGGGGAGAGCAATGCACAGTCAGGCTGATGTTAATGCTTTACAAGGGGACTTGAATAGATTACATGAATGGGCAGGTAAGTGGAACTATCAGTTCGATGTTGCCAAGTGTAAGGTTTGGTAAGTAATGATGGGATGCCAAGTATACACTTGATGGGGAAACTTTAACAGAAGTAGAGGTAATGAGAGATCTAGGAGTGATGGTGGACAAGGACCTGAAATTCAGGGGCCACATTTCACAAGTTGTGAAGACATCACATCAAATAAAGGCAATGATGCAGAGAACCTTGACATGCAGAAAATGCAGAAATAGAGAGGTTATGATTCCATTATATAAGACCTTGATCAGGCCTTATATGGATTATTGTGCACAGATTTGGTTGCTGGGATTTCATGGTGACGAGGATATGTTGGAAAGGGTACAGAGAAGATTCACAAAGGTAGTCAGTGGTCTTTGGAATGTGGAGTACGAGGACAGATTGAAAGAATGTAACTTGCAGAGCCTCGTGAATAGGAGGAAGAGGGAGGATATGATCAAGACATAAACTGGTCAGGGGTTGTTTTCAGGTAGTCATGGAAGAGATTTTTCATAGAAGTCGAGAAGGAAGTAGAACAAGAGGCCATTGTTTGAAACTGTATAAGAAGGGTGTGAGCAAAGGAGTGAGAAGCAGGTTCTTTGCATGGAGGGTGGTTGGTGAGTGGAATGCATTGCCTGATGTGTTGTGGACGTGGACACATGGAATCAGTTTAAGACGCAGTTGGATGAGCATTGTATGCAATAGTGAGTACCTCCCATGATGAGTATCTGAATCCATGGAAGTCAGGTGATGATAATAATAATAATATCGATAGAGGCAGACATAGCTTATAATTTAAATTTAGAGCTTATAAACAGAGCTTATGTGCAATATCTCCAAAAATTTTTGTTTCTCTTGTAATAATGTTTAATTTTAATTTGGAGATTTTCTTATATTTTTGTCTTATTATCCATCAGGGGCAATTATTATTGTTATTATTCAGGCCTCCATGGAGTCAAAAGACTCATCGTGGGAGGTCCTTCCTAAGAAACACAAAGTCTATCAAGACTCATCGAGGGGAGGTCCCACCTAAAAAACACAAAGTCCATCATACCACTCCTTAAACTCATTGACTGTTCTCACTCTCACCACTCCATCAGGTAATGCATTCCATGGTTCAACCACCCTACATGCAAAGAAACAACTCCTCACCCTCTTGCTCACAGATTCCTTTCGTAACTTCCAGGGAGGGCCTCTTGTCATCACTCCTTCCCACTGTTCAACCAAGCAAAAGAACTCCCCGGTGTCAACCCTGTAACCACCTCTCAACAGTTTAAAAGTCTCAATCATATCACCTCTCCTTCTTCTATCCACCAAACTCTGCAGTCCATATTCCCTCAGCCAATCCTCATAACTATCATTGTACAGTCCTGAAACCATCTTTGTTATCTGCCTTTGTACCCTTTCCACAGTTAATTTATCCCCTTCAAATCCTGGGGACCAAATCTGAGAACAATAGTCCAAGTGTGGTCTGATCAGAGACTTATACAACAGAATGATAACCCTCTTATCTCTGCAGATCAGTGTCCTCATAATAGCAGCAATCCTCTGTGTTACCTTCACCACCTTTGTAATATGTCCCCTAAACTTCAGATTTCTATCAATCATCAACCCTAGATCTCTTGTCTCCCCTACTTCCTCCAGTATAACTCCTCCCATAGAGTATGCAGCATCCAATCCATGTTTCCCAAACCTCAAGACCTTACATTTTGCTGCATTAAACTGACACCCCCATTCATTTGCCCATCTATCTAGCTTATTTAAATCCTCTTGCAGGGCTACCACATCTGCACTATTCTAATAATCCTTCCCAGCTTCGCATCATCCGCAAACAACTGAATATCCCCCTGCAATCCACTGGCTATGTCATTGATATAAAGGTTAAGCAATATAGGTCCTAGTACTGAGTCCTGTGGGACCCCACTTGTAACCCTCTGCCTCCTGGAAACTGCTCCACCATACACAACTCTCTGATACCTATCAGACAGCCGATCCTGAATCCAGTTGACCAATCTGACATCCAGACCCATGTGCTGCAACTTAAATATCAGCTTATCATGTGGCACCCTGTCAAATGCCTTCGCCAAGTCTAAGAAAATTGCAGTATATGCCTTTCCCTCATCTAATGTTCTTGTAACTTTATTATAAAAGGCTAGAATATTGCTAAAACAAGAGCGTCCTTTCACAAATCCATGTTGATTCTCATAGATAACATTACCCTCATCTGCCCAATGCTGTATATGGTCCCTCACTACTTTCTCCAAGATCTTAACAACTACTGATGACACACAGACTGGCCTATAATTAGACACTTCCAGTCTGTTACCACCCTTATGCAATGGAACTATCTTACCTTCCTTCCATTCCCTGGGCACCTTTGCCAAAGGTGCCCAGGGAATGGAAGCCTTCACCAGACTTTCATTGAAAAGCCACGTTAAAGGCACTGTCAATTCCCTAGCACATTCTCTCAAAACTTGTGGTGAAATACCATCCAGTCCCACAGCTTTACTGACATCCAGAGTATTCAGTATATCTGAAACACACTCTCCTCCTGTACCTCCAGACCTCGAACCAGTCCTATCCCTCTAGCATTAAAACTGACTCCTCTAGGATGAAATACTCCAATAAAGTGTTCATTGAACAATTCCACTATGTCCTCTGCATCAGTCACTCTATTCCCACTAGCCACATAGCTAAAAAATTCCCTAGGATTTTCTTTGGATCTTAGGGCCAATCTCCTCTCATATTCCAGTTTCGCTTTCCTTACCACACTAGTCACTCTTCTGGCCTGTGTCTTATATTCCTCATGCATCTCTTCACCTGTCTCCTTATATCTCTTCCATAGCCTCTTTTTTGCATGCAATTCCTGTTTAATATTGTTTGTCATCCACTTTACTCCAAATTGCATCCTCTTCTTCACTCATGGTATACAACTTACCATTGCTGATAACAAATATTCTTTCGCAATTTCCCATGCACTAGTGATATCCCAGCCTTCCAATTCCTCCCTCCATGAAACTTCCCGAAGTTGATGTCTAAGACTATTATAATCACCTGCCTTATAATTCCACATAAGTTCCCGTCTCTTTGATACTCCTGCATGTCTGTTCATTTTCCAAGTCAACACCATATGGTCACTCTCTCCAACTGGTGGGAGAGACGTCAACTCAGTTATTATCAACTCTTCTGATGCTATAACCAAATCCAAAACTTTTGAACCTCTTGTTCCTTCTGTTACATGTTGCCTAAGACATTTGTCCCTCAAGAATTCTAGAAATTCCATTCCCCTATTGCTACATGCATCTTCTTCTCTCCAATTTATATTACTGAAGTTAAAATCTCCCATAACAATCATTCTTCTTGCACTTGCCAAACTTAGCTGTCTAAACATCTCCTGGTCCCCATCCTCTGTGCTCCTGGGTCTGTAGCAACACCCCACTAAATATCCTGTCTTGCCTACCTATACCTCACACCATATGCTCTCAAAATCATTTGTCTCACTTCCTTCCAAATTCTCCACTCTTAGAGGACATAGGTCATCACTTATCATAAGCAGTACCCCACCACCACAAAAATTTCCTCTAGTTGCCGACTAGAATTGAAACCAAGAGATCTTCCTTCGTGCGGTCAAGTGCCGTGGTGTGCAAATGCCACATCCACTGAGCTACACAAGAATGCTATATGAATGGTAAACATTGGTTGAAATAACTTCCCAAAATTGTGAAAGTTTTAGGCAATTGTATTTATTCAGATTCAGGTTGTAAATTTTGCTTCACAGCTTTCTTTGTAGTCTTTCTAGATGAAAATAACCTTTGTGTGACATTTTGGTTTTATTCACCAATATTCTAAAATAAATTAAAGATACCAAGAAATTATATTCTTACTTTCATCCTTTATCAAAGTGTAAGCAAAAAAAGTTTACACACAGTGTAACTTCATGATTAGGTAACTCATATATTTCATCATATATAAAGGCCTTCATATTAATTGCCTTAGTATCCCATAATGCAATGCACATATCCTTCCAAACATGTATAATGCTATGCATTATGGGAAGAGCCACTACCCAGACCACTTTGACTATATATATGAAGGGAAGTCTCCAAAAACTCAGCAATCTCCTAGATCGCTCTAAGCTTAGCAACTGTGAGTGACCCAAAGGATCATTTTATTCAGCAGTGGCTTCATTCTGTGATGGGCCACCCTTCCACAGAGAGTCTCAAAGAGAGATGTTGAAAATTTTTCCACTTGGTTTTATTATAAGTTAAAGGTGCTAAGAAATGATATTCTTGGTTTGATCATTTTTTCAAAAGTAAGCAAATAAAGTTTGCATGTGAAGTAACTTCAAGACTGGCCAACTTATATATAAAAACCAAAAACAATATTCACCAATCATGTGTTCCATAATTACAATCAAAATTTGTTTATCATCTAAAATAATGAATTAACTAAATCAGTTTATTATAATTTATTTGTAATATCTATTAATTCAGAATGGAGCTATTCTGCAGCCAATATTGCACATAATATCATGTGTTTGAATTAAATTGCTCTTTCTTGAGTTTTTTTTATAACTATATCGACAATCACTATGAAACTTAGTTGAAAAGTTTACAACAACAGTATTAAATGCAAGTGTTTCTGGTATTATATTCTGTAATGAATTCCTCCATTTACATCTCCATTTTCAAACAAATTCAATTAATTCAATTAATGTCTTCTGAAACTAATATGAGATTCTCCTGCATGCATGATGGGAAAATATCTAGGTGCACATATCTCTCAATGAGAAAGGGTTTCTTCTCAATATAAGTAAATGTGTCTTTTACTGAAATGCACTTTTGCATATTCCACAAAGTTTCTTTTATAAATAAGAAATACTGTAGGGTGTTTTCTAATTCAATAAAATGTTTTAGATAAATATGATATGGAAAGACCTTGACTCATATTTTGCATGATAACAGTTCTTCTTCAGCATGAGTTCTTACATGTGATTTTAAAGTACTCGATTGTGAAAATGCCTTATGACAAATTTTACAAGAAAATGGTTTCTCCTGAGTATGAATTCTTAAATGTGTTTTTAGATAATTTGATCGTGAAAATGACTTGCCACATATGTTACATGAAACTGGTTTTTCCTGGGTGTGAATTCTTACATGTGCTTTCAAGTTACTTGATCGTGAAAATGCTATGCTGCACATTTCACATGCAAATGGTTTCTCCTGAGTATGAATTCTTAGGTGTGTTTTTAGATAATTTAATTGTGAAAATGCCTTGCCACATATTTCACATGAAACTGGTTTCTCCTGAGTATGAACTCCCAGGTGTGTTTTCAGATTACTTGATTGTGAGAATGTTTTGCCACATATTTCACATGAAAATAATTTCTCCTGAGAATGAACTAATAAATGTTGTTTCAAATGACTTAATCTAGAAAATTTTCTATTACATGTTCCACAACAAAATGTCTTTTCCTGATTGTGGACTTCTACAATGTGTGATCTAAGATTACTTTTTAGTGAAAATGCCTTACCACATGTTCCACATGAAAAAGGTTTCTCCTGGCTATGAATTACTAGGTGTGTTTTTAAATTACTAGATCGTGAAAATGTCTTGCCACATATTTCACATGAAAACAGTTTCTCCTGACTGTGAACTATTAGGTGCATTTTTAGACAACTTGTTCTTGAAAATGCCTTGCCACATGTTTTACAAGAAAAAGGTTTCTCTTGAGAGTGAATTAGTAAATGTTGTTTTAAATGACTTTCCCTAGAAAATTTTTTACCACATAAACCACATGAAAATGTCTTCTCCTGAGTATGAACTTGTTGGTGTGTTTTCATATGACTTGACTGAGAAAATGCTTTACCACATATTTCACATGAAACTGGTTTCTCTTTTGTATGAACTCGTAGGTGTATTTTTAAATTACTTGATTGTGAAAATGTCTTATTACATATTTCACATGAAAATGGCTTCTCCTGAGTATGTATCCTTAGGTGTGTTTTTAGATAATTTGGTCGTGAAAATGTCTTGCCACATATTTCACAGGAAACCAATTTTTCCCCAGTGTGGATTCTGAGATGCTCTTTTAGATTACTTGATCTTGAAAATGACTTTCCACATATATTACATGAAAATAGTTTTTTCTGAGAATGAATTAATAAATGCTGTTTTAAATGACTTTCTCTGGTAAATGGTTTGCCACAAACTCTACATGAAAAAGTCTTCTCCTGGGTATACACATATGTAGGTGTGGTTTCAGTGTGCCCAATTGGAAAAATACCTTCCCACATATTTCACATGAAAATGGTTTCTCATGCATATGAATTCTTAGGTTTGTTTTTATATTACTTGATTGTGAAAATGCCTCATCACATATTTTGCATGAATAGAGTTTCTCCTGAGTATGAATTCTTTGGTATATCTTTAAATAATTTGGTCTTGAGGATGCCTTGCCACATACTTCACAAGAAACTCATTTCTTCTGAATGTGAAGAAACAAATGTTTTATATTTCTTATGCAAATTCTTTTCATTATTATGCACTTTTGTCAATTTTCATGGTTATTTTCCATGATGAGCTTCCTTGATTTGCAGAACTGTTTTTGTAGAGAATATAATAGATTTTTGCTGGTGTTTAATTTCTGTAGCAAATGTAATTCTGTTTCCATGACTGCAGGGTTTCCAATATTATTTCTTGAATTGTTTTTCTTTCATAGTAAACTGGTGATTATTTCCATGCACTTCATGATGACAGTATCAAAATAGAAATATGTATCATGAATTTTTCAAATGTATGTCTTCTGTCTATATAACATCACACTTGTGCTGTATTATTTTTGGGATTCAGACAGTTTATTCCTGAAAGAATGAAAACAATAATTTAATAATAAGAATTTATCACATGTTCACAAAATGGTTTCAAAACTGAAAGAAACTATTTTTTACATCAGTTAAAATAAAATATCACATTTATCTTGTCTAGAAACTATTAATAAGCTAGCAGACTAGTATGTTTTAGAAAAACCAAAACCCAAACACGAATTCTGGTCACTCATCACATCATCAAAACTGGCACAAGTGCAAATAACAGTACATAAACAACAATCACATGAACACACAAACAAAAACAGTTAAAGCAGAATGGGTATAAAAGAGCTGAAGACATTTTCTTTGAAACAACCAAGACAATGGAACTTTGGCTAAACCTCAGATGTCTAAAATATTGATAAAACTGATGGGGAGAATGCTGAATTTGAATGCATTTAGTTGCTGCAGGAAATGATCAGAGGAGTGATATAATGCTGAACTTGGATGCAATTAGTTGCTGCAAGAAATGATCAGAGTGAACTAACTACCAGTTTGCTTATAGGAAGTTTAAAGTGGACTCCACAGCAGATACAGTTCGTTTTATACTTATTTCTTCCAGAAATTATGGAGAGTTCTGTCTCCAATGGTTGCTCTTAATCTCTAAGGCATGTGCCTGTTTTGCACAAGGCCTATGAAGTAAGCAAACATGGTGTATTCCTATTTCTTTAAGGGAATTGCAAATTTTCTCTTTGGTTGCACATTTATGTGATAGTAGATGAATCTTGATTTTCAGCCTTTACAACCAATGCTAAGATTTCATGTGTTCTTTCACCTACACTTTACTTTCTATATATAAATGACCTTCTTCTGTTGACTGCAAATCCAGTCTATAATTTTGTTGATAGCAGTGTACTGCATTCCTCTTTCTCATTTGATAAACCTCACTTCACAAATCAAGCACTTTCAGAACTCCTCTCCAAACTACTCTTCAATGAGGACTTTGATAACCTTATTAATGGCAATGCTAGTAAAACACCGAACTGTCTTATTGTCATCCTCCCTCCCAAAAAAATCATTCAGCTTTACTTTTGACAAAACCCAAATTACTTATACCAGACTAGATTTCTCTCAAGATAATACTAAGCTAAAATCTGTCTTGGCATAAACATATTTGTGAGTTAGCCAATCTCACACAGTGGTAGTAGGGTTTTTTCTAATGGAAACTTGGGTTTTTCATCCCATTTACAGACAAAAAATACTGTTGTTAGTGATGATGGTAACAGTGTTGTAGGCATAGCATTAAGTAGTAATGGAGAGGATGAGATGTATTTAGTAAAGTAGAGTAGTGTGCCCTTCCATGATGAGTCCTTAGACTCCCTGGTTGTGTCACATAATAATAATAATAATATAATTTTCTCAAAATCTAAAAAATTAGGTTTTTCTCTTCTGCTCAAAGCATTACTTTTGTAGAAATCACAAATATGTCCAAGTATTAAATGCTGTTTCTGACATTTGGGGTGAGCTGTTCCTATGGGCTTCCAAAAATACTTAACTCAGCAAAGAAGAGTGCAATATGTTGAATAACAACTATCTATCATAAATTCAATCCACTTTCTCTTGAGCTCAGTTCAGTTTTTGTTGCTTCCATTTTATGGCTAATATTCCTATCACTCTTGGAGGTTCTTTGTAGCTTTTTTTTATTTTTAATATCAAGTGTTGCAGGCCTGAGATGCTTTGGGATGGTACAGAATTTCTTGGTATTGGAAAATGGCACTTGCTTTTGTTATTTTGTATTCACAAAGCTTGTAACAGGACATCAAGTGTTTGAACATGTTTAATTTAAATGATTTTTTTGGTTGTGGTGTTTTTGTTATTTGTAAATTGTGATATTTGGCTATTTTGCTGTTAGTTGTGATGTAATTTTTATTATCTTATTTATGATATGCTATGTTTGAAAAAGTTTATTTTTCACTTGGTTAGAGTATAATAAATTTAGTTTAATCCTTTATCCAAGTGTGAGCAAACAAAGTTTGCACCTGAAAGTATATTCAGGACTGGGGTAAGGTGGTACAACACCAAGGTACTCCTTGCAAAGGTGGAGAAAGCTACCAGCACTCCTATTTCAGTATCTCCCATAATGCAAAACACATCTCCTTGCGGATATGTCTAATATTATGCATTAAGGGAAGGGCCACAACCCAGACTAGTTTCGACCTTTATTGAGGTCTCTTCAGTCGGGTCGAAACTAGTCTGGGTTGTGGCCCTTCCCTTAATGCATAACATTAGACATATCCGCAAGGAGATGTGTTTTGCATTATGGGAGATACTGAGATAGGAGTGCTGGTATCTTGCTCCACCTTTGCAAGGAGTGCCCTGGTGTTATACCACCTTATCCCAGTCCTGAAGATACTTTTAGGTGCAAACTTTGTTTGCTCACACTTGGATAAAGGATTAAACTAAATTTATTATATGATATGCTTTATTTTTTCTATTTGCAATTATTGTTATTATTGATTGGCACCTGTGAAGTCTCATGTGAGTGAAAACTACACCCACTATCTGCATAATGTGGCATTATCCATCATCTACCAATGCTGCCCATAGTATTTCTATCTGTCTACTGAGTGTATTCTTTGGCTGATTTCTTGTATTATTTTTATTATTATTAAGAGAGACTCCAGGGAGTCAGGAACTCATTGAGAGAGGCCATACTATTTGCTTCATCTGTCATACCTGTTTTTGAATTCATTCATGTTACCTGTGCATACAACATACAATGGCAATTCATTCCACTCACACACTACTCTATGTGAAAAAATCTAGCCCTGATCCCCTCCTTGATAGCATTCATTCTCAGTTTCCAAGGATGCCCTCTTGTCCTTTCCTTTCAAATCATTCTGCAAGTCATGCATATCAACAGCACTCCTGATTACCCTACCTATCTTTGGATCATTAACAAATAGCTGTATGTCACATGTCAAATCCTATGCAGCAGAAAACATCTTTTTTTTTTTTTGAGGAGGAAATCTGCTTCTTCCTTAAGATTACATTACTACTTTATTAATAAAACCATTGGTAATGCTATTAAATTTTTTCTTAGTATTGTTATCTGTTGATATTTTTATATTCACTTCTTTCTATGTGTGTGTGTGTGTATGTGAGGAGTAATTAACAAATACCCCATAATGGCCCTGCACAATGTGTTATGTGTATATGTTAAACATGACTTTGTTGTCATCTCACTGACTGCTTCTTTGTAATGACTAGTATGGGTTACATAGACTTCCTCCAGTTGTGCCAACTCAATTTTCTCCTGCACTTGAAAAAAAAAAAAAACATTTCCAAGACTGAATTCCATATCAATAATTACTAGTGAAATTTTTTCATATTTGTTTCCTTCTATTTCTGTCATTTGTAGCCTATGGCTGGTGATTTTTTTTCAGGTAGGCATTTTCAGTATAGTAAGATCCCAGCCTGTCTAACAAAAAAAAAGTCTGTTGGTAACAAATAAGTTTACTTGAAAAGACATGATCAACTCCTATTTGGGATGTCCCTTTTATAACTTTTATTAGGCATTTTCAAATGAAGATTCGTTAATCTGTATCATATAGAGACAGCATGGATTCCTCTTAGGGGAAACTTTTTTGTCCTATCGTGCTAACAGACTAACTGGCCTGAGAATATACAGAAAACGGGATTCCAGATTATCTGATTCTTGGCTGAATGCGCCTCTGTTCAAATCCCATCAGGAACGAGAATTTTTTTTTTTTTTTTTTTATACTTCAGGCGAGTTAGCCACTCTCATACGGGGGTGGAGTTTTTTTTCATTCCAGAATGCAGAAAACCGGCCATTACAGCACACGCAATTAACAGTCATAATACACTAGCCTCATATCTAAGTCGCTTCGGCCGTAAACTAAAATACAAAAAATGGGCTATATTTTTACTACCTTTCGCGATGGATTTCAATTTAAAAAATAAAAAAAAAATAGATCGGCTTAAGCGAACAAATTAAAAATTAGCTAGCAGAAAACATTTACTGATCAGCAAGGTAGCAACTGTGTGGATCAAATTTATGACGGTAAAGAGTATCCAGCTATAACGGCTAATTATATACTTACCAACATAAACAGAAAGGTCTTGTCTATAGTTGCTGTATATCATAGGTAAACATTACACGCCGTTCAGCATACCTCACCAAACATTCATAAAGGAAATTAGTGTAGGTTAACTGAATGACAACTTACCAGGTTAAGCCATAATATATTCTAACCATCTACCACAAAAAAATTAATAAAAAGTAATGGAAAAGGAAATGAACGAAATAAGATATATGAACAATACTCAATCCACCTGATCGATACTTCCTTTGATGAAGGCTCAGTTCAGACAACAGCAGACGGTTTGTGCACAACAGCGTCATCTGGCATCAGATTCCAATTTTACATACAAGGCCCTGATCAGGCCACACCTGGACTACTTTGCTCCTATCTGGTCAGCGGGGTTTAGAGATAATGAAGATACTTTGGAAAGAGGCGGTTAACAGAAATGATTTCGGGATTTCGGAATGTTAGCTATAAGGATTGATTAAAGTCAAGTAATCTGCAGATTTTGGCCGAAAGAAAAGAAGGGGAGACATGACTGATACGATTAATCTCTTGAGAGGTATTTACCGGATGGTTAAGCGAAAGATATTTCAGAGAATGGAAAATAAGAAAAGATCAAGAACTCGAGGCCATCCCCGAAAAATTGCTCAAGGAAGCGGTGAATAAGAGGATGAGAAGTATTTATTTTTATTTTTTACGTGGAAAGTGGTGGACAAATAGAATGCATTGTCTGGGTATGTTGAAAATGCTAAGAGTGTGAATGAATTTAAGCTTCGGTATGATAGACCATAGATAGGTTAGAGGCAGGACAGATTTTTTTTGTAAGTCTGTGGACTTTTGTAATATATGTATGCTCATTTAACATTCTAATGGAATATAATGTATATTTCTTATACACTGTCCTGTCAAAAGCATACAGACACACCCTATATACAGGGTGTCCCAAAATTCACACAAGAAGTAATTACAATTTTTAATTAAAAACCTGTTTTCTATCAAAATTACTTGTTGGCATAAACCTTAGACTTCAAAAAACCCAAAGAAAAAAGTCCAACGGCGTTAAGTCACATGATCTGGGCGGCCAATTCTGATCACCAAAACGGGAAATTACAACCAGGAAATGACTCATGCAGTAATTGAATTGTTTCTCGGGCTGTATGGCATGTGGCACCGTCTTGTTGAAACCACATGCCCACATCCATATCTTGCAATTTAGGCACAAAAAACTGGATTATCATGTCGCGATAGCGAGCACCATTAACTGTTATTGCCTTACCAGCCGCATTTTCGAAGAAGAATGTACCGATGATGCCTCCAGCCCAAAATCCGCACCAAACAGTGACACGTTGTGGATGCATTTGTTTCTCAACAATCACTCGTGGATTTTCTGAACCCCAAATGCTACAATTTTGTCGATTAACGAAGCCATCAATATGAAAATGACCCTCATCGCTAAAGATGCTTTTGTTCGAAAAATAGGTCTACTTGTTGTTGTTCCATAATCTATTCAACGAACTCTCTTCGTTGTATGTGGTCATTTTTAATAACCCTGAACTGTCAGCTGTCACTCTGCCTTTTTTTTTCTCGTTGGCAACACTCTTTACTGCACAAATGGTGCTAAATTTAAAGCTTGCATGAATTTTGGGACACCCTGTATAAAGTACTGGTCTCCCATAAAGCATTGCATGGAATATGCTATAAAAGGAAGGTAACATACATCCAAGGTGGTTCACAGAGGTTGGCATTAACCTTGGCCAGCTCAGTGTCCCCAATTCGAACCAAACTGAGATGTGACATATTCTGGAGCTGCATACACCTGTGCAAGCCACCTGTCACCAACACAATCAATTGTTGGATTTTTCGAAGGCCGAATGGCAAAGGGTCCCACCAGAACAGTTTCCGCAACTTATAGACAGCCTTCCATGACGTGTTCCAGCAGTTATTGCTGCAAAGGGTAGCCCAACATGTTTCTGACTGCATCCATTATGTATGGTCTGCCAAACAAGTGGTATCTGGATACTTTTGGCAGGGCTGTGTATAATATGTAATTGTTAATGGAATAAATCTCTCTCTCTCTCTCTCTCAATGAATCTTTGACTCCTGGAATGTTGATGTAATAATTCTCTTGGAAACTCGGGTTTTTCGTCCCGTAAACTCAAGGAAATCGACCGTAGAACCTACATTATTACAGACATTAAATACGAGTGTTAGGGTTTGGTACCACGAGATGGCGGCACTTGTTGAGCCGTCTCTCTTCACTGCATTCACATGCTTATTTAGTGATAGCCTTTTGCCAGCTATCTGTGATTGGGTACCAGTGGAGATTGAACTGCCCACTCAGTCTCCAGAAGTTAGATAGGGCTAAAACGGCCTCGCCTACTCCCTATGTACGAGAATAAAAAGGCGTCAGCTGATTTTTATTATTATTAGTAGTAGTACTTTTTCATCCACAGTTTTTGAACGCTTTGTTTATTTCATTATTCTTGCTTTAATATAGGTACTTAAGTTGACATACTTAGAAAAGTTAAAGACGGAAACTTAAACTCTCTTAAAATAAATGTATTTGATTTAAAACGTTTGCCTGAGAATCATAGGCCACCCCATTTCATTGAAAATGGAACACAATATAAAATTACAATTAACGAATCATTTTAACGAAATTTAATGAATTAACGAAAAATAATGGACATTTTTGTAGAAACGCCAAAATACTTTGTGGCGTTTCTACAAAGCATTGGATTCTGGACAAAGCATTGCATTGTCCAGAATATTCATTAAATTCACAAAGTTTTTTTGGAAGAAAACTAAGTTTTATATACACATACCGCCCACTGAATTACAAACCTTTATGCAGATATACGTATCGTCACTGAAACAGAGTATATGCAAAACACGTGGTCACAGGCAACCATTTAAGAATGCTACTGATCAGTAATCTTCGATAGTGTTTATCACAATGGGTAAAACAAAGGATCATTCGGAGTTTGATAAAAGGCTTAATGTGCGTGCTGGAGCTACAGTTTCAAAAACAGAGCTGGTTAGTTTCTCAAAATGTGAGATATCCTGGTGTTTATTCACTGGGAAAATAATCCACGTTGCTTGTCTAAGAGGAGTAACTGTGGTCCTAAGACAGCCTGTCAGGAAAAGATCGCCCTCAACATAGAAAGCTTGTACCGATTCCGAATCACCAGGGTGCAGCAATTGACGAAGAATTTAATGAAAACTTTCCCGACCCATATCTAGTCGAACTATACGCAGTCAATGAAGTTGATTGGTATTAGTAGTCGCATGCCTATACGGAAATCACTGATTTCTGTGAAGAATCGGAACGCTCCTCTACAGTGTTGTCAGGAACACCCTGACTGGACGCTGGGAGACTGGAAAAAGTCATGTGATTCGACGCGTCACTGTGTACCTTGTTCTGTACCTAAAATAGGCACTGAGTGTGGCGGGAGCTTCATGAAGTAATGAACCCAACTTGTCTTGTAAACACAACTCAAGGTTCTGGAGGTGGTGGTGGTGTCATTGTGTCGGGAATGTTCTGTTGATATGGAACGGATTTTCTGATATTGCTGAAAGGCCAACACACCCCTAGGAAACCTCTGAACGTTGTTGCCGATCAAGTCCATCCTGCAATATTGGCTTTTTATACAACACGTGACGGTTGTTTCATGGACGATAATGCTACAGTGCATTGTGCAAGAATTATCAATGGTTAAGAGAAGATGACAACGACGTTCACCATCTTCTCTGGCCACCACATAGTCCGATCTGAAGTTTATATTAAGAATTTATGGTACATTTAAGAACAACAAGTACGAGAGTAAAGTCCTCTTCCATCAAATCTGAGCCAGTTAAAGGTTTGGCTGGTGAATGTCCAGTATATTGTAGACATACATGCAATCCCACACCTTGTGGAATCTATACCAAACTACATATATGTGTGCGGTAATTCGGGCTAAAGGAGGTCCAACATAGTATTGAATAAAAGTTTCTAGTTCAATCGTTGGTATGCGTAGAAGTAGATACCTTATACATTGCTTATAAAAAGAGAGTTGTATAAACTTCCTACACAGACTAAAAACTTGAAAGATGGCCTTTATGGTAAAATATTATGAGATCATTTTTATGCACATTTCTGATAATTATATTATAAGTAATTTTTTAATAATTGGAAAGTCTGATATTCTGTTGTTCTGTTAACGCTAGTGGAGCTTTATTAAAAATGATTCTTTAATGATAATTATGTACGAGTATTGTGTTCCACGTAGGCGAATTTTACAGCAAATAAATTTATTTAGCGTAAGTTTAAGTTTGTGTTTAATTTTTCTGCATTAATTATTCTTCTGGATTTTATATCTACCGGTACTGCCTTGTATTATCGGAAATATTTATTATCTTTTGACAGCTTTACATATTTGATGCCTTTCCTGGCAGCAAAGAAGATTGCGTCCCTATGCTCAGTGTAATAAGTTGGTGGGCATATATGTCTTTTGGTAAGAGATAGTTTTTATCTCCTGGTGTGAGGCTACAATCCTTCAGAAGCCAGTGAAGTGGCTTACAAAAGCTCCATGTTAACCAAGGAAGAATTTCCTGGTAGTCCAAGCCTAAGTCCTCTCATATCTCAAAAATGCTATACATTTCCTTCCTTTTAGGGATGAGATTTACTTAAAAGACTTTTCTTTTAATATCCGAAACGTACGAGTTTTGCAGGTATCGGTCTCGTATATGTTCTGAATTCCTTTTCCCGTGTGTTTATTTATTTTTACTATATTAATTTTCGCTTCAACATTATATAACTTGTCATGTTTGTCTTACTGCTTTCCAACTGCACCCTTCGTTCTTTTCTGCAACAAAAAGGGTATCCTAATAGCACTGATTCTTCTTAAGCATTTTCATTCAAAACTTAATCTATCTTCTTGTTAGCCAGTGATCCAGCTCAATATTTGTACACTTCCGTCAGAAGAAGAGTTAAGCTTTGGCTAAATTTTTTGTTTCTTGATATTTTGCTTAACTCGTTCATTGCTGAACTCTTCATAAATGACTTGTTAATTTATAGGATAGAATATACTGTACATCCTCTGTCCAAAAAGAAACCGAACTTTTCGAAAATATGAGAAACTACTGGCGCCACCTGTTGTATCTTTTTGTTGTCGAAATTGGCAGTCTTCATTAGTGTTGTGTCAAATGTTTATGACATTTGTTCCATTAGAAGCTGAGTTATAGTGCCAAGAGTGACAGTGTGTTTTGACGAACGGTCGGAAAATGAGTTTCAAACAGAGAGCTGCAATTGACTTTTGTGTTAAACTTGGTAAAAGTTTTACCCAAACGCATGAAATGCTTCAAAAAGCATGCGGTGATGAATGCTTATCCCGTTCTTAAGTTTACGAGTGGTTTAAGCGATTTCAAAGTGGTCGTGAGACGCTCGAGGATGACGAAAAGCCGGGAAAAATCCAAAAACTGGACTGTGCGAAGTTAACATTCAAAAAGTGAGTGATTTCATCAAAGAAAACCCGATATCATCCGTGAGATTGATTGAAGATGAATTGGGGATTCCAAAATATACTGTGCACAACATTTTGACCGAAAGTGTGGGCCTTGGTAAATTGAATTCGCGATTTGTTCCCCACAAGTTGGCATGACCAAAAAATGTATCGAATTGACCACTGCAAGCACCTCAATAAAACCGCTCATAATCACTCAAATATCCTTGGAACGATCGCTACTGGTGAAGAAACGTGTGTTTTGAGTATGATCCCGAAACAAAGCACCAGAGTGCTGAGTGGAAACCACCAGAAGAAGGGGCATCCGAAAAAAAGTCGCTTGGAGAAGTCAAACGTAAAGACAATGCTGATTTGTTTCTACGATTCTAAGGGAATTATCCGCAAAGAATTCGTTCCGCCCAATCGGTCAACGGTGAGTTTTATCTCGAAGTTTTGAAGCGATTGATAGCGAGAATTCGTCGAGTACGGCATGAATATCGTGACGACCGACCGTTCGTCAGAACACACTGTCATTCTTGGCACTATAACTCGGCTTCTAATGAAACAAATATCATAAACAGTTAACACAACACTAACAAAGGTTGCCGCTTTTGACAACAAAAAGGTACAACAGGTGGTGCCACTAGTTTCTTCTATTTTCGAAACGTTCAGTTTCTCCTTGGAGAGAGCGTGTATTAAGGTTCAGAAAGAAATCCTACCACTATTCTCATATGAGTCTGGTTAGCTCACATTTAGTTAAAAATGCCATGGTAATAGTTCCTAGCAATGTTCAGGCAATACCAATAATTCTTGACAAATGCCAGGCTGGGATGTCACTTATTTAATTCTATTGCAGATTTTGGTAATACAGGGAGAGAACAAAACGATGGCTAGCAGAAATTATGCAGATTACATTAGTTTTTCTTGGTGAAAGAGCGGAATTACTTTGTGCACGTTTTATTTTAAAAATGTTGTTGAATAGGAGAGGGGTGATTTTTGATTTAGAATTAGTCGACACTGCAATAAAATGCGATACATATTTAGACATAATAAGACTAACACAACAGTACAGTTCAAAGAAATTGTCGAGGAAAATTTGGAGGGAGTAGTATCAGCACTGCAGGATAAATCTACCTAGATCACCTGATCATACCAGGTGATCCTGCTGAATCCACCAGAAGAAATCAGATGGGAGTTAAATGGGTATGCACCCAGTTGGTCTACTGGTTAACACACCTACTCTCTAATCGCCAGGGTGTGGGTTTAAATCCTGCTCTGGGCATGGCTGGCTTCTGGTAGAAGGTGAGTTTTATCATCCAGTTTGAGATGATCTCACCCGCTTACTGGAGGCGTAAAGTGAATTGAAACAGATCCATGTTAAGTTTCTAGAGGTGGATTTCCAGCCTATGTAACAATAAAAATCATGATGGATATTCCTCAGCCTGTCCATGGGACGAATTTACTAGAGATTTATAATCTGTCACGGATTTCATATACTTAAAAAACGAATGACTAGCATTAATCAGGATTGTCAAAAAATGTTGTGGATGGAACATCAAATGAAGGTGATCATGAAGCTCATGAGCAGTACAAAGCATATGCAAAAAAGGTGACCAGAAAGGGAGAAGAAATCAAATTATGTGAGGAAATTAGCCAAATATGCCGAATCAGGGTTCTTTCATACGTGGCAAGTAAAAAGAAGTCCAATTAAAAATAACTTTAAAGATATGCTATTGGTAGGGAGTGAACACCAGCAGAAGAAATGTCTGAATTCTGAAATGATTATTATTCAGGCATAGATAATACAGTAACTAATATGACAATGGCTGAAGTGAGATCTGAGGTGGGTGAACTAAAAATGTCTCAGATGTTACAAAATCACATTGTGAAAACTGCCAGGCGATTGGATGTGATGTCACCCATTCAATCCACTTGCAGATTGAATGGGTGACATCCCATCCAGAGAAAAACAATAAAATTATGGTTGGCCGTGATGTGGGGAATGCATTATTTTTCTTGGTGTGTGGTGAATGAGCAGAATTACTTTCCAAATGTGATGTGAGTTTTAAGAGAGATATCATAAGTATTATGCGAATTATGATTAGTGTAGCCGTGATGAAGCTTTTCACTCAATGCAGATTATTATTATTGTTGTTAACTGGGCAATATACCAGTCATATCTAACATAAACTATCACCTACAGGAATGCTCAAACTGCCTTTATTATTATTTTGTGTGAATAATGGTAGTTTGAGTTCTCAACATATCATTATTCATACTAAATGCTCATGATCTTTTTCCTTAAACTGATTTACTGATAACTATCTCATAAATTCGATCTGAATCATTAGTCGCCCTCCTAGAAAAAAATAAAAATCTAGGCTGTGCATTCATACTAATTGACAGTTTTAATCTTTACTTATTTTCTTCTTCTGATATATTGAAAACATTTTCACATCCATTCTACACAAAATTTTTGTGTAGAATGGATGTTATACATAGATGTTACACATATATTTTTGTATCCTAACTCTTCTTCAAAAAAGTGTAATCATTAAATTCCAGATCTGGAATTATCTTGGTCATCCATCTTTGTATCCTCTCAACATCCCGACGAAATCCAGCTGACCAAATGTGAGCACAGAGACTAATTATTGACGCTTCAACGCATTATCAGGAGGGAAATGTCTGCTTTGTCCATACTAGTCAGTTAGTTTTGAAGTATTCAATTGATCTGTGCTGTTTAGCAAATTTTTTCAAAATCGCCTCAGAACTTATATATATATATATATATATATATATATATCAGCTAACGCCTCTCATTCCCCAATAGGCAGTAATTGAGGCTGTTTTAATTTTGGGGACTGCTGCGGACGTTCATTCTCCACAAGTTCAATGTCCATAATCTCCGATCAGAAATAGGTGACCCAAAATTATCACTAATTATACATGGCAAACGTGAAGAGATGGGGACTGACAAGTGTCGCCATCTCGTGGGCCCTAACACTATGTTTTACTGCCTGAAAACAGGATGAGTTCTACGGTCGATTTTCTTGAGCCTACGGGACGAAAAACCCGCTTTCAGATGCCAGAGATTGAGCCAGGAACTAAAGGAACCTTTACTAAGCCTTTATATATATATATATATATATATATATATATATATATATATATATATCAGAATGAAATCTGCTAATGCCTTTTATTTCCTTATAGGGAATAAACCTTTTATTTTACCCATCTCGTTTTGGAGACTGAGTCGGTAGTTCAATTTTCACCAGTAGCCAATCAGAGATAACTGGTCCATGACTATTACTGATTATAAGCTGCAACCGATGAAGAGACTAGTAAACAAGTGCTGTTTCTAGGAGTTAGGATGTCTGTGTGTGTAAACAAGTCTTATGGAAGTTACGATTGCATCCAAAGATCAAGTCTAATCGCTGATTTGAGGGAATTTTTATGACTTTCTTCGACCAGTTCCCGAGTTAGTCTATCTCTGGCATGGACAATCGTTTCCCCACTCCTGGAAAATCGGGTTTTTCCGTCCCGTAAATTCAAGAAAATCGACCGTAGAAACCACATTATTTCAGGCAGTAACGCATTCTGTTCGAGTTAGGTATCAAGAGATGAAAGCACTTGTTTGCTCATCTGTTTATGGTTGGCAGCTTATTAATAGTGATAGCTATATCAAACAGAAGACTGAGTGTGCAGTTCAATCTCCACCGGTAGCAAATTAGAGATAGCTGGACATTGAACTGCACCCTCAGTCTTCAAAAACTAGATAGGGTAAAAGTCCTCGGCTATTCCCTATAAGGGAATAATCATCTTTAGCTGATTTGTTATATATGTAAACGATAATGGAGATAAGTTAATATGATCCTCCATTTGCCATTTGGTATCGTCGATGCCTATCGGCTGGAAAGCACTAGATTGAAATGAAATCTAGAAACCTTTTGGAGATAAATTAGCTGGTTTTCGGGAGGTGGAATGGTTTATCCTCTTTGATTTTCATAGTTAAACACGCAAACAAGTCAGAACAATGCATGCAGTGTACAGACATAGAAGAAAATTTAGGTAGAATTAATTGCCCTATCACACAGTGTGTAAGTTTAGGGCTAGAGATACTTGATGACGACAACATATCAACCACCCGGATAAAATATATTGAAAATAATCACTTGATAACAATATTATTTTTATAACGTCCAAAGATTATATTGACTTTCTTAGCCATGTAATTATGGGCGTATATACACCTTATACAGTGTAAACCTAATCACGAAATAAAAGAGTGGATCATTAACAGAGATTAAACAGAAAATAAAAGAAATTCTTGAAGCACACTAATGGTTACCTGTCTAAATTGTCTCCTGACTACCTGAAAGTCTCCACCAGAGACATTCAGGTAGTCAGGCCTCCTAAATCTAAATCGGCTATCATACATTTTCTTGAATTCATTCATACTATTTGCACTCACCACTTCGCAGGCATGTTACTCCAATCATGTACAGCTCTATGCGCAAAATCTAGCTCTTACCACTTTCTTCACTGTATTCGTTTTCATCTTCCACGGATGGTCTCTCATCCCCCTCTCCATCTTCTATGAAATTCGAAATTCTATTAGTATCCTGTATGATTATGGTCAATATCACCCCCCACCCTTCTGCTTTGTGTTTACCAATGTCTGGAGTTCACAAATTTTCAATCTGTTCTCACAATATCTATTGCAGTCCCACCTCAGAAAGTAAATGCGGGCAGAGTAATGCAGGTGAGAACGTATAATGCTTTGTAAAGAAGCAAAATGACATCCTTAGCACTACATATGCTAGTTTCAGCATTACATTACAATCTTTCTCTGAGATATATATTTACAATATTGCTATATGATCTCTACTTCAATTTACTATTCACTAAATCTGATCACTTTCTTCTAGTATAATACCACTTCTGGCTATATCAGACTGAAGTACATAACTTTACATTTACTAAAATTGAACTGACAGCCATTTTTCGCGATCAAAATTCCAGCCTATTAATCAGTAACTTGTCATAAATTTAACTACATCTCAGATCAGAACAGACGATGTATTCTGTTTTGACTTCGGGGTCCTCTCTCATGTGTCACTGGCGGAAGTTGATACGCAACAGCTCAATAAATTCCGATTCTTTCGTCTCATGAAATTTTACTATTGCCCTTTCAAACTGACAGATACTAAAGAAACATGGATAACTTTAATAAATTATCGAAACACTGACTTCTCGAGATGCATCTGATTTGTTAACCGTCACCTCACACCAGACTTGCTGCTTATGAAGTATTCATAAGTTTCTTCCCTAATTATGACTGTATTACAATATTAGAATTTAGTAACTATTAAAGCACACCTCTTTTCCTTGTCTATTCTTCCTAAAAAATACTGTACCCTACACATCCGATTCCAATTAGTACACTTGCCTCTGAGACCACAACATACAATATTTTCTAGGTATACACAACCCTTTTCGTTCCTGATATTCCTGGTATTGGTGGGTTAATGGACTTGTTACCCCAAGGCTTTTTTGAATACCAACTTCTTAATTCTGCATGACTCAGACAACTTGCAGATCTTTATCTGTCTCCTATTCTTCTACTATGCACCATCCTTGCACATATATCAGTCCAAACTGAAGGAGCACACAATCATCCTGTCTTCATAATTACCTTGATGATAAACAGATTTTCACCACTCCTGCACCCTGATCTAGTTTCCCTGACTCTCTGTATTAGGTCTCAATATCATTTTTTTAAATGCATTCAAGTAATATGGTTGGCCGAGTAGTCAGCGTATCCTCTCTTCAGCCAAAAGGCCGAGGGTTCGAATCCCGCCATGGGCATGGATGTTTGTGATTGCCTGTGGAAATGCTAGTGGTGGTATGGGAAGAAGATGGCGTTAGTCTAGAATCTAGATGATACGATTCGCTGTAGTTGGTGGATTCAGTGGTGGAGTTGGAGAGTAGGTGCCCTCCCTCGATGAGTCAACTCCTTGGAGGTGTCGCGTAAAATAATAATATTTCAGCTGTCATCGAGCGATGTAAACACATGGTTATTTCATTCCAAATTTTGTCAAAAGTTGATCTTTTTACAAGATAAAATATTAGTCAATAATTCCAATTTTTTACAAGCACTAACTGTTTATTAATATATCTGAAGTCAACACGTATTGTCTGTTGTATTCTCCTATTCTTTCGCTGTGCCAGCATCTTCGCATGTGTTAGAAATATTCCAGTAACGCGCATTGCCTATGAGTTCTGGTTAAATTATCTTGGACTGCTATACTGAAATAACTTTTAAGATCAGGTGGCGAAAAGGAGAATATTGAGTGTTATTTTTGACTGATTTCATAAAACTTTCGACTTTGAAAGACCTGCTTACAAAATTAACTTTGTGTATAGTTCATTAAAGTAGAATTGTGTTTATTATTTTCCTTGATCAGGAAACAAAACTGATCAGTAGGTCAAAAGATATATTTCGGTGATTACACACATTTTTTATTATTCAGTCAAACAAAATACTGAAATAATAGTTCCCGACAAGTTTCGTAAATCGTAGGATTTACATCTTCAGGGGGTAAATAGTATAACTTAAAGTTAAAACAAGAGAATTAATAAATACAAATCATAATCTTCTGGCTATTCATAAACCCAAATAACAGAATGCGGATATAAATTTTGAAAAAATGGAATTCAGCTGGGAGGATTGTCTGCCGCTTATTCTTCACCAATACCACAGACAAGGCTGAACTTATGCTCAGCCGCACGAGGCTCTAGCTGGGGACCAATTGAAGAACCCCCCATTCCTCATTGTCTGGGGGTTATTCAATTGGTCCGGCACTGGCCACAGAAGAATAACCATTTCGGATTAACTGATAAATGTATAACTGAGCGCGATGCTTTGAGACTAGAAACAGAAGTTGAATTATTTGGAAGATTTGGCTTAGTGGAGGATAAGTGTTTGTGCAAATCGGCAAACAGTGAAAATAGCTGTTTTTCTGCGAGTGGATTATGTAAAGCAGGGTCTTTAACCTTTCAGACAGTGCAGGCCGCATTAAAAATTTCAATGAAGCCTGAGGGCCACTAAGCTATACTGCGGTATTTGGAATTGTAAGATGCTTTCCAGATTCACAAGGAACGCTGTGCATTTGATACTTTACATAAAGTCTATAGAAATGAACAAACCTAGCTTTAAGAGCATAGGTAGGAGTCGGGTTCATGATAAGTAAATACAATCAATACTTGAAAAAATATAACTTAATGAAGAAAACATCTTTTTTTGACAATATCAATGGGCAACTTGGCAATGTTTTTCCTTGACAAGCTTTTCGATGTTGGCATGAAAGTTAAAAGTCGCTATGCGCAGAATATTCTCGAGATATTGGTCCGTAATCTGAGTTCTTGTCTTGGACTTCATATGCTTGATTCTGGAGAACTGCTTACATAAGTATGTGCTTCTTAAGAAAGCACACATCTTCAAAGCATGCTGGCAAAGATTAGGGAATGCATCCTCAGAAATGTACTCTTTGTAAAATGTAAGCAATGGCATATTGAATAATTTTTCTCTCAAAGAAGACTTGTTTTGGTGTTCAAGCAGTTCCATTTGTCCTGAGCCTGACATTTCAGAAGCAAACATTGAAAGCAAATCTAAACAAGACTGTTGGTTACGAAAATCACCAAATCCCTCTTTGAACTCACTTCGCAAAACGGATAATTTTGTAAAGTATTCATCAAGAGACGAACAGTTGGACTCGACGAGAAGCTGAAAATGAGTTGTCTTTTTTGGCGAATTGTGCCTCCCAAATTTTGAGCTTGGCCATTTGTCAAAAGCTTTGATGTGATGAAACAGTGATCTTTGGATTGTAGCCGCGTAATTAGGTCATTCATATGCACCGAGATGTCGGCATAAAGGCAAAGTCTGTCATCAACTTCGGATCGTTAATTTCCGCAATCGGATTCCCCTTGGTTTGCACGGACTGCTGTATTTCGCTCCTTAAGTCAAAGACTCTTTTAAGAACCTTCCATCTGCTCAACCAACACACATCACTATAATAAATCACATCGCTGTGATCCACTTCGTACTCTTTGGTCAAAAACTCTTGGAAATGACGATGATTCAATCCTCTTGCCCTAATAATGTTGACGACAGTCACAATAACTTTCATGACATTCTCAAATCCAATAGTTTTTGCGCACAAATTCTCCTGGTAGATTAAACAGTAATGGACGAAATTTTTTCCTTCTAATTCCGGTTCTTTCCATAGCAGCACAACAAACCCTCCGTTCTTTCCCACCCTAACAGGAGCACCATCAGTTACCACACCCTCGAGTTTGGTTAAGCTGAGATTAAGCCGGAACGTTTTCTTGGCGGCTTTATGAATATCAGTGCCTTTCGTCGTTCCCTTCCTAGGTTCGAGCGCTAGCAGTTCTTTTGCCACATTGAATTGTTGATCAATGCCACGGACAAGGATAGCCAGTTATGCTGTAACCTTCATATCTGTGCTCTCATCTAAAGCAAGTGAATATGACGTAAATTCGGACGCCATTTTTTTAAAAGTTCCTTCAATATCATTGCCAAGTTCTTCGACACGTCATGGTACAGTTACACCAGACAAACTTGGTTTTTTAAACTGTTCCTTATTATTTGGGCACAGAATTTCACCATCAGCGATGATATACTCTTTCACAAACTCGCCGTCCAAGAAGGCTTTTGATTTTTTAGCAATTTTTTCAGCTATTACACTACTAGTGAATGGCAAATTCTGCGAAAGATCTTTGTAAATAGTTTGAGATTGTAAACAGATCATGTTTTGAGATACACTGTCTCCTTTCAATTGCATGTCATTAATCCAGACGAGAAGTAAAGTTTCCATTTCTTCCATAACTTTATTTCTTCGAGATGACACGATAGATACTCCTTTGGCCACATCCAGTTCCTTTGGTCTCTTCCCTCTGCCTTTTAAACGTTCCCTGCTGGCATTTTAAATCAATTTGGAGACGGTTCCCTTTGTCCACACGAAGCTGCCCTTGAATGTGATCGAAATTGGACGTGTGCTTTACTCATATTGTCGATTTATATTGTATTCTTTTGATACTGACAGTGACTCACGACAAATTAAACACACTGGCTTATCGTTGATCGGCACAAAAAAAAAGTACAAATTGGTCCACTTTTCTTTAAAAACCCAACAAGAATCACTTGATTTACCCTTTCTACTCGTAGACGCCATAGTGATGGAAGGTGAACCCAATAAATGATCCAAAACGGCCGTGACAGGTTATTATCCATTGAACATGTCTCACACTAATGAAAAAAAGTCTGGCAATATAAAATCACAATAGGCTATGGCTGACACGACGAACCTGCATGCGCTTATACACGAATGTTACACTGTTCACGACTCACTGTGGATGAGATGATCTCGTATTTATATGAAAATAACGAAGCATCGAGATGTATCTGGAAAGCACTAGACAGCGCACCCGAAGGAACTACTGCTTCAGCCATCTACCTACGACATTAGTACTAGTACTTAAGTACCACTTGGCACAGGTAGATGGCTGAAGAAGCATGTCTATTTAATATTTATTTTTATAGGATTTTATGTAAAGTATCAAATGTACAGCGTTCCTTGTGAATCTGGAAAGCATCTTATAATTTTAATACCGCAGTATAGCTTAGTGGCCCGCGGGCTTCATTGAAATTATTTTTTATTTAATTGCGTTTTAATGTTAAGTAGCTATTTTTTCAAAATGTCCCACGGGCCACAGGTGGCCGGCGGGCTTTGTGTTAAGACCCCTGATGTAAAGTGTAGATGGATTATACCGTATGGTGGGTCTTTGAGTTTTTTTGTATTTTTTTTTATCTTTGTTAAAAAGTATTATCATACTTGACAAGAAATTATGTTTTCATTCTTTACCCAAGTTTAAGCTAAGAAAGATTTTGTATAAAGTATCTTCACGTCTAGTCCAGCTTTATAATAGGGGCTGTTGACTTCACATCAATCGCCTTCGTGTGCAAACTCAGTTTACTTACACTTGGTTACTGGATTTAAACAAGAATATAATTTATTTTCAAGTTCCCAGTTTATATACAATTTAGTGGTCTTGTTTCTACAATAATATAAATTGTATATAGCCAGGAAATTCAGACTGGAGAAAAAAAGGCAGGAAAGTAGTAACTTGAGAGAATAAAACATGTGTAATGTGGGCTTGCAATAAGCAGAATGGTCTCCACTGAACAATAAATATCCACTTAAATATGTATGACACAGCGCGATACCAACGAGGGCCTACCACTTACAAGAATATCTATATCTACTCGACAATCTAGGTTGATAAGTTTGTTAATCTTGTCTTATCTTTGCAATACAGTTGACGTTTTGTGGAATAGCAGATTCTATTCCACACTTTGAGTTGCACATAATATATAACTGTTAACCGCATGCATATTATCTCTCAAATGATATTTGGTTCAGAAAAATCATGTAATTTTTCCTTTTCTGTTTTCTAATTCTCGTTTCTGTAGATTCACTGAGGATAATGTCAAGAGATAAACAATGCAGCAATACATACGTTGGTATAAATGTTCTGTATATAATATATACTGATGCTATTAATATAGTTGGAGCTAGGCAATTGGCTGCAAGGGCGAGTGATCGATACTATCTACTCCATACTCCATACTTTCCTGATGTTATCATTTTCAAATGGACACTTACTGGAGAATGAATTTTATTTTGCCAATTTCACTGAGTTGCAAGTGGGCCGAAAACGAAAAATAATTTGGAGCTGCCAAATTAATTTTAGTTGGTGACTAATGAATGACTAAATGGCAAATGAGAGACAGCACACATAAATTTCATGACGTTTATTGTTAATTACAAATGAGGTTCAATATGACCACCATTTTGATGTTCCAGGAATTGCATACGGTGCACATTTTCCAGTGGCTCGCAACATATCAGAATTGATTTGTCTCACGTGTAACGTTATTCGATCTCTCAAAGTTAGAATGTCGGGTACATGCCCTTGATACACAATGCTTTTAAGAAATCCTCACAGCCAAAAGTCACAAGGATTGATATCAGGCGATCTCGGTGACCATGGCGTGGGAATCATAGTCATTTTTATACATATCTTAATTAAATATTTATGCAATTTTTTTACAAAGATTTATACAAATTTATCTTTATTTAGATTACAATAGTATTTAATGAATAATCAGAAAGAATTCTTTCCTTATAAATTTTTTTTTTAAATTTCAGATTACGAATAATTCATTATTATTATTATTATTATTATTATTATTATTACATGACACCTCCACAAAGTCCAGACTCATCAAGGAATAAATTGAAGATACCAAGAAATCATATTTGGTTTAATCCTTTATCCAAGTGTAAGCAAACGAAGTTTGCACCTGAAGTATTTTCAGAACTGGGGCAACTCATGGTATAGATGGTATAATTTCACATCGCTTGCCTTAGTATCCCATAATGCAAAGCACATCTCCTTGCAGACATGTATAATGCTATGCATTATGAGAAGTGTCACTACCTAGACTGGTTTCGACCTTTGAGGTTTCATCAGTGGGAGCTAGACCCAGAGGTGATACCAAGGTTGCAGTAATGCAGAAGTCATATTTTCATATACGAGTGGAAAAACTTTTAACAACTATCTCTAATCCAGAGTATTTTAAAAATAAGGTGTGACACCTTTTTGGCAACTCATATATGAAAATATGACTTCTGCATTACTTCAACCTTCACCTCTGGGTTTGGCTGCCACCGATGAGACCACAATAAAGGGCAAAACCAGTCTGGGTAGTGACACTTCCCATAATGCATAGCATTGTACATATCTGCAAGGAGATGTGCTTTGCATTATTTGATACTAAGGCAAGTGATGTGAAGTTATACCACCTTTATCATGAATTGCCCTCATCCTGAAAATACTTCAGGTGCAAACTTTGTTTGCTTACACTTGGATAAAGAATTAAACCAAGTATATAATTTCTTGGTATATCTTTAATTTATAATATAACCAAATGGAAAAACGTTCAACAACTCATCTAGGGAGGGCCCTGTCATTGTCATCTACAACAATGCCATATATTGCCCACAACCACTAGATTTTCACAGACAATCACAAACATCCATGTCCACAGCAAGATTTGAACCCGCAACCTGTGGCTGAAATGGATACGCTAACCACTCGGCCAACCAGGCCAGTATATGGTGCACAAATACATTAAGATTCAAGGAACCACATGGCATACATCCTAGGATTATCAGATGTTTCATTGTCGTCACAGATGAAACACCAAACAAACCTCCTTCAAAACAGCAGCATTTTATTTAGAAGATAAATGAAGTTTATGTTACTCATCCATTTTCTATTTGGTGAATGGTCATAATTTGCATGTTGCATTACTGGTCCACGAGATAATAATTGTAACAATCTTTTGATATAACCTACTGTGAAGAAAAGCCCATCAAAACGCTAAAAAGAAAATGTATTCATTGAAATTTTAAAAGACAGGTACTGTATTTTTAAAGGAAAGTCACTAAGAAAATTGTTACTTGTATACCATCTATAAATCCCCATTTTCAATGCAATATGAAAGCTGTTCTAAATTACGCTAGTTTATATAAATAAGAAAAAAAATTATTACTGTAAGTGCCACATTCAACAGCTTTTTTTTTACTAAAACTATTCCACTGAAGTAATAGGCTACTTCAGAATTCTTTCCATTCCACACAGGTCATTTCAACCTACTGATGGTTGAGTGTTTCTGCTTTCCACCTAATAATGCTGTAGGTTCAAATCCCACTGTAAGAAAAATGTTTGTGAACATCTTCAGATGGTATAGAAATTTCATCAGCTAGTACAAGATTTTCATACTGCTTAATAAAAGCTTGAAATGGATTGAAAAATTCTCATGTTTGGTCTCTGGATTATCTAATCCCTTTCCTGACTATAACTACTAATGTAAACTATACATTTACAACTTTTTGTGGGTGGACTCTGAACTTTTCGTGTTTACATTTGGACTATTCTGAGTTAATGTGAATTGTTTCATGCATCTTGGCTCCTTTTGCAAAATTTAAAAGAACTGCTGTGATGGATGATTCAAATACATTCATGTTGGAGGTTTAATTATCTCTGATAATTAATGTTTCCCAAATTTTGGGAAGTTTTATGCAACTGCATTTGTTTAAATTAGGTTGATTCCTGAGTGCAGATTCAAAGAATTTTTTTTTTATTTATTTTTTTTTTTAAATTTACTATGGTAGAGCATGGCGATTTTTTTCCAGGAGATCCTGTGGGTTATATCCAAAACATGGTCTGCAAGGCCAGACTGACTATAATCGTGATTGCAGATGTGTGACTTGTGTTCTTCTAAAACTTTCCAAAATTTGGGAAACATTAATTATCAGAGATCCCTCTTTATGCCTTAGGCCACCTGCAAATGTCCATAGAGGGTGCGCCACCTAGATAGGACTTTATTTTCACTCACTCTTTGTATTGTATTTGTGTGTGCTGTTACAAAAAAGTTTTTTGTAATCCTTGAAGATGTCTCTGTGAATGAGCCAAAATATTGGAAGCATTAAAATTAGTTTAAATCCTTTCTCAGGGCTGATAATATTCCATTAAACCTCCAAGATGAATTCTTCACAGCACTTAAGCCTCAACACATGGATGATTCAAATAATAAATCTAAAGTCATTGCCTGTATTATTTTTTTTGGAATAAAAAGTGTTCAAAGTAAAGTGAGTGATTTTCATAATTTTTAAATTATGTCAAAAACAGCTTATATGTTGGCAGTATATGTTAGTTTATTTTAACAGTTACTTTATATGTTAGTTTATTTTAACATTTTTTCATATTCACAACACAGAATATGAAAATAATTGATATTAACTGATATTTCACTATATCAGTTAATATCAATTATATCAAGTCATCCGTAAAGCATATTAAAATTAAACTGACTTCCATAATTTCAGTATATTGATACAGCCATACTAGTTAAGGTTTGGAGTATGTTTTAAAATTTCTAATGATTCCAAAAACAATTTCTCTAACTTGTAATGACTTCTCTGTAGCACTTTTTTCTTCCATTTGATTCTGTGTGAAAAGATATGCAAAGCATGGTCTGCTAGACTCAACTTGCCAAAAGAATAGTGCAAAATGCATTTTTTTGTTCTCCAAGGTGGATTGTCAATAGTTCTTTCTGTCTATCCATAGTAAATCAGGTCACTTCATATATTCATGGATGTGATAATGAAGAGTCTGTTAAATGGATGAGATTTGCCAGTTTGATGTATGGTTTAAACATGGTGTATATTTGATATTTGTTAAGACCCTAGATATCTTTTCAGATGTGCCTTGAATGTATGGGATGATAACGATTTTGCTGTTACCATCTGTTTTACTGCCAACACACAAGCCTGTACTCATTACTCATTTGAGAATTCTTCATGGAGATATTGTATGCAAGGTATGACAATTTGGTAAAGTGAAAGTTAAAACTGGTATGGCAGCTAAACAGCTTAACCCTCTTAAAGAGGTGCCAAGACACTAATATATTACAATACCAAGCTGTGTCAAAATTAAAAGCAAGTTTCATTCAGTCAAAGCCCAGCATGTTTACAAATGGGTGAGTTCAGCACTCATATGGAGCTCTCAAAAATAAATACAGTGATTAATACTCCACATGACAAACTGCTGGCAATCCTTCTCAGCATCACTGATGCAATGGCAGATTAAGAATTCATTAAAATCAAAACCTGACACCAGGAAAAATTTGAAATCCTCTTATGTCATATAGTGCTACGGAATGACTGCAATTACAACAAGATTGCATGGTTGTCAATTTGTCATCACTAAATCTAATAGATGAAGCTGTTAGCACTTTAAGTTGAGAACATAACTTTGCTATTACACCAAAGCAAGTTTCAAAAGTAAAAATAATGGCTTCTGTTGAATGGGGAATACACGATTTGCCTTCAATGATAACCAACATCTTAATCCAATCCTCCCCAAAACAATATGCCAAAAAAAGAAATTAATGCTTTAAAAGAGCTATACAACAATAACATTATCATAATAACTAAAGCAGACAAAGGTAATACAACAGCAGTGATGAATTCAGCAGAATAATGCACACTTTTAAAAGATTAGTCTATGTACTAAATCAGACTGTGATCCTACTAACGCTCAAAAGAATAAAATTTACAAATTATTAAAAAAAGTAATATCCTGGCCAAAAGGAATAGTTAACAAACTCGTCTTTTCATGCTAAAATACCCAGAATATATGGAGCACCAAAACTTCACAAACAAGTTACATCCCTACGTCTAACTGTGGATAGTATAAACAGTCCCACATACAAACCTGTTAAACGTTTAGCTAAATTACTAGCTTCTCCCCCACCCAAACAATTCTCTACCCTTATTAAAAATTCTGTTCACCTGCAAAGTATATTAGAAAACCATATCATAAAAGGTTCTTAGAAAACCTAGCTATGAATAGTCACTCTCTCAAACACACAATCAACATAAGCTGAACTTATGTTGATCATGTGTTTGCTATTTGGCCACATGGTCCAGACTCACTGGATACATTTTTAGTGTATAAATTTTAAAATTTCTTTAAATAGCCAATACCCTAAAATCCACTTGAATTGAACAGGAAGATAATGACTGTCTGCCCTTCCTAGATACACTAACCATATGGCTTCCTGATGGTTCATTATATTTTTCTGTTTATAGAAAACCACATATATACAGGAGATATCTGCACAAAAATTCACACCATCATTCAGCTCAACAGTATTATTATTATTATTATTATTTCTGACACCTCAAAGGAGTCCGAAGACTCATCGCAGGAGGACACCTACAACTGTCTCAACCACTACATCGAACCTCTGCTACGAATCATCTCCATCAATGCCATCTACTACACACCTCCACCACCACCACAGCTGGTGTTCTATGTCTGTAAATTGCATGTGTTCTGAAGGGCTGATTTGTCTGTATGCAGGATGAAAAATCCGAGTTTCTGGGAAAAGAAACACTGCTACCTGTGTATGAGATTGGCTAACTTACCTTCGATTGAAAATCGTCCAGATAAAGATTCCTCCCGTCACAATGAGAATCAAACTTACGCCTGTTCCAATCGAAGGGCACAATGTACTGTCGTTCTTCCAATTGCACCACGGAGGTGCTTATTCTAAAAGTATGGTATTTAAAAACACCAACTCGCAGCGCCAGAGCTATCTGTTCTGATGACAATGCTCTTATCATTTAACTTACTTGCATCACACTTTCTTAGCCAATGGCTATAATCCTCAAAGAATAAAAAAATATCAGTTTTACAGCAAAACTGTTACCATCCCATATATTTAAGGCACATCTAAAAAGATATCTAGAGTGCTTAATAAATATCAACATATGTCAAATTGGCAACTTTCATCCAATCATCTAAGGATACCTCTCTTCATTATCACATCCAGGAATATATGAAGTGCCCTGTTCTTGTGACCTGGCTTACTATGGACAGACAGGATATCTGACTTGGAAAACATAAAAATAAAAAATATATTCTTCACCATCACTCTGGCAAGTCGGGTCTAGCAGATTGTGCTTTGGATAGCAATGATCAAATTGAAAATAAAAGTGCTACACATTTTGGAATCAGCAGAAGCTTCAAACATACTCCAAACCTTACCAAGTATGGCTATATCAATTTACCAACAATATATAGCACTAATTAGGACTTTAGTTCCTTGTGTTGTGTCTGTTGCAATTTTATAAGGAATGCCGATGGCAAGGAGGTCACTGAATCAGTTGATATAGTGGAATTACTCAGTGAGCACTTTGCAAGCGTATATCATCCAGGTGGTGACATTGAAAGAATGACGGAACCATTAGTTTATACAGGAATTGTGGTGAATGAAGTGGAGGTGAATAGTCTATTACAGAACCTTAATGTGAATACATCTGTGGGATTGGATGGTATACCATTACGGGTCTTATGTGAAGCAGCTAAAGAATTTTCAGTGCCCTTGACCATGTTGTTTAATCTGAGTCTCGGGTCTGGTTTAGTCCAGAAGGTGTGGAAAGAGGGGAAAATAGTTCCACTGCATAAAGGAGAATCCAAGACTACTGTTTGCAAATTACTGACTGATCAGCATATCAGGAGTCATTGTCAAGGTCTTGGAGAAAGTAGTCAAAGGAAAAATACAGGAATGGATTGATGAAAATTAGATACTGTTTGGGGAACAGCATGGCTTAGTGAAGGGTAGATCATGCCTCAGTAACTTGCTTGAGTTAAAACTCACTGTGATGGCTGAACTGGATAATTGTAATGGGTTTACAGTGATACTGCTGGACCTGGCTAAGGCCTTTGACAAGATACCACATGGAATTCTAATCTGTAAACTGCAACATATGGGAATGGATAAAGGGTTGGTGAGATGGATAGGAGGGTGGTTGATGGAGGTTTATTCAGGAGTACAGTCCAAAAGATGGCCTGTGACTAGTGGTGTGCTGCAGGGTTCTGTTCTTGGACCACTGCTGTTTAATTTGTTCATTAACGATATAGGGAAGGATCTAAGAGGAACGGTTCATTTGTTCGCTGATGATGCAAAGTTGGGTAGGGCAATAGTGAATGCAGAAGATGTCAAAATGTTGCAAGATGATTTGGATAAATTGGAGGTCTGGGCTAAGGAGAATGGATGTCAATTTAATGTGACAAAATGTAAGGTTATGCATTTTTGGGTGAAAAGATTAGCAGCAGTATACCACATTGGTGGAACTGTATTCCAGGATATATATTGATGAGGCCAGGGACTTGGGAGTGTTGGTTTGTGGGTTACAGAAATTAGCTGATAGGCAGAAAAGGGGAGATATGATTGAGACATTCAAATTGCTGAAGGGTTTCTATAGGATTAATTCAGAGGATATTTTTGAGATCAGGACTGGCAGTGGGAAGACTAGGGGACATTATATGACACTCATTATAATCGTTGGTGGAATGATTATAATCAGTCCACCAATGATTATAATGAGTTCAAAGCAAGGTATGTTAGATACTGTGAGAATGTCGAATAGTCGTGTGGACATGGTGTTTAGGGCCTCCCTCGATGAGTCTAAGGACTCCGCCCGTAGTAGTAATAATAATAATTCCACTTTTATACCAATTTGTAGTTTCGTGTACTGTGACAAACTTTCTTGTACTCTGAAGATATTGAATTTAATACTAGCAAAACATCAGTTAATAAGTTAATAAATATTATTTTCTTATCATTCTGTATCTGTGTTGTGAATCAATACCATTAAAATAAACTAACACATACTTAAGGCAATAAATGCAAGATATGAGCACAAGCTTGAACTTGACATATAGGAATATAAGACATGATAATAAATAACATAAATCTAATTTAACTTATGTATATATAAACTCTGTATATATATATATATATATATTAAAATGTATATTTAAACTTATGTGTATCAAGCAGCACATGACAGAACAAACTCGAGGTCAAAGAGTGTTAGATTTGATTATAGTATCAGAGGGCATTTCAGTTAAAGACTTAACTATTCTGCCTCCAGCTGGTGACAGCGATCATGCAGGACTCAGTTGGGAAGTGACTAAGTTTGTGAATGTTCAATTCAGAAAAGGTTACATGCTAAAATACAAAGCAGGAAATTATGACCACCTGAGAAGTATACCAAGTTCAGTGGAATGGGAACATTTCTGGATGGAAAGAATATTGACAGTGCATGGGAAGCATTTAAACAATACTTAAACAAAATGATGTGATATCAGAAAGTGTCCCGAGAGATTGAAGAATAAATAGAGGAGGAGTCAAATGGATGTATAATCTTATTAAGCAAGAGATTCGTAAGATGTGAAAGGAATGCAATTTGCATAAGGATGACGTCAGTTATAAACAGCTGGCTAGAATAGACAACTGTTGTACGGAAAGCAAAGTCTGAGTATGAAAAGAAACTGGTTCTGCATGCTAAAGACAACATACAAGAACTCTATTGATATTTAAGTGCCTCCGTAGCGCAATTGGAAGAACAACGGTACATTGTGCCCTTCAATTGGAATAGGCCTAAGTTCGATTCTCATCACGACGGGAGGAATCTTTATCTGGACGATTTCAATTGAAGGTGAGTTAGCCGATCTCATACAGAGGTGCCAGGGTTTTTTCTCCTGAAAACTCGGGTTTTTCATCCCACATACAGACAAAGTGGCCCTTCAGAACACATGCAGTTTACAGACAAAAATACTAGTTGTGGTGGAGGTGTGTGTGTGTGGGGGGGGGGGGGGTAGATGGCATTGATGGAGATTATTCGTAGTAGAGGTTCGGTGTAGTGATTGAGACAGTTGTAGGTGTCCTCCCGCGATGAGTCTTCGGACTCCTTGAAGGTATCAGGAATAATAATAATATACTGCAAGTAAAACAAAGAATGAATATGAAAGAATAACCCTTCTAAATCCAGATGGTGTAATCGTTACAGATGCAGAAGAGGTTGTTCAGTTAATGAGTGCCCATTTTGTTAAAAGCTATCAATCTGGTGAACGCAACATTGAGCTAACTGATACCTCTTCACTAGATGAAGAAATGCAGGTGTGTGTGTGTGTGTGTGTGTGTGTGAGGCCGAGGTATTAGAGCTGTTGAACAAAATGAATAAGAATTCAGCAATACGGACTGATGGAATATCAGCACGTGTGCTAAAAGAGTGTTCAGCTGAACTGGCCATTCCTTTGACTAGGATGTTTAATATGCGTCTCAGAACAGGGAAGATTCTGTAGGAATGGAAGGAATGTATGATAATTCTATTGCACAAGGGTGGTACAAAGACTGATGTATCCAACTATCAACCACTTACTATCTCTGGAGTGGTGGTGAAGATTTTGGAAAAATTGGCTAGGGCTTGCATTCAGAAACAGGTTGACAGTGAATCTCTACTTTGCAATGAACAACATGGGTTTACTAAGAGAAGGTCATGTTTTAGCAACTTGCTCACATTCTATAATAATGTTACTACTGAACTAGACAAGGGGAATGGATACACCATGACACTTTTGGATTTTGCTAAGGCTTTTGACAGAATACAGCATGGTGGAGTGTTGCATAAATTGGAGAAAATGGGTTTGGGTTATAGAATATTAACATGGATAAAAGGATGGCTAACTGACAGATACCAAAAAGTGGTATGGGGAGATCTGTCTGCAAGGTTTACAGTAATAAACATGTGGTATGGAAAACCACAAGGATCAGTGCTTGGTCCAATATTATTCAATCCTAATATAATTAATGATATTGGGAAGGATTTGACAAGTAACATACAGCTATTTGCTGATGATGCAAAGATAGGCAGGGTATTCAGGAATCTGCTGATATGCAGTACTTGCAGAATGATTTGAATAGGCTAGAATTGTGGCTATGGGAAAATGGGGGTCAGTTCAATATGAGTAAATGTAGTCATTCACTTTGGCATTCTAGATGTCCAATGTCGTATTATATTGGTAGGATTAGGCTAGATAAAACTGATGAGGCTAGGGATCTTGGAGTGTTAATAGATAGGAAATTGAAGTTTAGAGGCCATGTATGAAAGATTGCAAATACAACTCAAAATATAATTGCAATGCTGAAACAAACATTCACATGTAAAGATAAGGATGTTATTTTGCCTCTTTACAAGGCTCCTGATAAGACCTTACTTGGACTATTGTGCGCAGGTCTGGTCTCCTGATTTATATTCTGATTCTGATATATTGTAGAGAGTAAAAAGGAGAATGTTAAAAATGATATCAGGATTGTGGAATACTGATTATGAAGACAGATTGAGACTTTGTAGACTGCAGGCACTAGCAAACAAGAGAAAGGGGGTGATTGAGACTTACAAAAACTTCTGAATCACACAGGATTTCAATTTATGGAGGGTGGAGAAAGGACGAGAGGCATCCTTGGAAGCTGAGAATGAAGGCCGCCAAGAAGGATGTGGGGACTAGATTTTTCTCTCAGAGGACGGTTGTGATTGGAATGGTTTGCCTTTGGATGTTGTGAGCGCAAGCAGTGTGAATGAATTCAAGAATAAGTATGATAGGTGGTCTGTAGTACATGGTCCCCTCGATGAGTCTCTGACTCCCTTATTATTAATAATAATATTTTTATTAGTATAAACTTTTCACACTGGCATCAAAGCCATCATCAGGATGACTTTCAAATGAACCAACAAGGACAGAAACTGGTATATTCAACAATGAAATGCAAAATACATGTACATGATGTAGGGCATCATGGTCTAATTATATTTAGATTCAAGTAAAAATAATTAACAATATTTTAAAAATAATAAAATAAATAAATTTAATATAATTCTGGAATTTGTGAAGAACTATTTCCCATAAGATTGATAATTTAAATCCATCATTTCTATTTAGATTTCGTTGATGTAGCAAGATTTCACAATTCTTTGTATAAATGTTTAAGATTATTACAAGTTATCACTACCAAACACCAAGTTCCAAAGAACTCTGTGTCTAGTATGTTCTGCAAATCCCAATTGCTCTGGGTCATGGGATTTTATGTACTCTAAATAATCATTATGACTCAGCAGCAGATCTATGTATTTGGCCAAAAATACAATAATTCCCACTGGCAAGGAATTTGGTATACTCCAGGGTGGAAGTTTGTTTCTAGCTAAACCTAGAAAAGTAGATATCTTGTTGATAGAATGGAAGGACACTTGTAGGCCAACAGATCTATGCAGTTTGGTTATACCTTCTGAAACATCTTCAAGGGAATGGTGACACAATGGAACACCTCTATATTACTATTACAATGATATGACAAGGAAATTAATTATCTTGTTGATGTATGATAAAATGCACGCTCTCAGGGGGCCCTGTAATCCCTAGAGAGCACGTCCCCTGGGTGGCGGATAGGGGAGCCCACCATGTGTGTGTATATATGGTTCGATGGTCCGAATATACTGAATAAGGACTCGTGGACCAACAGGGACAATCATCTTGATTGTAAGGGAAGCGGTACTCCCATGGACCCCTAGCTGGATCTATCCTCTCCTTCTTCTACTATGAGGAAGATCCACTTACTTTAATCTTTCCTATAAGGCCTTATCAACCAACTCTTCTTATTTTATGACCTTATGCTATTAGAGTACTCGAGGGCCATGGGGTCTTTTCATTTCTGGCCTTACAACTATGCCCTCTCTATAAATCTTACTATATTTCTTCCATAATCTACTCTTTCCCCTTCAATATACCCTATTCCTCTTATGAGTTTAAATTCGGAAGAAGGCTAGTTCAGAAGCCTTAAGGTAGCAGCCCTACCACTGAACTATTCCATTGTCAGGCTAGTCCCCTGACATGGAGAACATAATCCTACTTGTAAGCTGACAGAAAAAGATAATCGGATTGAATCTATGGAAACGACCCTGGAATGGAAAACGTAAAACGAAAATGGAAACGACAAAATATAATACACATAGCAAACTGGAATGTAAGAGGAATAGCATATAAAGAAATAGAATTAGACCAGTTATTAAATGAAAGAAATTTTAAAATAGCAGTAATCACTGAAACAAAAAAGAAATTAAAAGGAACTATGAGAACTGAAAATTTTAATGTGATATACAGTGGAGTCGACAGAGACCAAAGAGCATAAGCGGAGTCATGATTTGGATTCATAACTCCCTTTCAAAACAGTTAAAACATAAATTATGGAATGAAAGAATAATAGAAGCTAGAATAAAAATAGAGGCTATTTAACAATAATTGGTTTATATGCCTCAGAAGAAGGAAGAGAACAGGATAATATTGATTTTTATAATCAGCTACAAAACATATATAATAAAATAAATAAAAATGATTACATAATTTTAGCAGGAGACTTAAATGCAAGAATTGGAAACACGAAAATTAATAATATAGGAATACATGGAGAACACACTCTAAACAGAAATGGTAAAAAATTGATTGACTTTGTAGTTTATAATAACTTAAAAATAATGAATTCCTTCTATAAATATAAAGACATACATAAATATACTTGGGCAGCAAGAGGATGGAAATCAATATTAAATTACTTCATATTAAATGAAAAGACATCAAAGTTTTTACTAGATGTTAGAGTTCACAGAGGATATGAAATAAGCAGTGACCACTTCCTTGTTAAAATAAAATTAAGATTACCACCTAAATGGCTACAAGTAACAAGAACAGAAAGAAAAATTGAAACATTTGTTTATAAAACTAGACTATTGCACACATGTACAATGGCTATATGAACAAAGAATTAACCAATATCTAGATAAAATAAAACAAAATGAAGAAATAGAAATAGAATGGCTTAATATAAAAACGATACTAAATGCAACAGCAAATGAAAGCTTAGGAAAGGCCAAAAAATTCAATAAAAGAAAAAAACTGAAGATCTGGGTTGATACAATCAAAGAAATAATGAAAAAGGAAAAAGAAGCCTATCACAAATGGTTAAGCAGTAAAAGATTAGAAGATGAAATAGAATATAAAAGAATAAGAGCTAGCTAAAAGAGAAGTCTGAAAAAGAGACAGAGAATCATGGAACAAATTTAGAGCATGATTTATATAAAATAAGACCCAATGTATATAAGATTTTGAAACACCTAAATGCAGATACCAAAGAAAACATAAAATTAAACACTGAATTGAAATTAGAAGAATTTCTAAATTACTACACAGAACTGTGGACAGACAAATATTTTAAAAAAGACAACTGGCAAACAATTAACAAAAATGAAAAGGAAATAACTGAAGAGGAATTAGAAATCAGCCTGAAAGAAACAAGGAACAGAAAATCACCTGGAGAAGATAAGCTAGGTTCAGAACTATATAAATACGCAGGAACAAGATTCAAAGAAAGACTCTTATTATTTTTAAATAAAATTTACTCAACTGGTATCCTCTCAATAGAATGGAAAAAAGCAATTGTGATTCCTATCTTTAAGAAAGGTAATAGAGATGACCCTAAAAACTATAGAGGTATCAGTATACTAAATTCCTGTTACAAAATACAGGGTGTTCGGGATAAATTTGACATATTTATAATTAATTATATTTTTCCGTAAGTTACATGTATTAACACACACTTCTCTTCATTTAAAAGTTTGGACCCTTCTTCATTCATATACAAGATGTCAGAAAGGATGGATAGCTGGAACCCACCTGAATCATGGAAGAGAATAACTTGTATCATGATGATTCGTGCCCGCCATCAAAATAAGGATATTACGACTGCTGCCCAATGCTCCCTGAATACAGTAAAAACAATCAGGCATGAACTAGAGACTTGCAATGGTGACTATGAGGATGTAGCAAGAAGAAAGATCCCTAGCAGACGATCTGATTGCGTTCGTACAGCAGAATTCCTCGCAAATCTGCAGGAACAGGTGTTGAAGAACCCTGGCATTGGAATTCGGGCTTTGTTCGTGGAGTTGCTAACTGTAGTCAAGCCCTGGATAACAAGGGTAGCCAATGGTAGGCCGTATGTATGGCAGCAGGATTCGGCCCCTTGCCACACCTCTGGGAAAAGTCAAAAATGGTTGTCTGAAAATTTCTACGACTTCACCAATCCAAATGTTTGGCCTCCAAACTCCCCAGACCTTAACCCCATGGATTATTTTGTATGGGGCGCAGTTGAAAAAGACACCAATCGCACTTCCAGTAATACAAAAGCCCAGTTAATGGATAAAATTAAAACAGTTTTTGCAGCCCTTCCCAGGGAGACTGTAGCATCAGCTTGTTCGAGGTTCCAAAGCAGAATTGAAGCTGTGATCGATGCTAATGGTGGTTATTTTGAGTAAATCTTGTTGATAGTATTGTAATTAACTCTGCCTGTAATGTTTTTTTGTCAATTCATTAAATTTAATAGATACAAAGAAGATTTTCTTTTTCCTTACGAAACTGTCAAATTTATCCCGAACACCCTGTATATAGCAGAATCTTAAATAACAAACTAATGAAATATTCTGAAAACTTTATTCTAGAGGTACAGAATGGATTTAGAAAGGGATGATCATGTAGAGACCCACCCTTTTGCTTAAAATTAATAATAGAGAAAAGAAGAGAATATAATTTAGAAACACACATTGCAGTTATTGTCTTTGAAAAAGCATTTGACAAAGTTAAAAGAAACATTATTTAACTAATTAAAAGAAAGACAAATACCAAATAATATCCTAAAAGTTATCACAAGTATATATGAAAATAATCAAATACAAATAAGATTAAATCACGAGCTATCACAAGAGAGATAAACCAAGGGGTCCAACAGGGATGTCCCCTTTCAGCAACTCTTTTTAATATCTACTTAAATGAAATAATAATAAAATGGAGTAAAAATTTACATCAAGGAATTAAACTTTCATCTACAGTTAACTTAAACACACTCCTCTTTGCAGACGACCAAATAATAATTACAAATTCTGAAGATAACTTACAGAAAGCTATTTTAAATTTAAATGAGATATCCAAAGATTATGGTATGATAATATCAATGGAAAAATCAAAAACTATGGCCTTTAAAGGATAAGATCCAGCAAGAACTAAAATAGTAATAGATAACAAGATCTTTGAACAGGTGAATTCATTTAACTACCTAGGATGCATGATCACATACGAAAATGAAAAAGATATAAACGTAAAAATAGCAAAATACTTAAAAATAACAGGTGTAATAATTAACTCTATATTTAAACCAAACCTAGTTCAAAAACAAACCAGACTAAAAGTATACAATACATTAGCCCTACCAGTCTTATTGTATGAAAGTGAAATCTGGACAATAAAACAAAAAGACAAAGATTAATAACAGCAGAAATGAAGTTTATGAGAAAAACTGCAAGTATACTCTAACTGACCACAAAAGAAACGAAGAAATTATGAAAGAATTAAACCAAGAATCAGTAATAGAAAAAATTAAAAAATATAAACATAAATGGATGGAACACGTTCAAAGAATGAAAACAGAAAGATTACCAAAACAAGCCTTAAAGTACAAGCCATTAGGAAAAAGAAAACCAGGATGTCTTCTTAAACGATTCAAGAATGACTTCTAAGGCTGGAACAGGCCATGCTAGGCCTAAATCCTTGATGTGATTTAATTCTTGGGTGAACACCATTTTAGTGGAGTTTTATGTTATTTGTTAAGTACAATCTTTCTTTCTTCTTTAATAGCAAAAAAGGAACCAACACTGATTTTGCAAAGCATCTTAAAAATGGAAAATTTTTGAAAGTTTCATTAGACCATTTGTAGAATGCTCTACAAAAGAATCAGACTCTACTAGAGGACATAAAAAAATTTAAAAAAAATCAGGGAAGAAGAAGAGACAATAAGTAAACAAAGCTCTTTGATTATTCAGGCAGAAAATGTGGGTTGTTGAACATGCTAGTGAGTGTATAAATGTGAAAAAAAAAAAAAAATGAGAATATATGAAAAGATAAGCTGAATAAATTGGCACAAGCCATCCTATATTCTAGTGGAATCCGTGGTATGCAATCAGTTCAGCCACAGTAGTGTACATGCTTTGACCATGGCATTGGTTGTTTTGGCCATGGTCAAAGCATGTACACTACTGTGGCTGAACTGATGAGGCAAAGTGTATTATGAAATTGCATATGTTCTGGTTGGTTTGCCTATTTTATAGGATGAAAACCTTTCCACCTTTGTATGAAGACCTGCTAATAGTTCGACTGCTGTTAATTCCCTACCCTGAAATTGAGTTATCTGTCTCAGACTGGTTGTATGTTTGGTTTTCCCTTCACAAACATAAAGCCAAATTTGAACATGTTTTGATTATAATTACATATATACATCCTGATATAAAATGAATTTGAGTATTTTGTAGAGTTCATACTGCTGTGACATATGATGCTGAAAATGTTTAATTGATCCAGTTTCCAATGTTTGGTTTTATTTCTTAGAGTCAATGAAAGCTTACTGCACTAATATGAAACCAAAAAAGTAACAAATATTTCAGGCAAGGCTGAAGAATTAAGTACTTTAGCAAACAAAAAAGGAGAGAAATTAAAATTTTTGTGCTTCAAATTTTATATCCAATATTATCACATTTTGAAGATTTTTTGTAAAGTTAACAATTCACCAAAGCAACCAATCCTTCTCAAACCCATTTCTGTTGTATTCAAATAAATGAAACTTCTTATTGAAGAAGTTTCATTAAATACTTAAAAGTCTTTTGTTTTAGAAGCAAATATGTTGTTGATTTTGACACTCTTAAGTATTACTTTAAAAAAATATTAAAAAACTGATGATTTAATCTTTTTACATATATAAAACTAGTAAAAGACAGAATAGATAAAAGGAAAATGAATTCAATTAAAACTGTTGAAAGATGGCCTACCACATTTAAGTTTGTATAGTTATTTCATTAAAATAGATAGCAGTTTTGGTATTTTCAAGACATTCTAAGCACAACAGCACCTACAGAAAGAATATTTTCTGTTGCAAAGAACCATTTTTCATCATACAACCAATGAAAGGGACAAGAATGTCTTTTCAGGGATTTTCATGCAAATAATTCCTATACTTTTGTTTCCAATGATCCCAAATTTCTGCAAGAATAAATTTCTTGCAGTAATTTGTAACATGACAAAATACTGGATTGAGGAGATACGTATATGGTATGTTTAAAGTTTGTTAAGGCTTCTGATAGACTGCCACATGACAAGTTGATAAGTGGATCAGATAGGCTAAATAACAGATTAGCAAATTGGATATGGGATTAACTGTCAAATAAAGGTCAGCATTGTGTATGGGAATGGTATCCAAAAGGAGGAAGGCCACAGCATTGATCTGTTTTGGGGCCCTATTGCTGTTTACCTTGTGTGTTAATGGTTAACTTGAGATGTGCATATGATACAAAGTTGGAGAGAAGAATATGAGGAGTGGAGCACTGAAGTTGTGGCTATGCAAGGATCTGAGTAAATAGAATGGAGCTGCCAATTCAACATTACAAAGTAAAAGATTTTGAGATATCATAGATAAGGACAGGATGTCATGTATACAACTGGTGAGGAAATCTTGGAGGGAATCTGAGTGGTAGCAGAGGGATCTGATATATATGACTGCTATAATTATGATAACATTAAAACAGATTATGGCAGTGATAATGAGGATCTTGACATGTAGAAGAAAGGTTATGGATCCAGTGAATAAGTTCAGGATCATGCCCAGTATGAAGTAAACTAGATAATTGTTCATTCAGTGCAAGCAACAGATAACTGTAAACAGTTATCTGATTTTCTGAGATAAAAAATATTGTAGAGAAGATTGATGAGTGGTGTTAAGTTTCTGGAATGTCAGGTATTGAAAATAGAATGAGAGAGTGTCATTTGCTAAATAGGAGCAACAGAGTTGATATGACAGACACTTGATGGCTAATGGAATTGTTATCAGTTAAATGCAATGAGATGTTCATAAAAGAGAAGGAGAAAGGACCAGAACAAGAGACCATTCTTGGAAACTTTATAAGAAAGGTGTAAGCAGGGGAATGAAGGGTAGGTTCTTTGCTTGGAGAGCAGGATGCATTGCCTGAGAGTGTGGAAGCAATGCGAAAGGTGAGTTTAAGGCATAATTTATTGAGTTTTATATGACAGTGAGACTTTCTGCAATGAGGACTCAATGGAGAGTTCTAATGTCAATAATTTATTCATCCCAAAGTACCAATATTCAACAAATGAGGAGAAATCAGCTCCTTAAACAATAAGCAAAAATTAATTGCAAATAAAATTCTGTAACTGTTAATGAAAACATTTAATCAAATTATATACATATAACCTCAGCTGTTAATTTAGATAACTGGTATATGGCCCAGTGGGCAAGTACTACCCAAATGGTTTTTAAAGATAATTAAAATTTTCTTTCTCAGATTTCAGATATCCAGTTTTTTCCCTCTTCTCTCCTTTTCAATATAAAAATCTAATCATCTTAAACTATGCACTATCTCGATCACAGGAAATTAGTTTCTCTAATACATCTGTAATTTGGAAAATAAAAAAACTGACAGAAAAGGATTTTTGTCGAGTATAATAAGCCAATAAATTTTTTTCAATTCATCCATTTTCCACCAAAGAGGGTTTCTCCTGTGTATGTATCAAAACATGCTTTTTTAGATTATCAGATCTCGAAAAGGATTTTCCACACACATCACAACAAAATGGTTTCTCACGACTATGAACTAATAAATGCTTTTTAAGATCATATGATCGCGAAAAAGATTTGCCACATATTTCACAAGTGAAAGCTTTCTCCTGAGTATGAACTAAAAAATGTTTTTTTAAATGATCAGATCTTAAGAATGATTTACCACATATTTCACAACAAAAAGGTTTTTCTTCATTATGAACTAATATATGTGATTTCAAATTACGTAAGTGAAAAAATGTCTTTCCGCATGTTCCACAAGAAAAGTCTCTTATTTCAGTATGAGTTACTAGATGTTTTTTGAGATCACGGGATCGGCAGAAACTCTTTCCACATGTTACACAATAAAATGGCTTCTCCTCAACATGAACTAATTCATGAGATCGCAAGTTATGTGAGTGAGCAAAAGTCTTTCCACATGTTTCACAAGAAAAGGCTTTTTCATGAGTATGAATTGTTAGATGTTTCTTTAGATCACTTGATCGTGAAAAGCATCTGCCACATACTTCACAAGGAAATGGTTTTTCCTGATTATGAACTAATAAATGTGATTTCAAATTATCAGGCCTTGAAAATGCTTTGCCACATAATTCACAGGTATAGGGTTTTTCTTGACTATGAACTAATAAATGTTTTTTTACATCACACGATCGTGAAAAGCATTTCCCACATATTTCACAAGCAAAAGGCTTCTCCTGAGTATGAACTAAGTAATGTTTTTTCAAATTATCAGATCTTGAAAATGACCTAGCACATATTTCACATGCAAAGGGTTTTTCCTGAGTATGAACTAATAAATGCTTCTTCAAATCGCACAATCGTGAAAAAGACTTGCCACATGTCTCACAAGTTGATGTTTTGTTCTGAGTATGAACCAATAAATGGTTTTTCAGCCAAACAGGAGAGGAATATGTTTTGCCACATGTCACACACTGGAATGTTGGTTTTCTTTTTTTAAACTTTTCCATTGGAAAACACTTTTTAGAATTTCTTCCAGTAATACCATCATAAATGATTTGGCTATTTGGTTCTTGTGACATTGAATTTTCCTCTTGTTCACCACTAACATTTATGTGAAAGGATTCTACTTCTTGCAGAATATTTTCTTGGCATGGTTCCTCAAACACTTCCATGCTGTGAAAGGTCATCATTATGTATTTTTCAATATGCACTTTATGTTGAAAATGATTGATTTTTGTTTTGCTTAATATATACACATATATTTTGTTTAATGTAATCTAAGATATATTCTTCATGCAAAAAAATATACATTTATGTTTGAATACAGTCAATGTGCAGCACTGCTACTGATGGGATGATCATCTGCATTCTTTACCATGGATTAAATGTTATTCCTTATATCCTGAAATGGAAGAAAATAAACATACATTGTAGTATTACAGATTAGTGATTAAATCATCCATCCTCTCTCACACAATTTATATACAGAATGAATTTCAAAATATCAAATTTGTGGTTTATGGGAGAATATTCAACCTACAGCGTGGACACCACTACTGAATTTAATCGATCCTGCCAGAATATGAGAAAATTAGTTTTATAAAGTGAAGCTATCCAACATGATCAGGAATTCAAATACTCACTAGAAATGGTACACATATTTCTATATATGTACAAAATTCGATGTTCACATTAGCCAGTTGCTATTTAGGAAAGTCTTATCCTTATCAGGCTAAACAATTTTTAATTATTTTTTAATTTAATTTTTTTTGTGTATATATACCGAACTGTGACTGTGCTAGCATGCAGTTTGTTTCTCACTTACGAAATCCAGTTTCTTATTCATTTCTTTAAACAGTTAATTACACTGAAGATAATCTTGCAGTTAGCTTTAATGCAACTCAGGTAGTTTCAAAAAAGTGAAGAACAGCGATTTCAGAGCAAAATATTTAGTTATTTCGAATACTAATAAACTTTCTGATATCTGTGTTCTTATAAATTATATATTTAGTTTAATCCTTTATCCAAATATAAGCAAACAAAGTTTGCGCATGAAGTATCTTCAGAACTAGGGTAACTTGTGATAAAGGTGGACAAACCTTCACATCACTTGTCTTAGTATCCCATAATGCAAAGCACATCTTTTTGCAGACATGTATAATGGTATGCATTATGGGAAGGGTCACTACCCAGACCAGTTTCGACCTTTATTGAGGTCTCTTCAGTGGGAGCCACACCCAGAGGTGATACCAAGGTTGAAGCAATGAAGTCATATCTACCTATATGAGTTGCCAAAAGGTGTCACACCTTATTACCTGAAGGGACCACAATAAAGGCCAAAACCGGTCTGGGTAGTGACCCTTCCCATAATGCATAGCATTATATATGTCTGCAAGGAGATGTACTTTGCATTATGGGATACTAAGGCATGTGATGTGAAGCTATGTCCACCTTTACCACAAGTTGCCCCAGTCCTGAAGATACTTCAGGCGTAAACTTTGCTTATACTTGGATAAAGGATTAAACTAAATATATAATTTACAGTCTAACCAAGTGAAAAAATCTTCCATCTTCTTCTAATCCAGAGTAATTTAATAATGTGTGACACCTTTTGGCAACTCATATAGGTAGATATGACTTCTGTATTGCTTTAACCTTGGTATCATCTCTGGGTGTGGCTCCCACTGAAGAGACCTCAATAAAGGTCGAACCCAATCTGGGTAGTGACCCTTCCCATAATGCTATGCATTATGGGAAGGGTCACTCCTTGCACATCCCACAAGGAGATGTGCTTTGCATTATGGGATACTAAGGCAAGTGATGTGGAGCTTTGTCCACCTTTATCAAGAGTTTCCCCAGTCCTGAAGATACTTCAGGTGCAAACTTTGCTTACATTTGGATAAAGGATTAAACTAAATATATAATTTATAGTCTAACCAAGTGAAAAAAAAACTTCCAACATATGTTCTTATAGTATACACAATGTTACTTCTATTTTAGTACTATTCATTACTGTATTTGTCATATTATATATGACAATGTCATGGACATATGACATCTTCACTTTATTATTGCAATAATAACATCTCTAAAATCCTAGCTAAAAAAAAAATTATGAAATACACATCTCTAAATATTATTATTTCACTAACCTCCATGGAGTCAACAGACTCATCATGGGAGACACGTTCAACCAGCTACATGTCTATTATAATTAGCTTTGAAGTTATTTACACTACCTACATTCACAATGCACTGCAGCAATGCAGTCCACTAAGCTCTCCACAAAAAATCTATTCCTCATAACCTTCTTCACTTCACTACATCTTCCAGGGATGGCGCTCATTCTTAACATGCACTCTTTTTATAATTTTTTCTGTATTAATCTGACAGAGACCTTCAAGTTAGTTAAGGATTCTATCATATCTCCTTTTCTTCCTATCCACCAACTTCTGTAATCCACAGTCCCTCAAATGCTCTTCATAACACTTGAAGGGATCCGCAAGTGTTGGTCCATGTGTGGTTGTATCAACATCCTATACATCTTGGTACTTGAAAATTATATCAAAGTGAAAATTTTTTTCACTTGGTTATAAATTAAATTTGCTGAAAAATTATATTCTTGAAATTATATTAACCTTTTATCAAGTGTAACAAAGGAAGTTTGCATGTGAAATATCTTCATGAATATATTATTTGTACATAGCAGATAATTTCATCAATTGTGTCTTATAATGCAAAATACATCCTTTTGGACATGAATAATGTTAAGTATTATGGAAAGGGGCTGCAACCCAGTTTTGCCCAATATTGAAGTCTCATCAATAAGAGCTAGATCCAGAAGAGATACGAAAGTTGAATTAATGCAGAAAGTCATATTTCCCTTATACAAGTTGCAAAAAGGCGTATTACCTTATTAAAATTCTCTGGATTAGAGGCTGATATAGCAAGTTTTTTTATTTCACTTTTTATTGGTTACAAATTAGTTTGTGAAATTATGTTCATGTTTAATCCTTTACCGAAGTTTAAGCAACCAAACTTTGCATGTGAAGTATTTTCACGACTAGACTACTTGTACATAGAGACTGATGTCACATCAATTGCCTTAGTATCCCATTGCAAAGCACATCCTTTTGAATGTGTATAATGTTATGTATGATACGAAGGGTCACTACTTAGTTGGTTTCGACTTTTATTGAAGTCTCAAGCAGAAAACCAGGCAACCAAATGTGCAAGTAGCAGTCCACATGCAGCTTGACACAAGGGAACCACAACCTCTTTGCTTCTATATGTTAAGGTCCTTGCCATAATCTGTTATGATGTTCTTACAATTTCAGGAATGTAACCCACAAACTTCAAGTCTGTTCAGCATCACTCTCACCCTCCTTCAAAATTTCTCCATTAATTATATATTCTGCATCCCAACTGTGTTACCAAATTTCAAGACTTTGCAACATGACACTCATTACACTCACTTGCTCATTCACACAGTTTATAGAGATCTTCCTGCTAGGCCACACTGCTCTGCTACTCATAGCTCTTCCAAGCAAATAATTATCAGCAAACAACTGTATATCTCAAATAACTTATTTAATAATTTTAGTGTATTTTGCTTGAATTTTAATAGTTACAGGTTGAGCCCTCCTTGCATTAAACATGCATTATAACAAGCTATAATTTCAACTATTATCTTATTTTGTCTAACTATATGTTGAAAAGCCTTGAAGAATCCAGACTGATGTTAAATAATTTACTACTAATGCAATGGAATTCCGTATATTAACCTGATTACATGATGTCCACTAAAGTATTTATATTCCATATTGTAGTACTGGATCTAGAACAATTCAGCTAGCTATTGCATTCAATAGCTAGGTGTCGTATGAAAGTACTACAGATTTCAAAAACACAATATAACAGAAGTTCTAAAAAAATATGCATTTTTTAAATAATTTCTAAAAGCATTTGTCATTTTGTTTTTCATTGTTATTTTTTTATTTTAAATAATTATGGTCACAGGTTTACAAGATAAACCCAAATCCATTATGTTTAATTGTGCAATGCTATACATAATACATGTTTTCAGGCAACATGCTCCACTGCTCTAACCTAATTAGTTTTGCAAGTGGTCAACACAATGGTGTAAGTTTAGTTTCACCATTTATTAAGACACCACTTAGGAAGTAAATGTATCTTTACATCTATAAAAATATAACTTAACAGTACTTTATTATGCCTAAACTAAAAATTTTTGATTACTGTTATGACAATCTTTCTAATAACTGAGAAGGCTAGATTTATTATTCTCTATAAAATGTTAAATAAGAAATTACTAATCAAAATTACTAATCAAATTAATCAAAACTCATTAATATATTTCTATTAACTTAAACAAAAACAAGATATTATTATATTAAAGCTGATAATATAATTGTATTTTTAGGTTACCAAAAAAAAAAAAAAAAAACTGTTTTTCTATATTTGAATTTCATTACTTCATTGAAGCTCAAACATTCTTTTGAAGCCTACACAATATACTTATACCTCTATTTAGGCCCTTGAAGTGAGTCATGAGATAGGACAATGATTCAATCTAATTCATTCACCAGTTGCATCCACATTTCTTCTAATGACTTTTAAACTTCCAACAGAACTACACACTAAAATGGAATTCACACAGAAAAGAATGCAAGGCCACAATGACCACATCTGACAACTTCTCTCCTGGTAAATGTTTAATGGAGATATAAAACACACTGAATTAAGGCAAAACAGTACTGGCAGATATGTTACCTTTAAATGTAGATTCCTGCTAACTAATATTACCCTAAACCTCTGTGAAGCATATTCTTCATTGTTTACATTCCAAATAACAGTGTCAGGTTAGTTGATTGATTTAATCAGTCATCATCAAATTCCTGCCATGTACCCTCAAAGGGGTGTACAGGATATGATAGTACTACATGAAAAAATTACATCATTACTAACTTCCTATCTATAATTTTCCTCCAAATCAGTCTGTTACTTGTCAAGACTCCAACATTATCAGATCTTATATTTCTATCATCTAAGGCACTTTGTACCGTATCAATCCACCTATATCTTGGTCTTCCTATGGGTCGTTTTCCTGCCAACCTGGCAGAGAACACTTGTTTTGCTAATCCTTTCTCTCCCATTCTATTTAAGTGACCATACCACCTGAGATTAGCTCTGCTAATGCATTCCTGGATGCTGATAATGTCAAGTTCTTTCCTAATATCCTCATTTTTAATATGATATTGCCATTGATGCCATCTGTTCACGCCTCTAATCTTTCTCAGGACTCTCATATCTGCGGTCTCTAGTCTTTGGTCAAGTGTTTTACTTCTGACCTAGCTCTCAGATCCATAAGTTAAAACTGGTTTGAACACTGTCTTGTATACAGCTAATTTAGTGTTCTGACTAATTTCTCTCTTATTCTATATGAATTTATTCAATTGACTTTCCACCATACCAGCTTTGCTGATTTTGTTGTCTATTTCTATATTTAATTTACCATCTTCACTAAAAATCGTGCCTAAGTAGCTGAAATGTTTTACTTGTTCCACAGGGTCTCAATTCACAACATAGTTGACATTTTCAACGATTCTGCCTATTTTCATTGTCTTTGTCTTTTTAATGCTGACCTTCATACCATATCTATTACAACAGTTATTCAATTTAGTCAGGGAATCTTGCAAACTTGTAGTGGATTTATTTAGAAGTATATCATCGTCTGCAGAAAGCAAAGAGCTAACATTAACATCTCCAATTTTGATATCATGTTTAATACCACTTTCCTTCATAATGTGATCCATATAGATAATGTCTGAAAAATGGCTTATAAGCATTTCAACTAGGTCCTTCACTGTCAGAGGCATGACAGTCCAGGTGTTTCTCCTGGTATGTACTGACCACATATGCCCTCAGTTGGGCTCCCGAAGATTTCATGGATCACGGACAGGATTCCCAATCAAGCAGTGGTTTTGGTGTGCGTGTGAGGAGACGGTACGGCGTACCGTCAACTTTATCAACAGTAATAGATAACATAAGGATGCGGTATCGTTAATTCAACTTTTCCTGCTGGCTAAACATGCATACTGGCACCCATCGTTTTTACAAATAAAAAAACGCTGCAGTCAAGTGTACCCAAGTGTTACTAACTAAAACTGAACGTTTTCCTTTCGATAAAATCGGATCGTCGTCATCACCCGCAACGCAAACTTGTCTGTTTGCGCGTCCGCACACACACGTCAACCTTCATGTATTCTAAATCTACCGCTGGTTAACGCCTACTTCCTTTCCTAAGTGTGCCATTTAACAGCGGTTTTTACAGCACGCCTAGGAGATTAAAGCAAATCATAGGCGCTTTTGTTCATTTTTTATCCACCAGGATAAAGAATGAACAAAATCCACATTTTATTCCATTAATTCAGTTTTTATCCTGCTGGATACAGCGCCATTAATAGCAATAAATTGAAATTTAATGTGTGTGTGTGTTGGGGTAGGGGGAGTATCATGCCATTGAGTTAATTTTTCCTCAAAAGCTTACCAATGTTTTTCGAACTGAGATACAATTTTTCAACTTTCATATATTGCTCTGTAGCTTTCGGGAAAAGAAATCAAGAAAAATGTATCCTGGTAACACTACAAAAGTCAAGTTTATCGTTTAGCAAGATAGGAGATTACGATTTACAAACATACGCAAGGGCATGCTTAAATGATCGCAAAATGTCACATATTCTCACAAAGAACATATTTAATTACAGAACAGATAAACAAACTTACAAAACACGACTGGGGTGATAACGCATTATCACGAAGTATGCAATAAAAAGCTGCGAAGAAGTATAGATTAAACAAAATAACACACAATCACATTTTCCAAACACATCACCATACTCCAATCTGAAACGCGTAAGAATTACCTGTTTAAATGGCAGCGCCCTCACACTTTTTTTAAATTTCAGCTGGGAATCAAAGAGAGAGAGAGATGTAATCAACTTCAGAGATGTTCAGACAGACAACTACTCTTGAACTAATAAAGTTTATTCTTCCATATGGTGCACTGGATTGACGCTAAACTATTTTGTGCTTTATTCATAGTTCTCTTCATCGATGATCGGACTCCATGACGTTGCTACTTGCACACTACCCCTTGATTTTTCAAGAATTTTAATCTAGATTAATGCCAAACTGAATTATATAAAGAAGAACTACTGAAGGTATTCCGGTTTCAACCAGACATCTAAGGAGTGCTCTACAGTCAGAACAATGCTCTTTCTGGACACTAATAAAAATAGCACTTATAACTTCTTAATTCTGGATTTTACAAAAGGCATTTGAGAGGCAACCACATAAACTGGTGTATAAGTTAGTCAAATGTCATTAGAAAATCAGTTGGTTGGTTGGTTGATTGGATAGCAAACTGGCTTTCTAATAGATATCAAACGGTAGTTTATAGATGCTACGTCTCCCAGGAGGAGAGTTACCAGTGGAATCCCACAGGTAACTCTTCTAGATCCACTGCTGCTCAATTTGTTAATGATATTGTGAGTGGTCTGCAAGATGATATTCAGCTGTTTGCAGATGATGCTAAGCTGGGAAAAGTTATTAGAAATGATACAGATGTACTGGTGCTTCAGAGCGATTTGAATAAAGTGGGTATGGGGAGAGACAAGTGGGGATATCAATTTAACACCAGTAAATGTAAGGTTTTGCATTTTGGATCTCAAAAAAAGTAAAGCTCCGTATCATATTGGAGACGTTCTATTACAGGAGGTGGAAGAAGCGTGTGATAGAGATAAGGATGTGTCTCATTCCGTTGTGCAAGGCTTTGATTAGACAACATCTGAACTACTGGCATGGATTTGGTCACCAGAGTTCCTTGGCGAGAAGCAAGCTGTGGAAAAAGTTCAGAGGCGAATAACAATCGTAAATGAATTGTGGAATACTGACTATGAGTCTATGTGGAATACTGAATACTCCTCCCTTTAGCTAGTCAATAGCGGAAGAGAGGCGATATGATTGAGATACACCCTCTCTCCAAAAAGAAACAGAACTTTTCGAAAATAGAAGAAACTAGTTGCGCCACCTGATGTATCTTTTTGTTGTCGAAAGCAGCAACCTTCATTAGTGTTGTGTCAACTGTTTATGACAGTGGTTCTTAACCTGGGGTGCACACACTCCAGGTTAAGAACTATACTATCGAGAAAGCATTTCCAGGGATGCGAGAGAAGTTTCTAAATTTTCGATGCAAACTACCGCCTGTCAGAAACTAGCGAACGCTACGTCGACTTTTGGGACCCCCACTCCTACCCTCTCTACCTTTGCCTCAGCGCATTGCACTTACCAGCACATACATTACAATAAGAAACTGGTTGATACGCGCACATGTTCGCATACTCTGAGTACGAATGTTAACGTGGTAGTTTGACGCAGAAACGAATACTCATTTTCTTTAATTTACCAACAGTAATCAGTGACTAAAGCCCATACCTGATACGAACAATTGATTACATAAAGGTTTTCTGCAAATTTTGAAAAATTATAATTCTTATTTTATTGATTGTCGTAACTCTCGTTATATCGAAAAAACGCCAATGGAAAGACGATTATTTGGATTCACTTGTACAACAGAAAAAGATGGTTATGCAACGACCACAAAGCATTTTATGTTGCAAAATATTTTCAAACTCCAATCTTAAACCGTCAAAGTTGTTAGAGCATTTCAACAATCAGCATGGTGGTGAATCTGCAAGACATACTCATAACATCTTGAAGTATAAGAAGGCACAATTTGATTCCAGCGGTACTATCACAAAATTTGACGTTGCGGCAGTTCAAAAGCCCTTGTTAGAAGCTGCTTATCAAGTAACATATCTGTGTGTTAAGAAAGGAAAAGGTCATACAATAGCTGAGGAATTGATAAAACCATGTGTACTTGATATTGCAAAAACTGTATTGGGTTCTGAAGCACAAAGGAAAATTCAGCAGATTCCGTTATCGAACGATGTGATTCCAACGCGCATTCAAGATCTCAGTGTTGATATTTTACTGCAAGTAGTAGAAGATATCAAAGCCAGTCCTCTAAAAGTGAGTATTTGTACTGTATTTATTATTCTGAATTCGGTCCTCTTATAAATCATTTTTTTAATGCGGATTACCTAAGGTTGGACAGACCTGGTGTAGATGATGCAGTTTGTTGTAGTTGGTGGATTGAGTGGTGGAGATCTGTGGAGTAGGTGCCCTCCCTTGATGAGTCTTCGGCTCCATGGAGGTGTAATATCAACACAGCAAATAACTGTGTTTAGTGTCACCTTTTATTATTATTATTATAAAAGGTGACAATAAACACAGTTATTTGCTGTGTTGATATTCGTTTTCCAGCAGTAAACAAAAGCAAAGGAAATCTCAGAAGAAACGTATTTTTCTTTCCATTTAAACCAACTGCTTCTGCCATTTCTGGTGTCTTAGTTTTTCCCATACTTCTGTCTTAGTATTATACTTGACATTATATTCTTGTTTTAATTATATAACCAAGCCTAAAAGAAAAAAAAATGAGGTTGAAGTATCTACCCGACTAGTCTCTTACATATAATGCATAATATTTTGAGAGAGAGTTATATACTGAGCCAGGAAAACACCCAACTTAAATAAATGCAGAAGTTATTTATTTTCCATGTATAAATATTAAAATGGTGTATTATTCTAATTGTTAAATTCTATGAATATACGCCGCTTTTTTTTGAAAAGAAGTCAACTGATGCCATAGTGTGAGGAACAAGAATGGCGCCCACCTCAACAAGATGTAGGACCTCCATTTGCTGCGTTGACTGCAGCAATACAATGGGGCACACTTTCCACAAGCATACGATACCAGTCAATGGAAATTTTGGAGACCATTCTTTCTATATTCATGTAATAAGGTCCTGGACTGCTGTGGGGTGGCAGTTCCTTGACCTCACCTGAAGCTGCAATTCACCCCTCAGATGTTTAATAAGGTTGAGATCAGGGGTCTGTGCAGGCCAGTTAAGTGTGGTGACGTTCAGTAGCAGCCTTATGTCATGGTGCATTGTCATTCTGAAAGAGACAATGGTCATTTCCATAGAAATGCCACAAAGTAGGAAGCAATGCATTGTCTAGAATGTTCAGATATCCCAGGGTGTAGTCGGGCGAGGGCGACGCCCTGGTACTTTTCTTAAACTTTCTATAATAAAGTATAATAATGAGACTTATAAAATGCATTTCCAGCTTTCAGTTAGAAAATAGCAGCTTGCTGCTCTTGTCATTTTCCTTTCAGAAATCAAGGCAATCTCTCTGCCATATGACCGTCGCAATAATAATAATAATGCCGCTTACTACGTACTACGGTCGATTTTCTTGTGTTTACGGGATAAAAAAAAAACCCAAGTTTCCGGGAGGAAAATCTCCCTTGCCTGTGCCAGAGATCGACTAACTCTGGAATCGGTCGAAGAAAGACTTAGAAAAAGTTCCTCCAGTCGAAGACTCGATTTCAACTTAAGTTTGACTTCGAGTGACCAAGCACAGAGGACGCAAGCGTCACTTCCACTGACAACACAGGCCTCTTTTTGATTTCTGTATTGATTTAATTTAATGTAATGTGACGTACAGGAATGTTAAACATGATGATTAATAAATAACATAACACGGATTTACCTAATGTATATATTTAATTAGTATAAAATGTTACCGTAATATCAAATGAAACAACAAGAACCGAAACCTGTATATATTCAACAATGACCCCGCGAACGTTGTAAGGCGTCATGGAGTAATTATATCACGTTTCTAGTAAAGATAGCTTCAAGAAAAAAAAAATCAGCTATCTTTACCAAGATTAATTTAATTATATACAAAAACACATGTAAAGTGGGTTTAACTGGTCGGAGACTATTACTTTACAATAAAAAAAAAAAAAACTCCAACCAGTTAAACATAGTTTAAATTATTAATTTAAGTTAATTCTGGAATTAGAAGCACTGTTTCCCATTTAATTCATTCCATTACACGGTTTAGATTTTCTCGATGCTACAAGATCTCAAAACTCTCTTTTGTATAAAATTTACAAAAGATTATTACTTTCATGGAGAACTTTATTTTTTTTTTCAAAGAACTCGTTGTCTAGTGGCGAAAGCATGCTCCGCATGTCCCGGTTGCTATGACTTGTGGAACTTAACGTAGTCTAAATGCACATGACAAAGAACAGCTGCACATTTACCTGTTTGGCCAAAATACGATAATCCACTGGCACGGAATTTGATAAATTTCGGGGTGATCTAATGGCAGACGTTTATCTTTAAATGAGCAAAGAAAAGTAGATATCTTGTTGACTAGGACAAAAGGACACTTGCAGCCCATGGAACTAAGTGATTTGACTATATCTTCTGAGACGACTTTAAAATAAGGAAACCCTCGATGAGTCTGTCGACTCCTTGGAGTTGCCTGAAATAATAATAAGGAATGGTGACAAGACGGACCACCTGTGTAACAGTTTCGGTGAGAGGCAGATAACAATGAAACTCTATAATTATCTGTCGACATATGATTTCGGTAAAACTATTAGTAAGGAATGAGGACTTGTGACTGACTTCTTGGGAGAGCAGCAATTCAGTGGAGAATAGAGATGGAGCTCGATGTACTCAAGCCTTAATGACACCTGTTTTTTGACAATTGTTATGCATGAAAGATGAATGTAATGTCCGGTATGAATTTTTTTCTGAATACTGAGAAGTGAGGGCTACCATCTAAATGTTGAAGTAATAGAATATTTAAAAATACAATCCGATTGTGCTCTTCTAACTCACAAGTGAACCGATATGATGCACAGGATCTTGCTCTTTTTGACAAACTCTTGTACTTTAGACTGTATGGGACCCATATCAACAGCAAAAACATCATTATATCTGTACCATGCCTGTGTAGTTCAACAGAAGGGACCCTTGCATGCTCTGCGCTAGACCGCACAAAGATAGACTTAAGTTCAAGTATAGTCTTATTCGAAGAACTTATTCTATGCCTTTTTTGATCGGTTCTCAAATTAGTCAATCTTAGGCAGGGACAATTTTTTTTTTTTCGCCCTGTAAACTCAAGAAAATCGATTACGGAACCCACATTATTTCAGACAAAAACATATCCTGTTAGGTACCAAGAGATGGTAGCACATGTTTGCCTGTCTCTTCATCGATAGCCACTTATTATTAGTGATAGTCTTCAGCCAGCTATATCTGATTGGCTACCAGTTGAGATTGAACTGCTCAATCAGTCTCTAAAAACTAGGTAGCATTAAAAGGGCTCGCCTTCCTATAAGAGAATAAAAGGCATTAGCTGATTTATTTATATTTATTTACATATGTGCCATAAGGACGACTTAGGATGTTATTCAGTATTTTGTTCAAATATTTCCACGACATAGTTAGGTGGTGAGGGAGAAAGAGGACTAGCCATTCCTGAGGGCCCTCAATTTGTTGGTAAAGTTTATTTTGGAATGTGAAGCCAGAATGAATGCAAAGTCAAACAGGCTGTCAATATCTGCCAGAAAATAATGCTTGAGGAAATTAAATGTTTAATCTAAAGGAATACTGGGAATAAGGACACAATATCTAGGACAAGGTGATCACCTGGACAAAGAAGAATCTCTAATTTCCTTTCTTTTAATTGAGAACTATTTTTGACAAACGAAGAGGACTTTCCCGTGAATGCCAAAAGCAATTTGGAAAGGTGTTTCCCAATTTTGTAACATGGAAAACTAATGTAGTTTTATTCCACCACAATGGGAAAAATATACTAATAAATATATATACATAAGGTAAATCCATTATATGTTATTCATTAATCTTGGTATGTATGAGGTCATATTCCTACTAGGACATATTATATTTACCAATTCATACTTCAGCAATTCGATATTTTGAGTGAAGCTGAGGGTAATTGGATCTTCTAAATGCAAAATCACAGCAGTATTCCCTATGCCATAGGGCTTATGGGTTTCACTGTTATCTCATTCGATTTTCACCATCTGTGTGTGCACCTGACATAGCACATTGCTGCCACCAAAATGGTTCTATACACTGACGATACAGCAAAGAATGGTATGCTCTCTCTTTAACATAGATTAGCAATCGAAAAAATGAAAAACGCAATCTCGGATCAAGAAAACGATGGTTGACAAAATGGCAATTTGAATTGATGACAATGCAGATATGAGTAGTGAGCCGCCCTTCACAAGTTGGACATCCCTAGAAGGTGAAGTGATCATGCTTGTCATCCCCCATTCTACGGCAAACAGTAACCAAATACTTATGGATATAATCAGATAAAGGGCCTAGCTTTACGGATCGTGTCGATCATGTCTACTCGAAAGTAAAGAGGGCAATAGAACAACTATACCCATTTCTTAATTGGCGTAGAGTTTACGAACCTAACTTAAACTCCTCATTTACAAGATGCTGATCAAGCTAGTTCTGACACAAGCTCACCTACCTGGAGTTACATGGAAATATTCAAATGCCATCAAACTACAGATATTCCAAAACAATTCCTTACGAATAGCGTTCAACGTATTATGTTGTTTGTAAGAAACGTGCAGCTTTTACGATTGAGCACTTCGCTCGTTCATTGTGGATTACTTCTTCTCCTTAAGCTTCACAAACCCTTAAGGTTTTTAGCTGCACCACCGTTCTCGATTTTTTCCCTATCCTTTAGCTATTTCATGCGCATTTTAATGTTATCCATCTTCCATTTCGGTGATGTAAAATGGTTCTCCTCACTGGCCTGTTATCCTCCATTCGTTCCAGGTGATTTAACCATCTCATGCGACTAGCTCTGATTTCATTTACTATTAGTGGCTTCTTATAAAGTTCTTTATTTGTTTGCCTTCTCCACAAGATCATTAACTGGACCAAATATATTTCTTAAGATTTTGTTTTCGAAACGTTGCAATTGATCTTCATCACCTCTGTTATATTCCATGTCTCTGCACCATATAATACGACTGGCCTAATTAGCATTACTTTCAGATGAGAGGAGGTGCTGAAGTGAGAAATATGATTTATTACATGCTTGGATTCTATCTTTATTTCTGTTTTGATCTTATTATTATTATTATTAAGAGAGACCTCCAGGGCATCAGAGACTCATCGAGGGAGGCATCTACTATACACACCAGCTATCGTACTTAATTCTTGAATTCATTTACACTGCTTGCACTCCAATGGCAATCCATTCCAATCACGCACCACTACCACTCTATGAGAGGTAAACTATCCCTCACTCTCTTCTTGGCGGCCTTCATTCTGAGCTTCCAATGCCCTCTTGTCCTTTCCCCACCCTCCATAAATTGAAATCCTGTATGACCCTCTCAGAAGTTTGTAAGTCTCAATCATATCACACCTTTCTCCAGTTTGCTAGTCTCTGCAGTCTACAAGTTCTCAATCTGTCTTAATAATCAGTATTCCACGATGCTGATATCATTTTTAACTCATTTGTCTCCAATATATCAGAATCGCGATGGAAACCAGGAGACCTGACCTGCACACAATAGCCCAAGTGAGGTCTTATCAAGGCCTTGTAAAGAGACAAAATAACATCCTTATCTTTACTTGTGAACGTTCGTTTCAGCATTGCAATTATCTTTTGAGTTGTATTTGCAATCTTTGCCACATGGCCGCTAAACTTCAACTTCCTATCCATTAACACTCCAAGATCCATAGCCTCATCAGTTTCATCTATCCTTATACCACCAATATAACACGACATTCGATACCTAATCATGCCGAAGTGAATGACTTTACATTTACTGACATTGAACTAACACCCATTTTCCCATAGACACAATTCCATACTATTCAAATCATTCTGCAAAGACTGCATATCAGCAGCATTCCTGATTACCCTACCTATCTTTGCATCATTGGCAAATAACTGTATGCCACTTGTCAACTCCTTCCCAGTAACTTAATGTACAGATTGAATAACAGTGGACCAAGCACTGATCCTTGTGGTACACCACTTGTTACCTTAAACCTTACAGACTCAGATCCCCCATATACCACATTTTGATATCTGTCAGACAGCCATCCTCTTATCCATGCTAATATTGTATAACCCAACCCATTTTCTCCAATTTATGCAGCAGTCCTACCATTATCTTTAGTTATTAGATCCTAGGTATTTAAATTTTATTGAGGTTTTCAATATCATGTCAGTAAATTGAATAGTTGATGGCTTATTGAGATCATTATGTGTAGATACTTTTAAATATTCTGTTTCATTTTGGTTAATATTATTAAGACCTATTTTTTGTTATATGTTTTTATGTATAAAAGTTTGTTATATCATCTGCACTTTCTCCTATAATATCAATACCGTCTGCATACCCTAGGAATGTTGCAAAGCATGATACAGTACTTTTCGCTGTTTCTCGAATTACTTTTTCTAAAGCTATGTTGAACAGTATAGGTGACATTGTGGAAGTGTTTATTTACCTCTTCTGTGCAGTTTTTGGAACGCTTGTCCAGAGATATTTGTTAATTGTAATCCAACACCATGCAGTAGACAACAGATTTGAGATTTTTTGAGCCATTACCTCTCCCGATTTGGGGTTCTACCGGTTTGGTATGGGGTTGGGAAGGTTTGTGTATAATTATCAGAGTCATGTCTACTATAATTTACTGCTTGGCACATTAATTAGGATCGATGGAAGCATTTGCAAAGAATTTTGTAGTCCTAGTAAATATTTGTCCTGAGGAACATTGGCTTCTTGGTGAAGCTGTATGCCTTATGAAATTCTTGGTACCGTACGAACCATAACGCCTTGGGCATTATTCGTAATGCCCAAGGCGTTATCTCCAGGAAGATGAGCGTGATTGATCAGCATCTTATATACTAGGGGGATACGGCCCCCTAGTATATAACAGGGACTATGCCCCTAGGATATATAAGAAGCTGGCGCCTACAGCGCCCCCCCCCCCCCGTATTCCGGACTGGTAGGCTGGTTCTCCTTGAATTCTGATGACTCAAAGGGGGTGGGATCCTTCCCCCCCTGGTGCCTACAGCGCCCAACTCCCCAAGAAAAGCTAGCAGGAAAAGAAAAATATTGATTTTGGAAACAAAACTCAACATTATTAAGAATTTGGAAGGCGGAATGAAAATTTGTGAGCTAGTAAAGAAGTTCGTTCTACATGAATCCACAGTAAGAACAATCATAAAAGAAAGGTTTACAGATTTTGGAGGACGTAGTTTCTAACGAGGAACGAACTGTAGCCACAAGCAAGGAATAAAAAAAATCATTAGCTTGCTATGAAGAAATTTTGCTTGACAAGATAAAGACATTATGCCATCAGAGGAATCTATTAGTTTTTATGAAACCATTGACATCGAAATAACTAAATCAGGCCTGTGCAGTGGAAGTGGCACTTGCATCCTCTGTGCTTGGTCGCTTGAAGTCAGACTTAAGTTCAAAATAACTTTCTTTTTTTTTTTTTATGTACGACAAACTTCAATTATGATTATATTTCTTAAAAGACATAGGTGTTTTTGTAAACCTTTGTCCCAATTAACTAATATTTTGTATGTTTGTTAATATAAATTACATGCAAAATTATATCCCGAGTTACGCGAATTCGATTTACATGCTTTTTGTTGGTCCCATCTACCACGTAACTTCGGGGTATGACTGTGGGGGTGGGGGGGAAGAGACCTGTGTAGCTCAGTGGAAGTGGTGCTTGCTTCCTCTGTGCTTGGCCACTCGAAATAAAACCTAGGTTCGAGTATAGTCGCCGATTGGAAGAAATTTTTCTAAGCCTATCTTCGACTGCTTCCCGAGTTAGTCGATCTCTGAGACGGGCAGGCAGGTTTTTCTCCCAGAAAATCAAGTTTTTCATCCAATAAACTCAGCAGAATCTATCATCGATTTGAACTTAGGTTCAAATCGAGTCGCCAACTGGTGGAACTTTTACTAAGCCTTTCTTCGACCGATTCCCGAGATAGTCGATCTCTGGCACAGGCAAGGGAGATTTTCCTGACGGAAACTCGGGTTTTTCGTCCTGTGAACTCAAGAAAATCGACCGTCGTGCTTGTCTCTCCATCAGTAGCCACCTACAATTAGTGATAGACATGAGCCAGCTATCTCTGATTGACTACCGATGATTGAACTGCCCACTCAGTCTGCAAAAACTAGATAGGGTATAAAGGTCTCGCGTACTCCCTATTAGGGAATAAAAGGCATTAGCTGATTTACATATATATATATATATAGATAGAGAGAGAGGTGTTTAAGCTTTATAAGAAGGCATGATCGGCATGAGTGGTGAAGTGGAGCCATTTATTTAGTAGTATCCCACCTAATTACTATTTAGCACCCCATTTCATGGCAAACAGTAATTGGCTACTGTTTACCATGGAATGGGATGCCAAACATGACCACTACACCCAACAGACATGTAGCACACTTGTTTTTGCAGACATCAATTGTCTATTTTTTGTACTATTTTAGTTCTAAGATTGGATTTTGGAATTTTTCAGTTGCTAATACATGTCGGAAGGAGCATTCTTCCTTTATCGTACTATTGTCTGCGTGTAGTGCTGTTGTAATGGCGATTATACATAGCTAGGGCCATACTTATGCACAAGCGCATGAGGCTCTAGTTGGAGAAAAAAAAATTAAGGCCAATTCAAGGTCCCTTGAGCCTCTGGAAAAGTATAAGTATGGCCCTGTGCAGTGTGGCATGTCAGCCACAAAGATGACGAGGAACAGAAGAAATAACATGGAACCTTCAGGAATGCCCGATGTAATTTTGCCTTCAAACAATCTGATTCCCTCTAGCTTCATTCAGTTTATGATCGCTTAGATAAGATTAGGTAAGTGTAACAAAGAGTGGAATTTGGCCTCCAAGAATTCGAAAAGAAGCTCATTGTCATACGTTATCAAAGGCTTTGGAGAACATCATCCATAAATATCGGCTCTGTGTGCTGCTTCTAGATGATCTTATGCTGATGTTTTGAGAATTCGCTTTTTGGAGGAGGAAAATAAGCTCTCTTGCATATTTATCCTAGGCATGAAAGTAAGCTGATTGGGTGATTTATTTATTTTTTTTTTGGGGGGGGGGGGTTGTACTCCATTTCCTGGTTTTGGAATTATCAGCTACATTCCATCGTACAGGGAAGTAGTGGTAATATGATATATGATAGCAATAGTGTGCATTACGGTTTAATACGGTCATTATTTGATGATTTGGTTGGAAATTCCTTCTGAGCGTGGTGATGTCTATTCTTACGTTTAATGATTTTCTTGTATCTCGGTAGTGGGATGTCATTCTGATTAGGTTTTCGTACTCTGTTTTAGCATAGAACGTATCCTTATGTGTACTTTGTTGATGAAGTTTGAATCACGTGTGTGTGTGTGTAGTCTAGGCTGTCGGCAACAGCCTCTGCTTTTTATGGGCCACTGTAAACCATACCATGTTTTTGTTGTGCGAATGGTTCTAAAAACGTTTCACGCAACAAAAAGTTTTAAAATCATTTTAAAACTCTTATTCAGGTCGAATAAGAGTTTTCTGCATAGAGCAGTAGTAGGTCTGCACAACTGTAATAAAAATAAATAAAAAGAGGGAATGTTGATCACAGGGAATTAGGAGTGAAAGTACTGTGGTGGTTTATAACTTTACATACAAAGTCATAATCAGGTTATTGTTATTAGATAGGACAGTCCACTGACATAATGAAGAAAGAGACTGAGTGCAAGGGGGAAAAATTGATGGTAGAGTAAGGGAATAAAAAGACAATGAAATTTACAGTTAATGAGCAGCAAGAGGGGGAGCCTATGTAGCTAAGTGGATGTGGCGCTTGCACACCAGGGCGCTTGGCCACACGAAGGAAGACTTGGTTTCGAGTCTAGTCGCCGACTAGAGGAAACTTTTCTAATCCTTTTTTCGACCGGTTCCCGAGTTAGTCGATCTCTGGCACGGGCAAGCGGGTTTTTCGTCCCGTAAACTCAAGAAAATCGACATTAGAACCCACATTATTAATCAGGGTTACGGACCACGAGATGGCGGCACATTTGAGCCGTCTCTCTTCACTGTGTACTGCTTAATTAGTGATTAAGCAGTACACAGTGAAGATATTAATTAGATAGCCTTGGGCAATCTATCTCTGATTGGTACCAGTGGAGATTGAACTGCCCACTCAATCTCCAAAAGTTAGATAGGGCTAAATGGCCTCGCCTACTCCCCGTATACGGGAATAAAAAGGCGTTAGCTGATTTTTTTTAATGAGCAGCAAGAGGTGTAACTGGAAATCCAATTATAACATCCATGATTGCTCAAGATGTCTGTGCTCTACGCGATCGAATATTTTGAAAATATCGATAGATGAATAGGCAGATGTATGGAGATAGAAATATATGGAAACATACATTTTTATAGAAAAATATAGAAACAACTATTCCTTCACAATTTCCCAAGCACTAGTGATATCCCTGCCTTCCATGGAACTGCCCCAACTTGATATCCTAGAGTATTACAAACCTGTCCTTATAATTTCACATAGATTCCCTTTTCTTTGTTACTCTTGCATGTCTATTCATCTTCCAAGTCAAAACCACATGCTCTCTCTCCAACTGGTGGGAGGGGGATGTCATCTCATTTATTATCAGCTCTTCTGATGCTATAACCAAATCCACAACCTATACTACTGTAGTTAAAATCTCCCATAACAATCATTCTTCTTGCACTTGCCAAGCTCAACTGCCTAAACATCTCCTGCTCCTCACACTCAGTACTCCTTCACTTGTAGCAACACCTTCCCTAAACATCCTGTCTTGTCCACGTCTACCTCACACCATACGCTTTTAAAACCATTAGTGTCACTGCCTTCCAAAGTCTCCACTCTTAGCGATATAAGTCATCACTTATCACAAGAGTACTCCACCAATGCCTTTTCCCTTCCTATCCTGCCAAAAAATGCAGTACCCCGCTACTCCTATTCCTGTTATTATATCATCTTCCCTCAACCACGTATCAGAGATCCCAATAATATTTGGCCAGGCTGAGCTACCAGCACCACCTATTCATTTCCTTTATTCTGGAATTAATATAAAGCATAAAAATGTCACTGTTTCTATACCTATCATTATCCCCTCAAGGCTCCACTGGACTCAGCATTACCTGAGGTCATCCCCTGTTACCACCACCACCCAGGGAATTCTAGTTTCTCTGCATTGATACATCAACTCGTTCAGAAAACAGCACTCTCTCCAGATGTCTATGCCCTTCCTCATTCAGATGCAAGCAGTCTCTCGCATACAGTTCCTTTCTGTCCTCAAATGTCCTCCATGTATCCACATATCCCAATCCTCTCTTCTGACACATTCTGGCTATTCATTATTACTGCTCTTCTACTCAGCTGTCATTATCATACCTGGGCAACATACACTTTCTTCTGCATTTTCTTTTGTACAACCTCAAGCATGAATCAGATCTCATGCCACCTGATTTACACTGCCTCTCAAGTCATTCATGCCCAATATCACAATCATCTCATCCATCCTTCCACCTCACTTAACTGCAATAGCCACACTTTCTATCGTTCTTCCAGGTAAACACTCCTCGGGCATCCTTATCTTGCATACCACGGATCATCAAGTCTCCATACATGACACCTCTTACCAATCTTCCTTGATTGCTCACCTGCATCACTCACCCTCTCCTCTAACACTTTCTCTGTGTTCCGCTACTTACTTGCCATCTCTCTCGCATCCTTCTCATTCTCTCTCCCCCGACTGTGTCTATTCTCTCCTTTTTCTATCATTCTCATAACTCTCTCTCATCCCCTCTCTTCTCTCCTTTTCTATCGTTCCCATAATTCTCTCTCACTCCTACTCTGATTCGCCTAGCATTCATCTCTTCCATTTTCTTAATATCTTTCACACTTCTCATCTCATTCCTGAGACATTCCACCTTCTCTTACAGCTCATTTATCTCTCTCTGCAAGTTGGCCACTTTTGCTTGCCATTCATCCTCTAAATTAAGACCATCTTATTTCTTCATTCGTATTTTGCTTGTTATTCTCACCCTCTATCACGCTACTCATCTCTCTCTAGGTTGAAATTCTCCCAACTCTGATGCAACGAGGTTGGTTATGGTAATCTCTAACTCACTAAATTCTACCCATGGCCTACATTTTGCACATATATGTACTTCCCCCTTCTCTCACCACCATATACCCATGCCAGGACGCATACATACCAAAATATCCTGTAGTATGTTACACAAAATATAGTCCTTAAATAGAGGGAAGACATTGTGACATGCCATTTGTAATTGGAACTGCAGCTGCTGCTATCATTCAAATAGTGTCGAGGAACTACTATAATCATAATCAGTGCTGTTACAAGAGCCTGATCTTTCCTAATACTTTCAATGGCCTTCCAAATGGTGGGATGGTTATGACCCACAAGCCCCTGGAAAGAAAAATTCCAACTTTCACATAGGTTGGCGCGATTTCTCTCATCAATGGTTGCTTGATGAACATTCAATAAGTGTGGTGGAAACAAGGGAGGAATCTTTCTTATGCGAACTGAAAGAATTTTTCCATTAGGAACAGTAGAAGCAACAGCCATACACGTAGGTGTTACTGAAATGGTCCACAAGTGCTTCTAGACCTTCAACATCAGGTTTTGTTCATCACATAATCCATTCCATTGGGAAATTCGTGTATCGGCAGAAAAGCCAGTCCATCTAATATTCTACAAAAATGTTTACCCACTATCATTCCTGTATGCAGCAGTTGGCGCTAAACTTTGCACCTTTCACCATGTACTTTGGGTCAGTCAGATGGCAGAAACAGCTACAAGATGATATGTGAAGACTAGAAATAGAACTGGAGTTGTTTATAGGTTGACTGGCACTTTGCAGACAGAAAGGCATGCTGATATTATAGTAGATAGTCAGATGACGTATAATTGCTGAAACAGTCAAGACTATTGCAAAAGTGCCATATAGAAATCATGTGTTATTGCAGGTCAAAATTCAAATGCCTGGTGTGTTGCAAAAACTATAATTCTGTCAACTTAGGTCTGTTGTCATAGATTAGGAAATTTTGCTGTTCTGGAGCCTTGTTGCTTTTCCATTCCCCACTTATAAGTTTCAATTCTCGTAGGGATGATGGATCCTATGGCGATATCTCCTTTCTGCAGACGACGAACATATCATTCAGTACAGTCAACCAGTGGCACAACAGACTTCAAGGGCTGTTGATATATTGCTGCAACAATATATACAGATCTGGCACTTTTGGTCAAAGCAGATTTTATTTTGGCTGCTTTAACGTTGTAAGGATGTAGGTCATATCGGTGTTTAGTCACAGAAAGTAGTTGCTTCACCTCCAAATCAGTATATCTTTCACAAGAAAGTGCATTTCTCTGTGAACATTCCAAAAGGTATTCGTGTACTGTTGAAGCTTTTCTTCCTGTATAGGTAGCCATCTACACAGTTTATACTCCCTTGTTTTTGATTATCTCCATGGCGACTGAAACAATTGATTTTTTTGGTAACAGAGAATATAACAAAATTATAAAGAACACTAAAAACCTCAAAATAACATATTGTCACTGAAGTTATATCAGGGCGATTGAAGTGGAATGATGCCTCAGATTTCGCACCCGACTTGACATTAGGTAGATTCTGATTTTATCACTATTACGATATAGGTGTAGGCTACATGATCACTAAATAGTAACCTGAGAGCTACATTGAGACAATTATATTTTTCAGGAGCAATTTATTTCATTTAATTAATTATAGTATAATATTATATTTACAGAAAATATAACATATTATGAGAGCCTGTGTAGCTTAGTGGATGTGGCGTTTACACTTTACAGTGCTTGACTGCACAAAGGAAGACATTGCTTCAAATCTAGTCATGAACTAGAGGAAATTTTTTTAAGCTTTTTTTCGACCGGTTCCCGAGTTAATCGATCTCTGGCACTGGCAAGCGGGTTTTTTCTCTCGGAAACTCAAGAAAATCAACAGTAGAACCCACATCATTTCACATTAAATATATTGTTAGGAACCACGAGATGGCGGCACTTGTCGAGCCATCTCTCTTCCCTGCGTTGTAATAGCAGGCATGTATGTATGGTAGTGGTTACAGGTTTGTTATTTGTGAGAATTTTAAAAATTTATTGTTATTCTGAATTGTTGTGCGAACTATTTAGCATTGCTAATTTTAGAGGAAATATGGAAACTTTAAGATGCCGATAGTAAGGCTAATAACTTAGAATAAAACATAAATTCGGATTCGAAATATTAAATATGGATGCAAAGAGATTAAATAAAAAAATGGAGGACTGTTTGAAAGAAACAGTCATATTGCAGAAGTTGATATTTTAGGTCATAACTGTCACAAGAAGTCTAATTGAATATTGCAACATACCAAAGTACTTAGATTAACGTATGTTAAGTGCTGAACAATTGAACAATTAATGCAGTGATACAGGTCTTAAAAGCGGGTAGTCTGGCACCCATTTAAATTATATCGCTGGTATAGAAGTCAGGCAAGGTGTAAGATTGCTGAAGAAGTTAATACAAGGAAGTAATGCATCCCCCATCCTCCTTTTTGATATACATTAAGAATGTGATAAACAAGTCGCATTGCTTCCAGGATGTTAAGCGTTTCCGTTGTTACTAGAATGAACCAGTGTAAATTCTGATGTTAACTGATATCAGTTCCTCTGGTTGTAGCAAATTTCCTTGGTGGTGGAAACAGAGATGCTACCATGCATGCAACTAGACTTTCACTTGTGTGGAGTCTCAGAGGTTACTCTCACAGCAATGCAGTTTTAGTGACAACATACCCATAATAGCACATGAAACACCAATGCAGTTTTTAGATATAAGAACTGGTATTCGCAGCACAAGCTCTGCAGATGAAAGGAGTGTCAGCCTTTTGTGGACTCTCAGTGTAATGATAATTACGAGATTTTCAACATTTAGAAAAAGGCGTTATTTACATGATTATGGACTAACACAACTGGGAAAACTTCCTGTTAATAATAATGGACATATATAAATAACTGCCAACATTAATTTTTCAGTATTTTAATCAATGAGATCCCTGACGTTTTCTTCCATCGCTTTCTTAAACCAGCACCAGAAGCGATTTAAACTGAAAGCAGAGTTAATTCGTTTCTATTATGACTTAAATATCCATTTCTAATTTAAAGAGCAGTATCTGAAGAAGTATAACATAAACAGAGAATCATTAGGTTCAATCAGCTAAATATAATTAAGAATATTAACTGAGACACAATATGCAATAAAATGTTAGGTTTACTAATTAAATGAATTACAAATATTATTTCACAGATGTGAAATTCAAATACAGTGGCTGTCACGGGAGCATGATTATGCAAAATGATCTCAATATACAGCTGCAGGATTCAAAATAAAATATTCAAAAATAAATCTCACTCCAATTTTCATAATAGCACTTTGAAAAGCCTCAAATATGACATAGAAATAGGACAAATCAGTGCGTAGCAAATATCGAAAATTTACAAAAAATAAATATTTCTAAAAGAAATTATGTACTGATGTATGAAACTTCAGTTTATAAAGACGAAATAAATTAAGTTTTGTGGCACATTTCAGTAATAAATTAGGAAATCCTGTTTTGCCACGTCCGATCTTTACAAATATATATGTTACAGCAGAGATGAAGTGAAAAGCTCTGAGGAATCTCAGGTTGATTTGACAGTGTGTAAAAATAAAAGAATCTACCAATGCCTTTTTGGTAAAAAGAAAAATCAAAACCTTAGATTGAGAATTACCAGAAAATAATTTACGACTGGCAGAATCTCACCTATTTAGAAGAAAAGGTTGCACGACCACGAGTTGAACAAATGCTTGTTGTTAAAAGAAAACTTAATTTTGCACTATATTATTTTTAGAAAACCTTTCCTTTGGCGTATGCACTACTAAATGTCGTTTTAAATTACGTAACTGTGTGTAGGTCTTGCCACAAGTTTCACAAATAAAAGTTGCCTTCTCGGTATGTGCGATTACATGTCTCTTCAAAACATTCGCTCGAGAAAAAGTCTTCCCACAAGTATAACAAGAAAACGGTTTTTCTTGTGTATGAAATAATAAATGTGTTTTAAGGTGATCTCTTCGCGAGAAGGCTCTTCCACAGGTTTCACAAGTGAAGGGTCGTTCCTGAGTATGAACTCGTAAGTGCAGTTTCAATTTGGCTGATCGCAAAAAGGCCTTTCCGCAGATCACACAATTATATGGTTTTTCCGTCGTATGAACTAATAAATGACTTTTAAGACCACTTAATTGTATAAATTGATTTCCACATATATCACAGCAAAATCGTTTCTCTTGAGTGTGAATCAACAGGTGTGTTTTCAGATTACTTGATGACGAGAAGGCTTTGGCACAAATTTCACACGCGAATGGTTTCTCCTTGGTGTGAACTAATAAATGACCTTTTAGATCACCTGATCGTAAAAACTTCTTTCCACAAGTTGCACAAGTAAAGCGTTTCGCTTGAGTATGGATTAACTGATGTGTCTTAAGGTATCTTAGTCTTGAAAATGTCTTACCACACGTTCCACAAGGGAAGACTTCTTCTTCCGTCTGATCCAGTGATTCTGTTTTCAGTGTCGTGTTACAAGTACATGTTTTACCACATGCTTCGCATTTAACACATTCAGTACCAACCTCAGAAACATTCGATACTGATTCATCATTTATTTTGCAGGATGAGATACTGATTTCCTGTGGTTCGCTCTTTGCACATGATAAGAGTTTCTCTTGAGTATGAATCAACTGGTGCTTTTTCAGGTCCCTTAGCAGGGGAAACGTCTTATCACATGATTCACAAGGGAAGATTTGTTCCGGTGTTTCCTTACAAGAACACGTTTTACCACATGTTTCACATTTAATACGTTTAACAACTTCAGATAAATCAGGAGGCACTGGGTCATCAGTTGTTTCACTGGATGAGGATGAGTTACTATTTTCCTGTGGTTCGCTCGTTGAATTCTGCTGTACATCCATTGTATTCTTACCTTTTCCTAAAAAAATAAATAAAAAGCGTTGTATTTTATAGACATTGCACACGTACAACAATAAAAAATTAGGCATTGTTGTATGCTTCATTTACAAGGCATTAACTTAAATCAGCATGATTTAGAATGCAATTTAGAAACGGTTTCACAGAAATTGTAGGGTTATGTTCTGAAATCGTTATATATATAAAACGATTTCGGAACATAACCTTTATAATATCTACTCCATAATATAAAATAAGCCTTTTTATGTAACGTTTTTTAAAACTCAGGGCTACCCTGAGTGTCGAGTCATCAGAATTCAAGGAGAACCGGCCTACCAGTCCAGAAATAGAGGGGGGAACCCTTTCGAGTTATCAAAATTCGAGTCATCAGAATTCAAGGAGAACCGACCTACCACAAGTCCGGAACTCAGGGGGGGGGAGGAACCCTCTTCCGATCATCAGAATCCAAGGAGAACCGGCCTACCAGTCCAGAACTCAGGAGAGTTGGCCGCCGTAGTCCCCAGGAGGGGGAACCCTCCTTTCGAGTGATCAGAATTCAAGAAGAACGGCCTACCAGTCCGGAACTCAGGGGGTTACGCCGCAGTGGGAGCAGAATCCCCTTTCGAGCGTTCAAAATTCAAGGAAAACCGGCCTACCAGTCCGGAACTCGGGGGAAAGGGGGCTCCCGTTTGAAGACTCGACACGACAGCGAGGAAATGATAGTAAACAATTAAAAAGTGGGTCTCATAACTGCATTCTTGTCTAACATCACAGCTATTGAAGTAAATAATTTTGTTTTTCCATTTTCAATCGGACCTCATTAAAGAGGTCCGATTGAAACTCATTGAGAAATGTTTATTGATCTTAAATAACAAATTTCTTTAAATTTATATCACCCAGTAATCATTTTGAATTGTTTCGCCAATAATTCTGAACGATCCGGTATATAATAAAGCAAAAATTTAGCTAATATTTATTCCCCAGTAATTATACGGAGCTGTTTTATGAAATTCGCAACGCAAAGAAGAAAACATTTTCTTTATAATTAGCTTAACAGTTTAAAGATACTTATGTAACGAAATGTAAGCAAATTTTTCTTTTTGGCCTACATATTATTATGATAAAGAAATTAATAATAATCGAATAGTATTAATCGTAATATTAGTCAGGTGTATTAATGTTATAATAAAATTCGAAAGAACAGAATATATATTATAGATATACAACTCCATGTTGCATTAAGACCGACGTAATACAGTGAACTGCGAAAATATGAATGGTGTAAACGCCATTCATATTTTCCCTTTATATGAAATTAAATTTTTGAAACTGCTTAGATGATTTGTATACACATGTGTCATGAGGAATAATAATTTATTGCCTTTCTTCTCACCAGACGGTTACCATTCTAATTGCTTTTAAAAAAAAAAGTTTAAGAAATAGTACGATATTAAATTTGTTGCGATGGCCACGGAATTATTTAAATAAAATATCGCCAGTTTTTTTGCAAGCATATTGTGAAGAAAATAATAACAACAGAGGCTAATCATAAAAAAAATTCTTACCCCGTTTCTCATGTTTTCATGAGAAACGAGTACATATATCTCAGTTACAAGTTATCACAAAGGATTGCAATTAATTGATAAAGTTATTCGATTCATAACCACACTAAAGCTGATGGTGGCTCGGATGTGGCCTAGGGAGTCTTCAGTTGGATGTCTTTGGTACGTGCTGCACCAACAACTCTCAATGCATCCTGGTAGGTGGAATTCATGGCCGACCATTTACACCCATCATGAATCCCAATGGAGATGGCATCTACCAACAAGACAACTGTTCATCTCATAGGTCCAGGCAAGCTACTGCTTGATTCCAGGAGCATTCTGTTGACTTTGAAATGATGAAGTGGCCATCTAAAAGCCCTGATTTAAATCCCATCAGAAATCTTTGGGATACCGTTGAGCAGTGTTCAGGTCCGTGCCCCATTCCCGCTGAAATTGAGGGAATTGTGGACAGCTCTGGAGGATGCATGGATCGCCATACCTGTTTAACATTTTTGCAAGCCTGTGGAGTCTTTGCCTCGACGTTTGGTGTTACCGGGCCCAGAGGGTGCTTCCAATACGTTAATAGGCAGCTATTCCTAATTCAATGGCACACTCCATTGTATATATATTGCATAAATGTGTATGTACAACAGGTTTACAACCTTTCATGAATGAGTAGGGCAAAACTGCAGCAGACCCGTTTTACAACTGGTAAAAATTTTCGTTATGAATAAGCCCTTTACCGGAAGTTGCTGACTGAGATCAAGAAACAAACGAGAATAAAAGATTTTAATTAGTATGAGTTTTAAGTCACAAAATGTTCCACAGATGAGTTATTTTTTTAACCGTCCTTATGAGTATGTGCAGATCACTTCACAAGTGCAGAAGAAGGCTAGAGTTATGACTACTGTAATTTGCCTCGCGCTTCAAATTTGCGTCAATTTTCAATAAGCGCCCAGGGGGTTTGCTGTATACACAGTATATTATCTTTATATTATTACATATACTGCATATTTAATGTATATATATATAAAATAATTACATTGTATTGAAATAACATGTCAGAGCGCATAGCTGCAATTTTATCAGCTAGGGGGAGAGAGGGAACGAACTGTTAGAATGTTAGTTTAAACACACCCGTGTGATTGAAACATATTGATTAGGAGTGAGTGTGTGTATACACATACAGGATGATTCAAAAAGATGGACTCAATTTTGTAAGGTCTATATATAAAATATAGAACTAATGACAAATATGATGTAAACTATATTTGATTATACTCACAATAAAGTTTATAGATGTTCAATGTGCCCCCCCCCACCACGGACAACATCAAGACGGTAGCTGAATTCGTCTCACGTTCTCCTCCGATACACGCCGTACCGAGCTTTTTCCCTTACACAGACCTGTTTGCTCAAATTGATAATTCCAACGACAAATGCTCTTCCTCGTTGGGGGTTTAATGTTGAACCGATGACGAAACGCACTCCGCACCACAGTCGCCGACTCGGTTTTAATGAGCTCACGAACGGAAAAAAATTTGCGCTGCATAGTAGCCATTTTGCTCATAACTGACGCTGCTGCATACGGCTGTGCGCTCTAGTGGTAGTATTTCAAAGTTTAGGACTTCCTCTTTCAGATGTTATGTAGATCGTCGTACGAAACTGAGTTTATCTTTTAGAATCACCCTATATATATTGTGTGTTAAAATTGGCCAATTTATGAAACAAATATATACACTAACTCAGTTCACAAACTTATTACAATCGTTCTAACAGTTCGTAACCCCCCCCCCCCCCCCCAAACACACACAATAACGGAACTGTTGCTATGTAGCAGCATGGCACGGAATTCAAATCTGGCGAAAAAAGATACCCCCCCCCCCCTTTTTTTCCGCCTTCAACGAATGAAGCGATCTCCTCCTCTCTCAGATACAAAAGTATAATACACTGAGCGTCTACTTAGGGGATTATACAGTGAAGAGTTCATTGGATAGTCTGGGGAACTGCCATTCGTGTCCTACTTAAATTCCATAGGCTGCTTTCCAGGTTTTCGTGTATGGACTGCTCAGAAAAAACAACTCGTGTTCACTTCCAGCATTCTGACCAATGCACCCAATAACAGAACTGGTAATGATTATGTACAGAAGGATGAAAATTAGTGTAATTAACATAAATAGCTGTGCATTTATTTCTGAAATTTACTCGAGCATCTAATTTGCTTGATAAGAGAAACTTATAACAAAGAAGCTTTAAATTCTCATTGGAAACCAAGGAAGATCTAGAGCGGTTGATTCTAATTGGTTAGGAGGGAAAGTAAAATAGCAATATTTTACTCTCAAATTAATTACTTCATTATTAATTAATACTCAAAAAACCTCAGTTTAATATAAAATTAATAAAATTTGCGATTTAGAACACAATGTTCACATGATTCCATTTAATGAATTTCGGTCATTAGAATACATGTCTCAAGATCCGCCCAGTTTATTTCAATTTTGGTTTTAATGAACACGTAGTGGGGACAATTGATCGAAGCGTAGAACTCATAACTTGACCTTACTCGAATAATACAGATACACAACTCGATAGAGTTCCCTGAATGACATAACTATTGCAAACATGGTTTCTCAAACTGCCAATAATTGAAAATTCTGATGTCAACAATATTCGGCTGAAAAGCATCAATAACCGTACTGAGAGACCACGTAAGTCTAATGATATTTTGTGCATTGAGTATCAGGCAATCGTTTTCTTTATTAAACTACGTTCGCGAATACATATTTCTAATTAAATAATCTAGACATTTTTTAAATCCATACATTTGCTGTTTCTTTAATTCCAGCATTCAAGTTTTAACAAATTTTCCACATATATATATATACATATACACACATTCACACACACACATATATATATATATACACACACATACACACATCTTATTTTTCTTGTATCTTTTCATTTTCTACTTGTGTTTCAAACGTTCGGTAATCACGTACCCCTTTTAAAATTTTAGAAATACTGGCATATCTCATCACAGGCAAACGCAATTTTGGAGCAGGTATAACAGTATTTCATTCAAACTCTGATAATTATAAAAATAATAATTTTTTGGGTTATAATGAACTACAAACATGTGAAACATTTTTAGTTATATGCATACAAAATACATATAGTAGTTTTAATGAAGCGGAGAGTTGCGAGCCTTAAGTTCGGACTACGAGTTTAAACTTTTAATGCAGTTCGAACAAGATCGTGCTGTCAATCAAACTAAAAAATGTCTGTCATGCTAAGAAACTTATTTTTTTATTATTACTTTGTGATACCTCCAAGGAGTCCAAAGACTCGTCGAGGGAGGATACCTACTCTACAGCTTTCTGTCTCCATCCACCAACTACATCGAACTCCTACTACCATCATCAACGCCATCTGCCTGCCCATCACAACTAGTATTATTTGTCTGTAAATTGTGTGTCCTAAAGGCCGATTTGTCTGTATGCGGGTTGAAAAACCCAAGTTTCCAAAAACTTAACCACTGCTCCTGATATACTGATTGGCCTATAATTTGCTACTTCTGTCTTGACGCCTCCATTATGCAGTGGAATTATTTTACCATCTTTCCACCCTATTGGAACCTTAACAGACTTATTATTATTATTATTATTCCTGATACCTCCAAGGAGTCCGAAGACTCATCGCGGGAGGACATCTTCAACTGTCTCTACACCTTACCTCTACTACCAATCAACGCCATCTACCGACCACCTCCAACACCACCACAACTAGTAATTTTTGTCTGTAAATTGCGTGTGTTCTGAAGGGCCGATTTGTATGTATGCGGGATGAAAAACCCGAGTTTCCGGGAGAAAAAACCCTGCTACCTCCGTATGAGATCGGCTAACTCACCATCGATTGAAATCGACCAGATAAAGATTCCTCCCGTCGCGACGAGAATCGAACTTAGGCCTATTCAAATCGAAGGGCGCAATGTACCGTCGTTCTTCCAATTGCGCTACGGACTTAAATATATATACGAGTATAATGGATTTTTTTTTTGCTTTACTTTATAAATTCAAATCATTACTCAGTGTTTCCTTCTCTGCTACAAGTGATATATTAGTCATTTGTGTCCTTTCCCTTGTTTAGGTTTCCTTTATTTAAAGCTTTTATGTAATTTTTCTTTCTTATCGCTACTTCCAATCTTCCACATCACATATTTGATCCCACACACTTTTTTTATTTTTATTTTCATAACTCATCTTTTCTGTTTAGGAGTTTCTGTTCAATTTAGTTCTGCGTCATTTGAAAAGTAATTTCTAGTATACCTACGTCAAGTTATTAACATGATGATAGGTATATCCCAGTGGTGAACTGCTGCTAACTTATGATCTACCTAAATAGTAGGTTCGTGTTTTGGAGAAATGAGAGTTTACTTGTCGTACTCACCAATGAGATTCCCTGAAAAATCTTGTTTTTAAAATTATTTATTTTTATTAACTATTTTTCTCTTAACTGCTTTTTCAGTAAATTCTCTTTCAACCAAATTGGCTCTCAGAAGACAGTTGTCGAACAGTAATTGCTCATACAATGCTGACTAGTACTAGAGCCTACCAATCATCGTGCATCACTGTTTATTACACGTTCACTGGAAAAATCTTTATTGTGAATTGCAAAGAAAGCCAAGTCATGCATATATGAAGACAGAAGCATGTTTGGTGCAATAAATTACTACCCTTGCGATCAAATTACACGTTATCCCATGAACTAGTTATGCATACGTGCATTTATGAGCAGCCTTGGTTTTTTAAAAAAGCGGGATGGACTTGTGAATAAATAGTATAGTGACCCCTTCCCATTGCATAGGTGCAAGCATATTGTACTATGAATTACAGTAAATTACCTTAAAAATCCACTTCAAAATCACGGATAAGGAAAATTTTTTTCTAAATAATGAAATAAAATGTCACAACCAAAGGACCATAGACATTAAAATAAATAGGATATGAGAATTTAAAGAATACTGGAATGAAAAATTTGGTATGATTAAGAAAGATAATAAAGCATTATGCATTTTATGTTCCAAATCAGTTGTTTGTAGGACTTATTTTTAAAGAGACATTTTGAAACTGTTCATAAGAACTTAAGCAATAAAAGTAAGCAAGAACAAAGAGAATTAATTTCTCGTAAAGTGAGCAAAAAAACAACAACTGATACTTGGATGAAATTTATTCCACGCAGGCCTAGTACTAACTTAGTTGCTGCTAGTATTAAGGTTTCAGAAGTTAACTACTGGCCAGGACGTATATATACTTCCAAGTTATCATGGATGCAAAGTGCATATTAAAATTGTAATACCATTGATATTACATTGAAATATATGATGGACACAAAGATATGAGGATGTGTATTTGATCCGTAATGGCCGGTAAGGTGGTTAATGCACCACATGGAAAACTACTCAGTGATGGGAGTATATTAAAGATGCATGGCTAGAACGTGTTCCTTTCCTTTTTTTTTTTGACAATCTTTCACAGAAAAGGTGAAAATTATTCAGCACATTAAAGGTTTGTCTGTGAATAGAAAAACAGTTAATGATAGGATACTTAAGTTGGAAAGGAATACAGCAGAACAATTAACAAAAGATTTGGCTTCATGTAAGTTCTTTTCTATTTGTGTTGATGAGAGCACACACATCACATCATCAGGCTAGGCTAGCAATCTTTGTTTGATTGTGTAGGGTTGACGACGTATGCAAAGAAATGATTAACTTCGTAACACTACCTGATCATATCACTAGGGTAGAAATATGTAAAGCAGGTATGAACAAATTATCTGTTCGGCAAACTGATATTTCAAATGTGGTATCCGTTACCCAGCATGACAAGAAGCAGGATTTGTAAATCTCTTTGCAAAACATGTTGGTCATCCACTGATAGGTTTCATTGCATTACATGTGCAAAAGCTGACCTAAAGAAACTATAAGAAGTGATGCAAACAGTAACCAAGATGGTTAATTACATTTCTGCACATGCTTTGAATAAAAGACAATTTCAGAATTTATTGAATGAGGTGGATTCGGTATACAAAGGACTAACAATGTTCATTGGCTTAGTCGAGGTCTTGTTCTGAAACGATTGTTGAATGCCTGGATGAGATAAATCTCTTTTGACTAATCAACAAAGGATGATTTGAACCTAAAATTACAGGGCTGTGGGAAGACTCTTGGTGTTATATTTGATGATATAAAGGCATTTGAAATGAAACTGGAGTTTTTAAGAGGGATGAAGACAGTGAGAGATTTAGATATTTTCCAAACCTAAAGAAATACATCAATGATCTCCAAAAGGATGACAAAACTCAAAAAGCTATTTTTAAATGTCATTGTGTCAACTGTTGAGAAGCTCTCGAAGATTTGTTAAGTTCAGAGAATTAGAAGAGACTGCAAAGTTCATTAAATTTCCAAACACTATAAAACTGGATGAATTAAACTTGCAGATGTTTTTGTGGATAAATATGGATGATTTTGAAATGCAGTTGATTGATTTTCAAAGTAGTTCAATTTGGAGGCAGAGATTTGTTGACCTCAGAGTTGATTTGAAAAATATCGAAAAGGAGCAATTAAAGATGGGAGTAACAGAGCGAAGTGCAGAAAACGAGGTATTCAGGACTTGGAATACTATTCCAGAAACTTTTGTATGTTTAAAAACCCTTGAAACAGCATTACTATCCATCAGTAGCCTTACAGATGAAGCTAGTAGCTGAAACTAAGGTTACAAAATATAAACTAGTCATCAGTGATGCAGCAGCAGCAGAAGTCTAACTGATGCTAAATAAATAAAACATCCACTATTTTTCTTTCTCTACTTTTGATTTGATGTTTTCTGCTAAAAATCAACTTCTGTTTAACATATTATATAGGTAAAATAACATTTTATTTTATTTTATATGTAATTTAATAAAAGAATATCTTTAATTTCATTTTTTTTTATTGTGCTTTAGTCAAGTAAAACAATTATGAGATTGTTCACTGTAGTTGGGGGAGAGTTGTATAGTAGATGCCATCCCTCGATGAGTCTTTGGGCTGAAGGTGTTATGTAATAATAACAATAGGTAATTTTGGAAAAATATTGGAAAAACTTATGTCTGATTGATCTTTATAAAAAAAAAACAAAAATATTCAGGATTGTTTACTCTTTTGCTGATGTTAAAAATTGTGTACCTGTATATGGCAGCTAGAATTCTGCATGAAAGATTTGCCAATTTTGGCATGCATAATTAAAACGGTTGCCCATCCTGGTCTAGGAGGACTGATTCAGTCAGAACTGCCTTAGAATAATGAAATGTTAGATATGACAATATCAGAGTACTTACAAGTAATAGTCTAATTTGGAAGAAAATTGTGGAGAGGATATTAATAATAATGTAAACTTAATTATGTAGTGCTCTCATAGTAGCCTGAACACCCTTGGAGGAATATAAAGAAAGTGATGATGACAATTCTCAATGCAATGCTTTATTAAATTAAAAACAATAAATGGAGAAAATAAAAGTAAAATTATATATTCCTGGAGATTGCGGGCAGAAACTATTTCGACTCATGGTTTGTGACGAGTATGCAGTTGCTAGTTGATTTAACTATTTAGATTATCAGGACCTATTAAATTCAGTGTCATTATCTTTTGAACGATGGTTTGTAGATGGTGTAATCATAAAATAGAAATAACTAGTATTCTTATGTACTTCACCTGGCACAGAAACTAACTCATTTATGTAATACATATTTTCGATACAATGAACTGTTCAGAAATATTACCTTTAAACAAAAATTCTACTGAAAAAAAAAGTATCAATATATATGATTCATGAATGAGTAAAAATGTGAACACCACAAGCGAAAAGGGCTTGTTACCTGATCTAGCGCATGATCACAAATACATGTGAAACACAACTAGGAGTGAATAATGGGTTGCAGCTGTAGGCTACAATCCATTAATGTTCACGTGAGCACTAAATTAGTTTCTAATTTTTAATTTGTTGGTATGTCATGTTTTTGTCTTGATCTCTTTCATGCCAAAAAGCTATTTGGAATTCCTTGTTCAAAATCACATTCTCATTTTGTTTTTGCAATATTATTATTATTATTTTCCAAGACCTCATGGAGTCAAACACTCATCTGGGAGGTCCTTTTATCACACACACATCTCATCATACTGAGTCTTAAACACACTCAAATTCCTGCAGACACCACACTCTCAGGCAAGGCATTCCAATCATTCACAACTCTGCATGAAAAAAACCTGCCTCTCACTCCCCTACTCACACCCTCTTTATACAGTTTCCAGGGATGACCTCTGGTTCTCCCCTGATCTCCCACCATTCTCTGTAGAGCTTCTCCACCATTGATCTTATAACAACCCCTTACCAACTTGTAGGTCTCTATCATATCTCCCCTCTTCCTCCTCTCTACCAGACTCTGCAAATTACATCTTCTCAATCTTTCCTCATACTCAACATTCCAGAGGTCAGAAACTACCTTAGTCAGTTGCCTTTGGACCCTTTCCAACATCTCTTCATCCTTCTGAAAACCCAGTGACTAAATATGGGCACAATAGTCCATGTGTGGCCTAATCAAAGCCTTATACAACGGAACAAGAACCTCCCTACTTCTACACGTCAGTGTGCTCTGCATCATCCCCAGTAGCCTTTGTGTTGTCTTCACAATTTTGGCAATGTGTCCTCTAAATTTTAGATCCTTATCCACTATCACCCCCAGATCTCTTATTTCCTCTACCTCCAACAATATATTCTCACCAAGCATAAATTCTGCATCCCATCTTTGTTTTCCAAATTTTAAAATCTTACATTTTGCAACATTGAACTCGCATCCCCATTTCCGTGCCCAATCACTCAATTTATTCAAGTCTTCTTGCAAGGCCACAACATCTTCACTACTCTTTATGGTTCGTCCCAACTTTGAATCATCTGCAAACAAGTGAATATCTCCATCCAAATCTTTGCCAATATCATTAATATACAAGTTAAATAGTAATGGCCCTAAAACAGACCCCTGAGGCACTCCACTAGTGCCTTTCATTTTCCTGGATATTGCACTCCCATACACAACTTGTTGATACCTATCAGATAGCCAGTCTCCAATCCAATGCACTAATCTAATATCCAACCCCATCTGCTCTAGTTTGACTGTCAACTTATCATGAGATACGCTATCAAAAGCTTTTGCAAAATCCAAGTATATTACTGTGCATCCTTCTCCACTGTCCAAGGAAGCAGTCACTTTATTGTAATAAGTAAGTAGATTACTAAAACATGACCTCCCTTTAGCAAATCCATGCTGTCCATCAAAGATTATACCACTGTTGTCTACCCAACTCTGGATCCTAGTTCTCACAAGCTTCTGCAACAACTTAACCACAACACCTGACACACAGATAGGCGTGTAGTTTGATGCTTGAGTTCGATCACCTCCTTTATGACATGGCACAATCTTGCCCTCCTTAGGAACTTGGCCAAGTGCAAGACTCATATTAAAAAAATATGTCAAGGCAGGTGTCAACTCTCTGGCACTTTCCTTCAGAATATGCGGTGATATATTATCAAGTCCCACAGCCTTATTTACATCTAGTTTACTCAACTCCCCAAACACCTCTTGCTCACTTACAGTTAGTCTCTCTTCCCCATCAACAACTGCTCGCAACTCCATGAAGTCACATTCACAAGACTGAAAGATCTCTATGAACTGCTCATTAAGTATCTCCACCACATATTCTGCAACAGCTGTCTTTATACCATTTTCTCCAATCAATGTCATCCTTCCATAATCATTCTTTCTTTTGCTGGCTACATATCGAAAGAACTCCCTAGGATTCTTTTTGGCTTCATTAGCTAACTGCTGTTCATACCTCTCTTTAGCTACTCTCACCAGCCAAGTCACCCTCCTTGCCTTGTCTTTGTAGACCTCATGAAATTGGTTATTTCCACTTCTCTAATGCTGCCTCCACAATGCCCTTTTTCTCTGTATCACATCTGCTAGATAGTTTTTCAAAATCCCCCAAGCTGCAATGATCTCTTTTCCAGCTAACTCCTCATTCCATGCTACACCCGCAAGCTGTCTCCTGAGCTCTTCATAATCACCCCCCCCCTTGTAGTTCCCCACATACCCTTTTCTCACAGGGGTTCTCGCACTGCTGGCAACCACCCAGGTAATCACCTCGTGGTCACTCTCACCAATTGGTGGATGATTTGACACCTCATTTATAATTACATTCTCTGATGAGATGACCAAATCCAAGACCCTTAATCCTCGTGTGCCCTCTGTTACATACTGTCTGAGGTAGTTATCCCTCAAAAACTCATTCTCTTTACATCCAGTTGCTATCTCATCATTCCAGTCTATATTGCCATAATTAAAATCACCCATAACGATCGCCCTTTTCTTATTTGCTTGGCTAATTTGACTATACATTTCACTATCACCACCATCCACATTACCTGGTCTATAACAACATCCCACCAAGTATTTGATTCCATTCACCTCTATCTCACACCATACTGCCTCAAAACTACTGGCACTATTTCCGTCTTGCCATCTTCCGTCTGTATGGACATAACTCTTTCTCTATCATCAATAGCTTCTTCCAATCATGTCTCACTGATTCTGACAATCTTTGGGTGAACAGACGCAATTAGTGCAACCATTTCATCTGCCTTCTTTCTTATACTTCTAGCATTGGTATAGAAACACAACAGCTCATTTCTGGATCTACAGCTAGTTCCAATGATACCACTCACTCGATGTGATCTCTCCATACTAGACTGGGGTCATTTCCCTTTCTGCTTCTTCATTTTAGAACCCTTTTCAATTCCAACTGTTTCCTCTTGATCTCTGGTCATCCCATTCCTTTCCTGCCTACATATGCTCTCACCTCCTCTTGGAGCATCCACCTTTCTCATGTTGTGTGCCCCTGTCCACCCTGAGCCTCCCCGTTTCCCTGCTCCTCTTGCACACCCATTCTCTCATTTTCTATACTCATACCACTCACTTCCCCATTCATATCCACTTCTTCAATCTCTCCTGCTCTTCCACATCACTCCCCTCTCGATCTGATTCATTTTCTCTATTCACTTCTCTACCTTCCAGCAGCAGTCTCTCCAAGCGGCTCACACCATAACCACTCAAATGCAGTCCATCGCTCCCATACAGCTCACTTCGTGCCTCAAACTCATTCCACATATTAACAAACTGTCCTCCCATCTCCTCACACATTTCAGCCAGCATATCATTCATAATCCTTGCTCTCCGCCTCATTTCACCACAGTCATACCTAGGCAACACGCTATTTGGAATTCCTTGTTCAAAATCACATTCTCGTTTTGTTTTTGCAATAACAGCTTTATATATTATTATTATGTGACACCTCTAGGTAGTCCAGACTCATCAAGGGAGTGTGCCAACAGCAAACGATTGTTCCCTTCCAACTACTAACTGCACTCAAACTTGCTTAACTTTTTTCGTGAGCCATTAGTAGAAGAGCCTCTACTACCATTAGTAGTAGAGGCTATACTAATCGACCAACCTTTGCCACTCTCTGTCAAAAGACAATCACCCATATGCACTGAGATCAGTGGTTTAGTACAGTTCATATTCTGTTTTTCCTTATTCTTAACATGTTCCAATTTTTTTTTTTTATATCTCAAAGTTACATTTTGAAAAGTGCATATGCTAGCCTGCAATAACACATCCAATTACAAAATCTATTAGACTGCATACATGAAATCTTAGGCAAACATGTGATAAAAATACATGCTCACAATAAAGACCATCTAGCAACTAGTAAATTATTATGGTATTAATTTCTAGATTTCTTTATTCTAACCACCCAACAATATTCTTATAGAAGTTCAAGTGCTCCCTGATCAGATTATAAAGGTGGCTATTTAAGATTTCATTGATGCTTTCGGATTATATATATGTCTACCTTTCTGCAGATGTATGCACCTTTTTTTGAATTTTACAGTTTATCTCTAAGCATCAGACTATTCACACTACACTGACTTTCATCTCTCTTTAAAATAATTTGTACTAATATGTAAAGTTCCATGTTAAATCCATTGATTAATCTTCTCTGAATGCTCCAAAATGTTAATAATTCATCTCTATTAGAAATGTTTGTGAAGAAGCTTTTTAAAAAGTCAATCCCTCCACACTTTTTTTTATTTTTTAAAACAGGTTCTTATTCCTAGGTCTTATATGGTGTTTCATTTCACTACGCTTGACATTCAAGATTACATTTTCACACATTTAAATGAATCAGAATGAGATGTCTTTTAGTATATCAAAATGCGTGAATTCATTATAAACGGAAAAGTATAAACTATACAGAATGATGACTCTTTTACTTAAAAACATTTAAGTTTTTTCTAATATTTTTAAATTGTCTGTGGAAGTAAAAGTTAAGATTTGAATCCATAAATCAAACGCACGCAAAAGCATCCACAGGTTAAAAGCTTTGATGGATCTTTTTAAGCTTAAAAGTTTACGCTTGAAGTAGGAGTTTTTGGACAATCTGATTTAATAAAGGTTTCTGGAAGGGAAACGGGAAAACAGCCACAGCAAAAGTTTTTGTACTTAGTCATACAAATCAATAAAAACCCACATCTGTACATTCCGGTATATCTTACTATAAATATATTTAGTGTCTGTTCAAGCAGAATCCAATGCCCGAATGATTATTCTCACAAGAAGGGTTGAATATCTGGAGATAAATAAGAATAATTACCGTATATTTCCGTGTATAAGACGATCCCTATTTTTTGAACCCAAAATTAAATCAATATTTTAAACATAAAACATTCGATAGTTTTTAAAATATTCAAAGTATATGTAGTAATTAGATAATATTTTTAAGATACATACTAAGATGAATTTTCTGTGTTCTCATGGACAACCCTTCTCTCCTCATGAAGTTGAAGCACCATTTTGCCTTTCCTGTGAAATCAACAATGTTCATTTCTCTTGCAAACCTTTTTGCCTCATATTGAATAAGCTTGGTTGATACACATATCCCACTCTGGAGCTGCTTCATAATCCAAGTTTTAAGCCTCTGCTCCAAGTTTGGCCATTTTGCTGGTTTTCCTCTTAAGGCCCTCTTTTTTTCTGGCATCTCGAGTAGTTGTTTTTCCTGTTTTCTCCACTGTCTAATCATACACTCAGTGGGAGGAGGGCCAAACTGTCTCTCTGAAGCTTTATTTCCATGTTCTTTTGCGTAATTGACGACTTTTAACTTGAATTTTGAAGAATATGACAATCGTTTTTTATTTTGGGACATTTTTATGGGCTACTGTTGGAAATATTGTTAATGTATTAACTTACCTCGGACAACGAGTTGCAGACGAATGAATGCCTTCGGAGCTCTGATTGGTTTATTCAGAATCAGCCATTAATGACGCTAATCGACAGATTTAACAAAGGCTAGTGATTGGCGGAAGCCTGTTCGCTGAGACAAGATACCTGCAGTTTCGTCACGACACCGGCGGGTTTCTCAACCCGTTACCCCCTCCCCCCCGTGTATAAGACGACCCCCAATTTTTGGTCTAAAAATTTTAGAAAAAAGTATCGTCTTATACACGGAAAAATACGGTATATTAGAAGGTTCCCGTGTTTCTAATTTGACAGTCCGTAAATACCACTGTGGTTTTCCTTTCAGCTGCCACAAAAAGTTCACATTTACTACTAAGATGTCAATTAATTTATCCATAAGAACTCATATTCCTTTCTTGTATTTATTTTTTAAGATCTTAATAACTCTCACCTCTCTATTTGCATGCTTTTCATCGGGTTCAACTGCAATTATCGTCTCGCATTACAGTAATTTTTTTTTCATCAATGCGACTGCGCAAATGACGTCACGAAAGCAGAATATACCCAGCATCATGGCAGATAGAATTATAGGGAAGACTTCTAATTCACTTGATGCCTATTTAATATAATTTGCAGAAAAATACCTAAGGGTAGTTTAGTTTCAATGATGTTAAAAGGTATGTATACTTTGCTTATTCTTACTACTGCTAAAGTGAAAGGTTTCCTATCAGTGATTTACAAATAAGCGTGTTTAGGCTTACCGGTGTTGCTATTTTCTACCGACAACGAAAATGCCATTGCTGCTTCATTCTCTTTAGAGTGGAATATTGTTCTGACAAGATAGTTTAAAAATGTATCAACATTCCAATATTTATAAGCATCATTTCTTATTATAAAATAACAACACATTTTTCCCACAGCAAATTATGGAAGATGTTTAAATATTTAGACGTCTTTACTGGGACAGTATCTACTAATTACTTATGTAAAGGAATGTTTCTCACTTACGAATTATTGGATTTTTGGTTCCAAACAGCAGATAACTTCATCCAGAATTCAGTAGTGGTGGTGTCCTTATATCAATTTTCATAACTGAATCACTAAATGGTAATTTTTGTAAATTAAGTACTCAGCAATGCGAGTGCAAATAAAAATCTTCCATCTTTCTTACCAGTTCATGTAGTGGCGTAGATATCATCGGAAGTGACGTTACCCGTAATCTCAACACCAGGCCATATTCCGGTCTTGGTGGTGGATGTGTGGTTTGACGCAATATGCCATCATCCACTCGCCGGTGACATTTCGATGAGGTCCTCTCTCCTATGTATCCCCCCCCCCCAAAAAAAAACAAAAAAAAAACGGATTTATGAATAAGAAATATTATTTTCTGAGGGGACAAAGAGTAGTAAGTTATCTCCATAAAATGGTTTGCATATATTCACATGTATTTAATCTAATGTGCCGTGTTTTTTAGTGGAGTAGAATACCTTACCGCGATGAGTTTGGACTTCTTGGAGGTGTTACAAAATACAATTTCGACTCCGAGTGCTAACCGTTTGCTATACACAGTAGCTATTCCACAAATGCCATTGTGCATATGCCAATAAGATTAGATGGATAACTAATTCGATTAATTAATAAAATTTCAGTTAGAAATTTTCTCTTTTTAAATTAAACAATGTGGAATCATGAGCTGATGTATGAGAATTTTTATTTTTATGAGATCCCAAATGCAAAATGTAGTGGTATTTTTTTAGTATATTAGCTAAGGATTAGGCATCTCAGAAACTTCTATAAACTCTAAGAGTGGAACTTTTTCCAGCTACTTCAGGCCTCCATTGTGGTGGTCTCATATCGACCAATGAAATTAATCCTTCACCCAGAGATATTTACAACACCTATATGCATACAGGCTTATTAAAGCTGACAAAACAATCCAGAGGATCACTTTGATGTTCAAGAACACACTGAACAAGTAAAAATAAGGAAGCTATTAACCTCTTTACAAGGCTATGATTAGGACACATCTTGACCACTGTGTTCAGATTTTGTAACCTGGGTTTCTTGGGGATTAGGAAGTAACAGAGCAGATCCAGAGATGAGTGAAAAAACCTGGTGACAGGTCTATGGGATGTCCCATGTGAGGACAGACTGAAGATAAGAGAGACAAATTTCTTAAAGGGATTCTAGGAGATTGCTACAAAATAAGTTTTTCAATACATGAACAGAGAGAGAGAACTAGGAATAACATCCCTCAAATTGTGTACGAGTGTGATTAGTAAGTGTGTGTGTGTGTGGTGATATATATATATTTTTTGTTTGTTTGTTTGGAGAGTGATTGGAATAGATTGCCATAGGCAGTTGTTAGTGTTTTGACAGGAATGAGTTTAAGACAAGGTATGATAAGTATTGTGTAAATAACTGTTAGTGTAGGTCTCCTGTGATCAATCTTATGACGCCCTGGAAATACCCATAGATAGAAATCTTTTTCTTTCATCAATGTGCATCTTTTCAGAAAGAGAAATTTCTTACCAAACAATTTATAAGGTAAAATGCTCGTTTCATGAGTAGGTATGTTGAGTCATACATGAGTGGTTGGTTGGTTGGTTACATTATAGTATATTTGGAAGAGATTTGGGAAAGGAGGAACTTGTTCACATTGCATTTGATGGCCTATTCATTGGAGTTAAACTGTGAAGGGATGTTGGACAGTAGCTGCACATAGTTCAATGGATTTAGTATAAACAAGGAATTTTTGATGAAAATTTACCTATGGATATATTTATAGAAAATGCATGCACTAGGTACAGTACTAAATGCACATGCAAGAATGATTGGATAAGCGATGAGTCGTTAATCATTTGATTGTTCTATTCTGTATTTTGAGTATTTTAAGAGAGCTCTTGGGGACACCTCCCAGATGTGCAAGCAGTTCTAGATGAATGGATTTGCAATTTATATAGGGTTAATTGCTGTTCAGAGGTAAAGAAATGCCTCAAATGATAGAGGAATCTTAGGTTTTTGGATGGTGAGGAGGGAATGGTTCTAATACATTTATGCTGAGAAAGTCTTCATGGCAAGGTAATCCCAAGTAGAGATTTCATCTTGTTTAGAGATTTGGGTGTTGTGAAAGTTAAATCTAGAATTTTTTTTTTTTTTAAATGGGAAATAAGGTAGAATTTATGCAGGTATTGAATAGGGTAAAGATAGGGAACTGTCCACCATCATGTGCAGTGGGCATCCATAAACTGGCAACTTAGTTGCAGAAATTATGGGACACACTAAATGATGAGAGCTTCTTAATGTGCTGTTTGCCACACTCATTTGAAAGCCTTGGAAATACAGGGTGTTCGGGATAAATTTGACATATTTATAATTAATTATATTTTTCCGTAAGTTACATGTATTAACACACACTTCTCTTCATTTAAAAGTTTGGACCCTTCTTCATTCATATACAAGATGTCAGAAAGGATGGATAGCTGGAACCCACCTGAATCATGGAAGAGAATAACTTGTATCATGATGATTCGTGCCCGCCATCAAAATAAGGATATTACGACTGCTGCCCAATGCTCCCTGAATACAGTAAAAACAATCAGGCATGAACTAGAGACTTGCAATGGTGACTACGAGGATGTAGCAAGAAGAAAGATCCCTAGCAGACGATCTGATTGCGTTCGTACAGCAGAATTCCTCGCAAATCTGCAGGAACAGGTGTTGAAGAACCCTGGCATTGGAATTCGGGCTTTGTTCGTGGAGTTGCTAACTGTAGTCAAGCCCTGGATAACAAGGGTAGCCAATGGTAGGCCATATGTATGGCAGCAGGATTCGGCCCCTTGCCACACCTCTGGGAAAAGTCAAAAATGGTTGTCTGAAAATTTCTACGACTTCACCAGTCCAAATGTTTGGCCTCCAAACTCCCCAGACCTTAACCCCATGGATTATTTTGTATGGGGCACAGTTGAAAAAGACACCAATTGCACTTCCAGTAATACAAAAGCCCAGTTAATGGATAAAATTAAAACAGTTTTTGCGGCCCTTCCCAGGGAGACTGTAGCATCAGCTTGTTCGAGGTTCCGAAGCAGAATTGAAGCTGTGATCGATGCTAATGGTGGTTATTTTGAGTAAATCTTGTTGATAGTATTGTAATTAACTCTGCCTGTAATGTTTTTTTGTCAATTCATTAAATTTAATAGATACAAAGAAGATTTTCTTTTTCCTTACGAAACTGTCAAATTTATCCCGAACACCCTGTATATAGTGCATCCACTTGAGATTTGTCAAATTTTTTTTAGTATTTATCCAGAGGTGGGTGACATACATGAGCAGATCTCCTGTTTAACAGCACTGGCAGAACATATTGGCAATGTGTTGAAGATTCTCTTCATTACTATGGAGAGAACTGAGGTGAGATAGATTGAGTGACACTTTGATGGTAAGGATCTGTCAACCTTCTTGGGAATAGGTTAAATATGGGCTAATTTACAGGGTATCAAGCAGATGCTAGTGAAGTAAAGAGAGCATAAAGAGGTGACATGGAATAGGAGTCAAATCTTTAGAACAATTACAGGAATGCCATCAGGGCCAGGGGACTTCTTTGGTATCTGATTTGAACAGGATTTTTCTAATAATTTCTTGGTGAAAGATCAAATATACATGAGCAGTTTTTGTAAAATGTTCGTAAATGTCCCAAAGTAAAGAATCTTTATCGAATTGAATAAAATCTTGAAAGTCTAATTTTATCATTGATTAATTTAGATGATTAGCGATAATTTTCCCAATGATACGAATAGCTGGTAATTCGGTGTCCAAAAATAGTAAATGATTATCAATGTCGTACATTTTTGATGAAAATCTCTCAGCTTCTTCACAACTAATAGAGAAAACTTTACTTCCAACAACTCCTGTATCATCGAGTCTTAGTTCCCCATCTTGGCATTTCAGAATATAACAGTCACCAAGGTCCATTTTGTAGTCAACTCTTCTTTGCAAGTAGTTGTTTGGAGTGGTTGGAGGACATTTACCAAAATCATCTATGCAGACATTTAAGGAAAAGTATGATACAGGAGATTTTTCTGTTAATAATGATGCTGAAAGTTTATTTTTCACTTGGTTAGACTAACAAATTTAGTTTAATCCTTTATCCAAGTGTGAGCAAACAAAGTTTGCGCCTGAAAGTATCTTCAGGACTTGGGTAAGGTAGTACAACACCGGGAAACTCGTTGCAAAGGTGGACCAAGGGGACGGGAATTTAGCATCAATGGGGAAATACATGCTTCCATTCTGGAGAGGATTACTGTGATGCATTCAGAGCGTGTGCTTGGGGTGGATGACTGAGAGCAACAATCCAACCACGTGAATAAGGCATAGAAATCTCAATCAACCCACCTGTTGAGAATGGCTTTGTGAGTGTTGCTGAGTGGGGGAAGAGATTAGCATAAGGTTGTAGTCTGAATTTAAGGGAGATACAATGTTCACAGTATATTTGGAGCAATCACTAGTGAGGAAGTGGTCCAGCATGAACAATTGCATAAAGTCATTTGTGACTGCAAATGTCTCAGTAGTATGGTGTATAGAGTACTCTTGATTATTCAGTTTGAAGATTATCTGTGCAAAATTCTTCAATTTTACCAAGTATCTTATAAAATTATGCAGCATAAATATACAAAACATTTGGTTCTTAAAAATGAATGTGTGCCTCGTCCCAATGGTGTTTGCAGAAGCACACGATTGGGAGGTATTTGAGAAGAGCATTTTTCAGTCTGCATCCTAGCTAAAAGAACAGTCTGTGTATTCCTAAGGATCATGAAAATTTAATGACATAATTTTGCCCACTATACTGCTGAAAATGTCTCAAAAACAAGCAAAAATTATGGATTATCTAGTAGGTTATGTACAAATATGCTTAAGAGCCATCATTGTTAAAATTATAGTTGAAAAACAATGTAAAATTTTGATTCTCAGCCATGAAAGGATTAGTATAATTGGTAAGAATCCCCCCCCTTTTTTTTTTAAATATGATTTGGAAAGCTGCTCTAAAGATCTACCTCTATTTTACAAACCACTTCATGAGGCTCCAATAATCAGGGTAATGGTCCCATATGGACAACGAAATTCATCTCCTACCTAAAGACAGTCAGTCATTCATGCCCATAGTGGGATTCAAACAACAGTCTAACCACTCAGCCAACCAGACCAGCATGCCTTAAGAAGTTACTAAATGAAATGAGAAGTGACAGAACAATGATAAAAAAGTTTCAAGAGGAATGCAGTCAGAAGTACATATCAATTCTTTGAAGTAGAAAAAGCCATCAACCACCTAAAATATGGAAAAGACAGATGTAACAGATGATATTCAACTAAAAATGCTTAAATATGGATGTATAAATTTTTGGTAGCTGCACTGCACAATTCAGAAGATTGACTTCAGACAACTACAGTTGAACTTTCATAGTACCCACATATATATATATATATAATATGTGTGTGTGTGTGTGCTTGGGAAAAAAAAAAAAGAGAAATGAATCCGAATGTGAGAATTTCAGAGGAATTTCTCTCCAGATTTGTCCACGTGAGATTATATCTTGAAATACATAGTGATATGAGGTGTAAGTCAGTAATTAGAATTGAAGAAGGTACCACTATTGTTCATCATCTAAGTGGATTACATCATGAAGTGGCATTAGGCCCGATATCAAAACTGGAGATGTTAATCTTAACTCTTTCTCCTTTGTATAGATGTTTTACTCTTAAAATCTGATATAAGTCTGCAGAATTCCTTAACTCAACTCTATAACTGCTATAACAAATTTGGTATGAACACCAGCAAATAAAAACAGAGACCATGAAAATAGGCATGAATGTTGAAAACATCAACTGCATCTTGATTGAGAAAACTACAGAACATTTCAGCTATTTTGGCACAGTTTTTAGTGAAGATGGCAAAAATTAAATATGAAATAGACAACAAAATAAGCAAAGATGGTATGGAGTCAACTGAATATATTTATATGCAATGTATATTTTAAACAAAACACTAAAGTAGCTGTATACAAGGCAGTGTCTAAACCAATTTCAACTTAGGGATGTGATAGCTAGGTTAAAATTAATCAGACTGGAGACCACAGATATTAGAGTTTTGAGAAAAATTAGAGAAATAAAGAGATGACAGAATCATATTAAAAATGAAGCTATTAGGAAAGGACTTGACATTGTTAGTATTCAGGGATATGAGAGCAGAGCTAATCTCAAGTAGCATGGTCACGTAGAACTGGAGAAGAAATCTTAGTAAAACTGGTGTTTGAAAGAATGAAAATAACCAAGAGGAAGACCATCCACCTAGATTCACAGAATCTAGGTGGATTGATGCAGTTCGAAGTGCCTTAAAAGATAAACATTTAAGATCTGATGATACTGCAGTTCTGACAAATAACACTAATTTGGTGGGAAACTGTTGACAGGAAGTTAGTTCTACATAATTATTATTATTATTATTATGTAGAACTAACACAGCATAGAGGGTCATAGCAGAATCGTTCATGTCACAACTGATGATACTTCATGTCACAACCCCTCGGCTTGTTTACAAGCCATGAATTCTGCTACCAGAGATCTACAGTATAGCATAGTGCAATACAGTCTTCTAGTTTTCTACAGTTTTATAGTGCTTCTAGCATCTTCTTTATCAGAGACACAATTACTAAAACTCATTGCCTCTTATGGGAACTGACCCTGACAATCATCTCGCACAATACCGAGGGTCTCTACTGTGTAAAAGAAGATCTTATTGCAAAAATGTGTAAAGAATAAAAATGTGATATTTTATGTCTACAGGAGAGACACAAAGGACCTCAACAAGCCAGACCTAAAATTGCTGGAATGAAGCTCATAAAAGAAATACCGCATGAAAAGTATGTAAGTGCTATTTTCACTCGGCAGGAACTCCAGGTTACAGGATGCCTAACCACAAACTAAAATAATATAGAAATCCTTGAAATAGATGTGGGTAACATCAGTGTTTTCTCAGTATATAAACCACATAGTATAACCTTTGCTTTTGAAATATCCCAGTATTTGACACAAAGGAAATTGCTATTATTATAGGTGGCTTTAATAGTGATAGCACACAGTGGGGTTATAGTGAAACAAATCAGGATGGAGAGTTAGTTGAACAGTAGGCTGAAAGTAATCAAATGCCTTATACACGATCCTAAACAGCCATCATCATTTAACAGTGGAAGATGGAAAAGAGGTTATAACCCAGATCTTGGATTTGTTAGTAATAGAATAGCTAATCTGTACACTAAACAGGTACTTGCACCAATCCCAAGTTCACAACATAGACCAATAATGCTGCAAGTTTTCCACCAGTCCGACTTAAGGAGATCCCACTAAGAAGATGCTTTAATTTTACTCAAGAGAATTAGACATAAACCTGACCAACATTTCACTCAGACCAGAAAATTATGTAAAGTTCATCAAAGCTATTAGATGGTCTGCTACCAGACCATCTTAAAGCTTAGATATGAAGATATCTAAAAGCTTACATATGAAGCACATTAGCAGGAAAGTTGGCTCTTACTCAAAAATTATCTGGTGACTCCACAACAGCAGCAACCGAAGTTAATATAAATGCAAACCAAATTGCAACTCGGCTATCTCTGAATGGTAAACCAAGTACCGAAGGCAAAATACCTAAAGATTATATTAAAAAAGTTAGGGATTCAGAAAATAATCTCTTTGAAGTACCATTTACTAAAGAGGACCTAGAAAATGCCCTAAAAGAGTTAAAACCAGGAAAAGCTGCTGGTATAGATGATATCAGAAATGAGATACTAAGGAATCTGGGAGAAAAGGCAACAGAGTGGTTGTTAGAATTTTTCAACTTTTGTTGGAAATTCATATGGAGGCAAACGAAAGTAATACTTATCCTGAAACCAGGTAAACCTGCTGAGGACCCAAAGAGCTACAGGCCTATAGCTCTCCTATGCACAACACTGAAGCTCTATGAGAGTTAATCTTGCTTGCTTCTGAACAGACTAAGTTCAGAAATAGAGAAAGTGCTGATAAAAGAACAGACAGGATTTAGAACAGGACGATCAAGCACTGGACAAGTATTAAACTTAACACAGTTTATTGAGGATGACTTTGAAAGGGGGGGTTAACAACAGGAGCTGTATTTATAGATTTGACAGCAGTATATGACACACTAAATATTAGAAAGCTTATAGTCAAAATTTACAGCATGGCAAACATCTATTGGTCAGTGGAGATATTTAGGTCGCTGCTGTTCAGCAGGAGATTCTTTGTTGATTTCAAGGAAAAAAGAGCAGATGTAGTATCCAGAAAAATGGTCTACCTCAGGGAAGTGTGCTATCTCCCCTCTTCAATATATATACTAATGACCAACCTATAAACTCAGTCAAGAACATTTTTATATGCAGATAACTGGGCAATAGCTTATCAAGCAAAATACCTGGATGACATTGAGAAGCAGCTCACACAAGAGCTAGAAGCCCTTACAGTTTACTATAAGGAAAACCAGCTGAAACCAAATCCCAGTAAAACCCAAATGTGTGTTTTCCATCTCAATAATTGGGAGACAAGGAGAGAGTTGAATATAGAATGGAATGGTGTGAAACTGGTCAATTATCCATATCTAACTTACTGAGGTGTTATCCTAGCTAGGACCTTAAGTTATAAGTGAGACATAGAGAAGATAGCAACTAAAACTCAAACACATAATAATATTCTGCGCCGATTAATATCTCGGTGGGGTGCAAATACACAAGTACTGCACACCTCTGCTTCTCGACAGCTGAGTATGCTAGCCCTGGTTAGGAAAGATCATCACGTCAAAATTATTGATAAGGTTCTTAATGAAACATGTCGGCACGTTACCGGCTGCCTTAAGCCTACAAAAATTGACCATCTATACTCACTGTCTGGTATTGCACCTCCTCACATCAGAAGGACTACACAGAATAGATATGAGCAGAAACAACAACTAAATGATGAATAGTATTCTTTGTATGGACATGTTGCAGTACATAAGCTAAAATCAAGTAAAAGTTTTATTCCCTCAGTGGAACCGTTGGTTGATTCCATAAAAGCTACAAGTTCAACAATGTGGCAAGAACAATCTCTAGAGGCTCTGAACTTAAACGAATCTCTTCCTTCTGACTTACACCTAGACTGGCAAAGATGAAAGACATTGAATAGACTTCGTTCCGGAATGAGCAGAACAAAGCAGAATATGGCCAGATGGTGCCACACAGACAATGACAGCTGCTAATGTGGTGAAACACAAACCATGGATCATCTTTTGCAATGCTGCTTAATAGACGTTAATATATGTACCCGAGAAGATTTAATGCAATGTAATGAAACAGCTTTAAAGTATATTAGTCACTGGATGAGTGAAATTTGATATTTTATGTTTTTGCTTAATATTCATGTAAGTGGCATTTTTGTCTTTTAATGTATGCTTTTAATAATTTATATGTATGCTCTTACATTTTCGGTAGTTTGCACACGAAATTATTATTATTATTATGTGACACCTCCAGGGAGTCCAAAGACTCATCGAGGGAGTGTGTGCCAACAGCATCGACAATTGATCCTTCTAACTACTATCTGTGCTCAAACTTGTTTAACTTTTTGCTTGAGCCATTAGTAGCAGAGGCTCTACCAATCGACCAACCTTTGCTGTCAAAATAAATAAATTATTATGTGGCACCTCCAAGGACTCGCAGGAGGGCACAATACTACAGTTACCATCTCCCTTACTCCAAATACGTGACACCCATCAACACACACCACCACTAGTATATGCTCAAGAAGGTACACTTCCCTTCGTGCATAGTTGCATTTAAAGTTGTATCTTGTCAAGAAATCATTGCCCAGAATTAGTTTTATGTGTCGGAGAGACGTTCTGAATAGAACCAGAAACTCATGCCAAGCACACAGCTTGAACTCTGGGAAGTAAACTTTCAGACATACAGACTTTGTGACATGCGTTATCGAGGTTGAGACTCCATAAATTTTCACCGAGTCTTTGAGGTTTGTGACCTCGCTCTTCATATAAGGTTCTTCCACATCAGTTGGTAAAGTGGAATGTTGGTAAAGGGCAGTGTCTGTGGAAGATATTCCACAGACACTGCCCTTTACCAACATTCCACACGAACGCGCTCTCATTCTTTGCTCCTTGCTCCAGGTCCTAATCATACATATGAGACCTAGAGTCCTTGTTTAGATTTCTATTAGAGTGCCTCCTTTTGCTAAAACAATTTTGGGCAAGGTGCCCAATCTTATTACATTTGTAGCAGCTGGGAGGCTCTCTCCTGTCCTGCTGCTCACTGTTTTGTCTAGAATTTGATGGGAACTCCTCAGTCTCATTGGAGGTTATCTCTGCTAGTTTCTGCATAACTATATCCAGTTTAACAAGGAGGGGCTTCTGTAATTTTTCTATCTCCTCTCTGATTATCCTTGTGGTATCTTCAGTCATGAGGCCACTAGTCTTTAGGGAACCTTTAGCAACAAGGTTCCCATTTGTCTCATCATGTCGTCCAATCTTTCTATGATTGGTTTTTGAAGAAGTTCAACTTCTTGCTTAACAATTGATCGTACATTACATATCTCGGAGAAGGCTTCTGTCAGTTTATTGATTGCTTCGCTGCAGGCACCCTCATTCACCCTTCTTACTCTTTGACTTTTCCTTGCATTCTCTTTCGCGTTCGTGCTGCCTGAATAGACTGCAATCATCAACTAAGTTGACAAGACCAGGAACAGTTGTGGGACGGATATCTCCAAGCATTAGTTCCCGTTCCTTGACTGCATTATAACAGTAGTCTAGATTCAATATATATATTTTTTTTTCTCTAGAACCGAAACCTACTTGCTTGTGAAAAGAAATAATATATATATATATATCTTAATTCACAATCCTGTCGGCTGCACCACTTATGTTGTGTCCCAATCTCTTAAACTGAAAATTTTGTGTTCTGACTTTCTATCTTCCCTAAAGAGTCACGTGGTACCTTCAAGACACAAAGGGATTGCCTCAGAAGTGAGCCAAAGCCTAAGTGGCAAAGTTCTTGATATCTATCTTCTCATAGAGTTTCTAGGAATATTTATTTTTTTTCTGTGCCACCTAAAACAGTTACAATAAGTAAAGTTATCTTAACGAAGAAGAGTGATTTCAAGATGTACACAAGTGACTAATGTTTTTGGTCGTGACCCACAATGTAACTTATTACATAGACAAAAGAAATTTTATCGTTACCATACACTAAGGCTTTTCATACTCGTTCCTTCAATTTGGACTGCCTTCCTTTGGTCGGTCTTCCTTTTTGTTTACTTAGACGATTAGGTACCTTGGATTCTCCGATCATTCTGTAATCTCACACGATTCTGGCATAACTGTGGCATAGGACGATTTCTCCTTCAAGCTGAGTGTTTCCAAGGACTGCTAAAACTCTAGCATTGATGTACTCCTTCATTATACGGTCAGGAGCCTAAAACATCGCCAGCACGTGGATGGCATTTCCTGCTATCGTTGACCGGACTTTGAACATAGCTTACTGCTCTTCCCAGTCCGAGCACTCCGGGAGAGAGCCTCTCCTCCATGCAACTTTCTATCTGCCAGACGACCTCTGACCACCAGCCAAGGGAAGAAAAAATATATGAGAGCGATGCGGGGGGGTGTCCTAACTCTTTTAATACTATCTCCCCTACCAGTAATTACTGTAACCTTTGTAACACACCCAATGCGTAGCACTTCGCCCACGTGAGTCTCACTTCATACTGTTTGTTTCCGATTTTCTTCTGACCCTGCTCCGACACGTGCGGTGAGCATGCAATTGCCTGAAGCCATCTCTCCTTCTGTTGGCACACCTTTGTTCACAATATTTTATGCAAGTCGTTCCTCAGACAAGTATTGTAAATTTTAGGACATCTTTGTTCAATTTATACATTATTAACAGCCTTGAAAATCAAAAAATTATTATTTCCTCTAACAAATTACAATATCTTTCCTTTATGCTAACAATTTTATTTTATATCACATGTATATAGCACATATTTAGAAGACAAGCATATTTTTTATATTTCTTATAGGGTATTAGCTCTGTTAAACAATGATAAGTGGAATCTTAATATTCTAACTTATCAAGGTTTAACAATACACACACGAGGGTGGTCCGAAAAGTTCTAGGCTTCGACCATAGATTATTATTATGGGCAATTTCAAGGAGTCCATAGACTCATCGAGGGAGGCCCTAAACATCATGACAAGAACAACTATTCAACATCCACACAGTGTCCATTATACTTTGCCTTGAACTCATTCACAGTCATGGCACCCACAACAGACTCTGGCAACTTATTCCATTCATTCACCACTCTCGAAGTAAAAAACCTAGTTCTAACACCCTTTCTAACTGCACTCTTGCCCAGTTTCCATGGATGGCCCATAGTCCTCCCACCACCAGTCCTGTTCTGAAAAATATCCTCTGAATTAATCTTATAGGAACCCTTCAGTAATTTGAATGTCTCAATCATATCATCCCTTTTCTGCCATCAACCCACAAATCTTCATCCTGTTCTCATAAGGTACATTCCATAGACCTGCTATCAGTCACTCGTCTCCGGATCCTTTCCACCTCCTCCCCATCAAGAAGTAACCCTGGCACCCAGATCTGGGTACAGTAATCAAGATGGGGTCTTATCAAGGCTCGATACAGAGGAACAATAACTTGGTTGTCTCTGCTCATCAACGTATTCTTCAGTAACCAAGTGACTTGATGTGCTGATTTAGTAACTTTTGCAATGTGCCCTCTAAACTTCAACTCCCTATCCACCAACACTCCCAAATCCCTGTCCTCGTCAATCACCTGAAGTATAGTTCCACCAATGTGGTATACTGCTGCTAATCTTTTCACCCCAAAATGCATAACCTTACACTTTGCCACGTTAAATTGACATCCATTCACCTTAGCCTAGTCCTCCAGTCTATCCAAATCATCCTGCAAAATTTTGACATCATTATGCATTCACTATTGCTCTACCCCAACTTCACATCATCAGCAAGCAAATGAACAGTTCCTCTCAGATCCTTTCCTATATCATTAATGAACAAATTAAATAGTAGTGGTCCAAGAACAGAACCCTGCAGCACACCACTAGTCACAGGCTGTCTTTTGGACTCTACTCCTGAATAAACTGCTCTCTGATATCTCTCCATCAACCACTCTCCTATCCATCTCATCAACCCTATATACATCATCATATGCTGCAGTTTACTGATTAGAATTCCATGTGGTATCCTGTCAAAGGGCTTAGTAAGGTCCAGCAGTATCACTGTAAACCCATTACCTTTATCCAACTCAGCCATCACTGTATTATAAAATGTGAGCAAGTTATTGAGGCATGATCTATCTTCACAAAACATGCTTCCCCCACCCTCCATATCCATTTCCATCTATCCATTCCTGTATTTTTCTTTTGACTACTTTCTTCAAAATCTTGACAACGACTCCTGATATTTCGATCGGTCAGTAATTTGCAACAGCAGTCTTGGAACCTCCTTTATGCAGTGGAACTATTTTCCCCTCTTTCCACTCCCTCAAGATTAACCCAGACCTGAACTCAAACAAAATGGTCAAGGACACTGACAATTCTTTAGTCGCTTCACGTAAGACTTCACGAGCTGGTATACCATCCAATCCCACAGATGTATTCACATTAAGGTTTTGTAATATACTATTCACCTCCATTTCATTCACTTCAATTCCCATATAAGCTGTTGGTTTCTTCATTCTTGCAATATCATCACCTGGATGATATACACTTGCAAAGTGCTCGCTCAGTAATTCCACTATATCAACTGATTCAGTTACCTCCCTACCATTAGCATTCCTTAAAATCATTCTACCATATACATTTTTTCTTTTACTTGCAGCATATCGAAAAAACTGTTTGGGATTCTCTTTGGCTTGCGTGACTAATTTCCTTTCATAATCCGCTTTTGCTTTTCTTACCACGCTTGTTACTCTTCTGACCTATGCTTTATACTGTTCATGGTCATGCAGGTCACCTTTCTCCTTAAATTCCCTCCATAGTTGTTTCTTTTTTTGCAGCTGAAGCTTAATAGTGTTATTTATCCATTTAATCCTCTACTTGATTTACTGTCTGGACTCTGGGTGTACGGTCAGCCATTACGTCCTTGAAACGCTCATTTACTGCTTCCCATGCACTATCAACCTGCACCCCTTGCAATTTTACATGGCATTGCACTTATCCAAGCAATCTCCTAAGCTTGTCATACTTACCAGCCTGGTAATTCCACATGTACCCTTTCTTAATTGAAAATTCCACTCATTTAGCCACCTCCCAGGTCAAGAACTTATGATCATTCTCACCAATTGGTGGCAAAGTGGTCATATTCGATACAGTCAAATTCCCAGATGCAATTACTAGGTTAAGCACTCTCGAACCCCTAGTATATTCCATTACATGCTGTCTCAGATCCCTTAATAACTGCATAAAATCCATTTCCTTCCTTCCATGTGTCCTCTCCTCCTTCCAATCAATGTTACCATAGTTGAAATCCCCCATAATTATTACCCTTCCTCCACTCATTGCATCTATTTGCTTATGCATACTATCTCCACTATCTATTCCATCACCTGGTCTATAGCAGCACCCAATTGTATATGTTGTTCTGCTAGTCTCAATCTCACACCAAATAGCCTCAAATGTGCTCTTTTCACTATCCTGCAGTTCAACTTGTATTCTCCTTGGCTGCAGTTCATCAGCTATCATCAATAACACTTCTTGCCCCATTTTTTTTCTCTCTGTCCCTCCTGAACAGACTATACCACTTCACATTCTATCCCACTAGCAATATCATCTTTTGTCAGCCATGTCTCACTAATGCCAGTAACCTGTGGCCAGGAAGAGCCGACCAAGGCCAAAAATTCTTCCTTCTTGTTCCTAATACTCCTGGCATTAGTATACATGAAGTGCAGAAGACCGTTAGTCCCACCCCTATCTTGATGCCTTATACTAACTGTCCCATTCTGATTTGTTGTCCTTTGTACTAGCTTGGGCATATTATACACATTCTTACACTGAACTGCCTCACTTATGGCTGCATATAGATGGAAACACTATCGGCATGAATTTTTTTTTTCCAAGTTAGTATATCTGTCATAAGCATCCATGTGAAATTGCAAGTTATTCTCTCAAGTAGTTTGTTTTATTCAGCTGTCTGAAACAAAAGTGTTGTCTTATCCCTTGAAATGTATAAAATTGAGTATTGAGCGGTTATAAAATTCTTTGTAAAAGAAGGTTTAACACAAAAAGAAATTCATTTGAAGTTCATAAAAGTTTATGGACACACTTCTCCTTCATTTTCGACAATTAAGAAATGGACTGCCGAGTTTAAAGTGGCTATACCAGCCTTGAAGATGATCCACGTGAAGGACACCTGAAAAGTGTAACACCACCAGAAATCATTGATCAAGCACGATATGGTATTGGATGACCATATCGTGCACTCTTTGAGTACACACCAGAATCCACACAATAGTTACAACAGTGGATAGAAGCTGGTTGTTCAGTGCAAAGAAGACAAGGTCATGGCATTGGTGTTTTGGGATGCTAAAGGCATTTTGTGTATTAATTATCTTGAAAAGGGTAAAACAATAACCGGAGAATATTATTCCGATCTTTTAACCAGTCTAGATGAAAAAATTCGTAATAAAAGACAAGGTTTGCAGAAGACAAAATTATCTTTCATCAGGACAATGCACCTGCCCACAAAGGTGTTTTGGCAATGGGAAAATTAAGGGATCTGCACTATGAATTGTTGAAACAATTCATAGTGCAGATTCCACCCTATTACCCAGATTTGGCTCTCTCTCTGACTTCTATCTCTTCCTAAAACTGTTCCTCGCTTTAGAACCATTACAGGGACGGGATAATTGGGTGAATCAGGGAAGAATATTTCCACTGAAATATTCTTTCCTGATTTTTCTATTACTACCTTACATGAGTTGCTTATCTCTCAGAAGTTGTCTCTAAGACAGTTTCATATTATTTTCACATTGATAACCACAGAGAGCCAAAAATTCTTTATATTGTGAAGAATTTTTTTGCTCTCCGTGGTGGCTGTTGCAGTTATACATATGAAGTTATTTTTGTTGAATGGGGCTGACTTTCTTATGCATTCTTACTAATTCTCTATCCTTCTCAAAATTTGTTTCCTATCAGTAAAGATGTCCATGAAGTTTGCTGACAGAAAATATCATGGAAACTGAAGCATAGGATCTTCCTTTCTTGATACTCTGAGAGGACTAAAGGAAGAATAATTGATAAGCACTGCATCTAAGTGCTTAGATCATTTAAGAAATTTTTGGAATTCCTTTACCGAATGTGTACATGGAATGTCCTTGTACAGATGTGGTAGAAAACTCGAATTATTAACTCTCAGCACTACCAAATGCCTCTCAAATGCTCTTGCTGTGTATTCGGGAGGCATTTATTTGCTTCAGGAATAATTAATGGATGATATAATTAACATTTCACTGTTATTATGTAACCATCCATTTATTTTTCTGGAGAAACTTATGGAGATCTCAGATTCATGATTGATTTTTGACCTCTTCATATGACTAAGTAATGTCAAAGTTGGACCTGAATGACTACTACCAGGTAACTTTGAGAAAAAATAATAAACATTATTTTGCCTTTTCTACACTTTATTCTGGGTATGACAACCAGATAACCTCATGGTGCAAAGAACTCAGCAGAGTCTTTTTAGGCACTAATGAATTTAGTTATCTGGATTTCTAGGAACCAGTATTCTAGTACATCAAGATTCTTTATGATTCTTGATTTATTCAGTATTGAAAATCACATACTAAACTAATGAAGGTGTAATTCAGAAAATTCATGAAGCAAAACTGAAATTAAATACTTCAAAATGTAAGCTATTTTTTCATAAAGTAAATGAAATCAAACATGTTAGACACAGGTTATTAGACCTGACAAAAAAAAATATCATGATGATTATTTTTCTAAGTAACTAACCTTACTAATTTTAGGAAAATTAAAATATTATAGGCATTTTATCCCAACCCAATTGTTCAGTCTACCTCCATCCTCTTACTTTACAAAAAAAAAAAAAAAAGCAAAGTTTTCTCTTGAAGAAACATGCAACAGAAAGACACTGATGAACCTGCCTATTTCAATTCACCCTAAGTATGAATTAAAATTTATTATTTTGTTTGAACTTACGCTTCACAAAAGTGCATAGTTGCTGTGGTGGAGCAATTTGAAGGTAAATCGAAGCCTGTAGTATTCCTTTGTTGGAAGCTTAGTGGTTCAGAGTGGAATTCTAAGAGAGGAAGTATTGGCTCTAATTTATCCACTTAAGAAAACTGAAGAATTTATTATATAGCTAGCATATCAAGTCAGAACATAACCTCTGGCAGTTTTAAAAATATCAAGGATAACAACCAAAGAATGACCAGATGGATTTTGTAAGCTCAAGATTGACATAAGAGTGTCCTAGTCACCTGATACAAAATATAGATTACACTTTCTTTCTAGAGCTGACATGAATGATGCGAACAGGCATGATGCTACAAACAGTGTAGATCTTTTTCATTTTAAAGCTGGTAAGACACACTGGGACCTTATCCAAGTCCCTGATTAAACAAAAACACAAAATTCAAAAGTGGAATATTGATTCAATCAAGACTGCTCAGCATAAAGGTTTATTCTGGACTCCTATATGAAGTACAGATTTCAAATACAACCACTTGTACTGTACTTGTGTTCAATGAAATTTGATCCTACTTGATTCTTCTTGAATGAAGAACTGTTGTGCATAAAGGACAAAAGAAATATGATCAAATTACAGAGTGGTGGCTCCTTTTGAGATGATCCTGTGATATAAGTTAATATCATTCATTAAATGATGATGTCATCTTGGGTTTGAGAAAAGCTTAAAGCATATTAAAAACTTCAGAAAAATTGCATCCCCTGCAAAATTTGAAATTTCCAGGGAATTTTTTACATTAAGCAATTCTCTATCTTTAAACATGCCAGAATAGTTCATAAAAAAAAAAAACACTCATGGGTAGTTTTTATGGTGATATTAAGACATTCATTCAGTGCTCTTTTTCTTGAAAACTAAAAAAACCCTTTTCAAGGAAAAGCTCCTTTTTCAAGTAGTGCAAATGTCTGCAAGATCCTTTTCAGCATGTCGCAGCTGATGTGTTGGGACCTTTTGAAAAACTAACAAATGATTTTCACTTGTTGATGTTGACCTGGTATACTGAACTTTTGCTGTTCAGAATTATAAAACTTTAGCTGTGTGTTTTGTTGATGGTATAATTTGTATAGCTGTCCAGAAACACTTCTGACAGAATGCTACAGATTTGTAAGTTTTTTTTAATGTCACAAAATTATTTGCAACTGCTTATAAATCTTCATGCAATGGACTGTGTGAGAGAACAAACAAGCCACAACAACATTTTCAACCCCAGCATATGGCAAAGTAAAAGACTGGAACTTGCATTTATGTGGTGTCCTCGTTGCTACACTACACTACTCTCCAGTTCTGACATCAAAAAGAAGCATTGTTTGGATTTGACATTTTATTTTCTAATGACTTGCATTCTGATTATGTAAATACTGGATTTTAGGACATTTAATATTTGTTAATTGTAATAGAAAAATTTGATACCACTGGAGTCTGTTATTAAGAATGTTACTGTATGCATGAGAAGATTAGATAGTCAAAAGAAAGATTGTTGGGAGTAGGCGATTATGTGTTACTTCAAGAAAGACATGATGGGAGAAATAAAAGAAAACTGGATGTAAGAGCAACTGAACTACATAGAATTTCAGGAAAATGTCTCCACTAACAAAAGTGTAGATGATAAACATCCAGATTTTTTATTATAGCATCAGGCAGACTTAATCAAGTATTATGGTAAGGTACAGCCAGAGCCAACGCTAGGGTCTTTGCTGCCCGCATGCAGTTTCTATCCAAGCGTGCCTGTAACGATCCGGGAGTGTGTGGTTCTTTTACGATAATAAAAATTTTAATTATTTGAAATTTCTTAAATAAATTTTGACAGAACAGCCACACGTTGGTTCGCTAAATGTAATGAACCGGGGGTGTTGACTAGGCAGGATAATCATTAAAAACCTTCAGAACTATTCAAAAAATTCTCAAAAGTTAAAGCAAATTTTGATAAAGCCACTTCACTTTAATCGTTGAATATAATGATGCAGGGATTATAGCCTTCTCACCAACCCGAATCGCTAACAAAATTAAAATGAATTTTAAAGTTAAAATTTATTTTTATACACTCAGGGGCTCACTTTAGTGAGTACGGGTGTAGCAAACCCGAGGTACCTGATGCTGGACCATGCCTTACTTCATGTAATATAAATCTGTTATATTATCTGTAGACTAGTCCCTCCTCTTCCTCCCTTGATTCTTTCTTTCTTCTCTTCTTGCTCCTTCCCAAGAATGCTATTAGAGTATTTGAGGGGAATCTCTCCTATTTTTCTGTGTCATTTCGTCTTGTGCTAACAGGACATTATCAAACACTAACATGATCAGGCCATCAAAAAATGTTCATACCGCATCGTCTGTCGTGCGGGTTACCAAGGGACGCATTCGAGTTTTAGGCAGAGGGACCCGTTCGAAAAATATGTTACAGTCTCCCTTGGACACCACTCCTCAGCACTCTGCTAGAGGAAATTTCATCAATGGGCCCGCTACCCATTTGGGGAGGTGTTTAGGGGCAGTGCAAAGAAATGGTTCTGCAAAAGGATGGAAATGGCAACGACAACAGCACCAGACTATGGCTTTAGGCAACTGGAACATCTTCTCTCCTACAGGAAAGGAGTTGGAACTGGTTGAGGAAGCCAAGCGCTACTGGCTAGACTTAGTCGGGCTTTCTTCAACCAAGAGGAGAGGCTCTGGAACTGTCGACCTGGATAAGGGGTGGAAGCTCTACTACTCTGGTGTGAGCCCGACAATGTCTGCTCAGCCTGGTGTAGGGATACTCACAAGCCCCCAGCTGTCAGACTGTGTTGCTGAGTGGATCCCATTGAGGGGATGGGTATGTGTGTTAAGGCTTCAGATGAAAAACCATGATTTGGCTGTGGTGCAAGCCTATGCACCTAATCAGGGGTCAGAATACTCTGCCTTCCTAGAGGAAGTGGATGATGCTTTTGACTGGGTGCAGACATGGAATCAGTCCTGCTAATGGGTGACTTCAATGCACATGTTGGAACAGATGACCAGACATGGAGGGGTGTGGTTGGGAGGAATGGTGCCCCTGACCTTAATGCGAATGGGCTGAAATTATTGGACTTCAGCTGTACTAACAGCTTGTCCATAATGAATACCTTCTTCCAGCACCAAGAAGTCCATAAGTATACCTGGTACAGGGATACACTAGAACAAAGGTCTCTGATTGACTTCTTTATAGTCTCAGCAGACCTATTTTCCTCAGTGTTGGACGTTCGTGTGAGAAGAGGGGCAGAACTGTCAACTGACCACCACCTTGGTGTGTGCACTATACGGCTTCAGAAACCGGATGCTACCATCAATGCTGGTAGGCCTAAGCAGCTATACCGCATGAAATGGAAGACATTGGAAAATGAGGCCGCGAGGAAGAATTTTGCAGATGACATTTCCTCCAGGTTCAAAGAGATTCCCAAGCATACTGCAGATGTTGAGGAGGAATGGAAGTTGTTTAGAACAGCTGTCACTGCCTCTGCACTCTCATAGTGTGGCAGAAAGCGGCTCGGCGTGGCAATTGGCAGTGAGTAAAGGACACCTTGAAACCAAGAAGTCTGAAAAACTGTGGGCAAAAAAGGAGTCCTATCTAACATGGCTTAGAGTCAGGTCACCTGAGATGCGTTTGCAGTATGCTGAGGCACAAAAAGCTGCTGCTAAGGCAGAGACAGCAAAGCAAAAGGCTTGGGAATCCTTTGGAGAAAGATTAGACTCATCCTATGCAAATGCAAACAAAGTATTCTGGCAGACCATCCGTTGCCTTCGAGGGAGGAATTCGTGCACAGCAAGGGCAATTAAGGCCTCTGATGGTGACTTTTAACAACCAAGAAGGATATCCTCCATAGATGGAGGGAATACTTTGAGAGCCTTCTTAACCCAGGTGGCCCAGCAGTTGTGGACATCCAAGAGGTGCAGATCGGGGCAATGACTAGTCTCACAGCAGAAGACTTCCATTTAGCAATAAAATCGCTAAAATCGGGCAAGGCTGTTGGCAATGATGAAATTCGGCCCGAAATGCTAAAAGCCTTAAATCGAGACGGTGTTCTCTAGCTGACTCGAGTGTGTCAGGCTGCTTGGATATCTGGGCGAGCACTAAAGCAATGGCAGACGGGCATAATAATACCAGTTTTTAAGAAGGGAGACCAGAAGGATTGCAGTAACTATCGTGGCATCTCTCTGCTCAGCCTTCCTGGGAAAGTGTATGCTAAGTGCTTGGAAAGACGGTGCAGGAGCATAGTTGAGTCAAAGTTCCAGGAAGAACAATGTGGCTTTCATCCTGGTAGAAGCACAACTGACCAAATCTTCACTTTAAGGCAAGTCTTTGAGAAATCTTGGGAATATGCCAAGAATGTCTACACATGTTTTGTGGACTTGGAGAAGGCATATGACCGGGTTCCTCAGGATAAGCTTTGGCAAGTAGTACAGGAGTATGGAGTGGATGGTCAACTATTAGCTGCCATCAAGTCCCTGTATGAATGCCCAGAGTTTTGTGTCAGGGTAAACAGCACAAAGTTTGAACCTTTCACAGTCTCTGTTGGCCTCTGCCAAGGGTGTGTTCTCTCACCCCTCCTTTTCATAATATTTATGGATTGGACTGATAGGCACAGCCGAGGCAGTGAGTGTCAGAATTGGAAAATGTAGCATTGGACGTCTGCTTTTTACAGATGACCTCCAGCAGACCCTGGATAGGTTTGTAGCTGTTTATGCAGATGCCGGAATGAAGATCAGTGTGGCTAAAACTGAAACATTTGTGGTCTCAAAACAACCATCCCAGTGCACTCTAAATGTAAGTGGAGTCCCAATGAGGCAGGTGGAGAAGTTTAAATACCTTGGGTCCATATTCACGAATGATGGAAAATGGGACGTAGAGCTAGATACTCGAATTGGCTTAGCAAGCTCAATATTGCAGGAGCTTGGCCGTTCAGTAGTATTGAAGCAGAAGTTAAACCAGAAGGCAAAGCTGGCTGTCTTCAATAGTCTTTGTCCCCATCCTCACCTATGGTCATGAGAGTTGGGTAATGACCAAAAGAATGTGGACACGAATCCAAGTAGCTGAAATGAGGTTCCTTCGAGGGGTTGCGGGGCTGACAAAACTCGACAGTCAGTAGCTCTGCAATTCCGGAAACCCTCAATACTCAACCATTGCTTCTCCGTGATGAGAGATCACAGTTACGTTGGTACGGTCACCTGGTCAGAATGCCACAAGAGAGGCTCCCTCAGCAGGCCCTCTTTGCCAAGCCAGAGGGTGGGAGGCCACGCGGAAGGCCTAGGACTTGCTGGATAGATTATATCCAAAACCTTGGGTGGACACATTTGGGAATCCCACCAGAACACCTGAGCTTGGTGGCAGAGGATCGTGACCATTAGAAGTTCCTCTTGCAGCTGTTGCCCCCACAACCCAATTAGGAAGAGTGGGCCTTGAAGATATATGTATGTATGTTATTTGAACTTTATTTATTTATTTTAGAAATTTATTTGAACTAAAGTTTAAAAAATTCTTGCATTTTACAAGTTACTTGTAAAATGCAAAATAGTAACTTGTAGCAACAATAGTAACATGTAAAAAATTTTTAATAATTTTTATAATTGGAACTATCTTTCAGGAAAATAAAAGAAACTCAAGATAGATGAGAAAATAAGAAAAGAATTCAGAAATAATTAGAACATTTAATATAAGTATTCAAAAAATAACATCTTTACAGAATAACAGAAAAATTAAATTACATAAATATACTTGAAATTTTTTTTATTAAAATTTTAATGTTTTTGATTTCATATTCACAAAATTAGAAATAATGGTCTTAACGTCTAATTCCACACATATATCCTTTTCAATAGCTTAACGCCAAACTAACAAGCCTTTTTTGTAATATACTTGTTAAGCAGGTTTTAATCAAATTTTCAACTTGGAAAAGGAACGTTCACCGCTCGCTACACTAACAGTTAAGGTTAATAGTATTCTTAAAGCAATTGAAAAGTTAGGGAAAGATGAATTATTGGACACAATAAAATTAAGAATATCGAAAGGAATTTTGAATATTTAAATTATCCTTCCGAAAAATATCCCGGAAAGCACATAACTCGTCATATCGTTCTATTGCATTTATGTCTTTATTGTCGCAGTCCTTCAAGAGAATCTCTAAATCGTCACAATTTTTTAGTAAATCTTCGTTATTGATTTGTAGTAATCTATACAAGAAATTAAAATTAATATGTTTTTAGTTGTTCAAAACGTTCTATTAATGAACACATTGCAACGTCTATAAGTGTATAAAACATTCACTCTAAATTTATCTTCTGGCGATTGTGGCGTTCCGTCATGATGCTTGTACTCTAATTGTCGTGTCTTCTTTCGTCGTCGAACTTCCGTACCAGTTTTAAATTCTTGTTCTACATCCACCTCTTCACTCAGTTATTTTGCCGTTTTTATAACTTCTTTAAAATTTGTATCTGATCGATACTCTTGTAAGAATATTTTTAAGTTTTCGATAGATCCTAAAGCAAGTGTAATGTTCATATTTTTGTCTTGAAGCAGTTTACTCAGGGTTTATTTTGTTAAGTAAATCATGCCAAGTTATAAGAGAGCAAATAAATTTGTAGTCCTTTATTTTAGCACATAATTGTGCTTCATGCTGAGTTTATTAAAATTTTCATTATTTAAATTTCAAAAAGTGCAGCATAAATTTCTCCTAACTGATATCGTAGAGGGTGGATTGCATTAATTTTACTTTCCCATCGCGTTTCTGATGGCTGTTTCAATGTTAATTTTTTACGAACTTTAAAATGATTGCCCACCGTTTGTAAGAGAATGAAAAGAAATTGTATATTTCTTGAATAATTGCAAACTAATCGTATCTGCATTCACTTTGGCTGCATCGTTAATGATTAAATTTAGAGTATGAGCAGCACATGGCATGTAAAAAGCTCGAGGATTTTTGTTCAAAAGCAAATTTTGGAGCCCATATTTTTTCCGTTTCATATTTGCCCCATTGTCATACCTTTGACCTCGCATGTCTTCAATGGGAATGTTCCATTTTTCCAGTTGTTCCATTATTGTTGCATAAACCACGTCCTGTGGAATCTGATATATCTGCAAACCTAAAATGTTTTCTCTGATCATGATAATTCCATTGTCACAGGAAACAAAGCGAATAATAATGGTCATTTGTTCTGTTTTACTTGCACCAGGTGTGCAGTCTAAAATTATGGAATAATATTTAGATTTTCGAATTGATGATAAAATTGTATCCCTGATTGCGTTACTTAAAGTTTCCAATATTTCATTTTGACTTTCTTTACTCAAATAGTGTACACTATTGTTTCGTTGTAGGGCCCTTTCAACATGATTTTCCATAATGGGATCAAACATAGTAAACAGTTCGACTAACTTTAAAAAATTGCCATTATTTCTTTCATATAATTTATCAGATGATCTGCAAAAAAGCTAAATTTCGACTACCAAGGAATTTTATAATTTCAATCAAGCGTTCTAAAACACTTGACTTGTTTCTTTTCCATTTCATGCATGCTTTGAGTCTGGAAATCAATAGTAGTTTTGTTTTTTTAAATTTTTATCTAGTTCCTTCCATTTTAAGAAATTTTTCATGTGAGTTAAACTAGTCTCATGTCTATGTGAAGTTGTACTTACATTTTTCCAATAGTTGTAACCTTCAAGACTCAGTAGGTGTGGCAAGTTTGCCAAAAACAGAATTTAAAGTTTCGGAATAAATGAGCCATGTTCTTGGCATGAGCTCCTGTTTTCCATTTTTCTATTATAATACGTGTCGCCAAATTTATGACCATATGTATCTCTGGGATATATTATATTTTTATTTTGAACAGGCCCCATTTCAATTAAAACGACTCGTAATTTTTCATCAACATTTCCCCATTCACCTGGATCTTCTAAATTTACAGACACTAACAATGTGTTAGTTTTGTGGTCAACTACAACTAAATCTTGTTGTAGTTGACTAAATCCTAACTATTTTCACTTAAATCATGTTCAATTATCTTGTTCAATAGTTGCAATAGTACTTTCATGAAAACTGGATGATGTGCACGGTTCTTCAACTCTGATTTCTGATGTATCGAGTTGGCTACAATCTGCATCATAATATTTTAATATTTTAACAAATTTATTAAGAGCCCCAGTTTGTTTCTTAATATCTGACGATTTTGTGCACCGAATAACTTTTTTTTAAATTTTTGATTCCATTTCTATTTTATACCCACAAGAAATTGTTACACAACACGACAAAGAGACGAAATAATAGTCGGCACTGTGCTACTGTCAGTAGCCTACTGAGATACATACCATATGACTGGTTAGCAACAAATATTTTGTACGAACTGATAACTTCTGTGGCTTGATGGATATCAGTCCCGTGGACTCCGATCCCTTCATCGCTATGAATAATTCCCGGTTTAAAGGAAGAAATTTTTGAACACTTGGCTCGCCCTAATTACGGCTGTGTTGAAAGATTTCAATCTGTGATCAGGACCGCCTTTGGGTGTTTATGTTTTCATCTATCTTTTTCATCGTAATCTGATGACTCATGAATGAATAGGTTGGGATGGAGTGATGCCTGAGCAAAGTACTTGGTTGCTATCTGGAGGAGAAATGTAGGTAAGTCTTGCAGGTTTCCATCTTGATGGAGAATAGTGTTCCTTACAAACCACGGGGCATCAAAGATCATTTGGAGGCACTTGGTTTGGATTAATTGTAATCGTTTGATGTTGCTAGGAGAGGTGTGGCTCCATGCTGGCGAACCATAAGTCAGTATAGATCTGATGATTGCTTTGTTTTCTGGACTGACTTTGCTTCTACGGTTGAGTAGAGGGTAGAGCTGACTTATTGCTGAGTTTGCTTTGTTGCAAGCATGAGAGATGTGGGAGTTGAAGTTGAGATGATTATCTAGTTTGATTCCCAGGTATTTTACTTTTTGCCATGGGATATCAGTATTGAACATCGTGATTGCTCCATGATGGTCTGCTTTCTTCCTTGTAAATAGTATGGCTGTACTTTTATCTGCATTAACATCAATTCTCCATAACGAAACCATTTTTCAAGATTCTTTGCTGCATTTTGTAGTCTTTGTGTGGTCAGGTATGGTCTGAGTGATCTGGTCAGTATCGCCATGTCATCTGCATAAAATGCCATGGTGGTTGATGTCATGCTTGGGACGTCTGAGATAAAAATGTTAAAGAGCAACTACAAGAAGTATCACCTGCTGTGATCCTTCTTGTAGTTGATCTGAGCCCACGAAGTTTCACTTGAAATTTTTGGTCTTTTAGGTAAGAGTCCATGATTTGGATGAGGTTTAGTGAGTATTTTGCAGTAATTAGTTTGTGGATGAGGCCTTTGTGCCACACTTTATCGAAGGCCTTCACCACATCCAGGAAGATTGCACCTGTATGCTGCCTCCAGTTAAATCCGATAGTTATGTATTCTATAAGTCTGTGGAGTTGTGCAGTGTGTCAAGTTCAAAAACCAAATTGTTCTTTTGGGATTAGACCTAGATTGTCCGTTTCTCTTTGTAGACGTTTTAGAATTATTTTTTCAGCTATTTTCCCTAGGCCTGACAATAGGCTGATAGGTCTAATTCTGGGGGAACTGAGGTGCTTTTCCTGGTTTGTGGATAAGGATTACATCTGCCTGCTTCCAGCGAGCGTGAAGTAGTTGAGTCTTACCATTGCATTGATGATAGCCACTAGATGCATTATTGTTTTGTGAGGGAGTGCTTTTATACTTTTGTTTGAAATCTGATCAGAACCTGGTGCTTTTCTGTTATTGAGGTTCTTGATGATTTGGTATATTTCATTTGGCGTGGTATAGTTTGAGTTGTCACGGGTGGTAGAACGACGAAGTACATAGCATACTTGCTTGTGGATTTTTTCAATGAAGCGCAAGTCCACACAAGTGTAGTTTGGTTGAAATTGCAGCTCCAGAGAGTCTGCAAAAACTGCTGCTTTTTCATCATCTCGGTAGACTATACCTTTTTCTCCATGTATTGGTTTTATGTTGGGGTGATCGCTGCAAAGGGCTTTAGTCATTTTCCGTAGTGAGTTAACTTCAGTTTTTAAGGAGCTTAGTTTCCTCTCCCATTGCTGATTCTTATGGTCTTTGATTGCATATCGGACTAGGTTTGTTGCCCTGTTAAGCTCTTGTTTATCCTGAGGTGATAATGTTGCATGGTACAGACGTCTAATCCTGTTTTTGTTGCAGATAAGCTTTAGAATCTTCTGGGAGCAGGTTAGTTTGAGCTGGAACAGTAACGGTGGAGGCTGTTGCAAGGCCAGTTTGGATTGTGCTTTCCAGTTTATTGATCGCTATGTCTACTTCTTTGGGTGAGGAGATAGTTGGGACAGGGCCTGTGATGTTGCTGAGAGTTGAGTTGAGCTTCTTGAGATTTATGTAGGATTGTCTGGGGATGGTTTCTGCTTCTCTGCCTAGGCTAAGCAGAACTGGATTGTGGTCGGAGCTAAGATCATTAATAACCTGTAACTGGAATCGGTGTGGGGTGTTCCTGAAAATGGTGATATCCAGCACGTCAGGTTAGCCCAGTGGTCCGTAGTGTGTTGGTTCAACAGGACCTGCTATGGTGATGTTTCTTGTCATAGCGAATTTGTGTAGGCTCATCCCATTATTATTGGTGTTTCTACTGTTCCACGCAGGGTGTTTAGCATTTAGATCTCCCGCCACTATTGTTGCTTCGTTTGTGTTAAGGAGCTGGGAGAGGTCTGAGGCTAGAAGTGATTTGCCTGGAGGGTTGTAGACTGAATATAGTTTTAGACTGCCTGTGTTTTTTGTATGTATTTCAATTCCTGTTTCTTCCAGGTTTGTGGTTGCTGATTTCTTGATCTCATTGTATCTTATGCTTTTTTTAACAAATATTACTTATTTTAATATAACAGTTCCGCTATATTAAAATAAGTAATCCTTATTTATTTTAATATTGATCATTCTAAGAATTTTTTGTTTTTATGATAAAAATTTTGTTTCTTAAAAATTAACCTATGAACCGTTCCCTGGCGGCAGTGCCCACATGCTCTGCATGCCTGCTTCCACCAGCCCTAGGTACAGCAATCCCTCGATTAGTGCGTCATTTTTTTTTCGATACCCAAATTCGATTATTGTGCCTATATACATCTTAAAAATAAATGTTCAGGATTTTAAAAATTTTCGATCTATACATTTTTTATGGCTAACCATTTTAAAAAATCGCTCACAGGATGAAATAATTTAGTTTCCGATTTGAAACAGTTATAAAGTTATTTTTTAATGGCATACTACACTATTTCCATGTACATTATGTTCCAAATTTATGGCCAAAATTTATGTCGTCTGCTTTACATAGCATTTGGCTGATCATATCTTGTGCAATGTTTTCCTTATTTTTTTAATTTAAATTATTTTCCTAACCTTTAATCATAGTAAAAGAATTAGTGAGCAAAAAATAGAAATGTGAAAATTATTCGAAAAGTAATCTGAAATAATTCAATTTTCTGTATTATTGCAAGAAAAACTTGAAATAATACAGAAAATTGAACAAGGCGAGTCCAGAGTAAAGATAGGATGATATAGGAGCCTGTGTAGCTCAATGGATGTGGCGTTTGCACACCACGGCGCTTGGCCACACTAAGGAAGACTTGGTTTCGAGTCTAGTCGGCGACTAGAGGAAATTTTGGCATCAGCATTTAGACCTTTTCTGAATAATTAATTACAGACTATCATTGGTGTCCCCCATCAAATACACACATATACGTTTTTCTTCTCAATAGATGAGTATTGGAATTCTCAGTTTAGAGTCAAGAATGGCGACAGCCTTCAGAAATAAAAAGTTCTTATTTGAATGAACATCAAACGGCATTTTTTTAAAATAAATAAAAGGAGATTTTAATGGATTACAAGAACTTTTGTATGTAGTATAGAAAATTTTAATGATAATTTAAATTAACTTACATTCTCTCCAGAATGGTCTTCTGAATGCCAATAGATATTTCAAAATAGTTGAATTATAACCTTATATCCACAGCACAATGCACAAAAACACGTAGTTGAAAGAACGAAATTTCTGAGAATAACCTGAAAATCAAAATCTAGTTGACTACTTGTGTCCGTTTTGCCAAACAGACTGAAATTCACATGGGGATCATGCTAATGTTTCTTTTCCCATGGTAGTGAGCATAAACTCAACGTGTCTTTTTCATGTGTAATATCCGCCAGCGACCGGTAACTTTCCATCTCTCGATGCGGAGTTTTTGATATGTCCCTCTATTTTTTTATTTTTTATTTTTTTCAAATTGATTGGTTATTTTTCTCTATTTTACTTTTAAAATTCACTTAACTACATATTTAACTGAGTTAACTGAGCAAAATAAATAGATAAATAAATTGTGTGTGAATTTATATTTCCCACACTGTAGATTTTTCATTAGTGTTATCTTAAAGATGTGTCTCATTTCCAGTTGCAAGTTTGTTGTACATAGGTGAGAAGTTGTGTGTTTGGTTTGGAACTCTTTGTTAGCGTTTTCTTATATTTCAAATGAATATTAGCTCTGTATACTTTGTATAGTATACTTTGTTAATTTCTATGTTAACTTTTATTTGACTGAAATATATTTACAATATTGTATTTCTGAATGTAACATACAGAAACTAAATAAAGTGGAAAAAGACTTTTTTTTTAACTTTACTGGATACACAAAACACTACAACACACACAAACATTTTTTTTCTTTCTATCTTGTTCACATTTTCTAAAATAATTAACTACAGGAATATCAGTTTTACTGCTTTTTTTTTCTTTCACGTGATTTTCCCGTGTGACACACACCTGTGAAACTTTATTCATTCTGATCATGTTGCTGTAGTAAAATTAATGCTTACATTTTTATTTTTTCTATCAATACATATAATTCTAATCAGAATAAATGAGCAAAAAAAATGATTTTCCATCTCTGACTATTAATTTTACCTTCGATTCCTTGTGCTCTTAAACTATTTCTGTAACTGAAATTTATTTTATTTTATTTTTCAATTTAAGTTTAAATAACGGATATGAGACAAGGTTTTGAACTCTCTGTTAGCATTTTCTTTTAGAAACTTCTTTTGCCAGCACAACAAATAAATAGCTATTTCTTATTATTTCAAATGAATATTAGCTCTGTAGTATACTTTGTAATTAGTTTAATTCCATATTACCAAGTTCCAATCTTTTAAAACTTTAGACTATGTGGTGTGTTAAGGTGAGCATACAACTCCATGTGTCTTTTTCATCACTGATATCCTCCTTTTTGATGTTTTGTGTGGTCCTTCTGTGTTCTAATGACACCAACATTCTATTAAGAGATTATGAGTATGTGAATGAAATGTTTAGAGAAAAATCAAACAATGTCAATAGGTAGCATTAGACAATTTTTTAAAATAATTAATTACAGGATATCAATTTCCCCTTTTTTTTAATAAAGAAAGAAAGAAAGAAAAATTGTAAAGAAAAATAACATGTTTACCTTCAAATAAATATTTATGATCACAGGAAGCAAGAAATTCATTAGTTTTTCAAAGTTTTGAAATTCATACCCATATTGTTTCCATCATTTGATATCATTTAAATCAATAACAAGTCTGACTATAAAGTATGTTAATGTTTTTGATTTTTCTCTTCCTATGGCGAGCGATATTTGCATGTTGATTCACTTGTTATTCGCACACTACGATAACTTTTTATTTTCTACAGCAAACGTTTTAAGTTTTTGGTAATGTGATGGGTTCAAATATCTACTGTTTCTGTAAAATAACCAAATTCTAACAGTCATACTTAAAGTATGACTTTTTTCCTAGTCTGGTGGAGGTATCTACAGATATAGTTACAAAATTGTCACTTTTCAGGTGAAAATTTCACTAAAAATTCTGACTATTAATTTAATACCTAATTCCTTTTGCTTGCAAGAATTGCCACAGTTTCTTGAAATATTTGAGCTCTTACATGAACAAATAAGACTTTTAATTCACTGAGGGATTTTCAAAAAAAGTCTGGTTAGTTTGTGGCAAGAAATTTCACCAGGAAAAAAAAAAAAAAAAAATATATATATATATATATATATATATATATATATATATATATATATATATATATAAGGTCTTACTTAAATTTGCATAACACACCAACAACACCCATTTTCAACTCTTCCAAAACTAAGATCAGTTCTAATTCACCCAAAACAGGCTCATAACTATCTTCAGTTCCCTGGTGTATATAAGGTAATATGTGATTGTGGGAGGCCATAATATGGCCAGACTGAGAAGTCAATCCTCCTACGGCTAGAGGAACATCAGAAAGACATTTCATATAATAGAGTCAGAGCAAGTGCACTCCCAAGTCACGTCTTATTTTCAATGAACACAAACGATGAAAGCCGCCAACACGGAATTGATTGGGATGCAACATCGAACGTTTATATTTGTCATGATGAAGTGGAACGGCGCATAGTTGAATCCAAAGAAATTGCTCTAGACTCAGGGGCGAATGCTGGTCTTGAAATTCACGCTTGCTCTTATCATTCAGGGAGTGAGAGGTTCGATTAAAGTCGGATTAGTGGAATAATGAATTACTGACCATTTAAAACTATATATTTAAAAATGTATCTACGTTTAATCATACAAATAGAATATCATTTATAAAATAAATGTATCTTTTTCAATTTAGCTACTTGAATACAAATTCTACCGTACAGTTCTTTATGGACTGATCAATAACATCGGCATAAAAAGTTGGTTTTTATGCCAATGTTATTGTAACTTGATTTTCCCAAGCAACACACACTTGAAAAGGCTGGCTGAAGCTCATCGGCTAGAGCTACTTTGACTGCGTATGGCCTTGTGTTGAAGCAACAGAGTGAGAGGACGTGAAATGGCTCTGGGTGCGCATTATGAGGACCGGGAAGCTCCTGCAACCGAGCAAGCCAAGGTAGCTTTGACTAGACGAGCAAGCATCGGCCTTCGATACACAATGCAAAGCTCAATTATTGCCACGCAAGCCTAAGCCGTCTTCTGTCTACAAAAATAAATGCCTAAATGGAAAGCTTATAAATGGATGCATTTATTAACAAATAAATATTACTTCTTGCTCAATTAAGCATGGAGAATTCTCCCCTGCTTAGACTCGTCTCATATCTACAGCAATTTTAGTTATAGTCTACCAGACTCGCATAATTTTGCCATTAGGTACTGGCGTACGTGTGATCTGATACGCTCGCATTTGAATAACAGTGGAACTACAGAACGGACTATAATGACAATTCAAACCTAACAAGTCTGTTGTTATGGTTTTTGAGGCTTTTTAATTTGGTTTAAGTGTTACCACACCTGAAGAAGTCATTTTTGACTAAACATGTTGTGTGCTCCATTAAATTAACTTATCTATTTTCTCGGTTTCAGTCAGTCAAAAAAAACATGAATATATATATATATATTTTTTTTTTTTTCTCCTGCAAATACCTCCAATTCCGTTTATTCCAAGGCTCAGCTTCTCCACCGAGTCGCAGTCTACTTAAACAGAGATACAGTCTGTATATTTTTAAAATGGTGAGAGAAATTAAGTATAAAAAGTAAAATATAAGATTTCGGTGCAGATTATCGTATTTGTTATATTCAAATATTTTTTTGAAATCTACTGATAATTTTGTAGCGTATTTGGTAAATTACTACACTATATGAAAACAAAACACATTTTAAACCAAGATTGTTTATTAATCACAATATAATAACAAAAATGAAAACACAGAAATATGTTCACAGAAACAACTGTCTTCTTAAACTAAGGATATATAAACACTAAATAATAATGAAGAGTTACAGGAGATTTCTCAGAATGATATTATCTATTACAGAATATTAAAATATCATATAACTACCAATCACTTGTAGTTAATAGAAAGAGAATGAAATTAGAAACCATAACATGAATTGTTCGTCAATTAATAAAATCATAAAATGCTATGCAAATTAAGAAACAGCAACAAATTAAGAACAGAATTTATTCATTGTTTGAAAAATCAGATGTTTACTAAATGTTTTATGATTCGATTAATACTTTCAAAATATGAGGCTTTTATTTAGGAAACTCTTTCCGTAAAAACAAACTCTATTTAGAACAGAATCAATGCATTTCTTGGATGATTTACAGTAACATCTGAAAAGAATTCACCCACAGTTAAAATACACTAAAACATTCATTAGCGTAAAAAGGCCATAAAGGTGAACTAAAAATGTACTCTCAACGTTACTAATCCGTGAAAATCATGCGACACGTTAATTAACCAAGATAATATAATCTACTTAAAGCGGAAATTCTTATGACTTTTCAGTTTATGCGTTTTCGAAAAATGTCTGACATAAATTTTTATGCCAGACATTTTCAATTTATGCCAGACTTTTCTCCTTATTTTGTACTATCAAATGCCTTTCCAACTAAGTTATTGTATATTAATTAATAAATCGCTTTCAAATTGGGTGATTGCGATGATTAATAAAAAAATACGAAAGATACATCATGCATAACTAACATCCACTTGAAGTTTTTTTTTTTGAACACTAAAAATGCATTAATATAAATAACCACAGGGTCAGCAAAGATTTTCTGAAAACAATATTAAGTAATAATTAACATAATTAAATTACGATTAAAGATTGCTAAACAGCTGAAAAGAGAAAAGAAATACGTGTATAACTAACATGTACTTGAAGTTTCAAAAATATGATGGTGAATTGCAAATCATAGCATGCATTGTCTAAGATCGGTTCAATGATGAATTGTTCAGATTTAAAATCTAATCGATATTTAACAATCACAGCAACAAAATCAAAACTAATTCTTTTTTGTTTGAAAGATCAGATGATTACCAAATATTTTACTATTCTATAAGTATTTTCAAAATATGAAGCTTTAATTTCAGAACCTGTTCAGAAAAATGACGTGATGTAGAACACATCACGTCATTTTTCTGAACATTTGATTCTGAGCATTTGATGGTTTTCTAAATTGAGTCATTTAATTTTGAATATGTCTACAGTTAAAATATAATGAAAGAGAATTGGTTGGAATAAAACGAGTTAATTTATTGATGATGGAACACACCAATTACATATAATTCGCGACGGAATTGTATTTTGTAAGACTATGAAGGGATTCTCTTCATTTGAATTCAAAACATCCTACTGATTTTCCATAGTAGAGAACGTTGCTGAATGGAAAATCAGAAATTTTCCAGTTTGAATTTTAATAGCAAAACATTTAATTCCTGTTTAGAAGTAAAATGATTTATCGCAAACAAAGGACAAAACATCTGGAGAGATGAAATATGCGATCAAAATAAACATAGAAGGCGTTCATTGGTACACGTGCATGTAGGTAACCAGATCTGATTTACAAGGTTTCTGAACATATACAAGCAAATGGCTTATGCAAAGTATAGTATGAAAACGAAGCGTGATATTCCGGCTCCAATTCTACCGAAATATTTCTTATCATAATAATTTCTTTAACATTTTACACCTTATCATAATAACATCTATTTTTTTTGCAATCCTTCATATGTTGCGCATAAGAATCATGTATGCTGAGGATGTATTAAGAAATGTATTTTCAAGTTACTCACCAGTGAAAGTAACGCAACAAGATACAAAAGAGAAAATAGCCAATCTCAAGTGAATATTATTGTTTTCTGTTTATATATTTGGGAAAAACTTTGCCATAAACGTTCACACGAATTCTCTCCAGATTTTGAACTCATAAATGCCTTTCCAACTAATCTGTTCATGAAAACTTTTCCATCATGAAATACTTTCTTATTAGAAATCTTTTGAGAAAAATTAAACGCAGCAAGGCAAGAGTTTATGAACTGATAGATCGCTTTAGGATTTACTAGCTAGTCAAAACAATACACCTCATACATCAGAGAAAGACGGATTTTACTGAGTTTGAACCAGAAAATGGTTTTCCAAGTCGCATGATGTCGATAATGATTTACTGCAAATTTCACATTTCTCCTGAATGTGAACTTACCAATGGATTCAAGATTACACTCAGAAAATAACTTGCCAGTATCTAACAATATAATCATTTTCTCTGATTATGGATAATGATCTTTTGTTCAGGTTGGATGAATGTGAATATGCCTTTGCACAAAACTCAAAAGATCCTAGTATTTCTTCAGTGTGAACTCTTAAGTGGGATTTCTAGTGGCTTGTTCGAGGAAATGCCTTCCCACAAGTTTAACTGGGAACGGTTATTCTTGTGTGAACTAACAAATGGGTTTTCAAGTTGTACGACTGTGAAAATGCCATCCCACAAGTTTCACATCAGAATGGTTTTCTTTAGTGTAAATTAGCAAATGGATTTCTAAATCCCTTGAATGTGAAAATGCAAATATCTCCAATAACATACATTTATTCCTAGGCTCAGCTTCTCAACAACGTCACAGTCTACAGTCTAATAAAACGTAGATACAGTTTGTATATTTTCTTTATTGTGAACTATCAAAAGGGTTTTCAAGTTCCATGAATGTGAAAATGACTTCCCACAAATTTCACATGGGAATGGCCTTTCTTGAGTATGTACTAATAAATGAGATTTCAAGTGACTTCTCTGTGAAAATGCTTTCTCACAAATTTCACAGGAGAATGGTATTTCTGCGGTGTGAACTAAGAAATGGGTTTTCAAGTTGATAGACTGTGAAAATGCCTGACCACAAGTTTCACATGAGAATGGTTTTTCTTGCGTATGTACTAATAAATGAGATTTCAAGTGACTTTTCTGTGAAAATGTTTTCCCACAAATTTCACGAGAATGGTTTTTCTTGAGTGTGAACTAGCAAATGGGTTTTCAAGTTCCTTGAATGTGAAAATACCTTCCCACAAGTTTCACAAGGGAATGATTTTTCTTTAGTATGTACTACTAAATGGGATTTCAAATGACATCTCTGTGAAAATGCCTTTCCACAAATTTCACACGGGAATGGTCTTTGTTGAGTGAGAACTAACAAATGTCTTTTCAATTTACTTGATATGGAAAAGGCTTTGCCACACGTTGCACAAGAGCAAGACTTCTTACTCTTAAGGAATAAGTGATTTTTAATAGTACATGGTTTTGTAAATGTCTTACCAGAAATGTCATAAGATATTTCTTGTGGATGATTATGAAGTAATAAATGTCTTTTCAAGTAACCTGATTTCAAATATATCTTTCCACGGATATTACAAGACATCGTAATTGCTAATCATGATCTATCAATAGGTGTTTTCAGTTTACTTGATTTCGAAATCTTAATGTAAAAGATAAAAGAGGAAATTGAAAGGTTTTCCTTCTTCGTTCGAATTAAATCATCCTGTTTCTAAAATCTATTTCAAACTTTCCAACTAAATGATTTTTTAAGCATGCTTCATTAAACATTTTCTCCTTAAATTTTGAAAAATAAACTATTTTGATAATATATTTTGCATTGGATATTTTCTAGATTTAGGTTTGCGTAACTTATTTTGAGAATTTATTTTTTTTTTGAAATTCAGTGAGTCCTCATTTTTATTCTGGTTCAGTTTTCGAATTAAGCTTTTAACAATAAGAGCTACTTGAGGAATAATTTATACATTCGTGTTGACAGACGTGGAGCACCTTCAGGTTTTACAGTTGGCTTGTATCAGCTAATTGATTTCTTTTCCTAAAAAAATTAAATATGAATTGTAACCGACAGTTGATGCAGAGAAAAATATTACTTATATCAAAAACATTCTTTGGAATAGTCTTCATTTTACACAAAGTTGTAGCATATAATGTTCTGAATATATTAATTAAACTAGGTGCAATCCATTAATTATCGGAACTTTTGGACATAATTATACCCCATTTATAATAATCAAGTTTAGTGATTATTAATCTATATAAGAAAGGATTTATGGCATTTGCGTTTTAGCAATGGAGTGACTGTTTTTTATCGACGTAGTTTTGTTAGAGTGATAATTTGCTTCACTCTTTCCTTCAGGAATTAATGCGAAATTATAATGCAGAATGATAGGCTATAAATGATAAGCCTTATATTTATTTAAAACCTTGGGTGTATAAAAGCGTAAAGCACATGACTGCAAAATTTTATTTTTATGTGAAATAATGAGTCTTTTTACAAGATTCTTTTAACAATTGAAATTATTTTTATGCTAAATTCCTGGATATTGCTATGTGCAACGCCTCCAAAGTGAACATTTCTATACTTTTGGATGTGACATGTCTGTTCTATGCGATCTGTCATGGCTGTCCTATCCAATCACAGGTAATACGTCTCTGCGATATGGAGAAGCCTATCTTATCATGAAATCAGCACTCTCATTAGCTCTCTTAGATAGTTATTATTATCACGTGATAACTCGAGAATCTAACATATCATCGCGGTAGGAAACTCCATTCTGCGCAATCTCTGTCCATGCGACTTACACCTCTATCTAACCAAGCTACATTCTAAGAACTATACCATCTGCTGTCATGAATATCATTTTGCACTAGGTACGAATCTCCCTCCAAGCGAAATTTTAAAGAATACAGGAAAAATAATAAACAAAATAAAACATTCCGTATATGATCAGTAATGTCGTCTTCTCTTCAGAAAACTCACTAAAAGATTCCGCTCGTTATAACGAAAATCGGGGCCAAGTCTTTTCCAAATGAAGAATTCAGTATTACGTGGTTCTTCCAATTACACTGCAGAATCTATTTCCAGTTGTTGTTGCATAAATTCTATATTCCTCTCTCACATGTTATTTCGTCCTTTCTTTAAAGTGCTAAGTGATAATTTATCGTCCTGTGGTCATTTGAACTAAAATGACAAAGCCTGCTAACATCCTCCCTTCCTATTCGCACAGCACCGGCTCTCGACTATTTCTTTTGCCAAATTTACATTTATCTCACATAAGTAAGCCTGAAAAGCACTTCTGCTGTCATGTGAAGCCTCTAATTTTGATGGATATAATTTTGTATTGACAACAATACCATCTCTTCTGTTTGATGTTCTCTTCATCTTATCTGAATGAAATGCAACGTTGCATTTCATTCAGATAATATAAAATGCAATGAAAATGGAATAATGTTCACACAATATCCCTATTATCCCTATTTTCGACTTATTTTGTCAACCAAATTACACTGACGATATTTCTCAAGTTGAACGTTTATTTGCGCTGACGAAGTAGTCCAAATGAATCGAATATTGATGATTATACAAAGTGATGAATATGGAAATAAAAGTAATAATGGCAGATAGCAAATGCAATACTACGTATATTATAAAAATACTACAATTACTGTTGAAGAAATAATACAGAGAAGGATATGTTTAAAAAAAAGAAACTGGAAATAGGCTAGAAAATACTGTGCAATGTTGGTAACCAGGTGCTGTAGCTATACTGGTTACAATAAGAATGCAAAGGTAGTCACAGCAAAATTAAACTTCTGTATCTACACTTAACACGGCACGTACACGTAACAATATATAACATTTAGAGTGTTATCTGAAAATATACGTTTAAAATAAATATCAACTTTATTTATTGCCGTGAGTTAGTATGTATGTTAACGTTTTTTGTAGTAGTATTTCTTTAGATAGGCTTTTACGTTGGTAACAAATGACTATTAATTTATTTAAGGAATATGCAACGCATACTGGAATATTAATCAAAAGAAACTTGAATGAATACTTCCTATATCTTGCAATGTCACATTGCCATCTTCATGGGAACATAGAAATATGACACGTGCACGCAGAAACTACAAAAAGCAAATGAGGCAGAAGATAAGAAAGTAATTCTGTTCCTGAAGTCTTAACGGTGCCCCCCCCCCCCCCCAGCGGGATGTATTGGGTTGTCTTGGCCGTTGGGCTGATGTTCTCACGATGTAAGTCTCCAAAATTTGGGGAAGTCTCATGTACCCAAATTTGTTGAGGATTGAAACGTTTTTTTAGAGCTGAGGTTGATTCTATGAAGTCTTTCGTACTCGAACTTGCTGGGGTGTATTACTTTGGCTTTCTTCCAACTTATTCCGTGGCAGGTATCCAGAGCATGGTCTGCAAGCCCAGAGCGGCTGTACTGGTGAAACCGGATGTAGTCTTTGTGTTCTGAAATCCTGATATTCGTTGTCCTGCCCGTTTGGCCAAAGTAGGACAGTTTACAGCTGCAAGGGAGCTATTATATACCCCAGGTACGTCCAGGGGAAGTCATTGTCTTTGGTACAGCGGATAAGGGATGCCATATTTTTATATGGTTTGTAACAAGAAGTCAGGTCATATTTTTTTAAGGATTTTGGTTATTTCTTCCGAGGTGCTCCGGATGTAGGGAATGGTGATAGATTTAGTGTAATCTTTATTGTGAAGGGGGAGGGAGGTTGTGGTTTACTAATTTTAATATTTTTTGGATTTTTTGTGGGTTGTAGCCATTGACTAAGAAATTATTAAGGATGTGGTTTAGTTCCGTAGTTAGGGCATTGTCATCTGAACAGTTTAATTTTGCCCTGTTGCATAGTGTTTTAATAACTCCATATTTTTGTGAGGACTGGGTGAGATTGCTGGTGAATGTATCTGCCTATATGGGTGGGTTTTCTATAAACAGAGTAAACCAAGTATCCATCAGGTTGGCAAGTGATTAGAGTGTCTAGGAAAGGGAGGCTGTTGTTTTCCTCCTTTTCCAAGGTGAACAGGATTCTGGGGTGTTGGTTGTTTAAGTGTTAATATTCTAGTATACGTTGCAAATTCCTCAAATAATTTAATAGTATGTTCTGATGACATTTCTGTGTAGGTATTTGCAATAGGTATTAAGTACTGAAAAGCTTTGTGAAAAATTTCTTTGTTAACCTTGGAAACTGCATCATATACAAGGAAATTTATCATGCGATTCTTTCATATGCTATTATATTATATAAATAGATTCCATAATGGCAAACAAGCCTCAATTTGAATATGATAAGTAAGGCCATAGTAAGTAAGGCTTTGATTAAGGCACAGTTACAATTTTGAAAACCAGTACAATTCATTAAACGCCATTTAAGAGTTGTATTGTGACTTGAGTTATCTGTTAATGTGAAATCATAACACAACTATTGTGTTGTATACGACGCACGTCTAGAAAGAAAGTTCCCTTTTTAAATATTTTCACTGCAATGCTGTGATCGCAACGGTGCTCATTAGTGCCGATTTTGTTGATTTCTTAGCAAGGTGTTTGTGCCATTTTCAGACATTTTCGCTGTGCATATGCTTCTTGCTGTGTGTGTTTATAATATCTGAGAAAATGGAATCGCCCGCTGCATGTGCAATTAGGTTAGTGATCCGTTTTTGAATGCGAGGAAAGTTAAAGCAGCTGAAATTGATCGGCAAATTATTGTGGTTTATGGAGAACACGCAATGAGTGATTCAAACACAACAACTTCTCGCCACCTTCGGCTGGGATAAATTCTATCATCCCCCATATAATCATGACCGCGCGGCAAGCGACGTTCACCTTTTCAAACATCTGAAATCTTTCCTTGGTAGCCGAATGTTTCAAGACGAAGAGGAGGTCAAAGAAGCAGTCAATACGTGGTTTGCGTCACAGGCGGCAACTTTCTACGACGAAGGTATACAACTCTTGGTGCCCCGTTATGATGAGTGCCTGAACAATGGCGGAAATTATGTAGAAAAGTAGTGAAAGATGCCTACTTTAATTTCCAATATTTTTTTTTTTTTTGGAAGTATATATTTTTCTTTCTCTGACAGCCCATCGGAACTTACTTTCTGGACGTCCGCCGTATATTCATAGAGATTTTACGTCCAATAATTATAAACCACTGATTCAGTTGGACATATCATGGTTAGTCGGATTTTTAAAATCCTCAGAGGTTGTTTCTGTATATATTAATGCAGTTTGATCAGCGAACGATATCATTTTACCAAAACGCTTGTGCTTACTCAAATCATTAACATACAGGGTGATCAAAATAAAAATATCGATGTTTAGGCCTTGGGCAGCGCTATCCGTTAAACGAAATTTTGTTTGAATGCATTTATACACTGTCCATCATGCGGAAGTGAATATCAGAGAAAAACATGAGTCCAAATTTCACCAAACGGGCCACTGTATGATGTACCGAATGTATTTATGATAATATTTCGGTACATCATACAGTGGCCCGTTTGGGCCACTGCTCTTCCCAGTATGCCACAAACTACATTCTTAGCAGTGCGCTCAACGACAGAATTCAGCTGGACGGGAACTGATGATGCGCACATTATGAGTTATTCTGTATTTCAGAGTTGGCAAGTTATGATCACATCGTGATAAACCCTATCTTTGAGAAATCCCCAGAGCCCGAAGTTACGGGTGGCGATCAAATCACGTGAACGAGGCGGCCATGCAGTGGGCAACGAATGGTTGATTCCGCTGGCTTCCGTGAAATGCTATCAATGAACCTCTTGTACCGATCGACTGATGTGTGAAGGCACCCTATCCGATGTGATAATAACTGAATCCATGCAAAGCTGCGTCAGAAAAAAATTGTTTATGATATTGTCGGGTCCTGTGACCTTCTCAGTAACTGAGCAGGTCAGAGAATCCGACAGGTGAATGTCCTGAAAGAAGAATAGTGCGGGTTTATAGTTTCGTTTATCATTGCACCATTCTTCTTTGAAGTGAATGCATTGGATTTTTTGGATTGCATCCTGGTTTTGTGCAGCCCATAACCAACAATTGTGAATACCGACAGCTCTGTTCATGTAAAAGTGAGCCTCATCTCCCAACAAAAGCATCGATGGCCACGTAGCATCCGCACCACTCAAGCAAATGATGTTAAACCGAATGTCAATCGAATTTAAATGTCTGGCGGGTGGAACTCTTCTGTCGTTGTTATCTTGAATGGGTAGAAATGCAGAATCTTCCGTAGAATTTTCCACACAGTTGTCTACCGCTCATCCATGTGTCTTGATATAGCACGTGCACTGTAAGAACCAATGCTGTTTTTCATAGCCTGCTCCACAACGGGACTAGCAGCTCCATTCAATTGCTGTGAAGTGTCTGAGTTTCGATCTCTGCTACCTCTGATCCTGTTCCACCAAAATGATTAATCATTCATCGCAGAGCATGTGGAGATAGCGGTCCTCGTCAACATTTGTTAAGGCAACGACATTCGTAGAGTGCAGCAACAACGTTGCAATTGTTTAAGTAATACAGCTATACGACCGAAGAATATAAGGGCTAAGTTAGCGCCATCACTGTGTACAGTATTAACCACAAACAAGGGAAAACTCCATGTCCATCTTTTTAAACCCTACGGGCACTTGCCGAGTTGCATGATATGCGAATTCCGCGGATCTGCTGTTTACAACTCCCATGGCGAATGAATTTTGGGTTTATTCTATTTTATTATTTTTTTTTTGTGTCAGATATCTCTTCTGCACAATGTATTCCTGCAAAGTTTCGCTTCATTTGGGTCACTGGATGTCGCTTCACAAGGAATTAAACAGGGATAATTTAATTTTGATCATGCTGTATATTGAAAATAGAATAGGTACTAGCATTGAACTTTGAAGTACTCTGTATTTTATTATTTTTATTACACTATTGAAGTACCACAGCTTGTATATTGTTTTACTCCTATTCAATAGAATTTGAAACAATCATTATAATCTATTATAATACCATATCTAGATATTTTAGAAGGAATAAGAAATGATTAATCGAGTATCTTAGATATATCAAAAAAAAAAAAAAAGACTGAGTGCCTGCCTTTATTTTTACAACTTAACTGCTTTTGGGAACTCCAGCTTCCCTTTTTCCGTATCGAATCTGGATCTGAACCAGTACTGATTAGACGCATAAAAGGAGATGTAGTTCAGCTAGCTATTTAATCTTTTTTTTTTTTAATTAGCATTTCAATAAACTTTGAGGTTATTGATAATATAGATATTGGCCAGTAATATCTGATTTCATTTCTGGTATCTAGTTTCAATAACGAAAGAACTGAAGCAATCTTTAAGCTCTCTTTATAGAGAAACATTCTATGTTCCAAAGATGTATTAATATATATATAAAGAAACTTGAATTGTAGTGTTGTACATTTATGTGAATATATTCCCCCTCCCCCTTTTAATCCGATTAATACATTCAATACTTCGACCTCATTTATTTTTAAGTATTGAATGATTTTCGCTTAAAAATAAGTATTTCTAAGCGAAAATCTATAGTATTGAACACTGCTCAACGATTCTCATTTAGATCACTGCCTAAGAACCAGAAATAAAGTTACGTGCCAGATTATAATAAGTTAGCTGAATATCAGCAATGCAAAGCATCACATTAGTGTTTTTATTTATTTATTTATTATTAGAAGCACATACTTAAGTTTGTAAGTAGAATTTTGTATTAATAAATTGATTTAAAATAAATATGTACTGAATGTGCTTTAAAGTTACAACTTCCAATCCAGCAAAATTAAGGTTATGTGAAATTTGTCATAAGCCAGCCATCTGTTGTGCCCGTTTTATTGAAAACGTTGCAGAGCTCTAATATACAGCTAGACACATATATCTCGGGCAATTAGAACTCAATCTCTCACCACAAGACAGCAGTAATTTATAGTGACTTGCACTTTAAATCAGCATTTCATGTCCTTAACTGAAACAAGCTCTATCGAGTTATGCGCACTTTCAAAATACATATATATTCTGTAATTAATATTAGAACTACTTACGTCTTAGTTTCCACTGTAATTCCTTCAATCAATACAAATTGCAGAAACCAAAATTACGACTTTAAGACAACCTTCACGACGGTTCGCGCATCGCTGACCTTAAAACAAACACAACACCATAGTCAGACATTCCAACTTCGTATTTTTTTAAACAACATTACAGCGCCCCCTGCTAAGGTAAAATATAAGAATACGTTTATTAAAAATAACAAAATTAGAAAGAGAAGAAACCGGTACATATATATTGTACACGTAAATTGAGTTATAAAATGAGGGTACAAGATTTACTTTTTTTAGATTCATTACAATATTATTACTGAAATAAAGAGCCAAGAGGCTTCAATTCGGATACAAAATTATACAAATTAAGTGGATATTGAATCCAACATTATTTCAAAGCCACTGCGGACATTATTACATGTCTGCAAGCAGATGTGCTTTGCATTATGAAGAATTCTAAGGAAAGTGATCAGAACTTACTCACCTTTGTCACGAGTTGCCCCTGTCCTAAAAGGTTGCTTACGCTTGGATCCGCAGAAAGTTTTATAGTTTCTATATATATTCGGCACGAAAGTCTTGTAGTTTATATATATATATATATATATATATATATATATATATATATATATATATATATATATATTCGATTTCGAAATAATGTTGGATTCAATATCCACTTAATTGTACAATATTATTATTATTATTTATTAAAATATAGTACTATTGTAGTATATAGTTATAACAAAGTAACTATTTAGTGGTGTAGTAGTTGTACTGTATAATTGTGACAACTAGCACTGCATGAAATATTCCGAATAGTTTCCCGTGGAAGATAAGCTCTGCCTGTAACCCTACAGTATCCATTACACCGAGTCTAAATCCATTCATGTTGACCAGCATTTGTACCCTATCCAAAGAATTCAGATCACCGGCAACATACAAACTGAAAATACTTCATTTGGTGGTAATGCGCTGTAGATGGCGTGATAGCAGTAGTAGTATTGTCGTTGTGCGTATTTGGAAAATTTATTAGTAGGGTAGACCGTGATGTGTGTGTGTGTGTAGTGAATAAGAACACTAGAGTGTCTTCTCAAAATGTTTCCTTGGTGTGCTTGGAGATGTTTGCATGAAAAAAAGAAAAAATCATGCTTCCTTATTCACCAAATGTGGACTTCATTACACTTTAGTGGGAATGAATCATCGCTGTTCAGGCATACATATATTTATATGCAGTATACTGAATTCATTTAGAAAACAAATTTATTACAGAAGTATCCATTGCTATTTTAAAATCAATGATAACAATATCACTTGTACAATTTCTAATATAATTTCGCACAGCTTATTATTTGAAATAAATTCAGAATGATAATGGCAAGTGAAGAGAAATAAATACCTAGAACTTTGCATAGCGCTTCTCTAAGAACGCATCCTCATAATTTTAGAAGAGAAATGAAAGGGTTAAAGGTTTTAAAATACTTAATGTTAAATATATTACTCTGCCCGAATTACCAAAGGGTTTTCTGCAATAAATGACATTTCTTCGAATGGTGAAACTTTTATATTCTAATTTATATAATATCTAGTTTATAATTGGATATGAAACGGTTGTTCGAAGAAGCGAACGTTAAGACTAAGAAAGTAAAAATCCTCATTATTGCTAAAAACGTATAGTGTAAAGATAAAGGACACACGAAATTAATATTATGCATAAAGAAAATAAACGTAGCACAGAGCTATCTATAATCCAGCTAGCTTCGTTTAAAAGAAATGCGTCCGTTAATTATGGGATGTTTGTTTTTCTCATAACGCATTTTTTCGCTAAGAAAACGCGCTTTCAATAAAACTTTAATTCTCCCCGAAACTTCCAACATTAACATCATAATCTGTTGTAATCAGCGCAACTGCTGTTCTATTTTCTCTCATTAAGTCAAACTTATTATTCGTATATATCAGGGGTCTGCAACTTTTTTCAGTTTCGCGGGCAAAATTTAACTTTTATTTTTAATAATCAGGCCGCAAGCGTTTAATTAAGATAAAATAGTGAGTGAAAAAAAAAACATAAGTTATCAATTTTTATTATATCAATCTAAAAATAATAAAAATAAAAAAATCTAAATAAAAAACAATCTAAATAAAATAAACACAGAAACATTCAAATTACGAGTTACAAGATAAAGTACGACAGTCTAGTAATTACGTCTGATATATATTCTTTCATAACAGCAACACTTTTATACAAATAAGATAAAGGAGTTTATCTCAATCTTCAACAAAGAAGTCCTGCCTGTTCCATTCATCATTAAACCTTCTTCATCAGCAAATTTACGTTTGCTTGAACCCATTTTTTAAATTATTTTTAACAATTATATCTCCTCTGAAAATAATAGTTAATGTTATTAAATTATATTAAAATATTAAGCTGACCAGGGAACTCGACTGCAAAAGTTCGCCAAAATCTCGGTTGTCGTCGGATGAAGTCGCCTTTGTTATCCCTACTCGTGATGACTCACACGGTTGACTCGCGTCAAGTTGCACGGCGTATAGGTATAAAATTATTTTTAATTTATTCATATTATAAAATGTATTATTTAAATTTTCAATAATTCAACACATGGGTCATGTGCCATCTATGGTCAACCTTTTATGGGCAACCAAAAATGCACATTTGGGCAGCCGGTTGCCGACCCCCTGGTGTATACAAACGTTGCACAAGCGCATTACTGCCTGCCGCCTCAAATAACATGGCAGAGAAACGAATTTAAAATACTTCTATGTTGCTTTAAGCTATGAATGTGAAATCCTCGTCGGAAAGCTGAATAATTTCTTTTCTGAAGTTTTTTCAGTTAACAATTAGCTAATTTTGGAATGATATCTTTTTAAAAATAAATATCCTCATGGGCTCACTTTAGTGAGTACGGGCATGGCAAACTCGAGGTACCTGACGCTGGACCATGCCTTACTTCAGATTGACTGCATTTTGACTAGAAGAAATCATCTTAAGGCAGTAACAAATTGTAAGGTAATTCCAACAGATCAAGTTGCGCAGCAACACCGGCTGCTGTGCGCAGACTTTAAAATAAAGTCGAAAAAAAAAAAAGAAACTTTGGAAGCCATGGGATGAAGAAAATTAAGTTGGTTCGTTTAAAAGAAGAGAGTGTGAGGAACCGTTCCAGGGAGAAGTGTTAGAGAGGATTTCAGATGGACTGTAAAGTGTACAAGATTAGTGTAGACATAATTCCAAAGCATTCTAAGCTGTGCAATTGAGATGCTTGGTGAAACATCTGGAAAGATCAGAAGGAGGTTTGGTGGTGGAATAATAATGTACAAGAAGCAGTGATGGCTAAGAGGAAGGCAAAGCAGAAGTGGGACAAGTCAAGAGTGGAAGCGGATAGAGAGAAAAAGCGAGAAGCCAAGAGAGTTGTTGCAGAGGTGAAGGCCATGGCATATCAAGACCTTTATGATCAATCAGAAACAAAGGAAGGACAGAGAAAGATTTATCGATTGGCAAAATATAGAAATAAGGAATTAAAGGACATTGTAAATGTGAGACAGATCAAGGACTCTGGAGGAAGGTATTAAGGAGGGATGTGGATATACAGATGGAGAATATACTTTGAAGGGCTTTCGAATGAAGAAACTGCAAGGACTCACAGAGAAGATAGGGAGCCTTATGAGGGGAGGATGCAGAACATTAGTAGAGTGGAAGTGAAGGAAACCATGAAGAGGATGAAGAGTGGAAAATCGGTGGCCCATGGCAATATCCCAGTGGAGGAATGGAAGGCATTGGGAAAGAGGGAATTGACCTGCTGTGAGACCTGTTAATAAAAGTTTGTCGACAGGAAAATATACTTGAGGAATGGAGGGAAAGTGCTCTTGTCCCCATCTAGAAGAGTATAGAGGATGCACAAGACTGTAAGATTTACAGAGGAAAAAAGTTGATGTCCTACACAATGCAAATCCTACAGAGAGTTCTTGAAGGAAGACTGGGGAAAGAGGTGGAGATTGCACAGGAGCAATTTGGCTTCATAGCTGATCGATCGACGATAGATGCTATCTTTGGTTACAACAGATGATGGAAAAGTTTCGAGAGAAGCAACGAGAACTACATCTGGTATTTATTGATCTGGAGAAAGCGTATGATAGAATGCCAAGGCAAGAAGTCTGGAGGTGTCTGAGGCAGAATAAGGTACCAGAGAAATATGTCAGGTTGGTGCAACAGATATACAGAAATGTGAAGACAAGAAGTTCGAACCTGCCTGGGAGAGACAGAAAGTTTTCACTGACAGTATGAGACTGATCAGACAGAAGACTCCTTGTGGACATATATAATGGTATGCATTATGGGAAGGGTCACTACCCAGACTGGTTTCGAGCTTTATTGATGTCTCTTTAGATACCAAGGCAAGTGATGAGAGGTTATACGACCTTCGCCACGATTTTGCCCTATCCTGATGATATTTAAGGTGCAACTTTTGTTTGCTTAGTTAATCCTTGGATAAAGGATTAGCTAAGTATATAATGTCTTGTGTAACCAAGTGGAAAAAAACAAATATAACTTCCAACATATTTCTCCAATCCAGGGGATTTTAATAATAAAGTGAGACACCTTTTGGCAATTCATGTAAGAAAGAATGATTTCTGCATGACTTCAACCTTGGCATCACCTCTGCGCCTAGCTCCCACTTAATAGACCTCAATAAAGGTCGAAACCGATTGGTGACTTGACTCTGGGGAGAAGAGTTCCTGCCTAGGGGTAACGGATGGCAATGCTATAGCCTATGAAATTTCAACCGAGGCTCGGCTGCTGCTGTTGTCCCTCAAATAAGAGATGAGATATGAGCGGCTCTGCTCAGTGGTTGGGATTGGCCTTCCACTCGGTAGATCCAACCCTGAGCGATCATCTCGGTAACGGGATGATCCTGTTGCTGAGTGGAACAACGCTGATTTAAAAGATCCTTCGGGACATTCGTTGAGGGATCACGAGTTTTTGGAGAGGTACACGCACATAATTCAAGGGAACCGGTCTGGGTAGTGACCGGTCCCAAAACGCATGGCATTATACATGTCCGCGAGGAGATGTGCTTTGCGATATGGGATACTAAGGAAAGAATTTGCCACGAGTTGCCCTTGCCTTGCTCTTGCAATGTTTTGCACCTGACAATAATTCAGGCGCAAAGCTTTGTTTGCTTACACTTCGATAAAGGAATAACTAAGTATACTATTTATTGTTTTGTTTGTTAATTGCATGTACACTGCTTGGAAAGAGGTCAGACAGTCATCATATTGCGAGAAACAAACAACCATAACTCCAAACGTAATACAATATAGGAACTTCCATTCGCTGCTATGACTGCAGCAATCCTGAGTAGCATACTTTCCATAAGGGTATGATAGCGATCAAAAGGAATTTTAGACCGTTCTTCCTGTACGTATGTAATGAGGCCCTGGATTATTGTGGCACTGTCGTTCATTAACTTCACACATGTTCAATAGGATTGAAATCAGGGATCTTTGGAGACCAGTCAAGTGCAGTGACGTTCATGTTCGCAATTGACCGAGTTACAACAGCAGCCTTATGACACCATGCATGGTCTTGATGTAAGAGGCAATGGTCAGTTTCGTAAAAACGCCACAATATAGGAAACATTGCAATGTTCACATACCTATCGAATTTCACTATGCTTGACACTGCACACGGAGGTCAGAGGCCAAACCAGAAAAAACAGTTCCATGCCATCGCAATGGCAACACGTTCGAATTTCGTAGCTCAGCTCACTCACTTTGGTAGGAGATGTTCACCGAGCATCTGGTATACCCAAATCCGACCACCTGCTCGGTAGATGGAGTAATGTGATCCGCTCCATGCTACGTTCTTTGTATCACCAAAGAAAGACGACGCTGCATGTTGTTTCTGGTAATGTGGAGGTTGAATATTGCGGTCCTACCATGGAAACCCATGTTGTGAGCCGAAGTTTGGTGGATTCGGTTTCCAGTGAATGTCAAGAATTTCGCATTCAACGTGCCTTTCAACTAATGGTGGTTTTTATATATTATCCTTCAGAGCAACTTATGGTCATGTTTAGTGACTGTTTTGGGTCGTCCATTGCCGGCAGCAATTGCAGTTGATTCCCTGCCCGTCCATCCCGTTACTGTATCACTGATTTTTGACCTTGCATGGCCTAATCAACAATTTGCGCAACAAATAGGTCCGCCACATGGCATCCTATCACAACGCTTCTTTCAAACTCCGTCATTTCCCTTCTCGCAGCCATTTCACCTATGCTTACCGAACTGACTTTGGAGCATCTGATTACTTTAATTTGTATCCGCTACAAACACGAGATTCATTACATGGCACGATGCATCATGCTCATAGGGGTATTCCTTGACTTCATTCCAAGGAGTGTATTTTCTTAGGACATTGCATATCTGTAGGGCGTTGAATTTTCTCTTAAATTTAAAAATTCATTTATTATATATATTTAACTAAGGCAATTGTACCATCAACAGTACGATGTTTCTTTACGAAAGAAAGTGCTTATTGATAAAGTAAGGTAAGCAAGAATCTTAAACCTGAATGCGTGTAACGTTTTTCCTGCTTTCCCACCAGATATATCCCTAACGTTCTTCTTTATTAATCCGACATTTTTAAGACTTCATTTCTTCAAGATATTCCTCCTAATCATGTCGAAAGAAACTGGTGTAGAAGATTTATGTTCTGCGTAGATGTAATGAGTAGAGAGTAAGGGAAGAGACAAGTTTGAGTAAAACTCCTGGGAAATATGTGCTGATTGTCCTTTGTTTAGAATGAAACCACTCAAATGAATATTTTTCCTATCTGTCCAACATGTAATCCTAAGAAGCCACACCGAGCTTTTGTTTGAGAGAATTCGTTATATAGAAATTAAATGACGAGAGCTTAACTGTACCAAAACTAACTGGAATCAAATGCATGTTTGAAAATAAAGATGGTTTAGCAATGCACGTCTGACGCACTTGCATTATTTCACTATATAGGGAAGTAAGATTAAAACATCTCACTTCCCTATATTCATAATATTCGCAATGGTTTCTTTATGCAGGGATACATTAATCTGTATAAATAAATAATGTTTTTAACATCTTCTGGTTTATAGAAGGGAAAAAGCACGGAAAACGACATCTTATTGTCTACAATAAAATTTGTCGATAGGCAAATCAGCCTTGAGAACACACTTGATTTCTAGAGAAAAAATATTGTAATGGTGGTGATTGGCAGTAGATGGCGTTGTATGTAGATGATGATAATAATAGCGGTTCTGTGTAGTTTGTTTAGTTCTGTTGGATTAAATTGTGGAGACAGAGAGTTGGAGAACAGAGTGCACTTTCTCAAAGAGTCCTTAGACACCTTGGAGGTGTGTCCCGTAATAATAATAATAATAATAATAATATATTTATTTATTTATCATTATTATTTTTTTGTTTCAGATGAATTGCATACATAGTTGCTGTAGTAATTTATATATATATATATATATATATATATATATATATATATATATATATATATATATATATATATATATATATATATATATATATATATATATATATATATGTAGAAAGTATTTTTACCTTGGGTATAAATATATGTTAAAGATACCAAGCAATTTTAAACCTGGTTTTACTCCATTTCCCAAGTAAGCAAACAGACTAAAAGTCAAGTTTGCGCCTGCAATTGATGCAAGTCTAACTGATCCCACAGGTAGTGCAGGAACAGGGCAACTCGTGGCAAAGGTGGAACAAGCTCCGATCACTAATCTTAATATTTACCTTTAATGCCAAAACACATCTCCAAGAAGGGGATGTATGATGTTTTGTATTAAAGGCAAGGGGCCCCTACCCAGACCGGTTTCGACCTTTATTGAGGTCTCGTCAGTGGGAGCTAGGCTTAGAAATACCAAGATTTAGTAATACAGAGCTTGTAAGTATTTCGCCAAAACAAGTTACCATAAGGTGTTTTAACCTTATTAAATAAAAATCTCTGGAGGAGATATCAATGTAGAAAGTATTTTTACCTTGGGTATAAATATATGTTAAAGATACCAAGCAATTTTAAACCTGGTTTTACTCCATTTCCCAAGTAAGCAAACAGACTAAAAGTCAAGTTTGCACCTGCAATTGATGCAAGTCTAACTGATCCCACAGGTAGTGCAGGAACAGGGCAACTCGTGGCAAAGGTGGAACAAACTTGCATCAATTGCAGGCGCAAACTTGACTTTTAGTCTGTTTGCTTACTTGGGAAATGGAGTAAAACCAGGTTTAAAATTGCTTGGTATCTTTAACATATATTTATACCCAAGGTAAAAATACTTTCTACATTGATATCTCCTCCAGAGATTTTTATTTAATAAGGTTAAAACACCTTATGGTAACTTGTTTTGGCAAAATACTTACAAGCTCTGTATTACTAAATCTTGGTATTTCTAAGCCTAGCTCCCACTGACGAGACCTCAATAAAGGTCGAAACCGGTCTGGGTAGTGGCCCCTTGCCTTTAATACAAAACATCATACATCCCCTTCTTGGAGATGTGTTTTGGCATTAAAGGTAAATATTAAGATTAGTGATCGGAGCTTGTTCCACCTTTGCCACGAGTTGCCCTGTTCCTGCACTACCTGTGGGATCAGTTAGACTTGCATCAATTGCAGGCGCAAACTTGACTTTTAGTCTGTTTGCTTACTTGGGAAATGGAGTAAAACCAGGTTTAAAATTGCTTGGTATCTTTAACATATATATATATATATATATATATATATATATATATATATATATATATATATATATATATATATTATTATATATATATATATATATATATTATTATATATATATATATATATATATATATATATATATATATATTATTATATATATATATATATATATATTATTATATATATATATATATATATATATATATATATATAATATTTATAACGCATTGCAATTGTGTATAACAGATACTTGCAAGTTAATAATTTTCTTCTTCGAAGCTTAGCAGAGCTTATCTGAGGAAGATAATAGATGATAGATGGTGGTGGTTTCATGGTTATGTTCCTATACTGGACACAAGCCAGGTGTTGATTTTACTGTTAGTTGGTACGTGCTTGGAAGACTTCGACTGCTATTACAGTTTAACTTTTTTTTTCTTTTTTTGTGCAAATAGGGTTGGATTTAGATATGGTGTGTTTGTTTCTTTGTGTTCTTGTAGTGATAGTTTTTGAGAGGGGGGGTTGTCATAGGTTTGTGTGTGTGCATGTGTAGTGGGAGAGAGAGAAACAGGAATTGCTCTAATTTTTATTCTCGCTATAATATTTATATAGTACCTGTTTCAGCTCTCTGTATGTTCCTAGGTTTCTGTTGTCGAACGGCAGTTTGTTTATCATGTCAGGTACGTAGAAGTTTCGGGTGGCTTTGCCGTGATGATTGTTGTACGTATATGTTATGTAGTTTGTTGACTGTGGTCTTGTTATTTGATATGTTGTTCTGGTTACTCTATATGTTGGGCTGCAGTAGTGTTTTAACATGACTGTGTAGTGACATAAGTGTTTCACCTTAAATATTTTGTGTTTTGTCCATGCTTCCTGCATAAGAGTGGGTTGTTCCCAGAATATCAGTTTTATCATTTTATCCTGCAACCATTGTAGCCTGTCAAGTCTGTAGTCTGTGCAGAATGCGTATGATGTGATTGCATATCTTAAAATGCTTTCACATAATGCTTTAAATAGTATTTTTATGTGGGTTGGGGCAATGTCTTTTAATCTGTATAGTTTGCTTGCTATTATCCTAAGCTTGGTATGTAGGTAGTTTGTATGGCTATTCCAACTTTGATCAGCATCGAAGTGAAGTCCAAGATAGCGTGTTGTTTTCACCTGTGTGATGGTTGTGATTTTAGGTTCTGCACTTTGTGTATAGGAGGATGAATGTTTGATAGTGAGATATTTAGTTTCTGTGGGCAGGGTTTGGGGGTTTTTGAATATCGTTAGCTTTGTTTTTCCAGGGTTTATATATATGTCGTTTTCGGTTAACCAGTTAGTGATTTGATTGATGTCGTGTTGCATATTTGTGTAAGCGATATTTGCATTGGTGTGAATGGATACTATGGCCGTGTCGTCTGCATACTGGAAGATTTTACTTTTTAGGAGGAGTCAGCTTATGTCGTATGTGTATATGTTAAATAGAATGGGAGATAGGACAGCTCCTTTTGGTACTCCACAGGTTACATGTACCTCTTTGCTGTATGCTGATTCTATACGTGCGATGTGCTTTCTGTTTTTCGTGTATGCTATATGTTTAACTACTGGAGTAGACGACCTCCTATTCCGATATGGGTAAGTTTTGTTAACAAGGTTTTATGTGTTAGTGTGTCAAATGCTTTTGTTAGGTCAATGAATACCACTAATGTTATTCTGTTTTTATCCAATGCAGCATTTATTAGATCTGTGAAATCTTCCAGGAGTGTTGCTGTTCCTTTATTTTTTTGAAAGCCATATTGTGTTTTGGGTATGATTTGAAATTTTTCAACGTATGTGGAGAGTTTCTGATGTACAATGCGCTCCATGATTTGGTTGATTACAGACAGCGTGGCGATAGGTCTGTAATTACTTATTATGTTTCTTTTTCCCTGTTTGGGTATGGGTGTGATTAATGCAGTCTTCAGTGTTTCAGGTATGTGTCCCGTTTCGAAGATTTTATTTAACAGTTTTTGTATAACTGGAAGTAGGTCGGTTGAGTGTTTCTTGAGATCTTTTGGTCTGATTCCATCTATCCCCGGTCCTTTGTTAGGATTAATTTGTTAAATTGCCAGTGATAGTTCTTCCTTTGTTACTGTGGGGAACCACATCGACTGGGTTGCTCGTGGATCTAGTGGAGAATGGTCGATTGTGTGAGGAAAGGTTGTTTCTTGTAGCTTTTGGACAGAGTTTTCACGAAGTGCTGATTAAAGTTGTTTGCCAACTGTTTGAGGGATTTGGGATCGCAGGTAAAGCTGTGTTTTATTGTTTCTGAGGCAGTGGTTCTGTGTATATTGTCCAGCATTTCATTAATCAGGTGCCAGGTTTCCTTTACGTCATTCTGAGCTGTTGTTAATTTGTTACTGTAATAGTTTCTTTTTGCCGTTCTAATCTGGGTTGTTAGGAGATTCCGTTTTCTTTTGTATTCAGCTTTTAAAGCGATATTGTTCGGTGACTTCTTGTTTCCATAGGGCATCTTTTCTTTGTATGTCTGTTAGTATGTTGTCTGTTATCCATGGATTTTGTTTCATTTGTGGGCGTAAATTTATTTTTGTTAATGCTTTGTTATATATTTTGTTAAATGCAAGTTTAAGATTATTATATGCAGCTTTATCAGAGTCTAAAGATGCTATCTGCATCCAGTCTGTTTTTCTGATTTCATCGTTCACTATTGTTTCGTTTACAATGCTATGATACTGTTTTGTAGTCTCACTGATTTTTATGGGTTCTGGTTCAGTGTGTAATTGCAATGGTGTGAAATAATGGTCTGCCAGTTTGCATGTTATGACGGCTGCTGTGTGACTGTTTGGAGGGGCCCTTATGTTTATATGATCAATGCAGGTTGAGGTTGTTGTGTTTCCGACTATCTCTTCTCGTGTATACGACTGTATGGATGAGGTTATGTTATATGCCAATAATAGGTCTAGGTATTGTTCTGTGTTGTTATTTATGTTTCCTAATGTTTATATTAATGTCTCCTATTATTATCAAGTATTTTGAGGTGGCTACTTTCGTGGCTGAAAGCCATTTGTTTAGTTCTAGGAATTTTGTGGGTGCTTAAGTTGGGTAGTCTGTATATTGCGTTTAATATCAGGGCGTTTTCTTGTTTGAGGTTTTTAATTTCGATGCATATATTTTCTGCGTATTCTAATTTATAGTTTATTTCTGTTACTTCTAGTTTATGTTTGGTAAATATTATTATACCACCGCCTCGTTTTGTCTGTCTGCAGTGTTTGTGTTGTTGGAAGTGTGGCATTTGGTAGGAGGATGCCTCTTCGTTTGTCGTAGATACTTCAGTCAGTATTAAAATGTCTATTTCGTCTATATCTTCCTTCAGATAAGCTTGCAGGGTCAGCCAGTATTTTTGAATGTTTCTGATATTGATGTGGAGAATAGATAGTCCTTTTTTGGGGATTGTCAGTTGTTTCCATTCTGTTATTGATTTCAGAATGTGGCATTTATCATGTTCCGGGTGATTACGTCTGCTTGATGGTCTGCATTCATGTTGGTTGGTGTGCTGTTCCTTCTTTACGAGTTGTCAATATTCCTTTCAATGTGGCAGCCTGTTGAGGTCATCTACGGATTTTATTTCGATTGGTTTTGCGTCTCGAGTCTTTCTAAGGAATATTTTGCTGTCTCTTATGCATATAAACTGGTAATTGTTTTCTGTTTTTACTTTCCTTGCTTGGTAGAATATTTTCTGATAATATGGCGTAAGGTATTCGGACAAGTATATTGGGGTTTTGTCGTGGTCTCCTTTCAGATCCGGCTAGCTTTTATAAGTGTAGTTTTTGTTAGACTGTTGGTGAGTCGCACTACGACGGGAGAAGAACGGGTATTATTTTCTCTTTTCCTTTTTTGTGGTAACCGATGCACTGACTGGATGTCTCTTGATTCAATGGGAGAGTCGATTTTTTGGCTTAGTTGTATTACAGTGTCTCTTAGATGTTCCGTAGCTATTTCTGGGAGACCATTTATGAGGAGGTCATTTTTGTGCTGCTGTTGGTTTGTAATCTCGTACTGTTGCTTTAAAGAGTTTAGTTCTTGCCGTAGGTCCGTTGTCTCTTTAATTAAATTATGCTGTCTTTCAGTTAGCCCTTTGACGCAGTTTCTAATTTTCTCTAACGGTCTGTAATAATAATAATAATAATAATAATAATAATAATAATAATAATAATAATAATAATAATAATAATAATAACACATTATTATTATTACATCAATTCTGCTGTAGTCAAAGGCTAACAAATGTTTACGGAAAACCCTCTGTTGCCTGTAATATATGTATCATATTGAAGCTAAAAGTCATTCACTCTCTTAGCATTCTAAACATACTTCAGCAATGCATTCCACTCACCCACACTCTCCACCTAAACAAAATAATTCTCATCCTCTTATTCACCACTTCCTAGTGCAATTTCCAAGGATGACCACTAGTGGTCATCCTTGGAAACCTCGCCCCTTCCTTATTTTCACATTCTGAAGAGTCTCTCTCTTATCAATCAGGTAAATACATCTTAATCATATTGCCCTTTCGTCTTCTTTCAGACAAACTCTGCAGATTACTTGACTTCAATCTATATTTATATCTAACATTCCGCAGATCTGAAATCATTTTTGTCAACCACCTCACACCTTCTCCAAAATGTATCTTCATCCCCTCTAAACCCTGCTGACCACATTTGAGTACAATAGCCCTGATGCGGCCTGCTCATGGCTTTATACAGTAATGGAATCACCACTATTTTATCTCTGCTGTTCATAGATCGTCTTAACCCGGCGTTAGTAAGGTGGGGTGTCAGAGATCCCAAAGATATTAAATTGACTATAACTTTTTAACGCGTAGCAGTGAGTCATGCCTCAAAATAGCTTCCCCTCCCATAACCCGCTACTCGACACCATAGACGACAGGTTGTTGTGCGCAAGCAAGTTTAGTGTGCAGAGGTGTAAAGTGTGCTTGGGTCCACCAGACCCCACATTCCTAAAGTGTGAACTATATTTACATCCGAAACGTAAGTTGTTTTCATGATTATTCTACTAAAACATTATCGTTACTGCTGTGTCTTCTATATTTTTACATATATCAACTATAAGCAAATACGTTTTCGTAAATATTTAGAGGGTATTTTGAGAACAATATCTTTTTGGCAGATGAGTTACGAGCAGGAAGAACAGAGGTTACGTCAACTTATAGATGACGCTAAAAATAAAAATAAAGATGTTTAATTAGTTAAGTATTTTTGGGTAATAAAAATTTAATTTCGTGGATCTGCGTTTTTATTCTGTCAAATTACAGAACACGTAAACAACACGTAATCTGATATTGGTTAAAAAGATCAGATTTTTATAATACACTACATTATATGGGTGGGTCTGTGGGACCACACCTTACCACGTTTGTTACATTTTCCCACCTCACCAGCGCCGGGTTAATATTACAGCAATCCTCTGAGTTGTCTTAATCACTTTTGCAACATTCTCATTAAATTTCAAATTTGGATCCACCAACACTTTAAGATCAAGTGTTCCCTCAATGTACTCCAGCATACTTCCACATATACACTATGTCGTATCCTATCTACAGTTCCAAAAATTCAAAACCTCACAGTTAGCAATAAAATGCCAGAAGTACGAAGATAGTAGAGAATCTCGTTTTCCTTACGCTTAAAAAACAAATTAATTACAGTTGACTGTAGATACAACTGCTTTACAACACATGGATGCAACTATTGCAGTATTCACTTAGGTACTTACTGAGGGAACATAAACACTTCGTACTGTATTGCGTTGTGTGTTTGGTATTTCTGCAAATGTGCTTGAAACATCAAGACTCGGAAAACTGAAACCAGATTAGTTAACATAGTTTATGTATTTTATTAGAAAACTTAGCAGAAATGCTGTGTGGGAGGTAACTTGAATGTTGAACTTCCCGCAGTGGTACAAGTGAAAAGAAAAGAAAAAAAAATTGTGAAAAGAAAAAACTTTATCCGTTACAATATATCTTAGAAAAAGAAAGTTCAACTCACTTGTACGCTAAAAGAATTATATGCGAATTATTATTATTATGTGACACTTCCAAGGAGTACAAGTACTCATGACGGGCAGGCACTTCGCAACCCACATCTGACCGTCTTCCTGACGACTTAATTCTCGTATTATACACAATTATCGTCAACGCCATCTACCGCTCATTACCACCAACAAGAGTATTTTTTGTTTGCAAATTACATGCGGTCTGAAGGCCGATTTGCTTGCAAGCGGGATGAAAAACTCGAGTTTTCGGGATTAAAACACCCTGCTTCCTTCGTATGAGATTAACTCCCTCATCGTCAAATGAAAAAGCCCATTTTCCAATATACCGTCGTTCTTCCAATTGCACTACGGAGGCGCTTAATGTGCGTTCCTATAACAAAAACAAATCGGTTGTGATTCTTACATGCAAGTATGTATTACATACGAATAATCATTATGCAATTAAATGTTAGTTTATATATGCTTATGCAACAACAACACTCGAAACTTGATGTGTGCAGTCTACAACAAAAGAGTTAAACCTGCAATTTCGCTTTTGCATCGCACAAATATTTTGTTCATTTCAATATCATAAGATTACACAAGTTGAGAAAATCCAATATGCGCTAATTTAGTTTATTTCCAAGAATAAAAAAAAAAGACTTCACACACATCTGACTGAAATTAACAGATGAAATATGCTGTCGTATTTAGATTATGAAGTCCAAAATATTACTGGGGTTAATAAAAATCCATCTTATCAATAAACACCTATGTTGATTTTAGAAATGTATTTCTTTATTCGTAATCTAAGTTTAATCTAATAACTTTAATCAAAGATTCTTATATCGTCTTTTAATGCAAAATAAATTTAATTTACTAAAATAATCCGAAAGGCTTCAGTTCGGCGAAGCAAAATTATGTACGTAAAGTGGACATTAGATCCAGCATTATTTCAAAGCCGAATGTAGAAACTATGAAAGTATCGTAAAAAATAAGTTGACCAGAGAACTTACGGGAATCCGCTCACCGGCAATTACGGGTTGCCTTAGTGCGGACTACTTAGATAACAGAGGCGCCGCTCAAGCGTCTATATATTCGCTTTCGATTATTCAATTTTGATTATGTCAATTTTTCATATACATACATCTTCAAAGCCCACCTTTCCTAATTGGATTGTTGGGGCAACAGCTGCAAGAGTAACTTCCAATGGTCACGATCCTCCGCCACCAAGCTCAGGTGTTCTGGCGGGATTCCCAAACGTTTCCACCCAAGGTTTTGGATATAATCTATCCAGCGAGTCCTTGGCATTCCACGTGGCCTCCCACCCTGTGGGAGGCAAAGAGGCTTGGCAAAGAGGGTCTGCTGAGGAGCCTCTCTTGTGGCATTCTGACCAGGTGCCCGTACCAACGTAACTGTGATCTCTCAACACGGAGAAGCAGCGGTTGAGAATTGAGGGTTTCCCGAATTGCAGAGCTACTGACACTGTCCAGTCTTGTCATCCCCGCAAACCCCTCGAAGGAACTTCATTTCAGCCACTTGGATTCGTGTCGCATTCTTTTGGTCATTACCCAACTCTCATGACCGTAGGTGAGGATCGGGACATAGACTGTATTGAAGACAGCCAGCTTTGCCTTCTCGCTTAACTCCTGCTTCAATACTACCGAACGGCCAAACTCCCGCAATATTGAGCTTGCTAAGCCAATTCGAGTATCTAGCTCTACGTCACATTTTCCATCATTCGAGAATATGGACCCAAGGTATTTAAACTTCTCCACTTGCCTCATTGGGGCTCCACTTACATGCAGAGTGCAATGGGATGGTTGTCTTGAGACCACAAATGTTTCAGTTTTGGTCAAACTGATCTTCATTCCAGTATCTGCACAAACAGCTACAAACCTATCCAGGGTCTGCTGGAGGTCATCTGTGGAAGAGCTAAGCAGAACTAGGTCATCTGCCAAAAGCAGATGTCCAATGCTACATCTTCCAATTCTGACACGCTCACTGCCTCGGTTGTGCCTATCAATCCAGTCCATAAATATTATGAAAAGGAGGGGTGACAGAACACACCCTTGGCGTTGGCCAACGGAGACTGTGAAAGTTTCAGACTTTGTGCTGTTGATGGCAGCTAATAGTTGGCCATCCACTCCATACTTCTGTACTACTTGCCAAAGCTTATCCCGAGGAACCCGGTCATATTACTTCTCCAAGTCCACAAAACATGTGTAGATATTCTTTGCATATTCCCAAGATTTCTCAAAGACTTACCTTAAAGTGAAGGTTTAGTCAGTTGCTCTTCTACCAGGACGAAAGCCACATTGTTTTTCCTGGAACTTTCACTCAACTATGCTCCTGCACCGTCTTTCCAAGCACTTAGCATACACTTTCCCAGGCAGGCTGAGCAGAGAGATGCCACGATAGTTAATGCAATCCTTCTGGTCTCCCTTCTTAAAGACTGCTATAATTATGGCTGTTTGCCATTGCTTTGGTGCTCGCCCAGGTATCCAAGCAGCCTGACACACTCGAGTCAGCTAGAGAACACCGTCTCGATTTAAGGCTTTTAGCATTTCGGGCCGAATTTCATCATCGCCAGCAGCCTTGCCCGATTTTAGCGATTTTATTGCTAAATGAACCTCTTCTGGTGTGAGACTAGTCATTGCCTAGATCTGCACCGCTTGGATGTCCACAACTGCTGGGCCACCCGAGTTAAGAAGGCTCTCAAAGTATTCCCTCCATCTGTGGAGGATATCTTTCTCGGTTGTTAAAAGTTAAAAATTTTTCATATTATAAAATTAATTGATTGAAAAATGCTGAAGTTCGACTTTCTTCGTTACGAGAGGAATATTTATATCGACTTTTCGTATGAAGACGAGTTAGCCGATCTCCTGCAGAATCAGCAAGGATTTCTTCTGGTGATAGGATGCTAGATGGCATTGATGGTAATTGTGTGTAGTAAAGGGAGTGGAATTGGTGTCGAGGCTATATGGTGAAAAACATGCTATTAGAAAGCTAATGAAAGATCTGCGATTTTTGTTGATTTATTAAGTGTTTTCATCGATTTGATTGTGCATTTTTAGTATATCATTGTAGTTGTTTAGTGTAATTATTATACAACAGCATTCAATAACATAATTGCAGAAATATTATTAGTTTTACTACTTTAAGAATGGCGCCGAAGCTCGCCACAAGAGGGCGTTGTCTAAAGTTGTTACTACTAAGGTGAGCGTTCGTAGTAATGAACAAAAGTACAGTTGCAATGATGATGATATTTATCTAAGGATACATTGCCATTAAAAATATCTCAATTAAAAGAAATTATTAGAAAATCGACCAGAGAATTGGAAAAGGTGTTAAAATATTTGACTAAACTTAGACGAATCAAAACAAGAACGTTCAGGAAAGTACTGAACATTGTAATCATAATATTAATAAAAACAAGTCAGTTAAAGGTAAGTCAGTTAAAATATCACTGAAATTTGCGCTTGCCGAGGGAGTCACCGCTTCTAGTTTTCTGGGGGAGAAATTTGAAAATATTACAAACGCAATTGAAAAGTCAAAAAACAAATGCAAAAGATAAGGTACTTCTGGTAGGTATTAATAATTTAAGTAGTGACAAATATAGATGAGATTAGATACGAAAGGTCTGTTGGAAGAAGGGAGAAACAAATGCGACAAAGCAAAAATGACAGGACTGCTACCCAGATATGACAGTACCGAGTTAAGGAGGGTAATGATGGCAAATGATTTCACACGCAGACTGTGCAGAAGTGGATGCGAGTTTTTATATGTGCGGAGCGAGTTTGATGGCAGAAAAGATTTGTATAAGAGGGATGGCCTGCACTTTAATTCATTTGGCATCAGGAACCTGCTAAATTACTTCTTGGCATGAGACCTAATGCAGAGAGTCAGGGAAACTAGTCAAGGAAGAAATGGGGGAAAATGTGTGTGAATTTCAGCTGTGGTATGCAAACATGCTAAAGATATGATTGTCTTCGAACATGGTTATGTATGTGGGAAGGGGTGAAAAATATGCTTTGGATTATGACGTTTTGAGTATATCTCGGACGGAAAAAAAGAATGTTCTAGAACAAGGCCAAATAGATTGCATATCTAATTAAAAAATAGGTTAGGTGGTAATTTATTATGTCTCTACACAAATGCCAAGAGCTTCAAAAACAAACGGATTGAGTTCGTTGCCTTATTCAATATGTTGTGGCATACGATTGTTGGCATTAGTGAAACCTGGATATCAGAATCAGATGCGGTAAGTGGGATCGAGTGTGATGGGTATACTATTTTTAGGAATGACAGAAGAGTTACTAGAGGAGGAGTACTACTAATGATATCAGATGACTTAAGTCCAGTTACGGTAGAAACAAAAGAAAACAATGTTGGTAACAAAGTCCCCTGTAGCCATGAGTTTGATTCTATCTGATGTCAAGTGAAGTTTAACAATATGAAACATATAGTGGGGTATTGCAGCAGAGCTGGCGGCTCAGTTGCAAGGATAGAATAAATGACAATTTACCCTTTGAGCACCAAACGAGTGATAATTTTGGGTGAATTTAGTTTTCCACACATTGATTGGGCAGTAGAGACATCAGGATAAGAAAGAAGAGGAATTTACTGATTTGTTGTGAGAGTGTTGGATTATCTCATAGTGTCAGAAGGGGCTCTCTGGTAAGAATATGTATATTTTACGACCAGTTGGTGACATTGATCATGCTGTGCTTTCCTGCGAAGTATGTAATAGTATTCATGCTTCGGTTAACACAGGTTAAATGTTAAACTACAAAGCTGCAAATTATGACCAGCATAGGAGAATACTATCTTTGGTCCCACAGTATCAGTGACTGACTGGGAAAAATGTCAGCAATGTATGAAAATCTTTGAAGGAGTGCTTAAATAACGCAGTATCGGAATGTATCTCTAGTGTTCGAAGAATAAATACGTTGGGGGTGAAATGGATATACAACTTTGTTAAAAAAAAGAGATGCACAAGAAGAAGAAGTTGATGTGGAAAGAATATCGCGAGAATAAGAATGAGAGGAGTTATGAAATATATAAAACGCAGGGCAGAAAATAACGAGTATTGTGCCGAAAACTAAACCGGAATAGGAAACGAAATTGACCTCGTGAGCTAAAGGCAATCCAAAAGAATTTTATCGTTACGCCGCAAGCAAAGAAATAATGGATGTGAAGGAATTAATTTATTGAATGCAGATGGTATTCTAGTGTCGGAAACTAATGAGTTCGTTTCTGTTAATGAGTGCTCACTTTACTAAGATATATCAACCGGGTATTTGAAACATGTTGCACAGTGCTACTGCTACATTGGATGAAGAGTTACAGGTCCATGAAAATGAGTTTGAAGAAGTGTTGCATGACCGATAAGATTTTGTCTATAGGGACAGATGTAATATTAGCCCGTTTGCTAAAGGAATGTTCATTCAAATTGGCTAGGTTTTAACATGTTTGTATAACTTGAGTCTAAGCTCATGAATAATATCACAGGAATGAAAGCAATGTATGGTAGTCCCATTGTACAAGGGTGGTGCAAAAATTGATGTGTCTCACTACCGACCTATCGGTATCGCTGACGTGGTAGTGAAGATTCGCATCTTCACATGCTTCGTATCCATCATATATTTCAAGGTAATATCAAAGTTATTACAATTTTAATAGCTATTTAGCATCCATGAAAACCTTGATCTCCATAGACGTATTGGCCTGTAGCGTGGCTAACGAAGTGAAAGCGTCTTCCATAATCCATAGACTGATTTTTGTTCTAGCCAGGGATCTATGGAAGCGTTATACCTCTTAAAAAGCCGAGCAATTGAGTCACAGCTTCCACAGGTATAGCCTGGGCTGCCTCAGGTGTCTTGTGTTTCGCAGCGTTCGTCCCCTGCATTTGCATCAACTGCAGCTGTCATTATTCCGCTTCCTGGTATCTAGACAAATCAGTAGATTAAACTATTGAATAAGAATAAACAGGCGATATGGTTTTCTTACAAATATGGAAATTACTAAATATCTGTATTTCTGAAAATTCTTCAAATTACTTATATTGAAAGATGTTAATGTGATTACTTTCATTAATTTGAGGAAAGGAGAGAAAATACAACCCGTAGCACTCAGCATATTTCGGATGTATTATGTTATCAAGATTTCACTTAATACACAAAAGCCACCTTACCAACCCACTTAATTATGCCACACTTTTCTTAAATAAGGTGTGTGTGTGTGTGTGTGTGAGAGAGAGAGAGAGAGAGAGAGAGAGAGTGCGCATAAAATCTTCACGATGATCTTCATTCTTACATGTGTCATCACTTCAGTGAAGTTTATTTGCTGAGATAATTTAATTCTATTCTTTCTATTCAGAAGGTCTGTGTGTGTGTAAGATTCCAATTTTCTTTGTACAGTTGTTCTTTAAGAAAATGGCGTTTAAGAAGGACCTTTGTCTTTTTCCAAATGATTGGGAGTTTGATGGGGACGGCAAGTTCAGCAAGTAAAGATTGTTCAGCCACTAATATTATATTGCAATCGATATATTTGTTACGACGAATATGCTTGCAAGCTTAGATAAAGTAAGATTAACCACAAGTCGCAGTGAATTTCATGAATTCTGAATGAATTTCATAAATTCATTCAAAATGCTGTAGGCGGACGTTTATTCTTTGTACAAAGTGGGATTTCCTTTTGGTTCAGAATTGGATGATATTTCTGCGGCATAGCTGTTTTTCTTTCTGGACTTCGTGTTTTCATCATAAAGATTACAGATAATCATCCTGGAATTCCACTCCTCCTGAAGTAGAAAAAGATCATCCTCATTGAATTTCCTTTTATTTTTGAAAGGAAATTCAATGCCATTCTTTGCCAGTCAGATGGATGAACCCTTCAAATTTCCATCTTCCAAAAACTCGCACCGGACTTTAAATCCAAGATTAATCAGATTACCTTTCCTGTCATACATTTAGCACTATCAAGAGTTAATAATTATTCATCTTAATACTCATTAATCCTTATTAATATCTTAATGTCATTTTGGAGGTTTCATATCACCAAACTCAGAAAAATATCAACGGTATTGTCACGGATGTTTATGAAGGAATCTACTCAAATCTGTTGTTTTTCTTCACGCGACTAATAAACTTCTATTCTAAGCTCTACCAATTACGTATTTCTGTCTTAAGTTGGCAAGAGATTATTATACATACTCTGTTTTCGAAGTTTTTTTTTGTTTTTCATTCCTCTCAAATAACAAAAAAATATAATTCCATTTATATTTTTATTTAACAAACCCCTGCTACTGTCAGATAAAATGCGTTCAACACATTTTAATTATATTTTAATGCTTTTTCCGTACGAGTTTTATATTTCGTTTATGTGGAAACATTCGCAGTAATGGAGAAGTGGTTTTGAACTACGTCGGAAGCAATTATCTTATATTTTATCTGTTCATTTATCGTATTCTGTTTTGTGGAATCTTTGTTTGATTTTAAGAAAAACAATTCGTTTTCGGTTTTAGAAAATGCGATTTCTATCCCTAACAATGTATTTGCTTTTTCTCGACGTTTTCACAAATCATTTCTATACTTCTGGTATTCATTTCTCTGCCGCTGTTTGAATTGGCAATAGGAATCGAATTTCCAAATGACTCATATTTTCCCACTCTACCTTAGTAGAGCAGCTCGGAGTCCTTAGCCTAGAATGAGAGCAAATAATCTTCTTTATACATTGGTTGAGTTTGTGTCTATGAACTCATAATTTGCGTCCTATTCAAGAAATTTATCATGGTGTTTGGTATTAGACGCTACAGTTACGTTTTACTTGTCGATATCACTATTACTACAAAATTATGTCTATATCTACTCTGTACTATAAAATGATAAGCTGAAATTGGAAACGGATGTGACGTCAGCTTCAGACGGATGTAGGCTGTAACGTTTTTGTGTAATAATGTTTTTGTCAAGTTATTTGAAACGTTTTGAAACTCAGAGGCTACCCTGAGTGTCTTCAAAATTCAAGGAGAACCGGCCTGCCAGTCCGGAACACTTTTGTGGTTATTTTGTAGTTACTGATAATTTTGTAGCATATTTTGTAATATATATATATATAATAATGTTTGTAGGGAATTGGCTATTTCATGAATAAACCATTTCCTGTATTTGGTAGATTAAAACTATTCCTGATGTGTAGTGAAAATAGGAATACAGCATTTCTGTCGGAGATTTTTTTTCCATCGCTTCAAAACCATACTTAGTATGTTGTTGATATTAAACTTATTGTCATTTCTCCTGCAAGTATATCCAATAATTGAAGTTTATTCCAAGGCTCAACTACTCCACAGCGTCACAGTCTACAGTACATATATTCTACATATAAAGATATAAATGTAGATATAATCTGCATATTTTTAAAATTGTGAGAGAAATTAAGTATAAAAAGTAGAATGTAATATTTAGGTGTAGATTATTGTATTTGTTATATTCAAATATATTTTGAAATCTACTGATAATTTTGTAGCATATTTTGTAAATTATTACACTGTATATGAAAACACAACACATTTTAAACTAAGATTGTTTATTAATCACAACATAATAACATAAATCCAAATACAGAAATATGTTTACAGAAACAACTGCGTTCGCAAACTCTAAGGATATATAAACAAATAATAATCAATAGTTACAGAAGATTTCTCAGAATGATATTATCTACTACAAAATATCAAAATATCATTAATCGTAAGTAGACAAAGAAACTAGAAAAATAAATACACACATATAACTACCAACCACTTGTAGTTAATACAAAGAGAATGAAATCAGAAACAATAACCTGAATTGTTCGTCAATTAATAAAATCTTAAAATGCTATGCAAATTAACAAACACAGCAACAAATGAAGATTTAAATTTATTGACTGTTTGAAAAATCCAATATTTTATGACTAGATATATATTTTCAAAATATGAAGCTTTTATTTAGGAAACTCTTTTCGGAAAAACAAATTCTATTTAGAACGGAATCAATGCATTTCTTGGATGATTTACAGTAACATCAGAAAAAAAAATTCCCCCAGAGTTAAAATACATTAAAACATTTGTTACCATAAAAAGACTTTAATTCGTGTTTTCGCATTTTTACGAAAGGAAGTGGATCGTTTCTTTTCAAATCGATAGAACTCTGCTGATTTTCTGTAGAAAAGAACGATTCCGGATGCATATATATATTTACTTAATAATCCGATTTACGTTTCTGAAAGCATTATTCAAAAACGTGTGGAATGACCCGCATTAGTAGAAAAATTCCTTCTTAAAATTTTATAAAAAAATGATATTTAACAAAATGGGTTGATTAATAATTTCAGAAATCGCATATAACACAATAATGAATTAAAAATGTGTTTTCAACGTTGTTTATCCGTGAAAATCTTGCGATACGTTAATTAATCAAGATAGAATAATCTACCTAAAGTGGAAATTCTTACATGACTTTTCAGTTTACATATTTTTTAAAAATGTCTGGCATCAATTTTCAAAAGCAGTCTCCTTATTTGAAACTATCAAATGCTTTCCAAATAACTTATTATTTATTAATTAATACATCACTTTCAAATTGAACGATTGCGATGAATAATAAAAAAATTCGAAAGATACATACTTTTACTGATTATTAATAATAAATGTCATTTCATACTATTTGATGTAAAAATATCTTAACGCAGCTTTCAAATAAAAATTATTATACTTCAATGCGAACGAAATATGACTTATCACGTTACTTCATCGTGAAAATGAATTTCCAACAAGTTACTCAAGAGAATGGTATCTCCTATGTGTAAAGTAATAAATGTCTTTTCAATTTACTTGAAAATGAAAGGCTTTGCCAAACGTTGTATAAGAGAAGGATTTTCTTATTGCGAAGCAATAAGTTTTTATTAAGATTAGCAGACAACGTAATTCCTTACCCCATCCTCTAATTGAGTATTTTCTAGCGTAATTGTAAATTATTTCCCTGAATAAAAATACGATCAGTTTTAAAATAAGATTATTTATTAATCATGTGCAATAAGATCAATCAGAACAGCTTTACAAAAAATACGTTTAGAAGAGCAAATGCCTTCGAAAACTCTAAAAATGCATAAACGTAAATAATAAACACAAGGTAGTGGAGAAGTTTCTGAAAATAAAGTTAAGTGGATTAATTAACATTAAAATTAACATTCAATTAAAATTGACGTTTAATTAACATTAAAATACCATTAAATGTGACAAAACAGGAAAAAAGAGAAAAGAAATACATGCATAACTAACATCCACTTGATGATTTTTGAACATTAAAAATGCGAAAACATAAATAATTCCCAGAGGGTACAGCAGAGGTTTCTGATCATAAGTTTAAGTAATAATTGACATAATTGAATTACGATTAAAGATGACAAAACAGGTGAAAAGAGAAAATAAATACATGTATAACTAACATGCACTTGAAGTTTTAAAACACTAAAAATGCGAAAACATAAATAATTCCCAGAGGGTACAGCAGAGGTTTCTGATCATAAGTTTAAGTAATAATTGACATAATTGAATTACGATTAAAGATGACAAAACAGGTGAAAAGAGAAAATAAATACATGTATAACTAACATGCACTTGAAGTTTTAAAAAAGATGTAGCGTATTGCAAATCATAGCGTGCATTGTTTAACAACGGATCAATGGTGAATTGTTCAAATCCAGAATGCTAATCAATATTTACAATGACAGCAACAAATACAAAACTCCAATTCTATTTTTGTCTGAAAGATCAGATGATTACCAAATATTTTGCTATTCCACTAGCATTTTCAAAATATGAGGCTTTAATTTTGGAACCTGTTCCAGAAAAATGACAAAATGTAGAACACAATGAAATACATTTGATTGTGTTCTAAATTGGGTCATTTAATTTTTGAATATGTCTACAGTTAAAATACCATAAAAGAGAATTGATTGGAATAAAACGAGTTAATTTATTAATGATGGAACACCCAAATTAGATATAATTCGCGAAGGCATTGTATTTTGTAAGACTCTGAAAGGATTCTCTTTATTTGAATTCAAACATCGTACTGATTTTCGATACTAGAGAACGTTGCTGAATGGAAAATCAGAAATTTTCCAGTTTGAATTTTGATAGAAAAATATTTAATTCCTCTTTAGAAGTAAAATAATTTATCGCATACGAAGGGCAGAACATCTTGAGAGATTAAGTACTATCATAATAAACTCAGAAGGCGTTCATTGGTACACGTGCATGTAGGTAACCAGATCTGATTTACAAGGTTTCTGAACAAATACAAGCAAATGGCTTATGCAAAGTACAGTATGACAAACAGGTGTAATATTGGCGCTTCAATTCTACCAAAAATATTTCTTATCATAATGATTTCTTTAATATTTTAAACCTTATCATAATAACATCTATTTTTGTAATCATTCATATGTTGCGCATAAGAAAGACGTATACTGAGGATCTTCTAAGAAATGCATTTTCAAGTAATTCACCTGTGAAAGTAATGAAAAAAGATACAAAAGAAAAAATAGCCAATCTCAAGTGAACATTATTGCTTTCTGTTCATATATTTGGGAAAAACATTGCTATAAACGATCACAGGAATTGTCTCCAGATTTTGACTCTTTCCTTTTCCAACTAATCAGTTCACTAAAATCTTTCCATCATGAAATACTTTCTCATTAGAAACCTTTTCAGAAAAAATGGTCTTGCCTTACTGCGTTTAGGAACTGACAGATCGCTTTACGATTTCCTAGATAGTCAAAACAACAATACACCTCATACATAACAGGAAAACAGATTTTACTGAGTTTTCCAAGTCGCATAATGTTGAGGATAATTTGCCGAAATTTCACATTTCTCCTGAATGTGAAGTAATGGTTTCAAGATTACACTCAGAAAATAGCTTGCCAATATATAACAATATAATCATTTTTCCTGATTATGGACTAATATTATGTTCCGGTTGTATGCACATGAATAGGAATTTCCACAAAACTCACAAGAGAATAGTATTTTTTTTAGTGTGAACTCTTAAATGGGATTTCTAGTGCCCTGTCCGAGGAAATGCCCTCCCACAGGTTTGACAGGGGAATGAATTTCTTCAATGTGTCATAAAACATGAGTCTGAAATGCTTTCCCTCGTATTTTTTATGGGAATAGCTTTTCTTGAGTATGTACTAAAAATTGGATTTCAAGTCACTTCTCTGTGAAAATGCTTTCCCACAGGTTTCACAGGAGAATTGTTTTCCTTCACTGTGAACTATCAAATGAGTTTTCAAATTTTGTGATTGTGAAAATGCCTTCCCACAAGTTTCACAGCGGAATGGTTTTTCTTGAGTATGTACTACTAAATGGGATTTCAAATGACTTCTCCGTGAAAATGACTTCCCACAAGTTTCACATGAGAATGGTTTTTCTTTAGTGTGAACTAGGAAATGGATTTTCAAGTTCCTTGAATGTGGAAATGCCTTCCCACAAGTTTCACATGGGAATGGCTTTTCTTTAGTATGTACTACTAAATGGGATTTCAAATGACTTTTCTGTGAAAATGCTTTCCCACAGGTTTCACAGGAGAATTGTTTTCCTTCACTGTGAACTATCAAATGAGTTTTCAAATTTTGTGATTGTGAAAATGCCTTCCCACAAGTTTCACAGGGGAATGGTTTTTCTTGAGTATGTACTACTAAATGGGATTTCAAATGACTTCTCCGTGAAAATGACTTCCCACAAGTGTCACAAGGGAATGGTTTTTCTTTAGTATGTACTAATAAATGGGATTTGAAATTACTTCTCTGTGAAAATGCCTTCCCACAAGTTTCACAGGAGAATGGTTTTTCTTCAGTGTGAATTAACAAGTGGGTTTTCAAGCTGCTTAACTGTGAAAATGACTTACCACAAGTTTCACACGGGAATGGTCTTTCTTCAGTGTGAACTAACAAATGTCTTTTCAATTTACTTGATATGGAAAAGGCTTTACCACACGTTGCACAAGAGAGAGACTTCTTTCTCTGAAGGAATAAGTGATTTTTAATACTACATGATTTGGTTTTACCAGAAATTTCATAAGGTAATTCTTGTGAATTATTGTGAAGTAATAAATGCCTTTTCAGGTCACCTGATTTCAAATATATCATTCCACAGATATTACAAGACATCGTTTTCGCTAACCATGTTTCAGTTTATTGATTTCAAAATATCTTACTGTAAAAGAGGAAATGGAAAGGTGTTCCTTGTTTGTTCGAACTAAGTCAGTTTATAAAATCTGTTTCATATTTTCCAACTAAATGATTTTTTGAGCATGCATCATTAAACTTTTTATCCGTAAATGCTGAAAAATAAACTATTTGTCATATTGTCATATATTTTGCATTTGATATTTTCTAGATTTAGTTTTGCGTAACTTATTTTGAGAAGTTCTTTCTTAAACTGCAGTAAGTCCTCAATTTTACACTGGTTCAAATTTCGTATTAAGCTTTTAACAATAAGAGCTAGTTGAGGAATAATTTATACATTAATTTTGACAGACGTGGAGCACCTTCAGGTTTTCCAGTTTGCTTGTATCAGCTAATTGATTTCTTTTCCTAAAAAAATTAAATATGAATTGTAACCGACAGTTGATGCAGAGAAAAATATTACTTATATCACAAACATTCTTTGGAATATTCTTCATTTTACACAAAGTTGTAGCATATAATGTTCTGAATATATTAATTAAACTAGGTGCAATCCATTAATTATAGGAACTTTCGCACATAATTATACCACATTTATAATAATCAAGTTTAGTGATTATTAATCTATATAAGAAAGGATTTATGGCATTTGCGTTTTAGCAATGGAGTGACTGTTTTTTAATGATGTAGTTCTGTAAGAATGACAATTTTCTTCACTCTTTCCTTCAGGAATGAATACGAAATTATAATGCAGTATGATAGGCTATAAATAATAAGCTTTATATTTATTTTAAAAACGTTGGGTTTATAAAAATGACTGCCAAATTTCATTTTGATATGAATTAGTGAGTCTTTTTACAAGATTCTTTTAGCAATTGAAATTATTTTTATGCTGAATTCCTGGATATTGCTATGTGCAATGCCTCCTTAGTGAATAATGTTACACTTTTGGATGTGACATGTCTATCCTATGCGATCTGTCATGGCTGTCCTAAGCAATCACACGTCTCTACGATATGGAGAAGCCCATGTTATCGTGATATCAATACTCTCATTGGCTCTCTTAGATAGTTATTATTATCACGTGACAACTCGAGAGTTCAATATATCATCGCGGTAGGAAAGTCCATTCTACGCATTCTCTGTCCATGCGACTTAAACCTCTATCTAACCAAGCTACATCCTCACAACTATAACATCTGCTGTCATTTTTGTCATTTTGCACTAGGTACGAATCTACTTCCAAGCGAAATTTAAAAGAATGTAGAAAAAAAAATATACAAAAGCTAATTCCGTGTATGATCAGTAAAATCTTATTCACTTCAGAAAAACTCACTAAAAGATTCCGCTCGTTATAACGAAAATCGGGGCCAAGTCTTTTCCAACCAAAGAACTCAGTATTACGTGGTTCTTCCAATTACACTGCAGAATCGATTTCCGGTTATTGTTGCATAAATGCTATATTCCCCTCTCACATGTTATTTCGTCCTTTATTTAAAGTGCTAAGTGATAATTTATCGTCCTGTGGTCATTTGAGCTAAAATGACAAAGCCTGCTAACATCCTCCCTTCCTTTTCACACAGCACCGGCTCTCGACTATTTCTTTTGCCAAATTTACATTTATCTCACATAAGCAAGCCTGAAAAGCACTTCTGCTGTCAGTTGAAGCCTCTAATTTTGATGGATGTAATTTTGTATTGACAACAAAACCATCTCTTCTATTTTGATGTTCTCTTCATCTTATCTGAATGAATGCATTGCATTTCATTCAGATAAGATAAAATGCAATGAAAATGCAATAATATTCACACAATATCCTTATTATCCGTATTTCTACGACTTAGTTTGTCAACCAAATTACACTGAAGACTAATATTTCTCATGTTTAAACTTCATTTGTGCTGACGAAGTAGTCGAAATGAATAATATACTGATAATTATACAAATTGAGTACGTTGTAAGTATGCCTCACAAAATTGTAAGGCATACTTACAATTTTGAAAGTAGGAAAATAAAAGTGATAATAGCAGATAGCAAATGCAATACTACATATATTATCAAAATGCTACAATTACCGTTGAAATAATAATACAGAGATTGATATGTTAAAAAAAAAAAAAGAAACCGGAAATAGGCTAGAAAATCCAGTGCAATGTTCGTAACCAGGAGCTGTAGCCTTACTAGTTACAATAATACAAAAGTAGGCAGTCATTGCACAACTTTTGTTAAACTTCTCTATCTACACGTAACAGTATATAACATTTAGAGTGTTATCTTATGATATGCATTTAAAATAAATATTAACTTTATTTATTGCCCTGAGTTAGTATGTCACCCTTTTTTTTTAGTAGTATGTTCTCATGTCATTTCTGTGTAGGTATTTGCAATAGGTATTAAGTACTGAAAAGCTTCGTAAAAAATTTCTTTGTTAACCTTGGAAACTGCATTATATATAAAAAAATTTATCATGTTATTCTTTGGTATGCTATTCCATTATATAAATAGATTCCCTAATGGCATTAAGAATGGCAAACAAGTCTCAATTCGAATATGAAAAGTAAGGTCATAGCTCTGATTATTCGATTTTGTGTTCGTGTCAAAGGAAGAAGATTGTTGCAGTAATCTGCACCCAACAGGAGTACAATACTGCCGTAATGATTTTACTCATGAATAGTATCAGGTTCTTAATATACATTCCATTAATTCCGACTTTCAATTTGTTAAAAATAAGATTATGGGAGTTTTATTTGGTGTTGACTGTCGGTATGTAAACATTATATATATATATATGAAAAATATACGAGGGACGTCCAGAAAGTAAGTTCCCTCTTTAAATATTTTCACTGCAGCGCTGTGATCGCAATGGTGTGCATGCGTGCTGAGTTTGTTGATTCCTTAGCAAGGTGTTGGTGCCATTTTCAGACATTCTCGCAGTGCGTATGCCTCTTGCTATGTGTTTATAATGTTTAAGAAAATCGAATCGGCCGCCGCTTATGAAATTAGGTCAGTTATCTGTTTCTTGAATGCGAGGAACGTTAAAGCAGCTGAAATTCATCGGCAAATTATTTAGGTTTATGGAGAACACGCAATGAGTGATTCAAACACAACTTCTCGCCACCTTCGGCTGGGAACAATTCCATCATTCCCCATATAGTCCTGACTTTGCGCCAAGCAACTTTCACCTGTTCAAACATCTGAAATCTTTCCTTGGTGGCCGGCGGTTTCAAGTCGACGACGAGGTCAAAGAAACAGTCAACACGTGGTTTGCGTAACAGGCGGCAACTTTCTACGACGAAGGTATACAATTCTTGGTGACACGTTATGATGGGTGCCTGAACAATGGCGGAAATTATGTAGAAAGTTAGTGAAAGATGTCTACTTCAATTTCCAAGAAAGGTTTTTTTTTTTTTTTTTTTTTTTTGTATATATTTTTGTTTCTCGGACAGCCCATCGGAACTTACTTTCTGGACGTCAGTCGTATATATTAAATTTTATTGACAGAGATTTTAAGCCAAATAATTTTGAACCACCACTTATTTAGTTTGGACATACATATTTAATCGGATTTTTCAGATCCTCAGAGGTTTTTTCTGTATATATCATTGGCGCACCCAGGGAGGAGGCCATTGGGCCCTTCCCCCCCCCCCCCCCAAAGAAAAAGGGAAAAAAAACCACTAGAAAAATTTCCAAAAATCTTTTCCTAATTAAAATTCTTCTTTTTTTTTTAATTTATGTTCTGTCGCGTCTTCTATTTCTATAGTACTTATGAATTAGCGCTTCACATAAGGTGGGAATATCCTCTGGCTCTTGGGAATCACGGCCGCTGTGAACGCAAGGCGAACGAAGTAGTTCTCGGGCGATACTTTGTTTGTCCAAGCCGGGCCAGAGATCACGAGTATCATGTATTGGCGATTGTTGTGTCCCCTCAATATTATTCCTTGAATCACTATATCAAGCCGCTAGAAGTGAGGTATCCTCTACATGGGTCACGTGATATCTCTATCACAAAGAAATAGCTTCAGGGTAGAGCCAAAATTCCATGAGACAGTCCTCAAACCTTACCACTCTTAATCCCAAGAAATTCATATTTTTAGACTTTTAGATATTTTTAGATTAAAGATAATAACTCAATCAAGAAGTAAGTTAGAAGATCCTCATGTGACCTAGGGTTGCAGTCGTGTCCTCAAAATTATTCAATTAAATTTCCGCTCAGATCCGTAATGAGTTTCACAAGTGGTGCATCGAATTCTATACACAGAGTGATATATTTAGTTAAAGTCAAGCAACGTTTATTTGTTTCTAAATTTACAGTTTAATATACAAAAATATTCATCATTCCAAATAAGACACATTCTAATTAAATCAATTAATAAGCTTTACTTCATCAGATATGATCTCTGAACACATTTTTCCTCAAATAATTCACAAAAAAATAAATGAATCTATATCACTACTAAATTCCATTATTTAATTTCTATGCTAACAACTGGTAACATTAGCGATTCTCCAACATACATAGATTCAGATTCAGTTAGTAACCATTCACTCATGACCTCCTATAAGACACACACGCTATAGTCCTAATCTTAAATTGTATCTCAGTCCTTCACTAATAAATCTTCACATATCAATACACATTCAGATTGCATCCATATAAATAACAAATTTTACTTATCTCTACGCGATGGTACCTCTATCCGTCTGCATCTGCTTTAGTCTATCTTCTACTTCGTTCAGACATTTCCTTGGTTCCCTCAATCTACCTCAGGTCAAGACTTCATAGTGATTATCAGCTTAAACTTCGGGACGCGTGCTTCTGCTGACCCTTCAACGGCATGGTCTGCCGCTACTTTCCGGGAATCTAGGACAGGGTTACCCGCTGTAACATTGTCCTAGTCTTTAGGTTCGTTCGGCCATCCTCGAACCTGCACCAGGTTAAACCTTCACTACTCGAGGAAAACGTGAGAACTTCCACACGACGACGGACTACGAGTGTCTTGGGGGGGGAGGGGTAACTGTTTTATAGGTTCACGCTATCGGTAAACACGCAAACTCCGCTGTTCATCCGGCACCTTGATTTTCTATGTCACATGACCTCACGACGTCCGTTCTCTCCCTGCTTGTTCACTCCACGAGCCAAGCACGCGACCGCCGGGGGAAATCGTCAGCGTGTCCTTGGACATTGGACTATATTTCACACAGAATACGTTCTAGTGTTCCTTCTACAAATTATCCTTACATCCAATTTAACATCAACACAAAACCATAACTCTTAATTTAAACTTTGTCTCAGGCAACTTTCCTTTATACATATCTAATTCCCCTCTCCTTTTTTCTATTTTTTTTTACACTAAAATTTTCTATTGAGCTAATTAATTATTTCTTTCTTCTTAAATCAATGTATTCAATATTTTCTAAAGTTTACAACGGTACCTACTTAGAAGCAAGCATGTTTACTTCATTATTATACTGGGTTTTTACTTCTTTGCTCGTTAAACCAAGATAAGTGGAATTTTAACATTCTTAATTTATCATGGTATAACAAGATCACTGCAGATGCTCAGTCATAGGTTGTATGCAATGAGTAGTGTGTATTCTCAAATCATCTACTCAACTCCCCCCTCCCCCCAAGATTAAATCCTCAGTGCGCCACTGGTATATATTAATGCAGTTCGATGAGCGAACGATATCATTTTACCAAAACGCTTGCGCCCACGCAAATCGGGTGATCAGGGTGATCAAGGTGAACAAACAGGGTGATCAAAATAAAAATATCGATGTGTAGGCCTTGGGCAGCGGTATCCGTTAAATGAAATGCTGCGAAATTTTGTTCGAATGCATACATACACTGCCCATCAAGCGGAAGTGAATATCTGAGAAAAACGTGGTAACAAATTTCACCAAACGGGGCGCTGTATGATGTACCGAATGTGTTTACGATAATATTTCGTAATATTTACGATAATAATATGTGTGTGTAAGGAGAAAACCGACAGCAGCATAACCAGCATATTCACTTCCATTAAGCAGAACATCAAACAGCACAGTGGGCTGTGCTGTTTGATGTTCTGCTCTTCCCAGTATGCCACAAACTACATTCTTAGTATAATAAATTTAGTTCAATCCTTTGCGCCTGAAAGTATCTTCAGGACTGGGGTAAGGTGGTGGTACAACACCAGGGTACTCCTTGCAAAGGTGGAGCAAGCTAAATCCAGAGTAATTTATTAAAAAAGGGTGGCACGCCATTTGGCAACTCCTATAGGTAGAGATGACCTGCTAATGCTTCTGCCTGGTATCTCCACTTGGGCCTGGCTCCCACTGAAGAGACCTCAATAAAGGTCGAAACTAGTCTGGGTTGTGGCCCTTCCCTTAATGCATAACATTAGACATATCCGCAAGGAGATGTGTTTTGCATTATGGGAGATACTGAGATAGGAGTGTTGGTAGCTTGCTCCACCTTTGCAACGAGTTGCCCTGCTGTTGTACCACCTTACCCCAGTCCTGAAGATACTTTCAGGCACAAACTTTATTTGCTCACACTTGGATAAAGGATTAAACTAAATTTATTATACTCTAACCAAGTGAAAAATAAACTTTCTACATTCTTAGTAGTGCGCTCAACGGCAGAATTCAGCTGGACGGGATTGATGATGCGCACATTATGAGTTATTCTGTATTTCAGAGTTGGCAAGTTATGATGACATCGTGATAAACCCTATCTTTGAGAAATCCCCAGAGTCCGAAGTTACGGGTGGAGATTAAATCACGTGAATGAGGCGGCCGTGCAGTGGGCAACGAATGGCTGATTCCTCTGGCTTCCGTGAAATGCTATCAATGAACCTCTTGTACCGATCGACCGTTGTGTGGAGCACCCCATCCTGCGTGAAAATAACTGAATCCATGCAAAGCTGCGTCACAAAAAAATTTATGATATTGTCGGGTCCTGTGACCTACTCAGTAACTGAGCAGGTCACAGAATCCGACTGGTGAATGTCCTCAAAGAAGAATAGTGAGGGTTTACAGCTTCGTTTATCATTGCACCATTCTTCTTTGAGGTGAAGGCACATGATTTTTTGGATTGCATCCTGGTTTTGTGCAGCCCATAACCCGCAACTGTGAATATTACCAGCTCTGTTCATGTAAACGTGAGCCTCATTTCCCAACAAAAGCATCGACGGCCACGCAGCATCCGCACCACTCAAGCAAATGATGTTAAACCGAATGTCAATCGAATTTAAATGTCTGGGGGGGGGGGGTGGAACTCTTCTGTAGATGTTATCTTGAATGGGTAGAAATGCAGAATCTTCAGTAGAATTTTCCACACAGTTGTCTACGGCTCATCCATGTGTCTTGATATAGTACGTGCACTGTAGGAACCAATGCTGCTTTTCGTAGCCTGCTCCACAACGGGACTAGCAGCTTCATTCAATTGCTGTGAACTGTCTGAGTTTCGACTTCTGCCACCTCTGATCCTGTTTCTCCACAATGACTAATCATTCATCGCAGAGCACGTGGAGATAGTGGTCCTCGTCGACATTTGTTAAGGCAACGAAATTCGTAGAGTGCAGCAACAGCCTTGCAATTGTTTTAGTGGTACAGCTATACGAGCGAAGAATATAAGGGCAAAGTTAGAGCCATCACTGTGTACAGTATTAACCACAAACAAGGGAAAACTCCATGTCCATCTTTCTAAACTCTACGGGCGGGCACCTACCGAGTTGCATGATATGCAAATTCCATGGATATGCTGTTTACAACTCCCCTGGAGAATGAATTTTGGATTTCTTTTTCTCTCAGATATGGCTTCTACACAATGTTTCGCTGCATTTGGGTCACTGGATGTCGCTTCACAAGGCATTAAACAGGGATAATTTAATTTTGATTAAGCTGTTTATTGAAAATAGGATATGTACTAACACTGAACTTTAAAGAACTCTTTATTTTATTATTTTTATTACACTATTGAAGTGCCAAAGCTTGTATATTATTTACTCTTATTCAATAGGATTTGAAACAATCATTATGAACTATTATAATACCATATCTAGACGTTTCAGAAGGAATAAGAAATGATAAATCGAGTGTCTTAGATATTTCAAGAAAAATGACTGTGTGTTTGCCTTTATTTATACAACTAAACTACTTTTGGGAAGTGATTAGAGTAAAAGGATATGTAGTTTAGGTAGCTATTTAATGTTTTTTTTAAAATTAGTTTGAGGTTATTGATAATATAGATATTGGCCTGTAATTTCTGATTTCATTTCTGTTATCTAGTTTCAGTAACGAAAGAACTGAAGCAATCTTTAATTAAGCTCACTATAAACTTACTATGTTCCAAAGATTTATTGATATGTACAAAGAAACTTAAATTGTAGAGTTGGACATTTATGTGAACATATCCCCACTTTTAATCCGATTAATACATTCATTACTTCGACCTCATTTATTGCATATAGTTAAGATGAATTATAATTCATTAATAATTATTAATCACGGGAGATGACTTACGTACATCTTCCCCTCTGGAGGCCTAAATCAGAATTACCATAGTTGGTAAAGTCGATTATTCATTTCTAAAAAAAAAAAAAAAAAAAAAAAAAAAAAAAAAAAAAAAAAAAACTATTATTGGATGAGCCTTATTTCAGGCTCATCCAATAATACACATTTGGATGAGCCTGAAATAAGGCTCAAACAGCGGTGTCGTCACTATCCTCTGGGAATTCACGTGAATTTTGTTTGGTATTTGCAGTCACGGTGTTTACCAACCTCCATTCTTTACATTTTTTTATTTTGGGTATTTTTTTTATTTTTTATTTTTTATTTTTTTTTATTTTTGCTTTAAGTGATTACTGAAATTTTTATAGGCATTGTCAAAACCTAAACTGTAGGGATTCTTCGACGCTATGCTTATTGTATAATTTTACTTTAGTCCTAATCATTTTAAATTCATCTGTAATGCACCTTACGTGATTATCCTTTTTTTTTAGACTTCTTTTAATATATTATGATTTGCCATCTGCGTATTTAGTTATTTTGATGAGTTCCTCATATAATTTATTTACATTTAATAGATCATCTTCTGGTAGTTTTCAAATTTTTATATATTTCTCAAATATATTCAAGTTATCGCTACTTTCGATGATATCAACACAACCAGAATTGCTCATATCACTACTGTCCGGTAGATATAGAGGTGGTTTGTTATATTAGATAGACCGAAGACGGGTACCTCATAGGACAGTTCATTTCTTATATATATCTAGTTAATACAATTTTGTGAATTCTTGCTCATCTCGTATTACCTTCTGTATATGCAAGACACCCATGCGAAGATACTTTCATATTCTTCAATTTTGCTATTGTCCTTATTTAAATGCAAATTTATATCCCCTATATTATAATATTCTTATGTTTTCAATGTCTTTAGGCCATTATTTAACTCAGAGTAAATAAATCAACTGTTCCATCGTGTGCACGATATACAGCAATACACGCACTTCGTATAATGGATGTAATGCTGTATTTATAACGTACAGGATTATTCTACCTGGACGCTTATAGTCCCAACTGCCATGAAATGTATCGTCATTAACGTGAGAATATCCACCAATATCAAATTATTGGATTCATATCTCACTTAATACCAGTATATTTATACATCGTTCAATTTCTGAGGAGAGCAACATAAAGGGATCTAAATTTGCCCTTCACCACATAGTATTTGCATGGTATAAGTTTCCATGGCTTGAGTTGGAAGTAGTATTATAAAGAAGTTTTTATACAGGTTAGATTATATTTTTACAGTTGTCAGTCGCAGCTAATTCCAATGTATTCAAGTGATATGTAATACACATTTGGATGAGCCTTATTTCAGTTGGGCAGAGTTAGTTACCATTACTATTCAGCTGTCTGCCACCAACTTCTTTGATTTCGTTCGTTGAGGTAGTCTGGTGTTAATCCGTAATGTGTTTGTGAGTTGTCCTTCCGCATCAATAACTTACCATCTCTTAACACAAATACTTAACTGCACCCTTCTGCTTTTGTTCCCTTTTCCTTTGCTTGATAAAGAAGTTGATTGTTTAGTTTGTTCAATTACTCGTTATATAGGAAGTCACTGACTTTAAGTTGTTCATCAAACTGTTCGGTTGCAATCTGGTTGACATTTTTTACCTTAGCCATCCATTTGCTTTTAATATTTGTATCTCATTAGATAAAAACTGGGATTAGGCCAACGAATGCTGACAGTAATGTACCGGGTGATTATAAAATAACGTCAAGTGTTCAGAGCCCTCTAGCGAGTAATGAATTCGACGAAACACACCATGTTCCACTGTGTACGGTAGACGTACACAGTGGAACATGGGGATTCGATTTAACGAAACAAAAAAGTACAAAAAGTCGCCAACAGGGATATTTTGAGGCTGTTTACCGAGTAAAATGCATTAATTAGCATTATCACGTTTCTTGTGAGCGATCATGCAATAAAAGGTGAGCCTGTGAGATTTCTTATCATTCATAGACGAACTGCTTTTCGATTCCTCTTACCTTACGTGAGCGTGCTTTGTTCGTCAAACTCTATTATCAGCAGAACAATAATGCCAGTGCTTGTCTTCGTGATTTTCGGCGTATGAAAAATTTACGAAAAGGACCGATTAGCGAAACAAACTTACGAAAACTGATTCGGCGATTTGAAACTAGTGGAACTCTAGCAGCGCAGGTAGGCAGGGGACGCAAACCAATCAATCACCAAGTTGAACAAGTTGCAACTGCTATTGTGGAAGAGGAGATGACGAATGTGCAGGGTACCGGCAGCGCACGAGCAATATCTCAGCAAATGGATATCGTATACACAACGGCGTGGAAAATCCTACATCAGATGTTGAAGTTTTACCCCTATAAAATCAGTCATGTTCAAGAATTGCGCCCTGGTGATGCGACCGCACGAATCGACTTATCTTTGAGATTCTTAGCGCGCATGGAAGTGGATGATGCATGGCCGTGGCAGATTTTATGGAGTGACGAAGCGCACTTTTATCTGAACGGCGATATTAGCACACGCAACTGTCGCATTTGGGCGGCAACTAATCCGCACGTGTGCCTGCAGATGCCTATCCACTCGCCCAAAGTCCCAGTGTGGTGCGGATTTACGGCATCTTTTATCATCAGTCCATACTTTTACGAGGAAAATCGCCAAAACGGATCAGTGACCTGTTCCGTCAATGCTAACAGGCATGCCAATATGCTACAGAACTTTGTGTGGTTCCACAACTCAAAGAGGATGTCTCGATTCGACCATCTTCATGCAGGATGGTGCACCACCCCACATCGGACTTCAGGTACAGCGTGTTTTGCGACAACATTTCTCTGACAGAAGAATCATCAGTCGTGCATTTCCCACGCCATGGCCACCGAGATCGCCTGATCTCAATCCTTTTGACTTTTGGCTGTGGGGATTTCTTAAAAGCATTGTGTATCATGGACATGTACCTGATATTCTAACGTTGAAAGATCGAATAACGTTACACGTGCGACAAATCAATTCCTATATGTTGTGAGCCACTGTGGAAAATGTCGTGCACCGTATGCAGTTCCTGGAACATCAGAATGGTGGTCATATTGAACCTCATTTGTAATTAACAGTAAACGTCATGAAATTAATGTGTGCTGTCTCTCATTTGCCATTTACTCATTCATTAGTCACACCTACTAAAATTAATTTGGAAGCGCCAAATTTTCCCCTGTTGGCGACTTTTGGTACTATTTTTTCCGTTAAATCGAATTCCCATGTTCCACTGTGTACGTCTACCGAATATTGGTGTGTTTCGTCCAATACATTACTCGCTAGAGGGCTCTGAACACTTGAAGTTATTTTATAATCACCCGGTATATCAGAGCTATACTACCATTGATATCGCACGCTGCACCTGATTGGAAAGATGCACCAAAATCAAAGAAAAAGCAAGAAAACTAAAAACAAAGTTCACACCTTATTGACAGTTAGAACGCAGCTTATGCTATTGCCCGTCTAATACCAATCTTCCTGAAAATGCAAGAATTTTGTCTTATACATAAAGTCACTTCCGGAAGATACAACGGAAACGTCACTATATTATTATTATGTCACACGTCCAAGGAGTCCAAAGACTCATCGTGGGAGGGCACACACTATATAGATTCAAACTGCTACGAACTTTCGCTTCGCTATGATATATGACCTCATCCAGCAAAGAACACATATCTGAAGGACAAGGATATCTCCGAAAGCTGATGAAAATCAAATAATCTCTGACGGAAGTAAAATAAAAGGAAAAATCGGTTGTTCTTTCACAGTATATTACAGACAGGCCATTATATCATACAAGAACACTGTTTCAGACAGCATCCCGTGTGTTGTTCAAACAATCCACCAGATCAACTTGATACAGTTCAGGGGTCGACAACACGGGGCTCAGGGGCACCCAAGTACGCGTGAAGCATTTTGAAAGTGCTCGCCACTGTGCCCGATATTGGAGCGTAGAACAACCTTCCAATTTTTTCGTGCACACGAGAACCACTCACCACCAGTTATGGGTGAGGCACGTCTGTCGCACTAGGCTACTAGCCTGAATCCTGTTCTAGAGTGACAAAGTGACAATCAATTATATATTTGATATGTTTCTAATAATGCTATATATATATTTTACAATCCATAATGAATAATATAAACAAAAATATTTATTACTTTAATATAGATGGGGGAGAACAATTTGATTATATTTATTTTAAGCGAAAATCTACGTATTGATCACGGCTCAACGATTCTCATTTAGATCACTGCCTAAGAACAAGAAATTCAGTTACGTGCAAGATTATAATAATTTAGCTAAATATCTGCAATGCAAAGCATCATATTAATGTTTTTTTATTTATTATTATTAGAAGTACATACTTAAGGTTGTAAGCAGAATTTCGTATTAATAAATTGATTTAACACGTTCATTGCCAATCACGCGATGCGAGTCCTCACCAAACGGCCGATCACGCGTTATCGCGTGGACGTCGTTAACTAAATAAAAAAATAAAAAAAAATTTGCCCACCACACGAAATTCCAATTTTCAGCTTGGCAATGAAAATGCTAAAATAAATATGTACTGAATGTGCTTTAAGCTTACAACACTCCCCGCCAGCATTAAGGTCACGTACACTTCGTCTTCAGCCAGCCATTTCTTGTGCCCGTTTTATTGAAAACGTTGCAGACCTCTGATATACACCTAGACACATATATCTCGGACAATTACAGCTCAACGTCTCTCACCAAAAGGCAGGACAGCAATAATTTACAGTGACAGTAGAAGAGTTATATTTAATAATCTTATAAATTAGAGAAACACTGCACTCAAAATTGTCGTTTCAGCATCTTGCATAAAGTGTCTAATAATAATCTTATAAATTAGAGAAACCATGCACTTATAAATCAGCATTTCATGTCCTTAACTGAAACAAGCTCTATCGAGTTATGCGCACTCTCAAAATTCATATATATTCTGTAATTAATATCCGATCTACTTACGTCTTAGATTCCACTGTAATTCCTTCAATCAATACAAATTGCAGAAACCCAAATTACGTCTTTAAGACACCCTTTACGACGGTTTGCGAATCGCTGACATTAAAACAAACATAACGCCATTACCAGATATTCCGACTTCGTATTTTTTTTTAAACAACATGCTATACAGCGCCCCCTGCTAAAGTAAATTATAAGAATACATTTATTAAAAAATAACAAACTTAGAACGAGAAGAAACCGGTACATATATACTGTACACGTCAATTAAGTTATAAAATGAGGATACAAGATTTAATTTTCTTGGTTTAATTACAATATTTTAACTGAAATAAAGAGCCAAGGGGCTTCAATTCGGATACAAAATTATACAAATTAAGTGGATATTGAATCCAACATTATTTCAAAGCCACTGCGGACATTATTGCATGTCTGCAAGGAGATGTGTTTTGCATTATGAAGAATACCAAGGAAAGTGATCAGAACTTACTCTCCTTTGCCACGAGTTGCCCTTGTCCTGAAAGGTTGCTTACACTTGAATCCGCAGAAAGTTTTATAGTTTCTATATATATTCGACACAAAATTCGTGTAGTTTCTATATATATTCGATTTTAAAATAATGTTGGATTCAATATCCACTTATTTGTACAATAGTATTATTATTTTTTATTAAAATATAGTATTATTGTAGTATATAGATATATCAAAATAACTATTTAGTGATGTAGTTGTTGTACTGTATAATTATGACAACTAGCACTGCATGAAATATTCCGAGTAGTTTCACCTGGAAGGTAAGATCTGCCTGTAACATTACAGTATCTATTATAGAGAGTCTAAATCCATTCATATTGACCAGCATTTGTACCCAAGCCAAAGAATTCAGATAACAGGCAACATACAAATTAAAAATACTGCATTTCTTGGTGGTGCGCTGTAGATGGCGTGATAGCAGTGATTGTATTGTCGTTGTGTGTATTTGGAGAATTTATTAGTAGGGTAGACGGTGATGTGTGTAGTGAATAAGAAGAATAGGCTGTCTTCTCAAAATGTGTCCTTGGTGTGCTTGGAGATGTTTGCATGAAAAAAGGAAAAATCATGCTTTCTTATTCACCAAATGTTGACTTCATTACACTTCAGTGGGAATGAATTATCGCTAATAAACACACGCACATATTTATATGCAGTATACTGAATTCATTAGAAAACAAATTTATTACAAAAGTATCCATTGCTATTTTAAAATCAATGATAACAATATCACTTTTACAATTTCTAATATAATTTCGCACAGCTTATTATTTGAAATAAATTCAGAATGAAAATGGTAACTGAAGAGAAATATATACCTAGAACTTTGCATAGCACTTCTATAAGAAAGCATCCTCATAATTTTAGAAGGCGAAATGAAAGGGTTAAAGGTTTTAAGGTACAAAATGTTAAATATATTACTCTGCCCGATTTGCCAAGAGTTTTCTACAATAAATGACATTTCTTCAAATTAAGTTTAAGGGGATAATACATCCCTCATTATTTCAAAGCATAATAAGAAACTCAAAGACCGAAATCTAAGAGTTTCATGTCGAAGAACTTCCGGCGAATCCAAGCCTACCCAGGTCTACCGACTCACTGATGAGACCTCAATAAACGTTGAAACCAGTCAGTGACCTTCCCTCATAATGTAAAACAGTAATACATCTCCTAGGAGCTGCGTTTTACACTATAAGAAAATATTAAAAATAGTGATCGAAACTTGCTCCACCTTTGTTCCGAGTTGCCCTAGTGTTGTACTACCGAGTGATGACTTACGCTTGGACTCGCCTGAAACTCTTAGATTTCGATCATCGAGTTTCTTTTTCGGCATTGAAATAATGAGGGCTGTATTATCCCCTTAAATTTAATTTACGTCGCCGAAAAAATAGCCTCTTGGCTTTTCATTAATTTCTTCAAATTGTGAAACTTTTATATTCTAATTTATATAATATCTAGTTTTATAATTGGACATGAAAAGATTGTTGGAAGAAGCGATCGTTAAGACTAAGAAAGTAAAAATGGTTGTATATTACCCAGATATGATGAAAATGAGTGACGAAGAAGGGCTATGAGGAAATTGATTCGATGCGTACCTATATAGAACGAATGGATGCGAGTTTTTGGAGGTCTGGAATGTGTCTGATGAGTCTGATGGAAGATTAGATTTGCGTAAGAGGGACGGCTTACTCTTAAACGCGACTGGCATCAGAAGTCTAGAAAAAACGGTCAGGTAAACTGATTTGTGACGGGAGGAATGGTGAAAATCTGTGGGTATGAGCGGCAATGTTAGCTTACTGTGTTAATGATGGGAATGGTTATTATTATGGAAATGATTATAAAGAGAGACCGATTCTGTGTTCGCCAGGTTTGTACCTTTCAAGCATGTGTAGAACTAGATTGTAATAGAGATCTACAAATTGTCAAACAGAGTCATGCTGCCACAGAAAATAGTAATAATAATAATAATAAGAGCATACAAGTACCTTATTATGTCTGAACATGAATGCTAGGAGTTTCAAAAACAGATCTTTTGTAGGCATTAGAAGATTTAAGTGATTTTATTGAGCTGTTGCGGACCACTTCCTCAAGCAGTATCTGAAGGAACTCCTGCTCAAAGAATGTTAGATCTGATTATTAGTGTCAGAGAGAGTTTCAATTAAAAACTATTCAGCGTCTTTTTATGCGAGTGATCATGCGGTACTCACTTGGAAAGTGACCACGTTTATGAATGTTCCATTCAGTAAAGGTTACATGCTGAACTACAAAGCAGGAATTGATTACTACCTGAGAAGTATGCTGTGGTTCTTCGACATGGTATCCGTTGTTGGATGAGAAGGATATGGACAGTACATGGGAAGTGTTTAAAAATACCTAAATTATGTGATATCAGAATGTGTCTCTAGACCTCGAAGAATAAACGGAGTAGAAGTGAAATGGAGGTGTAATGTAATCTAATTAAGCACAAGATTCGTAGCAAAAAGTCGATGTGTGAGGAATATTGTTTGCATAGGGATGATGTCCGTTATGAAGATCATAAGCAGCATAGCAGAAGAGTCACAACTGTTCTACACAAAGCTGTTTCAGTATGATAAGAAACTAGCTCTGCAAGATAACGACAATTTTAAATTATTCTATTGATATGTGGCAAATAAAAGATGAATTTGAAAGAATAGCTCTATTGGAAGCTGATGATACGCAAGTACTGAAGCAGAAGTGATTGTAAACTATTAAGCAACCATTTTGTAAAAGCTATCAACCTGGTATATATAAAGCTATCAAATTGGTATATGCAACATTGAACTCGCCGCTATCTTTTCAATGTATTAGGAAACCCATGAGTATCAGAAGGAAGTACTAGGGCTGTTACACAAACAGAATAAGAATTCTGCAATAGGAACTGATAAGATATCAGCACGAATACTAAAAGAGTGTTCAGCTGAACTGCTATTCCCTTGACCCAGCTATATTGTTTGAGTCTCAGAACAGGATAGATTCCATAGGAATGGAAAGAATTTAGGGAAATCCCATTGCACAAAGGTGGTGCAATGACCGATGAATCCAACTATAGACTAATCAGGATCTGAGGAGTGGTGGTGAATATTTTGGAAAAGTTTATTAAGGCTGGTATTCAGAAATGGGTTGACAGTGAATCTCTACATTGGAATGAATAGCATGGCTTTACTAAGGGAAGGTCATGTTTTAGAAAATTGCTCACATTCTTAATAATGTTACCATTGAACGAGACAAGATAATGGATACACGATGATACTTTTCAATTTTGCTAAGGCTTTTGACAGAATGCAGAATGGATACTAAATTGGAGAATATCTGACTGAATTATAAATTATTAGCTTGGATAGAAAGATGGAAGACGGACTAATATTAAAAGGTCGTATATGGGATGTGAATTTTCAAGATTCAAGGTAATCAGTACTTCTAATATGCTGTATTTGCAAAATGATTTGAACAATTTAGAATTTTGGGCATCGGAAAATAGTTATCAGTACAATGTTAATAAACGTAAGGTGTGCACTTTGGTGTGATTATATATCCAATGTCGTATTATGTTGGTGGGATTATGCTAGGAGAAAGTGATCATGCTAAGAATGTTGGAGTTTTAGGAGACAGAACGTTGAAATTTAAGGGTCATATAGCGAAAAGTGTACACACAACTTAAAGAATAAGTGCAATGCTGAAACGAAACATATATAACGATAAAAAAGTTATTTTGCCTCTTTCCAAGGGCTTGATAATACTTAGCTTATAATATTGCGCACAGGTCTGGTCTCCTGGTTTCCATGGAGATTCTCATACATTGGAAAGAGTGCAAAAGAGTGTCAAAGGATGTCAAAAATGATATCAGGATTGTGGAATACTGATTATGAGGATAGGTTGAGTATTTGTAAGTTGTAGATAATAGCACACAGGAGAAAGAGGAGTATATGATTGAGACTTACAAACTTCTGAAAGGGTGGTACAGAATTTCAGTGGATGGAATTTTTCAATTTAAGGAGTTTTGGAAAAGTACTAGGAGCCATAATTAAAAGTTGAGAATTAATGCTGTCAAAATAAGGGGGGTGGACTTACATTTTCTCTCATAGAGTGGTGCGTGATTGGAATGGATCTGCCGTCGTATGTTGTGTGTGTGTGCGGGCAAGTAGCATGAATGAATTTAAGAACAGGTATAATAATAATAATAATAATAATAATAATAATAATAATAATAATAATAATAATAATAATAATAATTCTGTTCATTCGTCACGTATAACTAGTTTCTTCTAAAATTCACTGAAGAATATGGCAAATTTCGATATTTAGTGTTTATTGATGTAACAATAAATTACGATTTCTTATTTTAATTAAGGTATTAAATACGGAAAGTTAATTTTTTTTCATCATTTTAACGTTTTTGTGTTTAATTCATAAATAATTAAAACAAATTATTGCAGGGGTGAAGTATGGGTGTCAAATGAAATAGTTGGCCTGCCCTCTAGCGATTTAAGATGGAATCAGGGATGACAGAATTCCTCCAATGCCATTTCGGGAAGAAAGAATTGTTAGATGATTAATTAGTTTATTTATTCCGCGTATTGCTGTAGTAAAAATATAGCTTAACCCTTATTGTTGGAAGGAATAAGCTATGGGCGAATCACTCATAATCGCGAACACCTGCGCGTGGTGTGAATTTAAACGAGGAATACTGATCCATTATGTTATTTAGGTGGGAAATCATTCTTCTGGTGGAGAGTGCTGTGTGGGTTAATATGGGTGCAATTTCTCCTAAAAGATCTCAATTTTATTTTTTTAAAAAAAGAGGTAGGCTTTTATATTGTGTACTTGAAGTTTTTTTTTTTAATTTTGACTTTAGCAATGCATATACGCGCGCGTGCGTGCGTGCGTGCGTGTGTGCGTGTGTGTGTGTGTGTGTGTGTGTGTGTGTGTGTGTGTGTGTGTGTGTGTGTGTGTGTGTGTGTGTGTGTGTGTGTGTGTGTGTGTGTGTGTGTGTGTGTGTGTGTGTGTGTGTGTGTGTGTGTGTAACTGACTTTAACAACGAGAAAATAAATAAGAGATTTAATAAAGTTTCACTACTAGTTTCATCGGAAATGCCGACTTCATCAGGTGAATTGAATACAGTACCAGGGAGTAAACAACATCTTAAAAATATATTGTACTTTAGACACAGAGTTTAAAACAAGTGGCAGTTATGTTTGAAATTGATTCCGAGCGTTAGTTCTGGTGTGAAGCACTTTGCGTGTGAATGATATCACGAGTACACCAAAACTGGATTACAATTACAGTGCTATGTTTAGCGGGTAGGCTGTAACTGAGATTGCTGTTTAGATGGGTAGGGTCGACAGCTATTTCTTGGGATTCCAAGATACGTCTTTCTAATTGATCGGAGCATTTATGGATGTTTGAAGTTAAGTTCCAGTCTATTTGTTGTTGTCGTCCTTCAACATTGGTATTGGCAGAGAATAAAAGGTGGCTGGATAGGGCACTAACACGGGTTCTGTTGTAAGAATTGTCACGTTGGTGTTCTTCTAGGAGGGGAGAGAGAGAGAGAGAGAGAGATGGACTTTCTGTCTGGCTGTAATATGGTTTACCGCAACTGCAAATGATTTTGTATACTCTCCTGGAAACTGAAGAAGGTTGTGTATTATTTAGGTTGACTGAGGGAAGATCGGAGTTTTGAAAAGGTTGAGAAATATGTTTTAACATTAAATTTCTTCAGGATATTCGCCAGTTTAGGAGAAAGAGAACTTATATACAGTAAGGAGATGTAGGATGTGGGGTTTTAGTTATCTTCATTACTATGTTGATTATGTACACTGAGATGATTATAGATACGCTTAGGAAAATAACCGTTATTTAAGAAAGTCCTTTTGAGGTAACTAAGTTCTTTTTGAAGTTCCTCTTATTCTGAAAACAAGGACCTCGCCCAATGAACTAGTGTGGAAATAATTCCTAATTTTTGAGGGTGTGGTGAGATGAAACATGTAGGTATCTATTGGTGTGTTTTGGCTTTGTGAAGATAGAAATCTTGAGACCATCAGTTGTTCTAGTAAGTTTTATATCTAGAAAAGCCAAAACACCATTAACTCCTGGTTCGCATGTGAAGTTTATATTTTGATGAAAATGATGAAAATTGTTTAAATGATCCAGAAAGGTTTGTAAGTTTTCTGGGCCGTGATCCCAAATTAGGAAAATGTCGTCCATGTAACGCAGCCAGATTTTGGGTTTCAGTGTCGGAGAGAAAATGGCTTTTTCCTCAAAATCTTCAAGTAAAACGTTGTCTAGCACGGGATACAACGGACTACCCATTGCCAAACCGCTGTTCTGTTTGTAGATCTTGTATTCAAATAAGAAATAGCCTGATTCCACACAATGAACAAGTAAGGAGAAAATCTTTTTAGATAACTTGTTTTTTTAAAGACTAAGGACTTCCTGAATTGAAATGTTGGTGAATAGTGAGACTACGTCGAAGCTGGCCATTCTCCTCTTTCTTATTTCGTTAAGTTGGATGTTCTTGATCTTCGAAGCAAAATCAGCCAAGTTGTTGATATATGAAAAGGATTTTCCTATGAGATGGTTTAATGAGGAAGCGAAATATTTCGAAATATTTTATGCAAGGGAGTCAATGCCTTCAACCATTGGTCTGAGAAGATTGTTTTCTTTGTGGATCTTCGGAAGGCCATATAAACGGGGAATACCGTGGCGATAGGCAGATATTCCTAGGTAATTCTGAGGTGGATTTGAGAAGATTATTTGTTCGGTTATGTAGTTCTCTCGTGGGGTCTCTTTGAAGTTCAGAGTAAGTATTTCAATCTAATAATTAGATTCTAATAATTCACAGAACTTCAGGCGAAACAGTTCTATTCAGGATGACAGTGGCATTCCCTTTGTCAGCTGGCAAAATGATGATATCTTTATTATTCTGCAGTTGATGAATAGCTTTTCTCTCCGAATGGGAGCCGTTGTCAGTGGGAGTTCTACTGTTGTTGATTGCAAATGTAGCTTCTATCGTAAGTAGGTTTGTGTCCTATGTTGGTAGATTAGAGGCAGAATTTTGTATTTTGTTAAGAAAAAGTTCTTTAGAAATAGATCTAGGTGAAGGGACGAAATTAAGCCCTTAGTGCTAGTGCGCTATCCAGCTAAGTTTTATTCTCTGCCAATATGAATGTTAAAGGACGACAACATCAAATACACTGGAACTTAACGTCAAACATCCATAAATGCTTTGATGAATTATAAAGACGTATCTTGGAATCCAAAGACATAGCACTCGACCCTACCCATCTAAACAGCAATCTCAGTTACAGCCTTCCCGATTTACATTGCGCTGTATTTGTAATCCAGTTTTGGCGTACTCGTGATGTCATTCACAAGCAAAATGCTTCACGTCAGAACTAACGCTCGGACTCAATTTCAAACAGAATTACTACTTGATGTAAACTCTTTATATGTCTAAAGTATAATATATTTTTAATTTGTTTACTCCCTGGTACTGTATTCACCTGATGAAGTCGGCATTTTCGAAGAAACTAGTAGTGAAACCTTATTATATATATATATAATAAGGTTTATAATCCTAATTTATAATAACCCTATATATATATATATATATATAATATTAAATATATATTATATTATATATATATATATATATATATATATATAATATATATATATATATATATATATATATATATATATAATATAATATATAATATATATTATATATATATTATATATATATAATATAATATATAATATATATTATATATATATTATATATATATTATATATATATATATTATTTTACAAAAATAAAAAATAAATACACTGAAAAATCAATTTTACTGAACATTAGTTATGGTATAATCACGATACATTAACTTCGTACAGTATAAAATATTCTGAATCTGATCGATGCTTGATTGGTAAGAAATGTAGAACAAGAAAGATTAGTGTTTAGCACTTCTTGGTTTGTATTAGATAATCGATATTGGTATTAGTAAGGCGTGGTTGACTAAAGATGATGTAACCTTAGGAATAGAAAATAATAGCTATAGTTCTTTTAAGGCAGATAGTGCAAATAGTTATTACTTACTGATAAAATATCAGATGACTTGCAGCTGAAAAGAGTGCTCGCTCAACAGGAAATCAGTAGAACAGAAAATGGTGCTTTTGAGGTTGTCTGATATTAGATATAAGATAACATGGCCAAGTATTTGGTTGGCTACCGCTATAGGCCAAGGAATACAAAAGATGATGTGGGCGATATGTAACAGTAAATACATTCAATAAATAGAGGGAAGGTATTTATTTTTGGTGACTTTAATCACAGAGGAAAGGTCATGGGAGCGGAAGAAATTGGACTTCATGCAGCTTCTTTGGAATAATTACCAAAGCAGCTTGACGTGGAAGGTACAAGGGGATCTAGAATACTGGATCCTGTGGTTACATGTGAAAGTTTGTGTAAACCTAAGATGGATATATTGCCGCTAATCGGTGACAGCTCTGATTCAGTTTTTACCTAGGAGGTGGATAAGCATGTGTAATTTTCAGCAAAAAACCGTTTGATGGGGAATTACAAAGCTGGTAACTACGAGAAACTTGGAAAAATTCATTCGAAAAGTACCATAATAGGATATACTTCAGGAAAAAGGTGTCAGCAATGCTTGGAAAGTGGTAGAAGGATGTTTGAAGGAACAACTAGCTAACTGCATACCAGGAATTAAGATAATGAATAAACTGGGAATTAAATGGATGCGTTACAGCATTAAGTAGGATTTTAAAAGAAAGAGTAGCATGTGGAAGAAATTCATAGATATAGGTGGTAGAAAAGTGAATAAAGCAGACGAAGTCCTCGTCGTTGAATTATTGAATAACCATTTGTGGAAGTTTGTATCATCGAGGTGATGATATTACAGCAATATAACGACGAGGACTAATGTGGAAGTGAGGATAGAGGAATTCGAGATACACAGGACATTACAAGATCTGAATGCCGATAGTACTATGGATTTGGACTGTATAACAACTCTTGCATTACGAGAATGTGCTAGGGAATTAGTAGTCCCTTTGACTAGATAATTTAATCGGAGTATGAGATCATACAGTCCCTAGGAAAGGGAGAGAATTTAAAACTATTCCAAGAGTGGTTCCAAGACCTACGTAACTTATTTCTGACCAATTGGTATTTCAAGAGTGGTGCTCAAAGTAGTGGAGAAGTTTGTTCAAGACAAAATTCAGTAATGAGTGGATGGGAATGGGATATTGAGTAAAACACACATAAAATACGGGAAACGCGTATACTGACTGAAAGGAATATCCGTCAGAAATAATTGCCAGACAGGTCTACATAACATATATAAAAGGAATATCATGTTACGCTTCAGGGCAAAAGTAGGTAAACATGTTTTCGAAAACATCAAAAGAGTTATCGTTGTGTGGGATGCATGTAATGGAATTTATACTTCGGATAACTGCTATGATTTGTCAAATTTCAGCGTTCGTTTCAATCAAACCATTTTTTCTTGATAAACTTAGGTAAAAAATGTAAACTGTACAAAATTATACAAAAAAAAAATCAGCTAACGCATTTTTATTCCCGTATACGGGGAGTAGGCGAGGCCATTTAGCCCTATCTAACTTTTGGAGACTGAGTGGGCAGTTCAATCTCCACTGGTACCAATCAGAGATAGATGGCCCAAGGCTATCACTAATTAAGCGGTACTCAGTGAAGAGAGACGGCTCAAATGTGCCGCCATCTCGTGGTCCCTAACCCTAACACAATATATTTAATGTCTGAAATAATGTGGGTTCTACGGTCGATTTTCTTGAGTTTACAGGACGAAAAACCCGAGTTTCCGGGAGGAAAAACTTGCTTGCCCGTGCCAGAGATCGACTAACGCGGGAACCGTCGAAAAAAGGCTTAGAAAAATTTCCTCGAGTCGCCGACTAGACTCGAAACCAAGTCTTCCTTCGTGCGGCCAAGCGCCGTGGTTGGCAAACGCCACATCCACTGAGCTACACAGGCTCTACAAAATTATACAATGAGAAAAATAAAGTTTTGTATATATTATATAACAAAAAATTTCTAAGTACATAATATAATATAAAATAAATAAAAATCGAGAGACCTCATTTTACAAGAATGATATTGCAAAAAAAGGCTTTTTAATTATTGTAAAGAATCATATTCATACCTGAAATAAAGATAAAGAGCAAAAAGGCTTCAGTTTGGTGATGCAATAATTATAAAAATCAAGTGGATATTAAATCCGGCATTATTTTAAAGTCGAATATAGAAACTATGAAAGTTTCGCAAAAACAAGTTAACCAGACAGCTTACGGGAATATTTACGAATATAGGAATGAGAGACAGACCGAAGATTCTAAGCATTCTTAATATTTATTGTTTTCGCCCCAGAGCGGGCCACCTTAGAGAACATGAACGACAAGGGAACGATATATTCGCTTTCTACTTTGTTCCATTTTTGATAAGGTTTCACTGGCCTGATAGCTGTTTCGAACTGGTTGGTTCTCTTCGGAGACCAGGTAGAAACCTTATGAGAGAAAAACTCTCTTTCAATACTAAGGGGTTTGAAACGTCCGAGAGATGTAAGCTCTCTGGTCAAATTGCTTTTACGAAAGTTTCATAGTTTCTATATTAGGCTTTGAAATAATGCTGGCCCTAATATTCACTTGAGTTTTATAAAATTTATAGCCGTTTCCATTCTCTAATAAAATAAAGAATTTTTCTTTTTGATTGCTGAACCTGATACTCAGTTTTCCCAATATCTTCTGAAAATTTGAAGTTCCACATATGACTCTAAATAGAATCTTTTGAATGATATTCTAAGATAATTTTAAATCATTCACTTTCATTTTAAAATGTATAAATATCAAAACAGTATATATTAAGAGTCTGTGTCGTTTTAGAATCTTCGGAGTCTGCTGAAAATCCCATTGCCGGAGGAATAGGTCTCATTCTTCTATGGTGACCCACTCCATCTTCGGAGAGTGTTATATAGATAGTTGTATGAATGAATGTACGAAAGTGAAGGAGCACAATCTCAAACATCCATGCCCACGGCGAGAGTCGAACCCGCATCCTTTTTGTTGCAGAGCGGAAAAGCTGACGACTCGGCCAACCAGGCAGAGTGGTTAGAGTATCCGTATTATTTTTTATTTTGCTATTTTTACAATGAGAGATGATACCGCTACGTGATTGCTGTGAGTTTTAGCAATGATGTAGTGGTATAATCCCAGTTCTTGTTGCTTAATGAATTTTTATAGAGAGAGAGAATATTGATCTTTTTGCGATATTATATACGGTGTGCGAGTGTCCTTATTCTACTCTTTAGTCTTAGTACGACTTCAGTAATTCATGGAAATTTTACCAACACGTATTCTGTAGCTGTTAAGAAATCTTTAGTTTAGAAGGTTGTAGTATCGTATCTGCCATGGAGTACAACTTTTTTTTTTAACATGAATCTCATCACGAAAATTGTAAATCAACTGCACATTAGTACTCTAAGTAGACTAAGGGTTAAATAATCCGAAAACCTGTCTATGGATGGAACATTGAACAACGTTTCTAGCCGATTGCACTCTGTTCTCAGAGTAAGAATTATGGAAATAATGCTTATTTTGAACTGGCAGTGCCTCGGAACTTTTTTTTATGCCGCGGATTGAGTTTCGGTTATAGGCTGACATATATTAGGCCTCTGTAGCAATGATGAATTTCTCTGTGTAATGGTTCTTATTTTAGTGAACGTTTCTGCTATGCTGTCCCTTAGTAGTGATTCACAAATCCAATTATACATTGTTGTTGTTGTTGTTGTTATTCGAGTACTTCCCTAGAATACAAAGACTCATCGAGGAAGATCTAAACTATCCACAATATATCTGTCATACCTCTCGCTGGACATTATATTCTCGTTGTCTACAATATAATAATCTCAAACCATGACTGTAAAAAATGAAAGTGTTGAAAGCGTATCTCTTCAAACGCATATCTATTCACTTGCAAATGCACACAAATTTCTTGCATCTCTATAGATTATTCATTCGTAGTAAGAACACAAATGTTCCTTTTAAAATGTGCCTTTATTAAATCTACCCTGTTTGTCAACACGCAAAAACTGAAAAACAAAATTCAGTTATTATGTTGAGCATATCCCACCAACTTAATAGTATATTAGCTCATCAAAATGTGCATGCATGAAGGCATGATTCCCCTCTATCACGAGCACCTTTGACTTAGTTATAATCTTTAAAAGGATTAAGGTTTGAGCACCATTCCTTATTACGTTAAAAAAATCAAGGTTAGTTTCATGATTTTGGTATTCAACCGCCTAAAGTGTCCCAGGTGAATGACAAGTGCCCATTGGTTAAAAAGACCTGTTTTGAATCTCGTGAAGGACACGAAGATTATTTTGTAGACCATTAAACTAAGTTTTTAAGCTCTCTCGCACTAAAATGGAAGAGATCTTTTTCCCGCTTGGAAACTCCGATTTGTCATCCATCGAAATAGAGAATCTAGACGCTGAACGTAAAATTGAGCGACAATAATGACACACACACTTGCCTCATGGCCTTTTATTCGGCGTTCATTCAAAGTGCGGTGAGAATACAAAAGAACTTACTAAATGACTCACGCAACATATATATTTTCCTTGGAAATTATTTCGTTGTCTACAATTTAATCATCACAAACCATGACTGTGTAAAAAATGAAAGAAAATATCTTCAAAATTTTAAAATGGAAATAACCGTAATTAAATGAATTCCGTTTTCCCCTTTCGTGTTGGACAAATAAATTCACATTTAAGAAACCTGATGCCATCTATGATTAGCGAGGTTAACCCCACCTGCATAATTTATTAGCTGTAAATTCCCTGTATTTTCTTCTGGCCTTATTTCATCCTTTTTTGTAGGTAACTCACCTTCAACTGAAAAATCCCTGATAAAGGTTCTTAGCGCTGTAGATAGGATTCGAACCCAGATCCTTTGAACCAAGAAAATTCGTCTGTACCGAAAATAAACAGGTTTTCCGTATCTCCCTCGGTATAAAGGAATAAACAACTTAAAAATGAAATACTTCATTTATAGATCCAAATAGAAAAGTATTTACCAATACTGAAACTGTTGTCGTTTGATGCAGGATATCAAGTTTTGATGTCATTCCACCAAGGCAGTGGTAAGAAACCATAAGACAGGGTGTTATGTCTGTCCAATACTTGGGTGGATGTTTGTTTATATACTGCACAAAATTGCTCCATTAACTGTTATTGATACTTCACACCTGCATTACTATTATTGATGCAAAGAGCATGCTAACTTTAGGCCCTAAGTGCCAACTCGTTCCAATGAACATCTGAAGGGTTAGCACTAAGGGAGAAAAAATCTCCCGTCGCCAAATTAAAAGAAAAGTGAAGATTTTGTAAAATAAAATAAAATAACGGCAGTAAATTAATTCTGCGTGACTCAAACAGCACCCCCAGCTATGCAACACCTCAAATTTTATGTCACACTGTCAGGATAGCACGCGACACTAATATCGTCCGCTGGCTTGCTTGAGGTGGCTTAAATTTTGCACTTCAGCAATTCTAATATAGAATGATTTAATATACTGCCAACTTTCATTTTCTGGTTTCTTAATCAAATATGCTCTGAAAATTGGCGTTCATACTGAAATATACTCAGAAAATTGGCGCGTTCGGATTACAGTTATGTCGAGTTTCCGGTGATGTGTATTATAAAGATAAAGAAATGAACAACCAAAATAACTGTTTGCCGAGGAATTCACATAGCTATATAACTAGCAAAATGTATTACTTTGAATTGATAAAAATTCACCGATAATGGATATGACTGCTTTCATACTATACAGTAATAATTATATGTACACTACGTTAACCAACATATTATATAATTATCCAATAATTAATTCTTCCAGTAACAATTATGTACTTTTATATCGACTTATTTCAGATGCAGAATAACAGACAACGAACAATTATCCATCGCACTTTCAGCTCAACCCTTTTGTTCGAACGTTTCAGCAATCTTTGACTTTGCTTCACAATTACAGAAGCCATGCGACGGTGTGTTATGTCTGCCCAATACTTGAGTGTATGTGCAGAGGCCAGTTTGCTTGTTACTGTGGATCAAAGATCTGAGTTTCGAAAAAAAAAAAAGGAATTTGAAAACTAAAGTCTTTCCAAACAAACGGTACTTTTCGGTCTTCCGACTGCACCACAGAGTCGTCACTTCGGCTTCATGGTATTTTGCGATTGATTTCGGTGAAAGTGGAGGTAAATGAGTGGATAAACTTCCTCAATAGGGCCGGCCAGCAAGGTGTTGCCGACGAACTGTGTACGACATTCTGTCCTTCTGGCTATCTCTTAATCTTCATTCTGCATGGTTCCAGTATCCACTGCATGAGAACTTAAATGAAGAAAAGAAATTCCGATTATTCCACTTGATCCCTCAATGGGATTACCTATACGGAGAGACGCCAGTGCAGAGTAGTCGTTGACAGTGCATCGTTTCACCTCCCCTCTAAGCGGCAAATATCTGCAGCACTCGTGTCCACATCGACATCCTCGGGAACCAATTGCTCTGCTTTATTTTTGGCCCAAGATCGCTTTATTTTGAACACCCGTCCTCAATTGTGTTTCTCTCCTACTGATGATCTTTCTTTACATAGATGTTCAGATTTCAACTACGCAATCCCTGAGTAGAAATAATGGTGCAGTCCTTCAACCCTTCCGATATTCATTATTCTCTACAGCAGTGTGCTGCTCAGTTAGAATCGAAAGCATTTATCACTCATCCCTTTTCCTAAGCTGCTACTTACTTGACACCAACACGGAAATGAAAATGAAAATCTTCATCTGAATCTGTTAAATAAAAACATTCTTTATTGGACTATATCCTTCTTCTAGTCACTGATATCCGTGGACGGATGCGAATTATTATTGAAAATTAAAGCCTCTTAAAATACACTTATGTTCGTAGATACACCGTTGAATACCAAATGTCATACGTTGATATTAAAAGTGCCAATAGCGTGTTAATAGCAGATGGACATTGTTAGCATTATGATGTCAGCAGATGATGCTGCATTTAATAAACTGAGTGTGTAACCTTTTCAATTTTCGTATAAAAATGAACGCAGGAATTTTTTTAATAGTGAAACGAAGTCTACCTTTAAAGTATATGGACATGCTGAACAAACAACGAAAGGAAAATAAAAAAAAACCTTTTCCTGCTAGTTTTTTAATGAATTATTTAGTTTCTATTTAAGGTAGCATCTGACAACTACATGGGTTCGCTAAAATTAGAGGGAACACTGCTTGTAATCAACTCAAATTTCCTCCCCCCTCCCCCTTTGAATAGATGGAGGGAGGGAATTTCAATTTTTCAAATTTAGGAGTATTTTTCAATTAAGAGTACTAATGAATAACGAAAATTAAAAAAATAAATAAAAAATTCTACAACTTATTTATGGCTTAGGATTTGTAACCAATATGCAATTAATTATCAGCCTAATTACCTCAGTGATTAACATCATCTTCTTCTTGCTCTACAGCTTAAATTGAGCTTGGTATCCTGGATTTGTTGCCTTTAACCTTGCCTATCCAAAACCTAACTTCTCCAGTTTGGACATTGCAAAATGATGCATGCAACCTGACTACTGGTATCTATTAATCTTGTTATTGGTTTTCCTTCGTGGTCTTTTACCAAAAAAAAAGTGTACAACTTATGGTCTTTTTATAGTCATTTTCCATTGAAAAACATGTCCTTCCCACTGTAACATTTTGAGCTTGATTGAACTAGACACTAGGTCCTGTGTTGAAAATATGAGGTTCCACATCTGTAGGTAACTAATGAACAAATTCTTTATTTGTATATTTATATTTTAGTCTTCCAATGAATATCTTTTGTCCTAAATGACCAGGACGGCTAATAGCGGCCTGGTTAGCCGAGTGGTTAGCGTATCCGCTCTACAGCCAAAAGGCTGTGGGTTCGAATCCCGCCGTGGGCATAGATATTTGTGATTTTCTGTGAAAATACTAGTGGTGGTGGACAGTAGATGGCGTTGGTGTAGATGATGCGGTTAGTGAATGACGGGTGGATGAGGAGACGGGGAAATTTAGAGCATGTGCCCTTCGTAGATGAGTCTTTGGACTCCCTGGAGGTGTCTAATAATAAATAAACATGAAAGAGAATGAGAGTCCTGATTACTGTTCTTTATTCACTTCTACACTCTCATTTGGTTGGCTTGTAATAATTTCTCCTAAATATTTAAACTGTTCCACTTTCTCTATTTCTATATTCCCGAGTTTCACACTTGTATCAGATAAATCATTCCTCCTGATATTGATCATTATTTTGAATTTGTGCTTATTAATTTTGAATCCTGTCTTATGTGCTAATTTATCTAATTCCAGATATGTTTCTTCTTTCTGTTTGGTTAATGTCATGATGTCAATGTCTGCATATAGTGTGATTAACATGAGGATGGTTGTGAGTCTTTATTGCAGCACAAGATGTACACGGCCCACGGTGAGACCGCTGTCCTGTTTATTAGAGGCATGAAGTGGTTTGAAAGGTTCCAAGATTGGTCTCCATAACAGGGTTTCTGAACTATGTAAAAAATTAATAAAAATTAAAAAAAAAAGATGAAAGATAAACAGAAATCATTAACCCTCCAAAGAACAGCCTTACAAGCTTGGCTGAAGTAAGAATACCCACAGTTGCAGGGAATTTCCTAAATTCATTCAGAATGCTGGATTATACTGGAGTCGTAATTTTATTCTTTATAGAATCTAGGCTTTCCTTATAGTTCAGAATGTTGATGATACTTCTGCGGTATATTAAATTTTCTTTGTGGATTTCAGGATTTCATCCGAAAGATTACTGACATTCATCCTGGAATTCTACTCCTCCGGAAGTAGAAAAGAATCATTGCATTTCGTTTTATTTTTACACCTTTTTCATATTTTAAATACATATTATCTGTATTATCAAGAATGCTTAGGAAGGAATCTACTCAAATCTGTTAAGTATATTTCTTCAATTTTTCACCTGCCTAATAAGTTTCTTCCAATTTAGGTTCTAAGAGGTATGAATTTCTGTCTTAAGGTGAGATTTCTTTAGATTCTCACAACTATGAATTTATCTGATTTATATAAATTTTTTATATATATATATAAATTAGCCAAAATAACATTATATTATAAAATGAATGTACTACAGTTCAGACGCTTTTTCACGCCAAGGACAATTAGACTACGATAGATTTCTTGAGGAAGATGAAACGGGACTTGCGGAACTGAGGTTTTCCCCTAAACGTCGAATCCTTTGGAAAAATGTACTTTCCTACGCAAAAAAACGTTTTTCGTGTACACCAAATGTACAAGGAAAATATTCTACTCCCAGGGGCATAGAAAAGTACAGAGGTTATCCCTCCTATGAAAAATTATTCTTATCCGAATATCGTAGATTGACCAAGTCATTTTTTTAAAAATAATGTTCTTAATATTTCTTTAATAATTTTTAACATGAATTGTTTAAAAATGTCGTTAGGATTTCAAAGTACTTTTTATCGCCGTTTGCGTGTAGCTCACATGGTCTCATTGATGAGTCTTTGTTTTGTGACTCTATATACTTAATTTAATTTTCAGACTCATGAACCCCTTTGTACTTTGTCGGAAATTTATGGCAATAAATTCTCACATAAGTACTTAGTTTTTAATGGTTGTGTTTGTTACAGGTGTTTTTATGTGCAAAAAGTATTTTTGTGGTGCATCTCATCAGAATAAATTTAAATATCAGTTTATTAACTCGCAAAATCTCATTTGTTCATAGTTATTAGTTCTACGTCTGGTCACAGAAAGAAACTCATTGCGTCATGAATATCTTTATGTTAATTTTTATATGGAGTTTATTATCGTTGATTTTCTTACAGTATAATTCCTGTCGATTGTAATTTTTTGTATAGCTTTAGAATATTTAGTCACCTTTAAGAAAATTATTGTATTTATTCTTAACAATTCTTCCCACTTTTAACACTCGGTATTCAAGGTCATGTTTATTAGTTTCCAACTTTTTCATTTCTTTTGCAAAAGAACTTCAAATCATTTGTCCACAGCAGGGGCTGCTTCGCTTTGATTGTTTTTAGGATTATCATACACAGCATTTCATAATATCATATCATACATTTAAGATTATCATACATACTCTTTTTTCGAAGTTTTAATTTTTTTATCCGTCTCAAATAAAAAAACTTCCAGTTCCATTTATATTGTTATTTATCAAGTCGGTGCGACTGTCAGCTAAAATGGGGTCAATAGATTTTTCTTATAATTTTCCAGATGATTTTTTGTATTTCTTTTCTGTCGAAACATAGTCTATAGACTGGACTCTGTTTCGACGGAAACATAGTATGACTATGTCCGAAGCAAGTGAAACTATATCACAGTTACTATCTTATATTTGTTCATTTATTGGATTGTTATTGTGGAAATTCGTTTTCGTGGGAAACAATCAATTTCCGATTTCGAAAAATACCATTTCCATCATTAATATTTATCACATATTCCGAATGAAAATCAGGAAGGTATTTGCTCTTTTCTAAATAAAAGTAGAAATGTTTTCACAAAACATTTCTACACTTCTGGTATTCATTTCCCTTCGGCTGTATGTATCAGCAATAGGAATCGAATTTTCAAATAACTTATATATTTTTCTACTCTACCTTTGTAGTGCATGTCGGAGTCATTCGGAAGAATGAGACCAATTTGTTTTTTACATTGGTTGCATTTGTATCCATGAACTCATAATTTGCTTGCTATTCAAGATATTTATCGTGGTGTTTGGTGTTAAACGCGACAGTTACGTATTACTTTTCAATTGTCGTATTACTATTGCCTAAATATATTATCTTTTTAGTTATTTTATTTATGAAAAAGTATGCCGATTTTTTTTGCTTGTTTGGTTTGTTTTCTTAAGAAGAATTTCGTAGACAATACATGTACATTCAGATGAGGTCGACAGTGTCCATCCTGGTTTTTTGCCATAGACAAAGGGCCTTATTAATCCTAACGAGGGCATAGTACATTACGCATTGTTTCCTCATGTTGTAACATCATTTTATGTTTGGGTACCCAACACTGAATCTATTTTTTTTTTTTTGCTATACATTAATTACCTGCTGATCTTCTTTAGTCAAATATTTATTTACATCATAATTACGCAATACCATTACAAGGTGAAAATCACAGGATGATAAGCTTCGGTTGGTTCACCTGCAGTCCGTACAGGCCACTGCAGATTCTCCCCAGTTAACTAATTTTGAAACTTAAGCGAGTTTAGCGATATTCACAATTGCTAAATTTCTGAGAAAATGTGGATAATTGACCAAATATGCAGAAATATCTAGCTGCAGCCAGTCGATGGATATCCGTGGTTTATTACGGCAGTTCTTCATCCATAGAATATGACTGAAATAAAAGAAATCGAGAATTTACTTCATTTTTTCCTTTCAACTTGAATCAGGACTGCCAATCAGCAATCTTGATGGTCTTATTTCGTTGAAAGTTAATCTAGAAGAGGTAAGAAGTAGCAATTGCAATGCTACAGGTGCTAGTCAGGATGTCGAACTTGATTACTACCTAATACATGAATAGATTTTCACTTGCCACAGTTACATTAATTTGAATATATTCGTCGTCAAATATAGCAAAATAAATCATTTTATACAAAACATGAAGATCTCTTTAAATAGCCGTTCATTTAATAGTTCTTAAACATTAAGGAAATTGCCTGTTAAACAAAAACTTAAAAATCACGAAATCGGATACTTCTAGAAGTGGAAAGAAAACAAGGAAGAAAAAAATAGAAATTATTAGCTACGAATATCAAACCACGACTGACAGTTACACTAATAAACAGAAATTTCCGCAGAGCAGAGCAGATACTTCTTGAAAAAAAGATTCTTAGTCCACCCCCCCCCCCCCCCACCCCCCCCCCCCCCCACCCCCCCCCCCCCCCACCCCCCCCCCCCCCCACCCCCCCCCCCCCCCACCCCCCCCCCCCCCCACCCCCCCCCCCCCCCACCCCCCCCCCCCCCCACCCCCCCCCCCCCCCACCCCCCCCCCCCCCCACCCCCCCCCCCCCCCACCCCCCCCCCCCCCCACCCCCCCCCCCCCCCACCCCCCCCCCCCCCCACCCCCCCCCCCCCCCACCCCCCCCCCCCCCCACCCCCCCCCCCCCCCACCCCCCCCCCCCCCCACCCCCCCCCCCCCCCACCCCCCCCCCCCCCCACCCCCCCCCCCCCCCACCCCCCCCCCCCCCCACCCCCCCCCCCCCCCACCCCCCCCCCCCCCCACCCCCCCCCCCCCCCACCCCCCCCCCCCCCCACCCCCCCCCCCCCCCACCCCCCCCCCCCCCCACCCCCCCCCCCCCCCACCCCCCCCCCCCCCCACCCCCCCCCCCCCCCAAATCAAAGTAAGGTTCTTTTAAAAATACTATCTACATTCAAATAAAACGCTACATCAACATTTAATATCATTAAATACTATAATAGTATATTTATTATATTTGTTTCGTGATATCATTCTGAGTAATCGAATCAATATGTTTGTCCATCCAGTTGTGCATTTTAATTTGCAGGCAAGCAGACAGCTCGTTCTGCTTGCCTGCAAATTAGATGATTCATGCACTAACATTTCATGTGATATTTATTTCATTTTGCTTCCATCTCTGTAAATAGCAACTAATAATTATTTATTTAAATTTCTTAACCTTTTTTACAATGTATTGAAAAATGTTTCATTCTTATTTTAAAGTTTGCTGTAAGCAGTGAACGCTAATGCTAACAGCAAAGCAAATTCCTAAATATTTTTCATACCACTTGTTATCATTATATTTCGAGTTAAATAAACATCTTCAGCATTTTGTATAACATGTGTAATAATGCAACTGCAATAATAATAATCTCATAAATTGAGAGAAACCATGCACTTAAAACTTGCATTGCATGTACTTAACTAGGGGAAATCTCTATCGTGAGCTCTATATGCACACGTTAAATATATATATATATATATATATATATATTATTATTATTATTATTCCTGATACCTCCAAGGAGTCCGAAGACTCATCGCGGGAGGACATCTACAACTGTCTCTACACCTTACCTCTACTACGAATCAACGCCATCTACCGCCCACCTCCAACACCACCACAACTAGTAATTTTTGTCTGTAAATTGTGTGTGTTCTGAAGGGCTGATTTGTATGTATGCGGGATGAAAAACCCGAGTTTCCGGGAGAAAAAACCCCGCTACCTCCGTATGAGATCGGCTAACTCACCTTCGACTGAAATCGACCAGATAAAGATTCCTCCCGGAATATATATTTGGAAATAAATATCCAGACTACGCTTAGATTATACTGTAATTCCTGCCACTAATTCAAATTGCCAAAACCGAAATGACGTCTTCAAGACACCTTTTCCACCGGTATACATTATGTTTCACTTGAAACAAAAATAAAACCACTATCACCCAAAACGACTTCGTATTTTTTTTGAAGAGTATGCTGCACAGCGCCACCTGCTAAGTTAAAATTTAAGACTGCGTTTATTACAAATAACAAAATGAGAAAGGGCAGAAACCGCTACACATATATTATCTAATTGAAGTTACAAAATGACCGTACACTATTGACTTTTCTTACATTCATTATAATATAATGATTTGTTATTAAAATATGGTAGTATTATAGCATATAATTATACAAAAGTAATTATTTAGTAAGGTATTAGTTGTACTATATAATTATATCAAACTGCACTACTTCAAATATTCTTAGGGGTTTCGACATGGTAGGAACGGCCTGTAACCTAAAAGTATCTGTTATACAAGAGCTAAATTCATTCATACTGACTAGCATTAAAACCACATGGAAGGAAATGATAACAAACGCAATTTACAAACAAAAAATACTGTAGTCGGTGGTGATGGATTTTAGATAGAGATGACTGTAGTTTTCGTTACAAATTTCACAACATGATACCGAAGCCATTTTTTTAAAAAAATCTGCAGCAGCTTTGCTTGTGTGTTTGAAAATTGAAAGCGTATTAATTATTCCTATTAGAGTAGTAACACCCATTGCCATCCATCATGATATAGCGAGGATTATTGAGGTTGTTTGACAAGAGCTAAAAGGAAAACAGAGTCTGTGCTCGATAATGGAATGCCTTTTTGAGACTTGCAGTGTGCATGTGTTGGTGGCTTTTCTTAAATATACTTCTTCCAGCCTCTTCTACTTTTACTATGGGGCATAGTTAAAGAGCAGATAACGTCTAAAGTTTGTCCAGTACTGTAACAATGTTATAATCCAGTTCGTTTCCTGTCTGTTTTGATCTTCCCATGCTTTCTTACTTTCAATGCCTTCTTTGAATAATTCTAATTCAAACTTCTGTATGTACAAACAAATTGTACTGTTTGTACATAACAAATCCATTCTGTATGTATTTGTTATGTACAAATCATTCAAATTGTGGTTCAGGAAAAATTCTTACAAGTGCTTTAAGTTTTACCCGGCTTCAATGGTCTTTAAAATGGTGTTGGTTAGCATTGACTCTTGTTTTAATGATTTCGGAAGAGAATGTACGAATTATAGTCAATTCAGCAGGGCACTCTCCATGAAATTATCTGTAGAAGAGGCACAATGAACCTTAACGTCTGTGAAACAGAATTGAAGTGTGGGATGTGAGTGAGTGAGTGATATTCAGTAAGGCGGATTGCCCTCTTGTGAATAGAATCGGGCAATCTTAGGGAGCGGTTTGGTATAACAACCCCAAATATTATTATTATTATTATTATTATTATTATTATTATTAAGAGAGACCTACAGAGAGTGAGATACTCATTGACGCAGGACACATACTACACTCACCAGCTCACATACTTATTTTTCAATTCATTCATGCTACTTGCACAACTTAACATCCAATGGAAATCCATTCCAATCACGTACCACTACTACCGAATGAGAGGAAAAGCTACCCCTCACCCCTTCTTAGGAGAATTCCTTCTCATCTTCCAAGGCTGGGTAAAGGCAATTTTTCTATTGCCATCCTCCATAAAACGAAAACTTCCATCAATTGAAATCCTGTATGAACCTTTCAGAAGTTTGTAAGTTTGCAAATTCTCAATCTCTCTCTCTCGCTTCATAATCAGTATTCCACAATCCTGATATCATTTCAACACTCTCCTTTGTACTCTCTCCAATATATCAAAATCCTAACGGAAACCAGGAGACCAGACCTATGCACAATAGTTCACGTAAGGTCTTATCAAGGCCTTGGAAAGAGACAAAACGACACTTTTATCTTTATATGTTAAAGTTCATTTCAGCATTGCAATTATCTTTTGAGTTGTATTCGCAAGCTTTGCTACATGGTCGTTGAACTTCACCTTCCTATCTACTAGCACTCCAATATCATTAGCCTCATCCGTTTCTTCTAGCATAATCCAAATATGATACGACATTGGATATCTAATCAGGCCAAAGTGTATGACTTTACATTTACTTACATACATATTCCCATTCCCACAATTCCAACCTATTCAAATCATTCTGAAAGTACTGCATATCAGCAGCAATCCTCATTACCCTACCTATCTTCTCATCGTCAGCAAATAACTGTATTTTGCCTGTCAAATCCATCCCAATATCACGAATGTACAAATTGAATAGCAGTGTATCAAGGACTAATCCAAGTGATACACCACTGGTTACTGGTCAGTCCTTATTGCTGAATTCTTATTTAGTTTATGCAACAGCTCTAGTATCTCCCTTGACACACCTGAGTTTCTTCAGAAAATGAAGCAGTGAACTCAGTTTTGGTACACAAGGTTGATAGATTTTAGCAAAATGGACAATTTTTAGTTGAACCTCCTCTGAATCTCTACCCTTGCACCATCTGAATTCAGAAGAGTTGTTCTTTCATACTTATTCTTTCTTTTCTTGCAGCATATCGATATAATTCTCGTGGGTTGCCTTTAGCTCTAGAAGCTTATGACAACCCACGAGACTCATAACGAGATTTAGCTTCCCATACAATACATTGCATGAAACGAAATATTGTACAATACTTGTACAATATTTCGTTTCATGCCATGTAATAGTTGTATTGTGATTTAAGTTATTTGATAAAGTGAAATATATATAGAAAGTCTTGATATTGATTTTAAAGCCATTAATTCTGAACCACTGATTTATTTATAACGTATTACGGTTAATCCGATTTGTCAAATCCGCAATGGTTGTTTCTGTATATATTAATGCAGTTTCTTCAGCGAACGATATCATTTTGCCGAAACCTTTGGGCTCACGGAAATCATTAACATAAAGGATGATCAGTATAAGAATATCGATGTATAGGCCTCATGGAGCGCCATCTAGTGAACCAAATGCTGCGAAACATTGTCGGAATACATTGTCCTTCACGCGGAAGTGATACGTGAGAAAATTTCTTTTCCAAAATTTACCAACGGTCTGAGATGTGCCGAATGTATTTGTGATATTCCTCTGTGTGTAAGGCGCCGCAAAGCGACAGAAGCAAAACTAATATATTTTTAATTACTTCCATTTCATTATATTCACAAGCATTCCCGGCTGTGCTGCCCTTCCCAGATGCCACCAAATGCATGGTTAGTGTTGAACGGCAGAATTCAGCTGGACGAAACTGATGTCAAACACATTACGTGTTATTGTCTTTCAGGATTGGCAAGTGATCAGGATGATCCCGATAAATCCTATCTTTTGATCACCGAATGGCGAATGTCCTCAAAGAAAAAGTATGCAATGATAAGCGAAGTTATAAACCCGCTCCAGACAGTGACTACGGGTGAAGGCAAAGGAATCTGTTGGATGGCGTGCGGGTTTTGCGCAGTCCGTACCTAAACTGTGAATATTTCTCAGCTCTGTTCATATAAAAGTGAGCCTCATCTCCCAACAAAATAATCAATGGCCACGCAGCGTCCTTTCCACTCAAGCATAAAATATTAAAGCGAATGTGAATCAATTTTCAAGAATAGCGGGCGGAACTCGTGCTTCTTGATATTGCACGCGCACTGCAGGAAACAATGCTGTTTTTCTTGGCCTGCTCCGCAACGGAAGTTGCAAACTTCATTCGCTTGTCGTGAACTGACTGGTTTTCGACCTCTGCCACCTCTATCTACCAGCGAAGCTGTTTCTTCAAAATGACCAGTCACTCATCGCAAAGCACGTGGAGATAGTGGATCTCATCTTCATTTGTTAAGGCAACGAAACTGCCCTAGTGCAGCAACAGCAGCATTTGGGTCACTAGATGTCGCTTCACAATGACTTAAATAGAGATACTTCACTTTTGATCACCCTGTATAATGAATAAGATATGCAGTTATATATTTATTATACATATTACTAATTCTTTGGAAAATTTATAGAAAGCTTAAAGATTGCTTCACTTCTTCCGTTATTCAAAAGAGATAACAGAAATGAAATCGGAAATTATTAATCAATATATTTGCCATCTGCATATTTAATTATTTTGATGAGTTCTTCATATAATTTATTTCTTTTTAATAGACATCGTCTGGTAGTTTAAAATTCTTATATATTATTCAAATATATTCTAATTAATGCTAATTTGGATTATATTAATATTAACAGTATTGCTCATATCACTACACTCCGGTGGAGACAGATATTGTAGTATAGGGAGGTGAGCTGTTTTATTAGATGGATTGCAGAAGGATATCTCATTGGACAGTTCGTTTCTTATAAATATATAAATAATCAATACAATTTGGTAAATTGCTTGCTTCACTCGTATTACGTTCTGTGTATGCAAGAAACCCCTGTTAAGTTAATATACTTTTATATTCTTAACGTTTGCCAGTATTCTTATTTGAATGCAAATTCATATCACTCATTAGTAAAATACAGCAATCCCACGATTAATGCGTGTCCGATTAGTGTGTCATTTTCTTTTATACCCAAATTCGTGCGCCAATATACATCTTAAAAATAAATATTATGGATTTTAAATATTTTCTATCTATACATTTTTATGGCTAACTATCTTAAAAAATCACTCATCAAGATGAAATAATTTAGTTACCGAATTAAAACATTTTACAAAGTGATTTTTTTAATGCCCATACTACGCTATTTCGACAAAATTCATGTCGTCTGCTATTTACACAGCATTTTGATGACCATATCTCGTGCTTCCTTTCAATTGTTTTCCTTACTTTTTTTTATCATTTCATCTGGCGAGTACAGAGCAAAGATAGGACAAGAACACAAAAATCGGTGAATCAACTATACGAGAAATTTTAAGCAAAGCTGCTGAATATAAAGAGAAAGGTAAGGCTGCTTCAAGTTCATCAAGCATTGATCGAAATCAAAGTATTATAATGATTGAATTAGACACTTCTTTCTACATGGATCGAAGATTATAATCATAAAACGGATCTCACATAGCACTGACCTTATTAAATCAAAAGCATTAAGTCCCTTTGCAACCTTGAAAGAAAGGGCTATCTATGATGGAAAAGGCGAAGAATTGCACGCTAGTGCTGGGCGGTTTGAGCGTTTCAAAAATAGAAATAGCCTACATAATATTCTAATCACAGGCGAAGCTGCGAGTACAGATAAGGGGGTGGTTGCAAATTATCCAGAGATATTGAAGAAAATTGTGGAAGGCGTGGGTGGGGTGGGGGGGCTATTGTGACCAACAAATATTTAATGAAACGTTGATGAAACCAGCCTTGGAAGCAAATGCCTTCCAAGACTTTTCTGGCTAAACCACAGAAATGTCAGCCTGGTTATAAAGTCGCAAAGTCGAATGCAATTACTGCTAGCAATATGTGAACCGTTTGCTCGCATATTCCTCATTTTTGAAGTACGTTTGGGGTGAATCTGACCTGCTAAATTTACATGTACAGCGGGAAGATCATGAAGAACATGAAGATAATGTAATCGCCGACAAGCCCAAAGAAATTTCACAGAAAACTGAAACAATTGTTTCACAGAAATATTTTGAAAATATTTTTCGTACAACCGAAGTTTTTAAGCAGCAATGTTTAGAGACTGACCCTGATGAAGAGAGAAGCAATAAAATTTGCAGAAGTAGTAAAAGGAGGCAATAGGGCAGATCGTCAGTTCTATGAAAAAAATGAAACAGCATGCCGCCAAACTACGTTAGCTCAATTCTTTGTTAAGAAATACAATAATAAATTTATATTCTGAATATGTTTAACCGTCTTTCAGCTTCATAGTTTTCCTATAACTAAGCCCTGAGATATATCCTAATTCTTTTATAAAAATAAAATTAAGGGTCAAAAAGGAAATTTGAGGAAAGAATTATACTTTCTCGCATAGGTTATTATATTGAATTAGCGGTTTTCGATTAATGCGCCTATGCCTATTTTAAAGAAGACATGAGGCGCATTAATTGAGGAATTGCTAAATTCTAGTTTTAATATCTTCAGAACATTATTTTACTCAGAAAGAATAAATCAACTGTGCCACCGTGTGTACGATATATAGTCAATACAAGTTTATTTCTTACTATATCATAAATGATCACAGTTTGGCACTACGTATGTGATTATAGTGTATGTAGTTGAACAGTATTTTATTTTTAAAGTACAGGATGATTCCACCTGGATGCTTATAATCCCAACAGTCGTGAAAGGTATCGTAATCAACGTGACAATATCCACCAATTTCAAGTCATAAGTTTCATATCTCAAGTTTCATATAAGTTTCAAGTTTTTATAAGTCTCAAGTTTTCATATAAGTTTCATATCTTCTGAGAAGAGAAACATAAAATTATCTAAATTTGACCTTACCAAAATAATATTTGTATTGTATGAGTTGGAAGTAGTAACAAAAAACGTTTTTACACAGGTTACATTACAGAGGTTTTTTTTACAGCTGTCAGATGCAGCTGGATTAAAAGGTATTCAAGTGCTAGGTAATATTATTATTATTGTTGTTGTTGTTGTTAAGAGAGACCTCCAGGGATCAGAGACTCATCTAGGGAGGCCACATACTACAAGCACCAGCTATTATAATTATTCTTGAATTCATTCACATTGCTTGCACTCACAACATCCAATGGCAATCCATTCCAATCACGCACCACCCTATGAGAGAAAAATCTAGCCCTAACCCCCCCCCCCCCTTCTTAGCTCCCTGGGATTCCCTCTTGTAATTTTCCTATCCTCCATAATTGAAAAATTCTATCAATTGAAATCCTGTCTGACCCATTCAGAAGTTTGTAAGTGTCAATTATATCAACCCTCTTTCCCCTTTGTGCTAATGTCTACAGTCTACAAATTCTTAACCTGTCTTCATAATCAGTATTCCACAAACCTGATATCATTTTTAACACTCTTTCTCCAATATATTTTGCATGAGCATTGTTTTATTTATCCCATTTAGTTAACATTCAGCTTTCGGCTACTGATTTATGGTATCGTCCTCCTTCATGAAAAATTTACTATCTCTTACCATAAATAGTTAACTGCACCCTTTTCCTTTTGTTCTCTTGATAAAGAAGTTGTTTGTTGAGTTTGATGAAGTACTCGTTATATAGAAAGTCATTGGCTTTAGTTCATGAAACTGTTCGGTTGCAATTTGGTTGTGGTTTCTTGCTTCCAATACCATTTACTGTTAATATTTTTGTCATTGGATTAAAACCGGAATTAGGCCAACGAGCGCTGAGTGCATTATAATTATTACCTGACACCTCCAGGGAATCCATAGACTCATCGAGGGAGGGCACCTGCTCTACAACTCTGTCTCCACGAACTACAATGAACCGCAACTACAACCACGCCATCTACTGCCCACCAAGAACAACACTAGTATTTTCACAGACAACCAGAAACATCCATTCACACGGCGGAATTCGAACCAGCATCCTTTTGGCTGGAGAGCGGATATTACTACCCACTCGGTCAATCAGGCCGGCATATATAGCAGAGCTATACAACCATTGATATCGCATGTTGCACCAGTTAGGAAGAATGAACCAAAAAAAAAAAAAAAATCGGAAAACCTTAAAACAAATTTCAACACTTTACGTATTATTGAAGGATACTAGACAACATCTTTCGAGGCATCTTGTGCTATTGCCAATCTGATACCAATCTTTCTTCTTGAGAATGCTAGAATTTTGTCTTATAGATGAAGTCACTTCCGGAAGATACAACGCAAACATTAATATAGATTCAAACTGCTACAACTTTCGCTTCGCTACGACAATTGACTTCATCCAGAAAATAACACTTATATGAAGAAAACGGACATCTCCGAAAGCTTACCTAAATCACAATATTCCCTGACGTTGTTTGTTGTAAAATAGAAGGAAACATTGGCCGGTTGTTTTTTCATATTATATTACAGACAGTCCATTATATCATACAAGAATGCTGTTTCAACAGCATCCCCTGTGTTGTTCAAACAACAAAGCAGATCAACTGGATATAATTTGTTCAATTACATATCTGTGGCAATTATAACGTAACACGTCTCATCAAAAGGCAAGACAGCAATAATTTACACTGATAGTAGAAGCACTACAGATGGCTTAATATACAAATATAACAAATACTAGTTTCAAGTTTTACTCCTGTAACATATCGCGCGCGACATCCTAAATTCCTAACATTGCATTTTGTAATGATAATATATCAAGCTCAGTGTTTCTGATGTTTCAAGTATATAATATATATTTTCCCCCTGAATGATAAAAGCTGAATTTGATTTAGTGTTAATAATATTATAAATTGCAGAACCCTTCAAATGGTCATTTCAGAATCGTGCATAATATAATAATAATCATTATTATTATTTTATAAATTAGAGAATCCATGCGCTTAAAATCAGAATTCCATGTCCTCATATGCAATCGAGTTATGCGCACTTTAAAATTGCATATATTCTGTAATTAATATCGAAACTACTCACGTCTTAGATTTCACTGTACTTGCTTACACAATACAAATTTCAGAAACCAAAATTACATCTTTATGATACTCTATAGGGCAGTTTGCACATACGGCGCATCGAAAAAAACATAACGCAATTATCAGATATCCTGACTTCGTATTTCTTTAAAATAACATGCTGCACAGCGCCACCTGCTAAGGCAAAATTTAAGAATACATTTGTTAAAAATACCAAAATGAGAAATCACAGAAACCGGTACATATATAATGTATTGGGTAACTGAAGTTATGAAATTAGCGTATAGTATTCACTTTTCTTGCGATCATTACAATATTATGATTTTTTATTTAAAACATAGTAGTACTATAGTATACAATTCTAAGAAAGTAATTATTTACTAGTATAGTAGTTGTACTATACAATTATCACAACTGTCTAGCACTCCCTCAAATACTGCAAGTAGTTTCACCGCGAAAGATAAACTCTGCCTGTAACCTCACAGTATCTGTTATACAGAATCTAAATGCATTTATACTGACTAGCTTTGAACCATAGCTAAGCTGACCATATTTTGATTTTCCTAAACCGGAACGCTTCTATACAATAACCGGTATGACAATATATTAATATTGACTTTTAACTTTAAATTGTTTAATTGGCATCAAAATAATTGTGCATTTAAGCACGGTTCTTCCAAGAAAAGCAAACAAAACATGTTTACTGTTGACTTAAAAAAATTAAAAGTATTTTATTAATTATGTATGTTTTAAATGTCAATTTTGTTTTATGGAATAAAACTGTTACAACTTTAAAAACAGTTTTTATTCTATGAATGTTGATGAGATTAATGATAATTTTAAAATTTTAAACACTGTTCGTAATATTTTTATCCACTGTATTTCTTCTGGGCTGTAGTATACCACTCATATTTATCACTTGAATGAACCTTCTTTAAAAATTGTGTTGTTTTTTATTTTGTCGTAGAACTGTGTGCGGGTGAGTTCAATATTAATTTTACAATACAACAAACTCTTCACAGTTGATTCCAATATTCCGCTTTTTTCTTCTGACCATTGTTTATCATTGAAAATATTCTTTCGACTGGAGCAGAAGTACCAGGAAAGCAGAATATGTACTCTATGACACGAGAGGCTACACAAATTTATCTTTTGCCTCTTGAAATGGGAGAACAATCCAACCCATTTTTCTTCACTAGTCAAGTTTTCTTCTGTTTGCCCCTTATTTTCTTTTAAAATCTTCTCAGCAATCGCCAACTCATTAAAAAATTATCCAAATCTATAGCTTCAAACTCCCAACTGTCTCATTAACGTTTTCTGCAGACCTTTCTACATCAGGCATGATAAGGTGTTATTGTTGACCCAAGCAAAGGATCTGGTGTCCTCACCAAAGCTTTTTTGTCACATTTTTGTGTAAGAGATGCATCTCTCATAAAAGACAGTAACTTCTTGCATGACAACTGTACCATTAATCTGTCTTTCGTCTTGAAGTGATTGTAATAATTTTTTGGCTCCCTGTGGGAAAAATCTACTTTCTAGCCTTTCCTGAATGTTTGTTCTTAGTTTTCAAAGCTCAATGGTCACTTCAGTTTCAGTCACCTTCGTTGTTCTCACAGTCAAAATGGTTTCATGGCAGACACGGAGCTGTCCACGCACAAACCACAGGTACATTTCTCCACACTCACTGTCGAAAATATTACTTTTAATCACTGGACAGTGCTCTAGTGAGCAGAAGTAAGACTTCATACATATGAAGAAATCGTTCAATAGCTGGGAGGAGGGATAAGAATATTGTATTTCCATGTTTCAGTAATTTCTGTTTTTCACTAGCGCAAAGTCACAAGAAATCTTTCAGCTGAGATACGCGAACGGTATAAATGTAAAAATACTTGTACACGTTAACGATCAAAGCTTCAATGTCTATTGGAAAAACATCTACTGCATTTGTTGAACAATTGTGGACAATATGTACTCCACAGCCTTTCTTCAAACGTGCAAACAATTTTTGTTTTTTAACGACAGCGTTAAGTGATTCCGTCACTATTTCCGATGTCTCACCAGGGAGTGTTTCAACATCAAGAAGTTTAATCTTTATTCCATATTCAGCCATGAAGTACCTTACAAAGACTGTCAAAAATATAATTTATTTCCTGTTTGATGTGTCTGTTATAATTGTGACAAAATTACATTTTTCTAAGTCCTTGTAGAGTTCATCAATTACCATGGGTCCAATTACATTCAAGATGATAGCCTCACATTTTGTTCTGGAAAGTGCAAATTTTGGTTCAAAAAGTTTCGAAATCAGTCAATCAGAGGTAGTGATGGGCAGTAGATAGCATGATGGCAGTGGTATCGTTGTGCGCATTTAGAGATTTTAGTAGTAGAGAATACGGTAAGATGTGTGTAGTGGATAAGAGTAGAATAGAATGCCTTCCCACAATGTGTCGTCTGGTTGCTTGGAGGTGTTCACGTGATAAAAGAAAAAATCACACTACCTTATTCACCAACCAGATTTCTTCGTCCTGTTTTATCGTTTGAAAAATCTTTCCGATATCTTTTTCATAAATAACTCACAAATGTTTAAACGTCTCAGTTATCAACGCAACTGTAGATTCCATGTCTTGAATCTACCCTTGCCCTAGTAGAGAGAATCTAGGAAGAATGGATATGAATATGATATCTGTGGGGGAGGGGGTAAACATGGTTTTCTTAAAGATCGGGATTGTCTTAATAATTTGTTAACTTTTTACTGCATAATTGAGTGACAGCTGAGTTGCACAAGGGGAATGGCTATACTGCTGGTTTTTGTTAAGATTTTTGACAAGATCCACATGGAATACTATTACTCAAATTAGAAGAAATGGGGGTGGATATTAAACTGGTGATGTTGATATGGGAATGGCTTATGGAGTGGTACAAAAACGTAGCATATGGAGAAGTAGTGTACAGGATGAAGCAGGTGACCAGTGGTGTGGTGCAAGACTCTGTGCTAGGACATTACTGTTTAATTTGTATCTCAACGATATACGAAATAAGTTGACAGGAGATATTCAGTTATTTGCTGATGATGCAAATTTGGGTAGCATAATAATTAATTAAGCTTTTGTAGAGAGTTTTCAGGATGATTTAAATAAGCTGGCAGTATGGACAAACGATACTGGATTTCATATCAATCTGGAAGTGTAAAGATATGCATTTTGAGATTAAAAGATTACAATCTGTGTTACACAACCTGATGTGTAACACAGATTATATATACTCCACGAGATTGAAGAGGCTAGGGACTTGGCAGTGTGGTTGAATAGAGAGTTGAAGTTCACAGTTCATATTACTAAGGTGTCCAATATAGTGCATAAGATTGCTTGGCTATTGAATAAAATAATAACTTGTACAGAAAAAAAGATATTATTCTTCTTTATAAGTGTAAAGTACGTCCACATTGTTATGTCCACATTTGGATTAACGTGCTCGGGTCTGGTATCCTGAATTCATTGGGGATGAGGAAGTGGTAGAGAAGATTCAGAGGCAAGAGACCAAGTTGGTAAATAGTGTAAGGAATGTTCCTTATGTTGATAGATTGAGAGTTTGTGGATTACAGAATTTGGTTAATAGAAGGAGAATAGTGGATATGATAGAAACATTTAAGTTACTGTAAGGTTTTGTACGATTGATGCAGGGGAAATGATTCAGAAGTGAGCTAGTGGTGGAAGAACCAAGACGTTATCCCTGGAATCTAATTAAGAGTTTAATGAACAAGGGTATCAGGACTAGATTTTTCGTTTTGTAAGTAGTTATTGAATTAAATGCGTTGCCTCACGGTTATGATTACTTCGTCTATCATTGAGTTCAGGGAGAGGAATGATGGACATTGTATAGCTGTATTGTGTCACCGTATTGAGTCTACTGACTCCATGGTGATGTCAGTATAATAATAATAATAATAATAATAATAATAATAATAATAATAATAATAATAATAATAATCTGCAGCCGTACGTTGCGTTGAGTCAGCGGATTTCTGAATATCATTAATTTTGTCTTATCTGAGCTTAGGTGTATGGAGGTTTTCGTGAACCTGTCTGTGATCAGATTTATGTCATGTTGCATATTTGTTTGGGTTATGCTTGCTTTATTATGGATGGATATTTTAGATGTATCTTCTGTGTATTGGAAGATCTTGTCTTTGAGAGGTAGCTGGTTAATATCGTGCTCATAAATGTTGAATAGAGTTGGGGAGAGTACAGCTCCCTGTGGCACTCCATAGGTTACTTGTAGCTCGCTACTTCGGTTTGACCCGATACGTGTGATATGCTTTCTATTTTGAAGTTAGTTTGTAAACCACCTGACCAGAGGCCAGACTATTCCAACGTGCCTCAGCTTTTCCGACAAGGTTTGATGTGTGAGTGTATCAAGTGCTTTAGTTAGATCAATAAAGACTACTACCATGGCAATTTTGGTTTTGTCTAAGGCGGTATTAATTACTTCTGTAAAGTCATCCAAGAGAGATGTTGTTCCCCTATTTTTCTGAAAACCGTACAGAGTTTTGGAGATAATATGAACGTTCTCTGTATATGTTGCGAGTTTCCTTAATGCGATGCGCTCCATATTTTGATTTATAATTGGAGTGTTGCTATAGTCTGTAATTATTTATTAACCACGCTACCGGCCACAACGTATATATACGCCCACATTGCCATGGATGAGAAGTGCATATTAAAATTGTAATACCATTGATATTACATTGAAATTTATGATGGATACGAAGCTTTTGAGGATGCGTATTTGATATTTAATCCGGCAAGGTGGTTAAATTTCTTTTTCCATGTTTCTATATATGGATGTGATTATGGTAGTCTTAACGACTGCCATAATCACATCCATTTTTGGTATTTGTTCGATTTTTAATATTTTATTTATGATTTTGGTAGGATATGGCCTAATCTAGTGGCGTGTTGCTTGATATCCTTCTGTCTTGTGCCATCGACTCCTGCGCGTTTGTTTGGTTTGATTTGAGATATTACAGATAGAATTTCTGCTTCTTTTATGGCTGCTAACCATAATGTTTGTTTTGATTGCTGTCCAAGTGGAGGATCACGTTTAGTGATTGTAGGCATATTTCGGTGTAGTTCTTGGATGGAGTCTGCAAAGTATTGGTTAAAGTCATTTCCTAGTTGTTGGATATATTTTGCGTCTTTCATGAAGGTGTGTTTTATGGTTTCAGAGGGGACGGTATTGTGAATACAAGCTTGCATCTCGTTGATCTGATGTCAGGTTTGTTTCATGTGGTTTTTTGCAGAGGTTAATTTGTCTCTGTAGTAGTTTCTTTTTGCATTTCTTATTTGCGTTGTAATGCGAATCCTTGTTATCTTATATTCGGTTTTAAAGCTGCGTTATTTGGATATCGCTTTAATTGTGTCCACAGAACGTCCTTTCTGTGTATATCTTGGATTAAGTTTTGCGTTTTTCAAGAATTTTGGCTTGTTTTTGAACGAATTCTAACTTTCTTTGCAGCATTCTTGTATATTTCCTCCAGTGTTTGTTTAATGTTGTTGTGCAAGATACCTGGTGATGGCGTGTGTTCCCTGTTGATTTTTCTTATTTCATAGTTGATTATTTCTTGCTCTATTATCGTTTTTTTTTTTTTTTTCCATGTGTGCAGCATTGCATGGATATTGTATTAGTAGGCAGGTTTAGAGCCGTGAAGTAATGGTCTGATACTTTGCACTTTATGACTGCTGTAGTGTAACTATTTTGTGGTACCCGATATTTTATATGATATAGGCAAGAAGTAGTGATAGTATTTCCCACTATTCCTTCCATGATGTATATGATGGTATGGTTGTTATTAGGTTGTACATGGATAGCATGTCTAGGTATTGTACAGTGTTGTTCTGATTTTCGTTTGCAATATTTATGTTTATGTCACCGATTATCATTAGGAATTCGGTTGAGCATGTTTCTTGGCGTGAAAGCCAGCAATTGAGTTCGTGAAAGAATTTTATCATGTTTAAGTTTGGTGGCCTGTAAACAGCATTTAGCATTATAGGCTGCTGTCAATTGGCGGTATTAATTATTTCCATGCAAAAGGTTTCAGCATGCTCAAAATGATACATAGTCTCTTTAGCTATTAATATATGTTCGGTAAATTTTAATATTTCAACTCATCGTTTTGTTTGGCGGCGTGATCTATGATTTTGAAATCAATAACACCGGTGAAATTCTTCAGATAAGCTTGTAGCATTAACCAATATTTTTTAATGCTTCTGATATTAATATGCAGGATGAAGAAACCTCTCGTTTATACTGTGTGTTGTTTCCGTGTATCGAGAGAGTAAAAAGTACAATTGCTGATGTATTCTGGTGTTAGGACATCTACTGATGGTTTACATTCATTTTTTTGTGTTGAGGTTTTCTTTTTCATCTAATTAGGAGTCTTTTGTTTCACTATACTGTGGCAGCCTGTTTTTGTCTTCAAGGCTGTTGATTTGTTTCGAATTTGAAGTTTGTGACTTCCTCAAGAATATGTTGCTCTCTCTGATTAACAATAATTGATAATTTGTTTCTGTTTTTGCTTTCCTTGCTTGTTCCAACAGGTCCTGGTTGAATGGTATTAAATACTCAGATAGAAGGATTGGTGTATTGTCTTGAAATGTGTTTAAATCCTTGGAAATAATAATAATCATTTTGTTTTTAAAAATATATTTTATTGATTGCTAAAATATTTATACATACAATAAACATCTTGTGCGACATTGCACCTTATAATTTTACAGAATTCAGCACAAAGTGCTGCAATTCCTACATTGGATTTCAATTAAAATTTTAATAATACTTTTTTGCCTTTATATTATGTATTTACAACACATGTTCTTCTAATATTAACAACGAAGATTATACAGAAATTTCTGTATAATTTTTTATTATTTTATTTTATTTTTATTTTATTTTATTTTTAAGTTTGAGAAAGAGTGATTATACATACACATTTCTGCATTTGCTTATAAGGATTACTTCTAGATGAGTTAGGCAAGTTAATCCTACCTACTTCGAAGCTTGGGTTAGCTTTTATAAAGAGAGTGGGATTTAGCCTTCACTATTTGTGTTGTTGCTACTGTTTATGTATGGGATGTAGGCATTGGATGCTAGTGATTTGTGATGTGTATATTAGTGTTAATGGTATCTTAACTTTGTTGATATATTTTCCAGAGTTCGTTTTTTAATGTTCTGTAGTTATCTACGTGTTTTAACTTTCTTGGTAGGTTGTTGAGTTCCGTGGGTATCTGATGTGATCTCACAAAAGAACCGTATGAGTTGTTGAAGGGTGTGGGGATGTAGAGAGTTGTTGTAGGTCGTGTTATACGATATGTGTTTCTGTTGTTTCGATAGGTGATGTTGAAGTAATTCCTTGTTAATGTCATGTAGTGTTTCAGGTTTTTAATGCTCAGAATTCTGTGTATCGCCATGTGCTTGTCGGATATTGTTGTTACGTGTAAGGTGTCAAGATCACTGTTGACACGATTTTCTTGTGTAGTGTTTCTAATTTGGTTAGGTGGCTGTTTGATGTATTTGCATAGACTATTATTCCGTATCTTAGTAGGGATTCGCAGATACCGTGATATAGGAGTTTTTTTTATGTTGGGTGGAATAATGTCTTTAACTTGGAAGAGTTTTGCTGCGATGCTCCGGAGTTTGGTGTGTAGGTATTCTATATGTTTTGTCCATTTAAGGTGGGAATCTATATAGAGACCGAGGTATTTTGCGTGTGTTACAGGTTTGATTTCGGAACATTGACAGGTATTTTTGTTGTTAATGCAGCGGTGTGTGTGACAATGTATCGATAGTGATGCGGGGCGTATGATTCTTGGGTTGTGTATTATCAACATCTGTGTTTTGGTGCCGTTGATTAGAATTGCGTTTTGGTGGAAGTATGTTGTTATTTCGTTTAGGTCTTATTGTGCTTTGCAGAGAGCTGTTTAATGTCTGTGTGGATTGCTAGTAGTGCAGTGTCATCTGCGTATTGAATATTTGACTTCTTATGGATATGTTATGAACATCGTTAATGTATATGTTATGAACATCGTTAATGTATATGTTGAAAGAGTGGCTGATAATATGGCTCCTTGAGGTACACCGTGCTTTAATTGTATACTCCGACCGTGACATATACCTATTTTTGTTACTTGTGTTCTGTTTGAGAGGTAGTTCTTGAACCATGTATGCAGTGTTCCTCTTATACCTATTGAGTATAGTTTGGTGAGTAGTATGTCATGTTCAACTGTGTCAAATGCTTTGGTTAGGTCCAGCAGTATAAGGACGGCGTACTTGTTTTTGTGGAGAGCTTTGTTTATTGTATCGGTGATGTCTTCTAATAAAGTAATGGTGCTTTTTGTTTTCTGAAAGCCGTATTGGTTTCATGAGATGATGTTGTACTTCTGTAAATAGTTCTGTAGTCTGGTGTGTTGTTATTTTTTCTAGAATGTTTGAGATGACTGGTAGTGTAGCTATTGTCTGTAGTTCTGAGTATCGTTTCTTTTGCTGTGTTTGTATATTGGCGTAATTACTGCAGTTTTTAGTTGTTGTGGAATAATGCCTGTGTCGAATATATAATAATAATAATAATAATAATAATAATAATAATAATAATAATAATAATAATAATAATAATAATAATAATAATAATAATAATAATAATAATAATAATAATAATAATAATTTGTTGCTGGAAGAAAAAAAAACAGAGTTTTCAGGATAAAATTCCCTGCTACCTCCGTGGTTGATTGGTTACCTCACCTTCAGTTGAAAGAAGAAGGGGGAAAAAAAGAAAAAGCACGTAACGTATCCTAGGCTCGAACTTAGAACTTTTACCAATCTAAGAACGTAATGTACCGTTCGTTGTCCATATTACCTCCGTATGACATTTATGGAAATAGTAAGAGTCTTGGACACTTCAGGGAAAATATTAAAGACTATTGGCGGTCATTCGATATTTTGAAGGGCATTAACAACATCAAGGCAGCTTGGAACGAAGTGTCAGCAAAGTGTTTAAAAGGCGCATGGCGAAAATGTCTTCCAGCATTTATGCTTGACTTCGAGGAATTAGAGCAAGAGGAGAATGTTATTGAAGACGTTACCAAGCTTGCTCGAGAGGTGCGATTGGACGATATTGCAGTTGACGATGTGACAGAAGTCTTGGAGAGCGATGATAAACTGCTTTACAATGAAGACTGAAAAGAATTAGCCCAACAATTAAGTCAACAACCAAAGGAGGAGAAAGAAAACGAAGATTCTCTGAGAGAGATATAGAAACGACCGATTTACAGTGTATCCTTGCAAGCATAGAGACATTGACTGAACTTTTCGAAATGGACCACGATTGGGAAGGGAGTGCGAACGTAAAAAGGAGTGTAATCACATCTATTCGACCTTACACTGAACTCCTTAAAGAAAGAAAAAGAAAATCTAGGCAGTTAACAGTGGATACTTTTTTTTTTTCAAAAAAAAAATTGCAGGTGATCCGAAACCAGGAACTTCAACATAGAAATATCTTTTTGAAGGTTCATATTTTTTGTATATAATTTTGTTTTGTTTTCGTTATTAATAATTTTATTTGAACAAATATATGTGTATGTATTATCAAAGCTTTAAATATAATAATGTTACAAATTTTCATGTGCATATTATTCGACTGTGCGGAACAAAACTTTGTACCTCCCATTAAAATTGGGTTCGTTTTACGCCGGCTTTTTTTAGGAACGCGGAAGTGAGGCGTAAATCGAGGGCTGCCTGTACAGTGCTTACAGGAAACTATACACAGAGACATTTCGGTATGGAATATGCCCACCTCGGATCGCGATGTAGCTCAGGGTGACATATGTGTACCAAGTGATTCAGGAATTCTTGAGTAATCTGTCCCACTCCTGCTGCAGAGAAAGGATAACGGTCAGATTTCTTTTCAGAAGGGGGATTCCGATCAGCAATGCGTCTGCCTATGGCGTCCTAAACGTTTTATTGCGTTAATATCTGGGCAGCGTGCTGATTCGATTAATATCCTCTGTCTCCACTACTCGTCTGCGATATGTTATGGCAATATCGTCCATAAAAGTGAATTCTTCGCCTACAGAATTACGGAATAATCGAAGATGACGATGAAGAACTTCTATGCAATATCGTTCACCACTCATAGTCACTTTTTCCAGCACATGTTGCGCGATGCATCCATTACACACAATTCCTTCCCACAGCAAGATCCCAGCACCGCCGTATCCATCCCTTTCAAGAATATTCTAGCGTTGATGTGCAGTACTGCTTTTACGCCAGATCGATTGTGGTCCAGATTAGGGAGTAAAATCAAAAACAACTCTCATGTGTAAAGAGTGCATTACCCACTGGTGTCTTGTCCAATTAATTTTTATGGATAGAACAGCACTGCAAACATGCTCCACGATGTGTTGTGGATAAAGTGATGGAGCAGTCAGGCCTTCAGGTGTATTGACCTACCTGTCGCAGACATCTTGTACAGTTTGTCGAGAAATCCTGGTACAAAAGAACCAGCTTTTACCATGACCTGCCGTAGTACATCGATTACATTTTGCTGTTATAACCAAAATTCTCAATAGAATTTTCATGCTCAATGGAAGAGCAAGGGCAACCTCAGAGCAAACGTTTGGAACATATTCCATTGGGATCGAACGCTACTCAGAGGCTGAATACAATTCTACGAGAGATTCCAGACTCTCTAGCAATATCAGTAATTCTGTGCCCTTCTTCACGCTTTACAATAATTCACCCGCCGTGAAATTATCCAAATTACATCTTTGAGACACTATAAGACATTTTAACTTGCAACCTCTATTCTTTCATGCAAAGAGCTTCCTTTAAACACAATTCGTTTAGCGGAGCCATTTGCCTTTATCCTATTGAGTGCCACCACCTCGTCCATTTGCGCGCGATTCGAAAATTTGGATGTGTATCAACTTTCTATTCGTAATCATCACTTATTCAAATTGCCACATGCTAATTCGCCTGAAGTTTGCTGTTATAACTTGTAGAAACAGTGTTAATATTTAGCTTTGGTGAACTGTGTACAACATCTGCTCTATTTCTGGCTCCACAACGTTGCCTCATCTCCTAAAAACTGAATATCACCGTTTAAGCCCTTTACAATATTATAGAAGTAAATTTTAAACAACAATATCCTCAAACCGGATACCTGCACACCACACAACTTGCTGATACTTATAACACAGACAACCTCCGTTACAACTCACTAATCTATTTTCCATTCCCATCTTTTCCCATTTAAATAGTTTCTAACTTGGCAATCTATCGAAAGGTTTCGCAAAATCTAAATTTCCTACTGCATACGCATTCCCCTTGTCCAATGTATTTGTCACTTTGTTATAATATACTGTATAAAGGCAGATTGCTAAAACGCGATCTTCTTTAGTAAACCATGCTCTCCATCAAATAGATTTCTACTGTCTACTGTGATATGCTATCAAATTTCATCGCCATGTTGACAACAAGATTACTCAATTCCTTATATACCTCTCCTTCTCACTCACCATCAGTGGTTTGTCTCACATTCCCACTGCTTTGAGAGTAATATGCAATATGTTGCAATTACAAGGATGGAATAATTTAATGAACTGCTCAGTAAACACCTCTGCTATATCCTTCTTAGCGTTTAGCATTCTGCTATTATCACTGACCAATATCATCCTCCCATCACATTCTTCTTTCTACTGACCACTTATTAAAAAATCTCCTTAGGATTTCTTTTTGCATCGTTTGCTCACTGCTCCTCATATCGCACTTTTAGTACTCTTACTGAGTAGGTTTCCTTTCTTGCTCTTCGTATTTTTCATATAACTGATTATCTGAACTCATCTTGTGCCACCTCAACAATGCCTTCTTTTTCTTCCAGATTGTAAGCTTCACCTCTTTAGTCACACAATTTACACCTGCCTTATTTAAACTCCCGACCTTGGGAATACACTCAATCATTTCCTCTCCCAGATAGTTGCTTCATAAAGACCTAGGGTTTCTTTCAATCCAATTGCACATTCCAGAATATCGCTGCAAGTCGCATCATGATCTTGAAGCAATCACCTGCATATAGTTCCACATATAAACCTTCCCTCAAAAGTCTTGAAATGGATGTCCATCAGCGAAGTGATCAGATCACGGTCACTTTCACCAACTGGAAGAATGTGGTACACGTCATTTACAACAATCTTCTGAACGATAATCAAATCCAAGATCCTCGGTTCACGTGTGGCCTCTTTTACGTTCTGTTTAAGGTAGTTATACCTTAAAAACTCACAGAATTCATTCTCTTTGGTTCCTGATGCTGTCTCTTCATTTCAGTGTATTTTACCATAATTGAAAGCGCCATAATGATCACTCTCTCTTTTATTATGAGACACACCTATCTATCTAAACATATCCTTTTCATTATCTTCCACATCGCCAGATCTCTAGCAGCACCCTAATAAACATTTCATCCTGTCCACCTCGCTTCACACCGTATTGCTTCAGAAACCATTGTCAGTATTCGCTCCTGGAATCCGCACCCTAGATGAGCACAATATCTCTTCCATCGTTAATCGCACTCCTCCTCCAGTTTTGCCTTGTCTGTTTTCACGAAAGACCACACATATCCCACCATTTGTATTCATGTAAGAATGACATCTTCTTTCAAGTATGTCTGACTTATACCAACAATTTTTGGACGAATGAACTCTACGAACGCTACAATTACATTGCATTTGCTTCGAGTACTTCTGGCATTTGTAAACATAGGTACTAGCTCATTTCGTTTTCTATAAGCAGTCCCACTAACCCCACTTCTCAGATATGACCGCTCCCCGCTGTCTCCTGTCAATTGTCTATCATTACTGATATTACACCCGTCGCCATACCTAAATGTCAATTCCACATCCTCGACTATCTTAATACTTTCTTGCGCACTCACACATCTACTAGTGAAACAGTGGTCTGCACTTTTCACGCACTGTACACCCTGACTTCTCGTTTTTACTGGCCACTCTGGATTGATTCTCTCTCATTCTCTTCACCCGTGCCCTTCATCCCACCATTCAGAAACTTGCCTGCCTTACTCTCCTGCTCTTTCGCAACACTTCTTGCTTCATCACGTCTTCAATTACCTTTAGTCTTTCAGTCTTGCAAGAACAGTTTCTCCGACTGACTCACACCAAATCCATTAAAATTTTGCACATATCTTTTATACAGCTTATCCGTCCCTCAAGCTCATTCCACTTATTCACACAATGACTCCTTTCTTCTCAGACCGCTCTGTAGCATACCATTCGTAATCTTTGCTCGCCTTCTCAACTCATCATTGAGCAAAATGCTGACTACCTTGCCTATCACATAGTTATCGTTAACTTTCCTTAATATCATTAGGACATCCTACCTTACATATTTCTTGTTACCAGTCAAATCATTCGTGCAAACATCCGCTACCAATTCCTTTGCTTGGGTACCCCTCTTTTGCAATCCATCAACCACCCTGATCATTCTACTTTCTGGTAAACAGACCTTCCGTGCTTTTTTCCTCACCTCATATCTTATCATCGAATCTTCGTATATTACCATTCTCAGATCATTGGATATTTCTTTCCAATCTTTGGCCCCATTCTTCTTCACATTCCCATGCAAATCCGTTATTCTCCTCAGTTCATTCTTCTTACGTTTAATCTCTTGCCTCATCTTTACCAATTCCACCTTCATATTTGGTTCCACGAAAATTCATCAAAGACCAGTTAATCGAAAGACAGTTTATCGAAAAAGCAATTCGCAGAATAAACAATTAACCGAACAATTCATCGAACAACAATTAACCGAACAATTCATCGAACAACAATTCGTCGAAAATTCAATTCATCTAAAAAAAAAACAATTCACTTAAAAAGTTTCGATGAATTCTTTAATAATTAACCGAAAGGTAATATTTCTTGCAAACCATTGTTCAAAAGTGTTCGCTAATAATACCGAACGTTACTCAAGATACAAACCACATATGGAAGTGGTCAAATATGAGTAAAATTCATCCCATAATAATTACTGTATTGACGTCGCATATTACTACTAACAGTGATAATAATAATAAAAGAACCTTCGCAGTTCAGTTACTATAAACGAAGCCATTTAGTTAAAAAGACCTCTTCCTCCGGGAAACAGGCAAATCAGTCCCATGAACACACATATATACAGACATGAAAGAGTTATTGGATAAGAAAGACAATAAGAAACCATATTGTTCAATAATTATTCCGTAGTAAAATAGCATTGCTGTCCCAACAATCATTAGGTTTAGGAGGATGAGGAGGAATAGCATTAATCATCATTATTTTTACTACTACTACTACTGCTACTACTACTACTACTACTACTACTACTACTACTACTAATAATAATAATGATAATAATGCACGTTCTGTTACTACTAATATAATACACCTACTGTTTTTTTTTTTGAAGAATAATATTTTTATTATTATCATACTAAGTATTTACATATATACTCTGTATGATATACTGATTAAAGCATATTACATTTTTGCTCTGTACAAAACACTGTACACAACTCTAATCTTAATTTCTTTTAATATTTTTTCTTTGAATAAATATACATGTATTTTTTTCATTTATTTATTATTTATGATTATTTATTATTATACACTGTATTTACATATAAATTACAAGACTGCAGTCTATGATTATGAGGATTAGTTGATTGAGGCGGGCTAATCCCATCTACTTCGAAGCTAGGGTTAGCTTTTATGAAGAGAGTGGGATTAGTCTTCACTTCTTATGTTGTTTGGTACTGTTTAAGGATGGAATGCAGGCGTTGGATGCTGGTGATTTCTGATGTGTATATAAGTATTAAAGCTATATTCACTGTGTTGGTATAGCTTCAAGAGTTCGTGTTTTAATGTTCTGTAGTTGCTATCTGTTCTAAATTACTTGGTAGGTTGTTGAGTAGCATGGGTATCAGATGTGATCTAACAAAAGAGCCAATATGTGTTGTTGAAGGGTCTAGGGATGTAAAGAGTTGTTATGGGTAGTGTTGTGCGATACGATGGGTATTGTTCAAGTAATTCCTTAGTAACATTATGTATTGTTTCCGAATTTTAATGGTCAGGATTCTGTGTGTCGCCATAAACGTTTCGGATATTTGCTGTTGTATATAAGGTCTCCAAATGACTGTTGACACGATTTTCCTATGTAATATTTCTAATTTTGTTAGGTGGTTGTTTGATGTGTCTGCGTACACTGTTATAACTAGACTGATATATTTGAGTAGACTGCGAATCTCTACTCAGGTACGGTGTATATCGTATTCGAGTTCAGATTCGCAATTTTTTTTTTATGTTATATGGAATCATGTATTTTACTTGGAAGAGTTTTGCTGCAGTACTGCCGAGTTTAGTATGTAGATATTCTATGTTTTGTCCATTTAAGGTGGCAATCTATGTAAAGGCCAAGGTATTTTGCATGTGTAACAGGTTTGATTTGGGGACATTGGCAGCTATTTTTGTTGTTAATGTAGCGGAATGTGTGACAGTGGAGCGATAGTGTTGCGGGTCGCATGATTCTCGGATTATGTATAATTAGCATCTGCGTCTTGTGAAGTGTATTATTGCAGTCTTGTTGTGTTTTGGAGAGAGCAGTGTTGATGGCTGTGTGGACTGCTAGTAGCATCTGCGTACTGATATATTCGACTTCATGTGGCCAGGTTAGGAACGTCGTTAATGTAATAATAATAATAAAACTAATATTTTTGTTTAATAATAATAATTTTTTATTACATATGATACATACATTACATACATTTGGTTACACATGATACATATTTTTCTTTTAAAAAAATTGAACCCTTTTTTTATTATTAAAATTATGATTAATATGGCGATTACATATTTACAACACATAAGATTACCTATTTACAACAGGTTTGATTTTTTTTTTTTTTTTTTGTAACAAATGAAATTCGTACAGTTTTTTTTTATTTTTATTTTCTTTTTTCCCTCAGTATAATGTATTAATAATAGTAATAATAATAATAATAATAATACAGCATTTATTCATTGAACAATTAGTTATATATATTTACGATTTTGATTTTTTTTTTTAGTTTATTTAAGGGCTGCAACTACAGCAATGAAATGTGTATATAGGTTTGGATTTTTTTTTTTTTTTAAATCTTGGATGAGATGTAATTTCTCAGCTTTCATCCTCGAAGCTTATTTGTAACCTTATCTGAGGATGATACCAGTTAGTTATTATTTATTGGTTTGTTTGCTGTGTTGGGAAGTTACGAAGTCAAACCTATGTTTAATAGTCCTCATATTTATGAATTTAGGGACACAAAACACATGTGTTAAAAAGATGATTTTACTGATTAATAATAAAATAATAACTTTACGTTTCGACCCCTGTATGGAGGTCATCTTCAGAAGGATACATGTGTATAAGAACCAAGCTACATGCTGTTGCACTCTAAACAGGTAAATTACATCTACGTTGTTAACTAATCTTTTTTCTTAGCCTGCCCTCTAGTGATAAAAAAAAAGTAAAATAAAATAAAAACTACAATAAACTCTGCTAAAGTCCTCACGTGCTAGGATTATTCTGGAACTATACAGTTTATATTGTTATATTACGATTATCTTCTAAATTTGCAGGAGAAAAAAAAAAACACTTCACCAAGTCTTATTGTATTGAGATTTTTCTTCGTGGTTGCTATGAAGGTTGTAGATGGGTCCTCCACATTCTTGGAATGGTTATACCATCATTTTTATTCAGATTCGGATCATGTTTGAGCATTTCACATGCTTCCTTGAATTTCTGCTCGAACCAGGTTTTGGTGCGGTGTAGGGACTTGGTACCTTTTTTCAGTCAATTCTGTGGTATGCTTGGAGTGCGTGGTCAGAAAGGCATTTTTCTAAAATGGAGGTATTTTGTGACGTTTGTGTTCATCCTTTCTGATTGGGATGGTTCTCCCTGTTTCTCCTATGTATGGTATGTTGCATGTGCAATCTATTTTGTAAACCCCTGGGTGGGCTAGGTGTGGCAGGGGATCCTTGGAAGAACTGAGTAGGTGTCTTAATTTTGTCGGGGGTTTAAAGGTGGTTTTGATGTTGTATTTGTGTAGTGTTCTGTCTATTTTTTCTGAAATGTCTCTAACATATGGTATAGCAATACCATTCTTGAAATCTTTTTTGTTATTAGTGGTATTTTTGTGGAGGATCTTGTGAATGGTTTTTATACTGTATCCATTTTTTATAAAGGTATGTTTGATGGTCTCATATTCATGGTTAAGAGCTTGTTCATTTGAACAAATGGTTTGAGCTCTGTGTTTAAGGGTGCTTATGACCCCTAGTTTTTGTGTTGGGTGATGATAAGAAGTTTTGTGTATGTATTGGCCTGTGTGTGTAGGTTTACGGTAAACTGAGAAGGAGAGACAGCCTGAAGGAAGACGTGTGACAAGTGTGTCTAGGAACGGAAGAGAGTTGTTTTTTTTTCCCATTTCAATGGTGAATTGGATGCGTTTGTGTTGTTTGTTCAGGTGGCTAAAGAATGTATCTAGTACTTGGCGGCCGTGGGACGCCAATGACGAAAAATGGCGAAAATATCGTCGACTTACCAAAGCAAAATTTTGGGCTTTAGGCACGCCGATTTTTGAGCTCGTTGCTCAAAGTCTTCTATATAAAAGTTCGCAATTGCGGAGGAGAGTGGTGAGCCCATGGCTATACCCTCTTTTTGAAAGTAAAAATTGTTTTGCCACACGAAATATCCGGAGCTGAGTAAGTGGGCAAAGAGGGCCGTGATGTCGTGTGGAAATATGTTCTGTAAGAGTAAGATAGTATCATTGATTGGGACATTGGTGAAAAGGGAAGTTATGTCAAAGCTGACTAATAGATCTTGGTCGTTGAGTGTAATGTTTTTAATTTTGTTTATGAATTGTTGTGTATTTTTTATGTAGGAAGGGGAATGACCAACCAATTCTTTGAGTGTGGCCGCTAATTTCAATTCCTTCCAGAATTGGACGAAATGGCGTGTTTGTTTTGTGTACTTTTGGCAGGCCATAAATTCTGGGCACAGGCGCGCCCAGGATTTTTTTTTTCTTCTTTTTTTCTCCTGAACATTCAATAGCAACCTGTACTGTACAAATCCAGAAGATAATCCTAATATAAAAATATAAAATGTATAATTCCAGAAGAATCCTAGCACGTGAGGACTTTAGCAGAGTTTATTGTAGTTATTATTTTATTTTACTTTTCTCTTTTTTTTTTATCACTAGAAGGCAGGCTAAGAAAAAAGATTAGTTACCAACGTAGATGTAATTTTCCGACAGGGTTCGGAACGTAAAGTTATTATTTTATTATTAATCAGTAAAATAATCTTTTCAACACGTGTGTTTTGTGTCCCTAAATTCATAAATATGAATGCTGATCACCGTGTAACCTTAAAAGAAAGAATCACTATGTTTAATAGGTTTGATTTTCACTGCAGCGACGTTGATTGAAAAATTCGCGCACTCCATACGCACGCACGCACGCACGCACGCACACGCACGCACGCACACACACGCACACACACACGCACGCACACACGCACACACACACACGCACACACACACGCACGCACGCACACACGCACGCACACACACACGCACGCACGCACGCACACACACACACACACACACACACGCACGCACACACACACGCACGCACGCACACACACACGCACGCACGCACGCACACACATACGCACGCACGCACGCACACACACACACACACACACACACACACACACACACACACACACACACACACACACACACACACACACACACACACACACACACACACACACACACACACACACACACACACACACACACACACAATAACTTGGAATGTATTGATGCGTCGCTGAACTGAAAGCCTGAGCGAATATATTGTGTTTCATTAAGTTTGTATGGTATTTTGGGTGCGTGTTTCTTGTTCATAGTATGTCCTTAGAGCTCTTTTCAGGCTATTGTAGTTTGTAAGGTTTTTTGTAAGGTAATTTGTTTATCATGTCTGGGATGTAGAAGTTTCGCGTGGCCTTTCCGTAGTGATTATTGTATTTACATGTGATGCAATTAGTAGTCCGAGGTCTTGTTATACGGTATGTATTTCTAACTGTCCTGTAGTTGGCATCGAAACAATGTTTTAGCAAAGCTGCATAGTGACATAAATGTTTTGTTGTCAGTATTTCGTGTTCTGACATTGCAATGTATATAAGGTCGTTATTGTCTCTTTGTTCCCAAAAGATCAGTTTTATTATTTGATTTTGTACTGTAACGAGATTAATCTATTTAGTTTGTATGGTGCACAGAAAGCATACGTTGTTATAGCGTATCTTAGTATATTTTGGCATAGTGCTTTGTATATTAGTGTTTTTAGACGTATGGGGACTATATCTTTTAACCTGTAGAGTTTGCCACCACTTATTGTTCGAAGTTTGTTGTGTAGATGGTTTATGTGGCTATTCCAGTTCATATCTGCATCGAAGTAAATTCCAAGGTATCGTATTGTTTCAACCTGAGTGATTGTATTGGTTTTACTGTTCTGTGTGTTTTTTATGTTGGAGATTAGATGTTGGATGGTTATATGTTTGTTATAAACTGGTCAAGTCAGTAGATTTCTGAATATCATTAATTTTGTCTTATCTGAGTTTAGGTGTATGGAGTTTTTGGTGAGCCAGTCTATGATCAGATTTATGTCATGTTGCATATTTGTTTGGGCTATGCTTGCGTTATTATGGATGGATATTATTGCTGTATCGTATGCGTATTGGGTTATCTTACCTTTGAGTGGTAACTGATTAATATCGCGCGTGTAAATGTTGAATAAAGTGGAGAGAGTACAGCTCCGTGTGACACTCCACAAATTACTGGTAGCTCTGTACTTCGGTTTGAACCGATACGTATGATATGCTTTCTATTTTGAAGGTACTTTGTAAACCACCTGTGCAGAGGCCCATCTATTCCAACATGGCTGAACTTTTCTAACAAAGTTTGATGTGTGAGTGTATCAAACTGCTTTAGTTAGATCAATAAAGAATAAAGACTACCATGGCAATTCTGTTTTTGTATAAGGCGGTATTAATTACATCTGTAAAATCTTCCAAGGGTGATGTTGTTTCCTTACTTTTCTGAAAGTTCTCTGTATCTGAGTTTCTTTAGTACGATCCGCTCCATAATTTGATGGATAATTGGTAATGTTGCTATGGGTCTATAATTGCTGATTAAATTTCTTTTTCCATGTTTGTATATGGGTGTGATTATGACAGTCTTTAGCATACTTGGTATCTGTCCTGTTTTAAATATTTTATTTATTAAATTTAGTAGGATAGGGCCTAAACTAGTTGCGTGTTGCGTTATATCCTTAGGTCTTATACCATCCTTATAACATTCCCGGACCTTTTGTTTGGTTTAATTTCATGTATTACAGAGAGAATTCAGTTCTGCTTCTTTTATGGTTGGGAACCATAATGTCTGTTTTGATTGTGGTCCAAGTGGAGGATCTCGTTTTGTCATTGGGGGAATATTTCTGTGCAGTTCTTGGATGGAGTCTGCATAGTATTGGTTAAAGTCATTTGCTAGTTGTCGGATAGGTTTTGCTTCTTTCATGAAGATGTGTTTTATGGTTTCAGAGGGGGTGGTTTGGGGAGCACAATCTAGCGTCTCGTTGATCAGATGACAGGTTTGTTTCATGTTGTTTTGTGCAGAGGATAATTTTCTCTGTAGTAGTTTCTTTTTGCATTTCTTATTTTTGTTGTAAGGCGATTCATTGTTATCTTATATTCAGTTTTTAAAGCTGTGTTATTTGGATATTGCTTTAATTCTTTCCATAGAGCGTCATTTCTGTGTATTTCTAGTTTTACGTTTTGTATTATCCAAGGATATTGGGTTGTTCTCGAACGAATTCTGAGTTCCCAGTCGGTTTTTCTTATTTCGTGGTTGACTGTTTCTTCGTAGATTATTGTTTTATGTTGCTTTTCATCTGTGGGGGCATTGCATAGATATTATCTTAGCGCGCAGGTTTAGAGTCGTGAAGTAATGATCTGCTACTTTGCACTTTATGACTGATGCAGTGTAACTGTTTGGTGGTGCTCGGAGGTTTATATGATCTAGGCAGGAAGCAGTGATAGTATTTTCGAATATTTCTTCTCTAGTACATGATGTTATTGTTGGTATTAGGTTATAGATGGATTCTGTGTCTAGGTATTGTACAGTGTTGTTCTGGTTTTCGCTTGCAATATTTATGTTTATGTCGCCGATTATCATGAGGTATTCGGTTGAGCATGTTTCTTGGCGTGAAAGGAAACAGGTGAGTTCGTGCAAACATTTTACCATGTTTAAGTTTGGTGGCCTGTAAATAGCATTTAGTATTATTGGATGCTGTCTATTGGTGGTATTAGTAATTTCGATGCAAACTGATAGACAGCTTCTTTTGCTATTAATTTATGCTGTTAATTTATTAATTAATAATAATATTTCTAATTAGTTAATTCTTTGATGTAAAGGATTTCTCGGAATATAATAATAAAATATACAGGAATACAGCTTTAACAAAGCTGTATTCCTATATATTTGTCTCGAATGTATTCCAGAACACATTCGAGACTTCCCGTGATGAAATCGTGAATGTTTCCGAAAGGCCAATACGATTCAACAGTCTGTGCAATAGTGCCAGATATATACAATTTTCTAAAGATTTCATGACGTGTTTAAATTTGTGTGAATATTTAAAAATATCAATTCCTTTTTTTTTTTTTTTCTTTTAGTTTTGCTAACTTTTATGGGTTTTGTCAGAGTCTCAACAGAAGTGCAATGGCGGAAGGTGGAGGCACATAGGTTGAGAAACACTGGTGTTGTACAAAGAAAACATCCTAATCCCATTCACATAGAAAACGAGAAAAGTTATCTCTCCTATGGAAATTTGTTCATATCCATATATCATAGCTTGATGAAGTCTTTAAAAAAAATTAATGTACATGCATTGTTTAAAAAACTCGTTAGGACTTCAGCATATTTTATATCGCGAATGTCTTGTCATATGCGTATAGCTCACATGATCTCATTGATGAGTCTTCGTTGTGTTACTTTGCTTACTTAATTTGAATTTAATAGTCAGGAACATCATAGTTTTGTCGATAAAAGTTTGGCAATAAAATTCTCATGTAAGTCCTTCATTTTTAATGATTACGTTTATTACAGGTGTTTTTCTATGCCAAAAGTATTTCTCTGTGTTTCACATCGGATGAATTTTAAGTATCTGTTGATTTACTCACTAAAGCTCATTTGTTCATAGTTCTGTTTCTTCTGCTGGTCACAGAAAGAAACTCCATACGTCATCAATATCTTTACATCGATTTTTATACGGAGTTTATAATCGCCGATTTCCTTACTGTATGCTTTCCACTATTGAAAGATTTGTGAATAACTTTCAGAACATTTAGTCACCTTTACGAAAATGATTCTATTTATTCTTAACAATTCTTCTCACTTTTCACACTCGGTATTCAAGGTCATGTTTATTAGTTTCCAACTCTTTTATTTCTTCTGCAAAAATACTTCAAATGATTGCAGTCTACACAGAGGGTTGCTTCACTTTAATTCCGTTTTTAAGATTATCATACATAGTTCGCTATATAATACGTTTTCATTTTTTTATCTCTCTCAAAAAAAAACAAAATTCAAACTTGATTTACATTGTTATTTAACAAATCCGTGCCACTGTCAACTAAAATATGGTCAATAAATTTTTCCTATTTTTAATGCTTTTTCTATGTGATTTTACGTATTTCTTTTCTATCGAAACATACTCCAGTAATGGACAAGGTTGTTTTGAACTATTTCTGAAGCAAGTGAGACTATGCCGCTGTTATTATCTTATATATCACCTGTTCATTTATTGTGTTCTGTTTTCGTGAATCTTAGTTTGCTTTTGGTTTTAAAAAATGTAATTTCCATCATTAATATTTATCACATGTTACTAATTAAAATCGAGAATGTACTTGCTCTTATTTTGATGTTTTCACAAAACATTTCTACACTTCTGATGTTACTTTCCCTTACCCCGTTTGCATTTGCAATAGGAATCGAATTTCCAAATCATTCATATATTTTTCTTCTCTGTCTTTGTAGAACATGACAGAGTCCTTAAGCTGAATGAGACCAATTATTATTATTTTATTTATTTATTTATTTTTCAGGTCGGTTGTATTATTTGTGTCAATGAACTCATAAGTTGCGTGCTGTTCAAGAAATTGATCATGGTGTTCGGTATTAAACGCTACAGTTTATTGCCTAAATATATCTTCTGTTATTTTATTTATGAGTAACTATGCTGATTTTTGTTTTTGCTTGCTTATTTTGTTTCCGTAAGAAGAATTACGTAGACAATGTAGGTAAACTGAGATGAGATCGAAACTATTTGTCCTGGTTTCCTGTCCAAAACAGAAGGCCTTATTACCCTAACAAGGTGAATGACGAGGTGGAAATCACCGGATCAGAAGCTTCGGATGTTTCATGCAGTACTTAGAGGCTATTGCAGATTCTCTCCATTCAACAAGCTTCGAAACTTAAGCGACTCCAACAATATTCACAGACTGCTAAATCTCTGCTCTGCGAAAATGTATATAATTAGCCAAATATGCAGAAATATCGAGAAGCAACTGGTGGATGGGTGACCTGCATTGATTACAGCGGTCCATCATCTATACCAGCGTTTCTCAACCTTTCTAAGCCCAAGGACCAGTAAAATGCCTAAAACAATTCTACAGGCCACTAAGTTATGTAATTTTTTAAACAAACCTATGTTGGTAACACCCTATATTGGTGTTACCAATATAGGGTGAAAAACTGTGCCATTTATAACGTAATAAATCTAAAATCATGTTTTGAATACATATGGAAGCATAATTAATTAAATTGGAAGTAAACGATTAAAAGTATATCATCATAGAACAAAGTTTTAATTTTTATTAAAAAAATAAACAATGTGATATAGTTATGTGACTAGTTATTTTTAATGAGATGGTTGAGCTTCTCGGCTCTTGCAGAGTTGCTGGATATCTGGCTCAATATTGGTCAACTTCAGTCGAAGATCAGCACACACACTAAGACGATTTCTGTATTTTTATTTTTATTTGAAGGAGCGATGAAAATCCTTTCTCACAAAGATAGGTTGTAGAAAACTGCATGAGTATTTTCAATGCTTCTTCAGATAATTCGAGAAATTCACTTCTCACTGAAGGCGAGATCCAGAATCGAGCTAAACCAAGATCACGGAATTGCATTTTAAGCCCACTGTCACCTGAAAGCTCAATTAACTGTTCTATTTTCCATAACGAAAGGTCGTTCTCATGACTATAAGCCTGAAATGGATTGCGAACCCACAGAAATTTCTTATAAAAGTTATTCGCAAAATATGTTTCCAAATTCTGTTTCAGATTTTTAGGTGGTCACAAATCCTTTCTAGAAACTCAGAATGAAGAAAAATATCATTTTCCACTAAAAAGGATTCCAATGTCGGAAAAGGTGCAAATTGCCTATCTTTTACATAACTAATCTACAACACCAGTTTTTTTCTCGAATGCCTTTATTTTGTCGTAGGCATCAAGAACAGTTAAAGAATTTCTCTGATGGGAGAGATTTAGTTCATTTAATTACGAAAGAATGTCTGAAAGATAGGATAATGTTGATAACCAGGCTTCGTCAACAAGGAGTGATGCAAAATCAGAATGATGTTCATTTACAAACAATAAAACTTCATGCCTTAATTGAAATGACATTGTTAGTACTTTGGTCCTGAAAAGTCAGCAAATTTCAGAATGAAGCAGAAGTTGTATATATTCAGTGCCCATTTCATCGCAGTATACCGAGATTAACCTGTTAACGGTCGAGTCTTAATAAAATTAACTAGCTTTATGGCGTTGTATAGTACGGTTTTAAATTCTGGTGCCATTCCTTTGGAGGCTAACGCTTCCTTATGTATGAAACAATGTACCCAATTCATATCCGGAGCCACTTCCTTGATCTTAGATTCAACCCCACTATGCCTGCCTGCCTGTAAGAGAGCGAGCTCCATCTGAACAGAAGCCCATATACATGTATATTTCCCACTGGATTCCTTTGTATATTATGTAATTATTGGGAGTGTGAAATATTGCTTCTCCAGTTGTTCGGAATGACAAAGTTCTACAAAACTGAATATTGTCATGAATGTTGTTATCATGCGCATATCTTGTGTAGCATATTAACTGTGCATCATTTGAAGCATCAGTAGTCTCGTCTATTTGTTAAAGCATAATAAGGGCTGTTCTTACTCTTTCAGTTAACTGAGATTCTACGTCATCTGCCATATCATTTATTCTGCCACCGACAGTGTCATGAAAGAGGAATCAAATCAATATCTTTTAGTAACTTGTTGCCAAACATAGTTTTAAAAACATCTTTTATAGCTGGAAGTAGTAAATTTCCCCGATAGAATGAGGTTTTCCTGTTTTCGCTATGCGCAATCTAAAGAGATAGGATGCTTTCAGTGCCTTGGTATTAATCGAACCCCTGGCCGAAACTATATCTTTCCCATGATTAACTGCCGCTAACTGTCGCTGAAAAACTTCAGTTGGCTTATTTTTCATATCATAATGTTTGGTTTCTAAATATCGTCGGAGTTTCGCAGGTTTCATGGTAACACAAAACACATTGAATTTTCTGTTCACATTCATCGCCACACCAAGTAAACCCGAAATCCAAATATGAACTGTTGTATTTCCTACTGCATTTTTTCTTTGAACTTCAATATTAATAGTATTAGATTTACTCGCCGTTACAATAGGTGTATCGAAATTAGGGTTAGCATCAATTGTTTCATTTTCTTTTCTTTTCAAAGTCCTAGTTCTAAGCCACTTTTCCATTACTAAAAAAACCTTTCGAGAAATATATAAATAATGGGGTTACCCCAAAACAAAACAGCAAGGGAAGGCAGAAACAATAAAACCGTATCGTTTTTCACTTCACCCCTCTTTTATTACTCATCATCCTATCACTATTTGTAGGTTTTTTGAAGTATTTATTTTATTTCAATAATTTTTACTTATTCAATTTTAATTTGTTTTGTGTGGATAATTAAAAAATATATATATATTTGTTTATTTTTAGCTGCCTGCGGATCACCTGTCCCATCGTCGCAGACCATCTGTGGTCCGCGGACCACAGGTGGAGAAAGACTGATCTATACAATACCAGTGAAATAAAAGAAATCGAGAATTTTTCATTTTTCTTTATTTACTGGAATCATAATGCCTGCCTGCTAGCAATGTTGATTGCGTTATTTGGTCGAAGGTTAATCTAAAAGAGGAGAGAAGTAGCAATTGTAATGCTGCATGTGCGAAGGAGGAAGTCAAACTTGATTACTACGTAATACATGACAGGTTATCATTTACTTACAGTTACATTAATTTCGATATACTCTACTTCAAATATATATCCCTTCAGCAGAGTATATCATTTTATACAAAATATGAGGTTGCCTGTAAATAATCTTTCGTTTAAAACTTATCGACGTTAAGGAAATTATCCGTTAATCAAAGACATTAAAATGACGTAATCGGATACTTTCATAAGTCAAAGGAAAACAAGAAAGAAAACAATAGAAATTATAAGCTTCGAATATCAAAGCATCAGTGACTGTTACACTAATCAACAGAAATTTTTACAGAGCAGAGGAGATATTTCCGAAAAAAAGATTTTTAGTAATGACATTTCTCATGGGAAAAGCAATAATTAGACCGAAAGAAGAAAAGCTGATTATTCATTTGATTTTTCTTAATATACATTGATATTATTGATACTTTCTGTAGCGTATTTTGTAAATTATTGCACTGAATAACAAAAAGCAACACAGTTTAAACAAGAATGTTTATTAATCACAATGTAATATGATAAATCAACATGCAGAAATAGGTTTACAAAAGCAAACTGTATTTGTAAACTCTAAGGATTTATAAACACAAAACAATAATCAAAATGTACAGAAGATTTCTGAGAATGATATTAAATAATAACTAACAATAAAATATCATTAATCATGAATAAACAATAAAATTAGAAAACGAAATACACGCACATAACTACTACCCACTTGTAGTTAATACAAAGAGAATGAAATTGAAAACCATAACATGAATTGTTCATCGACTAATAAAATCATAAAATTCTATGCAAGATTAACAATCATGGCAACGAACTAAGAATTAATATTTTCAAAATATGATGCGTTTATTTATGAAAGTCATGCCGAAAAAAAAAAGATTCAGTTTACAACAGATTCAAAAGCATGTCTTGAATGATTCACAGTTATATCTGTAAAGAATTCACATACAGTTAAAATACATTAAAACATTCCTTAGCATAAAAAAGACTTTAATTTGTATTTTCGTATTTTGAGCTAATATTTGTTATTTTGCAATACAATGAACAGAATGGCTTCTTTTCAAATCGAAAGTACTGTGTTGATAAAATGTACTGTAAAAAAGTACGATTCCGGATATAAACATATTTACTTAATAATCTGATTGAAGTTTCTGAACGCATTATTCAAAAAAGTGTGGTATGATCCGCATTAATAATAAACTTTCTTTCTTAAATTCTACAAAAATGATATGTAAAAAAAAAATATTAATTATTTCAGAAATCGCATTAATAAAGTCATTTTATTTCATACGAAAATGTTTTCACTGTATATAATAACGATTTCTCTTGAATGTGAACTAAGAAATGTGTTTCCAATGTTATTTAAGCCGTGAGCATCATGTGACAAGTTAATTAACTAAGATAAAATAATCTACCTAAAGTGTAAATTATTATACGTCTTTTCAGTTTACATGTTTTTGATAAATATCTACTATTCATTTCAAACGTCTCCTCGTTTTGAACTACCAAATGCCTTTTCAATTAATTTGACCACGAATACGTTTTAACAAAAAAAAATGGTTTCTACTATGGGACAAGCAAGAAAATATTTGTTTGTGAAATAAACGTAATAAATGCTTTTTAAACGAAACTGAAAATGATTTTACACTCCAATTCGCTTAATCTAGAAAATAATCTGGTAAAAGTTTAACGAAAAATAATCATCTATGAATATGAATTAATAAATCTCGTTCAACAGAGTAATTTCTAAAAATTTAAAAAAATCGAAAGATACTTTTACTTATTAAAGTAATAAATGTCTTTTCATATTATTTGCATGTAAAAATACCTTCCACACCTTTCAAAAGAAAATTGTTTTTCTTGAGTGATTAAAAAATGACTTATCAAATTACTTCATTGCAAAAATGTTTTCCGACAAGTTATGCAAGACAATGGTGCCTCCAATGTGTAATGGAGGCACCATTTATTTAATTTTTTCATATTGAAAATTTCAAAATTTATTTCATATTGAAAAGGCTTTGCCATACGTTGCGTAAGAGAAATATTTCTTATTTTGAACCAATAAGTGGTTTTTAAAGATTAACAGATGAGGTATTTCCCCTAGCTCATCCGTTAATTGAGCATTTCTAGCGTATTTTTTTAAAAAGTATTTCGTAGAATAGCAATACGAAGGGTCAATTTTTAAAACCGAATTGTTTATTAATCACATATAATAAGATAAATCAGAACAGATTTAGAAATACGTTTACAAGAATAACTGTCTCTTTGTTAGCTATAAAATTACTTAAGCATTAATAAAAACAAGGCAGAGCAAAACTTTCTGACAATAATATCTGATAATTAACATTAAATAGTATTAATCGTCACAAAACATGAAAAAAATGAAACGAAATATATGTATAACTAACATCCAATTGAAGTTTTAAACAAGAGAATGATAAATTCCACATCATAGCATATATTGTTTCAATCATGAACTGTTGAATTAACGCAAAGGGCAAATCGAAAATTAACTATCATACAGTAATACAAATAAATGAGACTCTAATTCTTTATTATTCGAAATACAGGATGATTACCAAATATTTCTATTGATTTCCCCTTAGCTTAGCGTGAACTGAAAAAAAGCTTCAAGATTACCAAGTTTCGAAAATAGTTTCCCAAATTTGCAAGCTATTTGATTGAAAAAAAAAAGATTTTTGTAGAATATGAAATAAAAAATGATACTTCAAGTCACTTTTCCTTGAAAATGCCTTCCCACAGGTTTCGCAGGGAAAAGGTTTCTCCTTAGTGTGAATAACCAAATGAGTTTTCAAGTTGCATGACTGTGAAAATGTCTTCCCACAAGTTTCACAGGAGAATGGTTTTTCTTTAGTGTGAACTAGCAAATGGGTTTTCAAGTTACTACTTTTTGAAAATGCCTTTCCACAGGTTTCACAGCAAAAAGGTTTCTCCTTAGTGTGAAGAAACAAATGGGTTTTCAAGTTGCTTGACTGTGAAAATGTCTTCCTACAAATTTCACAGGAGTATGCCTTCTGTCCAGTGTGAACTAGCAAATGGATTTTGAAGTTCGGTGACTTGAAAAATGATTTCCCACAGGTTTCACAGGAGAAAGGTTTTTCTTTAGTGTGAACTAGCAAATGGGTTTTCAAGTTACAACTCTTTGAAAATGCCTTTCCACAGGTTTCGCAGGAAAAAGGTTTCTCCTTAGTGTGAACTACCAAATGGGTTTTCAAGTTGCATGACTGTGAAAATGCCTTCCCACAAGTTTCACAGGAGAATGATTTTTCTTTAGTGTGAACTAACAAATGAGTTTTCAAGTCATGTCTGTTTGAAAATGCCTCCCTACAGGTTTCACTGGAAAAACGTTTCTCCTTAGTGTGAACTTTCAAATGAGATTTCAAGTTACATGACTGGGAAAATGGCTTCCCACAAGTTTCGCAGGAGAATGGTTTTTCTTTAGTGTGAACTAACAAATGGGTTTACAAGTTACTTCTATTTGAAAATGCCTTCCCACAAGTTTCACAAGAGAAAGGTTTTTGTTGTGTGTGAACTAACAAATGAGATTTCAAGTTACTTCTGTTTGAAAATGCCTTTCCACAGGTTTCACAGGAAAAAGGTTTCTCCTTAGTGTGAACTATCAAATGGGTTTTCAAGTTACATGACTTACCACAAGTTTCATAAGAAAATGTTATTTCTTTATTGTGAACTAACAAATGTCTTTTCAATTGACTGGATAAGTAATATTCTTTGTCATACATTGCACAAGAGAAAGACTTCTTACTCTGAACGAAAAAATGCTTTTTTCAGATTACCAGGTTTTGTGAATGTCTTAAGACAACTTTCATAATACAACTGTTGTGAATGATTGTGAACTAATAAATTTCCTTTTAAATTACCTGATTTTAAATAAGTTTTTCCACAGATATCACTAGACATCGTTTTCAGCTCATTTAATTTCAAAATATCTTGCCGCAAAAGAGAAAATGGAAAGCTGTTCCTTATGTATCGGATATAAGTTCATTTAAGTAATCCTGTTTCTAAAATCTCTCTCAACGTTTCATACTTTAAATGATTTTTTTTGAACACCCGTCAGTAAACGTTGCTGTAGTTTTTTACAAAATCAAATATTTTTACCATATGTTCTGCAATGAATATTTCTAGATTTTGTTTTGCATAAATATTTTGAGGGTTTCTTTCAGTGAGCCTTTGTCTTTATACTGGTTCGATTATTACTATTAAGCTTTTAATAATAAGAACAATGAGAGGAATTTGTAGATTAATATGGACAGAAGGGCAACTCCTTCAGCTTTTCTTCTTTGCTTGTAGGAGTATCTGCAAATTTTTAATTTATTTCCTTTCCTGCAAAAAATTAAATACGGATTGTGATAAAAATTGTAAAATTTTATAGACATAGAATTAACTTATACCAAAAATGTTCTTTGGAATACTCTTCATTTCACACAACGTTGTAACACATAATGTTTTGAATATACTAATTAAACAATGTTCAGTCCATTAATTATATGAGTGTTTGCACTTGTTTACATTACAATTATAGTAATAGATTAGTAATTATAAATTTATATAATAAATGATTTTATTACGGGTTTTAGTAAAGGAGTCACTGATTTTTAATGACGTAGTTCTGTAAGTGTGATAATTTTCTTCGCTCTCTTCCCTTCAGTAATGAATACAAAACAAAATTATAATGCAGTATGGTAAGCTATAAATATTAAACCTCGTTATATTTATTTATTTTTAAAACGTGGTGTTTATAAAAATATAAAAATAAAAGTTTATTTTTATATCATTTAATGAATGTACTTTCACAAATTCTGTTAGCAATTGAAATTATTTTTATGCTGAATTCCTGGATACTGTTATGCACATCGTCTCCACTGTCAAACGTTTTAGACTTTTGGACATGTGACGTCACTACTGTGCGATCTCTATCCAATGAGATGTAAAACATTTCTCTCTGATATGGATAAGCATAAGGCTCTAAATAGAATAAATGAACCAAATACTGCGAAATATTGTAGGAATATCTTGTCCATCATGCGGAAATTAAATCTGAAAAAAAAGTGATTCCAAAATTCACCAACCGATGCGCTGTAGTATGTGCCAAATGTATTTATGATAATATTTCTGTAAGATAGAGAAAAGCGACAGAAGCATAACATAACTATTTTTATTCACTTCCATTAAGCATTCACTGGCTGTGGTGTTCAATGTGCTACCACAATCTGCATTCTTAGCAGTGTCTTCAATGGCAGAACTCAGCTGGACGTGACTGATGTTGGGCACATTATGCGTTATTCTGTCTTTCAGAGTTGGAAAGTTATCAGGATGATCCCGACGATGAAGGCAACAACGATTGAGATAGTGAATTTAGTCGACATTTGTTAAGGCAACAACATTCGCCCAGTGCCACAACAGCATTGCAATTCTTTCGTTAGTACGAACAAAGCACGTATGGCAGAGGGGTACACGACAACTGGGCGACGGCGACAGGGCGATGGACAAATGGGCGAACGGAATAAAAGATCAAATATGCAATTCTATTCTGTTGATCTATTACCAGGTAAATTTAAATATTTTTTTGAGAAATGAGTTAAAAGAACGGTATAAACATAAATTTGAAAAAATCTCACTTATAATTAAGTTTATTTTTATTGTGTAAAATTACGAATTGTATAGCAGTTATATTGAAATTTCCCATACAAAAAAATGAATCATTTTTTGTCTTTTTTTATATAAATATTTTATTAAATATTTATATAATATAAATATTAATAAATATTTATATTATATATTTTCGTTTATATCATATATCAAAATTTGTAGGATCGTTTACGAAAGAGATGGTTAAAAGAGTGGTCCGAAAATTATTTAAAAATGAAAAGTCATAATTGCACAGTATTAAAATAAAGAAAAAATATAGTTTTTTTAAAAAACTCATTTATTAATATTATTTTGTAATTAACAAACATATTTACAAATGTTACATATATACAATAAAACAAAAAAAGCATATGAAATTCAAAAAAATTTTTTGAATTTATTAATTCATATTATAATTATATGCAATACCACGTAAATATTCTATTATATTTTCCCTATCGTTATTAATAACATTTTCAAAATTCTTTGGTCAGCTTCATCGTAACGTCTGTGTTTGTGCTCATGTTGAAAACCTGCTACTGCTCTTTCATAATCAACATCATATGTTTTTTGAATTTTTTGTAGTCCATTTATAAAAATGCATAAATCTGGATGACTTGCGCTGTCGCCAAAGCTCAATTGCAGTTTTCGATGAGAGGCTTCTGAAAAATTATCTGTCCTATCGGTTCCATTTATTGTTCTTTGGTACACAGACCAAACGTTTGAGGGAAAAATCGGTGGAGCCCTGGTTCTGTTATTCCTTAGACGACCTATGCATGTGTTTGTAAACCATTCTAAAATTGGTTCAAATTCATTGGATAAATGATTCTCAAGTTCAGAAATAGCGTAAATAATATCTTGTTCTGGGACGAAAGCAAGCGAAGTGATCATTTTTGAATTTAAAGCGAATTGCGCATCAGAATTATATTTGGTTAAAAGACTGCATGAAGCTAAATTCTTACGAAGATTTTGTACGAGATGATAAAAGCAACCATGTATGTTAGCTTGTGGAAATACTATACGTAACGCTTCATGAATGGCAATTTCAAAATCAACATTTATATTTTCGGGATCTAGTAATGGCCACATTTCATGTATCATATAAAATAATTTTGTGTATGTTTCAAGAGTCTTATTAGTTAATAAACAATATAAAACAGGGAAAACAGGACCTCCATCCTTTCTAGCCAAAATAACAAAAATTTGAGCAAAAGGAGGGGGAGAAAGTAAAAATGTGCCATCCATAAATAATTCTTTCATGCTTTGGCTCCACACTGCATGGCTTTCACGACCAAAAATTAATATTCTCATGGGGTCGACCTGTTCTCATCCAGAATCAGTCAATAAAAAACGTTCAAATTGTGATGGACTGAATTCATAATTTAAGTATTCTTCAGGAATAATTATTGTTTCCCTAAAATCAGGATTAATTGGGACATTTAAATTTTTTTAATCTTCTTCTTCTTTGAATATTTCTGCACAGACTGCTATGTTTTGGAAGCATTCCTTCTACCGCAGAAGAAACATTTTGTAGAACTTGAGTTCTGATTTCTGATGAGTTGCTCATAGTCGTATTAGCTAATTTTTTGGCTTTTGTACTAATTTCTTGCGTTATTACTCTGGCAGCATTTCCAGACCTGCTACATGTGTGTTCCTGTTTTTCAGAAATTAGTGATCCATCACTGACACTTGTCCAGATTCTACCATTGCATCCTTTGTTTTTATTTTCGCATCGCCAAAATTGCAATGAACCATCCTTATCAATCTTGTCTTTAACATAAAGATACCCATTCCAAGCATATTTTTCCTTGTCTCTTTGACTTAATATTCTTGAATTATCCATTTCTGAAGAATAGAAACAAGAAATATAAATATAAAAATAAAATTAAAAAACGGTTTTCACTATTGATATAATTAAGAATTTTTTTAGTACTATTTTTCACTTGTTGGGACACAAATAAAATATTCATCATAATAATTGTACATAGCAATTTGTTTCATTTGAGAGATAATCAAGAGTTTGAAATTTATTTAAATTAATTTAGATGTAACGTATATAATTCAGTATACGATTAAGCTTATATGCTGGGAAATTAGTGATTATTATGGGGGATTTAATTATGGTGATATCGATTCAAAGGAGGAATTATCACGTGGCAAAAGGGAATTGAAATTCATACATCTTCTAAGAGATAATTACTTGAAATAGCACATAACTGAAGGGACTCGTGGTATGAGTGTGTTGGATCTGGTCAGAGGTTCAGAGAGCATATGCATAAGAAAGGTGTCCTCATCTCCAATTGGTGAGAGCGATCATGTGGTACTGACTTGGGAGGTTGCAAAATTTGTGGATTTCTCTCTTAAGAATGGATATTCAAAACTACAGGTTAGGTAACTTTAAAAAGCTTCGGAGTGAGCTTACAGCCGTCCCATGGCAGAAAATATTGCAGGGAAAAGATGTTAGCAGTGCATGGGATATATTTAGCGGTATCTGAGGGAGGCAATATTAGAATGTATTCCCGTGGTTAGGAAGATTATCTAGGTAGGCGTTAGGTAGATGAGTAGTAGTATCAGGCTTGATCTACAAAATAAGAAAACGTTATGGAGAATTTAAAAGGAGAAAGGTGATCAGTACACTCATGAGCAGTACAATCCTCAGGCTAGAAAGGTTACCATAGTAAGAAAAGCAAAATCCGATTATGTGAAGACCTTAGCTAAGGGAATGAGGGGTAATTCCAAACAGTTCTTTCGCTACGTGGCAAATAAAAGGAAGAATGATTTTGAAAGGATAACCTTAGTGGGTGCCGATGGTATCGAGGTGACCAAATCAGATGTAATAGTAGAGTTACTGAGTGAGCACTTTTCAAAAGTCTATCACCCAAGTAATGATATCTCTGTACCTGTAGCAATAACTAATGTGAGAATTCAAGTTAACGAACAGAGGTACTTAGAATATTGCATAATTTAAACGCAAACACTGCTCTTGGTTTAGATGGAATATCAGCTCGGGTGGTACGCGAATGTGCAAGGGAATTGGCAACTCCTCTTACTTGGTTATTTAACTTGAGTTTGAACTCTGGTATGGTCCCTAGGGAGTGAATGGAAGGCAAAATAGTTCATTTGCATAAAGGAGGCTCCAAGACTGCGGTTGTAAATGTCAGACCAATTACCATCTCTGGAGTGGTGGTAAAAGTACTGGAAAAGTGGGTTAAGGTCAGAATTGAGGATTGGGTGGATTAGAATATGATACTCTATAAGGGCCAACATGGTTTTGTTAAAGGTCTGTCCTGCCTTAGCAATTTATTAACTTTCTTATAATAGAGTGGCATCTGAGTTGGACAAGGGGAATGGCTACACAGTGATACTTCTGAAATTGCAAAGCTTTTGACAGGATACCCCATGGAAAACTGTTACGCAAATGAGAACAAATGGGGATGGATACTAAACTGGTGTTATGGATAAGAGAATGGCTTATGGAGAGATACCAGAAAGTAATGTATGAGGAGCAGAGCCCAGGATGAAGCAGGTGGCTAGTGGTGTGACTCATGGCTCTGTGCTTGGGCCGTTATTGTTTAATTTGTACATAAATGATATAGGAAATGACTTGAGATGTTTAGTTGTTTGCTGACGATGCAAAGTTGGGAAGCGCAATAAGAAATCAAGCCGATGTTGAGAGTTTGAAGGATGATTTAAATAAGCTGGCAAAATGGGCGAAGGGTAATGGATGTCAGTTCAATCTGGAAAAGTGTAAAGTTATGCATTTCGGGGTTAAAATATTACCAGCTGTGTACCACATTGATGGAACGGTACTCCAAGAGGACACATTGCTGAGGTGTCCAAGATTGCATAGGATTACTTGATTATTGAAGAACATACTAACATACAGAGATAAAGAGGTTATTATTCCTCTTTATAAGGCGTTGATACTTCCAAATGTGGATTACTGTGCTCAAGTTGGTCGCCTGGATTCCTTGGAGATGAGGAATTGGTGGAGAGGGCTCAGAGGAGAGTGACTATGTTGGTGAGTGGTGTAAAAAATGCTCCCTACATTGACAGATTGGGAACTTGTGAATTACAGAGGTTGGATGATAGGCAGAGAAGAGAGGATATGATAGAAACATTTAAATTACTAAAATGTTTTTATAAGATTGATGCAGGGGAAATATTTCAGCTGTGTGATAGTGATGGAAGAACAAAAGGTCATCCCTGGAAATTAAGTAAACGTGATTAACAGGGATGTCAGTACTAGATTTTTCGCTTGAATAGGGGTGAATAAATGGAATGCATTGCCTGGCTCAGTTGTCAGTGCTTCGTCTGTAAATGAGTTCAAGAGGTATGATAGATATTGTTCTGATAGTTTGGGTCTCCCGCGATGAGTCTTCTGACTCCATGGAGATACTCATATAATAATAATAATAAATTTTGAATACATACCTTTTATTTACTTAAAGTTGTTCTTTACACGTTGTAACTGTAACGTTGACACAAATATTGGAAACGATATAAAAAACAAACAACTAGTCTTACTGTTTAATAGAAGTCAAAATATCTTGCGAATGCGTATTGAACTAAATAACCGCACACAAAAGTGTGTGCGGTTATTTAGTTTCTCAACGTTTTTTGGATCATGCCCCACATCAATGTCTTAAAGATTTTGATGCCCCCCCCTCTAGCATAATAGTCAGCCAAGTTCTGAAAAAGTATAATATAAATATGTACATGTACATTTTCTAATTGCCCCCCAAAATATTCAAATTGCCCCCTGTGGGGCGTACGCCCCACGTTGCGAAACACTGCCTTACATAGTGAAGCTCAGAAATACTTCCTTACAAAATAATATTAATAAATGAATTAAAAAACTGCACTTTTTCTTTATTTTAATATTGTGCAATTATATCTTTTCATTTTTAAATCATTTTTGGAACACTCTTTTTAACCATCTCTTTCTTAAATTATCCTACAAATTTTGATATATGATATAAACAAAAATATATAATATAAACATCTATTAACTAGCTGACTAGATGGGAAATTTCAATATAACTTGTATACAATTCGAAATTCTACACAATAAAAATAAACTTAAGTATAAGCGAGATTTTTCAAATTCTACACAATAGAAATAAACTTAAATAAACTTAATTATAAGCAAGATTTTTCAAATTTTATGTTTATACCGTTCTTTTAACTCATCTTTACCTGGTAATAGATCAACGGAATAGAATTGCATATTTGATCTTTTATTCAGTCGCTTAGTTGTCCGTGGGCCAGTTGACCATGTTCCGGGCAAAGTTAGAGCCATCTCTGTGGACTGTATTAACCCGAACCAAGGGAAATATCTTGTGTCCATCATTTCCAAACCTCTTTGCACCTGCCGAGTTGTATTATATGGAAATTCCATGTATTTAGTGTTTACGCCCCTGGTGTGTGAATTTTGGATTTTTTTTTCTCAGATACCGCTTTTGCACAATGTATTCCTGCAAAGTTTTGCAGCATTTTGGTCAATGGATATAGGTATAGTTTAATTTTGATCACCCTGTATACTGAAAATAGGACAGGTACTAACTTTGAGCTTTGTAGGATTCAGTATTTTATTATTTTGTTACACTATGGAAGTGTAATAAAATAATAAAAGCTGATATGTGAAGCTGATCTATTGTTTATTCGTATTCAAATAGGATTTGAAACAATCATTAAAAACTATTATAATACCGTATCTACACATTTTCAGAAGGAATAAGAAATGATTAACCCAGCCGAATGCCTTAGACATTTCAGGAAAAATGCCTGATGTGTGAATTCCTTTATTTATACCAATAACTTTTTTTATGGAACTCTATCAGCACTTTTTGATTATCGAATCCGGATTTGAATCAGTACTGATTATTTGCGTAAAGTGGTATGTAATTTAGGTAGCTGTTAATCGCTTTTTATTAAAATTTCAATAACCATTGAGACTGTCGATATTATAGATATTGGTCTATAATTTCTGATTTCATTTCTGTTATCTCATTTGAATAACGGAAGAACTGAAGCAATCGTTAAGCTTTTTATAAATTTCTAATCTCCCAAAGGTTTATTAATATGTATAAAGAAACTTTGACTGTAACGTTTGGATATTTATAAATATATCTCCCCCGCCCCCACCTTTTAATCCCATTGATACAATCATTACTTCTTCCTCATTTATTGCATATAGTTAAGATGAATTATTACTTGACGGGAGATGACTTACGTACTTTGCCCTGTGTGCACTGCTAATTATCCTAATTAAAATCCTAATTACCATACTCGGCAAAACTGACCTTCATTTCGAAAAAATACAGCGGATTCATCACTGCCTTCTGGGAATTCATATGATTTTCTTTGGTATTTGCAGTGGTGGTGTTTACCAACCTCCATCCTTTACTTGTTTTTTTCTTTTGCGTATTTTATTTTTTGCATTGAGCAATTACCGAAATTTTTATAGGCCTTTTCAAAAACTAAACTTTAGGGATTGTTCCTATGCTTATTGTGTAATTTTACTTTAGTCCTAATCATTTTTAATTCGGCTATAATCCAGCGTATGAGATTATTCTTTTTTTTTTTTTTTTTTAGACTTCGTTTAATATGTTACAATTTACCACCTGCATATGTAATTATTTTGATGAGTGCCTCATATAATTTATTTACATTTAACAGGCATCGCCTGGTAGTTTGCAAATTCTTACATATTTCTCAAATAAATTCCGCTTAACGTTAATTTCGATGATATTGATATTAACAGTGTTCATATCACTACTGTCGGGTAGAGATAGATGTAGTAGTATAGAGAGGTGGTCTTAGATGATTGCAGAGGGATACCTCATTGGACAGTTCATTTCGTATAAATATATAAATAATCAATACAATTTGGTAAATTGCTTGCTTCTCTCGTATCACCTTCCGTGTATGCAAGAAACCTATGCGAAGATAATATACCTTTATATTCTTCAATTTTGCTATTATTCTTATTTAAATACAAATTCATATCACTCATTAGTAAACGTTTTATCTTTTAATGTCTTTAGAGGATTTTTTAACTCAGATAAAATAAATCAACTGTGCCATCGTGTGCAAGATATGTAGCCAATGCAAGTATATTTCTTACTATGTCATAAATTATCATCATTTCAGCTCTGCGTATAATGTATGTTATCCTGTATTTATAACGTACAGGATTATTCTGCCTATATTCTTAAATTCCCAACAGTCATGAAAGATATCGTAATCAACATGAGGATATTCACCAATTTTAAGTTATTGGATTCATATCTCACTTAATACTAGTATATCTACACATCGTTCAATTTCTGAGAAAAGCATATTAAAATTAACTAAATTTAACTTTAATCATATAATATTTGCATGGCATAAATTTACCTGATATGGGTAGAAGTAATATCAAATGTTTTTACACAGGGTAGATCACATTTGTTGTACAGTTGTCAGTAACAACTGGATCCAAGGTATTCAAGTGTTGGTCATATACATTTGAATGAGCCTTGTTTCCGTTGTGCACAGTTAGTTGCCATTCAGCTTTCGGTTACTGATTTCTTCTATTTCGTTCGCTGAGGTAATCTGGTGTTTTGATCCGTAATAGGTATCGTCCTTCCTCATGAAAAGTTTACTACATCTTAACATAAATACTTAAGTGCATCTTTTGCTTTTCTTCATAAAGAAGTTGCTTGTTGAGTTTGATCAAGTGCTCATTATATAGAAAGTCACTGGCTTTAGTTTTTCATCAAACTGGTTGACTTTTCTTGCCTCCGACATCCATTTACTTTTAATATTTTTGTATCATTGGATGAAAACTGGGATTAGGCCAACGAGCAATGATATTTACAGGGAGTTCATAGACTCATCGAGGGAGGGCATCTGCTCTACAACTCTACCTCCACCAACTACAACGAACCGCAACTATAACTACGCCATCTACTGCCTACCACCACCACCACCACTAGTGTTTTCACAGACAATCATAAACATCCATGCGTACGGCGGAATTCGAATCCGAAGCCTTTTGGCTGGAGAGCGGATATGCTAAATTTACACTCGGCCAATCAGGCCGGCATATATACCAGAACGATACTATCATTGATATCGCAAGCTGCACCCGCTTGGAAGGATGCACCAAAAAAAAAAAAAAAAAAATCAAGAAACCTTAAAACAAATTTCAATACCTTACGGGTAATTAAAGGATACAGGACAACATCTTTCGAGGCAGCTTGAGCTATTGCCGGTTAGATACACATCTTTCTTCCTGAAGATGCAAGAATTTTGTCTCATTCATGAAGTCACTTCCGGGAGATACAACGGAAATGTCAATCTAGATTCAAACTGCTATGAACTTCGCTTAATATGTGATCTCATCCAGTAAAGAACACACTTATGAAGGAAAAGCACATCTCTGAAAGCTGACGAAAATCACATATACTCTGACGGAAGTAAAACAGAGCCCTGTGTTGTTCAAACCACCAAGTAGATCAACTTGATATAATTTTTCATTTACATATCTCTGGCAATTAGAACTCAACACCTCCCATCAAAAGACACACCGTAATAATTTACAGTGACAGTAGAAGCAATACAGACGTATTAATAACAAATATATCAACTACTGGTTTCAGGTTTTAGTCGTATAAATATCGCGCGCGATATCCTAAATTCCTAACTTTATAGTTTGTAATGATTATATATCTAGCAATGCACGCCAACGTGTATCTAGCATATATGATATTTTGTCCTGAATTGAATTTAGTGTTAATAATGTTATAAATCACGGAAATCATACTCTTCAAATTGTCATTTAAGCATCGCGAACGAACTGTGTAATATAATAATAATAATCTTATAAATTAGAGAATCTGTGCACTTAAAATCAGCATTTCATGTCATTATCTGTAAGAAGTGATATCGAGTTATGCGTACTTTAAAAATACACATATTCTATAATTAATATCCAAATACTCACGTCTTAGATTTCACTGTAACTCCTTACAGACACCAAAATTACGGTTTAAGGCACCCTATACGACGGTTTGCACATCGCTACACTCAACACAAACATAACACCATTATCAAATAAACAGACTTCGTATTTCTTAAAAAACAACATGTAGCACAGCGCTACCTGCTAAAATAAAATTTAACAATATATTTATTAAAAATAACAAAATGAGAAAAGGCAGAAACCGGTACATATATATACTGTTTGCATAACTGAAGTTATAAAATGAGCGCACAGTATTCACGTTTCTTGCATTTATTACAATATTATTATAATATTTTATTAAAATATAGTAGTACTGTAATGTATAATTAAAAGAATGTAATTATTTAGTAGTATAGTAGTTGTATTATACAATTATGAGAACTAGTACCACATAAAATATTCCAAGTAGTTTCACAGTGAAAGGTAAGCTCTGCCTGTAACCTAACAGTATCTATTATACAGAATCTAAATTCATTAATACTGACTTTGAAAAATAGCCAATGAAACCGGAACAAACGCAATGTACAAACTAAAAATACTATATTTGGCTGTGATGAACGTGGTGGATAGCGTGCTGGCAGTAGTGTCATTGTGCTCATTTGGAGAAATTATTATTATTATTATTATTATTATTATTATTATTATTATTATTAAGGGCAACTCCAAGGAGTCCTTAGACTCGTCGAGGGAGGCCCTAAACATCATGTCAAAAACAACTATTCGTAGGTTGACCATATTTCCTTGAGACAAAAACGGGACATGGAGATGGCAAAAGCGGTACGTGGTATGAATGAAAAAGTAAGATGGTAAAAAACGAGTTTTATTACATAAACATATTGAGCTTACCATTATTCTTGGATGACAGAACCCATACAAAAATGTAGGTATACATAGATGGGGGACTGCATTTCACCATGATCGTACCATGAACGTTTCTCCGATGAAGTTATCTTATGTGTTTAAACGTCTCAATTATCTACGAATCTGTAGATTACTTGCCTTCAGTCTTCCCTGGTCCTGGTAGTTAATATTTCAAAATACCGGTTTTCTTAAGAGTCGGGCTTGGCTTAGTAATTATTAACATTTTACTGTATAATAGAGTAACAGCTGAGTTACACAAGGCAAATTGCTATACTGCTACATTATGGTAAGGAGTTTTGACAGGATCCGCACAGAATACTGTTACGCAAAGAACAAATTGCAATGGATATTAAACTGGTGATGTGAATTCGAGAATGACTTATGGAGTGGTACCAAAAAGTAGCGTTTTTGAAGAGCAGTGTACTGGATGAAGAAGATGACCCAGGTGTAGCAAAAGGCTCTATGTTTGAATCATTATTGTTTAATTTGTAGATAAAGGATACACGAAATAACTTGAAAGGAGATATTCAGTTATTTGCTGCTGATGCAAAGTTGGGTAGCATAATAATTAATCAAGCTTTTGTACAGAGCTTTCAGGATGGTTTAAATGAGCTGGCAGTATGGACGAACAATACTGGATTTCAGTTCAATGTGGAAAAGTATAAATACATGTATTTTGATTAAAAGATAAAAATCTGTGTTTCACACCATGATGGAACTCTACTCCACGAGATCGATGAGGTTTGTGACTTGGCATTGTTGCTAGATAGAAAGTGAAAGTTCAGAGGGCACCTTGCTAGGGTGCCTGAGATAACTCATAAGATTACTAGCCTATTATGATTATTATTATTACCACCCCAAGACCTCATGGAGTCAAAGACTCATCTGGGACACAATATCATGCAGCGAAAAGGAAATGATTATTCTACTTTATAATGCTTTGGTACGAACATATTTGGATAACTGTGGTCAGGTTTGGTCGCCTGTACTCATTGGAGATGAGGAAGTGGTAGAAACGATTCACAGGCGATTAACCAAGTTGGTGAATTGTGTAAGGAATATCCCTACATTGACGGATTGAGAGTTTGTGGTTTACAGAAGTTGGTTGATTTGCGGAAAACAGGAGATATGATAGGAACATTAAAGTTACTAAAAGGTTTTGTAGGAATGATTCAGGGTAAATATTTCAGAAATGGCCTAGTTGTGGAAGAACAAGAAGTTATCCCTGGAAATTAACTAAGAGTGAAGTTAACAAGAGTATGAGGACTAGTACGCTTGGAGAGTGTAGTGAATGAGTGGAATGCTTTGCCTGATGGTTATGAGTTTTTCGTCTATCATTGAGTTCAGGGAGAGATGTGATAGACATTGTGTGGCTCACCGCGATGAGTCTATAGATTCCATAGAGACGTTGTTATAATAATAATAATAATAATAATAATAATAATAATAATAATAATAATAAGAAGAAGAAGAAGAAGAAGAAGAAGAAGAAGAAGAAGAATTACTGAACGAGATTGTCGAACATGTAGTCAGTGCATTCAGCAAGATAGCTCAAACTGACTATAAATACCACCATGATCAATTGGCCAAAATAATTCATTGGCATGTATGCAAAAAATATGGCTTTTCTGCATCTGATAACTGGTGGTAACATAAAATCGAGACAGTATTGGAAAACGAAAGAGCAAAAATTCTCCGGCACTTTAGAATATAAACTGATCTGTATTTGGAACACAATAGATCTCACATTACAATTATCGAACATCGACAGGTTTGGATTATTGATATCGCAGTACCAGTGATAACAACATTAAAAACAAAGTACTGGAAAAAATTACTAAATATCGAGATCTGGCAATCGAAGTTGTCAAGCTGTGGCTTAAACACACCAAAGTTATTCCAATAGTTATCGGTGCACTTGGCACAATTTCAAAGATGCTATCCAACTATTTACAGCAATTAAACATCAACGAAGTGAACCCATATGACCTACAAAAAAAAACACCATTACTTGGAACAGTCCATATTTTACGACGCTACCTTACTGACTATTCTTAGATTCTTGGGTAGAATCGGAATTGTTCTGTATCACCAGTCAAATTGTTGTTTAAATAATATATTTTGTTTAAATAATGTTGTAAAAATCTTGTTTTGACTGTGCGTCAATTAGGTGAATAAATATTTATTTATTTATTTTTATTTTAAGTTTAATAATACTTTATCTTGTCTCTGATAAATTGGATACATATGATATATAATTTAAGCAATAATACTACATTTTATTTCATGTGTTTCGAGAACAATTTCTAATTAATATCATAATTTGCATAATGTGCAATGCTATAACAGGATAATACATGTATTAGTTACAATTATAATACCACCATCATTTACGTGTACTATTGTTAAAGTTAACATTGCAATGTAGTAACATTGCATGTTGAAAGTTAAAGTTTTTTTTTCTTTCAAAGTTTGACAAAATATGATCATTAATTTAAGGGGATAAAAAACCCTTATTATTTTACAGCTGTATGCGAAACTCTGATATCGAAACTACGATCTAAAAGTTTCATGCTGAAGAACTATCGGCGAATCCAAGCGTAAGTGAACACCTGGTAGTACAACACCAAGGCAACTCGGAGCAAAGGTGGAGCAAGCTCCCTGACTATCCTTGATATTTTCTCATAATGTAAAACACAGCTCATAGGAGATGTAATACTGCCTTACATTATGAGGAGAGGTCACTACTCAGACCAGTTTCAATATATGGCCACACCTTTCTGGCATTGGTAAAGTGAAGGTATGTAAGTTCTTTTCACTTAAACTTTGATATCATCCAGGTCTACCTACTCACTGATGTGACCTCAAAAAAGGTTGAAACCGGTGTGGCTAGTGACCTCTCCTCATAATGTAAGGCAGTATTACATCTCCTAGGAGCTGTGTTTTACATTATGAGAAATATCAAGGATAGTGAGGGAGTTTGCTCCACCTTTACTTCGAGTTGCCTTGGTGTTGTACTACCAGGTGTTCACTTACGCTTGGATTCGCCGATAGTCGTGAAACTCTTAGATCGCAGTTTTCGATCTCAGAGTTTCGCATACTGGCTGTAAAATAATAAGGAATTTTTATCCCCTTAATTTAATTAACTTCACCAGAAAAAATAGCCGTTTGGCTTTTTTATCTTAAAATATGATCACATATATACATATTATGGTCATTCATATGAATAATATATCAGCTAACGCGTTTTGATTCCCATATAGGGAGTAGGCGAGGCCATTTAGCCCCATCTAACTTTTGGAGACTGAGTGGGCAGTTCAATCTCCACTGGCAGCCAATCAGAGATAGCTGGCCGAAGGCTATTGCTAATTAAGCAGCACGCAGTGAAGAGAGACGGTTCAATAAGTGCCGCCATCTCGTGGGCCCTAACCCTAACACAATATATGGAAAAGATTGACATCAACTGGGTTTATATAGGTCGAATTTATTTGATTCTGAGTAAGAAATACCAACAAGTCGCCAACTTAGCTGTTTGGCTTCTTCAGGGTGAAAATAATAGATACAAAACAACTTAAACACTAAAACTGTTCATGAAGGAAAGAACCGAATACAATTGTATTTTTTACAAAAAACAGAAGAACGCCAACATCACACGTGATGTACGCTTTCTTAAGATCTCCGAACGAAAGACAGTCATGCTTTCTTCAAATATGCCAGCGTCTATAACATCCCCTGTTCGTCAGGATTAAACTATATTGGTCAGACCTCTAGAAGTTTGGAAATCAGAAAAAAAGAACACGTAGGATATATAAACAACAACAGAGGAGCCAATTCGGACTTGACAAACCATAATGGGACAAAAGCTCCATGCCCTATTTGGAGGAAGATTTCCTCTCCCGAATCATAAAAGAAGCCAAAAGAGTAATTCGTTCTAAACACAATCTCAATAGAAATCAATGATTAATTCTTCTTGATATTTGAAGACCCTCATAAGATCTTTAAGTGCGCCAGAGTTAAATCTCGCTGCTAATTACAGAACGGTCCTACATAACAACAGTTGACATCACACACGCTCCATGCGTGTGATGCACGCGTTCTTCTGTTTTTTGTAAAAAATACAACTGTATTCGGTTCTTTCCTTCATGAACAGTTTTAGTGTTTAAGTTGTTTTGTATCTCTTTTATTCACCCGGAAGAAGCCAAACAGCTAAGATGGCGAAACTTGTTGGTATTTCTTACTTAGCATCAAATAAATTCAAACAAATTCAAACAAATAAACGCCCTATATAAACCCACTTGATGTCAATCTTTTCCATAGTTCATATGGTCGAAAATAACATTAAATCATTACCTCACACAATATATTTAATATATATAATATCAGTTCTACGGTCGATTTTCTTGAATTTACGGGACGAAAAACCCTAGTTGCTGGGAGAAAAAACCCGCTTATCCGTGCCAGATAATATATAAGTAGGTTTAATATCAATAGTTTTTTTTTTAACTGTAACAATATTTTGTTTATCATATACAGGGTATTTACATGTATACAATAAAGCATACTATTAAAATTTCTCTTCAGTACAAAATATAGCGTACAGTGATTTTTTTTAATATACATAGACTTTTTTTTCTGTATCAATATCATAGTTTATTTTTATACAGCCTATATACATATACACAATTAATAATAATAATAGTAATTGTTTCTTTTGTTTCTTTGCGAGGCATTTCTGATTTCTTCCTCGAAGCTTTGCAGAGCATATCTGAGTAAGATAATAGATGGAGGTGGTTTCGTGGTTATGTTTCTTTACAGGTCGCAAGCCAGGTGTTGATTTTACAGTTTTTTGGTACATGCTTGGAAGACGTCAACTGCTATTACACAGTTTAACGGTTTTTTTTTTTTTTTTGCAAGTAGGGTTGGATTTGGACATGGTGTGTGTTTGTTTGTGTTCTTGTAGTGGTGTTTTTGAGAGGGGTTTGTGATGGGTTTGTGTGTGTGTGTGTGAGGGAAAGAGAGGGAGAGAGAGAAACAGGAATTTCTCTAATTTTCATTCTCGTAATGATATTTATGTAGCGCCTGTTTCAGCTCTCTGTATGTCCCTAGGTTACTGTCGTCGAACGGCAGTTTGTTTATCATGCAGGTATATAGAAGTTTCGGGTGACTTTTACGTAGTGATTGTGGTTGGTTGTGGTACTTACATGTTATGTAGTTTGTTGACTGTGGTCTTGTTATCTGATATGTTGTTCTGGTAACTCTATAGGTTGGACTGTAGTAATGTTTTAACATGACTGTGTAGTGACGTAGCTGTTTCACCTTAAATATTTTGTGTTCTGCTGTTCGTGCTTTCTGCATAAGTGTGGGTTGTTCCCAGAATATCAGTTTTACCATTTTATCTTCAACTATTGTAACCTACTAAGTCTGTAGTCTGTGCAGAATGCATATGATGTGATTGCGTATCTTAAAATGTTTTCACATAATGCTTTATAGATCAGTATTTTTATGTGTTGTGGCAACGTCTTTTAATCGGTATAGTTTGCTTGCTATTATCCTAATATTGGTGTGTAGGTAGTTCATATGGCTATTCCAACTTTGATCAGCATCGAAGTGAAGTCCGAGATGGCGTGTTGTTTTCACCTGTGTGATGGTTGTGGTTTTGGGTTCAGTGCTTTGTGTATAGGAAGATGAATGTCGGATAGTGAGATATTTAGTTTCTATGGGCAGGGTTTGGGGGTTTTTGAATATCATTAGATTTGTTTCACTTAAATTAAGGGGATATTAAATCCCACATAGTTGGATGTGGAAAAAAAAAATCATTAGATTTGTTTTTCTAGGGTTTATATATATGCCGTTTTCGGTTAACCAGGTAGTGATTTGATTGATGTCATGTTGCATATTTGTGTATGCAATATTTGCGTTGTTGTGAATGGATACTATGGCCGTGTCGTCTGCGTACTGAAAGATTTTACTTTTTAGGGGAAGGTGGCTTATGTCGCGTGTGTATATGTTAAATAGAATGGGAGATAGACAGCTTCTTGTGCTACTCCACAGGTTACCAGTACTTCTTTGCTGTATGCTGATCCTACACGTGTGATGTGCTTCCTGTTTTATATGTATTCTTTAAACCACTGGAGTAGACGACCTCCAATTCCGATATGGGTAAGTTTCGTTAACAAGGTTTTTTGTGTTAGTGTCTCAAATGCTTTAGTTAGGTCAATGAATACGACTAATGTTATTCAGTTTTTAGCCAATGCAGTGCTTATTAGGGTTGTGAAATCTTCCAGAAGTGTTGCTGTTCCTTTATTTTTTTTTTGAAAGCCATATTGTGTTTTGGGTATGATTCTAATTTTAATGTGGAGAGTTTGCAATGGGGGTGATTAAGGGCCAAAGCTGTATAACTGAGAGGACACCTCCACATAGCCTTTAAAGGAATGTGTAGAACCGACCAGGGCTTCTGATCTAATGTGCAATCCTCAACTTCTCGTGGTGCACCCTGTTAGGTATCTACCTGGATACTGAACGAACGAGGATAGGCTGGAAATTTGGGATTTAGCTGACCAAGTTGTATTCTTATTGGCTTAAACCACAATATTAAATGATGGAACAACATGACATTTTTTCATGCCGGCTGGGGCGATTCCCGGTTAAACAAGACCCCCGTTGTTTTCGCCAGGGAACCAGGGGAACAGCGAAAAGACAGCTACTGGATCAAATCTGAAAGCACACCCCAACTAAACATCACCAGAGTTAAAGATCGGTAGTATCAACTTACGAAGCTTGAATGGAAAAGAAATGGAGCTAGCTGAGGAATTAGATAAGTATCAGATCGACAAATTAGGGTGCTTGAAAGAAAAAAGACAAAAACTGCTGAGATCTTTCTGAGCAACAAATACAAAATATTATATTCAGACAATGACAATCAAGGAAAAGAATGAGTAGCCATATTGTTCAACACAAAATACGATACGAGGCTAATCTTCTTAAATGACAGGCAATTTCAAGTAGAGTAATGTGGGCAAATATCAGAATGGGGAACTAGACAATGAGATTATTTGTGCCTATGGTCCCACAAAAGGTTCTCCTAAGGTAGAAGTGGAGGAATTTTTTGACGCTTTAGAAAAGGCAACTGATACAATGAAAAAGGAAAAGTTGGTCCTAGTTGGGGATCTAAATAGCAGAGTAGGAAATGATTGTGAGACATACAAAAATATTTTGGGAAAATTTTGAGAAAAGAGCAAAGCTAATAATAATGGCAAATACCTGTTGGATTTCTGCTAAAGACACGGACTGGTTATTACTAACACCATGTTCCAACATCAAAATATGCACAAATTCACATGGAGAGAAGAGGCAAGGAATAAGAAAAGTCTCATTGACTATATTATTGTTGATAGTGATTGTTTCCTCTCTGGTGCAGGACACTAGAGTGTAGAGGGAATTTGAAATTGGAAATGATCACCATTTAGTCTTAAGCAGGATAAAATTGAATTTAATATTGAAAAGAATGGCATGTAAGAAAGTTTTAAAACGATTAAAAGTTGAGCAGCTCTCAGATATGAACTGTAGACTAAAATATACAAACATTATTCAAGAAAAAATGAAAGAGTTTGAGAATAGGAATCAAACCTTGGGGATTCGGTGGCAAGCTCTGAAGAAAATCCTGATTGATTTTGCCAGAGAGGAATGTGGTAAGGTTGTCTGCAAGGATAGAAAAATCAGAACTCCATGGTGGACAAGAAGTTAAAGAGGCAATGAAGGAAAAAAAAGAAAGCATATCAAAAGTTCCTGGAAAATAAGTCAGCTTTTGCTCTTAGAGAATACAGAGAGATATGTAAGAAAGCTAAACACTGTGCAAAACTAGCTAAACAAAAGTCATGGGAAGACTTCGGTAAGAACATAGAAAATAAATATTAAGAAGATGGCAATATATTCTGGAGGTTGTTGAAGAAGCTCAGAAATGGAGGAAAGAGTGCTGTAAAATCACTGCTCAGTTTCATCATCACTGCTAGTATCATTTAGCAATTTTTACTTTGAAAAATTGCTAAATGAAACTAGCAGTGATGAGAGCACAGTGATAAAACAACACTGACCAGGCATGCAACCGGTAAGAACATAGAAAATAAATATTAAGAAGATGGCAATATATTCTGGAGGTTGTTGAAGAAGCTCAGAAATGGAGGAAAGAGTGCTGTAAAATCACTGCTCAGTTTCATCATCACTGCTAGTATCATTTAGCAATTTTTACTTTGAAAAATTGCTAAATGAAACTAGCAGTGATGAGAGCACAGTGATAAAACAACACTGACCAGGCATGCAACCAGGAATACATATCCATGCTTGAAGTAGAAAAAGCCATCAAAAGTCTGAAATGTGGAAACTCAGCAGGAGTAGATGATATTCGACCAGAAATGCTCAAGTATGGAGGTATAAACGTTTTACAGTGGCTACACTGCATAGTTCAGAGGGCCTGAACAGAAGGACGAATTCCCGATGATTGGAGTAGAGCTCTCATAGTACCCATATATAAAAAGGGAAATAAAACTGAATGTGAGAATTACAGAGGTATTTCCCTACTGAGTGTTCCTGGCAAGATCTATGCAAGTATACTTGAGAAACGGTTGAGAAGAATTGTGGAAGAAAAGCTTGGTGAAGAACAAGCTGGATTCAGGCCAGTTAGAGGCTGTAAGGATCAGATCTTCACTTTACGACAAATAGTGGAGAAATCATGGGAATATAACAAAGATCTGTATTTAAGTTTTGTAGATCTGGAAAAAGCATACGACAAGGTGCCAAGAGAAAAGCTATTCAAAACGCTACAGTTGTATGGTGTAAGCGGATCATTATATCAAGCAATACTTAGTCTTTATTTGAGTTGTAAGTCAGCAGTTAGAATTGAAGGAAGTACAGGAAGATGGTTTAATGTTAAATCTGGTGTGAGGCAAGGATGTACATTATCCCCTCTGTTATTAATTATCTATATGTATCACATTATGAAGGAAAGTGCTATTAAACCTGATGTGAAAATTGGAGATGTTAATGTCAGCTCCTTGGATGATGTTATACTTCTAAATAAATCCGTTACAAGTCTGCAAGATTCCCTGACTAAATTGAATAACTGTTGTGATAGATATAGTAAGAAGGTCAGCAATAACAATACAAAGATAATGAATATAGGCAGAAGCCTTGAAAATATCAGCTGCATTGTGAATGCAGCTGATTTTTTCAAGTAAACTTGTAGAACAAGTAAAACATTTCAGCTACTTAGGCACGATTTTTGGTGAAGATGGTAAATTAAATATGGAAATAGACAACAGAAACTGGTATGGTAGGAATCAACTGAATAAATTTATATGGAATAAGAGAGATATTCATCAAAACACTAAATTAGCTGTATGCAAGACTGTGTTCAAACCAGTTTTAACTTATGGATCTGAGAGCTGGGTCAGAAGTAAAACACTTGACAAAAGATTACTGACCGCAGATATGAGAGTTCTGAGAAAGATTGAAGACTTGAACAGATGGCAGCAATGGCAAAGTCATATTAAAAACGAGGTTATTAGGGAAGAACTTGACATTGTCAGCATCCGGGAATGCGTTAGCAGAGCTAATCTCAGGTGGTATGGTCACTTAAACAGAATGGGCAAGGAAAGATTAGCAAAACAAGTGTTCTCTGCCAGGTTGGCAGGAAAATGACCCAGAGGAAGACCAAGATATAGGTAGATTGATACGGTAAAAAGTGCCTTAGAAGATAGATATATAAATATAAGATCTGACAATGTTGTAGCTTTGACAGGAAACAGATTGATTTGGCAGAAAATTGTAGGTAGGAAGTTAGTAATGATGTACGTTTTTCATGTAGTACTGTCATATCCTGTACACCCCTTAAGGGTATATACTGTATCAGGAATTTGATGATGATGATGATGATGATGATTAGTTTGCAATGCACGATGCGCTCCATCATTTGGTTGTTTACAGACAACGTGGCGATGGGGCTGTAATTACTTATTATATTTCTTTTTCCATGTTTGTGTATGGGTGTGATTAATGCAGTCTTTAGTGTTTCAGGTATGTGTCCCCTTTCGAAGAATTCATATAACAGTTTTTGTATAACTTGACATAGGTTGATTCAGTGTTTCTTGATGTCTTTTGGTCTGATTCCGTCTATCCCCGGTCCTTTGTTAGGGTTAATTTGTTGAATTGCAAGGGATTGCTCTTCTTGTGTTACTGTGGGGAACCACATCGACTGGGTTGCTTGTGGACCTAGTGGAGAATGTTCGTTTGTTTGAGGAAATGTTGTTCTTGCAGTTTTGGGATTTAATAATAATAATAATAATAATAATAATAATAATAATAATAATAATAATAATAATAATAATAATAATTTTAATAGAGTTTATTATCTTTCAAAGAAATTACATGAATATAGGGTTCATTTTGTCACATATTATTAAAATTATTATGATTAGGACAATGTAATATAATTAATGTTAAAATTAATAGTAACACTAACAAAAACAATTTACAGTTACAGTTTTACATTAAAACAGTTAAGCAGCTATTTTTGCATTTTGTTATTTACATTTTAATATTACAATTCCTTTTAATTCAAAATACACATTAATAATTCATTTTAATTCACAATACACATTAACAATTACTTTTTATTAACATGCAACAGATAATGATAAATGTTTTCATTTCACTTTTCACAATAATAATTAAAATAAAAAATCAACAGGAAAATGAACAATGAAAATTTATAATTTTACAACTTTACAAATCTGTACTGACCATGTTTCCAATTCGGTATATATATATATACGGGGTGTTCGGGATAAATTTGACATATTTATAATTAATTATATTTTTCCGTAAGTTACATGTATTAACACACACTTCTCTTCATTTAAAAGTTTGGACCCTTCTTCATTCATATACAAGATGTCAGAAAGGATGGATAGCTGGAACCCACCTGAATCATGGAAGAGAATAACTTGTATCATGATGATTCGTGCCCGCCATCAAAATAAGGATATTACGACTGCTGCCCAATGCTCCCTGAATACAGTAAAAACAATCAGGCATGAACTAGAGACTTGCAATGGTGACTACGAGGATGTAGCAAGAAGAAAGATCCCTAGCAGACGATCTGATTGCGTTCGTACAGCAGAATTCCTCGCAAATCTGCAGGAACAGGTGTTGAAGAACCCTGGCATTGGAATTCGGGCTTTGTTCGTGGAGTTGCTAACTGTAGTCAAGCCCTGGATAACAAGGGTAGCCAATGGTAGGCCGTATGTATGGCAGCAGGATTCGGCCCCTTGCCACACCTCTGGGAAAAGTCAAAAATGGTTGTCTGAAAATTTCTACGACTTCACCAGTCCAAATGTTTGGCCTCCAAACTCCCCAGACGTTAACCCCATGGATTATTTTGTATGGGGCGCAGTTGAAAAAGACACCAATCGCACTTCCAGTAATACAAAAGCCCAGTTAATGGATAAAATTAAAACAGTTTTTGCGGCCCTTCCCAGGGAGACTGTAGCATCAGCTTGTTCGAGGTTCCGAAGCAGAATTGAAGCTGTGATCGATGCTAATGGTGGTTATTTTGAGTAAATCTTGTTGATAGTATTGTAATTAACTCTGCCTGTAATGTTTTTTTGTCAATTCATTAAATTTAATAGATACAAAGAAGATTTTCTTTTTCCTTACGAAACTGTCAAATTTATCCCGAACACCCTGTATATATTGAAATTTTCAGGTATGTGTCCCGTTTCGAAGAATTTATTTAACAGTTACTAACAGTTATTGAGTTCCAAACAAACGTATACTACGCGCTGTCGCGAGTGCACTAGTACTGAACAGAGGCAACGTGTGCGTCAGAGAGATTGAAACTCGGGCTGTTGTTGATATGAGAGGAATCTAGAGAAATTTCACTGGATTCGACAATCTCTCTCTCTCGAGTTCATCATAGCACACATGGATGTTAGAAGCAGAGCCGGCGCTAGGGTCTTTGCCTCCCGCATGCAATGTCTATCTAAGCGCCCCTGTAACGATCCAGGCGTGCGTGGTTCTTTTACGATAATAAAAATTTAAATTATTTGAAATTTCTTAAATAAATTTTGACAGAAACACGTTGGTTCGCTCAATGTAACGAACAAGTGGGTGTTGACTAGGCAGGATAATCATTAAAAATCCGAATATTCAAAAAATTCTCAAAAGCTATTCTCAAACGTTAAAGCAAATTTTGATAAAGCCACTTCACTTTAATCGTTGAATATAATGATACAGGGATTATAGCCTACTCACGACCCAAATCGCTAACAAAATTAAAATGAATTTTAATTAAAGTTAAAATTTATTTGAACTAAAGTTTAAAAAATTCTTGCATTTTACTAAATTCTTAGCAAGTTGTAAAAATTTTTTAATAATTTTTATAATCGGAACTATCTTTCAGGAAAATAAAAGAAACTCAAAATAGATGAGAAAATAAGAAAAGAATTCGGAAATAATAATTAAAACATTTTATTAATATTAATATAAGTATTAAAAAAATAAAATCTTTACAGAATAACAGAAAATAAATTAAATTACATAAATATATTTGAAATTTTTTAATTAAAATCTTAGGGCTCTTGATTTCATATTCACCAAATTAGAAATAATGGTCTTAACGTCTAATTCCGCACATATATCATTTTCAATAGCTATTAACGCCAAACTAACAAGCCTTTTTTGTGACATACTTGTTCTTAAGTAGGTTTTAATCAATTTCAACTTGGAAAAGGAACGTTCACCGCTCGCTACACTAACAGGTAAGGTTAATAGTATTCTAATAGTATGCTTAATAGTATTCTTAAAGCAATTGAAAAGTTAGGGAAAGATAAATTATTGAACACAATAAAATTAAGAATATCGAAAGGGTTTTGAATATTTAAATTATTCTTTCGAAAAATATCCCGGAAAGCACATAACTCGTCATATAGTTCTATTGCATATACGTCTTTATTTTCGCCGTCCATCAAGAGAATCTCTAAATCGTCACAATTTTTTCGTAAATCTTCATTATTAATTTGTAGTAATCTATACAATAAATTGAAATTATCATAATATATTTTTAGTTGTTCAAAACGTTCTATTAACGAACACATTGCAACGTCTAGAAGTGTATAAAACACATTCACTGTAAATTTATCTTCTGGCGATTGTGGCGTTTCATCATGATGCTCGTAGTCAAATTGTCGTGTCTTCTTTCGTCGTCGAACTTCCGTACCAGTTTTAAATTCTTGTTTTCCATCCACCTCTTCACTCAGTTCTTTTGCCGTTTTTAGAACTTCTTTAAAATTTGTATCTGATCGATACTCTTGTAAGAATATTTTTAAGTTTTCGATAGATTCTAAAGCAAGTGTAATACTCATATTTTTGTCTTGAAGCATTTTACTCACAGGCTTTATTCTGTTAAGTAAATCATGCCAAATTATAAGAGAACAAATATAGTCCTTCATTTTAGCACATAGTGTTTGTGCTTCATGCTGAGTTTCTTTATTAAAATTTTCATTATTTAAAATTTCAAAAAATGCATCTTATATTTCTCCTAATTTTACTTTCCCATCGCGTTTCTGATGGCTATTTCAATGTTAAATTTTTTAAGAACTTTAAAAGGATTGTCCAACGTTTGTAAGAGAATGAAAAGAAATCATATATTTCTTGAATAATTGCAAAGAAACTAATTGTATTTGCATTCACTTTGGCTGCATCATTAATGATTAAATTTACAGTATGAGGGCACGTAAAAAGTTAGAGGATTTCTGTTCAAAAGCAAATTTTGGAGCCCATATTTTTTCCCTTTCATATTTCCCCCATTGTCATACCCTTGACCTCGCATGTCTTCAATGGGAATATTCCATTTTTCCAGTTGTTCCACTATTGTTGCACATAAACCACGTCCTGTGGAATCTGATATATCTGCAAAACCTAAAACGTTTTCCCTGATCTTGTCAATTCCACTGTCACAGGAAACAAAGCGAATAATAATGGTCATTTGTTCTGTTTTACTTGCATCAGGTGTGCAGTCTAAAATTATGGAATAGTATTTAGATTTTCGAATTGATAATAAAATTGTATCCCAGATTGCATTACTTAAAATTTGCAATATTTCATTTTGACTGTCTTTACTCAAATAGTGTACTCTATTGTTTCCTTGTAGGGCCCTTTCAACATGATTTTCCATAACGGGATCAAACTTAGCAAACAGTTCGACTAATTTTAAAAAATTGCCATTATTCCTTTCATATAATTTATCAGATGATCCACGAAAAGCTAAATTTTGACTACCAAGGAATTTTATAATTTCAATCAAGCATTCTAAAACACTCGTCCAATGTTTCTTTTCCATTTCATACATGCTTTGAGTCTGGCAATCAATAGTAATTTTGTTTTTTAAATTTTTATCAAGTTCCTTCCATTTTAAGAGATTTTTCATGTGAGTTAAACTAGTCTCAAGTCTATGAAAAGCCCATATGTATCTTCATATTTATCAAGTTCCTTCCATTTTAAGAGATTTTTCATGTGAGTTAAACTAGTCTCAAGTCTATGAAAAGTCCATATGTATCTCTGGGATATATTATATTTTTCTTTTGAACAGGCCCCATTTCAATTGAAACAACTCGTAATTTTTCATCACTATTTCCCAATTTACCTGGATCTTCTAAATTTACAGAGACTAACAATGTGTTAGTTTCGTGGTCAACTACAACTAAATCTTCTCCTAACTGTTTTTCACTTAAATCATGCGTCTTGTTATCTTGTTCAACAGTTGTAATAGTACTTTCATTCAAACTGGATGATGTGCACGGTTCGTCAACTCTGATTTCTGAAGTATCGAGTTGATTACAGTCTGCATCAGAATATTTTAACAAATTTATTAAGAGTCCCAGTTTGTTTCTTAATATCTGCTTCTTTCGCAGAATGACGCTTACGATTTTGTGCACCGGGTAACTTTTTTTTAAAATTTTTGATTTGATTTCTCTTTTATACCCACAAGAAATTATTACACAACACGACACAGAGACGAAATAATAGTCAGCACTGCGCTACTGTCAGTAGCCTATTGAGATGCGTACTGTTATAAATCTACTGTTGCTATCCTGTCATTACTGCGACATTGTAAAATTTTATTATTATTTTAACTTTGTATACTTGTAATTTCTATTAATTACTTGTGATGTCTTTTTTCTTTACTTTATACTTTATTCTCCGTTATTCTAATGTAGCTGTGCGCGCTTTCTCTCTCTCAGAATCTCTCTTGTTTATATTATTACGTGCTATGTTTACAAGAAAGTCAAAGAACATTTATTTACATTACTATGAAATGTACACGAATTTAAACATTAGGGAGATTGCTTTCTCTATCCTTCTATAAAAACTCTTCAGCAAAATTTAGAACCTTTTTCCTTCAACTTTAAAATACTTTCTTTAACACAAAACGTTATCTACTCTCAGTTTACAAATTTTACTTATTAAACTTCAAGCTTACTCGCAAACAGGGTACATAAATCTCTCTGTTAAGTTATCTTTACAAATTTGATATCGTCTTATAACCTGCCAATTGATTCTCTTAAGGACTCTTCTTAACCTTATTAAACATTGAACATATATCTTAAAAGTGTTTCTAATACAACTATAAGAAGAATTATATAAAAGTTTTGAACTTACAAAGGCTCTGTATCTCACAATTAGTCAAAAAGTCTTTCACTAAAAGTTCTATGGCAATTCTTTCATCTCAGATCTTCATCTGGAATTTTGGCTTCGGCTATATCAATTGGGAATGTAGCGGGATTCGTACAGTTCCGGAAAAATGTTATTGTACCACGGCGAAGAGAAACACTTACGACGAAGGTACTTCGGGAAATTTGTCTCGCCTTTTCTCCTCTACTCGAGCTCGCCGAAAATGCCTGGACGACTGCCGTCTCAAGTAGCTTGAATTGCCGCCTCTAAGAAACTGAAAATGCTACCTCCAAGAAAAATGAAACTGTTGTCAACTGTCAATCAGGATCCCTCTGGACTGGAAACTTTTCTCTTCTACGGCGTTTGGGACTTCCTTTCGGCAATTCGAAAGCCCTGTCTGTGGCCTAGAAGTTGTTTCTCTATAGCGACGACTCGAACCGAGAAGCTCCTTTCTGGAAGTGGAAAACTCCTCTCTCAACCAACGTCTGGATCTGGGATGCTCTCTGACGATGTCTGGAACCGAGCAGCTCTGTCTCTCTTCGGCAACGTCTGGGACCGGCAGCTTTAGCAATGTCTGGAACCAAGCTGCCTCCTCTTTGACAGCATCTGGAACCGGGCAGCCTCTCCTGTCTCTCTGTGGACATCTCTGGAACCGGCCCCCCCCTCTACTTCTGCAGCATTCTCTGGATCCGTGTAGCCCCTTCTGTTTGCTTCAGTCCCTTTTTATTATACCTCCTCTGAGACCTTGCATGAAGTTTGGCAACCCCCAAAGAATCTAAGATTCTTTCATTTTAAGTTTCAAGTTCGGCACACCTTTTGTTCTCCTCCGCTTTCTTTTAATTGTAAGTTGCCGGCCATCGGAAAGTTGTTTGAACCTTTCTGACTGACTTAGCAGATGTTTACACTTAGAGCCTGCAAGCCTTTCTCATACGAACAAATTTTAATAACAACCTTTCTAATGCGGCCATATAGATCTATTACATGCAGCTTCGGCGATATAAACATTGCCTCTGTTTTTAATACTCTAACATATTCTTATTAAAGCAGTATATACAGTTAACTTCCAGAGTGTTATTTACAATAACATCTAAAACAAACTATACAGACACAAAAGTTTATTTTTACAATATTCACATGGGACTTAACTTAAATAAACAATCGAATGTAATGTGCTTTGGAATATTTAAGCTACAATCGAGTTTTTACAGTACCATATGACTCGTTACGTACCAACAAAAGCTTTGCACGAAAATTCGTTTCTGCGCATAAAAACCGTTCACCGTTTCACTTTAGATTTTGGAGGAAAGCATATAGCCTGCTCTCGCTGCAAAATTGTAAACAGCCGGCAATATACAATTTTTTTAAAATTTTCATTCGGTGTATCCGGCCTTATTTATTTTAATATTGATCATTCTAAGAATTTTTTGTTTTTATGATAAAAATTTTGTTTCTTAAAAATGAACTTATGACCCGTGCCCCGGCATCCCCTTCGTAGCGACTCCCGCATTCACCGCATACTCTGCATGCTCGCTTCCGCCGGCCCTGGTTAGAAGTTTGAGTCCAGTTCACAACGTGTCGGCGGCCTTCGTCTGAGTGAGCTGAAAAGAGAACGTGGCTAGAGAGAAATTTTTAGAAAGCCTACTCATACTGATAGATATCTTCATGCTTCCTTCCATCACTGTCCCCCACAAAAATTTGGTATATTTGGTATAATAGCTAGGGATAGCTATTATGAAGAGTGTGTGATCAGCAGATATTATTTATGTTTGCTATTTTTTATAGGTTCTATAGGTTTTATAGGTGGAAGGTTCTTGAGTAGCGTGGGCCTGAGAAGTAATCTCACTGCAGAACTGTATGAGTTGTTGAAGGGTATTGGGGTATGAAGAGTTGTTGTGGGTCATGTTATGCGATACGTGTCTGTATTGTTACGATAAATGTCGTTGAAGTAATTCCTTAGTAACATTAAGGGAGTGTTTCAGATTTTTTATGCTCAGGATTTTGTGCATCGCCATATAGGGTTCTCTTATTGCTGTTATATGTGGGTCCTCCAAATCACTGTTGAAATAATTTTTAGATGTAATGTTTCCATTTTCGTTAGATGACTGTTTGATGTGTTAGCATAGATTGTTACCTCAGTAGCGATTCGCAGATACCGTGATATAGGAATTTTCTTACATTATACGGAATCATGTCTTTTACCTGGCAAAGTTCTGCTGCAATGATGCGGAGTTTAGTATGTAGGTATTCTATATGTTTTTGTTCATTTGTAGTGGCAATCGATGTAAAGGCCACGGTATTTTGCATGTGTTATGGGTGTAATTTCGGGACATTGGCAGCTATTTTTGTTGTTAATGCAGAGATATGTGTGTCAGAGCAGCAATAGTGGTGTGGGGCGCATGATTCTCGAAGTATGTATATTTAATATCTGCGTTTTCGTAGAAATAAGTTGCGATTTCATTCAGATCGTATTGTGCTTTGGAAACAGACGTGTTGATGTCTTTGTGGGCTGCCAGTTGTGCGGTGTCGTCTGCGTCTTGATATATTTTACTTCGTGTGGTCAAGTTGTGAAAGTCGTTAATATATACAGTATATGTTGAACAAGGTAGGAGATAATATAGTGCCTTGTGGGAATCCGTGTTTTATCTGTATATCCCCGCTGTAATGTGTGCTTATTTTTGTCACTCGTGTTCTGTTTGAGACATAATTCCTGAATCAGGTATGCAGTGTCCCAGTGTTCCTATTGAATGTAGTTTGGTCAGCAGTATATCATGTTCAATGTATCAAAGGCTTTAGTTAAGTCAATAAGGACAGCAAACTTGTTTTTATCGAAGCTATGTTCATGGCGTCTGTATATTTACAGACAAAAAATACTAGTTGTGGTGGGCGATAGATGGCGTTGATAGAAATGATTCGTAGTAGAAGTTCGATGTAGTGGTTGAGACAGTTGTAGGTATCCTCCCGCGATGAGTCCTCGGACTCCTTGGAGGTGTCAGGAATAATAATAATAATAATAATAATAATAATAATAATAATAATATATCTTCTAATAAGGTGATGGTGCTTATTGTTTTCTGGAAGCCGTATTGGTTTTGTAATATAATGTTGTACCTTTGTAAATAGTTGTGTAGTCTGCATTGTGTGCTATTTTTTCAAGAATTTTTGAGATGACTGGTAGGATAGCTATTGGGCTATAGTTCTGTTTATCGTTTCTTTTGCCATGTTTGTAAATTTGTGCATCGATTGGTGGTAAATGTTTGGCATGATTATTGCAGTTGTTAGTTGTTGTGGAATATTATTGGTATCGAATATTTGTTATATTCACGAGTCTCAGAAGTATAGCAGTTATTTGTTCAAGGTGTGTTGAAAGGTCTGCGAGTTTTATTTTTTCTATTCCTGAAATGTTTTTTTTTTTTTTTTTTTAAACTGTAAGAGCGTTTCCTTCAGTTCCTGTTTTGTTATTGGTGGAAAATATATGCTTTTCTGTTGATTTCGTGCTGGTAATTTTTGTTGAGTGTTGGTAGGTTATCTTTATTGATTTGTGTGATATTGTTTGTGAAGGGGTTGTTAAATAGGTCTGTTAGTTCCTTTTCGTTCATATCCTAACCAAAGCTTTTTACGATAAAATCTTGTGGTGAAGTTTACTTTTTCCTAGTTTGTAATTCTTTAAGTGTATCCCATATTTTCTTCATGTTTTCATTATATTTCATAAATGTTTGAAAGTAGTAGTAGTAGTGTCTTTTTTACCCAATTTTTGTTGTTAGTTGATTCTTTGTAGTCGAGTGTACTGGGTGACTTTTTTTAGTCTTTTCCATAGATCGTTCTTTACACTAATACTATTTAGAATGTCTCCATTTATCCATGGATTATAATTAGTTTGTTACTTCGTTTGTGATATTGTTTCTTTCTTCTTTTTTTTTTTTGTATATTTCTGTAAACATTAGTTGGAAGTTCTCATATAAAGTTACAGGCTCATTTATTTTAAATAATGAAACGAAGTTGAGAGAAAGTAGTGATCGGCAATTTTAACGTTAATTTCTGATAATGTATATGTATGGATGGGAGCTGTATGTTGATATGGTCAATGCATGATTGTGTTAGTGTATTGTCGAATATTTCTTCTCTTGTTGGGGAGTTTATGGTAGGGTTTATGTTGTACTTACTTAGTATATCAAGGTATGTGTTAGTGGTTGAAGAAGCGTGGTCAAGAGTATATCTATGTAAATGTCTCCTATTAGGATGAACCTATGTGTAGTACGGGGTTCAATGCAGCTTAGCCATGATTCTATTTCATGTAGATAGCTGAGTGAATTATTATCTTGGGGCTGTATATTATGTTTATTGTATATTTAATGCTCTGTTTGTGGCTATTTATGATTTTCGAAAATTAGTGTTTCCATCTGTTCGAAACGAGTTTGTTTTTCGGTCACACTGTATTTTATTTTTATAAATGCTACGATCCCACCTCCTCTTTTGTTTGGTCTACATAAGTAGTTGTAAGTCTGGTAATTATTAATGTTGTATGCATTAGTTTCTGTGTCGTTTATGAAACTTCGGTCAGTATTAATACATATGTGTTTGTTAAGGTGTAATTGAGCAGTGTTATCAAAGTAAGCCAGGATTTCTTTATAATTCTTATGTTTCTGTATGTGATAGTGAATTCGGTATTGGTGGAAATGTTGTCTGTCCATTTCTTCAAAGAGTCAAAGATTTTGAAGATTTTATTTTCTGACTGGATATGTTGGCCTAGATGTGAGATCTCGATGATATGGTTTGAAAGTAATTTTAAATCTTGTTCTTAAGGATGAGGAGAATTAATGTATTATATTAGTGTCGAATTAGTGCTAATATGTCGAGAGCGATGTATTTCCCATGTCCCCCCCCCCTCCTCCTTTTAATATAAGACTTGTGCTTCTAATGCCGTACGACAGTCGGATTGCGATAATTGTCTGGTTATGCATTTATTTATTTATTCATATGGAGTTTCCTCCCTTTTCTCCCCCGTCCCTATTGGGGCGAGTTGTGCCCCCACATGAGGGTTAAGTATTTATGGGTGTAGATCCGTGTGTGTTCATGGGACCTGTTTGCCTACTTGCGGGATGAAAAACCCTGCTGTACACACCCAAGACCGGCTAACTTGGCTATGGCTGAGGAAGATCCTTAAGCGCCTCACGTTGGCGACGGGAATCGAACCCAGGACACTCCTTCCCCAGGGATATGGTTGCGAAGCGCAAAGCCACTAGGTTAACCGCGCGGACTCTGGTTATACAGAACCGTAAAAATTGACAATTTTTATGATGTTGTGTAAACAGATGCAGTTTCTTTTGTTTTTGAATATAGGCATGTTACGCGATGTACAATAAATACAGACAGACTTGATAGAAGAGGATCATACGATTCTTCAGAAATAATCCGTAAACTTTATGCTACTTCTGATTTTTTTTCTTCACGAAGCGTGTCTTTTTTTTAATAGTTAGTTCAATATGTTTAGGAGCAACATCCCTTCTGTTAAATTCGTGGACTTGAATCGTGTAGATTTTTTAGTCATTAAAAACATTAAAATAATCGAATTTGTAAAGTAGATAGATAAGTAAAAAATGAGAGATGGATAATTTAATTCAGAAATATATATTATGCAATCATTCAGAAATATACGAACACACCATAGGGAAAAATTTTCGAAGTATGCCTCATTTACATTTTTATTTCCATTTGTGGTGACGTTAACACCATTTATAAAACACATTTCAGAACAAGTTCCTTTACTAAGGTTCTTAATTCGTGGTGTGATCAACTGCGAAATGAGGACTTCATTACAGTGCAGTGCCAATAAATCATCGGTGTATACACGCACGAATATTTATACATACCGAATGTATCTATTTATTTATTTCTTCATTCGTTTAGAAAATAAAAGAAATTTATTACAAAATTATCCATTGCTCTTTTCAGATCAATGATAACAATATCGCTTGTACCACTTCTATTATAATCTCGCCCAAAGTATTATTTGAAATAAATTCAGAACAAAATTAACACCTGAAGATAAAGAAGTACTAAAACTTTGCAAAACACTGCCCTAAGAACGCATGCAAAACAAGTACTTCAAAACCAAATAGAGGTTTTGAAGTACTTAATAATGAATATATTACTCTATGCGAATAACCAAAAGGCTTTCTTCGGTAATCTTTCGTTTTTTTCTTCAGTTGGATACGAAAAGGTTGTCGAAAAAGCGAGTGTTAAGAGCAGTGGCGGCTCGTGGCTTGAAATCGTGGGGGTGCTGCAACTTTCGAAATATACATACACACTGTAAGTACAGTGTTTACGTGTTTGGATAAAATATCAAAATTATTCAACTTAAGTGGATAGTGAATCCAATATTATTTCATAGCCGAATATAGAAATTACAAGAGTTTCATGCCGAGTATAGAGACTATAAAAGTTTCCGTGGGTATAAGCGTAAGCCAAACGTAAGGGAAACTCGTAGTAAAGGTGGAGTAAGATCCGATCACTGTCCTTAGTATTTTCCCATAATGCAAAACACATCACCTGGGGGGGGGGAGATTACTACCCAGACCGGTTTCGACCTTTTTTGAGGTCTCTTCAGTGGGAGCTAGACCAAGAATACTCAAGATGAAGTGATGCAGAATTTATGCTTTACGATACGAGTTGTTAAAAAAATGTCACCAAAGGTGTCATCAAAATTATAATAAAAATTTTAAAAAAAAAATAAACATGAAAATATATTGTTTTATTATCTATAAAATTATACAGTTTGGTATAATTCAAAATTACTTACAAATAAAAACCATTATCATAACCCCAATAATGTTCTAAAATAAACACTATAAAAAATGTCTTTAATTGTAATGTCCAAATACTTAAAGAGACGGAGTAAACACGATAAGCACCACGAACACTCTACTAAGACTATTTCTGTATGCGGAGACAGACTGTGGAAGAAGAAGAAATTAGTTTAAGAAGTTTACATCGACAATAGCTCTGAGCCAATGCTTCAAGCAATTACAGAAGAGGGCCTTCTAAAAGCAATAGGAAACAAATCCGATTTAAAAAAAAAAAACAGCAAAATAACCGATATGTGCGCTGGAAAAATAAACCCTTGCATGACGAATTTCTTCGAGATACTGAGGACAAAATTGATGTGAACAAGACTTGGCAATGGCTACAATACGGATACATTAAAAAGAAACAGAAGGATTTATTCTAGCAGCTCAAGAACAGGCATTACAAGCTAATTCAATCAAAGCAAAAATTTTGAACATTAATGATAACAGCAAATGCAGATCAGAAAATATGAGACTGTCGAACATCTAATCAGTGCCTGCAGCAAAATAGCTCAAACTGACTATAAATACCGCCATGATCAAGTGGCCAAAATAGTTCATTGGCATGTATGCAAAAATATGGCTTTTTTACTTCTGATAACTGGTGGCAGCATAAAATAGAGACAGTATTGGAAAACGAAACAGCAAAAATTCCCCGGGACTTTAGAATACAGATTGATCGGCATTTGGAACACAATAGACCTGACATCACAATTATCGAACATCGACAGGTTTGGGTTATCGATATCGCAGTACCTAGTGATAACAACATTAACCACAAAGAACTGGAAAAAATTACTAAATATCGAGATCTGGCAATCGAAGTTGGCCGATGGTTTAAACACACCAAAGTCCTCCCAATAGTTATCATAGTTATCGGTGCACTTGGCGCAACTTCAAAGAAGCTATCCAACTACTTACAGCAATTAAACATCAACGAATTGACTCCATATGACCTACAAAAAAAAAAAAAAAAAAAAAAAAACAGCATTACTTGGAACAGTCCATATTTTACACGCTACCTGACGGACTATTCTTAGATTCTTGGGTAGAATCTGAATTGTTCTGTATCAGCAGTCAAATTGGTATTTAAGTGATATCTTGTTTTGACTGTGTATCAATTATGTGAATAAAATAATAATAATAATTACAACAATAACAACAGTAATAATTAAATAGCATACAAGCCGTCTTCAAAAAACACCGAACTTTTGATATAAAGAATTTATTTCTCATTTTACATTTTAAGCACTTTACCCTTCAATGTGGTCCCCCCTCTACAGTCGCTACACCGTTTGCAACGTTTCTTTCATTGTTGGAATGCTTCCTGGAACGCACTTTCTATTATGACGCTCGGTTCTCTGTCGCAGTTTCCTGAATCTCCTCTATGGTTTGGAAACGACATCCTTTGAAAGTGGTTTTAAGTTTTGGCAAAAACACAAAACAATCTGCTAGGTCTACTGTATGTGCGGAGAATACAGTAGACCCAGCACAACGGACGTCTGATGTTTTTGCTGTGTCGCATTGTCTTGGTGATTTCGCATTGTCTTAATGAGAGTTTATTAACATTGATTAGGAATCTATCACTTCGCTTCAGAAAAATGAAAGTGAATTTATTAAGCTGTTGCGTGACAACTTCCTCAAGCACTATGTGACAGAAGGAACTCCTGGTGCTATATCTGATTATTAATGCAGAGGGTGGTTTCAGTTAATGACTGTTCTTTCTCCGGTTGGTAACAGTGATCATGCGGCACTCACTTGGGAAATTGAAGGTTTTGCACCATGAATTTTGGAACATCCATCCTAATCTCCAGATTTGGCTCCCTCTGACTTCTATCTCTTCCCCAAACTAAAACCTTTCCTAGCTGATCAGCGTTTTACTTCGAATCAAGAGGTGATTGCAACTGCAGAAGGTTATTTTGCAGATTTAACTGAGTACCACTACACACGGACAGGATAATTGCGCTGGAGCATCGCTGGAATAAATGTATTAGTCCTAAGGGAGATTATGTTAAAAAATAAAAATAATTTTGAAATTATAAATTCATTTTTTCATTGTTAGGCCCAGAACTATTCAGACCGCCCTCGTATGTTGGGTGGTGAGAGCTATATCATCAGTAAATTTTATTGACCTAGTTTTCTGTAGATCAGATGTGTATAAGTTGAATAAGATTGGTGTTAATACTGAGCCCTTTGGTAGAACCCTGTTCAGCTTTCTCAGTTTGCTCATTTTGTGTCCCGGTACCAGATGAAAGAATCTGTCAAAAAGCATGTTACCAATAAGTTGTATGATGGATTGGCATGGTACAACTTGTATAGCAACCCCTCTTTCCATACCGTGTGGTATGTGGCAGTAAGATCAACAAACACAACAGAAGTTGTGTTTGTTGACGGGAATCCGAATCCCCGTCTTTCCGACCAAAGTGCTTCATCTGTACCCACTGAGCTACCGATGCTCGACTGTCATATGTCAGAACCTAATTGACGCTATTCAGGAGTCTGGAAAATGTACTTTTTGAAATCTTTAATCCGCAAACTCATGATTTTTCTTCCATGACATTCAAACATCTCTGAAAGCCTGCTTCGACATGACTAGTAAGGCTTAGAATTTGGTACATACAACTGCGTTGAACCCTAAAGCCTGTTTGTTCAACAGGGATAACTTCAGATATTTTTTGACCATTTCTGTTAAGGAAGAATCTTCCAAGGAGCTTATAACAGCAAATGAGGAGTGCAATTGGGCAATAGCTCTTTGCTTGATCTTGAGGCTTTTTTGATATTAATATGGTTATTGTTTTGGTTTTCTTAAAGGATGTTAGAAAGTTACCAGTCTTTAAAATGTGAGAAAAGAATCTTGTTAGTCATCGACGAACATTTTTACCATAATTGACCAAGAATTCAGGATGAATACCATCGAAGCCCGATGCTGTGCCGGTTTAACCTGCTTTAAGGCCTCAGTTATTTCGTCTGTGGTAAATAAATTCTCTTGAAAATTGAGATCTATCAGCTGCACTTTGTTGTAAGTGATAATATGGATAATATGCACAACATCACACATGCAAATAAGGGGAGTTGGGAACAAAACTTCTGCATAAGAGCTAGAATTTTTTTAACACGTTCATTGCTAAGCTGAAAATTGGAATTTCGTGTGGTGTCCAAATTTTTTTTATTTTTTTATTTAGTTTTTATTGTGCTCAAAATAAGTTAAATATATTATGCTTTTATTATTATGTACATAGGATTTATGTACTCTAAATATCTATTACGCGATATCGCGTGATATGTAATTCGGTCAAATAAGTTATATATTTTACAAATAAAAAACATTTAAATATAATAATTATAACTTTAATTATCAGTCTTTTATAATCACATAGAATTTTTATAAATAACGTACAAATAGAAAAAAATAATTATCAAAAATCAACATTTATAGGGAACTTACTAAAAAAAAAAAAAAAAAAAACAATACTCAAAATAAATAAAAACCAAACTTTAAGCACGCTAAATAATAACTAAACAAAATCGTCGCATCGTCGCCTTGTCCGAACGCCGCCACTGTGCGCACTGGCTAACATAAACAATAGACAATGGCTGGCGGCCATCCCCATTCCACGAAAGTCGATCCCTTCCCTAGTGGCCAATATAAATATTACGCGCCGTTTCGCTGTGGCCGCTATACTATTCCGCTTAGAAACTTGATAGCGACGTCCACGCGATAACACGTGATCGGCCGGCAGATGAGAACTCACACCACGCGATATCGCGTGATTGACAATGAACGTGTTGGCGCGTTCATTGCCAATTTTGTCTCAAGACAAAGTAGCCTCAGCATTGTCTTGAGACAAAATGCTTGAAGAGAGCTCAACTGTGATTCCTAGCTGATTAACCAACTCATTACTCTGTTTTATGGATACGTTGCTTGGTCTTTTTCACATTTCCATGCTTTACTTGGAAGACAGCTGCTAAGGCATGGAATACAAAATGTCATAATTGTTAACTGCGTATTGTCTGGCAGTTTTTGTTTTCATCTGAAATCGAGTTATCCAATACCACGATTGGATAATATAATATAATACCAGATGAAATCATTCTTATAAAGGTTCTTCGCTTATGGAGGTTCTTCGTTAATGGAGGTCCACTGATGAGCAAACCTGATGCACACGTGCAGTGTTTTAAACTCTAGTATTTTTTAATGGAGAATGAATCCAAAATAATACAACACAGGGTCATTTTACAAGGTATTACTTCTCGAAAACGTAATCTACAATTTTCAAGTAATCAGCAACCGATGCAGCAGATTCTACTCTATCTACACCCAGCACAGCTGTACTATTTGCAGTAGTATCATCTGGTAGTCGGTGTGAAAAAGAATTTTGATTACATCTCGTAGATTTTAAAACGTCATTTAGCATTAAAATAAGGAATGCTCTACATTCTTAATTTTTAACAGAATCAGTACATAAAATCGCTATTACAATGGCTAAGCAGTAAACACAGAATACTTAGGATTTCGATTCACATCTGGAGCCACACCCGAATAATTTCCAGTACTCCCTGAAGCGCTCCACGTATCTATGAATGGAGATTCTCTCATGGCACTTACTTCATCCAGGATATTATTCACAATATAAGTGGATTTTATTTTTATTATTATCGTGCGACTTTCTGAAATCATTTAAATAATCCCATCTATTGGTATCAAATATTGCACCAATACTGTTTGGAGCTTCATTAACTAATGTAATAATTTTTGTACCTGATAATGTTCGAGTTTAGAGGAAATGGTCCTTGACGTTCTATCCACGTTAACTTTCCATCTTGAAACAATGACTGATTTAATTTCCACCTGTGTCGTAAATTATTTCACATCCTAATTTAAATCAGATGACCTGAAATCAAGTTTAATACTGGACGTAAACATATTCTCAATATTCATTTTCAACTTACAAAACTAGACATATTCTTATGGAAGTAATTACACTAACACAGCAATAAACTGCAGCCATCATCCATTGATATATGAAAGTCTACCGCAGTACAGTGTTTGGTGCAGTTGATATTATTACATATGAATAAACATCTCCTGTGCTGAAGGAGTAATTTCCCTTGCAGCAGTATGGATAGCAATGGATTAAACAAACGTCAAAAACACATTTGTAAATGCAATGAGAACAGGAGATATCCTAATATTCTTATCTCAGGTAATTTCTGATGAAAGGCAATACACAACATTGTATCAATTTGGATTCGCTTACCTTGAATCAAATGCAAGGAAAACGAATTAACTTAGTTATCTTTGAGAAGCAGTACTTTAATCCATAAAGGTCAATGCAATGCTGAAACTAGAAAAAGTCAAATCATATCAGTTTATTTGATTTCGATATATATATTTTTTATTTCGTAAAACCAACCTCAGATACTACTCAGGTTTACCGATTGGCAAAGCCATTTGATAATCTTTAGAATTTCTTCGATACAACTCGAATGTTTCGAAATGAAATTCCCACCCACCGCAATTCCACTTTTCAATATTTTTACACGAATTACTTTTTAGTGTTTTTCTGTTTTTCTGTTCGCGTAGTTTAACCCACGCGGTAAAACGTGGTATTTACGTGTGTGAATTGAATAACAAAATATCCTGCCTGAAAAGCCCATCCGAATCTTCAGGGAAAGACTCAGAAAGGCGATGCTTTCTCAGAACACACGGCCGAATTTTCCAGTACCTCTCCCTTCTTCATAGAAAAGCGTGCACGTGCGGAAATCAGTAGAGAATACGCCTTCGGTTACCACACCTCACCACAACCCAACCAAAATAAACCATCCTCGCCTCACCGCCGCAGGGTTTTAGCGTATTCAAAAGTCAACCTCCCAAGTGTCCGAAGTTGGTCAACGACTCCAACGCTTTGTTAAGCCTATGAAATAAAAGAAAAGAGATAGATATTCTCTTACCCAACCGTCAAAAAGTGCCTACACGATTCAGCATTTTTTTAACTTTCATGTTGATGAACCTTCTGAGTTCCCTAGTGAAACAGACACTTAAGGCAAACCTCACCAATTGAATTCCCATCGGAGGTAAATATATCCCTTAAAAGCTACGCATTTCCGCTCCACTCTCAATTTATGTACTCACACTCGAACGGTCTAAAATAGGCTTTGAACCTATGCCAGAGCTCAAAATTAAGGATTGTCCCACTTCATTTGTATTCTCAGAGGAATCTGGGATAGCCATATAAGAGACTATCACTGAGTTGCTGAACGAAAGGCTTTTTATATGTTTCCCGGCTCAGGTCATTAACAATAGTAGAAAACATGCTATTGTTTATTGTTGACGTGTTTAACATCTTTAGACCACTGTTTATATCTAAACAATGAAATGTAATTGTTCGTATATGCATACGTCATAAACCATGTGATCGCGTATCTTATTGCAATGACAAATGATTAAGGGGAAATTAATATATTGTTGAAATCGTAAAATTGTATTATTATCTGTAGAAATGCATTTTAATCACAGTTAAAACAACATCATACTTAATTCCTATCCAGATTTACGCTCACACGTAGACCTACACTTTTTACCATGTAGGCATTTGGAAACGAAATCCTACGGCATAGGTTGGTTACTCCTTATTCCTGGAAGTGTCCTATGTCTGTAGAAGAGTGTTCACGGGACAGGCTCCCCCGTTCTGGGGGACGAAAAACCCGTGTTTCCGGTTGAAAAAATTCCCTACCACCTTATGAATCCGCGATGCTTACACAACTTTCGTGGAAAGAGACCTGATAAAAGTTCCTCACGTCACTGAGGGGATGAGGGGAATGAAACGAAGGTCTTTCCGAACATAAGGCGGCTTCGTCTATACTGACTGAGCTATGGAGGCTCTTAAAAACACACAAACAGATATTTCATGATGTAAGAAGTATTACTAAAATGGAGGGTTTCATGCAGAATGGACGTTCATGTGCCGTCTTGGTGAGTTGCATTAGTTTTCTAAATAAGATTGAAACTCTAGTTGGAGAAAAAAAAATCATAAAATCAAAAAAAAATCAGCTAACGCCTTTTTATTCCCGTATACGGGAGTAGGCGAGGCCATTTAGCCCTATCTAACTTTTGGAGACTGAGTGGGCAGTTCAATCTCCACTGGTACCAATCAGAGATAGATGGCCCAAGGCTATCACTAATTAAGCGGTACTCAGTGAAGAGAGACGGCTCAAATGTGTCGCCATCTCGTGGTCCATAACCCTAACACAATATATTTAATGTCTGAAATAATGTGGGTTCTACGGTCGATTTTCTTGAGTTTACAGGACGAAAAACCCGAGTTTCCGGGAGGAAAAACCTGCTTGCCCGTGCCAGAGATCGACTAACTCGGGAACCAGTCGAAAAAAGGCTTAGAAATATTTCCTCTAGTCGCCGACTAGACTCGAAACCAAGTCTTCCTTCGTGCGGCCAAGCGCCGTGGTTGACAAACGCCACATTCACTGAGCTACACAGGCTCAGTGAATGTGGCTAGTTGGAGAAAAGTTCCAAAAATATTTTTTTCTTTCCAAACTAATTTGATTTAAAAGTAATCTAATCAGGAATAATCAGTTTCAATTTCAAGAAACAAAAACTGCCATGCAGATAATGAATTCGAACATGTACATTCAGTTTACGTTACCGGGAGTGTTTAATAAAAACCACTTTAAATGTGGTGATAGTGAAACGTGGACGTTTATGACCTTAGAAGTAAACAGCATAACACCACATTAGAACATTACGGTGTCGGAATGGAAATAAGCCTTTTATTCCCTGCTTGGAGGCCTGTAAAATCAAAATCAAATGACAGAGCACTTAGCTTATGTCGTTCAAGACGGTTGAAGCTCAGAAATGAATTAGAAGCACGCATGTGTGTGTGTGTGTGTGTGTGTGTGTGTGTGTGTGTGTGTGTGTGTGTGTGTGTGTGTGTGTGTGTGTGTGTGTGTGTAAGATATACACATTATTTATAAGTGGAAAACGCGGTTGGTGGTAGTGAAGAAAATCCAGGGCGAAAAACTAATATTTATAGATAATATATTATTAGTGTCTGAAACTGTTAGAAGCACACATTTCAAAACATACAATGAGTAAAACAATTCTAATATTAAGCTTTTAAAATTTAGCTGTCTGATGGAATGTTTTCTTGTAAAATTCTGAAATTGATACAAGTGGACTGTAATTAATATTGGCACTTAAAGAAAAATTTCATTAATTTCCACCGAAACTTTTCTGAAGGCTTGTATTTCGCATTTAATATTAACAGTCATCACACTCTGTGGAATTACAATAATAATGATGGAAATGGTGGACCATTAACAAACTGGGCTGATCAAAACAACCTTAATATTTGATCTAAAGGACAAAACAATCCTTTAATGCTGCAGCATGGAATAGGTAATAAAAACTGGACCTCTATTTTGTTACCCAAAGTTTGCAAAATCAGCTCCTAAACACATTAAAGAAGAGTCCTTGAAGATTTTCCAGACAGCCAACATCGCCTAATATTAGTAGAAATAGAAAGACAAATACCAATAATACGGTCATTTCCACGACTAACGTGGAATTTTTGAAATCGAACTGCAAGATTTTTCTCTAGAACTGGATAAAATAGTAAGATTGATACCACCTGTGAGTGAAAACTCCAACAGATTCATTGGAGTATGATATCAACAGCGAAGAAGTATATTCCAGTAGGTTTCCGAAGGGAATACATACCTGGCTGGAATAAAGACTGGGAACAACTCTATCTATTCTATTTATAATCTGGTAACTGCGACATGGCTAACGAATTACTCCAGAAGCTTGAAAAGCAGTGCATATGAAATCAAGTTGAAAGCATGGAGCCTATTAAAGAAGTTAGGTGGAAGAAACTCAGTCGCTCGTAAAGATCTTTTGCTGACTGTAGTAGTGGGGTCACTCTGAACCAAATAGGAGTTGGTTAAATGGTAAGGGAAATGACAGCGGAAACCTGACGTCACTGTCAGCTGTTCCCACGAAATTCCAAGCATTCGTACTGATGATGTTACTGGTATGACACTGTGAACCAAATAGGGGTAGGGTAAATGTTGGTGGGTGTGAGGTAGGACCCGTTCCATCATTGGTCGGACAGGCTGAAGCAGATCAAGATAAGATAAGGATTCGTGTCGTGATTGGTGGGTCACTATAAACCAAATAGGGCTAGGGTGAATGGGGGAAGAGGCTTCAGTGTCATGGGTGTGTGTGTGTATGTTGTTATGAACTGTAAATAAGTGACATAATTTGTTAGTTGTAAATAAGTGATGTCATTGTTTGGAAGTGGAAAAGGAAATTATATTAGTGGATAAGGATTCGTGTCGTGATTGGTGGAACACTTTAAACCAAATAGGGATAGGATAAATGGGGAAGCGACGTCAATGTCATGGTTGTGTGTTGTTATAAGATGTAGAAAAGTGTCGTAATTTGTTGAAATTATAGTAATGGATAAGGATTCGTGCCATGATAAGTAGGACGCTATGAACCAAATAGGGGTAGGATAAATGGGGAAGTGGCATCAATGTCATGGTTGTGTTGTTATAAGATGTAGAAAAGTGATGTAATTTGTTAATTATAAATAAGTGACGTTGTAAAATTCAACGTAGCTTAAAAATAAGAGATGGTGGCAACATTTAGATCTTTTCTGAATAATTAATTACAGACTATCGTTGCTTCGCCCCCCCCAAACCCACACACAAACACATACGTTTTTCTTTTCAATAGATTAGAATGGGAATTTTTAGTTTAGAGTCAAGTGATGGCGGTAGCATTTAGACATGTTCTGAATAATTAATTATAGGCTGTCATGGCTATCCCCTCAAACACATACTTTTTTTCTCATATACATAACTCATCTGAATATTTGATTTCCCTAAACTTTTAATATCTCAAAGTTCATTACGTTTTTCTAATTAATGTTATCTTTATTACAAAGAGTTTTGGCTATTGGAATTTTTAGTTTAGAGTCAAGAGATGGAGTCAGCATTTAGAGATAGAAATGAGTCCTTTTTTTAATGAAAAACCAAATGGCATTCTTTTTAAAAAATAAACGGAGATAAAAATGGATTACAAGAACTTTTGTATGTAGTTTAGAAAAATTCTAATGATAATATAGATTAATTTACTTTCTCTCCAGAATGGGTCTTCTTGGAACTAACGAATTTCTAAATGCAAATAGATATTTCAAAATAGTTGAATTATAACCATATATTCACACCGCAACACACGCAAACACAAGGATGAAAGAACGAAATTGCTGTTAATAACCTGAAAATGCAGGTTATTGACTCTGGTTCCTTTATTTTTCTGTTTCATTAATTTCATTCGGCCTGTGGGTTATGTTATGTTTTTCCCATGGTTCCTGTCCAAAGTGACATCCCAGAGTTGAATTGGAAACGCGTTTTGTCCTGGCTATGTGGGACTTTGCTGTGTTTGGGTTTTTTTCGAAATCTCGGGTAGCGATTTCTTATATTTCAAATGAATATTAGCTCCGTAGTATACTTTGTTAATTTCTATGTTATATTTTATTTGACGGAAATATTATTTACAATATTTTATTTCTGAATCTAACATACAGAAATTAAATAAAATGAAAAAGACACTCTATTTCTGTTTCTTACTCTTCTTATTTAACATTTGCGCTGATGTTCAAAGGGTATGATTTCCCACGGGTGAGTATGTGGCATTCACTTGATTTTCTCCATTTTGACATTATTTTGACATTTTGAAACAAGTTTAACTATGATTTTTGAGGAGAATCAGCAGTTTACTATTAAGTATGCACAAATGCAAAGAATGAAAGGTGATAAATCCCATGTTTGACTCATTTCCGTTAGGCACAGCTGACTGTTTGTCCTCTCAGCTGGGCATTTATTTCATTGTTGTGATATTTATATATATTTTAATTCAATTATTATATTAGGTATTTTTTCCAACACAAATAAATAATTATTTATTCTCACTTCAACTGAATATGTCATCTTTATTGCAATTCTATACAACTTCCAAAGATCATACCTCAGAATCCCGTATTTTTCTTTTCCCTTACTTCAGTCAGTATTGAGTAGAAAGGAAATGAAAAAAAATAAGGTTGTACGTAAACTGGTTGGTGGTTTTCTCTATTTTACTTTTAAAATTCAGTTTAACTACATATCCTAACCAGAATAACTCAGCAAAATAAATAAATAAATAAGTTGTGGTCTTACTTAAATTTCTGTAACACATTAATGACAAGTTGTTTATTTAAATTTACCCATTTTATTTGAGTGAAATATTGTTTACAAATTGTACTTACTGAATCAAACATACAGATAATAAACAAAATGAAAAATACACTCTATTTTTTGTTCCTTAATCTTTTTATTGTTAAATATGCACTGTTGTTCAAAGGAACGATTTCCCATGGTTGCACAATTGTCATCACGTGGTTTTCAACAATGTGACACTCATCTGAAAGTTTGCTCATTTGTGATCATCGGAATTTGTTACTGTAGTAAAATTAAGGGTTACATTTTTACTTTTTTAAAACCAATACATATATTTTTGAGCATTGATATAAGCACAAAATCTTTGGGTATGTTTCCAAAACATATAAAAGTACACAGAATATTTTCATATTTAGGGCAACCCAGATCATTTAAATTAACAACAGGAGTGCATATTAACATGCTAATGGTTTTCATTTTTCTCTTATTTGGCAAACAATATTTGATATTTGCATGTTGATTCTATTATCTAATCTCTTAGTTTGTCCAGAGATAGTGAACCAATTTCCCAGTTCAGCTGATGATTATATTTTATTAACCAAGAATTCTGTTTTTGCTCTTTCCGGTAATTCTTTCCTATGGGGAGATTTTATCAATGCATTTCTCACAAGAATTCCGTCAGAAATACAAATTTCTTTAGGAAATAAAGTTGAAGTCTTATTCAATAGAAATTGAATGTCAATAATACAAGTGATAAGTGAAACTTCGTATTTTTTATGCACTGTAGATTTTTCATTTTCTTTTTCCTTCATTCTTCTTATGTTACTTCATTTGTCACCACAAATAAGTAGTTATTTATGATTATTTCAGTGATTATTAGCTCTGATCTTATACTTTATGTTAACTTTCAGTTACAAGATTGCAAACAATTAGAACTTTACACAAAGAAAATTTCAAAGACTCTTAAGGCTCACTTGTTATTGTTACTTCACCAGACACAAAACACCAGAAAACAATAAAATAGTTGCAGTGAATGAATGATTGCATTAAGTTAAAAGACACTCGACTCAATTGGTTTTCCTTATGGTACTGTTTAACCTGAGTGTTTCTTCAAAAAATGTAACATTTGTGTAGATGACTCATGGAGATGTTCACTGCATACTGGTGATTATAATGTAGATGAGATCTTTCTTACTTTGTGACATCATAGGGCAAAGTCTATCTAGCTCGAATGGTTTTCTTTATCATTTATCCTTATTATGTTACGTCACATGTTTTTAAACTTTTATCATGTACAAATGAGTGAAAAGAAAAGAAAATGTAAATTCTCTTTATTTTTGAAACAACCATAAAATGTTCTGCTTATTTCTTTTTGTTACTTTGTACAAACAATAATTTATTCTGTCTTCTCACTCCCAAAAATTTATATTCATGTTATCTCCACATACGATACTTTTTATTTTCTATAGCAAACTTTTTAAGAGTTTTAGTAACATGATGGGTTAAAATATTTACTGTCTCTCTGTAAAATAACCAAATTCTAACAGTCATGCTGTTAGAATTTCGTATGACAGTTATATTCTTGTCTTGTGGAGGTATCTACAGATGTATTAACACGTTCGCTGCCAACTGCGAGTATACTCGTAGTTGGTCAACCAGCCACACAAGCCAGCTACGAGTATACTCGTATAATGCTTACCGCCGGCAACGAGATTACTGTACTGACCTTGAAGAAATGAAAATGCTTGGCTTGTGGAGCTAGCATCAAAACTGTGTATTCTCACAGATGGTATATGCTCTGCACAAGCCAACTACGAGTATACTCATATGACGCTTAACACCAGCAACGAGATTACCATACTGACCTTGTAGAAGTGAAATTGCTCACGTATGGGAACAGACTATGCCAAAGTAGCGTGGCAGCGAACGTGTTAACAAAACATCACCTTTCAGTTCATTTGTACTTGATTCACAAAACTACAATTCTGTTATTTGTTATGCCTATGTTTTTAATTCCCCGACACTAGAATAGTATGGGTGGAAAAGTTGTGAAATAAGTTTTGACTTGCAGTCCCTTGATTTTCATTTTTATCATGTACAATTGTGTGAAAAGAAAAGAAAAAAAATGTACCTTCTCTGTATTTTTGAAAACAGCATAAAACGTTTGCCTATTTCTTCTTGTTACATTGTATTTATCCTGTCTTCACACCCCCAAAATTTATATTTGTCTTATATGCAAAGCACAATACCTTTTTATTTTCTACTACAAACATTTTACGAGTTTTTGTAACATGATGGGTTAAAATTCTTTTGGTTTTTCTATTCTTATCTAATGGACACATCTAATATAGTAACAAATTGTCACTATTTAATTAATTTTGTACTTTATTCATTAAAAACCTACAATTACGTTATTTGGTAGGTTCCTGAACTTTTAGTAATGGAAATGAGGCAAAAAATGTTTTGGAACTCTCCATTAGTGATTACTTATTAGAAAATTCTTTTGCCACCATAAATAATTATTTCTTATTATTTATTTCAAATGAATATTAGTTCTGTAGTCTAGTTTGTTAATTTCTATGTTACAAAGGTCCAAACATTTAAAACTTTAGACTATAATGCTATGTTTAGGCGAGCATAAAACTTAAAGTGTCTTATCATGACTCAGTCCTTCTCTATTCTAATGACACCAACATTCGATTTGAGAATATCAGTTCAGGTTTTGAAGTATGTAAATGAAATTTTACAGGTAATTCGAACAATGTTTATTTTCTGAAACAATTAATTACATGATATCAGTTTTTTTCCCGTTCCCGGCACTAATTTGATAGTAGTGATTTTTTTACAATACTTAATCACTTAATGCACTCAACCGAGTGAACTCAGGTCCAAGAAACTGAATATTTTCCAAGTACCAGAGTTAATACGTGTGACCGTGAATATTGGTTTCACATATAAATATAACCGAATATACATGCTAGACAATTTTTATGTTATATTTATTACCCTATCATGGATAGTGATCGAGATTGGTTATTTAGTTCAGAAGATGAAAGTGGGAAATGCTTCGAGGCCATAAAACAATTTCTACATTTTTCAAATAATGATGAATTTGATCCAGCAAAATCCCTCGTCCAAAACTTACCCAAAGGAAATAGGCAGAAAAACAACCGCTCTCTGATTTTTAATTGGTGCGTTAAAGGGTTAAACAGAATTGCATTAAGGGATAAAGTTATGGATTTATATATCAAATTCCAAACAGAATAACTGAGTTCAATTTCATTGTGGAAAACACAAACACACATCTTTGTTCATTTAAGTTTAAAAAGGCATATTTATTTTGCTGAAATATTATTATTTACAGAGAAAAATTCGGATCATGTAATTCCAAAGAGTACAATGAAGGAAGTGTTTGTTGCTCACTGTTTCTTGGTTATTTTACATCAAAATAGCTGCTCATGCCAAAGAGTCTTAAGATCAGGTACCATAGGAAGCAGAGCTCCATACATTTGATATGGCATGAGTCTGGAAATGACACCATGGCTCCCTAAACTTTCCATGCATTTTTTGTCACCAGATATACACAATCAGTTTTTGCATAATGTTCATAAATGTCCCAAAATAAAGAATCTTTATCAAATTGAATAAAATCTTGAAAGTCTAATTTTACCATTGAAGAATTTAGATAATTAGCAATAATTCTTCCCATGATACAAATAGCTGGTAATTCAGTTTCCATAATATTAAATATTTTAATATTTTGGAATATTATATTTTTCCATAGTTTCCATAATGATAGTAAATGATTATCAATGTCATATATTTTTGGTAAAAATCTCTCAGCTTCTTTACAACTAATAGAAAAAACTTTACTTCCATCAGCTCCTGTATCATCAAGTATTAGTTTACCCATCTTGTCATTTCAGAATATAACAGTCACTGAGGTCCATTTCATAGTCAACTCTTCTTTGCAAGTAGCAAAGATATCAGACCACTTCCTGCATCCATTTTCCCAAATGGTCCTGGATAACCAGATTAGAATATACATATATTTTAAAATAATAGCTGTTTCCAACCTTTTAGAGATATGTGAAGAGTTTTGTCTCGTGCTATTTTCCTGAAGAAAGAAAATTTCAAAGACTTTTGTGGCTCACCCATTATTTTACTTTACTGGACACAAACACCATATCACATAATAACTGCACTGGATTAACGAATTGTAGTAACTGAAAATTCACACGACTTGATAGTTTTCTATCTTATAGTACTGTTTACTCTGACCATTTCTTCAAAAATGTAACTATTGTGCAGATGACTCATTGACATGTTTTTGTATGCTGGTGCATATAATGTTCATGTGATTTTTATCTTATTTTATGATGTCATGTTGAAAACCTTATCTCCGTGGCTCAAATGGTATTGTGTATTATTAATCCATATTATGTTAAGTACTTTTATCCTCAAACAGTGTTTTTTTATGTAAGAGCATGTGACTGGTTCTGTCACTCATATGTCTACAATTGTTGGGGTGGAAAAAAATATACAGCATTTGGTGGTGTAGAGTGGAAGGGTAGTTGAGAGGTTGATGGTGGTCTTCCCTGCAATGCTCCCCCACTCCCCACCCCACCTGTTTCCTCCAGAAGATGTCTTCTCAGAAAAAAGGGGATATGACTGACCTTCCCCATTTGCAGATATCTTTTAGTGATGTCACCTCAAACTGATACTGATAACTTGAGAGCAAAAAAATGCGTTTTTTATTAGGAGAAGCCACACATCTCCCTGGTTATCAGCTATTTATATGATGGGAAGAATTATTGGTAATCATCAAAATTCATCAATGGTAAAATTAGATTTTCAGGATTTTATTCAATTTGATAAAAATTCTTTATTTTGGGACATTTACGAACATTATACAAAAACTGCTTGTGCATATGTGGTGACAAAAGAATACACGGATAGTTTCAGGAGCCATGGTGTCATTTCCAGACTTAGACCATATCAAATATATATCGAACTGTGCTTCTTATGGTATCTGATCTTAAGACTCTTCTGCATGACCAGCTATTTTGATTTAATGTAACCAAGAAATAGAGAGTAATGAACATTTTCTTTATTGATCTCTTTGGAAAGTGTTAACAGTGTAAACAAAATATTGTGAAATATTTTAGGTAATTACATGTTTTGAAATTTTATCTGCAAATAATAACATTTCAGCAAAATAAAATATGCATTTGTAAACTAAATGAACAAAGATATGTGTTGTTTTTGTGTTTTCCACAGTGAAATTTTAACTAAGTTATTCTGTTTAGAAGTTGATATAAATCCATTACTTTATACCTTAATGCAATTCTGTTTAATTATGGTAAAAAAATTGCTACTGTGAAATTAATGCCGGGAATGAAAAAAAATGATATCATGTATTTAATTATTTTAGAAAATTGTTGAATACTACCTATTGACATTGTTGAGTTACCTGTAAACATTTCATTTACATGCTTGAAAACCCAAACTGATAATCTCAAATAGAATGTTGGTGTCATTAGAAAAGAGAAGGACCGTGCAAAAACATTAAAAGGGAGGATATGAGTCATGATAAGGAGTTTTATGCTTGCCTAAACATAACAAAAACAATATAAACAATCAGCTAACATCTTTTGATTCCCATATATAGACAAGTAGATGAAACTATTTTTAGCCCTATCTAACTTTACTAACAAAAACATTAACGTTCTAATATGTACTGCTGTTTTTGATTTAAATGATCTGGGTCATAGATTAGGTGTACAAATTTAAGTAAGACCATATATATATATATATATATATATATACATATATATATTAAGTCACAGTGAATTCACACACAATTTATTTATTTATATATTCTGCTCATTATTCTGGTTAGAATATGATTAGACTGAATTTTAAAAGTAAAATAGAGAAAAACATCCAATCGGTTCGAAAAAAAAATTGACTAGTGCAAATACCAAGTCTTAGTACAAACTGTCGCACTACATTGTGAAATTAGCAGAATGGAATAGCGGTGATTTTATTTCCAACCCTAGTTTTTCTCATTTTTTTCCCACTCAATATGTACTAAAGCAAAAGAAAAGAAAATACGGGATTCTGAAATATAATCTTTGGAAGTTGTATAGAATTGTAATAAAAATAACATATTCAGTTGAAGTGAGAATAAATAATTATTTATTTGTGTTGGAAAAAATACCTAATATAATAAATGAATTAAAATATATATCAATATCTCTACTGTGAAATAAATTCCCGGCTGAGAGCACAACAGTCAGTTGTGTCTGGCGAAAATGAGTCAAACAAGGGACTTGACACCTTTCATTCTTTGTATTTGTGCATACTTGATGGTAAACTGCTGCCTTTCCTGTAACGCCATAATAAAACTTGTTTTGAAATATCACATGGAGAAGATCATGTGAATTCCACATATGCGCCGTGGGAAACATGCACAACCCTGGGAAATCATACCCTTTGAACATCGGTGCAAATGTTAAATAACAATAAATTTAGTTTAATCCTTTATCGAAGTGTTAGCAAACAAAGTTTGTGCCTGAAGATACTTCAAGACTGAGGCAACTCATAGCAAAAGTGGACTTAACTATCACCACTCCTATCTCAGTATCTCCCATAATGCAAAGCACATCTCCTTGCAGATAGGTATAATGCTATGCATTAAGGGAAGTGTCACTACCCAGACTGGTTTACCAGGAGTGATGATAACTTGGTCCACCTTTGCTACGAGTTGCTTCTGTCTTGAAGTATCTTCAGGCACAAACTTTGTTTGCTAACACTTGGATAAAGGATTAAAGTAAATTTATTATAGTGTAAGCAAGTGTAAATTAAACTTCCAAAATGTTAAATAAGAAGAGTAAGAAACAAAAATAGAGTGTCTTTTTCACTTTATTTAATTTCTGTATGTTAGATACAGAAATAAAATATTGTAAATAATATTTCAGTCATATAAAATGTAACACATAAATTGACAAAGTATACTACAGAGCTAATATTCATTTGAAATATAAGAAATTACTAACGGAGAGTTCCAAACCCAAAAACAGGAAGTCACGCATACCATGACAAAAACGCATTTCCAATTCAACTCTATGGTGTCACCTTGGACATGAACCATGGGAAAATCATAGCATGACCCACAGTACGAATGAAATTAACGAAACGAAAAGAAAAATAAACGAAAAAGTGTCAACTACATTTTCAGGTTATTAGAAGCAATTTCGTTCTTTCACCTTTGTGTTTGTGTTATCATTCAACTATTTTGAAATATCCATTTGTATTCAGAAATTCGTTAATTTCAAGAAGAGCCATTCTGAAGAGAAAGTAAGTTAATCTATATTATCATTAGAATTTTTCTAGACTACATACAAATGTTCTTGTAATCCATTTTTATCTCGGTTTATTTTTTTAAAAAATGGTATTTGGTTTTTCATTAAAAAAGAACTGATTCTTCTCTCTAATGGCTTACCCCATCCGTTGACTGTAAATTAAAAATTCCAGTAGACAAAATCTTTTGTAACAAAGATAACATTAATTAGAAAAAGTAATGAACTTCAAGAAATTAAAATTTTAGAGAAATCAAAATATTTGGATGAGTTATGTATATAAGAAAAAAATATTCTGTTAGGGGACAGCAATATTAGCCTATAATTAATTATTCAGAAAATATCTAAATGCTGCCTTTATCTCTTGACTCTAAACTAAGAATTCCGATATTAATCTATTGAAAAGAAAAACGTATGTGAGTGTGAGTAGTGGCGCACCCAGGGAGGGGGAAGGGGGCCCTGGTCTTTCCCAAAAGAAAAAGGAAATAAACACTAGAAAATTTTCCAAAAATCTTTTCCTGATTAAAATTAATTTTTTTTATTTATGTTGTGCCGTCTATTTCTATACTACTTATCATGTAGTGGCGATCACTGCAGATGCTCAGTCATAGGTCATATGCAATGCGTAGTGTGTATTCGTAAATCGTCTACTCAACTCCCCCTCCCCCAGATTAAATCGTGAGTGCTCGGGCTCCACCAAGATTAAATCCTGAGTGCGCCACTGAGTGTGAGTGTTTGTGTTTGAGGGTGGGGGGGGGAGACAGCAATGATAGTTTGTAATTAATTATTCAGAAAATGTCTAAATGCTGCCGCCATGTCTTGACACTAAAACTGAAAATTCCCATACTCAATAACAGGAATGAAATACCACAAACCTATATTGGAAAATTCGTACTGCCAACTATAGACAGCCAAAGACAAAACTTGATGTCAATGACAGATGTTGCCCCCAGTGAAATTCCATGCCGTATCTTATCTCTAACCATCACCCACATTCCCATATGCAAACCATTCACTTATCTATATCTCATAACAACACACACCCATGACACTAACGTCTCTTCCCCAATTTACCCTACCCTTATTTGGTTTAAAATGTCCGACCAATCACAGCACGAATCCTTAACCACTACTATAACTTCCTTTTCCACTTCCACTCAATGACATCACTTATTAACAAATAACAAATTACGTTACTTATCTACAGCTGATAACAACACAAACCAATGACACTGACATCGCTTCTCCATTTTACCCTGCCTCTATTTGGTTTATAGTGTCCCATCAATCACGACAAGAACCCTTATCTTATCTTGATCTGCTTCAGACTGTCCGACCAATGACGGCACGGTTCCTATCTCACCCACCCCCCCAACATTTTCTCTACTACTATATGGTTCACAGTGTCTGATCAGTGACGTCAACAGTATGGAATGCTTGGAATTTCACGGGGAACAGCTGACGTCACGTTTCCGCTGTCACTTGCCTGACCATTTAACTTACCCCTATTTGGTTCAGAGTAACCCCACTACTACTGTCATCAAAGGATCTTTACGAGCGACTGGGTTACTTCCACTTAACGTTTTTAAAATAGGCTCCCTGCTTTTCTACTTGATTTTTTAAAGTCTAAGTCCTGTGTACTTTTTATCCATTTTATTCTTCGCTCATTTTCAAACTTCTGGAGTAATTCGTCAGCTATGTCGCAGTCACCAGATTCTATATAGAATAGATAGAGATATTCCCAGTCTTTATTCAAGACAGGAATGCATTCCTTTGGGAAACCCACTGGAATATACTTCTTCGCTATTGATATGACTGCTCCAGTGAATCTGTTGTAGTCTTCAGTCACAGGTGGTATCCATCTTACAATTTTATCCAGTTCTTGTGAAAATCCCTGCCAGTTCGCTTTCCTAAAATTCCATCTTGGTCGAGGAATGGACAGTATTATTGGTTTTTGTATTCCTACTTTTACCAATACTGGGCGATACTTGGTGTCTGGAAAATCTTCGATGACTCGTCTTTGATGTGTTTAGCAGCTGATTTTGAAAACTTGGGATAACAAAATAGAGGTCTAGGTTGAATTACCTCTTCCATGCTGCAGCATTAAAGGATTATTTTGTCGTTTAGATCAAATATTAAGCTAAGTTTGTTTTGATCGGCCCAGTTTGTTAATGGTTCACCATTTCCATCATTATTATTGGAATTCCACAGAGTGTGATGGCTGTTAATATTAAGTGCGAAATACAAACCTTCAGAAAAGTATCGGTAGAAATTAATGAAATTTTCTTATAAGTTCAACCTTGTATATACACTAACACACACACACATGCTTCTAATTCATTTCTGAGCTTCAACCGTACATTAAAAAAAGGGCTCTGCCCTTTATTTTACAGGCCTCCAAGCAGGGAATAAAAGGCTTATTCCCATTCCGACACCATAATGTTATAATGTGGTGTTATACTGTTTACTTCTAAGGTCATAAAGGTTCACGTTTTGCTATGAACACATTTAAGATTGTTTTTATTAAATATTCCAGTAACGTAAGCTTATTGTATCTATTCGAATCAATTATCTGCATGGCAGTTTTTGTTTCTTGAAAATAAAACTAATTATTCCTGATTAGATTACTTTTAAATCAAATTAGTTTGGAAAGAAAAAAATATTTTTGGAACTTTTCTCCAAGTAGAGTTTCAATCTTATTTAGAAAATTAATGCAACTCACCAAGACGGCACAAGAACGTCCATTCTGCATGAAACCCTCGATTTTAGTAATACTTCTTACATCATGAAATATATGTTTGTGTGTTTTTTAAGAGCCTCCATAGCTCAGTCAGTATAGACGAAGCCACCTTATGTTCGGAAAGACCTTCGTTTGATTCACCTCATCCCCTCAGTGACGTGAGGAACTTTTATCAGGTCTCTTTCCACGAAAGATGAGTAAGCATCGCCGATTTCATAAGGTGGTAGGGAATTTTTTCAACCGGAAACTCAGGTTTTTCGTCCCCCAGAACGGTGGAACCTGTCCCGTGAACACTCTTCTACAGACATAGGACATTTCCAGGAATAAGGAGTAACCAACCTATACCGTAGGATTTCGTTTCCGAATGCCTACATGGTAAAAAGTGTAGGTCTACGCGTGAGCGTAAATCTGGATAGGAATTAAGTATGATGTTGTTTTAACTGTGACTAAAATGTATTTCTACAGATAATATTTTGTAAAATAGTGCAATTTTACGATTTCAACAATATATTAATTTCCCCTTAATCATTTGTCATTGCAATAAGATACGCGATCACATGGTTTATGACGTATGCATATACGAACAATTACATTTCATTGTTTAGATATAAACAGTGGTCTAAAGATGTTAAACACGTCAACAATAAACAATAGCAGGTTTTCTACTATTGTTAATGACCTGAGCCGGGAAACATATAAAAAGCCTTTCGTTCAGCAACTCAGTGATAGTCTCTTATATGGCTATCCCAGATTCCTATGAGAATACAAATGAAGTGGGACAATCCTTAATCTTGAGCTCTAGCATAGGTTCAAGGCCTATTTTAGACCGTTCGAGTGTGAGTACATAAATTGAGAGTGGAGCGGAAATGCGTAGCTTTTAAGGGATATATTTACCCCCGATGGGAATTCAATTGGTGAGGTTTGCCTTAAGTGTCTGTTTCACTAGGGAACTCAGAAGGTTCATCAACATGAAAGTTAAGAAAATGCTGAATCGTGTAGGCACTTTTTTACGGTTGGGTAATAGAATATCAATCTCTTTTCTTTTATTTCATAGGCTATTACCCAATAGCGTGGGAGTCGTTGACCAACTTCGGACACTTGGGAGGTCGACTTTTGGATACGCTAAAACTCTGCGGTGGAGAGGCGAGGATGGTTTATTTCGGATGGGTTGTGGTGAGGTGAGGTAACTGAAGGCGTATTCTCTACTGATTTCCGCACATGCCCGCTTTTCTATGAAGAAGGGAGAGGAACTGGAAAATTCGGCCGTGTGTTCTGAGAAAGCATCGCCCCTCCAAGTCTTTCCCTGATGATTCGGATGGGCTTTTCAGGCAGGATATTTTGTTATTCAATTCACACACGTAAATACCACGTTTTACCGCGTGGGCTAAACTACGCGAACAGAAAAACTGAAAAACACTAAAAAGTAATTCGTGTAAAAATATTGAAAAGTGGAATTGCGGTGGGTGGGAATTTCATTTTTAAACATTCGAGTTGTATTCAAGAAATTCTAAAGATTATCAAATGGCTTTGCGAATTAGTAAACAGTAGTATCTGAGGTTGGTTTTACGAAATAAAAAATATATATATCGAAATCAAATAAACTGATATGATTTGACTTTTTCTCGTTTCAGCATTGCATTGACCTTTATGGATTAAAGTACGGCTTTTCAGTGATAATAAATTAAAAAGAATAAGTTAATTCGTTTTCCTTGAATTTGATTCAAGGTAAGTGAATCCAAATTGATTCAATGTTGTTTACTGCCTTTCATCAGAAATTACCTGAGATAAGAAGAATATTGGCTAAATTAGAACATCTCCTGTACTCATTGCATTTACAAAGGTGTTTTTGACGTTTGATTAATCCATTGCTAACCATGCTGCTGCAAGGGAAATTACTCCTTCAGCACAGGAGATGTTTATTGATATGTAATATCAACTGCACGAAACATATATAAGAATATGTCTAATTTTGTAAGTTGAAAATGTACATTGAGAATATGTTTTAGTCTAGTATTAGAACTTGAGTTCAAGAATTGCCATTTCATTTAAATTAGGATGTGAAATAATTTACGACACAAGTGGAAATTATTTCACTGTTTTATCATTGTTTCAAGATCAAAAGTTAAAGTGGATAGAATGGAAAGGACTGTGTTCTATATTGAAATATTATGTGGTGCAAACATTTATTACAGTATTTAATGGATCTTTAAACTGTATTGGTGCAATATGGTGTCAATGGATGATTTAAATGATTTCAGAAAGTGTGCAAAATATTTAATAAAAATAAAATCCACTTCTACTGTGAATAATATCCTGGATGAAGAAATTGCCATGAGACGATCACCGTTCATAGATATTTGGAGCACTTTAGGGAATACTTTAGATAATTTAGAAAATTATTTTAGTGTGAATTTCCATGAACTATTAGTGTGGCTATAGATATGAATCGAAATTCTATGTATTCTGTGTTTACTGTTTAGCCATTGTAATAGATATTTTATGTACTGATTCCAGGAGTGTTTAAAGAAAAAGAATGTAGAGTATTATTTTATATGTTGAGAGATGTTGGAAATTATGCGAGACGTAATCAAAAATATTTCCACAACTACCAGATGACACTACTTCAATTAATACATAGCTTTGCTGAGTGTGGATAGAGTAGAATCTGCTGCATCGGATGCTTATTATTTCAGAAATTGTAGACTAAGTTTTCAAGAAGTAATTCATTGTAAAATGACCCTGTGTTGTATTATTTTGGATTCTATCTCCATCAGGGCCGGATTAAGAACTAGAGGCCCTAAGCACTTACAAGATTTTGGTTCCCCATTTATATATATGTAATTCAAAATATAAACAATAATAAACCATAAAATAAATTTTTATTTTTCAAAATGAAACAAAAGTTATAGTAAGATGGAATATAATGTTTATTTTTGTATAATTCAACTTTATTTAGATTTGAAAAGTTTTCTCCTACTTTTTTTTAATTGCCAAGTATTTGATCAGATCCTCAAAATTAATCTTACGTAACACATCTGCTTCTATACTTAGTAGAGATAAGACATTCTACCTGCCTTGTTGCATAGTTGTTCTGATGGGATTTTTAATATACTTCAACTGAGAAAATTAACGCTCAGCTGAGCAATTTGTGACCATTATGTTAAAAATAATATTAAAAATATACGAAATGCAATGTCCACATTTGGAAAGGCACACTCCATATTGTCTTCTACAATTATTTTATAAAGTTCAGCATGAATAAATATTGTTTTTACATATTTTGTTTTATTGAACTTATGGCGCACACATGAGTGAAACTGCTGAAGCTCAGCTGAGAAATTAGTGTCCACGTCCTCTGGGTAAGCATCAATCAGCTTTTTATAACACTGAGAATACCTTTCAATTTCAGTAGATGATGAAGTCACTGAAGTAGCATTATGTGGCACATCACTTCGAAAAGAAAATCTCTCTGATATTTCTTTGTATATCTATCCTCTTCTTCTCATCGCAGTTTCAAGTTTATCAACAATTGTGTAAAAGGTGGTGATACGAAATTTATCTCTGGCATTCAGATATACTTCTGGAGCATCTCCGTCATTACGTACCTTCCTTCTGATATGTTTGCTAGTTTGAGCTGCCTTGTAATCAACATCTGGTAGCACTTCCTTTGTAGCTGCTTCATATCTTTCAAATTCATTTCGTGAAGTGCCCAATTGGTCAGCTAATGATCCATACAGATCTGCACATATTTTTCAGTTGACATTCTCATTCTATAGAACTTGGCTTACTCTATGAAACTTTTACAAAATCTCATCCCAAAAATTCAACATAAAAACGAATTCTAGCTCTTGCATCTTATTTGCAATATTACCTGCTTCTCTTCTAGTGTCTCCCTTTTGTGACTGATCTTCGGATATACAGTCTAACGCTTCTAAAATTTGAATGAAATGTTTCAAACTTTCTGCTGTTGCCACAGCATGTGCCTCCCATCTGGTATCAGAGAGGGATTTTAAGACATTTTCATTTCTAATACAACCTTTAAGAATTGTCCACCAGCTGGTTGAGGCTGAAAAAAAGGTATACAGCAATCGCACTGTAGAGAAGAAATTAACCGCATCTTGATAGCAGTCAACAGGACTTCAGTCTACCGAATTTAGTGAATGAGCTGCACAGGACACAATATAGCAAACTTGTTTGTTTCTAAACTTTTTGGCTATATCCCCCTTATAACGCCCAGACATATTAGCAGGGTTGTCATAAGACTGACACCTACATTTTGAAAAGTTTAGCTGACAAACTTTAACTAAGCACTGCACCACCTGATTTGCCATTTTCTCACCGGTATGGCTTTTCATTTCCAGAAAGGTCAAAAAGCGTTGAATAGGCTGTACATCTTTTAAGTACCTAAGTACAACACTTAACTGGTCGATATATGACAGATCTGGTGTTGAATCAACTGACAAACTAAAATAAACAGAATATTTTACTTCATCAACAATAAGCACGTGGAGCTTTTGGCCCATCAGTTGAATGAGTTCCTCACCGGTGGCTTTGGACAGATAAGAAGGATTTCCTTTTGCCACAATTTCCATATTTCGCATTGTGACCTGATAGAAATGGATCAAACTGACTTATGACCTCAAGCAGCCCTAAAAAGTTCCCATTTTTCAATGATCCAAATCTTTCTTCTGTTCCTCGAAAAGCCAAGCCACGTTCAGATAACGTGCGAATAACAGCTATGACATACCTCAGGATATGTTCTCAGTAAGCACACTCTTCCTGAATTTGTTTATCCAACTGTGGTCACGACCCTACACCCTGTCTGTGAGTTAAGTATGTTAGCATAGATCAGTGGTTCTCAAACGTTTTGAAGTAGGCGCATTTAAAATCCTACAAATAATTGCAGGCGCACTATATACAAATTTCTGAGAAATATGTTATAATAATTAAATCAAATATTACAGAAAAAAAATAATGCGATAAAAAAAATAAAATGAAACATGCCTTAAGTTTATTCATTCTTGTGTTTATGAGAAACATGAGCCTGATGTGTCCTAGCGATTGCTTCAATGTTTGAGCATATATTTGAAAGGTAAACTCTCATTTCTTCGTCAATACATTGAAGAGTTCCTCTCTTTTTACACTTAATTGCGGTTAGGGTAGAAAATCCTAATTCACATAAATATGATGTTGAAAATTGCAGTAAAATGTTCAAAGCTTTTTTAGATATTGACACATATTTTTCTTTTATAGAAATCAAGATGGCATCAAGAGACAATTCCTTATGTTTAATCATCAATCCACGATCAGTGGATATAGTTGCCAGTCCTTCTTCTTCTTCTGTTAATGTTAAAGCAAAATCACTTGAAGTTTCCATAAATGGATTTCTAATCCAATCGTATTGTTCAGTGTTAAGTGATGGAAAATAAAAACTCAATTTTTCTTCTAAACTTGTTAAATGTTCAACTATTATTGGAAGTGTTTCATTTATGCAAGTGTTACCTACCAAGGGAAACATTACCAAATTACCTTGAACAGCTTTTCTTTTCCAAATCTGTAGTTTTCTTTGAAGCGCTTTCATTTTGTCAGTGGGTGTGAGAATGTTTTCTTCTTTCCCTTGCATGCTAGTATTCAAAATATTGAGCTGCTGAAATATATCGGCCAAATACTGTAACCTGGCAATGCAAAATTCACACCGAAGGAGAGAATATTTTCTTCTTTCCCTTGCATGCTAGTATTCAAAATATTGAGCTAGAGGTTACAAACGAAGGAGGTTACAAAAATGTAATTTGCGTCTCTTCACAAAGCGCAAGAAGTTCTTGTCGTAGCTCGTGTACACGGGTAAGTACTTTGCCCCTTGACAGGTACCTCACCTCAGTGTGTAAAAGCAGCCGTCTGTGTTATGAATCCATATCGATACAAATCTTTTCGAATAATCGCGATTTGACAGGTCTTGTTTTAATAAAGTTTACCATCTGAACAATTTGATCTAAAACTTCACTTAATTTTTCTCCCAATGTTTTTGCCATTAAGGCCTCCCTATGAAGAAAGTAGTGGGTTACGATAACATTCTCATTTTGTTATTTTACAAAAGATGTAAGGACCTTAACACAGCCTACCATGGAAGGGGCTCCACCTGTACAAATGTCTATACACGACTTCCATGTTTACTGCCATTTATCAAGATAGCTATTAAAAATGTTAAAAACATCCTCACCTTTTGTAGAAACACTTAATTCTTTGCAAAAAAAGAAACTGATTTACTATTTGATCTTCATTAATAAAACGCACGAATGCTAACATTAACAACAAGTTGCTCCTCGTTGGTAATGTCTGTTGATCAACTTGCAATGCAAAATTTGAATACTGAAATTTATTACTGCATACATTTTTCTTGATATCAGAAAATATTTCTATAATACGCCTGTGAAGTGTATCGTTGGACAGAGCAATCTTGCTTATTTTCATTGCTGCTTCATTTCCTAGCATTGTCATGACCATTTTTTTGCATGCAGGCAAAATAAGTGACTCACCTAAAGTATAATCTTTCATATTTTTTGCTATCAGTTCTCAGACTTAATCAGAAGCGATTTGAGCTTTATCAGGAACAGTCATACTTTTAAAAGAATTTGCCGCTTTTGTTAGCTGTTCAGACAATCTCTTATGTTTAATCATAACAAGATAAATCTGAAAAAATTTACAGATTTATCTTGTAAATTAGAGTGTATAGTTTTAAAATGTTTACTCAATTTACTAGGAAACAATGATTCATTTGCCATTTTACATCCACATACTAAACATAGCGACAAAGGATGATCTTCACTTCCGGTCCAAGTGAAACCAAAGCTTAAATAACTTTCATTATATTTGCGAGTAGGCCGCGATTTTGCTTTCTTACTTGCACTTACTTTTGCTCACTTCCAGAATCTGATTCTTCAATATCACGCTTCTTTTTGAGAAATCCATCCATTTTATTTGGGTGTATTTATCTGAAAATAAGTAATATGCACATAACATCCACTTCCAACACTTTTAAAATAAGTATTATATACAACAAGAATAAATCATACTCTTGTTCTCTTTGCAAGAAAAACCGCTGTTATTAACGTAATAAAGATGTGTTGACAAAAAGAGCAGTATATCCGTAATGAAAAGGTATAATAGAGTAACTTTATTTATTTTTATATCTGGACACATATTTCTCTGGAATAAAACAGGGCGCACCCGGAAATCTTCTAGGGCGTACCCTTTGAGAACCACTAGCATAGAGTCTCGGTGAGTAGTGCTTTTTTCATGTTGATCAATTACAATAGTATTTTGGAAGTCACTGAACCCTTCTCTTGTAACAAAATGTGAGAATTTTTTAGGAGCAAACAGTTTACAAAAAAAAATCAAACATTAAACTGATCCCGTTGATGGTGAATATAATAACCTGTCTCTCTTGTATTCCTCACCTTTGGCTTTTGTCCCAACAAAACGTTTCTGCGAACAGTATCGTACTGGTTTGCCACTACTGAAATGTCGGTAAGAGTTTTCAAATGGCCCATTGTGGTGTTGGCAGTTACTGGGTCCACAAGCAGTCCAATAACCCATATCATCAGTAGAGAAATCAAGCCACAACCCTGGATCTTTTGTTATATTTACTTCATCTTTTACAGACTGAATCATTTCACCACCATCACCATGGCCCAATGAACTTTCATTTTCAACAATTATTTCAACCTCAGATTGTTTTGCAAAGCAACTTGCATCAATATTTGCAGTAGAGATATCAAGAGAATTTGCAGACAAAGTGAGGTCAGTAGTGAGACGTGCTAGATGAACCTGCTTGTGCCACCTTGATGATTCAAACATCATCATATTTTGGTTTTAAAGTGATCAAAGTGGTATTTATTTCCACTTCTGATGACGGAGATTGGCTCTAATCAGGAATTGGTATATAATGTTGTAGTACTTGTGTGAAGAAATCAGTCAGCTTTGCAGTCTTGGAATTTAATTCCAAAGTCTTCTCTTCTTTCTTTTTTGATAGTTTTCGCTTTTGTGCACAACTTAACTGAACACATTTCATCTTGGTTCTTGTAATCAGTTAAATGCAGCAATAAAAAGATTATTTTGTTGAATATTAGGTGGAAATCAACACAGTTACACATATCACAGGCAAAATCATGCGAACAATTTAATTTTCGGCTTACAGCTGAATCTTGTGATTTCTTGCTTTAATTGACTCTTATTTTACCATAGTCGCACTTCTGCAACAGCTGGGCCTTTTACTGGAGGCGCGTTTCTGAGACAACCATTGTTTGTCTCAGAAACGATGTGACACCTTGGCAAATATAAAACACGTGATTTGTTTTATATTTGCTTCTGGAGCCTTTTATAAGACATAACTTATTAAAACAAGATCTAAACCAAACAGGATAATAAAAAATAAAATGGTTACGTCAATTATAAAAAATTACCTCATTTGACTCAATAGTAGTGTCAGAAAGCGAAGTGAGCGATAATGCGGTGTAAACTAAAAGTCATTCACGTGGTTAGTGTTTTCTTAGGCCTTCTACACGTCATTATTTATTGAAACAAAGTTAGTAACAGTAAGAAAAGATAAAAATAATGAAAAACTAATTAAAATTTAATTTAAATTAAATTCGTCATCTAACTAAAGCAGAAATTCTGTGGTGCCCCCTTTCCATGATGCTCTAAGCACGAGCTAATTTTGCTTAATGGTTAATCCAGCCGTGATCTCCAATCAAAAATACCAGACTTTAAAAAAGCGTAAAAAGCGTGTGCATCAGGTGTGCTCGTCAATTGACCTCCATTAATTAGTAAAGCAGATATTTCATAGCGATACGTTATACTGCTGATAAAAACTAATAAAAAATGTCTTTGAAAATGTAATGTTTTATATTTTATAATAGTTTGAGATTGCTTGTTTATTAACAATGTTTAGCTCATATATTAGACTTCTTAAAGGCATAATAAAAATACAGAATTCAGCAGCTAATAATTAGGAAAGCATAAAATTAAATACGCTCGCCTGTGTAAGTCAAAAATAAACCTTCAATAAATAAACCATTACAGCTATCAAACAACAATCAATTCTGACCACTAAAATATATTTGGGTAGTCAGTTTTCTCCATTTGGTTATACTATAAATTAAAGATACCAAGAAATCATATACTTGGTTCAATCCTTTATCCAAGTGTATCCAGTTCATTAAATCCCAGTTGTTATCCGGTTCCTTTGTTAGATTCCAGTTCTTTTGTTAGTTTATCGTGTGTGCAATCCAAATGCTAATATTTTGTGATGATTTCTACAAAATATTGGATATTGGATTTCGCGCACGATAAACTAACATAGGCTTGAGTTTAAATTCGCCTTGTACATTGGCTCTTGCCAAAAGCGTAAGACGATCGTTAGATGCTTTGCATTGTGGTTGAGATGCTTCAGTTCTAGATTGGAAAGTTTTTGTAGGCATACGTTTCCAAAAGGGACCAATTTCTTTGACGTTCCGTATTTTCCGTTCGTCATCATCACTCTCCTGAATTATCCTTTGCAATTCTTCACGAAACGTGAGTGTTTATCAGCACTAGCAGTTTCCCCAGTTATTTTTAGTTTATGCAGTGCAGTTCGAATTTTAAATCGGTGTAACCATTCTAAACTCTCAGTAAAGCTTTCACAATCCTCTTGAAATTTGAAAGACCAAACGATCTCTCCGAGTAGTCATATACGAATTTCCATAGTTTGCACCTGAAATATAATCAGGAGTGGGAGAACTGGTATATATAGAAGGTAATGAATTTGAATCACTTGCCTTAGTCTCCCATAATGCAAAGCACATATACTTACGGGACTTATAATCCTGGGCGTTGTGGGAATTGTTACTACTCAGACCGATTTTCCTAGATAAAGGATTACACCGAGTATATAATTTCTTCGTATCTTTAACTTAAAGTATATCGGTGACCTGGATAATTTCGTCTTTCATTATCCATTTCTCATTTCTAAACTGATTCAGTTTAGAAATGAGATATTACTGTTTATTTAGATTCTGTCACTGTTTGGTTCGTTTAATAGTCAGTCAAAGTTTTCTTTTTATAGTTTAATTGATTCTGGAATAAATGAGCAAAATCCATTACACTACCGTGACAACATTATCTCATTATCCTGAGTAGAAATACATAATCGCAATAATTCCACCATATACCACCTTCTTAAAAATGTGCCTCCACATTAAATGCCACGTTATGTGACATTTTAAATTCCCACCAAACCACCCCATTATTCAATAAAGAAACATTTTTAGATCAACAGATGCCTTCTGGAAGCACTCAGATGATAAAAAATATATTCCACACAGTTGAAACCACAGAGGTGTGTCCAATATAGAAATGTTGCAGAATAATTTCCTTCATGAATTACACCGCGACCGGGACGAAACCTTTCTATAACCAGTTTAAAATACACTAAGTACTTTGCCCGTAAATTATCCACTCTCCCACTCTTTTTATACAGTGACAACAATGATATGCATAACAATTAGTTTTGTTTGTAATCATGGAAAGAAAACGTCTAGAATTTATTCATGCTGCAATGTTTGTTTGTTCTTTGTGACATAATAAATGACATCAGCACTGTTAGGTCTCGTGCAGGATATCATAGTCAACTGTATCAGCTATTGCTTTCCCCCAGTTTTGCATCATCAGCAATCAACTGAAATATCCACTCCTGAATCGTTCCCTATGTCAGTGATATACAAATTAAAGTTCGTTTTCTAGAACTCTCAGTTAACGGAGTAGTCACCATCAATCTCCTAGATCCTATTCTCCCATATACTACTCTCTGATGTATGTCTGTCACCCACTTCCATTCGTGCTGCTAATTTCATATCCATTTACCTTTCCTGTAGTTTTTGTAAATCGTTTTCCATTTAGCATTCTTTCAAATACCTTGGCAAAGTCGAGCAGTATCATGGTGTATCCATTACCTGAATCCAATTCTGCTGTCACTTTAATATAAATTGGTATATTTAAGGACCTTTGCAAATTCATCTTTCCCGCTATAGAGTCTTGCATTCTTATCCACCCACGGTAATATTTTACATTTCACCAACTTTTCAAATACTTGAACAATGACTACCAATATACTCATCATCAAATTCCTGCCATGTACCCTCAAGGGGTGTAGAGGATATGACAGTACTAAATGACAAAATTACATCATTACTAACTTCCTATCTACAATTTTCCTCCAAATTAGTGTGTTATTTGTCAAGACTCCAATATTATCAGATCTTATATTTCTATCGTCTAAGGCACTTTGTACCGTATCAATCCACCTATATCTTGGTCTTCCTCTGGGTTGTTTTCCTGTTAACCTGGCAGAGAACACTTGTTTTGCTAATCTTTCCTCTCCCATTCTATTTAAGTGATTATACCACCTGAGATTAGCTCTGCTAACGCATTCCTGGATGCTGGCAATGTCAATTTCTTTCCTAATATCCTCATTTTTATTTTTTTTGATACTGCCATTGATGCCATCTGTTCACACTTCTAATCTTTCTCAGGACTCTCATATCTGCGGTCTCTAGTCTTTGGTCAAGTGTTTTACTTCTGACCCAGCTCTCAGATCCATAAGTTAAAACTGGTTTGAAAACTGTCTTGTATACAGCTAATTTAGTGTTCCGACTAATTTCTTTCTTATTCCATATGAATTTATTCAATTGACTTCCCACCATACCATCTTTGCTGATTCTGTTGTCTATTTCTATATTTAATTATCGAAATTTAATAACTGGCGAAAACAACGCGCGCCTTGTTTAACCGGGCGACGCCCCAGCCTGCATGAAATTTTGTCATGTTGTACCATCATTTTTTATTTTGGTATAACCAAGAAGAATACAATTTGGTCGGCTAAATCCCAAATTGCCAGCCCATCCTCGTTCGTTCAGAATCAAAGTAGATACCCAACAGGTTGCACCACGAGAAGGTGAGGATTGGACATTAGGTCAGAAGCTCTGGTCGGTTCTCCGCATTCCTTTAAAGGCTATATGGAGGTCTCCTCTCAGTTATACAGCTTTGACCCTTACGCACTCCTACCAATATACTAAATGGTCTTGAAATATACTATCTGGTCTACCAACATACTAACACTGTCTTGAAACCAACTTTACTCAACGGTACTATCTTACATTCTTTCCACTCCTTTCGAAACTTAAGAGTTATGAACACCGTCGTCAGGAGGAATGCCAATTCTTTTACATATTCACGAAATACACTAGCAGGTACCCATCCAATCCCACCGCTGTGTTCACATTCATATTTTTAATAAGTTGAACACCTACTGATAATCGATCGCAGTGCTAAATATGCTACAGACACATAAGCGTTTTTGTTTCTGTTGTATTTATAACACAGAGAGGACCCTACATTAAGGAATTCAATTCCGCTCTTCTATACAAGGAGAGAACTGGAGCAGGTCCTGTACATATATCGAGTACTCTTCTGGTGATCAGTCATTTTCTTTGCTATCATGTCAACATTTATATTGCTCTGGAAACATAAGGTCACTTAACTCAGGAATTTCTTATTAGAGTATGTTCAATTTATTTGCCACTGAGTTGTGAGATAAATGAAAGGGAATTTCATAATCTTTTGTTTGTTGCAATGCTTGTGCCTATTCTTTTTATTAGTGACATTAAAAGTTACGATACTGTATGGGCTAATGTCATAAGGAATGAATGTACAAGGCTTAGAGAAAATGTGCAATGAAACATTTCGGTATCGAATGTGTTCACCTGATCGTCGACGCAGGTTTCTCAATGTTTTACCACGCTTAACACCAAGTGATTCCGCAGTTCTTGAGGCAAACTGCCCAACCCTCCTTCATAACAAGCACAATGACTGGTTTGTTTTCTGGAGGGAAATTTGAATGCATCTTCCTATTACGTCCCAAAAGTGTTCTATGAGGCTGAGATCTAGGTAGAGTGTCGGCCACTCGATTGAATTAATACCCTATGATTCCAGAAGTATCTCCACTGCTCATGTACGATGTGTTTTGGCATTGTCATTCATAAAATGATTTCTTCACCTACAGCAAAAACGATAAATCGAACACCACGTCGAAGATCTTCGGCGTAATATCGTTCATTAGCCATATTCACTTTTCTAGCTCTTGTAGCTTGGCCCTCTATTAAGCATAATACCTACCAACACCAACACCAATACCACCGCGGCTGTCCCTTTCAAGAACATTCTCGCGACACTAACCAATACCAATTTCACACGAGATCAAGTGCCGCGCAGAAACGGGGGAAAGACAATAAAAAGATTCTCATCTGTAAAGAGTCCATTAGCCCATTAGAGTCTCGTCCAATTGTAATGATTACAACACTATTGAAAACGTGCACTACGACGAGCTTTGGATAAACGGAAACACACTACAGTCCTTGGGCCTTATATGCCTAACTGTCGCAGTTATTTTGCCACAGTTGGTCAAGATATCGTTGCAACTGTGTTGAACGGAGGCAACTTGCAAGGTTCTCTGCCGTGCCTGATCGATTACATTTTGCTGCTATAACCAAAAATGTGTCTTCCATGTCAATGGTTTCAAGTTAAAACAAAGTTAACGTCACATGTTTAACTTACGACTGGGCTACTTGTACATAAAGAATAATGACTTGACATCAATTGCCTTGGTAATCCGTAGTACACATTATACACATATAACATAATGCACCCAGAAGTGAAAATATCCAACCTGATATATAGTTCTTCTGTTGAAAATAATTCTATTGTCTTTTAAGCAACCACATATCTGGCGAAAGAATCGTTACATATATCCAAGGTAAACATTGATCAATCCAATACATGGGTGGCCATCCTATACATACATACATACATACATACATACATACATACATACATACATAAACGTGTGTGGTCTGTACGTCTTTGGCCTAGACCATAAATGGCAACACTATCGGAACGATTTTTTTTCTTAGTTGGCACATCTGTCTCAATCATTCATGTTACATTGACTGGTTTATTTTATACGGCTGTCGGAAGCCAAATGTTGTCTGTGGCTTTGAAATAGACAAAATTGTTCGGTTATAAAATTCTTTGTAAAAGACAGTTTAACGCAAAAGAAAAAATTCATTCGAAGCTCATAAACCTTTATGTGCACACTTCTCCTTCGTTTAAACGTAACCGTATCATCCTTGAAGATGAACCACGTGACGGACGTCCAAAAACTGTGACAACATGAGAAAGCATTGATCAATTGCAAGATATGGGATTGTGTGAAATTGCTGAGACTATAGGCATTTCAAAAGAACGTGTAGGATATTTTGCATGAATAATTGCAAATGATAAACCTTTGCGCAAGACAAGATAGCTGCTGCGCTTGCTCAAGGCAGATTAAAAACGCACTCGCATGAAAATCACTGAAAACAGCTTGGGGGGTTTAAACGAAAACAAAAATGATTTTGTGCGTCGAATTATTATTATGGATGAGATTTGTATCCATCATTAAACACCAGAATCCAAACAGCAGTCAAAACAGTGGACAGAAGCAGGTTGTTCAGCCTATACCATGACCTTGTCCAAAGAAGACAAGGACAGGGTATCTTTATGATGTTAAAGGCATTTTGTTGATTATCTTGAAAAGGGTAAAACAATAACCGGGGAATATTATTAGGATCTTTTAACCAGAGTAGACGAAAAAATTCATGAGAAAATACCCTGTTTGCAGGGGGAAAAATCATCTTTCACTAGGACTCTGCACCTGTCTACAAAGGTGTTTTGGGAGTGGGAAAATTAAAGGATCTGCACTATAAATTGTTGTTACATCCGCCTTATTCTCTAGATTTGACTCCCACTGATCTTTATCTCTTCTCACAACTAGCATTTCCTCTCTGGTTATCGTTTCTCTTCAAATCAATGAGTGATTGCAGCTGTAGAGAGGATTTTGTAGATTTTACTGAGAAACACTACAGGGACGGGATAATGGCGCTGGTGCATCGCCAAAATACATGTATTAATCTAAAGAGAGATTATGTTCAAAATAAAAGTAATTTTGAAATTATAAATTCGTTTCTTCATTCTTAGTCTGAGAACTTTTCAGATCTGTAGTACTCTTTTCATGCACTGTAATTAATTTGTTTTAATTGTTTTGTAATGAGAAAAATAAGCCTTGATAAATTGTTAAAAATTTGTTTTTGAATGACAAAATTTGAGTTTGGGTAAATAACGAATTTGTCAATAACAGCTCACGGTACATTTCGTTTTCTAGATTTGCTTGTTCTGTAGGTATTTAAAAATTGAGAAATTTAAATTAAAATTAGCGCCACACAATCGCTAGTTTTAGAATTTTTTTTTTCTTCAAGTGGTGCTGTCTATTCCTGCTATTGCAAAATGGTCATTAGTTGCACCCCTTCTCTATCGTTGGAATAATAACTAAAATATGAATAACTTACAGAAAAGTGGCAATCTTTTGATAACTTAGTGCGTTACGTTACATTAGACCACCAGAAGAATGTCATAGTTTCGATTTTACCATCTATAATATGCAAATAGTTTAATAATATGTATAAACAATATTATATTTTATATCAGATTTTATAGAATCTTCTTAAGTAAATAAAATTTCACGGGTATAGTTACCAATTATATATGATATGAAATTACTATTCCTATGGATCCAATTAAAAATCATAATTTTTTTTTCTTCAATTCAAAAACTTCCTAACATCCAAAGGGATTCCATCCTGTCCATATCTTAAACCTTCTTCTAAAATCATTTGAGTGGAAAAAATGTATAATTTAAAAATATTCTAGACGACATGAATTTGCTGGTAAAACTATAGCCAAGGAAATAAATATTGAAAATCTATATTCAATCAATAATCAATATTTTGTACAAAAATGTTAAAAATTTTATATTCAATTTCATTTTAGACTGCTGATAAGAACTAATAAAAAATGTCTTTGAAAATGTAATATTTTATATTTTATAATAGTTTGAGAATGCATGTTTATTAAAAAGGTTTTGCTCATATATTAGCATAGATTTTTTAAAGGCATAACAAAAATATAAAATGCAGCAGCTAATAATTAGGAAAGCATAAAATTCAATACGCTTGCTTGTGGAAGTCAAAAATATATCTTCAATAAATAAGCCATTACAGCTATTCAACGACAATCAATGCTGATCACTACATTATATTGGGGTTGTAAGTTTTCTCCACTTGGTTATACTACAAACTAAAGATACCAAGAAATCATATACCTGGTTGAATCCTTTGTTATTATTTCCACAAGTTTATTCAGTTCAATATATCCCAGTTGTTTTCCGGTTCCTTTGTTAGATTCCTGTTCTTTTGTTAGCTTCTCGTGCGCGAAATCCAAATGCTAATATTTTGTGATGATTTCTACAAAATATTGGATTTTGGATTTTGCGCACGATAAACTAACATAGGCTTGAGTTTAAATTCGCCCTGTACATTGGCTCCTGCCAAAAGCGTAAGACGATCGTTAGATCCTTTGCATTGTGATTGAGATGTTTCAGTTCTAGATTGGAAAGTTTTTGTAGGCATACGTTTCCATCAGAGACCAATTTCTTCGAAGCTCATTGTTTTCCGATCGTCATTATCACTCTCCTCAATTATCCTTTGCAATTCTTCACGAAACGTAAGTTTTTATTTGTCAGCATTAGCAGTTTCCCCAGTTATTTTAGTTTATGCAGTGCAGTTCGATTTTTAACTCGGAGTAACCATCATAAACTCTCAGTAAAGCTTTCACAATCCTCTTGAAATTTGAAAGACCAAACGATCTTTAAGAGTAGTCATATATGAACTTCCATAGTTTGCAGCTGAAATATAATCTGGTATATATAGAAGCTAATGACTTTAAATCACCTGCCTTATTCTCCAATAATGCAGAGCACATACACTTACGGGACTAATGCTGTGCGTTGTGGGAATTGTTACTACTCAGACCGATTTTCCTAGATAAAGGATTACACCGAGTATATAATTTCTTCGTATCTTTAACTTAAAGTATATCGGTGACCTGGATAATTTCGTCTTTCATTATCCATTTCTCATTTCTAAACTGATTCAGTATTACTGTTTAATTCGATTCTGTCACTGGTTGGTTCGTTTAAGAGCCAGTCCAAGTTTTCTTTTTATACTTTAATTTATTGTGAATAAATGAGAAAAATCCATTACACTACCGTGACAACATTATCTCATTATCCTGAGTAGAAATATATAATCACAATACTCCCACCATATACCACACTCTTAAAAATGTGCCTCCACATAAAATACCACGTTATGTGACATTTTAAATTCCCACCAAACCACCCCATTATTCAATAAAGAAACATTTTTAGATCAACAGATGCCTTCTGGAAGCACTCAGATGATAAAAAATATATTCCACACAATTGAAACCACAGAGGTGTGTCCAATATAGAAATGTTGCAGAATAATTTCCTTCATGAATTACACCGCGTCCGGGACGAAACCTTTCTATAACCAGTTTAAAATACACTAAGTACTTTGCCCGTAAATTACCCACTCTTCCACTCCTTTTATACAGTAACAACAATGATATTCATAACAATTCGTTTTGTTTGTAATCATGGAAAGAAAACTTTTAGAATTTATTCATGCTGCAATGTTTGTTTGTTCTTTGTGACATAATAAATGACACCATCACTGTTAGGTCTTCCTGCAGGATATTATCATCAACTTCACCAGCTATTGCTTTACAATAATTTTACATCATCAGCAATCAACTGAATATGCACTAGTAAATCGTTCCCTATGTCAATGATATACAAATTAAAGACTATTTCCCCTGGTACCCTTAGTTAATTTACTTGTCTCCGTCATTCTGCAAGATTCTATTCCACCATATGCTACTCTACAATGTCTGTACGAGATATAAATTTCTTCCATTCATGCCTCCAATTTCATATCCATTTACCTTTGTTCTAGTTTTTTTTTTAAATCGTTTAGAATTCTTTGAAATGCCTTGGCAAAGTCGAGCAGTATCATGGTGTAGCCATTACCTGAATCCAACTTCGCTGTCACTTTATTATAATATATGAATAAATAAGATCCTTTGCAAAGCCATCTTGCCCGCTGTGAAGTATTGCATTATTATCCACCCACTGTTGTATTTTAATTTTCACCAACTTTTCAAATACTTGATCAATTGCTACCAATATATTAATTGGTCTGTAGTTTGCTAACACTGTCTTGAAGCCAAATTTATGCAACGGTACTATCTTACCCTGTTTACACTCCATTGAAACATAACGAGATATGAGCCTTAGATTGAATCCCTTCGCAATGAGCAATGCCAATTCTTTTGCATATTCACGAAATACCCGAGGTGGTATGTCTTCTAGTCCCACTGCTGTGTTCACATTCATATTTTTAATAAGCTGAACACCTACTGATAATCGACCTCAGTGCTAAATATGCTACAGACACATAAGCGTTTTTGTTTCTGTTGTATTTAAAGCCTAGAGAGGATCCTACCTTAAGGAATTTCGCTGTTGTCTTGAAGGACAGAACCGGAGCTGTTCCTTTCCATGGCGGAGTATTGTTGTAGTGATCAGTCATTCTCTTTGCCAGCATCTGCAATTTAATACTGCTCTGGAAGCATACGATCACTTATTTGAGGAATTTCTAATTAAATTGTGTTCGATTTATTTACAACTTAGTAGTGAGATAAATGAAAGGGACGTTCATAATCTTATATTTATTGCCATAATTGAGCTTATTCTTTTTATTGGTGATATTAAAGGTTGCGATACTCTATGGGTTAATGCTATAAGGAATGAATGTACAGGGCATACAGAAAATGTGCAAAGAAACATTTCAGTATCGAATATGTCCACCTGATCTTCGAAGCAGGTTTCTCAATGTTTTACCATGCTTAACACCAAGTGATTCCGCAGTTCTTGAAGCAAACTGGCCCACACCTCCTTTACAGGTACAATGATTGGTTTGTTTTCAAGAGGGATATTTCAAGCAATAATCTGTTGCGTCCCAAAAGTGTTCTATGATGCTGTGGTCCGGGTTGAATGCCGGCCACTCGATTGGATTAACACCCTCGGATTCCAGAAGTATCTCCACAACACATCGTGTACGATGTGTTGTAGCATTGTCATATTGTCATTCATAAAAATGATTTCTTCGCTAACAGCTCAACGGTACAATCGAACATCACGTCGAAGATATTCGGTGCAATATCGTTCACTAGCCATAGTCCCTTTTCCAGCGTGTGTAGCTCGGCCATCTATTAAGCATAAGCCTACCCACACAATGACCCCTACAATACCACATCTCTCCCTTTCTAGAACATTCTCGCGATGGTAACCAATATCAATTACACACGAGATCAAGTGTCGTGCAGAATCGAGGGAAAGACTATAAAACGATTCTCATCTGTAAAGAGTCCATTAGCCCATTGGTTTCTTGTCCAGTTGAAATAAACTCAACACTACTGTAAACGTGCTCTACCATGAGCTGTTGATAAAGGGGAACAGACTACAATCTTTCGGGCATATATGCGTACCTGTCACAGATACCTTGCCACAGTTGGTCAAGATATCTTTGCATTTGTGTTGAATGGAGGAGAATTACAAGCTGATCTGCCATGACACGTCGATTATATCTTGCTGTAAATACGAAACATCTGTCTTCCATGCCACTGGTTTCAAGTTAAAGCAATGTTTGTTCGTTAACTTCACATGTTTAACTGATGACTTGGCTACTTGTATATAGAGAATAATGACTTCACATCAATTAGCTTGTTATTCTATAATACATATTATGCACATATAACATAATGCACACAGACGTGAAGATAGCCAACCTGATATGCTGTTCTTCTTTTGAAAATAATCATTTTCTCTTTTGAGCAATCTGGTGAAGGAAGTGTTACATATATCCAAGGTGAACATTGATTATTCCAGTATATGGGTAGCCATCCTACATACACATACATATATAAACGTGGGGGGTCTGAAACGTTCTCGGCTCAGACCATAAATGGGGACACCATCGGCATGATTTCTTTCTAAGTTAGGACATCTGTCATAAGCCTCCATGTTAAATTTCATAGTTTATTTTATAGAGCAAAAGTGTTGTCTGTAGCTATGAAATGGATAAAATTGTGCGGTTATAAAATTCTTTGTAAAAGAAGGTTGAACGCAAAAGCGTTTAAAACGAAGGAGAAAAACATTTCACCTTCGTTTTAAACGTGAGCCTTGAAGATGATCCAAGTGAAGGACGTCCACAAAGTGCAAGAACACCACAAATCATTTATCAAGTGCACGGTATGGTATTGGATAAAATTGCTGAGACTATAAGCATTTCAAAAGAACGTGTAGGATATATTTTTCATGAAGAATAGAATATGAAAAGCTTTGCGCTAGATAGCTGCTGCGCTTACCCACAACAGATTAAAAACGCACTCGCATGAAAATCACTGAAAAGAGCTTGGAGAGTTATAACAAAAACAAAAATGAATTTGAGCGTCAAAGTTATTACTATGGATGTGATTTGAATTCTCCATCACACACCAGAATTCAAACAGCTGTCAAAACAGTGGACAGAACCAGGTAGTATAGCCGATACCATGGCATTGTTCAAGGAAGATAAGGACAGGGTATGGGTGATTTGGGATGCTAAAGGCCTTTTGTTGATTATCTTGAAAAGGGTAAAACAATAACTGGGGAATATTATTATGATCGTTAACCGGCGAAGACCAAAAAATTCGTGACCAAAAAAAGATCAGGTGGACATATTCGATACCGAAATGTTTCTTTGCACATTTTCTCTAAGCCTTATACATTCATTCCTTATGGCATTTGCCCATAGAGTATCGTAACCTATGAAATACCTCTTTACGGGCATTTCAATTACAGGTGAGTTTGATCTTGACAGGGTTTTTCCGCCAAGAATCTCGGGTATATTTTACAAAATTCGCAAACTAGCTTGAAGAAATATTCACAATTAGTAAACAGGATATACACCGAGCTTTTAGTCTGCGTTCGCTATAATCCAAACAACAACAAAATTGGCCCGTATACTACGTCATCATATATTATCAGTGATTTAAAAAATCCTTTTCGTCATCTGTTAAAAAAATCATCTTCGCCTAACCATTAATCATTTAGATCTGTCTTGAGACTCATCCTGCAATCTGGAAAGCGTGCGTTCAAAAAATTATTATACAAATGTTGTAAAGATTTAAAATACTTACATTAAAACAAAAATAGTTTACGTTTTGAACCTCAAAAATACCGAAGGATTTTTCTCTTTTGGACTCATAATGATGAGGATACATTCTTTTGCACATAATTTCCAATCTCAGTTTCAGAAATTTAATATGCCAATCATGCCAAAAAACATGGATAAAAACATGGATAATGCTAAAATAACGCACGCATATAAGAGGAGTTGGAAACAAAATTCATGCATAAGAGGTAGAATTTTTTTAAACAAAGTAGCCTCAGCAAAAGCATTGTCTTGAGTCAAAATGCTTTAAGAGGACTGAATGTGATTCGTAACTTATTAAGGAACTCGTTAGTCAGCTTTTATGGTTGGTTCTGTTCATTGATCATTTTCACATTTCCATGCTTTACCTGGATAAGAGTCGCTGAGGCCTGGAAGACAGAATATCATGATTGTTAATGCGTATTGTGCGGCAGTTTTCATCTGAAATCAAGTTATCCAACACTACGATTGGATAACTCGATTTCAGAAAAGTTCTCATAAAGGTTCATCGGTATTAGATGGGATTCAAACCCAGGTTCATACCTTATACCGACTAAGCTATGAAATATCGGCTTTACTAATTAATGGAGGTCAACTGACGAGCACATCTGATGCACACGCTTTTTACGCTTTTTTAAAGTCTGGTATTTTTGAATGGAGATCAGGGCTGGATTAACCATTAAGCAAAATATGCACGTGCTTAGAGCATCATGGAAAGGGGGCACCACAGAATTTCTGCTTTAGTTAGATGACGAATTTAATTTAAAATAACTTTTAATTAGTCTTTCATTGTTTTTACATTTTCTTCCTGTTACTAAATTTGTTTCAATAAATAATGACGGGTAGAAGGCCTAATAAAACACTATCCACGTGCATGACGGTTAGTTTACACCGTATTATCGCTCACAAAGCTTTTTGGCACTACCATTGAGTCAAATGAGATAATTTTTTATAATTAACGTAACAATTTTATTTTTTATTTTCCTGTCTATTTTAGATCTTGTTTTAATAAATTATGTCTTATAAAAGGTTCCAGAAGCAAATATAAAACAAATCACGTGTTTTATATTTGCCAAGGTGTCACATCGTTTCTGAGACAAACAATGGTTGTCTCACAACGCGCCTCCGGTAAAAGGCCTACCTGTTGCAGAAGTGCGACTATGGTAAAATAAGAGTCAATTAAAGCACGAAATCACAAGATTCAGCTGTAAGCCGAAAATTAAATTGTTCGCATGATTTTGCCTGCGATATATGTAACTGTGTTGATTTCCTCCTAATATTCAACAAATTAATCTTTTTATTTCTGTACTTAACAGATTACCAGAACCAAGATGAAACGTGTTCAGTTAAGTGGTGCACAAAAGCGAAAACTATCAAAAAAGAAAGATGAGAAGACTTTGGAATTAGATTCCAAGACTGCAAAGCTAACTGATTTCTTCACACAAGTACTAAAACATTATATACCAATTCCTGATCAGAGCCAATCTCCGTCATCAAAAGTGGAAACAAATACCATTTTGATCACTTTAAAATCAAAATATGATGATGTTTGAATCATCAAGGTGGCACAAGCAGGTTCATCTAGCACTTCTCACTACTGACCTCACATTGTCTGCAAAATCTCTTGATATCTCTACTTAAATGTTGATGCAAGTTGCTTTACAAAACATTCTGAGGTTGAAATAATTGTTGAAAATGAAAGTTTAGTGGGCCATGGTGATGGTGGTGAAATGATTCAGTCTGCAAAAGATGAAGTAAATATAACAAAAGATCAAGGGTTGTGGCTTGATTTCTCTACTGATGATGTGGGTTATTGGACTGCTTGTGGACCCAGTAAATGTCAACACCACAACGGGCCATTTGAAAACGCTTACCGACATTTCAATAGTGGCAGACCAGTACGATACTGTTCGCAGAAACTTTTTGTTGGGACAAAAGCCAATGGTGAGGAATACAAGAGAGACAGGTTATTATATTCACCATCAACGAGATCAGTTTATTGTTTTTTTTTGTAAACTGATTGCTCCTAAAAAATTCTCACATTTTGTTACAAGAGAAGGGTTCAGTGACTTCCAAAATACTATTCTAATTGATCAATATGAAAAAAGCACTACTCACCGTGAGTCTATGCCAGTGGTTCTCAAAGGGTGCGCCCTAGAAGATTTCTGGGTGCGCCCTGTTTTATTCCAGAGAAATATGTGTCCAGATATAAAAATAAATATAGTTACTTTATTATACCTTTTCATTACGGATATACCGCTATTTTTGTCAACACATCTTTATTATGTTAATAACAGCGGTTTTTCTTGAAAAGAGAACAAGAATATGATTTATTCTTGTTGTATATAATACTTATTTTACAAATGTTGGAAGTGAATGTTATGTGCATACTACTTATTTTCAGATAAATACACCCAAATGGATTTTTCAAAAAGAAGCGTGATATTGAAGAATCAGATTATGGAAGTGAGCGAAAGTGCAAGTAAGTAAGCAAAATCGAGGCCTATTCGCAAATACAATGAAAGTTATTTAAGCTTTGGTTTCACTTGGACCAGAAGTGAAGATCATCCTTTGCCGCTATGTTTAGTATGTGGATGTAAAATTGCAAATGAATCATTTTTTCCTAGTAAATTGAGTAAACATTTTAAAACTATACACTCTAATTTACAAGATAAATCTGTAAATTTTTTCAAGAGATTGTCTGAACAGCAAAGAAAAGCGGCAAATTCTTTTGAAAGTATAATGACTGTTTCTGATAATTTATGCAAGTGTTACCTACCAATGGAAACATTTCCAAATTACCTTGAACAGCTTTTCTTTTCCAAATCTGTAGTTTTTTCTGAAGCGCTTTCATTTTGTCAGTTGATGTGAGAATATTTTCTTCTTTCCCTTGCATGCTAGTATTCAAAATATTGAGCTGCTGAAATATATCGGCCAAATACTGTAAGCTGGCAATCCAAAATTCGCACCGAAGGAGGTTACAAAAATGTAATTGTTTCATCTCTTTAAAAAACACAAGAAGTTCTTGTCGTAGCTCGTGTACACGGGTAAGTACTTTCCCCCTTGACAGCCACCTCACCTCAGTGTGTAAAAGCAGCCGTCTGTGTTGTGAATCCAGATCGATACAAAGCTTTTCGAATAAACGCGATTTGACAGGTCTTGTTTTAATAAAGTTTACCATCTGAACAATTCGATCTAAAACTTCTCTTAATTTTTCTCCCAATGTTTTTGCATTCAAGGCCTCCCTATGAAGAAAGCAGTGGGTTACGATAACATTCTCATTTTGTTTTTTCACAAAATATGTAAGGCCCTTAACACAGCCTACCATGGAAGGGGCTCCATCTGTACAAATGTCTACACACGACTTCCATGTTTACTGCCATTTATCAAGATAGCTATTGAAAATGTTAAAAACATCCTCACCTTTTGTAGACACACTTAATTCTTTGCAAAAAAAGAAAATGATTTACTATTTTATCTTCATTAATAAAACGCACGAATGCTAAGAGTTGCGCCTTGTTCGTAATGTCTGTTGACTCATCAACTTGCAATGCAAAATTTGAATACTGAAATTTATTACTGCATACATTTTTCTCGATATCAGAAGACATTTCAATAATACGCCTGTGAAGTGCATCGTTGGACAGGGGAATCTTGCTTATTTTCATTGCTGCTTCATTTCCTAGCATTGTCATGACCATTTTTTTGCATGCAGGCAAAATAAGTGACTCACCTAAAGTATAATCTTTCATATTTTTTGTTATCAGTTCTGAGACTTGATAAGAAGCGATTTGAGCTTTATCAGAAACAGTAATTATACTTTTAAAAGAATTTGCAGCTTTTGTTTGCTGTTCAGACAATCTCTTGAAAAAATTTACAGATTTATCTTGTAAATTAGAGTGTATAGTTTTAAAATGTTTACTCAATTTACTAGGAAACAGTGATTCATTTGCCATTTTACATCCACATACTAAACATAGCGCCAAAGGATGATCTTCACTTCCGATCCAAGTGAAACCAAAGCTTAAATAACTTTCATTATATTTGCGAGTAGGCCGCGATTTTGCTTTCTTACTTGCACTTTCTTTTGCTCACTTCCAGAATCTGATTCTTCAATATCACGCTTCTTTTTGAAAAATCCATTTGGGTGTATTTATCTGAAAATAAGTAGTATGCATATAACATCCACTTCCAACACTTTTAAAATACGTATTATATACAACAAGAATAAATCATATTCTTGTTCTCTTTGCAAGAAAAACCGCTGTTATTAACATAATAAAGATGTGTTGACAAAAATAGCGGTATATCCGTAATGAAAAGGTATAATAAAGTAACTATATTTATTTTTATATCTGGACACATATTTCTCTGGAATAAAACAGGGCGCACCCAGAAATCTTCTAGGGCGCACCCTTTGAGAACCACTGGCATAGACTCACAGTGAGTAGTGCTTTTTTCATATTGATCAATTAGAATAGTATTTTGGAAGTCACTGAACCCTTCTCTTGTAACAAAATGTGAGAATTTTTTAGGAGCAATCAGTTTACAAAAAAAAACAATAAACTGATCTCGTTGATGGTGAATATAATAACCTGTCTCTCTTGTATTCCTCACCATTGGCTTTTGTCCCAACAAAAAGTTTCTGCGAACAGTATCGTACTGGTCTGCCACTATTGAAATGTCGGTAAGCGTTTTCAAATGGCTCGTTGTGGTGTTGACATTTACTGGGTCCACAAGCAGTCCAATAACCCACATCATCAGTAGAGAAATCAAGCCACAACCCTGGATCTTTTGTTATATTTACTTCATCTTTTGCAGACTGAATCATTTCACAACCATCACCATGGCCCACAAAACTTTCATTTTCAACAATTATTTCAACCTCAGAATGTTTTGTAAAGCAACTTGCATCAACATTTGCAGTAGAGATATCAAGAGAATTTGCAGACAAAGTGAGGTTAGTAATGAGACGTGCTAGATGAACCTGCTTGTGCCACCTTGATGATTCAAACATCATCATATTTTGATTTTAAAGTGATCAAAGTGGTATTTGTTTCCACTTCTGATGACGGAGATTGGCTCTGATCAGGAATTGGTATATAATGTTTTAGTACTTGTGGGAAGAAATCAGTCAGCTTTGCAGTCTTGGAATCGAATTCCAAAATCTTCTCTTTTTCTTTTTTGATAGTTTTCGCTTTTGTGCACCACTTAACTGAACACGTTTCATCTTGGTTCTGGTAATCTGTTAAATACAGAAATAAAAAGATTATTTTGTTAAATATTAGGTGGAAATCAACACAGTTACACATATCACAGGCATAATCACGGGAACAATTTAATTTTCGGCTTACAGTTGAATCTTGTGATTTCGTGCTTTAATTGACTCTTATTTTACCTTAGTCGCACTTCTGCAACAGGTAGGCGTTTTACCGGAGGCGCGTTTCTTAGACAACCACGTGATTTCTTTTATATTTGCTTCTGGAGCCTTTTATAAGACATAATTTATTAAAACAAGATCTAAAACAGACAGGAAAAAAAATGGTTACGTTAATTATAAAAAATTACCTCATTTGACTCAATGGTAGTGCCAGAAAGCGTCGTGAGCGATAATACGGTGTAAACTAACCGTCATGCACGTGGTTAGTGTTTTATTAGGCCTTCTACACGTCATTATTTATTGAAACAAAGTAAGTAAGATAAAAACAATGAAAAACTAATTAAAAGTTAATTTAAATTAAATTCGTCATGTAACTAAAGCAGAAATTCTGTGGTGCCCCTTTCCATGATGCTCTAAGCACGTGCTTATTTTGCTTAATGGTTAATCCAGCCCTGATCTCCATTCAAAAATACCAGACTTTAAAAAAGCGTAAAAAGCGTGTGCATCAGGTGTGCTCGTCAATTAACCTCCATTAATTAGTAAAGCAGATTTTTCATAGCTTATTCGGTATGAGCTATGAACCTGGGTTTGAATCCCATCTAATACCGATGAACCTTTATGAGAACTTTTCTGAAATCGAGTTATCCAATCGTAGTGTTGGATAACTTGATTTCAGATGAAACTGCCGGACAATACGCATTAACAATCATGATATTTTGTCTTCCAGGCCTCAGCGACTCTCTTCCAGGTAAAGCATGGAAATGTGAAAAAGATCAATGAACAGAACCAACCATAAAAGCTGACTAACGAGTTCCTTAATAAGTTACGAATCACATTCAGTCCTCTTAGAGCATTTTGACTCAAGACAATGCTTTTGCTGAGGCTACTTTTTTAAAAAAAAATTCTACCTCTTATGCAGGAATCCCCTTATTTGCATGTGTTATTTTAGCATATTAACCATGTTTTTTGGCATGATTGGCATGTTAAATTTCTGAAACTGAGATTGGAAATTATGAGCAAAAGAATGTACGGTATCATCATCATTACGAGTCTAAAAAAGAAAACTCCTTCGGTAAATACTTGTGAGGTTCAAAACGTAAACTATTTTTGTTTTAATGTAAGTATTTTAAACCATTGCAACATTATAATAATTACTTTGAACTCACGCTTTCCAGATTGCAGGATGAATCTCAAGACAGATCCAAATGATTAATGGTTAGGCGAAGATGTTTTTTTTAACAGATGACGAAAAGGATTTTTTTAATCACTGATAATATATGATGACGTAGTATAAGGGCAAATTTTGTTGTTGTTTGGATTATAGCGAACGCAGACTAAGAGCTCAGTGTATATCATGTTTACTAATTGTGAATATTCCTTCAGGCTAGTTTGCGAATTTTGTAAAATATACCCGAGATTCTTGGCGGAAAAACCCTGTCAAGGTCCAACTCTCCTGCAATTGAAATGCCCGTAAAGAGGTTATTTGCTTCCTAAATGGGATTCAAACCCAGGTCTTCCTAACCAAAGGGCATTGTCGATACTGATTTCGACATGGACTGCAATCTTCATGTGTGCGTGATAGTAATTATATTCCACCCAATGAAAGATCCAATGAACGCCGTTTCAATTATAGGCAGTTTACATTTGAACTTTCTAAACGATTGGTCATGCTTATTTATAACTATGATCCAGGAATGACAATTCTATGAACTGTTGTTTGGAAAGAAAGAAATAATTAGTTTGTAAACAGTTTTATGGTTAAGAGGAAAGACAACATGGCAATAAAGCGAACGAAGGAAGAAATCCAACATTAAGAATGGAGAAAACACTGGTTGTAGAGGCAGTAATTAACAAAGGGGAATAAAAGATATGCACAAGCAATTGAAAGAAGAGTTTCGATTGTTTACTAAAATTACTGGAAAAAAATAAGATACAATTGATGAGGAAGATAAAGTGAAGCTCAAGAAATTTTTTAGATAAGCAGCAAGTTAATGGAAGAGGAATGTATGATTTGTTGTAATCAAAAATTAAACGATTGTGAGCGTAATTTTGATTTAAATAATTAGTGTCTTATGGTCATGGGATTCAAGTTTTAAATAACTTGCAGGAAGAAGTAATGCAGTGTTTCCCATCCACTATTTCGTTGACGTTTGTAAAGGATTGTATACAATATCTTGCAATTCATCTTTCACGATAGCCGCCCCGTGCGTGTGTGCAGGTTGTACCAGTATAAAGGCGCCTGATCAGGAGGACGCCATTTCATTGAAAATTTCATTTTTATTTGCAAACTCTATTTTATTGAGGCGCTGATATATAACTTTGAACAAAGGCGACTTTTAATCTCCTGGGCAGCCTTTGTCTTTCACTGTTTCTTATCTTGCATAGCGTGTAAAATTAGCAACAATTTTTTATAGGTGCCTGTGCGCATCAGTGATAGCATCAGTAACCTCCTTACTTATTAATTAAAAATAAAATTATTAAAATTTTTATTTTCAAAATAAATCAGTTTGCGGCTCAGCCACTAATTGCTATGGGGGAAGACTGGTTGCCTGACACTTTTCAAAAAAAAAATGCTAATCATGGCAGGGCTCGATCATCCTGTTCTCTTTCGAAGTGAAAAGCTTTCGAGGATTTATTTATTTATTTAAAGAACTACTCATATATTTATTTTAAACATATAAATGTGTTCATCACAAAACTTAACCTATTCCTGCAATGTAATTACCTATCCTCACTGCTCCGTGCCCAAAATCCTGTTAACAGAAAATCCAGTAGTCGGGAAAACTGAAGTGAAGGATGATGTGGGACTAAGAGAAGCACAAGACATGTCAGGTAAAAAAGAAGGAAAATTATAATATTCCACTCGGAATAGAACGATCAACGGAATTAAAAGACAATTAATTCCGTTACTAATTAAAAGACAATCTGTGTATGACACACGTCTTAGATGATTTAATCATGAAATGTTTGTGGTTCATTATGGCAAAAGGTCGCCATGTTAAAAGTAGATTTTGTTTTAATCTATTTGTTGTTATTTCATGAGAAAATTGATTAATCTTTTCATATGCTCTCGTATTATAATTCAGCTTTTTTGGATTTTCTAAATAAGTCCTTGAGGGTATACCGTAATGAAGTATTTTTATCATGAGAATTTTTAGATTGATGGGTGGCTAGTTGATTGAGTAGTTAATTAAGAATAATGCGATCTCAGACAAAACGGGAATAACTAATCTCAAGGATCAATTTTTGGTGTCCTTCCTTTTAATAAGACGATTGAAGTTCTGAGTGATATGCAACTATGCCAATAATGCAATGATTAGAAGGATGGTTAAATATGAGGTAAGTAACCGTTTTCTCCATGAGGTGTCCATTTGTGTGATTGATGGATAATTACTGGACAAGGTGGACTAGGCAAAGCGATTGAGCAGCTTGATTTTTTTGTGGCTCCCACCCATAAAAGGCTTCTATAAACCTACTGACCTCCGTTCTGTCTGTGAGTTAAGAATTTTGTTATATATATTTTTATTTATTTTATTTAGTTTTGGCCAGGTCCGGAAACCCCACTCTAGCGACCCAACATGGCACTTTTTCAAGCCATTTCAGTCCTCCACTAAGCGGGCACTGGTTTCACACCAAACGAGGGAATCCATTTCCCGCTTGATAGATACCAGGTTGAAATGACTTACATGTAAGACGTTACCAAACACCGAATTCTGGGATAAGCAAGTGCTGACTCTACTACACACAGATTTTTTTATCATTTGGATTATTATATCCCAATATATATTCCTTAGTTTCGCGATAGAATGCAGTGCATCTAAAAAAAAAAAAGAATGAAAATATAGCTAAGGCTATAGGTGCAGTAAGTTGCTTTTTTAATTTCGTTAATGCACTACGTGCATTTTTTTCCAACTGTTATACAAGGAAAATAGTTACACTTTAAAAACTACAATGTTCGTGGAAGAAAAGCTAAATTCTCCGACCTGTAATGATAAACAAACTCATCCCAGAAGACGGATTGATTACCCAATTATCCGCATGGATTCTCCTTCTTGTGACATGCGCAGAAGTGTCGAAGCGTCTCGCATCTGTGATCGTGCAGTAATATTGCTCCAGAACATAAGTTACACATCTCGAAGCTATGTGCGATTTCCAAATTGATAAAAAAGTAATTAATAAAATAAAAATACAACTAAAAGAGTACTTCTCCCTTCGGAGAATGTAATCGTAAAGGTGATAGTGGATATATTATTTATGTTTTGATTCTAAGCGTTTCATGGAGATTACTAAATATTATTATGGAAAACACCTTTTAATTTCCATACCAAGGAAAAGCAACGGAAAGTTTATCTGTTACTTGTCGCATTCCCGAAATGTTGATCCTCAAATGCAATAAGTACTCAGTGTGGAATTAGTCTTTCGACACCGCAAGCTGCTGTATACTGAATGTCATACTATAATTAATAGGAGCGATCTAAGAGACCTGTGTTAAATTTTGAATGAAAAGTTTATTATATTGTAAAATATTTCATTCAGATTTAACAGGTACAAAAATTCCCGGAGAAAATGCTTGTGTATATAAGTATAAGTTGACAGAAGTTACAAGATAATCATTTAATTGTAAATTCTCCTATGTATTATATTATAATGTTAAATGTCCTTGTAAAACCGATAATGATTTGAATTTTAGTGAAAGTTATGTTAACATGAGAAAGTTAGATCTAAGTATACAACGAGATTATCCGCTTAAAGAAATCACCCCTGGCAGTCACGTTTGCGAGGTCCAAGTTGAACGCAAGGAGGAGAGAATGGTACCGAGTGCAAGAATTTTAAGTGCTGGCCGGAAAAGAGTGACGTAAGAGGGAGAACAGCTCAGCAAGGATATAAAGAGCTTGGCGATGCTAACTCGTGTTTTTTTTTTTTTTTTTTTTGTTCGGGATTCCTGTTCGAGTCGTTCCCAGAGACGTTGCGTGAGAGTCTTCGAAAAGAGCGATGTCCAGTGGCAGCCATGCGGCCAGATAGCGATCCAGTGCGGGCATAATCATCGGTACAGTGGAAAAGCTGGCACAAACCGATCAGAAGGTGGAACCACGTTGACCGAACCCGGAAGAGCAGCTTCGTCAACATCGGAAAAGGTGATTAGTGATCGTAATCGCTAGTTTGCCTATCTGAAGATGACTGACCGTAAGAGAGGGTAACAAGCATTGTGAATTTTTTGGAAGATCGAGAAAAAAGGCAAGAGAGATCCTGATGCTCGGTAATGTAGTAACGTTTCAATTCCTTTGTATGCAAGAAACAGTTAGTGTGCAATAATGTGTGGATATGCTCAGTGACTGGACGTACAAAACTGAACCAGGACTTTAGTATTTAATCAACTGGTAGATTGTCTTAGCTCTGAGTAAGAATTCATGTACAGTGTGATATTGAATTACTAAAATGTGTTATAGCCTGATAGTTCTTGAATCTAGAATAAGATAAATGCTTGTACAAGAATGTTAGTTGAATAAGATCAAGTCAGAAATTAAACTGGTAGTAGATATTGTCTCATATTGTTTATGACTAGGAGTATTTAGGTTACGTCTGGTTAATCATTTTCAATTTTGGAGGAGAGACTCAGTTTTGTTAAGTGATCTTATTATTTTTATATCGTATTAGAGTAATGAATAAACCTTTCTTTTTCTTACCTAACAAATTGCCTGATCTGTGAATTCAATGCATCACACATAAAAATAGAACCAGTGCGAGTTAACTTGTGGGGATAACTACGACTGCAGTAAGAGTAAATATATATAAAGTCTTTGTAATTGGGAATTTTAATTGCTTGATTATCGAATAGTGTGTCATTCTGAGTGTTAACTCCCTATGGCCTGTACACCACGCTTGTTTGCCCACCAAAATATGGTGCACAGCGAAAGGGATCCCTCTTCAAGGCCCCGCCAGATGTTATTTTTTCCCCCAACCAGAAACACTTTACCACTTAATGATGTACTGTCCTCACACCTCCCGAATATGGAACACGATTCAAACATTCATAAAACACAAACAACCCATTACAGAACACACATTATACGGGTTAAACGAAGGTAACGTTGTACTCGATTTGGACATACAGATGCGACAAAATTTACGGAAGGGAAACAGGACCAGACATACTCAAGAAAATAAACAACATATTAAAAGACACAATCACAGATACCATAAACAGAAACAAAATAACAAAACACCAATGGCGGCAAATAGGTCTCATCTCAGAATTCGAAGAACAACTGCAAATCATAGAAATAAAGGACCCACCATAAAAAGCGTATTGTAAACTTTTACATTAAACTGTATAGCCAATTGTACATTAATTGCTTTATGCTATAATTAGTTGTAGTTCTGTGCATAATATTTGTCAACTATAGAGGTTGTAGTTTAGTTTTATGTATCAAAAATGTCAATGACAGTTTATATAGTTGAAGAACTTGATGACATTTTACTGATCCGGTGGGTAACTCAAATCTCTGCCAAAATGTAACCCTCTCCTTCTATGTTAAAACAAACACTACATATGTAATATAGAGAGTTGCAATCTGAAAATGATAATAATGAAGCAATAAATCATGTAATGATATGCAAAACAAGTTTTAGTAAATTATATGTTAAGAATATTTATGATATGTAAAGTAACTACATGTGTATGTATAAATGTGGTATATGTAAATAGCACTCCCTATGGCCTATGTAGCTCAGTAGAAGTTACAGCCTAGGGAGATGGGGGAGGGGTGTAATAAATAACTTCCGAAACCCAACCAAGAGATGATATTCTTGGTTTCATCCTTTATCCAAGTGTGAGCAAACCGAGTTTGCGAGAGAAGTCACTTCATTACTGGGCTATTTGTATATAGAGGCTAATGACGCCACATCAGTTGCCTTACTATTCCATAATATAACGCATATATCCTGTACATGGAACTTGAAATACAATATTTAGAGTGCTTTTATTCATCTCTGGTCATAACGATGTATCCACCTATGATAGTTTATAATTTCAAATAATTTCAAAAAACTTGAAAACTACAAGTATGTCTATGCATATATATATACTCTATATATAAATCCTCCACTGGGTTTAAGCCTATAAAACACATTGTTTAGTACTTATTCTTGCCAACAGTCATATGACGTTGAATACACCCGCTGTCAAATCAGAGACACTTTCCGAATTCTTTACCCTACAATAAAAGAATACACACACTATTCTCCCACCAACGCTTCACGGTTAGACCGGATTTACGTTAGCGAACATCTAAAATCCACTGTAAGGGAAGTTTGTCACATAGCACTAAGCTTTAGTGACCATCATCTGGTCAAGGCTAAACTCTCCCTTGAGACTCACGACAGCCACACATACACGAACAGAAATTACCCGCTGTGGAAATTAAACAATAGCATCCTCCACACAGACAAATTTACTACAGACATAAAACAAATATTAGACAGCATAACTGACATTAAACATCCAGTGGATGCTTGGAACAAGTTTAAAGCACAAGTCAAAAAAGCGGCTATAAACATAGGGAAACACAAAAAATACAACACAAACAAAGAAAAATTAAACATAATAAAAGAACTCACAAAAAAATACAACACAGATAGATCCCTTCTACAAAACAAAACTGATATTAACGCCCTGAAAGCCAAATTGAGACAAATCGAAATTAAAGAGGCTGAAGGGGCATGGATTCGGGCGAAGACCAAAACTATGGAACAAGATGAAGGTAAAACTAAAGCTGGGTTTCTGTTTGAAGACTTAAGAAAGCAAAAAACCACCTTTCGTAAAATCAAACACGAGGGGACAGAGGTCGAGGGAGACGCAAATCTCCTCCGCCACTTCCACTCGGAGTATACAAAGATCTTCGCCCGAAAAGACAGTTACACAACAGAGACACAAAAACTACTAAAAAACTTCCCCACACTCAAGGAGACAGAAGCAGAACAAATAGACTCACCAATCACACCAACAGAATGCAAAAACACCATTAAAGCCCTTCCATTACACAAATCACCAGGACCGGATGGCCTCACTTCGGAATTCTATAAAGCGTACTACCCACTTTTTGAGACACTATTTGTGAACATGCTTTACGAAATACAAAAATCGGAAAGCATCCCAGACTATTTCAACCTTGGATACATAACACTTGTACCCAAAAAGAAAGACAACACAAACAATGGAAACACACAATGGCGAGGCATAACACTTCTCAATACAGACTTTAAAATCATGTCAAAAATATTGTCACACAGAATACAAACACACATTCATAAATTAATATCGCCATCCCAAACCTGCGGTATAAAAAGCAGGAAAATATCAGACAACATCCTACTGGCTCGTTGTGTATATGAGCATTATCAGACTACACAGCAGCCTTGTCTGATGATAAGTCTTGATATTGAAAAGGCCTTCGATTCAGTTAGCCACCACTATCTGAACGAAGTCCTTGTAGCTGCAGGCTTTGGGAAGACATTCCAAAACATAATATCTAACATATACAACACAGCACAGTCACGCCTCATAATTAACAATAAACTGTCAGCACCTGTTAAAATTGACTGTTCAGTCAGACAGGGAGACAGTTTATCTATGATTCTTTTCGCTCTTGCCTTAGAACCGGTGATACGCGCAATCTCAGAACATCCCGGCATAGCGGGTACTCACATAGGAGGTGAAGGACAAACAAAAGTGCTCGCCTATGCCGATGATGTAACATTAACGTTAACAACAGCCGAGTCCTTCGAGCTGGCTCTCGATATATTCCACACATTTCACAAAGCTTCAGGTCTAAAGTTAAATCTAAACAAATGTCATGCGTTGTTCGTCGGCAGGTGGGCAAATAAGCCAACCTTGCCGAACGAAATAAAAATCAACGAATATCTCCCACTCCTGGGAATCACAGTAGGAAACCAACAACAACAAAACGCACTATGGGAACTAGCCCTTAAAAAAATAATAGAGAAAATATCACAAATGAAAACCAGACAACTTTCGGTTAGGTCGAGAGCAAAAATATGCAACCAATACCTATTATCAAAGGTATGGTATCTGGTGGAAAACATTAATTATAACGGGAGACAAGTAGGAAAAATACACCGAGAGTGTGCAAAATTTATTTGGGGTTCAAAATACGAACCCCTAAGAAGGACCACAATTTTCCATGACGTTGAAGCCGGAGGACTTGGCCTGATCAACGTACACCTGAAAACTCTAAGTGCAAGAGCAAAGCTCATAGAGAGAGCGTACTCCGAAAGAAAAGCATGGAGCACATACATCATACATTATACACAAAGAATAATGCCAGACAAAATAATCTGTACCCTTCCCCAGTCGCATGGCAAAATACCCAAAATGTTCTATGAGATTGCGGAAGGATATAGGTTCATTAACAATTACATAACAATAAATGAATTCCTAAACATGAAACCCAAAACAGTGCAAATCAATCTCACGCGAGCCGTAATACCACCCCCTCAGCACCGTGAGATTGAAAGAGGACAAATAAAACAATCCCCAGTACTAAAAAAAGTATTCACACTACCCATTAACCCTAAACTTAAAACATTCTTTTACAAAGTACATCACGCCTGTTTACCCACAAAACTATGGTGCATAGGGAAAGGCATTCCACTGCACCATCCAGCCAAATGTCATTTTTGTCCCCAACCAGAAACACTATACCACATAATGCTCTACTGCCCTCATACGTCTAAAATATGGAACACTGTACAGCCTCATACACACTACAAACTACCCGTCACAGAACACACACTTTTCTGGCTAAACGATGGACACATTAAAAACACCACAGCAATAATCATCATTTCAGCGATGTATGCTATCTGGACCTGTAGATGCGATAAAGTTTATGGCAGAGAAGCAGGCCCAGATATAATTACAAAGCTGAACAACTACCTAAAACAAATCATTACAGACACTATACACAGAAAAAAGATTACAAGAAACCAATGGCGCAGAACAGGTCTCATAACAGAAGATGTGGATGAACAAGTAATTATACAAGAAATAAAAGACCCACCGTAAAACAACAAATCAAGCCCATCCCATATATACGCATACATACAAGAGATAATGATGTAGCAACAACCCAACTAATAAAAATACAGCCAAAAATACATGAAAGAAACTATATGTATAACAGGTAGAGAATATATATTATATGTATAGTAGTAACAGGTATATATGTATGTGTGTGTAAATATGTTTATATGTATATACATATATAAATATAGTATACAAAAGATATGTTATATTAAAAGAAAAAAATACTGCTCAGCTTATGTTAAAAGGACTTTAGGAAGAAACAGACACTGAGCAGATTATGATGTTAAAAAATATGGAAGAATAAATTGTTAAAATATACATATTGCTAAGATATATATATATATAAAAAAAAAAATGTAAATCAAAATGCCTAATAGAAAAAGCATTCTATGTACATGTGTATATATATTGTAAATAGTTGTATATATATTTATTTTGAATGTACTTAGACGCTTTGGTGTGAATAAAATATAATGATGTTGAATACACCGGTTCTCGTCTGATCACCGAAGTTAAGCAGCGTCGAGCTTGGTTAGTACGTGGGAGGGTGACCACCTGGGAATACCGAGTACCGTTGGCATAAGGTTTCTTTTTCCCCCGCTTCCTTATGAATTTAGGTAAATCATGATGTCATAATGTGTAATTTATTCTTAATTATTATTTAAGCTATAAAATAATATATTAGTAGTATAGCCTTTTGATAACGAAAGAAAATTATGTATACACTCACAAGCCAGAACATTATGATCACTTGCCTAGTAATGTGTTGGACCTCCTTCGGCGAGATAACTGCTTCCACCTGCCACGGAATCCTAGAATTCCACGAAAACTTGTAGGTGTTTCCCTTCAATGACTGTGAACGGACTTCAGTGAATGTGTAAAACAGTGATTTTTATTAAATGGACCTATTTCTAAAAAAAAAAAAAAAAAAAAAAAAAAAAAAGCTCAGTAGAAGTGGCATTTGCACCACATGGCGCTTGACTGCATGAATAAAGGATTTGGTGGTTCAAATCTAGTCGCCAACTAGAGAAAATTTTTCTAAGTTATTTTTGACCGGTTCCCGAGTTAGTCGATCTCTGGCACGGGCTGGTGGGTTTTTTCTCCCGGAAACTCGGGTTTTTCGTCCCGTAAACTCAAGAAAATCGACCGTCGAACCCACACTATTTTCAGACATTAAAAATATTGTGTTGGGGTTAGGGACCAAGAGATGGCAGCACTAGCTTGCCACCTTCTTCACTGCGTACCGATGAATCAGTGATAGCCTTGGGCAAGATATTTCTCTGATTGGCTACCAGTGGAGATTGAACTGCCCCTCAGTCTCCAAAAGTTAGATAGGGTAAACGGCCCGCCTACTCCCTATACGAGAACAAATAGGCGTTAGCTGATTTTTTTTTTTTTTAGACATCCTGACACAGAAGATTCTTCTGTCTAAGAATTTGGATGGCACAGCTTCAACAAACAAATTTTTCAATATTCTGACAAGGAGTTAATTCCAGATTTTTATCAAAGAAATTTGGCTCTAGCCGTGGGCAAATTTCTTTGTGTACTAAGTTTTGCACACGTGAGCAATTTAAATAGTGGCCACAGAGCAGAAAGGGTGAAAGAAAACGTGAGCAATATCAAGTAATAGGATTCACTAAACATAACAATCATTAGCTTTAACAATAACAAATTAAAAAGACACACACAAGGTAAGAATTTAAAGCTAAAGTAAAGAAATTTAACAATGGTACAGCCGACAGGATTTGATTTACTCGATTAATCAGAGTGTGGTAAATCAAAGTGAGTACGTTTTGGGTTAAGATTGGCAATTTAGGTACAAGGAGTTTTGATAACAGAAATTGTGTAAGAGGGAAAAATATAATGTGAACTTATATACAAGTATGGCTCAACCATCAAGTTCTGGAATGGATGATAGCGAATTCTTTCGGACCATTAATACATAGCAAGTCTTCCCGCAATTTTCTGAAGAGGAAGCCAACGACGTTTTAGCTTTCTTTAGCCATGTCGAAGAGTTAAGGAAGGTGGAAGGTGGACTGATTTTCAGCTCCTCATCTTACTGCATAGTAAACTTGTGGGGAAGGCAAAGAATTTCCTATATTCCTCCCCTATCTTGAAAGAAACTCTAGATTATTCTAAATTTAAGGAAGTGCTAATTTCCCAGTTTTCAAGATTGCGAAGTTTAGGGCAAAATTTATGGAAATTCCCGAGACGTACGTAAAAAAAACAGAGAAACCGTAACAGAATTCTATAATAGGTTGTTGACCCTTACTAACACCCTGAGCGTCTCAAACGAGGATAAGCCCCACCTAGACGGCGGTTTTTCATCAATTCAGGCTGGGAGTGAAGCAAGAGTTGAAGGAGACCACGTATAAAAAAATCACAAACCTTGAGGAATGTTTCATCACTGTAAAGGAGAAGGAACAAATGCTCAGAGACATTCGTCTTGCATCTACTTCCAGCTACATTAACGTAATTAAGGGAGCGAATAGTTCCACCTGCGAGAACAAAGCTGAGGAGGAACATAGCTCATATAAAGGGAAGACTATAGATCATAGGGATTATGAAGAAGAGAGATCACTCAACATCAATCAAGTGACTAACAATTAGACCAACACCACAAGAGAAAAGGGGCTAGCTAACATGGAAGAAGTGCGTTCAATTATCAAACAAGAAGTTGAACGACTACAACAGCCCATGATGGATCGTCTTGATGCTGTACTGAAACACCTGCCGGCAGTCACAGTTAAATCTTCGGAATCATCTATCCCTCAACCAGAGAGGACTAATGGATTTATCAGACAAGAGGTTGAAAGACTTCAAAAGCCTATGTTGAACCGTCTTGATGATGTAATGCAAAAGTTGGCGGCAGTGAATAATATTTCCCGGTTATTGTTTTACCCTTATCAAGATAATTAATAAACAAAATGGCTTTAGCATCCTAAAACACAGATGCCACGACCGTCCCTGCTGATGGAACCGATTTTGTCTACTTTGGCTCTGAACAACCTGCTTCTATCCACTGTTTTGACTGCTGTTTGGATTCTGGTGTGTTATGGTGAATCCAAGTCTCATCCATATTAATACATCGACGGACGAAATCAGTTTTATTCTTGTTCAAAAGCTCGAAGCACTGTTCAGAGATTTTCATGCGAGTGCGTTTTTGATCTGCTGTGAGCAAGCGCGGTATCCATCTTGGCAAAGCTTTTTCATTTGCAATTCTTCATGATAAAATATATCCTGCACGTCCTTTTAAAATGCCTATAGTCTCAGCAACATCAAGATTTCCCTAAATATATCTTTGGATAGAACATATGGAAACATTTCAAAAAACATCCGAAGAATAACCATTTAAAGATCAGAACCCGTAATAGCATCATATAAAAACTGTGTGGTTTTGCATAGGATTCTTCTGCTACTGCACTGCGATGTTCCACGTGAGCCTAGTCTACTCTGCAGCAGAATATTGTTCACTAGTATGGCTAAATAGCCCTCATATCAAGAAAATCGACATGCAAATAAATGCAGTGATGTGAACAGTAACACGCTGTATTAAATCCACTCCCATGTACTGGCTTCAAACTTTGAGCAGCATTGCGCCACCAAACCTGCGTAGACAAGATGGTCTCATAAAAGAGTACAAAAATAAATAAATTAATTAATTAACATCAATCACTTGTTACCAATACATGAAGACCTCCCACATTTAACCACCTTATTGGACATTATGGATCAAATATGCATCCTCATACTCTTCGTATCCATCATATATTTCAATATAATATCAATGGTACTACAATTCTAATATGCACTTCGCATCCATGATAACCTTGAAGTCTATATACATCTTGGCTGGTAGCTTGATTAATTATAACTCGCCTTAAATCCCGACGGGATTCCACTAATACTAGCTGAAGAACTAGTAAATAGCGTTTTCATCGTTATTTACTAGAAACGGGGAAAGAAAAATCGCTATCAGAATTAAACAAGTATGTCCTTCCCAACAAAATCCGAAAGGGATTGAGCTTCCACGTCATCTATGGAAAAGCTTAAATAGGATACGCACAGGACATGCTATCTGCATAGACAGCTTACACAAATGAGGAAGATCTGGGTCTGGCTCCCAGATCGACCTTTATTGATGAGACCTCAATAAAGGTCGAAACCGGTCTACGTAGTGGTTCTTCCCTTAATATATAACAGTATACATGTCCGCAAGGAGGTCAGCTTTGCATTGTGGTTTTTTTTTTGTATCTGATCACTAAGGCAAGTGATCAGAACTTATCCCACCTCTATCACCAGTTGCCCCAGTCCTGAAAATACTTCAGATGCAAACTTTGTTTGCTTACACTTGGATAAAGGATTAAACCAAATACTGTATATAACTGTGTATGTCAGAATCGACGAAACCGGGAACCGGTGGAATTAAGGCTTAGAAAAATATCTCCCTTGTCGGCGAACTTAGAAATGAACTTAAAATGGCCTTTCTTCCGGCAGCTTAGCGTTGAATGTAAGTGCATTTCCACAGGGCTACTCGAGACACTACCATAGAATTGATGGTTTATATAAAAGCTTTAAATATGTTGATTTTGCATTTCTATTATGCATGTATCCTGAAGAAGAATCATTTTGAATCAATAGTGATAATAAATCCTAATTTAATCAATAAAGCTTAACCTATAAAATTTAATCAATAAAGCTTAACTTAAGTATAACCCAGTATTAGTTAACAACTTTATTGTGAGATGCAGACAGCTCAGATGTCCATGAAAAGAATAATGCCACACTCAATTTACAGACAAACAAATACTGCTGACGGTGTTAATGGGCAATTGAAACCCATTGGTGCTAGTTGTGTGTAGTAGGAGAATTAAGTAGTAGGGGGACAGTTTCTTATACTTTTATATGTTTTGGGAAATATAACAAAAGATTTTGTGCTTATAAAAATGCTCAAAAATATATGTATTGGTTTAAAAAAATAAAAATGTAATCCTTAATTTTATTGCAGTAACAAATTCCCACGATCACAAATGAATAAACTTTCAGATATGTGTGTCACATTGTCGAAAACCACGTGATGGCAATTCTGCAACCATGGGAACTCCTTCCTTTGAACAACAGCACAAATTTAACGATAAGAAGATTTTTTTTTTCTACCTATTTTTCTACCCACTACAGGGTGAAGGCCTCTCCCATTGTGGGATGTTTGGGGTCTACTGCTCCCATGATGACCCAGTCCATATTGGGAGAGGACATAACAAATATCCATGCCTATGTGGGATTCGAACCCACAGCCTGTTGGCAGGGAAGCGGATATGCTAACCACTCGGCTAGCCAGGCCGGAAATAAGAAGATTAAGGAACAAAAATAGAGTGTAATTTTCACTTTCTTTATTTTCTGTATGTTAATAATTTCATTAATAATAATTTCGTTAATAATAGATTCAGTAAATACAATTTGTAAGTAATATTTCACTCAGATTTCACTAGAGAGCCTGTGTAGCTCAGTGGGTGTGGCGTTTGCCAACCACGGCGCTTGGCCGCACGAAGGAAGACTTGGTTACGAGTCTAGTCGGCGACTAGAGGAAATTTTTCTAAGCCGTTTTTCGCCCGGTTCCCGAGTTAGTCGATCTCTGGCACGGGCAAGCAGGTTTTTCCTCCCGGAAACTCGGGTTTTTCGTCCTGTAAACTCAAGAAAATCGACCGTAGAACCCACATTATTTCAGACATTAAATATATTGTGTTAGGGTTAGGGACCACGAGATGGCGGCACATTTGAGCCGTCTCTCTTCACTGAGTACCGCTTAATTAGTGATAGCCTTGGGCCATCTGTCTCTGATTGGGTACCAGTGGAGATTGAACTGCCCACTCAGTCTCCAAAAGTTAGATAGGGCTAAATGGCCTCGCCTACTCCCAGTATACGGGAATAAAAAGGCGTTAGCTGATTTTTTTTTATTTCACTCAAAATGTGTAAATTTAAATGAACTGGGTGTCATTGATGTGTTATACAAATTCAAGTAAGACCATATATATATATATATATATATTTGTGTGTGTGTGTGTGTGTGTGTGTGTGTGTGTGTGTGTGTGTGTGTGTGTGTGTGTGTTTTTGAAGTCACAGTGAATTCATACACAATTTGTTTATTTATTTATTTATTTTGCTCAGTTATTCTGATTAGAATATGCAGTTAAATTGAATTTTAAAAGTACAAAAGGCAACATAGAAATTAACAAAGTATACTACAGAGCTAATATTAATTTGAAATAACTGTTTATTTGTGGTGGCAAAAGACTTTTCTCCGTTATCGATTTCTAAGAAATCGATAACGGAGAATGAGATCAGAGGATGTCACACGTAGGCACGACAAAATTGCGAATGGAAGCGAGATATCTTAAAGATAACACAAATGAAAAATCTACAGTGGACGAAAAATAAATTCACACACAATTTATTTATTTATTTTGCTCAGTTATTGTGGTTTGAATATGTACTTAAACTGAATTTTAAAAATAAAATAGAAGAAACGAACCGATCAATTTGAGAAAAAAAAATAGTACCATATCAAAAACTCCGCATCGAGAGATGTGAATTTTCAGATCGCTGGCGGATATGTCATGAAAAGACACATTGAATTTTACGCTTACCGCCATGGGGAAAAAAACATTGCTTGAACCACACAGTGCGAATGAAATTAACGAAGAGTACCAAATGGACAGAAATCTAAAGGAAGAAGTAGTCAACTAGATTTTCAGGTTATTTACAGAAATTTTGTGCTTTCAACCCATGTGTGTTGAGCTGTGTATATATGGTTATAATGAATGGTGAGCTATGGAAATTTTATTGCATCGTCGAGCAAAAAAATCCGTATTTCACATAAAAACGTTTATTAATACAGCTTGTGTACAAATGCCAATCAAAAAGAGGGGACAATCAACCTGTAAAGGCTAAACAAATATTTCATGATCTAAACATGAAATATTTGCACACAACCATCTGTATTAATTTATCTTACATAAGAAAAACCTTTTTTAACTATCAAAATACAATAAGAATAAAATCTTTTATAATCGCACATATGAAACTCCACATTTTTTATAAACAAAATAAATTTCATTTGTTTGCGATAGAAGTTTTTATGACAAACAATCTATAAATAATAAATAAATATTATCTAAACACATTAATATTGAAATACGTTATATTTCTCTTTTGTTTTTATACTTCAAGTGATAATCAATGATACCAATCAAGGGACATTATTTTATAGCCCTATTTATTTATATGCAATCATCAAAAGTGGATTCTTATTTGTAAAATGGTAGTAACAGTAACTATAATATTTTATTTAATAAAATCACTTTGTTAGGTTATCGCATGAGTTTTTTGCTTAATATATTTAAAATTGTGTTTTTTTTCTTTTTTTTTTTAAAAAATAATAAAAAAGTAAACAAGAAGAACAAGGGGCTCGCAAAGTTGAGAAAAATTTAACAAAGGGCTCAGGCAAGCCCCCGTGAGTCCTTTATAGCTCACCACTAGATATTATTCAACTATTTTGGAATATCTATTGGTATTCAGAAGAGCCATTCTGGAGAGAATGTAAATTAATCTAAATTATCATTAGAATTTTTCTAGACTACATACAAAAGTTCTTGTAATCCATTAAATCTCTATTACGTTCTTTTTTTATTTTTTTAAAATGCCATTTGGTTTTTCTTTCAAAAAAGAACTCATTTTTTATCTCTAAACCCTGACGTCATCTCTTGACTCTAAACTAAAATTGCAATAGCCAAAAACTTTTGCAATAAAGATAACATTAATTAGAAAACGTAATGAACTTTAAGTTCTTAAATTTTAGACAAATGAAAATATTTGGATGTGCTATGTTTATGGGGGGAAAATTGTGCGGCTGAGGGGAAACTAGTAATAGCCTATAATTAATTATTCAGAAAAGGTCTAAATGCTACCGCCATCTCTTGATTCCAAACTAAGAATTCCCATACTCCTCTACTGACAAGAAAAACGTGTGTGTGTGTGTGTGTGTGTGTGTGTGTGTGTGTGAGAGAGAGAGAGAGAGAGAGAGAGAGAGAGAGAGAGAGAGGACACCAATGATAATTTCTAAATAATTATTCACAAAATGTCTAATTGTTGTTGCCATCTCTTTACTCTAAACTAAAATTCCCATACTCTAATGAAATACCCCAAACCTATATTGGAAAATTCGTGCTGCCAACTATAGAAGCGAAAACACAATGTGACGTCAATGACGAATGTATGTCACCCTGGGAAATTCCAAGATATCTTATCTGTAACCATCACCCACAATCCCATATGCAAACAAAAATTCATCACGTGATGTCACTGAAACATATGTTCCCCAGAAATTTTCAAACTCATAACGTCATGATTCCTTATCTCTAACCATCACCCACAATCCCATAAGCAAACCATTTACTTATCTACATCTTACAACAACACAGATCCACGACAGTGATGTTGCTTCCCCATTTACCTTACCCCTATTTGGTTTAAACTGCTCCACCAATCACGCCATGATTCCTTGTCTCTAACCATCATGCACAATACATATGCAAACCAAAACACACGACGTGACGTCAATGACATATGTTTCTCAGAAAAATTGCAAACAGTCCAAACTCATGATGTCACACACTGCATCACACACAATGACGTCAATATCTTATGAACCAATGACGTGATGATTCCTTATCTTATCTTGATCGTGACCTTGTTCAGAGTGGCCAGTATACTATGTATGCCATCTTTCTTTTGGATGATCACCTATGCTGCAAACAAAAGAAAGATGGCATCATCATATTTTGATAGAAATCAGTAAATTAAATTGTACATATTGAAATTGTCTTTTTCAAAACTTCGCATAGAAATAAATACCTTGGTCCTGTGGCTCTCGAAAGCTAGCTAGACAGTTTAAAATCAATGAAATAAACATACAAATGAAACACTATCAAAAAAGCCATTATCACAAACCCCACATCTAGATGTGAAGGGCCCATGGTCCTTGAAATGACCTGATCATTTAAAGCCTATGAAATAAACAAAAAATCATACTACCAAAAAAAACAAAAAAAAAGCCATTACCAGAAATGTGCATATTTAGAACGAAATACCTCAGGTCTGTGGCTCTCAAAAGGTAACCTGACCATCTAAATTCAGTGACATCAACATACAAAAACAAACGAAACACAAAGCAAAAAACAAATAATGTAATAAACATGTACACTACAGAAAATAAATAAAAGCCAACGCCAGATGAACCAAACGAAAAAATACAAATCACATTTTACAACAGAAAATAAAAAAAGCCCAGTTCATAAACGAAACAAACCCACCTCACAAACGAAGAAGCCTCGAAACCTAACCTGACACCATTTAGAGGCAGTTATACCAACAGGAAAAAATAAACGCGCATAAAAAATCAAATCACGAAATGAAGAAAAATATAAAATTCAAATAAAACACAAAAACAATATAAATCATTTTCTAATACTAAACGGGAAAAAAAAAACACATCACATTTTTCAAAACCAAATGGAACAAGCCTCTGGGTCCAGCACTAAGTTTTTACTTTGTTTCATACGCTGACGCCAATGTCGTTATATAGTTTATGTATTAAACAATCTATTATTTGATTATAATTATGTAACGAAAATTACAATTCTGTTTACGTAATATTTCCTTTTTAGACCTTATTTTACTTAAATGAATATAAAACAGTAAGAAATTCACAAATTTCTTGTTACTATTTCAGTGTGCAATAATTTAGTCAACAATGGCATTTATTGCTGATATTGGATAAAATTCGAAAATATTTATCTTAAAATAAATCCACTAATAGTTACTGCTTTTGAAGATTAGTAAATCTTCAAAATTGTGGGGGGGGGTTGAAGGGGTCATCTCCACTCTTAGCCAATCATGATAGCTAGATCAAGACTATCAGTGATTTTTTTAATTGGCATCCGGGTAAGAGATACAACAGACATGGGTCGCCCATTCTCAGTCCCCCTAATGCAATATGTTATAATCTAGAAAATGTGGATTACATGGAAGAGTTTTGTGAGTTGTAGGATTTAAAATCCGCGTTTCTGGTTTTGAATACCAAGCATTACTTGCTAGTGCCTAAGATTGACTAACTCAGGATCCAGTCAAAGAAAAACGTCGGAAAGTTCGTCTAGTCAGACTAGAATCGAACTTAGAACAATCTTTCTTTAGAACAGTGCGAGGGATACAAAAGCCACTTCCTCAGGTTACACGGGCACATTGCTTGACAAAAATAATTCACTAATAATAACATACATGTGAAATTAGCCGATAATGGAGGATTGTTTACCATGTATTGAGTCCTATTAATTACTTTGTGCTGAGTGAAAATGGCACCTAAATCATGTCTTTTAAAAATGTGATTTTTTGTTTGTACAGTAATATCTAATAGAAACAACTTAGAAAAAAACATTTAAAAAGAAAAGGAAAAACTGCATTTAAGTTTGTGTAGTAAACCATGAGTCTTCATAACTCAGCTGGTTTAGATGAGTCCTTCGATTAGAAAGACTGGGTTCGAATCCATTTTAAGACGTCAGGAACCATTCTTAGGCATTTTCAATCAATTGGTGAGTTAGGTCTCATACCACAGTGGAGAGGTTTCTCCTGGAAACTCATGTTTTTCACCCTTCGACAGTCAAACCTGCAAGAATAACACACACTCAATATACAAAATAGGACATTTCGGAAATAAGGATTAACCAACCTATTCCGATAGATTTGGTTTCTATCACCTTCACAATGAAGGTGGGTCTACGCGCTAGCTTAAATGAGAGAGGAAGTAAACCATAAGTTTATTAAGTCTTTAATTTTTCAGTTTTTAAATAATTTCATTTTTGAGATTCGAAATGTGCTCAGCCTCTATTATTGTAATTGAAATAAAGTAAGGGGCATCAATGATGTTAAAGGTTGCTAGAATGAGTAACACTTTTGTTTCTTAAAAACTCTATAGTGGAATAGGCGAATGCATTGATGCATAAATTTGTTCAGGTAAAAATAATGGGTTAAAATACACTGCATGGAAAGAAGCTAACGGACACAATAGTGTGACGAACAAACAGCCATGGCACCCACCTTAATAAGATGTAGGACCTCCTTTCGCTTCAATACCTGCAGCAATCCTACAGGGAATAATTTCCACAGATGTACAATAGCAATCAATAGGAATTTTGGACCATTCTTCCTGTAGACATGTGATGAGGTCCTGGATTTTGTAAGGCGTACGTCCTTTGATCTCAGCCAATGCTCATGTTCATCCCACAGATGTTCAATAGAGTTGATCAGGGCTCTTCAGAAGTCAATCAAGTGTGGTGATGTTCATGTCCATAGACCAAGCACTTACAGCAGCAGCTTTATGACACAGAGCAGTCTTGCTTTGAATGAGACCATGGTCATTTCCGCCAAAAGGCCACAAAGTAGGAAGCATTGCATCGTGAAGAATGTTCAAATACTTCTTGGAGTTTGATGTTCATGGCACCACAAACAGAGAAATGAGGCCAAACTAGCTAAAAACCAGACCATACCATCACTGTGCCAACTCTGCATTTCATAATTGGAGTTACACACTCTGGTAGGAGACTTCGACCAAGCATCTGCCACACCCACACCCATCTATCTGCTCCATAGAGTGTGCAGCATGATTCGTCACTCCATGCTTACAACTTTCCAAGTGTTCACACTCTTTGCACCACTCAAGATGACGCTTCATATTGGTTCTGATAATAAGGGGTTGTGTGCCTCTATTCTGAATGTTGTGCAGATTCATGTTCCAGCCAATGGCTGGAACTGCAGATTCAACGTGGCCACAGATGAATGGCAATTTTTACATATCCTTCACAGCACCTTACGGTCACGTTTGATGTGTGGGTCATCCACTCAGGATAACACTTGCATATGACTCCCTGTGTTTCCATCTCAGTATGGTATCACCGATTGTTAACCTAGGATGGCCCAATTTGTCAACAATTTGCCAAACAAATAGGCACCCATCATGGCATCCTATCGCAACGCCTCTTTCAAACTGTGCACTGACTTGGGTGCATCACCATCCTTCAGTTTATACTGACTACAAACAGGTGACTTATTGTCATGATGCACCTTCCTCATGGGGTTGTCCATTAACTTCTTTCTAAGCAACACATACACAAAACAAAACTCTACAGAAGATAATCGTCACTATTTATTTACGATTGAGTTAGCCAGTCTCATACAGAGACAAAAAGTGTTTTCCTCAGATAAAGTCAAGTGTTTAACCTTGAAATAGGTTAGATTCCAGTGAAGCAACTACACCTGAGATGCCTAAGTCTAATCACCTTGGACTCTGCATGATCAACAACCACCTCATGTAATTAGCTGTCAAATATATTTTCTTTTTTCTGACATGAAATGCATATTTTTGCCATCAATATGCATATCCATAATATTGCTAGATGACTTTTCTCAATGAGTATTGAAGAGACTGAGGTATTTTATTATCATGGTTATTTTATTTATCAGTGCGGCCAAAACTGAAACATTTGTGATCTCAAGACAACCATCCCAGTGCACTCTACATGTAAGTGGAGTCCCAACGAGGCAGGTGGAGAAGTTTAAATATCTTGGGTCCATATTCATGAATGATAGAAAGTGGGATGTAGAGCTAGATAATCAAATTGGCTTAGCAAGCTCAATATTGCAGGAGCTTGGCCGTTCGGTAGTATTGAAGCGGGAGTTAAGGCAGAAGGCAAAGCTGGCTGTCTTCAATACAGTCTATGTCCCCATCCTCACCTATGGTCATGAGAGTTGGGTAATGACCGAAAGAATGCAGACACGAATCCAAGCGGCTGAAATGAGGTTCCTTCAAGGGGCTGACAAGACTCAACAGAGTCAGAAGCTCTGCAATTCGGGAAACTTTCAATACTCGACCACTACTTCTCCATGTTGAGAGATCACAGTTACATTGGTACGAGCACCTGGTCAGAACGCCACAAGAGAGGCTCCCTCAGCAGGCCCTGTTTGCCAAGCCAGAGGGTGGGAGGCTACATGGAAGGCCAAGGACTCACTGGATAGATTATATCCAAAACCTTGGGTGGAGACGTTTGGGAATCCCACCAGAACACCTGAGCTTGGTGGCAGAGGATCGTGACCATTGGAAGTTCCTCTTGCAGCTGCTTCCCCCACAACCCGATTAGGAAAGGTGGGTCTTGAAGATGTATATTTTATTTTTACTTCAGGCTGCCTTGTGTAACTTTCTGGCAAATGTTTCTACTTCCATAATGCTAAACTATCAAGAATAAAGCTTGTTATAAGTTTAATTTTACTAGTCAATCAGAGGCATTTTCCATTTTTATTTTTAGCTAGTTTCCAATTTCGTTGATCTTTGATGCAATGAAGTCAATTATCTTCTGCCAAAGGTATGTTTTTAATGTGTTAAATCAGAAAAACTGACAACAGAACACTATATTTCAGACAACAATATATCAGTTATATTATTTGAGATAACATTCATTATTATTTAAGCGGCCACTCCATGGAATCTTAAAAGACTCATTGCGGGACACCCACTCTATACATATACCAGTTACGGTTTAGAAATTCTAATGACATCATTTATTTTCCATAATCTCCTTCCCAGTCTACAGAATATTCCATAGCCATGAACTCATTCACCTGTGACTACTTGAGACTGGCCGTCTATCACTTCCTAAGCGTTAGCGCTATGGATTTCATCCACCTCTTTTCGGAAGAAAATGCATTAGAAGAATTATATTATTTAACCTTACTCAGGTGAACTGTTTTAAAAGTTGTCCATGCTCTTAAAATTCATAATCCTTAATGTATGTCACTTATTCATAAGAGATTACTGATGTCCATGTTTTTTTACGTCACACATTGATGGTGGCATATAATTAAATTATTAATCTATTTGTAATATATTAATATTTCACTTCAGAATATATTAATAAGTATTAATAAAAAATTATAAAAAAATATATATAAAAAATTATACCCGAGTTACGCGAATTCGACTTATGTGCTTTTTGTTGGTCCCACCTACCGCATAACTTCAGGGTATGACTGTATATATATAGAAAGTTTTTTTACCTTGGGTATACAGGTTAAAGAAACCAAGCAATTTTTAAAACTTGGTTTTAATTATTTTTCCCAAATAAGTCAAGTTTGTGCCTGAACATAGTTCAGGTCTGAAGCAAATCATGGGAAAGGTAGAGTAAGCTCTGATCACTTTCCTTAGTATTTCCCCTAATGCAAAGAACATCCCCTTGCGGAGATGTATGATGCCGTGCATTAAAGGCAAGGGCCACTACCCAGACCGGTTTCGACCTTTATTGAGGTCTCATCAGTGGGAACCAGACCCAAAAATGCCCAGGTTGAAGTAATGCAGAGCTTATAAATTTTACCTAAACAAGTTGCCAAAAGGTGCTTTGACCTTATTAAATAAAAATCTCAGGATGAGAAAAGGATGTAGAAAGTTTTTTACCTTAGGTATACTATATGTTAAAGATACCAAGCAATTTTTAAAACTTGGTTTTAATCCTTTTTTCCCAAGTAAGCAAACAGACAAGTCAGTCAAATTTATGCCTGAATATATATATATATATATTTTAAATATTGAATGACTAGAAACCGAGAAAAATGAAAACAAAGTTTGATAGCACAACTAGTTTCAGCCTTCTTCAGGTGCACATTACAAAAGAAATAACTAGTAAAACATAGAGGAAATAATGTAAACATCACAGAAAGTTAGTGTGTATATCTTCTTCAATATTTGCAATTGAGCAGTTCTTCTTTTAGTAGCAAAACCTTTTCTTCTGTTCTGAGCCTTCTCTTTCAAGGTTGTGTACCTGTTTCCATTCAGCATGTCATCTAGCATTGTGTTCCTTACTCTTCGTCTGGGTCTATTTTTCCTTCAATGGCATCTCTGATGATTCCATTCCCTCTCAGAATATGTCCAATTCAGTTTCTCTTTCTTCTTTTTATCCTCCTTAACAGACTTCTTTCTTCTACTACTCTTTTTAAGACCTCCTCATTAGTTATTTTATCTGTCCATTTGATTTTTTTCATTCTCCTCCAAATCCACATCAGTTTACAAAATCTTAATTTCTTTTTTCTTCAATGTCCAAGTTTCAGCTGTATAGAGGACAACAATCCACATATAGCATTTTATTAGTCTTTTCTTTAGGTTTCTATCCATTTTATTTCTGAATAAATTTTTTTCTATTAAAGGAATCTCTTTCCGTCTTCCCATTGAAGTCTTTGCATTCAAAATTGTTCTCTCGGCTTCATTGTTGGGCATATGCATGCATATAGCATCTCGTGAACGCCGGTATTTGATTGTAGCACAATGACAGTCTGAAAGGTTGTAATTCAGGTTATTGTTGAGATCTAGGGGGCTGAGAATGATTTGTTTTGATTCTATTATCTTTCTAATTCATCGTGGCAACAGAAAATGATATTAGACTTGTCCCATAGGACTGTATGGCTAAGGTTTTCTTCGTTAAAATCGGCCAAGAACAGAACATGACTAGGCAAAGCACTGTCTCGTGTTCTCCTGTAACTGATGTTCTCTCTTATGTTCTTCAATGCGTAACTCGATCGATTTCTCTGTTTGGCCAAAGTATGGTATATCACAGTTGCACCAAATCTGATAAACACTGGGATATTTAAAGTTGTGATGTCTAGGTTTCAGACGGCTCACTAAGGAGCAGATTTTCGGAAGAGGAATAAATAAAGTGCTTATGTTGCATTTCCTAAGAACCTTGGCCAATTTGGGTGAGACAGAGCTTATGTATGGTATAGATATATTACCTTTCACCCTATTGGTCTCTTCATTATTGCAAGTGGGTGGATTTAATAGGAGTTCATCAATTTTTTTTTTTTTTTTTGAATAACAATTTAGTTGAAAAGTAGACCTGAGAAAATTGAGTTCTTTGTTAAGTTCTATCTCATCATCAAGAAGAGAGCAAGCATGATGTCCTATTGTAGAAATGATTCCAAACTTAAGAGGAGGATAATGATGGGATTGACCATGGAGATATGTTGGTGTGAGTAGCTTTTCCGATTTGGAGCCATGGCCATGAATCTCTCCTGAACTTCCTAGAACATCTAAATAATCAACATCCGAACATAAAATTTACGGCTGAGTTTGAAGCTAATGGCTCTCTTCCTTTTTTTGGACATCAAACTGACCTGTTCCTCAGAGAAATTAAAAATCTCGATTTACAGCAAAGCTACCCACACCATCAGATATCTGCACGGTAAATCCCACCATTATCCTCCTCAAAAGTTTGGAATCGTTTCTACACTAGGATAAGATAGAACTTTATTAAGTTCTATCTCTTCTTGATGAAGAGATAGAACTTAATAAAGAACTCAATTTTTTTCAGGTCTACTTTTCAACTAAATGGTTATTTACAAAAAACAACTGACAAATTCCTTAAACTCATTCACTGACAGTGTACTCTTAATTCCTTCTGGCAACTCATTCTACTTCTTTAGAATTTGACAAGAAAAAAATGTAATCCTCACTGCTACATACTATAGTACATGCTAATACTATCAAGCTGAGTTGTATCAATTACTTCATACTTCCAAAACAATTTGGTGCACAAAATAAAACTTTACATAGAATTAAAAAAAAAAAAAAAGAAAAGGCATCTGTACCATATCAATTTGTAACAACAACAACCAAAAAATACTTTTATTTCACAAATTGTATTTTACATAAAAACTTTAATACAGAAATACTGATCACATTCATAATTATTGTATTAAAAGAATATTCAGTGTTATCTATGTACTTCTCGTACGCTTAGAACCATCTTTTTCTTTTCTAATGAGGCCAAAAGTCTTATGGTGTCTTCAACAAGAAGATCAAATATTGAATTAGACAGCTGAATTTTCACTGATACTTCATCTTCATTATAGTTTACCCATTCGGGTTCTTCTTCCTTTAGCTCTTGAATAAGAATGTTATCAAGGAAGTCTCGCTTTTTACGACCAAATTTAAAGTCACAGGAGAAACTTCCTTTGCGGTCTGATGCTTTAGTAGCTGCCATACCCAGATGTGCAGACACTTTTTTCTTTACCACAGAGAGGAACTTTTCAGGATCATGGGGTAGAGGAGGTTTTTGGGTAAGTTTCCAGGCTTTTGACCATGTAGGCAATTGTTTTTGCTTTTCACTAGGAAATAAAAATGACACTAATTATTCAATCAAATCAGCTAATGCATCATTATTAATTATTATCATAATTAAATAGTATTTATTCATTTTTGCAAATAATTTGGCTTAAAATTAAACTATTTACAATAAAAAAAAAGACCATCTGTTACATGTTAAGCAATCTGTATTCTTGTTGAGTATGAAAATACTATTTTTTCAAAATGTTAGGATTTCAGTATTTAAATGTTTGAGAAATATGCTATTTAGTAGACTGAATAATATAATAAGAAACTTTATTATATGAGATTAAACATTTCCTGAAGTAATAAAGCCTCAAATGCCAGTGAGGCTTTATTACTTCAGGAAACATACAATAAGTCTACCTTCATGTCTAAAGGTTTCAATGGGTCTTTCATCAAGAAAATCATCAGTAATTACAGGAATGTGTCTTATGGAATTGAAAAGACAATACATCTCAAAACAGTAAGGGAGGGTAAAGTTCCTGGAAAAGGGAAGCGGTACATCTTCAATGAGATGGTTAGATGATTTGTCTGGGATGACTGGTCTTCAGGGATTTTAAGAGTTAAGAACATGAGTAGATGATCCTTCACCAGGAATACAGAAATTCACGTTCACAGAAAATTTTGTTAAAAAGCCAGAGTAACTGACTCATGGAAGATGGGGGGGGGGGCATGTTTAATCTCATAATTGGCATTATCTGGTCCTGCAGCAGCTGGATGACATTGAAGCAAAGCAGTTTTTTGTTCTTGTTTCATGAATGGGCCACTGCATGGTCCCAAACCATATGATGTGAACTTAATGTTTTTTCTAGTTTGTATTTTTCTAAGGCTAAGAACTTGTGGAGAGAGAGGGAGAAGAATTGCTGATGTTTTGTTGTAACTCTCCTGAGAGTATCTACAGTTACTTACAGATCAGCAACTGCACATGAATCGTGTTCCAGGATTGAAAGCTGGTGGTGATATATTTTCATTTTCTGAATTTTATCTCAGATCTACTTAATGATGGTTGATTTGGTTATAAAAAATGTGTACTGGATCCAGGAGTCATTTTATCTCTGACAGCAATATATATCACACTCAAGTCCAAGCATATTTGAAAGAAATTAGGTTTGATGTTGTGTGGTATCTGTGGAACACGATTCATGTGCAGTTTGTTCTGAGCCTTCCTGGCTCTTGTGCTTTAGCATTCCACCATGGTTAAGGAAAGGGTGAAAAACAATTAGAAGTTATGGGTACTGCAGCTTCTGTTATAAACTCTGTAACAGGTTCACTGTGAACTGATACAAGTTGGCTGTTACGAAATCACATTCTACTACGGAAGAAAAGGTGACCCATGTCAGTTTGCTCTATTTCCCATCATGATATCTGTGATAGGGTGCATGGTTGCTCATGCGGAAGAGTGGATATCATGGAAAAGTGATCACTTCCATACATGTTGTTATCAACTGATAACTTCATCTATCTTCTAACTTAAACAGTCAGAAGAGAGGTGGCAAACTGGCTGTGAAGTTAATGGCAGTGAATATTTGGTAGGCATATGAAAGAAGGTGTTGTTAATACTTACCAAGAAATCATGTTCTTTTTAATTCTTCACACAAGCATACAAAGTTTGCTTATGTTTCTGTCACCTTCCTATCACCAGCATTGATTAAAGTCATCCTTCCTCTGACCTGATACATAATGAAAGCAGCTTTTGCTTTATATCATTATTCATCCACTTAACCCTCACTTAGTTTATCTTCCTGACTGTAGGAATGCAGTCTGATACCACTTCTCAAGCTAAGTTCCCACGTGAAGTACCTTCACAACTTGTATATAGTGGGTGCTAACTTGACATTAATTGACTCAGTATTACACAATGAAAAAACTGAATGGAAAGGGTCTTTCTACAAAAAAACTTTTTACAACTATCTCTGATTCAGAATATTTTAATATGGTGATAAATCATTTTACTACTTGTATATGGAAAATATATGACTTATGCATTGATTTAACTCATCTTCTTGAGTCTAATTCCCACTGATGAGACTTCAATAAAGGGTGAAACTGGTCCAGATAGTGACCCTTCCCATAATGTTTATGAAATGCTGAAACAAATGGAGTGAACTCCACAGCTCTGTATACAAGTAGACTAGTTGTGAAGATACCTGTTCAAGTTTTGATTGCTTACACTTGGGTAAAGGATTGAACAAGAATATAATTTCTTGTTAAGTATAATATATTTTGTAACTAAGCAGAAAAGCTTTTTTATAAGAAGGTGATGCATCCTGTTTTTAAGATAGATTATTGTTGAGTATATGCTCTACAACCTTTTCCCTGATGTCAATACAAGCGTTGTCATGGTCATCTTGGGAAATATCTGTACCAGGTGGTAAATAAACACAGCATGTTGTAATAAGAGATCCTAGTGAGAGGAGTGGATGGCAACTCCTCTGTTGTCAGGTCCTTTCATGTCCTTACAGATGATGGTAATGTTCCATAATGCAGGAGGTTTGCCAGGCTATAAATATGTTTACTGTAGGTAAGAGTACATTGGTTTATACTTCTGCAGTAGAGCTTTGAGGTCATCAATATGCTTGTAGAATTCACAACATTCCACTACTACTATCTTCACTGGGCATCTACAGATGCCGTATGGTCACTCCGATGCTCGGTGATGTGCCACACCAGGCCTCACCATGTAGTCCTGTTGTTTGCTTTTCTGGCAGCATCAACTCTCTGAAGATCATTCAATCAATCAGAAGATCAGTCAATCCACACACGCCATCCATCCATCTCATTGATAGTCTACCCTGCCTCTTTTCCCAGGAACTTTACCTTCTATTACTGTTCTGAGAAGTCCCCCTTTCATCCTTTCTATGTGTCCAAAATATTTTAACTTTCTTCTGTCAATATCCTTAAGAAGCCTTAAAGTTCTGCTGATCTTTTCTAACACCCATTCATTTGTACACCTTTCAGTATATGATATCCTCAACAGCCTTCTGTAACATCACATCTCAAAAGCAACATTCCACTGCAGGAATAATTTCATTACTCCTTTTTTTAAAGTTACCTTTAATTAATATACTTTATATGCGTTGTTAATTCCGTAAACTAATTGCCAGTTATGTATGACCAACGCCTTGCTACTAGAATTACTCCTTTTTTGTGGATCTGTCTTGCTTCTGGATTTGTGGTCACAATTGTAGATAGCTTGTATAAATCTATTCCTCTTCAAGAAAAATATCCAAGACACCATCAAATTCTATTCTGTCCTTCTATTCTATTCTATGACACTGGATAGTTTATTATATTTTACTCTAGTGGATAGAGGAATCCTTCTCATCTATCAATTGTTCTGCAGGTGTGTCGTTTATTCTTTGAGGTGTATGGTCCTTTTTCTAACTAGTGCGGTTTCATATAGTGCAATAATTTTTGTGAGGTTTTCAAGAGTGAGGCCATATTCATTTTCTTTCTCTCCTTGATTCCATTCAGAATGCGAGTATATTAGTGTTCAGTTAGAAATTTTTTTTTTTTTTTTTTGGAAGAAGAAGGTTGGTTGATTGACTGATTTACAGTTTAACCACTCAAATGATCACAGAGATAAAATAAATAAAATATATAAGCTTTGTATCCATGTTTTTTCTAGTGTCTGAATGTTACATTAACTTCAGGGGACACCTCACATCTATGCAATTATTGATGTGTCAGCATGTCAAGGCCAGTTCGGTGGTTAATGGTACAAGGAGTACTCAAGGTTCATGTTGAACTTTAATGGAATAAATTATTATTATCTAAGACCTCCAAGTAGACAAGGACTCATCAAGGGAGGCTATAAATCATCCAAACGAGCTGCCATACCTGCCCTTAAATTCATTTATACTAGATGCACTCACTAACCCCAAAGGCAAACTATTCCACTCACTCACTGCTCTGTGAGAGAAAAATATAGCTCTTACCCCTTTCCTGACTGTCAACAAACTTAACTACCATGGATGTCACGGTGTTCTCTTCCCACCTTCCATATAACAAAAAATTTCATCAGACAATATCCTATAATATCCATTCAAACGTTTATAGACCTATATCATATCACCCCCTCTCTTTCTCCTGTTAACCAGACTCTGTAATCCACATACTCGCAATCTATCCTCATAATCTAAAACCCCATAATCAGGTTATAATCTTTGTAACTCTTCTTTGCACCCTTTCCACAGCCTCTTTATCCCCTTGGAATCCAGGAGACCAAATCTGTGCACAATAATCCAGGTGTGGTCTTATCAAAGCCTTATAAAGAGGCAAAATGACTTCCTATCCTTGCATGTCAAGGTTGACTTCAACATCGCAATTATCTTCAGAGTTGCATTTGCAACTTTTGCTATGTGACCTTTGAACTTCAAATTCCTATCCACCAATCTGCCAAGATCCCTTGCCTCCTCAGTTTCTTGTAGCATAACCCTGCTAATATAATATGCCCCCTGGAAATCTCATCATGCCAAAGTGCATAACTTTACATTTACTAACATTAAACTGATAGCCACTTTTGTTTGCCCAAATTTCCAGCCTATTCAAATCATTTTGTGAGTGCTAAATATCAGTAGCATTCTTGATTGCCCTGCCTATTTTTGCATCATCAGCAATCAATTGTACATATGATGTTAAACCTTGCCTGATGTAATTAATGTATGGATTGAACACTAATGGCCCAAGGACTTAATCCTGAGATACACCACTGGTCACCTTAAATCTGGCAGATTCATACACACTGTATACCATTTTATGATTTCTGTCTGTCAACCCTGATCCAAGTCAATAGTATATATTTGAATCCCTCATTCTCCAGTTTATGCAACAGCCTTTCGTGTGGTGTCCTATCAAATGCCTTACAAAAATTCACCATTATCATAGTGTATCCATTCCCTTCATCCAACTTGGTCGTAATATTGTTATAAAATATGAGCAAATTGCTAAAACATACCTTCCTTTATTAAACCCATTCTGCTCCTTGCACAGTATCGCTTGCTTGTCTACCCATTTCTTTATGCAAGTTCTTACCAACTTCTCTAAATCTTTTTTGTGATCTAAAATCACTATCACACCAGAGATACTGATAGGTCAGTAGTAAGAAACATCAGTTTTCGCACCACCCTTGTACAATGGAACTATCATACATTCCTTCCATTCCTGTGGTATCATTCCTGAGCTGAGACTCAAGTTATACAAACATGTGAAAGGCCTAGCCAATTCGGCTGAACATTCCTTTAGCAAACAGACTGATATTCCATCTGTCTTGATGATAAATTCTTATCCAGGTTATGCAACAGCTCGTCAACCTAATTTTCATGAACCTCTAACTCTTTATCCATGTAGCACTGTGCACCATGTTACATACACCTGGTTGATAAATCTTAGCAAAGTAAGCACTCATAAACTGAACAATCTCATTAGCTGCAAACAACAGAGTTAAATTATAATGGGAGGAGTGGTGAGAGTATTAGTATAAGAGAGACAATGTTATATAATTGTGTTAATGAGGGGAATGAGCATAATCATGGAAATTATTACAAGGGGAGAATGATTTCAACTTTATGTTCATCCGATTTGGACCTATCAAACATGTGCAAAGATGTCTACACATGTATAAGGCAGTAGAAATCTTTGCACATATTTGAGGTCCAATAAATAATATAATCAAATAATCTGAGGTCCCAACATATTGATCATGATAACAAACTCTATCCCTTTGTTTCTGATAATTCTGGCATTCATATATATAGATATAATAAGCTACCTGCACCTTCTTTTGTATACTCTTGTCTGCAGTCTGCATGACACAGTTGGACAAATTGCAGATCTCTGTCCTGCAGTCTGCAGACAAGAGTATACAAAAGAATGTGCAGTTAGCTTATTACGAATGACATAAGTATCAGAAACAAAGGGGTAGAGTTGGTTGTCATGGTCAATATGTTGTGAACTCAGATTGTAGATATTAGTGAGACCTGGCTATCAGATTCAGACATACTAACTGGTGTCAAGAGTACAGTATTTTTAGGAAGGATAGAGAGGACAGGATAGGAGAGCATACTGCTAATGCTATCAGAAGACTTGAATCCAGTTAGTGTTGAGAACTATGATTGTGCTACTAGTAACAGTATTTCATGTTGCAGTGAATTTGAAGCCATCTGGTGTGAGGTGGTATCTAACAAGATCAATTACATAGTGGGGTGTTGTTACAGACCTGGTGGATAGGATGCAAGTGATGAAGAAATGCACCACCAAATAGAGATGATGGGTGTGAAAAGAGTAATCATAATGGGAGACTTTAATTATCAAACATTGACTGGGTAACAGTAAAATCTCATGAGAAGAATGAAAATAAATTTATTGAGCTGTTGCAGGACAACTTCCTCAAAGCAGCATGTGACAGAAGGAACTCGAGGTCAAAGAGTGTTAGGGTCAGAGGGTGTTTCAGTTAAAGACAGAACTATTCTGCCTCCGGTTGGTGACAGTGATCATGCAGTACTCACTTTTCTTTGCAGTTTAGCATCTAACCTTTTCTAAATGAAAATTATGAATAACTGAGGAGTATATTGAGTTCAGCTGAAAGGTATTACTTGCTGGATGGGAAGAATATCAACAGTTCATGAGAAACATTTAAAAAATACTAAAATGATGCAACATCAGAATGTATCCTGAGAGTTTGAAGAATAAATAGGGTTGGAGTCAAATGGATGTGAAATTTTATCAAACAAGAGATTTGAGAAAAGTACAACATGAAAGAAATACCATGTGCATAATGATGATGACCATTATGAAAATTATAAGCAGCAGGCCAGAAAAATTGGAACTATTGTATGGAAAGCTAAGTCTGAGTATTAAAATAAACTGGCTCTGCAAGCTAAAGACAACCCACAAGAATTCTATCAATACGCTGCAAGTAAAAGAAAGAATGAATATGAAAGAATAACTCTTCTAAATGCAGATGGTGAGAGGGATAGAGATGCAGAAGAGGTTGTTCAACTAATGAGTGTCCACTTTGCTAATAGTTATCAACCTGATATATGTAACACTGAGTTCACTGTTACTGCTTCTGAAGAAACTCAGGTATATGAAGAGGAGGTATTAGAGCTGTTGGACAAACTGAATAAGAATTCAGCAATAGGGACTGATAGGATTAAGAAATGGGTTGACAGTGAATCGCTACTTTGCAATGAACAGCAGGGTTTATTAAGTGAAGGACATGTGTTAGCAACTTGCTCACATTCTATAATAATTCTTGTTGAGAGGCTTATACGCTGGTTAGACATAATAACTAATATTTAAGGAATTGACAGCGTATACTGGAAATATAGATTAAATAAACTTTAATATACACTTTGTATATTAAAGTTTATTTAATCTATATTTCCAGTATACGCTGTCAATTCCTTAAATATTAGTTATTATTCTATAATAATGTTACCATTGAATTAGACAAAGGGAATGAATTCACCATGATATTTTTAGATTATGCTAAGGCCATTGACAGAATACAGTATAGAAGACTGTTGCATAAACTGGAGAATATGGGTTTGGATTATAAAATATTAACATGGTTAAGAGGATGACTAACTGACAGATATCAAAAAGTGGTATACAGGGGATGTGAGTTTCCAAGATTTATGGAAACCAATAGTGTACCACAAGGATCAGTCCTTGGTCCACTGTTATTCAATCTGTACAATAATGATATTAGAAAGGATGTGAAAGGTAACTATTTGCTGATGATGCAAAGATAGGTAGAATAATCAGGAATGCTGCTGTTATGCAGTACTTGCAGAATGATTTAAATATGGATGTCAGTAAATGTAAAGTCATGCACTTCGATGTGATTAGATGTCCAATGTCTTATTATTATTACACCAAGATCCTATGGAGTCAAAGACTCATCTAGGAGGTCCTTTTATCACACACACAGCTCATCATACTGCACCTTAAACACTCAAATTCTCTGCAGACACCACACTCTCAGGCAAGGTATTTCAATCACTTAAAATGCTGCAAGCAAAATATTGCATCTTCTAAACCTTTCTTCTCATATTTGACATTCCAGAGGTTAGAAACTAGCTTAGTCAGTTGCCTCTGGACACTTTCCAACATCTTTTTGCCCTTTTGAAAACCAGGTGACCAAACCTGTGCACAGTAGTCTATGTGTGGCCTAATCAAAGCCATACACAATGGAACAAGAATCTCCCTACTTCTACTAGTCAGCATCCTCCGCATCATTCCCAGAAGTCTTTGTGCTGTCCTCACAATTTTGGCAATGTGTCCCTAAATATCAAATCTTTATCCACTATCACTCCAAGATCTCTTATTTTCTCCACCTCCAACAACATATCCCAACCAAGCATAAATTCTACATCCGATCATTGTTTCCCAAATTTTAAAACCTTACATTTTGCAACATTGAACTCGTATTACCATTCCCATTCACTAAATTTATTCAAGTCTTTTTGTAAGGCCACACTCTTCATAGTTCATCCCAACTTTGCATCATCTGCAAACAACTGAATATTTCAATCCAAATCTTCGCCAATATCATTAACATATAAGTTAAACAGTAATGGCCCTAAAACAGACCCCTGAGGTACACGTACACCGCTAGTGACTTTCCTCTTCAGGGATACTGCTTCCAACATACATAACTTGCTGATACCAATCAGATAGCCAATCTCCGATCCAATGTACTAATCTAATATCCAACCCTATCAGCTGTAGTTTGACTATCAACATATCATGCAGTAATCTATCAAAAGCCTTTGCAAAATCTAAGTATATTACTGTGTATCCCTCTCCTTTGTCCAAGGAAGCTGTCAACTTATTGTAATAAGTAAGTAAAACTAAAACATGACCTCATTTTAGCAAATCCATGCTGTCCATCAAAGATAATACTATTGTTGTCAACCCAATTCTGGATCCTAGTTCTCACAAGCTTTTCCAACAACTTAACCACTACACCTGACACACAGACTTATATTTAGATGCTTGAGTTCTATCACCACCCTTATGAAGCAGCACAATCTTGCCCTCCTTCCACTCCTTTGGAACTTGACCCAGTACAAAACTCACATTAAACAAATATGTCAAGGCAGATGTCAACTCCCTGGCACATTCCTTCAGAATATATGGTGATATATTGTCAAGTCCCACAGTCTTATTAACATTAAGTTTGCTCAACTTCCCATACACCTCTTGTTCACTTACAGTCAGTCTCTCTTCCCCATCATCAACTGCTCTCGATCTCTCCATGAAGTCACATTCACAAGAATGAAAGATCCCTTCTGAACTGCTCATTAAGTATCTCCACTATATCTTCTGCAAATGTCATCCTTCTATAATCTTCTTTTTTTTTTTTGGCTACCTACATATCAAAAGAACTCCCTAGGATTCTTTTTGGCTTCAATTAGCTAACTGCTGCTCATACCTCACTTTTGCTACCCTTACCAACCAAGTCACCCACCTTGACTGGTCTTTGTAATCCTCATGGAAATGATTATTACCACTTCTCTTATGCTGCCTCCATAATGCATTTTTCTCTGTATCGCATGCTTAATATCTTCATTCATCCATTTCACACCTATCTTATTTAACCTTCTGATGCTTGGAATACATTTAGCTGTTACTAGATAATTTTTGAATGTCACCCAAGCTGCAATGATCTCCTTTCCAGCCAATTCCTCATTCCATGCTACACCTGCAAGCTGTCTCCTGAGCTTCTCATAATCACCAGCCTTGTAGTTCCACATATACCCTTTCCTCACAGAGGTCCTCACACTACTGGCAACCACCCAGGCAATCACTTCATGGTCACTCTCACCAATTGGAGGGTGATCGGACACCTCATTTATAATTACATCCTCTGAGGAGATGATCAAATCCAAGACCCTCAATCCTCGTGTGCCCACTGTTACATACTGTCTGAGATAGTTGTTCCTCAAAAACTCAAACTCATTTTCTTTACTTCCAGTTACTATCTCATCATGCCAGTCTATATTGCCATGATTAAAATTATCCATAATGATTACCCTTTTCTTATTTGCTTGGCTAATTTGATTATGCATTTTATAGTCACTACCATCCACATTACCAGGTTTATAACAACATCCAATCAAGTATTTCATTCTATTCACCTCTGTCTCACACCATACTGCCTCAAAACCACTGGCACTATTTCCCTCTTGCATCTCTACTTTGCATGGACATAACGCTTTCTCTGTCATTGATAGCAGCACTAGCCCCCCCCCCCCTTTACCCTTTCTATCCTCACAAAACATATCATACCCTTCCATCTCTATTCCTGTCAAGTTGTTGTCCTCATCCAACCATGTCTCACTTAATCCAACAATTTTTGGGTAAACAGACTCTATTAATGCAACCATTTCATTTGTCTTCTTTCTTACACTTCTAGCATTTGTATACAACACTGTAGCTAATTCCTGGATCTATAGCTATTTCCACTGATACCACTCATTCGATGTGATTTCTCCATGCTCAACTCAAGCCATATCGATTTCTCCTTATTCATCTTAGAACTTGCTTCAAATCCAACTGTTTCCTCTTGATTCCAGATCATCCCCCCTTCCTTTCATGCCTACACTTGCATTCACATCCTCTTGGAGCATCCATCTTTCTCACGGCATGTTCCCCTGTCCACCCTGAGCCTCCCTGTTTCCCTGTCCATCTTGCACACCCATTCTTCCATTCTCTATACTGATGCTGCTCACTTCTTCTCCTGCTCTTCCACATTGCTCCCCACTTGATCAGATTCATTCTCTGCACTCACTTCTCTACCTTCCAGCAGCAGTCTCTCCAACCAACTCACATAAAACCACTCAAATGCAGTCCGCTCTTATACAGTTCACTACGTCCTGCAAACTCATTCCATAAGTTAACAAACTGCACTCCTTTCTCCTCGTACATTTCCGCTTACATATCATTCATAATCCTTGCTTTCTGCCTCATCTCATCACTGTCATACCTAGGCAATACGCTTACTACCTTTCCTATCACACTATTCTCTTCCATCTAAGCAATCTCCTGATACCCAATCTGACGTGTTCTTTGTTCACAGTCAAGTCATTTGGTACCTATTACAAGTACCAACTCTTTTGCTTGCTTACTTCTCATATCTAATGCCTCAATCACTCTACTCATTCTACCTCCAGTAAAACATACCTTGTGCATTCTCTCGTCCAGCACGTCTTTAATAATTGAATCACCATACAATGCCACTTGCAGGTCTTTCATTACCTCTTTTATACCAACATTATTTGCTTTCATCATTTTCACTCTCTCATTTTATATTGGCAGGATTATGCTAAAAAAAACCAAACTGATCAGGCCAGTGATCTTGGAGTGTTAGTAGAAGTTCAGGGGACATGTAGCAAAGATTGCAAATACAACTCAAAAGATTTTCAGAATTGCAATTCTGAAATGAATTTTAACATGTAAAGATAAAAGTGTCATTTTGTCTCTTTACAAGGCCTTTATAACCTCACTTCTACTACTGTGCACAGGTCTGGTCCCCATGGTTTCCATTGTGATTCTGATACAGTGGAGAGAGTGCAAAGGGGAATGTTAAAATTGATAGCAGGAATGTGGAATACAGATTATGAAGACAGACTGAGAATGTGTAGACTGCAGACACTAGTAAACAGGAGAAAGAGGGAGGGTGATATGATTGAGATGTACAACTTCCAAAAGGATCATAAAGGATTTTAGTTGATATTTTTCATTTTATGGAGGGTGGGGAAAGGACAAGCAGGCATACTTGGAAAGCTGAGAATCAATTCTGCTAAGAGGTAGGTGAGGACTAAATTTTTCTCTCATAGGGGGCATGATTAGAATGGATTGCCATTGGATGTGGTATGTGCAAGCAGTGTGAATGAATTCAAGAATAAGTATGACAGCTGGTATGTGTAGTATGTGGCATCCCTTGATGAGTCCCTTAATCCATGAAGGACTCTAATAATAATATTCATCAGTTCTGTAACCAGGAAGATTACTAACAGGATGCACTATAGCAAAGTGGAGGATGGACACCAACGTAAATATCCTGCTTGGTTCTCCACATTTCTTACAGTCCATGTCAGCATTCTCCAGCTTTGATTTGTGACTCATGTTAAACTTTTGTTTGATATTAATTTATTAAATTTTTTTATGTAACATTACATAAAGCACATAACATTTCAAGGTTTCAGAATTATTTTTTATAAGTTCTTTTTTTTATTATAAACATGCTCAAGCTTTGGCCTGCATTTAAAAATGAAAATATTTATTGATGAGATAAAGATGCCATGAAATTATTTTCTTTATCCATATTTTGTCATGAAGTATCTTCATGACTGGGCTACTTGTATATAGAGTATATAATGACTTCACATCAGTAATAATATTAATAATAATAAAAAAACCCTTCAACATTTGTTGATGAGATTGTACTGCTAACAGCAGAAACACGTACTGTTAACTCTGCTACCTATAGACATAAAAAGAGAACTATTATTGGTACAGAAACAAGGATGCATATCTGTCACATCATGTCAACATTAAACCAAAACTAGTGTATCCAGGAGAGTCTGTCTGTATACAATACAGACAGACTTTCCTGGATCGATGTTCCACTAAACATTGATAAATAGATGTTTTCACTTCTTCCACCAAAAATTCCAGTCAATGTGGAATTTTTGGTGGAAGAAGTGAATGTAGTGAGGTTGTTGGTTGAGGGTGAGACTAGCACATTCAAACATTTAACTTTTTCCAGACATGCTTGTAAGGTTCACATCATGACTATGCCAATCTAACTTTTGCATTTACATTTCCTCAATTTCTTTGCAGTCGATCCTCAACTGAACTGCTTGCATAAAACTTCCATGGTACAGAGTTTGTTGAATAATGATCATTCATAAGAATTATCCAAAACATTAATTTTTTCAGGTAACGTGACAAGGAGTCTTATTTCAAACTCAGAGAAGAATCCAGGAAATTAATAACATCATCAGTACCACAATTAACAGATGGAATTATATATACGCACACAAGGGGTGTTCAAAAAAGACTGAACTTTTTAAATAGTGTGTGTCAATCGGCACAGAGAGCATGCTGTGGCAGATTTTGACAACAAACTGCCGTTTTCCCAATTCTGCTATGAGCATTAGATGTCAAGTTACATCCGCTGGAGTGAGCACATGCACACATTCGTTGGCTTAGTGCCAAAGTGACAATGAAAGAGCTTTAAAGAACATGTGTGTGTGTGTGTGAAATTTTGCTGCAAACTCAGTAAAAATTTTACAGAGACATTTCAATTGCTAAACCAAGTATACAGGAAGGACTGGATGAGCCAAATGCAGTGCTATGATTGGTTTAAGTGTTTTAAAAAGAGCAGAACGTCGGTCAGTGAAGATCCCAGGCATGGATGGCCTTCCACATCAACAGACGATGACCATGTCGAGAGAGTTTGTGCTGTGATTTGTGGAAATCGTCGTTTAACTGTCCGAGAGGTTGCAGATGAAGTGGGCATCAGCATAGGATGTTGACATCAAATTTTGACTAAAAAAACTTCAGATACATTGTGTCAGTGCAAAATTCCTGCTGTGTTTGTTGAGTGATGATCATCTGTTGTGCCTCATCCACTCTATTCTCCAGACTTAGCTCCAGCAGACTTTTTCCTGTTTCCCAAACTTAAAACCAACTTTGGAAAGGACATTGCTTCCAAACCATAGAGGAGATTCAGGGAAAATGCAATAAGAGAACTGCACACCATCACAACATTCCAACAATGGAAGAAACATTGTGAACACTGTATCACCAGTAAAGGAGGGGGATGACTACTTTGAAGGTGCTTAAAATATTGTAAAATAAGCAAAAAAAAGTCTTTATAGCAAAAGTTTGGTTTTTGAATACAATATTTTTACAATATTGTATTCAAATTCAACAGAATACAATACATTTACAATATACATATATATATATATATATATATATATATATATATATTGTATATGATGTTTTTTCTACAAACCCCAAATCCACACACACATGCCCATTACATCTGAAGATTGTGTATTGTATCTCACTGCTTCATACCACAGCTTGCTAACCTATTGGTAAATTTCTGTAAACTCTACACTACACTACGTTATGCTGCACATTAAACTCAAGAATTGTTTCAGAGTGATGTTTAGCTTATATAAGCACGTGTTCATTGTCTTATATAAGGGCTAAGGCTAAGGAGTTCAGTATGTAATAATGTTCTGGCACAAATCTCTATAGCTATGGACTCCTGGTTGAGAGAATCTAAAACTTTTATAATCATCAATGACAGTTGATTTCAGATGTTTTGATTGTGCAGCAATCATATAAACTGACTGATAACTAACAAACTGACTATAATATCAACTCAATAGAAGTTGGTTAATTCTAAACCTGGTTCCATTTCTAGATGCCGAATTCCATAAATGACTGTACACAATTACAGTCATTTAGTATGTATTTTATTTCCTTTATATCTTGTGACACACTTTGCCACTGGCACAAGCTAATTTTCATAGTGAATTAGAAAACTGAATTCAATTAATACAAAAAAAAAAATCTGTTGTATGATTCTTTATTATATATATCAGATGGTGATATTATTACTCGATTAAAAAATGAAATAAATATTTGTTAGGTTATGAACAATCTATAGATTGTTCATGACAATAAACAGATTATTGTTCAGAATAATAAAATGATTATTTAATTAGAAGTTGGGCAATAAATCACATTCTATTCATCATAAAAAGATGCAAGCAAATCATAATAAGAGCTTACCTATATAGGCTTAGGGTAATTTCTTTAGTTAGATCAAATAAGAAATGTTTGTATTGCTTTTGAATTTCTGTTTCCTCTTCCTCTAAGTAACCATTATTTGGTATGACATCTGTGAGAGAGAATCCATTCTGATAACAATCTAGGAGTGCTTCTGCAGCTTTAGTAATTATATCATTTAGTTCTTTCTCAGTATGTGGAATTACAAAGAAAGGTTCCTGAGGCAATCTAATTATAGATTCTGCAATAGTAGCATTAGATGTGGTAATAACAGTTGTACTAGCCGTGGATTGTGGCAATGTATAAGGAGGTGGTGGCTTGTTAGGGATCTGACGATAATATAGATGATGCTGTTGTAAAAATAACTGTTCTTGTTGTTGATTAGCATTCAATACAAAATCATCTTCAAACCATTCTGGTTCTTCTACTGAGAGTCCAGTTTCTTGATCTGCAGTTTTTAGGAATATTCCCTATATGTAATAATCATATATTAAAAAAAGCACCAGAGATAGATTAAGTACAAGGTTATATATGTATTATATAAATTAATAAATTATAATAATTACATATATATCATACAGTTCCTTCAAAAAATAAATTTTACAGAGAAAAAAAAATTGCTGAAGTAAGAATTTTTTGAAACAGTGCACAAAAATTACTATGGACAGTGATGCAATTTATCCCATCAAAGTTAATGTAGTACATGCACTGCAGACAGACAACTCAAATACACAATAATACTAAGCATATAATATACAACAGTGGTTCTTAAGCTGTGGGTCATAACCCCTCCATGGGCAAACATTGATAAACACAAGTAAAATAAATATTTATTACAGAACTATTCAAATTATTACAAGCTACATTTTATATTCTATTCTATTAATTCTATATATTCTATTAATTGCAGAAATAAACATTGTAAAGGATAATTATACTGATTACATGATTTAAAAAGGGTTGCAGATTAAAAAAAAAAAAAAAAAGTTAAGATCCAGGAGGAAATGGGCAGAAGATTTTTTAAAGCCTTGAAAACATTACAGGCAAACAATTGCCTAACATGTGAAGCCAAGAAGAAGAAGAAGAAAAAAGTTAAGAACCTATGCTATACAAGATTGCTTCTTTCCTTTATATAATATATATTATGTGGCAAAAATTATATGAAACCTGAGTATTTCACAAACCTCAATAAACTGTTGGCCCACCTTTGACTATGAATATTGATGCCATACTCTTAGGATGACTCCAATAAATGTTCAACAAACAATTATTTTTGCTCATTCCTCCACCAAAATAATATTTAGTTTTTATATAGCAAATCTAGACAACAACCTGGTCTTACCTACAACCAGCATTCTAGCTGCTCTCAAATGTAGCCTACAGAATAGAGCTATGTTGCTACAGCACTTCCCATAACACAAAAAAAGCATGAGCATTTTTAATACTCAATTGTATTTTCAATAGAATCATCACAGCATATGCAACACAGAATTTCAAAATGTCAATAACAGTTTTGGGTGTTCAAATTTTTAATCATATGACTTTATTCCAAAAACAAGATGTATCACACCATCAGCATCACCAACCACCACATGTGGTGGTGATGATGTTGATGGTGGGATATATCTCGTATTTCTTGTATCTTGAACAGCACACAGGGTGATAGAGTTTGGTAAATAATATATTCTGGAAAATGCCACACTCTAACATATGGATCTGAAGAATGTGTACTGATCTGTCCCTCCATACCACAGCTTTTTCAACAGAATTTGTTTGTAATGCTTTTCATTCCAGCTAAAATATTCAGAGATCATGACAAACCTAAACAGATCCAAAATATCTGATGGAAATTTTGAGGATAAAAATTCTAAGGTGTCAGCCAGATAAGCATTATATACAATGGTAATCTTGTCTTTGTCAGTACTGGTAATAAGATTATTATTAATAATAATGAAGAGCCAAAGGCTTCAATTTGGCAACATGAACTTATTTAAGTTAAGGGATATTATATCCCATATTGTTTCTTAGCCGAATAAGAAACTCAAAGAGTTTCTTAAATAAGTTCATGTCGCCGAATTGAAGCCTTTGGCTCTTCATTATTATTAATAATTTAATAGGACACCTCTTGGCAATTTTCATAGAAGGGATGTAAGTTCTGTTCACTACAAACTTGCTATTAACTAGGTCTACCTACTCACTGATGAGACCTCAAAAAAGGTCGAAACCGGTCTGAGTAGTGACCTTCTCTCATAATGTTGAACAAAATACAGCTCCTAGGAGTTAAGTTCACATTATGGGTAAATCAAGAATAGTGATCGGAGCTTGCTCAACCCTTTACATGAGTTGCCTCAGCTTGCACTACCTTCAAAGGTTAGGTGCTGCACTATCCAGGTATTTGCTTATGCTTGGAATCGCTGAACTTTATATAGTTTCTATATTCGGCATAAAACTCTTTGAGTTTCTTATTCAGCTAAGAAACAATATGGGATATAATATCCCTTAACTTAAATAAGATTTTTTTTTTTTTTTTTGAAGATCACAAAGCTTTCAATTCTGCAAATGGTATATTTAGAGGTGGCAGTTTTGGATTATAAATAATTTTAGCAACTTCAAAATATAATTTATTTAGTTGTCATAAGAGAAACAAGAAATGTTGGATTCCATATTGTAAAAAATCCAAATCGTTTTGGGACAATTGAGAATTTATGATCTCAAACATTAAGTTTGTCATCCACTAGCAGAGAATTTGAGAAATTAATTATCCACTTTTCATCTGTTAATCATCTGAACTAATTCAGAAAGAAATTTCTATAATCAAAGAATATACTCTATAATCAAAGAACTACTCTCAATGGCTAAAACTCCAAAACAATATAGAAAATTATCAACTTCTTAACAATCCTCCATTAGAAGAGATGACATGACAAGTTCTCCATCCCATGCATTAAAGGTACTTCAGAACCTAACTATCTTGAAGAGGTTCAATATCTCTACCACATTCAAGGCTTTTAATTCCATTAACTCTATAATACCATCTTCAAAAGATAAAATTCAACCTTTACTGCTACTTGGAGTTATCCTACTTTGGACTTACAGGCCAATCTATGTCCAAATACATCTATGAACATCAGAGAAACATAGGATCACCAATACTAGCTAGCCACAGAATCCTCTGAGATCATACTAAATTATTACACAGATTACTGAGATAAAGAGCCAAATTATCCCCTAGGAGATGTTTTACATTATGGAAAAATACTAAGGACAGTAATTAGAGCTTACTCCACCTTTACTGTGAGTTGCCCCAGCATGAACCAGGTGTTGGCTTATCTTGGATTCGCTGAAACTTTATAGTTTCTATATTCAGCATGAAATTCTTAGATTTCCTATCTTAGAGTTTCTTATTCAGCTTTGAAATAATGTTGGATTCAATATCCACTTAATTTAAATAATTTTGCATCGCCGAAGTGAAGCCTTTTTGGCTCATTATCTCAATAATTTATTGGTGCACCTTTTGGCATCTCGTATGGTAAAGAATAACCTCTGCATCACTTCAACCTCAAAAATGGGTATCCAGGGAGGGTAATGGATGGCAATGCTGTAGCCAATGAAGTTCTAACTGAGGCTCAGCTATTGCTGTTACTCTTCTGCCATGATCAGAGCTTTATATAGCTCAATAACACCCTATCCTTACACTGTCCTCTACAGATAACGGGGAATATGAAAAACATTCTTGCTTCGCCCATCTAATCAGTCCTTTTAAGGATTTTAAGGACTCAATATTTTACATCTGGGTCTACCTACTCACTGATGAGACCTCAACAAAGGTCGAAACTGGTTTGAGTGAGGGGGGGGGGTAATGAATGGCAATGCTGTAGCCTGTGAAGTTAACTGAGGCACAGTTGTCGCTGTTACCCTTCCAAATGAGCACATCAGCAGCTCTGCTCGGTGGTGGGGGAGCCTGCCATGGTGCAGAGCCAAACAGTTCTCAGAGTCCTTCTCAGTGGCAGGGTGAGCCTATTACTGAGGGGCACAATGCTGAGTTTCTGACTTTCTGATCCTGCGGGTCGCTCATTATTGGATGATCCAGGGGATTTTATGAGTTTTTGGAGAGGTATCCTGCACTTAAACAGGGAAACCGATCTAAGTGGGGGATAATGAATGGCAATGTTGTAGCCTGTGAAGTTAACTGAGGCACGGCTGTTGCTGTTACCCTTCCAGATGAGCAAATGAGTGGCTCTGCTCGGTTGTGGGATAGCCTGCCATGGGGTAGAGCCAACCGGTTCTGAGTTTTTTGAGTTTGACCTGTACTTGAACATGCAACAAGGGCTGAAACTGGTCTGGGTAGTGACCTCTCCCCATAATGTATAACATCATACATCTCCTAGGAGATGTTTTACATTATGGGAATATATTAAGGACAGTGATCAGAGCTTACTCCACCTTTACTATGAGTTGCCCCAGCATGAACCAGGTGTTGGCTAATGCTTGGATTTGCCGAAACTTTATAGTTTCTATATTCGGCATGAAACTCTTAGATTTCTATCTTAGAGTTTCTTATTCGGCTTTGAAATAATGTTGGATTCAATATCCACTTAATTTAAATAATTATCACACAGATATGCACATAAATACAAAAATATTTTTAAAGAACAAGCCCAAGTTCTTTTATGTTACCCTCCTTAACCTTAATGATGGACTCTGCACCAAACTTTGGGAAGTTGTTATCAAGAACTATACCTCTTAATATTATTATTATGGGCAACTCCAAGGAGTCTTTAGACTCATCGAGAGAGGCCCTAAACATCATGTCAAGAACAACTATTCAACATTCACACAGTATCTATCATACTTTGCCTTGAACTCATTCACAGTCATGGAACACACAACAGACTCTGGCAGCCTATTCCACTCATTCACCACTCTCCAAGTAATTACATGTATTATAATAATAATTATTATTATTAATATTTGACCTCTATGGCTAGAGACTGTATTCAATATGTCTACATTCACAAACCACTCTCAGGCAATGCATTCTCCTCACCAACCATTTCATGCAAAGAACCTTCTCCTTATTCCTCTGCTCACACCCTCCTTATACAGTTTCCCTCTCCCATGTCAACCCAATAACAATCCCTGACCAGATTATATGCCTCAGTCATATCACCCCCCCCCGTGTCCTATTCACAAGGCTAGGCTTTCAATTTGCATTCTTTCATTTTGTCCTCACACTGTGCATTCCAAAGATCACTGACCACCTTTGTGAATCTTCTCTGAACCCTTTCTAACATATCTTCATCATGATGAAAACCTGGCTACTAAATCTGTGCACAATAATCCATATGAGGCCTGATCAAAGCCTTATACAATGGCATCAAAACCTCCTTATTTCTATCCAAAGTTTACCTACCCATTGTATACTTTGGATCCCATCATTGCTTACCAAATTTCAAAACCTTACAATTTACAACATTGTTGTAAATTGTAAGGTTTTGAAACAACTAACACTGTTCTACTTACTTGTCTAAGGTACTAGGACCTTTCAGGAGGACCCCATTCAAGTCCTCCTGAAAGGTCTTAACATCTGCTTGACACTGAATTGCTCTCCCCAGTTTTGCATCATCTGCAAACATCTGCATATCGCTAGTTAAACCCATCTCAATATTATTAATTGCACAATAATGGTTCCAAAATTGATCCCTGCAGCTCATCACTTTCCCTTTCACGAAATCCATCCCCCACATATACACTTTCTGATGCTTATTCGAGAGCCAGTCAGTGATCCAACTCAGAAGTCTGTTATCGAATCCCATTCTTTTTTCAATTTGTTTAACAGCTTGTCGTGTGGAAGTCTATCCTTAGATTTTGCAAAATCTTCTGCTTCTCACCAATCTCTCTAGTACCTTATGTGTACTAAAATGTAATCAACCTTTAGCCAATTACATATTTAACTATATTTAATGTCTAACATTATTTAAATGAATAGCACACAGTTATCCCTTCATCATACTTTGAAAATGTTCCTTTTTTGGTGCACAGAAGCATTCCAAATTTTTAGCCTGCCAGAATATGATCTTTGTAAATAAAATTTACATGAAGAAAAAAAAAATAATAATCAATTCCTGATATGTACTCTAAAGGGGTGTATCAGATCTAGATAGGGCTACATGAAACATTTATATTATTATTGACTTCTTATGAACATTTTTTTCAAAATCAGTGTCATTTGTCAACTTCAATGTTCTCAGAACTTATTCTAATGCCCTTCTAATTGTATCAATCCACTTAGATGATCTGGGTTTTTTCTATAGGTCTTTTTCCTGAAATCTTGGCATCAAAAACCTATTTTGCTGACCCTTACTTCTCCCATTCTGTTTAAGTGCAAAACCACACAATGAAGTACTCTACCCACATTTTCTTTAATTGTAACAATGTTACATTCCTTCCTAATAGCTTCATTTTTATATGATTCTGCCATTCATGCTATCTGTTCACTTTCCAATATTTCTCAGAACTTTTATATCTGTGGCCTTCATGCCTTGTTATTATAAATGAGGCATCAAATCTTCCTCCAGTTGGTGAGAGTGACCATGAAGTGATTACCTGGGTGGTTGCTAACCAGGTGAGGACTTCCATGGGGAAAGGGAATATATGGAACTTCAAGGCTAGTGATTATGAGTAGCTCAGGAGACAGCTTACAGGTGTAGCATGGAATGAGGTGTTGGGTGGAAAGGAGATCAGTGTTACTTTGGTCAGAAAGTTAAATAAGATAGGTGTGAAATGGATGAATGAAGAGATTAAGAATGCAATACAGAGGAAAAAAAAGCATTATGGAGGCAACATAAGAGGAGTGGTAATAATCAATTCCATGAGAAATACAAAGAACAGGAAAGGAGGGTGACTCAGTTGGTAAGGGTAACAAAAGTTCAGTATAATCAAAAGTTAGCTAATGAAGCCAAAAAAACATTCAGGGGTTTTTCGATATGTAGTCAACCAGCAAAATTAAAAATGATTAGGTAGAATGGCAATGATTGGAGAAAATGGTATAAAGGCAACTGCTGCAGAGGATATAGTTGAGGTATTTAATGAGCAGCTCATAAAGATCTTTCTTCCTTGTGAATGTGATATCATGGAGAGTATGAGAGCAGTGCATGAGGAGGAGAGGAGAGACTGACTGTGAGTGAGGAAAAGGTATATGGAAAATTAAGCAAGCCTGATATTAATAAGGCTGTGTGACTTGATGATATCTCAGTGCGTATTTTGAAGGAATGTGCCAGGGAGTTGATGTCTGCCTTGGCATATTTGTTTGATACGAGTCTTTCACTGGGGCAAGTTCTAATGGAGCAGAATGAAAGAGATTCTATCACTTCATAAAGGAGATGACAGAACTCAAGCATCAAATTATAACCTCCCTTTATCAAATCCATACATAGCACGGATTTGATAAAGGGAGGTTATGTTTATCTACTTAGGTAAAGGGAAAAAGAGCTGCACTGAATGAGGGAGTTGGATACACAGTGGTATACTTAGATTTTGCAGAGGCTTTGAAAGATTATGATATAAGTTGATAGTCAAACTAGAGGGGATGGGGGTTTGGATATCAGATTAGTGCATTGGATTAGAGATTGGCTGTCTGATAGGTATCAATAAGTTGTGTATGGGGTAGCAATATCCCAGAAGAAGAAAGTCACTAGGAGAGGGGCCTCAGGACATGTTTTAGGGTGCTGTTTATTAGTCTGTTATCTCTCATAACTCCAATACAATCAGTTCTTATGCTTGAAGCTTTTAATGTACTTCTAACTGCATCACTACACGTAGATCCTGGACTTCCTCTGGTTTCTTTTCCTGAAATCCTGCATCAAACACCTGTTTTGCTAACCTTACCTCTCCTAGGCTGTTTAAGCAACCTAACAACCTGAGATCAACACTGCTCACACCTTCTTGAATGCTAACAATGTCGAGCTAATATATCTTCTCCCTTTTTAATGTGATTCTGCGATTGATGACATCTCTAAAGCTGGATAATAATGACCTTTCCTTAACAATAACTTCTCTATCTCTGCTTGTTAGTGTATTCTGGCTATCCTCACAATATGCCGTTTAAATTTCAATTCCCTGTCTGCAATCATTGCCAAGTTCATGGTCTCAGTTTCCTGCAGTTTAGTTTCATCAATATAATACACAGTTTGTGATATCTTCATCCCAAAGTGCATCACCTCACATCTGACATTACTGGTATTTTTAATCATAAATATTGAATAGTTCATCAGTAAACTGACCTCGGCAGTGTTGTAACAGAGGTGGGAGAATACCAATCTAGAGAGACAAGGTGAGCGAAAGAGAGTAAGGTTAACGGAGCAGAATGTAAATTAAAAAAATAAAAGTGGGGTGTATGGTAAGTTTAAATCTTTGTGAAGTTTTCAGAGATGGAGTTAGTTGGAGGGATTTATCAGCCTGGCTGGCTGGCCGAGTGGTTAGTGTATCTGCTCTCCAGCCAAAAGGCTGCGGGTTTGAATCCCGCTGTGGGCATGGATGTTTGTGATTGTCTGTGGAAATACTAGTGGTCATGGTGGTTGGCAGCAGATGTCGTTAGTGTAGTTGCGATTAGTTGTAGCTGGTGGAGTGAGTGGTGGTGACAGAGAGTTGTAGAGTAGGTGCCCTCCCTCGATAAGTCCTCGGACTCCCTGGAGGTGTCATGTAATAATAATAATAAGGATGAATGGCAAGCAAGAGTGGGTAGCTTGCAGAAAGATAGATGCACTGAAAGAGGAGGCGGAATGTCTTGGGAATAAATTGAGAAGGTGAAAGAAGTGATTAAGTGATTGGAGACGATAAATGCAAAGCGAATCAGAGTAGGAGTGAGAGTTATGGGAATGACAGAATAGGAGAGAATAGAACTAGTAGAAGAGAGGGAATGAGAAAAAAGCAAGGGGGTGCTAGAACCAGGGAAGGAGAGATGGTGGGAAAAGGTAAGTAGGAGAACAAAGAAAGAAAGTGTTAGAGGAGAGAGACAGAGAGTGAAGGATGCAGATGAGCAAGGAAGGAAAAGATAGGTAAGAGGTGTGATGCATGGAGACTCAATGATCTGTGATGTGCAAGATAGAATGTCTGAGGAGTGTTTACCTAGAGGAATGATAGAAAGGGTGGCCATGGCAATTAAGTGAGGTGAAAGGGTAGATGAAATGATTGTGATGGTGGACATGAATGACTTGAGAGGTGGTGTGAATCAGGTGACAAGGGATCTGAGGTTCATACTAGAGATTGTACGAAAGAAGACTGAGAGAGGGAAGATAGTGTGTGTGGTGTCCAGGTATGATAATACAGAGCAGAGGAGAAGAGCATCAATAATGAATAGTATAATAGCCAGAATGTGTCAAAACACAGACTTGGAATATGTGGATGCTTGGAGGGCATTTGAGGACAGAAAGAAACTAAATGCGAGAGACTTTGCATTTGAATGAGAAAGGACATAGGCATCTGGAGAGAATGCTGTTCTCTGAACAAGTCAATGGAGGGAACTAGAATTATCAGGGTGGCCTCTCGTGTAATAGGTATAGAAACAGTGACAATGCACTGATTCTTTATACCATTGTCAGGAGTATCCAAAATAAAGAAGATTTATTTATTTTATTTATTTAGCATTTGGCTAAGAAGAATACATGCACATGCTACTACACACACACATACACACAAAAAAAGGATGTACGAGACAATAAAATGCATAAAATATGTATAAAAGAATACAATAGTGTGAAAGGTCATATGAATATAAAAATATACAAATAAGCATAAAATTAAAATTGAATGTGTAAGTTTGACAGCCAATCAATAGCATCTGTAGAAACTGTAATAAAGTCAGTTACAGGTCCAGTGTAGGCTCTGTGAGGACAGTCAAATATGATATGTTGTATAGTTTGGTTATCCTCATCACAATCACAAGATGAGTTTGGTCTTATTCCTCAAGTAAACAAGTAAGCTCTGCACCTACCATGGTTGGTGCTAACCTATGTAGGGAGGTCCATATTTTTCGAGGTAGGTCAAACTCTGATGGAGGACTGTTTAGGTTAAAGACTGTTTGCCAGATTAATGGTCTATTCTATGTGCTATGCTATTCTTGAATCATAGCCCTCAGTGACAAGTCACTTATAATAGGTGCCTCTATGATGTAAAGTTGTCAATATCAGAGTGTATAGAAAGCAATGGATTCCAGCAAATTTTGTGACATTTGCGAATTAGGATGTCTTAGCATTTTAGTTGTGGTGGTTGTATGTGGCTCAAAACTGGTAGCCAATATGATGGAGTTGTCTTGCACTGTTCAGCCAGACAGCTGAGCAGTATTCAGCAGTTGAGTAAACGAGGCTCAGGGCAGTGTCTTTAATGTGAGAGCACAGTCCCCCAGGTTGTTCAGGCAAGTTTATGCAGTATGTTATTTCTAGACTTCAGTTTGGCAGCAATATTGGAGAGATGTTTATTAAAGGAGTGGGTTCTGACCAGATTCTTCAGATTAAAATTGTGCAATAGCATGTTCCCATTTAGTGGCACTCTTAAGATGTCACATGCCATGCTATTTTTCAAATGGAAACAGCATGTTTCAGTCTTGGTAGTGCTTGGAATAAGACGGCACTTCTCAAAGAAGTGATTCAGCTCCTCTAGGTCACTAGTTAGTATGTGACCTATAGAATATATGTAGTATAGAAGTTCTGGTATTGGGATGTGATGCATATATCATCAGCATATGCAAAATTTCTATAGGAAGTCCTTGGAAGGTCATAAATATACAAATTGAATAGAACCTGAGTTTCTGGGAAAAAAAAACCCTACCTCCATATGAGACTGGTTAACTCACCTTTAGTCAAAAGAGACCAGATAAATGTCCCTCGTGTCTTAGACAGGAATCGAACCCGGGTCTTCTGACCAAAGCGCTTCGTCTATACTGATTGAGCTACAGAGGCTCTAATTTATTATGTTCATACACAAATGCCAGGAGCATCAGAAACAAAAGGGTTGAGTTCACTGCTTTATTGAATATGATGTGGCCTAAGATTACTGGCATTAGTGAAACCTGGCTATCAGAATATGGTAAGTGGGATCGAGTGTAATGGGTATACTATTGGTGGATAGGGAGTTGAAGTTTAGGGGGCACATTGCAAAAGTAACTAAAACAGCTCACCAAATCACTTGGCTTATGAAAAATACTTTAACATGCAGAGAGAAGCAAGTTGTTGTTCCTCTGTATCGAGCCTTGATAAGACCCCATCTGGACTTCTGTGCCCAGTTATGGGCACCAGGGTTTCTTCGTGATGGGGAGGAAGTGGAGAAGGTCCAGAGACGAGTGACCAAGATGATAGCAGGTCTGTGGAATGAACCTTATGAGAATAGGTTGAGGATTTGTGGGTTGCACAAATTGGATGATAGGCGAAGGAGGGGTGATATGATTGAGACATTCAAATTACTGAAGGGTTTTTATAAGATTGATCCAGAAGATATTTTTGAAAATATGACTGGTGATGGGAGGACTAGGGGCCATGCATGGAAGCTGGGCAAGAGCATGGTTGACAAGGGTGTTAGAGCTAGGTTTTTTACTTGGAGAGTGGTGAATGAGTGGAATAAGCTTCCAGAGTCTGTTGTGGGTGCTAGTGGGTATCTTGCCTTGAATGAGTTCAAGGCAAGATATGATAGATACTGTGTAAATGTTGAATAGTTGTTCCAGACATGATGTTAGGGCCTCCCTCGATGAGTCTGTCGACTCTTGGAGTTTCCCAGAACAATAATAATAATAATAATATTTTTAGGAATGACAGAAGAGATAGGAGAGGAAAAGTACTAGCAGTGGCGGCCCCGTGAAATTTTAAGTGAGAGTGCTGCCTATAAAAAATAATTTAAAAAAAATTCATTTTTTCCTAATCAGTAACCTATTAATAAATAAATTTACAGATTTATTAATAAATTGGTTACTAATTAGGAAAAAAAATAATTTTTTAAAAATTATTTTGTATAGGCAGCACCCCCATTTCAAACTTCATGGGCCGCCACTGAGTACTACTAATGATATCAGATGAATTAAGTCCAGTTAGGGTAGAAATGCAAGAAACCAATGATGGTAACAACAATGTCCCATATAGAGGTGTGAAGCGGAGGCCAACAAAATAAAATATATGTTTGGGTGTTAATACAGACCTGGCAGCAAAGTTGCAGGGGAAGAAGAATTGCATTGCCAATTTAGCCTTATGGGTACCAAATGAGTGATCATTATGGGTGACTTTAATTTTCCAAACATTGATTGAGTAGATGAGAAAAAAGAAACTCGAGATCAAAGTGGGTTGGATTTGTTCATAGTGTCAGAAGGGACCTCTGTTAAGAATATGGCTATTTTACCACAAGTTGGTGACAATTAACATGCTGTGCTTTCTTTGGAGATATCAAATTGTATTGATGCTCCGATCAGAACAGGTTACATGTTGAACTACAAAGCTGGAAATTATGATCAACTTAGGAGAATACTATCTTTGGTCCAATGGTATCAGTTACTAAATGAGAAAAATGTCAGCAATGTATGGGAATCTTTGAAAAAGTGCTTAAATGAGGCAGTATCTAAATGTATCCCTAGTGTTTGAAGAATAAATAGGTTGGGGGTGAAATGAACGTGCAACCTTATTAAGCAAGAGATCCACAAGAAGAAGATGATGTGGAAAGTACTGTTAGAATAAAAGTGAGAGGAGTTATGAAATAAATAAAGATCAGGTCAAGGCCATGCAAACTAAAGGCAATCCAAAAGAATTTTAGCATTATGCTGCAAGCAAAAGAAGGAAAGAATGTGACAAAACAACTTTATTGAATGCAGATGATATACTCCAATGTCAGAAGCTAATGAGATTGCTCGATAAATGAGTGTCCACTATGCTAAGATATATCAACCAGGTGTATGAAACATGGTGCACAGTGCTACTGCGACATTGGATAAAGAGTGAGTTAGAGGATTATGAAAATTAAGATGAAAAGCTGTTGCATAACCCGGATAAGAATTTGTCTGTCAGGACAGATGGAATATCAGCCTGTTTGCTAAAGGAATGTTCAGCCAAATTGGCTAGGCCTTTCACATATTTGTACAACTTGAGTCTCGGCTCAGGAATGATACCACAGGAATGGGAGGAATGTATGATAGTTCCATTGTACCAGGGTGTTCCAAAACTGATGTTCTAACTACTGACCTATCAGTATCTCTGGTATGGTAGTGAAGATTTTAGAGAAGTAAATAAAAAACTTGCAAACAGAAATGGGTAGACAAATAAGCTAAACTCTGCAAGGAGTAGAATGGGTTTACTAAAGGAAGGTCATGTTTTAGCAACTTACTCATATTTTATAACAATGTTACAGCCAAGTTGGATAATGGAAATGGAAGATTGGCATACAATGGGTATGAAATGAAAAGTAGCATACAATGGATATGAAATGGAAAGTGGTATACAATGGGTATGAAATGGAAAGTGGAATACAATGGGTATGAAATGGAAAGTGGAATACAATGGGTATGAAATGGAAAGTGGTATACAATGGATATGAATCTGCCAGATTTAAGGTGACTAGTGGTGTATCTCAGGGATGCCCTTGGGACATTAGTGTTCAATCCATAGATTAATGACATAAGGCAGGGTCTAACATCAGATGTGGAAATGTTTGCTACTGATGACACACAAACTGGCCTATAATTAGATACTTCCAGTCTGCTACCACCCTTATACAATGGCACTATCTTACATTCCTTCCATTCCATGGGCGCCTTTCTCGCAGCCAGACTTTCATTGAAAAGCCAGGTCAAGGGCACTGTCAGTTATTTAGCACATTCTCTCAAAACTCGTGGTGAAATACCATCCAGTTCCCCAGCTTTACTAACATCCAGCGTACTCAGTGTGTGGAACACACTCTCCTCCTGCACCTCTAAACCTCGAACCTGCTCTCAAGTATTCAAATTGACTCCTCCATGATGAAATACTCCAATAAAGTGTTCATTGAACAATTCCACTATGTCCTCTGCATCAGTCACTCTATTCCCATTTTTATCCCATGTGGATAAAATCAATGATGCCAAGATAGGGGGAAATCAGGGATGCTACTGATATTTAGCAATCACAAAATGATTTTAATAGGCTGGAAATGGCAATGTCATTCTTCCACAGTCATTTCTCCTCCTACTAGCCACATAGCTAAAAAATTCCCTAGGATTTTCCTTGGATCTAAGGGCCAATCTTTTCTCATATTCCAGTTTCGCTTTCCTTACCAAACTAGTCACTCTTCTGGCCTGTGTCTTATATTCTTCATGCATCTTCTCTTCACCTGTCTCCTTATATCTCTCTTCCGTAGCCTCTTTTTCAATGTAGCTCCTGTTTAATATTGTTTGTCATCCACTTTACTCCAAATTGTGTCCTCTTCTTCACTCGTGGAATACAGCTTACCATTGCTGCTAACAAATATTCCTTCACAATTTCCCAAGCACTAATGATATCCTGACCTTCCAATTCTTCCCTCCACAAAGCATCCCCAAGTTGACATCTAAGACTATTATAATCACCTGCTTTATAATTCCACATGTGTTCCTGTCTCTTTGATACTCCTTTATATATTTAGAATTTTACAATATATCATTATAGAGTTAGTTTAAATAAGAGAGCTTCTTCGTATTCTTCCACATGCATGTCAGCAAATCTTGCCATGAGGTAACATTCAAATTACAAAACCAGAAAAGCAACATTGCAAATGGATTAATTTGAAGAGTAATCATAAAGACTTGTATAAATCAAAGGAAGCATTGGGTCTCAATGGCAAAACACATCTTCAAAAGATGTTTGCATTACTAGTACAGAAACAAGTCCTCTTCACTACATGTACATAATAGTTCATGTACTCTGTACATTATACTATCAAACAGTGTAACAGGCAAAGTATGGGATAATGTAGATATCATAAGTCGATTATATTACATTAAAAAAAATTAAATAAAAAATTCTGCAGATTATGTCTTAAGAAATTATGTAGAATTTTTTTATATCAGTCCTACATGAAAGGTTGCAAAACCTATAACACATCTGTCCCATGTGCGAACAGAAACAAAATAATCAAAGGTTAACTTTCCTACTAGCCCAAGTGGGTGAAATACACATAAAATGTTTAAGATTTTCATGGATAAAAACATGAGCAGCATTCTGCCTTTTATCCTATAATTATCCTGCTCTGCCATTAATCTCTTAATCGCAGTTGTAGAACCATTAACAGATTAACTGTAATGGAGCAACCTTTGTGTTCATCTGACTTAAAATATACCTCTGTTTTACTTGAAATTTCCAAATTTCCTTTACTGTCTTTCAGCTTTTTGCTGTACAACATTTCTTTCTTTTTTTTTTTCTTTTTGTTCCCCAAGATAAAAAGTGAAATAATTATTCTGATGTTTTAACTTCTGTAAATTATGTTGTCCTGACATTTGAAATTTTTTTGGTGATGGAACATCCCTTCAAGAATTATCCAACTAGTTTACAGAGATGCAAAATAAATGAGATAATATTTAAGGATTATTAATTTGACATACCTGTGTGCATTTTTTGAAGATAAGATGATTGAGTACTCTAGATCAAGACTTGATTAGACCGAATTGGAATGTAATTAGCTGTTGAAGATAAAGCGCCAATACTCTGGATTTAAATATACTTATCAGATAGCCAAAACATTCATAAACTAATAATGAAGAAATGAATGAAACAAACTAAGAATTTTCAAGCTTTGAAAATAAAGAATAAAAAGAAACATAAAACCTGTAAACTGAAAAACTCTTCTTTGCTCCTTTTCGACAGCTTCTTTATTCCCTTGGAATCCAGGAGACCAAATCTGTACACAATGATCCAGGTGTGGTGTTATCAAAGCCTTATAAAGAGGCAAAATGACTTCCTCATCCTTACATGTCAAGGTTCACTTCAACATTGCAATTATCTTCTGAGTTGCATTTGTAACTTTTGCTATGTGACCTCTGAACTTCAAATTCCTATCCACCAATATGCCAAGATCCCTTGCCTCCTCAGTTTCTTGTAGCATAACCCTGCTAATATAATATGTCCCTGGAAATCTCATCACACCAAAGTGCATAACTCTACACTTGCTAACATTAAATTGATAGTCATTTTTGTTTGCCCAAATTTCCAGCCTATTAAAATCATTTTGTGATTGCTAAATATCAGTAGCATCCCTGATTGCCCTCTATCTTGGCAATATTGATTTTATCCATATGGGATAAAAATGGGAATAGAGTGACTGATGCAGAGGACATAGGCTGGAAATGAACACTTTATTGGAGTATTTCATCCTGGAGGAGTCAATTTGAATACTTGAGGGATAGAGCAGGTTCGAGGTTTAGAGGTGCAGGAGGAGAGTGTGCCACATACTGAGTACTCTGGATGTTAGTAAAGCTGTGGGACTGGATGGTATTTCACCACAAGTTTTGAGAGAATGTGCTAAGGAACTGACAGTGCCCTTGACCTGGCTTTTCAATGAAAGTCTGGCTGCAGGAACGGTGCCCATGGAATGGAAGAAATGTAAGATAGCGCCATTGCATAAGGGTGGCAGCAGACTGGAAGTGTCTAATTATAGGCCAGTTTGTGTGTCATCAGTAGTTATTAAGATCTTGGAGAATGTAGTGAGGGACCACATATAGCATTGGGCAGATGAGGGTAATGTTATCAGTGAGAGTCAACATGGATTTGTGAAGGGGCGCTCTTGTTTTAGCAATATGCTAGCCTTTTATGATAAAGTTACAAGAGCATTAGATGAGGGAAAGGCATATACTTCCATTTTTCTAGACTTAGCAAAGGCATTTGACAGGGTGCCACATGATAAGCTGATATTCAAATTGCAGCACATGGGTCTGGATGTCAGATTGGTCAACTGGATTAAGGATTGGCTGTCTGATAGGTATCAGAGAGTTGTGTATGGTGGAGCAATATCAAAGAGACAGAAAGTTACAAGTGGGGTTCCACAGGGCTCAGTATTGGAACCTATATTGTTTAACCTTTATATCAATGACATTGTCCATGGATTGCAAGGGGATATTCTGTTGTTTGCAGATGTGGTAGCCCTGCAAGAGGATTTGAATAAGCTAGATAGATGGACAAATGAATGGGGGGGGTATCAGTTTAATGCAGCAAAATGTAAGGTCTTGAGGTTTGGGACACATCGATGGGATGCTGCATACTCTATGGGAGGAGTTAAACTGGAGGAAGTAGGAGAGACAAAAGATCTGGGGTTGATGATTGATAGAAACCTGAAATTTAGGGGACATATTGTGAAGATAGTGAAGGTAACACAGAGGATTGCTGCAATAATGAGAAGGACACTGACCTGCCGAGATAAAATGGTTATAATTCCGTTGTATAAGACTCTGACCAGACCACACTTAGACTATTGTTCTCAGATCTGGTCTCCAGAATTTGAAGGGGATAAATTAACTGTGAAAAGGGCACAAAGGCGGATAACAAAGATAGTGTCGGGTCTGTACAATGTTAGTTATGAGGATCGGCTGAGGGAGTGTGGACTGCAAAGTTTGGTGGATAGAAGAAGGAGGGGTGATATGATAACTGTTGTGAGGTGGTTACAGGGTTGACACTGGGGAGTTCTTTTGCTTGCTTGGAAGTTACGAAAGGAAACTGTAAGAAAGAGAGTAAGGACTGGTTTCTTTGCATGGAGGATGGTTGAACCATGGAATGCATTGCCTGATGGAGTGGTGAGAGTGAGAACGGTCAATGCATTTAAGGAGTGGTATGATAGACTTTGTGTTTCCTAGGAGGGGACCTCCCTCAATGAGTCTTGATAGACTTGTGTTTCTTTGAAAGGACCTCCCACGTCTTTATTCAGGCCTCCATGAAGTCTTTTGACTCCATGGAGGCCTGAATAATAATAATAATATGTTGTCTGCGCCATTTGTAACATTCTTATAACTGTGCCTAGAAATCTATCCTGCTTTGTCTTTAACTTATTTATTATGATCAGCAGGGGCGGCTTGTGCATAGGCACTGCAGAACTGCAGCACCTCCAATTTTTCTCGATATATAAATATATTTATTAATTTATTTATATTTGCTTGTAATATTTAATTTTATCATCAACAATCCTATACAATTCTCTTATTTTGTATTAAAAATAATAAAAATCTATCTTGTAGCACTTAGGAGGGCGAAGGATGCTACTGACACTGAGTTTTCCACAGTGTCATATCGCTACGCACGAAAGCGTATGCACATCATAGCGAGATGAGAGCTATTAGCGTAATGTGGTACTGTCTGTCACGCAATTCCACTGTTATTTATATGCAGTTTGTGCCAGTAGTAGAATCTTCGCAGTGCTTACTGTGTTCACTCCATCAATTTAAATATTTGGACATTACAATTAAAGACAGCATTTGTTATAGTTTTTATTTTAGAACATTATTGGGGTTATGATAGTGGATTTTATTTTTAAGTAATTTTGAATTATACTAAACTGTATAATTTTATCGATAATAAACAATATTTTTTCATAAAACAAAACAAGAAGAATATATTTTATTTTTAAATAATTTTGAATTATACCAAACTGTATAATTTTATAAATAATAAACAATATTTTTTCATGTTTAATTTTTAAAAAATTTTTTACCATAATTTTGATATTTTATCCAAACACGTACATATTGTACTTACGTGTGTATACACTGTAAGTACATACAGTGTGTGTGTATATTTCGAAAGTTGCAGCACTCCACGATTTCAAGCCACAAGCTTTCACTGATGGTCAGCCTTCTTACTTTCTGACTGCTGCCATGTATATGTTTATGCTATGCCTTATCTCTCATGCTCTATAGTCTAGCAAATTTATTTGTTTATCAATTGCACCAGCTAGACTATGTATCGAGAGAGTATAAGATGTTATTCAAAGACAATACTGGTTTCTGAAATCATATGCGCATTCCCCGTTTTACTTAAATTTTACCCCTTTTTGTCAGTTGTGGCATTAAATAAAATCATGCATACTACTTGCACACAGGTACAGAATTTTTTTGGAGATAGTGCACTGACACAACTCACAGTTCAGTGCATTGTTTACGAACTATTTATTAAGATCCAAAGAACATTTACGATATACACACTAGATAGATAAAAATCCCTCATTCCTGTGAACCTTGATTCTGAATTATCATAGCACCTAAACTTAACATTATATGATCATGAGATATACACTGGTCTAATCTAATTAACTAATTTCTATACAATATCCCCTTGCACATCACATACAACAGATTCATGCAATATCTACACATACTTTCAGAAATACAGTTGCTTACACGTTTCCCTTTCACAAACAATCCTTTGCATTAATCAAATGTTCTACAGGAATCTTCCTAACCTTTCTTTCATTCACTGTGTTGATCTATTCCTTCCTAACGTCTTGTCACAATGTGTCCTTCATGTAGGCGATTCACGACCACAAACAGTTGAGATCTTCAGATACCAGCAAGCAGTGAGAATCCTGAAGGTAAATCAACGAAGTTTCTCTTTCTTTTTCCAGCCAAGGATGGTGATGATCACAGGCTAGAGTAAGCACTGAGAACCTGGGATAATTTTGCTTATTGCTGTGGTGCCTTATGTGTGTCTTAGCCTTCTTTGTTTTCTCTTTCGCATGCTTTTCGAACTTGTCAAGTACTTACCTCTGGGCATGTTGATGTCATCTTCGCATGCTTTTCGACTTCTTTGTCTTTCGTACTTGCTGACCTTTATGCGATGATGACGCCATCTTTTGCAAGTCTCTTTAACTTTTTCTCTCATGCTAATCCTCTTTGTTCTTTATTAATCTTACCGTATATTTGCCTGTTCATGTGTGACATTATAGTAACAAAGGAAATTCCTTTTTTTTTCTGAACACAATAACTTGCAGGGAATAATATTTCATTGAACATTTTGCATACATATCCTGAATTAAAACCATTGTAAAATCGAAAATGATAAGTGATGGAATTACTTATCACGAGAGATTTTACAATATTATTATTATTATTGCATCCTCCATGGAGTTGGCAGACTTAATATGGGAGTTTCATTCATATCCTTAACATTCCTTGCATTAACAACACTTTCTGGTAATGTGTTCCATTCACTCACAAATCTCCATATAAAAAATCTACTCTTCACCACACTTTTACATAACTTCCAGGGATGACCTCTGGTTTTCCCCCCACCTCTCATCTACTCTTTTTATAAATCCTATCTGGATTAATCAGATAATATCTTCTCACTAACTTAAATGTCATTATCACATCACCTCCTTTCTCCTATCCACTAAACTTTGCAATCCACATTTCTTCAACATCTCTCCATAGCCAGCATTTCAAAGTTCTAATAGTTACTTGTCGCTGGAACCTCTCCAATGTTTTCACGTCTCACTGAAAACTAGATGACCAAATTTGAGTACAATAGTCAGTGTCGTCTGACCAGTGCATTATACAGTGGCACGATGACTTCCTTACATGTTTGAGAACTTCTCATCATAGCAGCACAGTGATATGCATCCTTTGCAACACTTGCTAAATTTCAGTCTGTGTCAACCATCACTACCAAATCTCTAATCTCATCCACTTCCTGCAGTACAGCACAGTCAATACAGTACACAGCCTTATATTTCTGCACTTCAAAGTGCAACACCTTGCACTTACTAATATTAAAACTACAACTCCACTCCTCTGTCCAAGTGAAGAGTATTCAAATCATCCTCATGGGAATTAACATTAGCAGTGCTACTTATAATAATCCCCACCTTTGTATCATCAGCAAACAACTGAAGATCCAAGTCAGTCCACATGATATATCATTTACCATAAGTTAAACAGCAGAGGCCCAAGAACAGAATCCTGGGACAGACCACTGGTTGCCCTCCTTTTTTCGAGACACTCCTCCATTATACACAACTTGCTGGTATCATTCAGAGAGCCAATCTCCAATCCATCTAAATATACTATCTATTCCCATCCTTTGCAGCTTGTACACCAACTTATCATGTGGTAATCTATCATACGCTTTTGCAAAGCTTAAGAATATCACCGTGTACGATTCTCCCTCATCTAACACACTTATCTACCTAAAATGCAAATCAATTGCTAAATTTCCTTTATGTTGGTCAGCATACAAATGCATGCTGACCAACATAAAGAATGCCATGTCCATCAACCTAATCCTGTACTCTATTCCTACTAATCCCCCCAATACCTTGACTATAACTGCAGTCATACAGACTGGACTATAATTTGAAATTTCTTTCCTTGAACCATGCTTGTGGAGTGTACTATTTTATCTTCTTCCCATTCCTTACAAAGTCTACCCATTGCAGGACTTTCATTAAATAACCAGGTCAAGAGCATAACCAACTGTTGCATACCTTCTTTAAGAATACATGGTGATATGTTATCCATTCCCACAGCCTTATTGCCTAACCCAATCAACACCTGATACACTTCGGATCTTTCACTTCCAATTCTCCCAATACCTGCCTCCCTTCTATATATTGCACAGCATCACTTACACCAATATGATATACACTGATAAAGTGCTTGTTCAATAATTCTGCTATATTCTTTGCAACTGTTATTCTGCTGCCATGACTATCCACTAGCATCAAGCTGCCATAATTATTCTTTCTCTTGCTTGCCATATAGTGGAAAAATTCCCTTGAGGTAATCTTGGCCTGACCAGCCAATCTCCTATCATACTGTATCTTTTCTTTCTTTACTATGTTTGTCACCTTCCTAGAGTGCACTTCATAGATCCAATCACCACCAACTGTCTTGTACCTCCTCCACAACATTTTCTTTTCCAACACGGCTTGCTTGATTTCACTGTTCATCCATTTCATTCCTATTCGACAGGGTGGCCATAAAATAACTTTCCCTCTTTGGGGCATCTGTAGCTAAAACCAATAAACAGAATGAGACCAAATTTTATATTGAGAGTTTTGAAGGCATGGGGAGATGATTTCTGCAAAAAAAATATTTAGTACCAAAAGTCGTGATAGGGGAAATTTTGGTGCTGGTGGAGCCAGAAACAAGCAGATAATTACATTAAAGGCAGATAAAATGAAATAATAACATTTCAATGGTGTAAGCGACAGCCACGTCACTCATTCCAGCTGGATATGTGGTGCGTTACAATGATAATAAGAATAATAATAACAACTTGCGAGAGAGAAAGAAATTAATGTAGTGATCGAACTCACAAGAAATAATGTTTTATTCATCAGAATCAGGGTCCCCTGGACCACATACACAATTTTCAATGTGCTGACCTTTCTTGTGTACAACAAATTGCATCCGGTGTGCGACATGCTCTACAGCTGAGCATAAGGAGTCGGATTGGATGTTCATAACGGCCTGTTTTATGTTCTCTTTCAAGACATGCAAGTTTGGAATGCCACCAACATACACAACGGATTTCAAATATCCCCCACAGCCAAGAGTCACATGGAGTGATGTCCGGGGATCGAGATGGCCATGCCGTCAGAAGAACTGACTGATAACCCTCTCATTACTGAAATGCTGGTGTAAAAGGTGTGTACTGAACGTTCAATGTGTGGCTGTGTTCCATCCTGCATAAAATTTATGGAGCCTTCTAAATTCCTGAAGGGCCGCTATGGCATTGCACTGTTTAAGGTAAAACAACTTAATAAGTAAAGCACACTGAGGCAAGGTTGGATGTATATTGCGCAGAATTCGTCAGTCATTCTAATAACTGCCTGAACGTTCCCAATCCCTTTTTAAGTGGAATTGGTGGCGATGCTGTCACGTACACAAGTAAAATTTGATCAATCCTTTTTACCTGCATTTACTGAAATATTTGGCTGCTTTCGGCTCTGCCGGCTCAAAAATTTCCCCTATCAGCGACTTTTGATACTAAATCTTTTTTTCACAGAATTCATCTCCCCATGCCTTCGAAAGTCTCAATATAAAATGTGGTCTCATTCCGTGTATTAGCTTTAGCTACAGATACCTCCAAAGAGGGAAAATTAATTTATGGCCACCCTGTATTTACTTGCTTAACCCTTTGTTTGCAGTTATAGATTGCTTGTGTCAGATACTGTTTTGTGAATTTCCATGTACTGTCAACATCTTTTCTGCCCAGCCTCATCTACCCAACATATTGATGCTAAATGACTACAGAGATTCCTGCTTTATGTTTCCATATATATTCAGTTTTGGCAATAACCTCTTCTTGTTTCACCACTTCCTAAACAAGTACCTCATGATCACTTTCACTAATCGGCAGCACTTTACACTTTATTAACAACTACATCTTATTAAGTTATCACTAAATCCAAAACATTAAAGCCTCTAGTTGCTTCAGTCACATGCTGCTTAAGATATTTATCTCTCAGAAATTCAATAAACTCACTTTCCTTGTTCCCATACGCTATCTCCTCCTTCCATTCTATAATTACAGAAATATAGAATTCTCTTCTGTATTCCTGTAATTAAAGTCTCCCATTAGAATCACCTTTTTATATGCCCAACCAATTTGCCTAAATATCTCACAATCAGTATTCTCTACATTCCTGGCCTATAACAACATTCTATCAGATATACTAGCCTGTTAATTTTAACTTGACACCACACAGATTCAAAATCTGTGCATGCACTATCAACTTCCACACTTTGTGGACAGAATTCCCCCAAATCATTAACAGCACTCTCCCTCCTCTTTTCATATTTCTATCCTTCCAAAAATTATGTATCCCTCTATTTCAATTCCTGACATCATATCCTGCTCAGACATCCACTTTTCACTTCTTCCAATTATAATCAATGCCACATACTCAGCTCTCGTTTTGAATACTTCTTATATTTGTGTACAAGCATAACAATCCCTGTCTTTGAGGCCATTGTACCAGCACCAGCATTCTCTATTCTAGCTACTATACCACACCTCTCTCTTCAGTCTGACCATTCACATTTCCCTGATCATGACTCTGATTCCTACCTGTCTCATCCTCACCTTTATGCATTCCATCATTTTGTGCTTCTGCAACTACATCTTCAAGCTCGTATTCATCTCCCCCCTGTAGTACAATCCGTTTAGTTCCGCTATTTTGCTTCAAAAGTAGACTCTGATCATTTACTGCATTAACTTTTTAATTCTGTGCTTTCTCAGAAAATAATAGCCTTTCTAAATGTCCAATGTCAAACCCATTAACTTTAAACCATTCTGAATTTCCTTTAAATTCACTCCATAGATTTACATATTGAACCCCTTTTCCTCACAAAACTCAACCATCCTACATCTAGAAAGATGGCTGAGTTGTGTGAGGAAAAGGGGGTTCAATATGTAAATCTATGGAATGAATTTGAAGGAAAGTCAGAATGATCTCAGAAGTTCTGTGCGAAAAATGCAGAAACGAGGGGGAGGGGGAATTAGAGGGGAAAAAAGGAAACAAATAAACTGCTAATGATGTATCTATTACTGATGCAATTTTATATTTCAGACATGATAAATATAAAGAATTAAGGAGATGTTATGTACAGCCTACTCTCACTATAGCAAACAATGCTACAAACTTGCTCACTACAACATGGACCTATAGGTACATTAAAAAATTCGCTAACAAACTATCTAGTATAACAAACTATTCCTGTGGTCTCTACGAATTTGCTTTAGTGAGAGTCAACTATATAAATACATTTTCCCAATTTGAGGATGTATTTTCCTGAACTGCATCCTCAAAGGGCATACAGATTACTATAATTCTCCAACAAAGATTTCATACATTACGACTTTCTTACTAAGAATTACAAAATATAAACTAATGGTAAACTAACCTGATTTAACTGTTTATCTTTCATGGATCCTACAATATCATCAAGAGATGGTGCAGAAGGTTCTAGTGGCCATCCAAAGTCTCCAGCATCATCCATACCAGAAGCCAAAACCATAAGTTCTGGACGATAGGGTTTTTCCCAAGGGCACTTTTTGTCTTCAAGGCTTGCTAAAATACTTGTTACTTTCTGACTGACATCTAATGGGGAATGATGATATGAACTCTGTACCTTATCTGTTTCGAATTGTTTCTGTTTCATTATTCCAAGAACACAGTTTAACCCATCATCAATAAATTCTTTGCACAACACTTCTGATATGTCATTTACAGTTTTTGTTCTAGACATCTGTAACATACTGTCAACGGTAAACATATCCTGAACAGTGCTATTTTTTTCTTGTACTGGAGGCAGTTCTTCATGATTTTTAGAAATTACTTGAGGCAATAATGGTATATGATGAAATGCACTTAGAGAATCCTTTAATAAAACAGAGAAAATGCTGTTTGCCAACTGATCCACCATTTGTGTTTTATTCCGATTTCTCCAAGAACTAGGAGGATCTGAAATGCTAATTTTCTTATAATCTTCCTCTGTTTTAATAGGAATCACATCTGGTTTTCTGAATTCTTGAACATCAGTATTTAAATTGATTTTTACAGATGAGAAAGATTCTTGAAGTGATAATTTTTCTTCGTTCTCGTGAATTAGGTTAGATTCACACTGCAGAAGTTCATCAACTTCAAGAACAGGACTTTGTGATTTTTCTTCATCATCAGTAAATGAGGACAAAGACTGATCTTGTAGTTGTTTGCTGTCAGTTTCTGTAGATTCAGTAATACTTTTGACAATTTCAACTATTTCTGACAAGTCTCTACATTCATTTCCTGCTTCATTTTCAGCAATATTATCATGCACAACTTTATCTAAACTACTGAGATGCTCCAAATTGTTTTCATGCAGGACAGGTGATGCTACATTCTCTTTAGGACTCTCATATTTCTCCAAATATTTTTGTGAAAGTAATGAATTTTCCTGACAAGAAGGTGCTGTACTAATCGTAGAAGTAGATGGAGAAGAGACTGTATCACCTTCTGAAGTTGTATCTCTATTACTAGATAACACAGTTTCTTCTAACACTTCTTGTGAAGTATCTGGTTTGTTTTCTGCAATGAAATAACATAACATGAAACATATTTAAAAACATAGTAATTTTCCTTTACTATCATTAATAGGATCTTAGATTCAATAAAAAAATAGATATTTGTCAGAATATTGATTTCTCTTAAGTATAAATTGAGGATAGGAAAAAAAAATTGTCCTTTTTTAAAATAAATGACTCCTCTAAATGCCTTTTTATTCACCAAAGGGAGCAGATGAACCTGTTTTGTCCTAAATACTCCCTCCCCCAGAATTCATTGGACAGCTACTATCCATCCTCAGCCATCGCCAGCAGCTGAACTCACAGCTGCTGATGATTTTCAAGGTATCAGAACAGAAGTACCGCAGACAACTGCTGCCATCTTAAACCCTAATTTGGTATTATTGTCTGGAATAGTACGAGTTCTAAGATCAGTTTTTCTGAATGTGGAGTAAAAAACCCGAGGTTCTGGGAGGAGAAATCCAACTGTGGGTCACTTACAGAATCTGCAGAAAAAAAAGGCATAGGTAGAGTTCCCAGGCAACTAGAATCAAACCTATATTAATCTTCTTTTTTTTTTTTCCTGAAGCTCTAGCCTTATAGAATCAGAATTGTTGCCACATGAATTAACAGGAATAGAAATGATAAATTAGAAACCAATAACACTTCATATCGAAAAAATTTAAACACGAGATGTATGGTTTCTAATTTAATGGTTCTATTCCTAATAAATCTTTTAAAAATTTTAATCTTGTTAAGTTGTGTGTTTTCAGTTATTAAAAATAACCCAAAAAGTTGTGATAAAAACGAATACTTCATTTATTTAATAAAGCATTTTAATAAATCGTTATCAAACAGATACTATACTATAATGTCATTCACAAATACCACTGAAGGGAAACTCTCATAACCAATATGTTATTTAAATTTTTCATGCTTTTTCTTAAAAACTGGTGCAATGCACCTTCAGTTCCAATTCAATATATACTTTATCAATTGCTTTTATTAGAAAAATTATGATAGAATTTTCAGATGGATATAACAATTATATAATTTTTGAACAACAATTTTTAAACAACAAAAAAAAAAGTGATTAGAAGAATGGAGAAACTCTTGTAACAAACAATATGGTTAGGATTAGTCTTTCATCAAAAACTAGTAAATTTTCAATAATGACTTGAAAATGAAGATATAGTACGCCCACAGTTTGTAGATCTCTGCTTGGTGATTTGCCAAGAATAGTCGATTCATGCTGAAGGGGAGAAAGAAATGAAGGACGTAGGTCACCAACACGTGAAATCAAGTGCTTTATAGGTAAACTTTTCTTTTTGTAAGGACACAACATCTTCTCTACTCTTCATTGTTCATCCCAACTTTGCATCATCTGCAAACAACTGAATATCTCAATCCAAATCTTCACCAATATCATTAACATATAAGTTAAACAGTAATGGCCCTAAAACAGACCCCTGAGGCACTCCACTAGTGACTTTCCTTTTCCTGGATATCGCACCCCCATACACAACTTGTTGATACCTATCAGATAGCCAGTCTCCAATCCAATGCACTAATCTAATATCCAACCACATCTGCTCTAGTTTGACTGTCAACTTATCATGAGGTACTCTATCAAAAGCTTTTGTGAAATCCAAGTATATTACTGTGTATCCTTCTCCTCTGTCCAAGGAAGCAGTCACTTTATTGTAATCAGTAAGTAGATTACTAAAACATGACCTCCCTTTAGCAAATCCATGCTGTCCATCAAAAATAATACCATTGTTGTCAACCCAACTCTGGATCCTAGTTCTCACAAGCTTCTCCAACAACTTAACTACAACATTTGACACACTGATAAGCTTATATAGTGTGATGCTTGAGTTCGATCACCTCCTTTATGAAGTGACACAATCTTGCCTTCCTTCCACTCCTTAGGAACTTGACCAAGTGCAAAACTCGTATTAAAAAAAATGTCAAGCCAGGTGTCAACTCCCTGGCACATTCCTTCAGAATATGTGGTGATATATTATCAAGTCACACAGCCTTATTTACATCTAGTTTACTCAACTCCCCAAACACCTCTTGCTCACTTACAATGTCTCTCCTCCTCACCGTCAACTGCTCTCAATCTTTCCATGAAGTCACATTCACAAGGTTGAAAGATCTTTATGAACTGCTCATTAAGTATCTCCACCACACATTCTGCAACAGCTGTCTTTATACCATTTTCTCCAATCAATGTCATCCTTCCATAATCATTCTTTCTTTTGCTGGCTACATATCGAAAGAACTCCCTAGGATGCTTTTTTGGCTTCATTAGCTAACTGCTGTTCATACCTTTCTTTAGCTACTCTCTTTATTCTAATCTCTTTATTCATCCATCTCACGCCTACCTTATTTAACCTTCTCACCCTTGGAATACATTTAGACATTGCAGCTACTAGATAGTTTTTGAAAATCCCCAAGCTGCATTGATCTCTTTTCCAGCTAACTCCTCATTCCACGCTACACCTGCAAGCTGTCTCCTGAGCTCTTCATAATCACCCCACTTGTAGTTCCACATATACCCTTTTCTTACAGGGGTCCTCGTATTGCTGGCAACCACCCAGGTAATCACCTCATGGTCACTCTCACCAATTGGTGGATGATTTGACACCTCATTTATAATTACATCCTCTGATGACCAAATCCAAGACCTTAATCCTCGTGTACCCTCTGTTACATACTGTCTGAGGTAGTTATCCCTCAAAAACTCAAGAAACTCATTTTCTTTACTTCCAGTTGCTATCTCATCATTCCAGTGTATATTGCCATAATTAAAATCCCATAATGATCACCCTTTTCTTATTTGATTGGTTAATTTGACTATAAATTTCACTATCACCACCATCCACATTACTTGATCTATAACAAAAACCCACCAAGTATTGATTCCATTCAACCTCTATTTCACACCATACTGCTTCAAAACCACTGGCACTATTTCCGTCTTGCATCTCTACTTTGTATGAACATAACTCTTTCTCTATCATCAATAGCACTCCCCCTCCCTTATTACCCCTTCTTTCCTCACAAAACACATCATACCCGTTCATCTCTATTCCTGTCAGGATGTCATCCTCCTCCAACCATGTCTCACTTATTCAGACAATCTTTGGGTGAACAGATCAATTAGTGCAACCATTTCATCTGCCTTGTTTCTTATACTTCTAGCATTTGTATACAAACACAACAGCTCATTTCTGGATCTAGAGCTAGTTCCACTGATACCACTCACTTGATGTGATCTCTCCATGCTCGACTGGAGCCATTCCCCTTTCTGCTTCTTCATTTTAGACTCCGTTTCAATTTTAACTGTTTCCTCTTGATCCCTGGCTACACATGCTCTCACCTCCTATTGGGGCATCCACCTTTCTCATGCTGTGCACCCCTGTCCACCGCGAGCCTCCCCATCTCCCTGCTCCTCTTGCACACCCATTCTCTCATTTTCTATACTCATACCACTCACTTCCCCATTCATATCCACCTCTTCAATCTCTCCTGTCTTACTATCCTGCTCTTCCACATCATTCCCCCCCTCTTGATCTGATTCATTCTCTCTATTCACTTCTCTACCTTTCAGCAGCAGTCTCTCCAAGCAACTCACACCACATAACCACTCAAATGTAGTCCATTACTCCCATACAGCTCACTTCGTCCCTCAAACTCATTCCACACGTTAATGAACTGTACTCCCATCTCCTCACACATTTCAGCCAGCATATCATTCATAATCCTTGCTCTCCACCTCATTTCACCAGTCATACCTAGGCAACATACTGATTACCCTTCCTGTCACACTATTTTCTTTTATCCTTCCAAGCAGCTTCCTGATATCCATTCTGACACGCTCTTTGTCCTTCTATGGAAACAGTAGTCTGACTATGGAAAGGAGCATAAAAGTCTCAGAGATCTTCCTACTTGACACTGTTGAAGTGCCAAAGACATGGGGGTTGTGAATAGCTGAGAGAAAGGTGTTCAACTATAAATGAAACTTGGAGGAGATAGATCTGAATTACAAAGAAAAGCTATCATATTAACAGTATCTGGAAGGAGAACAAGTTAAGAAAAGATCTAAAGTGTTGGATGAGTGAAGAGGACTGTAAGAAATCCTGGCTGGGAAATAACAATCTGCTTCAGGTCACTGCTTATAGAAAATACCTCTGCTTCTCTTATATGGCATGAGATTTGTAAAGAAACTTGAGATTTGACAGTGGAATTGAAAAAATAGAGCCAGTAAGAGTTGTATATATCAAAATCATCAAGGAGGAAGATTCACTATTAGGGAATATGGTAATCAATCTTCATGGATAAGAAGTCAAAGATATCAATGATTTTCAGACTTAGGGACACAGTAGAGATAGCAGATGAACAACACATAATGAGGGAAGTAAATCTTACATACAAGGAAAAAAAAAATCAAGATTAAATATCCTCTAGCAAGGAATATTGAATTGCACAAAAGTGCAAATACCACCCTTGTGGCGGAAGGAATCTCACAGGTTGTAGTTAAGGTGAGTTAACATGAGCTCTGGCATGACAAAGATTTGAAGTTTGATCAAAAACAGAAAATCAGGTTTGGATGCTTGCAGGTAGTGCATATCATTTAATTTGGAAATGTTGAAGTAAATATGAAACAAATTTTTTCGTAAGTTTTTTGAAATATTTTAATATTTAGGAGTTTTTTGAAGGAGGTTTATGTCCTATTTTAACTGCAGTAACACTACATTTATTTAAGTTTACTGTTATGTTAGTACTTCAAAGTGAATGGAAGAAGAGTGGGGGGTAATGTACTGTGGGAGGATATCAACTCTTAGACATGTCATCTATACATCCAATCTCAATGCCATAACATGGCTTTGAGAGCACCCTCCCCTTGCATACCATTTCTCTCTCTCTAGGCACAAGCTGGCAACACAGATAACAATAAGATTGTGCCAAATCGTCAATAAATATCCTAAATGCATTATCATCTGATTTGACCCTGTATACTATCTGGCATTCTATGGAACTGCTTTATTACTGTACCCTAAAAAATTGGGTTGGTTCTGGATGTCCACATTATGCTTAGCATGCCCCTGATGGGCAATGAACATCATCTACCACATAGTAGATGTTGGCATTTCCTCCAACTATGAATGATCCTTTTACAGTGGAAAGCTTGCAGGATTTTCTATCCTATAGTATTTCACACCCCTATAGTTACTCTGAGGGTTGCTGACAAAGTTTTTATGAGAATATCATCCAAATGTAATTATTTTAGTGCTTTTGTGGATCCTGCTAACCCTTCTAAATCCTTCTCTATAAAGAAAGGTGATATTTTCCTTTTTGAAAATTCACTTGTTGCATGTATGATGAGAAAATGGTTTACATATAAAGCTAATGTTTTTCAGTTTCTACTTTTTTAACTTATGTTTCTATGGTTTATGTACTTGGTCTATGAGGAGATCCCTGATAAATTTTGAAAATGTTTAGTGCTTAAAGGAAGTTTACATTCAATGCAGACACCCTTATCTATCACAGTGCTACACATGGATGACAACTATCTGATAAGCAATAAATGTGCACTGAAATGGGACACAAATGTCACTCCATACATAAAAAAAAAAAGAATGCAGCAAGCCTTAAACCTTCCCCAGATCATTAAGAAAGAGAATTACTGAAATAGTATTGATTCCTTGCAGATGAGCTCACCAGCCAAATGATTCACATCATGCTGAAGCAAGACATTAGATTCCAGTGATAGTAGTTAAGAGAATAGGAAAGTACAGCAGATAGAAAAATAAAGAAAAATTATTATTATTATTATTATGTAACACCTCCAGGGAGTCCAAAGATTCATCGAGGAAGAGTGTGCCAACAGCATCGAACAATTGATCTCCTTCCAACTACTAACCGCACTCAAACTTTCTTAACTTTTTGTGAGCTATTAGTAGCAGAGGCTCTACCAATCGACCAACTTTTGCTTATGAAGGATGAATATTATGTGAAAGGCTACTCTGCCATGAACAGGTGTCTCACATGGAGGACATAATGGACAGAAGGGTTTTCGATTTGACTGTAGGATCAAAAGATGCAATTCTTACAGAAATAAGTGTATAATGGGTGTTGTATGAGTGTATATCAGTTGGGTGTATACTGTTCTAACTCGGGGGGGGGAGATTGAACTGGAATGCAGTAGCCTCAAGTAGGAGGAAAGAATTCATGCAGAATTACAAGGAAGATGATTATGATATTTAGGTGGGTGTTGCTATAGACCTGACAATATGGTGGACAGTGAGTAAGAAATGATGAGAATTGATTTGGAGCAATACTATGAATGAAAGAATTTAAAAAGCAGTGGCAAATTGTATATCTAGACTGAGAAGATAAATAGATTTCAGGAGAGGAACATGAAAATCAAACAGAAATTGCAGAAGAAGAAAGAGACAGATATAAAAAAAGTGGAACAGAATTACATAAAAAGTGCAATGCTCAAACTAGGCAAGTAACTGACAAAAGTAAGGAAGGAGAAATTAGAATATGGGAAGAGACTGGAACTGCAGTACAAAGAAACTACCAGAATTATTTTGTTCTGTAGCAAGCACAAAGACAAATAACAAGAGAAGAATGATCTTATTCAGTAGAGAAAGTAGGTTGAGATGCAGATGACACAGTAGAGCTCTTTAATGATCATTTTATCAGAATATTTCATTCTACTAAAACAGTCTACTCTCAGGAGGGAAGGTTGAAAGATTATAAACAAATAAAACAACACAATAATGATTGCAGTGAAAGAAGATCTGAGGAAGTAAGAAGTAATATGGAAGAGCAGGAAAGTAGGGTGGAAGAACTTATAAACAGAAACATAAGACAGATAGGAAAATAAGGATTCAGGATGGACAAAGAGACACTGTATGAAAAGTGTGGATACCTATTGCAGAAGTGGAAGTGTGGGATAGATGAGAAACGGCTGAGATGGCCTGGGAATAAGGTTTGGGGAGGGGTATAGGATCAGTGGTTAAAGAGAGAAATAACTTAAGGGAGGGTATATGGAGGAGTCATATCTGAGAAGTGGTGTCAGTGGGACTTTTTACAGAACCAGAAATGAGTTGTATTTATAATGGATGTCAGAAGCATCAGGAAAAATGGGAACACAATTATCATTGATTGATTAAGCTCATATGTCCAAACATTGTTGGAATAAGTTAGATATGGTTGGATAAGAATGACATCCTGACAGGAATATATGGAGGGATGTCAGAGGGAAGAAAGGGAGGAGGCATGCTGTTAATGACAGCAGAGGAGTTCTGGCCATCCAAGGTGGAAATACAATGGACAGATAGTAGCAGGGTTTTGAGGCAGTATGGTCTGAGGTAGAGGCAGATAGGATGGCATATTTAGGTGGGTGTTGCTATAGACTTGACAATATGGAAGACAGTGAGTAAGAAATGTATAAGAAAAGGGCGATCGTTATGGGTGATTTAATTATAATACAGACTGGACTGAAGAAATGATATCTGGAGGCAAAGAGAATTAATTTCTGGAGTTCTTGAGAGACAATTACCTTAAACAGTTGTAACAGAGGGCACATAAGGATCAAGAGTCTTGAATATTATCATCTCATTATAGAGGATGTTATTATAAATAAGGTGTCAAATCTTCCTCCATTTGGAGGAAGATTTGACACCCTGGTAGTGGCTAGCTATATGAGAACTTATGTAGAAAGGGATATACAGTCATACCCAGAAGTTACGAGGCAGGTGGGACCAACAAAAAGCATGTAAGTCAAATTCACGTAACTCGGGGTATAATTTTGCATGTAATTTATATATATATATACAAACATACAAAATATTAGTTAATTGGGACAAAGGTTTACAAAAACACCTATTTTTTAACAAATATAATCATAATTGTAGTTTGTCGTACATAAAAAAAAGAAAGTTATTTCGATGTCAATGGTTTCATGAAATCTAATAGATTCATCTGATGGCATAATGTCTTTTTCTTGTCACGAAAAATTTCTTCACAGCAAGCTAATGATTTTTTTATTCCTTACCTTGTGGCTACAATTCGTTCCTCGTTAGAATCTATGTCCTCCAAAATCTGTAAACCTTTCTTTTATGATTGTTCTTACTGTGGATTCCTGTAGATCGAACTTCTTTACTAGCTCACAAATTTTCATTCCGCCTTCAAAATCTTTAATAATGTTGAGTTTTGTTTCCAAAGTCAATGTTTTTCTTTTCTTGCTAGCCGTAGAAGAATCAGACTTGCTTCCTTTGGACGACATTATTATTTTTTATGTGATAAAATTTTTATCAAGAACATAACATTAAAACAATCGCAAGGTTTGTAGACTATAAAAATCATGTATGAATGGAGACCACACGAAACACATCAGTGCTTGCGACATTGGCGAATGCGGCCGGCGCCGGAAAGATACGACTAGTGGTGAGGCGTGAAGCAGGACTGGAATATGTACATATAAGAAACCACGTAACTCCGGATTTGCGTAAGTCGGGGTACGACTGTGTATGTGTGTATATATATATATATATATATAAAAAGGTTTAATGACTATTACTGAGAGAAAAGACGACAAGATATATTTAACAAGATACTACTAGTTTACTAGTTTCGTTACATGAACATCCTCAGATATCATAATCAAAGAAGTATATAAAAAATTACAGAGACTTAAAATTGTACTAACAGAACAAGTATAAAAAACAGTAGTGTGTTTGAAAAAAAAATGCAAGTATGAGTTCCAAACAAACGAATACTACGCGCTGTCGCGAGTGCGCCAGTACTGAACAGAAGCAACGTGTGCGTCAGAGAGATTGTAACTCAGGCTGTTGTTGATATGAGAAGAATCTAGAGAAATTTCCCTAGATTCAACAATCTTTCTTTTGAGTTCATCGTAGCACACATGGATGTTAGCAGTTTGAGTCCAGTTTACAATGTGCTGGCAGCCTTCGTCTGAGTTAGCTGAAAAGAGAACGTGGCTAGAGAGAGCGCTAGCTCTAGTCCTGTTATAGGAGATATCTCTACGGTGTTCATCCAAACATAGAAGGATGGATTTAGCAGTCTGTCCATAGTATGCTTTCTGCAATCACACAAAATCTTGTATACTCCTGGAAACTGAGTAGGAAGATGTTTCTGTTTATGTTTGCAAAGTAATGAACGAAGTTTTGGAAGCGTAGTGAAGCACGTTTTGAAGTTGAATTTCTTGAGAATCTTTGCCAGTTTTGGTGAAAGAGAGCTGATGTAAGGCAAGGAGACGAAGGCTCTTGGGGAAGAGGGATCTTCAGAAGTAGTTGAGTGCCTGGGGGAAAAAAATTTGTCAATTTTCTTTGGAGAGAAACCATTGTTAATAAACGTTTTTTTAAGAAAACAGAGTTCATTTTCAATTTCTGTTTCTTCTGTAAGTAATGATTTGGCTCTCGGTGTTAAAGTGGAAATAATACCACATTTTTGTGGGGGATAATGATGGGAGGAAGCATGAAGGTATCTGTCAGTATGAGTAGGCTTTCTAAAAATTGAGATTTTAATGCTCTCAGCACATCTGGTAAGTTTGAGGTCTAAAAAGGGAAGGCAGTCATCTGATTCCAGTTCGAGGGTGAAAGAGATTTTTTCATGGCACTTGTTTAGGTGGTCTAAAAAAATTGTATATACATACATATACATATACATACATATACAATTCTCTTCCCCAAGAGCCTCCATCTCCTTGCCTTACATCAGCTCTCTTTCACCAAAACGGGCAAAGATTCTCGAGAAATTCAACTTCAAAACGTGCTTCACTACGCTTCCAAAACTTCATTCATTACTTTGCAAACATAAACAGAAACATCTTCCTACTCAGTTTCCAGGAGTATACAAGATTTTGTGTGATTGCGGAAAGCCATACTATAGACAGACTGCTAAATCCATCCTTCTATGTTTGGATGAACACCGTAGAGATATCTCCTATAACAGGACTAGAGCTAGCGTTCTCTCTAGCCACGTTCTCTTTTCAGCTAACTCAGACGAAGGCGGCCAGCACATTGTAAACTGGACTCAAACTGCTAACATCCATGTGTGCTACGATGAACTCAAAAGAAAGATTGTTGAATCTAGGGAAATTTCTCTAGATTCTTCTCATATCAACAACAGCCTGAGTTACAATCTCTCTGATGCACACGTTGCTTCTGTTCAGTACTGGCGCACTCGCGACAGCGCGTAGTATTCGTTTGTTTGGAACTCATACTTGCATTTTTTTCAAACACGCTGCTGTTTTTTATACTTGTTCTGTTAGTACAATTTTAAGTCTCTGTAATTTTTTATATACTTCTTTGATTATGATACCTGAGGATGTTCATGTAATGAAACTAGTAAACTAGTAGTATCTTGTTAAATATATCTTGTCATCTTTTCTCTCGGTAATAGTCATTAAACCTTTTTTATAATATTCCAACCGAGTAAAAATGAATTTTGAAAAAAAAAAAAAAAATATATATATATATATACAGTAAACCCTTGCTGAACGTGGGGTTTACGTCATTAATATATTGCGCACGGCAAAATTGCGTTCCGCAAAGTAAACTTTCTATTGAAAAAAATGTGTTAGGTATAGTCCAAATTAAGAAAGTATGTATGTATAATTTAAACTAACCTAAATATTGTTGTAATTAAAAGGGAAAAATGAAACAAATGCTAATTGAAAGGATTTTTATTACTGCTTAACAAGTAGGTACATGATACAATTATTTTTTTAAAAAGCTAGTGATTTTTGCTTGGGACAATGACTGACGCAACTCTTTAAAAGTTTCGCGGTATGGAGTGCAGAGTTTTTCAATGCCTTTCATAAAGTGTCTTCTTCTTTCTTCATTTGGGTCAATCTCCATTGCAAAATCAGACAGTTCCTGTGCCTTTTTTAACAATTCATTTAACTTCTTGTAAGTTAAAGGTGCTTTATCATCTTCTTCACTATCGCTGCTTTCATTGTCGGCTGGTGTTACAAGATCATCCAATTCTTCATTTCTCGATCATCATTCTAAATTAATTCTTTGACTTCTCCTTCTTCCATATCTGAAAATCCTTTGCCGCCAATTGCTTTTGCAATTTGTATAATTTCTTTGGCTTCATTTTCAATCGATGGAAATCCTTTAAAATTGTTGACAACTTCTGGCCAGAACTGATGCCAGCAAGCATTCAATGTTGATGAATTCACTTGTTCCCATGCAAGTTTAATAATTTCTATGCAGTGGCTTATGTTGAATCACTTCCAAAATGCCATTAGCGTGTCGTGCTTTCCTTCGTCTAGTGCTTTATTTGGAGAGGTGGTAACATGCCTGACATAATAGGCTTTGAATGTTTTTATGATACCTTGGTCTTGGTCCATTGGTTGGATTAAGGAAGTGGTGTCAGGTGGGAGGAATAAAACCTTTACATTTGGATGCAATGCTGTGAGGGCTTCAGCATCGTGTCCTGGAGCATTATCGAGAATTAGGAGAACTTTAATAAAGCACAGGTTTTGCTGTTCTAAGTAATGTTTGACTTCTTTAATGAATGAATTTTCAAACCAGTGATTAAAGAGGGCTTTTGTTACTCAAGCTTTTCTATTCCACTTCCACACAACGGACAAAATGCTCAAAAATTTTTCCCTGCAATGCACGAGGCGTTTTAGATCGATAAACGAGCAGAGGCTTGCACTTGAAGTCGCCTGATGCATTTCCACAAAAAAGCAAAGTGAGTCTATGCTTAAAAGCTTTAAAACCTGGGGCAACCTTTTGTGTCTTTGTGATGTAGGTACGTTGTCCCATTTGCTTATAAAATAGGCCAGTCTCATCGACATTGAAAACTTGTTATGGAATGTAACCTCTCTCTTCAATGAATTTCAAAAATTGGGGTTTGAATTTCTCTGCTAAACAATGCTAGCACTGAATGGACAGCACAGCAGATAATGGTAATGATACAGAGGATATGACATGCACCGTGCAGGATTTGTTCATCTGGAAAAACCAGGTGAAAAAGGATGAAGAAATATTGGAAAGGTTCCAGTGGTGATTGACCAAGGTTGGTTCTGGTCTTTGGAATGCTGAATATGAAGAGATTGAGGAAAATGCAATTTGCAGAGTTTAGTGATTAGAGTAAGTGGGAACAGCTTCGATTAAAAACATATTGGAAAGCTCAAGTCAAAATGCAACCATACAACTTATAAAATTCAGACTTAGTTTATGGCATATATATATGGTTTTCTTTTTCATCATAGGTGAGTTAGGTTAACAAAACTGTAATATAAATTTCTGTAGGCATTTCATGAAATGTTTTTACAGTTGCACAGAAGAATATATTTAAGAAGAATTGGTAATAATCATTCTATTAAAATAAATATATTGTTCCATTTTGTACTATTTTTTCTCAGGATGAAAGAGAGTTGCACTTTAACATCTGATGTGGCCAATTAAGAGAAACAACTATATGATGTGGTTTAAGATTGAAAACATTTTTCATTATTATATTAACATCATTAGTTTATTGATATGAATGTCAATAACATTCTCAGAAAATTTACATAATTCTTAATCATGCAAAAGTACAACTGAGAAAAAAAAAACTATCTATATCCAATCTATTTTCATCCAAATACTCAGTTATTACCCTGCTGTCATTACTTCAGACTAGGGTTTTCTGAGTCTTAGCTATTTTCCCATTTGTGAGACCCTAGACATTTTTCCCAATACCCAGAATTATACGATTTCACTCACGAAAACGATTTTAAGTATATTTACTATTTATTTGATGATTAATATACAGTTTTTTTTAAAAAAAATGCATCAACAACTACTAAATGAATAGCATGATTAAGTTTTGATAAATTTTCAACTGAGCATTAACATCCAAATTTCTGCATCTTTCTCACTCCATCTGCTGTTGAAAGTTTAGGTAGACAGGAGTTTAGGACTTAAGTTTAGGTAGACAGGACTGTAGGTAGCTTGCTCCACCTTTGCAAGGAGTCGTCCTGGTGTTGTACCACCTTACCCCCAGTCCTGAAGATACTTTCAGGTGCAAACTTTGTTTGCTCACACTTGGATAAAGGATTAAACTAAATTTATTATATTCTAACCAAGTGAAAAATAAACTTTCAGCATCTTTCTCTAAATCCAGAGTAATTTATTAAAAAGGTGGCACACCAATTGGCAACTCCTATAGGTAGAGATGACCTGCTAATGCTTCTGGCAAGTATCTCCACTTGGGCCTGGCTCCCACTGATGAGACCTCAATAAAGGTCGAAACTAGTCTGGGTAGTGGCCTTTCCCTTAATGCATAACATCAGACATATCCGCAAGGAGATGTGTTTTGCATTAAAAGAGATACTGTGACAGGAGTGTAGGTATCTTGCTCCACCTTTGCAAGGAGTCACCTGGTGTTGTACCACCTTATCCCCAGTCCTGAAGATACTTTCAGGCGCAAACTTTGTTTGCTCACACTTGGATCAAGGATTAAACTAAATTTATTACACTCCATCTGTTGTTATAACAAAAAAACACACACATTTTTTGAAAATTATTCTAAATTCTTACATTCTTAAGGCCAGAACAAAAATTAAGAACATAAAGGAAGCAATTCAAAAACAGAAAAGAAAAGTAAACAAGATCGTAATTGTAGTAGGTACTAATGACTTAACTAGCAATAAGTTCAGTATGAGAGAGAAAATTAAAAGGCTGATGGAAGAATTGAGAGTGAAGAGTGATAAAGCAAAATCATCAGTATTTTACCTCAATATGATAAAAATGAATTAAGAAGAAAGGCTACAATGGCAAACAATTCAATGCGTAGGCTGTGCAGAAGGAATGGAAGCGAGTTTTTGGATGTGTGGAGTGAGTTTGATGGAAAATTGGATTTTCATAAGAGGGATGGCCTACACCTGAATGCATTCGGTATCAAGAATCTTGAAAAACTAATAACTGGTATGAGACCTAACACACAGAATCAGGGAAACTAAATTATAAAGGGAGGAATGGTGAGAATGTGAGTGTAAGAAAGAGAATGTTATATAACTGTGTTAATGATGGGAATGGGTTTTATCATGGAAATGTTGACGAGGAGAGAACAATTTTGACTTTGTGTTAGTCCAGTTCGGATTCATCAAACATGTGCAAAGATGTCTACATGTATAAAGCGAGAAGAATAGAGATCTGCAAGTTATTCAACTGTGTCATGGAGACTGTAGACAAGAGTATACAAAAGAACATGTAGGTAGATTATTATGTCTGTATACAAATGATAGGAGTATCAGAAACAAACAGTAGAGTGTGTTGCCTTGGTCAATATGTTGGGACCTCAGATTGTAGACATTAGTGAGACTTGGTGATCAGAATCAGACCTATTAGCTGGTATCGAGTGTAAAGGGTACAGCATTTTTAGGAAGGATAGAGAGAATAGGAGAGGAGGGGCATGCTGCTAATGTCGAGACATATAATTAAAGTACCTACTAACAGTATTTTGTGTGGCAGTGAGTTTGAAGCCATCTGGTGTGAGGTGGAATCTAACAAGATCAATTACACAGTGGGGTGTTGTTACACACCTGATGGATCAGTTGCTAGTGATGAAGAAATGCATCACCAAATAGAAAAGATGAGTGCAAAAAAGAGTAATCATTATGGGACACTTTAATTATCCAAATATTGATTGGATAGCAGTAGAATCTGATGAGAAGAATGAAAATGAATTTATTGAGCTGTTAATGGACAACTTCCTCAAGCAGCATGCGACAGAAGGAACTCGAGGTCAAAGAGTGTTAGATTTGATTATAGTGTCAGAGGACATTTCATTTAAAGACATAACTATTCTGCCTCCAGTTGGTGACAGTGATCATGCATTACTCACTTGGGAAGTGACTAAGTTTATGAATGTTCCATTCAGAAAAGGCACATGCTGAACTACAAAGCAGGAAATTTTGACCAACTGAGGAGTATACTGAGTTCAGTGGAATAACTGGATGAAAAGAATATCAACAGTGCATGGGAAGCATTTAAACAAAACTTAAATGTGTCCTGAGTTCGAAGAATAAACAAGGTAGGAGTCAAATAGATGTGTAATTTATTAAGCAAGAGATCCATAAGAAAGGGGTGATGTGGAAGGAATACTGTGTGCATAAGGATGATGTCCATTATGAAAATTATAAGCAGCAGGCTAGAATATTCACAACTGTTGAATGGAAAGCAAAATCTGAGTATTAAAAGAAACTGGCTCTGAGTGCTAAAGACAACTCATAAGAATTCTATCAACATGCTGCAAGTAAAAGAAAGAATGAAATTGAAAGAATAACTTTTCTAAATGCAGATGGTGTGAGGGTTACAGATGCAGAAGAGGTTGTTCAACTAATGAGTGCCCATTTTGTTAAAACATTGAGCTCACTGCTACCTCTGCACTAGATGAAGAAACTCATGTGCATGAGGTATTAGAGCTTTTGCACAAACTGAATAAGAATTCAACAACAGGGACTGATGGGATATCAACATGTATGCTAAAAGAGTGTTCAGCTGAAAACTGGCTATTCCTTTGACCAGGCTATTTAATATGAGTCTCAGAACAGGGAAGATTCTGCAGGAATGGAAAGAATGTATGGTAATTCCATTGCACAAGGGTGGTGCAAAGATTGATGCATCCCACTATTGACCAATTAGTATCTCAGGAGTGGTGGTGAAGATTTTAGAAAAATTGGTGAGGGCTCACATTCAGAAATAGGTTGACAGTGAATCTCTACTTTGCAATGAGCATCATGAGTTTACTAAGGGAAGGTCATGTCTTAGCAGCCTGCTCACATTCTATAACAATGTTACCATTGAATTAGACAAGGGGAATGGATACACCGTGATACTTTCAGATTTTGCTAAGGCTTTTGAAAGAAGTTGGAAAATATGGGTTTTGGTTATAGAATTTAGTGTGGATAAGAGGATGGCTGACTGACAGATATCAAAAAGTGATATTGAGAGATGTGAGTCTGCACGATTTAATGTAACCAGTGGTGTACTACAAGGATCAATGCTTGGTCCACTGTTATTCAATCTGTACATTAATGATATTGGGAAGGATTTGAAAAGTAACATGCAGCTATTTGCTGATGATGCAAAGATAGGTAGCATAATCAGGAATGCTGCTGATATGCAGTACTTGCAAAATGATTTGAATAGGCTGGAATTGTGGGCATGGGAAAATGGATGTCAGATCAATGTCAGTAAATGTAAAATCATTCACTTCGGCATGATTAGATATCCAATGTCATATTATAATGGTGGGATCTTGGAGTGTAAGTAGATAGGAAGTTGAAGTTTAGGGGCTATGTAGCAAAAGATTGCAAACACAACCCAAAAGATAATTGCAATGCTGTAACGAATGTTCACATGTAAAGTTAAGGATGTCATTTTGCCTCTTTACAAGGCCTCACTTGGACTACCGTGAGCAGGTCTGGTCTCCTGTTTTCCATTGTGATTCTGATATATTGGAGAGAGTGTGCTAAAAATGATATCAGGATTATGGAATACTTATTATGAAGACAGATTAAGAATTTGTAAACTGTAGACACTAGCAAACAGGAGAAAAATGGGTGATATGATTGAGACTTACAAACTCTGAATGGGTCATACAGTATTTCAGTTGATGGAGGGTTGGGAAAGGACAAGAGGAAGCTGAGAATGAATGTCGCTATGAAAGGGGGGGGGAGGGCTAGATTTTTCTCTGATAAGGTGGTGCATGATTGGAATGATTTGCCATTGGATGTTGTGTGTGCAAGTAGTGTGAATGAATTCAAGAATAAGTATGATAGCTGGTGCATGTAGTATGTGGCCTTCCTGGATGAGTACCTGACTCCCTGGAAGTCTCTCTCTTAATGATGATAATGATGATGATAATAATAATAATAAAATTAAACAACAATACAATATCTTTCATTTCCGATACTGGTCCTCTCCTCCAAAGTGAGACTAAGACTGTGATCAGATACTGTTAATTCTTTAATTTATAATATTTGCTCTTTTGTTTTTTTTTAATGTTCATAAAGTTCATATTTACCTTTAAGATATATGACTTGTTATTTGGTGAAGAGTATTTCGGTTATGAAACTGATTTGCATATAAAAACACCAGTCGCAATTGTTTAAATTGCAGTTACATCTTTTGAGGCAAACTGAGATAAAATTTCATTTAATTTTCTTGTTTCACAAATTTAAAATTTACTGATCAGCTTGAATCTCTTTGAGCTATTTGAAAGCTCCATATTTTCCTCAGCACTTCTTTTAAAATGTGATTTGTGCATACATTCTAATTGCTTAATCAATCCATTAGTGTTCTGCTTATGTTAAATCTGCTTTCGACAATAACTGCACTGAGTTGCTGCCTCATTTCTACATTTAGTAAAGTGTTTACAAACTTTGGATTAATTATTTTCATTTTGAAGCTAAATGAAAATATTAACATTATAAAATTAAGAAAAATTTTAATTATAAATAATAAATTTTATGCTACCAATGTGTTATCAAATGTGATCTGAATTTAAAAAAAAAAAAAAAGGAGAAAAGAAACACTTCACCATGCATTACAGCATGAAAGTCTGTTGACGACTGCTAGTGAGTCTTTTGTTTTTGTTTAGCTAACAAAATATCCTATGGCCTAGTGGATAGCATACCTGCTCTCTAACCAACAGGCTGTGGGTTTGAATCCTGCAATGGGAATGGATGCACATGACTGTCTTGAATTAGTAAGATTGTCTTACTAATTCTGTATGGAAAGGGCTGTGACCTTACCATTTCTTCAAGCAGAGACTTCACTCCCCAAAATTCTATGAGGTATGGGTGTGAACACACAGTGTCCAATAAGGATGTCAAACTGAAAACAGTTTTACATCCTTATTTGCATGGTCATCATTTGACATGGATGAAAAAGTAACAAATGATCTGATAAAAGGGGGTAATTCTGTGAGCAAACCAACTCAAAGTGGCTAAGTAATAAAAATATAAAAATAACTAATTAAAGTGCGCTGAAAGGCATCTGTTTCAGTGCATATTGCAGTCTTTAAACAGTTTCATTAATTTGTACTAAAATTTTAATAATCATTTATAATCTATATGATACAATACTCATTTTACTAAAATTAAAAATTATAAAAGATTTGCAAATTTAAATTTATGAAATGTCTCGAGCTGTTTTTTCCAGGATTTCAGATAAGAGAGATTCAAAAATTTCTCCAGAATACATTTAAAAAAAATGTTTTTTTAAAATTTTTTTTATTTTAAATGCAAAATGTTTATTACTCACCATCTTGGAATGAATATGAAGCGAGTGTTGAATGTGAGGGCAACTCTCTTTCATCAACACCACCAGAAGATTCTGAGCTAAGCCCTTCTTCAGTTTTCTTAAGGGTAGAGCCATTTTCGTTTCCCTAATAATACATTATTACAATAGAAATTTAGTCATATATTAAACATAATGATATTTGTGATATTGTTGATGATAATATTGAACAATAATAATATTAACAAAGTATAAAAGTGATCTAAGTAATCTATTTTTTTATAGAAGCATATAATAGTGCATGAAGTGTTCCTTTCCCAGTCCTAAGGCAAATCTATTTCCATGAAAGATTTGCCTCTCATCTTCATTGCCATATACTACTGAATTGCCCTTACAGTTCTCAAATCTAGTCCCTAAATTTCAGGTTCTTGTCTGACATCACAGGGAATGCCACATAGCTTACTAATATGCCTACAACCAACCTATTTATAATATGCTATGAATACTGCAACATCAGTTAACAATGTTACATATTCAGCCACATATTACTTCATATGTAGGTAGTCAAGTAGAGTAGAAGAGTAGAGTGTCCTCTTGCAATGAGTCCTCAGACTCCTTAGAGGTGTCATATAATAATAATAATATTATTATTATCATGAGATTTCCACAGATAAAAGTCTCACCATGAGAGGATCTCAATATCAAATTCAGAGCTAACTGATTTACTGTTTCTTTCAAAACTCTCACCAGTGCACAAAGCAAAAATTTGGCCATATATGGCCTGTACAATGGAACTATCACTTCTTTATTTTTTATGTATAAACATTCTCATTTTCATTGCCAAATCTCACTGAATTGTACTCACAATTCTCACATTTTGTTCCTAAATTTCAGATGCTTGTCTATCATTATCTTCTGGTCTTTTATTTTCTCCACCTCCTTCAATACATCCCCCACATATTATATACACAACATTACAATCCTTGCCTTCCAAATTTCAAACTTTACACTTTTGCAACAGTCAATTGAGAACCCTCTCATGTCGGCCACACTCATCTGCTCAAAGTGACAGACTATTCAGTTTCTCCTAGAGCCATATATCAGCTTTTCTCCTTCCTCTCTCCCATTGTATCTGCAACTGTAAATGAGGGGGGGGGGTTCTGGAAAGTTCTGATAAACATCCAGACAAAAATGTTATTAAAGCAACTGATATAACCACAAGAAAGAACTTACTAGTAGCAGAGTTATGTAGGTAACTTATGTTATTATATTCTTATATCCTTGTGGTCATATTAGTTGCTTTAATATCATTTTTGTTCTAGGTGTTTATCAGAACTTTCCAGACCGCCCCCACTCGTATATCTTATTTAAAGCTTTCACAAACAGACCCCCAACCATCATAACCCAATAGCAACTTTTGTCTTCTAGGTACTTTCCCATACATTGTCACTGCTGATACAATTAGAAAGGCAATCTCCAATCCAAATGACTAATCTATATCTATTACCAAGCCTAATCTTTCTCAATTTAAATACCATCTCGCCATATTGCAGTCTGTTAAAGACTTTTGCAAAATATAGATATACATGCATCTCTCTCTCTTTTATCAAGTGTGTTTCTATTGCTGTATCGAAATATATAAGTAAATTGCTAAAATATGAACTCGTCTTAATGAACCAGTGCTGATTTTCATAGGGAATAACCACGAAGATCTTAGCCCACTCCAATCTTTACCAATAGAGTATATATCTATATATGCATCCTGCAATTTGAAACATATCTTGACACCTCCCCTTTGTGATCTTCTCTTGTTAAACAAACATGCCAAAGTTGCTGCTAACTGTGTGCTCTCTCTCTCTCTCACAATGTGCAATGAAATATCAAGTTTTATCAACAATATCAACATTGGGTTTTTTCAGCTCCCACTTTCATCCCCACTTTCAATCATCACTTAAACATTATAGCATATCATTCTGCATAATTTGGATACTAACCATTTAAACAAAAATGAAAGTATAGCATATATTATTCTGTATAATTTAGATACCAACCATTTAAACAAAATGAAATTGAGTAATAGAGTTAAAGATTTTAAACAATTTAATCAAAATCCAGAATAAACTTGATATCAATAAGGCCAGGAAACTTGATGGTATATCACCGTATGTCTTGACGGAATGTTCCAAGGAGTAAACGATACTTTAATGTACATTTTTAACATGAGTCTTAGATTAGATTTTGTTAGAGACCTGGTAATGTGTATGGCAGCAACCATGAAGTGTATAATCAAATTAGCCAAGCAAATAAGAAAAGGGTGATCATTATGGATGATTTTAATTATGACAATATAGACTGGGATGATAAGATAGCAATTGGAAGTAAAGAACATGAGTTTCTTGAGTTTTTAAGGGAAAAACTATCTCAGGCAGTATGTAACAGAGGGCCCATGAGGATTGAGGGTCTTGGATTTGATCATCTCATAAGAGGATGTTATTATAAATGAGGTATCAAATCATCCTCCAGTTGGTGAGAGGGACCATGAAGTGATTACCTGGGTGGTTGCCAGCAGTGTGAGGACCTCTGTGAGGAAAAGGTATATGTGAAACTACAAGGCTGGTGTTTATGAGAAGTTCAAGAGACAGCTTGCAAGTGTAGCATGAAATGACGAGTTGGCTGGAAAGGAGATCAATGCAGCTTGGACGATACTTCAAGAATTATCTAATAAAAGCTAAATGTAGTCCAAGGGTCAGAAGTTTAAATAAAGTAGGTGTGAAATGGATGAATGAAGAGAATTAAGCATGCAATACAGAGAAAGAAGGCATTATGGAGGCAGCATAAGAGGAGTGGTAATAATCATTTCTATGAGTTCACAAGAAGGGTGATTTGGTTGGTAAGGATAGCAAAAATGAAGTATGAGCAGTAGTTAGCTAATGAAGCCAAAAAGAATCCTAGGGAGTTCTTTTAAATATATAGCCAGCAAAAAAAAAAAAAAAAAAAAAAGATTATGGATGGATGCCATTGATTGGAGAAAATGGTGTAAGAATCACTGCTGCAGAAGATATAGTTGAGATATTTAATGAGCAGTTCATAAAGGTCTTTCATTCTTATGAATGCTACATCATGGAGAGCTTGAGAGCAGTTGATGATGAGTAGGAGAGACCGACTGTAAGAAGTATTATGGGGAATTGAGAAAACTTGATGTTAATAAGGCTGTGTGACTTGATAATATATTACCATGTATTTTGAAGAAATGTGCTAGGGAGTTGGCATCTGCCTTAACATATTTGTTTAATATGAGTCTCGCACTGGGTCAAGTTCCAAAGGAGTGGAAGGAAAGAAAGACTGTGCCACTTCATAATGGAGGTGACAGAACTCAAGCATCAAATCATAGGAATATCTATGTGCCAGTTATTGTGGTTCAAGTGTTGGAGAAGCTAGTGAGAACAAGCATCCAAAATTGGGTTGACAACAATGGCATTATCTTTGATAGACAGCATAGATTTGTAAACAGAGGTCATATTTTAGTACAATAAGGCAATAGCTTCATTGGACAAAGGAGATGGATACACAGTAGTATACTTAGATTTTGCAAATGCTTTTGATAGATTACTGCATGATAAGTTAATAGTCAAACTAGAGCAGATGGGGTTGGATATTCAGACCTAGTTTTGGATCAGAGATTGGCTATCTGATAGTTATCAGCAACCAGTGTATGGGGAGCAATATCCCAGGAGAGGAAAGTCACTAGTGCTGTGCCTCAGGGGGTCTGATTTTGGGGCTATTGCTGTTTAACCTGTATGTTAATGATATTGGGAAAGATTTGGATGGGGGATATTCAGTTGTTTGCAGATGATGCAAAGTTGGGAAAAACTATAAGGAGTAGAGTAGAGTAGAGATGTTGTGGCCTTACAAGAATACTTGAACAGATTGAGTTAGTGGGCACAGAAGTGATGATACCAGTTCAATGTTGTGAAATATAATGTTTTAAATTTGAAAAACAAAGATGGGATGTAGAATTTATGCTTGGTGGGAATATATTGTTGGAGGTGGAGGAAATAAGAGATCTTGGGGTGATGGTGGATAAGGATCTAAAATTTAGAGGGCATGCTGTTAAAATTGTGAGGACAACTGAACAAATTCTGGGAATGATGTGGAGGACACTGACTTGTAGAAGTAAGGCGGATTTTTGTTCCATTGTATAAGGTACTGATTAGGCCACACATGGACTACTGTGCACAGATTTGGTCACCTGGTTTTCAAAAGGACGAAGAGATGTTGGAAAGAATCCAGAGGTAACTGACTAAGGTAGTTTCTGATCTCTTGAATGTTGAATATGAGGAAAGGTTGAGAAGATGCAATTTACAGAGTCCAGTGGATAGGAAGAAGAGGGGGTGATATAATAGAGACATACAAATTGGTAAGGGGTTATTATAGGAAGTTATATAAGGAGGGTGTGAGCAAGGGAGTGAGAAGCAGGTTTTTTGCATGAAGAGTTTGTAAATGATCGAAATGCATTGCCTGTGAGAGTGGTGTCTGCAGAGAATTTGAATGTGTTTAAGGTGCAGTATGACGAGCTGTATGTATGTATGACAAAGGAACCTCCTTGATGAGTCTTTGACTCCATAGGGTCTTATAATAATAATTATTATTATCCCAGGTCCCAAAGTAGTGTAAAGATGGCAAAATTGTTCTGCTTCATAAATGGGGTGATAAGACTAAGGCTTTGAATTATAGGCCAATCTGCTTGTCTGTAGTTGTGGTCAAGGTGTTGGAGAATTTAGCGAGAAGAAGGATTCAGAACTGGGTGGATAGCAGTAGTTCTCTTTAATGGACAGCATGGGTTTGACAAGGTTATAACAAGGTGACGAACACACTGCACAAGGGGGATGCATATACAGTGTATATTTGGATTTTGCAAAGGCTATGCCACAACAGCACTGTCATGTCATAGGTCTCGGGATCTCTTGTGTGTGGAGCTGATATATATAAAATATTTGTTTCACATATTTGTAATTTATTATAATCAAATGTTAAAAAATAAATACCTTTATAATTATTTGTGTTTGAATGAAATATTATAAATTCTTCAAATTGTCTTTGCCCAAGAAGGGGTATACCGGTGTTATGAAATTTTAAAAGAGGATGCATGGGTACTGCAAGTTTGGGACACACTGATCTAAGGCAATATAAACTTCCTGTTACATAATGTTGAATTACAGTGACTTCAAGCAGCTAATGAAGATTTTGTATACTTCTCAGTATACAAAATCTGCAGAATCTTAGTATAAAAAAAAAGTAAATGACTTTTAAATGAAGGTTACTGCTATCTTTTTTTTTTTTTCTTTATGTCAGAATAAAATACAGATGAAAACAAGAAACTATTCTCTAATTAAATCAATGCAGGAAGAGAAAGAAAATTGATCTGATCAAATGAACTAATTATAATAATAAAACAAAACAAAACATATAATCCACACATCTTAATCAGTATAATTCATTATGAAAATTTTAAGTACCTCAATTAAAGAGAGAGAACTATCTCCTGAAGAATTAAGATTCCTCCGAAGGCGCTTTGATTCAGCTACTCGTGGCTGTTTAATTTTTGGCTTTACAAGAGTATTATCAATACTGAGGCATGGTGAAGATGCCGCTTCAAGTTGTTGTTCTAAGTCTTGCTTAGTTTGTTGAATATACTGGTCATAAGCCTGATAAATAGATTAATATCAAAATATTATCAAAAATGGGAATACTTAGTACTGTATTATATAAATAAAAGTATAAAATATTTAATCCCTCTCATTTATTATTTACTATTCATATAGAATGATCAATCTTTATTAGGTGTGAAAATATTATAAAAAAATAATTAAATGTACTAAAATAATAAATAATTCTGAAATTTAAAAAAAACAATAACATTTCAGGATATTTATTTATCATTTATCTAAACATGTATGTACTATCAACAGAGAGTAATGGTTAATAGGAAAAAATAAGTCTTGTTGCTTAAAAATATGAAAAATATAATTTGTATTTAATTTATATATATATTATATAAATTATAATATAATAATAATATATAATATATATAAGTAATTTCATAAGTTGAGCCACATGAGCAAAAACTATGGCTGTTAAAATATAACTTATTAAGAAAGTAAATACTAATGTTCTACAAAAAAAAACAACTGAAGTCTCAATTGTTTTAGACACTATACAAGACACTATTGATAGTTTAAAATCATTAATATCAATGCATTAATAAGAAGAAATATAGCTATCCACGAAGCATGAGAAATGTATGATGCACAGATATACTGCTTACTTACTACACATTTATATGCAAACTATGACAATTAGCAGTATATACTTCCCACATAAAAACACCGATAAGCTTGCCTGACAATTATCAGAATGATAATTTCATGACTCACAGAATGCATATATTAGATGTAATGGATCTCAGAAGTTGCACAGATGCAGACTGTAGTAATGACTATTTCACAGTGCCCATGCATTGAATTCCCTTATGTTTTCTCCCATACCATACCCTTCATTTTTTGAAATCATTTGTCCCAACCAACACAATCATTTCTTTCAACTTTGCATGCTGACTTACTTATATCACAAATTTTTGTACCAGAGTGGTATGCTATTATCATTTGCTTGTCTAGCACATCCCCTAATAAGAATCAATCTAAATAACCATGTCCTTTTTTTTATCTTCCCATATTTTGTCTCTCATTTTGTCTTCTCTCTTAGTAATTCGAATATCAGGTTTGTTACCGCCCTACATCAGCATTTTTAAAGTCATCCTTCCAAAAGAACTCTTTAGAATTTCTTTTGGCCTTATATGCTGGCTTTCTCTCATAATTAGCTTTGGCCTTCCTTATAATATAGATCACTCAGTCTTCTTGTCTGTATCTTATATTGCTCATGGGAATGCTCATTAACTTTTTCTTTATAATTCCTCCAACCCCTTTCTTTGTATGCAACTCCTGCTTATTGAAAATATTCATTCATCTAATTCTTACTTGATTTATCTTTCTAACTCTAGGTATACACATTCTTATACTGCTTTCTTCAAACATCCCATGCTACTAAAATCTCTCCCTGCCAAATTCTACTATGGTGCTGCTGCAAGTTGACTCCTCAAGCTTGTCAAAATCACATGCTTTGGCTTTGTAATTTTTCACACATACACATATCCTTTCTTAACAGAAAATTCTGCATTTCTAGCAATCTCCAAGGTCAAGACTACATGATCACTTTCTCCAAGCAAAGGCAGCATAACTAGATTGTTTACGGTTATGCAGAATTTCAACCTGTACTCATTGTGTAATTTGTAAGTGCATATCATCCATCAACATTCTCCCTTATACCCCTTGAATTATAGCAGCAACCAATTACATATTTTGTCCTGTTGGTGTCTATCTCACACTAAATGGCTTCAAATGAACTGTCCTCTGCATCCCTATCCTCCTGATGTACTTCTAGTCTGTAAGAAGATTCGAGATTGAAACCACATTATGATGTAAATAAAGAGTTTAATAAAAATAAACAATTAAAACCTAACAAGTTTCTTAAGTCGTAAGGCTTACATCATGAGGGGTACTGGTACATCAAGAATGTCACAGACAAAGTGGCTATGTTGCTCTGAGAGTACAACATAAAAGTGGCTTTTTTACATTTACAAAAAATATCAAGATTACTACATCTACCAAAACCTCCACATCACCCCATGAAAAAACCAGGCGTTTATGGGATTCATTGTGGCATTTGTTAAGTATGACAAACAGGCAGGGCAGGAGAGATCTGCATGTCTGATCTCTATCTTCTTTTTTATGATGTAAAAGACGTCATAAAAAAGAAGAGAGCATAAATCAGGACTGGCATTCCACACAACTACTGCACGCCATCAAGTACTTTGGCTACAAACAAAAATGTCATATATTGATTGATCGTAACTGTTTTACAAGAAAATTTAACGAAACCTCACAAATGCTTAGGATCCCTATACAATGCAATAAAAATCAAGGCTTAATTTTACATCAAGTATGGTCTGCTTTCATCAAAAATTTAGCTGCCATGAACCTAGGATATAGAATGCATGATACCACAGAATGTGATAGCAACAGCTAGCAATGTTCAAGCATGAATACAGTAACGAATTTACCGTTTCTATTCTGGTTTATCAATTATATGTAACAGTTGTGAAGTTATCAAAAATATCTAAGATGTGCAATTAATTGTTAACAGGCTTTTGTTGTGTAAAACTTTTATGTACCAGTATCCCTGATGTTGCAAGTCTTACAACCTATGAAACTTGTCGAGTTTTAATTGTTTATTTTTTATTAAAAAAAAAATTATTTTTTATTAAACTCTTTATTTACATCATAACATGGTCTCAATACTGAAATCTTCCCACAGAAATTAATGTTTGTACTTTTATTCTTTTTGGCTTCAACTTCTCTACTTTCTTTAGCAAAACCCCTCCCCCCCATCCTGTCTTCTGTCCTCTCTGAATATATATCCTTTGAATTCTATTCTTATGACTATATCATCTTCAGTCAACAAAGTCTCTCACTAATGCCTATAATTTCTGGCCAAGTTGTGCTAACCAATGCCAAAAACTTCTCTTCCTTATTTTGAAGACTTCTTTCATTAATATACATAAACTGAAATATTTCCTTTAACTTGCAATCTCCTTTACACCTCATGTTACTTAGTCCACTAAAATTATGAAGCTGGGTGCTACATTTTGCATCATGTGATAACTTACCTCTAGGTTGCCTGGACCTATGCTCACCTGTATCCTCCCTACACATTCTCATTTCCCTGACTTTGAACTTCTGAATTCTCACTGAACAAAACTTTCTCAAAACTCCTAACACCAAATTCATTCAGATGCAAACCGTCCACCTTATATAAATACTTCCTGCCATTAAACTCACTTCACACATCCACAAACTGCACAGCATTCCTCCTGCACAATCTGTGCACTGACTCATTTGCGGTCATAGCTCCATCACAACTCACCTCCATCATACCATGGCAACAGACTCCAACTTTTACTTTCTCACTCTTCTTTTTCACATGCACTAGAAACTCTTTCACATACTATTATAATTACGGCTATTTTGCCTGCTTCGGTTTAGGAGTGCTCCTGTTTAAATGTCATTGGCTATTTACTCGTGGATTATTAGGGCGTTGTAGATGTAAATTTACCAAAAAGTATATGTAGCATAAGGAAGAGAAATTTATACATACCTTTTTCTGGGTGTTGTGGCTTTTCTTCTTTCTGCGATGTCCGAAAACTACTGAGTGTGCGTGGAGGGTAGGCAATTTGGGAGAATTAAATTAGAAAAACCCGTTTTTTATTCAGCAATATATATATAAACATATATATTATATTATTATGTTATATAGGATGGGGAAAGGTGTTGATTTGTTGTTGTTGATGGGGAAAGGGTTGATTTTTTATATAGGGAGGGGGAAGGGGAAAAGGGGGTTGACGGGGTGTGGTCCGTTACTAGCATCAACACATGACCGGTAGGACACGTGTTGATGCAGTCAAACAAAATGGCCGAGGCATGATTGTCGTTCAAGGAATGCAAGACCATTTTAAAGTGGTATTTCAAATTTGTGAATGTTGTTGAAATTCAATGACAATGGTGGCATGAGTTTGCAACACAACCTCCAACACGTTTGACAATTGCACGTATTCGTGATAAGTTTGAGACCCATGGTACCATGTGCACCAGGGAAGATCCAGGAGCCCTCACACAGCAACAAGTTCTGCTTCCTCGGCTGTGGTGATGAAACAGTTTACATGCTCACCACAGAAGTCTACCACACAATGTGCATGTGAGACAGGAGTTAGTACTGCAAGCATATGGTGCATTCTTAAAGCAGCTAAATGGAAAGTTTACATCCCAAGATTATTACATGCAATGAATGAAGATGATCCTGATCAAAGAATGCAGTATTGTAAGTCGTTTTGACACATGGTAGATGAGGATGACGAATTTGCGAGGAAGATGGTTTGGTCTGATGAAGCATGATTTAAGCTTAATGGAATGGTGAATCAGCATAATTGTGTTTACTGGGCTCTAGAAAATCCAGACGTTCATGTGGACAAGGCAGTCAATTTACCAGGGCTCAACGTCTAGTGCGGATTGTCGTCTAGGGGTTTAATATGACCATTCTTCTCTGAAGGTACTGTTACACAGTGACAGTGTACTTAGACAAGTATGTCTAAGTACACTGTCACTGTGTACTTAGACATGCTACAAACATCCATTTTACTTGCCATTCATGCACTTTATGGGAATGATCAATTTCTCTTCCAACAAGATGACACACCTTCTTCCTATCCTATTCCTAGAAATTGATAGGACAAAGAAGTGCAGTTGAGTTGCCCACACATTCTCCTGATTTAACATCCTTGGACCTATGGAGGACTAAAGGAAGTAGTGTATCATAGAAAACCAGCTACACTGGTGGCCCTACGGAAAGAAATTCAAACGGCATGCACAGCAATCCCACCAGACACTTTGGCCAATGTTGCCCAAGTAGTAGTTAGCTGTAATATACCCTCTGTCCAAAAAGAAACCAAACTTTTCGAAAATAGAAGAAACTAGTCTTGTTAAAATGCTCCAAGCACTGTTCAGAGATTTTCATGCAAGTGTGTTTTCTTTTTCATTCTGCCTTCAAAATCCTTAATAATGTTGAGTTTTGTTTCCAAAGTCAATGTTTTTCTTTTCTTGCCAGCAGTAGAAGAATTGGACTTGCTTCTTTTGGACGACATTATTATTTTTTTGTGTGATAAAATTTTTATCAAGAACATAACAATAAACAATCACAAGGTTTGTAGACCATAAAAATCTTGTATGAATGGAGGCCGTGCGAAACACGTTAGTGCTGGTTCACAGCATGTACGACACTGACGAATGCGGCTGGCGCCTGAAAGATACGACCAGTGGTGAGGCGTGAAGTGGGATGGGAATACGTACATTTAAGAAACCGCGTAACTCCGGATTCGCGTAAGTCGGGGTAGCATAAGTCAGGGTATGACTGTACTTGCATACTTTACTATATTGAAAAAAAGTAAGAAAATAGCAAAAATACACAAAATTTAAAAGTGCTTGTAAGTACTTAATTTCCTCTTGTATGCAACTTTATTTTGTCTCTATTTGAAGAAGCCAACAACAGTCTCCCATTATAGTAGCATTCTATTTTTCAAGGTACTATTCTCCATTACCATGCTATCCTGGTGGGAGTATTCATCCTACTCATCAATGACTGAACCAATTTTCACTGTGGTATTATATTAAAGGTTTATCAACCAGCTCTTTTATCATTTTGGATTTCTTGTTGCTAAAAAACCCTTCAACAAAAACTCTCTTCTAGTTTTATTTTAGCGAGACTATTTTCTCTTAACGTTTTAATACTTCCCTTAATCTGAGGTCCACAAATATACCTTCCTTAAGTTGAACTTTTGAAATGCATCCACTGCAATTAGGATCTGGAATGCAGGTCCATTTTTGGACCTGCATTCCAATTAACTAGCACTGAAAAGTTTTTTTAAAAATTTAATTACAGGTCCTCTAACTAAAGTTAAAAAAAATCACTCATGAAGTAGTATAAAACATTCTCAGAAAATTGTAATGACTTTAAAAGTGTTATACAATAATTTCTGTTAAGGTTAGAAAATCAGAGACAATCTCAGAGCTTCTTTGCTTGTATGCTAGATTTTTTTCTTTTCACATGACAACACCCAAACATTCTGATTGGTGATATGTAGTCTCTCTGCTCTTAGCTATGAATCTCTGTGATTTTTCCAGTTGACCAAAATAAGCACAGCTGTATGAACAGCAAATGCAATAAACACCTGGAGGAGAAAACATTCACAGATTTCTTTTGCAGGTACAAAGAGGTGAAAATAATTGTAATACTAATCAGAATACATTTATGTAGGATGCAGTTATTTAAAAATTCTAGAGATATTTTGATAAAACCTTTAACATGAGGAATCAAGATACACTGGATATTCTTTTGAGCACTAGTTATGTGGAATGTACAATGGCTTAAAATACTCTATATTCAGATGTATAACTATTAAAAAGAATTAATCCAATCATATTTTTTGTGTAAGAGAACTTCAGTTGAAGAAAGGTGTCACCTCTGTGTAGAAGTGTTCTAACAGTTCTTGACAACGTGAAAATAATATAATTAATTTCTTTAGACTCAGCCATCAGAAAGCAGCCATCAGAATGCCTTCATAAATGTGTCCAAAAATGTTAGACTATCACCATAGAGCAGCATGAATTTTTTTCGATTCATCATATTGGATTATTAGTATTATGTGTAATCCAAACCTCAAGGCTCACTTTAGTAAGTATGGAAGAGGCAAACCCGAGGCCCCTGATGCTGGACAGTGCCTCACTTCATGTAATATACATCTGTATATTATCTGTAGACTAGTCCCTACTCTTTCTTTCTTGTCATTCCTGCAGGCAGGAACGACAAGAAAGGGTCAATTCCGATAAATTCCATCCTATTTTTCTTCTTCAGAGCTTTGCGAGTAATTGTAAATTTCCCCTGGATAGGCTACCAACCTTTTGCAGGGGAGTTCAGTGGTGGGGCTGCCACCTTAAAGCCTCCAAACCTGCGTTTTGGGAGGGAAAGTAGACTCCCACTGCGTGAGAAGGAAAAAACATGGTATAATAGGAAAGATTCACCCCTAGCCCTCAACTACACTAATAGAATTGGGAGGAAGGAGTCGAGGGCTAGGGGTGAATCTTTCCTATATTCACCCCTAGCCCTCGACTACTCTAATAGCATTGGGAGCAAGGAGTCGAGGGCTAGGGGGTGAATCTTTCCCATTATACTATGTTTTTTCCATCTCATGCAGTGGGAGTCTACTTTCCCTCCCAAAACGCAGATTTGGAGGCTTTAAGGTGGCAACCCCACCACTGAACTCACTCTGCAAAAGGTTGGTAGCCTATCCAGGGGAAATTTACAATTACTCGCAAAGCTCTGAAGAAGAAAAATAGGATGGAATTTATCAGAATTGACCCTGCTAATGGACAAGGACTTCTTTTTGAGAAATTAAAAATAGCTACTCGGAATGTCCGTGGAATTAGACAAAATTGATGAGTTAAACCGAGAACTAAAAAATAGAAACATTGATATAGCAGCAGTAACTGAGACAAAACAGAAAAAGAAGGGATCTCAAATTTTGGAAGATTATGTCATGATCTTCTCTCAAGTTCCAGAAGACAAATGGGCTTCATCTGGGGTTGCAATTTGGATTAATAAAAAATGTAAAAACAAAATTTTAGATTATACTTGGGTATCAGAGAGAATAATCAAAGTTAGAATGAAAATTATGAATCAAACATTCAATATTTTTGGAATTTATGCGCCAGTAGATGGAAAAGAGGAAGAGACAGAAGAATTTTACGGAAAACTTCAGGAATGTATTGATGAAACAAATAAAAATGAAGCAACAATCTTGATGGGAGATTTCAATGCTAGAGTGGGAAATAACTCAATAACAGGATGCATTAGATTAAGGGAGAATCAGTAATCAATAACAATGGAATTTTATTAAGAGACTTATGCATATTTAACAGTCTAAAAATCAGCAATACTTTCTTCAGGCATAAAAATATACATAAGTACACATGGGAAGCAAGAGGAACTAAATCAATAATAGATTACATTATTATTAACAACAAACTAAATAATAATATCAAGGATACAAGGGTTTTTAGAGGAAGCAAAATTGATAGATCATATGTTAGTTGAAAGCAGATTTGAATTCATAATAAGAACCATATACTACAAAAGAAAAAAAGATAATGTACCAACATCTAATAAACAGTTTAAAATTCACCTCCTAGAACAGGAGAGTATCAGAAACTTATATAAAAGCAGAATAAGAGATAAAATAAAACCAACTACAAACCATATTGAAACTGACTGGAAAAATACCAAGGCAATCATATTAAAGCAGCAGAAGAAAATTTAGGATATAAATCAAGGAAAAACAAAAGGCTCAGAAGTTGGAATGATAACTTAAAGGAATTAACTGAAAGGAAAAAACCAGCTTTTAAAATCTATCTGCAGAGTAAAAACACTGCTGACTATATAGAATATAAGAAACTACGGACTGAAGTCAGAAAGCTTTCTAGAATTATACGCAGAGAAGATTGGAGTAAATATGTTAAATCATTAGAGCAGGATATCACTGGACCACAAAGAATAGGTTTTAAAATTTTCAGGCAACTATAAACAGCAGAAAATGACCAATTAAGAAATAATCTAATTTCCAAAGCAGATTGGATAGAACACTATAAAACATTGTGGAATGAAAAACAAAGAAATACAAAACGATGATAAAACACAAAATTGAAGATATCAATACACAGGAAAGTACAGAAGATATAGCAATGGAAGAATTAGAAAAAGAATTTAAAAACTCAAGAAATAGAAAAAGCCCAGACCTGGATGGAATACGCATTGAGCTCTTTAAATATGCAGACAACAGCTTAAAGAAAACCTACTTAAACTCTTCAATAATGTCTGGAAATATCAAAAGATCCCAAAAGAATGGGAAACTGGAACAGTAATAAATATTCACAAAAAAGGTCCCAAGAACAAATGTGGAAATAACAGAGGCATTACTCTCTTAATAACATATCTAAACTATATGCAAACATTTTAAAGAACAGACTAATTAAATATACAGAAAATTATTTAGAAGAAGAACAGTGTAGTTTAAGAAGAGGGAGAGAATGCACAGATGCTGCTTTCACAATGCAACAGATCATAGAAGAAAAAAAAAGAATTTAATCTGCTCACTTTACTTCTATTTATTGACTACAAAAAGACTTATGATAACTTGAACAGAAATCTACCCCGGAAAATATTACAAGATGACAAAATAGCTCCTCAATTAATTAATGCAATAAAAAGCCTATACAGAGAAACAAAAATTTGCATCAAATTTGCGGATGGAACATTATCAGAACCTACAACTATAAATACCAATCTTATTCAACATTTATATAAACAGAATCCTAAAATAATGGAAAATAGCTGTCAAAGATGGAGTTAAACTAACAAATAATATACAGCCTAAATACAATACTTTATGCAGATGATCAAGTACTAATTTCAAATTCAGAAGATAAACTCCAAATTGCAACTAACCATCTAAATGAAATAGCAAAAAAAATTTTTAATGAAAATCTCTGAAACAAAAACTATGGCGATGTGTAGAAACACCATTCAAAAAGATCCCCAAAAGAATGGAAAACTGGAGAAGTAATCAAAAGATCAAAATAACCAATTAAGAAATAATCTATTTTTCCAAAGAGGATTGGATAGAACACTATAAAACATCGTGGAATGAAAAACAAGAAATACAACACAATAACAAAATTCACAAAATTGAAGATATCAATACACAGGAAAGTACAGAAAAGTCAAAATTATGCTTAACAATAAAACAATAGAACAAGTTACAGAATTCAAATACTTGGGAAATATAATCTCGCATTACAATACTGATTCACAATTGGAAGCAAGAATACAAATTTACAACAGAATAAATGGCATAATTAAAAGAAATTTTGGAAAACAGATGACTAAAGAAACTCAATTAAGATTACATAACATGACCTCTAAACCATCTCTCAAATTTGGAAGTGAAACTTGGATTCTAAAACAAAGAAAGAAACAAAGACTAGAAGCAGCACAGATGAAGTTTCTAAGACCTCTCCTGGGACTCACTAGGTTAAATAAAAAGAAAAACAGAAATAAGAGAACGATTAGATACAAAAAAAATCATACAAGAAATAGAAGAATATGAGCAATGAATAACAATAGGATCCCCAAATTAGCATATAAATATAAACCTACAGGAAGAAGAGACCGTAGATGTCCAAGATTAAGGTGGAAAGATCAACTTCATCTGCAGAGCAGGAACAGGATATAAAAAGCCTATCCTGAATTGCTCAAATGACGACACTGTGTAATCCAGTCGTTTCTGACTCTTAGTGATCTTATGAACGAACGCTCTCCATCTCACTCAGCCTCCTGTCTTTTCTTTCAGCACTTGTAAGTTCCTTTATGTTGAACATCCAACTCTTTTGTGGTCTTCTCCTTTTCATGCCCTCAATCTTCCCCAACATAACTACCTTTTCCAATGATTCATCCACTTACATAATATATCCAAAGTACATTAACTTCTTTAGTGATCACTGTTTCAAGGAGCATTCTGTCTTTATATATTCTATAAAACCTTATTAGTCATTTTTCACAGTCCATAGGATTCTTAATAGTCTCCTTCAGGCCCACAATTCAAATGAATTAATTTACTTTCTGTCTTTCTTCTGAATGACCAGCTTTCACATCCATGCATCACCACTGGAAATACCATTGCTTTGTCATTTGACAATTCTAACTTTCATGGCCTTACTGACATCTGTATTATTATTATTATTACACTCTCCATGGAGTAAGCAGACTCATCTTGGGAGGTTCATTTAACTGACAACATATTTATCATACTGAATCTTAAAATCCTTAACACTTCTTTCATTAGCAACATATTCTGGTAATGTGTTCCATTCACTGACAATTCTCAAAATGTAAAAAATCTATTCCTCACTCCCCTTCTTCATCACATTCTCATACAACTTATAGGGATGGCCTCTGGTTCTTCCTGTCTTGCTTTCTACTCTTTTCATAATCCCCTCTGGAACATCTTTCATAATTTTTGTCAGGTTTAATATACTTTTTCCCCCCCATGGCTATCCTTTTAATTTCACCTTCACATTTGTCATCATTTCTTTTTCTGGACCCAAGTAAACCATAACTTTCAACCATGTCTATTTTATCTCACTCAATTATAAATATGTTTTTTTTTTTTTTTTTTTTTTTGATCGAAGGTGAATTAGCCGGTCTCATATAAAAGGTAGCAGGGTTTTTTATCTGGGAAACTCAGTTTTTCATCCTGCATACAGACAAATCAGCCTTGAGGACACATGCAATTTACAGACAAAAAATACTAGTGGTGGTGGTGGGCAGTAGATGATGGTAGTGGTGGTTCGCTGTATTTGGCATATTAAGTGGTGGAGACAGAAAGTAGCAGAGTAGGTATCCTCAATGAGTTTCTGGACTCCTCCAAGGCATCACATAATAATAATAAATTTATCTAAGTTGCCAGAAGCCATCATTTTTGTTTTATTGATGTTTAAATTAAACTGGTTTTATTGTTTTCCCTCTTAACCAACAGAAGCAACTGCTTCAGATATTCCTTAGTTTCTACTATTGTCTGCATATCTTAAATCATTTATTTATTTATTTATTTTTGCCACCAATCTTAATTCCTGCTGGGTCTTTGTCTAAGTCAGCCATTCACTATTTTGGTTGCTGTCTTAAAAGGTGGGATCCTGAAATAGATATAAAGACAAGGATTGAAGTTGCATGGCAGTCTTTCATGTAAATGAGAACCTTATTCTGCAATAAAGATCTAAACATAAAAGTCAGGTGCCAAATGCTGAAATGTTATGTCTGGTCCATTCTGCTCTATGGAGTTGAGACATGGACATTGAAGGCGATGACCATCAAGAAAGCTGAAGCTTTTGAGATGTGGCTATATAGACGAATGTTAAAGATATCATAGACAGAAAAAAATAACCAATGAAGATGACTTAAAATCCATTGGCAAAGACAAAGATCTCATACAAACATTCAAGAAATGAAAAACATCATATCTTGGCCACATCATAAGAAACAGCAAATATCAGTTTCTACAAACCATTTTGTAGAAGGAAGAATTGACAGCAAAGGAGCTAGAGGAAGAAAAAGAATATCTTGGCTTGACAACATCAAGACGTGGACAGGAAAGAGCAGCGTACAACTGCTCAGATCAATACAAGAACGTAGTTTGTTCGCCAAGATGGTTGCTGACGTTCGATAGAAGATGGCATCATCATAAGAAGAAGAGCAACAGTATACAACCCGGCTGTATCTCTATTTCCACTCGAACATTATCTGTTTCTCCAGAGACTGTTTTTAGCGCAGCTTTTTGGTTGTCATACAGCTCTCGAATCAAGAAAATTAGATGCTCAGGTATTCCCATTGTTTCATCATATTCCACAGTCTGTTGTAATCCATACATTCCTTCTACAAACCATTTTGTAGAAGGAAGAATTGACAGCAAAGGAGCTAGAGGAAGAAAAAGAATATCTTGGCTTGACAACATCAAGACGTGGACAGGAAAGAGCAGCGTACAACTGCTCAGATCAATACAAGAACGTAGTTTGTTCGCCAAGATGGTTGCTGACGTTCGATAGAAGATGGCATCATCATAAGAAGAAGAGCAACAGTATACAACCCAGCTGTATCTCTATTTCCACTCGAACATTATCTGTTTCTCCAGAGACTGTTTTTAGCGCAGCTTTTTGGTTGTCATACAGCTCTCGAATCAAGAAAATTAGATGCTCAGGTATTCCCATTGTTTCATCATATTCCACAGTCTGTTGTAATCCATACAATCAAAATCTTTCTTATAATCAATAAAACAAATAAATACATCCTTCTGAAATTCTCTTGTTCTTTCCACAAATCATCTTATGTTTACTATCTGGTCTCTGGTTCCTCTACCTCTCCTAAAGCCTGCCTGTTCTTCTGGCATTTCTCTATTCACATATAGCTTAAGCTTTTTTTTTGGATCACCTGCAGCATCAACTTTACTTGCATGTGATGCAAGTGATGATTCAAAAAAATCAAATTCAAAGAAATCAAAGTGATGGTTCTGTAATTCTCACAATCTCTGGGATTTAATTTTCTTGGAAATGGGATGAATATATTTCATTTAATATATTCACTACTTCATCCCCAGCTGCTTTCAATATCTCAAGTGACACTCCATCAGCTCCAGGAGCTTTTCCTTTTGGCAGCTGTTCTGTTGCTGATATCACTTCACTTTTCATTATCATGCGTTCCTCAACAATTTCTCTTCTTTCAAATTCTCTTTCAATATTAATATCCTTCTTGTATAAGCCCTTTATACCCTTTCCATCTTTTTTACACTTTTTTTTCTTCGATCAAATTTTTCCCTATTCCTAATCTGCAATAAAGATCTAAACATAAAAGTCAGGTGCCAAATGCTGAAATGTTATGTCTGGTCCATTCTGCTCTATGGAGTTGAGACATGGACATTGAACACGATGACCATTAAGAAAGCTGAAGTCTTTGAGATGTGGCTATATAGACGAATTAAAGATATCACAGACAGAAAAAAATAAATGAAGTTACAAGGGATAAACTTCCTTGTAACTTCATTTTCCTTTCTAAATAGATCTCTTGTTCTACCTGTGTTACTTTCTTCAATTTTCTTGCACCTTTTATTTAGATGTTTATTTTTCCTAGCCTGTCTCTGGAAATCTGCACTGAACTGTCTAACCATTTCTTTGTTTCTCTGAAGTTTCATTTTTCTTCTTTCTTTTGTTCTTCTGACACCATTTATCATCTTTCTTTCTTTCTTGTTGCTTTATTTAGATTCTTCTTTGCTTTGATTTCATTAGCTCTTCTTTATAGTTTTTAAAATCAATGTCCAATCAATAAATTCCAGTATATTGGGATGGATAAAAAGTGGATAAGAATGTGGTTGATATATATATATATATATAGAGAGAGAGAGAGAGATAACAGACAGCAGTTTATTAAAGAGTAGAATTCAGTAGAAGGCCTGTGACTAATGAGGGCCACAGATCTCTGCTCTCTCTCAGTCCATACAGTTTAATTTATACATGAATGATATAGGAAATGATCTGAGAGAAACTATTCAGTTGTCTGCCAATGATGCAAAATTTGGGATGATGTTAAAATTTTGCAGGATGATCTAAATAGTCTGGTAGTATAGGCAAAGGAGAACAAATATCAATTTAATGTGACAAAGTGTAAGGTTATGCATTTTGGGGTGAAAAAAATTACCAGCTGTGTACCATGATGAAACCATACTCCAGGAAATTGATGAAGCTAGGGATTTAGGGGTGTTAGTGAATACGGAGTTTAAGTTTAGAGGGAATATTGCAAAAGTGACTAAAACAGCTCATCGGATTATTTGGTTACTTAAGAACATCCTGACAAGCAGGTTATTATACCAGTTGTCAAGATGGGGTCTTACCAAGGCGCTGTGCAAAGATCTGGTCACTTGGGTTTCTTGGGGAAAAGGAGGTAGAGAGGATCCAGAAGCAAGTGACTGAGATTGGCAGGTTTATGGAATGCACCTTATGAGAATAGGATGAAGATTTATAGGTTACAGAAATTGGTTGAGAGGTAGACTGAGACACAGAAATTACTGAAGGGTTTTTACAGAATTAATTCAGAGAAAGTTTTTTGAAATAGATCTGATGGTGGAAAAACCAGGGGCAATCCTTTGAAACTGAGCAAGAGTGTAGTTAGCAAGGGTGTTAGAACTAGATTTTTTGCTCGGAGAGTAATGAATGAATGGAATAGGTTGCAAGAATTTGTTGTAGGTGACTCTGAATGAGTTCAAAGCAAAGTATGATAGATACTGCACAAATGTTGGATGGTGCTTGGCATGATGTTTAGGACTTCCCTCGATGAGTGTAAGGATTCCATGCAGTAGCCAATAATAATAATAATAATAATCTCATGATTTCTCAGCTGTTTGTATTAATGTGAAAATCTGATCTTAATGATTACTGCTTGTCCTGAATCCGGTCTATACTTCTGTTTCTGATCAACAATTTTTCTTAGCCTTTTCTGAAGTATGCTTTCATAAATCTTACCTGGAATTCTCAGTAGGAAAATTCCTCTGTAATTCTTGTTAACAGTTTTTTCTTTTTAGAATTGGTTACTATTGAAAGTTTTACTCCATTCATTTCAAATTCTACCTGATGATTAGGTCTTCAAAATTATTAGTGCAGCCACTGAAAAACTTTTTGATCTCCATATTTTAGCTTTTCTGGTTGAATGTCATCTACTCTTGCTGTCCTTTGACATTTTAGATTGTTTGATAGCTTTTTCTATCTCAAGCATTGATATATATTCCTGACTGCATTCCTCTTAAACAGTTTACATTCCCATTCTGCCACTGGTTTTTTCATATAACAGTCTTTCAAATTACTCCCAACAAATAGAATGCCTTTATTTTCAGCTTTTATGTAACAATTCTCATCTCTGATTCCTTTTACAGTATACTCTTTCCTCCATTTCTCAGCTTTTTCAATTGCTCCAGAATATTTTGCCACTTTCTCAATATCTCTCTATTCCAGGTTCTCACCAAAGTCTTCCCATGACTTTTTTAAGCCACTCGAACATATTGCTTTGCTTTCTAATTGTTTTCTGTATTCTCTGGTTGAGCATGCTGACTTACTTGCAGACAACTTCCAATAAGTCTACCATGGAGTTTGGATTTTTCTGCTCTTGTTCACTACATATCTCCCTGGATGAATCAATCAATGTTTTCTTAATAGTCTACCACTGAGTTTCCAAGCTTTCTTTTCATTCTTGTTTGATACGACTGATATAAGTATGATAGATATTATGGAAATGTTGGATAGTGCTTGACATAATGTTTAGAGCTTCTTTGATGAGTCTAAGGACTCCATGGAGTTGCCTGTATAATAGTAATAATACAAAGAGAGCCAACCAATAGAAGGCAAATATATGGATGCTTGAGCAAGCCATCATGTTTTCTATAAGGTCCATGCTAGGGCAACTCATAAATGCTGGCAAGTGTATTCCTGTAAGCTCTCTGGTCAAATTTCATATGAAACTTTCATAGTTTCTACATTCAGCTTTGAAACAATGCTGGATTTAATATCCACTTGATTTATATAATTCTGCATCGCCGAACTGAAGCCTTTTGGCTCTTTATTTTAATAAATACTTTATGCACTGACTGAGAGTTCGCTTATGAAAAATACACCTTTCCCACACTTCAAGTTCTTTAGTACTGAACAAGAGTTTTTACTCTCTTAAGGTTTCTGCCTGGTCTCTAAGGAGAACCAGACATCAGACCAGTGAAACCTTATTAAAATGGACCAATGGAAGGCAAATATATGGATGCTGCGGCAAGTGATCATGTTTTCTACAAGGTTCGCACTAGGACAACTCATAAATGCCGGCAAGTTTATTCCCATAAGCTCTCTGGTCAAATATATGAAACTTTCATAGTTTCTACATTCGGCTTTGAAATAATGCTGAATTTAATATCCACTTGGTTTATATAATAAATAATACAAAGTTTTGTAATTTGGAATATGAAGTTTTTGAAACTCTGCAAACAATATCTTCAAAGCAGAGTCATATAGACAGGTACACATAGAGTGAGACAGAGAGAGAAAGTGTGTGTATTTAATGTTGTTCTTATTCAAGATTCTTCACAAAACAGCTGGGATCAGCAAACCTAGCAATGCTGAGGAAAACATTATAAATTTTGTCTCTACAGTATAAACAGCCAGAATCGATAATAAAAATAACCATTATCATTTTCTGATGAAAATTTGCCAGAGATGTGCACCAACATTAATAGCCTAACATAATATTTCATAACTAGGTCCCAACGAGCCTCCGTGGCTGAGTCGGTATAGACAAAGAATGTTGGTCAGAAAGACCTCAGTTTGATTCCCGTCCATGACAAGAGGAACCTTTATCTGGTCTCTTTTGACTAAAGGTAGGTTAGCTGGGGGGGTGGGGGTTCAACCTGAAACTTGGGTTTTTCATCCCTTAGAACAGGCAAACCAGACCCATAAACACATGCAATGATAGACACAGGGCACACCAGGAGGCATAGGGCCAACCACCTTATCCTCAAGACAGTCATGGTTGTGAAGTCCCTCCCCAGCTAAAGAACCTCAATGGTTCATGAATGAAAAGTTTAAGAGAAGACAACTAGGTCCCAATAATTTTCTTCCAAACTTGTCTATTATTTATCATGTCTCTGATTTGTTCAAGTAGTATATTTTGTTTTTTTTTAAGTACTATATCTCATTTTCTGTTAAGATATTTTCCGTGTCACTTTTGTCAACAAAAGTTTTGCAGTTTTGTTTTACATCATTCTTTTCACTAGATTCCTGTGTTTTTGTGATTTCCATCTTGCTTGCTTATATTCCTGTTTTTTGGATTAAAAGAAAATGGTCTAAATATATGAGGGGGGGGGGGTACTCAAAAATAACTGGAATCTGAACTTGGAATGTGTGCATTTTCTAGGTACGGATGCTGCTGCTGCTAGGCTTTGCGAGTGTGCTAGGTTTTGTTAGAGCTTACAAGAAAGTTTGGCGATTTTGTAATGGTTGACCACAAGGAACAAAGAGTGTGCATGAAATTTTGTTTTCTATAGAGTAAAACTGCAGATGAAACTATTGTTATGCTTTGGCAAGCCTTTAAGGATGATGCATTAAGTAAAATGCAGGTCTATGAATGGTTTTTTCCATTTCAAAAATGGGGATATGTCAGTTGAAGACCAACCACGATCTGGCTGACCTTTGACAAGCAGAAATTATTATGAAAACATTGAAAAGCTATGCTAGCCAATCAATGAAGATTGTCAAAAGACCACTGAGCAAGTTTCTGATGAGATCAATTTGTCATGGAGTTTGTCAGCAAATTTTAACATAAGATTTGCAAATGAAATGTGTGTCCGTGAAATTTTTATTTTTGCCTCGTTTGCTCACAGAGGATAAAAAAAGAAAAAAAAATCATGTGAATGTTTGTCACGATTTGAGGGAGAAAAGTTCTTAATAACCAGAACATTCTTTCAAAAGTTGTGACCCAGAATGAGTCTTGGTGCTATGGTTATAATCCAGAAACAAAACAAGCATCAAGTCAATGGTTTTGAACAGTTCTTTATTTGGCACCTTATTATATGACTCTTTCAGATCTATAGACTTACATAAATAGAAGCTCTTGTTATGTTCTCAGAATTTCTCAACTTGTGCTTCCTCACATTTCTCTTCCACAATTTTTCTAAAAACATTCAGTATGGAATAGATATATTATGCATATATATGGCCTAGAATTCAGGAGTTGCCAGAACAATAGTCACTATAATTTCATTATTATTAGTTAGATTATTGAGTTTTGTTGTATCCAAATATTATTATTATATAGATATCTCGTTAGAGTCAAAAGATTAATCATGGAAGAAAACACTGATTGATTCAGCCAGAGAGGTATGTGGTGAAGTTGTCTGTAAGGATAGAAAAATCAGAACTCCATGGTGGACACAGGAAGTTAAAGAGGCAGCGAAGGAAAAGAAGAAAGCATATCAAAAGTTCCTGGCAAATAAGTCAGCTTGTGCTCTTAGAGAATACAGAGACAAATGTAAGAAAGCTAAACTCTGTGTAAAACTGGCTAAATAAAAGTCATGGGAGGACTTTGGCAAGAACATAGAAAATAAATATCAAGAAGGCAGCAAAGGAATTAGAGATGATAAAGGTGACATGAAAACAGGAGAAAAAGATATCCTTGAAGTATGGAGTAATTACTTTGAAAAACAGCTAAATGAAACAAGTAGTGATGACAGCACAGGTAAAAAAACACTGACCAGGCATGCAGCCAGGAATACATATCCAAAAGCCATCAAAAGCTTTTTGATGACTTTTGATGAAAGGCAGCATCAGTAGATGATATTTGCCAGAAATGCTCAAGTATTATTATTATTATTATTATTATTATTACGGGCAACTCCAGGGAGTCATTGGACTCATCGAGGGAGGCCCCAAATCATATTCATCACAACTATTTGACATTCATACAGTATCTATCATACCTCGCCTTAAACTCATTCACTGTCACAGCATCCACCACAGACTCAGAGAGCGCATTCCACTCATTCACTACTCTAAAAGTAAAGAACCCAGCTCTAACACCTTTACTAACCACACTTTTGCCCAGTTTCCATGGATGTCCCCTAGTCCTCCCACAACCAGCCCTGTACTCAAAAATATCTTCTGAATTAATTTTATAGAAACCCTTCAGTAATTTGAATGTCTCAATCATATCTCCCCTCCTCCGCCTATCAACCAATTTTTGCAACCCACAATTCCTCAACCTGTTCTCATACGGTTCATTCCACAGACCTGCTATCATCTTGGTCACTCGCCTCTGGATCCTCTCCACCTCCTCCCCATCAAGAAGAAACCTAGGTGACCAAATCTGAGCACAGTAGTCTAGATGGGGTCTTATCAAGGCTCGATACAGAGGAACAATAACCTGCTTGTCTCTGCTTGTCATCGTATTCTTCAGCAACCAAGTGATTTGATGAGCTGTTTTGGTCACTTTTGCAATATGTCCCCTAAATTTCAATTCCTTATCTACCAACACTCCTAAATCTTGTGCCTCATCAATTTCCTGGAGCACGGTTCCACCAATGCAGTAAACTGCCGCCAATCTTTTCACCCCAAAATGCATAACCTTACATTTTGCCACATTAAACTGACATCCATTCTCCTTAGCCCAGACCTCCAATCTATCCAAATCATCCTGCAAAATTTTGACGTCATCTGCATTCACTATTGCCCTACCCAACTTCGCATCATCCGCAAACAAATGAACTGTTCCTCTCAGATCATTTCCTATATCATTTATGAACAAATTAAACAGCAGTGGTCCAAGAACAGATCCTTGTGGCACACCACTAGTCACAGGCCGTCTTGTGGACTCTACTCCCGAGTAAACCACTCTCTGATATCTCTCCGTCAACCACCCTCCTATCCATCTCACCAACCCTATGTCCATTCCCATATGCTGCAATTTACTGATTAGAATTCCATGTTTGGTATGGAGGGATAAAAGTCTTACAGTGGCTGTACTGCATAGTTCAGAAGGCCTGGACAGAGGGACGAATTCCAGATGATTGGAGCAGAGCTCTCACAGTACCCATATATAAAACAGGAAATAAAACTGAATGTGAGAATTACAAAGGAATTTCTCTACTTAGTGTTCCTGGTAAGATATATGCAAGTATACTTGAGAAACAGTTGAAAAGCATTGTGAAAGAAGAGCTTGGTGAAGAATAAGAGCTGGATTCAGGTCAAATAGAAGCTGTCAGTATCAGATTTTCACTTCACGACAAATAGTTGAGACACCATGAGAATATAACAAAGATCCATGTTATTTAAGTTTTGTAGATCTGGAAAAGGTATATGACAAGTTGCCAAGAGAGTAGCTATTCAAAACGCTACAGTTATATGGTGTCAATGGAGATTATATCAAGCAATCCTTAGTCTTCATATGGTGTCAATGGGGATTATATCAAGCAATACTTAGTCTTTATTTGAGTTGTAAGCCAGCAGTTAGAATTTAAGGTAGTACAGGAAGATGGTTTAATGTTAAATCTGGTGTCAGCCAGAGATTGTTCCCCTCTGTTATCTATATGGATCACATTATGAAGGAAAGTGGTATTAAACCTGATATCAAAATTGGATATGTTAATGTCAGCTCTTTGCTTTATGCGGACGATGTTATACTTCTAAATAAATCTGCTAAAAGTCTGCAAGATTCCTTGAAAAAATTGAATAACTGTTGTAATAGAAGGTCAGCAGTAACAAGACAAAGACAATGAAAATAGGCACAATACAGTTTGAAAATATCAACTTTATTGTGAATGGAGAACCTACAGAACAAGTAAAACATTTCAGCTACTTAGGCACGATTTTTAGTGAAGATGGTAAATTAAATATGGAAAAAGACAACAGAATCAACAAAGCTGGTGTATGGTAAGAAGTCAACTGAATAAATTTATATGGAATAAGAGAGTAATTTATGAAAACACTAAATTAGCTGTATACAAGACAGTTTTCAAACCAATTTTAACTTATGGATCTGAGAGCTGGGTCAGAAGTAAAACATTTGACCAAAGACTAGAGACAGCAGATATGATAGTCCTGAGAAAGAGTAGGGGCCTGAACAGATGTCATCAATGGCAATATCATATTAAAAATGAGGATATTAAGAAAGACTTGACATTGTCAGCATCCAGAAATGCATTAGCAGAGCTAATCTCAGGTGGTATGGTCATGACTCACTTAAACAGAATGGGTGAGGAAAGATTAGCAAAACAAGTGTTCTCTGCCTAGTTGGCAGGAAATAAAACCCAGAGGAAGACCAAGATGTAGGTGGATTGATATGGTAAAAAGTGCCTTAGAAGAGAGAAATATAAGATCTGATAATGTTAGAGTCTTGACAGGTAACAGACTGATTTGGAGCAAAATTGTTGATAGGAAGTTAGTGATGATGTAAATTTTTCATGTAGTACTATCATATCCTATCCACCACTTGAGGGTATATATCAGGGAAAAAAAAAATTGATGATGATGATGAAGGGCAGCTATGGTCACACTGTGCCATAAACATGTGTAATAAATAAGGGCTTATATAGGTCTTATTTATTACACATGTTTATGGCACATAAACATGTGTAATAAAAACTATATATAAAAGTCAAAATAACAAAAATCATGAATGTAACATTTCTTAGAAGTACACTATTCAATAAATAAATAAGGCAACATAAAATCAGTGTCGAAAAACAAATGTAAAAGATGTGTAAGAAACAGATATAAAAAAGTATAAAAAATATTAAAATCCATAAAACGATCATAAATTCGAGGTTTTTTTTAAAACATATTTACAAAATGCAAACTAAAAAGGAATTAGATAAGTACCAGATCGACATAACAAAAAATGACCAAAACTGGTGAGATCTTTTTGAGCAATAAATACAAAATGTTATACTCAATCAATCTGACTTCATGATCAACAACAGATGCTATCTTTGGGTTACGGCAGATGATGGAAAAGTTTCAAGAGAAACAATGGGAGCTACAGCTGGTGTGATAGAGTGCCAAGGCAAGAAGTCTGGAGGTGTCTGAGGGAGAAGAAGGTACCGGAGAAATATGTCAGGTTGGTGCAAGAGATGTACAGAAATGTGAAGACAAGAGTTCAGACCTGCCTGGGAGAGACAAAGTTTTCAAGTGACAGTTGGCTTGCATCAAGGGTCAGCATTAAGTCCATTCCTATTTAATATTGTGATGGAGGTGAGAGAAGATGCGCCTTCAACAATGTTGTATGCAGATGACATCATGCTGTGTGCAGAATCAAGAGAAGAAGTGGCAGCTAAACTGAAAAGATGGAGAAAAGTACTGGAAGAGAGATGTATGAGATGTATGAGCAGAAGTAAGACAGAGTATATGTGTTGCAAAGTGGATGGCAGCCAGAAGACAGATCTGGAGCTGGAAGGAAATGTCATCAGGAAGGTTAGGGACTTTAGATTAGGTTCACCAGTGGAAGAGGGTGGAGAGGCTGAGAAGGAAGTAGGATGCAGGATACAAGCAGGATGGAGGAAATGGAGAGAGAGAGATGGCTGGAGTGCTATGTGATAAGAGGATGCCAATCAATCTAAAAGGCAAAATCTATAGGACGGTATTGAGACCAGCTATGATGTAAGCTATGGAAACTGTGGCCCTGAGGAAAAATAATATCAGCAGGATGGAGGTAGCAGAGATGAGAATGCTTAGGTGGATGTGCAATATGACCAGAAAGGTTCATCTGAGAAATTATTATGTGAGGGGAACGCTGATAGTTGCAAACTTAAGAGCGAAGATACAGGAGGCAAGGTTGAGATGGTTTGGTCATGTGATGAGGAGGGAGGATGAACATGTGGGAAGAAAGGTCATGCAGATGGATGTGCAGGGAGGAGGAAGTGCGGGTGGCCAAAGAAGAGATGGAGGGAGCTGGTTTCTAACCTAATTTTCTCTTCAATGCTACTAAGGCAGCTGCCATCCATACCTTTTATATAAAAAATGCAAGAGATAACCAGCAGCCAGGAGTCAGATCAACACTTCATATGGAATTAATGATGAATGCTGAATAACCAAATATTCTTTGAAGTTCATCACCAGAGAACAAGAGACATCAGCTAATGCAATGAAGAGTACAACGCAACTAGCATCTACCTCTCACTTTTCTGAGGAAAGAGATTTATCCTTTAAGCAAAGGGGATAAAAATCCCTTATTGTTTTTCAGCCAGTATGCGAAACTCTAAGATCAAAAACTACAATCTAAACGTCTCATGCCGATGAACTGTCGGTAGATCCAAGCGTAAGTGACCACTTGGTAGTGCCACACCAAGGCAACTCGATGCAAAGGTGCCGCAAGCTCCCTCACTATTCTTGATATTTTCTCATAATGTAAAAACACACAGCTCCTAGGAGATGTAGTACTGCTTTACATTATGAGGAGAGGTCACTACCCAGACCGGTTTCAACCTTTTTTGAGGTCTCATCAGTGAGTAGCTAGACCTATATGATATCAAAGTTTAAGTGAAAAGAACTTACATACCTTCGCTATACGAATGCCAGAAAGGTTAGTAAGTTCTTTTCATTTAAACTTTGATATCATCTAGGTCTAGCTACTCACTGATGAGACCTCAAAAAAGGTTGAAACTGGTCTGGGTAGTGACCTCTCCTCATAATGTAAAGCAGTACTACATCTCCTAGGAGCTGTGTGTTTTTACATTATGAGAAAATATCAAGAATAGTGAGGGAGTTTGTGGCACATTTGCATTGAGTTGCCTTGGTGTGGCACTACCAAGTGGTCACTTATGCTTGGATCCGCCGACATTTCGTCGGCATGAAACATTTAGATCGTAGTTTTCGATCTTAGAGTTTCGCATATTGGCTGAAAAACAATAAGGGATTTTTATCCCCTTTACTTATCAACCTCGCCAGAAAAAATAGCTGTTTGGCTTTTCATCTTAGATTTATCCTTTTTTAATTTTTTTTTCTTCTTTTTAATTGTATATTATTTAACATATAAGTATAACTGTAGACAGGCTATTGTTACACTTGAAAATGTATATTACTACTAAGTTAAATAAGAAAATAAATCACTGAACTATCTGTCTATCTATTTATATCTCTGTAATCAGTGTAGCTACCTCCAACTGTTTTTGTAAAGACACTTCTGTTTCTTTCAGTTGCTCTCTGTAACGTCGCTTTTGCTCCCGTTTTAATTTTTGTGCTTCTCTTTGTCGTTTTCGCAATTCATCTGTTAAGGCATGGATACGACCTTCAATATCACTTTGATCTGAAGCAGTTTCTAAAAGATAAATGAAATAATTACTTCAATGAAAAATCAGAAATCAAATGAATTTAAAATATTGAAGCACTGTCTTTTCATTTATTCAATGAATATCCTTCATCCTCTCTCCAAAGTTGAGGAGCATGTCATGCATGAATATTTTACATATTGGAAGCTGAAAATCAAGTATCAATAGTAAACTCACCATAGTATTATCTGACATATAATAGGCCAAATGAAAAAACATGATAACCACAGTAATAAATTTTAATGAAAAGAATAGATATTTCTTACTGAAATTAAGAGTAGATCATGATCAGTATGTGGAAACAACAAGTAATTCAAAGAACAAGAATATAAGGTAAATACAATACACTTTATCAAATAAAACAGTTGCTGCATGCTAGAGAAATAATACAGAAAAATAATCTACTTAAGATGAGATGAGAATCTCATCTTAAGTAGATTATATAAGATGAGATGTTTAGGAGATTCTCATACATAAGATGAGAATCTCCTAAACTTTCGGACAATCATTCCAATTCAGTATAAAAGGGTTTCTTTGAAAAGTTGTTCCTATTTAAAACTGCTTCTATGGACAAGATAAGCTTCATCCCACAGTATACAATGTTTAATATTAATAGTATGATGTGCCAGACCAGACCTTTGAGGTTTCAGGTTTTCAATTTAGCACTGATGTTCATTAATTCTTTTTTCCTTCAAAGTTGTTTGTTAGTATCATCACTTGAATGACCAGAAAGATTCTGTTCATTATTATGGAAAAAATTAAGATACAGAATGGGGTTAAGTATGAGAGCAAAATCATAACCTTTCCCTAGCACACCAGTCTCAGCATCAGTCAATGAGCATCCGGAAATGTTAATTAATCCACTTATTAGTAGAAATGTTTCTAGTGGCATATTTTTGCTTACAATATAACATTTCATATTATTATTATCCTAAGACTCTATAGAATCAGAGACTCACCTAGGAGGTCCCTTTTATCATACACAGACACCACACTCTCAGGCAATGCATTCTAATCATTCACAACTCTCTATGCAAAAAAACTGCTTCTTACTTATTTTTCATACTCTCCTTACATAGTTTCTAGAGGATGACCTCATGTTCTCCTTCATTTCCCACCATTTCACAAAAAAAAATGCTTCAGCATTAATCCTATAACAACTCCTTACTAAATTGCATGTCTCAAAGATTATTGAAAAGAAAATGAAAGAGTTTGAGAACAGGAATCAAACCTTGGAGATTCAGTGGCAAACTCTGAAGAAAACACTGATTGATTCTGCCAGAGAGGCATGTGGTGAGGTTGTGTGCAAGGATAAAAAAAATCAGAAATCCCTGGTGGACACAGGAAGTTAAAGAGGCAGTGAAGGAAAAGAAGAAAGCATATTAAAAGTTCCTGTCAAATAAGTCAGCTTTTACTCTTACAGAATACAGAGACAAATGTAAGAAAGCTAAACAGTGTGTAAAACTAGCTAAACAAAAGTCATATGAGGACTTTGGCAAGAATATAGAAAATAAATATCAAGGTGGCAAAATATTCTGGAGGTTGTTGAAGAAGCTTAGGAATGGAGGAAAGAGTGCTGTAAAAGGAGTTAGAGATGATAAAGGTGACATGAAAACAGGAGAAAAAGATATCCTTGAAGTATGGAGTAATTACTTTGAAAAACTGCTAAATGAAACAAGCAGCGATGACAGCACAGTGATAAAAAGCACTGACCAGGCATGCAGTCAGGAATACATATCCATACTTGAAGTAGAAAAACCAATCAAAGGCTTGAAATGTGGAAAGGCAGCAGGAGTAGATGATATTCAACCAGAAATGCTGAAGTATGGTGGTATAAAAGTCTTACAGTGGCTGCACTACATAGTTCAGAAAGCCTGGACAGAGGGACGAATTCCCGATGAATGGAGTAGAGCTCTCATAGTACCCATATATAGAAAGGGAAATAAAACTGCATGTGAGAATTACAGAGGTATTTCCCTACTGAGTGTTCCTGGCAAGATCTATGCAAGTATACTTGAGAAACGGTTGAGAAGAATTGTGGAAGAAAAGCTTGGTGAAGAACAAGCCGGATTCAGGCCAAATAGAGGCTGTAAGGATCAGATCTTCACTTTACGACAAATAGTCAAGAAAGCATGGGAATATAACAAAGATCTGTATTTAAGTTTTGTCGATTTGGAAAAGGCATATGACAAGGTGCCAAGAGAGAAGCTATTCAATACGCTACAGTTATATGGTGTCAATGGGGCATTATATCAAGCAATACTTAGTCTTTATTTGAGTTGTAAGTCAGCAGTTAGAATTGAAGGAAGTACAGGAAGATGGTTTAATGTTAAATCTGGTGTGAGACAAGGATGTACATTATCCCCTCTGTTATTCATTATCTATATGGATCACATTGTGAAGGAAAGTGGTATTAAACATGATATCAAAATTGGAGATGTTAATGTCAGCTCTTTGCTTTATGCAGATGATGTTATACTTCTAAATAAATCCACTACAAGTCTGCAAGATTCTCTGACTAAATTCAATTGCTGTTGTAATAGATATGGTATGAAGGTCAGCAATAAAAAGACAAAGACAATGAAAATAGGCAGAACTATTGCACCCTGTTAGTACCCATTAGGGGGAAGCTAAAGCTGCTATCAACCAAATGCAAGTGATCAAACGAAAATGCTCCCAAATTTCTGCCCTAAAGGAGCCTACCTGTGGCCATGCCTAAAAATAATATCATTTAATATTGAAGGTTTCTCCAGCATCAAGCAAGATCTCATTGCAAATATTTGCAGAGGTAATGACTGCAATGTGCTCTGCCTGCAAGAAACTCACAGAGGAGAAGGTGCTACAAGACCTCATCCATGGCATGAAACTTATCAAAGAAATACCCCATGATAAATATGATAGTGCAATATTTACAAAAGAGAACTTGATCCCATCATCCATTGACTCAATGAACAACAGAAACATTGAGATTATTACAATCACATTTAAAAATCTCAATTACCTCAGTCTATAAACCACCAGAAAAAAGCTTTTTCCTTCCCTGACATCCTCCTCAATAATAATGCACACATAACTAATGCTGTATTAGGTGACTTCAACAGCCATAGTGTTAACTGGGGTTACACAAAGTCCAACAAAGATGGAAAACATGTTGAAAAATGGGCTGAAAACCTTTCTCTAAACCTGATACATAATCCAAAATTCCCTGCTTCTTTCAACAGTGGCAGATGGAAGTGAGGCCATAACCCTGACCTCATATTTGTTAGCTCAAAATATCCAACATTTGTGTTAAAAAGGTCCAATTCCACATACTCAACATAGACCTATAATGCTTCAATTCAACCCAGCAATTATGCCTAACACAGTCCCTTACAGACGACAATTTAATTTCCAAAAAGCTAATTGGAAGGGTTTCATGGAAGATCTCGACCACTCCATAGAACAAGTCCCTCCAAACCCTCAAGAGTATCCTGAATTCATAAAAATACTGAGGAAAATCTCCACCAAACACATCCCCCCCGAGGGATGTGTTTGGTGGTTTGATGTTTGATGCCACACAAACTACATTCCAGGCCTTTTCAGTGACATACAAGCCCAGTATGCTGATTACTTACAACTTTACAACACAACCCCTTCTCTCAAGAGACTATCCAAGCAGGAGAAAAATTATGCTCCAAGATGGCAGAGGAAAGGCATTCCTCATGGAAAAAAAAATAGAAGCCCTTGATATGACCCATAGTAGCAGAAAGGCATGGAACTTTATCGACAGAATTAGGAAGGATTTCACTAAGTTATATGCGCATCTGCAGGTAATAGCTAATCAAATTGCTCACCAGCTGCTGCTGAATGGAAAATTCCCTAAAAAGCACACAAAAAAGAAGATACTTAGAACCCAAGTGAGGAACAAAATATCATTAACTCAGATTTCACCATCACTGAACTCAACGCCGTCATAAACCTATTAAAATCTAGAAAATCTGCAGGCCTTGATGATGTCTGTAAAGAACAGATTAAACATTTTGGAAACAGGACTAAAGAGTGGTTATTAAACCTATACAACACTTGCCTCAGAACCCTAAGGATACCAACTATCTGGAGGCATGCCAAAGTGTTGGCCTTTTTGAAACCAGGGAAAACTCCAACAGAAGCAAAAAATTACAGACTCAGCAAGCCCTTTAAACTCTATGAACGATTAATTTTGAATAGGCTACAACCCCTAATCGAACCCCATCTTATTGCTGAGCAGGCTGGCTTTAGACCAGGCAAATCTTGCACATCACAAATTCTCAACCTCACTCAAAATATAGAAAATGGTTATGAGCAAAAACTAACCACAGGAGCAGTCTTTGTAGATCTAACTGCAGCATATGATACCATAAACCATCTCACACACAAATAAAATGTACAGAATAACTAGAGACAATCGCTTTGTCCTCCTGATCCAATCACTCTTGGAAAACAGATGCTTTTACATGGACCTGGGGGGTAGAAAGAACCTGCTGGCACCTCCAAAAAAATGGCCTCCCCCGGGGAAATGTGTTATCATCATTACTTTTCAACATCTACATCAATGATCTCCCCATCTTTCCAGGAACTAGAAATTTTATCCATGCTGATGACCTTGCCATAGCTACTCAATCAAAAAATTTCAAGTCCATTGAAACTACTCTATCACTTGCCTTAAATAGTCCAACCACATACTATACCAGCAATCAACTAAAACCAAACCCCTTGAAAACCCAGAATGGCCTTTTCCACCTTAATAATAAAGAAACTAACAGGAAGCTACAGATTTCTTGGGAAGGCTCTAAAATAGGATATTCCTGGAACCCAATCTACCTCGGTGTGACGCTTGATTGCACCCTCTCATATAAAACACACATAGAAAAAACAAAGGCAAAAGTGAATGCAAGAAACAATATACTAAGAAAGCTTACCTCCTCCAAATGGAGTGCAGATCCTAACACACTGAGATTGTCTGCCTTGGCACTTTGCTATTCTGCTGAATACGCCTGCCAAGTATAGTCTAGATCCTACCATGCTGAAAAACTTGATCCAGCATTGAATGAAAGCTGCCGCTTAATTACAGGATGCCTAAAACCAACACCACTAAAAGACCTGTATACTTTGGCTGGTATTGCACCCTCTTCAATTCGAAGATCTGTATTCTCAGCTGATGAAAGAAGCAGATAAATGATTGATGAATGCCACCCACTATTCGGGTAGACTGCAGTGTCCCAAAGACTAAGGTCCTGACATAGCTTCCTGGCAACTGTTGAACCACTTAAAAACCTCCCAGAGACAAGAATTCAACAATGGCTTGTACTATATCCTGAAAATAATACTGGCATTCAAATAGCCGAACATCTTCCATGTGGTGCCCACTTGGACTGGAATACTTGGAAAAGCCTCAACAGACTGCAAACGACAGGACGATGCAAACAAAACCTCATCAAACGGGGCTATCTCACTGGCCCAGACAATTGTGAGTGTGTGGGACAACCTACTCCATGGAACATCTTTTTTCTTGCCCCTTTCTTCCATCACCTTGCACAAAAGAGGACCTTATATCCTGCACAGAAAGAGCAGCTGATTGTGCAAGATACTGGAGGAACATCTGACTATATTTATTGTATATAAGTTATGAACAGTTTCCTATTTTTCATATTTAATTATTATTTCCCTGTATAATTCACCTACCAAATCTAAGCTGATCTCATTGTAATGTATCCTAATTTGTTGTAAATCATGTTGTACCACTTACTTACTACTGTACCACTTGTGTTTGGATATGAAATAAATAAATAAACTTTCTTGTATCTACAGTACCGACACTCTTCATAATTTATTTATTTAAAAAAATTTTTTTTTTCTTTTTAAAAAACACCAACTAGAATGGATGTAGTATTTTACAGGTGTGACAAACCAAGTATTTCAGAAGGGAAAGTGGCTTTTAGAGTGTCGATTCATATTATTTTGATAATCAAGGAAAAGAAAAAAATCTGTAATGTGATTTTTTAAAATAAAAACACAAACTTTACAGTTTCCTTTATAACATCTAATAAATACCACTTACCTGAATGAGATATGGTATAAGAATCTTCTGATCCACTGGAATCGTGGCGACGATGGGTGTGAGGAATAAGAGGTGATCGTATGATGACACTATATTTTATCCTATTATTTTCCTGTTTTGTAATGCTTTCTTTTGAAAGTGAAGGACTTCCAGATGTGTTATGTTGATCACTGGTACTTAGTTCCCCAGATTCGAAGGATTCAGAATAAAATTCAACAGCTGAGCCTGATACTTTGCTTTGAGGGGTGCTAATAAACATGAATAATGTAAAATGAAACATTAAGAGAAAATTGGTAATGTAAATATTTTAATGAATAAATAAGATATTTAAAAGTCACATCAAATGGAGCACATTGCTTGCACATTAAATTTGTTCTTATCTTGTATATGAATAAATATTACTATACACATAAAGTGAACTTACACACAAACACACATGGATATCTCTCTCTCTCTCTCTCTCTCTCTCTCTCTATATATATATATATATATAGAGAGAGAGAGAGAGAGAGAGAGAGATATTTAAAAAATTATATATATATATATATATATATATATATAATTTTTTAAATAATGGCTTCGCACATGTAAACAATTGATTGACCTGAGGTTTTATGATGTAAGGGCAGCAAAGATCATACTCTGCCAGGACATGGGTTATAGTAGTACACAGGATGTTGATGGATAAATAAATAGTTACAAGGAGATATATTAGCAAACAATATATGTTTAGTATCTACAATGTGGTATCTAAAACGTCTTTCAATAAATTAATGTTTTATAAAAATCTAAAAATCTCATGCCCAAGTCTGATAACAGATGTTATCAGACTTGGACAGATATACTAACATTATAACATCAGTCAGTATAGACAAAGCCCTTTGGTTGAGAAGACCTGGGTTCGATTCCTGTCTATGATGTGAGGAACCTTTATCTGGTCTCTTTCGACTAAAGGTGAGTTAGCAGGTCTTATTCAGAAGTAGAGGGTTTTTTCATCCTGAAATTCGAATTTTTCATCCCTCAGAACAGGAAAACTGCCCCATGAACATACATGGATTTACATTCATAAAATATACATATGCAATACCTCATTAGGAAGTTCAACCAGCCCCTTCAAAGAAATGAAGGGAGAAAGGGAGGAACTCCATACAAATAAATAAATTAGATTTTGGAAAGTATAGATGACCAGTGTCCATCTCTTTCTTTGGAAAAATATCCAGTACATCTTTGGAAGTGTCAGGATCACTGGGTAAGTTCAAGTTGCTTTCAGTGGTTACTGAAGTATCCTTTTTTTTCTGTGAAAGGGTCTGATTGTTTACCTTTAGGTGATAGCCTTGCCATAATTTTGTTCACTAGTAGGTTCTAATCGCATGGAACCATTTTCGGAGTTGGACCATATATTGTGTGATTCACTCAACAGAGAAACAGTTACAATGTAGAATAGACATACTATGAGCTGTTGTTGATATTTTCTTAATTGTTTTCTTTTCAGCATAAGAGGATCTCAGAGAAGGTGCAGTGATGGCTAATTTTCTTTTTGCATCCTGATATGGTATATTTTGTTCGGTTTTCATTTTTTGCATTTCTATTTGTATCTTATCTTTCCGTTTCTGACATGCACAGGAGCATGCTGGATAATCTCCCTGACAGTTTACATATTCAGTTTTCTTGGCAGAGCAAGAATGGTTATCATGCTTTTTTTTACTACCACATTGGGCACAGGTGGAAGAGTCATGACAGGCAGTTTGGGTGTCTGTATTTATGGCATTTGAAGCATCTTAGTGGATTAGAGATGTACAGTCTAATAGGACAAATGAGATACCCTACTTTAACAGATGTTGGAGGCTTAGAAGTATAAAAGATAAGGATGATTGATCTGGTTGATAGGATGAGATTAAGATGTGCCTCATACCTGTCATCCCCTGATTTTTCAGTTTCTGAATATATCTCCTCATCAGGAACATCTAGGAGATCCTATTCTGATATCACTCCTCTACAGAAAATTAGTGTTTAATGGTGTAACTTATTGGTATTCAACCCATTGATCTTGCTCTGAGTAATTTTTTTGAATGTTGTTTCTACAAGAACATCGTAGAAACAACATTGGGAGAACAGGGGTCCTTCTAGACCCTTTTGAATGAAGAAGGATGACATTTTCACTATTGGCTTTTCACCTGTTGCACAGATGATTAGAAAAACTAGTACATTTGTACTGGTATTACATGTCTTTTGTTTCTTATTTCTGTTATCAAAAGGTGTGGCATTATTTGGTTGGGATTTAGTTAGGGCACCTCCTGAAACAATTAATTCATGCTTCAGAGGTTTTCTGTCCAGTACAAGAGCTCCCTACCCACCATGGAGCCAAACATCACTGCACACTTTCCAGCAAGTAATGACTGCGCTGTAAAGTGGAATGCCAAGGTTACCCCAGACACTATAAAGCACCACAGCAAGCCTTGGGCCCTGCCCTAGACCATTTACTGCAACACCTTTGACACTTGCAGGCAAACCCACTGGTTGATTGATCCTGTCAGGGCCATCGAGGGCTGCCCATTTTGCCAAAGCAGAGACGAAAGTAGTGCAAAACTACCAGGATTCTCCCTTCCAGATGTCCATGGGTCAACATTGCATGGCAATCATGGCAGTAAGATGCTGGATCTAAGCGATGGTCTGGAAGATAGGATAGTAAAAGAGACTCAGAAAAAGTAGCACAAAGAATATGTGAAGGAAAGCAAAGAAGAGAAAGAATGAAAAGGGGCCAGTGCTATCATCACTGGGAGGTCCCCTCCACCATGAACAGGTGACTCACATGTGTAAGAGAAAACTATATAGAATTTATTACAACTATATATTTTGCTCAATGTCACAAGCTTATTCACACAGAAAGCAGAAAAACTGATAACATTTAATTTCTGTATACAATGACTCATTATTGTTATTTAAGTTACTGAAGATGTTATTTAAAATCATATGCTATGTCTAATGCATGTCTCTATTAAATGTCTTGTAATCTCTCTCTCTCTCTCTTTCCGAGTTATTTTTGGGTTTTTGGATATTTGACTAGTTTCCAGTTCAGAACTTGCACTTATCGGGTTTGTATTTCACATTAGATTTTGGGAAGTATGGACAACCAATGTCTATAGATAAATAATTTTTTTCAAATTTTTGTTAATAATACTAAGATAGTTTATTGTATTTATTGTTTTATAAGTGTGTGAGATAGACTGAGTTATTTAGACATAAGTCAAATGTTATATGTCCTTAAATTAGATATATTGTGGGTATGGCACCTATGAATAGCGGAACAATGGCAACCAAGATGTTTTTGTTGAGTGAGCTAAATTTGCATGATTTTATGATGTGTAAAATTTGTGGAAAGGGATTTAAACTGGTGAGAGACTGTGTAATAAATGCTTTGAAAGTGAATGAGGAGAGAGCAAATTATGTGATTGTAGGATAGAGCATTGATACAGGACTGGAAAATGTAAATATCAGTGATACTCCCAAGAGTGCATAGCAGAAGTTCAAGAGAACATAGAGGACCTGAATAAAGAAACTGTATAGGACAAAGTGCAACTAAAAACAGAAAAAAACTAGAGATCTGATGCCGAAAAGAAAACTGTAAGAATTATCAAGAGAATGAGCGTAAGCAAATAATTATTTATGGTGATTCTATAATAATGGGAGTTCTTCATGAATGCACTAAAAATCTTGTTTCCCTGGTGCGAAAATTAATAATATTAACAATGCTGTCAGAATGCAGAAAGGGAAGGTGAAAGAATTGATTGATTTGGTTGGAACCAATGACCTGAGAGATGAGAAATATTTTATGAGGGAAGATGTGAAAGAGTTGCTAGAAGCAAAAAAGAACAACAATGATAACAAATGATGCAGTTTTGTGGACCTAGGTCTGAGTTTGAGGGATGGAAAGATTTGTATAATGCTGTGTTGATGGATTGCACTTAAATAGATTTGGAGTTAGTTGTTTCAAGAGAGCTTTGTTCACTGAGAGTGTAGAAGCACAAAGTCAAGAAACTAAAGCAATTACAGCAGACGCAGTCATGTGTGCGAAGGCACCCATGAAGCAAATGTGCATAAATGAACAAAAAATGTGGAATCTAGTCTCGCAGGCAATAATATTGAATGTAGCAGTCAATTCAGGATGTAAAGGTATTAATGAGACTTGGTTAACAGCAGATAACATAGTTACAGGGAAAGAATATGATGGATTTAGTATTTTCAGGGATAATAGAGCAGACAAGACGAGGTGGAGGAACTGCTGATGATAGCAGATGAATTACAGCCAACAAGACTAAAGTCAATTGTGCAGATAGCAGTTGAAGTCAATCTGATGTGAGATCGAGGTCAATCGGATGGAATATAAAACTGGTTCCTGCTATAGGTCCAGAAGGTGACAGGAATGATGTGGAAGACGTGCATCAGCAGATTAGTACAGTGAGTGCAAGTTGAGTAATTCTTATGGGAGACTTCAACTTCAAAGACCTAGATTGGAAGGAGGAAAGATCACGTGGTAGGAAGGATATGGAATTTAAGTATTTACATAAAGATAATTACTTGAAACAGAATGTGACAGAGAGGACTTGGATCCTATCATAAGCTCAAAAGCTGTCCCTAACTAAGGTGGCTCTAAATGGGGAAAGTGATCATGTAGTGTTGACTAGGGATATAGCAAAACATGGAAATTACAGTTCAGAAAGGGTATATGTGGAACTATAAGGCAGGTGATTATAATATACTTAAGAGGTACGTTGAAGCAGTACGATGGCATGAAGTTCTGCTAGGGAAAGATAAGTTCACGGTGTGTTGGATTATCTGGTGTGTTTTGAGTGTGTCGTCAAGGGATATCTGGAGGAAACAATATCACACTGTACACCCATGGTCATGAGGGTAAATCAGGTAGGAGTTAGTTGAATCACTAGTATCATTAAACATGAGCTACAAAAATACAAAATGTTGTGAAGGGATATAAGTTGAAAGGCGACCAGTATGGTAAGGAAGGCAAAATCAGATTATGAGATTATAATCAGATTATGACCATAGTATCTGGCTTTGAACCATATCGATTTTGTTGCACTTCAATTCTACAAAAAATCTATGAATCTATTTATTTATGAATATGCAAGTTATAATGAATAACAAACTTTTTCAACAGTTTTACAATTCTAATGTTTTCAGATTGTACATCATGTAAACAATATCCTACCAAAAGTCATGGAAGTGGGGATATAAAGGAAATATCTTCATTGACAGATATTATCATGTTATCCCATATTTATTATTATTATTATTCAGGCATCCATGGAGTCAAAAGACTCATTGCAGGAGGTCCTTCCTAAGAAACACAAAGTCTATCAAGACTCATCGTGGGAGGTCCCTCCTAGGAAACACAATGTCTATCATACCACTCCTTAAACCAGTGGTTCTCAAAGGGTGCACCCTAGAAGATTTCCAGGTGTGCCCTGTGGTATTCGAGAGAAATATCTGTCCAGATATAAAAATAAACATAGTTACTCTATTATACCTTCTCATTACGGATATACTGCTCTTTTTGTCAACACATCATTATTATGTTAACTAACAGCGGTTTTTCTTGCAAAGAGAACAAGAATATGGTTTATTCTTGTTGTATATAATACCTATTTTAAAAGTGTTGGAAGTGGATGTTATGTGCATATTACTTATTTTCAGACCCAAATAAAATGGAAAGATTTCTCAAAAAGAAGTGTGATATTGAAGAATCAGATTCTGGAAGTGAGCAAAAGTTAAGTGCCGCTATGTTTAGTATGTGGATGTAAAATGGCAAATGAATCATTGCTTCCTAGTCAATTGAATAAACCTTTTAAAACTATACACTCTAATTTACATGATAAATCTGTAAGTTTTTTCAAGAGATTGTTTGCCTGCATGCAGAAAAATGGTGATGACAATGCTAGGAAATGAAGCAGCAATGAAAATAAGCAAGATTCTCCTGTCCAATGATACAGTTCACAGGCGTATTATAGAAATGTCTTCTGATATCGAGAAAAATGTATGCAGTAATAAACTTTAGTATTCAAATTTTACATTGCAAGTTGATGAGTAAACAGTCATTACCAACAAGGAGCAATTCTTAGCATTCGTGCGTTTTATTAATGAAGATCAAATAGTAAATCAGTTTCTTTTTTGCAAAGAATTAAGTGTGTCTACAAAAGGTGAGGAGGTTTTTAACATTTTGAATAGCTATCTTGATAAATGGCAGTAAACATGGAAGTCGTGTGTAGGCATTTGTACAGATGGAGCCCCTTCCATGGTAGGCCGTGTTAAGGGCCTTACATCTTTTGTAAAAAAAAAAAATGAGAATGTAATCATAACTCACTGCTTTCTTCATAGGGAGGCCTTGATGGCAAAAACATTGGGAGAAAAATTAAGAGAAGTTTTAGATCAAGTTGTTCAGATGGTAAACTTTATTAAAACAAGACCAGTCAAATCGCGTTTATTCGAAAAGCTTTGTATCGATATGGATTCACAACACAGATGGCTGCTTTTACAAACTGAGGTGAGGTGGCTGTCAAGGGGGAAAGTACTTACCCGTGTACATGAGCTACGACAAGAACTTCTTGCATTTTTTGAAGAGATGAAACAATTACATTTTTGTAACCTCCTTTGGTGTGAATTTTGGATTACCAGGTTACAGTATTTGGCTGATATATTTCAGCAGCTCAATATTTTGAATACTAGCATGCAAGGGAAAGAAGAAAATATTCTCACATCCACTGACAAAATGAAAGCGTTTCAGAGAAAACTACAGATTTGGAAAAGAAAAGCTGTTGAAGATAATTTGGAAATGTTTCCATTGGTAAGTAACACTTGCATAAATGAAACACTTCCAATAATAGCTGAACATTTAACAAGTTTAGAAGAAAAACTGAGTTCTTATTTTCCATCACTTAACACTGAACAATATGATTGGATTAGAAACCCATTTATGGAAACTTCAAGTGATTTTGGTTTAACATTAACAGAAGAAGAAGAACTGGCAGCTATATTCACTGATTGTGGATTGATGATTAAACATAAGGAATTGTCTCTTGAAGCCTTTTGGATTTCTATAAAAGAAGAATATGTGTCAATATCTAAAAAAGCTTTGAACATTTTACTACAATTTTCAACATCATATTTATGTGAATTAGGATTTTCTACCCTCACCACAATTAAGTGTAAAAAGAGAGAAACTCTTCAATGTATTGACAAGGAAATGAGTTTATCTTTCAAATATGTGCCCAAACATTGAAGCAATCGCTAGGACACATCAGGCTCATGTTTCTCATAAACACAAGAATGAATAAACTTAAGGTAGGTTTCATTTTATTATTTTTTTATCACATTATTTTTTTTTCTGTAATATTTGACTTAATTATTATAACATATTTCTCAGAAATTTGTATATAGTGCGCCTACAATTATTTGTAGGATTTTAAATGTGCACCGACTTCAAAAAGTTTGAGAACCACTGCCTTAAACTCATTGACCATTCTCGCTCTCACCACTCCATCAGGTAATGCATTGCATGGTTCAACCACCCTCCATGCAAAGAAACCACTCTTCACGCTCTTTCTCACAGTTTCCTTTCATAATTTCCAGGGATGGCCCTTGTCATCACTCCTTCCTGCCGTTCAACCAAACGAAAGAATTCCCCAGTGTCAATCCTGTAACCACCTCCCAACAGTTTAAAAGTCTCAATCAGATCACCTCCCCTTCTTCTATCCACCAAACTCTGCAGTCCACATTCCCTCAGCTGATCCTCATAACTAACATTGTACAGTCCTGAAACCATCTTTGTTATCCACCTTTGTACCCTTTCCACAGTTAATTTATCCCCTTCAAATTCTGAGGACCAAATCTGAGAACAATAGTCTAAGTGTGGTCTGAACAGAGGCTTATACAATGGAACGATAAATCTTATCTCTACAGGTCAGTGTCCCTCTCATTATAGCAGCAATCTCCTATGTTACCTCCACCACCTTTGCAATATGTCCCCTAAATTTCATGTTTCTATCAATCATCAACCCCAGATCTCTTGTCTCCCCTACTTCCTCCAACATAGCTCCTCCAATAGAGTATGCAGCATCCCATCATTGTGTCCCAAACCTCAAGACCCTACATTTTGCTGCATTAAACCGAGACCCTCCCATTCATTTGCTTCCCATTCATCTAGTTTATTCAAATCCTCTTACAGGGCTACCACATCTGCACTATTACTAATAATCTTTCCCAGCTTCGCATCATCTACAAACAACTGAATATCTCCCTGCAATCCACTGACATTGTCATTGACATAACGGTTAAACAATATAGGTCCCAGTACTGAGCCCTGTGGGACCCCACTTGTAATCCTCTGCCTCCTTGAAACTACCTAACCATACACAACTCTCTGATACCTATCAGACAGCCAATCCTGAATCCAGTTGACCAACCTGACATCTAGACTCATGTGCGGCAACTTAAATATCAGCTTATCATGTGGCGCCCTGTCAAATGCCTTCGCTAAGTCCAAGAAAATGGTAGTATATGCCTTTCCCTCATCTAATGCTCTTGTAACTTTATCATAAAAGGCTAGCATATTGCTAAAACAAGAGCGCCCCTTCACAAATCCATGTTGACTCTCACTGATAACATTACCCTCATCTGCCCAATGCTATATGTGGTCCCTCACTACTTTCTCCAAGATCTTACTAACTACTCATGACACACAAACTGGCCTATAATTAGACACTTCCAGTCTGCTACCACCCTTATGCAATGGCACTATCTTCCATTCCATGGGCACCTTTCCTGTTGACTTTCATTGAAAAGCCAAGTCAAAAGAGCTGTCAGTTCTTTAGCACATTCTCTCAAACTTCGTGGTGAAATACCATCCAGTCCCACAGCTTTACTGACATCCAGAGTACTCAGTATTTGGAACACACTCTCCTCCTGCACCTCTAAACCTCGAACCTACCCTATCCCTCTAGTATTAAAATTTACTCCTCCAGGATGAAATATTCCAATAGTGTGTTCATTGAACAATTCCACTATGTCCTCTGCATCAGTCACTCTATTCACATTTTTATCCCACAATGTTATTCTTCCACAGTCATTTCTCCTCCTACTGCCCACATGGCTAAAAAATTCCCTAGGATTTTCTTTGGATCTTAGGGCCAATCTCTTCTCATATTCCAATTTCGCCTTCCTTACCATACTAGTCACTCTCCTGGCCTGTGTCTTATATTCTTCATGCATCTTCTCTTCACCTGTCTCCTTATATCTCTTCCATAGCCTCTTTTTCGCAATGTAGTTCCTGTTTAATAATGTTTGTCATCCACTTTACTCCAAATTGTGTCCTGTTCTTCACTCATGGAATACAGCTTACTATTGTTGCTAACAAATATTCCTTCACAATTTCCCAAGCACTAATGATATCCTGTCCTTCCAATTCATCCCTCCATGAAACTTCCCCAAGTTGACGTATAAGACTATTATAATCACCTGCTTTATAATTCCACATACATTCCTGTCTCTTTGATACTCCTGCATGTCTATTCTTCTTTCAAGTCAAAACCATATGGTCACTCTCTCCAACTGGTGGGAGAGAAGTCATCTCAGTTATTATCAACCTTTCTGATGCTATGACCAAATCCAAAACTCTTGCACCTCTTGTTCCCTCTATTACATGTTGCCTAAGACATTTGTCCCTCAAGAATTCTAGAAATTCCATTCTCTTATTGCTACATGCATCTCCCTCTCCCTAATTTATACTGTTGTAGTTAAAATATCCCATAACAATAATTCTTCTTGCACTTACTTGCCAAGCTCAACTGTCTAAACATCTACTGGTCTCCACCATCTGTGCTCCTTTGTCTAGCAACACCCCACTAAATATTCTGTCTTGTCCACCTCTACCTCATGCTATATGCTTTCAAAATCATTAGTGTCACCGTCTTCCAAAGCCTCCACTCTTAGAGGACATAAGTCTTCACTTACCATAAGCAGTACTCCACAACCACCACCACTACGCTTTCCCCTCCTATCCTGCCAAAAACTGCTGTACCCTGCTACTTCTATTCTTGTTATTATATCCTCTTCTGTCAACCATGTCTCAGTAATCCCAATAATCTTTAGCAATAAAGAATAATTTATTATGTCATGGAAGATTTTCTATTTATTATAGTAGAAAGTTGGTGGTAATGTGCTCCATTCCTTACTGATTGAAGCATTAATAATTTTGAAAAAAAAAGTCATGGAAGTGGGGGTATAAAGGAAATGTCTTCATTGACAGAAATTATCATGTTATCCCATATTTAGCAATAAAGAATAATTTATTATGTCATGGAAGATTTTCTATTCATTACAGTAGAAAGTTGGTGGCAATGTGCTCATTTCTCATTGATTGAAGCATTAATAATTTTGATTAATAAAGAGAATAGCTTTCTTGATAGTTACCTTAATTCTGCATTCCAGTTATCCTACCGATGAATAACATTCAGATTAGCTACGAAGTAGTGTATTGCATGTGTTGTGTTGTTATTAGCACTGCCAAAAGAAAGTCATTTTTTTCATATTTTAGTTAATAATATTAGCTTAACTCATTGTAGTTTATGTTTTAAATGGATGTGTGATTGACTGAGTTACTTAGATTGTAAATAAACTTTTTTTTTAATATGATTTTGTACAGCGCACTCTGTGTGCGTGTGTTTATGTATGTGAGATGTATTCATTGTGAAATGTGAAGGATTTATTGAAGGAGAGTGAAATTGGTAGGCAAATATCTATTAAGTGTTTCGAGAGCGAGTACCAGTTGAGTAGTGAGAACGAAGCAAATGTTAATAGAGTAAACAATATTGATGATAGAATGGAAATACAAGAGAACGATGGACCTAAATAAGGAAATAACACATACTTGCATGTTATCCTTCACAACACAAAGCATGAAATCAAAAAGTTACAGATGCGGCAAGAGATTATTAGCAGGGTCGAGAAGAGATGGTCCAAGGTAAGAATCAAATTCATGTGAACAAACGAGAAAAACTAAGAGAAAATTATGTATGGAGATTGGGATTAATAGGTCGTAATATAGTTAATTAAGCAAACTAGTTTTGTCAGACATACTAGTGGCTTCTTCTAGGTCAGGAAGAACAAAAAGTATACAATAAGCGGTAAACATGAACCATTACATAACTAAATCTGAACTTGTAGGAACCATTACATAAAAGTAAAAACACAGAAATACATGGAGCATAGAAGCTGGCATGGATCAGTCATTGTTAAGTGAGCATGCATGATAGTTGGCAGAAAAGTTGAAGTCTGATATGTGTGGAAAGATTTAATAAGAAACACTGAAACACTGAAGTTGTTGCAACTTCTATGTAAGTCCCATTCAATATTTTGGTGAGTGTGGGAGAAGTAGAAAGCTAGGCCTGAGCTGTCTTCTCTGTTGTTATTAATGTCTCCAATATGCACTTTTTTTTGTCTAATTTCCAAACTTCTAGATGTTTGCCTTACATAATCAAGGCCACAAAGAATAAGGAATATTGTAAACTCCAGGATGTTTGTTGAAAGGGTTGTGATCCTTAGGTGAACATAACAGAGCTCATATAGTGTCACAATGGGCTTGAAAGCCACTCTTATGCCACGAGATTGGTGATTTTGAGAGAAAGTTTGCCAATATAAGGGATGAAAACCAAGGCGCTATAGTGAATGTCAGGGATCTGTTGTGGAGAACTGGTAGAGAATAGTATTTGTACCATTTTCTTAGATTATCCATTGCTCCCCAATAGCTGGAGAAGAGAATGTAATTCTTCTTTTAGTGTTTCTTCATCTCTTGTAATAGAGATTGCCCTTTTTTTTTAGTGTATGTATAATACCTAATTTTTGCAATATATGGTGAAATGATGATAACCTGAATGAGTGGGCTTAGAGTATAGACTAAGAGAGAGAATCCTCCTGTTTTTTTTCATATATTTTTTTTTAAATGAAAACATCCAGGAAAGGTAATTTTTCTTTCATTTTCAAATTCTAAAGTGAATTTAATAGATGAAAGAAAATTGTGTAACTCAGCCACACTGTATTTCCAGATTCTAAATATGTATAGAGATGCAAGAATGCTAAACACTGTGTAAAACTAGCTAAACAAAAGTCATGGGAGGACTTTGGCAAGAATATAGAAAATAAATATCAAGAAGGTGGCAAAATATTCTGGAGGTTGTTGAAGAAGCTTAGGAATGGAGGAAAGAGTGCTGTAAAAGGAGTTAGAGATGATAAAGGTGACATGAAAACAAGAGAAAAAGATATCCTTGAAGTATGGAGTAATTACTTTGAAAAACTGCTAAATGAAACGAGCAGCAATGACAGCACAGTGGTAAAAAACACTGACCAGGCATGCAGTCAGGAATATATATCCATACTTGAAGTAGAAAAAGCCATCAAAGGCTTGAAATGTGGAAAGGCAGCAGGAGTAGATGATATTTGACCAGAAATGCTGAAGTGTGGTGGTATAAAAGTCTTACAGTGGCTGCACTGCATAGTTCAGAAAGCCTGGACAGAGGGACGAATTCCCGATGATTGGAGTAGAGCTCTCATAGTACCCATATATAAAAAGGGAAATAAAACTGCATGTGAGAATTACAGAGGTATTTTCCTATTGAATCTTCACTTTGCGACAAATAGTTGGGAAAGTATGGGAATATAACAAAGCTCTGTATTTAAGTTTTGTCGATTTGGAAAAGGCATATGACAAGGTGCCAAGAGAGAAGCTATTCAATACACTGCAGTTATATGGTGTCAATGGGGAAATATATCGAGCAATACTTAGTCTTTATTTGAGTTGTAAGTCAGCAGTTAGAATTGAAGGAAGTACAGGAAGATGGTTTAATGTTAAATCTGGTGTGAGACAAGGATGTACATTATCCCCTCTGTTATTCATTATCTATATGGATCACATTATGAAGGAAAGTGGTATTAAACATGATATCAAAATTGGAGATGTTAATGTCAGCTCTTTGCTTTATGCGGATGATGTTATACTTCTAAATAAATCCGCTACAAGTCTGCAAGATTCTCTGACTAAATCGAATAACTGTTGTAATAGATATGGTATGAAGGTCAGCAATAAAAAGACAAAGACAATGAAAATAGGCAGAATCACTGAAAATGTCAACTGTGTTGTGAATGGAGAACCTGTGGAACAAGTAAAACATTTCAGCTTCTTAGGCACGATTTTTAGTGGAGATGGTAAATTAAATATGGAAATAGACAACAGAATCAGCAAAGCTGTTATGGTGGGAAGCCAATTGAATAAATTCATATGGAATAAGAGAGAAATTAGTCGGAACACTAAATTAGCTGTATACAAGACAGTGTTCAAACCAGTTTTAACTTATGGATCTGAGAGCTGGGTCAGAAGTAAAACACTTGATCAAAGACTACAGACTGCAGATATGAGAGTCCTGAGAAAGATTAGAGGCATGAACAGATGGCATCAATGGCAATATCATATTAAAAACGAGGATATTAGGAAAGAACTTGACATTGTTAGCATCCAAGAATGCATTAGCAGAGCTCCTCTCAGGTGGTATAGTCACTTAAATAGAATGGGAGAGATAAGATTAGCAAAACAAGTGTTCTCTGCTAGGTTGGCAGGAAAATGACCCAGAGGAAGACCAAGATATAGGTGGATTGATACGATACAAAGTGCCTTAGACGATAGAAATATAAGATCTGATAATGTTGGAGTCTTGACAAGTAACAGACTGATTTGGAAGAAAATGGTAGATAGGAAGTTAGTAATGATGTAATTTTTTCATGTAGTACTATCATATCTTGTACACCCCTTGAGGTTACATGGCAGGAATTTGATGATGATGATGATGAAATATGTCATCTACATACCTCCATAAAAGTGACGGTTTGGGTTTTATAGATAACAGGAAATCTTTTTCAAAGTTTTCCATGAATAAGTCAGAACATGGAGGATATAAAGGGTTTCCATTGCAAGGCTAGATTAGTTGTTTGTAGATTTTCCCATTCCATCAGAAATAATTTGAGTTGAGACAATGACTAAATAGTTGAGAGATATCAGGAGAGAACAGATCATCTGCAAGTGCATAACTTAGCCTGTAGATGAAGGCAACTCAACTTTTCTTCTCCAGAAGCAGTTTTAAATATGAATGCCTTTTCAAAGCAAGTTGTGAAGCCCTTTTACATCTGCCTAACCTGGATTGGAATGATTGTCTCTCTCTCTCCCATAAGTTTGGGAGATTCTCATTTTATGTAAACATCAAAAATAGTTTTCATATTATTTATTAATATTAATTTCTAGCGAAAACTGTTTTTAATTGATAAACTGATTGTTGTATGTACCTAGTATTCCTGTTCTTTGGTTTACTTGTTTCTATACACTGATGATCTACTACTATTTTCAGTGCAAAACATTTGTACTTTCATTAAAGTATATTACTGTAGTTATTGTGTAATTTTGTTATTTATAATTATTCCACAGGTATCTTTAATGATTTGAATCTATGCTGCAAACATTATGGGATCAAATTTTTGTAATATCTGTATACAAACATCATGCAAATCTGAAGAATGTCTATTCCAGTTATGATCAAGAATGGTGTGTGCATGCATGTGTGTACATGATGCTTCTGTAGCAATATTAAATCATCTCACCTTGTCTTTGATCTACTAACTGCAATATCTTCTGGGACATTTGTTGTGACTGATTCTTCAGTTATATTTATCTCTTCTGCAACAGAGTTACCAGAGCTATAAAGAATCATATTTGAAATTTAAAAAACAAAATTGCTTATAATATTTTCTCATAAATGAAAACTAATAGCAAAGCAAAGAAGATCTAAAAGCATCTATTACTAATAATATTAAACTTAGAAGAACTACCTAACATTGCCTAGTGAAATTAAAATGTAATAGTTCAACATTTCACACATGACCAATTGGGAAAGAAGAGAAGCCTTGTGATATTATTTCCAATAAGTTACTATTACTGGATGCCACAAATCTTTGAAATGTCACTCCTTCTAACCTCTATAGACCTCAAAATGTGCACATCCGTTAAAAACTAGAAGTTAAAAATTTTTCTGATTCCTTTGCACATCCTTTCCTCCTCATATTTTAATATGGGATGTGGTAATGTGGGGAAGAGCACAAAGCTAAAAAGATTAATGTATCATAGACGAGAAAATTGTATGCTTTAAAAAAAAAATTCATGCTTAAAATTATTAATGTAATTTAATAATGTATGCTGGCGATTTTTGAATTTTTGAAAAATCGCCAATCATGTCATGACAATTTGATTGTTTCGGGTCAGATGTACTGTGTGGCGCATTATGACATTGGTTGTATTCTGTGATTACAATCAAAGGGATCACTGTAGTTGGACAACAATCAATAATCTGAATCCCTCAAATAAATTTTGAATTCAAGTGTTTTATCCAATTACAGACAGATTAATAAAGGAGCCCAATAAAGGATGAGCTGCCTATAATTCTCTTTAAGACAGATTTGACTTTCTTATTGACAAATCAATGTCAGAAAGCGTAACTGTTTCCAAAGCAAAGACTCTAGTCCACATATATAATCAAGATTTAGAAGATTCTTTTGTGGATGAATTTTCATTATTTTTAAAATTTTCCAGAGTGTAAAACAGTTTCAGAATTATTGTCAGCACAAATTCAATGAAATCTGGCTTCACAAATACAAATATTGCACTTTGAATTTACTTATCAATTTCGGGGATGAATGCAGAAGGTGAATGAGCACTTTCAACATTAAATAGTATAAAATTCATTTGCGATCTGGATTATCTCAATCAAAATTATCACCTTTATCAGTACTTCCTATAGAAAGTGAAATATTAAAACAACTGCCCATTGATGAAATTATAATAGAATTTGTGAATAAAAAATTCAGCAAAGTAAATAAGCCTTAAGAATTAATCTTATATGTTGAATGTGATTTTTATGTAAGAAATGTAATTGTTTGTTTGTGTCTTTTTTTTGTTTGTTTTTTAGAAAAATGTGATCCATGATTGTTTGTTTTCAAGAATTGTTGTTTAATAAACCTATTTCTCTTTTTAACAACTTCTATTTATAATTTTTGTGGATGAAAATATAGGCACTAATACTATTTAGATCAATGAGCATTACCTGCAAATTAATCATTCCCATATTAGTATTTATTCACAATACTTATATAAAATAATTTTATCCTTGGAAAATAGCATGTATTAGGACTTTTCAAGTGAAATGTGGAAAACTCTTATACCTTGGTAATTAACGGACTGATTGTTTCATTATTCACAATGGTATCGACTTTCTTATTGAAATGTCACTGTCCCAAGGGTCATCTTTGTAAACGTATACAAAGGGATTTCATCAGCACTAGTATCACTAATGATACTAATGCATCACTAATAATGAGCAGCTGAAGCACAAAACGCAGTTGTCCTTGTCAGTCAGATGTCAATCCCACCTTTTCATGATGTGGTCTCTCTCTCTTTTAGCAAGTATTTTTACAGCAAACAATACCTTTTTTGTTGGAAATGAAACCCTTGCTTATTAGAAACCTGAAATGACTGATGGCATGTTTGTTCTACAGAACAGAAGTTTGGTTTTCATTCCTCTTTCTTTTCTATGAAGTAAAAGTAATATCTTTCCAGAGCAAGTCAACCATACTGCAGAAAAAACCATTTGGGGATACAGCAGTAAAGCAGTTCCACAAGCTAGCAGTCAAACAGTACACATAACCAAACCTGGTCAAGAATCTTCCCAAACAGCTAGTGTATAATCTTCTGTGATGCACTCTGTCAATGCCTGGAGGATAATTCAAGCAGTGGCATGAGTGAGTTATTCTCAACCCACTCAAGAATGGCATATATAAAATTTAAATAACTGGTTGTGAAAATCACATTACTTAGAATGTTTGAGAGTCCAAATTTTATTAAATGAAGAGGAGGAATGGCATATGCAGTCATTAGTGAAACAAAAGATAGGATTTGAGGATGAGTCTCAATAGACTGCAGTATGGTGGCTGCTCTTCTAAGCATGACGACCAGACCAGTACCTAGGTCGTCTGCAGATGATTTGGTCAATATAGAATTTATGTATAGGAAAAAAACTCACAAAGCATTAAACATAGATTCATGTGCAATTTTTTTTTTTAAAAAAAACATGCTCTTGAATTTAGCATATAGAATATAATTATACATTATATAATATCAAATGAGAATGAAAATACAAGGATCATCTTTGCATTATTGTATGACTGGATCACCCTTCAGTAAGCCTTCTAGGAAAGACAGAAGGCTCACTCATCACTCTTAACCAAAATAAATATTTTCTGGAGCTATGTAAGGAAATCTTCTTTCAGAAAAGATTTATTTTGGTTAAGAATGATGAATGATCATATGAGGTGTGGTAATAAAGTGGTGAATGTCAGAAAACGTGTGAATACAGTCACAGAAGTGAGTGAATGAAATATGAAGAGTCTGAAAAAAACATAAATAAAGTGGTGGAAGCCGAGGAGAATGGTGAGGTGATCACAATGATAGAAATAGCACATTTATGCAAAGTCATTCACAGGAGAAAGTGTGAACCTAACCTGTGAAAGTCGAGAAGCAACTGACAAGTGGTATTGCAGATAAGATAAACAAAGAGCAGGTAAGAGGAAAAAAGCAGAAGAGTATGAAAGAATGAGAAATGCAGAGCAAAGAGATAGTATTGCGTGATGATTCTAGAATAAGAAATGTGCTTGATGAGATCATGACAAAATCATGTTTTTCTGTGCACCACAATTAAAGATGTTAGTGAACCTGAAGAAATATAGAGAGAGAGAAAGTGAAAAGAGTTGCTAGTGTTGACAAGTATGGGAGGGAAAAGTTACTAGAAGAAAATAAAAAGACTGCAAATCTGATGTTGCCGTGGTATGACAGGAGTGAAATAAGAAGACGACTTGAGATTGCAAATGAATCACTGTGCATGTTGTGCAAGAGGAAGTCAGCAGTTTGCTGATATTCTGGAGTGAATTTGATAGATGAAAGGACTTAAAGATATGACTGATGGACCACTTGAACTGATCTGGAATCAGGTGTATAGAGAAAATATTGTTCAGTGTAAGAATGCAAGTGCAAAATTAGGGAAACTAGGGTAACTGAAGTAACGTAGTAGGTGTGTGCAAGCACTCTTGAGTCGAGGGAGTGTGAGAATGGGAATGACCAAAGAATGCTGATTGTAGTTTATCAGGTCTCAAATCTGAAGGGCACAATAATTGAAAGATTCAAGCGTGCCTGTGGATGACCAAGGAGGATAATGAAATTCTAGTATATTCTGGGATCCCAGCAAGAATTCCCACTGCAAAAGGATTCCTAGTTGGAGAAAATACAACTGGATCCACTAGGGGAACTATAACCACTTGGATTACTGGAGGCCTGAAGTGGCAGATGGCATGTTTGATCTCCAGAGCAGGAGTTCTGGTTTCTGTTCCCCTCTCTTTTCCATACAGTGTGAGTGATATCCTTCAAGAGCATGCCAAACATACTCAGAGCCTATTTCGAGAGTACATCAGTAAAAATGGTGATGGCACAGGCCAGCCACCCGATAGTGCATGAGGCTTGAATCTGTTGGTAATGAATTGGAGGCTTCCCAGTCAAATGGTACATATCACTGCCACATACTCTGCCAGGTCATGCTTGGAGAGAGAGAGAGAGAGAGAGACAATTCAAGAAGTGGTATGTGGAAGGCACTGTTAAGAGCATGGTACAGGAAGGAGACTGGTTGCTCTCTGTATGGTGTCATGTCCAACAGTCTATCTCTTCTCACTGCATGTCCCTACTCCATCATTCTATCTAATCATAAATGAATGTATAATGAAACATAAACACTGATAGTGCAACAAAGAAATCTCCTTCAGACACCAATAACAGTATATTGATACAAACCATGCCAAATCTCTACAATAAAAACTCACTTTCACATTCGCTTCACTAGCATCTAAGGCATCAACACACATAAAGGACATTCACTCAGACCAAACCTATTACTCTTGACAGAAATCCAAACTGCACTGACATCTACTGTTGTTCATCAACCTAACAACATAATTCACTGTCTAAATTTCACACTTCACAGTTTCTTTTGCTACAAGAGTGGCATCTGTGCCTCTGTGAGATCTGACACAGCTTGCCAGAGGATGGCTAATTTAGTATCCCAAAGGTTCCTTGTCATTAGCAGAGCTAATCTCAGGTGGTATGGTCACTTAAACAGAATGGGAGAGGAAAGATTAGCAAAACAAGTGTTCTCTGCCAGGTTGGCAGGAGGAAGACCAAGATATAGGTGAATTTTGATACAGTAAAAAGTGCCTTAGAAGACAGAAATATAAGATCTGACAATGCTGGAGTCTTGACAGGTAACAGACTGATTTGGATGAAAATTGTATATAGGAAGTTAGTGATGATGTAAGTTTTTCTTGTAGTACTATCATATTATGTACATTCCTTGAGGGTACATGTCAGGAATTTGAGGTTCCTTGTCCCATTTAGCAATAGTGAACTGCTGCATTTATCAATCTTTATCTCAAACACCACCTTTACCTCTTGACCTTCCTCTTTGTGAAGCTTGGCCATCTGCAATCCGGTTATCCATATAATGAAGTCTTCTCCCTAGGTAACATTAGCATCCACAATTCCAACTATGCATTATGGGAAAGATCACTACCCCAGACTGGTTTAGTCCTTTATTATAGTCTCATATTATAGTTAGACCCAGGAAGATACTAAGGTAAAATCAATGCAGAAGTCTTTCTTTTTCTCTCTCATCTGTCAAATGATGGCTCATCCCTATGAACAAATTTTTGCCATCTAGCTCTATGTGTGGCTATTTCTGTCTCTGAAGCTCGACAGTTGTGACCTTTTTTTTTTTTTCCAAACACTGTAGCCAAGTTCTTTCTGGTCTGCCTCCAGTGATTCCGTTTAAGGATATGTTCAATACTCTCTGAAAGGATATTCTCTGGAAGTGTCTAAACAATCTTAATTGTAGTTTAAGAATCTGTGGTTTAATTCTTGCATGACTTGCTCATTTATTTTGTGTTCTGACGAGTGAATCTTATTTGTTTTTTCTTAAGTATTTCATTTTGAATGCTCTGATTTTCTGTATTTCTTTCTAAGTGAGTCCCCATGTCTTAGCTTCATATGTTGTTGTAGGTATAATAATGGTTTTGTAGTTTCAGCTTGAGTCTTTTTGAAATGCAGTTATTTTAGAATATTTTGCTTAATTTATAATTTATTCATATTAAAGCATTCTATATTAAGTCTGTATTTTACTGTTTCTGTGTTATTGAGGTTATGAGTAATGAGACTGCCAAGATATGTAAATTTCTTTACCATTGCTCAAGTATACGATTTTTTAGCTTTATGGAAATTTTTTCCTCATCCCTCCGTATTTTAATTTTTTTTTTTTTTTTTTTTGCTTAAATTGATTTTCATTCCAAAAGTTTAGCATTCTTCATTTAAATTTTTCATTGTCTTTTCTAATGATGCTCTCGATTCTGCAAGAATAATCATATCATCAGCACATTTAATATGGTTGATATTCATGGTATTTCATTGTGAACACAGTTCTTCAGCTATATTTTTGGATATTTTTTCGTGATAGATAATAATAAATAAATTTGATGAGAGGGCACCCCTGCATGACACCTTCTTCTACTTTGAATTTGTCTGTTTTTAATTTATGAAAATTGAGAATTGATTTGGAATCTTTATAATAATTTGTAATCAAGGTTTTTATTTCATAATCTAATGTAATAGATTTTAAGATGGTTATCATTTTGTACCTGAAGTCTTACCTTTTCCATATTATCCATATATTTTATATGGAAAATATGACTTCTGTATTACCTGCAAACTTTATTTATATATACATATGAGGGTGTGCTGAAAAATTGTGATAATCACCATGAAGCAACTGAAGTAGAACAATGTAACTTACAACTTAGACATTATTCTACATATTCCCCATGAAGTGTTATACACTTCTTACAATGCTGCTGCATCATTTGCAATCCTCTGAGAAAAACAGGAAACAAGTTTTTCAACTTGTTTATGGAAATATATGACCTATGCATTAATTCAACCTTTGTATCTCTTCTGGGTCTGGCATCCACTGATGATCCTCAATAAATATTCAAACCAGTCTGAGTAATGGCCCGTCCCATAATGCACAGTATTCTGAACATTTGAATGGAAGTGTGTTTTGTATTATGGGATACTAAGGCAAATATGTGAAACCATTAGCCTCTATATACAAGTATCCTAGACATGAAGATACTTCGCTTGCAAACTTGCTTATATTTGGATAACAGATCAAACAAGAATTTCTCGGCAAGTTTAATTTAAGAAAGATGGATGGATGATAATAGAATATGAGGGTGGACTGAAAAGTTCTTGGCCTAACAACGAAAAACAAATTTATTAATTTCAAAATTGCAGGCGTAGACTTCTGTGGCTAACTGGTTCAAAAGACATATTTCGGTGATTACACCCCATTTTTTATTATTCAGTTACACAATATGCTGAAATAATAGTTCCCGACAAATTTCGTAAATTTCAGATGGTTATGATTTGTATTTATTAATTTCTCTTGTTTAAACTTTAAGTTATACTATTTACCCCTGAAGATGTAAATCCTAAGATTTACAAAACTTGTCGGGAACTATTATTTCAGTATATTGTATAACTGAATAATAAAAAATGTGGTGTAATCACCGAAATATGTCTTTTGAATTTCAAAATTATTTTTATTTTTCAACATAATCTCCCTTAAGACTAATGCATTTATTCCAGTGATGCTCCATGCAAAATACCCCTCTACAGCTACAATCTACTTGATTTGAAGAAAAACACTGACTAGCAAGGAAGAATTTTAGTTTTGGGAAGAGAGAGAAGTCAGAGGGAGCCAAATCTGGGGAATAGGGTGGATGTTCCAACAATTCATTGTGCAGATCCCTTAATTTTCCCATAGGCAAAACACTTTTGTGGGCAGGTGCATTGTCCTTATTATTATTATTATTACGGGTATCTCCATGGAGTCAGTAGACTCATCGCGGGAGACCCAAACTAGCAAAACAATATCTGTCATATCTCTTCTTGAATTCATTTACAGACGAAGAGCTCACAACTAAGTCAGGCAATGAATTCCACTCATTCATCACCCTCCAGGCAAAAAACCTTGTTCTGACATCTTTGTTAACCACACTCTTCTTTAATTTCCACAGATGACCTCTTGTTCTTCCATCACTATCACACAGCTGAAACATTTCCCCTGCATCAATCCTATAAAAACCTTTTAGTAATTTGAATGTTTCTATCATATCCCCTCTTCTTTGCCTATCAACCAATCTCTGCAATCCACAAGCTCTCAATCTATCAATGTAGGGAGCATTTTTTATATTACTCACCAACTTGGTCACTCTTCTCTGAACCCTCTCCACAGCCTCCTCATCTCCAAGGAATCCAGGTGACCAGACCTGAGCACAGTAATCCAAACGTGGAAGTATCAATGCTTTATAAAGGGGAATAATAGCCTCTTTATCTCTGGATGTCAGTGTGTTCCTCAACAACCAAGTAATCCTATGTGCAATCTTGGACACCTTAGCAATGTGTCCTTTGAACTTCATCTCCCTATCTACCAATACCCCTAAGTCCCTAGCCTCATCAATCTCTTGGAGTACCTTTCCATCGATGTAGTACACAGCTGGTAATCTTTTAATCCCAAAATGCATGACTTTACACTTTTCCACATTGAACTGACATCCATTTTCTTTTGCCCATTTTACCAGCTTATTTAAATCCTCCTGCAAACTTTCAACATCAGCTTGATTTTTTATTGCACTACACAACTTTGCATCATCAGCAAACAACTGAATATCTCCCTTTAAGCCGTTTCCTATATCATTTATATACAAATTAAACAACATTGGCCCAAGCACAGAGCCCTGAGGCACACCACTGGTCACCTGCCTCATTCTGGACTCGGCTCCTCCATACACCACCTTATGGTATCTCTCCCTGAGCCATTCTCCTATCCATATCACCAATTTAATATCCATTTCCATCTGCTCCAATTTGCGTAACAGTGTTCTATGGGGTATCCTGTCAAAAGCCTTAGCAAAATTCAGAAGTACCACTGTGTAGCCAGTTCCTTTGTCCAACTCGGATGTTATCCTATTATGAATAGTTAATAGATTGCTAAGGCAGGATCTACCTTTAACAAAACCATGTTGGCCTCTATAGAGTAGTTATGAAAAATGATTTTTTTTTTTCTTCTGCAAACTGGGTCTTTTCTCACGAATTTTTTCACCTAGTTTGGTTAAAAGATTGGATTAATATTCCCTGGTTATTGTTTTACCCTTTTCAAGATAATTAATAAACAAAAAATCCCAAAATATCGATATCATGACATTTCCTGCTGATGGAACCGACTTTGTCTTCTTTGGCACTAAATAACCAGCTTCTGTCCACTATTTTGACTGCTGTTGGGATTCTGGTGTGTTATGATGAATCCAAGTCTCATTCATAGTAATAAATTGAAACACAAAATCAGTTTTATTTTGTTAAAACATTCCAAGCACTGTTCAGAGATTTTCATGCAAGTGTGGCACCCATCTTGCACAAAGCTTTTACATATGCAATTCTTCATGCAAAATATATCCTACACATTCTTTTGAAATGCCTATAGTCTCAGCAATTTCAAGCACTTGGACTCACCAGTCATCCAATACCATATTGTTTACTTGATCAATGATTTTGGGTGTTGTTACACTTTTCAGACGTCCTTCAGGTGGATCATCTTCAAGGCAGGTACAGCCTTGCTTAAACTCGGCAGCCCATTTCTTAATTGTTGAAAACGAAGGAGAAGATTGCCCATAAACTTTATGAACTTCAAATGAATTTCTTTTCAAATTAAACCTTATTTTACAAAGAATTTTATAACTGCATGATACTCAACATTATCCATTTCAAGGGAGATAAGACAACACTTTTGCTTCAGGCAGCTGCATAAAACAAATGACTTGCAATTTTACATGGATGCTTATGACAGATGTACCAACTTAGAAAAAAAATTGTGTCAGTAGTGTTGCCATCTATGGTTAAGGCATAGAACTTTTCAGACCACCCTCGTAAATGTAACCAACAATGGTGAAGTTCAGCAGGAAGATAAGGTCATAGAAGACAGCACATATCAGGTTTTGGGAAATGAGATACAGAGGATAACAGGATGAAACATACAGTTAGTTGATGCTGTATGCAGCAATTGATTCCTTTTTATAAATGAAAGATGCCAAAAAATTATATTCTTGGTTTTGTCCTTTATCCAAGTGTAAGTAAACAAAGTTTGCAAGTGAAGTCACTTCACGACCCGGTTACTTGTATATAGAGGCTAATGACTTCACATCAATTGCCTTAGCATCCCATAATTCAATGCACACATCCTTACGGACATGTATAATGCTAAGCATTCGGAGAAGGGCCACTACCGAGAAGTGCCAAGGTTGAAGTAATGCAGAAGTCATATTTCCATATACAAGTAGCCAAAAGGTGTCAAAAGCATTAGAGACAGATGTTGAAAGTTTTTTCACTTGGTTATACTATAAATTAAAGATGGCAAGAAATTATATTCTCGGTTTCATCCTTTATACAAGTGTAAGCAAACAAGTTTGTTCGTGAAATCATTTCACGACTGGGTTACTTATATATATATATATATAGGCTAATGACTTCACATCAATTGCCTTAGTATCCCATAATTATTAATGAGACCTCAATGAAGGTCAAATCCAATTGGGGTAGTGGCCCTTCTCATAATGCATAGCATTATACATGTCAGTAAGGATATGTGCATTGAATTATGGGATACTAAGGCAATTAATGTGAAGTCATTAGACTCTATATACAAGTAACCCAGTCATGAAGTGATTTCACGTGCAAACTTTGTTTGTTTACACTTGGATAAAGGATGAAACTGAGAATAAAATTTCTTGGCATCTTTTATTTATAGTATAACCAAGAGAAAAAACTTTCAACGTCTATCTCTGATCCCTTTTTACTTCAAATACTTCCTTTATGTTCTCTGGAATACAAAAGAAGATGGCATGTAGTGGTAAATTATGTTACTGAGCATAGGGAAGATAATTATTCTTGGGGATTCAGCTACTGGTGTACAGATAATGGAGAGAAACAGAATTTATTCATTACTTATTTACACATTTGTGTAAATAACTAACACTATGGCACAATTTTCTCTAAAAGAACAAAGAATTTATTTAGCTATTAAGAGATAATGACTGGAAACAGTGTGTGATGAAAGATATCAGAAGTTTTCCATAACTAAGATGGCCATTTTGCTTCTGATTGGGGAAGATCGTGCATTCTTGAACAAGGAAGTTGCCAAGGAATTTTCAGGTCAGAAGGGGTATATGTAGGATTACTGATAATGATAAACTTATGGGGAAACTTGAGAGTACTTCAATAGAAACTGTAAAAAAGACATTAGAAGTAAATGGGAAAGTAATAATATCTAAAAAGCATTTGAGGAAAGCAGTATAAAACTGCATACCAAAGGTCAGGAGTATAAATTGAGGGACACGGGAAGGCTGTGTCTCAATCACTTCCCAAGGTGCCAATTTCACGGTGGTGGCCTACAGGACATCCACAAGGTGAAAGATGAGGCCTTGAATTGGCTTTCCAGCATGGACCTTGACTTATAGTTGGTATGGTGGTGGCAGTGGTTATGGAGGAAACAGAAGATCACAGTTCTGTCTCACCACGAAGACGTTATTCTAGTAGTCATGCTCATAGTCCTCGTCATAGTATCAGCAGAACTCCTCATGTTAAAAGATGATGATACAGTGTGAAATGGGTCTCCTCTAATGGATCAAGTTTTCTCACACAAGACACAACTGCTCTCTACTTAAACCTTGGATACAGCCACTTTTATGTTGTGAAGTGTTGTGAGAACATGCAGTCTTGTCATACTTGGTGCAGCAGGACGATAATTGCCCCTGGCTTAATTATGACAAGTTACTTTTGCTTTATATTTAAACTTATTAAAAAAAAAAAAGACTTAGTAAGCAGGTTGTGCCTTTTATGTAATGAACTTTTATATGTTAAGATTTTCATCATTTGTTTCTGGAAATTGTGATTGTATTTTTCACTTACCAGTTTCATGTAGCCATAAGAATCAATAAATAAATCAGAACTTTTCAGACCCTCCCCATCTCATATATGTTATACTATACAGTTCCTCATACTTCAAACAAAAGGCAATCTTTTCATGTATGAATATAGTCATGACCAATGTAGCATTAGTAGAACTTCTCAAAGGAAATTCTACTGACAATATTATTGATTTGTCAGGCTATTAAGTTTGTAAACTTTATAATGGCAATAAAAAAATGGTCACACCTCAATTTTGAATCTTTTAAAGATGTAGCTACTTCTTCTGGTACAGTTTCAGAATCAGGAGGCTGTTGACTTTCTGTATGATATTCTGTTATACTAGTTTGTTCATTTACAAAATTCTCTTCAGTTGGTGTCAAAGTTCCAGAAGATATTCTTCTTACAGCTTGTGCTGGCATACTTTCCTCTGATTTCAAAGCTAAAAGAACAGTGTTTTTATTGAGTAAATCATTTAGTTTTCTTTGTTCAAAATAATTTAAAAGGATTTAATGTTTTATCTCTGAAAGACTTATGAATACTACTGCTAGTGCCAGTAAATAAAGACCACAATCAATAAGGTATCTGATGTTTAATTTATTTTATTTATTTACTGCCAACATTTTTCATCATTAATTTACCTGTGCCATCATCAATGGCATTCATAAAACAATATTTATATAAATGTACATATATTATAATTTAAATCAGTTCAGTCATTTGACCAGTATATGATTATAATGCATTTTATATCTTGTGCATTCAATGTAGCATCTGTGCTGTTTCTTCATTGCTGAGTTATGTATATGTTTATTTTTCACAAAAACTAAGTTCTGATGTCAGTGAAGTCTTAATGAATGAATTCCAGACTAGAGTTTCATTCTTTGTTTCCTGTTTATAATATGAAGTAAATTATCTAGTTTCTGATAAATTTATGGAAATATGTTCAAAACCTCAGCTATCATCCAACCTAACTCCTACTCATCCTGCCTAACTGAATTAGGTACTATACAGTTCCTTCAGTATTGGCTTAAATCGTACAGGCAGCACAATATAAATGTCATGCTGCTAGAGCATCACCCATTAAAATAAGAATCCTATAACTTTTGTCAGAGAACTGCAGTCAACAGTGAAAAGTCAACTACAGTATCAGCCCAAAACTCAACAGAACTGAAGATAGGCAGAATCAACATAAGAGCCCTTACTGAAAAAGGGGTGCAACTAGTTGAAGAAGTACAGAAATTCCATGCTGAATAACTGGTGTTCTCAATTCATCATAGTGAGAATTATAAGATGAATTGTTTGAATCCTGAATTGAAGTCATTACAGAATACAGAAAAAAATGTAAGAGTCATGGAAAGATGTTTATGAAGAATGTAGGAGACAGACATTATGAAGGATGTCAAAATGTTCTGGAGGCTACTGAAACTGATCAGAAATGGAGACAAGTGTACCATAAAAAGAATAATTGATGAAAGAAGTAACAAAACTGAATTTAAGATGTCTGGAATAAAGGATATAATGCAGTTATAGAAATCCACGAGGAATGGACCCAGAAGTAGAAATTGAAAATTTGAGTTAGAAAAGCCTATCAAAAAGTCAACTGGAATAGATGATATATGACCATTTATGTTCAAACATGCAGGTATAAAACTTTTACATTGCATGATTCAGATGGTTTGACAACAATGAATTCCAGGAAACTGGAGTTCCAGGAAAACAATGAATTCTAGGAAGCTCTCATCATATCCATCTGTGAAAAACAGAACACAGAAATTTCAGAGGCATTTTGTAATGAGTGTTTCAAGATTTACAAACACACTTGAGAAAAGAAAGGAAAAAAAAAAAAATATATATATATATATATATATATATATATATATAATTATTATTATTTGACTAAAGTTTATAAGGCAGAACACCGGAATAAATTGATAACATTTATTTTAATTGGCTACACAATGTTTATACTAGGATTTAGAGAAAGATGTTGAAAATTTATTTATCACTAGGTTAGACTATAATAGATTTAGTTTAATCCTTTATCCCAGTGAGAGCAAACAAAGTTTGCACCTGAAAGTATCTTCAGGACTAAATATAGTGTTGTACTATCTTATCGTAGATGGCCAATCTACGATAGATGGGGTAGATGGCCAATCCCTTTAATGCATAACAGTATACATATCCACATAGGAAATGTGTTTTGCATTATGGGAGATACTGGGTTAGAAGTGCCTGGTAGCTTGCTCCACCTTTGCCACGAGTTGCCTTGGTGTTGCACTACTTACTGGATAAGATAGTACAACACTATATTTAGTCCTGAAGATACTTTCAGGTGCAAACTTTGTTTGCTCTCACTGGGATAAAGGATTAAACTAAATCTATTATATAATGTTTATACTAATTTCACAGAATTTTTTCAGATGTAAAAATACAAACAAGTAGACAAAACAGAAAGAACTAACATTCTTATTATTACTATTATATGTGCAACTCTATGGAGTCCATAGACCCATCATTGAGAGAGGCCCTAAACATTATGTGGAACACTATCCAATATTTGTGCAATATCTGTTGTTTCAAGGATACTTGCGACATCTTATGTCGCATAAGATGATATAATATATTATGTCGCATAAGATGACATAATATCTTATGTGATATAATCACGTAATCACATTCTTGTGATTACGTGATTATATCATTTGTGCAATATCTATCACACTTTAATCTGTTCACAACAGACCCTGACAAAGTATTCCACTCATTCACCACTCTCTCCAACCAAAAATTCTAGACACTGAAAAATTTCCTGCGTATTAATTCTGTTAACACCCTTCAGTAATTTGCATATCTCAATCATATAACCTTTTCTGCCTGTCAACCAATTTCTGTAACCCACAAATTACAATTTGTGGGTTATAAATTGTAATTTGTAACCCACAAATCCAAGAAACCCAAGTGAACAGATCTGTGCACAATACTAAAGTGGGGTCTTACCTAGGTACTGTAAAGAGGTATAATAATCTGCTTATCTATGCTTGTCAATGTTTTTCAGTAACCAAGTAATCTGATGAGCTGTTTTAGCCACTTTTGCAATATGTCCTCTAAACTTAAACTCCCTACCCATTAACATTCCTAAATCCCTGGCTACATCATTTTCTGGAGTATAATTCCATCAACATGGTACACAGCTGGCAATCTTTTCGTTCCAAAATGCATAACCTTATACTCTGCTACATTATCTTTTCAACATCCAAATTTTAACAATCTTCCTTGACTATTGCTCTATCTGATTTTTCATCATCGGCAAACAACTGAATAGTTCCTCTCAGATCATTTCCTATATCATTAATATATAAATTAAAGAGTAGTCACCAAAGAACAGAGACCTGTGGCACCCCACTACTCACAGGCCTTCTATTGGATTCTTCTCCTGAATAAACTACATCTGGTATCTCTCCATCCCTAAGTGCTGAAGTTTACTGATTACAATTCCATGCAGTATCCTGTCAAAAGATTGCATAGTCCAGCAGTACAAGAGTGGTTCCATAAGTTTCTGGCCTGACTAACTTTTAAAGGTGATAGGAAGAAAACATGCATTTTTCAACATAATCGCTCTTTACTTCAACACAATTTTCACATCTTTGAATTAACATTTCTATGCCCTTGAAAAAATAATCTGTATTTTTGTCTGCAAAATGGCCTAAAACTGCATCTTTCATCTCAGTGTCATCTGCAAATTTTCTTCGTTGAAGGTCTTTCTTCAGTTTCGAGAAGAGATAGCAGTCACTGGGTGCTAGATCTGGGCTGTAGGGTGGTTCAATCTCCTGGAAGCCACAGTCCACTGCAGCCTTTTGCAACAATAGCTATATGGACTGTAGCACTGTCGTGAAGCAGGAGAATCCCATGACTCAGCATTCCTTGTCTCTTCTCCTTTATGGCATCACACAGTTTGTGCAGGAGTGAAGCATAATATTCTGCATTCACAGTGGTATTCCTTTCCTTGAAGTCAATCAGGAGAATTCTCCAGCAATCCCAAAAGATCCTTGCATGATCTTCTTGGTGGACTGAGTGACCTTGACTTTTGTCAGCAGTGCTTCGCCTGGTTTGGTTTGATATCCAAAAGGTAATCCACTCCATGGATTAACTTTTGGAAAGAGGATCATAATATAGGACCACAGTTTCAACCCTGGTGACAATGGATTCCAGCACTTCTCTCTGATTCCCTCAGCAAAGTTCTAAAAACTCATGGGAACAGGTCACACGATGCTCCTTCTGAATTGAAGAGAGAAGTCAGGGCATCCACCTCACACTGACCTTCATCATGTGAAGTTTCTCATGAATGATACAAAAGACATTATGACAGAAAGCTCCAACCTTACTGAGATTTCTTTGAACTTCAGCTGCCTGTCATTGAGCAGTTCCTCCTCAACAAAAGAGACATTTTTTTCAGTCATCACTTCCACAGGCTGACCATCATGAGGATCATCAAAGATGATCCTCATGATCCTCTTCCAAGGTGAAACTGTTTAGCCCATTCCTTCATGGTGAAATATGAAGGAGAAGCTTCCCCATAAACACCATCCAACTACTGTTTGATGGCACTTGGAGAAAGTCCTTCTTTGGTGAAAAACTTAATATTGGTACACTAAACTCACCATGCACTACTCAATGTTTAACATTATGGCTACTTAGCATGCAACATGTTAGTCAAATGAGTTATTCCTCCAAATGAATGATGCAAGTAGAGAGTTGAAATTGGTACACTAAACTTCCCATAGATGGTGGCATCTGTCACACATGGCATTTTAAAATTGGCGTGAATTTTGTATGTTAGGCCAGAAACTTTTCGAGCCTACCTCGTATCACCGTATTATAAAAGGTTAGTTACTGAGGCATTATCTTTTGAGGCAACAAAACTGTGTTGTCCCCATATAGTATCCTGGTACTGTCTACTAATTTCTGTATTTTTCCTTTAACCAATGTCTCCAATACCATGACCACAACTACTCAGATTCTGATTGTTCAGTAATTTGCCATCTCATTCTTGGAGCATCCTTTATGCAATGCAACTATTTTAACCTGTTTCCACTCAACGGCTCCCCTCTCCCCAAAAAAAGCTCCAGCTTCCCTGATTTTGTACATCCACTTTCACTCATTCAACAACACTTTTTCCAGAATCTGAATCCATTGGTTTGTGAGTACGGAAAAAGTCAGTGAACACCAAATACATTCAAATGCAGATCATCTTTCTTGTAAAAATCCTTTTGCCTGTCAAACTCACTCCACACATCGACAAACTCCACATTTCATCCTGCATAAGTTACACATTGATTCATTTGTCATTATGACCCCTCCCCCCTTCTCAACTCAATTATGTCATACTCTACTCTAGCAACAGATTCACTATCTTAACTTTCTCTCTCACTCTTTTCTTTTGCTACTTTCAGTAACGCTTTCATCTCTTTCCTCATACCATACTTATTTCCTTTCAAATCATTCATTCCAACCAAAACAATCAACATTTTACCATTATGCATTCTAATAGCCTAACATCGTTAATCTGTGCACCTAGAAAGCACAAAATCATCACTCTCTCGTCAAGCTCCCCTGTTATAACAGAAGACTGTCTCCTTACTTTTTCTTTCTCTTTTCTTGCACCTCTTTCTTTGTACTTAGCTGAACCACTCATGAGATTTCTGCATTCACATTACCTCACATTTCATCCTGTTGTGGCAGTCAGAGTAACAGTGTTATCTCCCTCATATGCCAGCTCTTCATTCTTCATCCTCTTCAACTGCCAATATTCATCCTCTTCAATTCCCTGCGCATAGTTTGGTGAGATATGGGTCAGGAATAGCCTTCATTAAATGTTATGGTCAATTGCTGCACACAGTTCTGTTTGTCCATAGAAGCCTTCTCATTTCCGAGAGATTGTCTTAGGACCACAGTTATGCCTCTCAGACAAGCAATATGGGTTATTTTTTATACTGATTCAACATCCAGGATAGCTCACCTTTTAAGAAACCAGTCATCTCTATTATTTTCAAAATCATGGCACTAGCCAGAGGGACATGCACAAAAAAAGTCCTTTATCAAACTCTCTTGTTTTTCCCATTGTGATCAGCATTACTGACTAGCAGCATTCTTATATAGTTGCCTAGAACATGTAGTAATGCACATGACAAAGTATTTTGCATATACATTGCATAAGATAAGAATGTCACCTGCTTAAACAAGACCACTGCTGTTTTCACCAGGGAGCCAGAGTGAATAAAAAGTAAGCTACAGGAAAAAACAGCATCAGAAGAATTAAAGATATGAACCATCAACATAAGAAGCATCAATAGAAAGAAAATTTGAGCTTGCAGAAGATCTGGAAAAAGTACAATGTAAATATAACTGGTGTTACTGAGACAAAGCAGACAAAAACAGTTGAGATCCTACTAAATAATAAATATATGATGTTATATTTAATCAATAACAGTCAAGGAAATGAAGGAGTAGTGATATCATTCAGACCAAACACAGAAATAAATTTCTTGGTGGAAAGTTAATTTTTGTGAATTTTGTTTTCAGCAAACTTCAAAATGCAGAAATAGACAATGAGACTTATTTGTTTGTGCCCATGAGAACCTTCTGTAGCAATAGAAAGTTCTCCTAAGAAGTGGGGAATTTCTAGAAATTTAGATAAAGCAGCTGATGTGAAGAAAAATAGAAAGTTGATCCTACTAAATAGCAGAGTAAGAAATGAATCCCACCTGGCATACATAAAAAAAAATTGGTAAAATTTGGAGAAAATGACAAGGCATAATGGTAAGTAAGTACTTGCTAGATTTCTGTTCAGAATATAGACTAGTCATTACTGGCACCATATTCCAACATAGAGATGTACAGAAGTTTATGTTGAGATAAAAACAATGGAAATAATGAATGGCTCACTGGCTGTTACTATCAATAGTAGTGTCTTCATGCTAGTTAAGGATACAAGAGTATGCAGAAGTTTTGAAATTAAAGTGATTATTACTTAGTTTTAAGTAGGATAAAGAAGAATATCACACCAAAAAGTTTTAAAAAGGATTAAAGTTTTTTTTAAGGGTATACTGCTATGCAAACATTATAAAAAATAAAACAGTTTGAAAACAAAAAACCAAACCTTAGAATATTAGTGGCAAAACTCTGAAGAAAACATTCAGCCATGGAGGCATATGGTGTGGTTGTATGTAAAGAGCAAAACAAGAACACTGTGGTGAACACAAGTTTAAAGAAACTCCTGGAAAAGAAGAAAGCATACAGAAAGTTCCTAGCAAATAAGTCAGCAGATACCCTAAACAACACAATGAAAAATATAAGAGAGCTAAGATATATGTAAAAGTTGCTAAACAAAAATTGTAGGAAGATTTTGGTAAGAATATAGAAGTTAATATTTGAAAAGTGGCAAAATGTTCTGGAGGCTACTGAACAGCTTAGAAATGGAGGAAAGAGTATTGTAAAAGGAATCAGAGATGATAAAGGTGACATGAAAACTGAAAATAAGGATATCTTCGATATCTGGAGTAACTACTTTCAAAGACTGTTAAAATGAAATAAGCAGTGACAGAACAGTAGTAGAAAATTTTCAAGAGGAATGCAAACAGGAGTACATATCAGTACTTGAGGTAGAAAAAAGCTGTCAAAAGCCTGAAATCTGGAAAGGTAGTTGAGCTCAAATAGAAGTTTAGGCTTGGCTACACTGCATAAATAAGAAGGGCTGGTCAGAAGGTTTAAATCTAGATGATTGCAGTAGAGATTTCTAGTTCCCATCTATAAAAAGGGAAATAAAACTGAATGGGGTCACTTAATGGTCAAAGCCAAATAACTGGGAGGAGATCTCTATATTACTGAAAAAAAAATGTTGGATTCAATATCCACTTAATTTGAATGGTCTCTATATTGCCTTTCAGGAATGTGGAGAACTGACTGAGGCGTCTAACCTCTCCAATCCCTGCCTGTCCAATCCTCACGTTCACATGATGCACTGTTAAGTAGGTATCTACTGAGCACTGAACAAACAAGGATGGGCTAGGACTTAGCTGCCCAAATTGTACTCTCTATTTTTGTTTAAACCACAAACACATATGATAGTACAATATGAAGGCATTTCATGCCAGCTGGGGGTGTTACCCAGTTAAACAAGGCCCTGATGTTTTCATCAGGGAACCAGGGCAAATAGCAAAAAGTTAGCTAGTGGAACAAGTTCCATCTCAACATCTAGAAAAAGAAGAATAAACCAAACATCAGAAGAACGGAAGATAGGAACCATCAATATAAGGAGTATTAATGGGAAGGAAATCAAACTTGCAAAAAAATTGGATAAGTACCATGTGGACATAACTGGCATTAGTGAGACAAGGAAGACAAAAATCATGTGAGATCTTATTAAATAATAAGTATAAGATGTTATATTCAGGCAATAACGATCAAGGAAAGGAAGGAATAACAATAGCATTCAACACCAAACATGAAGATGAACTTGACTGAAAGGCAGTTTCAAGTAGTTATGTATGCAAACTTCAAAATGGGGAAACAGACAATGAAACTTATTTGTGCCTATGGTCCCACAGAAGGTTTTAAGGAAGATGCAGAGGAATTTCTCGAGTCATTAGAACAGGCAGTTGACATAAAGAAAATGTGGTTCTTGTTGTAGATCTGAAAAGCAGAGTAGGAAATGAATCCCACTAGGCATATCAGAACATTTTGACAAAATTTGGAGAAAAGGGTACAGCTGATAATAATGGTAAGTATTTGCTGGACTTCTGCTCAGGACATGGACTAGTCATTACTAACACCATGTTCCAACATAAAGATGTGCACAATCTTTATGTTGTAATCAATAAGATATGAAATAAATAAGATGATATGTAATAAATAAAACATGAAATAAGAACTGCCTCACTGACTACATCATTGCTGACAGTGATATTTTCATGCTGGTTCAGGATATGAGTGTACAGAGGATTTGAAATTGGAAGTAACCATTACTCAGTCCTAAGGAGAATAAAAATGAATATCACATTGAAAAGACAGTATGTAAGAAAATGTTTAAAATAATTAAAGTTGAGCAGCTTTTACAGATAACCTGTAGACTCGATTATACAAATGATGTAAATTTTTCATGTAGTACTATCATATCCTGTACACCCCTTGAGGGTACATGGCAGGAATTTGATGATGATTATGATGACACTGAAGAAAAAAATGAAACAGACTGAAAACAAGAACCAAAACTTGGAGTCTCAGTGGCAAATTCTGAAGAAGACATTGATTGATTCGGCTAGGGAAGTATGAAGTTATGTGGTGAAGTTATCTGCAAGGATAGAAAAATAAGAATTCCATGGTGGATACAAGAAGTTAAAGGAGTCCTGGAAAAGAAGAAAGCATATCAAAAGTTTCTAGCAAATAAGTCAGCAGATATCCTAAAAGAATACATAGAAAAATGTAAGAGGGCTAAGGTATGTGTAAAAGTAGCTAAACAAAAAAGTCATAGGAAGACTGGTAAGAATATAGAGAATAAATATCAGGAAGGCGGTAAAATATTCTGGAGGCTATTGGAAAAGCTCAGAAATAGAGTAAAAAGTACTGAAAAAGAAATCAAAGATGACATTAAACTGGAGACAAGGATAAAGTAATTACTCCAGCCTAGATGGCTGGAGTAATTACTTTAAAATGTTAAACAAAACAATTAGTGACAGAACAATACTAGAATATTTTCAAGAAGAATGCAAAGAGAAGTACAGTACTTAACATCTGGAAAGGAAGATGGAATAGATAATATTCAACCAGAAATACTTAAGTATGAAGGTATAAAAGTTTTGCAGTGGCTACACTGCATAATTCAGAAGGTCAAATTACAGGTGAACTGGATTAGCGCTCTCATAGTTCCAATCTGTAAAAAAAAAAGGGAATAAAGTTGAATGTGAGAATTACAGAGAAATTTCTCTACTAAGTATTCCATGTAAGATTTGTGCAAGGATACTTGAAAAGAGGTTGAGAAAGACCGTAGTAGAGAAACTTGGAGAAGAACAATCTGGGTTCAGGGCTGACAGAGGTTGTCAAGATCAGATTTTTAACTTTATGACAAACAGTTGAGAAATCATGGGAATATGATAAGGATAAGTAACTAAGTTTTGCAGATCTGTGAAAGGCACATGACAAGGTGCCTAGAGAAAAGCTTTTTAAAACACTACAATTATATGAGGTAAATGGAACATTATAGGGCAATACATAGTTTATATCAGGGATGACCAACTATGTGTCCTTTTGGAACCAAAATAATTCCATTAAGACTTAAGAAGAGCTGCAACCTTTGACTGAAGCAATTGTATGGGAGTAAGTGAGTGTGCACATGGCGAGGTGGTAATGAGCTTGTAAGAACTGCTTTCACTAATTACACACCTAATTTTAAGGAGCTTACTAAGAAAATGGATATAAGGAAGACCTATACTAGTAAATAAGTAATTATTGTGTTTTGACTTTAAAATTATTTTAATTGTTCAAAGTAAACTTCATTTAATGTTTCAGATTAAACTTTTTTATTGCAGTAATTTTTATTAATCCTGTTTTTTTTTCTCTCTCTCTCTCTCTCTCTCTCTCTCCTCTCTTTTTTTTTTTATTTTGTTCCTCTTTTTTGTTGTCTCCTCTTCTCTTTTTGTTTATTCCTAGTAGATCGTGAAGAGCTGGGTGACGCGTAGATGTGAGCCGCATGCAGCTCACGAGCCATGTTGTGAACCCCTGGTCTATATTTAAGTTGTCAGTCAGCAGTCAGAATTGAAGGAAATACAGGAAGATGGTTTGATGCAAAAATCAGGGGGTAAGACAAGGTTGTACATTATCTCCACTCTTATTCATCATCTGTATGGATTCCATCATGAAAGAAAGTGGCATTAGAACTGGACATGTCAAACTTATTTCTCTGCTTTATGCAGATGATGCTGTACTCCTAAACACATCTAGTGCAAGTCTCCAGGATTCTCTAATTAAATTGAATAAAAACTGTAACAAATTTGGAATGAAAATCAGCAATAAAAATACAAAAATTATGAAAATAGGCAGAAACACTGAACATATCAACTGCATTTTGAATGGATAACCTATATAGAACAAGAAAATATTTCAGCTATTTAGGCACAGTTTTTAGTGAAGATGGGAGGTTAAATCTGGAAATAGACAACAGAATAAAAAAAGCTGGTATGGCGGGTAAGCAGCTGAATAAATTTATATGCAATAATAGAAAAATTAGCAAAAACATATCAAACTAGCAGTATACAAGACTGTGTTCAAACTAGTTTTAAGTTATGGATCTAAGAGTTGGGTTAGAAATAAGGCATTTGATCAAAGACTACAGATATGAAGGTTCTGAGAAAAATTAGGGGAGTGAACCGATGGCATCAATGGCAGAATCATATGAAAAATGAAAATATTAGAATGAAACCTGACATTGTTAGCATTCAAGAATGTCAGCAGAGCTCATCTAAGGTATAGCCACTTAAATGAGCTCTGCTGACATTCTTGAATGCTAAAATAGCAAAACAGGTGTTTGATGCCAAGATGGCAGGAAAGAATCCCAGAGGAAGACTAAGGTCTAGTTGAATTGATTCAGTCAGAAGTGTATGAGAAGCCTGAAATGTTAGATATGAGAGTATTGGAGTGCTCACAAGTAACGGACTAATTTGGAGGAAAACTGTTGATAGGAGATTAATAATAATCATGTAGTGCTGTCATAGTAACCTGACCACTCCTTGAAGGTACATATCAGAAGAAGTGATGAAATGATGTTTATGTACATCTGCATAAAGGTTTCTGATTTAGCAGAGAGAGAGAGTATGTGTATATCAGTTAATGATCACAATTTCTTTTGCAAAGAGATGGTATCTGTTTGGGAGCACTTTTAGGCTCTATGCCAGAAGTTACCTAATCCAGAATCATAATTCCCATCTCAATCTCTCCCATTTTTGATTTCTTTGGCTAAATGCTTTAAGTCAAATACTCAATTTTTGAGTGTTCAGCTATTCTGTCAAATTCCATAATAGTCCTTCAAGGCATCAACAACAAGCAAAAGAAAGCAAATAATTAATTATTGAACTTAATTTACTAATGTTTTGCTGGATTTTTAACTGGCATTTTCAGAGCACAAATTAGAAATGTGGTAAGATATGTAGCACTTGATTAAGTTGTTGCAGAAACAATTCAAACTGCAAATGAAAAGCAACCAGTGTCCTAACAAGGCATCCTCTCATATCATGACAAACAGAGTTAATTCAGAGAAGTCAAGCTAAATATAGTCTAAGTATGATTGTTTTCCAGATCTTAGGACAATTAATGCAGCCATACTTATTGAGGTCAGGAGAAATGTTTCATACCTGAAGCTGATTCTAAAAAAATTTCAGACTTTTAGTGTATTCTATACAGTAGTTGTTTTCTTTCATTTAATCCTGTGTGAAGGAATATATATTCCAGAGTATGGTTTGCCAGTCCTGTCTTGCCTTACAGATGATCACAAATGTAGTTTTGATGTTTTCAAGGAAGATGTAAACAGATCTACTAGTCTGTTCAAAGTAGGCTAAGTTGTAAACAGAAGGAACCTTATATACAGATATAGGGATGTGAACAGTTTTGTTGTGATCTTGAGTGTCAGGTGTGGCAGAGGTTGTGGGACATACAGCATTTTTCATATTTTGTAGGGGGTTGTAGCCATTGACTTAAAAAATATTAGGAAGATAACTAAGTTTTGTGGCAAAGGCTGTGTCATTAAAATAAACAGCTCTAGCTCTTTTTTTGTATAAGTGGTTTGAGGATACCATACTGTTGGGATGGATGGTAGTGTTGCTTATGTAACTATCTTCCAGTGTGTGTAGAATTACTATAAATAGAAAAAAGATAATGGATATTAGTGATGCAACTAGTGCATGTGTCTAGAAAAGTATGACAATTGTTTGTTTCTTTTTTTGTGGTGAAATATATTTTTTGGATGTTAGCTGTTTAAAGTATTTAATATGTGCAAACATATTTAGTTTGTACAACTGTGGCACTTAATTACATTGTTTCCAAAACAATTCAGATTGTAACTGAAAAGGAACCAATGTCCTAACAAGGCACCCTCTAGGAGTAGGATTTGGAGAAGTCAAGTTGAATGTAGTCTCAGAATGACAGACCACCACACACACACACACTTCTTCATCCTATAGTTGATAACATAGATAACTTACCCATAAACTTGCCAAGCAGTTAGCAAAATGACTTTTCTCCATCACTGGCAACTCATCCTTCTTCATTAAAAAATTCTACTTGCTTTAAATCCTCAATAATAATAATAAAAACTCTTAACCTAAAAAATTCAAGCATCATTATCAGCTTTGATATTACTTCATTATTTACCAGTGGACCTCTGATAGAATCTGTGCTCTGAGGAAGCTTGTTTTTGAAATCCAGACAGGAATATCTCTTTATAATGGTCAACATTGTTGAGAAGGAGTAAGTCTTGACTTAATAATCTGCTCACATTTTATAAAGTCCCAACTGAGTTAAATGAAGGAAATGACTACTCAGTTATACTGCTGAACTTTGCAAAGGCAAATTGAGTTGCCTGATGTACAGATATCAAAGAGTGGCATATGAGGGAGGTAAGTCTGGGAAAAGGTTGATGACTAGCGGTGTACCACTGGCCTCAGTACTTGGTCCTCTGTTGCTTAATTTGTACATCAATCATATAGCAAATGATTTATGTGGAAATATTTGACTGTTTGCTGATGATGTAAAGCTAGCATGATAAAGTGGAGATTCTGCAGGATGACTTACATGGACCTGCAGCATGGACAAAAGTAAATGGCACACAGCTTAAATAATCAAGTGTAAGGTCATGTACTCTGGGATGAAGAGATCACAAGTCAGTTGCAGGAAACTGATGAGACCAGAAATTTGGGAGTAATTGATTGTGGACAGGGAGTTGAAGTACAAAGGTCACATCACAAAGGTGGCCAAATCAATTATCCTCAATTATACAACATTATCCTCTACACATGACAAGTAGAGGATAATGAGATTGTAGTCCCCTTTATAAGGCTATATTGGATCCTCTTTATTACTGTAGAGAGGATAGGTCCAGAGGTGAGTGATGAAGACTGTGAAAGGTCTATGGAATGCTCCCTAGAAAGTATGTTAAAGGTTTGTGGGGTTCAAAAACTAGCTAATAAGGAAAAAATAAAATAAATATAAGTGACTAAAGGGAGTTTTATAGGATTGATGCTAAAGACTTTTTAAAATACATGGGTAGGAAGGAAAATAACAAGGGGTCATACCTGGAAATTGTATAAGAGTGTAGTTAGGAAGGATATCAGGACTAGATTTTTGCTTGGAGGATGGTGAATAGGTGGAATGGATTGCCAGAGGTGGTTGTGAGCACTTCATTATTGAATGAGTTCAGGGAGATGTATGATAAGTATTGCATAAACAACAGAGTAGGTCTTCCATGATGAGTCTTTGAATCTGTGGATATACCTGAGAAATAATAATAAAAAATGATAATAATAATAATAATATTATACGAAAGTAGTGGTTCTAAAGGCTGAAGCAAGATAAGCTAAATTTTATATTTATTGTAGTGATATTGTGTAGATTTAAAGTGAATTTCATTGTCTGAGAGCTGAAATTAATGCAGTGTTCAATAATGCTTCAATAAGGCTAATTTCTGTGTATATTCACTGTTTCAAGACAAGATGCTTTGAGAATGAGGTCATCATATACTGTAGATTGACACGAAAGTTAAATAATATAAACAGAATGGATTTTTCAAGAACGAGATGTTGCAGATGTAGGAAAGGCTCACTTCTCCCTTTGCAGATGCAAAGGGAGAAGTGAGCAAGTAGAGACTGCTTCTGTATTGCATATTGCACTCTTTTTATATACTTTATGACTACTGCTAGTTGGCATTCTTAGATAAGGTCCAACTTCAAACTGACTTTTCTACCTCTTTTATTCCTTTTATGAATGTGTAATGAAAATAACTCACAATTCTGTGATCCTGAAATTTTATATAACTAAATTCAAACAATTACCAGGTATTTATTCAAAAAAGTTATATCTGAATAATACCTGACAAATATACTTTTATGTTACAATGAGAAAAGTGGTGTTAAACACACACACACACACACACACACACACACACACACACACACACACACACACACACACACACACACACACACACACACACACACACAGTATAGAGAGAATATGTTTATTAATGCCAAACTTACAAATAACTTTTTGACTGGAACTGTTATAGACATATTTGTTTTTTCTCTCAGAGGAATCTACTATTTTTAAAGCTCTTTTTTCCATTTCTCTGACAGTTGCTTCTTCTTCATCCAACTTTTTCTGCCAGTTCAAAAGATGTTCTACATCTTTTTTTCGCTGCAACAACTTCTGTTCTCTTTTGGTTAAATACCTGTAAACATTTGTATAAACAAAATATATAGGCACTGATTCACATGGAACATGAATCATTTTAACCACTCAGTTATATATATATATATTGTGTAGAGTATATTTTATTTATTTATTGTGTAGAGTATATTTTATTTATTTATTGTGCAAAATATTTCTATTTCTAATATTTCAACAGGAACTAAGAATTCTACAAAAGTAATAAAGTGGTATAAAAAGTTTTAAGGTCACTTTAGTTTCAAAACCAATAATTAAAAGTTAACTCTATAATTCAGAGAACAGAATGTAAATTTTAATGTTCTGCATGGTGTGCCCCATTATTCCTTAGATATTCCATAGGTATTGATTTGTATACTGAATGAATAAGGATGGGTTAGCAAATCTGGGACATGTCCCTCCCCATAAAATTTTAATCTTATTGATGGAAACTATACATAGATCATGATAGCATAAAAGATTCCATTAATAAGATTAAAAGTGATAGAGGACCAAAATTTAAAACAAGTTAGGACAGTGTCAGGTTAGATGCTTCTGTTATTCAAGCAACCTTACCTTAAACGAATTAAGTTAGGCAACATTAAAGTAAGCATTAAAAAAGAAATGAAAAGAAGTGGAGCTCACAAAGGAATTAGAGAAATACCACGTTGATATAACTGGCATAAAAAGCCTAAAACAGATGGGATTCTTCTAAATAACCATGAGATAGTTCTTTCAGGCAATAGGGTTCAATCAAAGGATAGGATTCAATATGATACTAAATATGACAACAAACTTCATGAATGGGAGCCAATTTCAAATGAAGTAAGCAAAATTTCAAAATGGGAAACTAGATGAGAATTATTTGTATCCAAGATTATTCAGAAGGTTTTAGTAAGAAAGAAATCAAGGAAATTTTCAAATCATTAGACAAGTAGCTGTATAGAGAAAAAGCTGGTTCTCCTTAAACACCTAAATAGATGAGTAGAATATTTTCTTGTTTAATTTTCTTTTTTTTTTTATAAGAAACACTTTTACTTATAGAAAATGCTCCTCACATGTCTCACTTTAAGTGAGATGTGAGGAGCATTCCCTATAAGCGAAAGTCAGTTTTTAATGGATGAAGTTCTTCAGTATTTTCGTTGTTTCATAAGTAGGTCAGAGCTGCCTTACTTATTTTGGAAGGGGAAACATCAGAAGTTGCCTGATCTTCTGATGTTAGTGTCAGCATGCAACAAACAATGTCTTTCACAGCTAACCATGACAATATTAAATTTGCATACAATATCAGTCACACATCACACTGCTTTCAGTTTGTTCAATGATGCAAAGTTTCATAATTAAATCCTTTCCTTTATGGTTTTATTTGTATGGGGTTCCTCCTACTCCTTGACAATCCCTTCATTTCCTAACCAATCTCTCCAACCCCAGGTGTTGGAGAGATTGGTTAGGAATAGAATACAGGATTGGGTTGATTGACATAGCATTCTTTATGATGGTAAGCATGATTTGTAAAGGGCAGGTCCTGTTTTAGCAATTTACTTGCATTTCATGATAGGGTAATGGGTGTGTTAGATAAGCGAGAATCATATACAGTGATATTTTTTGAAAGTTTTTCCATTGGTTATACTATAAATTAAAGACGGCAAGAAATGATATTCTCAGTTTCATCCCTTATCCAAGTTTAAGCAAACAAAGTTTGCATGTGAAGTAATTTCACAAATAGATTACTTATATACAGACACTAATGACTTCACATCAATTGTCTTAGTATCCCATAATACAATGCACATATCCTTATGGAGATGCATAATGTTATGTATTATGGGAAATGCAACTACCCAAACCAGTTTCGACCTTTATTGAGGTCTCATCAGTAGGAGCCATACCCATGTGTGATATCAAGGTTGATGTAATGCAGAACTCATATTTCCATACATACAAATAGTCAAAAGGTGTCACACCTTATTACTAAAATACTCTGCATTAGAGGCAGACAGATGTTGAAAATTTTTTTAACATCTGTGATAATGAAGATTGTGATTGGAGATTGGCTCTCTGAATGATACCTGCAGGTTGTGCATGATGGAGCAGCATCTCAAAACTGGAGGGTAACTAGTGATGTACCCAGGGTTCTGTTTTTGGACCACTGCTGTTTAATTTGTTTGTAAACGATATATCATGTGGACTGACTGGGGATCTTCAGCTGTTTGCTGATGATGCAAAGTTGAAAGGAATTATAAGTAGCACCGCTAATGTTAATTCCCTTCAGGAAGATTTGAATAGACTTATACTTGGACAAACGACTGGGTTATTATTTTTATATCAATAAGTGCAAGGTGTTGCATTTTGGAGTGCAAAAATATAAGGCTGTGTACTACATCGATGGTGTCATACTGCAGGAAATGGATGAGATTAGAGATTTGGGAGTGATGGTTGACAGTAGACTGAAGTTTAGAGGACATATTGCTAGTGTTGCAAAGGCTGCACATCGTAGTACTGCTATGATAATTACTCTAACATGTAGGGATAGGAAAGTGGTTGTGCCACTGTATAAAGGTCAGATCATGCTTGGACTATTGTGTGCAAATCTGGTCACCTGGTTTTCAGTGTGATGTGGAGACAACGGAGAAGGTCCAGAAGCAAGTGACTAAGATAATATCAGGGCTTTGGACTGCTGGCTGGAGAGAAGTTGAACAAATGTGGATTGCAGAGTTTTGTGGATAGGAGGAAAAGAGGTGATATGATAGAAACATTTAACTTAGTGAGAAGAATTTATAAGATTAATCCAGATGAGATTATAAAAAGAGTAGAAGGTGAGAGGGGAAAAACCAGAGATTATCCCAAGTTATGCAAGAGTGTGGTGAAGAGGGATGTGAGGAATAGATTTTTTTTACATCTAGAATGGTCGGTGAATGGACCACATCACCAGAATGTATTGTTAATTCAAGGAGTGTTAAGGATTTTAAGATCTGGTATGATAAATATGTTGTCAGTTAAATGAACTTCCCACAATGAGTTTGTCGACTCCATGGGGAGAGTGCAATAATGATAATAAAAGTGGTCATAAACCTGAATGTTAATCTCAGCTCTTGCTTTATGCAAATAATGTTATACTCCTAATAAATCTGGTAAAATCTGCAGGATTCCCTATCTAAACTGAATAATCTGTAATAAATTTGGTATGAAAATCAACAACAAAAACACAAAGACTAAGCATTTTTGCTAGGATGGTGGGTAAAAGACCAGAGGAGGGCCAAGATGTAAGTGGACTGATACAGTAAGAAGTGCCTTAGAACAGTGTTTCTCAAACTTTTCTGGCTGTGGTCCATTTAGACAAGGTATATATATATATATATATATATATATATATATAACTCAGCAACCTGCTAGTTCCTATATCTCGCTCTTTAATGATAGGTCATATATTTTTACCACTAAAGGTGAGACTTCATATGCCTCTTAAGTGCAAAATTGTGGGGCAGATATCACAACATACAAAACCTTAATCTTTTTAGTGAAAAGTTAAGGTAGGAATGAGATATATACTATGAATTATGTCAAAAAGTGAGCCACTTCTGAAGTATTTAATTCTTTATTCAAGCATTTGTTCAGACATTCAAGGAATTGTCCTGGCAGGGATGGTATTTTTTTGCTGGCCTGGTTGGCCAAGTGGTTAGCGTATCCACTCTCCAGTCAAAAGGCTGTGGATTCGAATCTCGTAAAACAAAAAAAAGACTAAATGGTAAAAAAAAAAAAAAAAACTGAAATGCATGCACCTGTTAATTATAGGCAATAAAAAAAAAACCAACATATATCATAACAGACACAATCAAAATAAAAGGCAAATAATAATATTAATGTGATATTATTTTCAATGGATGCATTACTAAGCTAATAAATGATATAGCACTGAATTAAAGCTCAATGTTGAGAGGACAGCAATAACATTTGAAGCTGAAAGATAAGTTGTGTTCAGAAAATAACTGGTGATAGTGGATTAATTTTTAGTTGCTTACTGTTTATCAGTGCTTGTTTTTTTTCTAAGAGTTCCTTGTGTAATTACTAGAAAATAAAAGCTGTTTATCAGTGCTTATTTTTTTTCTAAGAGTTCCTTGTGTAATTACTAGAAAATAAAAGCTGTTACTTGCATTATATATTGTTCATTATGGTACCTGCACAAAGTATAACAATGAAAGGCAAATTCAATATATATATATATGGGTTTTGTTAGCTGCAATGCATGTGAGAGATGCATTCATTTCATTGGAAAGGATGAAAATTTACAGTATTAGTGAGTCTTTATGGATGTAGGATGATATAGTTATAAACATAGAATGCAATGGGTATAGTATTTCAGAGAGGACAGAGGGAACAGGATAGGAATGGAGTTGCTAATGACAGAAGAATTGAAGCCAAAGAATAGGAGTTCAGAAGAAAAACAGGATTGAAGAAAACAGAGCATTCCAGACTATCTGTTGTGAGAGAAGCCAATATAGGCCAGGGAGAATGAGGATGAAAAGCATTGGCAAATTAACACAATGAGTGCAAAGCAAATAATTATTATGGAAGGAGGAATAGTTACAGAGAAAGAGAGGGAAATGGAATTTATACAACTGCTAAGACATAATTACCCGAGACAGCATGTAATAGTGGGGGGGGATTAGGAGTTTTTGAAGAAAGCCGAGTCAGAAAGATAAATCAAGTAGGAGTTACATAGATGAACAGCATCATTAACTGAGATCTGAAAAAAAAAAAAAAAGGAGAAAACTGTGCACAGTATATAAAGCTTATGAAGAGCTCATGAGCAGTATAAGGCACAAGCACAAAGTAAAGACAGATAATAAGATGAAGCTAAGTGAGTAGGTCAAAGTAAGTTCCAAAGAGGTTGTTTTTTTTTTTTTTTCAGTGTGGCAAAAAGGAAGAATGACTAAGGAAGGATAATTTTAATGAATGCTGATGGTAAGGAAGTAATAGAATACTGAGTGAGATATTGCAGTGCCAGATGTAAAAATGACTGATGTACAAACAGAGGTAGATGAATTGGAGGTATTTTAGGACACTGCAAAACTTTACTGCAAATATGTATATGAGATTAGACAGGATATCAGCCTGTATATTACAAGAATATGCAAGGGAACTGAAAGCTTCTCAAACCAATCTGTTTAATTGGACTATCAGCTCTGGGGAAGTGCCAAGGGAATGGGGAAGAGGGTAAAACTGCACTGCATAAAGGAAGCTCCAAGACAGAGAATTCAAATTACAACCATCAGTAACTGAGAAGTATTAATAATAATAATAACAGTAATAATAGAACTATTGGAGAAGTTGGTAAAAGGCAGAATTGGGAATGGGTGGAAAGGGATATAATACTTTATGAGGGGGCAGCATAATTTGTGAAAAAAAAGGGACTTACTTGAGTAATTTGCTCACTTTTTATGGAAATGGTTCCACAGCAAAAGCATTTTGCTGTAGAACCCTTAGCTTAATGTGGCAAAGTGTAAGGTCATGCAATTTGGGAAGATATCATGAGCGGCATACTGCATGGATGTTTGTTATATAAACTTGAGCAGATTAAATTGGATATGAAACTGGCAATATGGAAAACATGTTGGCTAATGGATGACATCAAAAATATATGGGAGAAATTAATTCAAGAGAAGGTAGGTGAGAAGTTACAAATGATTCTGTAATTGGGTCACTATTTAATTTGTACATCAATGCTACAGGAAATAATTTAAAGGAGGGGAGGGTTTCTGGTTGTTTGCTGATGATGCAAATCTGGGAATAGCAACTAAATGTTACTCTTCCCAGATACTTGAGGATGATACCGAGATTCTGCAAAATGACTAAGACTGGCAGCATGAGCAAAGAATAATGACTGCTAGTTTAATGTGGCAAAGTTTAAGGTCATGCAATTTGGAAAGATATCATGAGCAGAATACTAAACTGATCAAAATAGAATACAGGAAATTGATAAGGCCAGGGATTTGGGTGTGATTGTGGATAGGGAGAGTAGAGGATATATTGCAAATGTGGCCAAAATGGCTCATCAGATTATTTGGATGTTAAAGAACACACTGGCAAGCAAGGAAAGGGAGGTCATTATTCTTCATTATAAAGTTTTAATAAGAACATGTCTGGATTACTGCACATAGAATCTGGTTGTCTGGATTTCTCAGGGATGAGGAGGTGGTGGGAGGATCCAGAGAAGAGTGACCCAGTTTTTGACAGGATTATGAGATGGCCCCGTGAGGACAGATCGAAGGCCCAAGTACAAATTTTGGTCAAGAAATACAAAAGAAAAAGGGAGATATGACAAAAACATATTATTATTACCATGTTATTTTAACAGTATCCAAATGTTATTTTAATTTTAATGGACACTTCACATTCATATAATCACTGACGTTTAAACATATCAAAGCTGGTATGGTAATTAAAAGGGTTTTACAGGGTTGACATAGATTTTCTTTTTCCAATACATGGGAGAGGTAAGAGCATGGGGGAGGGGCATCACTTCTGAAAACTGTTCAACAGTGTCATTAACAAGTGTATGTGTGAATTAGATTTTTTTTGCCTAGAGGGTGGTGAATGGGTTGCCAGAGACAGTTCTGAGCACTTCATTGGTGAATGAGTTCAAGAAGTACAATAGGTATTGGGTGAATAATGTATTGGGCCTCCCTGAGTTTCAACACCATGAAGATGCCTGAGAAAATAATTGTAATAAACAAAGCACAAAAAATAGGAGAAACCCTAGAACAAATCTAAAATTAAACAATCATTATTATGTATAAATAAATTTTGGACATTAATTCTGATATCATAAGCTATAATTCCCCTAAGTGAATCCCATCCTTTTATATCAGAAGAGTGTTTATTGTTAAGCAATCCACAAGTTGTTTTAGTTATGTACCGTTTACTAGCTTCAAGTCTTTTCAAGCCTTGCAAGATGGATTCTAATGAATGGCTGCTATGTTTTGAGAGGTGAGATGAAATTCCTTCTGCAGATTTAGATTTTATGGATGACTGCCTGCTGCTCAAAGAAGTGACAACTTCCTGGATTTGATTGGATTGTGAAGGCACACTAATATGAGTTTCAATAACAGATCCTAAAAAAATATATATAATATAAAATTAATAATAATTAAAAAATAAATTAATAACCATATGAAATTTCAGCTTACTAACAACAAAACAAATCTAAAATATAAATAAAGAGAGAGAGACCATGAATATTTTTGATGGTATGATATTTAATATGCATTTAAATTATGGGAGAGTCCAGCAAGGCTATATTTGGTTTTCCTAATTTTCTTACAATTTTATTTGTTGACCACTAATCTTTAATCAAGTGTGTATAATGAACATAATTATTCTCTTTTCTTGGTAATTATCTTGGTGCAAAGATAATTATTATTATTATTATTATACAGGTATCACCATGGAGTCCGAAAACTCATCACGGGAGACCCAATCTATCCACACAATCTATCATAACTCTCCTTGAACCCATTAACAGGAAAAGCACTCGCAACTGACTCTGGCAACCCATTCCACTTATTCACAACTCTCCAAGCAAAAAATCAAGTCTCACACCCCTACTAACTACACCTTTATTTAACTTCCAGAAATGACCCCTTGTTCTGTTCCCTCTAGCCAAGTGCTGAAACATCTCTCCTGTATCTATCCTATAAAACCTATTAAGCAACTTAAATATCTCTATCATATCCACTCTTTTTCTCCTTTCATCCAACTGCAATCCACACATATCTTAATCTATCCTCATAGGGAACATTCCAAAGGCCACTTATTCACATCCATGTTATTTTAACAGTATTCAAATGTTATTTTAATTTTAATGGACACTTCACATTCATATAATCACTGATGTTTAAACATTTGACATTTAAACCTCTGAATCCTCTTCACTGCTTCCTCAATCTCAAGAAACCCAGGGGGACTAGACTTGAGAACAGTAGTCCAGATGTGGGCATATCAATCCCAAAATGCATAACTTTGCATTTCTTAACATTAAATTGACACCCATCATTACCATGACACACACACACACACATCAATACCGTTTAAATCCAATTCAACAAACTAACACCCATTAACTTTTGCCCATACTGACAGCCTATTTAAATCATCTTGCAAACTCTTAACACTGCCTTGATTAACTATTACTCTACCTAATTTCACATCATCAGCATATCAAATAAGCATTTATTTACCACTAAAAATGGAAAAAAAATAGACTTATTTAAGTAATCATGATACTTAAGAATCAGTCCTGTTGACTTTAATTATTCCGAGGTTATTTCACAGAAACCATCAGCAATTTCCTGATATGTACCCCCAAGGTTACTATGACAACACTACATAATTAAGTTTACATTATTATTAATCTCCTATCAACAATTTCCCCCCAAATTAATCTATAACGTGAGCACTCCAATATTGTTATATCTAACATTTCATGCTTCTAAGGCAATTCTGGAGAGTGAGGCAAGTCCACGTCCCCATCGTGCTCCTTGGGACCTTCCATAGGGTACACTCCCTACAAGGATGCTAACAGACCTCTGTGAAGAACAACGGACAAATCAGCAGAGGAGGATTCATATCCCGGTGGTGAAATGTGCGGAAGAATCTTCAGAGGAGCAGACCTCTATAAACAACCCGGGCTCAGCTGGCTCCGGCTGTCAGTACCTGGTTAGGGCCCCTACCTAGGGTTACAAGGAAAATTAAAGGATTCAATCCTCTGACAAAGGGAAGCAGCTTTGTCAGTACTGACACAAGGTCGAAGTCTCATGATGATGGTAAAGCTTGTGATTAGAAAATTGCAGATGGCAATGCAGTTCATTGTGTCCATCTGTAATACTGTGAAGCAGAAAGCAAATGGAGAAACTACTGCTCTATTCTCTTCAGACTAACCACCATGGCGAGCAAATCTACACAAATGAACCCGAGTTCCTGGCATCCCCTTAAATGGGACAGGGGTGCGAAGAATCTCTGGGCTCAAAATGGTGCGTTCACTAAAACTAGGAACTTGGAATGTCAGAACCCTGTACGAAGCATGTAACTAAGAAATGCTATTCAGGAAATGAAAAGACTTGAAATTGAGATTTTAGGAATGAATGAAGTTAGGTGGCCAGGATCAGGCAAAACTCAAGTTAATGACATGACAATGTACCACTCTGGAAGTAGTGAAAACAAATATTAAAAGACCTAATGAAAAACACAAAAAAATATGATATTAACATTATCATGGGTGATTTCAATGCTAAAGTTGGGAAAGGTAGAAGTGAAGATATAGTTTGCGAACATGGACTGGGAACAATGAAATAAGAGAGGAGACTGTCTTAATTGATTCTGCCAAGAAGAGGAGCTAACAGTCACAAACACATGGTTTAAGCTACCATCCCGAAGGCTATATACTTGGGTGATCACCACAAGATAATAATACAAAGATAGTCAGAAACCAAATTGATTACTTGCTAATTAATCAACGATTTCGAAGTTCCATAAAGAGCACAAAAACCTATCCTAGTGTGGATATTGCTTCTGATCATAATCTGCTGGTGACAGTGTTAAAAATTAGACTGAAAGCTATACTTCAGAAACATCAACAAAAAAGGTTTAATTTAGGAAAGTTAAAAAACTCAGAGATAGGAAACAAATTGAGTCAAGATCTGAATCAAGAGACAAATTAAAATCTGTCTTCATAGAGAAAGGTACCAATACCTTATGTCCTGATAGAGCAGTAAAAAAGAAAGATTGGATAACTGGCAAAATTCTTTCTCTCATGGATCAACGCAGATCATATAAAAATCACAGTTCAACAAAATATAAAGAGGTTCAAAAAATTATTAAAGGTAAGATCAAAGAAGCAAAAGAAATCTGGATGAATGAAAAATGTAGAGAAATTGAAATTATACAAGAAAAGCATGACAGTTTTAATCTACACAAAAAGCTGAAAGAGACCTCAGGTATATTTAAGAAAAACAACTATGTGTCCTTTGAAACAAAAAAGGGAGAAATAATATCCGAAAAAGATGACAAAATACAATGGGTGAAATATGTAGAAGAACTCTTTTCTGATAACAGACAGAACCCAGAAAATACTTATGAACAGATGGACAGTCCATGCATTCTAAGATCAGAGGAAGAATGTGCACTGAACTCAGCTAAAAATGGTAAAGCCTTAAGCCCTGATAGAATACCAGCAGAAATAGTAAAGGTATTAGAAGATGACAACATTGCTATATTAGTAAAGCTATTTAATAAGGTCTACGATACAGGCATATTCCCACAAGACTGTTACAGTCGATCTTCATCATGCTACCTAAAAAAGCAAATGCGAAAACTTGATCTGACTATAGAATGATCAGCCTAATGAGTCATGTTCTCAAAATGTTCCTGAAAATAATTCAAAAAAGAATATACAGAAAATGTGAAGACACCATCAGTGATACCCAGTTCAGCTTTAGAAACAGTTTGGGAACAAGAGAGACTCTTTTCTGCTCTCAAATCTTATTCCAAAAATGTATTGATCAAAACAAGGAAGTATTCATTTGCTTCATTGACTTTGAGAAAGCATTTGATAAAGTCCAATATACTAAAATGATTGCACTATTAAAGAGAATTGGATTAGATGGTAAAGACATAAGGATCATTCAAAACTTATATTGGGACCAAAAGGCATCTGTTCAAGTTGATGACATTATTACAGACCCCATTAATATCAAACGAGGAGTAAGGCAAGGATGTGTGCTGTCACCTCTTCTTTTTAACATATATTCAGAAGCCATATTTCAAAAAAATCTTAAAAGGAAGGGAGGAAGGGATTAATGTAAATGGTGAAATCATCAGTAACATCCGATATGCTGATGACATAGCTCTCCTGGCTGACAATATTCAGGATCTTCAAAATCTTCTGTAACTAGCGAATAAAGAGAGTGAAAAAATGGGATTAAAAATAAATATCACCAAAACTAAATTCATGGTCATAAGCAAGAAACCAATTCTTAAAATCATTACTTTCTTTAAATGGGAAACGAATAGAAAGAGTGACAAAGTTTAAATATCTCGGATGTTGGTTAAATGAAGAATGCAATCCAGAAATGGAAATAAAAGTTAGAATTGAAATGGCAAGAAAAAATTTTCTCCTGATGAAATCAACACTATGTAACCACAACTTAAACTTGGAGCATGCATGGTTAAATGCTATGTATGGTCTATACTGCTGTACAGTGCAGAAACTTGGACCTTGAAGACAACGTCAATAAAAACGCTTGAAGCCTTTTGAGACGTAGTTATACAGACGAATGTTAAAAATCCCATGGACAGCAAAAACGTCCAATCAGGAAGTACTGGAACAAATGGGGAAATCACGTGAACTTTTAGATACCATAAAAAGAAGGAAAACTGCATATCTTGGTCACCTACTTCGTAATGAAAAATATAAAATACTTCAATTGTTTATAAAGAGGAAGATAAACAGAAGAAGAGGACAAGGAAGATGAAGAAAATCTTGGCTGGCAGACATCAGACAGTGGACTGACACGAGCTCTGAGGGACTGTTTAGAGTAGCTGAGATCGCTCAAAATTTGCCCAGGTGGTCGCCAACCTTCGATAGGAGATAGCACTCGAAGAAGAAGAAGGCAATTCTAACTTAATCAATCCACCTAGACCTTGATCTTCCACTGGGTCTTTTTCCAGCCATCTTGGCATCAAACACCTCTTTTGCTAACCTTTCTTCCTCACTCTATTTAAGTGGCATCTTAGACTTCTTGAATGCTAATAATGTCAAGTTTCTTTCTAATATGATTCTGCCATTGATGCCATCGATTGGCTACCCTAACTTTTATCAGAAACCTGATATCTGTGGTCTCTAGTCTTTGATCAAATGCTTTATTTCTAACCCAACTCTCAGATCCATAACTTAAAGTTGGTTTAAACACTGTTTTTTATACTGATAGTTTGGTGTTTTGGCTAATTTCTCTCTTATTCCATATAAATTTATTCAGCTGCCTATCCATCATACCAGCTTTGCTTATTCTGTTGTCTATTTCCAAATTTATCGCTCCCATCTTCACTAAAAACTGTCTAAATAGTTGAAATATTTTAATTCTTCTATAGGATCTCCATTCAGAACACAGCTGAAGTTTTCTATGCTCCTGCCTATTTTCATAGTTTTTGTCTTTTTAATGCTGATTTTCATGTCAAATTTATTACAGCTGCTATTCAATTTAGTAAATGAATCCTGCAGGACTTGCACTAGATGTGTTTAGGAGTGCAACATCGTCTTCATAAAGCAAAGAACTAAGTTTGACATCTCCGATTCTAATATCAGGTTTGATGCCACTTTCTTTCATAATGTGATCCATATAGATGATGAATAAGACTGGAGATAATGTGCATCCCTGTCTTACCCCTGATTTTACATCGAATCATCTTCCTGTATTTCCTTCAATTTCTAACTGCTGACTGACAACTTAAATACAGACTATGTATTGCTCTGTATAATGTTCCATTTACCTCATATAATTGTAGTGTTTTAAAAAGCTTTTCTCTAGGTACATTGTCATATGTCTTTCCCAGATCTACAAAACTTAAGTACTGATTCTTGTCATATTCCCAAGATTTTCCAACTATTTGTCTTATAGTGAAAATTTGATCTTTGCAACTTTTATTTGGCCTGAACCCAGCTTGTTCTTCTCAACAGAAATCTTATGTCTTATTTCTCACAAAAAAAAAAAAAAAACATTTTCTCCCAGTATTATTTTCAACAACACTCAAATTTCCAGACAAGATGAGATTTCTCTTCTTGGAATTACCCTGACATCAAACTTCTCCTGGTATCACAACCATTGCATCTTCAGTTCTAAAAAACTAGGATTTCTCTATCACTCAAGATGTTACTTCACCTCTAAACAGCTGTTAACCTTATACAAATCACAAATCTACCCAGCTATTGAATACTGCTCTGACATTTGGAGTGGGGGCCCCTAAGAGCTCCCTCAAAATGCTTGACTCAATACAGAGGAGAACAATTAGATTGATTAATGATCTCCATCTCTTAGCAACTCACTCTTCTCAATTCTGCACAGATGTTTGGTTTTTGCAATTTGTGTATACTACAAATATTTCCATGCCAAATGTTCATCTGAAATAGCATCAATAATTCCACCACTTAGCACCAAGCTCGTTGGAAATATGTGCAGCTGCCACTCAACATCCCTTCACAGTACACCTTGAAACCCATAGAACAAGTTTCTTTTTCTCCTCCTTCATCCCTGCTACTATTTTTGTATTTTTCCTGTATTGTGGAAAAATCTTCTCACTGATGTGTTTCCTGAGGAATACAATAAAGCTTTTAAATCAAATGCAAACAAGTCCAATCCATTACCCATATAGGTTGGTAATGGATTGGACTATAATACCTAGCGTACTATAGGTTGATCAACCAACCTCTCGTGTACGAGCTCAACATAAATAACACAAAGCCTATAACTCTTACTAGTGGCATGCAGACAGTATTTTATTTTTTTACTAAGGTTTAAAATACTATTTTTTTTAAGTGAAAAGATTCATATTTTAAATTAACTTTTTATATAACTTTTACTTGGGCATAGGAATATTTGGCAGAGAAATACTTAAGTGTACTGAGAAGGCAAACCTTTTAGATGCAGTGCATGACACTTCCTCTCCCTTATGTCATAATTAGCAAAGATTGGAGAATAGTACAAATAAAATGATGAAATTCCTTTGGTATTTGTAAATGCTATTATTTATTGTTATTATTACATGGGTATCACCAAAGGGTTTGAAATTATTTCATTTTAGGAGGCAGACTACTTTAAGGAGAAGTGTTATATGTCTCCTTAAAGTTGTTCACAGCAAAGTACTCATTATTACCTTTAGCAACCATTTCACTTATTTACCAATCTCCAGGCAAAAAAATCTAGTGTTCTTACATCTTTATTAACCACACATTTACAAAACTTCCAGGGGTGAACTCTTGTTCTCTCCTATCAAGTCATGTGTTGGAAAATTTCTTTACCATCTACTTTATAAAATCCCTTTGTCAGCTAAAGTTTTTTCTAACCCACAAACCTATCTTCATATGGAGCATTTCCCAAACCAGTCACAATTTTGGTCGCTCACATTAGAATCTTCTCCATTTTTAAGGAGAAGATTCTAAGATGAAAATGTGTGCACTTCAGCTCTCCCCATATTAGCATCACTGGCAAATAACTGGATTGGATAGTTCCCATCATTCCCAACATCCTTAATATACAAACTGAACAGTATGATCCAAGTACAGAGCCCTGTGGCACACTAGTGCATGTGCCTTCTCTTTGATTCCACCATATAACTCTCTGATATCTATCCACACCAAGCTATACATAAAATGAATTTCATGTCCATTGCCATCTGCTCCAACTCACATTACATGGTTTCATGCAGTATTCTGTCAAATGCCTTTGCAAAGTCCAAAAAGTGAGTAGGTTACTAAGATGAGACCTTTCCTCTACAAAAATTGTGCCGTTCTTGTCTTCCCTTCCCAACCAATCACAAAGTATCACATTCTTATCTTCTCCATTCCCGAATTCTACCCTTAACCAACTTTATCCAATGTCATAACAACCAGTTCTGAGATACTAACTGGTCTATAATTTGCTATGTTGAAAGATTTTCCACTTGGTTATATTATAAATTAAAGATGCCAATAAATTATGTTCTTGGTTTAATCCTTTATTCATGTGTAAGCAAACAAAGTTTGCACATGAAGTAACTTCACAACTGGGCAACTTGTATATAGCTAATGACTTCATATCACTTGCATTACGATGCATTATGGGATACTAAGAAAAGTGACGTGAAGTCCTTAGCTATATATGAGTTGTCCAGTTGTGAAGTTACTTTACATGCAAACTTTGATTGCTCACACTTAGATAATGGATTAAACCAAGAATATAAGAATATTGGTTGGCCGAGTGGTTAGTGTATCTGCTCTCCAGCCAAAAGGCTGTGGGTTCGAATCCCACTGTGGGCATGGATGTTTGTGATTGTCTGTGAAAATACTAGTGGTGGTGGTTGGCGATGCCATCCATCGCCAACCACCACCACTAGTATTTTCACAGTATGATGAAGGTAGTTGCGACTGGTGGAGATGAAGAGTTGTAGAGTAGGTGCCCTCCCTCGATGAGTCTTTGGACTCCCCGGAGGTGTTAAGTAGTAATAATAATAATAATAATAATAATTTATTGGTATCTTTAATTTATAGTATAATCAAGTGGAAAATCTTTCAACGTCTATCTCTAATCCAGAGAGTGATGTTAAAACAATCCAGAGTATTTTAGTAATAAGGTGTGGCACTTTTTGGCTACTTGTATATGGAAATATGACTTCTGCATTACTTCAACCTTGGTATCACTTCTGGGTCTGGCTCCGATTGATGAGACCTCAATAAAGATTGAAACTGGTCTGGGTAGTGATTCTTCCCATAATGCACAGCATTACACATGTCTGTAAGAATATGTGCTTTGAATTATGCGATACTAAGACAAGTGATGTGAAGTCATTAGCTACATATGAGTTACCCAGTCGTGAAGCTATTTCATGAGCAAACTTTGTTTGCTTACACTTGGATAAAGAATTAAACCAAGAATATAAGTTCCTGGCATCTTTAAATAATTTGCTATTTCAGTCTTGGAGTCTCTTTTATATAATGGAATTATTCTGATCTCTTTCCATTTCCATGGCACTTGATAGTGTTGAGATTTAGAATGGTTAGAGATGCTGTCATTACTCTTGCACTTTCTAGTAGCATAAATGCTGATACCTAATCCAACCCCATTGCTGAATTAATGAAAATTTCTTAAAAGAACACCTCAGGTTCATCTACTTCTATCACAATAGCCACTATGTCAATACAGAAAAATTATCCTTTAGTAATTCAGATATTTCTTCTGCTTCTGTCACCCCCACCATCAGCATTAAATTATATTAACATTATATAATAATTACTACAATGGTACACTTACATCAGAATTTTAATTGCATATAATTTTTACCCAAGTATCGAGAGCATCTTCGATATGAATTTAAAATCGAACAAGGTGGATGTAACAAAATGAAGAATCACAATAACAACATGCTAGTCATATGTGAATAAGGAAGAGAAGCATAGTTCAAACTGTTCTAAAGGCTTAATGACATTTTTATATGCAGTTATTTCGCAATTATTTGATTTTCGAATTAATAAAGATTTAATTAACTGAATCTTGAATGGATTAGTGTGCTAAATAACTTCTGGTATAGCACCATGTATTTGTACCTTCAGTTATCCAATCCTTAAATAATTCAATATGTTTCAGAAGTAAAAAATACATTAACTATAAATAGCTTTGTGAAAAAGAAGAACAATTTCCCATAAATTGGATAACTTAATCTTGTCACACCAATTTGGATTGGGATTCAGATTGAAGCAATGTAGAAAAGTTTCACAGCTATCTTTATACAAGTGCTTTATAAGAAAACAGCTTTTATGTAGGGCTTAGTCATTTTCCAAAGAGTCCTACATTTGGAAGAGTTGATATTCAGCAAATACGGATTTTTCTAGCTTGTGGAATCTAATATAATCTAGATGTTCATCAGGCTTGAAGAACTGATAGTTTGAACAAAGAATGATACAACACCCACCCACACACACACGGAATTTTATAGAAACCAGGTAGGCAAAATGGGGAAGTTTGTCCTTCACTGAGCTTAAAAAAGGAGGAAGTTTATTAATCAAGTGAGAAATCACTCTAAGAGTTTAAGTAATTTGGAGATTCATTCTGAGGCGCCTTTAATATATGGGATGGTGATATGACTGGTAACTTGGGAGAAATGATGAAGATACTCTATAACTGTTAATGGCCTTGTTTATAAACGACTCAGATATTCTGTCATGACATTGCCATCTTAGAAGGATGTGAAGCATCTCTCTAATTTGTGAAAATCATTCACAGGTAAATCCACATCCTTTATTAAAATAGTTTCCATTTAAATAAATCTTTGTACAAATGTCTTCTTAATTATCAAATTGGAGGCTTAATGGATTGTATATACAGCACTCAGAAAGGATTAAAACAGAATTTAATACTTCCTATGCTGTCAGTGCCATAAGCCTTGGCCACAATTTTGCGGTCGCTCCTAAAGAAGTGCCGGTGCATGACGTACAATATCGAATGCGGCATCTGTCGCTTAGCACCAGAGATAGCTAATAACATCAGACTTGTCGCCAAAATCCTTGCCCAGTCTCTGCGTCCAAAAAGTAATTTATCGTCCGCCCAACGCACTGCTCTGATAAAATTATGAAAAGAAAAAAGTATTGTCATCACCAGAGCAGATAAGGGTAATACCACAGTCGTTCTTAATACTATGGAATACAATCGGAAAATAGGGATTATCCTCCAAGATCGCTCTACCTACACCCTGCTAGAACACGACCCCACAAAAACACAAGTTAAAAAATTAAAAAACTTACTTAAAAAAGTGTCTTCCTGGCCTCCGGAAATCACTAAAAAACTCAAACCTTTCCGTCCCCCCCCCGAAATGTTCAGCTGAATTAGCTACATCTTTGACATGTTTGTGTAAGTTGCATCTTAGCTCAGGAAAGATACCACTGGAATAGAAAGAATGTATGATAGTTCCATTGTACAAAGGTCATGCAAATCTAACTACCTATCAGTATCTCTGGTGTGGTGGTGAAGATTTTGGAGAAGTTGTTAAGAACTCACATACACAAATGGGCAGACAGCCAAGCTATAATGTGCAAGGAACAGCGCAGGTTTACTAAATGGAGATCATATTTTAGTAATCTCTTCAATTTTATAACAATGTTATAGCTGAATTGGATAAAGGGAATGGATACACTATGATACTGTTGGATTTTGCCTAACGCATTTTGATAGGATACCATATAAAAGACTGTTGCATAAACTGGAGAATATGGGTTTGAAATACAAACTCTTGGATAAGTGGATGGTTGCCAGACAGGTATCAAAAAGTGGTATATGGTGGGTGTAAATCTGCTAGATTTAAGATCTGGAGTATGGTCTTTTCTGCTCCACCTCCACACTTCCCTGATTATGATGACCAACCTATGATATTGAGGTCCATTCCTGCCCTTCAAATATACCAGCCTGCCTCCATCCAGGAGATTAAAGCAGCTCTTCCATCCAATTTCTCTGCCTCCAGACCTGATGGCATTCCTGCGTCTAGGCTTTGGAAGGTGCCGTTGAAGATTCTTCAAGACTTAGTGGACATTCTCCTTTCCGGTAAAGTAATACCATCATACTTACGTGCTTCAAGAACTATCTTCATTCCGAAGAAAGAAACTTCAAGATGTGCATCAGACTTTAGACCTATTACCATCTCCCCTGTGTTACTTAGACTCTATCATAAAATATTAGTTAAACGACTTCAGCAACATATACAGCATGATTATAGACAGAGAGCTTTTGCCCCTTCAGATGGCTGTGCCGAGAATACATACCTTCTTTCTTCTCTTCTGATTCCCGATGCCACCTTAAGCCTCTATATATGGTGTCGCTGGACCTCCAAATGGCCTTCGATAGCGTCTTCCTTCCTGCTCTCCTTTGAGTGCTGTCTATTGCTGAATGTCTAGATCCCTTTCTTTCTTACGTTATGGAACTACACTTGGGTAGCTCCATCACTATCACTACAGGGTCAACTTCTGTTCCCGAAGTGCAGGTTGTTCGCCAGGGTGATTTTCTATCTCCCCTTTTCTTTAACTGCATCATAGATGAGTTTCTTCATTCTCTTCCTAGCCATATAGGCATTAAAGGAAGAAGCTCTCTAGGTGCTTCTTCCTTTAATGCTATGGCTTTTGAGGATAATCTTATTTTCGTAGTGTCTACTAAGATAGGCTTGCAGGAACTCCTTGACTGGGCAGTTGACGACTTCTCTATTCGAGGCCTTTCTATTAATGTAAAGAAGTCCTGCTCTTTAGTTTTTGTCCCCTCTGGTCGTGACAAGAAGCTTAAGTCGAGACTATAGAGTTTTTCCTGCATGCTTTGACCATCCTGGAAGAGTGGAGATACCTCGATATCATGTTCATCCCAAAGGGAATGTCTTCTGTCCCTTCTATCCTAGAAGATGGGATCTCTTTGAGGAAAGCTCCTCTCAAGCCCCAGCAAAGACTGTTTCTCCTTTCCTACTATCTCCTACCTCGCTTTTACCACAATTTGGTGCTTGGTAAGACATATATCTCGGTACTGTCCCGAATGAACAGGGCTATCCGTTCAGCCGTGAGATTATGGCTCTGACTGCCGCCTTACACTCCTACTGCATATTTCCATGCAAGGGTGAAGGATGGTGGGCTTGGGGTTCCATCACTTAGATGGCTGATCCCACGCCTGCAGCTGTCAAGAATCGTGCAGTTAGAACTATCTTCTTCCCTCATCTGCAGAGAGGCTTTCTATAGCCCATTAATACAAGAAGACTTTAGGTAGGCTAAAGGCTGGTTCCATTATCAAGGTACTTTAATCGAGTCAGCACCCACAGAACACAAAAGATGGGCATCTCTGTTGCACTGTTCTGTAGATGGTGCTCCTTTAAAAGAGTCATATCTGGTGCCTCCCCCAGCATGATTGGGTAAGGGATGGCACCAGACTCCTCCCTAGGTTTGAGTATATTGACCTTATCAGGATGAGGATCAATGCCCTGCCTACTCGAGCCCGCACAACTCAATGGGGTAGTGACGGCTCCAACTGTAGGGCTAGCTGCCACTACAGTGAGACATTGTCTCATATAGCCCAGTGTTGCTTCCTTACCCATGGGGTTCGCGTGAGGAGACATGATGCTGTGGTCTCCATTCTAAACAACCGCTTTAAGAACAAAGGTTGGGAGACTGCGGTGGAACCACATTATAGGACCTCCGTGGGTTTGTGTAAGCCGGACTTATTGATTAAAAGAGATGGTGACGTTTGGGTAGTTGATGCCCAGGTGGTAGGAACAGGGGCACCCACTAGCCTATAGCCATAATAATAAAGTAAATTATTATAAAAATAACCAAGATCTAGTTTGTAAGATATGGGAGGAGCATGGGGCAACTCCGAGGTTTACCAGCGCCACCATCTCTTTACATGGTGGATTGGAGTGCAGATAGTTATAAGGAAATATATAATATTTCCTTATAACTTATATTATATTATACTTTATATTACCTTATATTATATTTCCTTATATATATTATAAGGAAATAACTATATTTCCTTATAATATACATAAGGAAATATAGTTATAATTAAAACAGCTTGCGCTTATGCAGAAAGATATAAAAGTTCTTTCGTTGAGGGCCCTACAGGGCACACTGGTGGCATGGCGTTGCCACCAGAGAATGACTACAATGATAACTAGAACAGGCATAGGGTAAAACACGTGTAAAGGCTTAGGCCTATATCAAGTCTCGATGAAATGTCTGGACATGATATAAGGGTAGTACTGCCCATAACCAGTACAAAGATTAATAAAAAAAAAATTAAAAAAAATTACCAATGAAGTATAACTCAAGGGTTCAGTACTTAGGCCATTGTTGTCCAATCTAGAAAGGTTCTAACAGGATATGTGCAATTGTTTGCTAGTGATGTAAAGATAGGCTGGGCAATCAGGGATGCTATTGATCCAACACTTACAATATGATTTGAAAAGGCTGGAAATTGGGGCAAACAAAATGGCTATCAGTTTAATGTTAGTAAGTGCAAAGTAATATTATAATTATTAACCCAAGATCCCAAGAAACATTTCAGCTACTTAGGCACGATTTTTAGTGAAGATGGTCAATTAAATATGGAAACAGACAACAGAATCAACAAAGCTGGTATGGTAGGAAGTCAGTTGAATAAATTCATATGGAATAAGAGAGAAATTAGTCAGAACACTAAATTAGCTGTATATACAAGACAGTGTTCAAACCAGTTTTTTAAACTTATGGATCTGAGAGCTGGGTCAGAAGTAAAACACTTGACCAAAGACTAGAGACTGCAGATATGAGAGTCTTGAGAAAGATTAGGGGCACAAACAGATGGCTTCATGGTAATATCATATTAAAAATGAGGATATTAGGAAAGAACTTGACATTGTCAGCATCCAGGAATGTGTTAGCAGAGCTAATCTCAGGTGGTATGGTCACTTAAACAGAATGGGCAAGGAAAGATTAGCAAAACAAGTGTTCTCTGCCATGTTGGCAAGAAAACAACCCAGAGGAAGACCAAGATATAGGTGGATTGTGCCTTAGACGATAGAAATATAAGATCTGATAATGTTGGAGTCTTGACAAGTAACAGACTGATTTGGAGGAAAATTGTAGATAGGAAGTTAGTAATGATGTAAATTTTTCATGTAATACTATCATATCCTGTACACCCCTTGAGGGTATATGGCAGGAATTTGACGATGAACCCAAGATCCCAAGGAGTCACAACTCATCTAGGAATATTATGCACTTTGGTATGATGAGATTTCCAGTGGCATATTATAATAGCAGGTTTATATTAAAAGAAACTTATTTGAGACTAGGGATCTTGGAGTAATGGTGGTTACGGATTTGAAGTTGAAAGGTTACATAGCAAACACTGCAAATGCAACTCAGAGAATAATTGCAATGTCAAAGTGAACCTTGACATGTAAGAATAAAGAAATCATTTTGTGTCTTTAGGAGAAAGATGGGAGCTATAACAGCAATTTATAAACTTCTAAATGCGTTATAGGATATCATCTGATGAAATTTTTCATTATATGAAAGACGGGGAGAGAACATGAGGCATCCATGGAAGTTAAGTTTTTTCACGGATAAGAGCTAGATTCTTCTCTCACAGAATAGTGAGTGAGTGAAATACTTGGTCTGCTGAAGTGGTGAGTGCATCTAGTGTGAATGTGTTTAAAGGAAGGTATAACAGCTGTTTGGTTGATGTATAGCTTCTCTTGATGAATCCATGACTCCCTGGAGGTCTCAGATGATAATAATCATAATAATAATCCTCTTTCTTTGCAAATTACTTTATGGAATGGTCTGAAGTAACTGCTTTGTAACATTCATCCTAGACCCTGGGTATACATCCAAACTTCAAGACTTTCTCGTAAAGATGAATTCCATTCATTCTTGCATACAATTTACTCCAGAAATTGAAAACAATCAATGCATCCCTTCTTAGACCTGCTTATGCTTTGTCAATTAGATGGTTGACCAGGATTTTCTGTCTTTCCACATCACCATCCAAGTCAAAGCTTTAAGGACAGAGACAATACAATAATAATAGGAGATTGGAATGCTATAGTGGGAGAAGAGAGCAATGATAATGTTTCAGGAAGATTTGGAATGAAAGAGGAAAGCAATTAATAGAATTTTGTAAACAAAAACAGTTAGTTATAGCAAATACACTATTTCAAGTTCCAAAAAGAAGAAGATACACCTGGAAAGCGGAGATTCAAATAGATTATATATTAGTCAAGAAAAGATACAGAAACCAAATAAAAAATTGCAAAAGCTATCAAGGTGCAACATTAGTAGTGACCATAACCTTGCTTAATGAAAACAGAACTGAAATATAGGAAACAAATCCAAAGATACAAATCAATAAGATGGAACCTTGAAAAATTAAAGAGTAAAGAAGTAAAGAGAGGATACCAAAAGGCAACTGATCATAACATTCCAGAAAACATAAATAGTCAGAATAATATTGTATGATTAAAGAGTTAATTACAAATTCATCACATCAATTATTGAAAAATGCAGAAAAAGAAAAAAGAAAACACTGGATAACAGATGAAATACTTGGCCTTATGGATGAAAGAAGAAAATATAAAAATGCTGTTAAAGAAGAAGATGTGGCCAAATATAAATATCTTAAAAATCAAATAACAAGAAAATGTAGACAATCCAAAAAAGAATATCTAGAAGAACAGTGTAATAACATAGATGAATTATTTAAAAAAGAAAACATAGAGAAAGCCTATAAAGAAATTAACAAACTGACTTTCAAATTTAATGAGAACAGCAAAAACAATGCCATCAAAGATGAAAATGGAAAATTACTAATAGAATCTGAGGATATATTAATGGAATGGAAGAATTATCTTGAAAATCTCTATAATGGCAACGAACTTGATGTTGATATCAGCATAGAAAATCAAAATGAAGATAATCTAGGACCCCCAATAATGCAGGAAGAATTGGATAAAGCACTGTCCGAATTGAGTATGGGAAAAAGTCCAGGTGTAGATAATATTCCTATAGAACTGTAATAAGTTTAGTTTAATCCTTTATCCAAGTGTGAGCAAACAAAGTTTGCACCTGAAAGTATCTTCAGGACTGGGGTAAGGTAGTGCAACACCAGGCAACTCGTTGCAAAGGTGGAGAAGTTGCCTGGTGTTGCACTACCTTACCCCAATCCTGAAGATACTTTCAGGCGCAAACTTTGTTTGCTCACACTTGGATAAAGGATTAAACTAAACTTATTATAGTCTAACCAAGTGAAAAATAAACTCTCAACCTATAGAACTGCTACAAAATCTAGGTGATGAGACAAAAACCTTACTCTATCAATTAATAGCCCAAATCTATGATAGAGGAGAAATACCAAAGGAGTTTATGAAATCATAATACCAATTCCAAAAAAGAATAATGCAAGCAAATGCAGCCAATTTAGAACAATAGCTTTAATCCCACATGTTAGCAAAATTCTGCTAAAAATTATTCAAAATAGAATTTAATAGATTGTCTATTGGATGAAGACCAATTTGGATTCAGAAAGAATAAAGGAACAAGAGAGGCAATACTCTGTTTAAGAACAATAATAGAGAGAAGATTAGACTTTTGTCATTTGTTTCCTTGATTTAGAGAAAGCATTTGATAAAGTAAACCAGCAAATACTCCTAAATTGTCTAACTAATATCGGCATAGATTTGAGGGATAGGAAAATAATTTATCAAATTTAAAAAATCAAAATGGATGGATTAAAATCAATGATAAGGAGAAAATAATAAATATAAGGAGTGGAGTAAGACAAGGATGTATACTTTCACCACTTTTATTTAATTTATATATTGAAAAGACCATTCAGAAAACTAAAGATAAAATAAATAGTGGCATAAAGATAAATGGTGAGCAAGTCATGTGTATGAGATTTGCTGATGACATAGCCCTTGTAGCAGAAAACAGAAGAACGTTAAAAACAATGCTAGAATTACTAAATAATAACCTTGAAAAATATAAAATGAAAATCAACACAGATAAGACTAAAATCATTATTAAAGGCAAAATCCCTATCAATATACAGCATATAGACATCAACGGGAAACAAATAAAACAAGTGAAAAGCTTTAAATATTTAGGAAGCCTAATAACAGAAGATGGCAGAACAAGGGAAGACATCAGATCAAGAATAAACAATGCAAAAGCCCAATTCTCTAAGATGAAAAGCATTTTAACAGGAAACCTCAACCTACAATTGAAAAAAAAAATCAGTAAAGACATTGATATGGCGCATTGCACTGTATGAATGTGAAACCTGGATTCTAGGCAGAGAAGATGCAAGAAGATTGGAGGCTTTTGAAATGCAGTGCTGGTGCCACATGAACAAAATAAAATGGACAGAAAAAAAAAAAAAAAAACGAACAAGTCCTGAGAGAGATAAATGAAACAAGAACTCTAATTAAATTGATATCGATCAAAATTAGAAGGGATAGGTGGCTTGGACATAAACTTCGACATGGACTTGTGAAAAGAATAACTGAGGGCAAAATAGAGGGGAAAAGCTTTCTTGACCAAGTTAAAGACAGCATGGGTTTGAGGAGTTACCAGGAGGTTAAGAAGAAAGCCAATGACAGAGCGGAATGGAGGAAATTGCTACTGAGCTAACAGTCCCAAGACTGATGCAACTGATGATGATCCAAGTCAAAAATCAGGTATCACTAAAACTCTTATTTATCAAGCTCACCCACTGAGCATTACTAATATGAAATACATCTTGTCAAACTATGTCTATCGTCTCCTTGTCTAATGACGCCACTGAATCTTTTATAGACAAGTTCATTAATGGTTATGGAGTTGCTCTCTTGCTAGTCTCCCAAGTGGTTGTTAACTGTATCATTATCCAGTATGTCAAAGGCACATCTGAAAAAATCTCTTCTTAAATCTAATGATCTTCTCAGAGTGATTTTTAACCTGATTAATAAACTTTCCTCTTTTCTAAGCTTTGCAAAAGACAAACTTCCCCTTTGGCCTATCCTGATGTCCATTAAATTCTCTAGGCCTGTGGTTTATCACACTTCGGCCAAACTTGTAGATCTGTAGTTGTCTGTTATGATGAACATCCAAACTATATTAGATTCTATAAGCTGGAATGATCATAACTTGCTGAACCAACCAGCTGCAGGTCTGCCAGTTTGGCCGTGTGATAAACCATAGTTGCAGTGAATTGAGTCATCCTTCTTGCCTGCTTTGTGTTGCTCATGGGCCTGAATAACAGATAATGGATAATGATTCTGGCAAGATGGACTCAACCGGTGCTTTATTCTTTTATCAGTTTCTGAAAGAAAAAATGTAAATTAGTTACTTAAATATAAAGAGCCAGCAGGCTTCATTTCGGCGATATAAACATTAATTAAATTAAGGGGATATTAGATCCCACACTGTTTTAAAACCGAATAAGAAACTCAAAGATTCCAATCTTTGAGTTTCTTATTCGGTTTTAAAACAGTGTGGGATCTAATATCCCCTTAATTTAATTAATGTTTATATCGCCAAAATGAAGCCTGTTGGCTCTTTATATTTAAGTAACTAATTTAAGTAGGTGCACCTTTTGGACAACTGATATAGCAGAATATCGCTATACCGTTTAGTATTAATTTGGCCTAGCTACTCACTAATGAAGCTCAATAAAGGCTGAAACTGGTGTGGGTAGTGACCTCCCACCATAATGTAATAACAGCATACCTTTCCTAGGAAATGTGTTTTTACATTATGGAAAAGACCAAGAATAGCGATCAGAACTTTACCCACCTTTGCAACGAGTTGCCTGTGTTTGTACTACGTTCTAGGACTACTTGCATTCAGCTCATGCTAGTATTCGCAGATACTTTTATAGTTTTTTTATACTATATTCGGCATGAAACTCTCTGATTCCAATCTTTGAGTTTCTTATTCAGTTTTAAAACAATGTGGAATCTAATATCCCCTTAATTTAATTAATGTAAATTAGGTATGTTTAGTGAACAGTTGGCTTGCCCATTGTGGGCTGATTAGCAACATATTTCATACTTACCTGCACAGTATGTTTTGGAGCATTTGTGCCTTGAGGATGTGTTTTTCATAATCTGGCAGGTTACTGAATTCGCCAAAAAGTTTGGGCTGTTTGCATAGAGAAGTTGCAATATCTGGAATATCGGCTTCTCGGTGAAGTGTATTCCTCAAGAATCATTGGGCACTGAATGCCATGCAGATGCACTTCTTTTGTATAACTTCTATTTTCTTGCCATTCAAATATGCCATGTCACCAGTTTGGTGATTCACACATTAGTTCAGTAATAGGTAAAGTTGCTTTGTACTACTTTTTAATAGAATGCTAAGTTAATAAATATTATTATTTTCGTATCATTCTGTGTTGTGAATAAATATCATTGGCATGGTGTTGGACATACTGCGAGATGCACTGAGTGCAGTTTGGGAAGCAGCGTGGCCATTTCTGGTTCAGGACCATCTTAGCCAGTTCATGCATCTTCAGCATCTGTTTATAGTCCAGTTGATCCACCATTCACTTCTACTTTGATGGAAATGGTTAAAGTTAAAAAAGGATACTTTCCCAATACTTACCTACATCCGAAGACTGGAGAGTTAATCAAATGTTGAATCACGATCAAAAAGTGACTCCAATAGGATGTAATGAAAAGTCTCATGAGTCTGCTTATCACCTTTTCCCCAATAACATTTCCATTTTTTGGAGCTTTTGTTTAATGATGTTATTCATTATTCAATTCTCTTTCAACCAAAATACCCAAATCCTTGTATTCATTAACTTAATTTGCCTTCATGTTTCATTATCAATTAGAACATATCTGATAGATTCTACACTGGTGTCCAAAAACTAAGGACAAACTACAATTTTACCTGTACATGAAAAAAAAAAAAAATTTTCATCACTACAGCCAAATATGAACATAAATTTATTGTCAGCATACTAATAAATTATATTACACAAAAAATGTGTTATAAATTTTGAACAAATTTAATTGTGATACATTTTTTGCAAAAGTTTAAAATTTCCTAAGGACGTACCTAAGAAATTAATGTATATTGTTAATAGAAAACTATGCAGAGAAACATTTTCATATGGAATATGTCCACTCTGAACTGTGATGTAGCTCTCACAGTGTCATGCCATACTTAGCACCAAGCAATTCAGGAATTCTTAAAGCAAACTGGCCCATTCTCCTTCAGAGCAAGGATAAAGCCTTGTTTGTTTTATGGAGAGGAATTTCGAGCAGCAATGCATCTCCCTATTGTATTCCAAATGTGTTCTATGGAGTTGAGATCTGGGAGTGTGCTGGCCACTCAATTTGATTAATATTCTTGGTCTCCAGAAGTATCTCCACTGATCGTGTATGATGTGGTGTGGCATTGTCATCCATAATAATGAATTCTTTGCTTACAGCACTATGGAACAACAAAAGGAAGTTGAAGAACTTCGATGCAACATTGCTCGCCAGTCGTAGTCCCTTTATCCATCACTTGTAGCTCGGTGCATCCATTAAGCATAATGCTCAATGCAGTGGTAAGCAATGCCACTTTCATGTCAGATCAAATGTCATCTAGAATCAGAGGACAGATGAAAACGACTCTCATCTGTAGAGAGTACATTAACCATTGTGTCCGGTCCAATTATTATGGATACAACACCACTGAAAATGTGCTCTATGAGCTGTGAATAAAGGGACACAGACCAGGCCTTTGGGCATATAGGTCTACTTATCATAGATATCTTGCCACAGTTTGTCAAGATATCTGCATACCCATGCTTAATGCAGCTAACCTGCCATAGTGTGTCAATTAAGTTTTGCTGTTATAACCAAAAATCTGTCTTCATGCTCTGTAGTAGAGAGGGTGACCTCTTAGCAAATGTCTGGAAAACATTCCATTGGTTTGAAATGCTGCTGAGAGCTTGGATATAATGATGTGTAAGGTTCCAAACTTTCTGGAAATATCAGTAATTCTGCAGCCTTCAAGCTTTCTAATAATTCTTCCTCATGTGAAATCATCTAGATGATGTCTTTGAGATATTACAAGGCATCCAAGTTTGCAACTTTATTCCTTCAAGAAAAGAGCTTCCTTCGAACACAGCCTTTTATCTTGTTAAATGCTACCATGTGACTCTTTTGCGTGCGATTTAAAAATTTGAATGTGTACCTGCTTTCTACTCAAGATTGTCAGTTATACAAATTGTCACAAGCTGATTTGACCGAATTTGCAGTTTTAATCTTCAGAAATAGTGTTCGTCCTTAGGTTTTGTACACCAGTATATACAATAATTAGGCCTTCATATACTGCTAATGAAGAAAAAATTTAGTTTTATTAAGATATCTGGTTTTCCATATATTATTTAATCTTTTGAAAGCAACATTTTCTTTTGTCAATCTGTGTGTGTGTGATGCAGTCCACTTTCAGCATCAATTAGCTCATAATTATGTAAAATTCTTAAAAATTATTCTTAACTTCTTGTATGCAGGTCAATTAATTGATCTGCATACAAGAAGTTAAGAATATAGTATTTGTTATTCAATTTCAACTTTTGTTTTATTCATATTCATTTTAAGTTCAACTTTTTCAGCTGTCTTATACAATGTTTCTGATTCTGTTTGTATATCAGTGTATTTTGATTATATTAAATGTATGTCATCTGTAATATCAGAATCCATTTTATTTCTCTTTTTTATACTTGTAACATTTTTCCTAATCTAATCAATGATTATGTTAAAAATATTCCAGACATTATGCCACCATGTCTCATACTACGTCCTTATTCCAAATCATACTGATACTGTTTTGTGTGTAATAACAAAATATTTATTTTCTATATACATTTATTGCCACATATTTATTAGGAATTCCATTCCATTTTGATAGTATTAACTCTTTATCAAAACTCTCAAGAGCATTGACAAAATATATTAATTTAATTATAACAAAGTTCTAAATTCTATACCTTGTTAAATTATTTAAAGTAAAAGTGTGATGAACAGTACTTCCACCTGTCCTAAATATATTTTCTATTTCATTTTTAATTAATAATAAATATTATTTTCTTATCATTCTGTGTTGTCAATCAATACTGCTAAATAAATTAACACCTATATATAAAAATTAAAGTGGCTATTGACAGTATCCTAATTATCCTCCAATTTTCTATTTAGTGAGACTAGCTTTTGAGCCTCCATAGCTCAATCAGCATAGACGAAGCCATTTGATTGGAAAGACCCGGATTCAATTCCCGTCAGTCATGTGAGGGACCTTTATCTGGTCTCTTTTGACTAAAGGTGAGTTAGCCAGTCTCATACAGAAGGGAAGTTTTTCATCCCCCGGAACAGGCAAACCAGCTAGTGAATACACACATCTACAGACATAAGATTAACGGGAGGCATAGGGCTAACCATCTTATCATCTAAATACAGTTGTAGTTAAATGAATAGAAAAATCCTCGACATAGCAAGGTAAAAGAGGAGGAAAGGAATAAGAAGAAAAGACTGGCATTCTATGAATTTATAGATCATTATTTCTTTCCATTGTTCTAGGTATGTTTTCACTCTCTGACACTTTATTATACACTGCTTGCAATTTACCAGTAGCAATTTCTTTAGTCATCTTAAGTATGCAAATTGACAAGTTCCTGTAGAGTGTATGGAGGATAAGTTAGTGCCATTGCATAAAGGTGGTAGTGGAATGGGGATATCAAACAATAGACCTGTTTGTGCATTTCTATAGTTAGATTTTGGAGAAATTGGTAAGAATTCAAATGCAGAATTAGGCAGATGAGGGCAATATTATTTATGCAGGTTAGCATAGATTTGTTAAGTAGGAAACTCTTGTTTTAGTAATCTGTTTACCTTTTACAATAGAGTAACAAGCATAGTGGATGGGGGCAAGCATACACTGTCATTTTTTTTTTTTTTTTTTTTTTTGGATTTTGCAAAGGCATTTCACAAGGTGCACATGACAAGTTGGTTTTTTTACGTTGCAACACATGAGTATGGATATCAAGTTAATAGACTGAATTGGTAACTGACTTTCTGATAGATATCAAAGAGTTATATATGAGGGAGCAGTATCAGGGAGAAGGAAAGTTAAAAGTGGAGTTCCACAGGGTTCAGCACTGGGACCATCGCTGTTCAATCTTTATGTCAATGATATTGTCACAGAACTACAGGATGATGTTCAGTTGCTTCCAGATAATGTGAAGATTGGGAGGGTTATTAGGAATATAGCCAACCTGGTTGGCCAAGTCATTAGCATATCTGCTTTCTAGCCAAAAGCCTGCTGGTTCAATTCTTACCATGGGCATGGAGTTGGTGTAGATGATGATGATCGTAGTTGCAGTCATTGTAGTTGATGGATTGAGTGGTGGACATGGAGAGTTGTAGAATAGGTACTCTCACTCGATGAGTCTTTGGACTCCCTGGAGGTGTCACATAATAATAATATTGCTGATGTTTTGAATAAGCAGAAAAGGTAGGGAAACAAATAGGGATATCAGTTTAATGCAACAAAATGTAAGGTTTGAAATTTGGGATCCAGAGATGGGATGCTCCATACTCACTTGGTAGAGTTATACTTGAAGAAATGGAGAAAGCAAGGGATTTTGGAGTGATTCTAGGCATAAATCTGATGTTTAGAGAACGTATTGCAAAGGTACAGAGAATTAAAAAAAAAAAAAAAATCAGTTACAGAGATGGATAGCAAAAATTGAATCAGGAGTGTAGTGTTGATTATGAGGATAGACTGAGAGCACGGACATGAAGGAATGCACAGTTTGGAGGACTGAAGACAAAGGTGGGGGGTAGTGGTGGGGTCACATAATAATAATAATAATAATATTGCTGATGTTTTGAATAAGCAGAAAAGGTAGGGAAACGAATAGGGATATCAGTTTAATGCAACAAAATGTAAGGTTTGAAATTTGGGATCCAGAGATGGGATGCTCCATACTCACTTGGTAGAGTTATACTTGAAGAAATGGAGAAAGCAAGGGATTTTGGAGTGATTCTAGGCATAAATTTGATGTTTAGAGAACGTATTGCAAAGGTACAGAGAATTAAAAAAAAAAAAAAATCAGTTACAGAGATGGATAGCAAAAATTGAATCAGGAGTGTAGTGTTGATTATGAGGATAGACTGAGAGCACGGACATGAAGGAATGCACAGTTTGGAGGACTGAAGACAAAGGTGGGGGGTAGGGTGATGGAGATATTTCAGCTGTTGAGAGGTTATTAAAAGATAAACAGTGGGAAGATTTTTCATATAGTAGAACAAGAAGAAGGAATAAGGACAAGGCAAAAGGAAGTAGTAAATAAAAGGGTAAAAAGTAAGTGTTTTGTATGGAGAGTGTAGGAGCATAGAATGCATTGCTTGACAAGGTGGTTAATGTGCAAACAGTGGATGAGTTTAAGGAGTGATATGATAAATTTTTGTTTGCTAGTATTGATCTCCCATGATGAATCTTTTGACACTCCATGAAGATCAAAAAAATAAAATAATAATTTCTATTGCTATATTTTCATTACTGCATGCTTTTCCACTCTATTCCACTCATTATTCAGTTTTTCATTATAAACCATCAAGAAAAAGACTAGGTTGTCTGCTGAACAGACTTGCTTCTGAGTACACAACAGGCCAAAACTATTGAAGTATATGATGATGAGTTCTGGTATAGTATTTAAATCCATAATTATAGGTGGCTTTACCATTATTGTATACTTCTTATTATGCCAGTTCTATTGTTGAAGATTGCCGAAAGATGGAGAGAGCACTGTGATGAGATTTTAAATGTAGAAAACAATACAACTAAGAAGACTTACTAGTCTATAATCTGCCACTTTATGTGATGAACCACCATTATGAATAAGAATAATCCTTGCAGACTTTCAGTCCGAAGGTATTATTCCTAATCACAGCAATTAATTAAAAGTGATTAAAAGTGGATTAATTATCCTGATATAACATCTGAAAAAATATCTTCCTCCTGTATTATGTCATTAGGTAAATCTGAGCAGTATTGTTCCAAATGAACTAGTTATGTGTAATTCATTTTTACAGGAAGATCCAAAAGTCATGCACACCATAAAATAATTAATTAATTTTATGGATTGCATGAATATTAGTGACAAACTTTATAGAACTAAATTGATACAAACAAAGCTTCTAACCATATCTTTATAAAGCAAAAATAGATAACATTACATAAAAAACAAAGAGAGAAAATGTTCAAATGGCTGCTTCATTCTTGAATGTGATCTTTTTACCAAATTGGAGGCAACTCTTCAAAGCATGGAATTATTGACTGCTCCATTTGCTTCAGTGATGTTTGTCTTCAGTTCAGCAATTGTGTGAGGATTATTTTTTCTGATTTTAGGTAACTCCATAAGAAGAAATCTGGAGGTGAACAAATCTGGTGACCTTGGGGACCAAAGTCCTTTAGAAATCAGTTTGTAACCAGAAAACTCTTGCAAAAATTGCATTGTTTCGTTTCATGTATGGCAAATGGCACCATCCTGCTGAAAATAGCAATCGCATTCTTCAATCTCAAGGAAAGTCACAAAGTGGATGAAGTCTTGGTACAGTGCACTGTTCAATGTCATCTCAAAGAAAATGGGTCCAACAATGCAATGGCATGATAGTGCACATCACACTCTGAATTTCAGAGAATGCAAGGGTATTTCATGGAAAACATCAGGATTTTCTGATGACCGAATTCTTTTATTTTGGCTATTGATGATGTATCCACTTAGATGGAACCATGCTTCATCACTGAAGAAAATACTGTCCAGCTTGTGAACTCTATTTTCTTAAACAAATGATAGAAACCACCTGCAGTACACAATGTTTACTTATTCAGTGGTTTCAATTCCTGAACCGAGTGTTCACTCAGTTCAGAACGTTTTTGTGATGAAGCTTTAATTATTTGATGGTTCTCCAAGTGCTGCCATATGACATAGCTGTTTGTGCAGAGTTTATTAATACTCTTTGAAGGTGAATGTTGCAATACATCATCTACCACAGTCACTTTATCCTCAGTCAAAATGGAAGGTCTTCCATGCTGCTGTTTGTCTGTGACTCCATCATCATCATCATCATGCATATCAAGGATTTAGGCCTAGCATGGCCTGTTCTGGCCTTAGAAGTCATCGTTGAATCGTTTAAGAGGACGTCCTGGTTTTCTTTTTCCTAATGGCTTGTACTTTTAAGGCTTGTTTTGGTATTCTTTCTGTTTTCATTCTTTAAACATGTTCCATCCATTTATGTTTATATTTTTTAATTTTTTCTATTACTGGTTCTTGGTTTAATTCTTGTCTGCTACTCATAATTGTCAAATTCTGAGGAACAACAGAGTCAGGATACTTCTGATGAAACTGCACCAAAACATTTGCATAAGAATGATAGGCAAAATAAAATTCTAAAATAACTCATTGCTCCACGGAAAGTACGAGGGAAGGGGTCTGGAAAGTTCTGATTACACCTAGAACAAAAATGATATTATTCAGAGTTATGAAGGTAACTTACGATCTTACAGCCTCGTATGTACTTTCTTGTGGTTATATCAGTTGCTTTAATATCATTTTTGTTCTAAGTTTTACCAGAACTTTCCAGACCCCCCCCCAGTAACATTTTACTTTCCTTATAAACAAAATTATGCAGTGGCTGCTCAATACCTGACATCTGACAGATAGATAATACTGACCAATAATCCTAGGGTGCCATCTACAGCCGGAATGGATAACTGGAATTGAACACACTTCGATGCAGCTCAGTTTCAATTTTGATATGCATGACTTTTGGTTTACCCTGTATTATGCTCCTTTTTAACACATCTATAAACTTTTCAGATTAATCTTAGCATTCCCAGCTAGTCATAATTAGATTAGATTTTGCATTACAACTTTTAGCTAATGTTTAGTTAATACTAGTCATTGCTTATAGCCATCATCTACTTATCTGATAACTGATTTATCAGATTGTATCTCTTTCCATAGTTTTTCTCATAACATAGTTTAATCATCCAAGAGATCCCAGGTTTATTACAAAGTTTATTTCTAGGGACAAACATTAGATTATGTAAGATGTCCCTTGGTACTATCCATTTGGTCTCTTCCATTTAATATCTCTCAGTTACAACTTTTAATTCTATTAGCATATCATCAAAGTGTTAAATTGTGAATGAAACTATGTTGTGTAATTTATTTTTTTTCATTCACATTTAACATTGCTTATAATGTATTAATCATAATTTGTATAAAGATTATTTATTGTTCCTTAATTATGGATTACTATTTAAATATTTATTCTAAACTTAACCTACTATTAATTTATTAAATAATAATATGTGTAGAAATTTATGATAACTAAATATATATGTAAAGTAACGAAAAGTGTATTATAAATAATTGTATACGTAATGAAAGAGCGCTGATTAAGTAGCTCAAATATTCTGTTTATTCTTATTTGTGAAAATTTAACGTTATGTAATCACTTATGTAAGAGTAGAGCGTCGTATTACATTAGCGAAATGTTTACGTTCATGCGTTGTCATGGAGACGCATGAAATAAACAAGCACGAGTCGAAGAGTTCGTGACCTTCGGACTGAAAGGAGAAAAAAAAAATAGAAGATTTTTAATTAGAGAAGAGAGAGGAAGTTTTTGCGGAGCGGGAAGGAAGGTAGGATACAAGCAAAAGAAGTGGAAGAAAATTATAAGTTCTCTAGGGCAGAAATTCATGAGAATAGTGTTTAGAAGTGAGCCAAAACATAGTGAATCATATACTTAGCTGCAAGTGAAGTCAGCTGTGTTGTAAAGGAAAATTAATGCCATAACCGGATAAATAAAGAACTGGACATTCAATGGAAAATTCTGATTAGTTCCAGTTAGTCTAGGATTGCATCTTAATTCTATGTTGCCCTGAGAAGAATTATATTGAAATTAACTAGTTTCAGAGAAGTAAACAAGGAAAGATATCAGTGCCTTATTGATGTGTTTTTTTTTTTGAGTAGTGAAGCGCAATTAACAGTAGTTCAGTTAAAATAGTTGAAGAATTTTTATTAATGTGTTCCGCTAACGTAAATAAGTTAATTCATAAGGGTGCTCACAATTAATAGATGTATTGAAGATTGTATCTGGTAAGAGTAGTCATACTTGTTTGTTTATTCTAACATTAACATATCTTCGAAGTTCAAAGTCCGAAATAAGATTGCTTGGAATATTGTCTACCTTGATTAGTGCTTCCTGTGAATTTAAACATTAAGTACAGCTGATAGATATGTGGAGACTGATTAAATAAGAAATTTTGTTTTATTAACTTGAGTTAAGAAAGCTTGTGATTTTGAAGCTGTGAATTGTATGTGAAAGTTTAGAACATTGAATTGGCATGAGTGACTTAGCAAGATGTATTAAGTTGATTGTACTGTTTCATTTTAAAGCAGAATTCTCATATTTGTTATATATATCATATATTAAATGTTTTATTTTGTTAATCTAAATATTGTGTTTGCCTGAATTCCCTTTTATTGCACCGTTCATAAATATTCGAATCTTGCAGGAACCCCAAGTGGAATAGTAAATAATTCGGCCTAAATAAATGAGGAGACTGCTAACTTAATTAAGAATTGATCCTACTATTTTGTATAGACTAATCTAAAAATAGGGTGGCGCAGTATATTCTCTACTTTTGGATCGGTGATCAATTTGCAATTAGTTGTCATATTGATAAGAGTGACTTGAACCAAGATGGCGGATTTAGAACATAACATGAAAATAGAACGTCACGACAAAAGTTAGTTCTTTTGAAATTCTGCTCAGCTTTCTGATTATCATTTCTCACCTTATCTTAATTTACCTTTCAAGATTAAATGATCATTGTTACACAGGAAAATTTAAAAAATTAATATGATCCATCATTAATTTCTCACCACCAGTTAAGATCTGATCCAAAATCTTATCTGGAGTGGATAAAATGTATGGGAAATAACAACTTACCCATCCATGAGAACCTTCAAAATCTACCACCTATTTGCTTAAAGTCCCACAACCTGATCTGGAAAAATCAGCAACCAGATACATATTCTCCTGAATTGCTCTGGATTAGAGAAAAGTTGTTGGAAGTTTTTTCACTTGATTATGTATAAATTAAAGATACCAAGAAATTATATCCAAGGACTTTATCTAAGTCCTGAAGTATTTTCAGGACTGAGGCAACTTGTGATAAAGGTATTATGACTTCACATCACTTGCCTTAGCATAGCATTAAACATGTCTGCAAGGAGATGTGCTTTGCATTATGGGATACTCAGTCCTGAAAATATTTCAGGTGCAAACTTTGTTTGCTTACACTTGCATAAAGGATTAAACCAAGATATAATTTCTTGGTATCTTTAATTTATATTCTCCTGAAACTGAATGGAAGAATCACTGGCTTACTTCAATAATAAAAAAATCAGGCCATGCCAGATATGCTACCCTGATGTACAAGTGGAGCCTGCATCAATCCCCAACATGTGACTGTGTTGCTGATCAACAGACCGTCAATCATATTATTCAGAGTTTTCAGGGCACATTGAAGGACCTATTCCAGGTTACCCAGGATGCAATCCAATGGATTAGAGACAATCTGAACTTAAATTTGTGATTTTTAACATAAATAAGTTTTAGTATATGTATATATTTACTTTTCTATTTTTATCTTTCTATTTGCACAAACCCAACCCATACAAAATGTATTTTGTATACATATTGCTTTGGATAACTATTGGAAAGCTGCTCCAGAAATTTACTTTACTTTTCCTTATCTTTTTAAGTAACCGGCCCACAATATTATCGAATTTTCTCCACTAGCATAACGTACTTCTACCCTCACCAGTAAAATTCCATAAGATCTACAATGAAATTCTTGTCCTGAATAGGAATTCAATGTGTCAGTGTCTAAATTTTCTCTGATAAGCAATAACACACACCACCTCTTTTGCCTATTCGATCTCTTCTAATAACATTATAATTGCCATTATGCACTTTAACATCATGAATATCTTTATTAAGCTGAGACAGAAATCCACACAATATGTGGCTTAATTTCTCCAATTAATAATTTAAGTCACATAATCTTATTCTTTAAGCTTTGTATATTAATATATAAAGGCATGACTCCACTTAAGGCTTTAATGTTGTTTTTCCTCTGCATCCATCACTGTATTTTTAAGGATATTACATTCATCCATCTACTCACTGAACATCATCAGATGCCATACGATCACTCCTTTCCTTGGTGAGGTTCCACCAGTCCTCAACAGGTGTTCCTGCTATATGCTTTTCTGGAGGCTTCAACTATCTGAAGATAAGTTACTCCAGACACACCATCCACAATTGAAGGGGTAGACCTCAATTCATCTCACTGAAGGTTTACCCCATCCTCTTTCAGGAACTTTACCTTCTATTACTGTTTTGAGATAAGAAGTCCTATTTCCATCATTTCAATGTGTCCAAAGTATTTCAGCTGTCTTCTGTCAATATCTTTAATGAGATTTCAAGTTCTGCTGATCTTTTTTAGCAGCCATCCATTTGACTTCCTTTTAGTACATGATATCCTCCACAGTCTTCTGCAACACCACATCTCAAAGCAACTATCATTTTCCTATAAGACTTCTTCAGTTTCTATGTCTCACATCCATAAGTCACTGTTAAAAAATAGCTGCATCTGGAATCCCCAACTTTGTTATTGGAGATAAATCTATCCTTCCAGATTTTAGACAAGTGTCTGACTATTGTTTTAGCCATTTCTAGTCTTCTTCTCATGTCTCCTGAACAACAATTCTTCACATTAATAATGGATGGAGCCCAGGTATTTGAACTTGAGGACTTCCTCAATCCTTTCTCCATTACAGCACGTGTTTCTCAGAATCTTTCCTGTCTATATTTCCTTTCAGAATATCTTCGACATGCTAGGATTGAGTTGAAGTCCTTTGTTCTTACTGATTGTATTAACTTTGTTAAGGATTTCTCACAGTTCTTCCTTGTTATCACAAAGGAGTACTGTATCATCAGCATCCCAGATTACTGATCAATCTGCCACCTATCCTAATTCCTGTGTTAAGCTAATCCAATACTTCATGCATGATGTCCTCAGCATAGATACTAAAACAGTTGAGGAGAGAATAGGCATCCTCACCTAACTCCCTTGCTGACATATAGACTAATTATACCAAATTTAATTAATATTGAAAAAATATAAAACATGTCATTATGCTTTTTTGTGAATAGCACCAATTCACCCACACCCAAATCAGTCAAAGTGTTCTCCCAATATACTGTAAAAAACTCAGTGCACTTTAATTCCAGTATAGAAAACCTCACACTGATATAATGGTTGGTTTTGATGTCTCCTCTTTATTCGCCAATGTCCCACTTAAATATACCTCAGATCTCCTTCAAGTTGAATTTCTTCCCAATATCTCTGCCCAGTTTAAGTTCATCACGAACGCTGGTTATTTTTTCATTTGGCAAAGAAAATTCTACAATACAGACAGAGAGGACAGTCATAGGCCCTCTGCTTTCTTTCTCCTGACCCTCTCCCACCCTCCAGCTAACTATTTAACCCAGTACATTTGCTTAACACATCTAAACAACCAATTCTGTTCAAACCAGTTCACCTTAGAAGGGGAAACAACCACAGTCTCCCCTTCCTGGAGGCTTTGATTATATGCCAGCCTAATGAATCCCTAGCATTCTCAGTCTACACAAAACACCACATACTAGCAGATACATTCACCAACAGTCACCCCACCATCCCCCAGCCACATGGGATTATAAAAACCTATATAAAAGTGCAAAATAATCAGTTCTTATAACAATGCCCTCACTACTGAACTTGAGAGCATTTCAACACTTTCTTAGTCAATGGCTAAAGTCCCTTTCAAAAAATATTACCCCCAGAACAGACTGCACCAAATCTATAATCATTCCATATATTTGGGATACATCATGAAAAAAAACTAATAAAAATTCTAAAAAATAAATACAACATTACAACTACTTACAGACCATATTGGTAATTGGTGTCCTTTATCCACTTCAAAGACCAACCATAATTCCTAGACCTGCCAGATGTTTACCAGGTTCCTTGCATTTGTAAATTGTCTTATTATGGCCAAACAGGCAGGATAGCCAATCTCAGATTATTATTATTTTTTCTTTTGATTCACTATGAGTCAATTTGCTTGATTGATAATAACCAGGTTTTTAAATCATATGCAACTGTTTATTTATACAAGATGTATTTCCTCTTAGAGGAAATAGGTCTAGTTTAATAAACAACTGCATATGAGTTAAAGGAGGAAATAATCTAGCAAATGATAATTATTGAAAAAAGATCCTAAAAAGATTTAAATAGAACTGCAGGTTTTTGTGCTGATAGTTTGTATTTTTGCAAACTCTCAGTCATTTTCAAAACCTTTTACATTTCAAAGATAAACACTGTTTTTAAGTAATTGACTATGAGCAGATTTATATCAACTTTTAATGATTAATCAGTTTAATTCTTTTTTTATTCATTAAAACTGAACATTTCTCTGACATATTTTGCTGTCTGAAATATTTGAGTTTTTTGTGTTAAATATCTTCACAAAGATGCTGTCAGCCATACAGACAGCAAAGCATGCTGGAGAAACATTTCATTTTGATGAATAAAGAAGTCTATGAGTCAAATCTGGTTAATCATTAAGAGTTTAATCCTCTCTGAACTGTGCAACTGATGTAAATTGTGGGTGTTCTTTTGGGCAGTTTGCCTGTTTTGCGGGATGAAAAACTTGAGTTTCGGGAAAGAAAATCTTGCCAAGAGACAAAATAACTCACCTTCAGCTGAAAGGTTCTTCACATCATTGACATGATTTTAATCCAGATCTTTCCAACTAAAGGGTTTTGTCTATAGCTACAAAGGTTTGTATTTATTTAAAACATTTATTTAAAATCAACATTTTGTCAACAAAAATTAATGTTGAACATTATTCTGAAAAATACTTACGCTGAGATGACATATCTGAACTTCCTGAACTTGAAAGTACTTCAGGTATATCAGAATTTGAGATATCTTTCTGTTTTAAAGAAGACAAAATATTTGAAATAATATGAAAGCATGAGTAGAAGAAAAACCTGCATCTTAGAAATACTTTCAAATTCAACAAAATATTTTAGTACAATAAACCCTCATTATAGAAAATAATGTTACAGAACACTCACTAACTATTGTAATAAGAAAAAAAAAAATCCTACTAAGTTCCCATAAAGATGTAAACAAGAAGGTAGAACAATCACAACTGAATACATACAAGTGCATCATTAATATACTTGTATGCATTCAGGCAAAGAGACTTTTCTTGTAAATGTAAAGCACTCAACACAAATCTTTTGAAAAGAAACATCTTGATATTAAATATTTTTAAATCAACTGATTCTAATTATCATTTTTGTTTAAATATGATTTTATGAGGATAAAAAAACAATCTGCTATTTAATATATTATCTTCATCAAGGTATACAGCTTTTCTTTTAAATAACTCTTTCCTAATATGTTTTTTTAACATCTGATGGTTTTCTAGGCTGGCTGCTAAATAGTACACAAGAATGAATCGCATAGTAATGAATCGGGTAGCTTCCCAACTAGCTAGTAAATAATCCATCTACCAGATCACACCTGGAAAGAGAATCTATGTAGGATATATATGCACTGGAACATATCAAAGCCATACATGGACAGGAGACTGGATTGTTCTGTGTGGGGAACATGTTTATGAGTCTTTCACCTTCCATTATATACCCCTACTCTTCATTCAACTTCCTCTACAACAATGAAAAACAATATTATTATCATTATTATTATTATCAGACCTCCATGAAGTCCAAAGATTTTTTGTAGCACGTCCACAATCTCATGCAAAAAAATAAATTGTGACTTAAATGGATTCACCATCTATGCACTCTTACCAACCACTCTCCATGGAAAGAACCTAATCCTCACTTTCTTGCTTACACCTTCCTTATCCAACACACAAGGACTCATACTCTATCAGATTAATGTCTCTTCCAGATTAATCTGGTAACAATCCCTCACCAACTTATACAAAGTGTGTTCAAAAAAGCATGAACTTTTGCTATGAAGACTTTATTGCTCATTTTACAACATTTTAAGCACTGTCCCCCTTCAAATTAGTCTCCTCTGATAACTGATTTATTACTATGGGTGAGATTTGGATTCACCATTACACATCAGAATCCAAACAACAGTCAAAACAGTGGACAGAAGCCAGTTGTTTAGCGCCAAAGAAGACAAAGTCAGTTCTATCAGAAGGAAAGGTCATGGCATCGGTGTTTTGGGATGCTAAAGGCATTTTGCTTATTAATTATCTTGAAAAGGGTAAAACAATACCGGGGGAATATTATTCCAATCTTTTAACTAGACTAGACGAAAAAATTTCGTAAGAAAAGACCCAGTTTACATAAGAAAAAATCATCTTTCATCAGGACAATGCATCTGCCCACAAAAATGTTTGGCAATGGGAAAATTAAGGGATCTGCACTATGAATTGTTAGAACATCCACCCTATTCCCCAGATTTGGCTCCCTTTGACTTCTCTCTCTTCCCAAAATTAGAACTCTTCCTTGCTGGTCTTTTTTTTTTCGAATCAAGAGGTGATTGCAGCTGTAGAGGGGTATTTTGCAGATCTTACTGAGAACCACTACAAGGATGGGATAATGGCACTGGAGCATTGCTGGAATAAATGTATTAGTCTTAAGGGAGATTATGTTGAAAAATAAAAATAATTTTGAAATTATAAATTCGTTTTTTCACTGTTAGGCTGTGAACTTTTCAGACCACCCTCATATGTTGAATTACAAAACTGTTAAGTATACCAACTCAGGAAAAGACTAGTTGAGGCAATGCTATGGCATAAGAAACTGCAAGAGTTAGGTGTTGATAGTGCACGGATGATGGTAAAAAAAAATGTTGGGGGCAATTCAAAGAGAAAGGTGATGAGCAGTATAGAGCACAGGCTGGAATGATACCAGTATAGTAAAGAAAGCAAGATCTGAGTAAGAATATGAGAGGAAATTAGACATGCATGCCAAAGGCAATTCCAAAGAGTTCTTTCAGTATGTAGCAAGTAAAATGAAAAATTATGGAAGAATAATTTTTTCAAATGCCAGTGGTAGGGAGATAACTTAAGCAGACAAAATAAGTGAATTACTAAGTAATCACTTTTGCAATGATATATCATCCAGATGGAGATATTGCAGTAACAAGAGAAGGGCTGATGTATAAATAAAGATGAATTAGAAATGCATAGGCTATTACAAAACCTCAATGTGAATACAGCTACGGCATTGCATGGTATATGAGCTTGAGTATTACAAGAAAGTGCTATGGAATTGGCAGTGCCTTTGACCACATTGTTTAATGTAAGTCTCACCTCTGGATTAGTCCCAAGAGAGGAAAACAGTTTTATTGCCTTAAGGTAGCCCTAAGACAAGTAGCGAATTATCAGCTGATCAGCATCTCAGGAGTGGTAGTCAAAGTATTATTATTATTATTATTATTGTTGTTCTGGAAAACTCCAAGGAGTCGACAGACTCATCGAGGGAGTCTGTCGACTCCCTCGATGAGTCTGTCCCTTAACATCATGTCAAGAACAACTATTCGACATTCACACAGTATCTATCATACCTCACATTGAACTCATTCACAGTCATAGCACCCACAACAGACTCTGGCAGCTTATTCCACTCATTCACCACTCTCCAAGTAAAAAACCTAGCTCTAACACCCTTATCAACCACGCTCTTGCCCAGCTTCCATTCATGGTCCCTAGTCCTCCCACCACCAGTCATATTTTCAAAAATATCTTCTGGATCAATCTTATAGAAACCCTTCAGTAATTTGAATGTCTCAATCATATCACCCCTCCTTCACCTATCGACCAATTTCTGCAACCCACAAATCTTCAACCTATTCTCATAAGGTTCATTCCAGAGACCTGCTATCATCTTGGTCACTCGTCTCTGGATCCTCTCCACTTCCTCCCCATCACGAAGAAACCCTGGTGCCCATAACTGGGCACAGTAGCCCAAATGGGGTCTTATCAAGGCTCGATACAGAGTAACAACAACTTGTTTGTCTCTGCATGTTAAAGTATTTTTCAGAAGCCAAGTGATTGGTGAGCTGTTTTAGTCACTTTTGCAATGTGCCCCCTAAACTTCAATTCCCTATCCACCAACACTCCCAAATCCCTGGCCTCATCAATCTCCTGGAGTACAGTTCCACCAATGCGATATACTGCTGCTATTCTTTTCACCCCAAAGTGCATAACCTTACACTTTGGCATTAAATTGACATCCATTTTTCCTAGCCCAGTCCTCCAAACTATCCAAATCATCCTGTAAAATTTTGACATCCTGTGCACTCATAATTGCTCTACCCAACTTTGCATCATCAGCAAACAAGTGAACCCTTCCTCTCAAATCCTTTCCTATATCATTGATGAACAAATTGAAAAGCAGTGGTCCAAGAACAGAGCCCTGTGGCACACCACTAGTCACAAGCCATCTTTTAGACTCCACTCCTGAATAAACCACTCTCTGGTATCTCTCCTTCAACCACCCTCCTATCCATCTCACCAACCCTATATCTATCCCCATCTGCTCCAGTTTACTGATTAGGGTTCTATGTGGCATCCTATCAAAAGCCTTGGCAAGGTCCAGTAGTATTACTGTAAACCCATTACCCCTATCCAGTTCAGCCGTCACTGTGTTATAAAACGTGAGCAAGTTACTAAGGCATGATCTACCCTTCACAAAACCATGTTGTCCCCCATACAATATCCCATTTTCATCTATCCAATCCTGTATTCTTTTCTTGATTAATTTCTCTAAAACCTTGACAATGATTCCTGATATGCTAATCGGTCAGTAATTTACAACAGCAGTCTTGGAACCACCTTTATGCAGTGGAACTATTTTCCCCTCTTTCCACCCCCTCGGGACTAACCCAGACCCGAGACTCAAATTAAACAAAATGGTCAAGGGTACTGACAATTCTTTAGCTGCTTCTCGTACAACACGAGCTGGTATACCATCCAATCCCACAGATGTATTGACATTGAGGTTATGCAATAGACTACTCACCTCCACTTCATTCACCACAATTCCTGTATAATCTACTGGTACATTCGTTTCTGCAATGTGACCACCTGGATGATATATTCTTGCAAAGTGCTCACTCAGTAACTCAACTATCTCAACTGATTCAGTTATCTCCCTACCATCGGCATTCTTTAAAATCATTCTGCCATGTACATTTTTCCTTTTACTTGCTACATATCTAAAAAACTGTTTAGGATTCTCTTTAGCCTGCATGGCCAATGTTCTTTCGTAATCCTTTTTTGCTTTTATTACCACACTCATCACCCTTCTGGCCTGCGCTTTATACCGTTCATGTGCCTGCCAGTCACCTTTCTCCTTAAATTCCCTCCATAGTTGTTTCTTTTTTAGCAGCTCAAGCTTAATGGTGTTATTCATCCATTTAACCCCTAGTTGATTTATTATTCGGACTCTAGGTATACAGTCAGCCATTGCTTCATGCAAACTTCTTAACTACCTCCCATGCACTATCGACTTCTAGTCCTTGCAGTTGTACATGCCATGGCACTGAACCAATCAAACTCCTAAGCTTGTCATACTTTCCAGCACGATAATTTCACATGTACCCTGTCTTAATTGAAAATTCTACACCTTTAGCCACCTCCCAAGTCAAGACCCTATGATCACTCTCACCGATTGGTGAGAATGTGAAGTTGGTTAAGGGAAAAATACAGGAATGGATAGATAAGAATGGGATGCTATATGAAGGCAACATGGTTTTGTGAAAGGTAGGTGTCATGCCTCAGTAACTTACCTTTTTTTAATACAGTGATAGCTGAGTTAGATAAAGGTAATGACTATACAGTGATGCTGCTGGACTTTGCGAAGGAATTCTGATAAATAAATTACAGCAAATAGGGATTGATATGATGTTAGTGATATGGATAATAGGGTGGCTGATGAAGAGATACCAGACAGTAGGTTATTCAGAAGCTGAATCCATTAGAAGGCCTGACAAGTTACATGCTGTGGAGCTCTCTACTAGAGCTATTAGTATTCAATTCCTGTTTGGTTAAGTTCTGTTAAGTGGAAGTTTGTAATCAATACAAACATTAGTTTACATTACTAGTATTTGTACTAATTCTCCAGATATTAGTGAAATAAATGGATGTGGAAGTGTGTTTTATTGGATAAAATATTAATGTTATTTTTTGCTTTTTCAGGATGTATTTTTGTTATTTATTTATTTTTATTTTTTGTAATTTTTCATTTCTTTTGTGCTTTATTGCTTTTTTTCTGGAGATTTTTTTAATATATTCAGTGACACTCTGGTATTTGTTTGGTTATTTTTCATAGTTGAAATAGTGCAAGAATTTATAGATGTATAAATAAAGATGTGAATATTACATTTACAGAACAGGGATATGCATCAGAGATGAGGAATTTGTGCATGACTGCCACACAGGAAATGTCCAGATCCCATCCCAGAAGATCTTCAACAGTGTGTTGCCTGCACACCATCATATTTGGACTTTCTTCAGGTGCAACATGGCAGAGTAAGCAGTAGCTTCAGTAGGATTATTGCCAGCTGATTAGGAAGCCTCCACACATTTCCATTGAGTTTGGTCCCCTGTACAGTCTGTCTGCCAAACTGCAGAAACTGCTTTATTTCACATTGCTAATATTTGGAAATGAAAACATCACAATGGATTATGGCAATGATGAACGCTCTAAGCACTGTTCAGAGATGTTCATGCGAATGTGTTTTTGATCTGCTGTGAGCAAGAGCAGCACCCATCTTGCTCAAAGCTTTTTCATTTATAATTCTTCATGCTCTTTTGAAATGCCTATAGTCTCAGCAATTTCACGCACTTTGACTCACCAGTCATCCAATACCATATTGTGCACTTAATCAATGATTTTTGGTGTTGTTACACTTTTTGGATGTCCTTCATTTGGATCATCTTCAAGGCCGGGATGGCCACATTTAAACTTGGCAGCCCATTTCTTAATTGTCTAAAATGAAGGCAAAGAGTGCCCATAAACTTTTATGAACGTCGAAAGAAATTTCTTTTGGCATTAAACCTTCTTTTACAAAGAATTTTATAACCACACGATACTCGATTTTATCCATTTTAAGGGATACAGACAATACTTGCTTCAGACAGCTGTATAAAACAAACCACTTGATAGAATGACTTGCAATTTCACAACTTAGAAAAAAAAAAAAAATCTTGCCGATAGTGTTGCCATCTATGGTCGAAGCTGAGAACTTTTCAGACTACCCTTGTATGCATCCACTTAACTAAAAAAAATTCCACACATTTAGAATTTATAGATGTATAAATAAAGATGTGAATATTACATTTACAGAACAGGGATATGCATCAGAGATGAGGAATTTGTGCATGACTGCCACACAGGAAATGTCCAGATCCCATCCCAGAAGATCTTCAACAGTGTGTTGCCTGCACACCATCATATTTGGACTTTCTTCAGGTGCAACATGGCAGAGTAAGCAGTAGCTTCAGTAGGATTATTGCCAGCTGATTAGGAAGCCTCCACACATTTCCATTGAGTTTGGTCCCCTGTACAGTCTGTCTGCCAAACTGCAGAAACTGCTTTATTTCACATTGCTAATATTTGGAAATGAAAACATCACAATGGATTATGGCAATGATGAACGCTCTAAGCACTGTTCAGAGATGTTCATGCGAATGTGTTTTTGATCTGCTGTGAGCAAGAGCAGCACCCATCTTGCTCAAAGCTTTTTCATTTATAATTCTTCATGCTCTTTTGAAATGCCTATAGTCTCAGCAATTTCACGCACTTTGACTCACCGGTCATCCAATACCATATTGTGCACTTAATCAATGATTTTTGGTGTTGTTACACTTTTTGGATGTCCTTCATTTGGATCATCTTCAAGGCCGGGATGGCCACATTTAAACTTGGCAGCCCATTTCTTAATTGTCTAAAATGAAGGCAAAGAGTGCCCATAAACTTTTATGAACGTCGAAAGAAATTTCTTTTGGCATTAAACCTTCTTTTACAAAGAATTTTATAACCTCACGATACTCGATTTTATCCATTTTAAGGGATACAGACAATACTTGCTTCAGACAGCTGTATAAAACAAACCACTTGATAGAATGACTTGCAATTTCACAACTTAGAAAAAAAAAAAAAAAATCTTGCCGATAGTGTTGCCATCTATGGTCGAAGCTGAGAACTTTTCAGACTACCCTTGTATGCATCCACTTAACTAAAAAAAATTCCACACATTTAGCTATTGCCCAAGTAAAGACCAGATTATCGTTCTCACCATTTAGCAGCAATGTGGCCTTCTGATACAGACAAATCCTCTGATGCACTAGCACTTTCAAACCCCTGGTATCGTCTATCACATGCTACCTCAGGTAGTTATTCCTTAGTAACTGTATAAATTCCATTTCCTTTCTTCCAAGTTATGCTCCATAGTTGAATCCCCTCTCCCCATCCCCACAATAATTACTTGTCCTTCACTCATTGAGCTTATTTGCAAGCTAATGCATAGCATGCACACCATCCTTTACATCCCCTGGTCTATAGCAGCAAAATTTTGTATATATTACCCTGTTGACCTCAAATGCACTATTTTAAATGACTTCCAACTGAACTTGTATTCTTTTTGGCTGCAGTTCATCAGCTACCATCAACATCCCCCCCACACACACACCCAATTCTTTTCACTCTGTCCTCCCTGAAAATACTATAAGTTTCAGATTCAGCCCATTAACCCAGACTAATGTCCTCCTTTAATTGGCTTAATTATGTTAACTTGTCAAGTTCAGCCTTGTTCTGCTGTGTACATCACTTCATTAAGGGCTAGTCCTTTTTTCCTTCAAATATATATTTGGCCATTAATGGGCTAGTGATGCACAACACAGTCTTCCCCAGCCAAGTCAATCCTATCTTCTTGTGGTGTGGCCTGTTTCCATAAACAGTGTTCTCGTGAGTGGTGAGATGACTACTACTGCCTTAAAAACATATCCTCCCTAGGTGGAAGAAATGCCATCTAAGTGGGAGATAACTGGGCCAGTCACATGTGCAGAGATAGACAAGGAAACATGTTAACAAACAAAGAAGAAATAAAGAAACATTACTTCTGCAACTCACTATTATATACCAGCTGTAGAAGATGAATCTATTGAGTTACCATCAAGACAAGAAATATAGTACATTTATTCAGGAACATCAAATCCCCAAGAAATAAATAGAATCCTGGGGAGTTACTAAAAGCAGGCAGAAAAAAACTAGAAAACAAAATATGCAAATTTATTTTAACCATATGGAACAAAGAGCAAATATCAAAGCAACACACAAAGTATTTACTTCTATTTTGAAGAACAGATTAAATCCCATGTGGAGAAGATAACTGGTGTCTACCAAGCAGGTTTTCAGGAAAAACAAATCTACAATTGATCAGATACATATAGTTAAAACATTAGAGAAATGTGGGAATTTGATATAAATATTCATCAGGTTTTTGTTGATTTCTGACAAGTATATGATAGCATTAATAGACAAAATTTATAAGAGATTATAATATACTTTAGAATACCAGATAAGCTAGTAAGACTTATGAGATTAGCAGTGGAAAATTCAGAAACACAGGTTAAGCTATTGAAAGATCCTATTCCAATAACTTAAGAATTAAAACAAGGAGAGTCTAGCTTCAATACCTTTTTAAGTTAGCTCTGGAATACATTATTTGATCATTGCCACTAGACACTCCAATAAACAAATCAGTGCAGATTGTAGAATATGCAGATAATATTCACATCATGTCAAGAACCAAACAGAAAAGCATTTGGAATTAGAAAAACTAGCATATGAGATAGGGCTAAAATTTATTCAACAGAAAACTAAGATAATGATTAATACCAGCTAAAATCAATTAACTGATACAAGCATGAAAACTGTGTTGTGTTGTGTTCCATCGAGTCGTTTTCGACTCCTGGTGATTCTATGATTCTATGAACATACGCTCTCCATTCAGATTTGTCCCTGGCCATATCTTTCAGAATTTCCAGGCACATTACAGTTGCTTCTTTAACTCCATCCACCCATCTAATTTGGGTTTTCCTCTTCTCCTGCTTCCATCAACTTTAGCAAGCATCATTATCTTCTCCAGACTGCCATTTGCTCACATATCATGTCCAAAGTATGACAATTTTTGCTTGATGATAATAGCTTTGAGGGAAGAATCTGGCTTTATTCTGTCTATCGCTGATTTATTGGTTTGCTTTGCAGTCCATGGTATTCTTAGTAAGTGTCTCCAAACCCACAATTCAAAATGCATCTTCCTTCTTTCACTCTTTCTCAGGATCCAACTTTCACATCGATACAGTACTTACTATAGGGAATACCATTGCTTTCACAATTCTGATTTTTGTTGGAAGGCTAATATCTTTATCTTTAAAGATCTTGCTTAAATTTGTCATTGCTTTTGCATGAAAATTGGGAACCATTAAATAGAAAAAGTGGATCAATTTGCAAATTTAGGAGTAATGATCACAAGTCAACCAAATGAGATGGTATAAAGTGGAGAATTGAATAAAGAGGGGTAATCAGGCTTTTTATTCTCTCTTTTGTGTATTAAAAAAAAAAAAAGATATCCACTGCAAGACTAAATATATAAATATATAAATCAAAATATATAAAGTACAAATATATAAATCAACAATTCATCCAACTGTTACCTACGGATGTAAAATCTGGATATTTACAGTGAGGATAGAGAATTTAATTTCAGTTTTTGAAAGGAAAATTCTTAGAAAAATATTTGGCCATGAATGACAATAGTCTCTGGAGGATCAGATACAACCATCAGTGATATCAATTCTATAAAGAACCTACAATATCTGGTATAATCAACCTCAAAAAGAAGCAGTGGGAGGGAAATGTTTCTCGTAAGGAAGATGACAGTATTCTTAAGAAGACTAAAATGCTTAGTAAAAGACCAAGATACCATTAGTCAAGATAACATCATACTGCAGGTCCAAATTGGGGAAAGTAAGGTCCTGGGCAGACAGGATTGAATGCAACAAATCCAGGAGGCTGAAGAGCCATAGAAAGGGGGGGGGGGGAAGAAGATATACTCAATGGCTTGAGTCAAAAACTCCAACTTCTCATTTAGTTTATGATACAGCCTAAAACAAGTTTAAGAAAATTATCAATAAATCCAAAGCAGACTTTGTAAGTGTCAAACATAATAAACTTGTCTCCTGCTCAACTGCCATCAAGCTTTTTGGTCCCTTGCTAAGGCTGTTGCACATAACTTCTGTCCTTCCTTGTGTCCACTTCTCTCACATCATGATGGTACTATGGTATGTTATCCAAAGATAAAGCAGACTTCTTGGCATACGTCTTTTCCTACAGATCTTGTACAGACATGCTGTGAGCAGGTCATATATGAACTGATCACAGCATGTCTCCTCTGATTTTTAGCCAGAAAAATTCTCATTAGTCCTGATACTAATAAGTCTCCTAATCCAGATAGTATCCCTCCAATTGCTCAAAACTTGTGCTTTAGAATTAACACTCATCCAGTATCACCTAAATAAGATGTCATATTCATCTAGTATCTAACTAACAGCATGAAAACAAGCTTTTATCCAGCCTATACCTAAACAAGGGAGATAAAAGTCAGTTATCAACCTATCATCCCATTACATTCACCTCAATACTCTTGAAAGTGATGCAGAAAGTCAACAACCAGCTTCCTCACTACCTGGAGATTTATTAGCTATTCAGTGATCACTAATATGGATTCTGCTATTCTCTTTCTACAGCAGACCTCACTTAATTGCCTTCGGATACAGGGTATGGAAAGATTTGGAGAAACTCATGTGGTTGTTCTTGATATATCCAAGGCATTTAATTGCATATGTCATTAAGGGGTTTCTCAATAAGCTACCAGAATCTTCCCCTGTCCTCTGTGATTGGATTACCAGCTTCCTCTCTCTCTCTCACTCTCGTCCTCATTGTTCAATTTCATATCATGGTGGATGGCTTCCCCTCACTGGATTACTTTATTAATGTTGGAGTATCAGGGTGATATACCCTCATCCACACTCTTCCTCCTATTACATTGATGACCTTCCCTCTCTAACTTCAAATCCTATTCACAGTTTTGCCTCTATTCCTCTTCTTCATTTCTGTAGAACAGGAGTAGAATGTGCAAAGAATACAGAGCCCTGATGCAATTTTGTATTGATGGATAAATCTGAAGAGAGGAAATCATCTACTATGACACATAGTAAGAGATCAGAGAGAAAATTGTTGGAAGTTTTTCCACTTGGTTATACTATAAATTAAAGATACCAAGAAATTATGTTATTATTATTTGACACCTCCAGTGAGTTCAAGGACTCATCTAGGGAGGGCACCTGCTCTACAACATCGTCTCCACCATTCAATCACCAAATGACCACAACTACACCAATGGCATCTACCACTGACCACCACCACTAGTATTTCCACAGACAATCCATACCTATGGCAGGATTTGAACCCGCAGCCTTTTGGCTGGAAAGCAAATAAGCTATCCACTCGTCCAACTGGGCCACCCAAAAAAGTTTGGACTGAAGAGCCATGGAAATTCGCTTTGCTCTTGACATTTCTAAAGCATTTGATCAGATCAGGCATAGAAGCCTGTTCTCCAAACTGTCATGATCTTCTTTCTAGAATTTGTGAATGAGTTTTTTTTTTAAAAAGTTTGAAATTATATATTGGTTTTGAAATTATATTGGTTTAATCCTTTAGCCAAACATAAGCAAACAAAGTTTGCACCTGAAGTATTTTCAGGACTGGGGCAACTCATACAGACACCAAGGCAAGTGATGGGAAGTCATTAGCTTCTATATACGAGTTGCCCCAGTCCTGAAAATACTTTAGGCACAAACTTTGTTTGCTTACACTTGGATAAAGGATCGAATCAAGTACATAATTTCTTGGTATCTTTAATTTATTTTTAGAGAGAAGTCTCTAAAACAAATTAACTTATCTTTGTTGACAATTCAATTGCAAAGGCTAGAAGGAAGATCATGACAGCTTGGAGAACAGGATTCAATGCCTGATCTGATCAAATACCTTAGAAATGTCAAGAGCAAAGTGAATTTCTCATAATATTTCCATGGCTCTTCAGTCCAAAGGTGGGTGGGATAAGCTATACAATCAGCTGTGGATCAAGAGTGGCAAAATTCACAATGTCAGATATTAATAAGTTTTAGATTTGCCTTCAGGTGGTGAAGAATTTGCTGTTGATGATTTCCATGATTTTTGAGAGAACTGAGGTGAGAGCAACTGGATGATAGTTTGATGGCTGACTTTTATAATTTTATTGACTTTCATCCCCTTGTGCCTACATGGTTTTGTTCAGGATGTTTCATTAGTTTGTTATTGTGAGTGGGTCAGAGTCAACTGTATTTTAATTCTTTATTCCAAAATGTCATTTGATCTAATCTATCAAGTTTTTTAACTAGTCATTCCATGATTATATCAAATTCTTGATATAAAATGGGAAACTGAATAATCTCTTAATAATAGCAAGTTTTCTATAGCAACTTTTTATATATATATATATATATATATATACCTTGTCTTTAAAAACTGTCTACAGAAATGTTGCACACATAAAATTACTCTAACATGCAAGGATAAGGAAGTGGTTGTGCCACTGTATAAGACACTGGTCAGACCAAACTTGGAATACTGTGCTCAGATCTGGTCACCTGGTTTTCAATGTGATGTGGAGACATTGGAGAGGGTCCAGAGGTGAGTGACTAAGACAATATCAGGAGTTTAGAATACTGGCTACAAAAAGAGGCTGAAGAAATGTGGATTGCAGAGTTTGGTGGATGAGGTGGACGAGGGGTAATATGATAGAAATGTTTAAGTTAGTGAGAGGATTTTATCAGATTAATCCAGAGGGGATTATAAAAAGAGTAGAAGGTGAGAGGGGAAGAACCAGAGGTCATTCCTGGAAGTTATGTAAAAGTATGGTTAAGAAGGATGCAAGGAGTAGATTTTTTACATGGAGAATTGTCAGTAAATGGAATGAATTACCAGAATGTGTTGTTAATGCAAGAAGTGTTAAGGACTTGAAGATTCTATATGATAAATATGAAGTCAGTTGAATGAACCTCCCACAATGAGTCTGTCAACTCCATGAAAGGTGTAATAATAATAATAATATGTAGCTGTTCTAAAGTTAATTCTACACTCTAGTTCATATAAATAATAAAAATAAATCAAATTAACTTATCTTTTTTTTCATTCACAAGCTAGGTAAAGGGCAAACTACAAAAAAGGAAAATAAATAAAAATCAACTTATCCTTTTTTTTATTCTACAAACTACATAAAGGACAAACTACACAACAGCACCAACAACATCCAAAAAATTAAGCTACCATGCAATATGATACACCGCAATTGTAATGAGATATCTAATTTATCTGGTGGAAGCAATGGAACAGATCTTCCCAAAAGCAGATTTCATCCACACAGCCTTACAATTTCTCTTTATACTATATTAAATAATATCTAGTATGATCAAGGTAATGATGCCATACTTCTGAAATGAAATTCTTCAATAAAAATATCTAAAAATATGAATTTTCTCAGTGAAAGTAAATGTTTTTTTGTTCATTGAAGCAGCATTCACAGAAACCTAAGCAGTTAATTTCATACCATAGCTATGCTACAAATTACAATAAATCTTCTCTCAGAATCTAGCCCAAACGATCTACATACTGATATATATTATATGACAACTATTTATAGAATGTGGTTTCAGTATTGTTCTTTTTTAAAAAACAACACTTACTTTTGGATTCAAATCTTCATCAGTTGGCAATGATGATGTGGTAGATAGAGATGGTAAAATTGAAGCAACAGATTGTGAGCGCTCTTCTTTGCTTCTTGCATGTAATGGCAACTTTGGCTGCATTTGCTTATGTTCTAGATTATAATTGCAAAAATAAAATAAAAAAATAAACATATTATTTTATTAAATGAATATGTAATGCTAATGACAATATTTGTCGCTTTAACTGCAATACTTGGTTTATGCTTATGTGCCAATCTAATAAAAATGAAATGTGAAAATATATATAATATAATAAAACTTATATGGATAATTAAAATAACTTCTCCTTTTGAATACTAAAATTAAAGAAAACATTGAATAAACAACTAAACAAACCTAAAAGCATAATAAAATTAGTTTAATCCTTTATCTGTGTGAGCAATTAAAGTTTGCGCCTGAAAGTATCTTCAGGACTGGGGTAAGGTGGTACAACACCAGGACAACTCGTTGCAAAGGTGGAGCAAGCTACCAACTCTCCTATCTCGGTATCTCCTATAATGCAAAACACATCTCTTGCAGATATGTCTAATGTTATGCATTAAGGGAAGGGCCACTACCCAGACTAGTTTCGACCTTTATTGAGGCCTCTTCAGTGGGAGCCAGGCCCAAGTGGAGATACCAGGCAGAAGCATTAGCAGGTCATCTCTACCTATAGGAGTTGCCAAATGGTGTGCCACCCTTTTTTAATAAATTACTCTGGATTTAGAGAAAGATGTTGGAAGTTTATTTTTCACTTGGTTAGAGTATAATAAAATTAGTTTAATCCTTTATCCAAGTGTGAGCAAACAAAGTTTGCGCCTGAAAGTATCTTCAGGACTGGGGTAAGGTGGTACAACACCAGAGAAACTCGTTGCAAAGGTGGAGCAAGCTACCAACACTCCTATCTCAGTATCTCCTATAATGCAAAACACATCTCCTTGCGGATATGTCTAATGTTATGCATTAAGGGAAGGGCCACTACCCAGACTAGTTTCGACCTTTATTGAGGTAGAATGGGAGTTCATATCTCATCATCATCATTGGCCTCTTTAGAGTCAAAAAGTTGTGCTGAGAGCCAGCTTTGATAGTAAGAGAGGAGTAGAAAAGATAGAGTTGATAGTAGTAGGTAGTTAAAAGAGGCCTCAGTCGATCTACTTGGCCACACTCAAGAGTCATCGCCAAGCAGATCTCTGACATTTCCTCCCTCCATCCGTTCTTTTCAGCTCTCAACAGCCAGTCATCTCTTCAGATGTCTGGCCGGCGAAAGGAGTGAAAAACAAATGAAAGAGGACACTTAAAAAGAAGAACTGAGAAAGGACACAAGAAGTTACATATCACTAATAGCAAAGACAGAACGAAAAAAAACAACAACAACAACTGGGTGACATGAAAGACCAATTTAAACTGAGGAGAGTGAGGGAAGAGCCTGGCCTGGGTGATGCAGCCCACAAGGAGATGCACTGCCTCGGTGTAAGCCTTTTTTTTTTTTCCCCTTCCCTGGCAGATCGATACTAGGAGTCGACTGACTTGTTAGGCGAGGTTTAAATCCTCCTTCTGTCTATTGTTGTGGGTTTTAATGATGAGATGTGCTAATTTGTCTCCACGGACGTGGTTTAGCATGTAGAGGCCTCTGTGCAGTGCTAGTCCCACGTCATCCTCTGCATCGATAAAATCATTGATCTCTTCAGGAGTGATTTCATCTGTATTATCGACAAACATGTCGTTCCATTCTGCACTGACGACTCTTGGCCCATTTTGTCCTGTGATTATCAGCTGAATGTCTCCGAACGTTTCTATTGCTGTTCGTAGTATCGCCTCCTCCTCGGTGAAGTCCTTTAACAGATGCAATATGGGTGCATTGGCTTTTGCATGAGGAAACTTTGTCGGTTCTGATATTGCCTTTGTTTCAGCTTTGCCTGGAAATCCTCTATGAGATTTTTTTCCAGGATTGTGGGATTCTCCTATGGGTCTTAGATCGTCTCTTTGTTCCTGTTCATCTGTTTCTAAATGGGTGTCTGTTTTATTTCCTTTTTCTTCCTCCTCCTCTGAACTTGACGTTTCTGCTGGGCTGTCATAATTTGGTTTGGTTCTTTTATTTTCTTCTTCTTCTGGTGTGATAGGTCGTTTGGTGGCATTGGTGTTAGTCTCCGTTTCCATTTCATCCTCGGTTTCGATGATTTTTCTAGCATTTCGTTTTTCTTTTTTCTCTGTTTTTCCTTCTGTCTTGTTGCCAGTAGGTGGTTGAATTTTGTCATTTGTTATCACCATAACTGGGGTTGTAAGTGCTGGGAAAACGTCAGGATCTATAGTGGTAGTTTCTGTCACTGTCTTATCTGCAGTCAGGTAGTCATGACTTGTAGGCTCTGAACTCTTGGTTGAAATATTTGCTGGGATTGGCAAAATGGTGCCTCCTATTCTCTTGGCGTGTGTCCTGCTAGGACAAACGTTGACTTTGTGGGTAGTATCCTTGCATTTCAGACAGGGAGCTTCACACTGAGCTAGCACATGTCCTGCCCCCATGCAGTTCCTGCACTTGTTCTTGGGGCAGTCCGCACCTAAGTGTTCCAGTGATCCGCACCGAAAGCACTGTCTTTTTACGCCCGGGTAACTGACCATTACCCTGGCTGACCCGATCATGACAAAGTTTGGGATTTCTGCCTTCATCATGATCGAGAACGAAACTTCTCCTGACTTCCACTGAGGAAAATCAGCGTCCGTGCCAATTTTTATATCCCGGACGGCTCCCCATTTCGAGAAGACTTTTACTATTACATCCCTGTTTTCTTCTAAATATTCGAGCGGGAATCGATCAATTTTAACTGTTTTGGAAACGCTTCCCACCACAAAAGGATGATAAAGTTTCCCTTTGCATTCTACTCCATTCAGCAGTTTCTCCCATGTTGCAATGTCCGTGCAAACAACCTGAAATCTTCCACCCCCATAAGGTGTGAAACCGGAAATTTTGTCTGCCCCTACTTTATCAATAATGGTTCTAGCAAACGTTCTCTTCTCGATCTCTGTATCTATTTCGAACCCGAGGGTTCTTACCCTCGGTAAAACCGAAGACATTATTTAACGAAAGAAAGGAAGAAGACTTTCCAAGGATAGTCTATTCCTATAAAATAGCGGAATGCCGTGTATAGGCCTAAAAAAAAACCACAAAAAGAACAAGGGAATCTTACCAAGGCAGGACTTCAATCGGAGCTCTCTTTTTGGTTCTCCTAAACTGTTGCTGGAATCCGCTGGAACAGGTTTGAAGAAGGACTGGAACATGGAGCTTTCTCTTGGGGCCGCTGAAAACAGGTCTCATCAGTGGGAGCCAGGCCCATGTGGAGATACCAGGCAGAAGCATTAGCAGGTTATCTCTACCTATAGGAGTTGCCAAATGGTGTGCCACCCTTTTTTAATAAATTACTCTGGATTTAGAGAAAGATGTTGGAAGTTTATTTTTCACTTGGTTAGAGTATAATAAAATTAGTTCAATCCTTTATCCAAGTGTGAGCAAACAAAGTTTGCACCTGAAAGTATCTTCAGGACTGGGGTAAGGTGGTACAACACCAGGGCAACTCGTTGCAAAGGTGGAGCAAGATACCAACACTCCTATCTCAGTATCTCCTATAATGCAAAACACATCTCCTTGCGGATATGTCTAATGTTATGCATTAAGGGTAGGGCCACTACCCAGACTAGTTTCGCTCTTTATTGAGGTCTCTTCAGTGATAGCTTGCTCCACCTTTGCAACGAGTTTCCCTAGTGTTGTACCACCTTACCCCAGTCCTGAAGATACTTTCAGGCGCAAACTTTGTTTGCTCACACTTGGATAAAGGATTAAACTAATTTTATTATACTCTAACCAAGTGAAAAATAAACTTCCAAAAAACCTAAAAGCCTGCTCTGGCATCTATAGGACTAGACTATCGTTCCATTCTAGGTCTTCCTACATCTCTTTTCCTTTTAGGTTTATACTCACTTCCTTTAGTGGCCTTCCTTCTTCCATTCATTGTATATGTTCAGTCCAATTTTTTTTTTGTTTTATTTTATCGTTTATTGCCTGTATTTGTAATTTATTCCCCATTTCATCAATTTGTATTATACGAATCCTTGTACTTCTTTGGCTAACTAAAATCAACTTTCTTTTTGAATACTAAAATTAAAGTGAGCATTGAATAAACAACTAAACAAATCTAAAATAAGCAATGTGGTTTTTTTCTTTCAAAATATAGGCTAAAAGCCTGCTTTAATTGCTTTAAGAAATTCCATTCGTTAAAGTTATAAATTATAAATTCCATATTCTAAAAATTATTCCCCTTCACTTCTGACCATTTATTTATTTATTTATTATTATTTTGTTTCGTGACTTTAACTTCTTACTATTACAATTTATTTCCCTTACCCTTTGTTGGTCAGATACCTTCAGCTTTGTAGTTTTTTGGGGATTAGTGCACTGACAAATCAGCCTCTGTGTTGTTCCACAAAATTTAATGAAGCTCAAAAAGTATTTTACAATGTTTGATCTAACTCTACACATAGATACAAAAACAGTCATAGACAATTCCGTGAGAATCTATTTTGAACTTAAGTTTCCAAAATTCCTCACAATTCTTTTTCTAATATCCCATCTATAGTCTAGTACAATTTACAAGTCATTTCTACTTATAAAAACTTAGACATGACAAGCATGAGCTCAGTTAATATCAATTTAAGTTCACTATACATAACAGTCTGCTGACTCTTGTATTAGGCACTTATTAACGAATATGACATTAAACATTACTGAATAAGGAACAAGAACACATATACTTGAAATATCCAAGAACAATTATACATCCTTATAGGTACTTCAATGAGCTAATAGTCTACAGAATTCCTTCTTGCAAGACAGTCATTATTTATTTCTTTGTCTGTGCAATAATTCCTTTTTTTTTTTTTCTTCTTCTTGTCTTTCTGTTTCGTCCTTCCTGCCAATTTCTTTGTCTTGGTCACTGATTTCCTTTAATCCTCAGAGTTCCTTTTCTGGGTAATGTGTACAAGCTTAACCGAATGCAACTGCCTTTTCAGCTGAAAAACAAACTCCTCGCCGACAAATTTTTCTCTTTATTGCCAAGCTCCCACTGACGACATTTGGATTTCCTTGTGTGAGATGCTCCAACAATGATCAAAGGGAAGAAAAACACTTCCTGATGATTGACAGTAGACCCTACATGCTGACGATCCCAGGGAAGAAAAAGATCTTCCCTCCCTAAATGGCAAAGTTTTATATCTCCTTTCTTGCACCTAGTGTGCATGCGGGTCTCACAAGATTCCCATCTCGGAATCACGTTAACCATGAGATATGCTGACGTCACAACTCACACGACACTAATTTGAATAACACAGTGTTTCATAACAAAGTTATTACATACCAAAGAATTTAGCAATTTTGTAAATACTGACAATCTTTATACATATTTTCCTACTAGGTAAAACTTGTAAAAATGAACATGATACAACAACATTCATGTGATGTTTTACACTACCAACCTCATATCCATTCTCATTTGTTCCAATTTATGTAATAATTTTCAATGTGTATTCTGTCAAATGCCTTTGCAAAGTCCAGCAGTATCATGCTGTAGCCATTTCCTTTATCCAATTCCGCCTGTCACCTTATTATAAAATGTGAATAAATTACTGAGGCAGGATCTACCTTTTAAAAGCCATGCTGCCCCCTATACAGAGTATCATATTCCTATCCACCCATTCCTGAATTTTACTTTTAACCAACTTTTCTAATACTTTAACTACCATTCTAGAGATACTAACTGGTCTACTTCTGTCTGGGAGCCACTTTACATAATGGAGCTATCTTACTCTTTTTCCACTCCCTTGAAACCTTGCCAGAGTGGAGACTTAGATTAAACAACTTTGTCAGAGATGCTGCCAGTTCACTTACACATTCTCATAGCACAACACAAGCTTACATACTTTCCAGGCTGAGTGCTGTATTCACACTGACATTTTTCAATATACTGAGTACCTCCAGTTCACATACCTCAATTCTCACACCTGTCTCTGTCAAGTAATCACTTAGTAATTCAACTATTTCTTCTGCTTTTGTCACCTTCCTACTATCAGCGCTCAGTAATGTTATCTTTCTATAATCATTCTTTCTCTTACTTGCTACATAAGCGAAAGAACTTTTTTGGATTTACTTTGGCCTGCTTAGCTAATTTTCTCTAATAATCTGATTAAGCCTTCCTTACCATACTAGTTACCCATCTTGCACTTTATACTTCTCATGAGTATGCTGATCACTTTGTTTACATTTCTTCCACAATCCTTTTTTTTTTTTTTTGCAGCTCTTGCTTTATTCTGCTTACCCTGGGTATGCAGTTTGAGCCTTGCTCAAACAATTCCCGACTGCTTCCCATGCACTAATGACACCCATTCTACGTAGCTTTATGTCATGGAAGTACTCCAAGTTGGCTCCTAAGTTTTTCATAATTGCCAACATTGTAGTTTCCTTTCTTGACTGAAAATTCCACATGTTGATTTCACATTCATCATCATTAACCTAATATGTACTATCAAGGGGTGTACATGATAATATAATAGGATTAAGTTTACATTATCACTAATTGCCAATCAACAATCCACAAATTAGGCTATTGCTTGTCAGCACTCCAATACTGTCAGATCTTATATTTCTATCTTCTAGAGCAGTGCTTCCCAAACTTACAGATGCCAAGGCCCACTTTGTAAAAATTAAAATATTTCATGTCCCCCCCCATTGGAAAAAAAAATCTTAATACAGACAACAGACATATTATTGTAATATTTATTGTATTTATATTCAATACAATTTATATTCAAGATTTTGGTTTGTAATCTTTCTTGTGTTGCTTATCAATACTTTTGAAATTAAAGTTATATGAATAAGCATATATTTACTAATATTCATTAATCGCCAAAATACTCAAGAAGCAAAATTTGTTAACCAACACCAATGTGTGATTTTTTCCATTAAAATATAAAAACGACCAAAAAAGAAATAATAAATAATAAAAATTAGATACGTTTTTTAAATACGTTTTTTTTTTTAAATTTAAACATTTTAAATTTTATTTCATTATTTCACGGCTTCCCCTCTAAAAAAAAACTTACGGCTCCCAAGGGGGCCCGCAGCCCACAGTTTGGAAAGCGCTGTTCTAGAGCATTTCTAACTCTATCAGTCTACCTAGATCTTAGCCTTCCTCTGTGATGTGAGTCTTTAAGGATATTTGTGACATTAGGATTATAAAATATATACACGTTTCCACAAGAATATTATTTAATTTGCCAAATATTTCAGTCTGAATATTACAGACCATCTTTTTTTAAAAACTATTCCTATGTAGCTGAAGATGGTTTAGAATATTCCTCTGTGATAGTGAGTCCTCTCCTACTATTGGTATCAAAAACCTATTTTACTAAACTTTCCTATCCTGTTCTGATTAAGTGATGACACCATCTAAGATTTACTCCACTCACACATTCTTGAATTCTAACAATGTCAAGTTTCTCCATAATATCTTCACTTTTAATATGATTCTGCTATTGATGCTATCTGTTCACTTCTCAAATTTTTCTTAGAACTCTCAACAGTAGTTTCATCCACCGTTTTATTTCTAATCCAAATCTCAGATCTGTCTTGTATACTGCTAGTTTAGCTAAATTCTTTCTCATTTCATACATTTAATTCAGCTGTCTCCCAATCATACCAGCTTTGCTTATTATATTTGTCTATTCCCACATTTAAACTGCTATCTTCACTAAAAACTGAGCCTAAATACCTTAAATATTTCTTGTTCTACAGGTTTTCCATTGAGAATACAGTTGAAGTTCTCTATGTCCATGTCTATTTTCAATGTTTTGATCTTTTTATTGCTAATTTTCATGCCCAAATTGATGCAGCTGTTTTTCAATTTAGTTTAAAGAATCCTAAAAGCTTGCACTAGACTTATAGAGATGTACATCATCATCATATGCAAAAAGCAAATAACTCTTACATTTTCAATTCTGATATCAGGTTCAATTCCCCTTTCTTAAATAATGTAATCCATATAGATGATGAAAGAGTGGAAACAGAATACTCTCATGTCTCATCTAATTTTACATTAAATCACCTTCCTGTATTTCTTTCAATTCTAACTGATGACTTACAATTTAGACTATGTATTTGTCAACTATTTTTTTTGTAAATAGTTGACAAACTGAAGATGAAAAATACATCTTCAGTTTGTCATTGAGACTGCAAGGTTTGGTTCTAGTTTTTGAAATTTTTTATTTTTTTACTGAATAATATTTGTATTTTTAGTCAACGCTTCACTGTAAAAGCTATTTTACTTTAATTCTTTATAAAACTGTCTTACATATTTTTCTTTTCAGCATGATATTTATTTTTATCCTGCTTAAAACTAAGTGAAACTCTGCCATAGATGGAGCTTATGCTCATGCCTATGCTGGTCCTAAGCCTCATTAAAAGAGGAAGGTTGAGAGATGGGCTAATCACCTATTCTCATAAAAAATCCATAATTACAGAAACCACAAGTGAAGCAAAAAATCCATCGGGGGGGGGGGGGGTGCTATGACTTGTGGCACACCCAACAGACGAATATTTACAGGACCTTAGAAAGGAGCCGACATCTATGATGCAGGTGGGGCAAAGCTTTATGGAACCTCACTTGCAGATGAAGTTAATCACTCACCCTAAAATTAAACTTAAAATCAGAACATGGAACATTCACACAATGTATCAAATTGGAAAAACTAGGCAGATAGTCAACGAGATGAGTAAACATGGTCTTGATATCTTAGGAATTGCTGAAACAGGATGGACAGGTTTTGGTGAGATAAGAGCAACTGACAAATATTGCATATTGTATTCAGGAGATGATGAAAGATAAGAGAAAGAAGTTGCAGTGATTGTAAGTGAGAAAGCAAGGAAAAGTCTGATGGAATGGAACCCAATAAATAATAATCGAATAATTAAAGATAGATTTTTCTCCAGGTTCATGAAATTGACCATCGTACAAGCATATGCACCTACAAATGATGCAAAAGAAATAGAGAAAGCACAATTTTATGATCAACTCCAAAACGTGATTGATCAAGTCCCTCAACACGACTTGTTAATTTGGATGGGAGACATGAATGCTAAAGTAGGGAAAAGAAAGACGGAAGATGAACATGCTATAGGAAACAAAGAGAGTGGTGAACAAAATGAAAATGTAGAACTTTTTACATCCTTGTGTGAATTAAATAACCTCATCATAGGAGGTAGTATCTCAAACATAAGGAAATTCACAAACTAACATGGATCTGCCCTGATGGAAAAACAAAAAACCAGATCGATCATGTTGCTATATGTAATACTTTCAAGAGGATATTAATGTAAGGGTTAAAAGAGGAGCTGATGTAGCTTCAGACCATTTTCTGCTAACTGCAGTAGCTAAATTAAACTAGCAAGAAATTCAAAACTAAGAGAGAATAAAAAAATTAAATATAACATTGATAAACTGAAGGGAAAGAAAATAAAAGAAAAATTTACCAATGAACTGAAGAATAGATTCTCAGTTTTGGAAGAATCAAATGAAAATGAGATTGAAGCCAACTGGAAAAAGTGTAAAGAAGTCTTTAATAAAACTGCAGAAGATATTTTAGGAGTGACAAGTGGGAAGTCACACAAAGAATGTATTACAGGAAATACATTAAAACTAATTGAAGAAAGGAAGATGATAAAAAAGAAAATAATCAACTGCAAGTCAGAAAGATTATGTGGAGAATATCAGAAGCAATACCAAGAAGTACATAAGATGGTAAAGCGCTCCGTCAGAAATGACAAGAGAAACTATTATCAGGTGTTGGCTGAGGATCCTCAAAGAGCAAATGACACTGGAAATCTTGGAGAAGTTTATAAAATTATAAGGCAACTTGAAGGAACCTATCAGATGAATGAATGAGAGGTTAAAGATAAAAATGGTCAACTAGTAACTCAAGAGCAAGAAGTCCAACAAAGATGGAAAGAGCTTTCAAGAATTATTAAATGTTAAACATGACTGTATAAATCCAAATATTGTCCCTTTCGAAGAGATACCAAATCAATTCGAATTTCATGTAAACATGGGAGAGATCACAGAGAAAGAAATCATAGAAGCAATCAAGATCCAAAAGAATAGAAAAGCAAGTGGAAATGATAAACATTTGTGATGAACTGCTCAAAGCTGACCTAAAAACATCAGCAACTATACTGTATAAACTGTTTAATATCATATGGGTATCTGAGAAGGTTCCGAGTACCTGGAAAGAATCACAAATAGCCAAAATTCCAAAAAAAGGTGATCTTACAGAATGCACCAATTGGAGAGGAATCAGCCTATTGTCAGTACCATCAAAGATCTTCACTAGAATCATAATAAACAGAATAAAAAATAGCACTATAAAATTCTGAGAATAGAACAAGCAGGCTTTAGAAATGGAAGAAGCACAATGAATCAAATTTTTATTCTTAGAAACATAATTGAACAGAGTGTTGAACTAAATTCAACTATGTATCTCAATTTTATTGATTTTGCTATGCTTTCGACAGCATAGACAGAGAATGTCTAAGAAAAATTCTGAAAATTTATGGATTTCCTGACAAAATAATAAATATTATTATTTCAGAACACACGCAATTTACAGACAAAAAATACTAGCTGTGGTGGTCAGTAGATGGTGCTGATGTAGATGAATGGTAGTAGAGGTTCGGTGTAGTGGTGGAGACGGAGAGCTGTATAGTAGGTGTCCTCCCACAACGAGTCTTCGGGGTCCTTGGAGGCGTCATGAATAATAATAATAATAATAAATTTGTATGAGGGAAGTAAAGGACAAATTCCATTAAATGAAACCGCTTCCAAAAGTTTTTACATCAAAGCTGGTGTTAAGTGAGGTTGTGTCATGTCTGGAACACTTTTCATCATTGTCATAGATTGGATAATGCGGCATACCCTGAAAAACCTGAAAACTGGAATAAGATGGAACATTGACACCACATTAGAAGATTTGGACTATGCTGACGACATTGTACTACTATCATCTAGATTTGAAGACATGAAAATTAAGACAGCAAAGTTAGAGGAAACTGCTAAACAAATAGGCTTACATATCTCTACAGAAGGACTACATTTCAGAACACGAGGACTACATAGAAAATTAAAACATTAAAAATCAACAGTAAAAAGAATGACCCAATCTTTATAAATGGAATTCAAGTAGAAGTGACAAACACATTTAATTATCTCGGAGCAACTGTCAACATGGAAGGTGGTACCAACGAAGATTGCAACAAGAATAAAAATATCTTGCTATGCATTTAAAAGTTTACAGAAAATTTGGAAATCATCCAATATAAAACAAAACTTAAAGGTACAAATTTTTTACTCAACCGTTAAATCTATATTACTTTATGGAAGTGAATTATGTAAATTAAGCAAACAACAAGAAAATAAAATTGATGCCTTCCAAACAAAATGTCTTGGTAGAATTCTCAAAATTTACTGGCCAAATAAAATCTCAAATATTGAAATTTACAACAAAACAAAAACCAAACCCATTACAACAGAGTGAAAGAAATGCAGATGGACATGAATAGGCCATGTATTGAGAATGCCAATATCAGAACACACAAGAATAGCAATAAAAATTACCCCTTCACACAAGAGTAATCTTTGTTGTGAAGGGGTAAACAGGGCTAAACTTATATGTTCAAATGACAATGTCCAAGCTACAGAAATAAACCCCATTCTCAACACTTTCTCAGCCAATGGCTACCCCCACCAACCCCCCAAAAAAATCCAAAAAATATTGAAACCAATAAACCACAACACCCCCTCCCCCCCCTTCACAACAAGGATTACTCTAAATCCATCACCATTTCCTATATCCGAGGCACCTCGGAAAAAATTAACAAAAAATCCTAAAAAAACATGACTTAACTTCTTGTTACAGACCTTATAAAAAATTGGCATCCCTTATCCGCTCCACTAAAGACCAACCTCCCCCCCCCCCCCAGACCTACCTGGTGTATATACCAAGTCCCTTGCTGCTGTAAACTGTCCTACTTTGGCCAAACAGGCAGGACAGCTAATATCAGAATTTCAGAACACAAGGACTACATCCGGTTTCACCAATACAGCCACTCTGGTCTTGCAGAACCATGCTCTGGATACCCGCCATAGAATACGGTGGAAGAAAGCCATGATAATACACCATAGTAAATTCAAATACGAAAGGCTATTCATGGAATCAGCCTCAGCCCTAAGAAACAATCCAAACCTCAACAAATTTGGTTGCATGAGACTGCCCCAAATTTGGGAAACCTACATCAGAAGACCTTCAGCCCAATCGGCCCAAGAATATCAACATTGCCCGCTAGGGGACACCATCAGGACTTTTAGGAGAGAGAATAGCTTCCTGCTTCATTTCTCATTATTTGTTTGTTGTGCTTGTGTGCACGTGTCTTGTTTTTAAGTTCCTGTGATAATGGCAACGTGACGTTGCTGAAATATTGGAAGTGTATTAAAATTTATTTTAATGTATTTTCTATTGTACATTGTAATTTCCTTAAGCTATTTAGTAAGAACATAGTGTCAGTATTGGCAAGCCCATGTCGAGCAGAAATCCAGCAGACACTTACCATTATTAACTTTGCCCTTTTCTCCAAATTTTCTCAAAAACATTTCTATATGTCTGGGATTCATTTCCAACCCTACTGTTTAGATCTCCAACAAGCACCAAGTGTTTAATTTCCTTAATGTCAATGAACTGCCTTCTCTAATCAATTGAAAAATTTCTCTGCTTCTTTCTTAGTAGAATCTGAGTCCACAGGCACAAGTAAGTTTCAATGTCTAATTCTTCATTTTGAATACTCATACAACTCTTCTTGTAACTGCCAGACATCAAAAAGTTTATCTTCATGTCTGGTGTTGAATGCTATTGCTACTCCTTCCTTTCTCTGATGAATATTGTCCAAACATCATTATTATCATCAATTTCCTGATATTTATATAACCTGAACCTCCAAAAGATGTTCAGGTTATATAAATATTTGTATTTATACTTGTATATTGCTATGAGAGCAATACAAGATTAAGTTTACATTATTATTAATCTCCTATCAACAATTTTCCTTCAAATCAATCTATTACTTGTGAGCACTCCAATTTAATTATTTTTAATTATTAACTTTAATTATTTTTAAACTTTCTTACATATTGTTCTTTTCAAAGCAATGGTCATTTCCAATTTCAATACCTCCCTACCCTCTTGTATCCTGATCAAGTATGAAGATATCCATATCAACAATGACATAGTCAATGATTCTTTTCTTATTTTCTTCTCTCCATGCGAACTTGTGCATATCTTTGTGTTGAAACATGGTGTTAGTAATGACTAGTCCATGTAATGAACATATGTCCAGTAAATACTTACCATTATTATTAGCTTTGTCCATTTCTCAAAATGTTCTTATATGCCTGGTGGGATTCATTTCCTACTTTGCTGTTCAGATTTCAAGGACCACTTTTTCCATTTTCTTTATGTCAAATACATGTTCTAATATAACATTATATTTATTACTTAGCTGGATCTCACCTGTTTCAGTCTTCTCTATAACACTAATTATGTCCGTGTGGTACTTTTCTATATTTTATGCTTCTAAGGCACTTCTGAATCAATCCACCTAGACCTTGATCTTCCTCTGGGTCTTCATCCTGCCATCAAACACTTCTTTTGCTAACCTTTCTTCACACATTCTATTTAAGTGGCCATACTATTTTACACATTCTCAAATGCTAATAATGTCAAGTTCCTTTCTAATATTTTCATTTTTAATATGATTCTGCCACTGATGCCATCAGTTCACTACCCTAATTCTTCTCAGAACCCTCATATCTGACCTCTAGTCATTGATCAAGTGCTTTATTTCTAACCCAACTCTCAGATCCATAACCTAAAACTGGTCTAAACACTATTTTGTAAACCGATAGGTTCGTGTTTTGGCTAATTTCTCTCTTATTCCATATAAATTTATTCAAGTGGCTATCTACAAAACCAGCTGTGCTTATTCTGTTGTCTATTTCCAGATTTAAGCCACCATCTTCACTAAAAATTGTGCCTAAATAGCTTAAATATTTTACTTGTTCTTTAGGATCTCCATTCATAATGCAATTGAAATTTTATATTTTCATAGTTTTGGTATTTTTATTGCTGATTTCCATGACAAATCCATGACATGTTACAGGGTGTTATTCAATTTAGTAAGTGAATCCTGGAGACTTGCAAAGAGCTAAGTCTAACATCTCCAATTCTAATATCAGCTTGATGCCACTTTCTTTCATAATGTACATCCTTGTCTTACCCCTGATTTCACATCAAACCATCTTCCTGTATTTCGTTCAATTCTAACTGCTGACATACAACTTAAATATAGAATATGTATTGGTCTGTATAATGTTTGATTCACCACATATAATTGTAGTGTTTTGAAAAGCTTTTCTCTAGGAACCTTGTTATATGCCTTTTCCAGATCCACAAAACTTAAGACTTAAGTATGATCCTTGTTATATTCCACAATTATCTGTCTTAAAGTGAAAATCTGATCTTGACAACCTCTATTTGGTGTGAACCCAGCGTGTTCTCCAAGCTTCTCTTCCACAATGTTCCTCAACTTCTTTTCAAGTATGCTTACATAAATCTTATGTGGAACACTTGGTAGAGAAATTTCTCTGTAATTCTCACTTTTTTTTTTTTTTTTTTTTTTTTTTTTTTTTTTTTTTTTTTACAGATGGGTGCCATAAATGCTCTACTTCAATCACCTGGAATTTGACCTTCTGACCAGGCTGTCTCAATTATTCAATTATGCAGTGTAACCACCACAAAACTTTTATACCTCCATAATTAAGCATTTCTGGTCAAATATCATATATTCCAACTGCTTTTCCACATCTTTCCTCAAGTTTTCATATGTACTTCTCTTTGCATTCCTCTTAAAAATTTTCTAGTATGGTTCTGTCACTGCTTGGTTAGTTTAACAGTCTTTCAAAGTAATTACTCCAGACATCTAGGATATCCATATATTCAGTTTTCAGATTTCCTTTATCATCTTTGATTCCTTTTACAGTACTTTTTCCTCCATTTCTAAGCTCCTTGAATAGCTTCCAGATCATTTTGCCACCTTCCTGATATTTATTTTCTATATTCTTACCAAAGTCTTCTCACAATTTGTTTAGCTACTTTTAAACACAGCTTAGCTCTCTTACATTTTTCTCTGTGTTCTTTTAGGGCATCTACTGACTTATTTGCTAAGAACTTTTGGTATGCTTTTTTTTTCCAGGACTGCTTCTTTAACATCTAGTATCCACCATGGTGGACACAAGAAGTTAAAGAAGCCACCACATACCTCCATAGTTGAATCAACCAATGTCTTCTTCAGAATTTGCCACTGAGACTTCAAGGTTGGGTTCATGTTTTCAATTTGTTCATTTTTTTTCTTCAATAATGTTTGTATACTCAAGTTTGCAATTTGCTTGTAACAGCTGCTCTTAAAACTTTCTTATATACTGTTCTTTTCAAAGCAATGGTCATTTCCAAAGTAAATGATTCTTTTCTTATTTTTTGCATCTTCTCTCCATGTGAACTTGTGCACATCTTTGTGTTGAAACATGGTGTTAGTAATGACTAGTCCATGTGATGAACAGATGTCCAGTAAATACTTACCATTATTATTAGCTTTGTCCATTTCTCCAAATTTTCTCAAAATGTTCCTATATGCCTGGTGGGATTCCTTTCCTACTCTGCTGTTCAGATCTCCGTGTCATGAGCAGAATCCAGTAAATACTTACCGTTATTATTAGCTTTGCCCTTTTCTCCAAATTTTCCCAAAATGTTCTTATATGCCTGGTGGGATTCATTTCCTACTCTGCTGTTCAGATTTCAAGGACTTTTTCACTTTTTCCATTTTCTTTATGTCATATGCATGTTCTAATATAAAATTATATTTATTACTTAGCTGGATCTCGCCTGTTCCAGTCTTCTCTGTCTCTGTAACACTAATTATGTCCATGAGACATAATTAGTGTTACAGAGACAGTGTTACTTCTCTATTTATTCTGCCAGTTTGACTTCATTTCCATTGATACTTCTTACACTGATGGTACCTATTTTCAATTTTGTTGATAACGAGTGTGAATTTGTTCCAACAGCTGATTTTTCATTATTTTTCCTAGTTTACTCTCCAAAACAGCCAGGATCTTGTTTAACTGGACAATGCCTGAGAGCATGAAATTTCATTGTATTGTACCATCGTGACTGTTTCTTTCTGGTTTAGGTGAACACAGTTACGATCTGTTCAGCTAAGTCCCAAACTGCAAGCCCATCTTTTCTTGTTTAGTATCCAGAGGATACCAACTAATAAGGTGTACTACATGACAGTAAGGACTGGACATTAGGACAGAAATCCTAGTCATTTCTCTGTATTTCTTAAAGATTATATGAAGGTCTCCTCATCATATCTACCTTTGACCATTAAGCAAACCATTTGTTTTTCTTTTATGAATTATTAGGTTCACAAAGCTGATGCTTCTGTAAAGTATATGATGTGAGATTATATCAATGTATAGTTTAATCACTCAATTTTGCTGACAGAAATGGCATTATTTACTTGATAGCAATGGTTATTAATATTACTGTTATATAGGATTTTTTTTTTCTTATGGACTTTTTCTTATGTACTTTGCTTTATGGGGTACTAAGGCAGGTGATGTGAAGAGCCTCTATATACAAGTTGCCAAGTGCTGAAATTACTTCAGGCACAAACTTTGTTTGCTTACACTTGGATAAAGGATTAAACCAAGAATATAATTTCTTGGCATCTTTAATTTATAATATTTTTATGTTATACAGGAAACTGTAGGGAGCTAAAGGATTAATGAAGGAAGCTTGCTCAGTTCACAAATCCACCTAACATATTTCTTACACCTTCATCCTATAAAATCATTTTATCAGTTTGTCACATTATTTTTCTTCTTCTAATTCACCAGGGAATGGGAGCACACCTCTTAATGTGGCTGTCATTTCCAACTTGTAGTAGCAAAGATTTCACTGGTTCTTTCCTCCTACAACATAATGAAAGATTTCACCCATCTCCAAAGTCATTTTAACAGTTTATTTCCTTATATTATATCTCTCCCACCAAATTAGGGGAATGTGGGCTGCAAAACTATAGTTTGCAGCCCACATTCCCTTAATTTGGTCAACCAACATTCCACAGTCCCAAATTAATCTGATCACCAACTACAGAACAATTTTCACTGTTTCCTAATCCTCACTAAAATCTCTGAGATCAAATCTGAGCCAGCAATTTTGATGCAGCCATCAAAGGCCTAGTAAACAAACACCATAATTTTCTTATTAATACTGATCACTATTCATCTCAGTATTGCTGAGAAGAATTACTTAGAAATGCAGTGTACCTTCCAAAATTTTTCATCCAAAATGCATAACACTGCATTTGTCAACAGTAAAATGACATTCTTAAATTAAGCTTGCCAAGAAATTATATTTTTGTTTTATCCTTTACCCAAGTGTAAGCAAACCGTTTATGTACAAACTTTGCTCAAACTTGGATAAAGGATACAACAAGAATATGATTTTTTAGCAAGTTTAATTTAATTTGCAACCAAATGTAAACACTTTCTATGAAATGGCATTCATCATTGTCTCCAAGGATTTCACAACCTCAAGTTTCAAAAAATACATTAATAGGGCTCTTCTTTTTTTTTTTCTAAATCACCCACAAATAGCACTGATCTCATCTCACATGTGTGGAGTTAATTTAAAAAACTGCACACAGCAGAAGTCATGAATGATCATCAGAACTAATCTTATCTTCCTACCCAACTTTGCAACATTAGCATATAAGTGAATCATCTCTAAATTAAAGATACCAAGAAATTATACACTTGGTTTAATCTTTTATCCAAGTGTAGATAAACAAGTTTGTGCCTGAACTATTTTCAGGACTAGGCCAACTCGTATATAGAAGCTTATAACTTCACATCACTTGCCTTAGTATCCCATAATGTAAAGCACATATCCTTATGGGTATGTATAATGCTATGCATTATGGGAAGGGTCACTACCCAGATTAGTTTCGACCTTTATTGAGGTATGTCAGTAGGAGCCAGATCCAGAGGTGATACCAAGGTTGAAGTAATGCAGAAGTCATATTTTCACATACAAGTTGCCAAAAGGTGAAGTAATGCAGAAGTCATATTTTCACATACAAGTTGCCAAAAGGTGAAGTAATGCAGAAGTCATATTTTCATATACAAGTTGCCAAAAGGTGTCACATCTTATTATTAAAATACTCTGGATTAGAGAGTTGTTGGAAGTTTTTCCACTTGGTTAATTTATAATATAACCATTCTATATTATACATAAATATAATATGGAAGTATAAAAGTCTTACAGTGGCTAAACTGCATAATTCAAGAAAGCCTGATGAGAAGGTCAAATTCCATATAATTGGGAGCAGAGATATAATAGTACCTATATATAAAAGGGAAATAAAGGTGAATAAGTAAATTCGTCTGTAATTCTCACATCTGAAATGTGGAATTACAGAGGAATATCCATAGTAAGTGTAAGGTTTATGCAAGCATACTCGAGAAGAGGCTAAAAACAACTGTGAAAGAGAAACTTGGTTCAAGCTAAATGAGAGTTTTCCAAATCCCAGTATAGAGAACATTTTAATAACATTTAATTAAAATTTAGTGCTTTTTGCACAGAGAACCATTTATAACAATAAAAAATAAATGACAAACCAATTTAGAAAACTTTTTCTAATTAACTAATAAAATCTTTCATAAAAGTTTTTAAATATCTTCAAGATATACATACTAAGAATTTGATAAGCCAATGAACCAGGTCCAACTATATTTTCGTTAAGAGATGCACCTGTCCGATGTCTTTGAATAACAGCTCGGTATGTTTCTTTCATACATCGCAACTGGGCACGTTCCTGCCGAAATTGTTGTAATAATATATGCTGTTGTTTGCGCACTATTGGTAGTTTATCACTGGCTCCTTTCTCTTGCAATTTTCTGAAATAACAATTTTTAAAAAAATTAGCTGCATAAATTGAACAAAATATAATGGGAATTATTGTTCTTTGATTCATCAAGTGGTGATGCATCCCCCTCCCCCAACAATTCTTTATCAGAAAGAGACATTTAATATGAAAAAGATCTAAGCAACAGTAAGCAACAAGTACACAAACAATGGCAAACTCAAGCTTCTATATTAAAAAAGCTACATTTTTGGTTGATTTTGGTGTGATTTTTAGATTCTTGTTTAAGTATTATTTAAGAATTGTTACTTAAGTGCTCAATATAGTTAGAAGTAGTCTTTATGATAGTATTAACAGTTTGCAATTTTTCATTTTTGTTATTGTCATTGTTTCCACTTGGTGCTTAAATTCAACCTAAATTTCCTCTTCACTACATTTTAGACTAACATAATTCATCAGCTCAGCATTTCTCAGTCTGCTAGATTTGCTGCATGAACTCTGAAGAATGACCCAACTGTATCTGATGGCAGAAACAAAAGCTAGATTGACCACATTAAAAAATAAATTCAAGTTCTTTCCTAATATTTTTATTTTAAAATAATTTTAATACAATTCTGCCACTGATGCCATCTGTTCACTCTTCTAATTTCTCTCAAAAATTTTTTGATCAAATGTTTTATTTTGAACGAGGTTTGCAAATCCACGAGCTAAAATCTGTTTGAACACCGTAGCTACTTTGGTGTTATGAATAATTTTTTTATGTGACTTCCACTCATGGAAAGTTGTAAGCCTACAGTACATTAGTACAGTGAGTGGGCTAAGGATTTTTTTTTTTTATATTTCTTAGGAATTTTATAATTTTTTAAAATTATTTTTACATGATGATGATCCAGAAACCATGCTCTAAATACCAATGATGGAACTTTTTCAAGCCACTTCAAGGCTCCAATAAGCAGGATGGTGGGTGATGAAATTCATTCCCCACCTAAAAACTCACCAGCATCTGTGCCCCATGGCAGAATTCAAACTCACAGCCTGTTGGTTGGAGGTGCTATATATATGCTAACCACTTAGCCAACCAGGCTGGTTAATTTCTCCTTTATTCCATATAAATTTATTCAGTTGACTCCTATTATACCAGATTTGTTTATTTTGTTATCTACTTCCATATTTAATTTTCCATCTTCACTAAAAATTGAGCCTAAATAACTGAAATCATTTACCTGTCCTATAGGTTCCCATTCTGGATAATGTTTTCAATATTCCTGCCTAATTTCATAGTCTGTCTTTTTATTGCTGATTTTCATACCAAATTTGTTAGTGCAATTATTCATTCTCAACAAATAATCCTAAAGACATGCACTGAATTTTTTTTAGGAGTATATATATATATAATAGCTGCAAAAGGCTATATTTAATATCTTCAGTTTTGCTATCAGGTTTAATGCCACTTTTTTCATAATGTGATGCATATAAATGATAGATCATGTGCATAATTGTTAAACTTGATTTTACATCACATCATCTTCCTATAACTCCTTCAATTCTAACTGCTGACTTAAATACAAATACAGTCTATGTATTGCAAATATAGACTTTCTCTTGATTTCGTCATATTTCTTTTTCAGATCTACAAAAACTCAAATGAAGGTCTTCATTATATTCTGATGATTTCTCAACTATTTGTCTTAAAATGAAAAATCTGATACCAACAATCTCTATTTGGATTGAACCCAAATTGTGGAAGTTTCCTTTCCATAATTTTTCTTAGTCTCTTCTAAAGTATTTTTGGTTAAATCTTACCTGAAATTCCTCTGCAATTCACACATTCAGTTCTATTTCCATTTTTATAGATGGATCATATGACAGCTACACCTCAAATCATATGGAAGTCAACATCTGACCAAGACAAGCCATTCGAATTATGCCATCCAGCCACTGTTAAGCATTTATATCTCCATATCTCAATATTTCTTGTTGAATTTCATCTATTCCAACTGCCTTTCCATGTTTCAGTTTTTTATAACTTTTTCTATCTCATGTATTGAAACATACTCCAGATTACATTCCTCTCAAATATTTTCAATGAAAATTCCTTTATGGTCTCTTTCATTTAGCAATTCTATTGCCACGTAGCAAGTAAGAGGAAGAATGACTATGGAAGAATAACCTCAATGAGTGCTGATGGTGACAAAGTAACAGAAGCAGATACAACAATTGGGTTACTGAGTGACCAATCTGGATAACTAGGTATATCATCCAAATGAGATTACTGCTGTAATATATGTGACAGACACTGATGTGGGAATTGATGAATTGGAGGTTCTTAGGATATTGCAGAATCTCAATGTAAATACAGTTGTGGGATTAGATGGGATATCAGCTCAGGTTTTGCCAGAATGTGCCAGAATTTGCCAGAACTGGCAATGCGACTAGGGTCTTTAATTTAAGTCTCAGCTTTGGTAGAGTGCCAAGGGAGTGGGAAAGAGGGAAAAATAATTCCCTTCCATAAGGGAGGCTCGAAGACTGCAGCAGCAAATTATAGACCAATCAGTATCTCAGGCATGGTGATAAAAGTACTGGAAAAATTGGTCAAAAAGAGAATTTAAGAACTACTATTTAATTTGTATGTAAATGATATAGGAAACAATCTGAAAGTAAATATTTAGTTGTTTCTGGGGGACACAAAATTAGGTAGAATAATAGTTAATCGAGGTGATGCGGAGAGCTTGCAGGATAATTTAAATAGGCTGTCGGTATGGACAAAAGATGGCTCAGTTTAATGTGGGAAAAATGTAAAGTTATGCATTTTGGGATAAACAGATTGCAAGCTGGGTACCACATTCATGAAGTGTACTCCAGGAATAGATGAATCTAGAGAGTTGAGGGGTGGTGGTGGTAGACAGAGAGTTCAGAGGACAAATTCCTAAGGTTCACAAATTGACAACCTTGAGAGGATATATTGGACATAACAGAACATAAGTTTTCAGGACATATTGCTAAGGTTGCTAAAGTAGCTCATAACATTACTTGGCCATTCAAGAAACTAACAAGTAAAGATAAGGAAGTTATTATTCCACTTTATAAGGCCCTGATATGTCCACATCTGAATTACTCTGCTCAGTCTGGTCTCCTGGATTTCTTGGTAATGAGGACGTGGAGAGAATATTCAGAGGCAAACAACCAAGATGGTGAGTGGTCTGTGGAATGTTCCCTATGAGGATAGATGGAGATTGTGTGGATTGCAGAAGTTGGTTGATAGGAGAAAAAGAAAGGATATGATAGAAACATTTAAGTTACTTAAAGAGTTTTATAGGATTGATGCAGGGGAAATGTTTCAGCATTTGGCAAGAGGGACCTAAACAAGAGGTCATCCTTAGTAGTTGATGATTTTTTGGAGTGCTTATTAGGGGTGTGAGGACTAATTTTTTTCTTGAAGAGTTGTGAATGAGTAGAATGGGTTGCCAGTGAGTTATGAGCGCTTTGTCTGTTAATGAGTTCAAGAAGAGGTATGACAGATTGTGTGGGCAGTTTGGGTCTCCCACGATGAGTCTTCAGACTCCATGGAGGAGCCTGTTCAATAGAAAAATAATAATAACTGCATACCAAGAGTTAAGGGAATAAATAGAGTAGGAGTGAGATGGATAAAACAGTGAGATCAAGCAAGCAGTATTAGAAAACAGATTATGCAGGGAACAGATGCATGAAAAATATAACCTGCAGGCCAGAAAAGTGACAAGCATGGTTAAAAAAAAAAGGTAGAATATGAGAGGACATAAGCCAATTAGGTCAAAGCTAATTCAAGGGAATTTTTCTGCTATGTGACAAGCAAGATGAAAAATAATTATGGCATTACTGGATAGTTATAGTAGTAGAGTAAGCCTAGCAAATGATATAAGAGAAATTATTTAATGAACACTTCATCAGTGTATGTCACAGTAGTGTGAATAATGTTGTGCAACATGTAGAAGGGAGGCAAGAATTAGGAGAATTAAAGGTGAAAGAATCAGAGGTGCATTAAGTGTTGCTTGGGTTAGTTAATAAAGAATGTGCAAAAGAGTCAGTCAAGCCCTTTTGATCAAGTTATGTAATGAAAGTCTTGCAGTGAGGAAGATTCCTAAGGAGTGGATAGAAGGCAAAATAATACCTCTCCACAAGCATGGTTCTAGAATAGAAGTTTCTAATTACAGACTGATCTGTATATCTGCAATAGTGATCTAAGTATTGAAAAATTTGGTTAGAAATAGAATACAGAATTGAGTTGAATTGACATAAGATTCTCTATGATAGTTAGCATGGGTTTGTGAAGGGCAAGTCTTGTTTTAGCAATCTGCTTATATTTTATAAGATGACGAATGTGTTGGATAAGGGAGAATCATATATAATGATATTCTTGGACTCTGCAAAAGCATTTGATAGCTTATCACATGATAAGATGGCATACAAGCTGCAGAAAATAAGAATAGATAATATGTTGGTTAGATGGACTGGAGATTAACTCTCTGAAGATACCAGCAAGTTGTGTAGATGGAGCTGTTTCAGAAAAGGAAGGTGACCAGCAGTGTGTCTCAGGGTTCTGTTCCTGTTAAACAGCCCCCTGCTGTTTAATTTATTTATTAATGATATTTCGTGTGGACTGACTGGGATCTTCAAATGTTTGCCGATGCTGCAAAGTTAGGTAGAATTATCAGGAGTAATGCTGATGTTAATTCTCTACAAGAAGATTTGAATAAACTTTTAGCTTGGACAAATGAGTGGTGTGCAGTTTTAATATTAATAAATGTAAGGTGTTAGACTTTGGGATACATAGCTTTATATCTCTGTATCCCAAAGTCTAATGCCTTACATTTATCTTGGGATCCTGTGGTAGACAGTGGACTATAGTTCTGAGGGCATCAAAAGTGCTGCAAAGACTGCATATTGTATTGCTGCTATGATAAAAAGTACATTGATACGTAGGAATAAGGAAGTGGTGGTGCTTCTATATAAGGCATTGGTTAGACCACACGTGGACTACTGTGCTCAAGTTTGGTCATCTAGTTTTCATTGTGATGTGGAAACACTAGATAGAGAGAGATAAATTACCAAAGTGATATCAGGAGTCCGGAGTATTGGTTATGAAAAGTATTTGAGGGATTATAAGAAGAGTAGATGTTAGAATGGGAAGAACAGGAGGTCATTTCTGGAAGTTGTATAAAGAGTAGATTATTTACGTGAGGAGTTGTTAGTGAGTGGAATGCATTGCCAGAATGCATTGTGAATTTCAAGGAGTGTAAATAACTTCAAAGTTCATTACGAAAGACACATTGCTGGTTGAGTGAGCCCCTCTCATGATGAGTTTAATGACTATGGAGGTTACCAAAATAATAATAAGAAGAAGAAGAAATATTTAATCATGATCTCAAGTTAAATAAGAAATATAATTTAAAAATTACTTGAATGATAAATCATATGCCTACTTTTTGAATAAATCCAGGCATGAAAGTTCTGTTTTTGCTTTATCAATGAGAGCCTTCTCCTGCAACTGTAATAGAGCTAACTGGTGACGAGCTCTAGTATGCTCTTCATGCGTCATATGCCTTACCATATCAAGAGTGAAATGTGTGAAAGAGTCATCAGAAAATAAAGAATGAAGATCATCAGTATTGTGACTTGATTCGCTAAAGCTACTTAATTCATGAGATGAGAGCGTATCCTATAGGTTAGAGAACAAAAAAAAAAAAAAAAAAAAAAAAAAAAAAAAAAAAAAAAAAACACTTTTGAAATACATGATCATAATGTATTTTATATACATTAAGATTTATGGATTATAAAGGGGATGATTAAAAAGTAAGAATACACAGTCATTTTATAGGAAAAAAAATTTCATTTGAAAAAAATAAGTGGTAATATTCATTCATACAGATGGGTGTGCATTATTTTTGCATATAGCAACTATGGTGATTAAACACTTGTCAGCAAGATCTGACCGTAAACATAGAATTCCAGATCTTCTGCTCTCGGTAATTGTTAACCAACTTGTTGTTCTGCAAAATCTACTTCAAATCTGCAATAACCAAGATGCTTCTTGAAAAGATTAAATAGGTGGGAATCATTAGAGAAACAAGTCAGAGTTGTCAGTGGTGGCAGTTAATAAGGGAGAAGGGTGCTGTAATGCCATCTAAAATTAACAAGCAAGTTTGATAGCACAGAAAGCATAGGACTTGATGAATTTTGAATTAGAGCATTAGAAACATCCTTTACTTCCCTAACCTTTTGTGGATGGAACTGACACAGAAAAAAAAATAAGAAAAAAACATGTTGCAACTACTGTAGTGACCAAGGAGGAAAATAGTTTACAAGTGTAAATGTATATTATGTTTCAAAGTCACTTTTTTGTGCAAGATGACTGTGTTCTTACTCTCCCATCATTCATAATATACTTGTTAACTTAATAAATAATTTAATAATTATAATAATAATAATATATATATAACAAATAACCTTGATGTTTTACATATAGCATATGTAACAGCAAGTTCCGACATGTATTTATTATTATTATTTTGTGACACCTCCAGGGAGTCCAAAGACTCATCGAAGGAGGGCATTTACTCTACAGCTATCTATATCCACCACTCACAATCCACCAACTACACCAACGCCATCTACCACCCACCATTCGTATTTTCACAGACAATCACAAACATCCAAGCCCACGGCGGGATTCAAACCTGCAGCCTTTTGGAGAGAGAGCAGATACACTAACCACTTGGTCAGCCTGGCTGGCCGAGTGGTTAGCGTAATTATTTTTGCAATGAACATTATCCCTAGTAACATTGTCTCCTTAAGTGATGCTGCACAGATATATGGTAGTAATGGCTTTTGGTATCATTTGGCAGATGATATTCTATACCACATTACTGATGACCTGTGTTATGATGACATGTTTGGATTTCAACATCTCTCTTTTGGAGTGATTCACTGAAATTTAACTGCTAGTTAAATTTCAGTGAAGATTGTTTCACTGAAATTTAACTGCTAGATCATATGTCACTTTCATATTCTTCAAATCCCAACTTATAATTCACTGTGAGGAATTGTAAATTGAATTATACTTCCCAAGAAATTATATTCTAGATTTTGTTCTTTACCAAGAATGAGTAAGGGCAATTTGATGTAAAGTCATTTGTCTCTCTCATATATATAAGTAGCCTTGATGTGATGTTTCGTTTCATGCAAACTTTTTGTTTGCACATACATGGATGAAGTGTGAGTCAACAAAACTGTGAAGCTACTTCAAATGCAAAATTTTGTTTGCTCATACTTGGGTGAAGGAGAAAAACAAGAATAAGATTTCGTAACAAGTATATTTTCCAACTAAGTGAAAAAGTTTGCCACAGTCATAAAATGCATTCTAATGGCATCAACTTGGAATTTTGATATTATCTTCAATGTTTTCTACATGCCATTTTAAAACGAATAAATAAGTTGAATTAACCAAACAAACTGGAATAATATTGTGATATAATTTCTTTTCATCGTTATAACCTCATATTGAAGGAAGTACAGGAAGATGGTTTAATGTTAAATCTGGTATTAGACAAGGATGTACATTATCTCCTCTGTTATTCATTATCTATATGGATCAGATTATAAAGGAAAGTGGTATTAAATCTGATATCAAATTGGAGATGTTAATGTCAGCTCTTTGCTTTATGCAGATGATGTTATACTTCTAAATAAAATCTATTACAAGTCTGCAAGATTCCCTGACTAAATTGAATAACTGTTGTAATAGATATGGTATGAAGGTCAGCAATAACAAGACAAAGACAATGAAAATAGGCAGAAGCATTAAAAATATCAACTGGATTGTGAATGGAGAACCCATATAACAAGTAAAACATTTCAGCTACTTAGGCACAATTTATAGTGAAGATGGTAAATTAAATATAGATATAGACAACAGAATCAACAAAGCTGGTATGTTAGGAAGTCAACTGAATAAATTCATATGGAATAAGAGAGAAATTAGTCAACACACTAAATTAGCTGTATACAAGACAGTGTTCAAACCAGTTTTAACTTATGAATTTGAGAGCTGGGTCAGAAGTAAAACACTTGACCAGACTAGAGACCAGAGATATGAGATTCCTGAGAAAGATTAGGGACGTTAACAGATGGCATCAATGGCAATATCATATTAAAAATGAGGATGTTAGGAAACTTGACATTGTTAGCATCCAGGAATGTGTTAGCAGAGCTAATCTCAGGTCATATGGTCACTTAAACAGAATGGAATAGGAAAGATTAGCAAAACAAGTGTTTTCAGACAGGTTGACAGGAAAAAGACCCAGAGGATGATAAAAAAGTGCTTTAAAAGATAGAAATATAAGATATGACAATGTTAAAGTCTTGACAGGTAATAGACTGATTTGGAGGAAAATTGTACATAGGAAGTTAGTAATGATGCAAATTTTTCATGTAGTACTATCATATCCTGTATACCCCTTGAGGGTAAATGTCAGGAATTTGATGATGGACCATCAAATATCTGATTCATGATTTTTTCCAAATTCAATACAAATTTTACGTTTGCAAGTATACAATGTAGCATCTGTGAGTGTGAATGCTAAGCTGATGATCTGTGATTTTTTTGTACTGCCTAATGTATAGCTAACTGAGTGGGGGAGATACTTTTTTGATAAGCCTTCACAAGTGCATGTGGGTCAGCTGTACCATCTCTGTTCTGCTTCTATTTACTAACAAATTCAGTAATTTACATCATCTCATCAATGTTGCCTGCCTGCCTGCCTTGTAGCTCAGATGGTAAAAGCACTGCTTATTTGCTAAAATAGACTGGATTCAAATTCCACATAAAACATTCATAGATCTTTAAAAGCTGCTCTGGATGAGCTTATATAGCAGGGGTGGGTTCTTCGGTAATAAGAGTCGCATATAATACATTTTTGAATGTTCAAGAGCCGCAGAAAATTTTATTTTAAAATTGTATTTATAAATAATAAAAAATGCAACTATATAGTAGTTCTACTCGCCAAAGAAGAATATGTTTAATCTCTACTCATTGATGGCTTTGATTGATTCTTCATTTATGCAGTTAATAGTTTAAAATCTGGCTGGGAGGATATCAAAGCTGTTTTAAGAAGATCGGTGAGGTGGCTGTTAATGAGGATTGCATGATGTTTTGACTTGACAAATTTCATTATAGAGAAGAGAGATTCACAGCAGTAAGTTGTCCCAAAAACAGAGTACTTAGAAGCCAGTTTTTTGAAGAGTGGGATACTTTGCTTCTGCGATTTGTTTCCAAAAGTCAGTTACAAAAGAGCTTTTATGTACTAGCTTCAAAGTCATATCGTCCTGCAGCTCAATAAGCTCTGTCTCTATTGAAGCAACATCTGCAGTAAAAGGTGCAACAACAGGGCATCCATTGTTGATGACATCAATCACAAAAGGATTCACAAGAAATTCAAAACATGGTTTTAACTTTTTTTTAGTTTCTCAAACGTATTCTCAAAATCATTCTAAAGTGTTTCTAAGTTTCCTTCGTATTGTTCGTATTTCTCTTCTGTTACTCAGTCATTTTAAACAAGGTTTTTATAACTTTCACTAAAAATCAATCTTAATTATTTATTTATCAGAAAACTACTTATCTACAATAAAATTTACTAGTTATGTTCCGCTATCACCACAAGCATGTAACTTGTGTGAACTGCATGAAGAGTGATGACGCAGAGTCCAGGCAACAGAGGCAGTGGGTAATGCAGTGATCATAGTAGTCACTTTTGGAACTAATTTTGGCAGGAGCGACACAGGCCATAAAATGTCAAAACACTTTTTACCAACCAAATATGATAACAAAATCCATACTAACAACCCTTTTAGCCGGTACCATTTAAAAGCTAAAAATGTAAAGTTTCAAAATATATGTTTTTTACTTATCTTTAAAGCATTTATGAAATAAAATATTCTAATATTGGTACATACTATACTACTATAGATTATTAATATAAAAGTTTAGAAAAAATGACGATGAAAACCAATATTGTCTCGGGAGCCACACAGAGTAGCTTTGGGAGCTGCATGCAGCTTGCGAGCTGCAGTCTGCCCACCTCTGTTATATAGCTCCTTGAGTTTTTAAGGATTAAGTGTTTAAGATATTATTTTAGTTGCATGCTTCTTGACCTTCTCCATGATCTCATCATTTCATCAAATTCTGTTTTATCAAATATTGTACAGAAATTCAGAGGAAGTCTGATCAAAATTCAATATAACAAACAATATCTTCTTTCTTCCTATTCATTGGGGTCCTCATTTTTGCAGTAATACTTTTGCAATGTGTCTCCTGAATGTTGTCTCCCTATTTACTATCATCTCTCTCTCTCTTACTTCTTGCAGCAGTTCCATCAATACACTATGCACACTTTCTATCTCTTCAGTTAACTGATGCTAAAGGATAAAGCATAAAACTTGATACTCAATACCAATTTCTGTTTGTAGAGTCACTGTATTCATATTCTCATTAGGGAAAACATGACATATGACTTTTTCTAACTTTTCACAACTAGTACTATTAGCAAAGAGTCGAATATTCTGCTTAAACTATTAAAAGTAGTGATCTCAAGAAAAGAATTTTAAGGCATCTTTTTCTTAAGTATTTCTCAAATCCCACTGTCTTGATTAAAGTCATTGCTTTATGTTTCATAAGATGTAGTTCATTAGAGTTTACTCTTTTGAATACAAACGAAATATTTTTGGTATTATGAAATATCCTGAAAGTGTTCTTTTAATAATTCTACTAGTTTCTTTGAAATGATCAATTTTTTCACTATTTCCATTCATTCTCCATTTATTATTACTTTATTTATATTTACTTAATTTTTTACTGGCCATGTAAGGATTTCAAACAAAATATATTTTACAAGGTATCGTTTGTCATCATCATAACATTAAATACAGATATAGACCACACTGATCTTTTCTAGTCTCATTTTCCATTTGATATCCTATTCTGAGGTCTACTGGCCTTGTCTTGCCAGATGGTTTATATTTTATTAATTGTTTAGGATATCAGGTGTTGGCCATTCAGTTTACATGTTCTATCCAATTTTGTTTGTAATTGTTTAGTTTTTCTTCTATTGATTTTATTTTTAGTTCTTTTAAAATATTTTCATTCCTTTTTTTTTTGTCTAATTTTATTTGTTTATTTATTAACCAAATTTTGCTGCCATATATTAATGTTGGTGCTGCTGCAGTATTGTATATTTTCAAGTATGTTTCTTTTTTGTACAATATTCAGATTGAGAATTCTATTTATTAGGCCTCTAATCTGTAAAAATTTGAAGGCTTTAATTTCATGCCTTTTTCTCCTTCATACAATATTTCACATCCAAGATAATTAAAAGCATTTATTTGTTCTATTATTTTATTATTATCTGTTTTACTTCTAACTGGAGTTTGTCCATAAAATGTCATTATTTTAATTTTATCTATGGATATTTTCATCCCAAATTGTTCTACTATAAGGTTTAAATTATATATTACTCTTTGTACATTGTCTTATCTGGTACTATTACCTGCTCATCCCTATAAATAATTGCATAATTATTTTATTATTCTGGAAAATTTCTATATCTAGGTTACTTAAATTGTTCCACTTTATTAATATTTCATTAATACAATATTAAAAAGTGTCAGAGACAGAGGACATTCCTGTCTTACTCTTTGGTTTATAGATTATTTTTCAGACATTTTTTCATTTATTTTTATTTCATTATCTTTGTACGTATTCAATTCTGCCTGCAGTAAAATATCAGGTATATTTATTCTTTGTAATATCATATCAAACAATATGTCTTTTTACTTTATCAAATGCTTTTTTCATAATCTATAACCAAAAAGTGAGTTTCTAAATTAAATAATCTTCTTTTTCTCTCTTTAGTAGTTTTAAACAAAACAGCTGCATCCACTGTAGAGTGTCCTTTTCTAAATCCATTCGGACATTCTAATAATATTTTTCACTGTATATTTTCAATTTTTCATGAAGTATTCTACTACGAGGTGTGGCTATTAAATAACGAGACTGGTTGCAAAAATGTGGTTTATTATTACAATTGTACAACTTAATTGTTATCCCCTTCAACATACTTCCCTCCTCTATCTATACACCATTGTATACAGATTTTCCATTGTTGGAAGCAGTGCTGCAAGTCATCAGGTGTTATCTGCTTCAGTAGCACTGCCGTTTTCTCCTTTACCTCATCCACTGACTGAAAATGGGTGCCCTTCAATGTGGATTTCAACTTTGGAAAAAGGTAAAAGATTTTCCAGTATGATTCAGAAACAAAGAGACAATCGATGCACTGGAAAATTCCCACGTCACCGAGAATGAAAAAAGCAAGAATGAGTCAAAACTGAAGGCAATGTTGATCATTTTATTTTTTTATATCAATGGCGTGGTAATGACTGAATGGGTACCAGAGGGTCAGACAGTTAACCAACATTATTACCTTGAGGTTCTGGCCAAGATGAGAGAACGAGTGAGGAAGAAGAGACCAGATCTGTGGAAGAACAATGCTTGGATTCTCCATCAGGACAATGCTCCAGCCCACAGTGCACTATCTGTAAAGCAGTATCTGGCTGATAAGAAGATCCCAGTGTTGGACCATCCACCTTACTCACTGAACTTAGCTCCATGTGACTTTTACCTTTTTCCAAAGTTGAAATCTGCATTGAAGGGTGCCCATTTTCAGTCAGTGGATGAGGTAAAGGAGATAATACCTGATGACTTGCAGCACTGCTTCCAATAATGGAAAATTCGTATACAACGGTGTATAGATAGAGGAGGAGGAGAGTATGTTGAAGGGGGATAACAATTAAGCTGTACAATTGTAATAATAAACCACAATTTTGCAACCAGTCTCATTATTTAATAGCCACATATATTTTGCAACACATATTCAATAAACTAATACCTCTGTAATTCGCAAGCAGGTTTTCTTTTATCCCCCTTTTTTTTTTTAAAATATAGATTAACATATTACTATACCTGTATTCTATTGGTATTTGTCCATATGTATATATTTTATTTAAAAATTTTAATAATCCCCGATGAAATTTTTTTTCCCAGCAAATTTATACAGTTAGGTGTTTGTCCCATCTTCTCCTGCTGATTTACTATTTTTTATTTTACTTAGCTTGTCCTATAATTCTTTCAACGTTTCCAAAGATCCATAAAGTAATGTAAAAATTCTTTTAAATCTACTTTGAAATTATATTTAGTAGCATTCAGTCCATGCAGGATAATAGCCAATTATGTTTTCACTTAAAACTTGAGGCAGCTAAATGGCATTATGATCCTCTATAGATATGATGAGGACAGTGGTGTGAAAAGAGATGAGACAGATAATACGGAAGTAGCAAGAAAAGTGGCACATTATGTGCCACTTTTCTTGCTACTTCCGTATTATCTGTCTCATTATTTATTTATTTTCACTATTTATTTTCAAGTTATAAATCTCATTTGACAAGTTGACAATACTAAATGAAAAATAGGATGAAAATGAAATGGGCCTGGTAAGTATAGCAAAGGAGAGGCAGTTATTCTGAGTTATATATCACATAAACTTGAGGCAGCTAAATGACATTATGTTCCTCTATAGATATGATGAGGACAGTGGTGTGAAAAGAGATGAGACACATAATATGGAAGTAGCAAGAAAAGAATAAAAGTGGAGCATAATGTTAGAAATCTCATTTGACAAGTTTACAATACTAAATTGAAAAGAGGATGAAAATGAAATGAGAGTTATTCAGATATTTAAATTCAGATTGTTCACATTCTACCTTGTATTCAACCAGTCTTATCCAGCCTTATGCTTGTGATGATGACCTATTTATTTTCAAGTTGAAATACATGACTATTAAAGTCTAATACTTGATTCATCCTTACCCTTGCGTTCACATGTTAAGTTATGCTACATTTATGGCACAAGTATCTCTAAAAAATGAAAATATAGTTCAATTACTAAATTATACTAAGATTTCAAAGGATATAGATATAGTGAAAAATTCTTTCCACCACTTTAATTTTTTTTTAATGCGTCGCCAAAGTAAAAGATATCAAATTTCTTTCCTATGTTGAATATAGATACTTAAGAATGAGCAAGGACAGAAAAATCTAGAATAGTAATTGTCAAACTCAAATTCTGTTCTCTTTAATAAACGAGCACACACACATAATGGAGATCAATAATAATCAATAAACTGCATTTTTCATACCTGAAATACTTCATATAAATTCATTCTCCCCATTTTTGCTAAATCTACAATAACAACAGTTGCCCAACATCCATTTATAATTCAATCTAGTCTACTGAACTTTCTATCCCATTTAACTTTCATTCCATCTACATCTTTTCTCTGCAACAGCACCTCCATGAAATATTCCCTATGGGTACAACCTCCAGTTCTTCAAAAAGAGAATCAACAGTAACCTTCTTTCTTTGCCCCTGCTGCATACTGCATCAGTATCTGTTATTAGTTCTGCAACCACTAATGTATGAGGAGAATACATATATACATGCACTCCTTGGTTTATGTAAATTCAACTTATGCAAATTAACCTGAAAGGGGTATGAAAAAATTCAGGTCATAAAAATTTTACTTACCATGCATATGGCATTGACATGCTAAACAACAGTCATCCATAAGACAGATAGCCTATGATGTGCATGTGTGCACCTTCCTTATTATTAAACATGGTTGTGCTGTGTATTTGCATTCATACTTTTTCATAATATACTTTCATAATTTTTAATGTTTGTGTGCATGACTGGAAAAAGGAAACAGAAGTGGAAAAAGTGAATCCATGCATTAATGCACCAAATGATCTAGAGATGAAAATGAAAATTACAAAGGAGAAAAAAAATCAAGTACTTATCTGATAATTATCTTTTAAAAAATTCTGCACCAGGTACATAATGTTTCCTGCTGCATATTTAGAAGTCTTCAAAGTTGATTTAGTGTTGCAGCAGGCATTAAAGGGAAACTTATGGTAAAGCATCTTTACCATAAGTTTCCCTTGCTATGTGTGTGTGCACCAAGCTCTTGAATAAGACAATCCTGTAGCATTTTTTGTGATGAAAATTTCTGGATAATGCCAGTAAAAGAGATGTTAATGTTAATATGAAAGTTGCCAAATCAACTGGAGAGGACAGATCTTAATACCTCATGGTCTTAAAAAGTCCAAAGAAAAATATGACACTTTCATCCTGTTAGTTATGGAGAATTTTATGAAAAGAAGCCACTGTTCGGTCATCTCTTCATAGTTTCATACAGAAGGTTGAATGATGAAATCATTATTATTATCCTAAGAGACCCATGGAGTCACAGACGAGGTCCCTTTTGTCAGACACACAGCTCATCATACTGTGCCTTAAATACATTCAAATTTTCTGCAGATACCACACTCTCAGGCATTCCAATCATTTACAATTATCCATGCAAAAAACTTGCTTTTCAGCTGGAAGCAGGTTTTTTTGCATTCTCCTTATACAGATTCCAAGGGTGACCTCTCGTTCTCCTCCATTTTATGAAAAACCTCTTCAATGTTAATTCTATAATAACCCCCCTACCAATTTGTATGTCTCATATCACCCCCTTCCTCCTATCCACTAGACTGCAAATTGCATCTTCTCAACCTTTCTTCATACTCAACATTCCGGAGACCAGATACTACTTTAACTCATTTTGCAAGACCTCCTAGATTTTATGGCCTTCCAAAAATCCATAAGATTGACTATCCTCTTCGTCCAATAGTAGATTGCATTGATTCTCCTACTTACCGTATAGCCAAATATCTAGCTAAATTACTGAAATCTTACATTGGCAACTCCAGTTCGTTTTTAAAAAACTCCTCACATTTCTTAGAAAAATTAAAAGATGTCTCATTACAACCTACAGATCTTATGGTTAGTTTTGATATAGAATCTTTATACACCGATGTACCTCTTAAAGAAACTTTAAAACTACTTGCTGACATCTTTCCTCAAGATATTATAAAACTATTCGATTTCGTTATACATTCTGGTTATTTCATATGTCAAAACAAATTTTATAGCCAAGTAGAAGGAACAGCCATGGGAAGTCCTCTTTCTCCAGCTTTAGCCAACTTTTATTTAGAACATTTAGAAAAAGTCCTCTTCACATCTAGTTTCCCTCAACCATCTTTTTGGGTAAGATATATAGATGACATATTTGCTATTTGGCCTCACAGTAAAAACACTTTATCTTCCTTTTTAAACAGTATTAATTCCTTACATCATCGCATAAAGTTTACTATGGAATTAGAAGAAAACAACCAGTTATCTTTTTTAGACGTTCTCCTCATCCGATCATCTTCAAATATTCTTACAACTACAGTATACAGGAAACCAACATTCACAGGTCGTTATATTCTGAAAGAATCAGCCCATCATCCATGTCATAAAACAGGAATTATAAAATGTCTCATCAAAAGAGCCAAAACTAATTGTTCTACTTTTGATTATCTACAGAAAGAACTTTCTACTATCCAGCAACACATGAAACTCAATGGCTTTTCTGAAAAAAGTATTCAACGTCTTCTTACATCTTATAATCCTCCACAAAACAACAAAGATTCAATACGTCGAGTACCTATTCCTTATATCTCCGGTATTTCAGAACCTATCGCAAGAATTTTGAAGAAATATGATTTAACAGCTACGTATTCTCCTATTAACAAATTGTCTTCTCATTTTCCTTCTCCTAAAGACAAACGCTCAACTTTATCTCTTCCTGGAGTTTATCAAATTCCTTGCAACTGTGATCTCTCTTACTTTGGACAGACTGGACGTTCTCTTGAAAAAAGAATCCAAGAACATCAATCATCCATTCTTCACAATAAACCTGAAAAGTCTGGTTTGGCTCAACACGGGATTGAAACTGACCACAGCATCCTTTGGTCCAAAACGCGCCTCTTACATAGATCCCGTTATAGGTTCGAACGTTTGTTCAAGGAAAGCGTGGAGGCCTTGCTGCATCATCCCAACCTGAATCGTAATGACTGCATATCTATATCAAAAATCTGGGAAAGCCTAATCAAGATTACTCATTAATTTTTTTTTTTTTTTTTTTTTTTTTTTTTTTTTTTTTTTTTTTTAATAGCAAATTCAATCATGTTTCTACTTCAAAATATTTCGTTTCATACTTAGTGATATAACATCACGCGGCATGTTCTAATTTCAACGATCTATTGTTAGTATTCTAGCTTGTATATTTTTTAAACTGTTCTTGTAATACCACCGACGATGGTCTGCTATTTCCAGACCGAAATATTTGGTTAAATAAATATCTTTCTTGTGATTACGTGATTATATCATTCAGATACTACTTTAGTCAATTGCCTCTGGACCCTTTCTAATATCTCTTCATCCTTTTGAAAACTAGGTGACCAAATCTGTGCACTGTAGTCCATATGTGGCCTGATCAAGGTCTTATACAAGGGACCCAGCATCTTCTTAGGTCTATAAGTCAGTGTCCTCTGCATCATTGCTCAAATTCATTGTGTTGTCCTAATAATTTTGGCAATGTGTCTTCTGAATTTTATATCCTTATACACCATTACCCCAAGATGGTAGATAAGGATCTAAAAGGAGGTAGAGGAAACAAGGTCTCTTATTTATTCAACTCCCAACAATATATCACCACCAAGAGTAAATTCTACATCCTATCTTTGTTTTCCAAATTTGAAAATCTTACACATTTTGCAGCAATGAACTGGTATTCCCACTCCTGTGCCATTCACTCAGTCTATTCAAGTCTTCTTGTAAAGCCACAGCATCTGCTCTATTGCTCATAGTTCTCAACTTCGCATCATCTGTAAATAATTGAATACCATTCAAGCCCTTCTCGGTATCATTTACATACAGGTTAAACAGAAAGATCCCCAAAACAGACCAATGTTGCATACCACTAGTGACTTTCCTCTTCTGGGATATTGCTTCCCCATACACAACTTACTGATACTTATCAGATAGCCAATCTCCAATCCAATGAACTAGTCCCACAATGCAAAGTACATATCCTTACAGATATGTATAATGCTATGTATTATGGAAAGGGCCACTACCCAGACCAGTTTCAACCTTTATTGAGGCCTCATCAGTGAGAACCAGACCAAGATTGGAAAATGGAAAATTTATTACACTTAGATAATGGATTAAACCAAGAATATAATTTCCTGGCATATTTAATTTATAATATAGCCAAGTGGAAAAACTTTCAACATCTATCTCTAATCAAGAGTATTTTAATAATAAGTTGTGACACCTTTTGGCTACTTGTATATAGTACTATGACTTCTGCATTACTTCAACCTTAGTATCACTTCTTGGCATCTTTAATTCATGAAAATTAAACTAAAAAAAAAAGAGAGTCTTCCCACCCTCCAAACCTTGACAAAATCTACCAATTTCTCTCCAAGAAGCAAACAAAATTACAGAAAAAAAAAAAAAAATTCTGCCAAAACTGAAATCAAAGTTGTTGTATTAACCCATCTCCACAAATTCAATAATAAAATTAAGTCCACAACTCTGAAATAAAGAAACAACTGAACATCCCTTTTAGATAACTACACACAAAAAACTTGAAAGTAGCCCTTGGTTTCTTTAAACTGTTTTAAGGTCTCCATCTTATCAAATATAAATACAATCAAAAATTAATATGTCAACTAAAATTTTAAGATCTAAAATTATGAGGTTTCTGAAACTAATCCTGCCATTTATTAAGCCTCTTCATATCCATTCATTCAGTTCAAAAATTGCATTATTTGTAAAAGTGAGGTATACAATGGAAAATTTATTTATTTTATAAAGTAATTAATCAGTTGCATTTTTCTTATGGTATAATAACACAAAACAAAAGAATAACACAGATGTTAAAATGTACACCAATTTAATTAAATAATATTATATAGGACAGCTGTAACACATACAGATGGTCTTGAATTATTTTTCTCTTTGGATTGAAGATAATCATATATTCCAATTTTTATGAATTCACACAATTCTCTCTCTCTCTCTCTCTTCACATACACACATTACATAGAATTACCTGATCTGAGAGGCTAGGTGGGGAAAGAGATGATTCAGTCTTTGCAGGATAATGTTCTTTAATATTATGTCGGCGTTTATGTCCTTCATTTCGAGAGTTCTGTAAAAAAGTTTTTTCTAGCACTTCATCTTCTGTTAATGATTCTTCTGTGCTGGGATGAACACTTAGGCTTTCTGAAATAAAATTTATGTTATGATTTCAAATATAAATGGTGTTAGTCACTTTGACTATTTATTCATAGAATTCCAATTACATGTCCACTGTTAAGTACAGTAATCAAATACTATTAAGTGATACATGGATAAAAGAAGGAAGCTCGAAAACCAACAGAAATCCAACCAAGGTACTTTTGGTTTACTGATATTCATGCAACTTTCTTCCAAAAAGAAAATATGTTCAATATTTTTATTTAGAAAAATCAAGCAAACTGAGATTCTCATGAGAGCCAATTTCTCTAAGCAGAAGTACCATGCTATTAGTAATGCTACACGTTTGTCATGACCTATTAAATTTAATAGGTCATGACAAACAGGTTACTGTATGGGAAAGGAAGAAGATAGAAAGAAGACTAAAGAATGAAAATAGAAAAAAGAGCTTGTTTAAAAGATGGAAGAAGCTTGATGAAATCAGATCTAGGATTTTTTATCAATGCAATAGTGCAACATAGACTTCTTGTGCATTCATGGATATTTCTGTTTCACTGGCACAGGGCAGTTTTGATTTTGAGAATAATAATACAGGTGAATTTGTGAACATGCCTATGAGCTTTGAGAATGTGTATCCTGATATAGGTATTTTCTTTATTATAGGTAATTATCAAGAGAGAGAGAGAGAGAGGTTTGTCTTATATAAAAAAGGCTGTACTTTACTTGATGTGTTTCACATAGTAGAGGTGAAGCACAGGTGACTGATCTTTATACAGCTAAGTTCTCATTTCACTGCAAAAATCTCTGTAGGGTGATGGTGCAATGGACATTTTTTATATTACAGTCAACTCTCACTACAGCAAACACTACTATAGCAAATTCCCTCACTAAAACAAACTACTGAAAACTCTCTACCAGAGTCTTAAAGCAGCACTATACAAAAGAAATTCAATGTAACAAACTATTCCTGTGGTCCCTACATATTTGCTATATCAAAAGTTAACTGTATTTCTGTATACCACATTTTTGGAATGTGTCTGTCTTCTGCTACATAGGTAGAGGCTGGTGATTAGATGTAAATTATGTTGAATAATTCCTTGCACATCATTCTTTACATTATATTGTTTAGTGCAGAGGCGTGTCTGTTCTACTATTGTGGAACTTTCAGTTTTTAAGATGTTTATTTTAGAATACAGATTAATATGCATATAGTAACTCTCTTGATACTGTGACTCTCAATATCGCTCATTGGCATGACAACTCTAAATGTGCAATTTTAAAAGGAATGATTAAAGAAAAAGAAAATTTATGCACTAGATTTTTTTTTTTTTTTTAAATCAAGAAAATCCCTATAAACTCAAAGAGCTATCTTGCTCGTCTAGAGCAGGCTTTGATAAACACCCATGCCCAAGGTAGCATTTGAATCTACAACCTGTTGGTTGGAGAATAGGTATAATCAGGCCAGCATTCCCAGTAGCATTTTAAAATCTGAAGTATGCTTCTGGGATATTGTCCTAGAAGTAGCCAAATAATCTTTTAGTTACTATGATGTTCTTGAGACTTCAAAGAATTGGTATAAACTTGCCATTCTGTCTCACTTTTTTAGTTTTTCTTTTTATTTATGTCTTTCAACACCACCAAAATGCAGTCTTGCCATTTTTCTTGTGAAAGGGATCTCAGCTAACCTATTCTTATACTCAGTAACAAATCACCTAACGGGATCAGATCTCTCTCTACACTTGGACTAAGCATTCTTTTCTGCTCAAGATGCAATTTTTCATCTACCCAGCTATCAGCTCCATAAAACTTCCAAATCCATCTATTAGAATACTGTTCACATGTTTTGGGAAGCAAACCTAAACCTGCCTAAAAATTTTCATGCTGTCCATAGGAGAGCAATTCAGCTCACAAATGACTGCTCTTACAAACATGCTTCAACTATCTCACAGATGCACTGTTTCAGCTTTGTTTCTCTTCTATCATCTATTCCACCTAACTCTTCTCCTGGAACAGTCATCCTCAAGAAGTATTCTGAAACAAATACAACCTCCAACTCTTCAATAAAAACGTCCACAGATTACATCTTTCTCAATCCTCACCAGCACACCATTCACAGCACTGATGTTTTCTACCTATTGTGCATGCGTGCATGTCCTGTTCTGCATGTACTACTGATCTGTTCAATAAATATTCCATCTGTTCAACAAAAAAGCTATGTTATGTAAAACTATGTTTTACTAGAGTTATTTCTTATTGCTCTGCCTGCAGGAAGAACAATAACAATTGACTTAGTAACTACATATATCTCATATGTACACATTTTGATAGGTCCAAACTGTCCCTATCAAATTTAATGGTGTATTATTCCTGAATGAGGAGGCATACAAATCTCATCCAAAGTGTATTAAGATCTACTTCTTATGCCATTTATATTACAACATGTTCAATATGTTTACCTTCAACAACTACACTAAAACCTCGATATAACAGACTAATTCAGGCGAGTGGGGTGTCCTTAAATCCGAAAGTCTGTTATATAATAAAGTAGATTTTCCGAATGTGTATGTTTAAAAATTGACAAATGCGTACATACATAAACCATTCATCGTGAGTAAACAAATGCACACTAATGCGTGGCTTAGCACACATCGGAACATCGGCTGGCACGCGTTAAAACTGCTGAAGAAAGTCACGCCACGTGACAAAAGAACCAAATTACAGTGCTATTGGTGTGATCACGTGCTAATCATTCGCCGAACATGTTTTATGAGCAGTGACTCATTTATGTCGGCTAAATTACTACAGTATTGTTCCAATTTGGTGGCCTATTTGCCAAAATTTGTTAAAAATAACAGGAAATTAATAGCAAAAAATAACCTGTTAATTTAATTATAAGTAAATCTTGGTTTAAAAGCATTTTAAAATTAACAGGGTGTTAATTTTCATGTGACATATGGACCAGAAAGTTTGTCCATTAAATGTGAAGTCCGTAAAATAGAGGGTGTATTACTGCCCTCCCTAGTTGTGCATCATCGGTAAACAACTGAATACTTCCTCCCTCAAATCTTCCTCTATATCATAAATGTTCAAATTAAAGAGTAGTGGTACCAGTACAGAGCCTTGGGACACTCCACTGGTAACCCTCATTTGTCCTGATTCCACTCCATGGAATGGTGGTGACTGATAGACAGATATCAGAGTATGGGATATCTGTCTATCAGTCACCACCAATCCATGTTACCAACCTCATAACTATTCTCATTTGTTGGAACTTATGTACTACTAATTTTCAATATGGTATTCAGCCAAATGTCTTTGAAAAGTCCAGTAGTGTCATGGTGTAGCCATTTCCTTTATCCAGTTGTACTGTCACCTTATTATAAAATGTGAATAAATTAAAAGCCATGCTGCTTCCTATAATATTCCAATCCACCAATTCCTGAATTTTACTTTTAACCAACTTTTCCAATACTTTAACCACCACTCTAGAGATATTAATTGGTATGTAGTTTGCTACTTCTGTCTTGGAGGCATCTTCATGTAATGTAACTATTTTATCCTCTTTCAACTCACTTGGAACCTTGCCATTGCTGAGACTTAGATTAAACAACTTCTTCACTTCCAGTTCACCTGCACATTCTTGTAGTACACGAGCTAACACATGCATCCAGTCCTACTGCTGTATTCACATTGATATTTTTCAATATATTGAATGCCTCCAGTTCATCTACTTCAATGTTCACACCAGTCTCTGTCGCCCCAGTAACTGCAAAGTCGCCACCTGGATGATATATACCTTTGCAAAATGATCACTTATTGGCTGAACTATTTCTCCTGCTTCTGTCACTTTCCTCCATAATCATTCTTTCTCTTATTTGCTACGTAGTAAAAATTCTCTTCTGGATTTACTTGGTCTGCTTAGCTAATTTTCTCTCATAATCAGATGTAGCTTTCCTTACCATACTAGTCATCTTTCTTTCTTGTGCTTTATACTGCTCATGAGCATGCTGATCACTTGTTTATATTCCTACCACATGCTTCATTTTTTGCATCTCCTGCTTTATATTGCTACTCATCCACTTAATCCCTACTTGTTTTATCCTCCTGACCCTGGGTATGCACTGTGATACTGCCTTGCTTAAACAATCCTTGATCGCTTCCCATGCACTAATGGCATTCATTCCATGTAGATTCTTATGCCATGGCACTGCTCTAAGTTGCCTCCTAAGTTTACAGTTAGAAATAAACCTATCTTGACTGAAATTTCTGCATGTTGAGCAAACTCCCAGGATAAGACTGCATGGTCACCTGTTATATTTTTTATCGTCAGGTCTGTGCCATTGTTATATCTTTTATCTTTATTCCTATATCTTATTCCATGGCGATTTACTTTCTTATGTATACTTTGGATTCTATCTGCTATCTTTAACTTCATGTATCCCTAAGTCGTCTATCTTACTTGAACATGTGATCTTATCGCTTATCTAGCAAATTTCTCAATTTTGGGCCCCCCAGAAATACCTCTTCCCCTGATCACTATACGCTATCCTTATTCACTCAGGCAAATTTATTTACTGTGCCAGCCTGGCCTTAAGGGTAGAGTTAAACTCAGCCTGAGGATAGTTATAGGGTATCAGGTGCTACTGATATCATTTACTATAATTCAGAAGCCTAAGGTTTTCTAGTTTATTTGCAGTCGTGCCCCTTTTCTTTCTTAATTGGGATATCTCCGTGCACATATACGATCACAGGTTCGAAATTTTATGAAAGGTCAGTCAGCATGGTCAGAAATACAGGCATGAAAGGTATCAAACAATTTTAATGAATTCACTATCTAATATAATACAGGAACAAAACAATTTTTAATACTAAGTTAAACTCTTATTTTCCTCTCACTCTCTCATTCTTTAAATAAACATTGATTTCTAAATCTTCACAATTCAATTTTCTCAGAATCAAAAATTTGACATTTTTGTTTACAACTCATTAGGCCAGCTAGGCATTTAGCACATTAATATTTTCCCTCGAGTGGATCACGACAAAACATCTAATAAACTAATAGTTCTTAAAATCCAGTCCAAAGATATAGAGTTATTCACATAAATTTCAATTCTTCATACTTTCTTTTATCACATATTTGAAATACAGTCTTTTCCGTACTGTTAGTCAATTTCTCTAAAAGGGGCTAGAGCATATGAAAGTACTTATCTACACTGTTTCGGTTTCTCTCCATCCTTCCTTCTTTGTGAAGATTCTGGCTATCTTGATTCTACCACCACGTGGGATTCATGTGTTCTTCCTGAATCGGGCGCTGTTTCTTTGCTATGGATTTACATCAAGGCTTCTTCTCATTGACAGCCTACATTCGATCTTGCCGTGCTCTGTGGCGGTGCCATGCTGGAGCTTCTCGAAGGTCAGCTCTTAAAAAACCACGCTAACACTTGTAGCACAGGGTGAGAATACAGGAACAAACAAAACGGGGCTGTTTCTCTCCATGTTGCAGGTTTTATACGCTCCCCAAGAGCGCCACCTTTCCGAGTTTGATTTCTCCTATCGTCCTGCTGATTGGTCCTCGACTGGGTGACCTCACCGATCCTCATACAGGGCTTTCTAATTCCGGGAATGCATGCATCATGATATTTTCTCAGATGTAACACCCGTGGGCGCTTCCGCTCCTCTTGCAGCATTAGGGTGACCTTTGCCCCATCTTGCCGAATAATTTGCATTCTTTTAGGTATAGAATATCACTAATAATCTCTCTTACAATTGCCCCTTTTTGTTGACTTACAGTTACATTTGATATACAGATACATTAACTTCAATTCAAACAGTTCAAAATTTAATTTACAAGATGTTATTTCCTATAAAACATAGTCACACTGTGCTAAATGATAAGTATGCTTATTTAATTTATGTTTACTGTTAGACTCTGGAAGGGTAACCTCATTTAGAATGAGGTAGCCCATTTCAGATCTAACACACTCCAGTTGGAGGTAGAAATGCTACTGCAGTTATAAATAGATCTTCTGATGCTATTACCAGATCCAACACTCTCAAACACCTGGTCCCTTCCATCACATGCTGTTTCAGGTAATTATTCCTTAGTAACTATATAAATTCCATTTTGCCACGTGTCCTTTCCTGCCTCCAATCTCTTTCATCATAGTTGAAGTCTCCCATGATAATTGCTCAGTCTACACTCATTTTGCTAATCTGCTGTTAAATGTCACAAGATGGAATATGGTATATCACATTGATTGTAATGGTTTGCAGGAAATTGATGAGGCTAGGGACTTGGGGATAATGGTGGACAAAAAGTTAAAGTTCAAATGGCATATTGCAAAAGTTGGTAAAATAGCTCAATGAAGTACTTGGATGTTGAAGAGCACACTAACAAGTACAGATAAGGAAATTATTATCCCTCTTTATAAAGCCATATTATTATTATTACGGGCACTCCAGGGAGTCCTTAGATTCATCGAGGGAGGTCCTAAACATCATGTCCACACAACTATACGACATTCTCACAGTATCTATCATACCTTGCCTTGAACTCACTCACCATCATAGCACCCACAACAGACTCTGGCAACTTATTCCACTCATTTACCACTCTAAAAGTAAAGAACCCAGCTCTAACACCCTTGCTAACCACACTCTTGCCCAGCTTCCATAGGTTTCTCCTAGTTCTCCCACCACCAGTCCTGATCTCAAAAATATCCTCTGAATTAATCCTATAGAAACTCTCTAGCAATTTGAATGTCTCAATCATATCTCCCCTTTTCCATATATCAACCAATTTCTGCAACCCACAAATCTTCAACCTGTTCTCATAAGGTTCATTCCATAGACCTGCTATCATCTTGGTCACTCGCCTCTGGATCATCTCCACCTACTCACCATCAAGAAGTAAACCTAGGTGACCAAATCTGGGCACAGTAGTCGAGATGAGGTCTTATCAAGGCTCGGATCCTCTGAATTAATCCTATAGAAACTCTCTAGCAATTTGAATGTCTCAATCATATCTCCCCTTTTCCATATATCAACTAATTTCTGCAACCCACAAATCTTCAACCTGTTCTCATAAGGTTCATTCCATAGACCTGCTATCATCTTGGTCACTCGCCTCTGGATCATCTCCACCTACTCCCCATCAAGAAGTAAACCTAGGTGACCAAATCTGGGCACAGTAGTCGAGATGAGGTCTTATCAAGGCTCGATACAGAGGTACAATATCTTGCTTGTCTCTGTTCATCGAAGTATTGTTTAACAACCAAGTGAGTTGATGAGCTGATTTAGCCACTTTTGCAATGTGCCCCCTAAACTTCATCTCCCTATCCACCAACACTCCCAAGTCCCTGGCCTCATCAATCTCAGCGAATCCAAGCATAAGTGACCATCTGGTACAACCAAGTGGTCACTCACGCTTGGATTCACCGATAGTTCGTCGGCATGAAACTCTTAGATCGTGGTTTTCGATCTTAGAGTTTTGCATACTAGCTGTAAAATAATAATGGATTTTTATCTCCTTAATTTAATTAACTTTGCCAGAAAAAAAATAGCCATTTTGCTTTTCATCTTAGTTTAATATATTATATGTGCACACCTTTCTGGCATTCGTATAGTGAAGGTATGTAAGTTCTTTTCACTTAAACTTTGATATCATCCAGGTCTAGCCACTCACTGATGAGACCTCAAAAAAGGTTGAAACCGGTCTGGGTAGTGAGCTCTCCTAATAATGTAAAGCAATATTACATCTCCTAGGAGCTGTGTGTTTTTACATTATGAGAAAATATCAAGGATAGTGAGGGATCTTGCTCCACCTTTGCTTTAAGTTGCCTTGGTGTGGTACTAACAGGTAGTTTTCTTATAATTTATATTACATTTTAATGTGTTTACATGGTTATATAATTTACAAAGTATGTAGATTTAGATTATGCTAATTTATACTTCGTAATATTAATTAGTAATATAATTATTTTCTATGCAATAAATTAGAATTGCAAGTCATCATCATCATCATCAAATTCCTGCTATGTACCCTCAAGGGATGTACAGGATATGATAGTACTACATGAAAAATTTACATCATTACTAACTTCCTATCTACAATTTTCCTCCAAATCAGTCGGTTACCTGTGAAGACTCCAACATTATCAAATCTTATATTTCTATCTTCTAAGGCACTTTTTACCATATCAATCTACCTATATCTTGGTCTTCCTCTTGGTCTTTTTCCTGCCAACCTGGCAAAGAACACTTGTTTTGCTAATCTTTTCTCTCCCATTCTGTTTAAGTGCCCATACCACCTGAGATTAGCTGTGTTAATGCATTCCTGGATGCTGACAATGTCAAGTTCTTTCCTAATATCCTCATTTTTAATATGATATTGCCATTGATGCCCTCTGTTCATGCCCCTAATCTTTCTCATGACCTCATATTTGAAGTCTCTATTCTTTAATCAAGTGTTTTACTTCTGATGCAGCTCTCAGATCCATAATTTAAAATTGGTTTGAACACTGTCTTGTATACAGCTAATTTAGTGTTTTGACTAATTTCTCTCTTATTCCATATAAATTTATTCAATTGACTTCCTACCATACCAGCTTTGTTGATTCTGTTGTCTATTTTTTGTTTGTCTATTTGTTGTCTAATTGCACATCATTCAACATTTTCTTTGATTATTCTAATTTTTTATATTATTATAAAAATTATTATATCGGAGATGTAATAATAATAATAACAACAACTTCACACACCAGCAGTTAAAAACCCATAACACATCAGGACTGTGTGGAGACAAGTAATTAAGGAGAAATCTGAAACATGTTAATATCTTTCCTAAACTGGAGGTTAAGAGTCCTCAATAAAAACAGTGTAAGGAAAACTTTTTAGAGAACAGATTTTCTTTGATAATTCTAATTTTTTGATTCGGAGGTACAATATGAATTTTTCTTGTCATCCATATTTCACCTTATAGAAAGCAGCAAAAGGCTTGTATGTGAAGTATATTTACAATTATGCTAACTGTATAAAGATCAGATGACTTTGTACAAAGTTACTATTGGTAGCCCATAATTCACAGCATACTCCCTTAACTAATAATGTACATTATGGTGAAAGTCACTACCCAGATTTCTACATTTACTGAGGAAAAATTTATTCGGTATCCAAAAACTATTATAGTACATTGCTAGTGTTTTAAGAACCTTGTGAGTGATCAAAAAAGATATTTCAGTGCTCTATCTTCATTTATCCAGGATACTGAGTATAGTTCTACTGCCAGACAACATTATTTCAAACCTTAGTTTTCCTCAGCGACTGGTAGGCAAAACCTGCTTGCCTCAACAGTAAGCACCTTCTGGATAACCTTCATTAAGTTTTTTCATGAGAAGCAACACATGGAGACACTGAGAACTGAATGACTGCAGAAGTCTCTTATTTCTCATTACAAGTAGTAAAAAGGTGTATCATCATTATTACTGGAGAGAGTTGTAGCAAGCTTTTTCTGGATTTAACATATATTATACTTAACAAGAAATTACTTTTCTTTTCACTTATATTTTACCCAACTGTGAACACCAAACACTTAGACAAGTATATCTTCTGCTATTGAAAAAAGCTCTCAATTCTGCTCTACCAATAAAACTTCAATGAAATTGAAAACTGATCTAGGAAGTGTTTATCACCATAATGTATGGCATTATAAATGTCTTGTTCAAGGAGTGTTATGAATTATGAGATACAAAGAGTAATTTGATGTGAAGTCAACTTCTTTTTCTCTATGTGTGTGTGTGTGTGTGTGTGTGTGTGTGTGTGTGTGTGTGTGTGTGTGTGTGTATAAATACACACACACACACACACGCACATTTTTATGTGATGTATGGCAAGGAGATATAGCCTTTGGGGTCGTCCTGTATTTCTACATTGTTTTGTTGATGGTGGTATAGTTGTTTATTGATATTTTTTGAAGAGTAGCCATTGTTATTGAAGGTCCTTTTAAGATGTTGTAGCTCATTTTTTAGTTCCTCTTCATCTAACAGTACAGATCTAGCATAATGCACTAGAGTTGAGATGATGCTCATCTTCTGTGCAGGATAGTGATGTGAGGACGCATGGAGGTATCTGTCTGTGTGTGTATGTTTTCTAAAGATGGAGATTTTTATGGACTCAGGAGTTTTAGTAAGTTTAACGTCCAGGAAACATAGAGATCCATTTACTTCCATCTCCATGGTTAATTTGATGTCTTGATGGAAGTTGTTTAAGTGATTGAGAAAAGTGCGAAGATTCTCAATACCGTGTTCCCAGATGAGGAAAATGTCATCCACATATCTAAGCCAAATTTTTGGCTTAAAAGTAGAAGAGGAGATTGCCTTTTGTTCAAAGTCTTCAAAAAAGATATTCACTAGTATTGGAGAGAGAGGGGGCTGCCCATTGCTAATCCTTTATCCTGTTTGTCAAGTTTACCTTCAAATTCGAAATAGCCAGAGTTAACACAATGAGATAGCAGAGAAAACATCTTCTTTGAAATCTTGTTACTTAAAATATGGAGAACTTCTTGCGTTGGAATGTTTGTAAAGAGGGCTACTACGTCAAAGCTGACAAGGGGAATGCAACTGTAGTTCTAAATAAAACAGACCACCAGGAAAAAATCTTAACATTGTTAGAGTCGGATACTTATTCGGAAATTGATAGAGACCCAACAAGAGAAATACACAACAAAACTAATAACCTTCTACAAAAAGCTGCAGAACTTCCAAGAAACATATGCCTTTCTATTTGTTCATTACATCCACTCATTCCTAGGTTATATGGCTCCCAAAGGTACACAAAGAAAACTACCCACTGAGACCTATAGCAGATAGCATTGACTCACCCACCTATAGGTCATGAAAATATCTTGCATCATCCTTAAAAGCTTTTGCAGGAAATCTTCTCATAAAAAACTCAACAGACTTTGTCTCTAAAATTAAGAATATAGAACTCAAGTCTTCTGACATCATGGTGAGCTTTGACGTAGTAGCCCTCTTTACAAACATTCCGACGCAAGAAGTTCTCCATATTTTAAGTAACAAGATTTCAAAGAAGATGTTTTCTCTGCTATCTCATTGTGTTAACTATGGCTACTTTGAATTTGAAGGTAAACTTTACAAAGAGGATAAAGGATTAGCAATGGGCAGCCCTCTCTCTCCAGTACTAGCGAATATCTTTTTTGAAGACTTTGAACAAAAGGCAATCTCCTCTTCTACTTTTAAGCCAAAAATTTGGCTTAGATATGTGGATGACATTTTCCTCATCTGGGAACACGGTATTGAGAATCTTCACACTTTTCTCAATCACTTAAACAAACGGTATTGAGAATCTTCACACTTTTCTCAATCACTCAATCTTATCTCAATCACTTAAACAAACGGTATTGAGAATCTTCACACTTTTCTCAATCACTTAAACAAACTCCATCAAGACATCAAATTAACCATGGAAATGGAAGACAATGGATCTCTATGTTTCCTGGACGTTAAACTTACTAAAACACCTACGTCCATAAAAATTTCCATCTTTAGAAAACATACACACACAGACAGATATCTGTATGCGTTCTCACATCACTATCTGGCACAGAAGATAGGTATCATCTCAATTCTAGCACATCATGCTAGATCTGTACTGTCAGATGAAGAGGAACTAAAAAATGAGCTACAACATCTTAAAAGGACCTTCAAAAACAATGGCTACTCTTCAAAAAGTATCAATAAACAATTATACCACCATCAACAAAACAACATAGTAACACAGGATGACTGTCAACAAAACAACGTAGAAATACAGGACGACCCCAAAGGCTATATCTCTTTGCCATACATCAGCACGCTCTCCAAGAAACTGAGTAGAATTTGAAGAAAGTTTAACATAAAAATGTGCTTCTCTATTCTTCCCAAACTAAGATCAAGTTTAAGCAATCACAACCATCTACAATTCCCAGGTGTGTACAAAATCGTATGTGACTGCAGGAAACCATACTATGGCCAAACGGAAAAGTCCATCCTCCTAAGTCTCGAGGAACACCAAAGAGACATCGCTTACAAAAGAACTAGAGCTAGTGCCCTCTCATGCCTTGTCCTGTTTTCAGTAAACACAAATAATGAAGGCCGCCAACATGAGATAAACTAGACAACAACTTCAAACCTGCACATATGCCACGACGAGGTAGAATGCCACATAATCGAGTCTAAAGAGATTGTCATGGACCCTCTTCATTTAAACAGTAACCTCAGCTCTAATTTGCCTGACTCTTTTAGCTCTGCTGTCAGATATTGGCCCACTCGTGAAATCACACACGCACAGGTTTCTAGCAACAGAACTTTAACACGGACTGTAACTCCAGTTCAAAATAACTGTAGTTTATAGTCGATTTTATAGTTTATGGTTTTATAGTGACTCAATGTTTCTTTACAGTGTTTTTTATTGGCTCTGTATGTTCTATCACGCCTGAAAAAGTCGGCCACCCCGATTGAAACATGTTGCATATTTTAATAAATTTCATTACTTATTCTAATTTTCAGATCTAAGTCAGTATATAAAAAGCTTAAAGATCTCCCAATTCCATAAGTCATATATATATATATATATATATATATATATAAGAAACATGGCTCTGAATATATTTCGTGTACAAACTTTTGCTTGCTTATGCTAGCCATGGATAAAAACAAGACAACCCTTTCAGAGGACTTGCTACAACTATCTTAAATCCAGAGTAAAGTAATAATATAGTCATACACTATTCTGCTACTTATATATTGAGCAATATGACTTCTGCCATCCTGATAGCTCTCAAGCTAACTTCCATGTCTAGTTCTCACTGATGGAATTTCAATAAAGGTAAAAACCAGACCATGGTAGCAATCTGTCCAGGAGCCAAGCTCCTTATCAAAACTTGTGCAATGTGGTGCACTGTGTTAATGTAGGCTAACATTTCCCCTTACTATCATCAACCAGTCTTCTTAGGGCAAGTCAATCTTCTGCATATCACGTAAGTTCTTGGTCAACCAAGACAAGGCTGATCAGATATTATGCCACATTACGGTCATCCACGCAGGCAACTCCACACACATATATACACATGAAGTTGCCTGTAGATGTCTCAAGACAATTTTTTCTCCTTCAATAGAGCATGTTTGATTAAATGAGATGCAGCAGCCATTTTACCACAGTAAATGTTGTGAATGTCACAGCATGTAATGTGTTGAACTTGTGCTGCTACCTTCATATATTTAGTATACTATAACATTTAGCTCAATAAACATAAAAAGGCTTAGGTGGTGGCAATTATTCGTGTCACTATTTAGTGTCATAAATACAATATCACAAGAAATACAAAAGAAATAAGATTATTTATTAAATTAGCATCTTCAGCAAACAAAAAAATTGTTACAGTACACTAACAATCAAGTAGTAATGGAAGTAATTCAATTTGTGACATACACTAATCCAGTCCTATCTTGACATCCTCTAATGTTGGATCATATACAGAATTGGATAGATAAGGGCAATATTATTTATGCAGACCAGCATGGATTTGTTAAAAGGCACTTTTGTTTTATAATTTGGGTAACCTTTTATAATAGAGTAACAAAAGTAATGAATGAGGACAAGGCATACACTGTCATTTGTTTGGGTTTTTCAGAAGCATTTGAAAGGGTGCCACATGACAGGCTGATTTTTAAGTTGCAATATATGGGTATGGTTATCAGGATAGTGGATTGGTGACTGGCTCTCTGGTAGATATCAGAGAGTTGTATATGGGGGAGTAGTATCAGGAAGTAGGAAGGTTACAAGTGGAGTTCCACAGGGTTTGGTATTGAGGCCATTGCTGTTCAATCTTTATGTCAATAATATTATCACAGGACTACAGGGAGATGTTTAGTTATTTGCAGATAATGTGAAGCTTGGGAGGATTATTAGTAATAGTGCTGATGTTTTGGCTCTTTAAAAGGATTTGAACAGGCTGAAAACATGGGCAAATGAATGGAGATATCAGTTTAATGCAACAAAATGTAAGGTTTGAAATTTGGAATCCACAGATAAGATTCTTCATACTCACTTGGTGGAGTTAAAGTTGAAGAAATGGAGGAAGCAAGAGATCCTGGGGTGATTACAGACATAAATTTGATGTTTAGAGGACATATTGCAAAGACAGCTCAGAGAATTGTGGCAATACTGAGGATGACATTGACCATGAGAGATAAAAGAGTAGTGGTCTCATTGTATAAAGCTTAGGTCAGACCACATCAGGATTTCTGTACTCAAATCTGGAAACGAGGATTTGAAGGGGATGAAGTAACTTTGGAGAAGGTGCAGAGATAGATAAAAATTATATCATGACTGTACAACATTAATTATGAGCACAGAATGAGGGCACGCAGAGTTTAGTGGAGAGAAGACAAAAGTAGTGATATGATCAAGACATTTAAGCTATTGAAGGGTTATTATTGTTTTAACACTGCAGATTTTTTATATAGTAGAATGAGGGAATAAAGCCAAGACAAGGGAAGTTGGAATAGAGAGTGGCAAGTAAAAGGATAAGAAAAGTAAGTTTTTGCATGGAGATTGGTAGGAGCATGGAATGCACTGCCTGAGAGGATGGTAAACGTGTAGACAATGGATGAGTTTAAGGAGAATATGATGGACTATGTGTTGACCTCCCGCAATGAGTCTTGCAACTCCATGAAGGTCAGGAAATAATAATAATAAAAAATGGCTCATGACTCACTACCGTCTGCCTCCCAGATTTTTGGTAACTTAATGGAACCATACTTATGAAGTTTAGAGAGGTGCTCATTGCTATTGGTGACTACAAAAATGGCCACCTAGCATATCTGCTCCCCAGCCAAAAGGCTGCGGGTTCAAATCCCACCATGGGCATGGATGTTTCTGATTGTCTGTGGAAATGCTAGTGGTGGTGGGCGGTAGATGCCGTTGGTGGAGACAGAGAGCTGTGGAGCAGGTGCCCTCCCTCGATGAGACTTTGGACACCCTGAAGGTATCACGTAATAATAATTATCTTTTTCAAAGTAGATGTCAATAGATCTTCCTATAAGTTCACAGCAGGTTACTTTACAGGCAGATTACTTTATATACCTGAATGGATTATCTGATCTTAGGTGAATAGATACCTATTATATATTTAGGTTTAAGTTCTAATTGAAGCTAATTTTCTGGTTTATGGAATGAAGACAGCATTATAGATGAATTAAACATTGGTTTAATGACGATACTTCATCACTGTTAGATACCTCATTTCATATACAATATGAAAATTGCAATGTGCACACAAGCAATAAGTTGAAGTGATAAAACCAAAAAGTTTAGAGTATAATCACTTTCACTTGTTTATGCATTACCTGTGGGTGCATTGCAATTCTTATACTGCATCTCAAAATATACTCTTCCTCCCCTCCCTCCCTCTCAAAAAAATAACTATTTTCATCTCTGTGGCACACATGAAATATCTCGAAATGAAATATCATGAAATATTGGTCCTGTTACATGTTCAACTTGATGGTCAAGTAATTTGGCTTCAAAGAATTCCGATCTAATGTTCTGATAGGACATTTAATAATATTTGCATAGCATGCTATTTCTATAAACTGTATTTAATCTCTGGCTAGTTTGTCTGTATATTGGGATCAAAGATCCAAATTTCTGAGAAGGAAAATCCTTACTTCTATATATCATAAACTAACTCACCTTCAGTTGAAAAGTCCTTGCAAAGGACTCATTCTCTGTATTCTAGACAGAATTTGAACACAGGTCTTTCCAATCAAAGGCCATCATCTGGACTCACTGAGTTATGGATGCAATATTGTCTGAATTTTGTGCTGTCTTTGTTCTATTAAATTATGATGTGTGTGGCTTAAAAGTGGTATGGAGATTAAGAATTTGACAACCTTTTTAGATATATGTGGAATATAGGATGATATTGGTTTTGTATTGTTGTGTGATGGGGGAGGACATGTAGTATTCCATCTCTATTTTATAAGGGTTGTAGACATTGGCTAAAACATGTGGTGAAGGCATGTATTCTGAGTCAACAGCTGTATCAATAGATAGCTATCTTGAGAATACCATATTGATGGGATGAAAATGTGTTGGATTTCTATAAATAAAAAAAAGATATAACAGGTCACTTGATTAAGTGGTACATCACCTAGGTTACATTACCCTACTTATCAGAGGTCTGAAGATAAGTGCGAAGTATATTTTAACATGCTGGTTATTTAAATACATTAAAAATAAATGTAATGTATCTGGACCATGCGAAAAATAAACATTTCATCTACTTAAAACCAGATTATGGGTTGTAGTGTGGTTGTGTTCTGTTTTCATTATCTTTTTCTATTTATAGAAAGTCAACACACACACACACACACACACACACACACACACACACACACACACACACACACACACACACACACACACACACACACACACACACAGAGGATAAGACTATAAAGATGTCCCTATAAAATATAAAAAATGTACTCCCTCCTCATCCTCCATCTCAAAAAATAACTATTTTCATCTCCTAATATTCTGGAGTACATCTTTTCAGATGTACTCCAGAATACAGAGACAGAGGAAAACAGCTTGTTATGGTGGTTCATTTGGTACAGCAAAATTTCTTTTAGCATAGCATTGTATCTATGTTGCATTCACTAGACTTTTTAGTGTTATAGTGAGAGATGAATATATACAATCCAATTCATTCATCTAAGGGAAAAAACTCAATCCTATAACACATCCAGGAATGTAAAGTGCCTTGTACTTGCAGAATACAGAGAAAGGAAGATTTATTATTATTTCAAATCAATCCTACACACAAGAAGACAAAAAATCTATAACATAATAGTGCCATGTGAGAGCAGATGATTGGGAAAAAAGAAGGAATCTGCTAATGTGTTTCTTGAAGGACTGAAGGTTGTAGTCATTGGAGTAAATGGAGGAAGGTGGTTCCAAAGAACAGAAGTAGACAGAATGAAAAGAGATGAAAAGAAGTAGGTATGATAAGTTTGGATAAGTATGATAAGAATTGTTGACCAGCTGCTGGTCAACATTCATCGTGTGATAATCCAAAGATTACAGCAGTACACAAGGTGATAAAAAATAATAATAATAACTAAAAATAAAGAGATAAATATTCAGTGAATTACATGTTATGCACAAAAATCAAATTAAAATAAATAAGTTAAACAAAGTGGTATCTACACCACATAAATAATATTTATGATCAAATGCATTTGCATAAATTAACTTTTTGTAAAAAGTTAAAATTTCATCGAGTGTCAGTCTGATAAGATCTGCCTATGTGTATATATGGCTCACACAGATGTCATTCCTTTCTCTAATGAAGTAGCACTCCACCAGAACGTGACAAATGGCAAGACGCGTGTCCATTGTTCATAAACAGGTGGGTCATCCCTCAATACAAAAGTTGACTATGATCTGCAGAACCTAGCAAGAACAACTTCCTCTGTTCTGTTTCTAAGTTGAGTTGACTGCTAATGCTTAATTTCTAACTTAATCTCATGTAATTTATTTATCGCTGCTTCCTGCCATGAACACTGCATTGTTGAATTAGCTCTGTTTTTAATGTGTCTATAGTCTGTATGGGAGACTGACAAACACTACAAAGTATGGGATGACTTAGTGGGAGCCTCTGTAGTCTTATTTCCCTTAATTCAAATGGGAATTCAGCATAATCAATCACATATCAAAAGATGAATCCTTATTTTAAACAATAGCTGTTGAATATCACAAATCGACAAATCACTGGATGTAGATCACAGACATGAGAATGAGAGGGTTACTCACCACATACTGTAGAGGTGAGTAACCCTCTACAGTATGTGGTGAGAGGGTTACTCACCACATACTGTAGAGGGCTCAGATCCTCCCCCACTTGATGGTAAAGCAGTAAAACTATTATTTCGCAGGCTGGCACTGGTGGAAATGCACAGGACCAAATCAGTTAGTAACAAATCAGGAGGAATCGCAATCATCTAGTGCCAAATTCTACCACCAATTACATTGCCAATTTGTGATTGAGACTGAGCAGCAGCTACAAGAGGAACTGTTGAGGCCATAGGTGGAAAGGAGGTTTTCACTTCTAGCTGCATGCCACCATTCCTTATTAAATAAATAAAACATTAATTCTTATCAAAAATAAAAAAATAAAAAAATTCTGTACCCACTTCTCCAGAATTTGTGGCCTAAACAGCAACACAAATAATGTTCATTACCACCTACACATCTAAATCATAATTATTATTCCTAACAGAACACTAGCTGGCAACCATGGATTACCTGAACTGCCCAAACTACAGATCATACTTCCACCACAAGGGTGGCATTTATGCATTCATCAGAACCAACATTCCATGTCAGAGGATGCAAAACCTTGGCTCCTCCCTGTCTGAATTACTCTGGCACAAAATCTTCTTACCAAACGAACCTGTCTCTTTTGTCTGCTGTCTTTATCACTCACCAAACTCTAACAACCTGCTCTGACCTCTTCAACTAGCTATTTCTAAAGCTCAATTTTTTGCAGTCAGAATACCCTAATGTTGAGGTCATCCTTCTTGGGGACTTCAATTTTTTGCAACTCAAATTAGCTTCCCTTCTTCAACTTCACCAAACAAGCAAGGAGGTTGAGGTATTTGCAATTAGCAACAACCTATCACAAATCATCACTCTCCATCACTCCTGATCTCATCTTGACAAGCTCCCCTTCAAAATAAGCTATTCTCTATCAGTTCTCTTGATAGAGAACAGCATAACTCAAATAACTCAGACCACAACTTCATAAGTTTCCTTTGCCATGGAATGACCTTCATCTGACAGGTTTCCAGTCTTGTGTCTTTTGGTGCTAAAAGGATGCCAAATAGGATGATCTCCACTGCTTCAATTCTTCTGATCTGAATATCTGCTCAGACTGAACAGAATCATCCTCACTCCTCACAGGAATGAAGACCTTCATCCCTGATTCCATCCCAAATCCCCAGCCACCATCCAAGCCTTGGTTCTCAAAAATGTATACCAATTCAGTAAAAGAAAAACATACTCATGACCAAAACTCCAGCAGTTCACTCTGCCTATATCACAGCTCACAACAGCTATAAAAGAATATTAAACAAATCCAAATCAGGTTTTGAAAGAGTCAAATGGTGCAAACTTGTCTCCAAATTGTAGATGAGCCTTCTGGACTCTTTCCAAGTCCACTGGGTGCAAATTTTAACCACAAGGTTTGTCTACTCTCGCATCCAGATGGTACCATAGCCACCTCATCTAAACACAAGGATGACTTACAGGCATCACTCTTCTCTTCCAATTCCTGCACTGATGACTAGGATAAAGTTCCTCAAACCTTACCACTCCATGTCACCCATAGTCTTCAGGCAGAAAGAAATCTAAAAGAATCCTTAATAACTTGAACACAAATAAAGCATTTTTATTTGTGTTCTTTATAGTATTTCTATTATCCATGGATTCTATCCAGTTAAGGAGCATATTTTTATTTTTGTTGTTGCTTTGTTATATATTTTATTAAACATAAGTTTAAGATTGATATATATAATAGCAGAGTCTGATGGTGCAATCTGCATCCAGTCAATTTTTCTGATTTCATCATTTATTGTATTTTTGTTTATGATGCTATTATGCTGTTTTGTAGTCTCCATGAATTTTAAGGCTTCTGGTTTAGTATGAAGCTGAAGTGACATAATGGGCTGCCAGTTTGCACATTATGATGACTGCTGTATAGCTGTTTGGAGGGGCCCATAAATTTATGTGGTCAATACATGATGAGATGATTGTTTTCAACTAACTCTTCTCTTGTATACAACTGTAGAGATGTAGAATTATGTTGCCAGGGAGTCAAGGACTCATTGAGGGAGGCCATATATCACCCAAACCAGCTATAATAACTTCCCTTAAATTCATTCACACTAGATGCACTCACTACCCCTAAATGCAAACTAATCCACTAACTCATGCTTTGTGAGAGGAAAAACCTAGCTCTTATCCCTTTCTTGACTGCAAACAAACTTAACTTCCATGGATGCCCCTGTGTTCTCTTCTCACCTTCCATATAACAAAAATTTTTATTAGACAATATCCTATAACATTCATTCAGAAGTTTATAGACCTCTATCATATCACCCCTCTTTCTCCTGTTAACCAGACTGTAATCCACATACTCTCAATCTGTCCTCATAATCTAAATTCCATAATCCTGATATAATCTTTTTAACTCTTCTTTGCACTCTTTCCATAGCTTCTTTATCCTTTCTAAATCCCAGAGACTAAATCTGCACACAATAATACAAGTGTGGTCTTATCAAGTGCTTATGAAGAGGCAAAATGACTTCCTTATCCTTACATGCCAAGGTTCGCTTCAACATCGCAATAATCCTCCGAGTTGTATTTGTAACTTTTGTTAAGTGGCCTGTGAACTTCAAATTCATATCCATTATTACACCAAGATCCCTAGTCACATCAGTTTCTTTAGCATAACCTTGCTATTATAACATGCCACTAGAAATCTCATCATGCCAAATTGCATAACTTTACACTTACTAACATTAAATTGACAGCCAGTTTCATTTGCCCAAATTTCCAGCCTGTTCAAATCATTTTGTAAGTGCTGGATATCAGTAGCAGCCCTGATTGCCCTGCCTATCTTCACATCATCAGTAAACAATTGCGCATCTCCTGTTAGATCTTTCCTAATGTCATTAATGTATAGATTGAACAACAATGGCCGAAGGACTGGCAGATTAACACCCACTGTATACCACTTCTTGATATCTTTCTGTCAACCATCCAGTCATTCACGTCTTGAGTTTATATTCCAATTCCAGTTTATAGATCAAATTTGGCTGTAACATTGTTACATTGTTAAGTGTTGGCCAGATAATGAAGAAGTTGGCTGTTAATAACTATCTTCTTTACTTTTGAGAGAAATGAAGTGAAGGAAATAGGACATTATTTTATGGCAGACTTTTTATCTCCCTTTTGTAAGCGCAGGCTGGATAAATTCTTGATTTCATGCTGTTGGATAAATGTCAGATAAGTATGTCAACTTACATAAGGTGATACAGGATGGGTGTAAATTCTGAGACACAAGTTTGCAGCACAGCTGAATGGATACCATCTGCATGAGGATTCTCGAGGATTTTTTAAATTTCTTTCTAGCAAAAGACCAAAGGAGACATACAATGAATAGTTTGTGGTAAAAGCAGAATATGATTCTTCTTGGATGTTTATACAAGAGTTGAAGAAGACTGATGTCAGCATTTAGGTCAAGGGTCTTCAACCTTTCAGATAGTGCAGGCCGCATTAAAAATTTTAATGAAGCCCGAGGGTAACTGAGCTATACTGTGGTATTTAGAATTGTACGATGCTTTCCAGATTCGCAAGGAATGCTGTGCATTTGATACTTTACATAAAATCATATAAAAATAAACAAACTCAGCTTCAAGAGCATAGGTAGGAGTCGGATTCATGATAAGTAAATACAATCAATACTTGAAAAAATATAATTTAATGAAACATTCATTTTTTACCATGTCAATAGGCAAGTTGGCATCAATGCTGGAAGTCCCTATGCACAGAGTATTCTCCAGATGTTGGTCCGTAATCTGAATTCCTGTCTTGGACTTCACGTGCTTCATTCTGGAGAAGAACTGCTCACATAAGTATGTGCTTCCTAACAAAGTGCACATCTTCAAAACATGCCGGCAAAGATTAGGGAATGCGTCTTCAGAAATGTAGTCTTTGTAAAATGTAAGCAAGGGCAGATTGAATAATTTTTCACTCAAAGAAGAGTTGTTTTGGAGTTCAAGCAGCTCCATTTGTACTGAGCTTGGCATTTTGGCAGCATTGAAAATAAATCTAAAGAAGGCTGTTGGTTACGAAAATCACTAAATCTCTCTTTGAACTCACTTCGCAATACGGCTAATTTTATAGCGAGTTCATCAAGAGATGAACAATTTAGAAACACATATTGCATTTATTGACTTTGAAAAAGCATTTGACAAAGTTAAAAGAAGCATTTTATTTATTATATTAAAAGAAAGACAAATATCAAATAATACCCTAAAGCTATCATAAGTATATATGAAAATAATCAAATACAAATAAGATTAAATCACGAGCTATCATATATGAGAGAGATAAACCAAGGGGTCCGACAGGAATGCCCCCTCTCAGCAACTCTCTTTAATATTTACCTAAATGAAATAACAATAAAATGAATAAAAATTTCCATCAAGGTATTAAGCTTTCTCCTACTGTGAACTTAAACACTCTCCTTTTTGCCGACAACCAAATAATACTTACAAATTCTAAAGATAACTCACAGAAAGCTATTTTAGATCTAAATGAGATAGCCAAAGATTATGGTATGATAACATCAACAGAAAAATCAAAAACTATGGCCTTTAAAGGACATGATCCAGTAAGAACTAAAATAGTAATAGATAACAAGATCCTAGAACAGGATGTTCTAGGATCTAGATAACAAGATCCTAGAACAGGTGAATTCATTTAACTACCTAGGATGTATGATCACATATGAAAACGAAAAAGATATAAACCTAAAAATTGCAAAATATTTAAAAATAACAGGTGTAATTAACTCTATATTTAAACCAAACCTAGTTCAAAAACAAACCAGACTAAAAGTATACAATACATTAGCCCTACCAGTCTTATTGTATGAAAGTGAAATCTGGACAATAAAACAAAAAGACAAACACAGATTAATAACAGCAGAAATGAAGTTTATGAGAAAAACCGCAAGTATACTCTAATTGATCACAAAAGAAACAAAGAAATTATGAAAGAACCAAGAATCAGTAATAGAAAAAATTAAAAAATATAAACATAAATGGATGGAACACATTCAAAGAATGAAAATAGAAAGATTACCAAAACAAGCCTTAAAGTACAAGTCATTAGGAAAAAGAAAACCAGGACATCCTCTTAAAAGATTCAATGATGACCTCTAAGGCCACGCTAGGCCTAAATCCTTGATATGCATGATGATGATGATGATGATGACGAAGAGTTGGACTCAGCGAGAAGCTGAAAATAAGTTAAGTCTTTTTTTGCGAGTTGTGCCTCCCAAAGTTTGATTTGGCCATAAAAGCTTTGATGTGATCAAGCAGAGTGTGTACCAGTTGATCTTTGCATTGTAGCTGCGCGTTTAGGTCATTCAAAGGCAAAGTCTGTCATCCACTTCGGATCGTTAAATTCCGCAATCAGATTCCCCTTGGTTTGCATGTACTGCTGTATTTCACTCCTTCCTTAAGTCAAAGACTGTTTTAAGAACCTTCCCTCTGTTCAACCAACACATCACTATAATAAACCACATCATTGTGATCTGCTTCGCACTCTTGGGTAAAAAACTCTTGGAATTGACGATGAGTCAATCCTCTTGCCCTAATAATGTTGACGACAGTCACAATAACTTTCATGACATTCTCAAATCCAATAGTTTTCGCACACAAATTCTCCTGGTGGATTAAACTGTGGCAATGGACGAAGTCTTTTCCTTCTAGTTCTTTCCATAGCAGCACAACATACCCTTCGTTCTTTCCCACCATAGCAGGGGGCACCAACAGTTACCCTACCCTCGAGGTTGGTTAAGCCTCAGGTCGAACGCTGGAGCATTTTCTTGACTGCTTCAAGAATATCAGTGCCTTTTGTCATTCCCTTCATAGGTACAAGCACTAGCAGTTCTTCTGTCACATTGAATTGTTGATCAATGCCATGGACAAAGATAGCCAGTTGTGCTGTATCCTTCACATCTGTGCTCTCATCCAAAGCAAGTGAATATGACGTAAATTCGGATGACCATTTTTTTAAAGTTCCTTCAATATCATTGGCAAGTTCTTTGACACATCGTGCTACAGTTACCCCAGACAAACTCGGTCTTTTAAACACTTCCTTATTATTTGGGCACAGAATTTCTCCAGCAGCGATGAGACACTCTTTCACAAACTCGCCATCCAAGAAGGCTTTTGATTTTTTAGAAATTTTTTCAGCTATTACATAACTTACTTTTGATGCACACTTTGGTCTCTTCCCTCTGCCTTTTAAACGTATCCTGCTGGCATTTTAAATCAATTTGGAGATGGTTCACTTTGTCCACACGAAGCTGCCCTTGAAGGTGATCGAAATTGGATGCATGCTTTGTCTCATAGTATCGATTTATATTGTATTCTTTTGATATTGACACTGACTCACGAAAAATTAAACACACTGGCTGATCATCGATCGATACAAAAAAGTACAAATTGATCCACGTTTCATTAAAATCCCAACAAGAATCACTTGATTTAGGCTTTTTACTCATAGATGGCATAGCGATGGAAGGTGAACCCAAAAAATCCAAAATGGCCATATAACGGTTATTATCCACTGAATATGTCTCACACTAATGAAAAAAGTCTGGTAATATAAAACCACAATAGGCTATGGCTACATGACGAACCTGCGTGCGCTTATACATGAATATTACACTGTTCATGACTGACTGACTATGAATGAGATCCTCTTGTATTTATATGAAAATAATGAAGTATCGAGAACCTTTGAGATGTATCTGAATGGCACTAGACAGCGTGCTCGAATGAACTACTGCTTCAGCCATCTACCTGCAACGTTAGTACTAGTACTTAAGTATCGCTTGGCGCTGGTATATGGCTGAAGAAGCATGTCTATTTAATATTTATTTTTATAGGATTTATGTAAAGTATCAAATGCACAGCATTCCTTGTGAATCTGGAAAGATCTTACAATTCTAAATACTGCAATATAGGTTAGTGGCCAGCGGTCTTCATTGAAATTATTTTTTATTTAATCAAGTTTTAATGTTAAGTAGTTATTTTTTCAAAATGGCTGGCAGGACACAGGTGGCCCGAGGGCCATGCACTGAAGACCCCCTGATTTAGGTAAATGTACTATCTGGATTGGAGCGAGAGAAATGGAAGCATGAAAGAGCAGAAGTTGCATCCAACAGCCTTAACAGGGAACCAAGACTTGGCTGCCATTCGAGCAGCAGGCAATTTGTTTTTAATGCTTACAGTGTATGCTTTTGAATATTTTATTTTATTTATTATTATCATTTCTAACAAATGGTAGATTATATCATAGACTAAGTGTGAAACTGTGGTTACTGATTTTAGCCATTTAAAGGTATGCTGAAATTTTTTTTCTTAGATTGATATGTCACACTTGGAGAACCAAGGCTTGATATTGGTCAGGAGGTTTTATGAGGAGTATTAAACGAAGGCCCTCATTCCAGCAAGGATTGAGGGCCTTCGTTCTCAATCCAACCCACTCCAATATTCAATTGGAGTGGGTTGGATTATCAGGAGAACAGAAAAGAAACAGTAATCAGACCATGAAAGATCTCAGGAATTCTAGAGGTCATTACAATTGACATAATCACTGCAATGCATAAGGCTGAGACTTTATGAGGACAAGCTAATGTGTAGAAAAGGATTATGGACAAATTTATGGTTGTAGTTGTCCAACCTCAGGAAAATGGCTAACAATTACAGTGTAAATGAAAGGGGAAATGGTTAAGGGAAGGTTCTGGGTGTTGGGCAAAATGATGAGAATTATCTGATACTGGTTTGTAGGTGAAAAATATCTGCAAGATTGTTACATTGAAGTCTCCATGGAAGCTGATCTCACTGTTGGACGCATTAGATTTCATTAAATTAATCTTCAGCAATAACTAATCAGAAGTTCAATGTAGTCCTCAGCATTAGGACAGCAATAAAGGCAGAAGCTGAAAGCAATAAAATGAGGTAGGGAAATCTTACGGCAAAGCAGGTCATATGGAAAGAATTCAATGATAAATAAAAAATTCAACAGTGTTATTTTGAACTTTCCAATGGAAAATCATTAAAAGAGGACATAAAAAAACTAGATGAAGAATGCAACATCGATTCTAAGAATATCGTCAGGTGGCATCATTTCAAGCCTATAAATAAAAGAAAGGACAGAATGAACTTTCCATGCCTCATAAAAGTGACTTGCGACACTCCGACAAGCACAGCTCAATTAATATCAGAGATCAACAACAAGTTCAAAGGCACTTGCTCCAAATTGCGCATATGTGCTCAACCAAACCAAATGTTTGCACAGATGGAACAAGATCATCAGCTTCGAAGAGAACTTAAAGAAAAACGCCAAAATGGAGACACCAGTTGGATCATCAGCTACAAGCAAGTCAAACTGGTGCAAAAATCAAGTGACTCCACTAGTAGCCACCATGGAAACCAGTATGCAGGCACTGCATAGGAAATGTGCAAGACCCTTGTGGTCAAATATATGCTTCACAGAACCTTGCATATCCACTTCACCAAAATCCGTGGCCTAAACTCCAAACTTAATAGTGTCCACTACCACCTTCAGTCTACCAAACCCCACCTCCTTTTTCTGGCAAAAACTCAAATCTCACCTCCCCCCAGCACTATTTATCTCAACCTCCAAACTACTCACTCTTTAACAACTTTCATCCCAAAGGTCTGTGCATACATCCGCTCTGACATACCTTGCCAGAAAGCACCCAACCTAGAATCACCCAACTTTGACCTTCTTTGGTTGAAAATATCCCTTCCCCTAAGTCAAATTCATTTGCTGTCTCTATTGTTCCCCCCAACACAACCAAACACTCTGAGCTCTTTAATTGCCTCTCTTTAAAAATTGATTTTCTCCAATCTAACAGCGAAATTATCCACCTAGGAGATTTTAATGTTCACAACACCAGCTGTCTTTCCTCCTCCAGTTGTACAGATCTTTCGGCAGAGATGCTGAAACATTTGCCATCACTAACGACCTTACATAACTTGTTCAGATGCCAACTAGAATAAAAGATAACTCGAACCACTACCCAAACACCCTAGATCTCTTCCTCACTAATGACTCCTTCAAATACACAGTGAAAGTAGTGAGCCCCTAGAATTCTGACCACAATCTAGTGCTCATCTCCTCTCCCATGCAACAATGCTTACACAGACACTCCCATACAAGAGTAGTTTGGCATTATAACAGTGCCAAGTGGGACAGCTTCCACAACTTCTATGCCACATTCCCATGGTTGGACTATTGCTTCTGGCCTCCCAACCTAAACACATGCACCAAACTTATTACCAAAGTAATCCTCACTAGCATGGAAACATACATTCCACACAACTCTGAACTGCTATTCCCTAACTAAATCCTGGTTCTCCAAAAGATGTGCCATGGCTGTACAGATGAAACACCAGACATACCATAACTGGCTGAAATCAAAAACCCCATCCTCCTTTAGAGATTATGCCAAAGACTGAAATAGATGCAAAAAAAACAATCAATGCTTCCAAAGCAGAGTTTGAAAGAGCAAACAGCAGGAAACTAGCAGCCTGTCCAAATGGCTGCCGAGCCTTTTGATCTCTCACCAAAGCAACTGGCCATAACTTCTGCCCAACACTATTCCCACCTTTATCTTACCCAGATGGCTCTATTGCATCATCATCACCCACAGAAAAAAAAGTCAATCTTCTGGCTTCACACTTTCGATGCATGCATAACTGATGATAGTAAATGTCCCCCAACCATTCCAGACACCCAACATACAATGCCCCCTATATCCTTTTGCTAGAAAGAGATCAGAAAATTACGTCCAAATAAGACACAGAAAGGTTTCCTGGCCCTGATGGCATTCCCCCAATTATCCTGAAAGTTTGTGCATCAGAAATGACTCCTATCCTATGTCACCTACATATACTCTCTCACTCCACTGGAATCTATCCCACAAACTGGAAATTGGCCTATATTCAACTCATTCCCAAGAAGGGTGACAAGTCACTGCCATCCAACTGCCGCCCTATCTTGCTTACCTCTGTCCTCTCTAAAGTAATGGAAAAAATCATCAATTCCCAACTCCTACACTACCTTGAAGACACCCACCTAATAAACGACTGCCAGTATGGATTCCGTCACTGCCGATCAACAGGAGATCTGCTCAGATATGTCACCCAGCTCTGGACAAATGCCATGGAGAAGTTTGGTGAATCTCAAGTAGTTGCACTTTATATCTCCAAAGCCTTTGACCAGGTCTGGCACAAAGGCTTACTAAGCAAACCGCCATCATTTGGTCTGTCCCAGGATGTCTGTACTTAGATTGACAGCTTTTTGTCTGGACACACTCTGTGTGATGGCAGATGGTTCCCTATCCTCTCACTATTCAACTAATCCTGGGGTTCAACAAGGTTCTGTCCTCTCACCAGCCCTCTTCATGCTATATTTCAGTGACCTAGTTCAGTTGACCTCCAAGCCAACCCACTACCCATACATGGCACAAATGTACTATAGGTTGATCAACCAATCCTTTGTATATGGGCACAACATAAAAAAAAAGTGCTGTTCTTCTTATGGAAGAAGTGAAGTAGAATGTGGTTTGGACAGCTGAAGAGTTATAAAAGATACCAGTTGAGGTTCAGTAAGGAAATAGAGATCAAGTTTTCATGTGTGCAAGTGGTGAAGATCTTGTACATTGGAAAGGGGATGTGAATGAACGATGGTGAGAGTGAGGTGGTGATGGATTTAACATCATATAACATGAATAGAGATGTAGTAATTCTGATAGTATTGAATGTTAGTGAATGCTGAGTAAGGATAGAAAGGGGAAGAAAGAGAGAAAAAAAAATCAGGAGACTTAAAAGGCTAAGTGATGTGAAGCAAACAATATTAGAAATGAAAGAAAATGAGAGTGGGGACAAAAAGTAAAACCAGGGAATGAGATGCAGTTAAGAGGGAGATGGAAGGAAAGTAAAGGAACAAGATAAGAGGAAGGCAGGTAAAGTCAGAGAAAAAGGAAGGAGAGTATTAAGGGGGGGGGGGAAGACGCAGGTGAGAGTGGAATGAAGAGAAATGGGAGGAGTGCTTGCCTGCAGGTGCAACAAAGAGTGTGAACTATGGAAGCGAAGTAAGGTGAAAATGTGGATGAGGTGATAGTATAATCATGTAAAGGTTTCTGTGGTTAAGAAGTTCAATCAAATCATTTCGGTTTTGTAACCACATTTTTATTAAAAAAGGACTGTTTTTTAAAACTAAACAAGTACTAAAAAACAAACCTGGCAAGTTTCGTTGGTGGTCAGACTAATATCTTCAGGGGTAAAGATAACTAACAGTTTAAAGCACAAACTATAAGAAATTATGAAAAAAAAAAGTTCATTTATTGGTATTATGAACAACAAAAAAGTTCGTTAAAAAACCGAATAACAGATCTATACAACCATTAATACGTGTTAACTGGAAACAATGCTATTTGATGTCGCATTCAGTGGTTCACTTTCACTCTATCCGAGGTCTGAAATGGGTAAATTTTTAATAAACGCTGACCAAACTTGATTTAAAATTAAGCCTTGATTTTTGTTGCATTGTGTAGGAATTTTAATCATATTTGCTACCTCTTTGAATTTTCTTGTGAAATAGTTTTTTTTATCAATGTAGGACATGTTTTTTAGTTTTAAAAACAGTCTTTTTTTTAATAAAAATGTGGTCACAAAACTGGAATGATTTGATTGAGGTAATAGTATATTTGATAAGAATGACCTGAGAGGTAACATGAATTGAGTAGCAAGTGAGATTTGAAATTAGTGTTAAGAGGAATAATTGTGTAGCAGATTTATGATTTTTTTTTTAATGGCACAAGGACAGCAAAGGTCATACTGAGCCATATCAAAGGTTATAACAGTACACAAGGTAAGACGATCACAAACATTCATGTCCACAGTGGGATTTGACCCCACAACCTGTTGTCTGGAGAGAGAGAGAGTACAGTAATCACTCAGCTAACTAGGCAGGCTGTGTCGCAGAAAAGTCTAATAGAGAAGACAACGAGCATATTGCCCAGATAAGATAATGCAGATTTGAAGAGAAGAGAAGCAATACTGAATGACATGATAACAAGAATGTTTATTTGGAGTTAGGACTGAAGCAGCAACTAAAGACTATGATGTCAGTGTGTTATACGTGTTAATTGAACATGTTCTTCTGACTGGTTCATTCTGTTTTGTGAGCTGAAAAGATAACAAGAATGTGTCAAAAGAGAAAAAATATGTGGATACTTGAAGGATATTTGATGATGGATGGAAGCTGTGTGCAAGAAATGGATTATATTTCAATATGGAAGGATGAAGGCATTTCAAGAGACTGATTCTCTGAGCAAGTGAGATTGTTAGGGTAGAGAAACTAGAGTTGGGTGGATGGTAGCAAGTGTGGTTCTTGTGTGGATAATTACTTGGGAAATAGAAACATGTCATATTATGGCAGAGATAAATGGAGTCTGGGAGGAATAATAATAGGCATAAGGATAATGATGCACTGATGTTTCTTTTTACAAATGCCAGGAGCATCAGGAATAAAGAGAATGAATTGGGGAAAGTTACAGCTTAAACCAGTCCAGATTACTGAAAGCAGTGCAAGTGCTTAGCATAAAGTGTGCCAAAAGGTATAGAAGCAGAAGAATACAGCATATTTTGGTAGGATGAGAAAAATAAATGGAGTATTGGAATGTTACTTATAAGTGAAAAGTTGTATGAGTAGAGAATGCAGAAGAAAATGGCATTGATGATGAGAGTGCATGTGCAATAGAAGCAGGCAGAGCAGGATATTTCTATAGGCCACAGAACACACAGAGAGTGATGAGAAGGAAGAGCAGGAAATATTTAGACTGATTAATTTAGGTGGATGATCATTATGGGAGTTTTTAACTATGGTAATATAAATTAGGCAGAAAAAGAAACAATACCATAACAGAAGAACTGAATTCCTTGAATTCTTGAGGGAAAAATGTCTTGGGCAATATGTGATAGAAGTAACAGGCCAATCAAGAGTATTGTATTTAGTGCCAGCATCAGAGGATCTGATTTTAATTCAGATATTATGTAAGCTCCAGATGGTGAGCGACCATGTAGTTTTGACTTGGAGGATGAAATGGCATGGAAAAGTATCAAGGAGATAGGGAGAGTTTATGTGGAATTATATGGCAAGTAATTAATATAGTCACAGAAATCAGCTTGGGGTTACATGCATAGAATTTGAAGAGAAAGACATCAGCAGATACCTTTTTCACGCAGTTTGCAATATCAAACTGCATATGTCAGGCGAAAAAGATAATACAATTTGGTGTAAAGTGGATGACCAATGAAATCAAACAGGAATTGCAGTTGAAAAAGAGATTATGGAAAAAAGTATAAGGAGAGAGAAGTGGAGAGCAATTGCATGAAGAATATAAGGCTCGAGCTAGAAAGTAAGAAAGACAAAACTGAAATAAGAGAAGGATCGCTAATGCTGTGATCCAAAGAAATCCTTTCATTATGCAGCCAGAAATGCAGTTAGAAAGAGAAATGATTCTGGATGACACTGTTAGATTGGAATGGAATGAAGTGCACAATGCAGATGATATAGTGGAATTTTGTAGAAAATCTTCAGTAATGAGACTACATGTTTTTAGATATATAATAAGTTCTTGTTTGTATGTACCATTTGTGAAGTTCTGATAGCAACTGTTATGTGTAATTAATTGTCTGGAGTTTTTTTTTTTTTTTGTGTACAACTTTTGTTAGTACCCCTGATGATGTAAATTCAATAACTTATAAAACTTGTAGGGAATATGTTGCTTATTTTATTGAACTTGTTATGTGTGTAAAAACAGGTGGTCTCAATACCAAAAATTTTCTACAGAACTGCTAAACCATAGAAACTTACATATTCATTGCTATAGTGATTTAATGATCACTTTATTGGGATATTCCATAGTGAAAAAGATTTTAATCTTAGAGAGATGGGAATGATTGAAGATTTAGAAGTGCAGAGGAGAATGTACTTTGAATGCAAATATTCTGGAAGTCAATAAAATAGCAGGAATAGATGGGATGTATTTTATGTGCCAAGAAACTGACAGCACCAACAACATGGCTGTTCGATGAGCATCTGGCCACTGGAAAAGTCTTCAAGAAGTGGAAGGTGGATAGCAAAGTGTCAATGCATCAGGGTGAGGGTAGAATGGAGACATCTCTCTATGGACCAGTTTGTATTTCTTCTCCACCTGTTAACATTAAAGTAAGAGATAATATACAAAATTGAGCAGATGAGGGAAATATTATCTATGAGGGTTAGCATGGATTTGTTAAGGGACAGGATGCTCTTGTTTAAGTGATCTGGGTTGCCTTTTATAATAACCATTTTTTTTAATTTTTATTTTGAAAAGGCATTTTACAGGGTGCTGAACGATAAGTTTCTATCTAAGTTGAAATGAATGGCTTTAGATATCAGGTTAGTGAAATGGATTGGAAATCTAAAGCCATTCTCTGTGATATTTGTCAGACAAATATCACAGAATACTGTACTGGAGAGAGCATTATGAAGGAGAATGTAGGTTCAAAGCCGAGTTCTACACGTCTCAGTACTGGGACCATTAATATTCAATGGTCAGTGGAATGTAGAGAGAGAGAGATTAGTTGTTTGCAGATGATATGAAGCGAAAGGTTATTAGTATTAAAGATGATGTTGTGGCCCATTCAGGAGGATTTGAATAAGCTGGCAAAAGTGAGCAAATGAATAAGGATTCAGTTTCATGCAAATAAATGTAAGATCTTGAAATTTGGGATATACCAATGAGAAATTGCATACTCTATTGGTGGAACTACTAGAAGAAGTGAAGGAGGAGGCAAGGGATCTTGAGATGATGGACGATATAAATTTAAGGGACATATCGCAAAAAGTGGTTAAGGCAACCCAAAGGATTGTAGAAAGTTTTTGTTCACTTGGTTATAAAGTAAATTAAACTCAGCAAGAAATTATATTCTTGTTTAATCCTTTATCTAAGTGTAAGCAAACAAAGTTTGCATGTAAAATATCGTTTGAGAGGCTACTGACTTCACATCAATTGCATCAGCATCTATCTCATTATGAAGATCATACTTCCTTTTGGATATATGTATTGATTTGAATTATAGAAAGGGTCACTAAACAGATCAACAGACCCAGTAAAATACCAAGGTTGAAAAACATGACTTCTGCATCACTTGAGATACAAAAGTAGGCAAAAGTTGTGTCACTTTAATATTAAAATACTCTAAATCAGAGAACACTGTACTGTAGGAGAAAAACTAATTGCAGTAAAATAAGCCTTTTTTTTTTTGCTACTTGTTTTTCTTTATATCTGAAAGGAAATGTGATTTGCATTATGTGATGCTAAGACAACTAATAAAAAAAACAAAATATAATTTCTGGTCAAGCATAATTTACTTATTAACCCAAAGTATTGTTGCAATTCAAGAAGGACTTTGACCAGAAAAGATAAAAGCGTGAAGGTGGTACCAATGTATAAAGCACTTGTCAGGCCACATCTGGATTAATCATTGTGATCAGATCTGGTCACTGTGATTTGAAAGGGATGAAGTAATTTTGGAGAGGGTACAGAGGCAAATAACAAACATGGTATCAGGACTGTACAATATTGTTATGAGAACAGACTGGCAAAGTGAAAACTTTGATGGATATTTTGAAGATGAAGAAGTGACAGAATTGAGACATTTAAGGATTGACATTGGAAGATTTGTTTATATGTAGACCAAGGGACCATCCTGGAATTTTCAAAAGAAGTTGTGAAATCTATAACACCACTCCCTAAACTTATTCAGACAGAGAATAATTTTAGGGAGTGGTGTTACAGATTTTGTGTTGACTAACTTCGGACATCACATCAGACCACTTCCGATGAGATGCGATTTGGTGGGAGATACTGAATATTCCCCCCCCCCCCCCAAATTTTGAATTGGATGATTTTAGACTGTGATGCTTTCCTTAATATTCTTTCAAAATTAGAAAATTACTGAGAAGGTCAAGGTTATTTTTGTGTTGTGTCAATCTGAAGTTGGCTTTCACTTGATTTTATAATTACAACCAATTAACTGTACAATTCAGTTTTAATACAGAGGGTGAGTCTAAATTATTGTCGAGGTTTCTGTGGCCTATAATTTTCAAACAAGAAAAAAAAAAAATAATAAAATTGCTTACACAATATGAAAATGTAATTCAAAAAGTTTTATTCAGCAACACTATACTCGCCACATTGATGTCTGGGACATAATATGACGTTATATTTCAAAATGGTAACTGTTCAAGAGAAAGCAATGTGCATACTTTTTAATTTTTCAAAACAAAGTCCATTATCACAACACAACATCATTACAGAACTCAGTATGGAAAACATTAACCTCCCAAAAATTATATCTGATGTTGGTTAAAGCAATTTCAAGAGACTGGTAGTATTCAGCACCAAAAAGGAGTGGTTCGCAAAATGCTTCGCAGGAAGCATTTTATGCTTCCTGCGAAGCATTTTACATAAATGATGAATGGAGGGAAACTGATTATCGCTTGGACATCTTATGTGCCACGAAAGACTTGCACGCTGAAGTTACGTAGCATTCTGCAGTATTGAGTATTAAAAATTTTTTTTTTCTGCTTACAGAATATGAAAGTTACACTTTCATATTCTGTAAGCAGTTTTATTTTGTTGTTTCTGGTTTGAAAATTATAGGCAATGGGAACAATAATTTTGAATCGCCCTGTAGTTTGAATATAGTTTTAATTAATAATTGCATAAAAACAAGTCAATTTTTTGCTTCTTGTTTTTCTTTCCATCTGAAAGGAAATGTGATTTGCATTATGTAATACTAAGGCAACTGACACCCCCCCCCCCAACCGGCCATGATGTCCATAGACATCAAGCTAAATCTGGATATGATTCTGTAACACGCGTTGAATAACATGGATAAGTGCAATTTGGTCTCACTATTTCATCTACCTCAGCCAGTAGGGAGGTTAAACAAAATATAATTTCATGTCAAGTATAATTATTGTTGTTGTTGTTGGCAGGTCTTCCATCCTCCTAAATCAAAAGACTAAGGAAAGAATAAAAAATCACTATTGATTGAATAGGATAAATAATAAACTCACGTTCATGAGAATACTTTTGAATAGATAATTCTTCTGCAACTTCAGATATTTCCTGTACTGCTGTGGATCTATCTTCATCTAAGCTGTTATGATTGTAAGTCAAATGGCCTTCCTGTATGGACACCTCATCTGGAGTAAGCGTTTTGTTTTCTTTATCATCATCAGCAACAGAAAAGAAAGTTTCTTCAGGAACACTGGTAACTCCTGATTGATTCAAGTTTTCTGGTACACTTTCGATAGTGGAGTAAGGAGCATCTTTCATTTGACCTGATGACTCAAAATCACTGCTGTAGCTATATTTCTTCTTCTGATATTCAATTTCATTTGGCTTTCTAGATTCATGGTCAACAGAGTCTGAAGTATGTTGGCTCCTGATTATCTACAACACCAAATATTAATATACATCAATAAATATTACACAATGTAATTTGGAAAGGGTTTATATTTTCAGATTTTACTAAATTTATCTACAATTACGTGCATATAGGTTAGGAATGCAATTCAACAAAAATTATTCAAAATTAATTTGATATTACTTTGTGATAGTGTTGGATGTTGAACAATGTTCATATTGAATGTTTATAATGATTAACAATACTTGCTGAGTAACAACTATTTATTAACAGCTACACACTCATTATTTAGGTATGCCACTGTACATTGCTAAGGATCCATAAATTTCTGTATCGATAGCAATGTTTTGTGGTATACCTAAACAATGAGTGTATAGCTACAAACTTCACAAATAATCTGGTTGTATATAGGCTTGCTTCCATGCTATCAGACTGAGTCAGGTAAGTACAACAAACTAATCTAAATATTGAGACATAAGTGGAAGAATTCATTATAACTAATTCACTTTATATGTTAGATAAAGAAGAATTCACTTTGTGTTAGTGTTAGTTGTTGAACAATATTCATATTGGATCTTTCTTTTAAGGTTACATGGTGATCAGCATTCATATTTCTGAATTTAGGGACTCAAAACGCATGTGTTGAAATGATTATTTTACTTATTATTAAAAAAATAACAAGTTGACGTTTTGACCCCTGTATTGAGGTCATCATCAGAAGGATACATGCGTATAGGGAACCAAGCTATATGCTCTTGCACTCTGTACTGGTAAATTAAATCTACACTGTTAATTAATCTTTTTCTTAGCCTGACCTCTATCGATAATTAAAAATAATAATAATAAAATAAAATAAAAGTTGAAAGAAAGAAAAAATAAATAAATATATAAATATAAAAAAAAATTAATAAAAATAAAAATTAAATTATAATTAATAAATAACATAAATAAAAAACTACAATAGACTCTGCTAAAGTCCTCGTGTACTAAGCTTCTTCTGGATTTGTACAGTTCAGATTGTTATACTATGATTTTCTTCAGGCCTTGTACAGTTCAAGTTGCTATGGAATGTTAAGGGGGGAAAAAAAAAAACCACTTCAAGTCTTCTTGTATTGGGATTTTTCTTTGGCTTGTTCTGGTTGCTATAAAGGTTGCAGATGGGTCCTCCACATTCTTGGAATGGTTAGGCCATCATTTTTGTTCATATTTGGGTTATGTTTGAGCATTTCACATGCTTCTTTGAATTTCCTCTCGAACCAGGTTTTGGTGCGGTGTAGGGACTTGGTATTTTTCCAATCAGTTCTGTGGTATGTTTGGAGTGTGTGGTCAGAAAGGCCGGTTTTTCCAAAATGGAGGTATTTAATGTGTCGTTTGTTTTCATCCTTCCTAATTGGGATGATTCGCCCTATTTCCCCTATGTATGGTAGGTTACATGTGCATTGTATTTTGTATACCCCTGGGTGGGCTAGGTGTGGAAGAGGATCTTTGGAAGAACTGAGTAGGTGTCTTAATTTTGTTAGGGATTTAAAGGTGGTTTTGAGGTTGTATTTGTGTAGTGTTCTGTCTATTTTTTTCAGAAATACCTCTAACATAAGGTATGGCAATAGCATTCTTGAAATCTGTTTTGTTTTTACTAGTATTTCTGTGAAGGATCTTGTGAATAGTTTTTTTACTGTATCTATTTTTTATAAATGTATGGTTGGTGATCTTGTATTCCTGGTTTAGAGCTTGTTCATTTGAACACATAGTTTGAGCTCTGTGTTTAAGGGTGCTTCTGACACCTAGTTTTTGTGCTGGGTGGTGATAAGAATTTATGTGTATGTACTGGCCTGTGTGTGTAGGTTTGCGGTAGACAGAAGGAGAGACAGCCTGAGGGAATACGTGTGACAAGTGTATCTAGGAATGGAAGAGAGTTGCTTTTTTCTATTTCAATGGTGAATTGGATACGTTTGTGTTGTTTGTTCAGGTGGCTAAGGAATGTATTTAGTGCTTCGCGGTCGTGGAGCCAAATGACGAAAATACTGTCACCATATCTGAGCCAAATTTTGGGCTTTAGGCACGCTGACTCTAGAGCTCGTTGCTCAAAGTCTTCCATATAAAAGTTAGCAATTTGGGGGGAAAGGGGTGAGCCCATGGCTGTACCTGCTTTTTGAAGGTAAAAATTGTTTTGCCACACGACATATCCGGAGCGGAGTACGTGGGCAAAGAGGGACGTGATGTCGTGTGGAAATATGTTCTGTAGGAGTAAGTGGGTGTTTTTCTGTAAATGTTTTTTTTTTCCCTTAACATTCCATAGTAATTTGAACTGTACAAGTTCTGAAGAAAATCATAGTATAACAATCTGAACTGTACAAATCCAGAAGAATCTTAGTACATGAGGACTTTAGCAGAGTTTATTGTAGTTTTTTATTTATTTTATTTATTAATTATAATTTTTTTATTAATTTTTTTTTAATATATTTAATATTTATTTATTTTTTCTTCCTCTCAACTTTTATTTTATTTTATTTTATTTTTAATTATCGATAGAGGTCAGGCTAAGAAAAAGATTAATTAACACATAGATTTAATTTACCAGTACAGAGTGCAAGAGCATGTAGCTTGGTTCCCTATACACATGTATCCTTCTGATGATGACCTCAATAAAGGAGTCGAAACGTCAAATTATTATTTTATTAATAATAAGTAAAATAATCATTTCAACACGTGTGTTTTATGTCCCTAAATTCGGAAATATGAATTCATATTGAATGTTTATGGTGATTCAAAGTATTGCAAAGACTGCATATCGTAGTGCCACTATGATAAGAAGTACTCTAACATGTAGGAATAAGGAAGTAGCTGTGCCACTGTATAAAGCACCGGCCAAACCACACCTGGATTATTTAGTCACCTGGTTTTCAGGGTGATTGGGAAACATTGGAGAGAGTCCAGAGACAAGTAACTAAGACAATATCAGGACTTTGGAATGATGGCAATGGACAGAGGTCGAAGAAATGTGAATTGAAGAGTTAATTGGATAGGAAGAAAAGTGGTGATATGACAGACACGTTTAAGTTAGTGAGAGAATTTTATCAGATTAATCTAAAGGGTATTATAGAAACAGTAGAAATCAAGAATGGAAGAACCAGTGCCAATCCTCAGACATTATGTAAGAGTGTAGTGAAGAGGGGAATGAGGAGGAGATTTTTTACATGGAGTGTTGTCAGTGAATGGAGCGCATTACCGGAATATGGTGCTAATGCAAGGAGTGTTAAGGATTTTAAAATTGATGATAAATATATTGTTAGTTGAATGAAATTCTCGCAATGAGTTTGCTGACTCCATGGAGGGTGTCATAATAATAACAATGGAAATACATGAATTCTTTTTTTTTTTTATTTGTAGAATTTTTAGCTATGTTTCATAGCCATTATCAACACAATTATAGAAAAACAATCACAAAAAAAAGTGAACAGCAATTCAATTGAAAGTGCATGATATTGTATGCACTATCAGATACAGGAGAATAGCTCCATCTGTATTAATAGATATCCAAAAATAAATTACAATAAAATAAATTAGTTAATAAAATATTTTTAAATATAAAATCGATTATTTACAATTTACGGAACACGTCAATGGTGAGTATTAGTCATTATAGCTTCCCCAAATTAAGAAAGTTTAAGGCAGTCATTTTTGTTAAGGTTTGGTTTACGAAGGTGTGCTTCACAGCTTTCCCTGTAAGATCTTTCCAAAGGAAAATAGCATTTATGTATCACTTTGGTCTCTTGTTCCAATAAATCCTGCATTTTGTAGATAATGCATGGCTTGCTGAACCAGATTTATTGGGTTCTTTAAGTGAAATATATTCTTGATGCTCTTCCAGACGAATTTATGTAAACAACCAGTCTGTCCATAATAACATGAGCCACAGGAGTAGGGATTCTGTAAACTCCAGGATAAGAAAGCAAATGATATTTGTCTTTAGTAAAGATAAGGAAGGTTTTAAATTTATGAAACGGATGTAAAGAGACTTATAAGTTAATCTGTCAAAGTAATCTTGCTATTTTTTCTGAAAGTCCTTTAACATATGGAATATAAATTCTGGTAACTTTTTCTTGCAGAAGGTTAAGATGACAACTATAATTATTGATAATTTTATCAATCAGTTTTGCATTTAAATTTTTTTTAACTATTAGAGACAATGGCAGCTCTGATAATAGATAGTTCTTTGTTTAGAAGAGAATCTGGAGAACATATTTGATGAGCTGTCTACTACAGATTTGACTACACCATTTCTGACAAATATGCTGATGTGATTTAGAATCAATGTATTAACCAGTATGAATTGGTTTTCTATGTACTGAGAACTGTATATTCCCATTTGGTTGACAGAGAATGACAATATCCAAAAAAGGAAAAGAACTGTTATCTTCTACTTCCCAGGGGAATTTAACTATTGGGGTTATTGAATTAATTTATTTTCAAGAAATTCATTATGAAGACTGTACAAGGAGTTTCCATACAGCAAAAACATCATCAACATATCTGTATCAAATCAATGATTCTGGTGGAAAACACGTCTAAAATATGTTGTTTGAAATGTTCCATAAAGTAATTAAAGTAATTTTTATGAAAGAAGCAGAGTTTCCTGTAAATGCAGAGAGAAGATGGATAGACATACAGAGAAAAAGTTATAGAAACTTGGTTTGAACACAGCCTTGTATACTGCTAATTTAGCATTTTCACTAATTTCTTTCTGATTCCATATAAATTTATTTAGCTGACTTTCTACCATACCGGCTTTAATAATTCTGTTGTCCATTTCCATACTTAATTTATCATCTTCACTAAAAATTGTGTGGGTAAATAGTAGAAATTTTCATTTATTCTTTAGATTCACCATTCAGGATGTAGCTATTGAAGAAGTTTACAGAGTACCCATCTATGTGAACCCATCTGGGCTCACATAGTACCTCTCTATAAAAAGGGATTAAACCTGAATGTCAGAATTACAAAGGAATTTCTTTACTAAGTGTTCCAGGTAAGATTTATGCGAGCATACTTGAAAAGAGGTTAAAAAAGATTGTGAAGAAGAAACTTGAAGAACAAGCTGGGTTCAGGCCAAAAAGAGTCAGATTTTCACTTTAAGACCAATACTTGAGAAACGGTGGAAATATGATAAGGATCCGTACTCAAGTTTTGCAGATCTGAAAAAGGCATATTTCAAAACATTTCAATTATATGGGGTGAATAAACCATAATACAGAGCAATACATAATCTATATTTAAGTTGTCAGTCAGCAGTTAGAATTGAAGGAAATACAGGAAGATGATTTGAAGTAAAATCAGAGATAAGACAAGGATTCACATTATCTCCATTCTTATTCATCATCTATATGGATCACATTAGGAAAGAAAGTGGCATCAGGCCTGATATTAGAATTGGAAATGTCAAACTTAGCTCTTTGCTTTATGAAGATGATGCTGCACTCCTAAACGCATCTAGTGCAAATCTCCAGGATTTTCTAACTAAAATGAATAACAGATGAAAACAAATTTCGCATGGAAATCAGCAATAAATAGAGCAGAACTATGAAAATAGGCAGGAGCATAGAAAACTTTAGCTGCATTCTGAATGGAGATTCTATAGAACAAGTAAAATATTCGAGCTATTTAGGCACAGTTTTTAGTGAAGATGGCAGGTTAAATCTGGAAATGGACAACAGAATAAGGAAAGCTGGTACAGTAGGTAGCCAGCTGAATAAATTTATATGGAATAAGAGATAAATTAGCCAAAACACAAAACTAGCAGTATACAAGACAGTGTTCAAAGCAGGTGTAAAACTCGATGTAGCTTGGAATTTTACAAGCACCTTATATCGACTTTTACAGAGGTCACGTCTAAAAATATTGTAATATAAAGATAACATTTTATAAAAAGAATACATTTTATTGTATGATAAATATAACCTGGCAAAAACAAAGTAAACAAAGAAAGGGTAAAGTTTGCAAAAAACAAAACAAAATGCTATGTCACTCCAACCTATATGTTATTGTTTAACAGAGGTTTCAAAAGCTCTGTGTATGCCCACCGTCAAGGTCACTCTGAAAAGGGACAGCAAAATTCACAAGTGGTTTCGGTGTCTGTCTGTCTAATTGGATTTGTGTAGTATACCAGGAGAAGAAAGAATGGGTCGGTCGAAACAAAAGATCAAAGAGTTTCTCCAAATTCTTCGGGGGTCTCAACCCTTTGTGCAAGGCCCCGAAGACGATGGAATAAAAGGGGATTGAAGATCGACAGAAATCATTGGCAGTTAGAGGCAGAAAGGATCCAGAGGACAGGACATTACGGCGAGCCATGCCAGAAGCCAATCGGAATGACGAAAGAATTGCCAATGTAAATACCCAAAGCCAGTGTTGGTCAGATGTTTGTTTTTTTGCTGCGGGAGGTGAACCGAAGCCAAAAGCTGCAGAGCAATCTTCAAGCACCGGAGAATTTGCCCGTATGCTGAAACCGCTTGCCTGAGCTATTCAAGTACTGAAAAACTGCAGTCCAAAGTCCACTACTATCCCGACAAAACACCCCAAAGCAAGACTCTCAAAACGGAAGCCTAAGGCCCGTGATGAAAGGAAAAGCATAGGGCCTCTGTAAGTTTGATCCATCTTTTGTTATGCATTCCTTTTTTGTAATCTAGGAGTTAAGTTATAGATGGACTGATAAGAATTAACTTAATAGATGTGTCTATAAGAGAGTCATTTGGCATGTTAGAAATTGGTATGAAATTTGTGAAATAACTTAACATAGTTAGCTAACCTCTTTGCAAGTGGATTAGAATTTTAATAAGTTGATTTTTGTAAGCAGAGAGTAAATAAGTATTTGTGCTAAAGAGTTATTTGAAGTGGAAAAGTTCTATTTTTATGCTAAAGATTTAATAGATTTTAAAGAAGAAACTTGAAGAAGATGTACTTTTCATACTAGAAATTTTCTAGTATGAAAAGTACATGAATCAACCTTCCTATCGTTTGATTCATGTACTTTTCATACTAGTGTAAAAAAATGTGTTTTGTTTATATGTCAATGGAGTGCTGCCTGATCTTTCTAATTACAATGCACTGTTCCTAAATAAATGCGAGAGCAGGAACCAAGTAAGATAGCAGAAGCGTGTAGTCCAGTGTAAATAGACCCTGACTGTTTGGTAAAACTCAGTAATACCTGACGCATTACTGAGTTTTATGCCAATTAAAAGATACTAGTGGCGCAGTCTTAACAAACAAATTTCTAGTATCCATAGGCATAAGACTCATAGTGCGAAAGGTAGATAAACCTCTTACACAATAGCGAGATAGAATAAGAAAGGAATATATATAAAAATAATAAAGGTATTACAAAGGCACAGTAACCAAGCAGGCTTATAATACAGTAATAAATAGCATCCATTTACACAGGTTTAAGTTATGCATCTGAGAGTTGGATTAGAAATAAAGCACTTGATCAAAGACCACAGATATGAGGGCTTTGGAGAAAAATTAGGATAGTGAAATGATGGCATCAATGGCAGAATCATATTAAAAATGAAGATATTAGAATGGAACTTGACATTATTAGCATTCAAGAATGTGCAAACAGAGATAATCTAAGATGGTATTTCCACTTAAATGGAATGTGTGAGGAAAGGTTAGCAAAAGAGGTGTTTGATGCCAATAAGATAGGAAAGAGATCCAGAGGAAGACCAAGGTCTTGGTGGATTGATTCAGTCAAGAAGTGCATATGAAGCACGAAATGTCAGATATGCAATACTGGCATTCTCACAAGTACTAGTTTTGGAGGAAAATTGTTGATAGGAGTTTAGTAATAATATAAACTTAAATAAGTAGGTGCTGTCACAGTAACCTAAACACCACTTGAGGATATTCAGTTACTGATGATGATTATCTTTATTGCTGATTTTCGTACCAAATTTATTAGAACAGTTATTCAATTTAGTATCTTTCAGACTTGTACTGGATTTATTCAGAAGTATAACATCATCTGCATAAAGAAAAGAGCTATGAATAACATTGCCAATTTTAATATAAGATTTAATACCACTTTCATTCATAATGTGATCCATATAGATAATGAATAACAGTGCAGATAATGTACACCTTTGTTGTGCATTATCTGCACTGAATTTATATCAACCCACCTTCCTGTACATCCTTCTGAGTTACAGCTTAAATTAGAAACTATATTTTGCTCGATATAATATCTCATTTACACCACATAACTATAGCATTTTGAAGAGATTTTCCTCTTGGCACCTTGTCATATGCTTTTTTTCAGATCAAGATTATAAATCCTTGCTATATAACCCAGATTTCTCAACTGTTTATCTTAAAGTAAAAATCTGATCCCAACGATCTGAATTTGGCCAGAATCCAGCTTGTTCTTCACCAAGCTTCCCTTTCACAATTTTTCTTAGTAGTTTCTCAAGCAAACTTGCATAAATTTTACCAGGAACACTCAATACCTCTGTAATTCTCACATTACATTTTATTTCTCATTTTAGAGATAGGTACTACGAAGACTGCTCTGCTCCAATCATCCAGAATTCGACCCTCTAACCCATAGGTTCCCAAAGTGGGCGGTACCGTCCCCCCCCAGTGGGCGCTGAAGCCTTCTGGGGGGGGGGGGGGGGCTATAGTGGGATCAGAAGCATTTGGGGGCGTGCAGGCAGTCTAAGGGTCGGTGGCTCTTTATAGAAGAAATTAATAATATATATTTAAAAATTAATTATTTTCGTGATTTTACGATTAGATAATCATTTAAAATTTAAATATTGCATTTTAATTTTATGTCCGTCTCACATGATCAATTTTTTTATATCAATTTTCTATTTCAATTATTTAATCATTTGAAAATTTACCATGTCAGAAAGAAATAGATGTAAATTTTCTATGTCAATGAGAAAATAGAGCATGTATATATGTGTGTATAATAGGGGTGCGTTACAAAATTTGTCTTGCAAAGTGGGCGGTGGCCCGAAAAAGTTTGGAAACCTATGCTCTAACCCAAGCCTTCTGAATTATGCAATGCAGTCACTGCAAAACTTTTATACCTCCATATCTGAGTATTTCTGGTGGAATTTTATCTTCTCCAGCTGCCTTTCCACATTTCAGGTTTTGATGACTTTTTCTACTTCAAATATCAATATGCATTCCTGACTGTATCCCTGTTGGGAATTTTCTACCACAGTGCTGACACCTTTGATTCCCTTTATAGTACTTTTTCTTACATTTCTAAACTTTTTTAAATAACCTCCAGAATATTTTTCACCTTCCTGATACTTATTTTCTATGTTCTTACCAAAATCCAGTCTTCCCATGCTTTTGTTTAGATACTTTTGCACAATGCTTCAATTTTTTACAATTTTCTCTGTATTTTCTAAGAGCAGAAGCTGATTTACTTGCCAGGCACTTTCAATATGCTTTTTTCTTTTCCTTGACTGTCTCTTAAACTTCATGAGTCCACCATTAAGCTAACAATATTGATTTTTCTATCCTTAAGAATCCAGTTAAGAATACAGTATGATCAGCTAAATCCCAAATTGCCAGCCAATCCTAATTTGTTCAGTATCCAGGTAGATACCTAACAGCATGTATCAAGGTGAGGAATTGACATTAATTTAGAAGCCCTGGAAACCCAGTTCTCCAGATTCCTTAAAAGGCTATGTGAGGTCTCTCTCTCTCTCCACCCAGTTATACAGCTTTGACCTTTAAGCATCCCAATGCAAGTGTTTCTGTTATTAATTAGTTATAATGAATTCTTCCACTTATGTCTCAATTTTTAGATGAATTTGTTTGCTTCACGGAGAGCATATTTCCAAGTTAATATCTTTGTTAGGAAAAGAAAAATACCTATTAAAGAGAAAAAAATTTATAAATGGAATAGTTTTTCCCTCCACAAGAGAGCACAGCTAATTCCAAATTACTGTAAAGTTTTCCACTCATCTTAAGCACATTGTATTTACAAGTATGCAAGTTTTTCAAAAAGAAATCTTTGTAATCCAAACCTTAACAAAAATGACTGCCTTAAATTTTTTTAATTTTGGGAAGTTACAATGACTAATACTCATCATTAATGTGTTCAGTAAAGTGCAATTAATTTTATATTTAAAAATATCTTATTAACTAATTTATTTTATTGTAATTTATTTTTGGATCTCTATTACCACAGGGGGACCCTGTAACCTCTAGAGAGTGCGTACCCTGGGTGGCAGATAGGGGAGCCCACCATGTATGTATGTGTATATATATACATCTATGTGTGTGTGTGTATATATAGGTATATATATGGTGGGGTGGTCTGAATATACTGAATAAGGACTTGTGGACTAACAGGGTCAAAAGGGGCCAATCATCTTGATCATAAGGGAAGTGGCACTCCCGTGGTCCCCCAGCTGGATCTATCCACTTCTTCTTCTACTTTGAGGAAGATCCACTCACTTTAATCTTTCCTATAAGGCCTTAGCCAACTCTTCTTAATTTATGACCCTTATGCTATTAGAGTACTCGAGGGCCATAAGGTCTTTCCATTTCTGGCCTTAGAACCATGTCCCCTCTATAAACCTTTACTATAATTCTACTCTATTCTACTATAATTTACTCTTTCCCCCCTTCAATATCCCTATTCCTCTTATGGGTTGAAATTTGGAAGAAGCCTTAAGTTAGCAGCCCTACCATTGAACTATCCATCATCAGGCTAGTCACCTGACATGGAGAACATAATTCTACTTTTAAGCTGACAGAAAAAGGTAATCAGAATGAATCTATGGAAAACGACCCTGGAAAAGGAATGGAAAAGGTAAAACAAAAATGGAAACGACAAAATATAATACATATAGCAAACTGGAATGTAAGAAGAATAGCATATAAAGAAATAGAATTAGACCAAATATTTAATGAAAGAAATCTGATAATAGCAGTAATCACTGAAACAAAAAAGAAATTAAAAGGAACCATGAGAACCGAAAATTTTAATGTGATATACAGTGGAGTTGACAGAGACCAAAGAGCACAAGCAGGAGTCATGATTTGGATTCATAACTCCCTTTCAAAACAGTTAAAACATTATAAATTATGGAATGAAAGAATAATAGAAGCTAGAATAAAAACAGATAGAGGTTATTTAACAATACTTGGTTTATATGCTCCAGAAGAAGGAAGAAAACAGGATAATATTGATTTTTATAATCAGCTACAAAACATATATAATAAAATAAATAAAAATATTTATGTAATTTTAACAGGAGACTTAAATGCAAGAATTGGAAGCACGAAAATTAATCATAATATAGGAATACATGGAGAATATACTCTAAACAGGAATGGTAAAAAATTGATTGACTTTGTAGCTTATAATAACCTAAAAATTATGAATTCTTTCTATAAACATAAAGACATACATAAATATACTTGGGAAGCAAAAGGATGGAAATCAATATTAGATTATTTTATCTTAAATGAAAAGACATCAAAGTTTTCATTAGATGTTAGAGTTTGCAGAGGATATGAAATAAGTAGTGACCACTTCCTCATTAAAATAAAATTAAGATTACCACCTAAATGGCTACAAGTAACAAGGACAGAATGAAAATTTAAAACGTTTGTTTATAAAACTAGATTATTAAATGACACAAATATACAATGGCTATATGAACAAAGAATTAACCAGTATCTGGATAAAATAAAACAAAATGAAGAAATGGAAATAGAATGGCTTAATATAAAAATGATACTAAATGGAGCAGCACATGAAAGCTTAGGAAAGACCAAAATATTCAATAAAAGGAAAAAAACTGAAGATATGGGATGATACAACCAAAGAAATAATCGAAATGAAAAAGCCTATCATAAATAGTTAACCAGTAAAAGATTAGAAGATGAAATAGAATATAAAACAATAAGCACCATAGCTAAAGGAGAAGTCAGAAAAAGACAGAAAATCATGGAACAAATTCGTTTCTAATTTAGAACATGATTTATATAAAATAAGACCCAATGTATATAAGATTTTGAAACACCTATATGCAGATACTAAAGAAAACATAAAATTAAACACTGAATTGAAATTAGAAGAATTTCTAAATTTCTGCAGAATTGTGGACAGATAAATATTTTAAAAAAGACAACTGGCAAAAACATTTAATGAAAATGAAATAACTAAAGAAGAATTAGAAATCAGCCTGAAAGAAACAAGAAACGGAAAATCACCTGGAGAAGATAAGCTAGGTATAGAACTATATAAATATGCAGGAACAGAGTCAAAGAAAGACTCCTATTATTTTTAAATAAAATTTATACAACTGGTAATCCCCAATAGAAAAGGAAAATGCAATTGTGATTCTTATGTTTAAAAAAGGTAATAGTGATGACTCTAAAAACTATAGAGGCATAAGTATACCAAATTCCTGTTACAAAATATATAGCAGAATATTAAATATCAAACTAATGAAATATTCTGAAAACTTTATTTTAGAAGTACAGAATGGATTTAGAAAAGGACGACATTGTATAGACCCAGCCTTTTGCCTAAAATTAATAATAGAGAAAAGAAGAGAATACAATTTCGAAACACATATTGCATTTATTGACTTTGAAAAAGCATTTGACAAAGTTAAAAGAAGCATTTTATTTAACATATTAAAAGAAAGACAAATACCAAATAATATCCTGAAAGCTATCATAAGTATATATGAAAATAATCAAATACTATGCATTAAAGGAAGGGTCTGGATAAAGGATTAAACCAAATATATAATTGGTAACATAGCCAAAGAATGTGAACACAAGTGAAATACAAGTGAAAAAACGTCCATCAACTATCTCTAATCCAGAGAATTTTAATAATAAGGTGTGACACCTTTTGACAACTCATACATGGAAATGACTTCTCCATTACTTCCACCTTAGTATCACCACCTCTGGGTCTGGCTCCCACTGATGAGACCTCAATAAAGGTCGAAATCAGTCTGGGTAGTAACCCTTCCCTTAATGCATAGCATTATATATGTCCACAAGGAGATGTGATTTGCATTATGCAATACTAAAGCAAATGATGAGAAGTTATACCACCTTTGCAATGAGTTGCCCCAGTCCTGAAAATACTTCAGGCACAAACTTTGTTTATTTACACTTGGATAAAGGATTAAACCAAATATATAACTGGTAAGCTGCAAGTTGTTGAATTGTTGAAATCTTCTTGATAACAGCAAGTGATCTGCAGCAGCTGTCTATACAAGAAGATTGATGCCAGGAGTTTAGTCTTATCTACAGTAGTGATGCTACAACAGACCATATCTGGATGTGACCAGGGTAGAATGGAAGAAATTGCCTTAACCCGGCGTCAGTAAGGTTGGGTGTCACAGATCCCAAAGATTTAAAATTGACTATAACTTTTTACCAACGTGTGGCAGTGAGTAATGCCTCAGTATAACTTCCCCTTCCATAACCCGCTACTCGACGCCATAGATGACAAGATGTTGCACGCAAGCAAAGCAAGTTTAGTGTGCAGAGGTGTAAAGTGTACTGGCATCCACCAGACCCCACCTTACCAAAAGTGTGACTATATTTACTTCCGAAATGCAAGTTGTTTTCATTTATATTCTACTAAAATATTATCGTTACTACTGTGTCTTCTATATTTTTACATACCAACTATAAGCAAATACATTTTCGTAAATATTTAGAGGGTATTTTGAGAATAATATCTTTTTTTTTTTTTTTTACCAGATGAGTTATGAGCAGTAAGAACAGAGGTTACATCAACTTATAGAAGACGCTAAAAGTAAAAATAAAGATGTTTAATTAGTTAAGTATCTTTGGGTAATAAAAATTTAATTTTGTGGATCTGTGTTTTTATTCTTTAAAATTACAGGACACTTTACCAATATGTAATCTAACATTGATTAAAAAGATATGGATTTCTATAATACACTACATTATTTGGGTGGGTCTGTGGGACCCCACCTTACCATTTTTGTTGCATTTTCCCACCTCACCAGCACCGGGTTAACAACAGACCAGAAGATTTAACAGCTACTTAGGCAGCAGGCATGTTTTCTGCATTTGGCCCTTTCAAAGTTGAATTTGTTGATTTTTTATTTCTTTATTATTATTTTTAAGATATATTTTTGATATGAAAGCTGCCATTACATTTTGCCAGTGATGGAAAGGAAGTAATCTTTTAAAAATATTTTACCATAGGGTTTCATAAGATTAACTCTTCATTTTTATTTTATATTCACGTGTAATTACAAACTTTTTTTTTTAATTACATAATGTTAATGGCTAAAGTATGTTATGTTCTGATATACCAGTATGATTCCCATTCTGCCAAGTATTAGATCAGATACTTGAAAATCTGGGCACTGTATGTTAGGCATATTCCTCATTTTGATTTCAATGATATGCATAATCTTTTACTTTACAAATAATATAATCATGACACTTCTGTTTTCTAAATGGCAAATATCAACTAACTAAAACATCTGCTATATAAATTAGGAAAAACAAAAACACTCAGCCTTCCCTCTAGCAAACTCATAAGATATTGGTTGTAATTATGACTAGAGAGAGAGAGAGACTAAGGCTATGATGCTAACATGTTATTCTGTTAATTGCCCATATTCTCTAGATGGTTTGCATGCATGTGATGAACAACTCAGAAATTCTCCCAAAAACTCAAGACTGAAAAAATTTCCATATAAAAGGAGCTCTTAGGATGGATTTGTAAAGGGTAGGTCCTGTTTTAGTAATTTACTTGCATTTTATGGTAAGGTGACGAGTGTGTTAGATAAGGGAGAATCATATACAGTGATATTCTTAGACTTTGCAAAAGCATTTGATAAATTACCACATGATAAATTGGTGTACAAGCTGCAGAAGATGGGAATAAACAATATATTGTTATATAGATCATTGGCTCTCTGAATGATACCATAAGGTTGTGTATGACGGAGCAGTGTCTCAAAAAAAAAAAAAGAAAAAAAAAGTAACCAGTGGCATGCTCCAGGGTTCTGTTCTTGGGCCCTGCTGTTTAACTTATCATGTGGACTGACTGGGAATCTTTAGTTATTTGCTGATGATGCAAAGTTGGGAAGAATTATAAGTAGCACTACTGATGCTGAATCTCTTCAGGAAGATTTGAATAGACTTTTTATTTGGACAAAAGAGTGGGGTTGTAGTTTTAATATCAATAAGTGCAAGGTGTTGCATTTTAGAGTGCAGAAATATAAGGCTGTGTACTATATCGATGGTGCCTTACTGCAGAAAGTGGATGAGATTAGAGATTCGGAAGTAATGGTTGACAGTAGACTGAAGTTTAGAGAGCATATTGCTAGAGTTGCACATCATAGTGCTGCTATGATAAAAAAGTACTCTAACATTCAAGGATAAGGAAGTAGTTGTACCACTGTATAAGGCATTGGTCAGACCACACCTGGACTACTGTGCTCAGATCTGGTCACCTGGTTTAAATTTGATGTGGAGACATTGGAGAGGGTCCAGAGATGACTGACTAAGACAATATCAGGAGTTTAGAATGTTGACTACAAAAAGAGGCTGAAGAAATGCAGATTGCAGAGTTTGGTGGATAGGAGGAAGAGGGGTGATATGATAGAGACGTTTAAGTTAGTGAGAGGATTTTATCAGATTAATCCAGAGAGGATTATAAAAAGAATAGAAGGTGAGAGGGGAAAAACCAGAGGTCATTCCTGGAAGTTATGTAACAGTGTGGTGAAGAAGGGTTTAAGCAGTAGATTTTTTTACATGGAGAATTATCAGTGAATGGAATGCATTACCAGAATGTGTTGTTAATGCAAGTAGTGTTAAGGACTTTAAAATTCTATATGATAAATATGTTGCGAGTTGAATGAACCTCCCACGATGAGTCTGTCGACTCCATCGAGGGTGAAATAATAATAAATTAGATGTTGGCAATTTTCTCATATGATGTCTTCTGTTTCACATTCAGAATACTAGACAAAAGAATACTCTTTTTTACTTTGGAAGGGGCATATTAATCTATATTAATCTCCATCAACAGTCAGGACACATTTACATATGCAGAAGACAGACAAATAAAAATAGGTACATACTATATTCCACTATTATCCAACTGAGAAATACAGCATCATCAGCACCCTGAGGGACAGAATATAAGTTATACTGAGTGACAATGAGAAGAAAAACAGGAGCTTAAATAATGTAACTAAAAATGATTACAATACAAGACAGTTATGATGGTTTTTGGTGTTATATTTTCATGAAAGAGAGATGCATAAAGTCCAACACCTGAACTGGTTTACATGATTATAATATAAAAATTATAATCAAGTCTTACAAGAAGCACCCAGAGAGGCATGCATTCAAAAGTCAGGAATTTTATGGATTTCATTAATAACTAATTATTGAATCAAATATATTTGGAAACTTATGTTTCATAAATCATTATTATTATAAAATATTCACTTTTATTTATTTATTTTTACCTCATTTCCACTTGAAATGACTATTTCTCCAGTACTTATGTCTACGTTATCTGTAGCTAAAATTGTCTTTTCTATTATTTTATCATTTGAACTTCCTTGCAACACTGGGTTTTCAATTTTGTTAACTGGCTGACGACTTGAAACAAGGGTTCCTTCTTGCTGTAATTTCTGATGTCCTTCCTGATTCTAAAGGTGAGGAAGAGCAATGATTAATATTTATTGTATATATTTATGTATGTATAATGCATATATGTATTTTATGTAATTTATATGTATAATATTTATAGCATTAATTGTAAAATTAGTTTAATTGCTGATTGTAAGATTAGTGCTATAAAGTATTATTGCTTCAAGAACAAAATCATCACTAATTTTTAACAGATTTTCCAAGGGTAACTGATAAATTAATTTACAGCAAGACAATTTAAATTATACGTACTTTTGGTCATAAAATGTTAAAAAATATAAGACTTATTGATAAACTGACCATAGATATTTAATTCGTACGTATGTTCATACAATATTGCCTACTGGTTTTGCTAGTAACTGACTAGCTTTCTCAAGACTTGCACAGTACAAAAAAATGGTAAATGCAAAAAAAGTTTTAAGAATACAAAAAATGTTAGTACCTGTTAGGTAGCTAAGGTAACACTTTCGCATGACGTCTGTATTATCTAATAAGTATCATGAACATGCGTTACATGCAAACGCGCAATATGATTATTTGCGTACTGTAGTTCTGTTGGACTGAGAGAATTAATTAGATTTTTCCAAATATCTTTCAGTATGGCCCCTTGATTTCTGCTTAGGTTGCTGCTTGTACGTAGCACTACTGCTGCCTCTTTGAATAATCGATGTCTGTAATCATTATCTACGTAGGGCATAGAGCTGTTATCCCAGTCTATAGTGTGGTTCAAAGTTGAAAAGCGATGTGCTAATCCAGAGGTGATTGTTCTGTTGTGATTTACATCACCAACATGTTCTTTCTGTCTTATTTCAAGGCTTCTCGAAGTTTGTCCAATGTAGGAAAGACCGCACATGCATGGAATATTATACACACCTGGATATTTATAAAATGAACACTGTCCTTAGGAGATCTTAGAACCTGTCTGATGCTAGTAGTTGGTTTAAATACAACCCTGATGTTATGGGCTTTTAACAATCTCACAATCTTGGTGGAAATGAACCCATAAAGGGGACGACTGCTGCTGAAATTTGCTGGGAGACTGTTCTTTCTTGCTGGTTATCTTTGTATAGAAATTTGTTGATGATGTTTCGATGATAACCATTTTGCGATAGTGTTATAGTGATTTGCGACAGTTCTGTCTGAACTTCTTCATCGTCGGAGATAAAATTTCTGACTCAAACTGTTGCAAATTGCTATAACACTATCACAAAATGGTTATCCTCGAAACATCATCAACGAATTTCTATACAAAGATAACCAGCACGAAAGAACAGTCTAACAGCAAATTTCAAGCAGTCATCCCCTTTATGGGTTCAATTTCCACCAAAATTGCGAGATTGTTAAAAGCCCATAACATCAGGGTTGTATTTAAACCAACTACTAGCATCAGACAGGTTCTAAGATCTCCTAAGGACAGTGTTCCATTTTATAAATATCCAGGTGTATATAATATTCCATGCACGTGTGGTCTTTCCTACATTGGACAAACTTCGAGAAGCCTTGAAATAAGACAGAAAAAACATGTTGGCGATAAATCACAACAGAACGATCCCCTCTGGTTTAGCACATCACTTTTCAACTTTGAACCAAATTATAGACTGGGATAACAGCTCTATGCCCTAAGTAGATAATGATTACAGACATTGATTATTCAAAGAAGCAGCAGTAGTGCTATGAACAGGCAGCAACCTAAACAGAAATCAAGGGGCCATACTGAAAGATATTTGGAAAAATCTAATTAATTCTCTCAGTCCAACAGAACTACAGTAAGTGAATAATCATATTACGTGTTTGCATGTAACGCATGTTCATGATACTTAATAGATAATACAGACATGTCACGCAAAAGTGTTACCTTAGGTACCTAAGGGGTACTAACGTTTTTTTTGTATTCTTATACCTTTTTTGCATTTACCATTTTTTTTATACTGTGCAAGCTTTGAGAAAGCTAGTCAGTTACTAGCGAAACTGTACAAACTGTAATATTGTACGAACGTACGTACGAATTAAATATCTATGGTCAGTTTATCAATAAGTCATATTTTTTACAGCAAGACAATCAGACATATTTCTGCATCTGGTGGATTGTATTTTAAGGTATACAATTTAAAAATAGAATAACAGGTAGAATAATCCATATATAAATTTGGACAGGTAGAATAATCCATACATAAATTTGGGCAGGTAGAATAATCCATATAAATATCACTAAACCATATTTTTGGTTTAGTCTTCCTTTCAAATAAAATCTTCTTTACTTCCTAAAAAACAGTCTTGCAGACCTACAATGATATCTACACAGCACAGCCGTCTTCTTCCATTTAATTCTATGTGAAGAAATGGTAAGGCGTATGGCAATTCCTGATTTGCCACACAGATGTAATTAAATGTTAAGAGATCTACCAGTCTGCCCAAAGCAGGCTAAGTTGTAGGCACAAGGAACTTTATACACTCAAGGATGTTCACGAGGATGAAGATGATCCTCAGGAAAATGGATTAAGGGTGCTAGTTGGATGTAATTTGAAAGTGGTACAGAAATTATATTTGCAGAGAACTTTTAGCTATCTTTTCTGACACACCTTGATTATAAGAGTTGTTTTACTCTGACCATGTGTGTTAGTTTCAAGAAGTGTGTATGAGATACAAAATGTTTTATAGGAGTTGTATTGCGAAGGTACATTAATTCGGTAGCAAGGGCTGTGTTAGTTTTGAAAAAATATCCCTGACTCTGTGTAATGGCAAGATTGCTTATGTAAGTACTTTCAGCACGCACGTGTATGTGTGTCATTGAAAGAGAAAGAGAGAAACAGAGTATGGGCTTCTTATAAACAGAAAAAGACAACAAACTATTTGGTTGAGTAAATAGCACATCTAGGAATGGATAGACAGTTTGTTAGTCTATTTTTGTATAGTAGTGTATTTTTGGATTATGACTGTTAAATTGTAGACACTGAATATCAACGTATTCAGTGTCTAAGCACTTAAGGCCAAATAACAAACACATCACAACATATTGGAAGTTTATTTTTCACTTGGTTAGACTATAATAAATTTAGTTTAATCTTTTATCCAAGTGTTTTATCCAAGTGTAAGCAAACAAAATTTGTGCATAAAAATATCTTCTATCGTAAGGTGGTGCAACACCAGGCAACTCGGAGCAAAGGTGGACCAATCTCTCATCACTCCTTGTCTGAGTATCTCCCATAATGCAAAGCACATCTCCTTGCAGACATGTATACTGCTAGAATGATATATTCACATAAACACAAAAAAAGATATTTATTTAACCAAATATTTCGGTCTGGAAATAGCAGACCATCTTTAGTGGTATTACAAGAACAGTTAAAAAAAATAAATAAATAAAAAAATACAAGCTAGAATACTAACAATAGATCGTTAAAAATAGAACACGCGCATGATGTTATATCACTATGTATGAAACGGAATATTTTGAAGTAGAGACATGATTGGAAAAAAAAAAAAATTAATGAGTAATCTTGATTAGACTTTCCCAGATTTTTGATATAGATATACAGTCATTACGATTCAGGTTGGGACGATGGAGCAAGGCCTCCACACTTTCCTTGAACAAACATTTGAACCTATAACAGGATCTATGTAAGAGGCGAGTCCTGGACCAAAGATGTGGTCAGTTTCAATCCCATGTTGAGCCAATCCAGACTTTTCAGGTTTGTTGTGAAGAATGGAGGATTGATGTTCTTGGATTCTTTTTTCAAGAGAACGTCCAGTCTGTCCAAAATAAGAGAGATCACAGCTGCAAGGAATTTGATAAACTCCAGGACGAGATAAAGCTGAGCGTTTGTCTTTAGGAGAAGGAAAACGAGAAGACAATTTGTTAATAGGTGAATACGTAGTTGTTAAATCATATTTCTTTAAAATTCTTGCGATAGGTTCTGAAATACCGGAGATATAAGGAATAGGCACTCGACGTATTGAAACCTTGTTGTTTTGTGGAGGATTATAAGAATTGATAAGATGTTGAGTACTTTTTTCAGAAAAGCCATTGGGTTTCATGTGGTTGGATAGTAGAAAGTTCTTTCTGTAGATAATCAAAAGTAGAACAATTAGTTTTGGCTCTTCTGATGAGGCATTTTATAATTCCTGTCTTTTGACACGGATGATGGGCTGATTCTTTAAGAATATAACGACCTGTGAAAGTTGGTTTCCTGTATACTGTAGTTGTAAGAATATTTGAAGGTGACTGGATGAGGAGACAGTCTAAAAAAGATAACTGGTTGTTTTCTTCTATTTCCATAGTAAACTTTATACGATGATGAAGGAATTAATACTGTTTAAAAAAGAAAGTAGAGTTTTTGCTGTGAGGCCAAATATATAGATGACATTAAAGATGTCATCTATATATCTTACCCAAAAAGATGGTTGAGGGAAAATAGATGAGAAGAGGACTTTTTCTAAATGTTCTAAATAAAAGTTGGCTAAAGCTGGAGAAAGAGGACTTCCCATGGCCGTTCCTTCTACTTGGCTGTAAAATTTATTTTGACATACGAAATATCCAGAGTGTATTACAAAATCAAATAGTTTTATAATGTCTAAAATTTTAAAATTACTTGCTGACATCTTTGAGGAAAGATGTCAGCAAGTAATTTTAAAGTTTCCTTTAGAGGTATATTGGTATATAAAGATTCTATATCAAAACTAACCATAAGATCTGTAGGTTGTAATGAGACATTTTTTAATTTTTCTAAGAAATCTGAGGAGTTTTTTAAAAAAGAATTAGAGTTTCCAATGTAAGATTTCAATAATTTAGCTAGATATTTGGCTATAGGGTAAGTAGGAGAATCAATACAATCTACTATTGGACAAAGAGGATAGTCAATCTTATGGATTTCTGGAAGGCGATAAAATCTAGGAGGTCTTGCAAAATGAGTTTTAAGTCTTTCAATTGTGTCTTTATCTAAACTGATGACTTCATATAAGAGAGAATTTAATTTCTTTAGTTGTCTGTTGGTTGGATTATAATCAATTTCTTGATATGTGGAGCGATCTCAAAGCAAAAGAGAAAATTTTCTTCTGTAATTTGCTGAGTCCATAACTACTGTTGCTTTTCCCTTGTCAGCTTTGGTGATAATGAGGTGATTTTTTTTTCTCAAGGACTGTAAAGATTTCATTTCAGAAGGAGATACGTTGGAAGAAGGAAGTTTGGCCTTAAGTAGAGAAGAAGCGACTTCTAGGCGAAGAGCATTAGCTTTATCACTAGTTAGATGACTGAGATTCCTTTCAATGCTAGCTAGGAAATCTAGATATGGTATCTTATTTGGAACAATAGAAAAATCATGTCCTTTTGACAGGATGAGGGTTTTGTTTTCAGTCAAAGGACGTCCGGATATATTTACAATCCAATTATCTGGAGTTATGAATGGCTTGGATGGTCTAGACGAAAGAGCTTCATATTTAAGGTTAAGATGTTGACTTAGTTTATTATAAGCATGTTGAGTAGAACATTTAGCCACATTTAGAACTGTTTGAGAAAGATGTGGATCCAAATTTGTGGAAATATAGGTACGTAGATCAGAAATGTGATGAGTGTGAATAGCAAGGTCACGTTTAGCAGCTTTAAGTTGATTACAGATTAGAGATAAACTAGTGTTCTGGTAAATATTATGAGCTCCAGGAGATTTTATTGTTTCTTTAATCTTAGCGAAATTGGGAATAATCTTGTTGTCGCAGCATTTTTTAAGAAATTGATCTTTGCTCGTAACCTACCTTGTATAACTAAAAGGTTTCCTAATTTACCGGTTATTTTGGCAGCATTTTCCCCGTGAAAGATAAGAATTTGCTGTTTTAAGGATACTTGTGACATAAGATTGAATGATACATTCATGTAAACACAAGAAAGATATTTATTTAACCAAATATTTCGGTATGGAAGTAGCAGACCATCTTCAGTGGTATTACAAGAACAGTTAAAAAAAAAAAAAAATACAAGCTAGAATACTAACAATAGATCGTTAAAAATAGACACGCCGCGTGATGTTATATCACTAAGTATGAAATGGAATATTTTGTAGTAGAGACATGATTGAAAAAAAAAAAAAAAAATTAATGAGTAATCTTGATTAGACTTTCCCAGATTTGATATAGATATACAGCCATTACGATTCAGGTTGGGACGATGGAGCAAGGCCTCCACGCTTTCCTTGAACAAATGTTCGAACCTATAACGGGATCTATGTAAGAGGCGAGTCCTGGATCAAAAGATGCTGTGGTCAGTTTCAATCCTGTGTTGAGCCAATCCAGACTTTTCAGGTTTGAAAATTAGTATTCTAACTTGTATTTTTTTTTTTTTTTAAACTGTTCTTGTAATACCACTGAAGATGGTCTGCTATTTCCAGACCAAAATATTTGGTTAAATAAATAACTTTCTTGTGTTTACGTGAATATATCATTCAATCTTATGTCACAAGTATCCTTAAAACAGCAAATGTATACTGCTATGCATTAAGGGAAGGGTCACTACCCAGATCGGTTTCAACCTTTATTGAGGTCTCGTCAGTGGGGGCAGACCTAAACATGGAGATACTAAGGCAGAAGCAATAGAAGAGGGCATATTTACTGATACAAGTTGCCAACAGGTGTACCACCTTATTATTGAATTACTCTGGATTTAGAGAAAGATGTTGGAAGTTTATTTTGCACTTGGTTAGACTATAATAAATTTAGTTTAATCCTTTATCCAAGTATAAGCAAACAAAGTTTGCACCTGAAAATATCTAGATCTGTTTCTAGATCTGTATGAACAAAAGTAATTTACAGATTTATTTGTTTAAGTTTGTGTTTTAGATTTTTCCAGATCATTCATCATCATCATCATTGACCATGGGTCCAATGCCTGTTGGTGTCTGATTGGTTTCACCATCCCTTACCATTTCCTTCTGTCAATTGCCAGGTGATTCAAATCCTGCAAACTCTTTCTGCACTACTCCTTTATATCATTTGTCCACTCTTGCCTTAGCCACCCTCTTCTGTTTATGCTATTCATTGTACCAAGCATCAAGGTTTGATCTTTCTAATGTTATCCATTCTGCAGATGTGTCCAAAAAGAAAGCGTTAGTTTTTTTTTTAATTATTCTCTGCATTAGATTCTTTTGGCAGTTTACTTTGCTACACAGTTCTTCATTTGTTACTGTTTGCACCCATCAAATTTTTAGAATCATTCTATCATATGTTCTTTCGAAAGCCAATATTTGCCTCACAAATTCTTTAACCATTACCCATTTCTCGCAACCATATAGAGTGTTTGTGAATAAGCATGTTTCCAGCAGTCTCAGCTTTATGGGAAGGCACACTGATTTATTTACTTTTCTATATCTTGTCTACTGTCTGTAGGTTTACTTTCCCTTTTGTTATCTGAGATCTTATCTCTTTTTTTTTCAGTTTAAATCATGCATCATACTGCACTGTAAGTGCATGAAGTTCCCAGCTTCTTTATTTATATATATATATATATATATAAATAAATAAAGAAATAAAAATATATATCCAGTGATCTTTATTTTTATCTTGCTTTTTTCATCCACTTCTCTCTGAATATCATTGTTTTAGATTTTTCAATGATTAATATTCAAGCCATATCTCTTTCTTTCTGCATTAACTTCAGTACTGTTCTTTCTAGTTCCTCTGCAATAATGAAAATGTCATTGGCAAATTGTAAATAATTTAATTTTATTCCTTGAAATGAAATTCCACTTATATTATGCTTCATGACATCTATTGTTCTTTCCAAAAGCAAGATAAAGATGATTAGGTACATTGAATCTCCTTGTCTCGCACCTCTTGTTGTCCAAAATCATCTTCCTATTTCTCCACAATTTCTTACAGCAGCTTCTGAATTGTCATCGATGTCTGTAATAGACACATCTGTTCAATCCATAAGATTTGAGTACAGCCCATGCCATTTTCTGATCTATACTGTCAATGCTTTCTGAAAGTCAACAAAGCATGCATAAACATTTTCATTTTTATGCAGAGCTTTCTCCACAATTATTCCTAACAATCTCTATCTCTTTTAAATCCTGCTTGCTCATCTTCTAGATTTTCTTCTATTAGTTTACTTATTCTTATGGTTAACATATGATCATAAGTACTTTTCCCACATGACTCATTATTACAGCAATCGTGGTTTTGAAGTCCAGTTTGCTTCCTTTTTTTGCGTGAATGGGTATGATCTATGCATATGATCACCTCACTACCATGTTTCAACATCCCCCAGGGATCTCATAATTTCTGGGGCTTTTATGGCTCAGATGTTTTACTGCCTTTAAAACAGCATATATAATTCACTCTCTCTCTCTGTGCTTGGTGCTGATATTTCCCTCAAATCATCAATGAATAACTTCTGCATCTCAGCATCTCTCTCTGTGTCTTATATAACTCTGAACAGTATTATGTCTGTCGCTCTCTCTCATACTTTTTCTGTGTTGATCAAGATTTCTCTGCTTCGGGTTCCATTTCATGCTATGTTTCTAATCATCTTATGTACTTCTCTTTTTCTACATTCACCATAGCATGTATTGATATCATTATGCCATTTCTGTAGCTATTGGGATTTGTCTCTTCTGACGTCTTCATTTTTCTCTGTCTTCTCTGGGACTGTTTGTTCTGTCTTGATTGAAGATACTACTTCATTGTTCCTGTCTTCCAGTTCCTTTTTCTAATGGATTTCAGTTCTTCCTCGAGCACCTTCATATACATTTTCCGTGATTTCTTAGTTCAGTGTCCTCATGTCTCTGTGACTATAAACCTGTGCCTTCACTTATTGCTTGAGTTTCAACTTGATATTAGCAATCACTAATATCAAGTTGATCTGATTCCATGTCTCTTCCTTAAAATGTTTGCTAATGATGAACTGACATTGTCCATCTATTGCTTATAAGTATCATGTTGTTTGTTCCTTCATCAGGTGACCACCATGTCCACTTCCTGCAGTCTTATTGATGCAATTTTGTGTTGCAAATTATGCTTCAAGGCAAACGTAGCATTCTTTCTCCTCTTTCACTGCTTTCTCCATATCCATCTTTGCCCATTATTCTTTCACATCCTTCATTGTCTTTTCCAATCTCTTGCAATTATTATTATATGTTTCTTTGGTACTGATTTCAAGATTATTTCCAAGTTGTTAGAGAATAACTCTATTTCTTCTTCAGTACTTTCTGAAATGAGTGAATGGACCCAGACCACTATGATGTTAAATGGTCTTGCTATTATTATTCTTTCATTTACTGGTTTGTATCCTAATAATGATTCTCTTCTTCTTTTACTAAGAAGAAATCCAACTCCTGCCTTATGTTTTATAATACTGTCAGACCCGACGATTCTCCCATCTGTCATCTCAACTGACTCTGTCTAGCACATCTCTGATAACCAAGGGTGTTGCATAAATACTGCTCCATCTCCTTGCAAAGCACATCTAGCTTTCCAGGAGTCCATAAAGTACAGGCATTCTATGTTCCTACTGAAAACTAGCATGTCTCTTTTGGTAGCTGACGTCGATTTAACTCTGATCACTCAGTTGGGTATATGGACCTTCTTTATCCAGGCAATGTCCAAGCCAGCATGTTGTACTTTGTATGTTGCTGAAGATTCAATTCATTTATTCTCACCACATTCTTGAAAACCTTGGTGCAATGAGTGACAAACCAGGATGAATGAATAACGTATTTACTCAAATATAACTTGTCCGCATGTATAACTCTCACCCCTGATTTTACTTTACGAAAAAATAAATTAAAAAGTTTCACATCTACCTCGCACATGAAAAAAAGTTTAAATGCTTTCACGTCGAGGCAATAATAACTCGCTCACCGTGGTAAACACGCCCTCCCCAACAGTTACTATACTGCAGACACAAGAAAAACAATTAGTTTTATTGTATCACTGAATAAGGTACAGAGACATCTGCAGTCTGTGTAATGTATTTGTCAATAGTGCAATTAGAGACAACTGAGATAAAAACAGCACTAACTAATGAATAACATGTACCCTCCCACAGAAACTATGCTGTATAGACTTAAGCAAAACTGTGTGTTGACCACCAAACACAGCATCTAACTAAAAACTATTGTCCAAACATTTGTCCAAATTTTCAATTACATGAAATAAGTGTTTGTTTGATTGCATTTGAAATTTTTAATGTCATTAAGACAGAATACAAAGGCTAAGTTCAAACTTAATAAATTCTACCACAAATTGTAACTAACATGCCGATAATGTGTGTGTGTGAGTCTGCCAGCCCAACGTAGAAGCAGCACACAAACAAGTAGCAATAAAATTCAGCCGAAGGGTTGAAACTTTGTGTCAGCTGAGCCTGCCTGTGCGATGTGGAAGTGGTACACAAACGATAACGAGAAGTCCCGTTGGAATGATAAATGGGAGAAACACTACCCCGATGTGAACGTGTAAAACTAAGAAATTCTAGTGAATGTTGTTATTCAGATATTTTCGAATTTGGTTGAAGAAAATCAGCATTTCAACTCAACAATCATTGGCTTGCCTTTATTGTTAAGTCGCACAATCTTTTGTTAATATCATACCAATGATATGCACATCTTCATAGCTACTCTTTCTCTACCACCCTACCACTGCTGTCCATTTCGAGATCTGCTTTCACTTCTCATTAGTCATTTGCGAAGGATTGTTCATTATGTATCACAAGTCTTGTAAATTACTGGTAATTTTTGCTTGAAATATGGAAAAACGTTCATGATACAGTGCTGGTTTTGAACTTAAAGTTATGATAAACTTAAAGATCTCATTATTCTGAAATGATAAAAGGACAAGCAAGAATGAAACTTTTTGTTTTAATTTAATTACAGAAGCATTGTTGCTAAAGATTCAAATAAATCATGTGATGAAAGTGAGAAGCCAATCACATAAATAACTTTGATAATTATAATTTAAATGCATTCATTTTATAAATAATGTGAGCAATTATAAATTGTAATGAATACTGAGGATTTAATTATAAATGTCAATTTAGTTTTTGCTTAAAAACTTTAGCTTCTGAAAATAGCTGCATATATCTTGTACCACAATTTTTTAACTTTAATTTTGGGGAAAAAAGTGTGAGTTAGATTTGAGTAAATATGGTAGTCCTAGCCAATCTCCTATTGAACTCATTAATCTATATTATCCAATCCCATCAGGCTTAATTTAAATTGTGGTAATTTGTCAAAGACAATTACAGATAAAATACTATAAGATAACAATAAAACTGCAGATAAAATAAGTAAATGAGATTTTAATAATATTGTATTGAATGCAATAAAAATAAAAAGAAACATTGAAATCCATTTAAAATTTAACACATAACAAAAGAATACCTGAAGTAACTGTGCAAGGGTAACATTATTCTGTTGAGCCACTGATACAGCATGAAGATGATCAACATCACTTAGCTGAAGGAGAGAATCGTGAAGACTGTCCAGATATGTTAGCTCTGTGCTTATTCTTAACCCCAAAACAGATGGTGACAAGCATTTTCCAATCTATTAAATAAAAATTTTGTAAAAAATTAAGTTATTAAATAATTTTCATTATTAAATGTTATATACCTAATCAAATCATTAAACAATTTACTAAACAACTTTGAATGATAAGACAAAAGCCACAAATCTGCATACAGAATACTTTACACCAGAGGGAGTGGCCGACAACACTCACATAACAAATCCTGATAAACTGAGAAAACAATTTTAAAATAAATAAATAAAAATTATAATTTAGCATTATTCTATTTATCCATTCATTCATCTTTCCTCTCATGTTAGGCTCAATGGCTTATTATATATCATATCATATTTCGGACTTTTCCTTTATCAAGAAAAAAACACATAGAAAGTGGACATGAAAAAGTCCAAATGGAAAAACTAGTTAAATTGACTTTATCCTCAGCAATAAGAAAAACATCTTTCAAGACTGCTCTGTTATAAACACTTTCAACATTGGAAGTGTTTATAACATTGGAAGTGACCATCGCAGGGTATGCAGAAAAATCCAAATAAACTGCCAAAAAGAAAGAAGAAAAATGTTTCTGAGATCAAAGCAAAACATAGATGTACACAAACTCAACATTAAAAGATATATTCCAACACAAACTAACCATTAGATTTAAACATCTTATTATAGATGACAATGCTGATCTATCAGAAAGTAATGACATTATTACTCAAAACCTTTTACAATGCTCACTTGAAATAGCTGGTAACACAGAACAGAAACGAAACAAAATCTCTGAAGAAACAAAACAGCTTATGAAGAAACCAAGAGAAATGAAACAATCAATTAACCTACAGAATAAAATTGAATACAATGAATTGTGCAAAACGATCAGAAAACGTAACACAGAAGAAATAAGAAAATTCAATTGTAAATTCATACAACAAACAATTGAAAACAACTGTGGTCTCAAAAAAGCCAAACAGCAATTGATGAAGAGCAACAAACAGATGGTTGCAGTCAAACTACAAGATGGGACCATCACCAGAGATAGATATGCTATAGCAAAAAGAGTTGAAGAATTCTACTCAATATTATATCAGGATGATGAATTAAATGAAGAAGAAGACAACTACGACACAGCTGAAGTACACAGATTCTACCAGAAGAAGTTATGTAAAGCATCCAAAGCTTCCAAAATGGAAAAGCTGCAGGTGAGGATGGTTATAGCTGAACTTCTAAAAACAGGTGGAGAAATAATCTACAAACTCATAGCAAAACTATTTACTTTATGCCTGAAGAAAAATTATGTACCAAAAACATGGAAGAAGGCTACCCTAATTCTGATACATAAAAAAGGTGAGATAGAAGACTTGACAAACTACCAACCTATCAGTCTACTATCAGTGGTCTACAAAGTGTTTACATAAGTCTTAGCTCATAGGCTTTGTGCAACTCTAGACCTAGCACAACCAAAAGAACAGGCAGGCTTTTGAAGGAGCTTTAGTACAATGGACCATATTACTTTATGCCTGAAGGAAAATGATGTACCAAAAACACGGAAGGCTACCCTAATTCTAATACATAAAAAAAGGTGAGATAGAAGACTTGATGAACTACCAACCTATCAGTCTATCAGTGGTCTACAAAGTGTTTACATAAGTCTTAGCTCATAGGCTTTGTGCGCTCTAGACCTAGCACAGCCAAAAGAAAACAGGCAGGCTTTTGAAGGAGCTTTAATACAATGGACCATATTCAAGTTGTACAGCAGATTATTGAGTAGTGTAATGAATATCAATTACCACTATGTCTTGGTTTTATTGACTATGAGAAAGCCTTTGATTCACTTAAAACTTGTACAATACTTGAAGCATTAAGAAACCAACAAGTGGAGGAGCCATACATCAGAACCATCAAATCAGCATACACCAATGCCACAGAAGTAATTCATTTCAATGGAAACAGCTCTACTGTGGAAATACAGAGGGGTATAAGACAGGGTAAACAATCTTCCCCAAATTATTCACAGCATGCCTAGAAGAAATATTCAAACTTCTTGATTGGGAAGGGAAAGGTCTGATGATAAATGGAAGATATTTAAGCCATTTACACTTTGCAAATGACATAGTTATCTTTACTTAAAGTGCACATGAATTACAGACTCGTATCCGTGAACTCTCAATTGCTAGCAAAACAGCTGGCCTAAAGATAAACCTTCAGAAGACTCAAGTTATGTTCAATAGCTATGTCCAACCAGAAATAATAAAAAATCAATAATGAGGAAATTAAACAAGTAGACCATTATATATACTTCGGATAACAGATATCAATGGAACAAAATATCATGGACGAAATTAAAAGATGCGATGTTTAGGTGGAAATCACTTGGAAAATGACATTCAATATTCAAAAGCCAACTACCATTATTCCCCAAGAGAAAAGTTTTTAACCAGTGTATTCTTCCTATACTGACATATGGTTGAAACATGGACACTGAATGCAAAAGAAATTAAAAATTAAGAACAACACAATTTAGTATGGAAAGATGCATGCTTGGTATCACAAGATTGGATCACAAAAGGAATACATGGATAAGAAATCAAACCAAAGTCTATGACATCATAGGAAGAGTGAAACATCTGAAGTGGCAATGGGCTGGGCATATTGCTCGAAGATAAGATCAACGATAGACAAAAGAAGTAATGGATTGGATTTCACGAGAGGAAAAACGACCACAATGGCAACCTAAATCACAATGGATTGATGATATCATCAGATTTGCAGGAGTAACATGGAAAAGGAGAGCCATGGACAAACAGTTTTGGAGTAATCTTGGAAAGGCCTTCATCCAGCAGTGGATCGACAATGGCTGATGATGATGATTTTGGACCCATCCAGTTTGTAGAAAGATTTTACAAACTGGGTGGGTGCAAAAGGTAACAAATGAAGAAATGTGTAGCAAAGTAAACTGCCGACTGAATCTACTGGCCATATAACTTGGTTTCTTAGAAACCTAATTACTACATAACAGAGCAGGTCCTATCTGCATTGTCTGCTATGTTATTGTAAATTGCACGTGTTTTTCTGATCAGTTTTTGACTGTTTTATGCGATGAAAAGAAGACTGGGTTTCTGCCAGGTAAAAACCCTACTATCTCTATATGAGACAACTAACTCATCTTCACTTGAAAAGATTGATAAAGGTTCTTCATGCCCTAGACAGGAGGCTCTTCTTTTATTATAATATAGTGCTTTATGCTGGTTTAGTCTTTTTTTAAGAGAAGCCAAAAGTAAGCTAAATTATATAATTTAGAAAAAATTATACATACTCAGCTTAAAATTCTTCAAACTAATTAAGGACTCAGCTTCCTCAAAATTTTCACTATATTCCTGTTCTGGTTTACAGCAACCACTTTTAGCTTTATGTTATGACTTATTGTTGTAAACAATGGCAATAGTATGGACACCCTCATTCACTCTTAAGCATTGCTAATAAATTGTGATTTTCATTGATTTATTCATCAATATATCATCTTTGGTAACAAACCTAGGCAAAAATGTCAAGTCAGCATAGCTAATATATAAATGACATTTTTTACTTTAGCCATTTTTTATGGTTGTATTGTACTTCAAATATTCTATCCAACCTTATCAGCAAAAGTTATGTTGAAGAGTGTGAGAACATTTAGTACCAGTTTTAATATAAAGAGGCACATACAATCAAGTTCAATTTTTTTTTTTTTTTTTTAAAATAACGAAACCTGTGGTGCGTTCATAATTAGAAGAAACACACGTATAAACCACAGTGAAAATTATTTAATTGTAAATATTTCATTCTAAGTATCTTAGGACATCATCAGTACAGTATTTAAACAAAAATGAGGAATAACATACAGTTAGGGCGCATGATTACAATAGAATCTCATGAAAACGTGCATAACGTGCTAAAGTAGTACAAAAAAAAAAAAAAAAAAAAAAAAAAAAAAAAAACGTTAATTATTTAACACAGTTTTGTATGATAATTTCCCATACTTTAGGAATAGTAAGAACGTCGTTGCGGTTTAGGTTTGGTCTGTGTAGTAAGGCTTCAGAACTTTCTTTGTATAAACGTTCATGTTTAAATAAAGATCTATGTAAAAGTTTAGCCTTTTCCCAATGGATCCTATGGTTTGGATTTTCAATTCTGTGTTGAGAGAGGCCAGATTTCTGCGGTTTAAGAAGACGAATGTGGTCTTGATGTTCATTTGTTTCTAGAACACCTTGAGGAAAAAATATTCACTTTTGAACCCAAACTAAAAATTTGGCTAAGATATGTCGATGACGTATTTGCAGTATGGAATCATCCCGAACCTGAATTACAACTGTTTCTAGATAAAATTAACCTTCTTCATCATCGCATCAACTTTACGTTAGAAAAAGAATCTCCACAGGGTATCTCTTTTTTTGATTTACACATCAAAAGAAAAGAAGACGGTTCCATCGCCACTTCCGTCTTTCGCAAGCCTACATTCTCAGGTCGCTACATTCAAAATTCTTCTGCTCATCATCCATCTCAGAAATCTGGCATTATTAAATCACTAGTTTCCAGAGCACACAAATTCTGCTCCTCTGAAGCATCTTTAAACCAGGAATTAGAAGTTATCAAAAATACAGCCATCCTAAATGGATATAATCCCAAAACAACTCAAAAAATCATCAGTCACTTCTGCATACATCAAACCAGACAGGAAGAAGTGCATAGGATTCCCATACCTTACGTTAAAGGCATCTCAGAACGTCTTTCTAAAATTATGAAGAAATACAATTTTGCCACTACTTACAAACCTATCAACCAAATTTACAACTTATTACCTTCTCCTAAGGACAAATTTTCACCCTTGATGTTACCTGGTGTTTATGAGATTCCATGCTCATGCAAATTATCTTACTTTGGACAGACAGGTAGATCTGTTCAGAAACGCATCTCGGAACATCAAGACCACATTCGTCTTCTTAAACCGCAGAAATCTGGCCTCTCTCAACACGGAATTGAAAATCCAAACCATAGGATCCATTGGGAAAAGGCTAAACTTTTACATAGATCTTTATTTAAACATGAACGTTTATACAAAGGAAGTTCTGAAGCCTTACTACACAGACCAAACCTAAACCGCAACGACGTTCTTACTATTCCTAAAGTATGGGAAATTATCATACAAAACTGTGTTAAATAATTAACGGTTTTTTTTTTTTTTTGTACTACTTTAGCACGTTATGCACGTTTTCTTGAGATTCTATTGTAATCATGCGCCCTAACTGTATGTTATTCCTCATTTTTGTTTAAATACTGTACTGATGATGTCCTAAGATACTTAGGATGAAATATTTACAATTAAATAATTTTCACTGTGGTTTATACGTGTGTTTCTTCTAATTAATCAAGTTCAAATCCAAAGAATAGATTTCAACCTTTTGTTACAACAAACTGATCTGATACCTGGACTCAGTGAAACCTATATAGCATGACAAGTGGGTATTTCCAGTGCTATAAACAACTTAGACCTATGATATAAATAGCTTTATTCTGACATGCCGCTGGACACAAAATGTGAAGTGGAAATTTAAAATTTGTACAGTTAAAAGTATTATACAGAATAAAAAAATATTTCATTAAACAGTGGAACTATATTTTGTAAAAAGAAAACAAATAAATATGTAATTACAATAAAATTTTCTTATTTTTGTCTTAGTTTTGTTATTATTTCAGTTTGTTTGAAAATTCCTTTGTATGATGCTTGCAATTTGGATTTGCTACTCTCTTTGATTCAATTATCTGTTTATTTAATGACTCTGATTCATGGTAAAATGTGCATTCACACACACACACACACACACACACACACACACACACACACACACACACACACACACACACACACACACACACACACACACACACACACACAGAGAGAGAGAGAGAGAGAGAGCAATAGTGCACACAATATAAACAGAGAACTTAAGGTTATGACATACTTCACTTTGACCTAGAATTTTGAAAACCTGTGCACTGGGGATAAAAAGCTTAGAATAAAATCTCCTGTTGTGCAATAAATGAATTAACATACATAACTGATTGAGAAAACAACTCAGTGAGTTTATCTGAAAGATGACTGTTAATGATTGAAAGGATGATGCACAAATGGAACAAAGATGATCAGTAACATGTTGGGACAAGTATTTTTAAGGACCTATCAAGAACAACTGAATTAATGGACATTCACGTAACCAGGAAAATTTCAGTCTAAAAACTGCACTGAGAAGGAATAAATGGATTAAGCCTATTCCACATAAATAAGAAAATAACAAGGCGCTTGTAAACCTGATCAGGCTAGGAAGTTGAACTGGTTGGTAAAGACAGCAATAGCGAAGTACCAGTAGAAATTGGTCAATCAAGCCAAGAAAAATCCTAGTGAGTTTTTTCAATATGTGAAAAGTAGAAGAAAGAATGACTATGAGAGGATGATGTTAGTTAATTACAATGATAGATTGATAACTGATGCAGAGGATATAGTTGAAGTATTTGATGAGCAGTTTATCAAGGTATTTCATCCTTAAGAAGGCAACATCATGAGAAGCTGAAGTGTAGAGAGTATGGTGGAGTAGGGACTGATGGTAAGTGAACAGAAGCGATATGAGGAATTAAGTAAACTCAATGTTGATAAGTCAGTAGTAGGACCTGACGATATACCACCACAGCACCCTTGACACACGTTTAACATGAATCTTGCAACAGCATGAGTCGTAGAGGAGTAGAAAGTGGGAAAAATTATTACACTTTCCGAGAGGGGGGGAGGGTGACATGACTGAGACTACAAATTAGATAGAGGACAATCTGTGTGTGTGTGTCAGGAATTGCTGTTAAGAAGTCAGCAAGGAATTAGATTGGGTTTACAATAGCAGTATTCTCTATGATGCTCAGCACAAATTTTAGGGAGGGAATATCCAGACGTTTCCTGTTATTGTCATGATCTCATCTCTCCACCTCATTCTCCGTATCTCTTGCTTGCTCTCTCTCTCTTTCTCTCTAGGCATCCAAATTATGGTAAGACCTGTTTATCTTTCATCCTGGTTACATGGACAGCCATTTTATTACTGTTTGGTTTTACTGGCTAACTTTTGGAATAATTTTTGTGACCTGCCTAAAGTCTGGATTTTTTTTTTTCAACCTTAAAATTAAAATAAAATACTTTTCTCCATTGTGTGTTGGCATATTATTATTATTACTACATAACACTTCCAAGGAGTCCAAAGACTCATTGAGGGAGGACACCTACTGTACCTCCATCTCCACCACTCAATCCACCAACTACAGCAAACTGCACCACCTACACCAGGGTTTCCCAAATTGTGTTCCACGGAAAGTAAATAAGTGTTCTTGAAAAATTATCAAAATGAATATGAGCCTGGAATGGTTTTAAATGCTGCAACAAGTTCAAACATGTTTGAAAATCAGGCGCTCCTCACAGCGATAGTGGGCGCTTAGCTTTACATTGAATACGAGACTGATGATACTTGACTCTAACCAAGGTGTTCCGTTAAAATTTCAGTGTTTCGTCGTAGGAAAAATTTGGGAAACGCTGATCTACGCCAATGCCATCTACTGCCCACCACTAGTATTTCACAGCCAATCACAAACATCCATGCCCACAGCAGGATTCGAATCTGCAGCCCTTTGGCTGGAGAGCGAATACATAAACCACTCTGCCAAAAAGGCTGACATATGCCGTTTTTTTCGGGTGATATGGTCATCTCAGATGGTATGGTCACTTAAACAGAATGAGAGAGGGTTTTTTAAAAGACCTCTGGGTCTTTTACCTGCCAACCTGGCAGGTAAAAGACCCAGAAGTCTTTTAAAAAACCCAGAGGAGACCTATATCTTGGTCTTCCTCTGGGTAAAAAGCCTTAGCAGACAGAAATATAAGATCTGATAACGTTGGTGTCTCTTGACAGGTACCAGACTGATTTGGAGGGAAATTGTAGATTGGAAGTTAGTAATGATGTAATTTTTTATGTAGTATTATCATATCCTGTACACCCCCCTTGAGGGTATACATCAGGAATTTGATGATGAAAAAATATATAAACAAATGAATGCTGAAAAACTGTAACAAGAAAAATAAATAAATTCATGCTAACAAATAAATGTGAAATCATGTAGCAGGCATTAGGTGTCTACAGTTAATGACAGAAGGTGATTGTTGGTGAAGATGAAGTCACCTGATGTTAAAAGACTTAAGCGGTTTCCATATGTCACTAAGCATTAGTCCTTAGTTTTTATTCAGTGATCAGCACGAAGGCCTCCATAGCTCAGCCAGTATAGACGAAGCCCTTTGGCTGGAAAGATCTGGGCTTGATTCCCGTCAATGATGTGAGGAACTTTTATCTGGTCTCTTTCGACGAAAGGTGAGTTAGCCGGTGTCATAAGAAGGTAGGGATTTTTTCATTTGGAAACTCAGGTTTTTTGTCCCCCAGAACAGGCAAACTGGTCCCATGAACACACGTCTACAGACACAGGACATCCCCAGGAATAAGGAGTAACCAACCTATTCTGTAGGATTTTGGTTCCAAATGCCTACATAGTAAAAAGTGTAGGTCTTCATGTGAGCGTAAATTAGAATAGAACAGAATCAGCATGAATGGATGACCACAACCAATTCTTCCAGAAGTCTGGAATAAAAATTTCCTTCTAAACAGAGCATGGTTGAAATGTTTCTATCAACTGATATCTTCAACATGTTCCTTCCTTCTCACCTCAACTCCACAGCTTGTCTATCCTATGTATGTATGTAGAGCATGAAATTCTATATATATTCCTGTGTACTTGTAGAGAGGTGGTATCTTTAGGAGACCTCAGGAGGATGAACATTTTGAATAAGTTGAAAAGTTACTCTGATGTTGTGATCTTTGAAAAAAATGCTGTTTTCATCAATAGGCTGCCAATATATGGAATTATAATTGAGTCTCTATGCTGTATATTATGGTTACTGAGAGAGGCAGGGTCATCATCATCATCATCATCATCAAATTCCTGCCATGTACCCTCAAGGGGTGTACAGGATATGACAGTACTACATGAAAAAATTACATCATTACTAACTTCCTATCTACAATTTTCCTCCAAATCAGTCTGTTACTTGTCAAGACTCCAACATTATCAGATCTTATATTTCTATCGTCTAAGGCACTTTGTACCGTATCAATCCACCTATATCTTGGTCTTCCTCTGGGTCGTTTTCCTGCCAACCTGGCAGAGAACACTTGTTTTGCTAATCTTTCCTCTCCCATTCTATTTAAGTGACCATACCATCTGAGATTAGCTCTGCTAACACATTCCTGGATGCTGACAATGTCAAGTTCTTTCCTAATATCCTCATTTTTAATATGATATTGCCATTGATGCCATCTGTTCACGCCTCTAATCTTTCTCAGGACTCTCATATCTGCGGTCTCTAGTCTTTGGTCAAGTGTTTTACTTCTGACCCAGCTCTCAGATCCATAAGTTAAAATTGGTTTGAACACAGTCTTGTATACAGCTAATTTAGTGTTCCGACTAATTTCTTTCTTATTCCATATGAATTTATTCAATTGACTTCCCACGATACCAGCTTTGCTGATTCTGTTGTCTATTTCTATATTTAGTTTACCATCTTCAGTAAAAATTGTGCCTAAGTAGCTGAAATGTTTTACTTGTTCCACAGGTTCTCCATTCACAACACAGTTGACATTTTCAATGATTCTGCCTATTTTCATTGTCTTTGTCTTTTTATTGCTGACCTTCATACCATATCTATTACAACAGCTATTCAATTTAGTCAGAGAATCTTGCAGACTTGTAGCGGATTTATTTAGAAGTATAACATCATCCGCATAAAGCAAAGAGCTGACATTAACATCTCCAATTTTGATATCAGGTTTAATACCACATTCCTTCATAATGTGATCCATATAGATAATGAATAACAGAGGGGATAATGTACATCCTTGTCTCACACCAGATTTAACATTAAACCATCTTCCTGTACTTCCTTCAATTCTAACTGCTGACTCACAACTCAAATAAAGACTAAGTATTGCTTGATATAATGCCCCATTGACACCATATAACTGCAGCGTATTGAATAGCTTCTCTCTTGGCACCTTGTCATATGCCTTTTCCAAATCGACAAAACTTAAATACAGATCTTTGTTATATTCCCATGCTTTCTAGACCATTTGTCGTAAAGTGAAGATCTGATCCTGACAGCCTCTATTTGGCCTGAATCCAGCTTGTTCTTCACCAAGCTTTTCTTCCACAATTTTTCTCAACCGTTTCTCAAGTATACTTGCATAGATCTTGCCAGGAACACTCAGTAGGGAAATACCTCTGTAATTCTCACATGCAGTTTTATTTCCCTTTTTATATATGGGTACTATGAGAGCTCTACTCCAATCATCGGGAATTCGTCCCTCTGTCCAGGCTTTCTGAACTATGCAGTGCAGCCACTGTAAGACTCTTATACCACCATACTTCAGCATTTCTGGTCGAATATCATCTACTCCTGCTGCCTTTCCACATTTCAAGCCTTTGATGGCTTTTTCTACTTCAAGTATGGATATGTATTCCTGACTGCATGCCTGGTCAGTGTTTTTTATCACTGTGCTGTCATCACTGCTTGTTTCATTTAGCAGTTTTTCAAAGTAATTACCCCATACTTCAAGGATATCTTTTTCTCCTGTTTTCATTTCACCTTTATCATCTCTAATTCCTTTTACAGCATTCTTTCCTCCATTCCTTAGCTTCTTCAACAACCTCCAGAATATTTTGCCACCTTCTTGATATTTATTTTCTATATTCTTGCCAAAGTCCTCCCATGACTTTTGTTTAGCTAGTTTTACACACTGTTTAGCTTTCTTACAATTGTCTCTGTATTCTGTAAGAGTAAAAGCTGACTTATTTGCCAGGAACTTTTGATATGCTTTCTTCTTTTCCTTCACTGCCTCTTTAACTTCCTGTGTCCACCAGGGAGTTCTGATTTTTTTATCTTTGCACACAACCTCACCACATGCCTCTCTGGCAGAATCAATCAATGTTTCCTTCAGAGTTTGCCACTGAATCTCCAAGGTTTGATTCCTGTACTCAAACTCTTTCATTTTCTTTTCAATAATATTTCTGTATTTTAGTCTACAGTTTACATCTGAGAGCTGCTCAACTTTTATTCGCTTTAAAACTTTCTTACATGTTATTCTTTTCAATATGAAATTCAATTTTATCCTGCTCAAGACTAAATAGTGATCACTTCCAATTTCAAATCCTCTGTACACTCTGGTGTCCTGCACCAGGGAGAAAACATCACTATCAACAATAACATAGTCAATGAGACTTTTCTTATTCCTAGCCTCTTCTCTCCATGTGAATTTGTGCACATTTTTATGTTGGAACATGGTGTTAGTAATAACCAGTCCATGTCCTGAGCAGAAATCCAACAGATATTTGCCATTATTATTAGCTTTGCTCTTTTCTCCAAATTTTCCCAAAATATTTTTGTATGTCTCACAATCATTTCCTACTCTACTATTTAGATCCCCAACAAGGACCAACTTTTCCTTTTTCATTGTGTCAGTTGCTTTTTCTAAAGCATCAAAAAATTCCTCCACTTCTACCTTAGTAGAACCTTCTGTGGGACCATAGGCACAAATAAGTCTCATTGTCCAGTTCCCCATTCTCATATTTGCCCACATTACTCTACTTGAGACTGACTGCCATTCAAGAAGATTAGCCTCGTATTTTGTGTTGAATACTATGGCTACTCCTTCTTTTCCTTGATTGTTATTGGCTGAATATAACATTTTGTATTTATTGCTCAGAAAGATCTCACCAGTTTTTGTCTTTTTTGTTTCAGTCATCCCTATTATGTCGATCTGGTACTTATCTAATTCCTCAGCTAGCTCCATTTCTTTGCCATTCAGGCTTCTTACGTTGATAGTACCGATCTTTAACTCTGGTGATGTTGAGTTGGGGTTTGTTTTCAGATTTGTTCCAGTAGCTGACTTTTCGCTGTTCGCCCTGGTTCCCTGGCGAAAACAACGGGGGCCTTGTTTAACCGGGCGACGCCCCAGCCGGCATGAAATTTTGTCATGTTGTACCATCATTTTTTATTTTGGTTTAACCAATAAGAATACAATTTGGTCGGCTAAATCCCAAATTGCCAGCCCATCCTCGTTCTTTCAGTATCAAAGTAGATACCCAACAGAGTGCACCACGAGAAGGTGAGGATTGGACATTAGGTCAGAAGCCCTGGTCGGTTCTCCGCATTCCTTTAAAGGCTATGTGGAGGTCTCCTCTCAGTTATACAGCTTTGACCCTTAAGCACCCCTCGAGAGGCAGGGTTTGAAAATAAAATCCTGAAAAACTTTCTTTTCTCTCTCTCTTTTTTTTTTTTTTTTGAATAGCCATTGAGAACAAAAAATTTCAACTCAATACCAAACTTGAGAGAGTCAAAGTTTGGTATTGAGTTGGTCTTCATTTTGTATAATAGAAATTGTTAAATTTTTTATGATGTGGATTATGCCTAATTTTTGAGAAGGGATGAGGAATGAAGATAATGTTCATATGTGTAGGCTAATGATACACCTCAAAGTAACACCATTGTCACATTTTAGTGATGAGAACATCATGAAAAGAGTTTTTCATCATTTTCAAGTTATAATGTAAATTTTACAGCAGTTTTGTAAGATTTAAGAGAATGAAGAAATTGTTGCAGACTTTTGGGAGGTCATATTTCCAAATAATAAAAAATATCATCCATATATCTCTGCCAAACCAATGGTTTTAGACTCATTTCTCTTAGCAAAGTCTTCTCAAAGTTCTCCATAAAAAGATCAGTTGAACGAGGGGAGGGAGAGAGAGAGAGAGAGAGAGAGGTGGGGGGGACTGCCCATCACAATTCCAAATTGTTGTTTGTAAAACAATATTCCACTGAAAAAAATCTGGGCTAGAGACAGTGGTCAAATAAGCTAGTGTTATAACGTGTGTTGTCGTAGTATAGGTAATATTTACTTAATATGGTTTAACTCCTTTACTTAACTATCTCTTGAATAATTTGTCCTATCTCAACAGCGCCTATAATATGTCTGTCTTTGTCTTACTATTATATACTTCAGCCCCTTAGATTATCACGTGTGCGAGTCAGATCTACAAAGAGATTGTCTCAAGGTTAAGCCAATTGGTAACAAAGCTTCTGAAGTTAACTTCTCCTAAAGTTCTGGGAAAATTTATTTGTTCCGCTGTGCCACCCAGAACCTTTAGATTGGAAAAACTTCTCAGTCAAGAAGTGAACCTTCAGATATGCACATGGTTAATCTAATCTATTTCTATAAGTTAACAATCACCAATACCTTCTTATAATCAACCATGTTTGCAGTCGTGGTCTTAATTAACAATTATCTCTCACTTAGATCTGAATAATTTATGAGTGGTGCATCGGATTCTTAGATACAGGCAACCAAATTAATAAGAGCAAAAGATTTATTTAATATAATGATCATCTTACAGAATAAAGAACTTTCAATTATCACTGTACTACTAGATTACAAAGTAAAATTAATCAGTATACACCACACAGTAATTAATACTACAAAAACATTATGTTCAAAGATTCAAAGCTCGCATTCTTAGATTATAAAACCAATAATGACTTTTAGGTGTTAATCAAGCTGTCTGAATTAGACATCTCAAAGCTCTTAAACATATCTAGCAATCAACACAAGTACAATTATAATACATAGTACATATTGTTCACAGACTACAATTAAAATATCACAGTTCTGTCTTAATTTTAGATAGCATCTCAAAACTTTATGAAGATTTATGATTCTTAAGTTACAATTACCTTCCTCTCACACATTACTTGATTAAAGGTTTACTATACCGAACTCGAGGATTCCTCATGCTTGTCCTTTTGATTCTTGGATTTCTTTCCTTCCGAACATTTTTTTCCCTCTATGTTAAGGCTAAAACTCCTGTCAGCTTAGGTTGTTGGACCTCATGGAGTCTGCATACTGATCATCTATGCCTAGAATATTCTTAGCGCGAGGCGATTCTGCATTCATAAGGCATGCTACCTGGCCACTATCTTTTCCGGGAGTTGCTCATTACTTCGAAAATCCACTATTTGTTCATCGTAGAGCTTGGAATCCGCGATCCCTCTAATCACGACCCGGCGCCTCCGACTTCTGCCACCAAGAGAGAACAGAGACTCCAGACAAAAGGCCTTTTTGTCTGGAGTCTCTGTTTTTTTTTGGGAGGGGGTTCCAGCCCTTTTATATCAACCCCAACTGGGACTCCTTGTAACCCTAAATTTTCACCCGACACATTATTCCTTTGCACTCATGGGTCTTGCCTTTTCATAGCGTCTTCCCCCAAAACTTGGGTCACCACGTGCTGTATGCACGCGTGACCGCTTGAGGCAACTTACTAATCTTGCCCGCGTACTTTGACCTTATAATCTCAGTTGGTTATGTGCAATTTACACAGTAATTCTTTTATATCAATTCTAACAGAAAATATGTATGTAATAAATTCATTGTCTAACATACAATTTAGTAGGTATTTTACATGGGAATATTCACAAGTTTTACACTAATTACGGTATCCAATATTTGTCAGGCTATATACAACTTATACTAAAATACAAGCATATCCTTTTCAAGGGTTTTAACTTGTCAAATTATGAATGAAACATTCCTTAGTGAATTGTATTCATTCACAATTTGACACTAGTGACATCTGGTGAGAAAAGGTCTTCAGTGAGGTTTACCATATCATCTACAGGAACATTAGTAAACAGGGATACTATGTCGAGACTAGCAAGGATGTCAGTGAATGATGCATGTAAACTTAATAGTTTACAAAATGAGAGGAATTTTTTTTTTTTTTTTAATGTAAGAGTCAGATGACTTTATGTGATATCCTAATAGAGTAGCATGATGTTAAAAAATGTTTCATTTTCTTGACCAAAAAGCTCTGGAAAGACTTTTAATGGGATTATACTGATCAAGTGCATATAATAAACAACTATGTTATACCAACTGATACTGATGTAAGTACATAACTGATGTAAGGCACTAAAAAATAAAAAACTGTTACAAACTATAATCAACCGATTCCAATTATATTAAACAAAGAACAGAGTGCGTACAATACATGCATAGAGTGTGCATGATATCACTTGTTGTTATTTAGGAACGTTCTATAGTTGGCACTATAATTCGGTTCTGGCGAGTTGAAGGATCTGATAAGGGTCTTCCAGATCACAGGCAAAATTAGTCCTTGTTCCTGTTAAGGTTTTGTATACAGCAGGGAACTGTTGTGGCCTCCTTAAAATTTCGAGAGTGGAAGTCCTCCTCCATGTAAGGAATTGTGCTTCTATCCCACTCTATGGTATGGTTTGTTCTTAAGAAATGAAAAGCTAACCCCGATTTTTCTTCTCTGTTATTATTGACGTCACCTATGTGTTCTTTGTTACTAATTTCAAGGCTCCTTGAAGTTTGGCCGATGTAATTCAAGCCGCATGAGCAGGGTATGTTATAAACTCCAGCATATTTGGAGAAAGGATGGCTATCTTTTGGAGATCTTAAGAATTGTCTAATCGTTTCTGTGGGTTTAAAGGCCACTCTTATTTTATGTGGTCTAAGGAGTCTAGCAATCTTATTGGAAACTGTCCCTAAGTATGGAATGACGATGGTAGAAACCGTGCCTCTCTCCTTACAACCGATCAACAAGACCTCCAGGAAGAACTATCCCTGATATCCACCAACCTTACCACGAATGGATTTCCTCGAAGACTCGTCCACAAGATACTTTTCTCTGAACCCCGACAAAGACAACAAGATATGTTATATTTCTAATCGTCATTCCTTACTTAGGGACAGTTTCCAATAAGATTGTTAGACTCCTTAGACCACATAAAATAAGAGTGGCCTTTAAACCCACAGAAACGATTAGACAATTCTTAAGATCTCCAAAAGAAAGCCATCCTTTCTCCAAATATGCCAGAGTTTATATCATACCCTGCTCGTGCGGCTTGAATTACATCGGCCAAACTTCAAGGAGCCTTGAAATTAGGCAAAAAGAACACATAGGTGACATCAATAATAACAGAGAAGAAAAACTGGGGTTAGCTTTTCATTTCTCAAGAAGAAACCATACCATAGAGTGGGATAGAAGCACAATTCCTTACATGGAGGAGGACTTCTGCTCCCGAAATTTTAAGGAGGCTACAACAGTTGCTCACTGTATACAAAACCTTAACAGGAACCAAGGACTAATCTTGCCCATGATCTGGAAGACCCTTATCAGATCCATCAACTCGCCAGAACCGAATTATAGTGCCAACTATAGAACGTTCCTAAATAACAACAAGTGATATCATGCAGGCTCTATGCATGTATTGTATGCACTCTGTTCTTTGTTTAATATAATTGGAATCGGTTGATTATAGTTTGTAACAGTTTTTTACTTTTTAGTGCCTTACATCAGTTATGTACCCTGAAGATGCCGACAGCCTTAGTTGGTGAAACTAGTTGGTATAACATAGTTGTTTATTATATGCACTTGATCAATATAATCCCATTAAAAGTCTTTCCAGAGTAGCATGATGTTTACATAAAGCATAAGATGGGGAACTTATACCATCTATTATCAGTTATAAAGGAATGGCAGGTTTGTGAATTTTATGAGATCTGTAAAGTCATGGAGGAATGGAATGAAGTAACTTGAACGTTCATAAACAAATCGGAGATAGCATCAGTCCCACTTATATCTTATCTAAACATCTAGGTAGTCTAATAGGGAGGTCATGAGGTCAGCTGACTCTTATGTCAAAAATTCATCCCATTTTGCAAAAATTTTATGATTAAGGATTGTTTTTTGATGTGAAACTTCTAAGTCTATCCTAACCATCTGGCTTGTAATTTCCCATAGATTCCTTTTTTCTTGCAAGTGATGCATGCCTGCTAACTCCAGACAAATGATGCTCAATTACACATGAATAACCTTTACAGATAGCCATGTGGATAATTTTATGCTCCTTTTCACTAACACATACAGATTTCAACAAGATTCATCTTGTTAGTAAACAAAACTTTACTAATAATATGCTTTTGACACGTATGCATTTAAAATCAATACAAAGTTTATATGAAACAAAAAATTTACCAGACTTGAATTTATCTGAAGAGATGTCTGTTGGGTAAGAGCTTCATTCACTACAGAAGATTCAGGTGGTACATCTACATTTCTCAATATGTTTTTGTTTTCTGGTAAACTGCTCCTATGAAATAAGTATGAAATAAGCAAATATAATTATTATATAATTATTATATAATAATATAAATATAATTATATAAATATTAATTTTTTTTCCCCTTAAATCTTGCAACAAATATGCATTTCCAATTGAATCAGAATGGAAAGAAGTTACCTTCTAAATGTTCCTACATTTTTATTTTTTATTATTATTATTATTTTTTTTTTGCAAATATGAAAAAATAAAAATTAAATAAATAAACAACTTTACATTACCGAGGTAACATAAAGTTGTTAAATAGTATTTTTGTACATTGCATATTTGTAAATTATTAAACTGGGATAAGTCTCTTTATTGGAAATTGTGATTTTTTGCATTCACATCAAGTTACAAATTTTAACTTGACAAGTTGTGAATTTAATAATGACTCAGCCATAACAGATACATGAAACAGTTTCACATTTAAGGAGATAATAGTTTTTTCCTGCCTAATTCTAGTGAATTAACACCAACCAAATGCAATTAATTGTATTGAATTTTGGTAATAATTAAAGAAAAGTTTAATACATAGGTGTTATTTCTTGAAAATTTTCCATGTTACTCCTCTAAATAAATATTAACTTTATGGCTATTTTGTCTTTTTTGTTTAGGAGTACCCCTTTTTTGACTTTTTACTGGCTTTTTACTCAATTTAGGACATAATTTTGGACATACCTTTGTAGGATGTGCTAGTTGTCTTCTTGTTGAGCGACATTTTGGCGTATGACGATATTACTGAAGAATGACTGAAAGGAAGGGTGGGGGAGTGGAGATGGGGAGATGTGGAAGAATTGCGGATAAGACAAAAGGTATGTGAATTTAAATTCTGGGTTTTAAGGGTAAGTTGTGAATTTTCTGAGGAGAAGGTGAAAGATAGACATTTTTGGGAAAAAGACAGGGTATGATGAAACAAGATCAGGGGTGGGAGTAACAGGGCATAAGTCGTTTCAACTGTGTATGGTCTTTGGAGCTTGTGGGAAAACTCTTTTCATGAGAATTCTTTTCCCATGAGCCCTGAAGGAGACAGATACAACAGAGGCTGTTCAACTAATGAGCGCCCACTCATTGTATGGATGCTAAGTGATCAGCTAAGTGGCTATTTCTTTGACTAGGCTATATATGAGTACTCAAAAATAACTGGAATTATTTTTTTTTTTTAAATTAAAGTTTATAATACCATATTCTTGTCTCCTTCAAAGTACTCTCCATGTGAGTCAATACACTTGTCCCAACATTTTTTCCACTGCTGGAAACAGTTCTGGAACTATTCAGCTGGAATACCATTTATGGCTTCATGAGACTTTTTTTTTTTTTTTTTTTTCACTTTGTCCACATTAATAAATTGCTGCCCTTTCATGGTTTTTCTTTATCTGTGGGAACAAAAAAAAAGACATGGAGAGAGATTGGGCAAGTAAGAAGGGCGGGGAGCAATCACCATGTTGTTTTTCATCAAGGACTGTTGACAGATTGTTGGGGTGAAGCAACCAATCTCTGCTACTCAACATTCATGGCCATTTTTGTTGCACACTATCATGTAGTCTTCTCAAAACATTGAAATAAAAATGTTGGTTCACTGTCTGTCCTGGAGGAACAAATTCTTTGTGTACAATTTCATTCCCATCAAAAAAACAAATCAACATTGTCTTAATGTTTGGTCAAACTTGATATGCCTTCCTGGATCTCAGTGAATTTTCATGTTTCCATTAGCTTGATACTTGTTATCTTATTTCTGGATCATAACTGTAGTACCATGACTCATTCCCAGTCACAACTTTTGAAAGTTTCAGTCATTAAACACTTGTTCCCTCAAAGTTGCAGCAAACATTCACACTTTTTTCTTTTTTTTTTAATCCTGTGTGAGTAAACGAGGCACAAATTTAGTGGACACACATATTTCATTTGCAAATCGTCTGTTAAAATTCGCTGGCTGGCACAAACTCCATGACAAATTTGTCTCTTCAGAAACTTGATCAGTGGTCTTGTGATGATCATTGATTGCTTGGCAAACCTTTTCAATGTTTTCATAATTTCTGCTTGTCCAAGGTAGGTCAGTCAGATCATAGTTGGTCTTCAACTGACATGTCTCCATTTTTGAAATGGGAAAATCACTTGCAGACCTGCATTTTATCTGAAGTCTCAACCTCAAAGGCTTGCTGAAGCATAACAATAGTTTCAACTACAGTTTTACCCAAAAGGTAAAAATAGTAAAATTACAGGATCGACACCAAACTTTTTTCATTACATGACAAGAATGGAGAGAATAAGGGGTCACCAGTGGAAGTTGTATAATAGTGTGGTTAGCAATGTGTTAAGACTAGGTTTTTTTGCTTGGAGGATGGTGAATGGATGGAATGGGTTGCCAGAGGTGGTTATGGGTGCTTCATCAGTGAATGTTTAAGAAGAAGTGTGATAGGTATAGTGTGAATGATCTAGTGTGTAAATAAACAGATGTCCCATGATGAGTCTTCTGACTCCATGGAGATACCTGTATAATAATAATAATATGCAGAATTCTTGATGAATGATCAGAATTGTCCAATATGAGTAGTTAATAAATATGAAAGAAACTTTATTCCAGCAATTCTATGTCAATACAATTCAGAATAGGTTTTACTGGACACCCTTCTTTGTGAATTTTTGGTAGACCATATAAATAATGAGTCCTTATAAAATAAGTGCATAACTTATACAAAGTATTTTGATCTCATCTAACAACTTCATCAAGGAGGTTATTTAACTGTTAATCCATGTAGAGTTATAGCTAATTTCTTGATAGGTAGAGGTCCGTTTTTGATTAATTGTAATCTTACAAAAACACAGATTAAACAATTAAGTAAGCTCCTTGAAGTTATTTGAGATCAAAATGGTTTGGATAAGTTATGCATTTCTTTTGGAAGGGCATCTTGTTTATATGGTTTACCAAAAATTCATAAAGAAGGTTGTACAGTAAGACCCATTCTCAAATGTACTGACTCTGAATTAAAGATACCAAGAAATTATATCCTTGGTTTAATCCTTTATCTAAGTGTAAGCAAACACATACATATTAAGTGTCTAAATGACTTAAATGACTAGGTTACTTGTATACAGAGGCTATACCAATTGCTTTATATCCTATAATTCAAAGCACACACACACACACACCCTTTCAGATGTGTATAATGCTAAGCATTATGGGAAGGGTTACTATCCAGACCAGTTTCGACCCTTATTGGGGTGAAAAAGTAAGGCGGAGTTCATCATAAGCATAAAATACTTAGTATAGGAGTGCACGAGAGCCTGATAGCAGGAGAAAGAAAAAAAAAACAGATGAATAGTATGAAAGAGAGAGAGAAAATACCTCAGATCTGTAATATCACCATGTGGCCAAAGGCTATTGCTTTTTTCTTTTTCATTAGTCTTATACAGATGAACAACCAAAAATAACTTTGCACTTTAGTAAGTGCAAAAATGACAGATACCCAGGTGGTTAGCCTTAAACACCTTAAGTTGGCCTTCTCTGTTTGGGTTTACTCTCCAGTCATTCCTGCTGCAATTGACCATACGACCACAGTGAACTAAGAAGATGGAACCATTTAAAAATCCTCTCATTGTAAAAATAGACTGAATTTTTTTTTTATCTCCCCACCCCTTCCTGGTGAATACTGCATAATGTGGATGATCTACATCACCTAGCCAAAAATTTTGTATCTTCTAGAATGCTTCTTTCTAAATACAAAAATCACAATAAAATTTCCATAAGAATGCTGTAGGGCATTTGAATATCATATTGCTGGTTTTCATTTTTTTTCAAATCCATGTTTTTTCCTAACTTTCCAAATTCTAAATTCTCTTCCCATTGCTTACATGTGGGGAATACTACAAAAAAAAAAAAAAAACTATTTTGTTGTAAGAAGGAAGTGGAATGCCCAACACATTACATAATCTGTTCCAAATACACGACAGCTGTAGAATGCATGTTCTACTGTTTCCAATCTGTAATGGATTGGATCTCCAATGTTAAAGTACGTCTACATTTGCTGGAAATTACTGCAAGGTGACCATATGCAATTCTCCAAGCAAGATCCCTTCTGTTAGCGTATCTTCTTCATATAACTTCAGTAAGTTCATGGCGAAAGAGTTAAAGATTTGTTTACACAAAGTTCTGCTTTTATTAATGGAAAGCATGTCAATGGCAGAATGTTGTAATAATCTTAGAGTTAAGCACAGAATGCTGTAGTATTCAGGAACAATCTCAGCTTTGGGACCTTTATAATCACTTACTCCACACAGCAGGAGATGAAAAATCAAGGTAGTACTGAAGAAGGTCTGCAACATTTTATAGATTTTTGAAGCTGTATTGCTTAAATGTTAACAGTGGAAGACCAAAGCCTCCATGCTTCCTTGACAGTTGAAGAAATTCCCTTATAACTTTCTAGTAGCAAGGCTTATAAGTTGGTCATACATAACTGGTAATTAGCTCACGGAATTAACAATGCATATAAAGGATAAATCCCTTATAACTTCTTGGTATCAGCTGAACCAAAAAAAAAAAAAAAAAAAAAATTGCACAGATTACCACATAATTGCATTTCTTCAGCTTCTGTAATATTCATTATGTACAACTGAGCAAGGAAGTTATTTAAAGTACTGTGGCTTTAGAATAAAAGGAAAGCGGCTGAATTTTCAGGTCTTCAAAGCTTTCAAGGTTTTTGTATATATGTTCTTGAACTGGTAATATTGGATAAGTGGAGAAGGGAATTCCAAGTACAGTGAAAAGTTCTCTCTTAGAGATTAGTCCGAAGGGAATGCTTTTGAGATCCCACTTTCCAAAAACTTTTAATTTTGTCTTGTCAGCACCGGCAGTTATTCCACTAATTTTGCTGAATTTTTTCAAAATACCAAAAAAAGGATGTTTTGTGTGGTGGGCATGTCTTCCCCATCCATGCAGATTTGAAAGTCCTTTCTTCATGGAATTTGGTGAACTGTCAATAGACAGTTCACTAATATTGGGTTGGTTTCAGTGGCTGCCGGTGAAATTTTAAGTGGGGGTGCTGCCTATACAAATAAAAAAATATTATTTTTTTCCTAATCAGTAATCAATTTATTAATAAATATTTATTATTTTTTTTCTAATCAGTAATCAATTTATTAATAAATAAATCTACACATTTATTTATTAATAAATTGGTTACTAATTAGGAAAAAAAAGAATTTTTTTTTTATTTTGTATAGGCAGCTCCCCCACTTAAAATTTTACCAGCCTCCACTGGTTGGTTTGATATGAATCAGTGTCTCTCTTTTTTATACAGATCTTTCAACTTTTTTTCTTTTGAGGAAAGTATGTTCCTCTCCTCATTCAATCATATTCTGCTTTACTGCTTGTCTGAATTTTAACCACATGTCCTAGTCCAGGTAGCATTATTCTGGTATGAACAGAGGATCAAGGATGTGGAGTTCATTCAGTTGAAAAGATCAACAGGAAATTTGGTGGAAGTTGCCATGGACAAAACTGATCTCTTGTTCCATGCTGCAAAATTTAAGTACAATTGGGTTATGATTTGACATGTTAATGTCAAGATGTTTTATCTGAATTATCTTATTTATATGAGAAGAAAAGATATAAATTTCATCAAGATACCAATACCCTGATTCATGTGCATGTAAGCCTGGAGATTAATATTCTAAATTCTCCATATATCTGCAAGTTGAGCATTGTCAAGACATGTGTTAGGCATCTAGTTAACTGTCATCATTCCACTTTTCTACTTCTCAGGTGGTGTTCTGTTTTATCTAATGTGGGGTTTCAATACAATTCCAATCTCCAGTTGCTATGATGCAGTGGGCCATATAAATGTGGCTGCAATTCCTGAAAGAGTTTTTTTTCTAACTGTTTCACCGGATGTAGCATAAACATTTATAACACATCCACAGCATTTCCAGTCTATTGTCTCTGCATCCCTTTGGATATTACAGAATGACCCAAGGGGGAGGGGGAGTCAAAAATAAGAATCCCTACTCCAGCCCTGTTAAATCTTCCAAAGCAACAATAAGAAAGAAGCTGATATCTATATGATAAAATTTTTATATCTGCAGAAGTAAGTTTCTTGGAGAAACAAAAACCCAATATTATCACATAGCATAAGTTTCATACAGTTTAATAGGCCTGTGGAATCCTTATGCATTTAATGAGAAAAAAAAAAGGAGAAGATATGATTAGTGAAGTGTCACTAGTAAGTCTTGAACTTCTAGACTTTGGATGAACTTGATGAGGTCTTTAAATTGTAAAGAAGCAACTGTGTAGCCTGCTTCTTGTAAACTCTTTGCCTGCCATTATTTCAATTTCACAGCTACCATTCTTGATTTGGAAGCTAGTTATTTTTTTTTCATGTAGATGATAATCATACCAAGAAAACTTTGTATCAGTAAATTGATTTTTTATTTAATTGTATCTCTCTCTCTCTCTCTCTCTCTCTCTCTCCCTCTATCAGCATGAGATATTTCTCCATAGCCCATAAACTCTTCTGAGCCTGATGAGTCTTCATTTGATGATCCACAACCTTCTTCATCTTTAGATTTTTTATCATTTCTTCTCCTTTTAGATTTTGTTCATTTTTTAGTTAATCTTTTAGTTATTTGTGTTTATTCTCCATTTTTTTATTAATTCATCTTTTCTTTTTGATGATCTTGTCTGCATATCAAGTTCTTTCAGATGTCTTACTTGCTTTTTTGTTTCTTCTGCATTTCTCCTTGGATAACAATTTCATTTGTTTGCGTTTGGTCTTGTATATGTTCAGTTGTCATACTAAATTCATTATTGTTAACTTCAACTAATGTTGTTCACATTTGATATAATGTGGCTGTTGCAGTTCTGGAATTATTTGAACTAATTTCTGGCTGAGTTTGTCATGCACTTTTGTGATTTTACCAAGTAGTTTGTTTGAAAGCACCATCCTTATCAGACCAAGTTTGAAGATCCAGGAACTCTGCTTTATGCATCTCAGATGTATATACTTGTCTGTTTGGCTCTATCCATGCCCCCACTCTTTTGGGGAAAATTCTAAAAAGGCAGGTATTAATGCGATGTTCAGAACTTTTGATTTCAAACAAGGTCTTGAGACACTGATTAGCAATATGACTGAACTTCATATGGTTAAAATGTTTAGATTTGGGGAGTTGCCATCCAAGTATTCATATGAACCACAATGCACTGCCTCTGTGCTGTGGGATAGTTAATCATAACTCGATCTGTACAAATGTTGACAAAATTTGGTTTGGGTGTCTTTATATCCATTGTGAAGGCAACCTCACCAGAAAGCAGCTTGGATCTTTGCCTGGTATATCCCATTTTGAGAATGTATGGATTAGAATTTCATTACTGTTTTCTATATATTTCATTGAAAATATCTCAATTTTTACTGTTTTAATATGGCTTCCTACCATTACAGGAATCATTCTGCTACCTTGGAATAAAACTCTATAGTACTTTATCCCCGGTTTCCACATCTTTAACTACAATTCAATATTTCTCTCTGCCATACAGCATGAAAGAATAAATCTTGCTAGCCCCCTACTATCTCTTTTAAAACCTTAGTCACTTGTCTTGCTTCTTCACATGCTGGAATTTCAATTCCTAGAGTTTGCAACCTTGAAGGAATTGATACCATTATCTTTGGGGGAGGGGAGTGGGACTAAAACCTATGTGTTTAATTATAAGAAACCTTTCAGTCATAAGATAGAAAATTAAATAACCCCATGATATAGAAATAATTTAACACCACCAGCAAATGCCATAGCTGAACTACTATAAAATGGCAGCATTGATATGGCCAAAAGTAATCCTATAGTGCAGATATTAATTGCACTACCAGAAATCTTAATATTCATTTAAATTATCCAATGCTAATGGAGGGGGAACTGCAACTAGCATCAGTAAAATAAAATTAAAATATACAAGTGAAAAACAAAGGAAACATAACAAAAGTCCTTATCTTGCCAACATTCCAAGGATTTTTACAATTCTAATCTCCAGCTGCTATGATATAGTGGGAGTCATCAGCAGGAGCCAGACCCAGAAGAGATACCAAAGTTGATGTAATGTAAATTCGTATATTTCCCATATACACGTAATGAAAAGGTGTATCACCTTATTATTAAAATACTCTCGATAAGAGATAGATATTGAAAGTTTTTCACTTGGTTATGCACTATAAATTAAAGATGCCTTCTCATAGTGTTATACATGTCCAAAAGAGCGTGTGTGCGTCACATTATGGGATACTAGGCAACTGATGTGAAGTCACTGGCCTCTACATGCAAATAGCTAAGTCATGAAGACACTTTACATGCAAACTTTGTTTGTTTACATTTGGATATAGGACCAAAAATATAATTTCTTGACATCTTTAATTTATATTATGACCAAGCAAAAAAAAATTTTCAGCATCTATCTTTGATCCAGTGTACTGATTCTCCCAGATATAGAATTGCTAAATTTCTTTCACTTTTAATAACTATCCATAATGGACAATCACGATCACTGATCAAGAATTCCACATATTTACATAAAAAATCAAGGAAATTCAAATAGAAGAGTCAGATATGTTAGTCAGCTTCTACATTGTTTCTCTATTTCCAAACAATTCATTATCTGATACTATTAGTTTACTGTTATGATGACTGACCTCCTGATATTGTGAAGATTTTTGAATTTGTTATACAATCAGGATATTGCAGCTGGAAAAATAAGATCTATAAACAGACTGAAGGCACAGCCAAGGATAGCCCTCTGTCTCCATCTTTGAAAAACTATTTTTTTGAACCATCTGGAAGTCACCTTGTTCTCATCTATTTATCCCCAATTATTCTGATTTTGTAATGTCAATGACATTTTTGCTGTTTAGCCTCATTCTGAAGATGAATTTACCACTTTTCATCAACTCAACAGTCTCCATTTGCGCATTCAATTAACCTGGAAAAAGAAAATACTAGTAGTTTATACCATTTTTGAACATCCTTGTTACTAAGATAGCCTCCAGTACTTTGTCAACTAATGTTTATTAGAAACCTACCTTTACTGGTAGATACATTCATCAACAGTCTGCTAATCACATTTCCCAAAAAACTGGTGTTATCAAGGTCATTAATTATTAGAGCACATAATGTGTACTCCTCTTTCACAAGAACTTCTATCAAAATTTTAATGGAATTAAAATGGTCACAATGCTAATCAAATCCAACAGGTAACTGACTCCTACATTCCAATGCCTAAGGATTTTTTGACAGACTGCAGGATTCTAGTCTCTTACATTTCTGATATCTCTGAACCTCTACTCATAGAATTTTGAAGTAGTATCACCTTAATCCCACATATTTTCCCATCAACAAAATGTTACATATTTTGAGCAGAACCGTTCCAAGGAAAAAAAAGAATTAATGAACATCAATAATACATTGAATACATGAAACCTTAAAAGTCTAGTCTGGCACAGCATAGTATTGACACTAAATATAGTATCCTGTGGGATGAAGTTTGCCTTCCCCATATGAGCAGTTTTAAATATGAACAGCTTTTCAAAAAAGTTGTGAAACTGTTTTACAGTCTCCAAGACAAATCAGAAAGAATGATAGTCCATCTCTCCCAAAAGTTTGAGACACTCTCGTCTTATGTAAATATCAAAATTAGTCTTAATATTATTGATTTCTAGCAAGCAGCAACCATTTTTAATTGGTTGATTTTAACTGATTGCGGTATGTACCTTATATTCCTGTTCTTTGATTTGCTTGTTATATTCACACACTGATGATGTACTGTTATTTTCAGTATGAAATATTTTTAATTTCATTAAAGTTTATTACTGTGGTTATTGAGTAATTTTGTTGTCATGCAATCATTATTTCTTTTTGAATGCAAACTGCTCTTGTTGGCCACTGAAACAAACAAATATCACACCCACACACACACACAAAAAAAAAATAAGGAAATAAAATTGATTGGTATAATAGTCACAAATTTTCTTTATGAATGATCAAAGAATTATTGGAAAAATTTTTGACAAATATTTGTTGAAATAGGTTGTTATAGGATCAATGTTGAAGAGGCTTGACAGAAAATGGTGAGAGATCAGGGGAGTGAGAAGAGGTTTTTGCATGCAGAGTTGTGAATAATTGAAATGCCTTGCCTGATAGTGTGGTTCTGCAGAGACTTTGAGTGGGTTTAAGACGCAGCATGATGAGTTGTGTGTACGACAAAAGGACCTCCTAGATGAGTCTTTGACTCTAAGGGGTCTTGGGATAATAATAATAAAATATATTTTATTGCAATATAAAGATTGTGATTTTTGACTTGCAAATTGTAACACCTATTGTACAGGCTCTGTTCGTTCCGGGGTTTTATTTTGGAGAAGCTGTTCCAAAAAAAGTAGATGGAATGAAAGTGAAGGAAGAGATGTTGGTTTAGCATGTAGAAGGCTTGCTGCTCAAAGGGGGCTTATGACTCTTTCATTAGTCTTAATGATGGTGGCCACTTCAGCAGAATGCTGTTCATGAAAATATTTATAAGAAATGAATCAAGCAGAAGCACATCTATGAGAGTGTGGAGTGAATCTGTGAAAGAGAGGTCACCCAGATGGGTCTATTGCATTGTTCACACATACACACACAAAAAAAAAAAAAAAAAAAAAAAAGTCAATCAGATGACATCCTAGTTTTCCTTAAATGCATGAATGCACAGATGATTTTGGTAAATGTCTCTTAATCATTGTAAACATTCAACACTCCCATTAACCTTCCATCAAAAAAGTGATAAAAAATCCTATTCAATTTAGATACCAAACCATCTCCTGGTCCTGATGACATTCCTACAATTGTCCTGAAGATTTGCAATCCAGAGTTAACTCCTATTCTATGTCCTTTTTCATGCTCTCTTATTCCACTCTATCAAACTATCACCACAATTTCTCTCTCTCACCCCAATTTTCTCCAAAGTAATAGAAGGAACAACCATCAACACCAACTCATATGTTACCCTCAATGGTACTTAACTAATAAATGATTGCCAGTATGGACTACACCAATGATGATCAACAGGGTATCTGGTCATTTATGTCACCCACCTCTAGATAAATACCACTGAAAAGTTTGGCAAATCCCAAGTGGTTGCACTTGTTCCAGTCTGGAAGAAGGGTCTATTTAGTAAGTAAGCTCACATCAATTGGTTTGTCCCATGACTTCTGCAATTGCTTTGCCATCTTTCTTACTGTAATGACTTGCACATGATGGTGTATGGTTGTTCATCTTCTAACTACACAAGTAATACTGGGGTGCTGCAAGGTTCTGTCCTCTCACCCCTCCCTTCTTCCTTCTATATATCAGTGATCTGCTCCAGTGACTGACCACCAATCCAATGCACAGTTTTACTGATGAGAGTATGCTACATTTCTTCTTCTCACTTAACAAACCTTGCACTACAAAAATCTCCATAACTGACAGTGCAGCAACAAACTCTGTAACTCTAAATTATGATCTCCAAATTCATTTTTGAAATTATGGATTCTACAACCGTTTTAAAATAACTCTTTTTATTATCCCGACGTTTCAATTTTCATATCAAGATCATCATCTGGAGATCATTATCAAACATAAGAGTTTCTTTGGCTAAAGGTTTCCTTGCTGCATTATGTATCATTCATCTACTCTCCCTAAAACTCCCCTAATCTGAATTCTTATTCCTAAAGCTTGATTTCCTGCTATCCATTTACCTATATGTAAAAGTGTTTTTTTTTTTTTTTCAATTACACTAACCAAACTGAAGTACGGGCTGTAAGTAATGACATTATGCAAATCATGCATCTATTAACCAGAATACCAGACAATCCTCTCCAATCACCCAACACTCTAGATCTTTTCTTAATTAGTTCTCCTTCTAAGCACACTGTTAAGGTTACAGTAACTCACACCATAATCTTGTACATTTCATCTTCAAAGGAATCCTTTCTAGCAGCCATTCTCAACCTTCTATCTCTTGGTATCACAACAGCACCAAGTGGGATGACCTCCTAGACCTCTCCTTCCATGGTCAGACAACTGTTAAAAAAACTCAAATAAATAAATAAATAAAAAAAGTGAAAGGAAATGAAACCATTATGTTTAATGTGATGGAATAAAAGAATGTGAAAATAAATTTATCTTGAAGTGAAATTCAACCTTCTACATTATTTGATTCTTCATATTTTTTTCATTCTGCAAATGAAATTAACCTTTCTTCATAAAAATAAAATTAACAGAATTAAAAATGTATAAGTGAAGTTAAAAAGTCTTTACTTACTTAGCTGAAGAACTGAAACTGCTATCTAGAAAACCAGAATTCTCAGGATCAGCAGATGTCACACTGACTGACTCATCAGCTATAAAGGAACTTTCAGTATTAGATTTCAATATGGATTTGTTTGGTACAGGTCCTTCTTCCATATCATCTCCTTTTGAAGTACTTAATTCAGAATGAAAAGATGAAATGGTACTAGGAATGTTAGATGATGATAATTTTTCACTAGTAGGTTTTTCATGCATTTTAGCAGAGTCCAATTTTGTGGGCACAAAATTTTCGGAGATATCACTAGTATTAAAAGAATGAGAATTACTTTGCTCTAATGGCAGAGAGTTTGTATTCTGTGATAAAGGTAAAGATAGTTCTGAGTTTGATTTTGTAGTGTTCTGTGATGTTTTTCTATTCCTCTTGGCTTTTCTGTTCATGGATGAGATTGATAACTTAGATTTTGCAGATGGATTTGAATCAGAAGATTGATTCCTTTGCAACCAATTTTCAGATGCAGATATTTTATCGCCTTTTGAACTAAGACCGCTACCAGCATGCATCTTAACACTTACAAAATCTTCTGAAATATCATGATTTGAGGATGAGTGATCAGTTGTTGAACTAGTAAAATCTGGAGAATATGTCCAAGGATTATTTTGCTGTGATGTATCACCAATTACATTCTGTTCTAATATTGCATTTTCTGATGTGTTAACATTAGAAGTTTCCACTTCACTTTGATTAGCATTGGAAAATCCTATAAAATAAAGTGATTATTGTTATTACAGTTAATTTCTATAGATATATTTCTGAAGAATAAAGCATATACAGAGTACAAATCTTGAATAAATTTAGGTAGAAAAAGATATACATTGTTTCTACATAACACTAATATCTTTTCATACAAAGAAGGATTTATAAGAAACAGTTGACATCAAGAGTATTTTGTATTCCATTAAACAGTTTTGAGAGAGAGAGAGAGAAAACTTCTAGCATATAAATAATAATTTTGGATCTGCAGTCCAGTCCCTTGGCAACAGCAACATGTAGATAAGAAACCTCAGTAGCATAACTCAGCAGGCTGCTAAGGTCAACTTTTTCAGTGAAGAAAGTATTATAAAACATGCAAATTCTTACAAAAAAAAAAAAAAATAAAATATTCCAGCAAGTATGAAACTTTTATAGGCTTTTCAAAGCCCTTATGGGGGGGGGGGGGGAGCAACACTGCAGTTAGAATAAATGTTAATATGTTCCTTCTCATAAACTAATGATCATTACTGATCAACTTATACATAATCCATAAGTCCACGTCATTAAAAATTAAAAACAAAGAATATACACATAAAGAATACTAACTGGATAACAGCAGATAACAATACACAGAAACATTTCTTGATGATAATAATAAGAGTGAAGATTAATAATTAGATCAGAACTATAAAAATTTTAATTTTTTAAAATTTATTTTATTATTATTATTATTTTTTTTTTTTACACTAAGTACACATAGCAAAGCGCATTCAATCTCAAATACATGAGTATCAGGAATGTGCAGAAAGTTATGGAAAATGGACAAACCTGCTAATTGGATTTGAAGACCAACAGAATATAGTCATCAAGAAATACATAAGAAGGGAGGCTGTTTCCAAAACATAACAACAGAGGGAATGAATGAGGAGAAAGATAAAAACTGTCCATTTGGGGATTAAACTTAAACGCTGCATGTTTTTGCAGATTTTGAGAAAAGCTAGAGAATTACTTATGCCAATTCTAATCAACAATAATCTAGAAAATGTAAGCAGCAGAAACTTAACATTTGTGAGACAGAGTGTATACTGAATTCATGAGAGACAAGTCATCAATGAATATAACTACTTTCGTCTGCTCTGGGTCAAGAATTTTTTCAGGAGAACTTAAAGACATAAGTTGAAATGCGAATGGCATTTGCAATTTCGTACAGAGTCAATAACTGTTCAGAGATAAAGAAACACCTTGATGAAAGAGAAATCACCTTATTTTTTGAATGTTTTTTTTTTCTTTTTTGAGAAATAAGACAGGATTAAGTTTATGAACAAGATTATCCGACTCTCATCACAGAATGGTCTGGAAATCATAATTTAAAGTTGCAAAAGCAGATATTCTAGAAATTTTGGTGCTTGCAGAGCACAAGGTTTGTCAAATGACCATCAGAAAAATTGTGAATTAAATTTTCAGTTAATTTTTTATTTTTAATTGTGAATGGATTCAAGAACAGATATGATAGACAAATTTATGAACAAAATTAAAAACAATACTCAGCAAAGATGATTTATTAGTTAGTTTTGGCATTTCTGCCCTTTTCACAAATGTTCCAATCAGTGACAAAATTCTTCTTCTATGGAACAAATTTCTACCCGACATTACAGCCCTCTTTGTCCATGTACTATGTTCCGGTTACTTCGTGTAGCAAAATAAATTTTACCTACAAAAAGAAGGTACAGCCATGGGCTCAACACTATCCCCGCCAATTGCTAACTTTTATATGGAAGCTTTTGAGCAAAGTGCTCTTAATTCCTTTACTCTAAAACCAAACGCGTGGCTTAGATACATTGACGATGTTTTCGTTATTTGGCCACACGGTCGACAAACATTAAACACATTCCTTAGCCACCTAAACAAACAACATGAAAGCATACAATTTACTATCGAAATTGAAAATCAGAACTCGCTCCCATTCCTGGATATACTGGTCACACGTCTTCTCTCAGACAGTCTATTGTTCATGGTTTACCACTAACCTACACATACTGGCCAATATATACATGCTAACTCATTTCACCACCCATCGCAAAAATTTTGAGTCATTAACACCCTTAAAAACAGAGCTATAACAATTTGCTCTAATCAGCAAGCTCTTAAACAAGAATTAAAAATTATTAGCAAAACATTTATAAATAATGGATATAACAAAAATACTATTAATAAAGTTCTTCATAAAACTTCATCAAACAATAATATAGATTACAGTAAAACCATAGCCGTCCCATACATTAAAGGGTTATCAGAAAAAATCAACAGGATCCTTCACCATTATAATCTTAATGCCACTTTTAAACCATCTACTCAGATCATGCTCTCAACACCCTACACTGATTGGAAAAGTACCTGCTCTTTACATCACACAAAAAGCTGGTATGAAAGAAAATTTAAAGCCTGCCTGTGAAATTCTGATTAACCACCCATATCTCAACAATAATGGTGGCATAAAAATTCCAAAGCTAATAATAATGGCAAATACCTGTTGGAATTCTGCTCAGGACATGGACTGGTTATTATTAACATCATGTTCCAACATAAAAATGTGGACAAATTCACATGGAGAGAAGAAGCAAGGAATAAGAAAAATCTCATTGACTATGTTATTGTTGATAGTGATGTTTTCTCCCTGGTGCAGGACACCAGAGTGTACAGAGGATTTGAAATTGGAAGTGATCACTATTTAGTCTTAAGCAGGATAAAATTAACTTTCATATTGAAAAGAATGACATGTAAGAAATTTTAAAGCGAATAAAAGTTGAGCAGCTCTCAGATGTGAACTGTAGACTAAAATACACAAAGATTATTGAAGGAAAAATGAAAGAGTTTGAGAACAAGAAGCAAACCTTGGAGATTCAGTGGCAAACCTTGAAGAAAACCCTGATCGATTCAGCCAGAGTGGCATGTGGTGAAGTTGTCTGCAAGGATAGAAAAATTATAACTCCATGATGAACACAGGAAGTTAAACAGGCAGTGAAGGAAAAGAAGAAAGCATATTAAAAGTTCCTGGCAAATAATTTAGCTTTTGCGCTTAGAGAATACAGAGACAAATGTAAGAAAGCAAAACACTGTGTAAAACCAGCTAAACAAAAGTCACTGGAGGACTTTGGCAAGAACATAGAAAATAAATATCAAGAAGGTGGTAAGATATTCTGGAGGTTGTTGAAAAAGCATAAAAATGGAGGAAAGAGTGCTGTAAAAGAAGTTAGAGATGATAAAGATAACATGAAAATAGGAGAAAAAATGTCCTTGAAGTATGGAGTAATTACTTCGAAAAATTGCTAAATGAAACAAGCAGGGATAGCACAGTGGTAAAAAAAACACTCAACAGGCATACAGTCAGGAATACATATCCATACTTGAAGCAGAAAAAGCCATCAAAGGCTTGAAATGTGGAAAAACAGCAGGAGTAGATGATATTCAACCAGAAACCCTGAAGTATGGTGGTATAAGAGTCTTACAGTGGCTGCACTGCATAGTTCAGAAGGCCTGGACAGAGGGACGAATTCCTGATGATTGGAGTACAGCTCTCATAGTACCCATATATAAAAAGGAAAATAAAACTGAATGTGAGAATTACAGAGGTATTTCCCTACTGAGTGTCCCGGTAAGATTTATGCCAGTACACATGAGAAACAGTTGAGAAGAATTGTGGAAGAAAAGCTTGGTGAAGAACAAGCCGGATTCAGGCCAAATAGAGGCTGTCAGGATCAGATCTTCACTTTACGACAAATAGTTGAGATAGCTTGGAAATATAACAAATATCTGTATTCAAGTATTTGTTGATCTGGAAAAGGCATACGACAAGGTGCCAAGAGAGAAGCTATTCAATACACTACAGTTACATGGTGTCGGTGGGGCATTATATCAAGCAATACTTGGTCTTTATTTGAGTTGCAAGTCAGCAGTTAGAATTGAAGGAAGTACAGGAAGATGGTTTAATGTTAAATCTGGTGTGAGACAAGGATGTACATTATCCCCTCTGCTATTCATTATCTATATGGATCACATTATGAAGGAAAGTGGTATTAAACATGATATTGGAATTGGAAATGTTAATGTCAGTTCTTTATGCGGAAGATGTTATATGATGCTTTGAAGGTTAGCAATAAAAAGACAAAGACAATGAAAATAGGCAGAATCGCTGAAAATGTCAACTGCGTTGTGAACGGAGAACCTGTGGAACAAGTAAAACATTTCAGTTACGTAGGCACGATTTTTAGTGAAGTTGGTAAATTAAATATGGAAATAGACAACAGAAATGGACATAAACAATGGACAATAGAAAAGCTGGTACTGTAGGAAGTCAATTGAATAAATTCATATGGAATAACAGAGAAATTAGAACACTAAATTAGCTGTATACAAGACAGTGTTCAAACCTGTTTTAACTGATGGATCTGAGAGCTGGGTCAGAAGTAAAACACTTGACCAAGGACTAGAGACTGCAGATATGAGATTCCTGAGAAAGATTCAAGGCATGAACAGATGGCAATATCATGTTAAAAACGAGGATATTAGGAAAGAACTTGACATTGTCAGCATCCAGGAATGCATTAGCAGAGCTAATCTCTGGTGGTATGGTCACTTGAACGGAATGGCGAGGAAAGATTAGCAAAACAAGTGTTCTCTGCCAGGTTGGCAGGAAAACAACCCAGAGGAAGACCAAGATATAGGCGGATTGATACGGTACAAAGTAGCTTAGACGATAGAAATATAAGATCTGATAATGTAGGGGGTCTTGACAAGTAACAGACTGATTTGGAGGAAAATTGTAGATAAGAAGTTAGTAATGAGGTAAATTTTTCATGAAGTACTATTTTATCCTGTACACCTCTTGAGGGTACATGTCAGGAATTTGATGACGATGATGATAAAAATTCCAAGAATTTGGATGGCACATATTCAGCCCACTTAGTATCTAGCATACTTTAGGAAACTATTCCATACCAACTGGTTGAAATTTATATGTATAGTGTATATATATATATATATATATATATATATATATATATATATATATATATATATAAAAACATGTTGCTCTCCAGTCCAACTCTTAGTTTTGTAATCTAATAGAATAGATAATAATAAGACTCTAGCTTTGATGTAGTAAAGGTTTTTTTTTTTTCCACCAGAGGTCAGGCCAATAATTGTAGTAACGGTTGGTCAGTAACTTTAGCAAACCATGTAGATTGTAGTGCAGCTTGTTTCTCTGTACATATTGTGCAGAGGATGACCTTAATATGAAGGTTGAAACGTTGAGTGGTGATTTTGGTTTTTATTAAACTAAAGTTTTACTCTATAACACAGTAGTTGTCTCCATAACTTTTCAAAATGTAACAGATATGATAGCTGGTGTATGTATTACGTGGTCCCCCCTCAATGAATCCTTGACTCCCTGGAGGTCTCTCTTAATAATAATAATAATGTAATTCCTATCCATAAAAGGCTGTAAACCTATCGTACATAAGCATTGTAGATACACTGAGATTTAAAAAATATATAATATATTATAATTGATGTCTTTTTTGGTTATTTTTAGATAATCCAGAAAGATTGCCACTAAATACCAAACACAGAACCTTTGTAAGGTTATTTTAAGCCTTGAGTAAGCGGGACACCAGTCTTGTGGTAAGCAATGACATGGCAAGTCGAAATCTGGATGAATTTGTAATTCGTACAGTCAATAGCTGTTCCAAGATAAAGAAACCAAGACACAAGAGAAAATAGTGTGTTTTTTTATGTTTTTTCTTTTTTCTTTTTTGAGAAATAAGACAGGGTTAAGTTTTACATAAAGTTAACCAGATTATCAAATCTTCACCACAGAATGGTTGCAATCAAATTTAAAGCTGTAGAAGTAGATATTCCAGAAATTATGGCACTTGCACAGTGTAAGGTTTTGTCAAATGATTATCAGGAAAGTTGGGAATTAGGAATTGGGAATTACATTCTTTCCCTTAGCTAAGTCTCACCAGTACCTATAATTTTTGGGAAAGGTTGCAATAACCAATGCCAAAAACTCTCCTCTCTTGTTCCCAATACTTCTGGCATTAGTATATAGAAATTGCAACATCCCTGTAAGCCTCTAACCACCTTTACTTCCTGATTTGACTACCCTATTCAATATTTTTGCTTGAGAGACTAGATTCTGCACTTGTTTGTCATTCTCACACTCATTTGCTTCATGGGTGTTCTTTACACACACTTATCTGCATTCGTTCTAATTGTTTTAGTTTTCCTGACTTTGCACTTCCACACTCTCAGTGAACAAAGCTCTTGCTAGACATCTAACTCCAAATACATTTAAGTACAGTCCATCAGCATTGTACAAATCTTTATGTCCATTAAACTCAGGTCATAGGTCCACAAACTCTCCAATATTCCTTCTGCACAATCTGCATATTGATTTGTTAGATATCATCGCCCTCCTTCTCAGTTCGCCTCTATCATAGCATGACAGCAGACTCACAAACTTTACCTTCTCACTCTTCTTTTTCACTTCTTCCAATAACTCTTTCACATCCACCCTCATAGAATACTTCTCATCTTTTGGTCCTAGTCGAAACAATAATAGAAAGGGAGGGTGAAATTCTTTCACCTTCCCTTTCTGCATTCTAACAGCATTACTATTATTATTAAGTATTACCATATTATTCATTTTCACACCAGGGAAACAAGATTTTGTAATGCTTTTGTGAAGTACTCCCTTATCAGAATTGCCACAGAAATTATCTGCTTATGCTCTTTCTCTCATTTATTCTTACTTTTTTTTTTTTTTTTAATGCTTTGGACTTCTTACTGTTTTCTGTTCTCAGTTTGATTAATCTCTTGTTTCTGCTGTGTTTCAATCTCGTACTTTGTGCTGTGAAGGACTACATGCAAGTGAGCTATATCTTTATTCAGGTCTTCTATATTCTCCTAAATTTGTGTCACCACAACTTTCACATACACTATCTTACCACTAATTTTACTCCCCTCATTTATACTTTCTTTCACCATCGTTTAAACCTTGGTTTCATGGCTTTCAGTATTACCTTTTGCTACTTCTGGCTTGTAAAATACCTACCACAATCCATTTTCTCTTGGCAACAAATACATAACATGCACACAAGTCACAAAATCCCCTACACAGTGATGTTTTAGTCACCACTGTTTCTCATTTGCATTGCCACCATGAACAACATGGTTTATCTATCATACACAGTATAAATATATCAAAAATAAATAAATATGCTCAATGACACAGTCACACAAAAGAATGGTACAATTGATAATTATCAAAATATTATTAAATCAATATTAAAACAAACAACAACTTAGCTGAGAGATCATGATTATGTGGTTTGTCCAGTATACAGCACCTGGCATAACTTTAATATTGTGTGTAGGTGTGTGTGTGTGTTTACTATTTAGAAAATTTTTCTGTTTGGTGTTAAGATTAATTTACACACTTTTAGAAAGTAATCCAATGCCAAACGAAAATTTTCTACAGTATATAATAAGCCAAAAGGCTAAAAGGCTGTTTTACAAGTGACATAAGTTAAGTTTAAAGGGAGATGGTAAATCCCGTTTTATTTTATAGCCGGGTACGAAACTCGGATTGAAATCCATCGAATCCATAGAGTTTCATGCCGAAAAAACTATCGGCGGACCTAAGTGTAAGTGATCACTTGGGTAGTACAACACCAGGGCAACTCCAAGCAAAGGTGGAGCAAGCTCCGTCACTAACCTTAATATTCTCTCATAATGTAAAACACAGCTCCTAAGAGATGTATATACAGGGTGTTCGGGATAAATTTGACATATTTATAATTAATTATATTTTTCCTTAAGTTACATGTATTAACACACACTTCTCTTCATTTAAAAGTTTGGACCCTTCTTCATTCATATACAAGATGTCAGAAAGGATGGATAGCTGGAACCCACCTGAATCATGGAAGAGAATAACTTGTATCATGATGATTCGTGCCCGCCATCAAAATAAGGATATTACGACTGCTGCCCAATGCTCCCTGAATACAGTAAAAACAATCAGGCATGAACTAGAGACTTGCAATGGTGACTACGAGGATGTAGAAAGAAGAAAGATCCCTAGCAGACGATCTGATTGCGTTCGTACAGCAGAATTCCTCGCAAATCTGCAGGAACAGGTGTTGAAGAACCCTGGCATTGGAATTCGGGCTTTGTTCGTGGAGTTGCTAACTGTAGTCAAGCCCTGGATAACAAGGGTAGCCAATGGTAGGCCGTATGTATGGCAGCAGGATTCGGCCCCTTGCCACACCTCTGGGAAAAGTCAAAAATGGTTGTCTGAAAATTTCTACGACTTCACCAGTCCAAATGTTTGGCCTCCAAACTCCCCAGACCTTAACCCCATGGATTATTTTGTATGGGGCGCAGTTGAAAAAGACACCAATCGCACTTCCAGTAATACAAAAGCCCAGTTAATGGATAAAATTAAAACAGTTTTTGCGGCCCTTCCCAGGGAGACTGTAGCATCAGCTTGTTCGAGGTTCCGAAGCAGAATTGAAGCTGTGATCGATGCTAATCGTGGTTATTTTGAGTAAATCTTGTTGATAGTATTGTAATTAACTCTGCCTGTAATGTTTTTTTGTCAATTCATTAAATTTAATAGATACAAAGAAGATTTTCTTTTTCCTTACGAAACTGTCAAATTTATCCCGAACACCCTGTATATATATATATATATATATATATATATATATACTGTTTTACATTATGAGAAGAGGTCACTACCCAGACCGGTTTCAACCTTTTTTGAGGTCTCATCAGTGAGTAGGTAGACCTGGAATATCAAGGTTTTAAGTGAACCGAACTTACATATACCTCTACTATAGAATTGCTGAACTGGTGTGCTCCTATACTGTTATTACTACTAAAATAAGCCAAAAGGCTATTTTAACGGCAGCATAAGTTAAGTTTAAAGGGAGATGGTAAATCCCGTTTTATTTTATAGCCGGGTACGAAACCCGGATCGAAATCCATCAAATCCATAGAGTTTCATGCCAAAAAAACTATCGGCAAGCCCAAGCGTAAGTGATCACTTGGGTAGTACAACACCAGGGCAACTCCAAGCAAAAGTGGAGCAAGCTCCATCACTAACCTTAATATTTTTCTATAGTATAGTTTTTGTACGATTTCTTCCTCCTCATCCTCCATAAAATACAAAACTTTTGTGTACTTATGACTTCATAAAAAAAAATAAATAAGAAGAAGAAAAAATACACATATGTATATTTAAATTTATTCTAATCCTGCTTTTCACATGCACATATAGATTAACAAGGAAAAACTAAACTGGTTTCAACAACAAAGTTTTTAATTAACAACAGACTGATATGAAATACAGATTCATCTTACCTATTTGCTTTCTCTTCCAGGAATTAATAAAATTATATGGGTCAGGATGAAAGTTATATTGAAATGGAGGACTGTTAAGAATTTCATCATGGACAGCAATAATCACACTAGGTAATGTAAGATTAGGTGGAGCCTAAGTGAAGAGACAGTGATAACTAGTTAAATTAATAGTGTAATATGGATTTTTAAAAAATCCATATTACACTATTAATTTTTTTAAGATTTCAATCAAACTGTATTTTAAATTGAATATATATATATATATATGTTATGGATAATGTAATAAATCTGGTTATTATTAATAGTTACCGGCTATTATTAATACAAACCAAATAACGAGGTTAAAGTAACTAATTTATGAGAATTAATCACACGAACCGGTAATTATTAATAATTCCTAGAGGAGTCTGGTGAATGTAATAAAAACATTTTTTATAAAAAATATTTTATTTATAGCAGAAAAAATAGGAGATAAATACCTTATTATATGATTATATTGTTGTCCAGTTAAAAACAAATTACTTATTTTTGCAGGAAAGACCTCTGTGGCACTTGGAATTACAAAGGATTTCTGACTTTTTATATTTGCAGCGATCTGAGTTACAATGGGCTGTACAACTGCAATATTGGAAACCTTGATCACCTAAATTAGAATTCTTGCAGGCACATTCTCTTAGACTTATCTAAATATCAGGAACTTCATTAACTGAAATAAAAGTTTCCTTACAAACGGTAAATTTGTTCCTCGAAGAGAGTTGGTTTAAAATACCATATATTTTGTACCTAATTTATATAGGTTTTCATTCTCAATAGACATTATAACAGCTATAATATTCCATTATCTGTCTTAGTCCTATCTACATCTGGAATTCTTAAACGAACATTTTCTCCTACATTTGCAATTGGAAATTTAGTCATTGAAAGCGGTAACATTTTTTCACCTTGCTTCTTAAGTGACTGCTTAGCAGAGTTTCGAGATTCTTAAATTTTTTCTGTGATTTCATTGAGCGCAAAGAAATACTTTCCTTACTTTTTTCATTTTCTAATTCAACATTAGTTATATTTTTTATTTTGTTCTTCCTTGTCGGTTGTTCCTGTTTCAGAAGAATGTTGTTTCCTTCAATTCGGCTAACACTCTCACTTCTGTTTTTGTTTGGATCTCCAACAGATAAGTTGGAGATCCTTCACTCGTATCATCTATTTCCACTTCCACACTGTCATCGTTCTCTGTCCTAATACCGTTTTCCTTCTCTGAGATTATCTTCTGACATTCAACATCCTTATTAGTTTGATCTTTTAATATCATCTGAAGATCTTCTTCACTCGTGATTTCTGACAAAGTATCAACTGGTAAGCAGGGGCGGATTCTCCATGCTTGTTATGCTTGCTGCGCAAGCTCATTACTTGAGAAAGAAGTAATATTTATTTGTTAATAAATGCATGCATTTATAAGCATTCCATTTAGGCTTTTATTTTTGTAGATAGAAGACGACTTAAGCTAATGCAGCAATAATTGAGCTTTGTGAAGGCCGATGCTTGCTCGTCTAGTCAAAGCTACCTTGGCTTGCTCAATTGTCAGAGCTTACAGGTCCTTGCTACAGCACTGTGATTTCATGCGTGCGCATAGCCATTTCTGCTCCCTTCACGTCATCTTAAACACAGGTCATGTGCAGTGAAAGTAGCTCTAGCCAGTGAACTTCAGCCAACCTTTACAAGTGTGCATGGTGCTTGGGAAAATTAAGTTACAACCAACTTTTTAGGACAATGTTATTGACCAGTTCATAAAGAAGAACCATAGGGTAGAATTTGTACACAAGTAACTAAATTGAAAAAGATAGAATATCATTTGTAAAATAAATGTTGTATTTGTATAATTAAATGTACATATATTTTAAATATATAGTTTTAAACGGTCAGTAATTCATTATTCTGCTAATCCAATTCAATCACACCTCTCACTCCCTGAATGATAACAAGAACAAGCGTGAATTTCAAGACCAGCATTTGCCCTTGCTGGTAAGTATGTTTTCAAACCTACCTTAGCTTTACAGCCAAACATAGCTTCATAGGGACTGCGATTTATCCCAGAGTGATGTGCTCTGTTTTTCATAAATTGAATAAATTTTATCCCTTCCAACAATTTTGTTGTTTTATTTGTTTCAAGCCATGTGGATAACATTTTTTCTATGTCTTTGCTCTTTCAACTGAACCTTATGATTGACTTTGCCATGGTTTTCCATGAACAATCTTAAGCTCATTCCCGGCCATTGTCACTTTGCAAGATGCATGGGGCTCCAAATATTGTGAACACATTCAAGAGATGATATGCAACTTCTTCAGCTTGTTTTGTTTTCACAGCTCTAAGTTGAATAAATTTCATAAGATGATCCTGATAAACCATTATAAATTTATAATTGCCATCAACTTGTGACTGCATATCAATTGAATCAATCTGACATCTAGAATTAAATTCACTGTTTTTAATTGGTTTAACATCGAGCCCTTTTTTTGGCAAGGTTCATAAAGAAACCTGTTCTTTGATTATTCTGTTCCGTCCTCCATGGCCGATGGCAATATGAGTGTCATGAATTAACTGAAAATTTTCCTCCAAGAAAGTGTATTATATAATCGGGTCTCTTTCATTTTTAACAGGTACGACGAGTTTTTCAACATTTCCAATTTTTACAATATCATATCTTGATAACCGTAGATAATCTGCGGGTATTTTGCCGGAAACCTTCTCTTTGTTCTTTTTAACTTTCGTTAAAAATGAATAATACTCTTCTCTTGTAAATAACTGATTATTTTTCTCTTTTTTCGATCTCAACATATTAACTTGGTCGTTAAATCGCAATTCTCATTATTTCTAAATCTCCCATTATGCTTATGGGTATGCAAAATTAATGAAAATGTGGAGAAATGTATGCACTTACTAGCAACTGACGTAAATAAGAAAAAGCAACCTTTCCCATTAACAGAGTAATCAGTACTAAGCTTCTTCCAGAGCAGGGAGATGAAGCCGGGAGTCATGTGTAATTTGTAATTTTCTCTGAAACCCATACGCAGAATTTCATAATGAAAACAGCCAATCGATAGAGGGAGCTCACAAAATTATGATCAATGCATAATTAGATTAATTGTTCACAATGTTCAATGGGTTTAAGTGTACATCAAAAATCAACAGAAATAAATTTCCAAAAGTCACGTGGTACTTTCCCACCCTCCCGCAAACTTAGCGAATTGAAAATTATTACATTTACCATCAATAGTTGGGAAGTATTAATAATTACCGGTTCATGTGATTAATTCTCGTAAATGATTTACTTTAACCTCGTTATTTGGTTTGTATTAATAATAGCCCGTAATTATTAATATAAACCGATTAATTACTTGGACCGTAACACACACACACACACACACACACACACACACATACAGTGGTATCTCGCTAATCCGAACTAATAAAAACTGTGATCGCTCGGATTAGCAAATTTTCCCCCAAGAGACAACAATAACAAGCATTTAAGCCAAAAATAACAGGATTCTAATGGTACATCAATTTAATTCTGTAAATAAATGAAGTAACTGATAGAAAAAAAGCTTCTGAACTGTAATGTAAAACTTAAAAAATAATACAGTGCACAAGTTTTATTTAAATTAAGGGCATATTAAATCCCATATTATTTTAAAACCGAATAAGAAACTCAAAGATCGGAATCAAAGAATTTCATGCCGAATATAGTAAACTATAAAAGTATCGGCGACTACTAGCGTAAGCTAAAGCATGTAGTCCAAGCTAGGGCAACTCATTACATTACATTATGTAATGTAATGTAACAGTACACAAGTTTATTTTAGTAAAAAATTTAGTTTTGTAGTAGCTATATTGTTGAGGATTCTGATTTAATAAAATTGCATAGGTCAGTACATAACTTAATTTGGGTAAAAATTATCAATTTCTTGTACACAACACAAAAAAACGTTTCACAAAATAACACACAAAAAAGTTTTTTTATTTCGTTGTAAAAAAGTCACTGATTTTATTTTACTTCATGAAAGCTGAACTTTTTTCGAATGCTTCTCGGAGCTGCATTAGCAATAAAATTTTGTGGAATGGCATATCATTCTGCTTAGCCCATTCTATACACATGTTAAAACTGTCAACTTCATGTTTTACTTTTTTTTCTTCGAGTTCTTTATCGTCATCATCGTCTTTTAACTCATTCTGTAGCATCACATTTATAATTTCAGCATCTGATTTGATTTCAAATTCGGTGATTCATGCCAACAATACAGTACGTACTGTACAGTATAAAAAAGCAAATGTGAACGCACACAATAAATCAAAATAGGCCTACAATATAACCATACAATCGACAGTATGAAAAAAATACTGTACTGTAATAATAATAATAAAATAAATAATAATAGTTAAATTAATAGTGCACAAAATAATAATACGTAATAAATAAAACTTTTTTTTCTTTCAAATCGCAGTTCGGACTAAGGAGGTTCGGATTAGTGAAATACCACTATATATATATATATATTCAAAGGAAACAATACTTAGCAACAAGGATGACTTTAAAATAGCTGTCAAGTCAGTGAAATCTTTAAAGAAATAATAATAAATTAATAAATAAACATGCACTCAAAAAGATGAAAATGTGGTTCTCCTTCAGAGTCAAGTCATTTCGAGGAGTGCAACCAAAGCTGCTTGTGGTAATTACACCATACACTATGCTGGTTTCTTGCACAAGCATTTGACATGCTTAAGATATATGGGTATTTTCTCCTACCTCATTAAATCTAGACTTTACTTGACATAAGTATTTATTTCATCAAAACAATAACAAATTTTAAAATATTACAGCAATAAATTATTATCTGTGGAACACTGCTGCACAAAGTGAAAAATTTTTTTTTTTGTTTTTTTCTTCTTCACGTTAGTAATTTAGGCAATAATGTGCCATGTCACTGGTTAAAATGTAATAAAAGAAATGTTATAAATTATAAATCAAGCTAAAATTGTATACATAGACAAAAAGTTGTATATGACTCTCTTTAAAAATTCTGTTTATAATAATCATCATCAAATTCCTGGTATATACCCTCAAAGGGTGTACAGGATATGATAGTACTACATGAAAAATTTACATCATTACTAACTTCCTATCTACAATTTTACTCCAAATCAGTCTGTTACTTGTCAAGACTCCAACATTAAAAGATTTTATATTTCTATGGTCTAAGGCACTTTTTACCGTATCAATCCACCTATATCTTGATCTTCGTCTGGATCTTTTTCCTGCCAACCTGGCAGAGAAAAATTGTTTTGCTAATCTTTCCTTTCCCATTCTATTTAAGTGACCATACCACCTGAGATTAGCTCTGCTAATGCATTCCTAGATACTGACAATGTCAAGTTCTTTCCTAATATCCTCATTTTTAATATGATATTGCAATTGATGCCATCTGTTCAGGCATCAGTTTATCATCAGTTTATCTTAATCTTTCTCAGGACTCTCATATCTGCAGTCTCTAGTTTTTGGTCAAGTGTTTTACTTCTGACCCAGCTCTCAGATCCATAAGTTAAAACAGGTTTGAACACTGTCTTGCATACAGCTAATTTAGTGTTTTGACTAATTTCTCTCTTATTCCATATAAATTTATTCAGTTGCCTTCCTACCATAACAGCTTTGTTGATTCTGTTCTCTATATCCATATTTAATTTACCATCTTAAAAATCGTGCCTAAGTAGCTGATATGTTTTATTTATTCTATAGGTTCACTATTCACAATGCAGTTGATATTTTGAATGCTTCTGCCTATTTTCATTGTCTTTGTCTTGTTATTGCTGAGCTTCATACCATATCTATTACAACAGTTATTCAATTTAGTCAGGGAATCTTGCAGACTTGTAGCAGATTTTATTTAGAATACGACATCATCTGCATAAAGCAAAGATCTAACATTAACATCTCTAATTTTGATATCAGATTTAACACCACTTTCCTTTATAACGTGATTCGTATAGATAATGAATAACAGAGGGGATAATGTACGTCCTTGGCTGACACCAGATTTAACATTAAACCACCTTTCTTTACATCCTTCAATTCTAACTGCTGACTTACAACTCAGAAAAAGACAAAGTATTGCTTGATATAATGCGCCACTGACACCATATAACTGTAGCGTTTTGAATATCTTCTCTCTCTCTCTCTCTCTCGGCACCTTGTCATATGCCGTTTCCAAATCGACAAAACTTAAATACAGATCTTTGTTATATTCCCATGATTTCTCAACTATCTCTCATAAAGTGAAAATCTGATTCTGATAGCCTCTATTTGGCCTGAATCCAGCTTGTTCTCCACCACGCTTCTCTTCCAAAATCTTCAATAATTTCTCAAGTATACTTGCATATATCTTACCAGGAACACTCAGTAATGAAATACCTCTGTAATTCCAACATTCAGTTTTATTTCCCTTTTTTATATATGGGTACTATGAGAGCTCTACTCCAATCATCGGGAATTCGTCCCTCTGTCCAGGATTTCTGAACTATGCAGTGCAGCCACTTTAAGACTTTTATACCTCCATACTTAAGCATTTCTGGTCGAATATCATCCTCCTGCTGCCTTTTCATATTTCAGGCTTTTGATGGCTTTTTCTACTTTAAGTATGAATATATAGTCCTGACTGCATGCCTGTTGAATATTTTTTACCACTGTGCTGTCATCACTTGTTTCATGTAGCAATATTTGAAGAAGCTCCATTTCTGAGCTTCTTGAACAACCTCCAATATCTTGCCACCTTCTTGATATTCATTTTCTATGTTCTTACCAAAGTCCTCCCATGACTTTTGTTTAGTTAGTTTTACACAGTGTTTAGCTTTCTTACAGTTGTCTCTGTATTCTCTAAGAACACAAGCTGACTTATTTGCCAGGAACTTTTGATATGCTTTCTTCTTTTCCTTCACTGCCTCTTTAACTTCCTGTGTCCACCATGGAGTTCTGATTTTTTTATCCTTGCAGACAACCTCATCACATGCTTCTCTCGCTGAATCAATCAGTGTTTTTTTCGGGGCTTGCCACTAAATCTCCAAGCTTTGGTTCCTGTTCTGAAACTCTTTCATTTTTTCTTGAATAATATTTGTGTAAGAGTTGCTCATCTTTTATCCACTTTAAAACTTTCTTACATGTTCTTTTCAATATGAAATTCAATTTTATCCTGCTCAAGACTAAATTGTGATCCCTTATAATTTTAAATCCTCTGTACTCTCTGGTGTTCTGCACCAGGGAGAAAACATCACTATCAACAATAACATAGTCACATTTTTATGTTGGAACATTGTGTTAGAAATAATCAGTCCATGTCCTGAGCAGATATCCAACAGGTATTTGCCATTATTATTAGCTTTGCTCTTTTTTCCAAATTTTCCCAAAATATTTTTGTATGTCTGACAATCATTTCCTACTCTGCCATTTAGATCTCTAACAAGGACCAACTTTTCCTTTTTCATTGTATCAGTTGCTTTCTCTAAAGCCTCAAAAAATTCCTCCACTTCTACCTTAGTAGAACCTTCTGTGGGATCATAGGCACAAATAAGTCTCATTGTCCAGTTCCCCAGTCTCATATTTGCCCACATCAATTTACTTGATACTGCCTGCCATTCAAAAAGATAAAAAAGATTAGGCTTGTATTTAGTGTTGAATACTATGAATCTTTCAAATAAATATGTGTGTATATATATATATATTTTTATATGATAGAGGAGCTTAATTAAAAACTACAATATGTATTAGAAGTCAAATTAAATCTGCCTTAATGCATAGGGCTATTGAGCGATTATTAAAAGAACTATATATGATAATGGTGCTCATAGTTGAAATGAGGGTAGTTGTCTGGTGTGAATGAAAGGAACATAAAGGCTCATGGACACAAAGAAATACAATTAACAGCTAACATAAAGAAAATGGGAAACAGTGATCCTTTGGAGACGTAAACAACAGAGTAGGAAATGAATCCCACCAGGCAATATAGAAATGTTTTGGGAAAATTTGGAGAAAGGGGCTAGGCTAATAGTAATAGTATCTGCTAAATTTCTGTCCAGGATATGAACTAGTAATTACTAACACCGTGTTCCAAATAAAGATGTGCTCAAGTTCATGTGCAGAGAATCTACAAGAAATAAGAAACGTCTCACTGATATGTCATTGTTGATAGTGATAATTCATGCTGGTTCAGGATACAAAAGTGTACAGAGGATTTGAAATTCGAAGTGACTATCATTTATTTTTAAGTAGGATAAACAAGAATATCACACTGAAAGAACAGTATTAAGGGAGAGTTTTAAAAAATAATTAAATTTGAGCAGCTTTTACAGGTAAACTGTAGGCTCAACTACACAAACATTATTGAACAAAAAAAAAATGAAACAAGAACCAAACTGTTCAGTCTCAGTGGTGAACTCTGAAGGGAGAACTGACTGATTCAGCTACTGATTCAGAAGGTATGTGGTGAAGTTGTCTGCAAGGATAGAAAAATAAGAACACAGTGAAGACAAGAAGTTAAAGAGGCAGTCCTGAGCAAAGAAGAAAGCATGCTGAAAGTTCCTAACAAATAAATTGGCAGATACCCTAAAAGAGTACAGAGAAAAATGTTAGAGCCAGTCTACATGTAAAAGTAACCAAACTAAAGTCATGAGAAGAATGATAAGAATATAGAAGGTAAATATGAAGAAGGTGGCAAAATCTTCTGGAAGCTATTGAAAAAGCTTAGGAATGGGGAAAAGAGCACTGTAAAAGGAATCGGAGATGGCATGAAAGCTGAAGATAAGGATAACCTAAACATTTGGAGTAATTACTTTGAAAGGCTGTTAAACAAAAGAAGCAATCAGAACACCAGTAGAAATTTTCAGAGGAATGCAAACAGAGGTACATATCAATACTTGAGGTACTGATATGTATTAAAAAAAAACATTTAAATATGGAAAGACAGCTGGAGGGGATAATATCTGACTAAAAATCCTCAGGGGGTATAAAAGTTTTATAGTGGCTACACTACATAATTCAGAGGGCTGGGTCAGAGAGTCGAATTCTGGATGATTGGAATAGAGCTCTCATAGTACCCATCTACAGGGTGTTCGGGATAAATTTGACAGTTTCGTAAGGAAAAAGAAAATCTTCTTTGTATCTATTAAATTTAATGAATTGACAAAAAAACATTACAGGCAGAGTTAATTACAATACTATCAACAAGATTTACTCAAAATAACCACCATTAGCATCGATCACAGCTTCAATTCTGCTTCAGAACCTCGAACAAGCTGATGCTACAGTCTCCCTGGGAAGGGCCGCAAAAACTGTTTTAATTTTATCCATTAACTGGGCTTTTGTATTACTGGAAGTGCGATTGGTGTCTTTTTCAACTGCGCCCCATACAAAATAATCCATGGGGTTAAGGTCTGGGGAGTTTGGAGGCCAAACATTTGGACTGGTGAAGTCGTAGAAATTTTCAGACAACCATTTTTGACTTTTCCCAGAGGTGTGGCAAGGGGCCGAATCCTGCTGCCATACATACGGCCTACCATTGGCTACCCTTGTTATCCAGGGCTTGACTACAGTTAGCAACTCCACGAACAAAGCCCGAATTCCAATGCCAGGGTTCTTCAACACCTGTTCCTGCAGATTTGCGAGGAATTCTGCTGTACGAATGCAATCAGATCGTCTGCTAGGGATCTTTCTTCTTGCTACATCCTCGTAGTCACCATTGCAAGTCTCTAGTTCATGCCTGATTGTTTTTACTGTATTCAGGGAGCATTGGGCAGCAGTCGTAATATCCTTATTTTGATGGCGGGCACGAATCATCATGATACAAGTTATTCTCTTCCATGATTCAGGTGGGTTCCAGCTATCCATCCTTTCTGACATCTTGTATATGAATGAAGAAGGGTCCAAACTTTTAAATGAAGAGAAGTGTGTGTTAATACATGTAACTTACGGAAAAATATAATTAATTATAAATATGTCAAATTTATCCCGAACACCCTGTATAAAAGGGGAAATAAAGTGAATGTGAGAGTTACAGAGGAATTTTGTTACTGAGTGGTAAGATTTATTCAAATATATTTGAAAAAAAAGATAAGAAAAATTTGGAAGGTAAGCTATGCAAAAAAAGTGGCATTAAACCTAATATTAAACTCAGAGATATCAAACAGCTTTTTGCTTTATGTGGATAATGATGTCCTTCTAAACACATGCAGTGCAAGTCTCCAGGATTCTCTAACTAAATCGAATTACAGCTGTAACAAATTTGGCATGAAAATCAGCAGTAAAAAGATGTAAACTATGAAAATAGGCAAGAACATAGAAAACTTCAGCTGCAATCTCAATGGACAACCTATTATTATTGTTATGGTATATTGATCTCCATGGAGTCAGAAGACTCAGCACAGGAGATAATTATTCACAAAATACCTATGATACCTCTCCTGGCTTACTATGGACAGACAGGAAGAACTGTTGACATCCGCCTTGGTGAACATAATAAATACATCCAGAACTATCACTGTGGCTAGTTGGATCTAGCAGACCATGCCTTGGATACCCCTTCACACAGGATCAAATGGAAGAAAAGACAAGCTACACAGAGGTTGTTATAAGTCAGAGAGATTGTTTTTGGAATCAACAGCAGCTTTAAAATATACTCCACACCTCAACAAATATGGCTGTATAATATCAAAACTCTGGGAGACAGTCATTTTAAATATCCTTTTCCAACATAGATGGCACCTAATTAGGACTTTGGTTCCTTGTGTTGTCCATTACAATTTTTTTGAACTGGTCCCACTGTTATACCAAATTGTTGTTGTTTTATGTACTGTGACAAACTTTCTTGCGTGCTCTGAAGATGCTGGATAAAATACCAGTGAAATATCAGCTAAGTTAATAAGTATTAATTATTTTCTTATCATTCTGTGTTTAATCCGAACTGTAAAAATAGATTAGCATGTCACATTTAATTTAGCCCTGCTTACATATTCTCATTCAAGAATATGTAAGCAGGGCTAATTAAAGGTGCTATGGTCACTTAAACAGAATGGGAGAAAAAAAGTTAACAAAGCAGGTGTCTGATGCCAAGATGGAGGATCAATCCACCTGTTCAGTCACACAATTCAGTCAGAATCAATCCACCTGGATTGATTCTGACTGAATCAATCCAGGTGGATTGATTCAGTCAGAAATGCCTTAGAAGAGCAAAATGTTAAATACAACAAGATTAGAATTAGACAAGTAATAGACTAATTTGGAAGAAAATTGTAGATAGGAAATTAATAACGACATAATTTAATCATGTGGTGTTGTGCTTTCCTAGCAACCTAACCCCCTTGAGGGTATGTATCAGGAAATTGATGATGACATTGATGATCAAAAACAAGTATCTGAAGCTGAAGAAAAGAAATGGTACTCTGACCATGGAGAGAAGGAGTAAAGTTTCAGAGATCTTCCTACTTGGCACTGTTGTGCCAAAAGACACAATTGAGAATTTCTGGGGGGGGGGGGGTATTCCACTGAGGAAACTTGGATGAGATTACTGAGATTGTCTGACCTGAATTCTGAATTACCAAGACAAGTAGTCACCTCAACATGTACCTGGAAGGGAAATTGGTTAAAAAAAGATTCAGTGTGTTGGGTGAGTGGAGAGAATTACCAAGAACAATTAGTTTTGATCACTATTCACAGCAAATATCTCAGCTTGTCTTCTAGCATGGTCAGTGGAATTGGAAAACAGAAGCCAGTTTGGCGCTGTGAACATTAAAAAGGAAGTTAATCTTAGATTAATTAACTATTAATCTTATTAATAAAAATAGAAAAATACTTGGCACACCTATGGGACAAATGTACTATAGGTTTACAAAAAAGCCTTTCATGTAGTAGGAGCCACATCAAAATAAAAAAAATAATAAATAAATAAAAACCATGTATCTAATTTAGTAAGGTTCAGCATGCTGGTATTTTTGTGATCACGGTAAAGCACTAGAAAAGTTTGTTAAGGACGGAATTCACAAATCGAAGGATAAAAAAATGATATCCCCACAGAGAGAGACCTTGCCTTAGTAATTTACTCACTTTCTATAATAAAATGAGAGATGGGTTGAAAATACCTACATCATGTCACTTTGGAACTTGCAAAGCCAAGTTTGGAAGTATCATGATGAAGAAGACAGGATGCTGCACAGAGCCGTATTACATAAGTTGGAGGAAAGAAGAATGAACAGGAGCTGGATAACAGGGTAAATGATGAACAGATATCAGGTATATTTTGACTGCTTGCAAATGAGCAGGTGCATCGTGCCTAAGTAACAAATCATGTGTTTGAAGCCAGTATAAATTGGAGGAATATGATGCTTTTCAATGGGAATTTCAATGTCTTGAAATTATTTCTGAGAATAATACTGAACAGATGCCATAAGCAGATAAATAAAATAATAAAAGAACAATCTGGATTAAAAAATGGAAAACGCACAAGCAATGCAATACTATACCTCAGAATGATATGTGAAAGACTGATTGCTGTAAAAAAAACAGGTCTATCTGTGCTTCATATAATTTGAAAAAGCATTTGACTGTCTCTTAAGATAAACTTAGAGGAATCTTAGAAAACACTGGTCTGAACTCAAAGGAAAGGAAAGGATTTAAAGATATCAACATTTAACTGATATCAACAACCTGCAATAAAGATAAACCTACATTTTAAAACAGATAGATATAAAAAGAGGAGTACCAACAGAGATGTATATTATCATCATTGCTCTTTGGGATCTTCTCAGAAACGATCATGCAAAAAATCAAAACAGAGAGAGGCATTTCAAGTGGTGTATTGTAAACAAATAACCAACATGCAGACAACTTAGTACTAACTATTGAGAATGAAGAGGATCTACAAAATATAGTTAATAAACTAACAGAGAGCTGTGATAAATTTGAACTAAAATAAACATGCCGAAAACAAAAACTATGATAATCATAAGTAAAGTGATGAATAAAAGCCTAAACATAACTTTAAAAGGCCACCTCATAGAAAAAAATAGACAGATTTACCATTCTGGGAAGTCTAATCACTGATAATGGAAAATGTGAGCAAGAAATCAAAAGAATACGCATAGCCAAACCAGCCTTTCCTAAATTGAAACAAATACTTAACAAATAGAAAAGTTAAGACGGATACAAAAATATGACTCTTGACTTATGAATATTCTTTATTACTGTACATCTCAGAACATGAACTATTGGAAAAATAAATAGAAACAAAGAGTGCTGGCTCAAGAAATGTGGTTACCAAGAAAAATTATGTGGATTAGCTGCATAGAAAAAGTTAGAGACAAGAGAAGAAGGACTGACCAATATGATCATTGCAGGAAAATTATAGGGAAGAGGAAAAAGCTGAACAAGACATCATTACATGAAGGACATGGGACACAAAAGTATTATAGAGATCTTTAGAGATGCACAAGATAGGAAGAAGTGGAGAGTCATGGATGCCACCTCTGGATCAGAAATGGTACTTGAAGGAATGCCAACAAGTTGTACAGATTTGACCAAAAACAAACAAATAATGCAGATGAGACTGGAACAATTATTAAGAGTGTTTTCTACTCATAGTAATCAAATCTATATTGCTGATTATTTGAGAGAATTTTGTATGGTGATTCTTTGATAACAGCAGTGACTGACAAGAAAGTGATGATAAAATCATGTTTTTTATGTGCAAAGATTAAGAATACTAGTCAGGCTGTTAGTATAAAGAGAAGGTAAGAGATGATTGTTTTGGCAGATGCCAATGTGCAAATACACAAAATGAGTAAAAGGAATAATATGCAGTTTGTAAATGTGTGGAGCAAACTTAAAGAATGGGAGGACCTATATATGAGTGATAGTTTGTCCTTGAATTGGAGTCAGGATTCTGGAGGGAGGGAGGGAGAGAGTGTGTTGTTTAGTGACAGTTTGGAAGCAGAGCTATCAGGGGGAGGGTTGTGTGTGCGCACACATGTGCAGGTACCCTTAAAGCAAGTGAGTGGAAGAATGATCAAAAAATAAATGTCAAATGTAGCTCCTCAAGTCACAAAAGTGAGAGTCAATACAAGGTGTGAGTGTAGGCCAAAGTGAATTCTGCAATTTTTTCTGGAATAAGGGGAAAGAGTTTTGTTGGGTTAGTTCAACTTTGACAAAAATTATAACTATTATTTTTCAGGAAAATCATATACTGCCAATATTTTCGCATGTTACATTGCCATCATCAGGGATCACAGAACAACAATATGTGCACGCAGACATGATGGGTAAATGAGGATAAGGAAAGGCAACCAAAGTCAGGTGTAGAGCACTAAATAGTGTCCCCATAGTGGACTAAAGTGGGTGGTCTTGGTTTTTGGGTTGAAGATTCGAGGATGATGTATCCCAAATTTAGGGCAGTTTCATGCACCCAAATTTGTTGAGATTTGGAAAGTTTCTCAGGGCTGAGGTAGATTCCAGGAAAAGTCTCTCATATTTTAATTGGTGTGGTGCAATACGGTGCCTGCTAACAGATTATCCTGTGGTTAGTGTCCAAAGCAAAGTAAGCAAGTTCAAATTGGCTGTAATGGTGAAAATAGATGTAGTCCAAGTGTTCAGAAATTCTGATAATGGCTGTACTGCCTGTTTGGCCGTAGTAGGACAGTTTGCAACTGCAAGGGACCTGGTAGGTCTAGGGAATGTGGCTGGTTTTTGGTGGAAAAAACAGATGGCAATTTTTAATATGGTCTGAAATTGTTGTAAGGTTGTATTTTTTTATGATTTTTGTCAATTTTTCAGATGTGCTCCTGATATATGGAATGGTGATCGATTTTGTGTAATCTCTGCTCTGAAGGGAGGGGGGGAGGGTCTTAGAGTTACAGGGTTTTAATATTTGTGGATTTTGTCAGGGTTATAGCTATTGGCTAAGAAAGTGTTGAGAATGTGGTCAAGTTCAGTAGTTAAGGCACTGCTATCACAATTGATTATTTTGCTGTTATATAAGGTTTTAATAATCCCATTGGGGGGGGGGGACTGCTAGTGAATGTGCCTGAATCTACCTGTATGTGATGGGATTTCTGTAAACAGAGAATGACAGGGATCCATCAGGCTAGCATGTAATCAGTATCTAGGGGAGACTGTTGTCGTCATTTTCCTTTTCTAAGGTAAACTGGATCCTGGAGTGTTGATTGTTTAGATGTGTTAAGAAAATGTAGAATGTATCCAGGCCATGTGGCCAAATTGAGAACACATCATATATGTAGCATAACCAAACAGTGGGTTCATGTGAAGCATAGTTTAAAGCCTTTTCTTCAAAGGTCTCCACAAAGAAGTTGTCTAGGGATGGAGAAAACAGAGAAGCCATGGCTATCCCCTGTATCTGTTTGTAAAATTTTCCTTACCAAACAAAATAGCCAGAATTCATGGTGAATTGAAACAGGGCTGAGATATTGTGAGAAAATATAGCTTGGATAAGGTCTAAGGTGGAAGAATTGGTGAATAGAGAGGAGACATCAAATGTGACCAAAGTATGTTGGAGTGCAAGGTTTTCTATACTGGCTTTAAGGTGGGCTGAGTTTTTTTTATGTGTGAAGAAGTTTTGTCAATACACGGTGAGTGCACTATGGCTAATTTGTACAGGTGAATCAATGCCATCCACAATGGGACATCATGGCAAATTTTGTTCATGGATTTTTGGTAGTCCATATATTGGGGAGTGGGGGAGGGTGTCTAGTAGAGCTTCATATTGTTTCCTTGAGAGATTGCTTTTTGGTGGTTTTGCATAAGTTAGTATACACTGGCTAATCCAGTCTGATGTGTTGCCAATATGTGTAGGAAGGCTGAGGATATCTCGTTCTACTTGGATCATTATTTCTGCAGGAATTTTCCTTAGATGCTAGTGTGTAGTTGTGGCCACAAGCGAGTGCACTTATTACTTCATGGTAAGGGATGATAAGTTTACAATGGTGTTTTTTTGAGGTAGTCGAGGCTTGAAAGCTGAACTTTTTAGTATATTATCATCCTTCTTGATGTACCGACATCTTACTCTCTGAAACTCTTGTCTGCTGAAGCATTCAAAACATCGGAAGGGCTCATCCAAAGGTCAATGTTCAGTGTAGTGGTGAGCTCCTCTTCTAGAGTACAAATTAGCTGTTTGTGTCAGCAAGAGAACATGAATAACAGCAATCTGTTCCCACAAAAGATCAAAGCTGGTGCATCTATATATGTGGAGAACCTTTGGTGAAGTAAACCGTTTTTCAATTTAACACAATTTGGGATGACATTATTATCCAAGCAGCATTTTAAAAAGGCTAATCTATTCAGTTGTCTAGATATCTTCAGCTGAAGAATTCTAGGACTAAAGGATTTAGGACTCTAGGCCTGACTTTGGTTACCTTTCTTCAGCATCATTTACCCAGTGTTTGTGCCTGTGTGCACATATCACTATTCTGTGATCCTTGATGATGGCAATGTAATAACATTGCCAAAATATCAGAAGTATTAATTAAAGTTATTATAATTAATACTTAGTATATGTGGTAATTTACTGAAAAATAATAGTCATGAATAACTAACATATAAGCCTTTCTACCAGAATATGACAAAAATTATAGGCATGAGTGAGACTTGGCTGAGAGACACCATATAATGCTGTCAGGTGACATATGGTATTTGGAGAGCTCCGAAAGCTAACTTGTTTAGTTTAGAAAAAAAATAGTGATAGAGTTAAAAAAACTGTGTTAGAATAAGATTATATTGTGGTGTTAATTAGATTTAAATTAGATAGTGTATGGCACCAATGTGAAGCAGAACAATGGCTTCCAAAGCATCACTGTTTAAGGAATTCAACCAAAGGGACTTTGTACAGTCTGTAAGATGTACGCACGCATTACCAAGGGAAAATTAAATTTGGTTAGAAAGTGATAGTGGTAGGAAAATGTGCTGAAAATGCTATGAAAGCGAGGGTCAAAAGTGCAGGTGTCAGGTTGCTAGATTGAAGTGATGGACAGAATGGAGAATACATGTGAAAATGTCTGTGAAGGTGCAAAGGCAGATAAGATTGAAATGGGTGAAAAGTCACATGAGAGAGAGAGAGAGCAGTAAAGAATAAAGAGTTGGCTGTAACGTGGGGGGGGGGACTCAGTTATGTGGAAGGATACACAGAATGAAGCAGGAGCTGCAACGAATGCAGAAAGATCTGGCGAATGGGTCAGCTGATATCAGAAAGAAAGAGGCAATTCTATCATAAGAGGTATGACTGGCAAGAGAGTGGCAAAATCATGCTTCCTGGGTGCAAAAATTAATGATTTTAGTGAGGCCATTATAGCACAAAAGGGTAAAGTGAAAGAGTTGATCATTATGTCTGGAACAAATGATTTGAAAGGAGAAACGGATGGCATAAGGGAAGACATGAAAGAATTACTGGAAGTAGCAAAAGAAAAGAGTGAGAAAGTTAAGACAGTGAGTCTGTTGCCATGGTATGACGAACAGAGCTGAGAAGGAGGGCCAAAATAACTCAATGCATAGGTTATGCAGGAGGAAAACGTGGAATTTGGGGATGTGTGGAGTGAGTTTGATGGGCGAAAGGATTTAGACAAGAAGGATGGTTCGCTCTTGAATGGATTTGGAGTTGTTGTTGAATGAAATGAAGTGAAGTGGATGTGGAAAATCAGGAAAACTAGGACTTTTAGTGAGGAAGCTGTTGAATGGATATACAGGGTGTCCCATAAGTTCCGAGATATTTCAATAAATCATAAAAATTAGAAAAATATACCAATATACCATTTTTTCTAATTTTTATGAATTATTGAAATACTCAGAACTTATGGGACACCCTGTACATATATCAATGAGGCAATGCATAGCTAGAGTCAGGAGAGTAAATCAAGTGGGATATCAAGAAAAAAATTGTGGAGGGAATTCAAAGAGAAAGATGACCAACACGAAGCACAGCCAGAAGGGTAACCAGTGTGGTAAGAAAGTCAAAAGCAGAGTATTTAAAGAAATTAGTGTATGAGAAGAAAATTCCTTTCCTTCTCATACCCTCATTCTTCATCAACATACAGGCAAACCGGTCCAGTGAACACACACAAATTACAGTCAGGAATACTGACCCAGCCATAGGTCTGATTCGTCAGCTATGCTTGTTCCTGAGCCCGGATAAAATTTGGGGGGACTGAGATGGTGCCATACCTCTCCGTAAAGGGGTCTCACAGTCGTGTTTCATCATACGATTATTATTATTATTATTATTATTATTATTATTTATCAACATAACTGCATTTTTCAGTGATTCATTTACTCATAATATGTCATGTACAGGTGTGCTTAATGGTCAAAGCTGTATAACTGAGAGGAGACCACCACATAGCCTTTAAAGGAATGCGGAGAACCGACCAGGGCTTCTGACCTAATGTCCAATCCTCACCTTCTCGTGGTGCACCCTGTTGGGTATCTACTTTGATACTAAACGAACGAGGATGGGCTGGCAATTTGGGATTTAGCCGACCAAATTGTATTCTAATTGGTTAAACCAAAATAAAAAATGATGGTACAACATGACAAAATTTCATGCCGGCTGGGGCGTCGCCCGGTTAAACAAGGCCCCCGTTGTTTTCGCCAGGGAACCAGGGCGAACAGCGAAAAGTCAGCTACTGAAACAAATCTGAAAACAAACCCCAACTCAACATCACCAGAGTTAAAGATCGGTACTATCAACGTAAGAAGCCTGAATGGCAAAGAAATGGAGCTAGCTGAGGAATTAGATAAGTACCAGATCGACATAATAGGGATGACTGAAACAAAAAAGACCAAAACTGGTGACATCTTTCTGAGCAATAAATACAAAATGTTATATTCAGGCAATGACAATCAAGGAAAAGAAGGAGTAGCTATAGTATTCAACACAAAATACGAGACTAATTTTCTTGAATGGCAGTCAGTCTCAAGTAGAGTAATGTGGACAAATATGAGAATGGGGAACTGGACAATGAGACTTATTTGTGCCTAAGGTCCCACAGAAAGTTCTACTAAGGTAGAAGTGGAGGAATTTTTTGACGCTTTAGAAAAAGCAACTGACACAATGAAAAAGGAAAAGTTGGTCCTTGTTGGGGATCTAAATAGCAGAGTAGGAAATGATTGTGAGACATACAAAAATATTTTGGGAAAATTTGGAGAAAAGAGCAAAGCTAATAATAATGGCAAATATCTGTTGGATTTCAGCTCAGGACATGGACTGATTATTACTAACACCATGTTCCAACATAAAAATGTGCACAAATTCACATGGAGAGAAGAGGCTAGGAATAAGAAAAGTCTCATTGACTATGTTATTGTTGATAGTGATGTTTTCTCCCTGCTGCAGGACACCAAAGTGTACAGAAGATATGAAATCAGAAGTGATCACTATTTAGTCTTCAGCAGGATAAAATTGAATTTCATATTGAAAAGAATAACATGTAAGAAAGTTTTAAAGTGAATAAGAGTTGAGCAGCTCTCAGATGTGAACTGTAGACTAAAATACAGAAAGATTATTGAAAAGAAAATGAAAGAGTTTGAGAACAGGAATCAAACCTTGGAGATTCAGTGGCAAACTCTGAAGAAAACCATGATTGATTCAGCCAGAGAGGCATGTGGTGAGGTTGTGTGCAAGGATAAAAAAATCAGAACTCCCTGGTGGACACAGGAAGTTAAAGAGGCAGTGAAGGAAAAGAAGAAAGCATATCAAAAGTTCCTGGCAAATAAGTCAGCTTTTACTCTTACAGAATACAGAGACAAATGTAAGAAAGCTAAACAGTGTGTAAAACTAGCTAAACAAAAGTCATATGAGGACTTTGGCAAGAATATAGAAAATAAATATCAAGAAGGTGGCAAAATATTCTGGAGGTTGTTGAAGAAGCTTAGGAATGGAGGAAAGAGTGCTGTAAAAGGAGTTAGAGATGATAAAGGCGACATGAAAACAGGAGAAAAAGATATCCTTGAAGTATGGAGTAATTACTTTGAAAAACTGCTAAATGAAACAAGCAGTGATGACAGCACAATGATAAAAAACACTGACCAGTCATGTAGTCAGGAATACATATCCATACTTGAAGTAGAAAAAGCCATCAAAGGCTTGAAATGTGGACAGGCAGCAGGAGTAGATGATATTCGACCAGAAATGCTGAAGTATGGTGGTATAAAAGTCTTACAGTGGCTGCACTGCATAGTTCAGAAAGCCTGGACTGAGGGACGAATTCCCGATGATTGGAGTAGAGCTCTCATAGTACCCATATATAAAAAGGGAAATAAAACTGAATGTTGAAATTACAGAGGTATTTCATTACTGAGTGTTCCTGGTAAGATATATGCAAGTATACTTGAGAAATTATTGAAGATTTTGGAAGAGAAGCTTGGTGGAGAACAAGTTGGATTCAGGCCAAATAGAGGCTATCAGAATCAGATTTTCACTTTATGAGAGATAGTTGAGAAATCATGGGAATATAACAAAGGTCTGTATTTAAGTTTTGTCGATTTGGAAAAGGCATATGACAAGGTGCCAAGAGAGAAGCTATTCAATATGCTGCAGTTGTATGGTGTCAATGGGGCATTATATCAAGCAATACTTAGTCTTTATTTGAGTTGTAAGTTAGCAGTTAGAATTGAAGGAAGTACAGGAAGATGGTTTAATGTTAAATCTGGTGTGAGACAAGGATGTACATTATCCCCTCTATTATTCATTATCTATATGGATCACATTATGAAGGAAAGTGATATTAAACCTGATATCAAAATTGGAGATATTAATGCCAGCTCTTTGCTTTATGCGGATGATGTTATACTTCTAAATAAATCCGCTACAAGTCTGCAAGATTCTCTGACTAAATTGAATAGCTGTTGTAATAGATATGGTATGAAGGTCAGCAATAAAAAGACAAAGACAATGAAAATAGGCAGAATCATTGAAAATGTCAACTGTGTTGTGAATATAGAACCTGTGGAACAAGTAAAACTTAGGCACGATTTTTACTGAAGATGATAAATTAAATATAGAAATAGACAACAGAATCAGCAAAGCTGGTATGGTGGGAAGTCAATTGAATAAATTCATATGGAATAAGAGAGAAATTAGTCGGAACACTAAATTAGCTGTATACAAGACAGTGTTCAAACCAGTTTTAACTTATGGATCTGAGTCAGAAGTAAAACACTTGACCAAAGACTAGAGACTGCAGATATGAGAGTCCTGAGAAAGATTAGAGGCGTGAACAGATGGCATCAATGGCAATATCATATTAAAAATGAGGATATTAGGAAAGAACTTGACATTGTCAGCATCCAGGAATGCGTTAGCAGAGATAATCTCAGGTGGTATGGTCACTTAACTAGAATGGGAGAGGAAAGATTAGCAAAACAAATGTTCTCTGCCAGGTTGGCAGGAAAACGACCCAGAGGAAGACCAAGATATAGTTGGATTGATACGGTACAAAGTGCCTTAGACGATAGAAATATAAGTTCTGATAATGTTGGAGTCTTGACAAGTAACAGACTGATTTGGAGTAAAATTGTAGATAGGAAGTTAGTAATGATGTAAATTTTTCATGTAGTACTGTCATATCCTGTACATCCCTTAAGAGTACATGGCAGGAATTTGATGATGATGATGATGTCATGTACATTAACTTAAGATAACAGAGATTAGAAAGAAAAGAATGGGGGGAGGGAGTATTATTATTGATGATAGCTGATGAACTGCAACAAAACAGAGTAGAAGTTGAACTACAGGTCAGTGAAAATAGCACATTTGAGCCCATCTGGTGTGACATGGTGACCAGCAGAACAAAATATACAGTCAGATACTTCTATAGACAGGGACGGAAAGGATGATCAAGATAGTATGCATCAGCAAATAAGCTCAATGAGTGAAGGGCAGGTAATTATACGGGAACATAAATTGGAAGGAGGAGATGAGGACAAATGGGAAGGAAATGGAATTTATGTTACTAAGGAATAATTACTTGAGACAGCATATGAAGGAATATACTAGGAGTTTAAGATTGCTAGATCTATAAATGTATCTGATTATTTGTCTATAACCAATATGATCATGTTGCCAACAACTGGTGAGAGTGATCATATAGTCTTGACCTGGGAGGTGGCTAAATGTGCAGAATTTTCAGTTAAGAGGGAATATACATGAAATTATGATTTTTGAGGGCAGGTGCATTGTCCTGATGAAAGATGATTTTTTCCTTCTGCAATCCAGATCTTTTCGCACGAATTTTTTTGTCTAGTCTAGTTAAAAGATTGGATAATATTCTCCGTTATTGTTGTACCCTTTTTCAAGATAATTAATAAACAAAATGCTTTTAGCATCCCAAAACACCGATGCCATGACCTTTCCCTTTTAATGGAACTGACTTTGTTTTCTTTGGCACTGAACAAGTGGCTTCTGTCCACTGTTTTGACCGCTGTTTGGATTCTGGTGTGTTATGATGAATCCAAGTCTCATCCATAGTAATAAATCGATGCACAAAATCAGTTTTATTCTTGTTAAAACACTCCAAGCACTGTTTAGAGATTTTCATGCGAGTGCGTTTTTGATCTGCTGTTAGCCAGTTCGCACATCTTGTGCAAAGCTTTTTCATATGCAATTCTTCATGCAAAATATACCCTACATGTTTGAAATGCCTATAATCTCAGCAATTTCATGCACTTTGACTCGCCGGTCATCCAATATTGTGCACTTGATCAATGATTTCTGGTGTTGTTACTTTTTAAACATTTTTCATGCGGATCATCTTCAAGGCTGGTACGGCAACGTTTAAACTCGGCAGCCATTTCTTAATTGTCAAAAATGAAGAAGAAGAGTGCCCAACTTCGAATGAATTTCATTTGCCATTAAACCTTCTTTTACAAAAAATTTTATAACTGCACAATACTCAATTTTATCCATTTCAAGGGATACAGACAACACTTTTGCTTCCGACAGCTGTATAAAACAAACTACTTGACAGAATGACTTGCAATTTCACATGGATGCTTATGACAGATGTACCAACTTTGAAAAAAAAAATCTTGCCAATAGTATTGCTATTTATGGTTGAGGCCAAGAATGTTTCAGACCACCCTCATATATATATATATATATATATATACTGTGTGTGTGTGTGTGTGTGTGTGCACATGCGTATGTGTGGATTTAATTATAAGCAACATTTTCAGATTATCATCAGTTATTCCAAATGTTGCATGATCAATGAACAAGGTGGCCTGAAACCTTTTTATATCATTCTTTCTTTATTGATAATAACAATAATAGTTACTTGAATTTAATTACTTAGAAGTTGACAAATTAATAATGCAACTAAAATTACAATAAACTGTTTTTCAAAATAAAACAATTTGTTTTTTATAATTAGACAACAAAATTAATTGCCTGTTTTAAAGTGTCACCTTCTTCTTCTTCGGAACTTAGTGGACCTTCACTCAAATGGTCCTCAGAAGATGAAAACTTTTGATTAGCTGCATTCTCTTCAGTTTCAGATAATGGCCCTTCACTTAAATGATCACTATCATGATCAGACTGAAAAGAGAATGAGTTTATCAATAATTAAGTTCAGCAAATCATCAAAGCTATACAGTACATATACTCCACATATTATACTTGACAATAAAATTATATTCCACATATAATGGAAGTTTAAATTACAAGATATCAAAGAGGATTTCACTAGGACCGGGGTCGGCAACCTTTTGAGTCGGAAGAGTCAAAAATTACAATTTACAAAATTTCAAAGTTTTTAAAGAGCCACAAAATTTTAAAAAGTTTTTAAAGAGCCACAAGATCTTATTGTCTTCAAGGCATTTTTGCACGGCATTCGCTATATCTTCCCCTCTAGTTTGTCCTGAGAGCGGTAGCAATCCTAGAAGTTCTTCTTTTGTACCTTGGGAAGACATATACCTGACAAAAAGGGCAACTTGTGCCGTGTCTTTTATGTCGCAAGACTCATCTATAGCAAGTGATAAGGCAGAAGAAGGTTGAATATCTTCCACCTGCAAATATGTTACATTTGAAGACATTTTAGCTATTCTATCTTGTACTGTTTTAGCGGATACGAGAAGCTGGGCATAATGAAATATAATTTATCAAAAAACATTTTACAACGATATTTCCCAATTAAAAATACCTACCTAAATAAAATAAATAATTCTCTAATAATTTAATTATTAAAATAAATAATTTAGACATGAAACACTGTTTGTCTCACTCTCTCACGTACTGATTGACTATAAGTACATAGTTTCGTCGCATCTGTGGTCGCCTCCCGTGTGCGGTGATCGCCGACTGGCACGAACGGACTTGTCAGAATGTGTTTATCACGGCGCAGTCTGCACATTTTAGTTTTTTTTTTTTTAATTTTGGCAAATATTAGATACTTAGTTTACGAGTAAAGGTGTTATGCCCAGCTATGCCGAAATCAATGAAAATTGCCAAACATATAAACTTCCGAGAGCTTCCAACGGACTGACGACGGTGACGATGCATGTCACGGGGGAGGGGTGCGGTGAAAAGCGAGTACAAGTGGCTGAGAGATAGAATCGGTGCCTAATCCTCGTTAATCGATTCAGTACGATTTTTAAATTTTTTTTTTGATAAAATAAATAATATTTGTGTATGGAACTAAAGAGCCGCAGCTTCACATCCAAAGAGCCGCATGTGGCTCGCGAGCCGCAGGTTGCCGACCCCTGCACTAGGACAATGCATTTCAACAGCATAAGGTGTAAACGTTCGATTTAAAGAAATTCTTTTTTTGCCTGTTTTGTCTTATGCAGTGGAGACACAAGACTAAAAACATAAGCATTTTTACTCAGTAATTTAAGGAAATTACGTCACTAGGATATACATTAAAATAAATTTTAATATACTTCAATATTTCGGCAACGTCACATTGCCATTTTCAAGAAACTTAAGAACAAGACACGTGCATGCAGGCACAACAAACAGTAAATGAGGAAGAAGCAGGAAGCTATTATTTCTCCTTAAAGTCCTGATGGTACCCTCTAGGCAGGCAATGTTGGTATTCTTGGGCGACTGGGCTGAAGTTCTTCTGATGTAGGTTTCCCAAATTTGTTCGGATTGTTTCTTAGGGCTGAAGCTGATTCCATGAAAAGCCTTTCATACTTGTATTTACTATGGTGTACTGGTGAAACCGGATGTAGTCCTTGTGTTCTGAAATTCTGATATTGGCTGTCCTGCCTGTTTGGCCAAAGTAGGACAGCTTACAGCTGCAAGGGACCTGGTATACACCAAGTAGGTCTGGGGGGGGTCTTTAGTAGAGTGGATAAGGGATGCCAATTTTTTATATGGTCTATAACAAGAAGTTAAGTCATGTTTTTCTAGGATTTTTGTAATTTTTTCCGAGGTGCCTCGGATATAGGGTATGGTGATGGATTTAGAGTAATCCTTGTTATGAGGGGGGGGGGAGTTGTGGTATACTGGTTTCAATATTTTTTGGATTTTTTGGGGGGGTTAGCCATTGGCTGAGAAAGTGTTTGAGAATGTGGTTTAGTTCTGTGGTTAGGGCATTGTCACTTGAACAGATAAGTTTAGCCCTGTCGTGTGGTGTCTTAATGATTCCATATTATTGCAAGAAGGGGCGGTGGGATTGTTGGTGAATGTATCTGCCTGTATAGGTGGGTTTTCTATAGACTGAGAAAACCAAGGTTCCATCAGGCTGGCGGGTGACTAGTATGTCTAAGAAAGGAAGGCAGTTGTTTTTTTCTTCTTCCAGGGTGAATTTGATTGTGGGGTCTTGGTTGTTTATATGTGTTAGGAAGGAGAGGAGTGCATTGGGGCCATGTGGCCAAATAGCGAACACGTCATCAACATAGCGAAGCCAAATGGTTAGTTTTTGTTTAAGGCTTTCTCTTCAAAAGTCTCCATATAAAAGTTGGCCAAAGGTGGGGAGAGTGGAGAACCCATGGCTGTCCCCTCTATTTGTTTGTAGAATTTTCCTTGCCAAACAAAATAGCCTGAGTTCATTGTGAACTGAAAAACGGCTGTGATATTGGGAGGAAATTTAGCTTGAATTAGCTCTAAGGATTCTTTGAGTGGGACATTTGTGAATAAGGAGGGGACATCAAAACTGACCATTATGTCAGTGTGTTTGAGTGTAAGGTTTTCTATGCTGGCTTTGAAGTGGGCTGAGTTTTTTATGTGTGAAGGTGTGTTGCCAGTATAGTGTGAGACAGAGCTTTGGCCAAATGTTTAGCTAGTTTGTATGTGAGGGAATCAATGCCATCCGCTATGGGACGTAATGGCACATTTTCCTTATGTATTTTTGGGAGTCTATAAATACGGGGTGGGGGTGGGGTATGGATTAAATGGTTTTAATTTGTTAGTGATTTCCACAGGCCAAGAAGTGACCTTCTTAAGAAGCCTGTGGAGTTTTCTAATTTGTGAGTTGGTGGGATTGTACTTGATAGGGAGGTAAGTAGCCCGATCTAACAATCAAGCTGAGTAATCCTTTTGGTTAAGCAATACTGTGCCGTTCCCTTTATCAGCTTTGGTGATTATTATTTTCTTGTTTTTCTTTAATTCCAGTAGAGATTTAATTTCCTTACTGGGCATGTTGGCTTTTGGTGGTTTAGCTTTGGTCAGAACACAAGCTACATCCAGTCTAATATCGTTGGTGATGTGGTCTGGAAGGTGTCATATCCTGCGTTCAATTCTTATCATAATATCTTCCGCAGGTATTCTTCTGGGCGCAATGGCAAAGTTGTGGCCACGTGCGAGGGCGTCGAGTGCTTCAGGTTTTACACTAATTGACAAAAGGTTGACTACTGTTTCGGTAGGAAGTTGTGGTTTCGAGATGGAGTACTTTTTTAAATTTTCAAATTTTTTTGCTGTGTCGATCTCATACTTTTTTAAATTCTTTCTCCGCTGCAGTGCACGAGATGTCGTATAAAATACACCAAATTTCATGGCTTAAGGTGCTTGAAAGGTCATCTTCGAGTGCCTGTATAGGTAAGTTAGCATCATTCAGGAAACGGTGAGTCGCGGCAATTTGTTCTCTGAGTAAGGCTTGGCTGGCACAGTTATAAATAAGAAGCGCCTTTTGCGAAGAGAAACGGTGCTTAAATTTCACACAGTTAGGAATTACCTGGTTATCCTGGCAGCGTTTTAGGAAGGCAAGATGATTCAGTTGTCTTGATAGCTTTTACTTCATTTTACCGTAATGGAGTGCTTTACGTGCGATATCATCTCTGTGGATTATCGTAATTCTCATGGAAAGGCTTAGACGTTGGTTATGCATTTTTTACTCAGTAATTTAAGGAAATTACAATGTCACTAGGATATACATTAAAATAAATTTTAATATACTTCAATATTTCGGCAACGTCACATTGCCATTTTCAAGAAACTTAAGAACAAGACACATGCACGCAGGCACAACAAACAGTAAATGAGGAAGAAGCAGGAAGCTATTATTTCTCCTAAAGTTCTGATGGTGCCATCTAGCAGGCAATGTTGGTATTCTTGGGCAACTGGGCTGAAGGTCTTCTGAATGTAGGCTTCAAAAAATTTGAGGCAATCTCATGCAACCAAATTTGTTGAGGTTCGGATTGTTTCATAGGGCTGAAGCTGATTCCACGAAAAGCCTTTCATACTTGTATTTACTATGGTGTACTATCGTGGCTATCTTCCACCGTATTCTATGGCAGGTATCCAGTGCATGGTCAGCAAGACCAGAGTGGCTGTACTGGTGAAACCGGATGTACTCCTTGTGTTCTGAAATTCTGATATATGGCTGTCCTGCCTGTTTGGCCAAAGTAGGACAGCTTACAGTTGCAAGGGACCTGGTATACACCAGGTAGGTCTGGGGGGGGGGGAGTTGGTCTTTAGTAGAGCGGATAAGGGATGCCAATTTTTTATATGGTCTATAACAGGAAGTTAAATCATGTTTTTCTAGGATTTTTGTATTTTTTTCCGAGGTGCCTCGGATATAGGGTATGGTGATGGATTTAGAGTAATCCTTGTTGTGTGTGTGTGGGGGGGAGTTGTGGTTTATTGGTTTCGATATTTTTTGGGGGTGGGGGTGGGGGGGGTAGCCATTGGCTGAGAAAGTGTTGAGGATGTGGTTTAGTTCTGTGGTTAGGGCATTGTCATTTGAACAGATAAGTTTAGCCCTGTTGTGTAGTGGTGGGATTGTTGGTGACATAAAACATAAGCAATAAATAACGAATGGAAATGAAAGTTTTAAACACAATGTTGGCAAAAAAAAAAAAAAAATCCACACGATACAATATGAAATGTGGAATCAGAAATGTATTGGAACTAGAAATTAATGAAAGTTGGGGGATAAGACCAGCAAAAAAAAAAAAAAGGCAGAGTCCAGATAAGAAAGATTTAGAAAAAAGAAACTTTAGATAAACCAATGTTCATGGAGAATGATTATGGGAAGAATAGAGCGAAACAAGGAGCTTTGATATGCTGGGCCAGACAGATTCTGCTAGAGCATTTGTTGATGATGAATAAACTTATATTCTTGTTTTCATTTACTTTTACTGAAGCATAGCAAACAAACGTTTGCACGTGAAATATATCTTTGTGACTAAGTTACTTGGATATAGTATTGTGAGCAGGTAACTTCACATCAAGTTGCTCTATGCATCTCATATTGCACAACACTCATTCTTCTCGGTACGTACATACTGCATAAATTATGATGAGAGTCACTACTAAGACTGACTTGATCTTTACTGAGGTGTCATAAGTGAGAAAGATCCATGGACATAACATATATGAGAAAACATGAGTTGTCACTGATTACATCTGTTGGCATTTCCAAGGATCTACATTCCACTGGAAAATGATAAGACCTCAACAAAGGTTGAAATGACTCATTCTGTTCAGTAGGAAGGTTGATATGCTGATATAGTTCGCTAATTTTAAATGTTGTCTTCTGCTCTGTCATTCAATTGCTATGAAGACAGACTGTTTCAAGCAAGTTTCACTATTATTTGTCAGGCTGCAACTCTAATCCACACCCAGTGAAATGGCAATTATTATTTTTTGAACATCTGTATGGAATCAAAAACTGATTGTGGGAGACCCACTCTAACCACTGTTCAAACAATACCTATAATGTCTCTCATTGATTACATTCACTGATAAACTCACAACTTTCATTGGCAACTCATTCACCATCCCAAGCAAAAAATCTAATCCCACGCTTGCTAACCACACTCTTATATTTTCCATGTACTAAAAAAAAGTCATTTGTGTCAATCCTATAAAACCTTTAATAACTTGCATGCTTCTATTATGTCCACTCTTATTCACCTATCATCTAGTTTTTGAGCACCCCCCCCCCATAGACCTTCAATCTCTTCTCATAAGGTGCATTCCATAGATCTACCACAATCTTGGTCACTTGCCTCTAGATCCTCTTCACCATTTCATTCCCACAGAATTCAGAGAATCACATATGCCCATAATAGTCATTCTGATGCATTGATTTGTCCACTTTGCAACATGTCCTCTAAGATTCAACTCCATGTCCACAATAACCCCATATTCCAGTGTCATCATTTTTCTGCAGTTCAGTTCTGCAGATCACACTGTATGTGACCTCTCTGCATGACCATCTGGCCATGCTAAACTGACAGCCATTTACCGTTGTCCATACTGCAAGTTTAAGTCATCTGCAGTATCTCTATTCTTCTTCATTGACCATTGCTCTTCCTAGTTATGCACCATAAACAACTTGTTCTATACATTCCCCATTCATTTCCTATATCACTATTAGTGTTGTCCCTGGAGAAGGCAGGTGACAGGATCAACACTCTTCTCCAGGACGCAACATCAATAAACCACTTTATTATTTGTGCAAAAATCTCTAACAATGAAACATTCTTTAGTCCCAAGAATTTATGGAGCACCCAAAATCCACAAACAGGATATTCCATTATGTCCTATGTAGATGGAAAATATTCTCTAACTTGGAGAAGTATTTGTCAAACCTGCTAGTCCCACACATATGAATGACAGAGTAATATGTGAAGAATAGCTTACATTTTATTGAAAGGGTAAAAGATTTAAAGGACCTTCAGACACCCTAAGTAGTTTAGATGTCAGTCTGTTCAGCAATGTCCCTTGGGATGACATAGTGGATCTTCTTCAAACACTTTTTCTGCCGGACACAAACTATTTAAACACTGCGTAGAAAACTTTCTTCATATTTCAGGATAAATATTTGGAACAAAAGGACTTGCATAGCAAATCTCTTTATGAAGAACTTTGAAAAGAACCGTACTGATAATTATCATAAAAAAACAAAACTTGGTTGCATTATATTCATGGCATTTTTGTTGCTTGGTCAGAAAGAACAGATGATTTAATTAAATTTACAGATTATCTGAACAACTTGCACCCACACATAAAATTCACTCTTGAACGGAATAATCACAAAAAAATTACCATTCCTTGACATTCTTATTGAAGTAAACAAAGAAAAAAGGATCTTTTCAGGATACAGAAAACCTACTGCAACTGGAAGATTTTTTTATATGCTGCTTCACACCAGCATTCATTACGAAAGATAGGCATGATTAAACCATTACAAGATAAGAGCCTACAACATTTCCAATATGTCAGAAAAAAGAGTGAAGAACTGAACTACTTGAGACATTATACTCATCCCCAATGGACATGAACTGAAGATGATTAACAAAATTCTTGATATGCCTCCAACAGCTCCTTTAAATAAATAAGATTTCAAAAATGCAATTGCTTTATCTTACATCAAGAATGTTGCACACAAAGTTGCAATGTCACAACATTAAAGTTTTTTTTTGCAAGTGTATAAGATCTTAAAGTTCTTATATCTACCAAAATTGCCACATCCTCCCATGATAAAAACAGCTTACAAAATCTACTGCTCTTGTTGTATTTGCTATGTAGCCAGAGGGGCAATCTGGAAATATACGCATGCCTGAACACATAAGATGCTGAAAAAAGAAGACAGCACAAATCAGGATTAGCCTTTGCCACAACAAACACAGGCCATCAAGTAGTTTGGCAAGAAACAGAAATGCCATGTATTGATCAAAATTAAATTTGGTATGAAAATTAGAAATAAAAAGACAAACACAATGAAAACTGGCAGAAGTATTGAAAATATTAACTGCATTCTGAATGGAGAATGCACAGAACAAGTAAAGCATTTCAGTTATTTAGGCACAATTTTGAATGAAGATGATAAATTAAATATGGAAATAGTCTACATAATTTTGAATGAAGATGACAAATTAAATGTGGAAAGAGACAACATGATTAACAAAGTTGGTATGGCTGGAAGTCAACTGAATAAATTTATATGGAATAAGAGAGAAATTAGTCAAAACACATAACTAGATATATACAAGACAGTGTTCAAACCAATCTTAACTTATGGATCTGGGAGCTGGGTTAGAAATAAAACACCTGACGAAAGACTAGAGACCACAGATGTGAGAGTTCTGAGAAAGATTACGGACAAGCACAGATAGCATCAATAGCAACATCATATTAAAAACGAAGATATTAAGAAAGAACTTCACATTGTTAGTATCCAGGAATGTGTTAGCAGAGCTAATCTCAGACGGAATGGTCATTTAATAGGAATGGAGAGGAAAGATTAGCAAAATAAGAGGTCTCTGCCAGGTCGGCAGGAAAAATACCCAGAGGAAGACCAAGGAAGATGACTCCGTATCTCTACACAAAGTTTGATCTGACTTCATCAAAAATCTAACCACCATGAATCTGAGATATGATGTGTCATACCACAGAATGTGATGGCAACAACTAGCACTCCCACTCGTATATAGTAATTAATACAGCGGTTTTTTGGTCACTTTGTTTCATCATCATCAAATTCCTGCCATGTACCTTCAAGGGGTGTACAGGATATGATAGTACTACATGAAAAATTTACATCATTACTAACTTCCTATCTACAATTTTCCTCCAAATCAGTCTGTTACTTGTCAAGACTCCAACATTATCAGATCTTATATTTCTATCGTCTAAGGCACTTTTTACCGTATCAATCCACCTATATCTTGGTCTTCCTCTGGATCTTTTTCCTGCCAATCTGGCAGAGAAAAATTGTTTTGCTAATCTTTCCTTTCCCATTCTATTTAAGTGACCATACCACCTGAGATTAGCTCTGCTAATGCATTCCTGGATGCTGACAATGTTAAGTTCTTTCCTAATATCCTCGTTTTTAATATCATATTGCCATTGATGCCCTCGGTTCACCCCTCTAATCTTTCTCAGTACTTTCATATCTGAGGGCTCTAGTCTTTGATCAAGTGTTTTACTTCTGACCTAGCTCTCAGATCCATAAGTTAAAACTGGTTTGAACACTGTCTTGTATATCATAAAACACTTAATTTAGTGTTATGACTAATTTCTCTCTTATTCCATATGAATTTATTCAAGACTTCCTACCATACCAGCTTCGTTGATTCTGTTGTCTTTTTTAAAATATTTAATTTACCATCTTCAGTAAAAATCGTGTCTAAGTAGTTGGAATGTTTTACTTGTTCAACAGGTTCTCAGTTCACAACACAGTTGACATTTTCAATGTTTCTGCCTATTTTCATTGTCGTTGTCTTTTTTTGCTGACCTTCATACCATATCTATTACAATAGTTATTCAATTTAGTCAGGGAATCTTGCAAACTTGTAGCGGATTTATTCAGAAGGATAACATCTTCTGCATAAAGCAAAGAGCTGACATTAACATCTCCAATTCTGATATCATGTTTAATACCATTTTCCTTCATAATGTGATCCATATAGATAATGAATAACAGATGGGATAATGTACATCCTTGTCTCACATCAGATTTAACATTAAACCATCTTCCTGTACTTCCTTCAATTCTAACTGCGACTTACAACTCAAATAAAGACTAAATATTGCTTGATATAATGCCCCATTGACACCAAATAACTGTAACATATTGAATAGCTTCTCACTTGGAACCTCGTCATATGCCTTTTCCAGATCGACAAAACTTAAATACAGATCTTTGTTATATTCCCATGCTTTCTCAACTATTTGTCGTGAAGATCTGATCCTGACAGCCTCTATCTGGCCTGGATCCAGCTTATTCTTCACCAAGCTTTTCTTCCACAATTCTTCTCAACCGTTTCTCAAGTATACTGGCATAAATCTTGCCAGGAACACTCACTCTGTAGGGAAATACCTCTGTAATTCTCACATGCAGTTTTATTTCCCTTTTTATATATGGATACTATGAGAGCTCTACTCCAATCATTGGGAATTCGACCCTCTGTCCAGGCCTTCTGAACTATGCAGTGCACCTACTGTAAGACTTTTATACCACCATACTTCAGCATTTCTGGTCAAATATCATCTATTCCTGCTGCCTTTCCACATTTCAAGCCTTTGATGGCTTTTTCTACTTCAAGTATGGATATGTATTCCTGACTGTATGCCTGTTGAGTGTTTTTTTCCACTGTGCTATCACTGCTTGTTTCATTTAGCAATTTTTCGAAGTAATTACTCCATACTTCACTATCTTTTTTCTCCAGTTTTCATGTCACCTTTATCATCTATAACTCCTTTCACAGCACTCTTACCCCCATTTCTAAGCTTCTTCAGCAACCTCCAGAATATCTTACCACCTTCTTGATATTAATTTTCTATGTTCTAGCCAAAGTCCTCCCATGACTTTTGTTTAGCTAGTTTTACACAGCGTTTTGCTTTCTTACATTTGTCTCTGTATTCTCTAACAGCAAAAGCTGAATTAATTGCCAGGAACTTTTAATATGCTTTCTTCTTTTCCTTCACTGCCTGTTTAACTTCCTGTTTCCATCATGGAGTTCTGATTTTTCTATCCTTGCAGACTACCTCACCACATGCCTCTCTGGCTGAATCAATCAGGGTTTTCTTCAAGGCTTGCCACTGAATCCCCAAGGTTTGGTTCCTGTTCTCAAACTCTTTCATTTTTTCTTCAATAAACTTTGTGTATTTTAGTCTACAGTTCACATCTGAGAGCTGCTCAACTTTTATTCACTTTAAAACTTTCTTACATGTTATTCTTTTCAATATGAAATTAAATTTTATCCTGCTCAAGACTAAATAGTGATCACTTCCAATTTCAAATCCTCTGTACACTCTGGTGTCCTGCACCAGGAGAAAACATCACTATCAACAATAAAATAGCCTATGAGACTTTTCTTATTCCTTGCTTCTTCTCTCCATGTGAATTTGTGCACATTTTTATGTTGGACCATGGATCAGTACATGTCCTGAGCAGAAATCCAAACAGGTATTTGCCATTATTATTAGCTTTACTCCAAATTTTTCCCAAATATTTTTGTATCTCTGACAATCAATTCCTACTCTGCTATTTGGATCCTCATCAAGGACCAACTTTTCCTTTTTCGTTATGTCAGTTGATTTCTCTAAAGCATCAAAAAATTCCTCCACTTCTATCTTAGTAGACCCTTCTTTGGGACCATAGGCACAAATAAGCTCATTGTCCAATTTCCCATTTTGATATTTGCCCACACCACTCTACTTGAGACTGCTTGCCATTCAAGAAGATTAGCCTCGTATTTTGTGTTGAATACTATGGCTACTCCTTCTTTTGCTTGATTGTCATTGCCTGAATATAACATTTTGTATTTATTGCTCAGAAAGATCTCACCAGTTTTTGTCCTTTTTGTTTCAGTCACCTCTATTATGTCGATCTGGTACTTATCTAATTCCTCAGCTAGCTCCATTTCTTTCCCACTCAGGTTTCCTATGTTGATAGTACCGATTTTTAACTCTGGTGATGTTGAGTTGGGGTGTGCTTTCAGATTTGTTCCAGTAGCTGACTTTTCGCTGTTGCTCATGGTTCCTTGGCGAAAACAACGGCGACCTTGTTTACCCAGGCGACGCCCCAGCTGCCATGAAATTTTGTCATGTTGTACCATCATTATGTATATTGGTTTAAGCCAATAAGAATACAATTTGGTGGGCTAAATCCCAAATTGCCAGCTCATCTTCGTTCGTTCAGTATCCAGGTAGATACCCAACAGGGTGCACCACGAGAAGGTGAAGATTGGAGAGTAGGTCAGAAGCCCTGGTTGGTTCTCTGCATTCCTTTGAAGGCTATGTGGAGGTCTCCTCTCAGTTATACAGCTTTGACCCTGAAGCACCCCTTTGTTCACTTTGTTTATAAGTACTAATTTTGAAGTTCTGATAACATCTGCTTTGTGTAAATAATTTTTTTCTAGTCTTTTATTCAAGTTTTTTTATGTTTAATGAAATTAGTCTGATAATTCACAAAACCAGTCAGGTTATATAGTTTATTTTAATAAACTTGTTTTATGTTTAGAAACGTGGTCTCAATATCAGGAATTAAATTTAGATAGCATAATACTCTCTAAATGTCAATTAAGAATGACAGTGTTATGTTATGAATCTGTCAATCTTAACATACAGGAATATAAATTGAATTTTTAACAATGCAGTAAATGGGTAAATTTGATTCTAACTATGATCCATCTTTCAGGAACTAACTGTGTGTGAGGATTGCCTGTATTGTAAAACAAATTAGAGATGATAAAGAATGCATAAAGCTGAAGAAATGACTATTGTGATTGTCTGTAGTATTTTGAAAAATTATTAAATGAAATAAGCATTAATATAACAGGGCAGAAAATATTCAAGAGGAATGCAATTAGGAATATACTTCAATACTGGAGAGAGAAAATGCCATCAGAAATTTGAAATATGGAAAGTAGCTAAAATATTATATATTCAATAAGAAATGCTCAAATATATATATATATATGTGTGTGTGTGTGTGTGTGTGTGCGTGTGTGTAAAATCTTTACAGTGACTGAACTGCATAATTTAGAAGATCAAAATCCAGATGATTACAGTAGAGCACTCATGTACCCAGTTAAAAAAAATAAATTAAATAAAAAAAAAATAAATAAAACTGAAATAAAACAATGTGTGAATTATAGATGAATTTCCCTACTGAGTGTCTAAGTAAATTTTAGTTAGGTATGTATTAATTTTATGCTTGCATAAAACTATTTAGTCACTTCTCAAGAATGCAAGTAAACTTAATGAGAGGCTAAGAAAAACTACTGAAGGGAAATAAATATAGAGAACAAGCTGAGTTCAAGTCAAAATAGGCATTGTCAGGATCAGACGTTTGATTTCAAACAGTCAAGAAATCACAAGAATAAAACAATTTCCATGCATATTCCCATGATTTTGATAATCATGGGAGTATAACATGGGAATATATCCACAAATTCGTATTTTAAGTTTCACAGAAAAAAGCATATCATTCAAATTATGTGATGTAAATAGGATATTATACAGAGAAATATAAAGCATATATTTAAATCAGCTGTTCAGAACTAAAGGGAGTATAGGATGGACATAACATCAAGCATAAGCCAGTCTGCTGCCTTATCTGTTATTAGATATCCATACGAATCACATTTTGAAGTAAGGTGATATTAAATCTAAAATATTAACTCAGTTATTTACTTCATGCAGATAATGATGAACTCCTAAATATATCCATCATTAGAACTCTTTGACTAAACTGAAAAACTGCTGTGACAAATTAATATGAAAATGCAGTAAAATAAAAACTGTGAAAAACATGCAGGAACACAGAAATCATCAACTGTATTCTCAATGGTGAACACTTCAGTTATTTAGGTAAAATTTTGAATGATGATGGCAATTAAAGATGGAAATAAATAATAAACTAAGTACAGTTGGTATGCTAGCAAGCCAGTTGAATAAAGAATTTATATAGAATAAGAGAGAAATTAGCCAAAATATTAAATTAGCAATATAACAACTGAGTGTCTAAATGAATTTTAAGTCATAGACTGAAAAGTTAACTTACAATCCATAGGAGAAAGTGTGCACTATGTTAAAGTATGAAATGACTTGGATGGGGATGGAATGATTTGTTCTTGCAAGATGAATTGCATTTGAATGGTTTCAGTGTTAGGTACTTGGAGAAATTCTTGTACAGTGAAAGAATGCATGTGAAGAATCAGAGAAACCAGATATGTCTGCATGAGTGCATAAAACTATGGATATATGCATTAATTTAAGTGATCAAAATTGTGAGTGCAATGAAAAAGACAGAGAAAAAAAATGACAGCTTGTTGGGGATGACACCAGAAAATGCAGGACTAGTTTTCTTAAGTAACAAAACTGTAAACTTGAAAATGGGGAGGGAGTTTCGTTCAAGATGTCATTCATCAGCCTGAATCGGAAACTTCTGCCATTACTGTATAGAAATTAATGACAGAAGTTTTCAGAATAAAGACAATGCAGATGAAGCTAAACCAAAAATTATAGGCAATCAATGATACCTAGTTGACAAAGGAGGATATTGTTACAGGAAAAATGTGATGGGTTCAGTTTATTCAGGGAAGACAGAAACATAAGAAAGGGCTAGAGACTACTACTGACTGCAGAGGAATTATATTTAACCAGCACAGAAATTTCCAGTGGTGGTGCATGAGTAATTTAAGAAATGCATTTGATACTATCTAGTATGAGATAGAGGTTACCCAAACAAAATACACAACTGTTCTACAGACCAGGACTACTGAATACAAAGAGGACTATCATTATGAGTGATTTCAACTATAGTGACATAGACTGCAGGAAGGAGAAAGCATGCAAAACAAGGGAAAATTAATTTATAAATTACTTTGGGATAATGTTCAATGCTGAGACCACTGCTGTTTAATTGTACATAAATGATATAGGAAATAACCTGATAGGAAATATTCAGTTGTTTGCTGATGATGCAAAATTAGGTAGAGTAATAGTTAATCAAGGCAATGGAGAGCTTGCAGAACAATTTAAATAGACTGTCAGTATGGGCAATAGACAATGGGTGTCAGACCAGTCAATGTCTCTGCTATAGTTATCAAGGTATTGGAAATGTTGGTTAAAATTCACATTCAAAGGGGGATAAGACAACAACAGAATCCTCTATAGAATACAGCATGGTTTTGCTAAAGGCAGGTCTTGATTTAGCAATTTACTAATGTGATGTAATAGGATGGCAGCAGAGTTGGATAAGGGAAATGAATATACTCCAGTATCTCTGGTTTTTTCAAGGCATTTGACAGAATTTCAAACTAGAAGTTGTTATACAAATTCAGAGTGATGAGTTTGTAAAATAAACTTGCGACATAGATTGGAGAGTGGCTAACTGGCAGGTATCTGAAAGTGATATTGGGGAGTGTAATATGGGGAGAGTCTTGAGCATGATGTGGCTATGTGCTGATGATGCTAAGCTAGAGAGTGATAAGGAATGTAGCCAATATACAATTTCTGTAGACTGATTTGCATATACTGGTTGTATAGGCAAATGACAATGAATGTTATAAGTTCAATGTTGCTGAGTGTAATGGAGGATATTGAAAGCAGAGTGTTACATTAATAGGAATTTGTTGAAAGTAGTCAATGAAGTTACAGGCTTTTTTTTAATGTGACTCCCATCCAAAAAGCTGTAAATATACAGTACATTAGTATTGAGGGAGGGCTAAGGATTTTATGCAATTTTTTTAATTAATTTTTTAAATATTTTTGTATGTTTTTAATTTTTTACATATTCTAGGAATCCTGCTCTAAAGGCCCAACACAGAACTTTTCCAAGCCACTTCATTTCAAGCCATTAGATCAACATTAAATTCTAGAATGAATATGACTCTGTTGCAACCATCAACAACACAGAGACAGTATATCTCTTTCAATTGTAGAAAAGTCTTTACTAATCCAGCAGGCCTGAGTATGCATCAGCATGCAAAACATTGTCACCCCATTGAACCCTACTGCAACTTTAAATCTTCCTATAACATTGACTTATCAAATCAAAATATCTTGGTTCAACCAGGACCATTATCTCAGAGACTCTTTGTCTGTTCAGATTGTCAGAGAGCTTTTGCCACTGCTATGGTCTTGACATTCACCATGATGTAAAATAACCCAATGCTGAAATTTATACTAAGTGGGTAAAACAACGATGGACTACTAAAGAGGAACATTCTGCAACTTCCAATGTTCCTACAAATCCAACTATTAAATTATCTTAGTCTAACCAGGAACATCATCTCAAAGACACTTTGTTTGCCCAGAATGTCAGCAAGCCTTCAGCACCTCGATCATTCTTGGTATTCACCACCATTCAAAACATCTGTTGCTATTAATGCTGATATTTGTACTGAAGGTGCAAAGACATGAACTGTTGAAGAGGAATATCTTCTTGCTTTCTGTGATGCATCATTAGCTGCAGAAGATATAGCCTCACATCGATGAGGTTTTGGCAGAGGTGCTTCCTAAGCAAACAAACAGCTGTAATTAGATCAGATCATAAAGCCAGTACACAATTCCATCTCTTCTTCGAGTATGACTTACAAAATATTGGGATCTGTCTCTCTCTCTCCCTCAGTATAATCACACGATTTTAAAGATTATTATTAGATTGTCACTCAATAAACTATCTATTACAGCAAAGTTGAATCATTATTTAGAGATGGAATTTTGAGGGTAACATCCTCTTTCCTGGTTAGTAGAACATCCCCCTGCAATATCAGTTCAATCCAAACAGAAAGAGAGAAAGTTTCTTTATGCCCAAATGTAGGCATCATATAAGAAGTACAGAAGCATTTGTGCTAGAACAAAACTGGATAGAGCATCTCCTCCTCCTACAAGTGAAATGCACAAGAAATTGTCTGCTTTTCGATGGATGCATTTTCCACTCCACCACCATACTTATCTGATTTAGTTGTTCCTTCTATTTCAAGGTCCATTCCAAAAGCAGAACATTTCCATCCATCTTCTTTTGATAAAATAAAGTCTTCACTTCCAGCTACTTCATTAGATGCAGGACCAGGTGGCTTTACTGATGAGGCTTTGGCAGATTCCTCTGACTATCTTGTGGAATTTAATTGATCTACTTCTGTTTAGCAATTTCTACCATTGTATCTTCACCAGAATACTGTCAAAATGAATCTTTGGAATGAATATTGTCAAAAACAGTATTCATTCAAAAGAAGGATGCATCTGTACCTTCTGATTATCATTCAATTACAGTTGCTTCTGTTCTCTTATATCTTTTTCATAAAGTGTTAGCAAAACGTCTTCAGTCATACATCCAACATGATTTTAGGCAGAGAAAGCTCTTATCCCTGAGGATGGCTGTGCTGAGAATATCTTTATTCTTTCCTCTCCTTCTCTCTGAATCCCGACAACTTTGACCTCTTTATGACATCCTTGGATCTCAAAAGGCCTCTGAGAATGTCTCTCTTCAAACATTACCATTGCAGGATCCCCAAAAGCTTTCCTCACCTATATATCAAAGATTTACTGTGCAAATTTCCTTACTATAATCTCTAGCTCCATATTGACATCCATCCCAGCACTCAGGCATGTATGCCAAGAAGACCCTAATCCTTGCCATACTTCTCTCTCCCCCTCTTTCTGTCTTCCTCCCCATTTTCTTCAAATGTGCCACTGATTAGTCTTTGCTCTCTTCCAAGCTATATTTTGCTACTCTCTTGACATAATCACTCTTAATGCTATGGCATTTGCTGATGACCTTATACTCATAGCCTTTAATACAAAAGGCTTGAGCAAGAACTCCTCAACGAAGCAGTCCAGTTCTTTCAAGTTCAAGGACAAAACATCGTGACAAAATCGAGTACATTTTCTCTTGTCCTCTCAGGTAGAGACAAGAAATTAAAGTCTGAATTATTTCTTTCTTCCTAGACTCCATCATAGGTTAGTTGTAGGTAAAGTCACACTCTCAGTACTGCCCCAGTGGATGAAGCAGTTTGGTCAGCAGTCCATTCATGGTTACATCTTCCTCATGATATACCACTAGCATTTTTTCCATGCTACTGTAAACCATGGAGACCTTGGGATTCCTTCATTGTAATGGTTCGTGCCTAGATTGCGTTTATCCAGATTACAGAAAAGTTCTCTCTCCTCTTCAGAAATATGTCTTGCTGTCTCTAGGACTTCAAGTATTAAGGATGAATATCAACTTACTTCTGAATGTTTGCTTGATAGGATACCAATTACAACTGCCTTGGCTGAACAAAAGAGATGGGATTTAATGTTGCACCATTCAGTCAATAGAGATGCATTACAAGAATCTGAATGCATTCCCTTTCAGCATCAATGAATCAAGATTGGAACTCATTTCCTGTCTGGTTTTGAATATACAGATTTAATTAGGACAAGAATCAATGCTCTGCTGATTCGAGATTGTACAACTCAGGGGAAAAAAAGTGACGCAAAACTGCAAAGCAGGCTGTCAGAGTATAGAAACTTCGGCTCATGTTGCTCAATGTTTTTATCCTCATGATGTGTCACTACAATTTTTCCATGCTACTGTAAACCACAGAGGAGACAGAAGACACAATGCATTAGTGAGAGTTATAGAGAATAGGTTGAAGAACAAAGGTTGAATAGCAGCAGTATAACCCCACTACAGGAATAATATTGGATTAAGGAAGCATGAACTTGTAGTAAAGAAAGAATATGAGTTAGTCATTATTGAAACACTAATAATGGATGCTGGGTGACCACCCACCACTCTCCATGAGAAAGCTGCCTACTATGCTAAAAACTAAGACTTTGTATGGTGACTTCAGGAAGAACACCACATTGTACCAAAATTTACCTCTACAACTGTATCCTTTAAAGGTGTATAGTGTCAGCAGAGTTATATGGACTTGTTAAGCTTTGAACTCTCTCAGGCTGATTTCAAGATACTCTCTTTACATGCCTTGCAGGACACACTGCCTGTGGGGGGGGGGATGTTGTGGACAGCACGTTAAAGTTTAGGAATCATGTTGATAAAGTAGTCAAGTCATTACATCAAATAGCAGCACTGTTAAAGAGAAACACTAATTTGCAGGAATAAGGAAGTTATTCTTTTGATTTACATGACTTTGATGAGACAGTGTCTGAATTATTATGCATAGATATGTTCATCTGGGTTCCAAGGCAATGGGGAAACAGTTGAAAAGTTTCAGAAGCAATAACCAAGAGGATAACTGGTTTAAGGAATGGTGTATATGAGGAAATGCTTTAGCAGTAGATTGACGAGATATGACAGGAACATAAGTGAGTAAGGGGATTACATAGTACAGACATACAGATCCAAGTGAGATTAATAGAATGCAGATTATGGGGGATGGGGGTAGAACTTGGGTCATTCCTGGAATCTGGCTAGAAGTGTATGTGAGGTCCATTTCCTTCTCATGGTGTGCATGCGTGCGTGCATGCATGTGTAGTGAGTGTGAGAAATGGGCTAATACTGGATGTCGTGAAAAAAATCTTTGGGGAATGTGCTCAAGGAGACATATGATGGTCATATAAATGTGTGTGGGCTTCCCTCAGTAAGTCCTTGGATTCATTGGAGGAGCATTCATAACAATGGATAATGGTTGCTGATTTGATGTGAAATTTAAATACAGTGTGAAGAAATTTATTTAGCACTTCAGTAAACTTTTCAGATTTATCCTGGATATAAGGGATGGGTATATTTTGTTATGATCTTGCATATTATGGGAGGATGGAGACAAGGAAAGATATGTATTTTTTCTTTTTTTAATTTTATTTTATAATCCACTTTACAGGATAGGGGTTGTAGGCATTCACTAAAAGTGTAATACACATAATTCTGTAGTAAGTGTTGTGTCATTGGAAGAAACAGTTCTGGATAATATGGTATGACTATTTATGTCTCTTACATTGTGTGCAGCTTTCTATAAGCATTAAATGCATCTCTTAACTGTGTCTATCCTAGGCACATATGTTTTTCAAATAATTCACTATCTTTTTTTTTTTTCTCAAGGGGCATTTGTTGCCATGGTAAATGCCCTTCAGTACAAATACTGTCTCCTCTCCTAGAGTGCTCGATGTTTCTTATCCTCTCCTGCTAGAAGGACTCAGATTACTAATATGACTAATAGTTTTAGAATCCAAAATCAGCTCTTATGGGAATAATACAATGCAATGAATTGGGCTTCCTTGAAATTTTGTGTAAACTTTTCAGAATTTTATCATTTTGAATCTAAGGACATTTATACATAAAGTATCATTACATAAAATTATTTGGAAATGCAAACAAATTTCTGTTTTACTTACTGATTCATTCTGTTCAGTTGTTTTAAAAGTAAGCCGCTCTTCCAATTTTTTTTTTCGTGTTTTATAGCGACGATAAAAAGCTTGAATTTTAGTTGCTGCAATTCTTTGTTGTTCATTAGAAACATCTGCCTGAAGAGGCACAACTGAAAATAAAAAAATCATAAAAACCTCAAAGCCTACAGTAAAATAATGAAAGGAAAAATAAGCCAAATAGCTAGTTTTAATTATATTTGAAGATGCGTAAAATCAGTTCTAAAATTTTACAAGCAGGATAACTGTAGTTTGATAAAAGCTTTTGATTAATAAAATATGGCATTGAAAGAAGACATTCTTTCAACACCATATGTTGAAATTCTTTCAGATTATGTAACTACAACAAAGATGAAATTTATGCAACAGTGAATTTTGCTGAAACTATACAAAAGATTACTTTAATAATGTACATAAACTATAAACTGAAGCTGATTGCAGAAATTTTAGAATTAAAAATAAAATAAAAGCTTTTTGCAAACACAAAAACTTACTTGATGCCTCTGCATTATATTGTGATGCAGCTGACAATTTCTGCTCTATTCTTTCTTTTTCCTCACTAGTAGACAGCAATTCAAATACATCTTCTTCTATAGTTGCCTTGCAAGGTGAATTGGAATTTGGAGACCGTTTTTCTTCTTCTTTTTCTTCACTGACAGTCTGTGAGGTTAGGAGAAAATCCTGTAAACGCAAAGTTTCCTGTTCTATTTGATTCTGAATCAATGTGGCAAACTCCCTCAATGTTTTAAATTTATCATGGTGCAAATGCATACCACCTGTAAATTAAAAAAAAACAGAACTTTACACAGAATAATTTTTTAATAATATATATATATTAGGATAACCAAGCAATTTTATATGCTTGGTTATTTTAGCTCCTAATCCCAAGTACGCAAACAATTAAGTTTGCGCCTGAAACAAAGTTCAAGTCTAAAGATGGTACAACACCAGGGCAACTCATTGTAAAGGTGGTTAAAGCTTTGATCACTATTCTTAGTATTTTCCCATAATGTAAAGCACATCTCACTAAAAGATGTATACTGCAATGCATTATGGGTGGGGTCACTACCCAGACCGGTTTCGACCTTTTTTGAGGTCTCCTCAGTGAGTAGCTAGACCCTAAATACCAAGGTTTTAGTAATACAAAGCCTTATCAACTTTACCTATATAAGTTGCAACAAGGTGTATTAAGTTTTAATAAAAATCTCTGGAGGAGATATTGATGGGAATAAATTTTTAACTTGGGTATATTGTATATTAGGATAACCAAGCAATTTTATATGCTTGGTTATTTTAGCTCCTAATCCCAAGTATGCAAACAATTAAGTTTGCGCCTGAAACAAAGTTCAAGTCTAAAGATGGTACAACATAATGCATTGCAGTATACATCTTCTAGTGAGATGTGCTTTACATTATGGGAAAATACTAAGAATAGTGATCAAAGCTTTAACCACCTTTACAATGAGTTGCCCTGGTGTTGTACCATCTTTAGACTTGAACTTTGTTTCAGGCGCAAACTTAATTGTTTGCATACTTGGGATTAGGAGCTAAAATAACCAAGCATATAAAATTGCTTGGTTATCCTAATATACAATATACCCAAGTTAAAAATTTATTCCCATATATATATATATATATATATACAGAGATTGATTTTTTTTTTTCAATTTTATGATTTGTGCTGTTTAAAAACTTCCAAATTAAATCGCAATTAAAATACTATAAATAAAGCAGTTAATTATAACTCTTTCATAGATAATGCATATAGAAATAACTCTATATTTCTATATGCATTTTATGCATATAGAAATATAGAGTTGTATAGAAATATAGAAATAATTATTATAATTATATATATAGAAATATAGAAATAATTATTATAATTATATGTATAGAAATATAGTAATAATTCTATATAATAAAATGCCTATCGAAATAACAAAATGCAATACAATATAACAGAGATCAGAAAATTAATACACAGTACAATTCTTCATAAGTTTTTAATGGCATTTGTGGCATAATAGAGTTTATTAGACACACACACACACACTCACAAGAATATAATCATTTTATTATTGCAAATATTTCAACCAGAAAGTAACAGTCATCATCATCAAAATAAGATTACAATTAAGAAGGCTGAAATGATTTTATTGTAACCACCCATTAGGTGGCATAGCTCTGTAAATAGGATTAACATTCTTTGGTCGAGTTTCACCTTGTGATTAAGCTAATGCACTAATGATGACCAATTAGTTTCTATTTAAAATGTCACTAATAAAATTCTGTCCTTGTGAATACATGTGTCTAATAAACTAAAGAAAATAATTACTTTCATTGAAAATGCTGTTACAGCATTTTCAATGAAAGTAATTTCAAATAAGAGATGCATACTTTTCCTTTTACTCAAATATAAGAATTGATGTGGTACTCAGTATTAAGAGTGTTTAAATACAAGTGATCAGTTAATGCTGATGTTTCTTGTTGCAGAAACTGTGTTTCCTTCTAAACCAACTGTTCTTGATATTCTAGGTCAAAAAACTGGATTTAATATAGGCTTTCTTAATGACTTCCTATCTTAAAGCCGTTCTTCTTGAAGGTGAGTGGCCAGTTTCCTTTTCTGCCACTAACTACATGGCTTGGTAGATAGCTTTCTATCTTTACATCTTTCTAGCTCTCTCTCTGCTAATAGGGGAGTATTCTTTTAGCTATCTTCTTTCTTCTATACATGAACGAACACAACAATGTAATGACATACAAGAGATTAAGACATTGATATCTAGCTGAAAATCAGAATTTTCAGCTAGATATCAAGGCCATATTCTGTGCTATTTATTCAAATTAAAATGAACAAAGCAAAATTAGTATAACAGTGCATCATGCAGCACAATAATTTAGACTCAGTGAATTGAGTCAATATTTCCAGTAGAGACTAAATGGTTGATAATATAGAAAGAGTGATAAGTCTTAAACAGAATCACTTCCCAACATCAGGAAAACCTTAGATTATCATTTCCATCAAGTTTGTAGAGAAGAGTTTCACAGTGTTCTTTATAGTCTTTCCATTAAGAAATGTTTTTTGTAAAGAGCCTTAGTTCTAGTCTACATCTAGGAACAGATAACCTGAGTCTGATCTTGCTGTGAAAGAAAGGACTTGTTTGACTCTTGGTAACTGATGTAATACTGGTTTTCCTCTGTGAGAATGGATGTCTGATATCCATTCTCACAGAGGAATATCAAAGTAAAAGAGATCACAAGAGCAACAGACCTGCGAAACTTCTGCATGATATAATAGTTCCAGCCTATCTTTTGGAGAATGCAGTAAAGAAAGATAACTTGCTCAATGAGTAAAAGGAGACTTGTAGGCCTTCAGTGCAAAGAAGTGCTCTGGACATAATTACAGAAATTCATAGATATCATGGGGACAAGGAAAATGATGTTTGACATTTCTCATTATTATTTATTTTCTGAAATTGATGTTAGAGCCATTCAAAATGGAATGTGGATTTAATGAAATTCAACTTTTGCTGTTTGCAAAAATTTCTTAATGAAACCCTTTACAAAGAAAGCTGTGAAGCTCATCTTAGCAAGCTAAATTTAAACAGAACTGATTGTTTTCAGGCTTTCCCAATTTTGTGAAGTGATTCTGTTGAACACTTGCTGTTAGTACAAAAATCCAAAATCTAACAGCTGTCTGGACCCAGTCACTGCCTGAAGTGTCACATAAATCACATCAAATGATCATCACTTTAAACAACTTTAAACATTCTATTTTATTTTGTTCATTTTAACTCATGCAACTAGTACAGAAGATGGCTTTGATACAAAGCCAATAATGCAACTTTGAATAAACACACACCGAAGTTGTTTTATTTATTTCAATGTTCAATATGTAGGAATGGCCTTCTTTCACCAATCACAAATAAAATACTGTGGATAACCCAGTCCTGAGTTATCCACAGTTTCACTTATGAGACTATCTTTCAATCTTCCTTTCATTTGGCAAACTACTTTTTAGTACTCAAACAATCAAGACATGTATCTTAAATTACTTCCCAAACTATTCTCCAATGAGTTAAAAGCAATCTAAATACTAGAATATTACTTCTCAAATGAACAATCATTCTCTGAAAATACAAATCCCAAATCCAATCAACCTTAGAATATCGTTTCCACATTGTAAGTAGTCCAGAAGTTTTGAGAAGAAAATTAACTGATAATTCTCTCTCACTCTCAGTGATACATTTCACTCCCAACTGCACAGATAGTTGATTTGTCTCATACCATTTCTATAAATATTTCATATGCTATTCAACCAAACTAGAATTTATAATAATAAATTCTAGTTTGGTTGAATAGCATATGAAAAAAGTTTGGTTGAAAATAACTACTTTCTTTGTTTCTAATTCTTGCTATTATGCATGGTGCTAATGTTTTGTAATCTTTCACACAAAATTATTTAACATTCCTTCAGAATATAATAAAAAATAACTAACGCAAGATTTAATAGATCAAAATAATTAGCTTAGTTGTTTACATCATCTGCAAACAACTAAAATACACCTACTACGTGATGGAAGTTTTTCCACTTGGTTATACTATAAATTAAAGATGAAAAGAAATTATATTCTTGGTTTAATCCTTTATCCAAGTGTAAACAAACAAAGTTTGCACCTGAAGTAATTTCAGGACAGGCAACACATATATATCGAGGCTAATGACGTCACATTAATGCACTTAATATCACTTGCCTTAGTATCCCACATAATGCAAAAAGCGCATATCCTTGTGAACATGTATAATGCTATGCATTATGAGAAGGGCCACTACCCAGACTGGTTTTTAACCTTTATTGAGGTTTCATCAGTCGGAGCCAGACCCAAAAGCAATACCAAGGTTGAAGTGATGCAGAAGTCATATTTCCATATACGAGTAGCAAAAAAGTGTCACACCACCTTATTATTAAAATACTCTGAATTAGAGATAGATGCTGGAAGTTTTTCCAGTTGGTTATACTATAAATTAAAGATGCCAAGAAATTATATTCTTGGTTTAATCCTTTATCCAAATGTTTGCTTTGTTTACTTACACTTGGTTTGTTCTCATTTTCTCCAACAATATATCCCTAGTAAGAGTAAATTCTACATCCCATCTCTGCTTTCCAAATTTTAAAACCTTACATTTTGTGACATTGAAAATTGGCATCCCCACTTCCATGCCCATTCATTCAATTTATTCAAGTCTTGTAAGGACAAACTATTCCTCATAGTTTGTCCTAACTTTGCATCATCTGCAAACAACTGAATATCCCCATTCAAATCTTCCCCAATATCATTACCATACAAGTTAAGCAGCAATTGGCCCTAAAACAGATTCCTGAGGCACACAACTAGTGACTTTCCTCTTCTCTGCTCCCACCCCCCATACACAACTTGTTGATACCTATCAGATAGTCAATCCCCAATCCAATGCACTAGTCTAATATACAACCACCATCTGCTTTAGTTCGACTATCAACTTACCACATGGTAATCTATCAAAAGCCTTATCAAAGTTTTAAGTATACCTTATAAAAGTTTTAAGTTCCATCTCTCGCATTATCTGCTGTCACCTCATTGTGATAAGTAAATACATTACTAAAACATAGTCTTCCTTTAGCAAATCCATAATGCCACTGTTGTCAACACAATTCTGGATCCTGATTCTTGCCAATCTTTCCAACACTTGAACCATAACAACTGACACACAAATTGATCTATAATTTGATGCTTGTTTCCTTCCACTCCTTTGGAACTTAACCCTCTCCATGATGTCACACTAACAAGAATGAAAGACCTTCATGAACTGCTCATTAAATATCTCAATTATATCCTCTGCAGCAGTTGTCCTTCGACCATTTTCACCAATCAATGCCATCCTACCATAATCATTCTTATTTTTGCTGGCTACATATCAAAAGAAGACCCTGGTTTTTTTTTTTTTGGCTTCATTTGCTAACTGCCGCTCATACTAAACTTTTGCTACTCTTACCAACCAAGTCACCCTCCTTGCATTCCTCATGGAATTGATTATTACCAATCCTCTTATGTTCTGTGTGCAAGAACATAAGCAAATTGGTAATGCTCCATAATGCCTTTTTTCTGTATTGCATGCTTAATTTCTTCATTCATCCATTTCACATCTACCTTATTTAATCTTCTGACCTTTGGAATACATTTAGAGATTGCTTCAACTAGACAGTTTTGGAAGATTTTCCACTTGGTTATATTATAAATTAAAGATACCAAGAAATTATATACTTGGTTCAATCCTATATCCAAGTGTAAGCAAACAAGTTTTCGACTGAACAATTTTCAGGAATGGGACAACTCATAAAGAGGCTAATTGAACAACTTTCTCTAATCCATCATGTTGGAGGCTTAATGGATTTTTTACAACACTCAAAAAGAATTAAAATAGAATTTAATACTTCCTATATTTCGTCCTAGTCACTAGGACATCTACGGGGATTACAAAAACAGTTAATGTAACATACACACAAATAATAAACAATACTGAGCCCAACCACGTGGGTGACACTAAAGTCCTATCTAGTTGGAGCGCCCTCTAAGGGCAGTAGTAGGTGGCCTGGAATGTAAGGTGGGACCCTCTGGTGATGAGTGTTTCCCGAATCTTCGGAAGCTTAATACAACCGTATTTATTCAGATTTGGTTGGTTTTTGAGAGCTGCTGCTGCTTCCAAGAAAAGTCTCTCTTTCTTGAATTTGCTGTGGTGGAGCATGGTGGTTTTCTTCCAAGATACCCTGTGGGTGGTATCCAAAAAATGGTCAGCCAAGCCTGAATGGCAATAGTTGTGTTTGCAGATGTAAGACTTGTGTTCCTCTAAGCGGATGGATGCTGATCTGCCTGTCTGTCCAAAGTACACCAGCTTACAGGAACAGGGTACTTTGTAAACTCCAGGCAGAGAGAGAGGAGGGAGCTGATTTTTCGTAGAACGGATAAGGGTAGCAAGTTTGCGGTGGGGCTTATATGCTGTGTGTAGGTTGTACTTTTTTAGTATCTTGGCTATTTTTTCAGATGTGCCACGGATGTAGGGTATGGTGATGGAATTTTTAAATTCTTGTTGACGAGAAGGACGGGGAATGGGAAGGGAGTTGATTATTTTTTTGATACTGTGATCACTGTAGCCATTGGAGAGGAAAGTGTTGTGTATGTGGTTAAGCTCAGTAGTGAGGGCGGTTCCACTGGAACAAAGATTGTGGGCTCTCTTGGTAAGAGTTTTAATAATGCCAAATTGTTGAGAGGGGTGGTGGTGGGAGAGTTTGTGAATGTATCTGCCTGTGTGTGTGGGTTTTCTGTATACAGTGAAGGCAAGTGTATCATTAGGCAGGCGTGTGACTAAGGTGTCTAGGAAGGGTAAGTAATTGTTTCCTTTTCCATAGTAAACTGGATTCTTGAATGTAGGTTATTGAGATGACTGAGGAAGGAGTCTAACATGTCTGGGCCATGTGGCCAAATAGAGAACACATCATCTACATATCTTAGCCAGATAGAAGGTTTGAGTGGGGCTGAGTCAATGGCTCATTTTTCGAAATCTTCCATATAGAAATTGGCAAGGGGGGTGAGAGGGGGGGGGGAACCCATGGCGGTTCCCTCTATCTGCTTGTAGATTTTGTTCATCCAAGAGAAATACCCAGAGTTAATGGCAAAAGAAAAGAGATCTAAGATGTCGGGGGAAAAACATTTTCTAAGAGAGATAAGGTGTCAGTTAAGGGAATATTGGTAAACAAAGAGGAGATATCAAAGCTTACCAATATGTCTGTCTTATTCAAGGTTAAATTTTCTATGAGAGCTTTAAAGTGGGTAGAGTTTTTTATAAAGGAAGTGGACCTTCCAGTGAGGGGGGGGTCAGAGAGTTGGCCAGCTGTTTAGACAGTCTATAGCAAGGTGCATTGGTGGCATCTACTATAGGCCTGAGTGGGGAATTGCGTTTGTGGATTTTTGGTAAACCGTAAATTCGGGGGGGACGGGAGCGGAAAGGTTTAAATTTTTTTGTGACGTCAGAGTGCCAGTAAGATACTTTTTTAAGTAAGATTTTTAATTTCTTAACTTGTGTTTTGGTGGATTCGTGTTCTAGCGGGATGTAAGTAGCGCGATCGCGGAGTATAATGTTCATTTTACGATTGTATTCACTGGTGTTAAGAACGACTGTGGCATTACCCTTATCCGCTCTAGTGATGACGCTACTTTTTTCTTTCCGTAGTTTCAGGAGAGCAGTGCGTGGGCATAAGATAAATTACTTTTTGGCGGCGATGAATGAGCGAGGATGTTAGCTACGTCAAGTCTGATTTTGTTGGCTATCTCCGACGGTAAGCAACCGATCCCCCGTTCGATGTTAACCATTACGTCAAGCACCGGCACTTCTTTCGGAGTGAGGGCAAAATTACGTCCGAGGCAAAGGGGGCTGACGGCATCGTCGTTGAGCCTTTTGGAAGAGAGGTTTCTTACTGTATGGAGAGGTTGAATTTGTGGTTGTGGTTTGTCTTTAACCAGGTTGTTATATTTCTTGATGTGTTTATTTTTTATTTTTTGAAATTCTCTCTGTGCGGAAGTTTCCGAAATACCGGAGAGAATCGACCAAAGTTCAGGGTTAAAAATGGTGGAGAGCTCTGAATGTAAGGAGCCAATGGCGGCGTTTGTCACTGAGAGCGTAGCATGAGTAGAGGCGATTTGCTCGTGTAGTAATGCCAGGCTGGCCCGGTTATATATACGAAGTGCTTTTTTGGAATGGAAATTTATCTTCATTTTAACACTGTTCGGTATCACTCTTGTATCCCGACATCGTTTTAAGAAGGCCAGCCTATTTAGTTGCCTAGATAGTCGTAGTTTTGACTTACCGTATTGCTTAGATTTGCGTGCTAAATCTTCTCCATGAATGATTAGAATTCGTGTGTAGAGGCTTAAGTGCTGTGAGGACATCATGTTGGAGGCTTAATGGATTTTTTACAACACTCAAAAATAATTAAAATAGAATTTAATACTTCCTATATTTCATCCTAGTCACTAGGACATCTACAGGGATTACAAAAACAGTTAATGTAACATACACAAATGAACATTATACTCCGCGATCGCACTACTTACATCCCGCTAGAACACGACCCCACAAAAACACAAGTTAAGAAATTAAAAATCTTACTTAAAAAAGTATCTTCCTGGCCCCCTGACGTCACGAAAAAACTTAAACCTTTCCGCTCCCGTTCCCCCCCCCCCGAATTTACGGTTTACCAAAAATCCACAAACCCAATTCCCCACTCAGGCCTATAGTAGATGCCACCAATGCACCTTGCTATAGACTGTCTAAACAGCTGGCCAACTCTCTGTCCCCCCCCCCCCTCACTGGAAGGTCCACTTCCTTTATAAAAAACTCTACCCACTTTAAAGCTCTCACAGAAAATTTAACCTTGACCTTGAATAAGACAGACATATTGGTAAGCTTTGATATCTCCTCTTTGTTTACCAATATTCCCTTAACTGACACCTTATCTCTCTTAGAAAATGTTTTTCCCCCCGACATCATAGATCTCTTTTCCTTTGCCATTAACTCTGGGTATTTCTCTTGGATGAACAAAATCTACAAGCAGATAGAGGGAACCGTCATGGGTTCCCTCCTCTCACCCGCCTTGCCAATTTCTATATGGAAGATTTCGAAAAATGAGCCATTGACTCAGCCCCACTCAAACCTTCTATCTGGCTAAGATATGTAGATGATGTGTTCTCTATTTGGCCACATGGCCCAGACACGTTAGACTCCTTCCTCAGTCATCTCAATAGCCTACATCCAAGAATCCAGTTTACTATGGAAAAAGAAAAGAACAATTGCTTACTCTTCCTAGACACCTTAGTCACACGCCTGCCTAATGATACACTTGCCTTCACTGTATACAGAAAACCTACACACACAGGCAGATACATTCACAAACTCTCCCACCACCACCCCCCTCAACAATTTGGCATTATTAAAACTCTTACCAAGAGAGCCCACAATCTTTGTTCCAGTGGAACCGCCCTCACTACTGAGCTTAACCACATACACAACACTTTCCTCTCCAATGGCTACAGTGATCACAGTATCAAAAAAATAAGCAACTCCGACCCCCCATTCCCCGTCCTTCTCGTCAACAAGAATTTAAAAATGCCATCACCATACCCTACATCCGTGGCACATCCGAAAAAATAGCCAAGATACTAAAAAAGTACAACCTACACACAGCATATAAGCCCCACCACAAACTTGCTACCCTTATCCGTTCTACGAAAGATCAGCTCCCTCCTCTCTCTCTGCCTGGAGTTTACAAAGTACCCTGTGCCTGTAAGCTGGCGTACTTTGGACAGACAGGCAGATCAGCATCCATCCGCTTAGAGGAACACAAGTCTTACATCTGCAAACACAACTATGGCCATTCAGGCTTGGCTGACCATTTTTTGGATACCACCCACAGGGTATCTTGGAAGAAAACCACCATGCTTCACCACAGCAAATTCAAGAAAGACAGACTTTTCTTGGAAGCAGCAGCAGCTCTCAAAAACCAACCAAATCTGAATAAATACGGTTGTAAGCTTCCGAAGATTTGGGAAACTCTCATCACCAGAGGTCCCACCTTACATTCCAGGCCACCTACTACTGCCCTTAGAGGGCGCTCCAACTAGATAGGACTTTAGTGTCACCCACGTGGTTGGGCTCAGTATTGTTTATTATTTGTGTGTATGTTACATTAACTGTTTTTGTAATCCCCGTAGATGTCCTAGTGACTAGGACGAAATATAGGAAGTATTAAATTCTATTTTAATTCTTTTTGAGTGTTGTAAAAAATCCATTAAGCTTCCAACATGATGTCCTCACAGCACTTAAGCCTTTACACACGATTTCTCTAATCTAGAGTATTTTAATAATAAGGTGTGACATCTTTTGGCTACTCTTGTATATGAAAATATGACTTCTGAATTACTTCAATCTTAGTATCACCTCCTGGTCTGGCTTCCATTGATGAGACCTCAATAAATGTCGAAACTGGTCTGGGTAGTGACCCTTCACATAATGCATAGCATTATACATGTCTGCAAGGAGATGTGCTTCGCATTATTATGGGATACTAAGGAAAGTGATGTGAAGTCATTAGCTTCTTTATAGGAATTGTCCCAGTCCTGAAAATAGTTCAGGGGAAAACTTGTTTGCTTACACTTGGATAAAGGATTAAACCAAGTATATAATCTCTTGGTATCTTTAATTTATTTTCCATTAGATAGTTCTTGAATATCACCCAAGAAGCACTGATCTCCTTTCCACCGAACGTATCATTCCATGTTGCAGCTCCAAGCTGTCTCCAGAGCTTTTAATAATCACCAGCCTTCTAGTTCCACATATACCCTTTCCTCACAGAAGTACTTACATGGCTGGCAACCAACCAGGTAATCACTTCATGGTCACTCTCACCAACTGGAGGAAGATTTGACACTTCATTTATAACAACATCCTATGATAAGATGATAAGATGATGTTCCAAGCAACATCATCATCCTATGATGATGTTGCTTGGCTAATCTGCTTAAACATTTACTGGTCACTACCATCCACATTACCATTTCTATAGCAGCATTCAACAAGAAATTTCATTCTATTCATCTCTATCTCACACCCATACTGCTTCAAAACTATTACCACTATTTTCCCCCTTTGGGTGAAATAGTGGTAATTGGATGGAGTGCTATCATCAATAGCACTCCATCCCTTTTTTTATCCTTTCTATTTTCACAAAAAACATCATACCCTTCCATCTCTATTCCTGTCAGGATGTCATCCTCACCCAACCATGTCTCACTTATGAGACATAGTTGGCATTCATATACAAACATAACAGCTGATTTCTAGATCTATAACAAGTTTCACTGATACCACTTATTAGATGCGATTTCTCCATACTTTCCTCGAGCCATTTCTTTTTCTCTTTACTCATCCCAGAACCTTCTTCAAATCCAAATCCAACTGTTTTCCTCTTGATCCTAGGTCATCCCCTTCCCTTTTTGTCTATACACTCATTCAACCTTTCTCATGCGGTGTTCCCCTGTCTACCCTGTCTCCCCATTTCCCTGTTTGTCTTGCACACTTGTTCTGTCATTCTCTACACTCATGCTACCCACATTTTCATTTATAAGCACCCCTTTAATCTCTCCTTCCTTACTCTCCTGCTCTTTCATATCACTTCTTTCTTGCTCAGATTCATTCTCTACACTTATTACTCTCCCTTCCAGCAGCAGCAGTCTCTCTAAATTGCTCACACCAAAACCATTCAAATGCAGTTCATCACTCTTATACAGTCAGTTCTTCCTTCAGACTCATTCCACACATTAACAAGCTGCACTCCTTTTTCTTCACACATTTCTGCTAACATATATCATTCATAACTCTTGTTCTCTTCCTCATCTCATCACTGCCACACCTGGGCAATACACTGAATACCTTTCCTACCATATTATTATTTTTTATCCTTCTCAACAACCTTCTGATACCCAGCCTTACATTCTCCTCGTCCCCAGTCAAGTCATTTGTCCCCAATACCATCTTTGCTCGCTTAGTCCTCATATCCAACACCTCAATCACTCTATTCATTTCACTTTCAGGAAAACAAACCTTGTGCACCTTCTCATTTATTACATCTCTAATAATCAAATCACCATACAATGGCACTCGCAAGTCTTTCATTACCATTTCTATACTGTCATCATTTGTTTTTGTCTTCTTCACTTCTTCCATACATGTCTACAATTCTCTTCATTTCACTCCACATCTGCCATATCTTCAACTCAGCTTTCAAATCTTGCATCCTTTTTTCACTATCATCTATCTCACTATTTTATTGCCAGAACACATGCTTTTTCGCCATTGATCCCTCTTGTCACCTTACCGGCACTTTGTTTCTTGATGTCATTACTGCACACTTTAAAAAAACAGAGTGAAATTAATGATAATGTTATATAAATTATTAGCCACTTTATCGTCAATCAACCATGCTATTGTTTCCACACACTCTCTAAATATTCACACAATCTTCAATTACCATGTTAGTTATGACATCATGTTCCCTACTCCAAGCTTCACGGTCCATCAGAATATCGCACTTCCTACATACCCATACTCATTCTTTCTCTTATTCAGCCTCTCCATAAACATTCGTGACATCTCCTCATGCATGCATACTACACTCACAGCACAGTATCAATTTTGAGAAATCTACACTATCCTATTTGCCTCTTGCACAGACTTATGCAACGACTTGCCTTTCACCGCCATGTTGTATCAGCATGCTAGTTCAACGAATCTGTAAACAAACGCTTAACTTAAAACTCAACTTTGGAAACAAATAAGTGCACAACTTCTACCCCAAGTCTTACATATAAACACACACTTATTTACAATTAGTTAAAAAAACTTATCTGAATCCAGGAGCCTTCTTTACAGAAACCTTCTAGCAAAATGCCACCTGGCATACTTCAATCAATTGTTAATTGATTCAACAAAAGCATTTGAAAGAATACAGTTAAAATATATAATAACCACATTAAAAATTAGAAAAATACCAAAACAAAGTTTAGAAGTAATTAAAAATATATATACAGATAACAGTTACATCATAAATATAGAACAAGGACAAACTGGAGAAATTAAAATAATCAAAGCAATTAGACGAACTGATTCATTAAGTCCAACTTTATTTAATTTAGTGATGGATGAAATAATAAAAGAATAAACAAAATGGAAAAATATGGAATACAAATTAAAAATAAAAAAACAAGAATAATTGGATATGCTGATGATAGAATCTTACTAGCAGAAAATGAAGATGACCTACAAAAGTTTACTAAATACATTCAATAATGCAGCAGAAAAGAAAAATAAGAAGATATCAACAGAAAAAACTAAAACAATGACAGCTGCCAAAGAACACCCATGCTAATTAGAAATTAAAAGGAGAATAACTGAACAAGTTAGTAAAATTAAATATTTAGGAATAGAAAAAACAGTTATGGCATCACACAAAATGAAGTACAAGAACAAACAATAAAAGCTAGTAGAATATCTGGTTGTCTCAACAGCCTCATCTGGAAGAATAAGAACATAAGCAAACAAACAAAAATAAGAATCTATATAGGAGTAATCAGATCAGTGCTGGCATGTGCAGCAGCAACTACAAAAATTAGACAAATCAATGAAATTACTGACATGAAAATATCAAGAAAAACTGAAAATGTAACATTAAAGAAAATCCAGAATTCACAAATCAGAGAAAATTGTAAATACAGCCAATAAATGATTGGATCCAAAAATGGAAAGCAGAAAATGGAATAATAATGTAGTAAAGAATGCAAAATAACATATGGGCCAAAAAAAAAAGTAAAGAACTGGATACCAGAGGGGGGAAAAGAGATGAAGACCATGGAAATGTCACGGGATGGTCTTTGAAAGTAGAGTCACTACAAGCATTTATGCTTTATAGTGAAAAGAAGAAGCATTTTTTTATTACTTGGTTAATAGTGCGAATATGATCTATTGCAGAGAATCTTTCTCTGAATCCTGCTTGTTCACATCTGTGCATCATGCCAAAATTCTTGTGGTTCCCATTAATATAATGGATATAAACATTTTGTACAATTGTGATAGCCAACTGATTGGCCTATAGTTATTGATATAATCTGTACTGTCATTTTTATGTAATAAGATATTCAAAGATTTATGTCATTGTACTGGAATTTTTTCTGTAGTTAAAATATCTTTGAACATATCCAATATGACTTTATAAAACTGTAAACCTACTGATTTGATGTGTTCTTGTAATACACCATCTTCTCCAGGACTTGCATGATTCTTTGCTGATTCGAGTGCTAATATAGTTCTTCCATTATGATTGGTGGTTCTGCCTCATCTAAATATAATGGAGGATTTGTATCTGTTTCCTTTCCTATGTTTAGGTCCCTACAAAACTCACCACATATTTTCTTTATTTCTTCTCTGTTGTACTGTACTATTCCTTGCTTATATTTCAGTTTTGGAATCATGTTTTCCTTTCATATGACCCTTGTTTGATCATTTTTAAAGATTTTTTTATTTTCTTTTATTGTTCTTAAATTATATTTTCTGATGTCATTTTTTATTTCTTTTCTAACTTTCACATTTCCACAAATTTTTATACTTTCTGTGTCTCATTTTTCCTTAATTCCCCTTCCCCACATTCTTTTTTTATCACATCATCATAACACTTAATATGGGTATAGACCATATTGGTCTGTTCTGGTCTCATTATCCATCCAATATCCTTTTTTTGAGGTCTTTATTACATCAAGTGTTTATAAAGTTTTTTTTTTTTTTTCTAGAAGTTACATTTGCTGGTAATGATTTTCTTAAAGTTTTAGTAACTTCTATTATTGTATTATTATTATATTATTATTTCCTCCATTCTATCAGATAAGCCTGATTCATTCATACTTCTTCCCTTCAACTTTCCTTCTATTATTTCCTCAAATTTTTTGTTATGGTTTATTATGTCTTCACCTTCTAGTGTGGTTTTTTTCATTAAAATTTCAATCTCTCACTCTTGATGTTTATTTTTATCCAAGCTCTCACTAGCCTGTGATCACTACCATAATTAAAGTGATTGATAACAAATACATCTTACAGTATTTCCATGGTATTTACCATAATATTATCAATTTCTTCTCAATTCGGTGATCTTCAAAAACTTCTCCATCTGGTGATTTCTGAGTCCATTTATGTTTAGTTCGCTTTTTAAAACAAGGATTTCCTGCATACAATCCCTGGCTCTCTGCAAATTCAGCAAGTCATTGTCCTCTATCATTTCTTTGGTTCATGACTTGTATCTAAAGCACTTTTGCCATGCTAATTTTTCTTGCCTACTTTATAAGTAAAGTCTCCCATTACAATTTTTCAGTGACATGTGCTATCTCTGAAAGTGTTAGAGAGATCTTTATAGAAATTATTAATTTCTTTATCTGAACAACAGGAAGGGGGTGCATATATTTGTATTAGACTACATTATTTGATTTTCCACAAGTTGTAATTCTTAAAGTATAATTCATCATCATCAAATTCCTGCCATGTACCCTCAAGGGAGGTACATAATATGATAGTACTATGTGAAAAATTTACATCATTACTAACTCCTATCTACAATTTTCCTCTAAATCGGTCTGTTACTTGTCAAGACTCCAACATTATCAGATCTTATATTTCTATCGTCTAAGGCACTTTTTTTACCATATCAATCCACCTATATCTTGGTCTTCCTCTAGATCTTTTTCCTGCCAACCTGGCAGAGAAAATTGTTTTGCTAATCTTTCCTTTCCCATTCTATTTAAGTGACCATACCACCTGAGATTAGCTCTGCTAATGCATTCCTAGACACTGACAATGTCAAGTTCTTTCCTAATATCCTCATTTTTAATATGATATTGCCATTGATGCCATCTGTTCGTGCCCCTAATCTTTCTCAGGAATCTCATATCTGCAGTCTCTAGTCTTTGATCAAGTGTTTTACTTCTGACCCAGCTCTCAGATCCATAAGTTAAAACTGGTTTGAATACTATCTTGTATACAGTTAATTTAGTATTCTGACTAATTTCTCTCTTATTCCATATGAATTTATTCAAATGACTTCCTACCATATTAGCTTTGTTGATTCTGTTGTCTACTTCCATATTTAATTTACCATCTTCACTAAAAATCGTGCCTAAGTAGTTGAAATGTTTTACTTGTTCCACAGGTTCTCCATTCAGAATGCAGTTGACATTTTCAATGCTTCTGCCTATTTTCATTGTCTTTGTTTTGTTACTGCTGATCTTCATAACATATCTATTACAACAGCTACTCAATTTAGTCAGGGAATCTTGCAGACTTGTAGAGGATTTATTTAGAAGTATAACATCACCTGCATAAAGCAAAGAGCTAACATTAACATCTCCAATTTTGATATCAGGCTTAATACCACTTTCCTTCATAATGTGACCCATTCTTTGTCTTGTTATTGCTGACCTTCATACATATCTATTACAACAACTACTCAATTTAGTCAGGGAATCTTGCAGACTTGTAGCGGATTTATTTAGAAGTATAACATAATCGCATAAAGCAAAGATGCTGACATTAACATCTCCAATTTTGATATCAGGTTTAATACCACTTTCCTTCATAATGTGATCCATATAGATAATGAATAACAGAGGGGATAATGTACATCCTTGTCTCACACCAGTTTTAACATTAAACCATCTTCCTGTACTTCCTTCAATTCTAACTGCTGACTTGCAACTCAAATAAAGACTAAGTATTGCTTGATATAATGTCCCATTGACACCATATAACTGTAGTGTATTGAATAGCTTTTCTCTTGGCACCTTGTCATATGCCTTTTCCAGATCGACAAAACTTAAATACAGATCTTTGTTATATTCCCATGCTTTCTCAACTATTTGTCGTAAAGTGAAGATCTGATCCTGACAACCTCTATTTGGCCTGAATTCAGCTTGTTCTTCACCAAGTTTATCTTCCACAATTCTTCTCAACCATTTCTCAAGTATACTTGCATAAATCTTGCCAGGAACACTCAGTAGAGAAATACCCCTGTAATTCTCACATTCAGTTTTATTTCCCTTTTTATATATGGGTACTATGAGAGCTGTACTCCAATCGTCAGGAATTCGTCCCTCTGTCCAGGCCTTCTGAACTATGCAGTGCTACCACTGCAAGACTTTTATACCTCCATTTCTGATCGAATATCATCTACTCTTGCTGCCTTTCCACATTTCAGGCTTTTTCTACTTCAAGTATGGATATGTATTCCTGACTGTATGCCACTGTGCTGTCAGCGCTTGTTTCATTTAGCAATTTTTCGAAGTAATTACTCCATACTTCAAGGATATCTTTTTCTCCAGTTTTCATGTCATCTTTATCATCTCTAATTCCATTTACAATTTCTCTTTCCTCCATTTCTAAACTTCTTCAACAACCTCCAGAATATCTTTCTACCTTCTTGATATTTATTTTCTATGTTCTTGCCAAAGTCCTCCCATGATTTTTGTTTAGCTAGTTTTACACAGTGTTTAGCTTTCTTGCATTTGTCTCTGTATTCTCTAAGAGCACAAGCTGACTTATTTGCCAGGAACTTTTGATATGCTTTCTTCTTTTCCTTCACTGCCTCTTTAACTTCCTGTGTCCACCATGGAGTTCTGATTTTTCTATCCTTGCAGACAACTTCACTACATGCCTCTCTATCAATCAGGGTTTTCTTCAAGGCTTACCATTGAATCTCAAAGGTTTGGTTCCTGTTCTCAAACTCTTTTATTTTTTCTTCAATAATCTTTGTGTATTTAAACAGTCTGGGAGACCGTTTAAATTCAAGAATGTTATTTTTGCATCTTTTAGAAATCGTAATTCCAACTCTTCCTTGATGATCTCCCTCAGCACTACGTAAAGTATAACTGCTTATTTCAGTAATTATTTCTTCTATTCTTCTTCTTTCAGAAAGTCCATTATATCTGAATTTATTTTCTCCAGTGATTTACACAGTAAGTTGAAACCAACCAAAAATAATTAAAAGAAAGTTACCATCTCTCTTTATAAGGCTCTGATATGCTTATATCTGGGTACTGATTTGGTTGTCTATGTTTCTTAGGAATGAGAAAATGGTACAGAGGATTCAGACATGTCATCAGGGTGGTGATAAATTGTGGAATGCTCAGGATAGATTGAATTGAAAATTACAAAGTTTAGCTGGGACAGAAGAGGAAATATGACAGAAATATATAAATTACTAAAGGAGTTTTATAGGATTGATGCAGAATAAATGATTGATGCAGGTCCTTTCCTTCATGCTTACAGTGATCAGAATACATTACGCAAATTATGGAAACAACTACCATGTTAGAGTAAAACTTTAGTTTTACTGTAACACTTTTTTCTTGTAAATTTATTTTTTTGTAAATTTGTAATTTAAATTTACATTTAATTTTACAAAATTTGTAAATTTTGTAAATTTGTAAAATGTTCTGTAAATTTTTAGTACTTGACAAGAAGGGGAAAGAACAAGCAGTTTCACATGGAAGTTGTGTAAAAATGTGGTTTAACAAGGATATGAAGACTAGATTTTTTTTGCTTGAAGAGTGAGAGTGATAAGTGAGTGGAATAGGATACCAGAAAGGATTGCAACTGCTTTATCAGTGAATAAGTAAGAAAAGGCATGATACCGTACAGTTTGAACAACAGCTCACACTGCACTAGCTTGGATGGCTGACCGGTTAGCATATTCACTCTTCAATCAACAGGTCGTGGTTTGACTCTTGCTGCAGGCATGGATCACCAGTGTGAGACCACTGCCCCACTTAATGGAGTCTTGAAGTAGCTTGGAAAAGTTCCATGTTTGGTCTCTCTATAGAGCAAGGTTTCCGAAGCCTATGTAAAAAATAGATTTAAATAAAATACAAAAAAAAAAAAAAAAATCCTTAGCCTACCCAAGATACAAAGGCACTATAGGTTTGCAAATAACCTTTTGTGGGTGGGAACCACATCAAAATAGTTAGTGGTAAACTTTGTAATATCTTTGGATTGATTTATTGATTGGTTTGGGGTTTATTGGTACAAGAATAGCAAAGATTACTACACATAATTGTAAGTTACAGGACTACAATGGGTAATAAAAATAAATAGTTAAATAAGTAAACATATCATGTACAAGAGAAGAACTTTTAAAGATTGGGCAATGCTGTTTTTCATAGCATTCCCACATGACTCCCTAAGGTCTATAACAAATATCATGTATGGCCTAATCAACATATAAATTACATTTATATAAATTAATCATTTGAAAATCAGTAAAAGTTCATGCAATTTCATCAAAGCCTGACATGATCTGCCTGACAGTATATGGCTCAGCAAGATTAGTAAAAATTGTGTCTTTTGCTCAAGCAAAGAGCTGGTTACTCCACCATTCTAGATACCACAGATGTCTAGCATTAACGATTTCCTACAATATCTTATAAAAACAGCTGGTCAGAGCAAGAGATTAGTAACCCTCACTTAGTACTAAGCTCGTTGGAATACGTGCAGCTGCTGCTCAACATCCCTTCACAGTGAACCTTGAAACCCACAGAACAAGTTTCTTCTCCTCCTCCTTCATTCTTGCAACTGCTATACTATAGAACAGTCTTCCCCTTGATGCGTTCCCTAAGGAATACAATATACAGTCATTCAAATCCAATGTGAACAAGTACCTTCTTTCACAATCCATACATGGTACTAATGTACTATAGGTTGATCTACCAACCTCTCGTGTATGGGCTCAACATAAAAAAAAAACTGTTTGCTTATATTGGGTCTTTTCCAAGTTACAGGAAGGCAATAAAAATTTATGTCACGAATCCTGAAACTCTTTCTCCATAAGTATTTGGTTGTACAGTAAAAGAAGAAGATCCATGGGATGTTTCATCATCAAATAATGAATGTCATCAGGCCCTGCAGCACTTGCATAAAAGTGCCCCTTTCAGTTTCCTCTTTTAAAAAATGGCTGATTGTATGGTTCTAGTTCATTTCTAGAAACATTAAGCCATCGTTTTTCTCTTGTCGTTCTTTCAATATCAGAAGTCCAGGAGGATATGAAACTGTCATTGAGATTCTAGCAAAAATTTCCTCCTAAAGTATGGGCAACTATTTTAAGCTCAGCAATGCATCCATTACACTCCATGATAGATGATAGTGTGTTCTATATTTATCATTAATTTTCTGGATTTCATCCTATTCAATTTTCACACTGGTTGCAGATAATAGAGGATATAAACTGGATTCAAGATTGTGTTGAACTCTATGTATAATGTAACATGCTTTGGTCTGAGCACATTTAAAAGCTATGAGATATTATGTGGTAGGATATCACTAAAATGGACAGCATAGAAATTGAGATGTTTTTGGAATTGCAGTTTTTTTCTCCTGCACAATACAACCTGTTATATATACTACCGATTCAATGAAAGTTGTTTGGCTGACTGCCACATTATTAAATTTTGCAAGATGGGAAAATGTAAATCCACTCACCCCTGATCAATTTCTGTGTGGGCAGACAGGTAGACAGACATGGTTACTGTAAGGATGTATTAGTGAAAAGTGCAGAGAAATGATTACCTCTGTATATGTTAAAAGTAAGAATGGCAGGGAAGGAGACTATAAGTTCTACTGGAGAGTATAAGCAAGTTGTCATATGAAAAAAGGTAATGCATACCTTATTAAGAAGAAACAGGTCATTACTGTCTGGTATATGTTCACCAATCTAGCCCCTCCAATTCATGTTAGAACTCCAAAAGTATTGTGTCCATAAGAAGCATAGGCCATGGCTGTTGGAATATGAGATTATCAAGCTGACCTGAGGACCCAAAAGTAAATAACTGACATTTACTGTAATAAGAAATTCTACTAAGAGATAGATGGCTTTCGAGCCTGTGTAGCTCAGTGGATGTGGCGTTTGCCAACCACGGCGCTTGGCCGCACGAAGGAAGACTTGGTTTCGAGTCTAGTCGGCGACTAGAAGAAATTTTTCTAAGCCTTTTTTCGACCGGTTCCCGAGTTAGTCGATCTCTGGCACGGGCAAGCAGGTTTTTCCTCCCGGAAACTCGGGTTTTTCGTCCTGTAAACTCAAGAAAATTGACCGTAGAACCCACATTATTTCAGACATTAAATATATTGTGTTAGGGTTAAGGACCACGAGATGGCGGCACATTTGAGCCGTCTCTCTTCACTGAGTACCGCTTAATTAGTGATAGCCTTGGGCCATCTATCTCTGATTGGTACCAGTGGAGATTGAACTGCCCACTCAGTCTCCAAAAGTTAGATAGGGCTAAATGGCCTCGCCTACTCCCCGTATACGGGAATAAAAAGGCGTTAGCTGATTTTTTTTTTTTTTTAGATAGATGGCTACAGCTTCAATATGTTCAGCTTAACATTTCCTGATCAGGGTTAAGCTGGACATGCTGAAATTGGGTAGCGTTGCCCACAAGAACAATTACTCGACTCCTCCATGAACAGTCCATCACCAGTTCTGTTCTTATGAATAATAGTGAAATAACATAACATAGGGTCCTCATTGCATTCTGAACATGCCTCCTGCAAACAAAAACAGACAGGTTTATGTTTCTGCAAAACATCCATGATATCAAAATTTTGGCAGAATTCATGGCAGTTCCACTGTAAGTATTTTTCTATTCTTTCAGCTTGGAAACCTTATTATTATATTGGAGTTCAAAAGCTAAGGAATGAACTACAATTTTAATTATACACGAAAAAAATTTTCATGACTACAGCCAAATGTGGACAAATCAAATTTATTGCAGCATACTAATAAACTGATGTAGATAGATTGAATAGATTGAATTATATTACACAAAAAATGTGTTATAAATTTTGTACAAATTAAATTGCAATATGTCTTTGGCAAAAGTTACAAATTTCCTAAGAATGTAATTAAGGAATTAATATACAGTCTTTATAGAAAACTATAAAGAAAACTGAAGAGAGACATTTCAGTATGGAATATGTTCACCCCCAAATTGCAATGCAGCTCTCACAACATTGTACTATGCTTACCACCAAGTGATTCAGGAGTTCTTGAGGCAAACTGGCCCATGTCTCCTTCAGACCAAGGATAATGCCTTGTTTATTTTCTGGAGGGGAATTTGGAGCAGCAGTGCATCTCTACTGCATCTGAAATGTGCTCTATGGGTTGAGATCTGGGGATTTCAAGGATGTTAATCGATTTGATTAACATCCTTGGTCTCCAGAAGTATCTCCACTGCTTGTGTACAATGTGGTGTGGCAGTGTCATCCATAAAAATGAATTCTTCACCTACAGTACAATGGAAGAGCCAAACATGACATTGAAGAACTTTGCTGCAATATCATTCACCAGTCATAGTCCCTTTATCCAGCACTTATAGCTCGATGCATTCATTAAGCATAATGCCTCCTCACACCATGACCGCAACACTGCCATAGTTATCCTTTTCAAGAATATTCTTGTGATTGTAAGCACTTTCATGCCAGATCAAGCTTCATCTAGAATCAGAAGAAAGACTAAAACGACTTATCTGTAAAGAGTATATTAGCCCATTGATGTCTTGTCCAATTTTTATGGATACAACACCACCACTGAAAACGTGCTCTACAATGAGCTGTAGATACCTGGACAGACTACAGGCCTTCAAGCATATATGTCTACTTGTCACAGATGTCTTGCTACAGCTTGTTGAGATATCCATGTATCTGTGTTTAAATGGAGCCGACTTGCAAGGTGACTTGCCTCAGTGTGTCAATTATGCTTTGCTGTTATAACCAAAAATCTATAAATTAAAGATGCCAAGAAATTATATTCTTGTTTCATCCTTTATTTATACCATAACTAAGTGAAAACACTTTCCAACATCTATTTCTAATTCAGAATATTTTTGTTATAAGGTGTGACACCTTTTGACTACTGGTATATGGAAAATATATAACTTCTGCATTACTTCAACCTTAGTATCTGGATTTTGAATTAGATTCTGATTGATTCATTCAATCCAATACTCTTGGAGGGTAATGGATCGCCAATGCTGTAGCCAATGAAGTTATAACTGAGGCTCGGCTATTGCAGTTACCCTCCTGCCATGATCAGAGCTTTAATTGCTCAATAACACCTTATCCCTACACAGTCCTCTACAGATAACGGGGAATATGAAAAGCATTCTTGCTTCGCCCCTTTAAGCCAGTCCTTATAAGGACTATAAGGACCTTAGTATCTGATGAGTGAAATATTTGCTACCGATGCTGGTAGATCGATTTGATCTACGGGATATTTATATATAGAGGTAAGCGTTCTTCATTTTGTGAAATATTTGCTACCGATGCTGGTAGATCGATTTGATCTACGGGATATTTATATATAGAGGTAAGCGTTCTTCATTTTGTGAAATATTTGCTACCTATGCTGGTAGATCGATTCGATCTACAGGATATTTACATTGGGCTCTAGGACACATTTCTCAAACTTTACTCTAATAGAGTTGTTGCCTTCTATCAGACATGACAAAACCTCTCAATGAAAGCATATTCAAAGAAGTTTACAGAGAATTCCTAAGATTAGGAAAACTATTGAACGACAACTGGCCAGGGAAAGTAAAGCTGTTAGATACATTCCCCCCTACAGCAGTCACAGAAGATAGGATGGATGATTTTAATGAAGGAAGTATGTTGACTGAACCAGAATTAAGTCACTCCACGAATATAGAGGATGCTGCATCTCTGGATAATACTCCGCAGTTTTTGGAAACCAACACAGAATTCCAAACAGTCAAAAAGAAAAGGAAAATCTCCTCTACTGCAGATACACCCAAAACAGCGGCGATAGAACCAGATAATGTAATTAAAGAAAGAGTACCCCCAGTCGTCCTAAGAGCCAAGGAGCACTGGATGTCCGTTGCATCCACACTGAAATCTTCAGATATCACCTTCATTAAAGCCACAAACACAGAAGAAGGGATTCGCATACAACCTAAAACATCATCAGACTACAGAAAAATGACCAAACTTCTAGACAACAATTTGCCATACCACACTTTTGCACTCAACAGTGAGAAAAATTTAAAAGTAGTGTTAAGGAGAGTAACTGAAACATTACAAATAGAAGACCTCACTGCAGACCTCCAACTTACGGAATTTAGCCCAATTAAAGTCAGCCGCATGCAGAGAGCTGATAAAACACCCTATCCCCTAATTCTGGTGGAAATAAGTAAAGACCAAAAACATATATACAATCTCCAAACCATCTGTGATCTAATCATAAAAGTTGAGGCATTGAAACATAAATCAACTACAACCCAGTGCCATAGATGCCAGAAGATTGGGCATGCACAACGATGCTGCAAGGCTGAATTTTGTTGCGTGAAATGTGGTGGCAAACATGCATCAAATGAATGCCATAAACCTCGTACACTTCCAGCAAAGTGTGCAAACTGTGGAGGACCACACCCTGCAAACTATAGGGGCTGTATAGCATTTCCCCAAAACCAAAAGATACAAATCAAAACCAGTAAACCTCTTCAAGAACAAGCGTCCTCCCATCAAACCATAGTCTCCACAACGGATGGAAGATCGTATGCTGAAGTTACAAGATCAACCTTCCAAAAAGACCCAAAACCAAAGCAGTCACAGCAAACCAACAAACCTATCCTACTGAACATAACAAGCCACTTAGGTGAAATGCTTGCTGAACTCCAATAAACCAACCCAACTCAAGAAGCCAAAGATATCATCTTAAGGCATACACAATCACTCTTTATGGAAATTCTTAATGGATAAGTCTAAAAGAAAACCGAAATCTTTACAAATTGTTTCATGGAACGCAAATGGTTTATCTATCAAATTACAGGAGCTGCAGGAGTTTGCAGCAGAAACCCAAGCAGACATCATCCTCATAAATGAAACACATCTTCGTCCAAGTGACAAAATCAGAATCGACGGTTATAGCACTTACCATACAGACAGATGCTTTGTTAGAGGTGTAGGCGCTGCCATCTTTGTGAAAAGAAACATAAAACATAATTCAATAGCAGAACCCCAAACAGTACACATGGAAACTACAGGAATAGAAATACATATGGAAAACACAAGCAGCATTACGATATATGCAGCCTACAATCCCCCAAATAAAAAACTCCTTGAATCTGACTTATATGTGATACTAAATACAGGCAGAGCAGTGATTATAGCCGGAGATTTTAATGCCAAACATTCAGTCTGGAACAGCAGAAACTCAAATATTAATGGAAGAATACTCAACTTTTACACCACTTCAAGAAATATAACAGTAATAGGACCCACTGAACCCACACATTACGGAGCTACCAGACGTCCTGATGTACTAGATATAGCTATATTAAAAAACATAGCGCACAGCTATCAGATATAAGCAATCAAACTTAAGTTCTGATCATAACCCCATCATATTACAACTAGGTACCATACAAAATTTAACAGAAAACACCACCACATTTATAAATTGGAAACAACTTCCCTCAGCCTTCCAGGAAAACCTTGGTCCAATACCGCATATAACATCTGCCGAAGATGTAGAAAAAGCAGTGAAGACTCTTGAAAAACATCTGCTGACAGCTATAACACAGGTAACAAATATAACCAAATGTACACCATCAAATAAACTTCCACAGGATATAAAACGTCTTATCCAAGAGAAAAACAGATTAAGAAGACAATATCAGAGAACAATGGACCGAGCGGATAAACAAGCAGTCGATAAAGCAACAAACCAGGTTCGATATGCCCTAAAGGACCACCGTAACCAACTCTGGAATAACAAAATTCTCCAATTAAACACAGAGGATCAATCAATATGGAAAATGATGAAATCACTCTGTTCAAAGCGTTTTACATTTCCTCCAATCCAAAGTGAATCTAATGTGGTCTACAACGACGAGGAAAAAGCTGAAGCATTTGCTGACAGTTTAGAAAAAGTTCCAATTATATCAATACAGATATAAATTTCATAAGTAAAATTCACACCCAAGTGCGTAAAATTACTCAAAATGCCTCAATCCAATCCAATAACAAATCCGTGTCACCAACAGAAGTATATGAGATTTTAAGAAAACTAAATAACAAAAAGGCTCTGGGTCCAGATGGAATAACAAACAAGGTACTCAAGTTACTTCCCCGCAAAGGGGTTATGCATCTAGTAGCCATCATTAATGCCATCCTCCGGCTAAATTATTTCCCACAGCGATGGAAAATTGCTGACGTTTTCCTAATTCCCAAACCTGGGAAAAATACACAGTTTCCTGAAAATTACAGACCAATCAGCCTTCTTTCATGCATAGGTAAGATAGCCGTATGTGCTATTCTCACACGGGTTCAAGAGGCAACAGATATCAACCATATAATTCAAGATGAACAATTCGGCTTTAGGAAATATCACTCCACAATGCTACAAATTTACAGAGTTATCGAACATATAACCCAAGGGTATGAATGGCACCAACACTCTGGCGCAGTTTTTCTAGACATCACTCAGGCATTTGATAGAGTGTGGCATCATGGACTAATTTTTAAACCTACACGAAGTTGGTATTCCATTGCCACTAGTGCTACTTATCAAATCATATCTAAATAACAGAAAATTTAAAACAAAACTCAATGGTATCAGATCCACAGAGAGGAGAATCACGGCCGGAGCACCTCAAGGGTCTCTACTATCTCCCCTACTCTTCTCCATATACATGGCAGATCTCCCCAAACTGTCTCCAGCTATCACTGCTCTGTATGCCGACGACACAATCATTATAGCCAGATCCCTCCGTCCACACCTGGCCACAATCAAGCTGCAGAGAGCAGTCAATGAATTGGAGGATTGGTACACCAAGTGGCGTATCGCAATTAATCCAAACAAAAGCTCTGCAGTACTTTTCACCAGACGTAAAGCAGAACCGAATACAAGCATACAAATGTTTGGTAAAATCATCCCTTGGCGCAATTCTACCAAATATCTGGGAATTCATCTTGATAGATGTCTAAACTTCAAGTCACATATGGACAGTGTTGCCACTAAGGCAAGTCAGACTATAGCACAGCTATATCCACTTTTGAACAGGAACAGCTTCCTAAGCATAAGCAACAAAATCCTCCTTTTCAAATTGGTAATCAGACTGCAACTAACTTACGCCTCTCCAACCTGGGGTCACACGACTAAAAGCAACATCAACAGACTTCAGATAATACAGAATAAATGCCTAAGAATGGCATTTAATGCCCCATGGTTCATCAGAAACATCCAGTTACATCAAGAAGCCAATCTTCCAGATATTAAGACCTAAATGACAAGCATTGCAGAGAAATTCTTCACAATAACAGATACTCACCCAAATCAGCTAGTTTGACAGGCAGTGGACTACAAGCCCTCAGATCGTTTCAAACATAAAAAACCGAAATCCTCCATTGCAAGAGAAAGCTGATACAGCCTCAATGCTCACAATGAGCGGGTAAATTACCCACAATAATCTCATCACCCACAATCTAAAATCCAGATGAAGGGATAAAGAGTCAAGGACTCAGTCCATCAACCAATTAAGTTCAAAGTTCAAACCTTAGTATCTCTTCTGGGTCTGGCTCCCACTGATTAGACCTCAATAAAAGTCAAAACTGGTCTGGGTAGTGCATAGTGCTCCCATAATGCATAGCATTATACAAGTCCATAAGGATATGTGCCTTGCATTATGGGATACTAAGGCAATTGATGTGAAGTCATTAGCCTCTATATGCAATTAGCTCAGTCATGAAGTAACTTCACACACAAAGTTTTTTTTGCTTACACTTGGATAAAGGATGAAACTAAGAATTGGCATATTTAATTCATAGCATAACCAAGTGAAAAACTTTCAAAACCAAAAAATCTGTCTTCATGCTCTGTGATAGAGTGAGGGTGAACCTCTTAGCAAATGTCTGGAACACATTCCGTTGGTCTGAAATGCTACTCAGAGCCTACAATTCTATGTGAGATTCCAAACTCTCTGGCAATATCAGTAATTCTGTGGCCTTCTTCAATTCAATTCTATAAATGAATTGAAGAATTGATACAATTCTATGCAAGATTCCAAACTCTCTGGCAATATCAGTAATTCTGTGGCCACCTTCTTCTTCTTCAAGCTTTCCAATAACTTCCCCATGCGAAATCATCTAGATGACGTGATGATTGAGAAGCTACAAGACAACCACGTTTGCAACTTTATTCCTTCATGAAAAGAGCTTCCTTTAAGCACAATTTGCTTAATGCAGCCTTTTATCATGTTGAGTGCTACCACATGACACCTTTGCACATGATTCAAAAATTTTAATGTGTACCTGCTTTCTACTTGAAATCATCAGTTATAGAAATTGCCACAAGCTGATCTGTGGTTGTAATCTTCAGATATAGTGTTTGACCTTAATTTTGGACACCAACATATTATTAACACCAGACCTCCATGGAGTCCAAAGACTCATCATGGGAATCACCCCCTGTTATTACACACAAAACCCATCAAACCGCCCCATAAACTCATTCAATGTACTGGCATTCACCACAACATCAACACTATCCTTCCCAAAATATTATGGGAAGGATAGTGACCCTTACTAGAATGCATAACAATATTCATTCTAGTAAGTGAGTGAAAGTAAGTGTACATTATGAGATGATTAGGCAATTGATGTGAAGTTAACAGACTCTGTATACAAGTAGACCAGTTGTGAAGATACTTCACATACAAATTTTGCTTGCTTCTTACACAACAAGAATCCAATTTCTTTTTAAGACATTGGGTTCTTGTTGTGTATACACATACATATATACAAGTGAAAAAACTTCCTACTTCCACCTTCATTTCAGTCCAGTTGTGTCAAAATTCTTATGTTTCTTAAAGAAACATAAGAATCCCCAAATCTTGAAATCAGCAGAAAGTTGCATCGTGTTGGGGTATTTATTTAAAGTTTATTTAGAGGTGCTCAGTTCAGTTCAGTTGGACTGAAATTCTTAGAGAGACTTAAAGTGACATATGAAAGCAGTATATTCCAGATTTGGTGAAATGTATTTAAATGATAATAGCCTGTAAAAGTGTCTGCAGAGGAACGGTCCTGCAAACCTATCCCAAGGACTGAATTTCTCAGAACATCTTAATATGAAGCAACTATATTCCAAAATTTGACTAATTTTTTGTGCAAAGCAACCTACAAATGTGTCAAAGGAGAAAAAGTACACAATATTTGTAAACTTTTTATTATTTTCAAAGTGACCAAATGAAATTAATAAAAGTGGTCAATTGATAATATGCAACTTAGAATCAGAGTCAGATGCAGGCAACAATGATATTTCTAATAAACGACTCACAGACACCTCTGTGAATCTCAATGGACAGTGCCTAAAGCAAACCTATGTATAGAAATAATATAAGGATGAGTATTATTTGCATCCTCTGCCTTAGCACTGCTCATCACAGAAAAGATTAATTTTTTTAAAAAAATAATAAATCTTCTAATGCCTTTTATTCCCAAAGGAAGAAGGAGAATATTACGATACTAAAAATAGGACTAACATCAGCATCATACAGGATGCTGTTAGTATCCACCTGTATCCACCTATGAAAGGGTGGGAGGGAGATAAATAATTACTGAATGAATATCATATCAAGTGACTACAGTAAATACTACTACTACAACTAAAGAAAGATGAACAGAATCCCAACAGAGACATGCGATCTTATAAAAGTGCAGCAACTTTACCTAATATAAAAAATATTACAGCAATATTACCTATTATAAAAATGTCACAGATGCAGCAACAACACTACCGACATTAATAAAAAACGTTACACATAAAACTGCATCAGTAATCTCAACATACAAACTGAATAACATCAAAATGACAGTTACCTGAATCAGCAAAATTACACACCTTTTCAGAGGTCTCCTGATTCTTCATATCCTCCAGAAAAAAAACTAGGAATATATAAAACAATCTACTGCCTGTATGAGAAAATGCTGCATATATGGCACACATGGGCATCATGTAAATTACATAAGAGTATTTACAAAAAAACAGAAGTATTCCAAAAATCTAAACACAGAGATTCCATACATTTCCTACAAGAACTTTGAAAAACAATGCAAGAAATCCTGAGGAAATCCAGAAGGCTGAAAAAATAATTTAAAAAAAAATATGACATGATTTTTGAAATTTGGCCAACTCATTTGCTATTAGCAATTACCTATCACAGAACATCAATCACCCTACCAGAATATCTTGATATCTTCTTCATAGTTCCCCTTCCAAATATACTGTGGATGTCAGTTCTCCTCTTGGTAACTATGACTACATCCTGATGCTCCTTTGATATGGAACACCTTTTGCCAAACAATTCTTAGTCCTATGTCCTCCTTTGACACTACAAGGATGCCATGTGGAATGATCCCCCTGTCTTTTACTACTTCCCATGGTATGACCACTGCTTCAATTCTCTCAATCCAAATACCTGCCCAGACCAAATTACAGAAACTATTTTCACATGAATGAAGGCTTTCATCCCTCATTCCACCCAAAAGCCCTGGTCATCATCCAGATCTTGGTTCTTGAAAGTGTGCCAATGCAGTACAAGAAAAAAACTCGACATACAAGTAGCTCAAAACCAAATGGATCTAAGGAAATGACCTATGAATCACAGATATAGCCAATAACCAAATAAATACTGGAATGAGAAAAAATGAGCATAGAATAGAGAGAGAGACTCTTTAAACATCAGATTGCAAGACAAGGCAAAATAAGGAATGAGGAATGAGAATAAGGCAAAATAAGGAAAAAGAAACAAAAGTGTTGGATATATGAGAAGAGATTTTAAATTTAAAATAGAGATGGGCAGGACATATACTGCACATATCAAAAGCAACAGATGGACAAAGACAATCACCCAATGGCATCCATATAAAGAAAGATGAATGCAGGGATGATCAGGGAAAAGATGGAAGGATGATCTAATGGAGATAGCTGGAGAATGTTGGCATCGGAAAGCCTTCAACATAGAAAGATTGAAATGGAAGAGGCTTATAACTGTTAACATATATAAAAAGTAAGAAAATTTTTAGCTTTTATATATGTATTCCTTGTTACAAGAAGATTCAAAGCAGATGCAAGTCATGCAGCACGTGTTTACTCACTTGTGTCTCTTGGTTACAGGTGACTAAACAAGAGGATATACCATTCCAAGGGAAACAATAGTTAGTTTTGTAATTCCAATAGTTATATAATTCCTTCATTATTTCAAAAAAATAAAATAAAATAAAAATTAAAAAAGTTAAATCTGTTTTTTATTTTTTTAATCTCGTACATAAGATGTCAAGAGACCTATAAGCACATCAGTGCTGAGGACTGAGATAGAAGTTCATTGAAGAGCTGCAGGTTGTAGTTGTTTGGGAATAGTTCATGAGGAAGGCTGTTACTGAGGACAAGATGCAGATGGAATAAAAGAGAGAGGAGAAGAAGGTTCAGTGTTTGCAGATGCACAATAAAGGGATGTTGAGAAGGTGCTGCTTTTGTATTAGCAGGTGCAAAAGTGAAGGAATGATGGTAGCCAATTTAGCAGAGCAATGACCATTAAGGTACCTATAGAACAGACACAGTGCAGAAATATTGTGTTTGTGAGATAGAGGTTGAAGTGAATCTGTAAGAGAGGGATCATCTATGAGTCGAATTGCTCTTCTATAAGTGGCAAGAATTTTTAGGGAGATTTTAGGTGCACCACCACAAAGCAATATTTTCCACAAAGCAATATTTTAAGGACAGGAATTTGTATAAAGTTGGGAGTTGGTTGGGTGTAAAATAACATCTTGAATGAAAGAGAATGCCTAGTTTTTTGGATGCTGAGGAAGATATTGATATCATGTGCTTATGGCAGGAGAGACTGGAGGTAAATGTTAGTCCAAGCAGAGAGAGATCTTGTCAGGTGATGTGTATTACTGAAGGTAAGGGTAGGTGAGCTGAGATCTCTTTTGTGAGAGAAGAGAATGTCTTTTTATTCCAAACTTTGAGATAGGTATGCAATCAGAAAAGTTAAGATTAAGACAGTGTTGTCAAGTTTCACATGTTTCATGGAAAAAAGCTTTCACAAGTTTTAAATTTGATCATGTGTTTCTTAATGCCTGTGAAACTTTATGACACTGTTTGAATCTTAACATTCTGCCTGCATGCCTACATCAAAATTTTAGGAAGTAATCATGATTAACTGTTCATTTTCTTTTTCTTTCTTTTTTTCCCCCTAATAATAAAGGGGTCAAGTAACCCTATATATTTTAAATTACAAAAACTAGGCATAATTTCCCTTGAAATGTAATAGTATGTTTGTTCTCAGCTATAACCAAGTTTTTATTTAGTCCCAAATGTTGTTAACCCATCTTCTCCTATCTCCTTGATGATGTTCTTGTAATAAGGAAGAAATATACATGGGCTAATAGATTATATTATTCTGCATGAGTTAACCATTATAACTACATAATGTGAATGCATGTGATGTATATATAAAACTTTTGTTCTGTTTACATATTATTAAATATATTTTGAATTAAGGCTACTCTATTCTGATATTAATTTAGAAGCTATCCACACATAACAAATGTAGGTTAATGGATTATCCAATGATAATTTTTCTAAGATTCTGATGCATACGAAATGTAGTAGTTACAACTACTGGGTTTTGTATAATTGATCAATATTTAAGTGTTATTATACAATGGCTATTCTAGCTCTATTTTGTACTACCGATTTTGTAACTTATTTTATTTAGAAATTCATATTCCTAACAACTAAAAAAAATACCGAAGTGCTTTGGAATCTGTATACATAGAAAAGCTAGCAATATACTTTGCTGAATTAAAAATCAGCTTCATTCAGAGTACTCTGATAGCTAAATACTTTAAAGATGAAAATAGAAGCAATAAATTAATACCTGAAATTTCATTATTCTTGACAAAATCAGAAAAGTTATGGTCACCAATGATATCAGATAGCGTTACAAGCTTCTTTGAATAATGGTGATCTTCCTGGGGCAGATGCAGAGGTTGATTAATATTTTCTTTTAACATATTTTTATCTTCTGATGGTTTATCTTGTGTTTTAGGTTCTGATGAAACTTTTTCTGAATTCAGTGATACTGAAGCTTTGTACCTCTCCTGCAAAACCGCAGAACTTGAATAAGATTTTTCTTCCTCAGAAATGTATGGTGATTCATCGAGTAATGGAATATGATTAGTTGATATGGTATCTGTGATTTTTTTGGATGTCCACAATACCTCAGGCATATTCTGCAAAATAATGCAAGAAAATACTACAAAAACCGTTAACTGCTTAAGAGTACAAAATAAATCTGCACAGTAATCAATTCTGAAAACTTTCTTCAATCTTTGCATGTTTTGGAAAATCATGAGGAAATGGCAAGTAACTGCCAGAAAAATGAACTAGCCATTACTAACAACACATTCCAAAATAAAAATGTGCATAAATTCACATGCTGTTTCTTTGTTTAGTTTTTATGGTGCAAGGATAACTATGGTCATACTGCACCAGGAAAGATCATATCAGTATATAATGTAAAAAGACTTGATAACTTAACAAAACTGGAAACTCGTATAGATTAAATAAATAAAAAAATGTAAATGTGGTGTTCCCACCCACAAAAGGTTACTAGTAAATCTATACTACATCTGAACTGTGCATGAGCTAAGAATTTTTTTTATATATTACATTATCACTTTTATATATTATTTATTCATTTTTACATTTCAAATAAGAATAGAATAAAAAAAAAAAATGGTAAGTAACAATAGTATAATCCTATACCCAAGTATAAGCAAACAAAGTTTGTGTCTGAAGTATCTTCAGGACTGAGGCAACTCGTGGTAAAGGTGGACCAAGCTCTCATCACTCCTAGTCTTAGTATCTCTCATAATGCAAAGCACATCTCCTTGGAGACATGTATAATACTATGCATTAAGGGAAGGGTCACTACCCAGACCAGTTTCGACCTTTATTGAGGTCTCATCAGTGAGAGACAGACCCAGAAGTTGTGATACTAAGGCAGAAGCAATGGAGAAGTCATATTTACCTATACGAGTTGCCAAAAGGTGTACCACCTTATTATTAAATTACTCTGGATTTAGAGAAAGATGTTGGAAGTTTTATTCCACTTGATTAGACTATAATAAATTTAGTTTAATCCTTTATCCAAGTGTAAGCAAACAATAGTATACAAAAAAGTGTAAAAAGGTGTGCAAAAGATTTATAAAAACAAGTATAAAAAAAGTTCATGAAATACAGATGAAAACAATCAGGTATTAAAATACTATATACAGGGACATAAATAATCTATATACGGTGAAAAGTAGTGATTTTCTTAAATAATTAAACAAAAGAGACCATTAGTGACTATAATAAAATCTAAGCGTATAGGGCTCAGACTGATTATGAATATGGCTAAAATAATCACTGAACTCATTACTGAAATGAGGGGAATAAATTAAAATATGACTAATGGTTAATCTGGCACAACAGAACTCACACCTAGATATGTCATCACCTCTCAACAGAAAGGAGAGTGTCAGATGACTATAACCTATGAACAGCTGAGAAGGAAAAACTTCCTCTTTACAGTCCCTGCATAGACCTGATTACCTCAATTAAATATCAGGCTTGATTCGATAGAACTCATGTCTCTATTCCATGACGACTGCCACTAGGATAAAAGTCGATGTCTAATGATTTGCCAGTAATTGGTATAAAGGGCAGACAGATGGCAGAAGCTTGAGATATAAGCTGACCTAGCTGCAGTATCTGCTGCCTCATTTCCCTTAATCACATTATGGCCCAGAATTCAACAGAAGCATGCATCCAAGTGTAGCTTCCATAAGAGAAAAGGGGCACTGGATTCAAGAGAGCACTGGATGTTTCTGTACCTCTAGTCTGATTGCTTGTAGAGAACTTTGAATATGTATATAATATGCTCCTCATCTTATGTAATTTAAAATAAACTCTATAGTATACAGCTCAGCAGTAAAGTTGTTGCATTCTAGTAGGATCTGAGCAGATATTGCACTGTCTAGGAAAACAGAATATCTAATTAACTCTTCTGATTTTGAACTGTCATTGTGTCAGGGTGGCTGCAGGACAGTTATCAAAAAAGTAGGATATGGAGAGACAAAATCAAGGTGAAAACAGGTGACTAGTGGTGTGGTGTGGTGTGGTGTGGTGTGGTGCAAGGTTCAGTGCTGGGACCAACCATTGTTTAATTTGTACATAAACAATATTATTATTATTATTATTATCATCATCATCAAATTCCTGCCATGTACCCTCAAGGGGTGTACTGGATATGATAGTACTACATGAAAAACATTACATCATTACTAACTTCCTATCTACAATTTTCCTCCAAATCACTCTGTTACTTGTCAAGACTCCAACATTATCAGATTTTATGTTTCTATTGTCTAAGGCACTTTGTACTGTATCAATCCACCTATATCTTGGTCTTCCTCTGGGTCGTTTTCCTGCCAACCTGGCAGAGAACACTTGTTTTGCTAATCTTTTGTTGCCCATTCTGTTTAAGTGACCATACCACCTGAGATTAGCTCTGCTAATGTATTCTTGGATGCTGACAATGTCAAGTTCTTTCCTAATATCCTCGTTTTTAATATGATATTGCCATTGATGCCATCTGTTCACGCCTATAATCTTTCTCAGGACTCTCATATCTGCAGTCTCTAGTCTTTGGTCAAATGTTTTACTTCTGACCCAGCTCTCAGATCCATAAGTTAAAATTGGTTTGAACGCTGTCAACATACAAATAGAAATAGACAACGGAATCAGCAAAGCTGGTTCTGTTGTCTATTTCTATATTTAATTTACGATCTTCACTAAAAATCGTGCCTAAGTAGCTGAAATGTTTTACTTGTTCCATAGGTTCTCCATTCACAACACAGTTGACATTTTCAATGATTCTATTTTCATTGTCTTTGTCTTTTTATTGCTGATCTTCATACCATATCTATTACAACAGCTATTCAATTTAGTCAGAGAATCTTGCAGACTTGTAGCAGATTTATTTAGAAGTATAACATTATTAATATTAATAATAATAATATTATTATTATTATTATTATTTCGGGCAACTCCAAGGAGTCAACAGACTCGTCGAGGGAGGCCCTGACATCATGTCAAGAACAACTATTCGACATTCACACAGTATCTATCATACCTCACCTTGAACTCATTCATAGTCATAGCACCCACAACAGACTCTGGCAGCTTATTCCACTCATTCACCACTCTCCAATTAAAAAACCTAGCTCTAACACCCCTGCTAACCACATTCGTGCCCAGCTTCCATGTATGGCCCCTAGTCTTCCCACCACCCACTATTCCCACTATTCTCAAAAATATCTTCTGGATTAATCTTATAGAAAGCCTTCAGTAATTTGAATGTCTCAATCATATCACCCCTTTTCTGCCTATCAACCAATTTTTGCAACCCACAAATCTTCAACATATTCTCATAAGGTTCATTCCACAGACCTGCTATCATCTTGGTCACTTTTCTCTGGATCCTCTCCACCTCCTCCCCATCAAGAAGAAACCCTGACACTCATATCTGGGCACAGTAGTCTTCTTATCAAGGCTCGATACAGAGGAACAATAACTTCTTTGTCTCTGCTTGTTAAAGTATTTTTCAGAAGCCAAGTGATTTGATGAGCTGATTTAGCCACTTTTGCGATGTACCCCCTAAACTTCAACTTCCTATCCACCAACACTCCCAAATCCCTGGCCTCATCAATCTCCTGGAGTATGGTTCCACCAATGTGATATACTGCTACTAATCTTTTCACCCCAAAATGCATAGCCATACACTTTGCCACATTAAATTGACATCCATTTTCCTTAGCCCAGTCCTCCAAACTATCCAAATCATCTTGCAAAATTATGACATCCTGTGCGCTCACAATTGCTCTACCCAACTTTGCATCATCAGCAAATAAATAAACAGTTCCTCTCAGATCCTTTCCTATATCATTAATGAACAAATTAAATAGCAGTGGTCCAAGAACAGAACCCTGCGGCACACCACTAGTCACAAGCTGTCTTTTGGACTCTACTCCTGAATAAACCACTCTCTGATATCTCTCCATCAATCATCCTCCTATCCATCTCACCAACCATATATCTATCCCCATATGCTGCAGTTTACTGATTAGAGTTGCATGTGGTATCCTGTCAAAGGTCTTGGCAAGGTCCAGTAGAATCACTGTAAACCCATTACCCTTATCCAGTTCAGCCGTCACTGTGTTATAAAACGTGAGCAAGTTACTGAGGCATGATCTATCCTTCACAAAACCATGTTGTCCCCCAAACAGTATCCCATTTTCATCTATCCAATCCTGTATTCTTCTCTTGACTAATTTCTCCAAGACCTTGACAACTATTCCTGATATGCTAATCTGTCAGTAATTTACAACAGCAGTCTTGGAACCTCCTTTATGCAGTGGAACTATTTTCCACTCTTTCCACCCCCTCAGGACTAACTCAGACCCGAGACTCAAATTAAACAAAATGGTCAAGGGTACTGAACAATTCATTAGCCGCTTCACGTACGACATGAGCTGGTATACCATCCAATCCTACAGATGTATTGATATTGAGGTTTTGCAATGGACTACTCTCTTGTAAGAGCCTGTAACCTCTAGAGAGTGCATCCCCTGTGTGGCGGATAGGGGAGCCCACCAGATATGGCAGGGTGGTCCGAATATGTTGAATAAGGACTCGTGGACCAACAGGGCCTATCATCTTGATAGCAAGGGAAGTGGCTTTCCCATGGTCCCCTAGCTGTTTCTATTCTCTCTCTTCCCTCTTCTTTGAGGTAGGCTCCCTTGCTCTTTAACCTTTCCTATATGGCATTCCTCGCCCAACTCTTGTAACTCACGACCCTAATGCTATTAGAGTAATCGAGGGCTATGGGTCATTCTGTTTCTGTTTCTAAATATACTCTCGCAGAAAAGTCTGTTGTAAAGGTGCAACAGTTATTTCATGGATGTTTTACCATCTCATTATGGATATTATCTGGTTTAACAGCAGTTGGGTAGTACTTCAGCAAAGTAGCTTTTATTTCTTCTTTAGTGAACAACCTGTTATATATATATATATATATACATATATATATATATTATGTTGAGCCCATACATGAGAGGTTGGTTGAGCAACCTATAGTACATTAGTACCGTGTACAGGTAGTGGGTTGGGAAAGCAGGAAATTGTTCATATTTGATTTAAATGACTATATATTGTATTCCTTAGGGAACACAACAGAGGGAAAAGTGTTCCATAATGCAGCAGTTGCAAGGATGAAGGAAGAGGAAAAGAAACTTGATCTGTGGGTTTCAAGGTGCACTGTGAATGGATGTTGAGCAGCAGCTGTACGTGTTCCAACGGGCTTAGTACTAAGTGGGAGAATTATTGATACTATTTCAGATGAACATTTCCCATGGAACTATTTGTAGAATACTCATATCGCAGAGACCAATCGTCTGTGCAAAAGTGGATGGGAGTGAGTTGGTAAGAGGCGGGTCATTAATAAATCTAATTGCCCTCATATGGGAGCAGCATTCAATAGCTGGGCAGATTTGTGATTTGTATAAGGTTAACATCTTGAGCAAAAGAGAAATCCTAGTTTTTTAGAAGCTGAGGATGCAATGGTTGTGATGTGTTTATGCCAGGAGAGGCTTGATGTCATGGTAATTCCAAGAAAAGTAATCTCAAATTGTCTGGAAGTTTGGGTGTTGTCAAAAATAATACTGAAAGAAAATGGTTCTTTTTTTTATGAGAAATAAGAGTATTGGGTTTTATTAGCACTGGAAATGATTAGCTTATCTGAACCCCAATGGAGGATGGCTTGGAGATCAGAATTGAGGGTGGTGGTGGTGGTGGTGGTGGCTGATGTTCTGTAGGTTGAGGTGAGTTGTGTAGAGTAAGGTTTATCAAATTAAAGGAAGGAGTGCAATGTGCTGTCATCTGCAAAACTGCTTATTGGGTTGGAGGTCAGCTGAAGTCGGTCATTGATATATAGCAGGAAGAGGGTTGGTGAGAGGACAGAACTTTGTGGAACCCTGACATTAGTTGAATGGTGAGATAAGGAACCATCCACCACCACACATAGTGTGCGTCCAAACAAAAAAGGCTGGCAATCAAACTACACAAATCTTCAGACAGACCAAATGAAGGCAGCTCTTAGTAAGCCCTTGTGCTAGACCCAGTCAAATGCATTGGACACATGAAGTGCAACCACTTGAGATTCACTAAACTTCTCCATGGTATTTGTTCAGAGATGGATTACATATGTGAGCAGGTCTCCTGTTGATCGGCAGCGACGAAATGCATACTGGAAGTCATTTATTAGGTGGGTACCTTCAAAGTAGTGTAGGAGTTGGGAATTGATGATTTATCCATTACTTTTGACAGGACTGAGGTGAGCGAGATAGGGGGTAGCTGGATGGCAGTGACTTGTCACCCTTCTTGGGAATGGGTTGAATATAGGCCAATTTCCAGGCTGTGGGATAGATACCAGTGGAGTAAGATACATAAAAATATAACGGAAAAACTCACGTAGAAAAATTATTTAATGGTATAATTTTCGCCCGTGTGTCACAGGCATCTTCAGTACAATTAGGCACAAAAATTAAACATTAACTGACAATTCCAAAAAGCGCCACCTAAGTAGCTGGTGTAAGATAACTAAAAAGGTCAATAACTTTCCTAAAAAAAAAAAAAAAAAAAAAATTAATACAATAAAAAGTTAGGAAAGATTAGCTGATTTGTAAAGTACTATCTCCCATAAAGGGGACAGACGTAAGCCGTCGGATCTGTTTAAGTTAGGAGAATGAAGTAGAGTTTCACATGCTTCTTTATAAAGGCGTTCCATGAGAAACTGACTTTTGTGAAGAACTCTTGTCTTTTTCCAATGAACTCTGTGTCTAGTGAAGATGGCATGTTCTGCAAGTCCAGACTTTTCAGGTTTAAAGTATTCAATATAAGATTGGTGTTCTTCTATGTATAGTTATGTCTACTCACGGTTTACCTCTTTTAAAACTTAGTGGAGTAAGATGGTATATACATGCAACCAAGGATAGGAGTCAGTTCTGGTGCACAAGCTTTCAGGACAATTGGAGGACTGCCATTGGGGCCAGGAGACTTTTTGTGTCTAATTTGAAGTATTTTTCTGATCTCTTTCTAGCAAAAGGATATAGTGGGCATTATATGTTTGGTACCTGGAATGATCAGGGGAAATTAACCATTGTCAATTATGCATGCATTGGAAGCAAAGTGTGAGGCCAGGAGATTAGCTTTTTCTGTAAGTAATGATGTAATAAAGCCATCTGGGTATGAAAAGGGTGGGAATAGTGTAGGGAAGAAGTTATGGCCAATTGCTTTGGTGAGAGACCAAAAAGCTCGGCTGCCATTTGGACAGACTGCTAATTTCTTGCTTTTTGCTCTTTCGAACTTAGTTTTGGAAGCATTGATTATTTTTTTGCCTCTATTTCAGGCTTGAGTATAAGCTCTAAAGAAGGATGGAATTTCTTCATTTGAGTCAGTTATATGTTTGGTTTTTCATTTGTACAGCCTTGCAACATCTTTTGGAAAAACCAGGGTTTAGTTAAGGAATGAAAGACCAGAATACTGTAGGAAATGTACGTTTCCATGATGATGAGGATTACCTTGGTGATAAGTTTGGTGATATGTTTGGGTTGGAAGGCTGGAAGATATAATCCAACCATGGGAATGTGGCATAGAAGTTGAGGAGGCTGTCCCACTTGGCACTGTTATAATGCCAAACTACTCTTGTATGGGAGAGTGTCTGTGTAAGCATTATTGCATGGGAGAGGAGATGAGCACTAGATTATGGTCAGAATTCTAGGGGCTCACTACTTTCACTGTGTATTTGGAGGGGGTCATTGGTGAGGAAGAGATCTAGGGTGCTTGTGGAGTGGTTCGGGTTATCTGGTATTCTGGTTGGCATCTGAACAAGTTGTGTAAGGGCAATAGTGACAGCAAATGTTTCAGCATCTCTGCCTGCAAGATCTGTACAGTTGGAAGAGGAAAGCCAGTTGTTGCGGACATCAAAATCTTCTAGCAGGATGATTGCTGTTGGGAAAGTGGGACTGGAAAAAATCAATTATTATCATCATCATCAGCAGCAAATTCCTGACATGTACCCTCAAGGAGTGTACAGGAAATATGATAGTACTACATGAAAAATTTACATCATTACTAACTTCCTATCTACAATTTTCCTCCAAATCAGTCTGTTACTTGTCAAGATCCCCAACATTATCAGATCTTATGTTTCTATCGTCTAAGGCATTTTGCACTGTATCAATCCACCTATATCTTGGTCTTCCTCTGGGTCGTTTTCCTACCAACCTGGCAGAGAACACTTGTTTTGCTAATCTTTTGTTGCCCATTCTGTTTAAGTGACCATACCACCTGAGATTAGCTCTGCTAATGTATTCCTGGATGTGACAATGTCAAGTTCTTTCCTAATATCCTTGTTTTTAAAATGATATTACCATTGATGCCATGTGTTCACGTCTCTAATCTTTCTCAGGACTCTCATATCTGCAGTCTCTAGTCTTTGGTCAAGTGTTTTACTTCTGACCCAGCTTTCAGATCCACAAGTTAAAACTAGTTTGAATACAGTCTAATTTAGTGTTCTGACTGATTTCTCTCTTATTCCATATGAATTTATTCAATTGACTTCCTACCATACCAGCTTTGTTGATTCTGTTGGCTATTTCCATATTTAATTTACCATCTTCACTAAAAATCGTGCCTAAACAGCTGAAATGTTTTACTTGTTCCACAGGTTCCCCGTTCACAACACAGTTGATATTTTCAACAATTCTAACTATTTTCATTGTCTTTGTCTTTTTAATGTCTTTGTCTTCATATCTATTACAACAGTTATTCAATTTAATCAGGGAATCTTGTAAACTTGTAGCAGATTTATTTAGAAGTATAACATTGTCTGCATAAAGCAATGAGCTGACATTAACATCTCCAATTCTGATATGTTTAATACCACTTTCCTTCATAATGTGATCCATATAGATAACACTGGCCAACAAAAAAAATTTTTTTTCTGCTGATTATGATCTGACACTTGTTTTTTACTAATTTGGGTGCGCTGATTTCTAATATCAAACCCATTTTTCTCTGTCACATCAGGTTTTTCCTATATGGCATTTTCTTTTTGCTAATTTGTAAGTTTTTGATAGTTTTAAGGAGGCAGTACTATTTAGAGGATCAAAAAAATCGATTTTTTAATATTATTTTCTGAAAGTATGTACTTTAAAAATCTGTTCCTAACTGTTTATCATGAAATTCGAAAAATTCCCGAAGATATAGCCTATTATTCAAAGCGGTGCGCAGATCAGAATCGGAGCACTCACTGCTCTTGCTTGTTAGTAAACGAATAAATGCGTAAGAACCTGCAACGGCACGTACTGGCGCTTTGAATGCGAGACAGGCCGATAACCGACCTAATACATTTAGGTAATGAAAAGTAGGCGATGACAACTGCCTAAAACAAATGAATGCTATATGCATCATAGCAGACAAAGAACGATCGAAATCAGTCAATCATTAATCGATCGTGAAAGTATGATGAGCGCTTATAACGTTTCAATAAAGTCTCTGGTTTTTTTTTGTCTTGTTAATTGCATGTTAATCGGCAGTGAAGAAAATACATCATGTCTACTACTTGAAAATGTGTCAATAGTGTAGATTCCTTCTGCTACATTTGTGGCAGCTTTACTGTTCCCAGTCAAAGGACAAATATGACTGATTTCGTTAAGAAAGTGTACTTTGCATACTTTGACGTAAAACTTGCAGATCAGGACAATTCATGGGCTCTAAATAAAGTGTGTAAGTCATGTGTAGAAAATTTACGACAGTGGAGCAAGGGAAAATGCCAAAAATTTGCTTTTGGCATTCCAATGATTTGGCATGAACCGAAAAATCACGTATATGATTGCTATTTTTGTTTAGTTCAAACTTCTGGTTATAATAAGAAGAATAAGAAAAAAATTGTGTATCCAAATCTCGACTCTGCAATTCGGCTAGTTGCTCATTCCAATGAAATAGCCGTGCCAATTTATAAAGGACTTCCTTTACTTGAGAACGAGAATGATCAGGATATGCCAGATGTTCTTGAGGAGCAAGACCCGGATGTTGATTTAGACAATGAAAATTTAATTTCTAGTTCTGGACCGCAACATTTTACTCAAGTTGAATTGAATGACTTAGTAAGAGATTTGGGCCTATCAAAGGAATCATCGGAATTGTTAGCTTCAAGATTAAATGAAAAAAACTTACTGGAGCAAGATACGAAGATAACTTTTTATCGTAGCAGGGAAAGTAATCTTGTACAATATTTTAAACACGAGTGTGGATTTGTTTACTGTAACAATGTGTCAGGTTTACTAACTGAAATGAGTGCTATACAATATCATCCAAATGAGTGGCGTTTATTTATCGACAGTTCAAGCAGCAGTCTCAAGTGTATCTTACTACACAATGGGAATGTATATGGCTCAATTCCTATTGGCTATTCAGTCCACTTAAAGGAAACATATGAGGACATTAAAAAGGTTCTGAAGTTATTAAAATATACAGACCATAACTGGATCATCTGTGTGGATCTTAAAATAGTGAACTTTTTACTTGGCTTTCAAAGAGGATATACAAAGTTTCTGTGTTTTCTATGCTTCTGGGATAGTCGAGCTAGAAACCAACACTGGAGTCAGAAACATTGGCCTCTTAGAATATCCTTAAATGTTAGAGAACAGAATGTTATAAATCAACCTTTAATCAACAGAGAAAAAATCATTTTTCCACCTCTACACATCAAACTAGGTCTTATGAAGCAGCATGTTAAAGCTTTAGATTTACAAAGTGACTGTTTCCAATACATATGTGAAAAATTTCCACGACTTAGTTATGAAAAATTTAAAGCTGGTGTATTTGATGTGAATTAGAACTTTAATGAGAGACCCAAATAATGAACGAAATTGAGAAAGAGGCCTGGACTTCATTTACGATGGTTGTGAATAATTTTCTTGGAAACAAAAAAGAGTGCAATTACAAAGATCTAGTGGAAACAATGCTTGAAAATTTCCAGCGCCTAGGTTGCAACATGAGCATAAAGCTTCATTTCCTATACAGTCACCTTGTTAGATTTCCTGAGAATTTAGGTGCTGTAAGCAATGAACAAGGCGAAAGATTTCATCAAGACTTAAAAACTATGGAAGATCGGTACCAAGGAAGATGGGATTCTCACATGATGGCCGACTACTGTTGGAGTATTCAAAGGGATGGCCAAAACAGAACACACAGCAGAAATTGCTACAAACAAAAATTTATTCCCTGAAACTCATATGTAAGTAAAATTGTTATTTTTTTATAAATATTCTTGTAATTTTTAATGAATATTGTTAAGTAGTTATGAATCTAATTATCAGCCTCTCTCATCAGTACGTGCCGGCTGCAGGTTCTAACGATTTTATTCGTTTACTAACAAGCGAGAGCGGTGAGCGCACTGATTCAGATCTGCGCACCGCTTTGAATAATAGGCTACATCTTCGGAAATTTTTCAAATTTCTTGATAAAAAGTTAGGAACAGATTTTTAAAAGTACATACTTTCAGAAAATAATATTAAAAAATCGATTTTTTTGATCCTCTAAATAGTACTGCCTCCTTAAAACTATCAAAAACTTACAAATTAGCAAAAAGAAAATGCCATAGAGGAAAAACTTGACGTGATAGAGAAAAATGGGTTTGATATTTGAAATCAGCACACCCAAATTAGTAAAAAACAAGTCTCATATAAAAGTCAGCAAAAATTGTGTTGGACTGTGTAATGAATAACAGAGGGGATAATGTACATCCTTGTCACATCACCAGATTTAACATTAAACCATCTTCCTGTACTTCCTTCAATTCTAACTGCAGACTTACAACTCAAATAAAGACTAAGTATTGCTTGATATAATGCCCCATTGACACCATATAACTGTAGCATATTAAATAGCTTCTCTCTTGGCACCTAGTCATATGCGTTTCCAGATCGACAATACTTAAATACAGATATTTGTTATATTCCCAAGCTTTCTCAACTATTTGTCATAAAGTGAAGATCTGATCCTGACAGCCTCTATTTGGCCTGAATCCACTTTGTTCTTCACCAAACTTTTCTTCCACAATTCTTCTCAACCGTTTCTCAAGTATACTTGCATAGATCTTGCTAGGACCACTCAGTAGGGAAATACCTCTGTAATTTTCACATTCAGTTTTATTTCCCTTTTTATATATGGATACTATTAGAGCTCTACTGCAATCATCAGGAATTAGTCTCTCTGTCCAGGCTTTCTGAACTATGCAGTGCAGCTACTGTAAGACTTTTATACCACCATACTTAAGCATTTCTAGTCGAATATCATCTATTCCTACTGCCTTTCCACATTTCAAGCCTTTGATGGCTTTTTCTACTTCAAGTATGGATATGTCTTCCTGACTGCATGCCTGGTCAATGTTTTTTACCACTGTCCTGTCATCACTGCTTGTTTCATTTAGCAATTTTTCGAGGTAATTACTCCATACTTCAAGGATATATTTTTCTCCCATTTTCATGTCACCTTTATAATCTCTAACTCCTTTTACAGCACTCTTTCCTCCATTTTTAAGCTTCTTCAACACCATCCAGAATATCTTACCACCTTCTTGATATTTATTTTCTATGTTCTTGCCAAAGTCCTCCCATTACTTTTGTTTAGCTAGTTTTACACAGCGTTTTGCTTTTTCACATTTGTCTCTGTATTCTCTAAGAGCAAAAGCTGAATTATTTGCAAGGAACTTTTGATATGCTTTCTTCTTTTCCTTCACTGCCTCTTTAACTTCCTGTGTCCACCATGGAGTTCTGATTTTTCTATCCTTGCAGACTACCTCACCACATGCCTTATTGGCTGAATCAATCAGGGTTTTCTTCAAGGCTTGCCACTGAATCTCCAAGGTTTGGTTCCTATTCTCAAACTCTTTCATTTTTTCTTCAATAATCTTTGCATAGTTTAGTTTACAGTTTACTTCTGAGAGCTGCTCAACTTTTATTCACTTCAAAACTTTCTTACATGTTATTCTTTTCAATACGAAATTCAATTTTATCCTGCTCAAGACTAAATAGTGATCATTACCAATTTCAAATCCTGTGTACACTTTGGTGTCCTGTACCAGGGAGAAAACATGACTATCAACAATAACATAGTCAATGAGACTTTTCTTATTCATTGCCTCTTCTCTCCATGTGAATTTGTACACATTTTCACTTTGGGACATGGTGTTAGTAATAACCAGTCCATGTCTTGAGCAGAAATCCAATAGGTATTTGCCATTATTATTAGCTTTGCTCTTTTCTCCAAATTTTCCCAAAATATTTTTGTATGTCTCACAATCATTTCCTACTCTGCTATTTAGATCCCCAACAAGGACCAACTTTTCCTTTTTCATTGTGACAGTTGCTTTTAGAAAAAGCAACTGTCACAACGTTTACTTTAGTAGAACCTTCTGTGGGACCATAGGCACAAATAAGTCTCATTGTCCAATTCCCCGTTCTATATTAGTGCACACATCACTCTACTTGAGACTGCCTGCCATTCAAGAAGATTAGCCTCGTATTTTGTGTTGAATACTATGGCTACTCATTCTTTTCCTCGATTGTCATTGCAGTCACCCCTATTATGTCGATCTGGTACTTAATCTAATTCCTCAGCTAGCTCCATTTCTTTGCCACTCAGGCTTCTTATGTTGATAGTTTAATTATACCAATCTTTAACTTTGGTGATGTTGAGTTGGGGTGTGCTTTCAGATTTGTTCCAGTACCTGACTTTTCGCTGTTGCCCCTGGTTCCTTGGCGAAAACAACAGGGACTTTGTTTACCCGGGCGACGCCCTAGCCGGCATGAAATTTTGTCATGTTGTACCATCATTATGTATATTAGTTTAAGCCAATAAGAATACAATTTGGTGGGCTAAATCCCAAATTGCCAGCCCATCCTTGTTCGTTCAGTATCCAGGAAGATACCCAACAGGGTGCACCACGAGAAGGTGAGGACTGGACATTAGGTCAGAAGTCCTGGTTGGTTCTCCGCATTCCTTTAAAGGCTATGTAGAGGTCTCCTCTCAGTTATACAGCTTCAACCCTTAAGCACAAGGGGAGGAAATTAAAGAGCTCAGAGTGGTTGGTTGCATTAGGGGGAGCAATAGAGACAGCAAATGAATTTGACTGAGTGGGGAAGGGATATTTTCAACCAAAGAAGGTCAAAGTTGGGTAATTCTAGGTTGGGCACTCTCTGGCAAAGGTATGTTGGAGCAGATGTATGCACAGAAGCCACCCTTCATTCAAAAGGAGAAAGAGTGTGTGTAGTTTGGAAGGTTGAGATGAATAGTGATGGAGGGGGAGGGGGTGAGATTTGAATTTCTGCCAGAAAGAGTAAATGGAGTTTGGTAGCCTGAAGATGTAGTAGATACTATTAATGTTATAGTTTAGGCCACGGATGTTGGTAAAGTGGATATGTAGAGTTCTGTGAGGCATGTTTGACTGCAAAGATCTTGCACATTTCCTATGCAGTGCCTGCATACTGGTCTCCATGGTGGCTGCTAGTGGCATCCTTGATTTTTGCACCAATTTAATTTGTCTGTGTTTGTATTTAACTTGTATTTGTCAGTGATGTTCATTAAAAAGAGAATCTGTTGTTTTTTTGCTCTGCTTTTTCTTTTGGGGGAGGGGATGCTAAGAAGGGGTTGCTTATGTTTTAGCAGGAATTTCCCCAAGTGTGTTGGCAATTGCTGTTCAGTCAGCAACTGGTATGTTCTAGGATAGAGACCTAGTGAGTTGCATATCTGTGAATTCATTTTCTATATTTTTTTTCCAATACTTCTTTGCAGCTGGTAGATCTTGTTATAGAAGATATATGTATACTGTCTGACTAACAGATGTGTCTTGCTCGAGATCAAGCATGCTCGAAAGCAATTAGGTTTGTTATTGTGAGGTATCTGCTGAAAATACCCAAAGCTTTCTTCTGAGCATCTTTAGCTGAAGTGCAATTTCCATTCCATCGTGGCTTAGAAAATCTGGAAACTGAGTAGATGTTTTTAGGACTTGTAGTGGTGACAGTTTGTATAATACACTCTGTTAGATGATTCATTGCATCGCAAATAGGAGATGAGCTGACAGTTACAAGATCAAATTCTGGTAACAAGGAAAAGTGGATCAGTCAGCTTCTTCAATTTTTCCATCATGATATTCATGATGTAGTAGTACATGGTTGCCTGTTCGTGCAGGTGGATATAGTGGAAAAATGATTACTCCCAATGCGATTTCCCACAGTGAAGAAAAAAAAACTGAGAGTGAACAGACAGAGAAATCAAAGGTGGTGAATGTTCTGGTAGACATATGGAAGAAGGTGTTGCTTCCCGTGTTTAAGAGTAAGAGTACTGTGTCCATTTAAATACTCCATTAAAAGCAAAAGGAATGATAATTGCAGTATGATGTCATCAAGGTCATCTTGATAGATATATGCAGTAGGATGAATGAAGATGCAGCATACCATTATTAGAGTTCTGACTGAAAGTCAGATGGCAACTGATTCTAAGTTCATATTGAGTGAGACTTGCTAGAAGGGGATATGGCTGCCCACAAGAATGGTTATTCCTCTGTGTGCAAATCTATTCCCTGCCCTGTTCTTATGATGGCAGTATTTCACAATGCCAGATGGTGAACTTGGCATTAGGTTGTATCCTGCAAGCAGAAGCGTATCATTTTATCTTTCTGGAAGAGGGCCTTGATATCACTGATATCAAGGCCCTCTTCCAGAAAGTTCAAGGATGTTTTGACAGAATCCATGACAATTCATAGCTGTAGGAATGTTTTCATTATTTCTTCTTGGTGATATCATCTGGTTTCTTGTTCTAAGGAGATGATAAGCAAGTCATATCATATCGTTCAAGGATGTTGTAATTCTGAGAAGTTAGGATTGACATACAGGTTTGGATCTCTATTGACACTTTCGTTACAGCTGCCTTCCTAGTAGAACAAGGTTTACTAGATGTTACTATCACTTTTCTGTTTTTATTATTTGGATGTAATCATCCTTCTACCTTTGGCACAATCGGGAGTAAACTGGATGATCTCACAAAGGGTTCTGACTGTAGAGCCTAATTGGACAGCTGAGGTAGACTACTTTTATAGATGCTAGTGATTTTAGTATGTTGAAGGTAAGATGCTTGTTGACAAGGAGGTCCCACTCTGATATTATGACTAGAAAAGTTTAAGCTTTGTGTGTGGGGGGGTAACTGTAATCGGGATTCCCCAAATAGCTATTGCACAAAGTAATGTTTCTGATTATTGCTTAGTTCAGGCTTCAATAAGTATCTCCTGAATAGAGCTTTTTTTTTTCTTTTTATGGACTTTGGAGACCTTGCCACCCTTTCCTAATGAAGAAGGGCAACACTTTTCCAAGAAGACATTCCCCTGTTGAATGTATTATCAAAGAAAATAGTGTACTACTTGTAGCTTCTCATGTTTTCTGCTTCATATTCTGATTTTCTGTTGGTGTTGCTACAGTTTCATGACATGGTTGGGACTTGTTGAGGGCCTTAATAAACAAGAAGATGAAGAAGTATTGATTCTCAGGAGGAGTTTAGTTCAGCAACAGAATTCCCCATCCACCATGGAGCCACAAATGAATGCCAATTCTAGAGAAGCTGCACTTGGGAATGGAAAGGTAGGGCTACCCTGGACACTGTACTGGTACCAAAGAAGCCTTGGGCCCTGTTCCCTGACCATGAGGAAGAAACTTATTGTGACACCCTTTCCCCTTGCAGGCAAGCCTACTAGCTGATTTATCCTAGCATGGCCATCCAGGACTGCCAGTCTTTGCCGAAGCAGAGACCAAAGTAGTGCAAGACTACTACAACCTCCCTTTCTGGATGTCAATGTTTGCTGCACAGCAAACATGGTGGCAAGGCATTGGATCACAATGATGGTGGTTTGGAAAACAGGATAGGTAAAAAGACTCAGGAGAAGTAGAGCAAAGAATATGGGAAGAAAAGCATAGAAAAAGAGTAGGGATGAAAAGGGCCAGTACTATCACTTGGAAGTTCTCTCCACCATGAACAGGGGCCTCACATGGAGGAGGAATTCAGTGATTAATAGTTTGGAATCATCATTACACCCAGCCTATGCTGACAGGAAACAATACACAACCATATCTGCCAGAATATTTGGTTAGCATTGCATTTTAGTTAACCTATATGACAATTATTTCACTGCCTTACTGAGGCTTAGTTGTAGTGAGGCAACAACACCTTAAACCTTTGCCTATATTTGTTTATTCCTAGGCAGTCTCCTCTAGGCCTATAAGAAGCTTCACTCATGTAGTTAAAAATAGAGAATTCAGTTACTGAAGATAAATGGACAACACGGTTTGATGTGGTTTCCAAAAATATACCATATTATTTTATTATCCTATAAAATTTTATTATCTATAACCCAGTTATACTAGTAAGCTGCTACCAGTATACCTATAAAAATTTACACACACCTCAGAACACAGTTTTTAAATTTTTGTTCATTCTCGAATGTAAGATGACAATCTCAAAAACACCTAATGTAACCCTAAGATTGTCATCTTACATGCTAGAAGAAATGTTGAGAAAAAGAAAGCCAGGGCTGTACTCCAGAATCCAAAGATTATTTTAGCCACTTCATGCTTCCAGTAAGCAATGCAGTGGTATAGTTAATGGTATCATTAACTATACCACAGGGAACAATAAACCATATTCACTATATGACTAATTTCAAATAAACAGAGAGCACAATGAACACATGAGCAATTAAATAATGTTTACATTAAATCACTGTAAGCTATAGTGGTGACAGTTAACTGACTAACATATAATAAAGTATAACATACCATTAACTATTAAACCATATTCACTATATGACTAATTTCACTGCCTTACTGAGGCTTAGTTGGAGTGAGGCAACACACCTTAAAACTTTGCCTATATTTGTTTATTCCTAGGTAGTCTCCTCTAGGACTATAAGAAGCTTCACTCATGTAGTTAAAAATGGAGAATTCAGTTACTGAAAACAAATGGACAACATGCACATGGATTGATGTGGTCTAAATGTCAGTTTTATTTGTGTTTTCAACTTGAATGTTAGCACAGGCAGGTACAAGAAAGTACATATTCTTCCACAGCTATATCATCAAAGGCAGTATATGCAGTCCTTTTTTCAGAACAAAGAGATACAGCAATAACATTATAAAAAGAATTATATTATTATTTTTGTTGGCCCATCACAATATTTTATACACTCCTTTGGGGTAGTGGTATATGGCAGGAAATGAGACTGAAAATTAGAACAAATGACTAATGAGTAAGCATTTGAAGAAACTAAGTGCTACTTGGCACTTAGTTTCTTATAAATTACAAATTATAATAATCGGTATTTTTTATATGTAAATCCCACCTACAAAAGATTGTAAACCTTTAATGTAATAGTAATATGGGTGGATTAAAGGTTAGATAATCTGAAATCTCTGTTCTGCCAATAAGCAATGTGATGGTTTTACACCAGCAAATGAATCTTCTAACCCCCTTTTTTTTTTCCAAATCAATCCCACATACGAGAGATCCCAAGATCTATGACATGACAATGTTAGATGTGACCAAGTTAGAGAGAAGAAAGGAATCTGTTATGCTTCTTGAAGAGCTGAGGCTGTAATCACTGGAGAAAATAGAATGGAGAAAACTGTTCCAAAGAGCAGAGGTATTGGGAATGAATGTTTGGAGAAACCACTTGGGTTTCTTCAAACTTTTTCATGGCCTGTGTCAAAAAGAAAGTGAGATTCACAGAGATGTACTGTGGATTGAGAATGCCAGACTATATTGATGATCACTAAGTTACTGGTAAAAGTCTCCAAGTAATGAAGCCATTGGCTGTTGATGACTTTTCCATTATTTTTGAAAGCAATGAGGTCAAAACAAAGATGGTCAACTTTTATCTCCCTCTTTGAGAAGAGGTTGGATAAAAGCTTTCTTCCAAGCTGTTGGATAGACCAGATGAGTATGACAGCTTGAAGAGACAATATACGCTGGATGTGAGTTCTGGAGCAAAAATATTTTGTATACCTGAAAAAGCTAGAGTATTTTTCTGATGAGGAAAAAAATCCAGGTCTTATCTTTAGGAAATGTTGCCACCATAAGGATGTGAGAGAAATGGAAACATGGAAGGGTAGAAGTTGCATCCCACTGCCTTGGTGAGGGACTTGGAGGCTCAACTACAATTTGAGCAGGATACAAGTTTAGTGCATTTGATGCCCTCACAAAGTCTACTTTTGAGTTGTTGATGTTTTTTGTTTGGTTTTTTTTTTGCAGTTATTACAGATTGTAGTCTAAGCTGATTGAGAGGTTGTGGTTTTTGACTTGAGCACTGGACATATTTGACATAGCCACTGGACAATGGGCTGCTTTGGCACAACTGTTGGAAAATCAGAGCTTGGATAGAAGTTGTGTTTTGAGTAGAGTGGGAAATAAAAGGAGTCATCCCAGTGAGAACAATTTCAGTTGTTAGATCAGAACAGGTACTAGGATCAGAGGAGTGGAAACAATAATCAAATAATTCATGGAAATGAGGCAAAGAAATCCCAAGGTCATTTCAAATGGCATCTTTGTGGTGCCATAGACCAGCGCTTCCCAAACTGTGGGCCGCGGCCCCCTTGGGGGCCGTAGGTTTTGTTGAGGGGGCCGTGAAATAATGAAAACAAATTTAAAATGTTTTAAGACTAAGTAGATTTTTTTTATTTTAAAAGAAACGTATTTAACTTTTATTATTTATTATTTCTTTTTTGTTATTTTTTATATTTTAATGGAAAAATTCATGCATTGGTGTTGGTTCACAAACTTTGCTTCCTTCGTATTTCGGCGCTTAATGAATATTAGTAAATATTGCTTATTCATATGTTTCATTTCAAAGCAGTGGTTAATTGTATTTGCTTCAAATGCTCTCTAGGGAAGCTCCAAATCTTCCTGTCCCTTTCATCACGCGTTCATAATCAGGGACTGTTGATATTGACTTTATATACATATCAAAACTTGTTATATATTATCACTGTCATCCGAGCTAATTTTCTGTTACCAATAAAAGTTTCGCATATACTTCACACATGAAAAAAAGCTTAAACAAGTTCATGTGGGGAGATAGTAACTCGCTTGCAGTGGTAAACAACATGCCCTCCCTAACAGCCACTATACTGCAGAGGCAATAAAAACAAGTACTTTTATTATGCCAGTGAATAAGGTATGAGGAGTCTGTGTAATATATTTCTCAACAAATAGTGCAATTAGAGACAACTGGGATAAAAACACACCAATTAATGAATCATGTCCCCTCATACAGAAACTATGCTGTATACACTGAAACAAAACCATATGTTGCATGGGCAAACACAGTACTAACTAAAAACTATTGTTATTAATTAGATGTGTGTGAGTTCGATTTCCCAAGGCAGCAATAAAATTCAACTGAACGTGTTAAAATTTGTAAAAGTGTTAAAACTAAGTAATATATATATATATATATATAATGAATGTTATGGCAGTTTCACATATGGAATTCGGTTGAAGAGAGTTAGCATTTCAACTTAATCGTCAGCTATGCTTTTATCTTTTGGTTGCACGATCTTTTGTTAATACCACACTAATCATAAGCACGTTTTAATAACCTCCCTTTGCTGTCTGTTTCGCTTTAGGCTTAATTACCATAAAGGAAGAAAAGTCACAAAAGAGAAAAATGTTCCTGGTCCGGGGATTCCCTTATTCAGGTAATATTCACTAATTTCATGTTATCAGTCTGTGCTGTGCCAGTATCGGTAAGGGTGATATTATTTGATCTATTCTACGTTAAAAAATTTAACCCTGAGATGGATAAGTGACTGATAAAAAATAAAAAAAAAAATCCCGCAAACAATCAGAAGAAGCAGAAACAGACTTAAAAAAAAAAGGACAGTATTTCATATTTTACCAGAACAGCCTGCATCGTCTTCAGAACCAAACGGTAAGAGGCAAAAAATGTAATATATGCATTTGATTTTTGCAATATTCGCTGTCTATGTTTTGTATTGAATATAAATACAATAAATATTATAATAATATATATCTCTATTATGATTTTTTTCGAGGGGGGCCGTGAGATATTTTAATTTTTGCAAAGGGAGCCCTGACATCCAGAAGTTTGGGAAGCACTGCCATAGACTATGAAGCTGAGACTGACTGGGAGAGGGACTCTCTGTATTAAATGAAACATGGACAAGATTATGGTCAGACTTGCCAAGAAAAAGAGCTAACATGAAGAGTATTTTTTTTTAAGTTGCTCTCACCTACAAAAGGCTATATGCAACCTATAATGCATTTTGTAACATGGGTTGGCTAAGAATTTTTTTTATCAATTTCAATTTTACATAATCTGGAACCCCTCCTCTAGAGACCAAACATGGAACTTTTTCAAGCCTCCAATAAACAGGCCAGCAGTCTCACACTAGTCAATGAAATTCATCTCCCACCTAAAGACAATCACAAATATCCATGCCCACAGTGGGATTCAAACCCGCAGCCTGATGGTTAGAGAGTGGGTGTGCCAACCACTCAGCCAAGCAGGACAGCCAATTTGGAGGGAGAGTTGGTTAAAAGATCCAGGGTATTGGGAGAATTATGATATAGTTGCAGAGGCTGCCAGTTAATTTTTTTGAGACATAAAGACAATCTCCACAGATATTCAAAAATATCTACATCCACTGCAGGATTCTAAACCTACAACCTGCTGAGTGGAGAAAGAGAGGGTACACAATTCATTCAGCCAGCCAGACATAACTTATAAGCAAAAGAGAGTTATCAAAAATTCATTAGATGTAAAAAAAACAAACCAAGTTAAGAAATCAAAATAATGAAATGTATATTTGATTGTTTCAAATCATACCCTTTCAATTTCTGCTGCTTTTCTTTTAACTCCTGGTTTTACACTAAGATGATTGACTTTTTTTTGGTAATTGTACAGCTGTTGTAGTCTCTCTGTTTTGGTCTTCTGAGCCTGAATTCTATTTATCTTTTCTTCTTCTTTCATTTGCCTTCTTTTTGTTCGCTGTATGATCATATATTTTCTTATTACACTGGGATTGTAGTGTCGAACTTTTGGAAGCGGGGACCTGTTTTCAGATGATTCTAAAAAAAATATCTTTTTAATTTTAAGAGTCTAAAACATTTATAAGATATAAAAACTATTTAATTTAATCTAGTTAAAAATGAAGAAATAAGAGCCACTATATCTCAGTCAGTAGCAAAGATGCTCTTTACTTGGGAAGAAATGAAATTTTAATCTTGTGCACAATTACAAGAAACATTTATAAAGCCTTTAAAATTGAAAGTGAGTCAACCAGTCTTGTATAAAATGCATAGGTTTCTGTTTTTCTTTTCTTTTTTTTTAATTACCTGGAAACTCATTTTTTCTCCCACAGCAAAAACAAATTGGTCAGAGAATATATACACAGTTAACAGACATCGTAATCACATAAACAGGATCACATATACAGCAAAACTGTTACATTTCTATAAAGTTCAAATTTATAATATTGTAAAATATATATGCATATCATGGTACTATACAGAATACTGACAAGAGGAACCAGAACAACACAGTAGTCAAGGATCGTAACTGGTGTGCCCCGATTTTGTCACCTGGATTTTTGGGGATCAGGAGATTGTAGAGAGGATTTGGAGATAAGTAGCCAAACAGGTGAGAAGTCAGTGACATACTCCATATAAGGACAGACTGAAGGTATATGGATCACAGAGTTTAGTTAACAGAGAGAAGAGGGAAACATGAGAGAAACTTATAAGTTACTAAAGTGATTCTATAACATTGATACAAAAGAAATTTTTAAAGTAGGGAGAGGACAAGGGATCATCCCTAGAAGTTATATAAGAGTGTGGTTAGTAAGGATGTGTAGACAAGATTCTTTGCTTGGAGAGTGGCATGATTGCCAGAGGTAGTTGTGAGTGCCACAATGGTGAATAAGTTTAAAGAGAGGTGTGATAGGTACTGTGTGAATAATGGTTCAAGTAGGTCCCCCCACAATGAATCTTTTGACTCCATGGTTATACCTGTATAATAATAATAATGAAAATAAAGTACCATTTTAAAATAGATTTTTTTTTTTGAAGAAATGTATCATTATCCCTCTTTATAAGGCTATGATTTGGCTGCATTGTGACTACTGTACACAGATTTGGTCATCTGGATTTTTTGAGTATCAAAAGGTGATAGACAGAATTCAGAGATGAGTGACCAAGTTTGTAACAGGTATGTGGAATGCTCCTTACAAAGATAGGTTTAAGGTGTGTGTGGATTGCAAAGTTTGGTTGCTAGCAGACAAGACATGATAGAAGCTTATAAGATATTAAAGGGTTTTATAAAATTCACGCAATGGAAATTTTTCATTATATGACAAATAATCAAAGAAGTAGGGGTCATTAGTGGAAGTTGTGTAAGAGTGTGGTTAGTAAAGGTGTGCAGACTAGACTTTTTTGCGTGGAGAGTGGTGAATGAGTGGAATGAATTGCCAGAATTAGTTCTGAGTGCCCTGACAGGGGCACTCAGATATATCTATCTCCATGTAGTCTGGAGAGCCAGACTACATGGAGATGCCTTGTAATAGTAGTAGTAATAATAATAATGATACTGCTTTGGTAGTAATGACATTAATAATTCTATTGCATGTCATATAGGGAACTTAGTTGAAACAAAATTCATTTAATAACTGATGGAAGTTTTTTCACTTGGCTATGCTACCAATTATATATTTGGTTTAATCCTTTATCCAAGTGCAAGCAAACAAAGTTTGCACCTGAAGTATTTTCAGGACTGGGGCAACTCATGGCAAAGGTGGTATAAATTCTCATCACTTGCCTTAGTATTCCATAATACAAAGCACATCTCCTTGCAGACATGTATAATGCTATGCATTAAGGGAAAGGTCACTACCCAGACCAGTTTCGACCTTTATTGAGATCTCATCAGTGGGAGCCAGAGGTGGTGATACTAAGTTATACCACCTTTGCCACCTATAAGAGAATTTAGATTAATACCACCTTTCTGCAAGACCTCTTTGAAAAAATACTAATCAGGAGGATGATTTTTTTTAAAAATATATTTTTAACAAATGGTGCCAGCAATATTTTATTATCGTGACACCTCCAAGGAGTCCGAAGACTCATCGTAGGAGGACACCCACTGTACAACTCTCCATCTCCACATTACACAGAACCTCTACTACCAATCATCTACATCAATGCCATCTAAGACCCATCACCACCACAACTAGTATTTTTTGTCTGTAAATTGCATGTGTTCTGAAGGGCCAATTTGACTGTATGCGGGGTGAAAAACCCGAGCTTCCGGGAGGGAAAAAACCTGCTACCTCCATATGAGAAAGCTAACTCACCTTCAATTGAAAAAGCCCATATAAAAATTACTCCCGTCACGACGAGACTCGAACTTAGGCCTTTTCCAATCGAACGGTGCAATGTACCATCATTCTTCCAATTGCAGAGGCATTTTCTACTTGCAAATCCACAACTGACAACAATCAACGAAGGCATGACTTGAAATCTAGTTGAAATGATTGTTATTTAGAAACAATGCACATTGAACCCATTGTATGTGCAATTCATGTACTTTATATCAGGGGTGCTTAAGGGTCAAACCTGTATAACTGAGAGCAGACCTCTACATAGCCTTTAAAGGAATGCAGAGAACCGAATAGGGCCTCTGACCTAATGTCCAATCCTCACCTTCTCGTGGTGCACCCTGTTAGGTATCTACCTGGATACTGAATGAACGAGGATGGGCTGGCAATTTGGATTTAGCTAACCAAATTGTATTCTAATTTGCTGAAACCTAAATAAAATGATGGTACAACATGACAGCATTTCATGCTGGCTGGGGCATCGTCTAGTTAAACAAGCCCCCCCCCCCCCCAATGGTGTTTTCGCCAGAGAACCAGGCCAAACAGTGAAAAATCAGCTACTGGAACAAATCTGAAAACCCACCCCAAATCTACATCATCACCAGAGTTCAAGATCGATACTATCAACACAAGAAGCCAGAATGGCAAAGAAATTGAGCTACCTGAGAAAATAGATAAGTATCAGATCAACATAATAGTGGTGACTGAAACAAAAAAAGTCAAAAACTGGTGAGAGCTTTCTGAGCAATAAATACAAAATGTTATATTCAGTAAATGACAATCAAGGAAAAGAAGGAGTAGCCATATTATTAGACAATAAATACGAGGCAAATCTTATTGAACAGCAGGCAGTCTCAACTAGAGTGGTGTTGGCAAATATCAGAATGGGGAACTGGACAATGAGACTTATTTGTGTCCATTGTCCCACAGAAGGTTCTACTAAGATAGAAGGGGAGGAATTTTTCGAGGCTTTAGAAAAAGCAACTGACACATTGAAAAAGGAAAAGTTGGTCCTTGTTGGGGGATCTAAATAGCAGAGTAGGAAATGATTGTGAGACATACAAAAATATTTGGGGAAAATTTGGAGAAAAGAGCAAAGCTAATAATAATGGCAAATACCTATTGGATTTCTGCTCAGGACATGGACTGGTTATTACTAACACCATGTTCCAACAACATAAATATGTGCATAAATTCACATGGAAAGAAGAGGTAAAGAATAAGAAAAGTCTCATTGACTATGTTATTGTAGATAGTGATGTTTTCTCCCTGGTGCAGGACACCAAAGTGTACAGAAGATATGAAATCAGAAGTGATCACTATTTAGTCTTCAGCAGGATAACATTGAATTTCATATTGAAAAGAATAACATGTAAGAAAGTTTTAAAGCAAATAAAAGTTGAGCAGTTCTCAGATGTGAACTGTAGAACTAAAATACACAAAGTTTATTGAAGAAAAAATGAAAGAGTTTGAGAACAGGAACCAAACCTTGGAGATTAAGTGGCAAGCTCTGAAGAAAACCCTGATCAATTCAGCCAGAGAGGCATGTGATGAGGTTGACTGCAAGAATAGAAAAATCAGAACTCCATGGTGGACACAGGAAGTTAAAGAGGCAGTGAAGGAAAAGAAGAAAGCATATCAAAAGTTCCTGGCAAATAAGTGGTCAGCTTGTGATCTTAGAGAATACAGAGACAAATGTAAGAAAGCTAAACACTGTGTAAAACTAGCTAAACAAAAATCATGGGAGGACTTTGGCAAGAACATAGAAAATAAATATCAAGAAGGTGGCAAAATATTCTGGAGGTTGTTGAAGAAGCTTAGAAATGGAGGAAAGAGTGCTGTAAAAGGAGTTAGAGATGATAAAGGTGACATGAAAACAGGAGAAAAAATATCCTTGAAGTATGGAGTAATTACTTCGAAAAATTGCTAAATGAAACAAGCAGTGATGACAGGACAGTGGTAAAAAACATTGACCAGGCATGCAGTCAGGAATACATATCCATACTTGAAGTAGAAAAAGCCATCAAAAGCCTGAAATGTGGAAAGGCAGCAGGAGGATGATATTCAACCAGAAATGCTTAAGTATGGAGGTATAAAAGTCTTACAGTGGCTGCACTGGAGTAGAGCACTCATGGTACCCATATATAAAAAGGGAAATAAAACTGAATGTGGGAATTACAGAGGTATTTTATTACTGAGTGTTCCTGGTAAGATATATGCAAGTATACTTGAGAAATTATTGAGGATTGTGGAAGAGAAGCTTGGTGAAGAACAAGCTGGATTCAGGCCAAATAGAGGCTGTCAGGATCAGATCTTCACTTTACGACAAATAGTTGAGAAATCATGGGAATATAACAAAGATCTGTATTTATGTTTTGTAGATCTGGAAAAGGCATATGACAAGGTGCCAAGAGACAAGCTATTCAGTATACTACAGTTATATGGTGTCAATGGGACATTATATCAAGCAATACTTAGTCTTTATTTGAGTTGTAAGTCAGCAGTTAGAATTGAAGGAAGTTCAGGAAGATGGTTTAATGTTAAATCTGGTGTCAGACAAGGATGTACATTATCCCCTCTGTTATTCATTATCTATACAGATCACATGAATGAATTCAAGAATAAGTATGATAGCTGGTGTGTAGTATGTGGCCTCTCTTGATGAGTCTCTGACTCCCTGAGGTCTCTCTTAATAATAATAATAAACTGGTATTAAACCTGATATCAAAATTGGAGATGTTAATGTCAGTTCTTTGCTTTATGTGGACGATGTTATACTTCCAAATAAATCCGCTACAAGTCTGCAAGATTCCCTGACTAAATTGAATAACTGTTGTAATAGATATGGTATGAAGGTCAGCAATAAAAAGACAAAGACAATGAAAATAGGCAGAATCACTGAAAATGTCAACTGTGTTGTGAATGGAGAACCTGTGGAACAAGTAAAATCATTTCAGCTACTTAGGCATGATTTTTAGTGAAGATGGTAAATTAAATATGGAAATAGACAACAGAATCAACAAAGCTGGTGTATGATAGGAAGTCAACTGAATACGTTTATATGGAATTCGGAACACTAAATTAGCTGTATACAAGACAGTGTTCAAACCAATTTTAACTTATGGATCTGAGAGCTGGGTCAGAAGTAAAACACTTGACCAAAGACTAGTGACCGCAGATATGAGAGTCCTGAGAAAGATTAGAGGCATGAACAGATGGCATCAATGGCAATATCATATTAAAAACAAGGATATTAGGAAAGAACTTGACATTGTCAGCATCAAAGAATGTGTTAGCAGAGCTAATCTCAGGTGGTATGGTCACCTAAACAGAATGGGCAAGGAAAGATTAGCAAAGCAAGTGTTCTCTGCCAGGTTGGCAGGAAAAAGATCCAGAGGAAGACCAAGATATAGGTGGATTGATACGATACAAAGTGCCTTAGACGATAGAAATATAAGATCTGATAATGTCGGAGTCTTGATAAGTAACAGACTGATTTGGAGAAAAATTGTAGATAGGTAGTTAGTAATGCTTTAAATTTTTCATGTAGTACTATCATATCCTGTACACCCCCTTGAGGGTACATGGCAGGAATTTGATGATGATGATGATTTTACTTTCATTATTATCAGGTTAAAAAAATAAATAAATAAATAAATAAAAACAGTAAAAGTTATAGCTGCAAAAATAAACACAGCATAAAAAATAAAAACACCACATAGTTAAAATTTAACAGAATACATTATGATATCCTAGTTAGATTTGACAAAATACACCAATCTCTAATAGTGCCGACTTCAACTTCAAGTAGGATATCCAGTAATACCATGGTAGCTCAAAGCAAAAGATGGAAAGATCTTAAACATGGCTTCATAACATAGGAAAAATATTCAACACAGGATGAATGATAAAAAACCTGAATCCATGCAGAAGAATTAATAAGGTGAGGTGATGTCACACTGACAATGTGTCTGTCTGTAGTGCAATGTAGGATACTCAAAGTAAACTTTGAGTAGGAGACTGAAAATACTATTACACATCAATGAATAAAAACTTTACTCACATGGTGAGGACTGCCTCTTTTCATTATAAACCAGAGGACTAAGATAACACACACACTTTACATGATGTGAAACAATATTGATGAGAAATAATGCAGAAGGTAAATGCCATGAAGATGGCATGCTCACCCTGCCATCTTCACGACAACTGCTTAACATGATATCTGATTATGAAGTATTATTATAATTGGGCAAAATAATTCCCTTGCATAAGGATATTCTAAGACTGCAGATGCAAATTATAGACAATCAGTATCTCAGGTATAGTGATAAAAGTACTGTTAAAATTGGTCAAAAAGAGAATGCAAGAATGGATTGATAAAAAATATGATACTGTATGAGGGGCAACATGGCTTTGTGAAGGGTCATACTTTAGTAATTTACTAACTTTTTATATTAGAGTAACAGCTGAGTTGGATAAGGGAAATGGCTAAACGATGATTTTGCAAAGACATTTGACAGAATACTCCATGGAACTCTGTTACACAAATTACAACAAATGGAGATGGATATGACACTGGTTAAGTGGATAATAATGTGGCTGATGGACAGATATATCAGAAAAGGGTTTTTGTGGAGGGGCAGATTCAAGGCAAACAGGTGACTAGTGGTGTGCTGCAAAGTTCAGTGTTGGGACCATTATGAATATTGAATCAGAAGTTTGGTCACAGCTTTACATTCCTTATACACTGTGTGAAGGTCTCCTCCCAGTTATTGATTTATGACCTTCATAGTGCCCACTGGTACCATATTCTATTATAATTTTAATCATTAGTTTCATTCTAGTTTATGTCCATTGTATGTAAACTATGGAAAAGTCACAGCCTAATTCCCACAGAACCAATATCACTTTAAGTTCACTATTACAAACAGTAAAACTGAAAAAACTAAACTGAATTTAATTTCCTAACAAATAACATCACAATCAAGAAACAAAGGAAATAGCAGTGAATATAACAAAAGAATATCATGGGAAATATAAAAATGGAAAGTCACATCACAGGAAATAAAAGAAAAGAAAATCCATGAAACAGAACAAAGGAAATGCCTGAAAATCATACACAGAGGACCGAACACAATGGAACCAACTATAAAGCACATAAAATGACAAGAAAAAGTGTAAATGTTAAAAATAACAGAGATATAAGACAGAACTAGAAGGGCATAAAATTATAAAAATCTTTTTAATGTTTTTAAATTTCAAAAGGTTATATCAGCATAATTAATGTTACACATCTGAAATCTTCATAATGAACTACTGTAAGCATATGCTGACTGTAAAAATTTATATTTTTACAATTCAAATCAAAAATTTATAGTAAAAATTTTAAAATTCTAAATCACAAATTTAGAATATTTTTTTTTTACCTTATAGATAACATGTCTTTCAAACACAAAATGAGCTGCTACCCAATAACATTCATAATTTGTTTATATCAAAACTTCAAATTAAACAAATACTGTACAGTGTGCAATATTTCTTTCATTTACAGTTCTAAGAGAAGTATCAATTATGTCAGCTGCATATCATTTGGTCTCTCTATCTCATCAGAATGGTGACAATGACACTAGGCGTGTATCACTTTTTCTCCTCCCCTCAGATTGACTAATGCAGATAATGTTCATTACTCCTGTTCCCTTTCTCTTTATAAGTTGAGGTTACCAAATTGACTACTAAAGCTTTAGCTTATTTTTTATTTTAATGGTACAGATTGCATGTGATTTCAATAATATTATGAAGATTGTAAAAGACATTAAGTTAATACAACATTTTGAAATTTCAACACTAATTCTCAATTTTCATTTTTATAATTTAATACTCATCTAGTTTTTTCCTTTGTTTCCCATTATTGTGTGTAATTGCACTTTTTCATGTTGTCATTTTATGCACTTTATGTATGGTTTTTTGACAACCCTTTGTGTTTGTTGTCAATGTATGATTTCCCACCATATTTGTTTCCTGGGATTTCCAGGAAACAAATATGGTGGGAAATTAGTATCCCCCCCACAATAAAAAAAATTCAATATAGCAAACCTTGCATTACAATGAACTATGGTTCTGGTCCCTAGAGATTTGCTATAACAATCATCTCCTGTTTGAAAGTTTTTTACTTGGTTATATTGTAAATTAAAGATATTATATTCTTGGTTTAATTCTTTATCCAAGTGTAAGCAAATAAAAATTTTGTGTGTGAAGTAACATCATGACCTGTATATAGAGGCTAATGAACTTCACATCACTTTCCTTAGTATAACACAATGCAAAGCACATATCCTTACAGACATGTGCAAAACACGTGTCTATAAGGATATGTGCAAAGCACATGTTATTGCTTTTCCAAAGCCCTGCCTGGCTTTGGAAAAGCAATAACTGTCATTTACCATGAATCCAGAAATGTGTGTTCATAGAATAATTCTGTTAAGGAGCAGAGTAATTGATTCATGAAAGATGACAACAGATATTTAACCATCTCATAATGGATGTCATCTGGTCCTATGGCAATTGGCAGGCAGTGAAGCAAAGCAGCTTTAAATTCTTGTTTCATGAATATCCTTTGTGCGATTCCAGGTCATTTGAAGTGAACAGAATTTGATGTTTTCCTCTTTGGTTTTTAGGACTAGATACTGGGGGGAGGGAGATATTGCTGATGTTTTGCAAAAACTCATTTGAGTGCTTCAACTGATTTTAGGGAGCAACTGTACACACACTGTGCTCCAGGATGAAAAGAAGGTGGATGATCTAGCTACCCTTTATTTTTCGAATTTTATCTAAGACTGCTTGGGTGTTAGGCTGGTTGATCTGGTCAGAAAAGATCTGTATTAGATCCAGGGGGCCCTTTTGGTTCTGATGATCAATTCATTATGCTCAAGTCCAAGCACATTTGAAAGCTACATTTTTTGTGTAATATCTGTGGAAGATACCCTGAGATTTGTTCTTAACTTTTTTTTTTTCGGCTGCTATGCATTTAGTATTCCATTGTGGTTTTGGGAAAGATGAAACCAGTTGGATGTTTTCAGTACTGCAGTTATGGCTGCTTTTATCAAACACTGTAACATGATTGATTGCTTCAATGATGGAAGATAAATTGACTGCCACAGAGTCGAATTCTCCTTGAAGCAGTCATTCTATCATGATATCTGAGATGGAGTACATGGTTGTAAATGAGTGGATATCATGGAAAAATGATCATCCCCATATAAGTATTATCAGTCTCCCACTTAAAGAGAGAGAGAGAGGGATGGGGGTGAGTTAATTCATTGCAACTGACTTAATAATCTTCTTAAACACAGGAAGGCATTGCTTCCTATGTTTAAGAGGGTGAGATTATTGTTGTCGAGCATATGCTCTAACAACCCTCTCACTGATGTTAGTAAGAGCACTACTCCATAGAGTGCTGTGGCCATTTAAATCCTCCTATTACACGTATAGGGGGAGAGCAAAGGGCAACTGCGATATGAACCAGGTGGTAAATTGTAATAAGAGATCTAACTGACAAACAAATGGCAGCTGTTGTCTCTATATATTGAAGAGATTTGGTGGAAAAGAACATTGTTGCCCATGAGGATGCAACTCCAAAGAGCAGGTCAATCCCTTATCATGTCTTTATGAATATGTTAGAAACAGCATTCTGTAATGTAGGATCTTTGCTTAAAATTACATGCATTAATTACAAAAGCACACTGGCTTATACTTCTAGAGAAGAGGCTAGATATTGAACACATTCTTTCAGAATTCATGACAATTCCATTGTAGGAACAATTTCATTACTTATATTTGGTGACATCAGAAATTGGATGGATCCAACTTTTGGTGTCACAAAGTCATGTTTCATTAGTTTGGGATTTTCTTCTTTTTGCAAAATCCTAACTTTTAAACTTGATAACAGACAGTATACATATCTTCCTCTTCAAGTAAAACATCTGAGATGTCAAATTCAACTTTGTCCAGGACACTGGCAATTTAATGATTTTAGTTTCCTCTTGTTGGGAGGGGGGGGTGTCTATCCCATCCATAATCCTCACTGAAGGCATGTCTTTTATTTTTTTGAGGTGCATGGACAATTATTTTCTAACTAGCAGGCTTTGATGTAGTGGAATCATTTTTGGTGAGTTTTCAAGAGGGAGGCCAATTCACCTCTAATGAGACTGCATCCAAGGAAAGTGTAGTTATGAGAGGGTGGGAAAGTCATGTGTGTTAATGGCCACTTAGATACGTTTTTAGTTACCTTCTTAGAATAAGAAGATTTTCCACTAGATATTGTTGTTATGGTATACCTCCTCTTATACAGCATGCTCTGTGCTCTCTCTCACCCATCCACTCTTGGCATGCTCAGGTGTATATTGGACAATCTCCCAAACACTTAGCACATTTGGATATTTTAGTTTGCAGTTTTTATTTTCATGCTTTTTACAGACACACTGGGCAGATCGCAGAACCACAACAGGACATCTGAGCAAGCATATTTCCTGCCTTTGAAAAAGCACAAAAGTTCAGGACGTAGAACTTAAAATGGTAGATGATATAACAGCTTTCACTGATATTGGGAGGTTTTGGTCTGGTCAGTACTAGGATATATTTTTATTTTCATGCTTTTTACAGACATATTGGGCAATGGCAGAGCCACAACATCTACATATCAGAATTCTTCTTTATGGCTGCACTCCTTGATTTTTTTAATTCAGAACAAATTTCTTCATCAGGAACATCTAGGAGGTCTCACTCTGATATTAGTAGAGGTTACCATGACTAGTATTCCTCAGATTGATGTGGCACACAAAGGAGTTGCTCTGATTGTTTCTGGATGGTTTCAACAATCTTGAATTGAGTTTTCTCACAGATTTTAGGGATCCTGCCAGCTCTTCTAAATCCTTGAAAGAAAGGTGACATTTTCTAAATGAGACTGCTGAATGCTCACACAGCCATTCTTAGTCAAGAGTAGTCTAGCATTATAACAATGCAAAGCAGGGTGACCTTTGTGACTTCTATGCCTCATTCCCCTGGTTAGACTACTGTTTTCAGTAGTCCAACCTAAACATATGCACTAAAAGTATCACTGAAATAATCCTAACTGGCATGGAAACATATCCTCACACCACTACAACATTATCTCAATAGTCTGCTAGATTTTTCATTATCTCAATTCTGTAAGCTATGTGGAATGAAATTTCATATTCACTGGAATTTCATTGTATTCACGCAATACAATGAAATGAATGTTGGACATACACTGTTTTGAATACATACATCTTCATCTTCAAGGCCCACCTTTCCTAATTGGGTTGTGGGGGCAACAGCTGCAAGAGGAACTTCCAATGGTCACGATCCTCTGCCACCAAGCTCAAGTGTTCTGGTGGGATTCCCAAACGTGCTCACCCAAGGTTTTGAATATAATCTATCCAGCGAGTCCTTGGCCTTCCACGTGGCCTCCCACCCTCTTTGCCCCCTCTTTGCTGAGGGAGCCTCTCTTGGCATTCTGAATGTTTTGAATTTAAAAATAAATTAATACATTTAAATATATAAATCAATTTTAATAACAAAAGTGAGTTTGAAAGCATGGAAGACAGAACAAGATAAAAAATAAAATTTACATGCAAAGATATCAGTTTTATAAAATTAAATGATAAATATACACAAATTTTAATATGAAAAAAATTCGACACAGCAAATACCATTATACAAAATTTATTATTTGTAACCACCTACCATAACATTTAGGTTAATGCCCAATTAGAGCAGCAATGCTATGTTCAGTTTGCTATAATGAAAACTCATAGCTAACTCTAATGTACTGCATTACATTAGAGCTAGTCAATTCAAGGCTGATGAGCCACAAAATAGCTTGATGTTGTGTTTGAAATGGATTGTCTAATGAACAAGTAAAAAATAACAACACACACTAAATAATTATGAATAAGCAGAATGGGACTTCACTAAAATTACAAAATACAAGAACATGCACCTTCATATCATTAAAATAAATTACAACTAACTGAAATGCTTTTTAATATTTTTGAAGTAACTATGAGTTATTTCATATGGGGTTCCCTCCTTTCCTCTCCCCATCCCTTAGGATGGGTTGAGCCCTCCTAATGAGGGATTAAATATGTATTTTATGACTGCAGATCCGTGTGTGTTCACGGGGCGAGTTTGCCTGTTCTGGGGGACAAAAAAAAACCATCCCTCAGAGATTTTTTCACCCGAGTTTACAGGTGAAAAAACCCCTGACCTTTGGATGAGACTGGCTAACTCATTTTTAGTCAAAAGAGACCAGATAAAGGTTTGTCATGTCTTGGATGGGACTTTGTCTATACCGACTGAGCTATGAAGGCTCACAGTAACTATGAGCAAATTTAATAAAACTGTAATGTAAACAAATGTACCAGTAGGATTCAGCTATATAATAGGATTTGGTTACCTAGGTTCTGAATCATGCACAGATATCTGAGTGGGTTGAATGATTGCAGAGCTCTGCAATAATCCATTACACAGTTTGCACCCATAACTAGCAAACCAGAATAAAAAAAAAGTTAATTGGTAGCCTCTACTATCTGCAATGCAAAAACTGATTTTAAGTAGAAAGAAATATAATTGAAGCATACAAAAGTGAGTGTTTGTGGAATTTAATAAAATGTAAGGTGAAGATGAATGAAAATATTTTACAGATGACACTTAGCAAACATTTATATCTTATAAACATAGTATGACTGGAGGGGAGGACCATATAATACAAGTTAAAATGAATTTTTAATTTGCATTATACGGTTTTAAATTGAGAAGACTTATAAGTAGTACTGCTAATGTTAATTCCCTTCAGGAAGATTTGAATAGACTTTTGACTTGGATAAAGGAGTGCAAGTGTAGTTTCGATATTAATAAGTGCAAGGTGTTGCATTTTGGAGTACAGAAATATAAGGCTGTGTACTATATTGATGGCACTCTACTGCAGGAAGTGGATGAGATTTGAGATCTGGCAGTGATACTGAGAGCAGACTGAAGTTCAGAGGACATAATACACGTGTTGCAAAGGCTGCATATCATAGTGCTGCTATGATAAGAAGTACACTAACATATAAGGATAATGAGGTGGTTGTGCCAATGTATAAAGCACTGGTCAGACCACACTTGGACTACTGTACTCAGATTTGGTCACCTAGTTTTCGATGTGATGTGGAAACATTGGAGAAGGTCCAGAGATGAGTAACTAAGACAATATCAGGGTTCTGGAATGTTGGCTATAGAGAGAGGTTGAAGGAATGTGGATTGCAAAGTTTGGTGAATAGTAGGAAAAGAGGTGATAGGACAGAGACATTTAATTAGGAAAGAGATTTCATCAGATTAATGCAGAGGAGATTATAAAAAGAATAGAAGGGAAGAACCAGAGGCCATCCCTGTGTTTCATGTAAAAGCGTGGTGAAGAGCCATGGAGAGTAGATTTTTTACATAGTGAATAGTGAATGGAACACATCACCAGAATATTCAGTTAATGCAGGGTTGTTAAGGATTTTATTGCATGTTGTTAGGTAAATAAACCTCCCATAATCAGTCTGCTGATTCAACAGAGGGTATGATGATAATGATAATAATGTATAAACAAAGGAAAGCCCATGGGAAAATCAGTCAAACTTTCCCATTAAATTCTCTAAAATATTCAGATAAATATATCTTATAAATATTTAAACAATGCATTTATTTTTTGCTCACTAATTATGATACATATATATATATTATTTGGAGTATGAATAAATATGAATAAAAATGTTAAGTGTATAAAGCAAATTGCAATTACAATTTGAATAAATATGTAAAATAAACAGCAGAATATATTATTTGAAAGTGCAATCTTCTAATACATTGAAACTTTTTTTTAAAATAAGAAAATTACCTATTTGTTTTGCAGCTTTTCTCTTTTTCAAAGGTGGAGATCGAGACTTTTTAGAGTCATCTTTCCTTAAAGCCACAAATGAGTCTTCATTTTCAATTTGTTCACTATCTGAAATGTATACATTATCAATAAAATTAAGAAATATACACTCTACAAGCTTTCTAGAATTAAAACTCTTTGGATTAATAAATCAAGTGAGATAAAGGAGGACATTGCAAACAGAAGTTTCAGGTGTCAGTTTCTCATATTACCTAAAGCTACTTTCACTATAAAAGGACTATAAATAGACTTTTGCTATAAATAGACAGTTTTCAAAAGCAGTTTCAACTAGGGCATTTAATATACAGATAAAGGCAGCCTAAATGGCAAGGTTAAAATCAATCAGAGAAAGTAATAGAGAGTTGAGTAATGAAGCTGGGAGAGTCATGCTGAATAGTGTAGAGAATGAGTCCATGAGTGTGAACTTGAATGAAGTTAATAGTGGTAAAATATATGGTGATTCTATGATTAAGGGTATGGAGAGTGGTATGCATGAGGAGTGCTTGGCTGATGGTACAATAGAAAGAGTGGCTTTAGCAATAAAGAGAGGGCATGAAACAGACAAGATGATAGTTATGGTGGGTACGAATGACCTGAGAGGTAGTATAAATCGGGTAGGAAAAGATTTAAGAACATTATTAGATATTGTGAAGAGGAAAAGTGTCAATGGGAGAATAGTGTGTGTGCTGCCTCGTTTTGACAATTACGAGTTAAGTAGACGAGCAATGATAATGAATGATATGATTGCAAGAATGTGCAGAAAAAGAGGTCTGGAGTTTGTTGATGTTTGGAGTGTGTTTGAAGGAAAAAGGCAGTTGTATGCTAGAGATGGACTGCATCTTAACATGGAAGGACATAAGAGATTCAAGAAGTTATTGTTTTCTGAACAGGTTGAAGTTATTGGGCAGGGAAACTAATATTGAAAAGGTTGAGTGTAAGAGAGAGAAACTTTAGCACTGATTGTGTATTTATTGATCCTTATAGGCAGAATAAATTGCAGAAGAGAGGGGAAAAAAATCGGCATAGGACTACGGTAGTTAGTGACTTATATATCAGTTCTAAAGCCGGTACAAGATCTAGAGGGAATCTGCAATTTTTGTATACCAATGCTAGAAGCATTAGAAATAAGAGAGAAGAATTTTTGGCATTAGTCAGTGAAATCTCACCAAAAGTTGTAGGCATTAGTGAAACTTGGCTGTCAGCAGAAGATGTGGTCACTGGAATTGAATGTGATGGGTACAGTATTTTCAGGGAGGATAGAGAAGATAGAACAGGAGGAGGAGTACTGTTGATGATAGCTGATGTGTTGCAGCCAAAGAAAGTAGTATATCATGATGATAGACATGTGAATGAGAGTTCATTTGAGGCAGTCTGGTGCGAAATAGTGACCAACGCAACCAAATATACAGTTGGATGCTGCTATAGGCCAGGGAGTACAGGGGGAGATATTGAATTCATGTATCAGCAACTTAGTGCAATGAGTGAAGGCTTAGTGATTATTATGGGGGATTTTAATTATGGTGATATCAATTGGAAGGAGGAAATATCACGTAGCAAAAAGGAAATGGAGTTCATACATCTGCTACAAGATAATTACTTGAAACAGCACGTAACTGAAGGGACACGTGGTGTGAGAGTGTTGGACCTGGTTATTGGTTCGGAGGTTATATGCTTAAGTAAGGTGACCTCGTTACCTCCAGTTGGTGAAAGCGATCATGTGGTATTGACTTGGGAGGTTGCAAAATCTGTGGATTTTTCTATTAAGAAGGGGTATGTACGAAACTACAGGTTAGGCAATTATAACAAGCTTCGGAGTGAGCTTGCAGCCATCCCATGGCAGAACATATTGCAAGGGAAAGATGTTAGCAGTGCTTGGGATAAAATCAGCGGGTATCTGAGGAAAGCAATATCAGATTGTGTCCCCATGGTCAGGAGGTCAAACAAGGCAGGCATTAGATGGATGAGCAGTAGTATCAAGCTTGAACTACAAAAAAAGAAAATGTTATGGAGAATTTACAAGGAGAAGGGCGATCAGGACACCCATGAGCAGTACAAGGCTCAAGCTAGGAAGGTTACCAGCATAGTAAGAAAAGCTAAATCGGATTATGAGAAGACCTTAGCCAAAGAGATCAAGGGTAATCCCAAAGAGTTCTTCCGCTATGTGGCAAGTAAGAGGAAGAATGACTTCGGAAGGATAACCTTAGTGGGTGCTGATGGTATTGAGGTGACAAAATCAGATGTAATAGTCGAGTTACTGAGTGATCACTTCTCAAAAGTCTATCACCCAAGTGAGGATATCTCTATACCTATAGCAATACCTAATGTGAGAATTGAAGCTAAAGAATCAGAGGTATTAAATATATTGCGAAACTAAAATGCAAACACTGCGGTAGGCTTAGATGGAATATCAGCTCGGGTGTTGCGTGAATGTGCAAATGAATTGTCAACCCCTCTTACCTGGATATTTAATTTAAGTTTGAACTCTGGTATGGTCCCTAGGGAGTGGAAGTTAGGCAAAGTGGTTCCTTTGCATAAGGGTGGCTCTAAAACTGCAGTATTGAATTACAGACCAATCACCATCTCAGGAGTAGTGGTAAAAGTATTGGAAAAGTTGGTTAAAGACAAAATTCAAGAATGGGTGGATCAGGATATGATACTCTATAGAGGCCAACATGGTTTTGTTAAAGGTAGATCCTGCCTTAGCAATCTATTAACTATCCATAATAGAATAACATCAGAGTTGGACAAAGGAACTGGCTACACAGTGGTACTTCTGGATTTTGCTAAGGCTTTTGACAGGATACCCCATAGAACACTGTTACGCAAATTGGAACAGATGGGAATGGATATTAAATTGGTGATATGGATAGGAGAATGGCTCAGGGAGAGATACCATAAGGTGGTGTATGGAGGAGCCGAGTCCAGAATGAGGCAGGTGACCAGTGGTGTGCCTCAGGGCTCTGTGCTTGGGCCAATGTTGTTTAATTTGTATATAAATGATATAGGAAACGGCTTAAAGGGAGATATTCAGTTGTTTGCTGATGATGCAAAGTTGTGTAGTGCAATAAAAAATCAAGCTGATGTTGAAAGTTTGCAGGAGGATTTAAATAAGCTGGTAAAATGGGCAAAAGAAAATGGATGTCAGTTCAATGTGGAAAAGTGTAAAGTCTTGCATTTTGGGATTAAAAGATTACCAGCTGTGTACTACATCGATGGAAAGGTACTCCAAGAGATTGATGAGGCTAGGGACTTAGGGGTATTGGTAGATAAGGAGATGAAGTTCAGAGGACACATTGCTAAGGTGTCCAAGATTGCACATAGGATTACTTGGTTGTTGAGGAACACACTGACATCCAGAGATAAAGAGGTTATTATTCCCCTTTATAAAGCATTGATACTTCCACATTTGGATTACTGTGCTCAGGTCTGGTCACCTGGATTCCTTGGAGATGAGGAGGCTGTGGAGAGGGTTCAGAGAAGAGTGACCAAGTTGGTGAGTGATATAAAAAATGCTCCCTACATTGATAGATTGAGAGCTTGTGGATTGCAGAGATTGGTTGATAGGCGAAGAAGAGGGGATATGATAGAAACATTCAAATTACTAAAAGGTTTTTATAGGATTGATGCAGGGGAAATGTTTCAGCTGTGTGATAGTGATGGAAGAACAAGAGGTCATCTCTGGAAATTAAAGAAGAGTGTGGTTAACAAAGGTGTCAGAACAAGGTTTTTTGCCTGGAGGGTGGTGAATGAGTGGAATTCATTGCCTGACTTTGTTGTGAGCTCTTCATCTGTAAATGAATTCAAGAAGAGATATGACAGATATTGTTTTGCTAGCTTGGGTCTCCCGCGATGAGTCTACTGACTCCATGGAGATACCCGTAATAATAATAATAATAATAATAATAATAATAATTTCAAACATTGAATATCTGTAAACATTTTCCTGGTAGCCATGCATAGACTGGCAAAATACTGGGTAATGACTTATAGAATGTCAGATTGTGAGGAACTGCTTTAAGTTTAAATTTACTATTTCTTATATATTCTTCGACATCTTCCCCTCTTACTTTTTTTGAGAGGAATATTCTCTGTACAAAAGTGCTCTATTTCCAAACATGATATGGGGAAATTAAAAAATGTATTTTTAGTATAGAAACCACCAATAGAGTTTCCCTGCAAAATCAGGGAAACTCTATTGGGGATGAAGAGCAATCAAGCATGTGTCTAGCCACACATGGGACAAATGAATGTAAGTGCAGGAATGACTGGGCAGAAACAGCCACCACTGGAATAGATAAGTATGAGTGCAGGAATAATTATGAAGAGCTGGGTGCAGTTTCCCAGGTATCAAATCTGAATGGGCATTGGGGCAATGGCATTATGTAAAGGGTAACTGTGAGCCCAAAGTGATGTTGAAATGCATATACACAAATGCCTGAAGTATTGTAAATAAATAGAAGAGTTTTTGGCATTGGTTAGCTCGACTTGGCCAAAAATTATTGGCATCAGTGAGACCTGGTTGTCAGAGATGTAGTTACAGGGATAGAATGCGATGGATACTGCATTTTCAGAGAAGATACAGGAAATAGGGCAAGAGGGATAGGTATTATTGATGATAGCTGAAGAACTTCAACCATGAGAAATGGTTCATGTCTTGTATGAGATAGAGGCCAACAGAACAAAATATATTGTTGGCTGCTGCTATAGACCTGTAGGTTCGGAAGAAAATGTGGATGACATGCATCACCAGACTAGCACAATGAGTGTAGGCAGAGCAATTATCATTGGAGACTTCAACTATATTGATATAGACTGGAAGGAGGAAAGGACACATGGCAAAATGGAAATGGAATTTAAACACATACTAAGGGATAATTACCTGAAATAGCATGAGAAAAAGGACCACCAGTCTGAGAATGTTGGATCTGGTAATAGCATCAGAAGATCTATCTGCAACTCTAACTTCAATATAATACTCTAGATTAGAGGGAAAGTGACCATACAGTCTTATCCTGGGAGGTTGCTCAACATGGAAATTTCAGTCAAGTAAGGGTTTATGTGGACAAACTACAAAACTACAAAGCTTGCAATTAGGATAAACTTACAAGGCAACTTGCAGCAGTACCATGGGATATAAAGACTACATGGAATGAATGTCATTAATGCATGGGAAACAGTCAAGGATTGTTTGAGCAGGCAGTACCAGAGGGCACACCCAGGTTCACGAAGATAAACAGAGTAGAGATTAAATGGATGACAAGCAATATAAAGCAAAAGCTCCAAAAAAAGAAAGCCTTATGGAAGGAATATAAACAACAAGGTGATCAGCAAGCTCGTGAGCAATATAAAGCGCACTAGTATGGTAAGGAATGCTAAATCAGTAAGTAAGAGAAAGAATGATTATGGAAAGATAACTTTGCTCAGTGCTAATGGTAGGAAAGTGATGGAAGCAGTAGTTCAAGTACTAAGTGATCACTTTGCAAGGGTATATCATTCAGGTTGTGACTTTGCAGTTACTAAAGTGACAGAGACTGATGTGAGCATTGAGGTATATGAACATGGGATACTCATTATATTGAAAAATATCAATGAGAATGCAGCAGTGCACCTGGATGGTAATGGCTACACAATGACACTGCAGAGGTATTTGACAGAATACTGCACGGAAAAATATTACATAAGTTGGAGCAAATAGGAATGGAAATGAGGCTGATGGCTTGGATAGAGGGTTGGCTAATAGGCAGACATCAGAGGTTGACATATGATGGAGTGGAATGAAGGTGAATACAGGTGACCAGTGGAGTGCACCAGAGCTCTGTACTATGACAGAACCACTATTTTTTAGTTGTTGAAAGTTTTTCACTTGGTTATACTATAAATTAAAGATACCAAGAAATTATATACTGGGTTTAATTCTTTATCCAAGTGTAAGCAAACAAAACTTACACCTGAAGTATCTCATCAGTGGGAGCCAGACCCAGAGGTGATACCAAGGTTAAATTAATGCAGAAGTCATATTCTATACGAGTTGCCAAAAGGTGGCACACATTATTATTATAACACTCTGGATTAGAGATAGATGGCTGTTGAAAATTTTTCACTTGGTTATATTATAAATTAAAGATACCAAGAAATGATATATACTTGGTTTAATCCTTTATTCACCTTTTGACAACTCGTATCGAAAAATATGACTTCTGCATTACTTCAACCTTGGTATCATCTCTGGGTCTGGCTCCCACTGATGAGACCTCAATAAAGGTCAAAACCGGTCTGGGTAGTGACCCTTCTCATAATACATAGCATTAAACATGTCTGCAAGGAGATGTGCTTTACATTATGGGATACTAAGACAAGTGATGTGAAGTCATACCACCTTTACCACGAGTTGCCCCAGTCCTGAAAATACTTCAGGCACAAACTTTGTTTGCTTACACTTGGATAAAGTATAATCAAATTATCTTTAATTTACACTATTTTTTAATTTGTATATTAATGATATAGCAGAATATTTCAAGGGGGATATTCAGTTGTTTGCTGATGATGCAAAACTAAGAAGGGCAACGGTTGATAATGGTGATGTAGATCTTCCAGGATGATTTAAATAAATTGGCAGCGTGGTCAAAGAATAATGGTTGTCAATTCAATGTTGTAAAACGTAAGGTAAAATGCACTTTGTGATGAAAAGATTACATACTTAGTATCATACTGATAGTACTAGTTTACAGGAAGTAGATGAGGCTAGAGATCTGGGGGTGATGGTCGATAGAGATTTGAAATTCAGAGGACATATTGTAAGAGTTGGCAAACTAGCCAACTCTTACACGCTCAGAGGATTATTGGATGCTAAAGTAAAGATAGAGAGGTTATTATCCCTTTTTATAAGTTTATGATTTGGCACATGTTGACTACTACACACAGATTTGGTCAACTGCATTTCTTGGGAATCAGGAGGTGGCAGAGAGGATTCAAAGATGAGTGACCAAGATGGTGGATCTATGAGGATAGATTGAGGGTGTGAAGTTTGCAGAGTAAGGTAAAATGCACTTTGTGATGAAAAGATTACATACTTAGTATCATACTGATAGTACTAGTTTACAGGAAGTAGATGGGGCTAGAGATCTGGGGGTGATGGTCGATAGAGATTTGAAATTCAGAGGACATATTGTAAGAGTTGGCAAACTAGCCAACTCTTACACGCTCAGAGGATTATTGGATGCTAAAGTAAAGATAGAGAGGTTATTATCCCTTTTTATAAGTTTATGATTTGGCACATGTTGACTACTACACACAGATTTGGTCAACTGCATTTCTTGGGAATCAGGAGGTGGCAGAGAGGATTCAGAGATGAGTGACCAAGATGGTGGATCTATGAGGATAGATTGAGGGTGTGAAGTTTGCAGAGTTCAGCTGATAGGCAAAGGACAGGGGATATGATAGAAACTTATAAGTTACTAAAGGCATTCTATAAAATGGACACAGAAGAAATTTTTCAATACATGGGGAGTAGTGGGAAAAAGGGGTCACACTTGGAAGTCAGAAGGGTGTGTGCTGAGTGTGGTAAAATGAGTAGAATGGATTGCCAGAGGTGATTGTGAGTGCCCTAACAGTGAATATTTTTAAGGAGATGTATGATAGGTATTGTATTAATGGATAGATTGGGTGTCTCTGGCTAATTTATCTGTATGTGCTTGAAAAACTCAAGTTTCCAGGAAAAAAGACCTTGCTACCACTGTACATGTTCAGCTAGCTCACTTCAATTGAAAAGAGTTCATATAACAATTCCTCCCATCATGACAAAATTTGAAGGACATATCGTCCCATTATTCTTCCAAACTACAAAGTGAATTATGAATGAGACCTTTAATTACAATATATTTAAAACTTAATGTAATTTCCTACAGAAAGCATGAAGCAAAATTTTTCTATTATGCAGACACTTTTAAGTTAGTTTGATGTTCAGCTTAATGCTCATTAATCAAATGTTGCTTTTCAATATTCTGTTATCTTTTGTTATTGCTTTTATGTATTTAAAAAAAAAAGACTTAGTTTTGTTCTGAATGTTTGCACATTTTGCATTACATCCATGTTTTCAAAATAGTAATGTGAAATTGCACTAATCAAAATGAAAACAAACAACAAAAAAATTGATGTTTATGATAAGTATTACTCTGATGCCTCAATTCTCATGTAAAATAATTATAAATACTGGTACAACATGACAGAATTTCATGCTGGCTGGGGCATGGCCTGGATAAACAAGGCCCCATTGTTTTCACCAGGGAACCAGGCCAAACAGAGAAGAGTCAGCTACTGGAACAAATCCTAAAACCCACCCCAAATCAACATCACCAGAGTTCAAGATCAGTACTATTATCAACATAAGAAGCCTGAATGGCAAAAAAATGGAGCTAGCTGAGGAATTAGATAAGTACCAGATCGACATAATAGGGGTGACTGAAACAAAAAAGGCAAAAACTGGTGAGATGTTTCTGAGCAATAAATACAAAATGTTATATTTAGGCAATGACAATCAAGGAAAAGAAGAAGTAGCCATAGTATTCAACACCAAATACTAGGCTAATCTTCTTGAATGGTAGGCAATATTAAGTAGAGTGATGTGGGCAAATATCAGCATGGGGAACTGGACACAATGAAACTTAAGAGAAAGCAACTGACACAATGAAAAAGGAAAAGTTGGTCCTTGTTGGGGATCTAAATAGCAGAGTAGGAAATGATTGTCAGACATACAAAAATATTTTGGGAAAATGGGAATCATGAGGAACTTAAGTGTAGCAGACATAGAAGAGGATGGCTTAACTGTGAGTGAGCAGGAGGTATTTGAAGAAATAAATAACCTTGATGTCAATAAGGCAACAGGATTTGATGACATATGCATCTTAAGGAAATGTTCTAGGGAGTTGGCAGTAGCAGTGGCATGCCTGTTTAATAAGTTTTACAACAGCACAGGTTCCAAGGGAGTAGGAAAGAAGAACAAATTGTTCCACTGCATAAAGGTGGTGATACAGCTATGGCTTCAAATTATAGTCCAATCTATATATCTGGAATTGAGGTGAAAGTACTAGAGAGATTGGTGAGAAGTAAAATACAGAAATAGGTTGATAACAGCAGTATTCTCTATGGTTATTAGCATGGGTTTGTTAAAGGGAAATCATGCTTTACTAACTTACTTATGTACTATAACAAGGTGACAAATAACTTGAACAGGGGAGATGCATATACAGTGGTGTACTTGGATTTTGGAAAAGCTTTTGATAGACTACCCACAACAAGCTGTTAAATAAATTGAAACAGATGGGAATGGATAATAGACTTCTGAGTTGAATTAGCAACTAGCTATCAGATAGATATCAGAAAGTTGTATATAGGGGTGCAGTATCCCGAAAGAGGAAAGTCACTAGTGGTGTACCATAAGGGTCAGTTTTGGGTTCAGTGTTGTTCAATTTGTATGTTAATGATATTGGGATGGGTTTAACTAGTGATATGTAGCTGTTTGGATAATGCAAAATTGGGGAGGGCAATGCAAAGTCATGTAGATGTTATGCCCTTACAGGAGGACTTAAATACATTGTATGAATGGGCAGGTAAGTGGAACTGTCAGCTCAATGTTGCAAAGTGTAAGGTTTTGAGATTTGGTAAGCAACAATGGGATGCAAAGCATACACTTGGTGGGGAAACTTTAAAGGAAGTAGAGGAGATGAGAGATTTAGTAGCAGTGGTGGACAATGACCTGAAATTTAGGGGCCACATTGCACAAGTTGTGAAGACTTGTGCAATGTGGCATTCTGCCATTATCGATGGTTAGAATTTTGGCACTACTGAAATGATGTAGAAATCTCTGGGTTAGATGAAGCTGGAAACCTCTGGGTTTTTTTTTGTTGTTGTTTGTTTGTTTTTAAGAGAGAGAGAGAGAGAGTTGGGAAAATTCCTTTCTAACTTCTATACATTAGTTGAACCCAAAAAATTGCCCACATTTACTATATAATTGCTTTTCTTCGATATCTGTGATTTCTGTAATATTAATTATGCACAGCTGAGTAAGGAAGATTATGAAGTTAAGTATTGTAGCTTTAGAAGAAAAGGAAAGCAGCCAATTTTCCAGTATTTTAGGGCACAATGCTTTTTTTTTTTTTTTTCCTATAATTTCTTAAACTGATAGCATTGAATAGGTGGAAAAGGAAATTACAGGTATAGTGAGAGATTTTTACTTCGGGGTTAATACCAAGGAAATGCCTCTGAGGATTAATACAAAGGAAATACCTAGATTTTTAATTTCATCTTGGCAGCATCAGCAGTTAATCCACTGACTCAGCTGAATTTTTAAAATTCAAAAAAAAAAAAAAAAAAATATCTTCAAGTGCACACTACATCAACTGCATATGGCACTTTATTTTCCTTCATGGTTGATGCAACTGCTACTCCTTACACAGCATATGAATTGTCAACTTCCCATCAAAAATTTTCTAGAAAAAGTGCTAAAGGTAAGGGATTTAGAGGTCAGTCTTATTGTCTTTTTGGATTCTGACTGGGTCTGAAAGGAAGGCAATGACTAGAAGGTAGGTATCTGTATTAGCATAGCTTTCTTTGATAATGGAGATGAAAGATGTTTGCTTACCCCAGTCTGTTGGAGGATGTGAAATGGAAAGGAATACCACTGTCAAATGCCTAAATTAGATCCACATGAGAGTTCTGCTACGGGATGGTTTTCATATTAACCAGACAGCAGAACATGTGGTAGGAAAAGATTAAACTTTACAACTCAGCCTGAAACTTCATACATCAGTGTGCTTGTGATCTCATTTCTACTTTGAGTATGTTGTTAATAACGTGAAAAGAATGTTGTAGTCAGTATTATATAGAGAAATAGGCTTCCAGTTGTTGACTGAGAACATTACTTCAACTGAAAGTATCTTAGTCCTTGGGATGAAGATTGTATGATAGGTGACAAATTCACATATGTGACCATTGGTGGGGGAGGAGAGAAAGAGAATAATCAGAATGGGGAGAATAATATCACGGGCTTTGCATCACTAAACTGTCTAGTCCTAGGATTTCCTTGTCTAGCATACTTTACAGTCTGCAATAATTTCAGCTGCTGTAATACATCTATTGAACAGATCTTGGATATTAACAGGATAAGCATTAATGTTTCAGGAGTCATAAGTTTCTAGTGCTACTATCTTAAAACAGATTTCATATTTCTGAAAGGAGTCAAAGATGTCATTTGCGATGGACAGACATGTCTTCTCTATTCAAAAAGATTTGAGTGAGCCCTTTATTGTGGACTTAGGAGAACTGTCTGTCGAAAAATGTAAATCTGCTAAACATTGTGTTATTCTATTTTAAAATTCCTTTCTTCTACTTGTTTCTCTCTTTCCAGTTCTTTAATGTTGATGTTTCTAATCTGTCACTACATTCTATACAATTGCATTGGTCTGCTATGAACCAGCATCTCTCTCTCTCTTAAATATAGGTATTTTACCCTCTTCCAACTTTACTCATGATTCATCAATGAGAAGTTCAACCTGTATTATATTACTATAATTATTACTGAATGACACCTCCACACCTATTATTATTATTATTGAATGACACACAACCCACTGTTTCCACCACTTAATACTCCATCTACACACAAAACGAGATCATCCACCACCACTGTGCCATCTACCGCTCACTAACAGTATTCTTGGCTGATTTGCCTGTGTGCAGGATGAAAGACCAGAATTTCTGGGCAAGAAACCTACTATTTCCATATGAGATTGGATAACTCATCTTCAAATGAAAAAAAGCACATATAAAGATTCTTCTTGCAATGACAAGAATCAAGCTCAGGTCTTTTCCACTCTAACAGCAAAATGTCCTCATCCTATCAATTGCACTATTATTATTATTCCAAGATCCTCCTCCATGGATCCAAAGACTCATTCTGGGAGATCCCTTTGTCATACCATGCCTTAAACACATTCAAATTCTCTGCAGCCACCACACTCTAAGGCAATGCATTCTAATCATTCACAACTCTCCATGCATAAAACCTGCTTCTTACTCCCTTGCTCACACCCTCCTTATACAGTTTCCAGGAATGACTTCTTGTTCCCCCCCCCCCAAATCCCACCATTTTATGAAAAACCCCTTCAATGTTAATCCTATAACAATCCCTTACCAACTTGTACATCTCTATCATAGCACCCCACTCTCCCTCCTATCCACCAGACTTCAAATTGTATATTCTCAACCTTTCTTCATACTCAACAGTCCAGAGACCAGAAAGTATCTTGGTCAAATGACCGGATCCTTTCCAGTATCTCTTCATCCTTTTGAAAACCAGATGACCAAATCTGTACACATTAGTCTATACATGGTCTAATCAAGGCTTTATATAACAGAACCAGAATCTCATTACTTCTATGAGTGTCAGTGTCCTCCAGATCATTGCCAGAATTCATTGTGTTGTCCTCACAATTTTGGCAATATGCCCTCTAATTTCAGATCCTTATCCACCATCACCCCAAGACCTCTCATTTCCTCCACCTCCAACAATATATCCCCATCACAAGTAAATTCTACATCCCATCTTTGCTTCCAAATTTTAAAACCTTACATTTTGCAGCATTGAACTGGCATCCCCCCATTCCCATGCCCTCAATCTATTAGAGTCTTCTTATAAGGCAACAACATCCGCTGTACTCCTCATAAATCTTCCCAACTTTGCATCATCTGCAAGCAACTGAATATCTCCACTGAAGCCCTTCTGAATATCATTTACATACAGATTAAACAGCAATGTCCCTAAAACAGATCCCTGAGAAACAATGCTAGTGACTTTCCTCTTCTGGGATATTGCTTCCCCATACACAACCTGCTGATACTTAGCAGATAGCCAATCTCCAATCCAATACACTAGTCTAATATCCAACTCCCATCCACCTCTAGTTTGACTAACTTATGTGGTAATCTATTAAAAGCCTTTGCAAACTCTAAGTATACCACTGTGTATCCATCTTATTCTTCCAACAGCTATCATCTTATTGTAATAAGAAAGTAGATTACTGAAGTGTGACCTCTCTTTAGCAAATATGTGCTGTCCATCAATTAAAGATAATATCACTGTTTCATCCCAATTCTGGATCCTGGTTCTCACTAGCTTCTGCAACACTTTGGCCACAACACTTGACACATAGATTGGCCTATAATTTGATGCTTGACTTCTGTCGCGTCCTTTCTGAAGATATATGATTTCCACCTCTATGGAGTTGGAAATCATATATTTTCCATATACAGGTAGCAAATTGTGTATCAGGATTTTATTAAAATATTCTGGATTGCAGGTGGTTATGAAAAGTTTTTTTTTTTCTTGATTAAAAAAAAAAAAAATTGAAGCAGATGGGTTTGGATAACAGACTAGTGAGTTGGATAGGTGACAGGTATCAGCAAGTTGTGTATGGGACCACACTATCACAAAAGTAGTGGTGTGCCACAGGAATCTGTTTTGGGACCATTATTATTTAAGTTGTATATTAATGATATTGGAATAGGTTTAATGTATGATACAGAACTGTTTGCAGATGATGCAAAACTAGGGAGAGTGATAAGAATCAAGCAGATGTTGTGACCTCACAGGACAGATTTTGTAACAGTGGACAACAGTATGAAACTGTCAATTCAATGTTGAAAAGTGCAAAGTTCCGAAATTTGGTAGGCCACAATGGAATGCAAAGTATACACTTGGTGGGGAAATTTTGAAGAAAGGTGATGAGAAGAGACCGCAGAGTGGTGGTGGGGACGGATCTGAAGTTTAGAGTTCATTGCACAAGTTGTGAAAACATCACATCAAATTATGACAATGATGCAGAAGTCATTAACTTGCAGAAATAAAGAGGTTCTGGATCCATTGTATAACGTCTTGTTCAGGCCTCATATGGATCATTGTGCATAGATTTGCTTCCCATGTTTTTATGGTGATGAGGATATACTGGAAAGGGTACAGAAAAGACTGACTCAGGTGGTAAGTGATCTTTTGGATGTGGGATAGGAGGACAGATTAAGGGAATGCATTTTGCAAAGCCTTGTGAATAGAAGGAAGAGAGGAGATATGATATAAGATAGGCCTCATATGGATCATTGTGCATAGATTTGCTTCCCATGTTTTTATGGTGATGAGGATATACTGGAAAGGGTATAGAAAAGACTGACTAAGGTGGTAAGTGATCTTTTGGATGTGGGATAGGAGGACAGATTAAGGGAATGCATTTTGCAAAGCCTTGTGAATAGAAGGAAGAGAGGAGATATGATTGAGACATTTAAATTGATAAAGGATTGTTATCAAGTTAATGTGAAAGAAATTTTTCACAGAATGCGAGAAAGGGGTAGAACAAGGGGACTATCTGGAAGATGTATAAGGAGAGTGTGAGTAGGGGCATAAGGAGCAGGTTCTTTGCAATGGAGAGTGGTTGGTGAATGGAATATACTGACTGACTGAATGAGTTTAAAGCATGGTTTGATGGGCTTTTTGTGTGTACCTAATAACAGTGGGTGCCTTCTGCAATGAGTCTTTTGACTCCATGAAGGTCTTGTGTTAATAATAATAATAATAAAATAAACCATACTATATAAGAAATTATGTTTTAATCAATTACTCAAACATGATCAAACCAACCTTTGAGCATGAAGCATTTTCATGACTACACAACTTATATACAGACTTAAGTTTAAGGGAGATGGAAAATCCCGTATTATTCTACAGCCGGGTACGAAACTTGGATTGAAATCCTAGAGTTTCATGCCGAAAAAACTATCGGCGAGCCCAAGTGTAAGTAATCACTTGGGTAGTACAACACCAGGGCAACTCAAAGCAAAGCTGGAGCAAGCTCCGTCACTATCCTTAATATTCTCTCATAATGTAAAATGCAGCTCCTAGGAGATGTATTACTGTTTTACATTATGAGAAGAGGTCACTACCCAGACCGGTTTCAACCCTTTTTGAGGTCTCATCAGTGAGTAGGTAGACCTGGAATATCAAGGTTTTAAGTGAACTGAACTTACATATACCTCTACTAACGAATTGCTAAAATTAGCAATTCGTGCTAAGATATATTGTTAAGTTTTTAATGCATTCCTAAAATAAATTACCTTAATACAAAGATAGCAAAACATGAATAAGTCAAAAATAATTTATTCTAATTAAATTAACTGCATTAACACGTTCGCTGCCAATTATGAGTATACTCGTAGTTGGTAAACCAGCTACACAAGCCAGCTACGAGTATACTCATATGACACTTACCGCCGGCAACGAGATTACTGTACTGACCTTGAAGAAGTGAAAATGCTTGGCTTGTGGAGCTAGCATCAAAACTGTGTATTCTCATAGATAGAATATGCTCTGCACAAGCCAACTACGAGTATACTCGTATGACGCTTACCGCCGGCAACAAGATTACCGTACTGACCTTGAAGAAGTGAAATTGCTCGGCGTACGGGAACAGATTATGCCAAAGTAGCATGGCAGCGAACGTGTTAATTAGAATAAATGTGAAAAGTGGTCTTAATTTCCACTTTCATCACAAAAAAAAAAAAAAAAAAAACTGCTTCTCACCCTATTATTACTTATCAACCTCACTGGAAAGTCTCTATACTTTCCCTTATTCTATCATATGAACAATCTCCCCAATGAGATTCATCAAATAATTATCTCTCAATACCTTAAATGTTTCAATCGTATCACCCCTTCATCTTCTAGCCAGAAAATGGTACAGATTACATTACTTGAGTAATCCTCTCATTTTTGTTATCTGAAGAAGTGTATTCTCTCCAATGTTATTTATCCCACTTGTCAAATCCTAATAACCAGATCCAGGCACAATAATCCACATAGTCTGATTAGGACTTTAGATAATGGAACCAGTGCCCTCTTATCTTTGCTGATCATTGTTCTTTTCAGTAGTGTAGCAATCCTCTGAGCTATCTATCATCACCTCCTTTACAATATTATTATTATTATGAAGAGATACCTCTAGGGTATCAGAGACTCATCAAGGGAGGCCACATACTACAATACATGCAACAGTTATCATACTTATTCTTGAATTCATTCACATTGCTTGCACTGACAACATCCAATGGCAATCCATTCCAATCATGCACCACCCTATGAGAGAAATATCTAGCCTCCACCCCCCTTCTTAGCAGTATTCATTCTCACCAAGGATGCCCACTTGTCCTTTCCCCATCCTCCATAAATTGAAAAATTCAATCAATTGAAATCCTGTGACCCTTTTCAGAAGTTTGTAAGTCTCAATAATATCACCCCTCTTTCTCCTGTTTGCTAGTGTCTGCAGTCTACAAATTCTCAATCTGTCGTCATAATCAGTATTCCACAATCCTGATATCATTTTTAACACTCTCCTTTGCACTCTCTCCAATATACGAGGTGGTATCAAAAAGTTTCAAGACTAGGTTTGTAACATGCCAACAGATGGCAGCACAAGGCTGCATGCACAGTCACAGGGAGCACCTACCTATATAAGTCAGTGTGCCAAAAGACATCGTCCTGTGTACATCGGGAGCTGTGCAACTGATGCTGACCACTTGCATTACCACATCTGCGATTTCATCATGGACAGCAAGTTAGAACAAAGAGCAAACGTGAAATTCTGCATGAAACTAGGCAAATCTGCCAAAGAAACGTTTGACATGATTTGGCAAGTTTACGGCGATGCTGCAATGAGTCATTCGAGGTGTTTTGAGTGACATGCGTGCTTCACGACCAGAAGAACATCACTGAAAGATAATGAGAGACCAGGAAGACCTTCGACGAGCTCAATCCCCAAAAATGTCGAAACCATTCGGCAACTTGTGCATGAGGATCATCGGAGAACACTCCACAACATTTCTGCCATTGTCGGTGTGTCATACAGAACAGCCCAGGCAATCTTCATGTGTGATTTGAACATGCACCGTGTTGCTGCCAAGTTCGTCCCCAGGCTGCTGACCCAGGAGCAGAAGGAACCACGTCGAAATCTGCCAAGAACTCCGTCAGCGTGCTCTGGATGATCCTTCCTTCATGTCGAGGATCATTACCAGTAACGAAACTTGGGTGTACGTGTACGACCCTGAGACGAAGCAAGTCTTCACAGTGGAAGAGCCCATCATCTCCACAACCGAAAAAGGTGAGGTAGGTCTGCAGCTCGACCAAGTGCATGCTCATCGTCTTTCTCGACATTTGCAGCATTGTGCATCGAGAATCCATCCTCAGGGGCCAGACCGTCAATAGCGAGTTCTACTGCCAGGTTTTAAGGCATCTGAGGGAGAACATTCGCCGAAAGCGACCAGATCTGTGGCACGCGGAAAACTGGATGCTCCACGACAATGAACCCTGTCACCAAGTTCCTCACGTGTGAGTTTCTTGCCAGAAACAACATGATCTCACTTCCGCACCCACCCTACTCACCTGATTTGGCTCCTGCAGACTTCGGCCTCTTCCCGAAGATGAAGATCCAGCTCAAAGGTCACTGTTTTGACACCATTGCGTAGATCCAGCGTGAATCGCAGGAGGTGCTTGATATGCTTCGAAAAGAAGACTTCCAGGACACATTCCAAAAGTGGCAAGAATGGTGGGAGCGTTGTATTCATATGCAAGGGGATTATTTTGAAGGTGATAGGGTGTAAATGTAGATAAATAAAGTCATTTCTCATAAACAGAGCTAGTCTCGAAACTTTTTGATACCACCTCGTATAAGAATCACAACAGAAACCAGGAGACCAGACCTGTGCACAATAGTCCAAGTGAGGTCTTATCAATGCCTTGTAAAGACGCAAAATGGCATCCTTATTTTTACATGTGAATGTTCGTTTCAGAATTGCAATTATATTTTGAGTTGTATTTGCAATCGTTGCTACATGGCCCTGACCTTCAACTTACTATCTACTAACACTCCAAGATCCCTAGCCTCATCAGGCATAATCCCACCAATATAATACGACATTGGATATCCAATCACGCTGAACTGAATGACTTGCAGAATTCACTTCATCAATTCTGCAAGTACTGCATATCAGCAGCATTCCTGATTACCCTACCTATCTCTGCATCATCAGCAAATAGCTGTATGTCGTTTGTCAAATCCTTCCCAATATCATTAATGTACAGATTGAATAACAGTGGACCAAGCACTGATCCTTGTGGTACGCTACTGGTTACCTTAAATCTTGCAGACTCACATCCCCCATATGCCACTTTTTGATATCTGTCAGTTAGCCATCCTCTTATCCATGCTAATATTCTATAATCCAAACCCATATTCTCCAATTTATGCAACAGTCCACCATGCTGTATTCTGTCAAAAACCTTAGCAAAATCCAAAAGTATCATGGTGTATATCCATTCCCCTTGTCTAGTTTAATGGTTATAGAAGGTGAGCAAGTTGCTAAAACAAGACCTTCCCTTAGTAAACGCATAATGCTCATTGCAAAGTAGAGATTCACTGTCAACCCATTTCTGAATGCGAGCCCTAACCAATTTTTCCAAACTCTTCACCACAACTCCTGAGATATTAATTGGTCAATAGTTGGATACACTGGTCTTTGCACCACCCTTGTGCAATGGAATTACCATACATTCTTTCCATTCCTGCAGAATCTTCCTTGTTCTGACTCATATTAAACAGCCTAGGCAAAGGAATATCAAGATCAACTGAACACTATTTTAGCACAAGTGCTGATATCCCATCAGTCCCTATTCCTGAATTCTTATTCAGTTTGTGCAACAGCTCTAATACCTCATCCTCATACACCTGAGTTTCTTCATCCAGTGAAGAGGTATCAGCGAGCTCAATGTCACATAGACAAGGTTGATAGCTTTTAACAAAATAGGCACTAATTGAACAACCTCTTCTGCATTTGAAAAGTTATTCTTTCATATTCATTCTTTCTTTTACTTGCAACATATTGATAGAATTCTTGTGGGTTGTCTTTAGCACACAGAGCTAGTTTCTTTTCACACTCAGACTTTGATTTCCATACAACAATTATGACTATTCTAGCCTGCTTCTTATAATTTTCATAACGGACATCACCCTTATGCACTGGGTATTCCTTCCACATCATCATTTTCTTATGAATCTCTTTCTTAATAAGATTACACATCCATTTGACTCCTACCCTATTTATTCTTTAAACTCTCTGGACACTGTTATAATCGATGTTTCTATATGATTTACTTTAATTCATTGTTTACTTAAATCTATCCTTTCTTACCTAAATCCTTATACAATCAAAATCCTACAAGCTGCACTTTTGTTAAATAGTTATCTTTTGTGATTTATTCTCTTTATTCACTTACTTTAATCTTATTCTTATATCTAGGATTGTTTCCTCTTTGGATACTGGTGAATTTATATTTTGCTGCGCCAGCCAGTATCCTATAGCAGAAAAGATTCTTACTCAGGGAGACAATACTAGATTCTTAGTTTTCTTACACAGTATCTTACTTAAACTGCCGTATAGATTTAGATTATTGCAGTCATGACCTAAATCTATTATTATATTCACTCTCTAAATCCTTCCCACCAAAATAGGTTCTATTTTTATAAGTGGCAAGTTGGAATCGTAATCAGGCATGACTCAGGTTCAGGTAAATATGACATGTTTATTAGAATATCTAAAACTCGATACAAAATTCATACACTCAATTATGCTCAATACTAAATAAAACTCGAACTAAGAGATTAACACATTCTAAACTAATTAAATCTTATAAGGCATGCTAAACACAGTAACTGCACATTGGGATTTATAGCAAATGATATGAAGTTAAGCTAAATTCCTTTCAGTAGTATTACTCGTAAGAGCAAACTAACAAACATTCTAATGTTACTGGGATACTAAATTCTACTATTCTTATCACATTAAGTTAATCCTATCACATACAAAAAATTACAAAAATCTCTTCCAAACAATTCTTCTTACTCTCAAAGGAGGTTAACTTTCTAATTTGAGACTGCCCACAGAGTTCATTAGAATACAGTTCTTAATTTCGTATTCGTAAACAATCTTCTCTCTTATAATGAACTTTCACACAAAATAGAGTAATTGCACCTTACCGAGCTTTTTCCGCGTCGTTCTGCACCACGTGTATGTCTGGATACTTCTCATCTATTGGCTGTCCATATGCCAACGTAGGGGTTATGCTATCTTCATTCCTTCTGCCAAAAACGGACCCAAATCTTTGCGTTTCAGGAACAACTCAATGGGACTTTTCAGCGACAACTGGAATTTTTACCTTCAGCTTTGCATAGAATCCTACTTCATTTTAAGAATGCTCACAGTCCGACATCTTATCACACACTTCACCCCCATCTTTGCACGAAACTGCCTGCTAACTTCTGAACCACCAAAACAGGAAAACGTTACGACCAGAGAGAGTCTTCCGATACGGGCTCAACCCCTTATATTCTTCTATAGAGCACCCTCTTTTCTCTGTCCCCTTTTTGCACATGGCCCTTATCTTTTCACCCTTTTGGATTCATCCTTCGCTTTTATGACGCTGTTATACTTGGATTCACAGAATTCATGGCAACGATTTTTTCAAGTAAGCTATAGCCGCTAGCGTTACGCTGTACACGTGTAGCTTTATGCCTTCCAGGAATTATTACTTAGCAACTTTTTAGATGACTCACAGTAAATTTTACATAGCTAAAGTGAGGCTTAAATTTAAATCAGATTATCTCTCTTTTTAGACATACTTAAAAATGAAATCTTAATATAATCACATCAGCTTAAATATAAGGCACTTGAAATAAAGAATACAAATTTTTACATAGAAGAAGTTTCACTTTTAATTACAGCTGATGTGTAGGTATTTCTCTTTGTCAGCAAGTTTTATATGTAAGATTCCAAATGAATGATTTCTTTCCAAGATTCCTTCATTTAGGATCTAACAACACACTCTGATATCACATCATTTAAGTATTGTTTAAACGATTCCCATGTACTGTCAATATTCTTCCCATCCATCAACGGATCCCATTCCACTGAACTCCGTATACTTCTCAGTTGGTCATAATTTCCACTTTGTAGTTCAGCATGTTTTCTGAACTATGATTATATAACCACGTTTTTACATGGTTATATAATCTACAAAGTACGTAGATTTTGATGATGCTAATTCAATATTTAGTAATAATTATTTTCTATGCAATAAATTAGAATTGCAAATCATATATACATTTTCTTTGATTATTGTAATTTTTTGATTTGGAGATGTATTATTGCAAGGGCACCTCCATGAAGCCCTAAGACTCATCATGGGAGACCCAAACTATCCACACAATATCTATTGTACCTCTCCTTAAAACCATTAACAGACAAAGTACTCACTACTGACTCAAGCAACCGATTCCAGTCTTTCACCATTCTCCAAGCAAAACATTTAGTCCTCATGCCCTTGCTAACCACATCCTTACTTAACCAACTTCCAGAGATGATCTCTTGTTCTCCCCCCTCCCCGTTCTAGTCAAGTGCTAAAACACGTTTTCTGCATCAATCCTATAAAATACTTTAAGTAACTTAAATGTTTCTATCATCTTCCCTCTTTTTTTTGCCTATTAACTAATTTTTGCAATCCACAAACTCTCAATCTATCTTCATATGAAGCATTCCACAGACCACTCACCATCTTGGTCACTTATGTCTGAATCCTCTCCACCACTTCATCTCCCAAAGAAACCCATGTGACCAGACCTGAGCTCAGTAATCCAGATGCAGTCCTATCAAGACCACATAAAAGAGGAATGATAAATCCCTTATCATTGCTTGTTAGTGTGTTCTTCAATAACCAACTAATCCTATAAGCTACCCAGGCTACTTTAGCAATATGCCCCCTAAACTTCAACTCTCTATCTACTACTATCCCAGATTCCTGGCTTCATCAATTTCTTCAAGTACAGTTCCCACAACATGGTACAGCTTGCATAACTTTACCCTTTTCCCACTTTAAATTGACATCCATTAGGTTATGATCACATTGTCAGCTTATTTAACACGTTCGCTGCCACGCTCCTAGGGCATAGTTTGTTCCTGCACGCCAAGTGCTTTCGCGTCTTCAAGGTCACTACGAGTAATCTCGTAGCCGGCTTATCAGACAGAATTTTCTTTCATACGCCAACTACGAGTAATCTCGTATCACCCCACCCATATATTACATGCGCTGACGAAAGTGTTTATTGTATCTAGTCTCTAAAAATCTTGAGTTTCGCCATGACCAGTAAAAGAAAACTTACTGATAAAGAATTAGAAGTTTACGCTAATATGAGCGATGATGAATTTAACGAATTCATCATCGCAAATGGAAGGATAAGAGGAAAGTTCTTTCCATTTCAAATAAGCATAAATTTTAAATGGTTCAAGCAAAACATCGGAATGGTAAAATTCAATTAAAACCAAATATCGTTAGGGACTATAATTTGGGTATGCCAGGCATCGATCTTTCTGATCAAATGCTTTCTTACTATTCCCCCTTACGAAAGACAATTAGATTGCCAAAGAAATTGGCAATATGCATTCTTGATATATACATTCAAAATGCGCATAAATTTTATAATATAATTACTGGAAACGCAATGACCGCGTTAAAATTTAGAGATCAATTTATCACAGTTTTTGTTGGAATGGATAAGCTTACAGCATCACAGATTATCAGCAGGATTCGGGATCTTCATTATTTGGAAATTTTACCACCTACAGAAAAAAATATTCGCCGACAAAGCCATGCTGAGTATGTGCATGAAACAAACAACGATGCGGAACGTGTTATTATTGTCCTGTTTGCCAGGAAAAACCACCATTGTGCGTGGAAAACTGTTTTAAAGTGTATCATTCGTAATTTGAATAAATTGGTTTTTATTTTATTGATTTCATTTTATTATTTTTATTCATTTTTATCAGTTTTAAATTGATTTACAAATTACGTGTTATACTACAGATTAGCTAGCGCTTGGAATGGGAGGTTGGTAATCGACATACGAGTATACTCGTATTTGCTTCTGAGGCACATACATAATATACTATATTTCAGTTGAAATTATTTCCCTTCTATCAAGCCCCCACACGTGCTCTCCACTTTATTCAGAATCCAAGGGTGCAAATTAAGGTAATTATATGATAAATAATATTTAAGGAATTGACAGCGTATACTAGAAATATAGATTAAATAAACTTCAATATATACTTTCTGATATTTCGGCGAACGTCACGTTGCCATCTTCTTGGGAACTTACTACAAAGACACGTGCACACAAGTACTAATAACAGCAAATGAGACTGAAGCTAGCGTTTTCCTAAAGTCCTGATGGTGCCCCCTGGCGGGCTATATTGGTAGTTCTTGGCCTTTGGGCTGAAGTTCTTCTGATAAAAGTTTCCCAAATTTGGGGCAGTCTCATGCATCCAAATTTGTTGAGGTTTGGCATGTTCCTAAGGGCCGAGGCTGATTCCATGAATAGTCATTCATACTTGAACTTGCTGCGGTGTATTACTGTGGCTTTCTTCCATTTTATTCTGTGGCGAGTATCCAGAGCGTGGTCTGCAAGCCCAGAGTGGCTGTACTGGTGAAATCGGATGTAATCCTTGTGTTCTGAGATTCTGATATTTGCTGTCCTGCCTGTTTGGCCAAAGTAGGACAGTTTACAGCTGCAACGACCTGGTATACACCAAGTAGGTCTAGGGGAAGTGGTTGGTCTTTGGTGGAGCAGATAAGGGTTGCCAGTTTTCTATGTGGTCTGTAACAAGTGGTCAAGTCATGTTTTTTTAAGATTTTATTGATTTTTTCTGAGGTGCCTCGGATGTAGGGAATGGTGATGGATTTAGAGTAATCTTTTTTGTGAAGGAGAGGGGGTGGTGGGTTGTGGATAACTGGGTTAAGTATTTTTTGGATTTTTTGGAGGGGGTAGCCGTTGGCTGAGAAAGTGTCACGGATGTGATTTAGTTCAGTGGTTAGGGCTTGATCATTAGAACAGATTATTTTTTCCCTGTTGAATAATGTTTTAATAACTCCATATTGTTGTGAGGGGGGGGGGGGATTGTTGGTGAATGTATCTGCCTGTATGGGTGGGTTTTCTATAAACTGAGAAAACCAAGGTTCCATCAGGTTGGCGGGTGACTAGTGTGTCTAGGAAGGGGAGGTTATTGTTTTCCTCTTTTTCCAGGGTGAATTTGATTCTAGGGTGTTGGTTGTTCAAGTGCGTTAGGAAGGAGAGGAGTGAATCCAGGCCATGTGGCCAAATAGCGAAAACATCATCAATGTAGCGAAGCCATATGGTAGGTTTTTGTAGGGCTGAGTTTAAGGCTTTCTCTTCAAATGTCTCCATGAAGAAGTTGGCCAAGGGTGGGGAAAGTGGTGAACCCATGGCTGTCCCCTCTATCTGTTTGTAGAATTTTTCCTGCCAAACGAAATAGCCCGAGTTCATTGTAAACTGAAATAGGACTGAGATATCGGGAGGAAATTTAGCTTGGATTAGCTCTAAGGTTTCTTTGAGGGGGACATTTGTGAATAGGGAGGAGACATCAAAACTGACCATTATGTCATTATGTTGGAGTGTAAGGTTTTCTATACTGGCTTTGAAGTGGGCTGAGTTTTTTACGTGTGATGGTGTATTGCCAGTATAGTGTGAGAGCGCTTTGGCTAAATGCTTGGCTAGTTTGTAAGTGGGGGAATCAATGCCATCCACTATGCGACGTAATGGCACATTTTCTTTGTGTATTTTTGGGAGCCCATATATGCGGGGGGGGTCTAGAGTTATAGGGTTTTAGTCTGTTGGTAATCTCCACAGGCCAAGAAGTGACCTTCTTAAGGAGCCTATGGAGTTTTCTAATTTGTGAGTTGGTGGGATTGTAATCAATGGGGAGGTAAGTGGAACGATCTAATAATAAAGCCTTGAGCTTACCTGTGTAGTCTTTGAGATTGAGTACCACAGTGGCGTTCCCCTTATCCGCTTTGGTGATCACTATTTTTTTGTTTCTCTTCAATTCTTGTAGTGCCTTGTATTCACTAATGGATATGTTGGATTTTGGAGGTTTTGCTTTATTGAGAACACAGGCTACATCCAATCTAATATCGTTGGCGATGTGGTTTGGAAGTTGGCGAATCCCGCGTTCAATTTGGATCATTAATTCCTCGGCCGGTAATTTCTTAGGAGCAATGGCGAAGTTGTGACCATGTGACAGAGCGTGGAGTGCTTCTGGCTTTAAGGTAGCTGACGAAAGGTTAACAACTGTGTTGGTTTGTAGTTTAGGTTTGGACGCCGAGTTCTTTATTAATTTATCAAACTTGTTGATATGTCGGCTCCTTACTCGATCAAATTCTTTTTTAGCTGCCGTACACGAGACGTCATGTAGGACCGACCAAAGCTCGTGATTCAGCGTAAGTGAAAGCTCATTTTCTAGCATTGAAATAACTCTGTTTATGTCGGCTAGGGAACCGCGTGTAGCGGTAATTTGCTCCCGAAGTAATGCCTGGCTAGCACGGTTGTAAATACGGAGAGCTTTCTGTGAGATGAAACGGTGTTTAAATTTAACACAGTTCGGGATGACTTGATTATCCCGGCAGCGTTTTAGGAATGCCAGACGGTTAAGTTGTCTGGATAATTTCAGCTTCAGTTTGCCGTAATGGCGGGCCTTGTGTGCGAAGAGATCTCCGTGGATGATCATTATTCTTGTTGAGAGGCTTATACACTGGTTAAACATGATAACTAATATTTAAGGAATTGACAGCGTATACTAGAAATATAGATTAAATAAACTTTAATACATACTTTCCGATATTTCGGCGAATGTCACGTTGCCATCTTCTTGAGAACTTACTACAAAGACACGTGCACACAAGTACTAATAACAGCAAATTAGACTGAAGCTAGGAAGCTGGCGTTTTCCTAAAGTCCTGATGGTGCCCCCTGGTGGGCTATATTGGTAGTTCTTGGCCTTTGGGCTGAAGTTCTTCTGATAAAAGTTTCCCAAATTTGGGGCAGTCTCATGCATCCAAATTTGTTGAGGTTTGGCATGTTCCTAAGGGCCGAGGCTGATTCCATGAATAGTCATTCATACTTGAACTTGCTGCAGTGTATTACTGTGGCTTTCTTCCATTTTATTCTGTGGCGAGTATCCAGAGCGTGGTCTGCAAGCCCAGAGTGGATGTACTGGTGAAATCGGATGTAATCCTTGTGTTCTGAGATTCTGATATTTGCTGTCCTGCCTGTTTGGCCAAAGTAGGACAGTTTACAGCTGCAAGGGACCTGGTATACACCAGGTAGGTCTAGGGGAAGTGGTTGGTCTAATAGTACACAAGTACACAATTAGTACACAAGTACTAATAACAGCAATTGCTGTTATTAGTACTTGTATGCACGTGTCTTTGTAGTAAGTTCCCAAGAAGATGGCAATGTGACGTTCGCCGAAATATCGGAAAGTATATATTAAAGTTTATTTAATCTATATTTCTAGTATACGCTGTCAATTCCTTAAATATTAGTTATCATGTTTAACCAGCGTATAAGCCTCTCAACAAGAATAAGGTAATTATACTAAGGGTTAACTCGTGTTTGGCATAGGAGGTCAGTAAATCTACATACGAGTATACTCGTAGTTGGCTTGTGAAGCTCATATACGAACTACGAGTATACTCGTAGTTGGCAGCGAACGTGTTAAATCATTCTGCAAGCTCTCTACATTACCTTGATTAACTATTACTGACCCTACCAAAACTCTGCATCATCGGCAAACTGAATATCTCACTTCAAATTACTTCCTATATCATTTATGTACAAATTAAACAGGAGTGGTCTAAACACAGATTTCTGTGTTCACCTGCCTTCTCCTGGATTCTGCTCCTCCATATACTACCTTTTGGTATCCACCCTTTTATCTATATCACCAGTTTCATATCCATCCCCATTTGTTGCAGTTTGTGTAACAGAGTTTCATGTGGTATTCTGTCAATAAGTCAAAGGCATTGCCATTTCCCCTACACATTCTCTTAAAATGTGAGCCAATATCCCATTCAATCTCACAGCTGTATTTGCATTCAGATTCTAATTCCTACCTAAGTACCTCCAAATCATCAACCTTTGTTCTCACATCAGTTCCTCTCACTTCTGTCATAACAATATCTTCACTGGATCATCCATGCAAAATGATCACTCAGTAACTCAACAAATTTCGTCTGGCTCTGTTACCTCTCTACCATCTACACTCATTAAAGTTATCCTTCAATTGTCATTATTCCTCCTACTTGACACATAACGAAATAAAAACTCTTTGGCATTTCCTTTTGCCTGTTCAATTAATTTCTTCTCATAATCCAATTTTGCCTTCCTTACCATGCTGGTCACCTTTCTCCTTATATACCCTCCTAAGCATTTTATTTGTTTGCAGCTTAAGCTTAATGATACTACTCATCCATCTAACTTCTACCACCTGATTTACCTTTCTGACCATGGGTATATAGTGTGATATTGCTTTCTCCAGATATCCCTTGTCTATTCTGCATGCACTGTGGACATCCTTTCCTTGCAGAACTTTATGCCATAGTACTGCTTCAAGCTGCCTCCTTAGTGTATTATAATCAATTGCTTATAGTTGCATATCCTTTCTTAACTGGAATTTCCACACGTTTTGCTACTTCTCAAGTTAAGACCACATGATTACTTTCCCCAGTTGGAGGCAATGTAGCTACCTAAGTTATGGACAGGTTTTCTGATCCTATAACAAATACTCTTGAACCTTTAGTCCCCTCTGTCACATTCTACAAGTAATTATCTCTCAGTAAGTGTATAAATTGCATTTCCTTCCTGCCACATGATCATGCATAGTGGTGTACAGTGTTCCACTTTAGACTAGACACTGATAAGTGAATGCAAGTGTTCTGATATTTATTTTGATAACATAATAACAGAAGAGTAACACTTTCGCCCAGAAGTCACAGCATTTTGAATCGCTATGGAGTGGTATGAACCTACATCAAAATTTGATGAAAACTAGAGCAACAATCAGCCACTAACAACAAATACACATAAATACAAAATACATTGCAAATGATACACCTTGATAGCAGTCTACAATTAGCATTTTCATTTGAATAGACAAGCAACTGATTAGAAAGAACAAGGAAAATTTTCAAATCAATGATTAAAAAGATTAAAAGATTATAAACACACATACCATCATCCAATATCTTTTTCCAAATCTCACTTTTAAAAGTACATTTATCTTCTTTATCACTCTGTGAATCTTCTTTACTGGAAACTATTAATTCTGGACTATGTGGTGAAGTATTATCTAATTTTTCTGGTGGATTATCTCCATCTGTAAAAACATTAATTAATGTGTGTGTGTGTGTGCATGTATATACACACACACACACACATACTTTTTTTAAATTTCATCTAGAGACTACATGAATGAATGTATGGAAAGTGTGGTCAATGTAGAGACAGAGTGAATGCATTTAAGTCATAGTGTGATGAGCTGTCAGTGTGAGCTCCTGCAATGAGTCTTTTGACTCAATGCCTGCATTTACCATCCATGCAGTTAGCCTGGTGGCTATGCGCTTTGCAACCATATACCTGAGAAAAGAGTGTAATGGGTTCAATTCCCATTGCCGACATAAGAAGCTTAAGGATCTTTCTCATCCAAGTTAGCCAGTCTTGGGCATGGACAGCAGGGTTTTTCTCTTCAGTTTATCTGGGGCTTTTCCCTTCCATAAGCAGGCAAACCGGCCCCTGTGAACACACGAGATACAGCCATAGGATATACCAAGAGGAATAGAGCTAGCCACCTTATCCTTGGGATGGGTACGACTTAGAAGAGCTCAAGCCAGCTCTGCAACAGGCCAGTAGGCCTAATACGTAGTAGGGAGAAGAAGCCTGCATTTACCACACTCTCAAGGCAATGCATTCTAGTCAACCACTGTCCATGCAGAGAAGCTGCTCCCCACCCCCTTGCTCACATGCTCATACAGTTTCCAGGATGGTCCCATCTCATCATCATCATCATCTTCTCATTTCTTCTTTGTCGCATTTCTCTTACAGTAATAACCCCTTACCAACTTGTGTCTTAATTGTATCCCTTATATATATAAGCACAGTAAAACCTGGGAACACTGAATGTGGTACAAATATGATGGATGATACAGTTGAGAGTGGTGATACAGAGGAATATGCAAAAGATGGTGGAATGAAATGACAGATAAACAAAAGGCAGAATGATAAAGAAACTAGTATGAAAGATAAGAACATGAGTGAAGATATTAGAAAATAATTAGGTAGGTTAAGGAACAAATTAAGGCATGTGTAGTATGAGATAGGACATTTAGAGAAGAGATCGGTGGCAGGAGGTAAGAAGGAAGATACTAGTTTGTAATGAATGGTGGAGAGTAGTGGAGTGCTGTATGAGGACTCTGTAGTGAAAAATGTGAAAATGTAGAAAGTGTGTAAGAAAAGTATGCCTGATAGAAGCAACAATAGGAAGAGTGACTAAGGCTGTGTACAAGAGTTGATTGTGCTGAAAGAAACAAATGATTTCTGAGGAAATGTGAATGAGGTAGCAAGATATCTGTGAATGTTGTTAGAGACAGTCAAGTGGAAGCATCTGAGAGGCAGAATTGTGAATGGGTTTACAAAGTTTGATAGTAGGGAAATGAGGAGAAGAGCAACGATTATGAATAGTACGATGGCTAGAACAGGCAAAAAAGATAGCACACTTGAGTATGTGAATGTATGGTTAATTCCGGAAGCAAGAGAAAGAGCTGTTTGCAGTTAATTGAGAGTGGCAGTGTCAAGCTGGGTAAATTGATAACAGGAGGAAGAGAGTGTGCAGCCAGTCAGAGAAACAAAAATTAGATAATAGGATCAAGAGTGTAAGATAGTAGGACAGGTGCAAGATAAATGACAAAGGAAGACAAGATACGGATGCAGGGATGGCCTTAATGGGGCCAAGAGAGTTTAAGGAGTTGAATGGGATGAGCAATTATGGGAAGAAAAGGGCTATCAGGGGAAAGTTACTGTGCTTATATACCAATGCAAAAAGAATTAGGAATAATGGTTCAGAGTTTGTGGCACTGACAGCCGGTTAGTCTGCATAACACTGGGGTGTCGGTGAGATGGTGTTGACACAGGGTACCGATGTACCCATGGGAATAAAATATGATGATTACAGCACTTTTTCAAAAAGAGAGAAGGTGGGATATTCATGATGAGTTTGGAAGACTTGTGATTCCTCGATGTGAAACATGAAGCAGCAGTGATAATGGCTCTGAGGCCATTTGGTGTGAGGCTGAAGCAAACATGAATTTTAGATATTTAGTGGTGTTGCTACAAGCCAGAAAAATTTGGGGGAAAGAATTCTGAAATGTTCAGCCAGATGAATGACGGGGGGGGGGGGGGGGGGTAATAATAATAGGTGACTTTAAAAAAAAGTGACAAGTGTGTTGAGGAAGAATTGACTAGAAGCAAGAATTAACATGTAAGAATATTGAATTCCTTCAGCTACTTAGGGACAACTACCTTATGCAGTTGATACATAACATGGGACATGAGTGTTGGATTTAATAACTCAGTGATAATAGAAAACTTCAATATGATGCCACCAGCTGGGAAGAGTTAACATGTGGTTTTAATGTGGAGAAGTGGTCTACAGCAGGGTCTATGATAAATTAAAGAAACAGAGGTGATGTGTAGTGGCTTTATCAGATGATGGAAAGAGAAATCAGCAATGTCTCGGAACTTGGTACAATCAGTTATGGCAATGTATAGATTGTATTCCTAAATTTCAGAGGATAAATGAAGTGGGGGAGGGATACAATGGATGAATAAGAAATTATATAGCTGCTACTGAAAAGAGAATATTATGGAGAAGATATAAAGTATAAAGCACAGGGTATTTCTCATGAGCAGCAACCAGTGTAGTGAGGAAGGAGAAATTGGTTATATGAGAGAAGATTGGCTGAAACAATAACGAAAAACTACAGAGAATTCTATAGTTATCTTGTCATGTAGGCATCTGTAGGAATAGAACATTTTTAGAACTATTTTTTTCCCTGTATAAAAACCACAAAGATGTCAAACAGAAACTATGTTTTAATTTTGGCTAGAACAAATGCTATGTTCACTTCTTCAGGAAATAACATGAACAAACAAAAAACTAGAAAGCAAGTAATAACAGTTAACATCTCTAAGTTGTTTAAAAACATTTAAACAATAGAAAGCATGCATTCGCTATTACACTGGCTGCTAGTTTTTTTGCTGTATACTACTGATAGATACAAGTGTGTCATGATGGATTAAGAGCAGATCTGATGTAAAATCATTCCTTGTTTTTTGCTGCACTGTAGAGGATGTTTCATCACTTCAGCTAATTCCTTGAATGCTTTTGAATAAAAACAGTAATCAATGTGGAGCATTTCAGTTTTTTGCCATTCTACTTGGTGTTTTATACTGGAAAAAATAGTTCTAAAAATTCTGCAGTTATTTCACTAGTAGAAGAATGAGTGAATGTGGTAGATTGACTTTAGTTGCTAGAGAGAGAGAGAATACAGGTCACTTCTGCTGAAGATGTAGCAGAAATGTTCAATGAGTATGTCATTAGTGTATTTCATGAAGGGGAATTAACAATACCTGAATAACAATAGTATGGATAACAAAAGACTGACAGAAAAGAATGGGAGGAGTTTTGAATATTAAGTAACTTATTTTGATAATGAAATACTGATAGATATTTGTTTGGTGATATCAATAGTTGGATATTGAAAAGAATTATAAAACTGGAGAAAAACTCACTCATTTTTTAGCACAGAATTTTCACCTAAGTAGGCATCATCAGTACAAGATCACAGAATGGAAATTAAACATTAATAGACAATTCAAAATGCCTAAGTAGCTAATGTAAGATAACTATAAAAGGTCAATAATGTCCTAATTTATTCAAATTATATCATCATCATCAAATTCCTGCCATGTACCTAAAGGGGTGTACAGGATATGATAGTATTACATGAAAAATTTACATCATTACTAACTTCATAATCTACAATTTTCCTCCAAATCAGTCTGTTACATGTCAAGACTCCAACATCATCAGATCTTATATTTCTATTTTTTTTTTTTTAAATAACGAAACCTGTGGTGCGTTCATAATTAGAAGAAACACACGTATAAACCACAGTGAAAATTATTTAATTGTAAATATTTCATCCTAAGTATCTTAGGACATCATCAGTACAGTATTTCAGTATTTGTTTAAATACTGTACTGATGATGTCCTAAGATACTTAGGATGAAATATTTACAATTAAATAATTTTCACTGTGGTTTATATGTGTGTTTCTTCTAATTATATTTCTATCATCTAAGACACTTTGTACAGTATCAATCCACCTATATCTTGGTCTTCCTCTGGGTCGTTTTCCAGCCAACCTGGCAGAGAACACTTGTTTTGCTAATCTTTCGTTGCGCATTCTATTTAAGTGACCATACCACCTGAGATTAGCTCTGCTAACGCATTCCTGGATGCTGACAATTTCAAGTTCTTTCCTAATATCCTCATTTTTAATAAGATATTGCCATTGATGCCATCTATTCACACCTCTAATCTTTCTCAGGACTCGACTCTCATATCTGTGGTCTCTAGCCTTTGATCAAGTGTTTTACTTCTGACCCAGCTCTCAGATCCATAAGTTAAAACTGGTTTGAACACTGTCTTGTATACTGCTAATTTAGTGTTCTGACTAATTTCTCTCTTATTCCATAAGAATTTATTCAACTGACTTCCTACCATACTAGCTTCGTTGATTTTGTTGTCTATTTCCATATTTAATTTACCATATTCACTAAAAATCATACCTAAGTAGCCGAAATGTTTTACTTGTTCCACAGGTTCTCTGTTAGCAATGTAGTTGACATTTTCAACGATTCTGCCTATTTTCATTGTCTTTGTCTTTTTATTGCTGACCTTCATAAAATATCTATTACAACAGTTACTCAATTTAGTCAGGGAATCTTGCAAACTTGTAGCGGATTTATTTAGAAGTATAACATCGTCCACATAAAGCAAAGAGCTGATATTAACACTGCCAATTTTGATATCATGTTTAATACCACTTTCCTTCATAATGTGATCCATATAAATAATGAATAACAGAGGGGATAATGTACATCCTTGTCTCACACCAGATTTAACATTAAACCATCTTCCTGTACTTCATTCAATTTTAATTGCTGACATACAACTCAAATAAAGACTAAGTATTGTTTGATATAATGCCCACTAACACCATATAACTGTAGTGTATTGAATAGCTTCTCTCTTGTCATCTTGTCATATGCCTTTTCCAGATCGACAAAACTTAAATATAGATCTTTGTTATATTCCCATGCTTTCTCAACTATTTGTCGTAAAGTGAAGATCTGATCCTAACAGCCTCTATTTGGCCTGAATCCAGCTTGTTCTTCACCAAGCTTTTCTTCCACAATTCTTCTCAACCTTTCCTCAAGTATAAATCTTGCTATGAACACTTAGGAGGGAAATACCTCCATAATTCTCACATTCAGTTTTATTTCCCTTTTTATATATGGGTACTATGAGAGCTCTACTCCAATCATCGGGAATTCGTCCCTTTGTCCAGGCTTTCTGAATTATGCAGTGCAACCACTGTAAGACTTTTATACCACCATCTTCAGCATTTCTGGTGGAATATCACCTACTCCTGCTGCCTTTCCACATTTAAAGCCTTTGATGGCTTTTTCTACTTCAAGTATGGATATGTATTCCTGACTCTATGTGTGTTGAGTGTTTCTTACCACTGTGTTATCACTGATTGTTTCATTTAGCAATTTTTCGAAGTAATTACTCCATACTTCAAGGATATCTTTTTCTCTCATTTTCATGTCATCTTTATCATCTCTAACTCCTTTTACAGCACTCTTTCCTCCATTTCTAAGCTTCTTCAACAATCTCCAGCTTCTTTCTAAATATCAAGAAGGTGGAAATATCTTTCCACCTTCTTGATATTTATTTTCTATGTTCTTGCCAAAGTCCTCCCATGATTTTTGTTTAGCTAGTTTTACACAGTGTTCAGCTTTCTTACATTTGTCTCTGTATTCTCTAAGAACACAAGCTGACTTATTTGACATGAATTTTTGATATGCTTTCTTCTTTTCCTTCACTGCCTCTTTAACTTCCTGTGCTCACCATGGAGTTCTGATTTTTCTATCCTTGCAAACAACCTCATCACATGCCTCTCTGGCTGAATCGATCAGGGTTTGCTTCAAGGCATGCCACTGAATCTCCAAGGTTTGGTTCATGTTCTCAAACGCTTTCATTTTTTTTTTTTTAATCATCTTTGTGAATTTTAGTCTACAGTTCACATCTGAGCGCTACTCAACTTTTATTTGCTTTAAAACTTTCTTACATGTTATTATTTTCAATATGAACTTCAATTTTATCCTGCTCAAGACTAAATGGTGATCACTTCCAATTTCAAATCCTCTGTGCACCAGGGAGTAAACTTCACTATCAACAATAACATAGTCTATGAGACTTTTCTTATTCCTTGCCTCTTCTATGTGAATTTGTGCACATTTTTATGTTGGAACATGGTGTTAGTAATAACCAGTCTATGTCCTGAGCAGAAATCCAACAGGTATTTGCCATTATTATTAGCTTGGCTCTTTTCTCCAAATTTTCCCAAAATATTTTTGTATGTCTGACAATCATTTCCTACTCTGCTATTTAGATCCACAACAAGGACCAACTTTTCTGTTTACATTGTCAGTTGCGTTCCCTAAAGCATCAAAAAATTCCTTCACTTCTACTTTAGTAGAACCTTCTATGGGACCATAGGCACAAATAAGTTTCATTGTCCAGTTCCCTATTCTCATATTTGCCCACATCACTCTACTTTAGACTGCCTGCCTTCGCAACCATATGACTGGGGAAGGAGTGTCCCAGGTTCGATTCCCATTGAAGATGTGAGGAATTTGAGGATCTTCTCAGCCATAGCCAAGTTAGCCAATCTTGGGCGTGGGCAGTAGGTTTTTCCCCGCCAGTTTATCTGGCTTTTTTCATCCCACAAACAGACAACCGTCCCTGTGAACACACATGGATCTACAGCCATAAATACCTAACCCCTATGAGGGGGCTCAACTCACCCCAATAGGGATGGTGGAGGAAAAAGGGAGGAAACTCCATAAGAATAAATAAATAAAGAATAAACAAATTGCCTGAATATAACATTTTGTATTTATTGCTCAGAAAGATCTCGCCAGTTTTTGTCTTTTTTGTTTCAGTCACCCCTATTATGTCGATCTGGTACTTATCTAATTCCTCAGCTAGCTCCATTTCTTTGCCACTCAGGCTTCTTATGTTGAGTTGGGGCGTGCTTTCAGATTTGTTCCAGTAGCTGACTTTTCATTGTTGGCCCTGGTTCCTTGGCGAAAACAACGGGGACCTTGTTTACCCGGGCGACGCCCCAGCCAGCATGAAATTTTGTCATGTTGTACCATCATTATGTATTGGTTTAAGCCAATAAGAATACAATTTGTTCAGCTAAATCCCAAATTGTCAGCCCATCCTCGTTCGTTCAGTATTCACGTTGATACCCAACATGGTGCACCACAAGAAGGTGAGGATTAGACATTAGGTCAGAAGCCCTGGTTGGTTCTCCGCATTCCTTTAAAGGCTATGTGGAGGTTTGTCTGAATTTTCATCCCACAAACATTAGGTCAGAAGTGAAAGGTGGAGATTTTTCTGATGGGGGCACAAAAGGCAGCAAAAATATTGAGTGGTTTTAAAACTTTTGCTATGCATTCACTAATGCCATGCATATGGGATAGGAATGAGAGTTATTTCTTTTGTATTTGAAGCAGTAGAGATACCATAATTGATAAAAACTCTTTTGATGAAAGAATTCTTAAAACTATTACATGGAAAGGTGGAATTCATATGTTATGATTCTTTCTGTATCAGTTTGTCTGAAGAATATAAAGAATGTGCATGATGTACTTCATTCCTGGATCCAATTCACGTTAGAAGTAAATAAGAAATTAGTTTTTTTAGATCTTTTAATTCTTCATCAACAAGATGGCAGCTTACATTTTTCAGTTTTTTGGAAGAAGACTCATACAGGCCATTATATCCATGCTGAATCTCATCATCATCCTATTAAAGCATTAACACATTGCACCGCCCATTCTTGATGTTCTTTAGATGAACTGTTACAGATAGAATTACAACACATTAGTTCAATTAATTAATATCAATTTAAGTCACAAGGAACCTGGTAGATACTAGGGAGAGCTAGACTTGTGACTTGGATTCTCTGTGGAAAGGAGAATACAAGAACACCAGTCTTACATTAGCAACAGCATATCTAAAAAATCTGGCTTGGCACCGTATGGAATAGATATAGACCACAGTACCCTCTGGTCCGAAACATGCTTGCTTCATCAGTGTTGATAAAAATTTTAACGCTTGTTTACAGAAAGAGCTGCGGCTTTACTTCACTGTCCGAACTTAATAATTGGAACAACTTCTCTCTCTCTAAGATATGGGAAAGTCTTATTTTAATTGCACATTAATCATTTTTTTAATGCAATATTCTGTTTGTTGTTTGGTGATAGCAATAGTTTGTAATTAAATTCTGTTGCATGATGACTGAGATTGAGATTGTGTGAGAAAGTGATTCAAGACATGAAAGCAGAGTTGATGAAAATGAGGCAAAGAGATGAAGTGTATACAGAGTAAAACTAAGAAAATTACAGATATGCATGGAAGAGTGAGGAAGAATGGAACAAAAAGATGACTATGTGAATGTTGAAAGTTTTTTCCCACTTGGTTATTTTAATTTTATTAGAAATGGCCCCGAGTCCTGCGCGGCCCACACTCACCGTTCTACAGCGAGGGTAAGGCACCGAGTGTGGCCAGGGGTGCTTAGAATCTCGCAGATGAAAACAGGACGCCTCTTAAATCTATGAAAATGGCAATCAGTACCCTCAATACTCTAACTTTGGCAAGAGACTACAGAATAGATTTACTAATCAAAGAACTAACCAATATCAACTTGGATATCCTGCTAGTGAATGAAACAAAAAGATTGAAAGAACTGGCAGCAAGATTGAAAGATGACAGCTCTAAGGAGCATCCTCAAACAATGGCAAACAAGGCAGAGTGGGCTTCATTGTTAAATCTAAGCTCACCAAGTCGATACTTTCTTGTAACATCATATCTGAAAGAATAGGTGTATTCGTAATTGGAATAGAGAACAATACAACAATAAAATTAATATCTTGCTATGCTCCAACATCTGTAGCTGATAATCAAGAAATAGAAAATTTTACATGAATCTTGAACAGGAATTAAATTACAAGTCAATATACACATTCGTTGGTGGTGACTTTAATGCCAAAATAGGATGTGGAAAAGAAGATGAAAAGTTTATAGGACCACATGGCCTAGGAGAAAGAAATAGAAGAGGAGAGAGAGAGAGATTAGCTGAATTTGCTGCAGCTGAACAACTCTTTATCATGAACACTTTTTTCAACAAATGCCTAGGAAGAAGATGGACTTGGCAATCACCGAATGGAGACGCAAAACATTTAATTGACAGTATTTTAACATACTGTAAAAGACTGGTACAAAATGTTGGTACAATAGGCAAAACATACTTCAACATAGATTCTGACCACAGACTCCTCAGAGCCATTATAAAAATAAACCACAAAAAAGAACAACATATCAGGGCAACATCAAACCATAAAAAACAACCCAAACAAATAGACTACCACAAGTTCAGGAAGTACATAGAAGAGACCGAATGGACTATTAAAAACTGTTACATAAATGATGACTATATTGACTTTATTAATAAATTCAACGAGTGCAAGAAAAAATCAGAAATTCCTGTGAAACAAAAGAAAACGACTCTCACCTCAAACTATAGAACTACTGAAAAAGAGAAAAGAACTGAAGAAATATGAAGAAAATTTTCTAGAATATAAAACTATCTGTAAGTTACTAAGGAAAAGAATTCCAGAAGACTACAAAGCTTTCAGGATACAAAAATTAAGAGAAGCAGTGCAGGCAAAAACCAGCCTGAAAAAAATAGAGAAAGACTCAAATTTTAAACAGTCAATTCCATCTGCTTTACAGGATCAAAATGGAGAAAAACATACTAATAGAAAAAAGATAGAAGATATTGTGCAGAATTTTTATAATGATCTCTATGCAACTTAGTGCCAAGTTTCAGAACCTATCATTCCAAAACCAAGCAATATACCAGATGTACTAACAGAATTAATAGAACATGCCCTTAAGAAAATGAGTAAAGGTAAAGTCTCAGGACTTGATCATGTTAAGGCTGAAGAAATCCAACAAGGTGAACCGATTATTTTCAAACTTTGGCTGCCCGATTCATGTGGTACTTCAAAGAAAGAAAGATTCCAGAGGAATGGAAAACCTCAAAAACCATACTTCTATTCAAAAAAGGGAACAAGGAAGACAAAAAACTATCATCCAATCTGTCGACTCTCTCGCATATATAAGATCATGAACAGAGTAATACTGAACAGAATCCAAGACACTCTAGAAGACAACTCCAGCAGAGAGCAGGCAGGATTCAGAAGAGGCTTCTCCACAACAGATCATATCAGGTCATTTCACAACTAACAAAAAAATGCAGAGAATACCGAATCCCTCTATGTTTCCTCTTTATTGATTTTAAAAAAGCATTTGATACCATAGAACACAATGCAGTCATCAGTGCCCTACTGGAAATAAAAGAAATTAACAAAAATCAGACCACACAAATAACCCTATTTGATCAACCTATAAATATAGATATAAAGAGAGGGGTCAGGCAAGGCGATGTGATCTCCCCAAATCTATTTATCAGCACTTTAGAATATATTCTGAAAAAAATAGAGCTAAACGGAGGAATAAGCATAGGTGGTGAAATACTACAAATTCTTATGTTTGCCAATGATCTAGTACTGATATCCCACAACCCAAAAGACCTAGAAGAAATGGGTGAAAAAGTATACAAAAACAGCAGTAAGATAGGCTTAGAAATGAATCTAGAAAAAACAAAATGGATCGAGAACATTTACACAAGTGACAGTCACCTATGTATTGATAAGATCCCTATAGAACAAGTTGACTGATACAAGTACTTAGGACAAACAATAAAAATCAATAACGATTTATCTGAAGAACTAGCAAAAAGAAAGAAAGCTGCATGGATATCATTCAACAGACTAAAAGAAACACTTACTGATCCAAATCTTGACATCTCTCCGAAGACAAAGCTATTTAATAGTGATATTCTACCATCACTCACATATGAATCAGAAACATGGAACACAACAAGAAAAGAAGAGACTCTCAGAATAAACTCAGCGTGCAATAGAATGCAGGATTTGTAACATCAGCAGAATGAAACATGTTAGAAACATGGAACTAAGAAAGAGATCAGGCATAAAAGATGTGGTAACTGCAGTATATGGAAGCAAGATGAGATGGGCAGGTCAAATGGCCAGACTCAAGGATAACAGATGGACATATAGAATACTCAACTGGCAACCAAGAAAACCAGGAAGACCTACAAGATGGAAAGATTCACTAGTGAAATCTATTGGTATAACATGGAAGAGAGAGGCTCAAGATCGAGATCGCTGGAGGCATCTTTGTGACCTGCACTCATGGAGAAATCCTGAGTGAAACACAGATCCATCAAGATCAAGATCATTTATTATTTTAAGTTAAGGGGATAATAAATCCCTCATTATTTTACAGCCGAATACGAAACTCGGAGATCGAAATCCATCGAAATCTAAGAGTTTCATGCCGAAGAACCATCGGCGAGTCCAAGCATAAGTCATCACTTGGGTAGTAGAACACTATGGCAACTCGTGTCAAAGGTGGAGCAAGCTCCGTCACTATCCTTAATATTTTCTCATAATGTAAAACACAGCTCCTAAGAGATGTATTACTGTTTTACATTATGAGGAGAGATCACTACCCAGACCGGTTTCGACCTGTATTGAGGTCTCATCATGAGATCTCACCAGTATATGGATACACTGGTCTGGTAATTCGTAAGTAGGGGTAAATGCAAGTTCGATTCACTTAAATTTTGGTATTCCAGGTCTACCTACTCACTGATGAGACCTCAACAAAGGTCGAAACTGGTCTGCGTAGTGACCTCTTCTCATAATGTAAAGCAGTAATACATCTCCTAGGAGCTGCATTTTACATTATGAGAAAATATTAAGGATAGTGACGGAGCTTGCTCCACCTTTGACACGAGTTGCCACAGTGTTGTACTACCCAAATGATGACTTACGCTTGGACTCGCCGATAGTTCTTCAGCATGAAACTCTTGGTTTTGGATGGATTTCGATCTCTGAGTTTCGTATCCGGCTGTAAAATAATGAGCGATTTATTATCCCCTTCACTTAATTTATGCCGCTGGAAAAATAGCCTATTGGCTCTTTATCACATTTATTATTTTGGCTATGTGAAAGAGGTAATGACTGATTTGAGAGTGGCTCCAGTGTTGGTTGATTTATGGTTTATTGGTGCAAGGCCAGCAAAGATCATACTGCATTATATCAAAGGTTACAGCAATACACAGGAATAAATAAATAGTCAAATAGATAAATTAGTAAATAATATGTTACATACAAAGAGAAAATTAAGTTACTCAATGCAGTAACTACATATAAATAAAATTTATACCTGAATGCATTTGTATAAATTAATTCTTTGTAAAAAGTTAAAAACATCATGCATTTTGTTCGAGTCTGATAACATCCATTTGAGTATATGGCTCAGCTAAATGAGTAAAAATTTTATTTCTCTTTTCTGTGAAGTGCTGCATATGTCACCAGCATATGTCAAATGTGTGATGCATTTTTCATAAATAGGTGGGTAATCAGCCTTCATTAAATAAGAATGTGTAAAATGACTGACCTATGAACTTAGCAAAAACAACTTCCTCTCTTCTGTTTCTATGTGGACTAGACTGCCAATGCTTCATGTCAGGCTTAATCTCATGCGATTTGTTTGTCAGTGCTTCCTGCTATGACAACTGCCACTGGATAATCACCTTCAATCTTATAAACTGTCTTTAGTCTGTATATGGGACTGTCAAACAGTACATCAAAAAAGTGTGCGCTAATCTAGCAGCTGTAGTCTCATTTCCCTTAATTCCAATGTGGCTGGGAATCAAGCACAACCAAAACACCAAAATTAAGGATCATTTTGTGCTACAGCTGTAAATTCTTACAAAGCTCTGGATGTGGATTATACACAGGAGAACAGATAGTCTGTAAAGAACTCATTGAGTGAATAAAAATCACATGTTTTGGTAACTGTTTTCTTTTATATCCACAACTTCAAGCTGAATGGCATGCAACTCTGCTCTGTGATTACTGCAATCAAGTGGGATCTGGATGGATATAGTAATGCCAGGAAACACAGCAGCACAGCCAAATGAGATCTCATAACTTGAACATTTCAGGTAGACAGATAATAGAGGATGAGACTTCTGTAGTAGTTGACAAAATGAGACTGCAAGATGTAGGGCAAATCTGCCATAGAAGAATGATGTTATGTTTGGTGCAAGTAATGTTGTCAGTATTCATGCCAATAGTTTGCATAATCTCTTTAACATGCATACCAAATGGACATAAGGCAGTCTGATGTTTGTGATACTGAGCCTCCCAATGGAGAAAAGATGCTAATCCACATAGGATTCTATGGCAGAGATTATTTTTAGGACATAGTAAAGATTAATTGTTTCTGTATAAGTGACAGAGACAGTGCATTTGCTTCAACATAAAGATTTTAAGTGAGCTATATGTAAAAGCCACCAGATGATAGATGGGATCCAACCATCGCAGGCTACTCTGCCTTGTAGAAACACAGACTTCAGACTCATAATAGCTCTGAATGTATAAATAAGTAAGTACATGATAAAGATGAAGCAATGAAGATCGATCTACACTCCATTCAGTAGAGGATAGAATGTAAAAGAGATTCAATGCTCTCTCTTGCAAATTTTCTCTTAGCTGATGAATGTGTACAAAGAATGTAAGTTTTCTGTCACAGATGAATCCCAAGAACTTGATTTCATTGCTAGTTGATTAACAGTTTTTCCTAACTCAGGATCTGGGTGAAGAGTGTGTTTTCAGCAGAAGAAGATACTTTTTTCTCTGAAAACCTGAACTCATTACTAAGGGCCTACAGAGGGATACAATCATTTGCTTGCTAAGTCTTTCTGTTACCCTCGTGTTACAGAAATGACAGCAAATTGTGAAGTCATTAACATACAGAGTATTGCCTGTAGCGAGAGAAAGCTATTCAGTGATTGAATTAACTTCAGCAGCAAAGTGTTACATGTAAAGCCTTGTGTTGTGTTCTTCTGTTGAATCCTTTCTGGTTTTGAGATGGTAATGACAACTGATTTCCTCCTCTTGATGATATGGCCAAGATAGCAAACTTTCCACTTGCACTAGGAAGACTCAGACAGAAAGTACTTTCTCTGAGACAGAAGTTACAGGTCTTTTAATATGCCATATCTCCTGGCTATCGGGCTATGTCAGAAGCTTTTTTCCATGTCAAAGAACACTGAAACCAGATGTTTGTTTTTTTCAGGAATGCATCTCATACATATTTCTAAACAGACTATATGGTCCAAAGTTGAATGATGTCTACAAAAACCACATTGTGAGTATTGGAGAGAAGATGATCACTTTGTTAATATCACAGAAGTTTGAAATTGACCATCTGCCATATTTTACAAAGACAGCTAGTCAGAGCAATAGGTCAATAATTGTATGGGATAAAAATATCCCATATTTTTTATGGGACTGTATGGTTCTAGCCAACTGGTAGAAAAGCTGAGCCACTATTTCTCTTGTTGCTTTTTCAATATTAAAAGTTCAGAACAATATGAAGCAGTTGCTCATATTCTAGCAAAAGTTTCTCCCAAAGTGTCTGCAATAGCTTTGAGATCACCAAACACATCCATTATATTCCAAGGTAGACAAACAGTGTGTTCTGTATCTACCTTAATTTTCCGTATTTTATCTCATACAATTTTTGCACTAGTTGATTGATTAATCAATAATATAAATTGGATCCAAGGTTATTTTTAATTCTGATATCTCACATAACACATTTTGGGCCAAGAACATTAAAAAGCTATTAAGTTTGATGGTAGGGTGCCTATAAAATATACCCCATGTAAAAAAGAACTTTGTCTTGTTCTTTGATTGTCATTCTTGCTTTTTGATTGGCACTCTGGGTTCTACTAAGGCTTTGGATAGAATGGAAATCAAAATGATGTTTTTGGAATTGCAGCTGTTGTTTGCTGGACAATACAATCTGTTACATACTTCTCTGCTTCATTGATAGGTGTCTGACTGATGGCTTCAGCATTAAATTTTACAAGATGAGAAAAAGTATTCCAGCCAACTTGGTCCATTTTTTCACATGGGTATCTATGGAGAAAATTTTGTCTTCACGGTTCCCGTGAAGACAAAATGCAAAAACTGGAGAATGATCACTTCCATTTATGTTCTCTTCAACATCCCAGAGGAGCAGTTGATACCACAGCAAGGGGAGACTGTAAGATCTACTGCAGAATACAGGTAAGTAGGCATCCTCATCCATTTAAGCAGTTGCATAAAAAAGATGGCTGAGTTTAATCTCATTTAACTCATAATCCAGTCAAAAATATATGGAACATACCGTAATAAGAAATCACACAGATAGGCATATCACTACTACTTTCAGAGCAGTAATAAGCTGGACATGATGGATGGATGGATGTATCATTGTCCACTGGGATAGCACTACCATCTTCATTTCTGTCCTTACAAGCAGTGAATTCTGTAAAGGGGGGGGGGGTTCTCACTGGGTTTTAAATATGTTTCCTGCAGACAGAAACGGAAGATCTTGATATCATTGATATTCTGGTGAAATCCTGAACAGATCCACTGTAAAAACCTTCCTATTGTTTTGTAAACTTCTTTTTTTTCTTTTTTCTTTCATGGAGAACGCATTTAACAAATAATTGGTCAACCTACAGTACCCTAGTACTGTGGACAAGTAATATGGAACTTTTTTTTTTATGTTGGGCCCATATACAAGAGGTTGGCTAGTCAATCTATAGTACGTTGGTACTGTATATGGGTGGTGGGTTGGGAAAAGAGAAACTTGTTTACATTTGATTTAAACGCCTGTATGTTGTATTCCTTGGGAAATACGTCAGGGGGGAAGACTGTTCCACAGTAACAGGAATGAATGAGGAGGAAAAGAAACTTGTTCTGTGGGTTTCAAGGTGGATTGTGAAAGGATGTTGGGGGCGGCAGCTGTATGTGTTCCAATGGGCTTAGTACAGAGTGGGGGAATTATTGATGCTGTTTCAGATGAACATTTCCCATGAAAATATTTATAGAATATACAGATTGCAGAGACCAAGCATCTATGTGAAAGTGAGGGGAGAAAGTTGGTAAGAGATGGCTCATTTATTAGTCTAATTGCTCTCCTCTGTATTGAGTCAAGCATTTTGAGGGAGCTTTTAGGAGACCCACCCCCAGATGTGAGAGAGCAGTATTCGATAGCTGGGCAGATTTGTGATTTGTGCTTGTTCACATCTCACTTGAAAAGCTGTGGATTGTATTCCTTGGGAAGTATGAGATGACAGACTGTTCCAGAGAGCAGCAGTGGAGGGGGTGGGGGGGTTGAATGAATAGAAGAAATTTGTTTCGTGAGTTTGAAGTTGAACTGTGAAAGGGTGCTGATTGACTGCTGCACACATTTTGATGGATTTAAGATAGTGATGGAATTATTGATGTCCATTCTGATGAACAGCAGCTATAAAAGTATTTATCGAAGATGCAATGTGCCAAGACTGAATGCTTGTGTGAAAGTGAGTGCAGCATATTAGTGAGTGAGGGGTCAGCAATCAATCTGACTGCCCTTTTCTGTATAGAATTCAGTATTTTTAGGGAGATCATCCCAGATGTGAAAGCAGTATTCAATGATTGGATAGATTTGTGATTTGTATAGGGTTAGGAGATGTTTGGAGTTAAAGTAATAACTCAAGCAAAAGAGAAAACGTAATTTTTTGGATGAAGAGGAAGAAATATTTGGATATTTGGATAAGTTTGTGCCAAGAGAGATTTGAGGCTAGAGTTATCCCAAGAAGGTAAATCTTTTCCTGAATAGAGAACTCGATATTGTAAGGCAGAGAAAAAAAAAAATTTTTTTTTTTTTTTTTTTTTTTTAGAAAATAATGCAGAGCTGTATTTTGCTAGAACAAGGTTAACAAGGTTATTCAAACCCCACCGATGAATGTATTGAAGATCAGAATTTAAGGTAGTAGAAGTTATTCTGCAGGATATGGTGATTTATACATTGCAAGGTTTGTCAAATGAAAAAGAGGAGAAGTGCAGTGTACTGTTGTCATCAGCAAAACTGTGTACCGGATTAGCAGTCAGCTGGAGTAGAAGGAAGAGGGTGGGTAAAAGAACAGAGCCTTGTGGGAGTCCAGCATTAGTTCTATAGTTAAGAGATAAGGAACTATCCACAATCACTCAAAAGGAAAGTCAGAAAGTTGGCTATCCATATCCAATGGCAGAAGTCAGGGGATAGATCAAATGATGAGAGTTTACTTAATAGACCCTTGATATCTTAAGATTAGCCAAACCTTTCATGGTGTTTGTTCAGAGATGGGTGACATAGGTTAGTAGATCTCCTGTTGATTAACAGTGTCTGTCATTTATTAGATGAGTCTTCGAGGTAGCATAAAAGTTGGGGGAGGGGGGGGGGTTTGATGGTTCTTTCCATTACTTTACAAAGAATTGAGGTGAGGGAAATTAGACAGCAGCCTGAAGGTAAAGATTTGTCACCCTTCTTAGGAATAGGCTGTATATGTGCTAATTTCCAGACTGCAAAAGAGATAGCAGTGGAATAAGAAAGTAAATAGGTGGCATAGAGTGGAAGCAACTCTGGATCACAGACTTTTAGAACTGGAAGAATACCATCAGGTCCAGGACTCTTTTTGGTATCCAATTTCAGGAAAATTTTTCTGATCTCTTTGTGGCAAAAGGTCAAACATGGCATTGAGCATTTGGAATGGTTGGGGGATATTTGCCATGATCAGCTATGCAAGAATTGTAGCAGTAAGAAGCCAGGAGGTTGGATTTTTCTGTGAGTGATGATGCAGTTATACTATCTAAGTGTAATAGTGGTGGGAGTAGTGTTAGACACAAGTTACAGCCAAGAGCTTTGGCTAGAGCCCAGAAGGCATTGCTGCTGTTTGGGCAAGATGCATGTTTCCTTCTATAAGCTCTTTCAAAGTTAGATTTCAATGTAGTGATAATTTTCTTGCAACTATTCTGGGCTTTAGCATAAGCAGTATAGGAAGACTGAGATTTGTATGCAAGATAATTGTGGTATGCCTGACTCTTTTTTTTTTGTACAGCACTGGCACACCTGTAGAAGAACCAGGGTTTAGATACTGGATGAGAATTTAGGATGGAGTGAGGAATAAATATTTCATGCTGATAAGAATTACTTCTGTGATTTGCATAGGTTTGGTTTGGATGGCTGGAAACAATAATCCCAAGGAAAAGAAGCAAAGAACTTGAGAACATTGTCCCAGTTGGCTTTCTTATAATGATGCACAATGTATGGATACAAGTGATTTTGTATGTGTTGCTCCATGGGGGAAGAGATCTGCAAGAATGTTCTTGAAAGGGACAGATACAGCTGGGATCATGGTGTGGGGAGGCAATTATGCTTAGTGGACACACCGAGCTACAAGTGCTGTAAAAAAGGGACTATGAGTGGTGACCGATACTGCAACAAAGTTCTTCAATGTCATCTTAGATTGTTCCATGGTGCTATAGACAAAGAATTCATTTTTTATGGATGACAATGCCACATCACATCATATATGAGCAGTGGAGATACTTCTGGAGGATATTAATCAAATCAGAGTTGTCAGCATGCTCCCAGATCTCAAGCCCATAGAAAATGTTTGGGAGACAACAGGAAGATGAACTGCTGCTCAAAATTCCTCTGAGAAACAAACAAGGCCTTATTCTTGCTCTGAAGGAGGGAGGGGGGGGGAACAATTTGCCTCAAGAATTCCTGAATCACTTGGTGATAAGCATGGTACGACACTGTGAGAGTTGCATTGCAGTTTGAGATGGATATATTCCATACTGAAATGTCTCTCTGCATAGTTATCAGTAAGCTATACATTAATTTCCTAACTATATCCTTAGGAAATTTGTAACTTCTGTCAAAAATGTATTGAAATTTAATTTGTATAAAATTGATAATAAATTATATTACACATTTTTTGTGTAATATAATTTATTAGTATGTTGGCAATAAATTTATGTTCACATTTGGCTGTAATCATGAAAATTTTTTCATATACAGGTAAAAATGTAATTCATTCTTAGATTTTGGACACCAATGTGTTTGTCTTAAAGTGAAGTTCTGTTCCTGACAACTTCTATTTGGCATGAAGCCATTTTTTTCTTCTCTAAGTTTCACTTGCATCTTCTGAATTATGTTTGCCTAAATTTTACCCAGAACACTCAGTAGACTAATTCTCACATTCAATTTCATTTCTCTTTTTGACTGATGGGCACTCTAGAGTGCTACTCCCATCATCTGGTGTTTGACTCTAACAAAATTATCTCAATTATGCAGTGTAGCCACTATAAAACTTTTACACTTCCATATTTAAACAATTTTGCTCAAATATCATCTACTCCCTCTGCCTTTCCACATTTCAAGGTTTCTGATTGCTTTTCTATATTGATATTGATAAATAGATACTCCAGGTATTGATAGATTCTCTTAATTGAATTCCTCTAGAATATCTGACTAGTTTCTTTCTTGTTCTATATAAATTTATTCAACTGGTTCCCCACCATACCATTTCTATCACTCGTCTGTAACTGCATATTTCATCTCGCAATCTTTCAAGGTAATTACTCCAGAAAACTAGAATATCTTTATCTTCAGCTTTCATGTCACTTTTATCATCTTTAATTCCTTTTATAGTATTGTTTCCTCCATTTCTTTTTAAATAGCCTCAAGAATATTTTACACATTTCTGATATTATCTTCTCTATTCTTCTCAAAGTATTCACACAATATGTATACAACTGGACCATTTACATAATAAAATTAGTTTAATCCTTTATCCAAGTGTGAGCAAACAAAGTTTGTGCCTGAAGTATCTTCAGGACTAGGGTAAGGTGATACAACACCAGGGCAACTCGTTGCAAAGGTGGAGAAAGCTACCAACATCCTATCTCAGTATCTCCTATAATGCAAAACACATCTCCTTGCGGATATGTCTAATGTTATGCATTAAGGGAAGGGCCACTACCCAGACTAGTTTCGACCTTTATTGAGGTCTCTTCAGTGGGAGCCAGGCCCTAGTGGAAATACCAGGCAGAAGCTTATTAAAAAAGGGTGGCACACCATTTGGCAACTCCTATAGGTAGAGATGACCTGCTAATGCTTCTGCCTGGTATTTCCACTAGGGCCTGGCTCCCACTGAAGAGACCTCAATAAAGGTCGAAACTAGTCTGGGTAGTGGCCCTTCCCTTAATGCATAACATTAGACATATCCGCAAGGAGATGTGTTTTGCATTATAGGAGATACTGAGATAGGATGTTGGTAGCTTTCTCCACCTTTGCAACGAGTTGCCCTGGTGTTGTATCACCTTACCCTAGTCCTGATGATACTTCAGGCGCAAACTTTGTTTGCTCACACTTGGATAAAGGATTAAACTAATTTTATTATACTCTAACCAAGTGAAAAATAAACTTTGGACCATTTACATTCAACCAGATGGAAATTATTATAATTTTGAATTGACAAAACAGTTCAAAATTATAATAATTATTCCTGTCTGGATGAATGGAATATTGGTATTCATGATCTCTTCCAAATTGCAGGTCACTGCCATTTTGGCTTAAATCGTACAGTTTTAATATCAACATTATGCAAACTAAAATTATATTAAACAGGAAATATATGGCTTCTGCATTACTTCAACCTTGGTATCTCTTCTAGGTCTGGGTAGTGACCCGTCCCATAATGCATAACATTATACACACTGAAAAGGATCTGCTTTGCATTATGGGATATTAAGGCAATTAATGTGAAGTCATTAGCCTCTGTATACAAGTAGCCTAGTTGTGAAGATACTTCACATGCAAACTTACGCTTGGATAAAGTATTAAACAAGAATATAGTTTCATGGCAACTTTAGTTTATAACCAAGTGAAAAAAAAATTCTAAAATTATCATCTTTGCCATGAATATAGTTTCATGGCAACTTTAGTTTATAACCAAGTGAAAAAAAAAATTCTAAAACCAAAATTATGTTTACATTATGATTGTTTTAATAATGAATGGTGTCATTATAGAAGAATTTATTATAAAATACAAACCACTTACTGAATATCTGCAAATGTTTCTTTAACTACTTAATTCTATTATATCTTCTTTTCCTAATTAGGAATTATGATCACGTACTTTGCTTTTTTTATAAATGTAATCTAATGCATTGGAATGAGTGGTTGTCCTCCATAGTTTATCTCTGGCCAGTTTATTTGTTGTGTGTGTGGATATCGAATCTTCAGATCCATGTACGAGAATAGCTAACTCACCTTCAGTTAAAGTCTTTATAAATCTATCTCATGTATTAGAACTTTGGTCTTTCTAACCAAAGGTGTCTCTGTATTGGAGTGGAATTACATTTTTAATGTATATATTATTATTACTTTACACATATCCATAGAGTCTGGACACTCATCAAGAAAGACCCAAATCAACATCATACACACAAATCTTATCATACCTCTCCTTGAATCCATTTACCTTCAGAGAGCCCACAACCATTGCTAATCCATTCCACTCACTCACCACTCTTCACAAAAAAAATCTGGTCTGCACACCCATGCTAACAACACTCTTACACAACTTGCATGGATGGCTCCTAGTTATCTATTTGTCATATATTGAAAATTTTCACTTGCATCAATTTTATAAAACTGTAATATCTTAAAAAGTTTCTATCATGTCCCTCTCCTCTGTCTATCAACCAAACTTTGTAACCCACAAACCTTCAACCTATCCTTGTAGCGAGTCTACACAGGCCTGTCACTATCTTGGTCACTTGTCTCTGAATCCTCTCAATGACCTCCTGGTCCCCAAGAAACCCAGGTGACGAAATCTGTGTGGTAGTCAAGATGTGGCTGAATCATAGCCTTATAAAGAGGGTTAATAACTTCCATATCTTTACTTGTTAGCATGTTTTTTTAACATCCAAGTGATTCGTTGAGCTATTTTACCATTTTTTGCAATATGCACTCTCAGATTCAAGATTCAACTCTTTGTCCACCATTATCTCCAAGTCCCTATCCTCATCAATTTCCTGCAATCCAATACCATCAATATACTACACTATATGCAACCTTTTCAACCTGATGTGCATAACCTTACGTTTTGCGACATTAAATTGACAATCATTATACTTTGCCACAATGCCAATTTATTTAAATCATCCTGTAAGATATCTACATCACTTTTATGAACTGTTGCCCTCCCTAGTTTTGCATCATCAGCAAACAACTGAATATCCCCTTCAAATCTCCTGCTATATCATTAATGTACAAATTAAAGAATAGTGGTTCTATCATAATACAGAGCTCTGGGGAACTTCTCTAGTCACCTGTATTCGCTTTGATTCCACTCCATCATATGCTACCCTCTGATGTCTGCCATCAGCCACCCCCTATCCATGCCACCAACCTCATAATCCATTCCCATTTGCTCCAGTTTTTGTAAGTTTTCCATGTGGTATTCTATCAAATGCCTTGGCAATGTTGAGCAATATCATGGTGTAGCCTTTGCCTTTATCCAATTCTGCTGTCACTTTATTATAAAATGTGAATAAGTACTAAGACAAGACCAACCCTTTACAAAGCCATGCTACCTGCTATAAAGTATAGCATTCCTCTTCACCCACTGTTGTATTTTACTTTTAACAACTTTTCCAATACTTTAACAACCACTCCTGATATATTAATTGGTCTGTAATTTGCTACCTCTGTCTTGGAACCCCTCTTTGTGCAATGCTACTATCTTATCTTCTTTCCACTACCCAGGAACCCTACCAGAGCTGAACTTAGATCAAGCAACTTCATCAGGGGCAATCAATGCCATTTCTCTTGCACATTCACATAGTAAACACTTTGATATGCCATCCAGTCCCACTGCTGTGTTCACATTCACATTTTTTAATATGCCAAACACCTCCTCTTCATCTACCTCAATGTTGATATGCATCTCTGTAACATCAGCAACCACAAATCACCACTAAGATGATACACCTTTGCAAAATGATCACTCAGCAACTCAACTATTTCTTTTGGTTCAGTCACCTTCCTACCATGAATTTGTTAAAAGTCACATGAGCATTGTTAAAAGTCATTCTACCATAGTCATTTTTCCTCTTACTTATTACAAAAACAAAAAAGACTCTTTGGGGCTTACTTTGGCTTGTTTGCCTAATTCTCTCTCATCTGATTTGGCCTTCCTTACCATACTAGTTACCCTTCTTGCTTGCACTTTGTACTGCTCATGAGTATGCTGATCGCTTGATATTTTCTCCACAATGTTTTCTTTTTTTGCAGCTCTTGCTTTATAACCCTACTCATCCACTTAATTCCAACTTGGTTTATCCTCCTGACTCGGATATGTAGTCTGACACTGCAATTCTCAAGTAATCTCTGACCACTTGTCATGCACTACTGACATTTTTTCCTTGTAGCTTCTAAAGCCATATCACTGTTCCAAGATGACTCCTGAGTCTTTCATAATCACCAGCTTTATAGTTGAACATAAATCCTTTCTTGACAGAGAACTCCACATGTTTGGCAACTTCACAGAACAAGACTGCATGGTCACTCTCCCCAATTGGAGAGAGAGTGTCTACCTTGGTTATTGATACATCTTCAGATTCTATTATCAAATCCAACACCCTCAAACCCCTTGTGCTCTCTATAACATGTTTCATGTAATTATCCCTTAGCAACTGTATAAGTTCCATTTCCATCTTGCCATGTCCCCTTTCCTCCTTCCAATCAATGTCCCTAAGTCTCTCATAATAATTGTTCATGATACACTTATTGTGCTAATCTGCCAATACATGACATCTACATCTTCCTGTGGGGCTCCTGGTCTATAGTAGCACCCAACAACAGATTTTCCTATATGTCTCTATCTCACACCAGACAGCCTGACCCATCTCCCTCAGACCTAAATTCCTCTTTAACTTCTAATTTTGTTGGTTGTAATTCTGCAGCTATCATCAGCAATATCCTCCTGTCCTGTTTCTTCTATCCTCCCTGAAAATACAATACCCTTGACATTTTATCCCTCTAACTAAATCATTTTCAGAAAACCAGGTCTCACTGATGCCTATAATTTTTGGCCAAGTGAAGCTTACCAATGCCAAAAACTTCTCACCCTTATTCATCATACTTCTTGCATTCGTGGACATGCATTTCAACACCCCATTGTTCCCATAGTTACCCTTATGTAATGTCGTTACCAACCCATTCAAATTGGAGACCTATGAAATCCCATTCGGCATTGCATAATTATCGTACACATGCTCATTTATCACGGACGTATCGAGCATATGTCTGGGGTGGCCAGACATATGCTCGATTTCATCCTCCCTAATATCACTAGTTTAACTGTTGATATTAGGGAGGATGAAATTAACACATTCTCAATAAATAACACTTTCTCCAAATATCTAACTCCAAAACCATTTAAATGTAGTCCTTCAGGCACATATAAGTCCTTTTGTCCATCAAATTCACTCCATACATCAATAAACTGCATACCATTCTTCCTGCACAATCTTCTCGTTGACAATCATGGTGCTTCTCAGTTCTCTCCTATTATACTGAGGCAGCGGACTTACAATCCTTACTTTCTTACTCTTCAGTATTCCCTAACTCTTCAATATGCCCTAACTTTCGTAAATGTAAAAGAATAGAACCTTCATTTGGTTGTTTCCATGTGCATTATGAGATGAATGCATCACATTCTTTTGCATTGTGCACATAATTTCTACTGCTCACAACAGACTAAGAGCTAATGGGATTCTACATAATCTTTGAATTGTTCTGCGAGCAAAAAGGAAATACGTCAACTGCAGCAACAATTATTATTACTATTTAATATTATTGATGGACTTTTCAATTAAAAATGCATCTTTAATTGAAAAGGAAATCCCTCCCTTTCAAATTTCAACTTGAAATTTTCCAATGTAGAAATGTAATGTATTCAAGATTTACAGCATCTCTAACAAGACACTTGAATTATGCTCAGTCAGCTGTTGGTACTTTGACTGTGTGAAGAGCAACACTGTCTCATATTTTTTAGCCATATTTTTCCCATTACAGCATTTTGCCTAAAAATCATAAGTGGAAAATAGTGACACTACAGAAACCACTCATAACTGAAAAAGAAATCAATTTAGAGAAGAAAGTGATACTTATAAGGTATGTGAAACTCAAGTCTTAATTGAAACAACAGAATTACAAAATGACCACAGTAATAAACTTTAATTAAAGTACAGATACTTTGCAATGAAAATAACAGTACGTCATCAGTGTGTAGAAACAACAAACAAATCAAAGAAAAGGAATACAGAGTACATACAACAATCAATTTACCAATTAAAAAGGGTTGCTATGTGCTAGGAATTAATATTAATAGATAATATATTAAAACTCTGGTGTTTACATAAAATGAGAATCTCCCAAACTTTTGGGAGCAAGAGACAACTGTTCTGATTCAGGTTAGACTGATGTCAAAGGGTTTCAAAACTTTCTTTGAAAAGGCATTCATATTTAAAACTGCCACAGGATATAATGTTTAATGTCAATACTATGCTGTGCCAGACCAGACTTTTGAAGTTTCATATAGTCAATGTAGAATTGATGTTCATGAATTATTTTTTCCACAGAACAGCCTGTCTGTATTGGACAGACAGGCTGTTCTGTGGAAAAAAGAATTAATGAACATCAATACTACATTGAATCTGTGAAACTTCAAAAGTCTGGCTGCACAGCATAGTATTGACACTAAACAGTATCCTATGGGATAAAGCTCATCTTCTTCATTGAAGCAATTTAAATATGAATGCCTTTTCAAGGAAAGTTGTGAAGCCCTTTTACACTGGCCTAACCTGAATTAGAACGAGTGTCTCTCTCTCTCCCAAAAGTTTGGGAGATTTTCGTTTTATGTGAACATCAAAAATAGTTTTGATATTATTTATTAATTTCTAGCACCAGGCAACCATTGTAATTGGTAAACTGATTGTTGTATGTACCTTGTATTTCTGTTCTTTGATTTGCTTGTTGCTTCTGCACACTAATGATGTACTGTTATTTTCAATATGAAATATCTGAACTTTCATTAAAGTTTATTACTGTGGTTATCACATAATTTTGTTGTTTTATAGCTATGCCACAGATACCTTTAAAGATTAGAATTAGTCTAGTTGGTTAAACAGTGAATATGATTTTGAAGTACAATGCAGACAAAAAACATGTGAAAGGTTTGGTACCTTAAATTTTTCTTTTTTTTTTTAAATCTGATTTTAAAGGTACAGAACAAAGTAGGTATTCTAAGAACACCTTTGTTTTTAATACTGAGACAGAAGACTTACTGATAACATAAATGGTGACCATAATGGGTTATGGTGACAATAACCCATTCTGTGTGGCATAGATGATTTAAAAGAAGTGAGTACTGTACTGATTATGATAATGTGAGAGTGAGTGATGAAGTGCTAGTGCTTATCCAAAAGTAGCAGAAATTTTTCCTGATGTGTAGGAAGAAGTTACTGATAAAGATAGTTATAATTATGGAACAGTAAATCAGTGTTTCCCAGATTTTTCCTACGATGGAACACTTTACAAATCCTGAAATTTTCACGGAACATCTTGGTTATTTTGTAATGTATTAATAATTAATTATGGCATAATCATAAAGAGTATTAGTACACATATATATATAGTGTGACATGTTGACAAATATAAAATTACATTTAAATCAGTTATCAATCAGTGGACTAATGAAATTTTGTAGCATATTATAGTTTCCTCAGGCCAACATCATTAAAATAATTTGTGCTGATTTTCATTGACATATCCATTCTGATCACCAAAAATTTATAATATTATCATAAGTACCGTATATTATCGCATATAATGCGAAAAATTTATGGTAAAAAATACTACTTAAAGTTAGGGGTTCACATTATATGTGGATCCTAAAAAATATAACATCTTATTAGACTTGCACACACAATATATACTACCTAATGCCTATGCAACCAAATCTACTTGACTCACTTGCATTTGGCGACCGAGCGCGCATCGTATCTGCACATGCGCTCCCCGTCGCCGAATGATAGAGCACAATGAGATAGATAGAGCACAGTTAGGTATATCGGTTTAACCACAGTTCATTTTAAATATTATTCGTTAAACAAACCTAGCCTGAAAATGAGCCAACAGAAACGTAAACGTTCATCTTTTGAAGCAGGATTTAAATTGCGTGTCGTGCAGTTTGCAGAAGAACATAATAACAGTGTTGCTATGAGAGAATTTGGTGTAGCGGAGAGTAATATTAGACTTTGGCATAAGCAAAAAAGACAGTCTTGAAAAAATCCCCAAAACGAAATGCCCATCGTGGAGATGTAGCATCCTTTCCAGAACTCGAAGAAGAGCTAAATGGGATTTTGACGCAACGACAAGATGGCATTATAGTAACAAGAAATGCAATTCGTTTTCAAGCTCTACAACTCCATTACTGAGTATTGTACTGTATGGACAACATTGTGAATATTACAACTTACATAATCAGGTTAATTTATGTAATCCAAGGAACTACTGTACCTTGAATCAGAATATTTCAAACTTAACATGCATGATAAACTGAATGTTTCACAATATTACAGGAATTAGGATATTCCAAGAAAAAGTCATTCTTTGTAGACATCAGAGTACTACATAATTACAAAAAAACACAGTAAATATATAACAGTTGGAGGGAGAGAGAGTGTGTGTGTGTCTAAAGGCTTCATATAGCAATGTGAACTATTAAATAAAATAGTAATGAGAAACAATAGTTTAAAAAAAAAACTATCAGACCAGCAAAAGCATTTGCTTTTGATTAAGGTTTTTATTTGCCAATTAAAGCAAACATGAACTCCTGAATGTTCAGCACTCCTGCATGGCAAAATTTATTCCCTTGGTGGTGCTGCTTAAAGAAAGCAGTGCCACATCAAGGGAACTCTCCAATGCAGAAGGTTTTATTCTCAGGTCAATTTAGAAGCTTTTAAGTTTCAAATATTTAGCTTTGCAATAATGGTGGATTGTTAATATCCTTTCATTTAATACAGTAAGAATATTTTATTTCACTAGACTAAAATGTATTATTTAGACTTGTAAGTCTAACTTCTTAATAATAGATCTACATGCGCAATTATGAAAAAGAAAGTTATATACTAAAAAGAGGAATTATTTATTGTCATTCATTCAGGCAAATAATCCAAAATTCATATAATTTTTTATTGTTTAAATATAATACATATATCAAATCTTTCAGTGCCAAAAGTATACATTACATTGTTTGTGCACAGTCTTCTCTTTAGCTTGAAACACAGATTCATTTCCATCCTCCACAAACAAAGATCTTTTGACTTTTTCATTATTACTTGAGATAAATTTATCATCCCTCTTCACCTTCTTGGATGACAACACAGGAGGTGGGCCTAATGTTTTTAAAATCAATTTCTGACCTTCTCTCCATGAAGATGTTGTGATCACTGTAAGACCAAATCAATATAAATATACTGTATTGTAATATATTAAAATAATTTATAACATGTCAGAAATATATATGCATACATGTAGAGAGGCTTTATATTTTGATACTAAGTCACTCACATGCATAAATTTATTATGGTCTGTTGATATTTCAATGGGTTCAAACTAGTCTACTCAGAGCACAAAACATTTTTCAGAAACACAAAGTACTACAATCAAGTACATTGTCATAATACTACTACTACTACTAATAATAATAATAAAGAAGTCCTAGCAAATGACTGCCTAAGGTTAGAAATACAGGTAGCCCTGACAACTGGGCTGAAAGTAGTCTTAAAGTTACAGTCCCCCAAAATTTGAACAGATTAATGCAACCATTTCTTTTTAAGATTAAGAAAATGTTTCATTGTGTTGCTACCCAGTATGGCCTTTCAAATTTGTAACAGCTTCTATACTGATATTACTGAAGAAATGGTAAATACCCTAAGTGAGGTAACAACTTTGCACTTTTCCAGACAAGTGTATAAACTGAAATTATGATCAACATGGAACATGAAATCTATACCTACTTTCATTTGTATTAACAATGTTCAGGATGGATAGGGGTGTGTGTGTGTGTGTGTGTGTGTGTGTGTGTGTGTGTGTGTGTGTGCGCTATTTGGGAGTATAGTAATATATATATATATTACTATGCTCCCAAAACTTCGTTCAATAGTAAACCTAAAGAGAAACATCTTCCAACTCAGTTTCCAGGAGTGTACAAGATTTTATGTGATTGTGGAAAGCCATACTATAGCCAGACTGCTAAATCCATCCTTCTATGTTTGGAAGAACACCATAGAGATATCTCCTACAACAGGACTAGAGCCAGCACTCTCTCTAGCCATGTTCTCTTTTCAGTTAACTCAGATGAAGGCCGCCAACAAATTATGAACTGGACTCAAACTTCTAACATCCACGTGTGCTATAATGAGCTCGAGAGAAAGATTGTCGAATCTAGAGAAATTTCTCTAGATTCTTCCCATATCAACAACAGCCTAAGTTTCAATCTCTCTGATTCACACGTTGCCTCTGTTCAGTATTGGCGCACTCGTGACAGCACGTAGTCTACGTTTATTTGGAACTCAAGCTTGCATTTTGTTTTCAAACACGCTACTGTCTTTTTTACTTGTTCTGTTAATGCAATTTTAAGTCTCATGTCATCTCTTTATCTCTCAGTATCAGTCATTAAAACTTTTTAATAATATTTCCCACCGAGTAAAAAGGAATTATAATAAAAAAAAAAATATATATATATATATATATATATATATATATTACAAGAACAAAATTACTTTTGAACCACAGAAATCACTAACTGGACCTATTATGCAAAATAACCTCCTTCCAAATACAAAAATCCAATATCATCTTTTGCCTAGTAGTGAATATCATTAACAGCGCTATTTACAACATTGTCAAGCAGCCAACTCATTCTTCTTGAACACAATAAATGTCTCTTTATTATTATTTTTTATATATATATATATAATAGTGTAGTACTGTCAGTATGTTGCACACCTCTTGAGTGAGTGAGTGTAAGTGTGTGTGCATGCGCACACACACAAGGTGTGGCTATTAAATAACAAGACTGGTCACAAAAATGTGGTTTATTATCACAGTTGTACAACTTAAATATTATACCCTTCAACATACTCCCCTCCTCTACCTATACACCGTTGCATACGAATTTTCCATTGTTGGAAGCAATGCTGCAAGTCATCGGGTGTTATCTGCTTCAGTTGCGCTGCCGTTTTCTCCTTTACCTCATCCATCATGGAATAGCTGACAGCAGAGCTGGACTTGAAGGAGATCATCACATGTGATGAGATGTGGATTTTCCAGTATGATCCAGAAACAAAGAGACAATCGATACACTGGAAAACTCCCACGTCACCGAGTATGAAAAAAGCAAGAATGAGCAAGTCAAAACTGAAGGCAATGCTGATCGTTTTTTTTTATATATTTCAATGGCATGGTAATGGTTGAATGGGTACCAGAGGGTCAGAAAGTTAACCAACATTATTACCAAGCTGAGAGAACGAGTGAGGAAGAAGAGACCCGATCTGTGGAAGAACAACACTTGGATTCTCCATCAGGACAACGCTCCAGCCCACAGTCTGTAAAGCAGTATCTGGCTGATAAGAAGATCCCACTGTTGGACCATCCACCTTACTCGCCAGACTTAGCTCCATGCGACTTTTACCTTTTTCCAAAGTTGAAATCCGCATTGAAGGGTACCCATTTTCAGTCAGTGGATGAGGTAAAGGAGAAAACGGCAGCGCTCCTGAAGCAGATAACACCTGATGACTTGCAGCACTGCTTTCAACAATGGAAAATTCATATGCAACGGTGTATAGATAGAAGAGGGGAGTATGTTGCAGGGGGTAACAATTAAGTTGTACAATTGTAATAATAAACCCCATTTTTGCAACCAGTCTCTTTATTTAATAGCCACACAAAATACATACATATCAGGAACCTAACAATATATAACTGTTATCTATTTCAAAACTAGTTTGAAAGTCTCATCCTCAAAAGAAATACAATATCATGATTACCTCAGTTTTTTACAAATGCACCTAAAACATCATATTAAGTCCCACTTCCTATCTGACATTTTTGTCGAAATTCACTCTTCATGAAAATTATTAATTCATGTGGAGGAAAATAAATGGTACTGTAATGGATTTCACAGCTTCTCGACCCATGTAGCTAATTTCTTCACTGAACACTTTGGTTCTAAGTTCTCAATAAATCCACTTGGTTTTTGAAGTGTTTGATATTTGGCCTCATGGGCAAGACACATTTGTATTTGATTGATTTTTGGTGAATTTAAACAGTCATCATTCATCATCAAAATTCTGACATTTTTCTCAAGGGATATACACAATATTATGAAAGTAATAATGTAAACTTTTCATGTAATACTAACTTACTGTCAACAGTTTTCTTCCAATCAGTCTGCTGTATGTCACGGCTGCATTATTGTCTCAGGCACTCCTAACCATATCGACCAACCTAGATCTTCTTCTGGGTCATTTTTCTCTCAACCTAGAATCGCACACTTGTTTGCTAAACTTTCCTCCCCCATTCTTTTTAAGTCCCTGAGATTGATTTTGCTCACACATCCATGAATGCTAAAAAAAGTCAAAGTCTTCACTAATATGTTCATTTTTAAATTCTGCCATTGGTGCCACGTGTTCATGCCCATAATTTTTCTCAGAACTCTTATAACTGTGGTCTTCTGTTTTTGATTAATGACTGTTTTATTTCAAAGAAAGATCTCAGACCCATAAGTTGAAACTGGTCTGAATACTGTTGTCTTATATATAGCTGTTTACTGTTCTGAGTAATTTCTCTTTTATTTCAAGAAAATTTATTCAGTTGATTACCAACCCTACTGGCTTTGCCATTCTGTTACCCATTTCCATATATTTAATCTCATCTTTGCTAAAAATTGTGCTTAAATAGTTGAAATGTTTTGCTTGTTCTATAGGTTTCTCATTCAGGATGCAGCTAGTGTTTCGATGTTCTTCGATTATAAGAGAAACAATGGTTAGTCTGTCCAAAGTAGCAAAGATGACAAGAACAGGATAATCAGAATTGAAGAATATCAAGATTATATAAGATTTCTGGATTCTGAAGGTTCAGGCCTTGCTTCTCATGCCATCAACACTAGACACAGAGTTCACTGGAACCATATCAAGATGCTATGCTACAGGAGATTCAAAATTTCATAGTCTGTTGTTTTGAATCATATGAAGCCCTATGCCACTGTCCTAATTTTAATCAGACAGACAGCATGCCTAGTTCTAAGATTTTGGAAAGTAATTGCTGTTAACTGTTTATAATTTTTTATATTTTTATTTCTTTATTATTTTAAAATTAATTAATTAATTATACATCTATTCCCACACTTCTAAACTCTACTAGTGTTTCTTCCTACTGGACAGCTGCAACCGAGACAAGTGACTTATATGAATGTTGCATGACTTGTTCTTGGTTCAGAATTTAAATGTTGTTAACAGTTTTTCTGTCTCAATGAAGCTCATGATATACTGAGAGAAATATATAGGAGTAATAAATTCTATTTAGTTCTCTCTTACATGTGTGAAGCCGATATTCAAAAAATATAGTATGTCTAATGCATAGACACAGAGTTCACAACTACCAACCCATTTATGAAATACATATTTTCAAAAGCAGGAGGCTCAATATTACCAACGTCAGACTGCCTCACATGTTTGATATGTTGTCATTATGCCACTAGTAGATTTTGAGTTAATAATAATAATAAATTAATAATAATAATGAATATAATTCATTATTTTAATAATTTATAATTAATAAAAATTAATATTTAATTAGCAATCATAATATTATTAATATATATATTAATATATTAATATTAATATATATTAATATATATATAAACTCAAAATATACCAATGATATAATAGCACACATACAAAACGTGTGGCAGTTTGAAGTGGATAATAGTGAGCCTCCCAAATGCAAAGAAAAGATACTAGTCTACAAAAAGATGCTCTGGAAAAGACTATTTTTAGGGCATAGGTAAGACAACCGTTTTCGTCTAAATGAGAGAACCTCACTTACTTCAACAAAAAGACAGAGTGGGTGATGTGCAAAAGGCGCCAGTAACTATCTACATATCCTATCTGCATATCCTGATGATGGATGGAATCCAACCATTGCAGGCTACTCTGCCTTCCAAGAAGACTTCAGACCCATAATCCAGCTTTCAATGTATAAGCACATAATAAAGAAGCAATGAAAATCAATCTATACTCCATTCAGCGGAGGACAGAATGTGAAGGAGATTCTACACTCTTGAAATTTTCTCTTAGTTGACAAATGTATACAGTTTTCTGTCAAAGGCAAGTCCTAAGAATTGGCCTCAGTTGCTACTGGAATAACAGTTGGTCTCCTTCTTAACTCAGGATCTGGATGAAGAGTGCATTTTCAGCAGAAGAGTACACAATTTTTTTTTTTCTGATGGAAATGTAAACCAATCACCAACAGAGCCCATGGAGACATATGATCAAATGCTTGTATTTCAATTTCCTCATGTTAAAAGAGCGACAGTAAATTGTAAAGTCATCAATACAGGTATAACTAGTTAATGTTACCTCTGGTAACAAAGCTTCGATATAACGAAGTCTGCAATTTCAAGCCCCATTTTACATAAAAATATTAAAATTTTAAGGTCAACGCCAGCAATCATCCGACTGCCGAACGACGGCAACTCGTTACGTACTCCTAAGCTGTGGGTGTGTCTGTTTTAACAGTTTCGCGTGTCATCCACGTTAATTTAGTTATTGCTTACACTTCATAGGGTGTGTTTCAGTGTGGTGCACTGCAATAAATGACATATGTTCTCTGATAGCATTACTGTATATTTTGTAAATATTAATTGATATTTTGTTTTTCTACCCATTTAGATAAATGTCAGAATCAAGGAAAAGAAAAGCAATTTCTTTAGAAACTAAATTAAATATCATACAACGTGCTGAAAGGGGTGAAAGAAAATCTGATGTGACACATTCTTTAGGATTAGCGCAGTCAACTTTAACAACCAACTTAGTCAATCAGAAAAAATAAAACAGTCTACTCAGAATTGTACAGATGTTACAGCAGCAAAATTAACTCACTTAAGGAGTCCAATTTTTAAAAAATTGAAGAAAATGTTAAGTTTGTAGATAGATGACATGTCACAATGTTATATGCCTTTAACTCAAATGGTGATTCAAGAAAAAGCATTATTTTTGTTTAATCACCTGAAATCTAAACAAACTGAAGAAATTGTGGGAAATTTTGCAGCTTCTCATGGTTGGTTTGAGAAATTTAAAAAACGGGCCAGAATTCATAGTGTAAAACTATCAGGAGAAGCTGCAAGTATAGGTGTAAGCTGTGAATAAGTTTCCAGAAAAACTAAAGTAATTGAACGTGAAAATTTTTCACCAAATTTGGTGTTGAATGTTCATGAAAGCAGCTTGTGTTCTGGAAATGGCTACCATCAAAAAGCTTCATTTCTATTGAAGAAAAATCAGCAGCTGGGTTCAAAACAGCCAAAGACCGTTTAATGTTACTCTTTGGATCAAATGCCTCTGGCAATTTTAAATTAAAAAATTCTTATCAGTTTACCATTCAGAAAATCTGAGGGAGTTAAAAGGCAACATAAAAACAAATTTACCTGTAATATGGAAAGCTAACAGAAAAGCGTGGATTGCCAAGGAGTTATTTACTGATTGATTTGTTAACCATTTTTGTCCAGAAGTGAAACGGTATTGCCAAAGAAATAATTTTGAAGAAAAAGCTCTTTTGTTGTTGGACAACACTCCGGGACATCCTACTGATCTTAATAAGTTAGAACACATGCATTCCTGTCACAGTTGTCTTTCTTCCAGCAAACACAACTTTCCTGATTCAACCGACGGATCGGGGAGTAATAGCAACATTTAAAGCTTATTATCTACATGGTACATTAAGCAATTTAACTGAACTATAAGATAAAGAGCAAATGCCAATTAAAACGTTTTGAAAAATTACACCATTAAAGACGTAATTGAAAACATTAATAGCTCTTGGAAAGAAGTCACTCAGAAATACTTAAATGGAGTTTGGTGCAAATTATGGCCAGAAGTTGTACTAGAAAAAGAAAATAACATTCAAGAGATTAGAAATGAAGTTATCCAGATGGATCAATCAATAGGTTTCGAAAATGTCAACGAAGAGGATGTAAGAAATTTATTAAATGCAGAAGATGATGGTTTTTCAGTGGAAGATTTAGAAAAACTTGTTAGCAACAAAGCCAAAGAAAATGAAGACGAAATTAAAGAAGTTTCTACCGAAAAAGTGTTAGCAACCAAAGATTTAAAAATTTGCTTGAATGACATTGAAAATATTTTAAATTTTTTCAGTGAAAATGATCCTGATTTAGGAAGAAGTGTTATTGTTAAGCGATCAGTGTTAAATGCAATAAATCCACATAGACAATTGTTAAATGAAAAAGAAAAAACACATAAATAATCAACTTTAGATTTGTATTTTAAAATGTCGTGATTTTATCTTTGTTTGGTATGTCAGAATCAAGGAATTGACTTTTTATTGACTTTGACTTTGACTACATATTGACTTTTTATTTAATAAAGCTTTTCTTTTTTCAAAAAAAAAAGTCTTTCATTTTCTTTACGTACGAAGTATCCCTATTATGCCCATAGTATTTTTACCTCTGAGAATGAAGTTTCGCTTAACAAAGTAATTTCGTGGAACGCATCCGCTTCATTAATCGAGGCATACCTGTATATATAAAATCAGCATCTAAACCAACACACAAAAAAATTTTTGATTGGGCAGAAGGTGCTACACATGATGATATCCAGTGCCAAAAAATAAGTTCTTTTTGAAAGTATTTAATGATAATTAACTCATTTGTTTTGAATTATGAATGTTGGTTTGATTAACTTTTCGGTAGTATGCTTAATTTGTGGTTTTCGAAGGATTTCTTTTTGTTTTATTGTAAGCTGCATTATAGCACCAATGTGTTATAATGCAGCAAAATAATGCAGCAATAATGCAAAATTTAACATGCGTGATTTTGTTCAGTGCAGCATAATGCAAAATGTATGCGCTTCATAGAATGGTGTAAGAGAGGGTTTGTTATAAGTATTTCATAAGTGAATGCCCAAAATATACAGAGAGTAAGAAGAATGACAGCAGTGAGTTGAAAGACAAAATGCATGATAACATGACTGGTATGGCTGATGTTACAAGCTGTAGGAGTGATTGTAAAAATGGAGAGAATGAACACATGATAATGGAAAAGAAAATGCATTTATATGAAATTCTCCGGAGAACAAAATGTAAGATTGAGTGATTGGAGAAACAAGTGGTTGATGGATGGACACAGAAGTAAAAGAAGGAGAAAGATGTAAGGGGAGAGGTAGTAAAGTATGAAGGAGCGAAAATTTATTATTTATTATTATTACGTAAGACCTCCAGGGAGTCCATGGGCTCATCGAGGGAGGGCACCTACTTTACAACTCTCTGTCTCCCACTCAATCCACCAACTACAATAGTAGTAGTTGGTGGATTGAATAGTGACCTTCCCTTAATGCATAGCATTATACATGTCTGCAAGGAGATGTGCTTTGCATTATGGGATACTAAGGCAAGTGATACGAAGTTATACCACCTTTGCCACGAGTTGCCCCAGTCCTGGAAATAATACTTCAGGCACAAACTTTGTTTGCTTATACTTGGATAAAGTATTAAACCAAATATATAATTGGTAGCATAGCCAAGTGAAAAAACTTCCATGTCTGCAAGGAGATGTGCTTTGCATTATGGGATACTAAGGCAAGTGATACGAAGTTATACTACCTTTGCCACGAGTTGCCCCAGTCCTGGAAATAATACTTCAGGCACAAACTTTGTTTGCTTATACTTGGATAAAGTATTAAACCAAATATATAATTGGTAGCATAGCCAAGTGAAAAAACTTCCATCAACTTATATCTAATCCAGAGAATTTTAATAATAAGGTGTGACACCTTTTGGCAACTCATATATGGAAATATGACTTCTCCATTACTTCCACCTTAGTATCACCACCTCTGGGTCTGGCTCCCACTGATGAGACCTCAATAAAGGTCGAAACCTCTGGGTAGTGAACCTTTCATTATACATGTCCACAAGGAGATGTGCTTTGCATTATGGGATACTAAGGCAAGTGATGAGAAGTTATAACACCCTTGCCACGAGTTGCCCCACTCCTGAAAATACTTCAGGGGCAAACTTTGTTTGCTTACACTTGGATAAATGATTAAACCAAATATATAATTAGTTGCTAGTGCACATGAAAAGGAAGAGTGAGAAAGTAAAACTTGTGTCTGTTGACACAGTATGATGAAGAAAGCTGAGACGAATAGCTATGATCACAAATGAGTAAGTGTGGGGATTGTACAGGAGTGAGTTTGATGAAAGAAAGGATTTAGAAAGAAATGAAAAATGAAATTTTGAATAAAATGAAATCAATGAAAAAAAAATTTTTTTTTTTTTAAATTAAAGGATGGCTTGCATTTAATTAGTTGAAGTCAGGAGTCTTGAGAAAGTGTTGTTCAGCAAGAGTTCAAAATTGCAGAGTCAAAGAAATCTGTGTTCGCATCTATATTGTTAAAATCCAACACTTAAGAACACATAAGCCTTTCCACACAATTAACAGAGTCAAAGAAAGTAGATGTTTAGAGCAGATGAAGGTGAGTGGAAGTCCAGGCAACCTACAGGTTAGTGAGGAAAGTGATCACATAATACTAAGTGCATTACCCATTTGTATTTGAAATAAGGGAGAGAAGTATTTGGCATTGATTAACTCAACTGGGCCAAAAGTTAGCGGCATTACTAAGACTTTGATTGATTGAGGATGATATTAGTCATAAGAACAGAATGCAAAGGACAAAATATCTTCAGAAAGAGCAAAAGGAACAGTACACCAGGGACACAGGAAAGCAGATAGCAGTTCAATTGAGGCTATGTGGTGTGAGATTCAGGCCAACAGGATGAAATATACAGGGTGTTTCAAAAAGAATGTCCCGATTTGCAAATTGTATATCTCTGCAACCATGAACCACAAATGAATGCGACTTATACCATGTGAACGGCCTTGGCCCAGAGTTTGATATGATGACCGCTAGATGCCACTACTAGCACTCAAATAGCCACTATGCTTAGTTAATGAGAAGATGGCGTCTCGTCAACAGAAGGCGTTTTGTGTTTTTGTGCATTTTCATTATTAAATATAATTATTTGGAAATCGGATCATTCTTTTTGAAACACCCTGTATTGCTGTTATAATCCATTGAGTAAAAAAAGAAAGAGAGAAGAGAGAATGCAGATAACTTGCATTGGGAAATGAAAGCAATTAGTGCAGGTTGAGTATTATTATTATTAGGGATTTCAACTATGGGGACAAAGACTATGAGGAGGAATGGTCACAGGGAGGAAAGGAAACAGAATTTATAGAGCTGCAAAGAGATAATTATCTGAGTCAGAATGTAATGTGAGGGACTCAAGGTACAAGAGTGCTGAATCTGATCAGATTCAGCACTGTCCCCACTTGGAGAAAGTGATCATATAGTCTTGTCATCCAGAGATTGCCAGACATGCAGAATTTTCTATTAAGAAGAGATATATGCAGAATTACAAAAAAAGTAGGAGTCAGCTTTCAGCAGTGCTATGACATAAGAACTTGGAAGTGAGATTTCTTGGTGCATGGAAGATGGTCAAGTGGCTACATTCTGATACTAAACCGCTATGGTTTCCCCCCCCCCACCCGGTCTCACTCAACTTGCCAATTTTTACATGGAAAATTTTAAAAGACAAGCCACAGACTCAGCTCCTCTCAAACTTTCTATCTGGCTAAGATAAGTAGATGATGTGTTCTCTATTTGGCCTCATTGCCAAAACACATTAGACTTGCTCGGTCACCTCAACAGTCTACATCCAAGAATCCAGTTTAAAATGGAAAAGGAAAATAACAATAGTTTACCCTTCCTAGACACCTTCTGAATGATAATCTCTCCTTCACTGTATATAGAAAGTCTGCTCACACAGACAGATAGATCCACAAACTCTCCCATCACCACTCCTCTCAACAACATGGCATCATTAAAACTAACCAAAAGAGCCTATAATCTTTGTTCCAGTGGAACCTCTCTTTCAAGAACTCAACTATATACACAACACCTTCCTATCCAATCGCTACAGTGATTACAGAATTAAAAAATTAATCAGTTCCTCCCCCATTCATCAGCCTTTGCTTCAGAAGGATTTCAAAAATGCCATCACCATCCCTTACATCTGTGGCACATCAGAAAAAATAGAAAGGTCTTTAAAAAAGTACAACTTCTACACAGCTTTTAAGTCCAACCAAAAACTTGCTATCATATCCGTTCTACCAAAGATCAACTCCATCCTCTCTCTGTGCCTGGAGTATACTCTAAAGTACTCTGTTCCTGCAAGTTGGCTTACTTCAGAGTGACAGATAGATCAACCATTCTGTTTAGAAGAATACAAATCGTACATCTACAATCATGACTATGGTCAATCTGGTTTGTGGGCCATGTATTGGATACAATTCACAGGATCTTCTGGAAGCAAACCACCACGCTCCACCATAGTACATTTAAAAAGGAAAGACTGTTTTTAGAATCTGCAGCAGAACTCAGAAATCAACCTAATTTAAATAAATAGATAAATTCAAGTTCACTCTACACATCCATACTCTGCACATCACTCCTCGTGCACAATCTTCTCATTGACAATCATGGCCCTTTTCAATTCTATCCTATCATACTGAGGTAGCACAATCTTCTTTTTTACTCTTCATTTTTTCTTCATCTAACAACTCTTTCATATCTTCTCCAATTGCATATTTCACACCTTTCAAATCATTTGTGCCTGCACAAAGTGATTAATTTGTTTGCTTCTTTCTTCTGCAAAAATATAAATACTTCTGCCACCACTATTGCTGCATTAAAAGTATCAAAAGATAATATGAATTTGGTCTTTGACCATATTATAAAAAACATGATACAGTTTTGATGTAGGATTTTTTTTTTCTTCACTATAGGTCAGGGAGTTTTATCACCCAGAAACTTTCCTAGAACAGACAACTGGCCCTGTACATACACTTCTACAGTCATAATTGTCCCCCCCCCCCCACACCAAACACACCACACACCACAACCAATACCAGACTCTGCAACAAGTCAGTTGTGGGTTTCCCACAGTTGCATAATCATAGCAGATCCTGCACTAGGTGAGATGAAAAGCACTATAAAGAGGAAGAAGGTTCAATTGTTTGCTGATGGAAAAAGGTGGATAGGGCATTATTTGATAAAAGGTGATAAAAATGAAAACAAAGGATAAGGACTGTTAATGTTGCAAATGTAAGTTTATGCACTTCAGATTGAAAAGGTTACATAGTGTGTATCACACTGGATTAATAAGGCTAGGGACTTTGGGATAATGGTGGACAGGATATTAATATTCAGAGTAGATACTGCAAAACTTAGTAAAATAGCTCAAAAGATTACTTGGATGTTGAAAAACACACTAACAAATAAAGATAGGGAGGTTTCATTTCTCTTTATAAAGCTGATTTGGCTGCTTCTTGACTACTATGAACAGATTTTGTCACCTTGGCTTCTTCTGTATCATGAATGGCAGAGAGGATGCAGAGAAAAGTGACCAAGTTGACGACTGTCCGTAAAATGAGGATAGGTTGAAGGTGGGTTGGTTGCAAAGTTCAGTTAGGCAGGAAAGAGGGGACATGATAAAAACTAATGATTTATTAAAGGGGTTCTATAAAATTGGCATACCGGAAATTTTTCAATACATGATAAAAAAAGAGAGCTAAAGGTAACCATTGTGTAAGTTGTGAAAGAGTGTGCTAGTAAGGATATGAGGAGTAGATTTTTTGGTTGAAGAGTGGTGACTGAGTGGAATGGATTGCCAGAATTTGTTTAGTGCCCTGTTGGAAGTTTTTCCACTTGGTTATACTATAAATTAAAGATACCAAGAAATTATATACTTGGTTTAATCCTTTATCCAAGTGTAAGCACACAAAGTTTGTACTTCAAGTATTTGCAGGACTGATTCTCATCAGTGGGAGTCAAACCCAGAACCTTAGTATCACCTCTGGATCTGTCTCCCACTGATGAGACCTCAATAAGGGTCAAAACCGGTCTGGGTAGTGGCCCTTCCCATAATGCACAGCATTATGGGAAGGGCCACTACCCAGTGGCCCTTCCCATAATGTATAATGCCATATACATTATTTATATACATAATTCCCATATGTATAATGCCATAAGGATACATTATGTATAATGCCATAATGTATCCTTATGGCATTATACATGGCCATAAGGATACATTCCCTGCATTATGGGATACTAAAGCAACTGATGTGAAGGTCATTAGCTTCTTTATACGAGTTGTCCCAGTCCTGAAAATAATTCACATGCAAACTTTGTGCTTACACTTGGATAAAGGATTAAACCAAGTATATAATTTATTGGTATCTTTAATTTATGTTTAGTGCCCTGACAGTAAATGAGTTTAAGGAGAGGTATGATAGGTATCAAGTATATAAAGGTTAGTGTGGATCTCCCATGATGAACCTTCTGATGATGAAGACTCATCATGGGCTAGCTTCATGCAGTCATGAATGAAGATACCCACCCATGTAATGATAATAACTTCTTTCAGATATAGTTTTTTAATGATTTCTTCAGTAATTGAAGAACTTGATTATTTTGTGTATTAGTAAATGATATCGTAGAAGATCGTGCACTTTGTTATCACATTCTGTTCGAGTCATTATAACAGCAGTGTAAGCTTTATCTACTTTGGTTATAATAAAGGTCTTGATATTATATAACTTTTTTTAATGATGAACTTTCTGATGAAGGCTCATCATGGGCTATCTTCATGCAGTCATGAATGTAGATACCCACCCATGTAATGATTATTATTTATTATTATTATTACGGGCGACTCCAGGGAGTCCTTAGACTCATCGAGGGAGGCCATAAACATCATGTCCACACAACTATACGACATTCTCACAGTATCTATCATAGCTTGCCTTGAACTCACTCACCATCATAGCACCCACAACAGACTCTGGCAGCTTATTCCACTCATTTACCACTCTAAAAGTAAAGAAACCCAGCTCTAACACCCTTGCTAACCGCACTCTTTTCCAGCTTCCATAGGTGTCCCCTAGTTCTCTCACCACCAGTCCTGATCTCAAAAATATCCTCTGAATTAATCCTATAGAAACCCTTTAGCAATTTGTATGTCTCAATCATATCTCCTATCAACTAATTTCTGCAACCCACAAATCTTCAACCTGTTCTCATAAGGTTCATTCCATAGACCTGCTATCATCTTGGTCACTCGCCTCTGGATCCTCTCCACCTCCTCCCCATCAAGAAGAAACCTAGGTGACCAAATCTGGGCACAGTAGTCGAGATGAGGTCTTATCAAGGCTCAATACAACCAAGTGAGTTGATGAGCTGATTTAGCCACTTTTGCAATGTGCCCCCTAAACTTCATCTCCCTATCCACCAACACTCCCAAGTCCCTGTCCTCATCAATCTCCTGGAGTACAGTTCCACCAATGTGGTATACTGCTGCTAATCTTTTCACCCCAAAATGCACAACCTCACATTTTGTCACATTAAATTGACATCGATTCTCCTTAGCCCAGAACTCCAATCTATCCAAGTCGTCCTGCAAGATTTTGACATCTTCTGCATTCACTATTGCCCTACCCAACTTTGCATCATCAGCGAACAAATGAATTGTTCCTCTCAGATCCTTCCCTATATCATTAATGAACAAATTAAACAGCAGTGGTCCAAGAACAGAACCTTGAGGCACACCACTAGTCACAGGCCGTCTTTTGGACTCTACTCCTGAATAAACTACTCTCTGATATCTCTCCATGAACCACCCACCTATCCATCTCACCAACCCTATATCCATTGCCATATGTTGTAGTTTACGGATTAGAATTCCATGTGGTATCCTGTCAAATGCCTTAGCCAGGTCCAGCAGTATCACTGTAAACCCATTACCCTTATCCAGTTCAGCCATCACTGTGTTATAAAACTTGAGCAAGTTACTGAGGAATGATCTACCCTTCACAAAGCCATGCTGTCCCCCATACAGTATCTCATTTTCATCAATCCATTCCTGTATTTTTCCCTTGACTACTTTCTCCAACACCTTGACAATGACTCCTGATATGCTGATCGGTCTGTAATTTATAACAGTAGTCTTGGATCCTCCTTTATGCAGTGGAACTATTTTCCCCTCTTTCCACACCTTTGGGACTAAACCAGATCCGAGACTCAGATTAAACAACATGTTCGAGGGCACTGATAATTCTTTAGTCGCTTCACGTAAGACCCGTGCCGGTATACCATCCAATCCCACAGATGTATTCACATTAAGGTTCTGTAATAGACTATTCACCTCCACTTCATTCATCACAATTCCCATATAAACTAATGGTTCCTTCATTTCTTCAATGTCACTACCTGGATGATATACTCTTGCAAAGTGCTCGCTCAGTAATTCCACTATATTGACTGATTCAGTGACCTCCTTACCATCGTCATACCTTAAAATCATTTTGCAGTGTACAGTTTTTTTTTTTGTTTGCAGCATACTGAAAGAACTTTATTTTCAATGGAATTCTCTTTAGCTTGCATAGCTAGTTTCCTTTCATAATCCACTTTTGCTTTTTTTACCACACTCGTTACCCTTCTGGCCTGCACTTTATACCATTTGTGTGCCTGCAGGTCACCTCTTTCTTTAAATTCCCTCCACAGTTGTTTCTTTTTTTGCAGCTCAAGCTTAATGGTGTTATTCATCCATTTAACTTGTTTTACTATTCGGATCCTAGGTATACAATCAGCCATAATATAAATGCTCCTTGACCACTTCCCATGCTCTATCGACATCCAGTCCTTGCAGTTGTACATGCCATGGTACTGATCCAAGCAATCTCCTAAGCTTGTCATACTTGCCAGCACGGTAATTCCACATATATCCTGTCTTAATTGAAAATTCCACACCTTTAGCCACCTCCCAGGTCAAGACCTTATGATCACTCTCACCAATAGGTGGCAACATGGTCATATTCATTACAGTCAAATTCTCAGATGCTATTACCAGGTCAAGGACTCTCACATTGAATAAAATCCATTTCCTTCCTCACATGTGTCCTCTCCTCCTTCCAATCAATGTTATCATAGTTGAAATCCCCCATAATAATTACCCTCCTTCCACTCATTTCATCAATTTGTTTATGTATACTATCTCCACCATCTATTCCATCACCTGGTCTATAGCAGCACCCAACTGTATATTTTGTTCTGCCAGTCTCAATCTCACACCAAATACCCTCAAATGAGCTATTTTCACTATCCTGCAATACAACTTCAAGCAGCCCAAGTAGGTGCAACCATTAAGTTACTTAAGTATAAAGAGCTAATAAGCTTCATTTCGGCAATGAAAACATTACTAAAATTAAGGGGATATTAAATCCCACATAGTTTTAAAACCGAATAAGAAACTCAAAGATTGGAATCATTTGTTTATGTATACTATCTCCACCATCTATTCCATCACCTGGTCTATAGAAGCACCCAACTGTATATTTTGTTCTGCCAGTCTCAATCTCACACCAAATACCCTCAAATGAGCTATTTTCACTATCCTGCAATACAACTTCAATTCTCCTTGGCTGCAGTTCATCAGCTATCATCAATAACACTCCCTCCCTCCCAATTTTATTCTCTCTGTCCCTCCTAAACACACTATAACTTATACATTCTATCCCACTAACTATATTATCTTCTGTCAGCCATGTTTCACTAATGCCAATAACCTGTGACCAGGAAGAGCCAATCAAGGCCAAAAATTCTTCCTTCTTGTTCCTAATACTCCTGGCATTAGTATACATGAAATGCAGAGGTCCCTTTGTCCCACCCCTATCTTGATGCGTTATTCTAACTATCCCATTCTGATTTCTTGTCCTTAGTACTGGCTCGGATACATTATATACATTCTTACACTCAACTGTCTCACTGATGTCCGCATATCCACTCCCCCCCCCCTCCTTGGTAGTTCTAGTTTCCCTGGTTCTGCACATCCATTTTCACTTCATTCAGCAACACTTTTTCCAGTCTCCGCACACCAAATCCATTCAAATGTATAAATCCTTTTGCCCATCAAACTCATTCCACACGTCCACAAATTCCGCACCACACTGTCTGCATAACCTGCGCATAAAGTCATTTGAGATTATGGCCCTCCTTCTAAACTCCTCTCTGTCATACTGCAGCAACAGACTCACCATCCTAACTCTGTCACTCTTTTTCTTTTGCTACCTTTAACAATACTTTCAAGTCCTCTCTCATAAAAAATTTATCTCCTTTCAATTCATTTGTACCCGCCACAACTATCAATTCTTTCAGCCTCTGTTTTTGCGCTCTAATACTCTCACTTACATCCTTAAACTTCGCACCCGGTAAGTACAATTTAGTTAAACTCCCATCCATCACTCTTCTTAATAACAAGTCATCATACAACACTCTTTCCTTCATTTCAGAAACTCTCCCACTCTTATGCTTATTTTTCCTTTCAAACACTTGTTTATTTCCGTTAGCCAAGGCACTCTGGAAAGAGTTTTGCAGGTGCTCTAATTGCCACTGCGCATTTTGTATCACTGCACGCAACCTAGCGATCTCACTCCCTACAAATCATTCCTCATTTTTTTCATCATTTAAACCATTTTCTCTCTCTGTATAGTTGCTTTCACTCTCTCTTTGATCACCGTTCTCATTGCCATTTTGTATAACATCGCAATTCCCTATCAATTTTCACTCACATTCTAGCTTTCTTCAACCATAACTATCTCACGACCTGACACATACTTCAATTCCTCACTTTGCTTACACTTTCTGCACATTCTCTCACCACTATCACTTTCCATCCAAACTCCAGCCTCATTCGGGAATGCATACATCCCACACACATCACATTGGACAAACTCCCTCACATTACAGTTTTTGAACAACGATGCCATTATCTTACGTCGCATTGGCACCATGTGCTATTCTATGAAACGTATCGGTAAAATACTAAATTAAATAAAATGAGATTCACACCAAAATCACACAGACACAACAAGCTACCAAAATTAGACAATATTACGTTATGATTTAAATCAATATTCCAATTTTCACTCAAAATTATACTTAGCTTTCAGGAGCTCTCTGAAAACACTACACACTGTGTAGCCCTCTGACACGCAAAAGTCTATCATGATATCATGATAATAACTACTTTCAGATATGGTTTTTTAATGACTTTGTTGAGTAATTTAAGAACTTGATTATTTTGTGTATTAGTAAATGGTATCGTAGAAGATCATGCACTTTGTTATCACATTCTGTTTGAGTCATTATAACAGCTGTGTAAGCTTTATCTACTTTGATTATAATAAAGGTCTTGATATTATATAGCTTTTTTTTAAGGTTTTTTTTTTATTATTATTTTATTTTATGTGTGGAATAATGCTTTTGAAAGATTTTGATCTGGTCAAGATGTTTCGAACTTCCAATGAATTGCTGATTGTCTCATGAGGTAGGCCATATATCACATGTTCGATGGATATCATTACTTCCAATTTCAGTACTTGCCTATGCATAACAGCGACTTTAACTTAACATACAGGAAGCCTCTTCCATTAAAGTTATCAATGAGCAACACAATTCTGTCATGATTGCAGTAAACCAGTTTTACTATGTTGGATAATTTCAAATTTCTTCTGGTACTGATTTTAACTTTTTTGAATTCCTTATCTGATGCAGCTTTGCAGATGATGAGAATAACTGCCCACATTTTAGAATTTAAAATTTCACACAGTTTCTTACAAAGAGCATCAACAATTATATTCATTTTTGACACAGCTTTATTTTTGATAGCTCACACGAACAGCACTAATTTCTTCACGTATTAATGCTAGGCTAGCCCATTTGTAAACATGTTGGGCCTTGGATGAACAAAATGTCTGTTTAAATTTGACTCATTTAGGGATACTATTAGTGTCTAGGCATATTTTTAAGAAGGCTATCACATTAAAGTTAGCATGGCAGCTACACAGTAAATTGTGTAGCTACCATATTAACTTTCATTTCCACCTACTTGCAGTGATCAGCATACAATGTAATCTCTGTGAAGTATCTCACACATGTAGGAAAGCTTATGGATTGGCAGTTGGTATCTCATTTTTTGTGATTTAACACAAAAAACTCACAACACAAAGGAAAAAAATTAGAAATAAATAAAATTTAATTATTTTGCTACTAATATTTCACTGCTTTATACCTAGCATCTTCAGAACACAAGCAGTTTGTCACATTATGCAAACAATAACAATTAGATAATAGTGGCAATGGTTTAAGATTATAATGCCCAACAAAGAACTCAAATCCTAACCTGGCACCATCTATTACTGGACGTAGAGAAGTTTTAAGAGGTATTTGCTCCTAAAATGACTGTTTTCTAAATTTTTGGCAAATAGATGAAGTCATACTTGAGATTTGGAGAATTTCTTATCTACTACTGACTCCAAAACAGTTTCTCTCTTTCCCTGACCTGTAATAATGTTCATAAGAATGTAAGATTCATCACAGACTGTGATGAACATTCCTTTAGACATTACGTTCTGCTGTTGAGAATGCTGTGTACAGGATGCTATTTCTGGTCCATGAGAACAGTGGCCACATTGAACGACATCCTGTTTCACGTGGATGAACTCAATCTGCTCAAGTTGTGCAGCAGGTCTGTGCTAACACTTATGCTCCAGTGACTGTAATACCATAATTACTGTGCTAAATTAAACTGATATTAAATGTCTTATTGTTACGTTATCATAAGTGCAGCACATAAAAGTAATCTTTGATTTCTGTTTAGTCCGTTATTCAATTTGTCTGTCCATTTCAACACATTTTTTTTTAATTGTAAAGCACCATATTCCCCACTATCAGCAACTTTTCTAACTTTTTTTTTTTTTCCAGAATCCTTCTTCCCACGTCTTGAATACTTTCCCTACGAAATATGGTGACATTCCATTGTTAGATTGAGCGACATAAGGCTCTGAATAGGGGAAGTTTAATTATGGCCACCCTGTATATTTTTTTCCAAATTATTAAATGTATAGCAACGGTTAGTTAAAATTAAAGATGATGATGATTTATGGTTTTAATGGTGCAAGGAGAGCAAAGGTCATACTGTGCTATATCGATGGTTATTGCAGTACACATGATAAAACAATCACAAACATGCAAGCCTGGTGGGATTCAAACCCACAATCTGTTAGATGGAGTATGCTCTCCATCTAGCATCATGCGATCAACCAGGCCACTAGCATAAATTAAAGATGCCTAAAGTTGTAGAATTAAAGAGTTCTAGTGTGTGTGTGTGTGTGTGTGTGTGTGAGAGAGAGAGACCAGGATGATAATGAATTTTCAACAAATAATAGCAATTATATGAGAAAGCTACATAATTTAAAGAAGATATCACCTTTTTTATTGTTTACTGGCACTGCTTTTCTCACTCTTCTTGGTTTATTTTCTGCCTGTAGCCTGGGCCTTTCAGATTTTAGATCAATTGCATTAACTGAAATGAACAATGTAAACTGTTATTTTTTCAAATCATTACTGGTGGCTTATGACAACAAAGGTTATTATATTAAAACTGCTTCCCATAAAACTTCAATGTATACAAACAATTCTCACTGTAGCAAACACAGCAATGGTTTGTTATGGATAATTTGATATAGTGATCCTTTAGCACAGCATTGTGCTTATGGCAGTTTTGGTGGAGCCTTTTAAGTAGTTTCAGTCACAATGAGCAGGCTTGTTATAATGCTGTTTACTATATTGAGAATCGACTGTACCATTTTATTTTTGAATAAAATTCTTAGTTTTCAAATCGACTCCAGCCAAAAACTTAGCTTTCAAATGAAAAGCTAAGTTTTTACATGCTATTATCACACTCACTCACAGAATCATTCATTCATTCACAGATAAAATATTTTCATCATCCAATTGAGACAATTATACCTGCGCATATTTTTAATTTACAAAAAACACACAAACCACAGAATTCAGTTTAATAGTCATATTTTATTATGTTTACAGGACCATTTATGAGGCTAAAATTGAACTATGTGCAGTATCAAGTGCCCAACCAGGAAATAATGTGATATATGTTGGCCAACCAACTACTCATGTCTGGAATCAACATAAAGAAAAGTACTAACTTTGGTATATATGAGATATAGTGTCATTGAAAGAATAAAGAGTGAGTGAGTGTGTGTGAGAGAGAGAGAAAGGAAGGAAGGAGTTCATAAGTTCTAAATTCACTGCTTAGCAAGTGGAACTTATTAGGAAGTACATCTGTAGTTCCAAATACTTCCACTAGATGGCTCATCACAGTATAATGATTTATGCTTTTTATGCAAATTACAGAAAACTTCAGAGAAAACTTTTCCCAATTGTTGATATGAGGGAAGCAGTTCAAAGGCAGTGGTCTTTTTACATTCTGATGCTTAAGATTACAGCACCCTTTCCATTACCAGAAAATGCAGAAATTGAAGATACAAATTAAAATCTCTTGAAATAATTAAATAATAATATCTAATAATTATTAATAATCTAATAAGAATAATACTGTATAGTCTCTGGAAACCCATTCCACTCATTCATAACTTTCCAAACAAGAAATCTAGTCCTCATACCCCTACTAACCACACCTATATTCAACTTCCAGGGATGACCCCTTGTTCTGGTACCTCTAGCCAAGGGCTGAAACATTTCCCCTGCATCAATTCTATAAAACGATTTAAGCAACTTAAATGTTTCTATCATATACCTTCTTTTTATCCTATCAACCAACTTCTGCAATACACACATCCTCAATCTATCCTCATAGGGAATATTCCACAAGCTGCTCACCATCTTGGTCACTAACCTCTGAATCCTCTCCACCACTTCCTCATCTCTAAGAAACCCAGGGGGACCAGACTTGGGCACAGTAATCCAGATGTGGTTGTATCAAGGCATTATAAAGAGGAATAACAATGTCCTTATCTCTACAAGTCAATGTGTTCTTCAATAGCCAAGTAATCTTATGGGCCACCATAGCAACATGTCCTCTAAACTTGAACTTTCTGTCTACCACCATCCCTAAATCTCTAGCTTCATCTATTTCCTGAAGTACAGTGCCATCAATGTGCTACAGGGCTTGCAATCTATTTTTCCCAAAATGTATAAATTTACACTTCTCCACATTAAACTGACACATATTATCTTTTGCCCTTACTGACAGATTATTTAAATCATCCTGCAAGCTCTTCACATCACATTCATTAACTGTTATTCTACCTAATTTTGCATCATCAGCAAACACAATATTTCCTTTCAGGTTATTTCCTATATCATTCATGTGCAAATTAAACAGTGGTCCTAACATTGAACCTTGCAGCACACCACTAGTCATCTTTTCACTTTGATTCTGGCCTTCCATATACCACCTTTTGATATCTGTCCAGCAGTCGCCCTTTTATACACTTAATCAGTATCATATTGATCTCCATTTGTTGTAATTTGCGTAACAGAGTTCCATGTGGTATTGTGTAAAATGCCTTTGAAAAATCGGCAAAATCATCATCTAACAACTGAGTTGGATAGCCTTTATCCAACTCAGTTGTTAGTCTATTATAAAAAGTTAGTAAATTACTTCACAAAGCCATGTTGACCTTCATACAGTATCATATTTTATCTACCCATTCTTAAATTCTCTTTTTGACCAATTTTTCTAGTACTTTTACCACCACAACCTAGTAGCTTATTGATCTATAATTTACTACTGCAATCTTAAAACCTCCTTATGGAAGGGAATTATTTTGTCCTCTTTCCACTCCCTTGGAACTTGACCAGAGCTGAGACTTAAATTAAAGATCCTTGTCAGAGGCATTGCCAGTTCCCTTGCACATTTCTGCAAAATGCAAGCTGATATCCCAGAACTGTATTTATATTGAGATTCTGCAATATCCTAAGAACCTCCAATTCATCCACCTCTGTTCCCGCATCAGTGTCTGCCACATATGTTAAAGCCGTAACCTCTAAGATGATATACGCGTGCAAATTGGTCCCTGAGTAACTCAACTATTTTATCTGCTTCTGTCTCCTCATTACCATCATCACTCATTAATGTTAATCTTCCTTAGTCATTCTTCCTCTTACTTGCCACATAACGAAAGAACTCTTTGGAACTTGACCTGCTTCACTAGATTCTTCGTATAATCTGATTTTGCCTTCCTTTCCATGCTCGTCACCTTTCTCTTTATATACACTCCACAGCATTTTCTTCTTCTGCAGCTCACAGTTAATGATATTACTCATCCATCTAACTCTCCCATGTGATTAACCCTTCTTATCTTAGGTATACAATTTAATATTGATTCCTCTAGATGACCCTTAACTATATCCCATGCATTACTAACTTTATCCTGCAGTGTTTTATGCCATGGCACAGATTTAAGCTTTTCATCTAAGCTTGTCATAACATCTGCCTTGTAGTTCAACATAAACCTATTCTTGACAGAATATTTCTATGTTTCACAATCTCCCAAGTCAAGAGTGCATGGTCACTTTTGCCAATCGGAGACAATGTGGTCACCTTAGTAATGGGTAGTTCTTCTGATCCTATGACCAGGCCCAATACTCTCCCACCCCTAATCCCCTCCACCACATGCTGCCTTAAGTAATTATCTCTTAGTAGGTGAATAAATTCTATTTCCTTCCTGGCATGTGATCTTTCTTCCTTTAAGTCTATATCTCCATAGCTGAAGTTCCCCATAATAATAATCACTCAAAATGTACTCATTGTACTAATTTGGCAATGCATGTCTTCTAGATCATCTCTAGAACTCCCTGGCCTATAGCGACAACTGACTATATATTTTGTCTTAATGGCCTTAATCTCACACCAGACTGCTTCAAATGGATAGTCTCCCTCCTGCCTCTCCTATTATTTTTGGCTGCAATTCATCTGCTATCATCAGCAGTATCCTTTCCCCATCCTATCTTCTCTATCTTCCCTGAAAACACAAAATTCCTCCTCACATTCCATCCCTGTAACTACATCATCTGCTGTTAGCCACGTCTTACTAATGCCTATAACTTTTGGCAAGGTTGCACTAATCAATGCGAAAAAACTCCTCCCTCTTGTTCCTGATGCTTCTGGCACTAATGCCCCCCCCCCACCCACTCAATGCTCTCCTCCTCAGCTCTCCTCCATTATAGCATAGTAGGAGACTTACAATCTTCACCTTCTTGCTCTTCAATTTTGCTTTTCTAAAAAATCCTTTACACTCATCCTCCCTCATAGAATACTTCACCTCTAACATCATTTGTACCGATCAAGATAAGCATTTCCTTTGACTTGCCTTTTTTGCAGCCGGATGGTGTGGCTAACATTGTGAATTGTTGTACCCAGAAAACATGATTTTGTCATACTTTCATTAAGTGCTCCCCTGATCATCGAGTCTCTGTACATAATATTTTCATTAACTTGTGTTTTTGTTTGTTCGGTAGGTCTTTATTATTCCTTCAGCCCACCTGCTTCTCTCCCTTTTCAGTCCTGCTAATCTCTTGCCACTTCGGCAATTTTTCAATTCACGCTTTGTCCTATGAAGGATAACATTTAAGCATGCAATTTCTTTGTAAATGTCCATTTTGCTCCCTTCTATTTCTATGTCCACATATTCAACATTAATAACATCATTTTCCATCCTACTGCTGATACTGTCCACTCTACTAATATTTGCTGCATTCTCATCACCTAACAAACACTCACTTTTGAAATACTTAATACACACTCTATCTCTCTCCAGTTTCAATTTTCTTCGGCATATCATTTTTTTTTGATGAATACATTTCACACACACTGCACTAATAAAATCCCACAAATTCAATTCACCGGCTGAGTGATCTTTGCTGCCACTGTTCATCCATGCATTGGTCCATGTCAACAATATTGTATTTAAATTGTTTTAAAAAATGTTTACTTACAAACTAACTAGTTCAAGTCAATCCCACACCCATTTAAAACTACAATAAGTTAACCTAATATTCTCAAATAAAATACAAAAAAGTTACTTATTTTTCAGGAGCGATAATTCCACTCCACACACACAATACGCCACCTGGAGTATTGCTTGTGTCATATAGAGTCTATATTTAAGATGTAAGTCAGTAGTCAAGAATGAATGAAGTGTAGAGAGAGATAGTGTGATGTAAAATCCAGAAATAAGACAAGGGTGCACACTATCTCCACTCTTATTCATCATCTATATGGATCACATTATGAAATAAAGTGGTATTAAACCTGTTATCAGAATCGGAAATATCAAATTTAGTTCTTTGCTTTATGCAGATGATGTCATAATCCAGCAAGAACTAAAATAATAATAGATAACAAGATCTTAGAACAGGTGAATTCATTTAACTACCTAGGATGTACGATCACATATGAAAATAAAAAAGATATAAACATAAAAATTGCAAAATATTTAAAAATAACAGGTGTAATTAACTCTATATTTAAACCAAACCTAGTTCAAAAACAAACCAGACTAAAAGTATACAATACATTAGCTCTACCAGTCTTATTGTATGGAAGCGAAATCTGGACAATAAAACAAAAAGACAAACAAAGATTAATAACAGCAGAAATGAAGTTTATGAGAAAAACTGCAAAGTATACCCTATTTGATCACAAAAGAAATGAAGAAATAATGAAAGAATTAAACCAAGAACTAGTAATCGAAAAAAATTAAAAAATATAAACATAAATGGATGGAACACGTTCAAAGAATGAAAACAGAAAGATTACCAAAACAAACCTTAAAGTACAAGCCATTAGGAAAAAGAAAACCAGGACGTCCTCTTAAACGATGACTTCTAAGGCCGCAACAGGCATGCTAGGCCTAAATCCTTGATACGTATGATGATGATGTCATATTCCTAAACAAATCCAGTGCAAGTCAGCAGTATTCTTTAACTAAATTGAATAACTGGTGTAAAAGGTCAAAACTATGAAACATGGAGGAATATAGGAAACTTCAAATGTATTCTCAATGGGGAAATTAATGAAGATGGCAAATTAAATATGGAAACAAACAATAGAATATTGAAAGTTTATTTTTCACTTGGTTAGAATATAATAAATTTAGTTTAATCCTTTATCCAAGTGTGAGCGAACAAAGTTTGCGCCTGAAAGTATCTTCAGGACTGGGGATAAGGTGGTACAACACCAGGTTGACTCCTTGCAAAGGTGGAGCAAGCTACCAACACTCCTGTCTCAGTATCTCTCTTAATGCAAAACACATCTCCTTGCAGATATGTCTAATGTTATGCATTAAGGGAAGGGCCACTACCCAGACTAGTTTCGACCTTAATTGATGTCTCTTCAGTGGGAGCCAGGCCCATGTGGAGATACCAGCCAGAAGCATTAGCAGGTCATCTCTACCTATAGGAGTTGCCAATTGGTGTGCCACCTTTTTAATAAATTACTCTGGATTTAGAGAAAGATGTTGAAAGTTTATTTTTCACTTGGTTAGAATATAATAAATTTAGTTTAATCCTTTATCCAAGTGTGAGCAAACAAAGTTTGCACCTGAAAGTATCTTCAGGACTGGGGGTAAGGTGGTACAACACCAGAGTGACTCCTTGCAAAGGTGGAGCAAGCAACCAACACTCCTGTCTCAGTATCTCTCTTAATACAAAACACATCTCCTTGCAGATATGTCTAATGTTATGCATTAAGGGAAGGGCCACTACACAGACTAATTTCGACCTTCGCCCGGAGATATCCGGGCCATGTGGCCAAATAGCAGATTCACTCCTCTCTTACCTAACACATTTAAACAACCAACACCCTAGAATCAAGTTCACCCTGGAAAAAGAGGAAAACAATAACCTCCCCTTCCTAGACACACTAGTCACCTGCCAACCTGATGGAACCTTGGTTTTCTCAGTTTATAGAAAACCCACCCATACAGGCAGATACATTCACCAACAATCCCATCACCCCCCCCCTCACAACAATATGGAGTTATTAAGACACCATTCAACAGGGCAAAAATAATCTGTTCAAATGATCAAGCCCTAACCACTGAATTAAATCACATCCATGACACTTTCTCAGCCAATGGCTACCCCCCCCCAAAAAAAAGAATTCAAAAAATACTTAAACCAGTTATCCACAACCCCCCTCCCCCCTTCACAAAAAAGATTACTCTAAATCCATCACCATTCCCTACATCTGAGGCACCTCGGAAAAAATCAACAAAATCTTAAAAAAACATGACTTGACCACTTGTTACAGACCACATAGAAAATTAGCATTCCTTATCCACTCCACTAAAGACCAACCACTTCCCCTAGACCTACCTGGTGTATATCAGATCCCTTGTAGCTGTAAATTGTCCTACTTTGGCCAAACAGGCAGGACAGCAAATATCAGAATCTCAGAACACAAGGATTACATCCGATTTCACCAGTACAGCCACTCTGGGCTTGCAGACCATGCTCTGGATACTCACCACAAAATAAGATGGAAGAAAGCCACAGTAATACACTGCAGCAAGTTCAAATATGAAAGACTATTCATGGAATCATCCTCAGCCCTTAGGAACATGCCAAATCTCAACAAATTTGGATGCATGAGACTGCCCCAAATTTGGGAAACATTTATCAGAACAACTTCAGCCCAAAGGCCAAGAACTACCAATATAGCCCACCAGGGGACACCATCAAGACTTTAGGAAAACGTGAGCTTCCTAGCTTCGGTCTCATTTGCTGTTATGTAGTACTTGTGTGCACTTGTCTTTGTAATAAGTTCCCAAGAAGATGGCAACGTGACGTTTGCCGAAATATCGGAAAGTATATATTAAAGTTTATTTAATTTATATTTCTAGTGTACGCTGTCAATTCCTTAATTATTAGTTATCATGTTTAACCAGCATATAAACCTCTCTACTAGAATTAATTTAATAATTATGAATTATAATTACTAATTATATGAAGCCTTTGGCTCTTCATATAATTAGTAATTTAATAAGTTAATTTCTTCATAGACTTTGTCCCTGTGAACAGTTAGTTGGCATGAACATACTATTAGGAGGCTTGAGGATCAAAGCTGCATAACTGGAAGGAGACCTCCATAGAGCCTTTTAAGGAATGCAAAGAACCAACTGGGCTTCTGACCTAATGCTCAATCCTCACCTTCTGTGGTGCAACCTGTTAAATATCTACTTGGATACTGAACAAACGAGGATGGGCTGGCAATTTGGAATTTGGCTAACCAAATTGTATTTTTATTGGCTTGAACCACAATGCAAAATAATGGTACAACATGACAGAATTTCATGATGGCGTAAATCACCCAGTTAAACAAAGACTCTGTTGTTTTTGTGTAGAAATCAGGATGAACAATGGAAAGTCAAATACTGGAACAAATCCTGAAACACATACCAACTCAACATCATCAGAATGCAAGACTGGTACTATCGATGTAAGAAGCATCAATGGAAAAGATATGGAACTAGTAGAAGAATTGGATAACCAGATAGACATAATAGGCCTGACCGAAACAAAGAAAAACAAAAACAGGTGAGATCTTTCTAAGCATCAAATACAAAATGCTATGTTAGTGCAATAACAATCGAGGAAGAGGAGTAGCTATAGTATTTAACATTAAATATGAGGATAATCTTCTTGAATGGCAGGCAATATCCAGTAGAGTGATGTGGATAGATATCAGAATAGGGAACTGGGTAAAGACTTATTTATTCTTTGATCCCACAGAAGATGCTACTAAGGAAGAAATGTAGGAATATTTCAAGGCATTACAGAAGGCAGCCGACAGAATGAAAAACGAAAAGTTGGTCCTGTTGGAGATCTAAACAGCAGAGTAGGTGATTACAAGACATATAGAAATGTTTGGGGAGAATTTTAAGAAAAGTGCAAAGCTAATAATAATGGTAAATGTCTGTTGGATTTCTGTTCAGGATGTGGTTAGTTATTACTAACACCACGTTCCAAGATAAAAATGTGAGCAATGTTTTCCCACTGGTTCAGGACACAAAAGTATACAAGGAAATTGAAATAAGAAGTGCTCACTGCTTATTTTTGAATAGGATAAAATCAAATTTGGTATTGAAAAAAAGATTGTGTAAGAAAGTTTTAAAACAAATCGAAGTTGAGCAGCTTTCAGAGGTGAATTGTAGATTCGAATACACAAATATCATTGGAGAGAAAAAGTTAGTTTGAAAATAAGAACCAAACCTTGGAGATTCATTGGCAAACCCTGAAGAAAACATTGATTCAGCCAGAGAGGCATATTATTATTATTATTATTATTTGACACCTCCAGGGAGTCCAAAGACTCATCGAGGGAGAGTGTGCTAACAGCATCGAACGATTGGTCCCCTTCCAACAATATGGTGAGGTTGTCTGTAGAGATAGAAAAATCAGAACTCCATGGTGGATTCAGGAAGTTAAAGAGGCAGTGAAGAAAAAGAAGAAAACACACCAAAAGTTCCAATCAAATAAATCAGCTTGTGCTCTTAGAGAATAAAGAGAAAAATGTAAGGAAGTGAAGCACTGTGTAAAACCAATTAAGGACATGAGCATGTTGTTACCAAAATCATGGGAAGACTTTGGTAATAACATAAAAAATAAATATCAAAGTTGGCAAAATATTCTTTAGACTATTGAAAAAGCTTAGAAATAGAAGAAAGTACTGTAAAAGGAATCAGATGATAACAGTAACATGAAAACTGAAAATAAAGATATTCTAGATGTCTGGAGTTACGTGGAAAGATTACAAAACTAAACAAGCAGTGTCAGCACAGTGCTAGAAAACTTCCAACAGGAATGCAGTCAGAAATATATATCCATACTTGAAGTAGTAAAAGTCATCAAAAATATGAAATGTAATAAAGGCAGCGGGAGAGGATGAAATTTGACCTGAAATGCTCAAACATGGAGGTATAAAAGTTTTACAGTGATTTCACTGCATAATTCAGAAGGCCTGGTCAGATGGTCAAGTTATGGATGACTAGTGTAATATTTATTCTTTTCTCTCCTAACGTTGTGATTTATGATCTTAATCCTGACTTATTCCCTCATATAATTTCCTTAGCATAATTTCAATAAAAGTTCTTTGCTCGATGCATCAAGTTAATATACTATAATTCCTATGCAGTCTCAATATTTAATCTGGGTCGTTAAACTTTCTTAAGAGTAGTGCACGTGGATTGAAGACAAAGGGATTGCCACTGGATAGTGCTAATTCCTTTGTTTCAGTGCTGGTGCCAGTTCTTTTTCAGATTCAGAGAAAATTTCTATTATACTGCGCCACCTTAAATCCTAGACTACTGAACAATGCAAAATCAAGGAACTAGAACACAGTTTAGTACACTGTCTAATATCCCTTAAGCACTGTCATTAAACTCTAAATTCACCAAATACCTAAAATTCATTTCACAGTCGTAGCCTCCCTTGTATTTTACCTCGGTTCTAATTTAATGAGCAGTGCAATAGAAAGGAAATCAGGCAAGACATCAATTAATACTAAAGAAAAACATTTAATTACAAAATCAGACAATTTACACTTTATAAACAAACTCTGACATAGAATTGCACTAACTTTAGGGAATGAGTATACTCAACTAAAATTTCTAATTCTCCCGTAATATGTAAAAACATTATTTCAAGTAGGACAATTATCCATTTTACACATAACAATGCTAGAGGTCATTCATTTATCAATAACAGAGTTATCTCAAAGAGCTTCCAAACAATTCCTCTATCCAAAACTCAAAGTTCCTCTACTTCCTTTAGCATAATCTCCAAAGTCCTTTCATTAATCGAAACATTATAAACCTTAAGTCCTTTTTACAATTACAGGTTGTTCCCCTCAATACAATTATATAACAGATCAAAATTCTACATTACCAAACATTCTACATTACATTACTAAAGGCTGGGGAATTATTCAACCTTCACATACATCTTGACAGAACTTCGTTTCCTTGATCCTTCTCTTAATTGATTTCATGTACACTATTCGACTGATGGACTCAGACTAGACACATCTCCGCCAAAAGGTAAAACTGGCTCGGCATGGCGTATCGATCTCCGTGGTGCTCGAGAACTCCAATCCACTGGGCTATTCGTTGACCGGCGAACTTGCCATAGACACTTCAGCGTGCTCCAACGACCTCTATCTCGATGACCACTCCAATTCAAGGGGAAGAGAAAAAAGCCACAAACTAGCACCGCTACGCTTTTTAAATCACGCGCTCGATGTTTCCTTCCTACGTCATCCTGCTCTCTCTCACTTTTCCCACGACCTAGCGACACACTCTCCCCTAGCGTGTTTTATGGAGGGAACCTGTGTGCGCATCCTACTTGGTACACGTGTTTAGCTTCAGGCCATCACTATCTAATCCAATTATCTTTCTCTTGACAGTACACAAGTACATGCACAAAATCCACATAGTTTAAACATCAGAAAATTTACAATAATTATTTACAACATGATGCATACACAAGTTTTACTTAAATTACTAATGTTGCTTATAAATTACAATTAGCTTTATTTCTTCTGATATACCAATATTGGCCCCGGGAATGTTCTTGCATGTTAAATCTGAATAAAACATAAATGGAATTAATTTCTGTTTCATTCAGAATTTAACGCTAGAGTAGAGCTCTCATATTAGCTATCTATAAAAAAGGGAAATAAAAGTGAATGTGAGAATTACAGAGGTATTTCCTACTCAGCATTCCTGGTAAAATTTATGCAAGTATATTCAAGAAATGGCTAAGTAAAAATTCTGGAAGTGAAGCTTAGTGATGAACAAGCTGGATTTAGGCCACAGAGGTTGTCAGGATCAGATTTTCGCTTTAAGACAAATAGTTGACAAATTTTGAAAATATAACAAGGATTTGTATTTAAGTTTAGTCGACCTGGAAAAGGGATATTAAAAGGTGCCAAAAGGAAAGCTTGTCAAAAGGCTACAGCAATACAGTCTTTATTTAAGCTGCAAGTCAGTGAGAATCGAAGGGAGTACAGGAAGATGGTTTGATGCTAAATCAGGTGTGCGACAAGGGTGCACATTATCTCTAGTGTTATTCATTGTGTATATGGATCATGTTATGAAGGATAATAGTATTAAATCTGATATCAAAATTGGCAATGTTAATCTTAGCTCTTTATACAGATGATGTTATACTTCTAGACATTGTTAGCATCCAGGAATGTGTTAGCAGATCTAATGTCAGGTGGTATGGTCATTTAAACAGAATAGGAAAAGAAAAATTAGCAAAATAAGTGTTCTCTGCCAGGTTGGCAGGAAAAAGACCCAGAGCAAGACCATCTGTATCAATCCAATATAATTGGATTGATACAGTAAACAAGTGCCTTAGAACAGTGCTTCCCAAACTTATGGATGTAAAGGCCCCCTTGGAAAAATTTAAATATTTCACGGCCCCATCGAAAAAAAAAATTCTCAATACAGATATATATTATTATAATATTTATTATATTTATATTCAATACAAAACATACACAGCGAATATCACAAAAATCAAATGCAAATATTACATTTTTAACATCTTACATACACATTTTGATATGGCACACTTAGTCTTAAAACATTTTAAATTTGTTTTCATTATTTCACGGCCTCCAAGGGATCCGTGGCCCACAGTTTTGGAAGCACTGCCTTAGAAGATAGAAATATAAGATCTGATATTCTTGGAGTCTTGACAGGTAACAGATTGATTTGGAGGAATATCGTAGATATAAAGTTAGTAATGGTGTAAGTTTTTCATGTAGTACTATCATATCCTGTACACCCCCTAGAGCTGGGGTCGGGAACCGGCAGCTCCAGAGCCTTATGCGGCTCTTGGCTGAACAAAGTGTGGCTCTTTTATATTGAATTAAAAGATACATAATTAATGTAAACAACCAAATATTGTTTTTTGATACGGCCTATTCGTGCCGCTAGATACTATGCATGTGACGTGTGTTATGCATGAAATTTTATGCTGACAACTACGTTACATTTGAAATACAGCTAAATATTAACCATGCCTAAGGTAACTAGTCCACGGCGAAAATTTGAACTAATTGTTCAGCTGTCCTGTCAAAAACCACGGTTTTTAGATACATAGGAATTTTAATTGTCAAAATAAATATCCTGTTAGTTAACTTATTTATTGTGGTACTAAACTGGTGTTTAATTAATGTCAGATAATGTTATGCACAAATTAATTTTTATTATGTTATTATTATTACGAGAGACCTCCAGGGAGTCAGAGACTCATCGAGGGAGGCCACATACTACACACACCAGCTGTCACACTTATTCTTGAATTCATTCACACTGCTTGCACTCACAGCATCCAATGGCAATCCATTCCAATCACGCATCACCCACTGAGAGAAAAATCTAGTCCTTATACCCTTCTTGGTGGCCTTCATTCTCAAATTATATTGAATTTGTGTTTTTACTTGCAGGTAAATTTGTGATAATAACACAAATTTACTTAATATAAGTTCAAGAAAAAGAAAAATAATTGAAGAAAACAGAGGATTCAGCAAAATGTGGATAGAGAAATTTGCATTTATTGAAGTAAATGGAAATCTGCAATGTTTAATTTACCATCTACGACTTCAAAATAACAAATCAAGTAATCGAATGACATTTTTGAGGAAAACATTTAGACTTCAGTAAAAAATATCCTGAGGGTGATAATAGAAAAAAAGCTATTGAAGAATTATAAAAGAAAACATTGCTTTGGCAAAGAAATTTGTCGACTTGGACGAAATCTTCGTCGAATACTACTGAAGCAAGTTTTTTGTTATCCCTTGAAATAGCAAAAGCGAGAAAATCTTTTACCGATGACGAATTTCTAAAAAATTCAGAGACATGTATCATGTCTCTGAAATTCTATTTAAGGATATGAAAAATAAGGACAAGATATGTAAAAAAATTAAAGATTTACCTCTCTTGGCTAGAACTGTCAAGGAACTGATTGTAACAATTTCTGCAGAAGTTTCAAATATTTCAAAGATTATGGATATTAATTCTGCCGATTTTATATCCATTGCGGTTGCTGAATCAAATGATATTTCTGATATGGCACAATGCTGTGTGATGATTAAATATATCACATCTTCTGGTATTCGAGAAGAACTTCTTGATCAGCTAACACTTAAAGGACACACTACAGGTCAAGATATTTTGGAAAACCTTCCAACAAGTTTACAGAAGAAAAATATAAATATTGATAATGTAGTATGCATTGCGACTGATGGCGCGCTTTCTATGATTGCGAAAAATAAGGAGTTTGTTAAATTATTCTCCACTCATATTCCACATGGAGTTATTTCATTTCATTGCATTTTGCATCAAGAAGCTTTAGTTAAAAATTCTTTGGGATTATTACCACAACTAAAAAGAGTGATGGATGTTGTTGTTCCAATAATCAATTTCAGGCATTGAATCACAGACTTTTTGACATTTTTAGAGGAAACTAGGTGGTCAACATAAAGATTTTGTGACATTTACATTTATACGATTGTTATAAAGAGGAAAAGCTTTGAAACGTTTTTTTTTGTCAGTGCTTAAAAGAAGTAATAGTTTTCTTAACCACCACGGGCGAATGCTGGTCTTGAAATTCAAGCTTGCTCTTGTTATCATTCAGGGAGTGAAGAGCTGTGATTGAAGTCTGATTAGCGCAATAATGAATTACTGACCATTTAAAACTATATATTTAGAAATTTATGTACATTTAATCATACAGATACAACATTAATTTGACAAACGATATTCTATACTTTTCAATTTAGCTACTTAAATACAAATTCTATCCTACGGTTCTTTATGAATTGGAACTTAATTGGTTGTAACTTAATTTTCCCAAGCAACAAATGCACATTTGTAAAGGCTGGCTGAAGCTCACTGGCTAGAGCTACTTTGATGCATATGGCCTGTGTTTAAGACAACATGAAAGGAGCGTAAATGGCTATGCGTGTGCATGAAATCGCAGTGCTGCAGTGAGGACCTGGAAGCTCCGACAACCCAAGCAAGCCAAGATAGCTTTGACTAGACAAGCAAGAATCGGCCTTTGATACACAACGCAAAGCTCGATTATTGCGCACAAGCTTACGACATCTTCTGTCTACAAAAATAAAAGTCTAAATGGAATGCTCATAAATGCATGCATTTATTAACAAATAAATATTACTTCTTTCTCAAGTAATGAGCTTGCGCAGCAAGCATGGAGAATTTGCCCCTGTTAACCACTAAAAATTATAATGTAAATCATGTGGAACTTCTCAGTAATCCCAAATGGATATAAAATTTTTGTTTTTTGCTTGATATGACAGAACATTTTAATAAGCTAAATTTGAAGTTGCAATGGAAGGGAAACACAGCCTTACAACTAGAGGAAATCCTTACCATTGAACAGAAACTAAAGTGTTTTTCAAAGATGTTACTGAAGAAAAATTTATATATTTTGAAAATCTAAAAAATTATAGATTGAATTTAAATCAAGAAAAAGTTGATTGCAAAATATTTGCTGAAATGATTACTATAATTTTAGATTCATTTACAAGCAGGTTTCAGAATTTTAAAAAACATCAGGAGATGATGAAATTTATATTACATCCATTAAATTGCAATTTAGATATTGAAGCTTTTCCTGGAATATCAATTGCAGAACTACAAATGGGGCTTATGGAAATTCAGAATAAAAACATCTGGGTACAAAAACTTCAGGAAATGGTGGAACAAATTGAAGAAAATTAGGAAACTATGAAAGAAACATCACAGGAAATTATATTTAAATGTTGGAATTCTTTCCCAACTAATTATTCGAATGCAAGGCAACTTGGTTTTGGTGTTTTGACTCTTTTCGGTTCAATGTAGAATTGCGAACAATGTTTCTCTTCAATGAATTATATTAAAAATAAGTATAGGAACAAATTGACTGATGAAAGTTTGAAAGCCGAATTACTATTAAAGTGCACGAAATACAATCCAGATTTAAGTAATTTGGCTGAGAGGATGCAAAATCAAAAGTCTCATTAGTGAATTTTAAATTAAAACAATCAAATATCTATTAAAAAACATAATACTGTATTGTATTTTTGTTCGGACTAATTCATTTTGCAATACAAATTGTGATTTTTTTGCAATATTATACTTAAGCATGTTTTGTGATTAAAGACATAATCAAACCTAATGTTGTTTTATTTATTGAACATATAAAAAATTTATATGCAAACATAAACGTGGTATTTGATATCTGGAACTACTGAATTAAAAAGAAATTTACTTAAGTTTGAACTAATTGCAACTTTAAGTCACCAAGAAAAATCAAATTGAAGTTGCAGCTCCCAAAATTTTGTTTTAATTAATTTTTTTGGTGGAATGGCTCTTTGGTTCAAAAAAGTTCCCGACCCCTGCCCTAGAGGGTACTTGTCAGGAATTTGACAATGATGATGATGCCATACTTCTAACTAAATCCAGTACAAATCTGACTACATTGAACAACTGTTATAATAAATTTGGTATGAAAATCAGCAATAAAAAAGCAAAGACAATGAAAATAAGCAAAAACATTGAACACATCAACTGTATCCTGAATAGTGAACCTATAGAACAAGTAAAATATTTTATATATTTAAGGCATAATTTTTAGTAAAGATGACAAATTAAATATGGAAATAGACAACAGAATTCATAATGCTGGTATGGTAGGGAGTCAGCTGAATAAATTTATATGAAATAAGAAAGAAATTAGTCAAAACACTAAATTAACTGTATTCAAGACAGTGTTCAAGCCAATTTTAACTTCTGGATTGGAGAGCTGGCTTAGAAATAAAATATTGATCAAAGACCAGAGACCACAGATATGAGAGTTCTGAAAAAGATTAGCAGAGTGAACAGATGGCATCAATGGCAGCATCATATTAAAAATTAGGATATTTCATGGGATTTTATTAAAGAACTTGCCACTATTAACATTCAGGAATGTGTTAGAGCTAATCTCAGATGGTGTGGCCACTTAAATAGAATCGCAGAGGAAAGATTAGCAAAACAAGTGTTCTTTGCCAAGTTGGGAGGAAAACATTCAAAGGAAGGGCAAGATGTAGGTGGTTTGATAGCATTAAAAAGTGCCTTAGAAGAAAGAAATATAAGATATGAAAATTTAGAGTCTTAACAGATAACAGATTAAATGGGAAGAAAATTGTTTATCAGAAGTTAGTAATGGTGTAACATTTTCATGTTACACCATGAAAATGTTGTAGCATGAAAGAATAATAAGGAAATGCATACTGCACTTTTTTAGTTTTGTGAAACAGTGCAAAACTAAAGGTAAAGGACCAGAGAGTATTAAAACAACAGACAAAAACACTTCTGTTGTGTTATCAATAAAAACAATAAGTGCTTTTTAAGACAAATGGCTCTCAAAGAATTAGAGTAGTGGGGTGCTATGAAGGCTAAGTTACAATGTATATAAAATATCCTGGGACTGGTAACAAAAACTCTAGATTAATACAAGATTTTTTGAGACCCTTTAAAATTGGAGTCATTTAAGCTTCAAAAGATGTTCATTTTGCAAAAAAAACTTTGAATTAGACTTAACCAGAAATCAACTGAGTAACATCTAGCTTCTTTTCAAAAAATGATGGATTCTAAAACATTTAAACATGTGTGGTACCTTTTTTAATATAGATGATTATAAAGCTAAATTCAATAAACCATTCAACTAAAAACTTCATAGTCTCATTAGTAGAACAGTATCAAAATGACATGAAATATAAAGAATCTGTGTAAGTTATTGCCGACTTGTTAAACAAGAATTAGTTAAAGATATAAAAAATTCCATTAGTGAGTCTTCTACATACTTCTATAGGTATATGAAATAAGGAGAATCTCATCTATTATTGAGGTGCATAGATAAAAATCAGAAGAGACATTTGTTTACTTAATTCCCCACCAAAACTCAGTTACACTGTGCATTGATAGTTAAACCATTTTGTTTCATTATATATATATATATATATACGAGGGACGTCCAGAAAGTAAGTTCCGATGGGCTGTCAGAGAAAAAAAAATATACTTACAAAAATAAACTTTATTGGAAATTAAAGTAGACATCTTTCACTATTTTTCTACATAATTTCTGCCATTGTTCAGGCAATTATCATAATGGGGCACCAAGAGTTGTATACCTTCATTGTAGAAGGTATACAACTGTGTACTGTAACGCCTGTGACGTAAACAAAATATTGACTGCTTCTTTGCCCTCATCGTTGTCTTGAAACAGCCGGCCACCAAGGAAGGATTTCAGATGTTTGAACAGGTGAAAGTCGCTTGGTGCGAGGTCAGGACTACATGGGGGATGATGGAATTGTTCCCAGTCAGAGGTGGCGAGAAGTTTTGTGTTGAATCACTCATTGCATGTTCTCAATAAATAAATCTCAATGATTTGCCAATGAATTTCAGCTACTTTAATGTTCCTTGCATTCAAGAAATGGATAACTGACCTAATTTCACATGTGGCAGGTGATTCGAATGGCACCAACACCTTGCTAAGGAATCAACAAACTCAGCATGCATGTGGACCATTGTGATCGCAGTGCTGCAGTGAAAATATTTAAAAATGGAACTTACTTTCTGGACGTTCATCATATATATACACACACATGCACGCATTCACACATCTGTGACAAAATTCATACTATGAGCCGAGTAAAATTTTTTGTAGATTTAAGTGGTATTTTTGGAGCCCTGTATTATAGCATATATCCTAAATTTCACATTTTATAAATTCCATTCAGCCAAAACAAGTTATTGCTACATACTCTTTATGTATCTACATTTCGAATTGTTCAAATGATCTAGTTTGAAATAAAAATTAAGATGGCATGACAAATGCCATCTTATTTTTTTTTATAAGAAGTCAAAATCCTGAATTTTAATAAAATTCATCCAGTTAAACTTGCACACAAACATAACAAAATAAACCTAACAGATAGGTATACATGTATATGGAAATATGACTTCTGCATTACTTCAACTTTGGTATCTGGCTCCCACTAACAAAACCTCAATAAAGGTTGAAACTGGTCTGGGTAGTGGCCTTCTCATAATGCATAGTATTATACATGTCCACAAGGATATGTGCATTGCATTATGGGATACTAAGACAACTGATATGAAGTCATTAGTCGTGAAGTGATTTCACGTGCAAACTTTGTTTGCTTACACTTGCATAAAGGATGAAACCAAGATTATATTCTTGGCATCTTTAATTTAAAGAAGATTGTCCTTTACAGAAATCCCACCAAAATTAGAAGACTTTTACATGCTGCTTCACACCAGTATCCATTACAAAAGACAGGCATGATAAAACATTACAAGATGTCCAGTACATCAATTAAAAGGAATGAAGAACTGCACTACTTGAGGGATAACCTCATCTTCAGTGGTTATGAACCCAAGATGACCAACAAAATTCTTAAATTACCTCCAATGACTCCTGTACTTTAACAAGATTTTAAGAATGTAATCACGCTACCTTACATCAAGAACAATACAGACAAAGTGGCATCAAAATTGCTCCATGAATACAACATACATTAAAGTGGCTTTTTTTTACCATTGCATAAAATCTACAGATTCTTACATTAACCAAAACTTCCACATCATCACATGAAAAAGCCATGCGTTTAGTAGATTCATTGCTCTTGTGGCATTTGCTATGTAGGCCAAATGGGAATGTTTGGTGGAGATCTGAATGTGTGAACACGTACGAAACTTCGAATAAAGAAGACAGAATAAATCAGGTTTGGCATCCCATAAAACTACCACAGGCCATCAAGTAGTCTGGCAACAAACAAAAATCCTTATGATGATTATAACTGTTTTACAAGAAAATTCAAGGCGGCCTCTCAAATGTGTTTAAAAAATTTATTTTCTGGTTATTTATTTATATGTACCAATTGTAAAGTTCCGATAACATCTGCGTAATTAATCATTTCTAGATTAATTACAATTAATCTTTAGATTAATTAATCTCTTTTCTGTAAACATTTTGCTATACCCCTGATAATGTAAGATGACAATTTACAAAACTTGTAGGGTTATATTTTATTAAATCCGTTATTTATCTTAAAACATGTGGTCTCAATACTGGAAGCTGTCTACAGAATTGCTACACCACAGAAATTTAAGTATTCAAGATTCTCAAGTGTAAATTGCAATACAGATATTACAAACCTCATCTATCACAAATGCACATGATGGTACAACATGAGTTTTCAATGTAGCTGGGACATCACCAAGTTAAACAAAGCCACTGCTGTTTTAGTCAGGGAACCAAGTGAAGAGTCAATAATTGAAACAAGCTCCAACTCAATATCTAGATGAAGAAGTCCAATGCCAGAAGAATTAAGATAGCAACAATCAATATATTGAGAACAGAAACCAAACCTTGGAAATTAAGTGGCAAGCCATGAAGAAAACATTGAGGATTCAGCCAGAGAGACGTGTTGAGGAGAAAGTTAAAGAGGCAGTGAAGGAAAAGAAGGAAGCATATCAAAAGTTCCTGCTGAATACGTCAGTTTGTGCTCTTAGAGAATACAGAGACAAAGGTAAGAAAGCTAAACACTGTGTAAAACTAGTTAAACAAAAGTCATGGGAAGACGTTGGTAAGAACATAGTAAATAAATATCAGGAAGGTGCCAAGATATTCTGGAAGCTGTTGAAAAAGCTCAGAAATGGAGTAAAGTGTGTTGTAAAAGGAATTAGAGATGATAAAGGTGACATGAAAACTGGAGAAAGATATCCTTGAAGTATGGAATAATTACTTCGAAAAATTGCTAAATGAAACAAGCAGTGACAGCACAGTGGTAAAAACACTCAACAGGCATGCAATCAGGAATACATATTATCCATACTTGAAGTAGAAAAGCCATCAAAAGCCCGAAATGTGGAAAGGCAGTTGGAGTTGATGATATTCGACCAGTAATGCTCAAGTATGCAGGTATAAAAAGCCTTATAGTGGCTGCATTGCATAGTTCAGAAGGCCTGGACAGAGAAACGAATTCCACATGATTGGAGTAGAGCTCTCATAATACCCATATAAAAAAAGAAAATAAAACTGAATGTGAAAATTATAAAGGTATTTTATTTCTGTACTGACTATTCCTGGTAAGATTTATGCAAGTGTACTTGGGAAACAGTTGAGAAGGATTGTGGAAGAGAAGCTTGGTGAAGAATAAGCTCAATTCAGGCCAAATAGAAGCTGCCAGGATCAGATTTTCACTTGACAACAAACAGATGAGAAATCATGGAACTATAATAACAAAGATCTATTCAAAACGCTACAGTTATATGGTATCAATGGGACATTAATCAAGCAATACTTCGTCTTTATTTGAGTTGTAAGTCAGCAGTTAGAACTGAAGGAAGTACAGGAAGATGATTTGATGTTAAATCTTGTGTCAGACAAAGATTATCCCCTCTGTTATTCATTATCTATATGGATTACATTATGAAGTGGTATTAAACCTGATAACAAAATTGGCGATGTTAATCTCAGCTCTTCACTTTATGCAGACGATGTTATACTTCTAAATAAATCCAGTACAGTCAACTTATTTGTGTCTATGGTCCCACAGAATGATCTCCTTTTTGAGTCACTAGAGCAGGCAGCTAACATAAAGAGAATGGATAAAGTAGTACTTGGAGTCTAAACAGTAGAGTATGAAGCAAATTCCATCAGGCATATAGAAATGTTTTGGGAAAATTTGGAGAAAAAGGCAAATTTAATGATAATGGTAAGTATCTGCTGGATTTTTGCTAAGCACATGAACTAATCATTACTAGCATCCTATTCCAACATAAAGATATGCATAAGTTAATGTGAAGGGATGACACAAGAAATAAGAAAAGCCTCATTGACCACATCATTGTTCATAGTAATACCTTCATGCTGGTTTAAGATACAAGAGTGTAGATAGGATTTGAAATTGGAAGTGACCATTACTTAGTGCAAAGCAGGATAAAAATGAATGTTTACATTGAAAAGAACAGTATGCAAAAAAGTTTTAAAAAGAATTAAAGTTAAGCAGCTTTTACAGGTAAACGGTACACTCAACTATACAAACATTATTATAGAAAATCTGAAGCAGTTGGAAAACAAGAACTAAACTTTGGAGTCTCAGTGTCAAACAATGAAGACAGACTGATTCAGCTAGAGGTATGTGGTGAAGTTGTAGGGATACAAAAATAAGAACACCATGGTGGACACAAGAAGTTAAAGAAGCAGTTCTGGAAAAGAAGAAGGCATACCAAATAATAGCAAATAAGTCAGCAGATGTCTTAAAAGAATACAGAGAAAAATCTAAGACCGCAAAGTTATGTGTAAAAGTAGATTTGCCCCCTCACCAGTCATGGGAAGACTAGTGAGAATATAGAAAATAAATATCAGGAAGGTGACAAAATGATCTGGAGGCTACTGAAAAAGCTTTGAAATGGAGAAAAGAGTACTATTTCAAAGATGATAAAAGTGACAAGAAAACTGCAGATAAGGATATCCTAGATGTCTGAAGTAATCGCTTTGAAATACTTAAATGAACCAAGCAGTCGTAGAACAATACTACACCATTTTCAAAAGGAATGCAAAGAGGAGTACCTATCAATACTTAAGGTAGAAAATGCCATCAAAAACATAAAATGCAAAAGGGCACCTGGAGTAGATATTTGAGCAGAAATGCTTAAGTATGAAGATATAAAAGTTTTGCAGTGGCTAAACTGCATAATTCAGAGGGCTTGGTCAGAAGGCCGAATTCCAGATGATTGCAGTATAGCTCTTATAGTTTCCACCTATAAAAAAAGGGAATAAAGCTGAATGTGAGAATAATACATGAATTTCCTTACTAAGTATTTCAGGTAAGATTATGCTAGCATAATCTTAACTGAGGCTGAGAAAGACTGTGGAAGAAAAACTTTGAGAAGAACAAGCGGGGTTTAGGCCACTGAGGTTGTCAGGATCAGATTTTTACTTTAAGACAAATAGTTGACAAATCTTGGAAATATAACAAGGATTTGTATTTAAGTTTCGTAGATCTAGAAAAGGCGCCAAGAGGAAAGTTCTTCAAAATGCTACAATTATGGGTAAATGAAATGTATATAGAGCAATAGTATATAGAGTAGTCTATATTTAAGTTGTAAGTCAGCAGTTAGAATTGAAAGAGGTATAGGAAGATGATTTGATGTAAAATCAAGGATAAGACAAGGATGTACATTATCTTCACTCTTATTCGTCACGTATATGGTCTGTGCACATTATGAAAGAAACTGGTATTAGGATTGATATTAAAAGATGTCAAACTTATATCTTTGCTTTATGCAGATGATGTACTCCTAAACACAGCAAGTGCAAGTCTCAGGATTTTCTAATTGAATAACAGCTGTAACAAATAGGGCAAGAAAATCAGCAATAAAAACACCAAAACTATGAAAACAGGCAGAAATATTGAACACATCAACTGTATTCTCAATGGAGAACCTACAAAACAAGTAAAATTATTTCAGCTATTTATGCACAGTTTTTAGTAAAGATGTCAAGTTAAATCTGGAAATAGGCAAAGAATAAGCAAAGCTCATATGGCAGGTGCAAACTGAATAAATTTAATATGAAATAAGAGAGAAATTAGCCAAAATATCAAACTAGCAGACCATTTTTGAAGTTATTGATCTCAGAGTTTAGTTAGAAATAAAGCACTTTTTCAAAGACTGGAGATCACAGATACGAGGTTTCTGAGAAAAATTAGAGGAGTGAAAAGATGGCATCAATGGCAGAATCATATTAAAAATGAAGATATTATAAAGGAACTTGACATTGTTAGCATTCAAGAATGTATAAGCAGAGCTAACCTAAGGTGGTATGGCCACTTCAAAAAAGAAAGATTAGCAAAACAGATAAGATAGCAGGAAAGAGACCCAGAAGAAGACCGAGGACCAAGGTCTAGGTGGATTGATTCAGTCAAAGTGCCTTAGAAGCACAACATGTTAGATATGACAATACTGGAGTGATGACTAATAACTGACTAATCTGGAGAAATATTGTGACTAGGAGATTAATAATGTACACTTAAACATGTAGTACACTTAAACTTCCTAACGTCCTAATCAATACTTTTCCAACTGAAAAAAGAAGACCTGGAAGACCAAGAATTACCTGGCTGAAATTAATAAAGAACATCTCGGGATGCAGAACATATAAGGAACTTTTTCGAACAGCAAGGAATAGAGAAGACTGGAAGATCCTGCTCAAGAGAAGAAACATGTAGTGATGTCATAGTAGCCCAAACACCCCCTTGATAGTACATATCAGGAAATTGATGATTATGATCTAACAACTCCTAAAAAAAAGTTCAAAAGATGGGATAATTTGCATAAGATGTTACTAATAAAAGATTGCATTTATACTCATCACCTGTTACTGCTCCAGGTGATGAGTATCCTGTATATGTTCTATTTATTTATAAATGAAAGGATTTTGTCTATTTTTTAAAATATAAAGTATCATAAATACCAAGAAGAACAGAAGTTGTTGTAGAGGAATGCAGAATTTTGTTTTTTTATAACTTTTATATCTGCAAATCCAATATTAATGTATGTGAATATAAGAGTGAACAAAAAGAGCTAATCAGAATAATATACAAGTGATAAACAAATGTATATACTACCTGTGATTGAAATATCTGTATGAATATAATTTTTTTTATCTGCAAGTCCAGCTTCTGGGATGCAATTTTTTTTTCCTGATAATGAAAATCCTTTGTACTCTTGAGGTGGTAAAGCATGAGTCACTTTTCTAGCAGGCAGAACTTTTGTTAGTAAATCATCATTATCACTACTGCATGAATTTTTCGTTGGTTCTAAAGCTTTTCCACTTTCAAATGAGCTGTCATCTGATTTAGATGTAACACTTTCAGAGGGGAGAGAGACACTACCTGAAAATTCCTTTTTAACAGGTGATGGCTTTCTCTGAATTTCTGCATCGACGCCCATTAATGTGTGTTTGGTTTCAGAATCAAAAGAACTACTCAAACTGCTTGAGTCACTTAATTTAGTAGTTTTCTTCAGTAATGACCTTTTAGTAGTATTCTGATGAATTCCTGTCCATTTGATATCACATGGTTTCCAGAATACATCATGCTCTTTTCTTTCCTTCTGTTTTGCCACTACCTCCTTAAGCCTCTGCAGACCATCTATTAATATATATAAAATTAGAAAACAGTTATTACACTTGCAATAAAAATAAGATGCAACACATATTGATATATCCCTGTTTCTTAAGTAATGAATTTTGAACCAGGCATAAGTATAACATACTATTTATAAGCTTGAAAAGCATACCAGTAAACGGTATATAGGAAAAAAAACTATCAATAAGCAGCATATTAAAAATAGTGCCAAGACAGTGCTCAGATAATTTCATATGCTGATTTTTATGTCCAAACACTGGTAAACACAAGATTATATTCATGAAGATAAAATATAAAGGATACAGAATTTGAAGGAAAAAACTGTGTGTGTGCACGTACATGCATGAGAGAGAGAGAGACATCAGAATTATTAATGCCAACAGAAGAATTAAGCATATTACAGATACATGAAAGCAAAAGAGGTGCAGCAATATCTATTGTTATAATATTGCTGCATCTATAACAAGTCATTATGCCAGGGGCGAATATTCCAGGTGTGCTAGGTGTGCAGTGCACATCCATGGAATAGCAATATCACCAATATTATATTTTTCCATTTATTCTTCGCATGATTCCTAAAATTAAACACAGCACATTAATGCTTCAAGAAGACATATTTTTTGACACTTAAACATTGCATCACATTAGCGTTAATAGCTCGGGCGTGCATTCAAAATACATGCACCTTTGAGCCATAAGAACAGACGGCACAGAGAGTCAAATTCTTAGTGTTCCAGTGGTTTTAAACTGCCCAGAAGGCAAGGCAGGGTGAGCACTGAGTCAATAGCACCTAGTGGCTGTGATTTGAAAAACACTCCTCTCCCACAGACTATGTATGCAGCATAGTCTGTGGAAGAGGAGTGTTTTTCCATTCGTTTCAGTGATAAAGAGAAAAACAAAGCTACTTGTTTTTCTTGCTTGTGCAGTATAGCATCTGTTGAGGTTGGAAAGGTTTTTTTTTAATGGTATAGGGACATTTTTATTCTAGTCTTGAAACAACAGACATGGTAAAAGTTTATCTATTCCTGAATAAAAATTAATACTTCTGTGTATTAAAAGAAAGAAGTTCTTGATCTACAACAAAATACTAGCATTTGTGAGATATCTATTATTGATAAGACAGAAGAGCCAGTGACACTAAAAAAAGAAATTAACGAATATAGGATTCCCAAAAGTGAGGATAATTTTGATAATGATCAGATATTATGTATCCCATTATTGTGTAAAATGTATACTGAATCTCAGTAAGCAAAACAAAATTCTTAGAAAACAAAGCAAAATATACATAAACCAGAGAAATACACTTAATATGCACAACAAATTTTATGACGTGATTTGCTGCTCCATCAAACCACATATATTCCTGCCACACCTAAATGAATCACTTGATCAACATTATTAATTCATTGGATTAGCCTCTCCCTATAGTGGCCGTTTATTATTGGTTAGTTATTTATACTTTGCAAACAAATCTCTTTCCCTCTTCTCATAAATTTTTTTTTTTTTTAATTATGCCATCATAAATTCACTTATTCATGTCTAGACTAAATAGGATCACATGCTACCCAGCAACTTATAGGACACACATATCACAAATGCTAATTATTAATAATTCATTTGCCATTAATGAAACTCACACTTATTTTTTCCTTTACATTTTCCATTCTCACATGATTTATTAATGATGTTTCGCATATTTACACCTTTGAGTAATTCAAATATACTAACCAAATATGGCATTTTTCTTCATTATTTTTTTCTAATATATTTTAAAACAAACACATTATTCTTTGCAAACTCCCACTCTACACATATTGGTTACAATTAATTGATAAAATTCATGCTATCATTAATTGCATTTGACCAATTAAGATGAGCGCTGATGCACTATGCACTCTTAAAAATTTCATGCATTCAATAAAACTGTGGTCAAATTGATGTGACTTTTGTAGCATGGGTTGCATAAGCCACACGACAGCACACCCGACCAAAATGGGCATGCAATGCCACTGCATTATACATAACAGTAATTTTAGGAATGAGATGACAACATATGGTGGTGACAGCATTTATTATCAGACAGACAATTTTGCTCTGTTAACTAAAGTTTTCATGATGCATACTGTTGTAAATGATAGTGGATTTTGATTGATGTCTACCTGTGAGGAGGGAAGGTTCTGTACATGCGGAGAACACCAGGAATCCATCCATCCAGGACTAGAGTGCAATCAAGGTATCTAGAAAGGGCAGACTGCTGTTTGTTTTTCTTAAAGTGAACCAAATCTTAAAATGTTGAATGTTGTGTTAAGTGTTCAGAGAGAGAGAGTGTGTCCGTCCGTCTGTCCCATACAGAGAAATCATCATCTACATAGGATAGCTAAACAGCAGGTTTGTGGAGTGGAGTTCAGAACTGTCTCTTCAAATGTCCATTAAAGAAATTTGCTAGGGATGAAGAAAATGGAGAGCCCATGGCTATATCCTCATGGTTTGTTTGTAGAACTTCCCCTGCAAAATGAAACAGTCTGAGTTTATGGTGAACTGAAACAAGCCTAAGATAATGGAAGGAATTGCATCTTGGATTAAGTCAACAGTATAAGTTATTATGCCCTTGAGATAATCTAAATGATGCCCCTTAGTGGGCCAAACTGGGTGGTCTTGGCCATTTGGTTGAAGATCTGAGAATGAGTGTTTCCCAAATTTCATGCATCCAAATTTGTCGAGGTTTGGTAAGTTACCCAGGGCTGGGCAGATTCCAGGATTAGCTTCTCATATTTGTATTTGCTGTGGTGCAATAGGCCTTCTTCCAGCATATCCTGTGGTAGGCATCCAAAGCCACCACAGGATACAGAATCCTGAGATGAAACTGCTCCAAATTTGGGGAAGCACTCATTCTCAGATCTTCAGCCCAATGACCAAGACCACCCAATTTAGCCCACTAGGAGATGGACTTTAGGACTCTAGGCCAGACTTTGGTTACCTTTATTTGGCCTCATTTACCTAGCCTTAGTGTTTGTGTGCATATATCATTATTTCTGTGATCCTTGATGATGGTAATATCAGAAGTATTGCTGCTGAAATATCGTTGCCAAAATATCAGAAGTATTAATTAGTCATTATAATAATTAATATTCAGTATACTTGTAATTTCCTCAAACCCATAATGATTACTTTCGCTGCAGTCATTTAACTAATCTGATGATAGGGCAGAATCTGTTTGTTTGCAAAGAAATTATGTGTACCAGTCTAAGAAACAAAAAAAAAACTGATTGATTATGATAGAAAAATCCAGAAATGGTTAGCTTTCAATGATTGTCAGAATGACACCAAGTACTCTTTAAATAAATAGGTAGTCCTGCTTTTATTTCAAGAAATGAAAGCAAACTACAGAGAAGAATGCACCATCATGAAATTTCTGATAAGTACCTTCAAAGGTACTTATCAGAAATTTCATGATGAAGGAAATTGACACACTATAATGTAAATTTCCTTCCTGATATCTTCACTTTTAATATGATTCTGCCATTGATGTCATCTGTTCACTGTTCCTAATTTTTCTCAGAATTCTCATCTCTGTGTTCTTTAGTCTTTGATCAGCTGTTTATTTCTTCTAAACCAGCTTTAGATCCATAAATTAAAACTAGCTTGAACACATCATACATATAGCTAGTTTAGTGTTTTGACTAATTTTCCCCTATATCCTACATAAATTTACTCATTTGACTGTCACCATATGGATTGGCTTATTCTGTTTTCTACAGACATATTTAATTTGCTATCTTCACTAAAAATTGTGCCTATATAGGCGAGATGTTTTATTTATTCAAGAGACTGTTTCCCCATTCAGAATAATGCTCAAACATTTCCTTTCTGACTGTCATACCAAATTGGCTACAGAAGTTATTCAATTTAGCTAAGGAATCCAGCAGACATTTACTGGATTTATTTAACAGTATAATATCACCTCCATAAAGTAAAGAGCTGAGATACATATCTCCAATTTTGATATTAGATTTCATGCCACTTTTCTGTATAATGTGATCCAGACAGACAATGAATAACAGTGGAGATTGTGTGTATTCTTCTCCTTACACCTGATTTTATATCAAAATCATCTTCTTGTATTTCCTTCAATTCTTACTGTAGATTTACAACTCATAGATTGTCCCATTAACACCATATAACTGTAGTTTTTTGAACATACTTTTTCCCTGCTTGGCACCCTGTCATATGCCAAATCTACAAAACTTAAATAAGAGCAAAAATCTGACCCTGACAACCCCCATTTGTCAAGAATCCAAATTTCTCTTTCACAGTTTTTCTTAGTCTCATCTCAGATATGTTTGCATAAATCATACTGGAACATTCAGTAAAGAAATTCTGTAATTCTCATATTCACTTTTATTTCACTTGTATAGAGATGGGATCTATAACAACTCTACATGAAATCATCTGAGATTCACTATTATTAGCTATATATACTATTCGTTTCCTACTCTGCTGTTCAGATTTCCAAAAGGGATCATCTTTTTTCTTTATGCAATTACTTTCTCTAATGACTCGAAAAATACCTCCACATCTTCCTTAGTAGAAGAACCTTTTGTCTGACCATAAGTACAAATAAGTGTTATAGTCCAATTTCCCATTTTGATGTCTGCCTGCATCATCCTACTTGAAACTGCCTGATATTCAAGATTATATTTGTGTTTAGTATTTAATGCATTAACTACTATAGTAGCAATTATAGACACTTCTTCCTTTCCCTGATCATTATTGTCTGAATATGAACATTGTGTGTAGAAAGGCTTATGTGTTCATCGTACATGTTGTTTAATTTTGACTGTGTTCTGATGGTATATATCAGAATACAGAATTATAAGTAAATAATTATTTATTGACTCATTGCTGATATTTTGCTGGTGAGAGGCTTTTACAAGTCAGAGAGATTGTTCTTAGAAGCAACAGAAGCCTTGAAACATACTCCAAATCTCGACAAATATGGCTGTATAAATTTGCCTAAGATTTGGGAGACAGTCATCTCAAGACATAACTAGTATCTGCTTTCTCGCTCTGTTTTTTTAGGACTTTAGTCTTTGTGTTGTTGCTACAGTTTTATTTTTTTATTTATTGTTTTTATTAATTTTTTTTTTTTTTTTTTTTTTAGATAGAGGGTGCCTAATTAGGACTTTAGTCTTTGTGTTGTTGCTACAATTTTGTTAAACTAGTCCCTTTGTTACACCATGTTGTTGTAGTCTCATGTACTGTGACAAACTGTGTTTTTGTGCTCTGAAAATGCTGGTTATAACACCAGTGAAATATCAGCGATAAGTCAATAAATAATTATTTACTTATAATTCTGTGTTCTGATATATACTGTCAAAATTAAATAACATGAACACTGTATAGTTATTTTGTTATTTAGAAGGATCTAATCTATAACACCAATTATGTACTAACATAGTACTTCACTAATTCTTATGCCCATTATATTTCTTTTCCATCAATACTTCTCATGTTAGGATTCTATCTTGACTTCTGTTGATGTCAAGTTCAAATTTGTTCCAGACCTTTCACTGTTTGCCCTATTTTCCTGATGAAAGCAACAAGGCCCTTGTTTAACTGACTGAAGCTCCAACTGGCATGATATTTCTGTTTGTTGTGCCATCATTGTTTTTTTTTAGTTTAAGCCAATATAGAAGACAATTAGTAAACTCCAGAGAAGAACAACTTCTAAAAAAATCAACAGCAATTGCAGTAATATTTGGAAGGTGTAGAAAGTTTAACAGATGAAAGGACTTATAAGTGGTGGAAGATGGTTTGCACTTGAATGGATTTAGTATTTAGAGTCTGTAAAAAGTGTAGTTGAATGAAGATGAAGTGTTGACATGGCTGACAGAAGACAGCCATGTCAACATTTGATTATTCACATTATTCACATTTGATGTCACTGGATGCATGGTCACTGCCATACCTCTCAGGATTTTGGGAGTAAAATCTTCTGTTAGAAGTGGTAGGGGTCACAGGTTCCCTTTTCGCACCGAGTTAGTAGGAGACAATCACAAAATATCTCTGTCCATAGCAGGAATCAAACCTGCAGTCTCTTGTCTGGAGAGTAGATGTGCTAACCACTTGGCCAATGGCCAACAGAAGATGACTGGATATTCAAAATCAGGGAGACTAGCTATTAGAAGGAAAACTGTTGAGTAAGTCCATAGATACTAATAGGGCAAGTGAGTGTAAGAAAGTACAAAAAAATGCATAAGTTAGTACCACTGGTAAAAACCAGAATGGGATAGTTAGTACAAAACATAATAGTAATGGGCCTCAAGAGCTATTGTATTTTATGTACATTAATGCCAAGAGCATTCGGAAGAAAGGAAGAAAAGTTTTGGGCATTGGTTCGTTCCTTGGCTAAAGTTATTGGCATTAGTGAGACATGGCTGACAGAAGATGATATAGCTAGTGGGATAGAATGAATGACATTGTATTTTCAGGGAGGGTAGAGAGAAAAGAATGGGAGAGAGGTGCATTGTTGATAGCTGATGAACTATAGAAAAAAAATATGAGTTCAGCTAGAGGTTACTGAAAATAGTGCAACTTTGGCCATCTGGTGTGAGACAGAGGCCAACAGGACTAACTATGCAGTTGATTGCTGCTACAGATTAGGGGATGTGAAGGATGGTGCTATAGTATGCCAAATAAACTCACAAGTGACGAGTGAGTAATTATTATGGGGACTAACTATGGAAACATAGACTGGAAAGAGGAAAAGACACATGGAAGGAAGGAAATGGAATATATGCAGTTATTAAGGAATAATTACTTGAATCGCCATGTGATGGAATGTATCAGGGGTTTGAGAGCAATATAGTAAATGCATCAGAGGATTTGCCTGTAACACTTGCCACCAACTAGTGAGAGAGAGAGATCAAGTGGTCTTGATCTGGAATGTGTGGAATTTTCAGTTAAGTGCAGGGGGGGGGGGATTACAGAGCTAGTTAATATAACAAACTCAGGAGCCTGCTTGCAGAAATGCCATAGCAAGAGAAACTACAAGAGTTGGATGTTAATAGTGCAGGAGAAGTGGTAAAGGAGTATTTGAGAGAAGCAAAGGCAGCTTCTGCTAATGAACAGCATCATTAGTAGAAGTTAAAAAAATCTATGATGAGATTTTAAAAAGAAAGGTTACCAGCAGGCACATAAGCAGTACAAAACACAGGCCAGAAAGGTGATCGGTATAGTCAGGAAAGCAAAATCAGAGTATGAGAGGAAATTAGGTAATCCCAAAGAGTTTGTTTGGTATGTGGCAAGTAAAAAGAATGATTATGGAAGAATAATTTTGATGAATGCCAATGGTAGGGAGGTAATGAAGCAGACAAAATAGTTGAATTAGTGATGAGCACATTACATCCAGGTGGAGATTGTGCAGTAACAAGAGAGACAATGGAAATAGAGATAGATGAACTGGAGGTGCATAGGATATTACAGACCCATGATGTAAATACAGCTATGGAGATGTTATACCAACTCAAGTATTAAGGTGCTAGGGAGATGACAGTGCCTTTGACCACATTGTTTAACTTAAGTCTCAGCTCTGGGTCTCATGGAGTGATAAGATGGGAAAATAGTTCCATTGCTAAAACGAGGCTTCGGATAGCAAATTATTGACCAATCAGCATCTCAGGAGTAGTGGTCGTGGTATTGAAGAAGCAGGTTAAGAGTAAAATAAAGAAATGGGTAGACAAGAATGGAATACTATATGGTGAAGGGGATGCATGGGTTTTTGAAAGGTAGGTCATGTCTCAGCAACTTACCTTACATACATACATACATACATGCATGCATGCATGCATACTGCTGGACTTTGCAAAGGCTTCTGACAGAATACTGCATTCCGATAATAAACTGCAACAAATAAATATGGAAATGTAGTTGGTGAAGTAGATAAGGTGGGGAGAGGATTAGATGGAGACACCAGACAATAGTTTATTCAGGTTTAGTGTCCAGTAGAGGGCCTGTGCCTTGTGGTGTGCTGCAGGGTTCTGGACCTGGGCAACTATTATTTAATTGGTACATTAATGATGTAGGAAATAGAGAGGAAATATTCAGTTCTTTGCTCATGATGCAAAATTAGATAGAGCAATAGTCAATAAAGATTATGTTAAAATTTTGAGGGATGATTAAAATAAACTGACTATATGGGCCAATGAGAATATGTCAAGTTTAATATGGCAGTGTTAAGATCATGCATTTTGGGGTGAAAATATTACCAGCTTGTGTATCATACTGATAGAACTGCACTGCAGAAAATTGTGAAGCCAGGAATTTAGGAGTGTTTGGGGATAAGGAGTTGAGGTTAAGAGGTCATATTGCAAAAGTAGCTAAAACATCATCAGATTACTTGGTTACTGAAGAATATCCTAACAAGTAAGGATAAATTATTGATTCTTTGTACGACTTCATCTTGATTAATATGCACAGACCTAGTCCCTGGGATGAGGAGGTAGAGAGGATTCAGAGGCAAGTGACCAAGATGGTAGCAGGTCTATGGAATACACCTTATGAGGATAATTAAAGATTTGTAGGTTACAGAAATTAGTTGATAGTAAGCAAAAAGGGGCAATGTGATTGACAAATACAAATTAATGAAAGATTTTAACAAGATAAATACAGAGGAAATTTTTCATAACAGGTCAGGTTCTGAGGAACTGGGAATCATTCCTGGAAACTGACAAGCATGTGGTTATCAAGGGTGTGATACATACTAGATTTCTGCTTAGAGACTGGTGAATAAGTGGAATAGGTTTCCAGAATCTGTTGTGGGTGCCAACAGATTCTGGAAACAAAGTATGATAGATATTGCACAAATATTGGCTGATGCCTGGCATAATGCTTAGGGAAACCCTAATGATGAGTCTATAGAATCAACTGAGTTGTTCACAAAATTATTATAATAATATAAAGAAATGAAATCTGCTGATTCTTGAAACATCAATAGCTTCTTTTATACCATTAAAGCATTCTACGGACCTTTTTCTGGGATTCATGCCATGCATGAATCCTAGGAAAAGGATGAATCAACCCTACTTAAGGATACTGCCTATTCTAAATCAGAACCCAGCTGTCATCGAGAAGAATGCTTTAAGAGCATTCTGCAAGAGCGAAATAGGAACAACCTCAGTTCTCTACCTCTTCTGGTTGAATCCTTTCTTTCATAGTTACATGGCAATCAGCATTCATTCTTATAAATTATGGAGACAACTACCATGTTATAGTAATAACTCCAATTTAATATAAACAATTATCCATTATTTCTACCTTCATATCAAAGATCAAGGTCGTCTGGAGTATATACACATAACGAACAAAACATTAGAAATACCTACTTAATAGCATGTTGGTTCTCCCTCCTCTAGCATGAATAACAGCCTGTACTCTCCAAGGCATTACTCCACCAGATGCTGGAGGATTACCAGAGGTAATTCCAGCCATGTCTGTTGCAGCATTGTCCACAACTGCACCTTAGATGTCGGTCCCGGATAGATGGATCTGATGTCTTGCTCTACGGCATCCAAGAGGGAGAGAGAGAGAGAGAGAGAGATTCAATTGGATTTAAATCCAGGGACTTTGGCAGTAAATGGTCGCAAACTGAGATACGTGTTCATCTAGTCATGCCTGGGTGGCTGTGGTCTAGTGAGATAAAGCAATGTCCTGCTAAAACAGCCCATCGGCTGCAGGATGTGGGAAGGCCATGAAAGCGTGTAGGTGATCAGTCAGCACATTCCAGTAGTTCACAGCACTTAAGGACTTATACAGACAGACTAAAGGAATTAATGTATCACATGAGAAGGCTTCCCACACCATCACAGAGCCTACCTGCCATGATGGAGCCATGGCCTTGTGCTAATGACGTCACACTCTCTCATCAGCTTGGTACAACTGATAATGAGATTCATCAGACCACAACTCTAGTCCACTCTGCAAAGGTACAGTTTTTATGGTCCCGACACTAGGCGAGGCATTGCACCTGATTACAGCTGTCAACAATGTTTTGCTCTGTGTGGGGGGATGCCAGTGTCTACCCCTATCTCTAATGTTTAGTCCTGAGTGTGTACACACACAAAAATACAAGCTCGTGTTAGAGGCTTAATGGAGTGAAACAGAATTAAGAAACGATTAAAAATAGTATTTAATTCTTCCAATGTTTTGTTTCCATCACTAAGACATCAAGGAGTTCAATATGAGACTTGTAGCACACACAGTCAACACAAAACTAACTAAAACACATGGATGAAAGATTAGTTTTAACTAGATGGGACACCCTCTGTGGGCACCTGTTGGCAGCCTAGGGCATAAACTGGGATCTCAAAGTATTATTGTTTCCCACATTTTGGAAAGTTTAATGCAACCATATTTATTCAAATTAGGTTGATTTCTGAGAGCAGCTGCAGATTCCAAAAAAGATGTTTCTCTTACTGCGATGGAGCATAGTGGTCTTTTTCCAACTGATTCTATGAGTTGTATCTATGATTAGTCTCCCATATTTTGGGAAGTTTAATGCAACCATATTTATTCAAATTAGGTTGATTTCTGAGAGGAGCTGAGGATTCCAAAAATAGTGTTTCTCTTACTGCAATGGAGCATGTGGTCTTTTTCCAACTGATTCTATGAGTTGTATCTAAATACTGGAAGAATTAATAAACCTCTAACAAATTTCTTCCCACAATTAAGCCTTTTAACACACAAATTAGGATTATTCATGGTGTGCAAGGGAAAACATTATGATAAATTGAAACTTTGATTATCTAGAGAATTAAACAGGCTTGCCTTTCTCAAAATATGTCAGGATACAAAAATATTATTAAAGTGCATGAAATTTAAAGTCAAGTTTAAATCAAAAAAGGCCATCCGTATCCACAAATGTGCCAGTTTTTCTCTATTACAAGAAGAACAGATCATTGCTGCACATGCCATCCTCACTACTACCAGCACAGCCAGCAGCTCACTGCAGGCTATCAGAATAGCTGACAGCGTATTCTGAATATTCAGAATTCAGTGTTTAGATTTCTGAATTCTGAACTCTGTTTCCAAAAGACTGTTGTATATTAAAAATTAAAAGTCTTCTGGATTCTAAACCTGTTCCTTCAGTTCAACCTCTTCATACAGTAGTTAACATGTCATAAAAAAAAAAGGCGCTTAGAGATGCTGCCACCAGTGCCCAGCCATAATTTTGCCACTGCTCCAAAGCAAGGACCAGCACTAGACCTAATGTTCAACACTGAATGTGGTATTCGTAATTTGGCTCTGGAAATAGCTAACAACATTAGGCTTGATGTCACCAGCATTCTTTCTCGATCTTCGTCTGCTAAAAAAGAAATCTACCACCTTGCCAACTCGGTACCCTCAAGAAACTATGTAAAGATAGCAGTATAGTAATCACCAGAGCTGATAAGGGGGAGTGCCACTGTTATTCTTAATACCAATGAATACAATAGAAAAATGGACATCATTCTCGGAGAATGTTCCACCTAGAGACCTTTAGATTATATTTCAGATCAAAAAATTTAAAAGTATGCTCAATAAAAGTTTCTTCGTGGCCTCCTGAAATCACAAAAAAAAAAAAAAAAAAAACCTCAAATCCTTCAGTTCTCTTCTTTCTCCTTCCCCATGGATATAGATTATCAAAAATACACACACCATATTCTCCCCTAAGACCTATAATAGATGCTACAGATTCCCCACACTATAAATTAGCAAAACAGTTAGCTAGCTCTTACGTCCCCATCCCCTCACTTCCTATATTAAAAAAACTATCCATTTTAAAACTTCTATTGATAAATTAATGTCAAATAATACAGATATTTTGGTTAGCTTCAATATCATCTCACTCTTTACCAATGAATTAAATGACACTTTCATCACTTATAGTTTTTCCTCCTGATATTACTGATCTGTTTTCCTTTGCTATCCATTCTGGATATTTCTCGTGGAAACAAAATTTACAGACAGAAAGATGGTACCTCTCACTCCCCCCCCCCTTTCCCAATTTTTTTATGGAATATTTTGAAAAACAAGCTCTTGATTCTGCTCCTCTCAAACCTTCAATCTGGTTAAGTCATGATTCCACAGCCATTTGGAATCGTGGCTCAAACACATTTGACTTTTTCCTTTGTTATCTGAATAATCTTCATCCTAGAATCCAATTTACCATGCAAAAAGAAACTAATATAGTCTTTAGCCTTTCTAGACACCTTGGTAACATGCCTACCCAATGGTAACCTGTTTTTTTTTCAATATATAGGAAGCCCACCCACACAGGCAGATACATTTCACAAACTTTCCCATCACCCTCCCCCTCTCAATAATATGGTATCATTAGAACACTAACCAACAGAGCTCATAACTTTTGTTCCAATGAGTTCTCTTTTACAGCAGAACGTAATCACATGTTTAACAGCTACAGTTCTCACAGTATCAAAAAAAATAATTAATCCTTCTCCCAATTCTTGATCTCTTCAGAAAGACTTTAGTAATGTTATCATCATCCACTTTGTCCAAGGCATTTCAGAAAAAATAGCCAGTCTTAACGAAATGCAATCTCTGCACAGCTTTCAAGTCTCACTGAAAGCTTGCTACCTTTATACGTTCTACTAACGATCAGCTTCTTCCTCTCTCTCTCTATGCCTGGAATACATAATAGATTATACATTATATAATAAAAAGATTATATGAAAAATATAATAGATAATGTATAGAATATTAGTATTGTGTAATAGTGATTGAAAGAGAGAAAGACAGCAGGTGCTCATGCAATTCACCATTCATGTGACTGTTTCAAAATGTACTGTGAACATGTGATGAAGGTTTTTGCTAGTTTCAATAAATGTCTTTGAACTATAACAGTTTAAGCTAAGTTTCAGTCCTATTTGGCTAAATGTAATGGAAAATTTGTAATATCCTCTCTATCCATAACTTAAAAATGCCAAATTGAAGCTTTTTAGGTTCCAATTTGACATTTTTAAATTATGATTTTTTACTTATGTTCAGAATATTATATTTTTACTTATAGTCAGAAAGTTATATGGTTCACTTATGAAAAATGAAACTTTCCAATAGGTTTCTGCATAGTTGTTGAAGAGTAACCGCTGTCAGGTGAATAAAACCTTAATTAAAAGCACTAATAAAGGTCAAATATACAGGCTTCTAAGACAGGGTGTGTGTGTGTGTGTGTGTGTGTCTTAAGTAGTGAAAACCAAGAAAACACCAATGCTGAGGGTTATATTCTCACAAACTTTCTGGTAAATTTTGATACTTATGTTTCAGTTCTATTTGGCTATAAAATAATGATGGATCTGTAATATCTTCTATATCCTTTCATGTGAACTTTTCCACAATGATTTTTCTCTTACCTCTATGCATTTTTAGTTTACACCAATTCTTTAAACTTAGGTGTTCATGAACTTAACCTGATATAACATAGTTTCTGACTTTTAAGTTTAAATTAAGATGTCATGTTGTGGAAGTGTATTTTTCTTTAATTATTTTTCTCTGAATAATTAAATCATCTTTAGCTCTTTAATGCAGCATCATCATCATCGACAACCACTTAAATTAAATGGTTACTTCAGCAGGTCAAAGCTCTACTTCTTTAATTATTTAAATGAAAATAAATAACTAGATATGATCATTTATGAAAATCCAGTATATTCAAAATATTAAAGTCAGTTAAAAAAAAAATATATATATGCTTTTCAGATTAAAAGTGTTCTGAGAAAATTACCTTTAAGAAAAGCTGGATCTTTCTGTATTTCACATAACTCATGTTTTTTCTCTGGTACAGAAATATGAATTGGATCATTTAAGCACTGAATTTTGGTATCTTCCTCACCCTGAAGATCACTTGCAATGCTTGAGTCACAAATATCCAAGAGCTCTTTTTGAAGAAATTCTTTTTCCCATTTTGTAAATGTTATTTTTGAATCTGGCTTAGATGAAGATGTATGACCAGCTGTGCTCAAATAATTGAAATTATTTAAGGTCACTTCTTTGGATGGAATGGAATTCTTGTAATCTGATTTAATTGCAGGTTTTACAAAATCCAATATAGACTGTGATGATTTTCCTTGTGATGATTTAGCCTTTGTTGGCTCTTGCATATCAATCCAGGCTACCTTTAGAGTTTTTCTATTCATTTCATCTGATTTTACATCCTTTGGATCTGCTGTAAATAACAAAAATCCAATAAAATGAAATAGTATCTAAAGAATAAAAGCATAAAATAAGTTTACAGGTTCACGCTACAGAAAAATCTTAATATTGCTGCTAAAATTTCAATGTAAAAAAAAAAAAAAACATATTTCTCTTCTAGATATAAGCACCTCAACCTAAAAATCAATCAAGAATGAATAAGCATGGTAGTTCATTAAAAGGTTCAAAGCAAAAATATTCAATGATAATAAATTAATACTGATCCACGTTAATAAAAATAAATGCACAATTAAGAAAATGATTACAAAGTCACAAACATAGAAAGGAATTGTAACTATTATTTTTTTTTTTTTTTTTGCTGGGTCAGAAAGTAAACTATATGTGAAAGTAAATTATACAGGAAACTGTATTCTTGTTCTTTTATGCAAAAGCAAACTGCGTTCTTGTTTATTTAAAATCAACAAGAAATGAAGTTCTTGTTTTAATCCTTTATCTAAGCATGTGCAAACAAAAGTTTTAATTATCTTCATAACTAGGCTACAGATGACTTCATATTAAATTGTCCTAGTATCCCATAATGCATTATGAGAAGCGTCACTACCCAGTCACCGCAACCTTTAATGAAGTCTCATCAATGGGAACTACATCCTGGAGATACAGAACTAAAATCAAACCGCAAACTCTGACGCCACAGAGAAGCTGTAGTGTAGATGTTAGATATATTTCCTATGTTCATCCATTCAAAATGTTGGCTACTCTTCCAGTCTAACCAAAGCATGTTAGGATGCATGAGTAAAGAATAGTGTAGATGCAGGATGATCTAGGTGACCGAGGAACTTTTGGTCAACAGAAAGTTATGTCTGCATATCAGTAACCTTTGTTCCTATGAAAATGCCTTGATTAATAATATCACTTAATTATTATTCCTAGATGTCTGTTTTTTTTCCCCTTAATGCAATAACATGAATGATAATCAGCATCTGAGTATCGATATCAAGTTGTATTCGTAGTACTTGGCTTATATTTTTTTACATATAAGATGTTCATAAAAGACATCATTTTCTCAGGCATATTGAAGTCAAAAAACTCATTGCGGAATGAGTTTTTCCCATACTAACCATTATTCACACAATACCTATTATACTTCCCCTTAAACTCATTCACTGACAAAGCACTCGCAAATGCTTCTGGAAACCCAACCCACTATCTTCCAAGCAAAAAAAAATCTAGTGCTCATATCATTGCTAACCATACTCTTGCACAATTTCCAGGGACGTTCTCTCATTTTCTACCTTGTATTGAAAAAAATCTTCTGTGTCAATCCTATAAAACCACATGTTTCTATCATATCCCTTTTTTTTGCCTATCAACTAACCTTTGTAGCCCACAGCCTTTCAATCTGTCCTCATAGAGAACATTCCACAGATCAGTCATAATTTACTTGTCTCCAGATACTCTTCCCCCCCCCCAATTCCAACAACTAATCTATACAGTAATCCAGATGTGGTCTTATTAAAGCATTATAATGAATAATAATAACCTTTCCTATCTCTGCTTGTCAGCGTGTTTCTCAACAACTAAGCAATCTGAAGTACTATTTTGTCCACCTTTGCAACATGCCTTCTAAACTTCAACTCCTGTCCATAACAACTCCACAAATCCCTGGTTTCATCAATTTTCTGCAGTTCAGATCCATCACTGTAATATATAGCTTGTGACACTTTATTTATTATATCTGATCCACATGAAAGGCCACAAGACCTATAGCACACCAAGTGCTGTGTGTGGGCAAGAGGAATAAAAGAAAGAAGGAGTCTGTTCACATTTTGCTTGAACAGCTGAGGGTTGTAATCTTTGGGGAAAGGCAGAGTGGGGGAGATGGTTCCAAAGGACAGAAGTAGGTGGAATAAAAGAGGGGCAGTGAAGTTGGTTTGGTGAGTTTTAAGGTGTTAGTTAGTAGTGGCTCTTGTTTTAATTATTTTTGGAGGAGAGTGGAGAAATAATAGTAGTCAATTCAGCAGAAAACTGTCCATGAAAGTATCTCGAAGTGCATGACCTTACACCTCACCACATTAAAATGACTGCCATTAACCTTCGCCCATACTGCCAGTCTATTGAAGTCATCCTGCAGGATCTGTATACCATCTTCATTGACCAGCTGTGCATCATCAACAAATAACTGGATATTTCCCTTTAAATCATTTTAATTATGTTCAGAATGTTATATTTTCACTTACAGTTAGAAAGTTATATGGTTCACTTATGAACCATATATTACTATATTACTAATGTACAAACTGAATAGCAGCAGCCCAAGTACATCCATGAAGTACACCAATAGTTACCTGTCTTCCTGGATTCAATTCCCCCATATACTACTCAGCAATGTTTGTCTATCAACTACCCACTTATCCATATCACCAGTTTCACATCCAATCCCATTTACTCCAATTTAGGTAACAGAGTTCAATGTGATGTCTGTGAAATGATTAAGAATGCTCTAAAAACATACGATTATTTCATTAAAAAATAGTAATACTATACTGCTTTCTTTGTGTTAGGTTTAGTTTTATTTAAGATTTAGATATTTAGTAAATATTTTGAGTATTATATGACAACAAGTGCAGTACATGGCACAATGTATAAAAGGACAATGCTATCCAAGATGTGTTTGTTTAGAATTCAACATAATACTTTTTGAGGTGGAGTGTGTGAAATATATTTGTTTGTAGAAAGTGAGAGCAGCAACAGAGCATGTAGGAAAGGTTTTTGAAAGTGAGACAGTGAAGCATTGAACATTAAAGATAACAGGTATAGAAATATGTCAGTAAGAGCAAAGATGGAATGAGAGGATGTGAGAGTGACTGAATCATGAGAAATAACATGCAAGATATGGTGAATGATGAAATAGCTGTAATGAGAGAGATAAGTAATGCACAACAGGTAATATGAAAGTAGTCAAGTTAAAAGCAGAAGAATGTAGTCTAGTAAGATGGCAGAAATTTCACCACTGCAATGACTTATTAAGTATTAGGTTTGTTTGTTTGTTTGTTTGTTTGTTTTGGGGTTTAATATGAATGCTGAGACTTGCAGGTGGTGTAACAAGATTGGAACAATCATGGACAGGTCAGGATAACAATGTCCGTGGAAATACCTATAGAAGATATGTTAAGAGCAGAAACCTAAAGTCAATGAGAGGGAGTGATAAGAGTGAATCTAATCTCTCTCTCTCTCACAGGTTGTGAGAGAAGAGTCATCATTTAATTGGATTGTTGTCTTCTAGGTAGCACCAAGCATTCTTAGAGAGATTTCTGATGCACTATCCACAAATGTGTGAGAAGTATTTCCAAAGTTGGGCACACTTGGAATACATACAGTGGCAGCAGTTTTTTCAGGTGTCTTGAGTGAAAAAGTACACCTATTTTAAAAACTGAAGAAACTATGGCTGAAATGTGTGTATGTGTGTGCCCACACACACACACACACACAAATGAATGCCAGGAAAGGCAAGAGAAGAAAGTTAGTCCAAAGTGTTAAGATTTGGGTGTTATCAAAAAGGGAAATGAAGTTAGGCCTTTCTTGAAAAAAAAAAGACAGGCCTCTGTTTTGGTAGCATTGAAATTCACAAGGTTATCTTCTTCCCATCTGAAAACAATGACAACATGGTCAGACACTAGTCATAGAAGACCTTGAAGCTTTAAATGATTGTGCAGTATAAGGTTTGTCAAATGAAGATGAGTAATGGACATAAAGCTATAGGTGGGATTTGAGGTCAGTGAGAGAAGATCATATATGTACTGGAGGAAAAGTGGGAGACAGAGAACTGGGAAACCCAAGCATTAGTGGGAATATCTGAGAAGATATAGCCATCTACCATGGCATGTTATAAGCAATCATAAAGGAAGCTGGAAATCCAATTTCAAAGGGTTAAAGGCAGACCATAAGATGAAAGCTTGCTAAGGAGGCCTCTATGACAGACCCAATGAAATGTCCTAGAAATGTTTAAAGTGACATGATTTTTTCGAAAACCTTAATATGGCTTATGTACAGATATGGGTGATGATAATGCCAGAAAATCAACTGTGGACTGATGGAAAAGAATTGATTTTTGTGATCACTAATTAACTGGGGAGTCTCTGATTTTTGAAAGAACAGAAGTGAAAGCAAACTGGATGATACTTTGTTGGTTGATTCCCCTGCCCCACCACACACACTTTATTTATTTTTAATTTTTTTATTTATTTGTATTTTTGTGAAATGGGTTGAACACAGACTTGTTTCCAGGCTGAATACATGCCAGTACATTGCTGAGTAACAAGGATTGAAAAGAAAAAAAAAAAGCAATATAGAATAGGAATTAATTCTGAGGGCCCAAGTTTACAGCAGCAGAAAGAGAGATGTCATCAGGACCAAATGATTTGTTGGTGTCCAAGTTATTGAGTATTCTTCTGATTTTTCTGAAGGTTTTCTGAGGATTGGACATTAGGTCAGAAGCCCTGGTCTTTGTAACATGGAAGGAGTTTGCCAATATCATTAATGAAAGGGTTGTAGGAAAATAATAATGCCATAAGATCTGCCTTATCAGTGGGTTACTGCAAATGTACTATCAGGATGAGAGAAAAACACGAATGGCCACAAATTACAACTACTATGACTCTGGCAGGGGAATAGAAAGCTTGATTGCTATTTGAACAGGAGGCAAGTTTTCTGAATTTTGTACTTTCCCATTAATATTCCAACTGTATGGAGTCAGAATGGAGATTCAATGATAAGAGGTGTACTTAATGAGAAAGCATCTTTCTCAGGTGCAAAGATAAAGAATGTTATTAAAGAAGTTATTAGTTTGCAGAGGTGTTTAAGGGTCAAAGTTATATAACTGAGAAGAGACCTCCACATAGCCTTTCAAGGAATGTGGAGAACTGACCAGGGCTTCTGACCTAATGTCCAATCCTCACCTTCTCGTGGTGTGCCCTGTTGGGTATCTACTTGGATACTGAACGAACAAGGATGGGCTGGCAATCTGTGATTTAGCCGACCAAATTGTACTCTTATTGGTTAAACCAAAATAAAAAATGATGGTACAACTTGACAGAATTTCATGCTGGTTGGGGCGTCGCCCGCTTAAACAAGGCCCCCGTTGTTTTCGCCAGGGAACTAGGGCGAACAGCAAAAAGTCAGCTACTGGAACAAATCTAAAAACACACCCCAACTCAACATCACCAGAGTTAAAGATCGGTACTATCAACATAAGAAGCCTGAAGGGCAAAGTCTTACTGACTATGTTATTGTTGATAGTGATGTTTTCTCCCTGGTGCAGGACACCAGAGTGTACAGAGGATTTGAAATTGGAAGTGATCACTATTTAGTCTTGAGCATGATAAAATTCAATTTCACATTGAAAATAATAACATGTAAGAAAGTTTTAAAGCGAATAAAAGTTGAGCAGCTCTCAGATGCGAACTGTAGACTAAAATATACAAACATAATTCAAGAAAAAAATTAAAGAGTTTGAGAACAGGAATCAAACCTTGGAGATCAGTGGCAAGCTCTGAAGAAAACATTCATTAATGCTGCTAGATAGGCATGTGGTGAAGTTGTCTGCAAGGATAGAAAAATTAGAACTCCATGGTGGACACAGGAAGTTAAAAAGGCAGTGAAAGAAAAGAAGAAAGCATATCAAAAGTTCCTGGCAAATAAGTCATCTTGTGCTCTTAGAGAATACAGAGACAAATACAAGAATGCTAAACACTGTGTAAAACTAGCTAAGCAAAAGTCATGAGAGGACTTTGGCAAGAATATAGAAAATAAATATCAAGAAGGTGGCAAAATATTCTGGAGGTTGTTGAAGAAGCTAGGAATGGAGGAAAGAGTGCTGTAAAAGGAGTTAGAGATGATAAAGGTGACATGAAAACAGGAGAAAAAGATATCCTTGAAGTATGGAGTAATTACTTTGAAAAACTGCTAAATGAAACAAGCACAGTGGTAAAAACCACTGACCAGGCATGCAGTCAGGAATACATATCCATACTTGAAGTAGAAAAAGCCATCAAAGGCTTGAAATGCGGAAAGGCAGCAGGAGTAGATGATATTCGACCAGAAATGCTGAAGTATGGTGGTATAAGAGTCTTACAGTGGCTGCACTACATAGTTCAGAAAGCCTGGACAGAGGGACGAATTCCCGATGATTGGAGTAGAGCTCTCATAGTACCCATATATAAAAAGGGAAATAAAACGGAATGTGAGAATTACAGAGGTATTTCCCTACTGAGTGTTCCTGGCAAGATCTATGCAAATATACTTGAGAAACGGTTGAGAAGAATTGTAGAAGAAAAGCTTGGTGAAGAACAAGCTGGATTCAGGCCAAATAGAGGCTGTCAGGATCAGATCTTCACTTTACGACAAATAGTCAAGAAAGCATGGGAATATAACAAGGTGCCAAGAGAGAAGCTATTCAATACGCTACAGTTGTCGATGGGGCATTATATTATGCAATACTTAGTCTTTATTTGAGTTGTAAGTCAGCAGTTAGAATTGAAGGAAGTACAGGAAGGTGGTTTAATGTTAAATCTGGTGTGAGACAAGGATGTACATTATCCCCTCTGTTATTCATTATCTATATGGATCACATTATGAAGGAAAGTGGTATTAAACATGATATCAAAATTGGAGATGTTAATGTCAGCTCTATGCTTTATGCAGATGATGTTATACTTCTAAATAAATCCGCTACAAGTCTGCAGGATTCTCTGACTAAATTGAATAACTGTTGTAATAGATATGGTATGAAGGTCAGCAATAAAAAGACAAAGACAATGAAAATAGGCAGAATCATTGAAAATGTCAACTGTGTTGTGAATGGAAAACCTGTGGAACAAGTAAAACATTTCAGCTACTTAGGCACGATTTTTAGTGAAGATGGTAAATTAAATATAGAAATAGATAACAGAATCAGCAAAGCTGGTATGGTGGGAAGTCAATTGAATAAATTCATATGGAATAAGAGAGAAATTAGTCGGAACACTAAATTAGCTGTATACAAGACAGTGTTCAAACCAGTTTTAACTTATGGATCTGAATGCTGGGTCAGAAGTAAAACACTTCACCAAAGACTAGAGACCGCAGATATGAGAGTCCTGAGAAAGATCAGAGGTGTGAACAGATGGCATCAATGGCAATATCATATTAAAAACTAGGATATTAGGAAAGAACTTGACATTGTCAGCATCCTGGAATGCATTAGCAGAGCTAATCTCAGGTGGTATGGTCACTTAAACAGAATGGGCGAAGAAGATTAGCAAAACAAGTGTTCTCTGCCAGGTTGGCAGGAAAACGACCCAGAGGAAGACCAAGATATATGTGGATTGATATAGTACAAAGTGCCTTAGACGATAGAAATATAAGATCTGGTAATGTTGGAGTCTTGACAAGTAACAGACTGATTTGGAGGAAAATTGCAAATAGGAAGTTAGTAATAATGTAAATTTTTTTTCATGTAGTACTATCATATCATGTACACCCCTTGAGGGTAAATGGCAGGAATTTGATGATGATGATGATGATGATAGTTTGCAGAGAAATGAATGAATGGATTGTTTGGTAGCATGAATGATTTGAAGGGTGAGAATATGCATTGAGAGAATATATGAAAGAGTTATGCAAATTAGGGTGACTACTTCAGGACTTGAAGACTCTATAATAGAGTCACTACTCTTTAATTTGTATATTAATGATATAATCTTCAAATTCATAACATATATCCTCTCAAGGGGTGCACAGGAAATTATGATAGTACTATCCTGTGAAAATATATAATAAATAGTACTATCCATAATATCCTGTGAAAATGGATGAAAAATTTACAGCATAACTTCTGTAATGAATTTCCTCAAATTAATCAATTATCTGTCAAGACTCCAATATTATCAGATCTTATATTTAAGTCTTCTAAGACACTTTTCACTGCAGAAATGTACTAAATCTTTATATTCTTCTGGGTCATTTTTCCTACCATCCTAGTTATTATTATTATTATTATAATAACTGAACACTGGTTATTATTATTATTATTATTATGGGCTACTCCATGGCATCTTTAACCAGAAGCATCAATCATGCTTCGCTTTGAAACTCATTCATTGTCATGGCACCCACAATAAACTCTGGCAACCTATTCCACTCAGTCACCACTCTCCAAACAAAAGTGTAGTTCTAAAATCCTGTCTAACTACACTCTTGCTCTGTTTCCAAGAACTGTCCCTGGTTCTGCCAACACCAGACTTGTTCTGAAAAATTTCCTCTCCATTAATTATGTAAAAACCCTTCAGAAATCATATCACCCCTTTTCTGCACATCAATCAATTTCTGTAACCCACAAATCTTCAACCTGTCCTCATAAAGCTCATTCCATAGACCTGATTCCATCTTAGTCACTCACCTCTGGATCCTCTCCACCTCCTCCTCATCCCCAAGAAACCTAGATGACCAGATCTGCACAGAGTAGTAAGATGAGGTCTTACTAAGGCTATATAAAGAAGTATAACTTGCTTGTCTCAAGATATTCTTCCTAAATAACCAAGGAAACGTCAACTCCTTATCCACTAACAACCCTAAATTCCTGGCTTCATCCATTTCCTGTAATACAGTTCCACATTAATGGAACTGTATTCCAGGAACTGTATTCCTGGAATACAGTTCCATTAATGTGGTACAAGTTGATAATCGTTTCATCCCAAAATGCATAACCTTACACTTTGCCACATAAAAGTGACATCAATTCTTCTTTGCCCAAAAGAAGCCCTGTTATGCTAATCTTTCCTATCCCATTCTGTTTAAGTGACCATACCAGCTGAAATTAGCTCTGCTAACACATTCCTGAATGCTAACAATGTCAAGTTCTTCCCTAATATCCTCATTTTTAATACATTTAATACATTTTTAGTTTCTCATATCTGTAATCTCAAGTCTTTGATCTGCTGGCCTGGTTGGCCAAGTGGTTAGTGTACCACCTCTCCAAACAATAGGTCGGGTGTTTAAATCCACAAATAGGCATGGATGCTTGTGACTGTCTTTAGGAGATGAATTTCATCACCAAGTGTGAGACCACCACCCTGCTTATTGGAGACCTAAGTATCTTGAAAAAGTTCCAACTTCACCATACTCTAAAGCAGGATTTCCAGACTATATAAAAATAAATAATTACAAAAAAAAAATAAAAAGTGATAAAAATGACAAGACAAAAAATGTTTTCTAGCCCATAAGTTAAAACTGGTTTGAACACTGTCTTATCCAGTTTAGAGTTTTGACTAATTTCTCTCTTATTCTATATAAATGTATTCAGTTATTTCCTATCATACTAGCTTTGCTGGTTGCGTTGTCTATTTCTCTATTTAAATTGTCATCTTCACTAAAAAATTGTGCCTAAATATCAAATATGTTTTACTTGTTCTTTAGGTTCTCCATGCAGAATGCTGTATGTTTTCAATGTTTATGCTTATTTTCATGGTCTTTGTCTATTTATTGCTGATTTTCATACCAAATTTATTACAACAGTTATTCAATTTAATGGGAATCTTGCAGACTTGTACTGGATTTATTTAAAAGTATAACATCATCTGCATAAAGTAAACAGCTGAAATTAACATCTCCAATTTGATATCAGGTTTAATACCACTTTCATTCATAATGTGGATCCATACAGATGATGAATAACAGTGGAGATAATGTGCACCCATGTCTCTTACATCTGATTTAACATAAAATCATCTTCCTGTATCTCCTTGAAATCTAACAGCTGACTTATAACTCAAATACAGATTACATATTGCTTGATTAATGTTTCATTTACCGTAACTATAGCATTCTGAACAGCTTTTCTCTTGGCATCTTGTCATTTACCTTTTCCAGATCGACAAAACTTAAATACAGATACTTGTTATCCTTAAATACAGATCTTTTTTTATATTAGTGATGTAGGGAATAATTTAAGATGGGATATTAACTGTTTATGTTAATGTGAAAAGGATAACAAGTTTGGTCTAAAAGACAATTAGGAGTAGAGTTAATGGTAGCAGAATTAAATTTCAAAAAGAGAAAAAGTGAGGAAGATTTTGATGAACATCGAATTACACAATGACCACAGTAATTAGCTTCAATGAAAGCACAGATAATTCATACTGAAAATAACAGTACATCATCTGTGTGTAGAAACAATAAAAAAAAAAAACAAGTATATGAGGTATATACAACAATCAATTTACCAATTAAAAACAGATGCTGCGGGCTAGAAATTAATATTAATAAATAATATTAAAACTATTTTTGATGTTTGCATAAAATGAGAATCTCCTAAACCTTGGGGGGGGGATAGTTCTGGTTCAGGTTAGGCAAATGTAAAAGGACTTCAGAACTTTCTTTGAAAAGCATTCATATTTAAAATATTGCTTCTATGGAGAAGACAAGCTTCATCCACTGGATACTGTGTTCAGTGTCAATACTATACTGTGCCAGACCAGACTTTTAAGGCTTCATGTATTCAATGTAATACTGATATTCAACATTTTTAACCAGTAAACCAATTGATTGTTATATATACCTTGTATGTCTGTTCTTTGATATATATTTTTTTTTTTTTTACACACTGATAGACAGTTATTTTCAATACAAAGTATCTGTACTTTCATTAAAGTTAATTACTGTGGTTATCATGTAATGTGTTCTTTATAGTTATGCCACAGGTACCTTTAAAGATCAGAAGATTTTAGTAGACACTTTGGGAACGAAAAAAAAAAAAATCTGCAAAGATGGTTCTGTGAATTATGATTGAAGATCAAAAGCAGCAACAGCCTTGATGTTTGTTCTGATCTTTTTTCATGTTTGTCTGTTCTCATAGAATATTGTTGGTAATGAGGTATTGAAGTGAGTTATTGTTGGTGCTATCAATACAACACTGAAACAAAACACCAATGCATGTAATAGGATAACATCATCTTCACCAAGACTATAAATAAAAAAATAAAAAAAAATAGAATGAATGTCATGATTGCAGATCAAGTCAATGATTTTTTTTTTTAATCATAAGCTCAGTTCACTTCAAATTCATTAAATGAGGACAAAAAAGTGAACCAACATTGTTATTTAGAAGTGCTGAAAATGAAACAATTGGATCATTCACCACAACAATGCTCCTGCCCATGATACAACAGCTGTCTGTGAATTTCTGCAAAAATAGATCAAAAAATCAAAAAAAAACTTAGCCCCTTGTGACTTCTGGCTGTTCCCATAACTAAAGAATGTCTTGAAAAGATGCAGATTTGCTGACATTTCTGAGATCCGACATCTTGTCATGCAGTAATAAAAAAGCATCCCAGAAGATGAGTTCCAGAAATGGGATGAAAAATGGAAGCATCGTCTATGTGCACTGAGCACAAAGGGATTACTTCAAAGGTGATAGCAGCCACTAGTTTATATATCAGCAAACATAATTTTTACATGTGCATTCTAGAAATTTAATTGCCCCACCTTGCTTATAATTTAATAAAATACACAATTAGAGTATGTATTTTGCAAAAATAAAATTATATATAATAATAAATAATTACCGTATTTTTCGGACCATAAGACGCACATAGAAACATCGACTTACATCGATTTACATAGAAAAATCGACTGAAAATTGGGGTGTGTCTTATGATCCGAAGGTAACATTAAAATACGAATCTTTACATTGCACCGAAGCTGTTAGCAAAGTTCAATTACTGGCGCAATATGTTAATAAAATTAGTAAGTATGCCACTGAAGGTAGGTACCTAAGTTATCTCGCTGCACGTGGGTGAATCACCGATTTAGAGCGTCAATAGTCATTAGCGTGTAAACATATGCACTTTTTGTACGGTTCATTTGAATTCTTTTTTTATAAGTCGTTAAAATTTTTATCTTAAAATTAGAAAAAATGAGTGCAAAACAAAAAAGACTTTCATATAAAGTGAGTTATAAATTAAATGTGATAAATTATGAAAAACAATATGGAAACAGAGCAGCAGAAAGACATTTTGGTCCACCACCAACAGAAAAAATGGTTTGTGAGTGGAGAAAACAAGAGGAACAATTAAAACTGCTATGTAAACACAAAAAAACATTCCATTCGCAACTAGAAAAATGGCCAGAATTAGAAGTACAAATGAAAAATTGGGTAACAAATCATCGAAACATGGGAATAGCTGTTTCTATGAAAATTATCATTTTTGAAGCGAAACGATGGGCAACTGCTAATGGAATTTTAGATTTTACCGGATCACCGTCTTGGTGCTTTAGATTTATGAAAACAATGACACGGGTTATGCATGCGTACAAAAACCACTCTAGCCCAAAACATGCTGGCTGACTATGAAGCTAAAATTATAGAATTCCATAGATTTGTCATATTAAGGAAATTTAAAGCTTAATCAAATTGCGAACATGGATGAAGTGCCTCGAACTTTTGATGTTCCTTCAAATCGGACAGTACATTCAAAAGGCATCAAATCAATAGGGATCAAAACAACAGGTCACGAAAAAACTCACTACACTAGTTTTAGCTTGATGCGGAGAAAAGAACAAAACTACCCCCCCCCCATGTTAATCTTCAAGAGAAAAATGTTACCAAGAGATGAAATTCCCCTTGTGGCATTATTATTCACGTTCAAGATAAAGGCTGAATGGACGAAACAGGAATGAAATTATGGATACAAAAGATATGGGCAAAACGTCCAAGTGCATTGTTTAAAAAGCCTGTGATGTTATTGTGGGATCAATTCAGAGTGCATAAAACAGAATCAACCAAGAAGCTTCTAAAAGAAATGAATACAGAATTAGCTGTCATTCCTGGAGTCCTTACAAGTCAATTACAACCCTTGGATGGATCTATTAATAAACCATTCAAAAATTTTATGCGGGAAGAGTGGAACAAATGGATGGTACAAAAGCCAAATCACGATGTTACAGCAACAAGACGTATGAAACAGCCAACAATTTCAGAAGTATGTACCTGGGTGAAAAATTCATGGGAAGCTGTGAAAGAAGAGATGATTATAAAGTCATTTAAGAAATGCAGGATAAGTAATGCGATGGATGGTACCGAAGATGACGCAGTTTTTGAAGGGAGTGACAATAATAGTTCAGACGAAAGTAATACGAACGTTAACATTAACAAGACGAGTGATAGTACCGAGAGTGAAGATGAATTGAATACTGCTAATGCAAATGATTGTAACAATAAATAAAAATTAAGTAAGAATTTGTAAATATCTTTATATAATAAATATTTTTTTCTAAAAATTGTTTCATAAATTTGGGGTGCATCATATCGTCCGAAAAAAAATGGTAATTCAAAATGAATTTTTAAGAAAAAATAATCTTTTTTTTTTATCCCTAATTAAAATGGAATTATACATACATAATTTTTTAACTGTCCTCATAGGTCTTCTACTTTCCTTTTTGGCAACTTTTTCTGCCAAGTGCTAAAAAATAATACAATAATTTAATATGATCAGACAAATACTCATTCAACATTCGCATTCTAATGATTGTTAAGACTGGAATGTAGGAAAACAATGATATATATAAGAAAGCAGTTATTCTAATCATAGGATGATTTTGTATTTCAAAATCCTGAAACCATTAACAAAACAAGGTAGTAAGTATATTCTTATATAGTCATTCAAACTGCCGTGACCTATATATGCAGTAATGTATGAATAATTCTATGCTTCAGTATGCAAATATGACATTTATCAAGCAGTGTGTGCGTGAGTGGGCACACATGTTTACTGACTTTGCTGGTAATGTTACAATTATTTAGCATTCTCTGAACAAGCAAAACAATTAATAGTAAAACTATAATCTAAGAAAACAGTGAAAACAGTTATTGCTATTATACACTTATAAATAAAATGGTCTGTAGTTATAAGATTTTCAGCAACTGTCAGAATTTCTAATTTTATAAGGCCAAATTAATTTCTTTTGTAGAATAATTAATGTAAAGTATTCTTTTCTATAAAGATACAAGAATGACTGGAGAAAGAGTTCAAAAGTGTAAATAAACTTTGTACCTGTTTAATTTCAGTCAGTCCCTGCTGCTATTCTATTACAATATCTCAGTTATCTGATTATCAAATAATCAAATGCTGAACTAGTCACTGAATGGATTAGGATATTAAATTATTCTTGAAAAGCACTTATTAAATACAATTCTATTATCAAATGAGCAGAAAATTGGTTTTGCAATGTTACTGGATAACTGAGAGATTGAGGTGGATGGAAAGAAAGAACTGTTCAATCAATATATTTGGTATGTGTTTATAAAGTGAAACAAGTTTTAAAAAAACATACATGCCTAAATCATAACCACAACTTTATACTGTATACCTACAACATCTGGGTAACAGTATACCAAAAGAAATTATCTTGTTTTATAATGTACTCCTGCAATTACAAGTTAATTCTAAAAATCCCAAATTATTTCTACAATCTCACGATACAATTCTTTATTCAATAATCATTCCATAAAAGTCTGAGTTTCCACAATTCAGACCACTTATCCCATACTAAATAAAATGAATTAAAGGTTTCTCCAATATTGATAGTGAATATCACTTTAATAGATGTTTAGAAATAGTTGATTACTTCTAAATTGACATTATAAGTCCTGATAGACATACATACTCACCCCTCATTATAACAAACTCATAAGGAACCATAGGACCAGTGTTACACCCTGATAACTTAAGAATGTGAAAATTTCAGTTATCATGATGTAACAAGAGAAGAATTAAAAACCCTGTATAGATAACTAAGCAAGCTTGTTCCTAAGCAGATATCGTTAAGAGCCTTTGAAAGTAACGAATACAAAAAATTAAAAGAAAGAAAAATATGCTTGCATCCAAGTGAAAAATATAGCTGAAATTGTTTGTTGAACTAAATAAAAAAAAAAAGGGAATTTTATTACAGTTGTGATATGATAAAATAAGGTTAATAAAGCAAAGAAGATTAGGCAAAGGATTTTATATGTGAGAGGGCTAGTTTTTACACTTGAAATAAGAGATTAAAGATTATTAATCTTTGTTAATTCTTAGAAAATTTTGGAAAGGGGATTAATTTAGCATAGATGACATAGAGGTTAGCTTAAACAAAAACTAAAGCTCAAGGTCATAATTCTCAAATCAAGACTTCGTCATGTGTCAGTCATGTGCAAACGGACCGCAATGTTTTGGCAGAAAAAAGCCACTCTAATTGGTCAGTGAAATCGATTCCAGTAAGGGGGGGAGAAAAGAAATCGAAGAAGGTGCCGGTAGGGGTCATCGTATAAAAGGGTTAGGAATCCCCCCCCCTGCAGGGCTTTTTTCCTCAGAGTTTTCTTCATGAGTCTTCGTATAGGTCTCACGCGGTTTTCCTGAGTGACGTGTTAGAAGTTTTCTCCGTCCGACGCAGTAAGGAAACAAAGTGTGAGGGATTTCGATTCCGTGTTCCTATTGTAAGAAATGAGGAACATTTTGTTAAAAGAAAGAAGATAATATTAGTGTTTCACCATCCAGTGATTGTAACGAGAGAATGAAAAATCTATAAAGAAGTCAGAGCCCACGTGGTGAGTTTCACAGCCATAGAACAGATGATCCTATGTATGTCCTTAATTGAAGCATGTAAGGTAAAGATTGTGAAAGCCCATCTTAGTGCCAAAGGAACTTAGGAGTGATAAGTTATAGAAGAGTTCGTCCTAGGAAGGTACAATCGGAAAAAGGTAGAGACCAGTGTAAAAGACCCAAGCAAAAGGGTACTGTAAAAACTCGGGTCAATTCAAATCATATGTAACTGTAATCATTGCTCAATTACTGAACAGTTGAAGGGATTAATGAGAATTATACTAGGACTTTAGTACATGTCAGACTAGAATGAAAATGAGCTTGTTACTATACATTAATAAGTATTCATGTGCCTAGAGATTTATGCAGGTACACTATATTTTATTTAAGAGAGTTTTAAAGGTCAAAAGTGTGTATTAGCTCAGTGAAAGGATAAATTTAATCCATATTGTCTTAGTAAGAAAATTAGAGTAACTGAATATATATGTCCTAGAAAATACAGAATTATAGCGTGATCAGACCAGTAAGGGGTTAGACAAAAGAGGTCAACTAGTTCTAGAATTATACATGTTTGTATGTATAGAATCTGTTATGGCGATATGATCACAATTCTTATATAGGATCTTAACCTAATACTTGTGTTTAGCTAGTGTTAATTTGTATTATATATTCTTAGTATTGAATTGAGTTTTATTTGATAAAGAATGAATTGTATCATGTTTAAGAGTTCAATAAACTTTTGTTCGTTGAAAATACAGTTGTCTGAGATTGCCGCTCAATGCACCACTTGTAACAATAACAACGTACGAACCTAATCATGGGGGGGGGGGATTATGCACGACTGCATATTAGTTTCACACTCAGACATATTTTGGTAATTGCTCCTTGTTTTTGAATTTTATATCTTAAACTAAATGTCCTGAAAGGCGCAGTACAAAAATAAATATTTAGGGACACTAAGGGGAGAAGAAGCTTGAATATTTGTATTTGGGTGATATCTCGTATATAGATAAGATTTGAATAAAGATAAGTAGAGTTTCACATGTAAGGATAGTTGAAAGCCTAATAATCATAAATTGTGACACAACACCAGTTTGTTACAGTGGATAATTTGTTATAATGAATTTCTTAAGCATAACATTGTATCTAATCTCAAGTGCTTTAATTAAAATTTGTTATAATGATGTTTGCTATAGTGAGATTTTATTATTTTATTTGAGACCTCTAGGGAGTCAAAAGACTCATCAAGAGAAGCTTTAAATCACCCAAACCAGCTGTCATAACTTCCCTTAAATTCATTCACAGTAGATGCACTCACTACCCTTAAAGGGAAACTATTCTACTCACTCACTGCTCTGTGACACAAAAACCTAGTTATTTCCCCTTTCTTGACTGCAAACAAACTTAACTTCCATCTCTCCCCATCTTGCATATGCCAAAAAATTTCATCAGATGATATCCTATAACACCCATTCAGAAGTTTATAGATCAGAATTTCTAATTTTATAAGGAAGGACAAATTAATTTCTTTTGTAGAGTAATTAATGTAAAGTTTATTTAAAGTTCTTTTCTATAAAGATACAGGAATGACTGGAGAAAGAGTTTAAAAGTGTAAATAAATTTTATACCTGTACCCATACGCATCTCCAAATTCAACATCCTGCAATGGACCATCAATTAGACTTCTATCATATCAGCCCGCTTTCTTCTGTTAACCAGAGTCTGTAATCCACATACTCGCAATCTGTCCTCATAATCTAAACCCCATAATCTGGATATAATCTTTGTGACTCTTCTTTTCACCCTTTCTGCAATGTTTGCTGCAATGTTCCATATTATGGATAAAGAGAAACATCCACAGAACACTATTAATAGAGGAGCACATGCATGTTAGAAACATTGCATATGGGAGATCAGGGTCTTAGCTCTATAATCCACAGAAAAAATTCTTAACCCTGACCATCTGAATGTAAACCTCAATTACAACTTTTCAAAATTTTATTCAACAAATTTAGCTATGCTAAACACAAGAACATGCATGTATTCAACAATGTTAACAAGTCCAGAATAGTTTCGACAAGGAGCAATCCATGTTTAGTGTAATGGCAGTTACTGTATTTCTAATGTTTACTGTGTACCTCTGAGTCTTTTGTGTGCGTGTGTGCTTTTTAATAGAGAGTAATTTATTAAAAATTTGTGTTCCCTTTGACTTTGAAAACAGAAATATATATATTATTATTATCTGACCTCCATGGAGTCAAAGGACTCATCACAGGAGGTTTATACTCTTTCATGCAAAAAAAAACATCATTGAACCATGCCTTACACTCTCTCCTCTCTTTTCTAAAAATACTATACTTTTTGCACTTGATACAAGTTAGCATATCTGCTTCTCATAGCCATGTCTCACTAATGCCTACAATATGAGGTCCCAATATATTAGCCAAGGCAACAAAACTCTACTCCTTTGTTTCTAATACAATCATAAAACTGACTATCATAAATCATGCATTGATGGGCAGGTTACAATGTCAAGTATTCCTGAAGCAAAAATTTAAAATATAGCATAAGTAATTGAAAAACAGAAAAGGCAGCAAAAGAAATCATAATTCTGGTAGGTACCGATGACTTAATTAGTAATAAATTCAGTATGAGAGAGAATATGAAAAGGTTGTTAGAAGAAGTGAGAGTGAATAATGATAAAGTAAATATCGTTAGTATATTACCTTCATATGATAGAAATGAATTACAAAGAAGGACTGTGATGGCAAATGATTCAATGTGTAGGCTGTGCAGAAGGAATGGATCCAAGTTTTTGGATGTGTGGAGTAAGTTTCAGGGAAGAATGAATTTGTACAAGAGGGGGTGGCCCACGCCTAAATACGTTTAACATTAGATGTCTTGAAAAATTATTAATTAATTAATATGAGAACTAACAGAACTTTGTGTTAATGATGGGAACAGTTATTATTATTATGGAATCTATAGAATCCTGATATCTGTGTGTTAAGACTTAAGTGCTGGGAGGACATCATGTTGAAGGTTAGCTGTCACTGAGACATCTTCAGGGAATACAAATAACATAAAGACAACACAATAGTGAATGAAACACATGGGTGACCCTAAAGTCCTATCTAGGTGGTGTGCCCTCTATGGGGTTTGCAGGCAGCCTAGGTTGTAAACTGAGACCTCTAACAATTACTGCTTCCCAAATTTTGGTGACTTTTATGCATCCATAAAATAGGTTGAAATCAACCTATTAAAATAGGTTGATTTCTGAGTGCTGCAGATTCCAAAAACACAGTCTTTCCTTTTTAATTTACCATGGTTCCAGAAGATCCTGTGAGTTTTATCTAATATATTGTCTGCAAGGCCAGATTGACCATAGTTGTGATTGCAGATGTACAATTTATGCTCATCTAAATGGATAGTGGCTGATCTACCTGTCTGTCCAAAGTAAGCCAACTTACTTGCAGGAACAGGGTACTTGATATACTCCAGGCACTGAGAGAGGATGGAGCTGATCTTTGGTAGAACGGATAAAGTAGCAAGTTTCTGGTAGGGCTTAAAAGCTGTACAGAAGTTGGTCTTTTTTAAAGAACCTGGCTAAGTTGACTTACTTCAGACAGACAAATAGATCAGCCACTATCCTTCAACATGATGTCCTCATTCACAAGTTGGCTTAGTGCAGACTACTTAGAAAACAAAGGCACCACCCAAGGCAACTCGCGAATGGTGGCGAGTGTATTCCAGTAAGCTCTCTGGTCAACTTATTTTCACAATCGTCGTTTCTGCATTCGGCTTTGAAATAACGCTGGATCTAATATCGACTCATATAATTTTGCATCACCGAACTGAAGCCTTTCGGCTCTTTATTTTAGTAAATACTTTAATGCACCAACAGAGAGTTTGCTTACAAAAAATACACCTCTCAGACATTTCAAGTTCCTTAGTGCTGAATGAGAGTTTTTTGCTCTCTTAAGGTTTCTGAGGTCTCTGAGGAGAACCAACCAATTCAAAACAGCTGTCAGGCCAGTGAAACCTTATCAAAATGGACTAATAGAAAGCAAATATATAGACAGTTGGGCAGCATCTATGTTTTCTAAGTAGTCACACTAAGGCAACTCATGAATGCCACAGAGTGTATTCTTGTAAGCTCTCTAGTCAACTTATTTTAACAAAACTTTCATAGTTCCTACATTTGGTTTTGAAATAATGCTGGATCCAATACCACTTCATTATATAATTTTGCATTGCTGAACTGAAGCCTTTTGGTTCTTTATTTTAGTAAATATAAATGTTCATGTTCATATACAGATCTATGAAGTAGCTTAACATTTTGCCATTGGATCCTAGCGTTTTCGATTGCATGTTCTGCAAGGCCAGATGTGGTCTTGATGTTCAGAGATACATTTATTTATAGATCTTCCTGTTTGTCCAAAGTAAAACAAGTTACATGAACATGGTACTTCATATATGCCAGGTAGCATTATTGGTGAGAGGTTGTCTTTTGGAGAATGTAGCAAATTGTGAATTTGGCTGATGGGTTTATAGGTAGCAATGAGTTTAGATTTTCATAATTTTTGCCAAACATTAAGAGATGCCTTTAATATATGATATAGGAGTCCTGCGGGCTTCTCCTTGTCTGGGTTGATTTGTAGGAGAGTGGCTAATTTTTTGGGGGGTTGTTACTGGATTATATCCATTTAGTGAAGCTGTTTCTTTGATAATTTCCAATTCTTATTTTAGAGATTTTTCAGAAGAACAAATCGTATGTGCTCTGGATACTAAAGATTTTATGATGCCATATTTTTGAGATGGATGGTGAACTGATTTATTATGGATATAATGACCTGAAAAGGTTGGTTTTTAGTAGACAGAAGTAGAAATGGATCCATCTTGTTTATGCTGGATGTGTACATCAAGAAAGGAAATACTTTTTGATGATTCTTTTTCTAGTGTGAACGATATGAAGATGCAGGGTGTGATTTTTTGTAGAAATTATGATGTCTTATGATGCATAAGATGGAATATTTATATAATAAAAAAGTTATTTACTGTGGCATATGTGTTATTCTATAGTTACGGATACCCCACAAGTCTCACTATATAAAAAAAAAAAAAATATTAGCATTCAGCAATGTGTTAACAGAGCTAATCTCAGGTAGTATGATAACTTAAATAGAATAGGAGAGGAAAGGTTAGCAAAAAGTATCTAGGTGGACTGATACAGTAAAAAGTGCCTTAGAGGACAGAAATGCAAAATATAACTGAAGACCTGACAAATAACAGATTAATTTGGAGGGAAATTGGCAATAAGAAGATAATAATGATGTAACTTTTTCATGTTGTATTATCATATCCTGTACACTGAGGATGCATTCAGGAATATATTTTCTGAAGAATCTTTACATGGTAGAAAAAAAAGCATTCATCTGTTTTGTACCCATCACATCTAAATTTCTAAAGATCTTTGAAATTCCAAAAAAAAATATATTGTTCTATGTAATTCTGCATGGGATTTTTATCCATAAATTCAATACTTACAAAAAAAAAAAAAAAAAAAAAAAAAAAAAAAAATTGTTATCATGAAATCTTAAATGGCAATTATAATCTATATACAGCTGAAGCTCACTATAACAAACACTGTTATAGCAAACTCACACTATAACAAAACTAGTGAATAGGCCTGACCTTTGAATATGATAATCCAGCTGTGGCGACATGTCTGCTCGCAGCTTGAAGTTCTTTAGACTCTTTAAAAGGAAGATGTTCCCATCTCTGGCTAAACATCAACTTGGCTGTTCTATTTAGCTTATCATCAGTCCTATTTATCTATAAATATATTTATATAAATACAAAGTATGTATTTTTATCAATTACTCTGTAACAGACATTGGACACTGTTATGCAGTTTTTCACAATTGATATGTATGACTAAAATGAATGCCTATGCATATTTTGCAGCATTACAGCCAAAGGTAATTCATTATCACTACATGGTTCACAGTAAATTGCATGACTGGAGATTTAATAGACTTTCCAATCTGTTTTAAGAGCTAAATAATTTTAAAGTTACTGTTCAATGTCTCAATCATTAATTACTATCATCATCAGGAGTAATAGAGAATAAGCAAAAGGCACATAACAAATACCAAAACACTGTGACATTTGCATTAACTACTAAATTGTTAAGCTAACCTCTAATGATTAAAAAATAAATCCTTAACCATCAATGACAAAAGAATAGGATATAAGCTACTCACTGATCCAGAATCCTGTTTATTCATAAACATTTGAATACAGATTCTTATTATATTTCCTGATTTCTTGACTATTTATATTAAAATAATAAAATTTGCCTTAATATGCATTATTTGGTTCAAACTCATTTCTTCTCTCAATTTTTCTTTAGCCTCTTTTCAAGAATGCTTACAGAAGTTTTATCTATTAAATAATGAAACTTCTCAGCAAATATTCACATTCAGTTTTCCTTTACTATAGATAGATACCATGAAGCTTGACTCCAATCATTCAGAATTCAACTTTCCAGTGAATCCATTTTTATACACATAATTCTGCAGAAACTTTCCATATGACTTCTTTTCTAGAACTGTCCCTTTAACTTCTTGAGTACATCATCAAGTGTGCTTATTTATTTATTTTATCGTGCACACAGCTTCACTGCATGCTTCCCTGGCTAAAAGATTTCATGTTTTTTTAACTGTGCCACAACCAGATCTCAAAAGTTAAATTCTTATTTTCAAACACTTTTACTTTTTCTCTGATCTTTTTATATTTATCAACAATGAAATTCTGGTGAAAGCTGAACAATTTTGATTTCTTTTTAAAACTATCACAAAGTATATCCAATTAATTGGGACATATCAGGACTCAAACATCTGGCCCAATTAAGCGACTATCCCAATTATGTGAAGCAGCATGTTAATAGTTAAAAAGTTACAAAAAGACAAACAAACATTTCACTGAGCAACAAATCACTTATTCAAATTAATTATAATAGCAAACTATGTATATATTTAAATATTCCTCATCATCAATATCAACAGTGACCTGTTGTCCTTTAATGTAATCCTATTAAAACAAAATACACAATATTAGAAAATATTTCATATTTAAACATTTAATCTATATAACTTGATTTTAATATGCCTACATTTCCACCAAGACAACCAACCATCTGTTGATTTAAAATCATCACGACTCTTAGCTAGCTGCTCTGACTTTTGTTTTTTTAAAAACTGGACTACCGACGCACACTGCTCATCAGGTTATAATTGAGAACCACTGATTTAGGGTATCTTCAATGTCAGGATCTTTACCTTCATACTTCTGTTCTGGGACTGTTTCCTCTTTTCCATGGCATGTCCATTCGTCTCACAGTTTATTTTTCTTTTGTAACAAGCACACAAATCATATTTCAGTATTCCAGTTATCTGCCAGATGATGATAACTGATAGTGGGCAAATGGCATTTGATTTGATCTAGTAAGGCAATTTTTTTTCAGCAAGCAACAAATGTTTATATGGCAACTTGGTAAGAGTCAAAATTTTATAAAATTAAAAACAAAATTATCAAAAAAACAGAGCATTGAAAAATTTCTGATTAGGCACTAGCTCAGCACGAAAGATGACACACATGAACTCAACTCACACTAGTTAGAATTTTTTTTCCCTTAGAAGGTAATACATTGTATACGCTGATGAGTGATGAGTCATTTGTCACCTACAACACATTAAGGAAAAAAAGCTCATGAGTCATTTATAAGATGTGCTTTAGCACAATATGACCTTTGCACTCCTTGTGACAATAAGCCTTAAACAAACTAACCATTTACAAGCAATTACTGCAGAGGGATAACCCTGAGTGCTACATCTCCTGTCCAAAATAAACAACTTGTTGTCCCAAATAAGCAAAGAAAACTCTGGCAATTTTTGCAATTTAGTTTGGTTGTTTAAGATTTGTCTTAAATAAATGGCTGCCCCAATTAACCAAATTCAGCTATGTGTGTGTGTGTGCATCTTTCCAATGTGATACATATTATCAATTTGAAAAACAATCATGAGTATGACATTTACCCTACTCAAAAAACAAACCAGTAGTTACTTCATATTTCAAATCTCTTATATACTGAATGAGTGAGGTTATCACTATTAACAATAGCATAAATAAAAGTTGTTTTTTTTCTTATTATTATTTCTTATTATTTCCTGTGTTCTCTTACTTGAATGTATGTATGTACATCTTTATGTTAGACAAGGTGTTAGTAATGACTAGTCCACATCAGATTTAAGTTAGTAATAAAATAAATAATGAAACACTGGACACCACAGATATAAATCCTGAAGGAAATTAGAGTAAACAGATGGCATCAATGACAGAACCATATTAATGATAAAAACTTCATCATCATCATCTTCCTTATACCCTCTTTTACCTTGCGGTGTCGAGGGTCCATTGATCATCGGACCTCACTCCGTTTACAGGATAAGGTGGTCAGCCTTATGCCCCGGTGTATCCTATGGCCTGCAGTGTTGGGTTCTCAAGGCCAGTTTGCCTGCTTTGTGGGATGAAAACCCCCAGAATAAACTGGGGAAAAAACCCTGCTGTCCACGCCCAAGACTGGCTAACTTGGCTATGGCTGAGGAAAATCCTTCAGCTCCTCACGTCACCGACGGGAATCGAACCTAGGACATTCCTTCCCCAGGCATATGGTTGCGAAGCGCATAGCCACTAGGCTAACCGCGCGGACATTGTTAAATTTAAAAACGTTGTAACCAGAGTTAATCTAAGATGATATGGTGTTACTTAAACAGAATAGGAGATGAAATTGCTAGCAAAATGTGTTTGAAACAAATATAGGAGACAAAAGTTGGTATACATTTAATTAGGAAATCAAATGTTAATAATAAATAATAATAAGCTAATGCCTTTTATTCCCTTATAGAGAGTGGATGAGGCCTTTCAACCCTATCTAGCTTTTGGAGACTGAGTGGGCAGTTCAATCTCCACCAGTAGCCAATCAGAGATAGCTGGCCCATGTCGATCACTAATTATAGGCGGCCACTGATGAAGAGACTGATTATTATTATTATTCGACTTGTACTGAAACCAAAGCACCTTCTTAAAGATTTCATGCTTAAGCTCCACATTCATCCATCTTACATCTACCTTACTCAGCCTTACCAGGAACAAGGAACACTCAGTTACTGATAAGATTTATCAAGTATACTTGAAAAACAGTTGAGAAATATTGTGGAAGAAAAGCTTGGTGAAGAACAAGCTGGATTCAGGCCAAATAGAGGTTGTCAGGATCAGATCTTCACTTTACAACAAATAGTTGAGAAATCATGGGAATATAACAAAGATCTGTATTTAAGTTTTATAGATCTGGAAAAGTCATATGACAAGATGCCAAGAGAGAAGCTATTCAATACACTACAGTTATATGGTGTCAATGGGGCATTATATCAAGCAATACTTATTTATTTGAGTTGTAAGTCAGCAGTTAGAATTGAAGGAAGTACAGGAAGATGGTTTAATGTTAAAACTGGTGCGAGACAAGGATGTACATTATTCCCTCTGTTATTCATTATCTATATGGATCACATTATGAAGTGGTATTAAACATGATATCAGAATTGGAGATGTTAATGTCAGCTCTTTGCTTTATGCGGATGATGTTATACTTCTAAATAAATCCGCTACAAGTTTGCAAGATTCTCTGACTAAATTGAATAACTGTTGTAATAGATATGGTATGAAGGTCAGCATTAAAAAGACAAAGACAATGAAAATAGGTAGAATTGTTGAAAATGTCAACTGTGTTGTAAATGGAGAACCTGTGGAACATGTAAAACATTTCAGCTACTTAGGCACGATTTTTAGTGAAGATGGTAAATTAAAGATAGAAATAGATAACAGAATCAGCAAAGCTGGTATGGTGGGAAGTCAATTGAATAAATTCATATGGAATAAGAGAGAAATTAGTCGGAACACTAAATTAGCTGTATACAAGACAGTGTTCAAACCAGTTTTAACTTATGGATCTGAGAGCTGGGTCAGAAGTAAAACACTTGACCAAAGACTAGAGACCGCAGATATGAGAGTTCTGAGAAAGATTAGAGGCGTGAACAGATGGCATCAATGGCAATATCATATTAAAAATGAAGATATTAGGAAAGAACTTGATATTGGCAGCATCCTGGAATGCGTTAGCAGAGCTAATCTCAGGTGGTATGGTCGCTTAAACAGAATGGGTGAGGAAAGATTACAAAAACAAGTGTTCTTTGCCAGGTTGGCAGGAAAACCACCTTGAGGAAGACCAAGATATAGGTGGATTGATATGGTAAAAAGTACCTTAGACGATAAAAATACAAGATCTGATAATGTTGCAGTCTTGATAAGTAACAGACTGATCTGGAGAAAAATTGTAGATAGGAAGTTAGTAATGATATAAATTTTTCATGTAGTACTATCATATCCTGTACATCCCTTGAGGGTACATGGCAGGAATTTGATGATGATGATGATGATTATTATTATTATTCAGCTTTTTTGGCCTTCAGAATACATTCACACATTGATGCTGTTATACATTTCTTTTCCCAAGCAGTATTTATTTTGTAAGGATATAAATGCTGCTCAACTCCTCGTTCCATGCTATAGCTCCAAGCTGTCTCCTTAGCTTGTCATAAACACCAGCCTTATAATTCCACATATATCCTTTTCTCTTATATCCTTTGCATATGGCTGGCCACAACCAAAATGATTACTTCATATTCACTCTCACCAACTGGATGAAATTGTGAAACCCACTCACAATTACATCCTCTGATGAGACAATCAGATCTAAAACTCTCGGTCCTCAAGTTTTCTCTCAAGAACAGGAGAAATTCATTTTCCTTATTCCCAAATGCTATCTCTTTATTGTAATCTATACCACCATAATAAAAATCACCCATAATAATTACCCCCCTTTGTTCACTAATCCAAGTTGTTTATACATTTCTTCATTACCACCCTCCACATTTCCAAGCATATAGCAACATCCAACTAAATATGTCTTCCTGTCAACCTCTAATGGTCATGAGGCAGTGTTACACCACACTGCCTCATAACCATTGCCACTATTTCCCTCTTTCGTGTCTACCTTATGTGAACATAATTCCCCTATAATCATCAGCATCACTCCCCCTCCCTTCTTGTCCTTTCTATCCTAGTGAAAAATAGTGTATCCTTCCATTTCTATTCCCATTAGAATTTCATCTTCATTCAACCATGTTTCACTTATTGCAATGATTTTGGGGCAAATAAACTCAATCAGTAAAACAATTCCATCTCCCTTATTTCTGATACTTCTGGCATTTGTAAACAAACACAGTAAATTAATTTAGAAGAAATCTATTGACAGAAATCTAGTCATGAAATATTGTGTTGGGTTATTATACTATCTGGTATAATTCTTGTGGGTATGCATCAGAAAACGATAATGATGAGAAAAAATTAACCACTGTTTTTTCATGTCGTAAATGATTTTAAATTGGAAGAAATAAGCTATTAAACTTTTGCATTACTGTGGATTTTATTTTTAAGAGATATTATCATGTTGAAAGTTTATTTTCCACTTGGTCAGACTATAATAAATTTAGTTTAATCCTTTATCCAAGTGTAAGCAAACAAAGTTTGTGCCTGAAGTATCTTCAGGACTGAGGCAACTCGTAATAAAGGTGGACCAAGCTCTCATCATTCCTTGTCTCAGTATCTCCCATAATGCAAAGCACATCTCCTTGCAGACATGCATGATGCTATGCATTAAGGGAAGGGCCACTACCCAGACCAGTTTCGACCTTTACTGAGGTCTCGTCAGTGGGAGCCAGAAGAAATAAGCTATTAAACTTTTGCATTACTGTGGATTTTATTTTTAAGAGATATTATCATGTTGAAAGTTTATTTTCCACTTGGTCAGACTATAATAAATTTAGTTTAATCCTTTATCCAAGTGTAAGCAAACAAAGTTTGTGCCTGAAGTATCTTCAGGACTGAGGCAACTCGTAATAAAGGTGGACCAAGCTCTCATCATTCCTTGTCTCAGTATCTCCCATAATGCAAAGCACATCTCCTTGCAGACATGCATGATGCTATGCATTAAGGGAAGGGCCACTACCCAGACCAGTTTCGACCTTTACTGAGGTCTCGTCAGTGGGAGCCAGACTCAGTAGTGGTGAAACTAAGGCACAAGCAATGGAGAGGTCATATTTACTTATACGAGTTGCCAAAAGGTGTACCAGCTTATTATTAAATTACTCTGGATTTAGAGAAAGATGTTGGAAGTTTATTTTCCACTTGGTTGGACTATAATAAATTTAGTTTAATCCTTTATCCAAGTGTAAGCAAACAAAGTTTGTGCCTGAAGTATCTTCAGGACATGTGCTTTGCATTATGGGAGATACTGAGACAAGGAGTGATGCGAGCTTGATCCATCTTTACTACGAGTTGCTTCAGTCTTGAAGATACTTCAGGCACAAACTTTGTTTGCTTACATTTGGATAACAGATTAAACTAAATTTATTAAAGTCCAACCAAGTGGAAAATAAACTTCCAACATCTTTCTCTAAATCCAGAGTAATTTAATAATAAGCTGGTACACCTTTTGGCAACTCGTATAAGTAAATATGACCTCTCCATTGTTTCTGCCTTAGTATCACTACTTCTGGGTCTGGCTCCTACTGACGAGACCTCAATAAAAGTCAAAACCGGTCTGGGTAGTGGCCCTTCCATTAATGCATAGCATCATACATGTCCACAAGGAGATGTGCTTTGCATTATGGGAGATACTGAGACAAGGAGTGATAAGAGCTTGGTTCACCTATACTATGAGTTGTCTCAATCCTGAAGATACTTCAGGCACAAACTTTATTCACTTACACTTGGATAAAGGATTAAACTAAATTTATTATAGATATTATCATGTGCGCATGAGAATTATAAGGTGCGATTAGAATATAGTTCTTGGACCAGGTAATATATGCTAATCACACCAGGTACTATATAAACTAGTTTTATCAATCAATGACCAAATGAAAATTGAAATATTTGCTGTAAACATGGCTGTATACTGGCCTGGTTGGGTGAGAGGTTAGCTATCTACTTTCCTACCAACAGGTTGTAGATTCGAATCCCACCATTGTGATTGTCTTCAGGTAGTAGATGAATTTCAACACCCAGTGTGAGGCTACTGCCACACTTATTGGAAGTCTGAAATGACTTTAAAAAGTTCCATGTCTAGTCTCTAAAGTATGGTTTCCAGACCAGGTGAACAAATTAAAAAAAAAAAAAATTTTAATCCAAAAGACGTAAAATTTAATAATAAAAAAAAAAATTTTAAAAATGGAAAAAAAAATCTTTATTAATGTACTATAAGTTTAAAACTTTTTGTTGGAGAATGGAGGGTGTCATATAAAAAAAAAATTAAAACACTAATCACTATTTACAGACCAGAAAGTATTCTGCCATTCTGTATATTTTTTTTAACACCTATCTTAATTAGTGCTCCTTCCAAGTATACCGTAGAGATCAGGGCTGTCCAACCTTAGGTAATCCGAGGGTCTCATTAAAAAAAAAAATTTATCTGAGGGCCGCATCCAATGCGTATCTAGTAATGCTCATGTTCCCCATGAGATAAAATTATCATAATCGAGATTATCAATTAGTGATAGAATTAAAATATCTAATACACATTTGATTCAAATGGTTATTTTATTTTTTCGCTTGTGAAAATCAAAACCCTCAGGTGGGCAGCACAAAATCGCACAGTGGGCTGCATGTAGCCTGCGGATCCTGTTTTGGACAGCCCTGCTCTAGATAACTCAGGCCATAAATGTCAACTATGTTGGAATTCCCTGTCATCAGACATTCTCATAGCTTTGTGTCCTTTTTTACAATATTTACAAGTGGGATGAGCTCTCCAACAACTATTAACTATTCTACTTTTTCCATGGTTAAGCAACTGTTTTCATTCCCCTCATCAAAGAAGTTACTCTCAAGTTAGTAAAATAAAGACCTTCATCCTCCATTCCATTCAAAATTCCCACTCACTATGTGAAATCTGTCTTTTTTTTTTTTTTTAATGAGAGCCAAAGTAGTCCAAGAAAAAAAAAATTCAGCCTGTCACAAGCATATCACTCCAGTTTCACTCTTGGCCAAAACCAAAGTTTGCAACAATTAGGAAAAAAATATAAATAAATAACCCAATTCCACTTTTGAACAGGATGTGCAACAAACTCAACTCTTGCACAAATGATAGCTATACCTTCTGATCCTTGATCAAAGGATGCCCAAAACAGCCTCCACATATCTATGCTTCCACAAGTATATCACTACTGTTTCACTCTCACCCAAAACTCATCATCATCATCATCAAATTCCTGATATATACCCTCGAGGGGTGTATAGGATATGATAGTACTACATGAAAAATTTACATCATCATTAACTTCTTATCTACAATTTTCCTCAAAATCAGCCTGTTACCTGTCAAGACTTCAACATTATCAGATCTTATATTTCTATCTTCTAAGGCACTTTTTACTGTATCAATCCACCTATATCTTGATCTTCCTCTGGGACTTTTTCCTGCAACTGGGCAGAGAACTTTTTTGCTAATCTTTTTTCTCCCATTCTGTTTAAGTGACCATACTACTTGAGATTAGCTCTGCTAATGCATTCCTGGATGCTGACAGTGTCTTTCCTAATATCCTCATTTTTAATTTGATATTGCTATTGATGCGATCTGTTCATGCCACTAATTTTTCTCAGGATTCTCATATCTGCTGTCTCTAGTCTTTGGTAAAGAGTTTACTTCTGACCCAGCTCTCAGATACACTTAAAATTGGTTTGAACACTGTACTGTATAATACAGCTAATTTAGCATTTTGACTAATTTCTCTCTTATTCCATATCCTTCTTTTCTAATATCCTCATTTTTAATATGATACTGCCAATGATGCCATCTGTTCGTGCCCCTAATCTTTCTCAGGACTCTCATATCTGCAGTCTCTAGTCTTTGTTCAAGTGTTTTACTCCTGACACACCTTTCAGATCCGTAAGTTAAAATTTGTTTGAACACTATCTTGTATGCAGTGAATTTAGTGTCTTGACTAATTTCGCTCTTATTCCATATAAATTTATTCAGTTGACTTCCTACCTTACCAGCTTTGTTGATTCTGTTGTCTATTTCAATATTTAATTTACCATCTTCACTAAAAATCATGCCTAAGTAGTTGAAATGTTATACTTGTTCCACAGATTCTCCATTCATAACACAGTTGACATTCAAAAGATATATTTCGGTGATTACACCACATTTTTTTATTATTCAGTTATATAAAATACTGAAATAATAGTTCCCGACAAGTTTCGTAAATCATAGGATTTACATCCTCAGCGGGTAAATAGTATAACTTAAAGTTTAAACAAGAGAATTAATAAATACAAATCATAACTGTCTAGCTATTCATAAAACTCAAATAACAGAATGCAGATATATAACGTTACATATCTGCATTCTAATAAAAAATTCTAATAAAAAAACTCTAATAAAAAATCTACCTCAATCTGAGCTCAGACTGTATGAATGAGAACAAGAACACGTGACATCGTCCAGTATTGTTCAAAGTCAATAACATTATATATCTTCATTGTTATTTGAGTTTTATGAATAGCCAGACGGTTATGATTTGTATTTATTAATTCTCTTGTTTAAACTTTAAGTTATACTATTTACCCCCTGAAGATGTAAATACTACGATTTACGAAACTTGTCGGGAACTATTATTTCAGTATTTTATATAACTGAATAATAAAAAAATGTGGTGTAATCACTGAAATATATCTTTTGAACCAATTAGCCACAGAAGTCTATGACAGTTGACATTTTCAATGATTCTGCTTATTTTCATTGTCTTTGTCTTGTTATTGCTGACCTTCATACCATATCTATTACAACAGCTACTCAATTTAGTCAGGGAATCTTGCAGACTTGTAGCGGATTTATTTAGAAGTATAACATTATCCGCATAAAGCAAATAGCTGACATTAACATCTGCAATTTTGATATCAGGTTTAATACCACTTTCCTTCTTAATGTGATCCATATAGATAATGAATAACAGAGGGAATAATGTACATCCTTGTCTGACACCAGATTTAACATTAAACCATCTTCCTGTACTTCCTTCAATCCTAACTGCTGACTTGCAACTCAAATAAAGACTAATATTGCTTGATATAATGCCTCATTGACACGATATAACTGTAGTGTATTGAATAGTTTCTCTCTTGGTACCTTGTCATATGCCTTTTCCAGATCGACAAAACTTAAATACAGATCTTTGTTATATTCCCATGATTTCTCAACAATTTGTCACAAAGTGAAGATCTGATACTGACAGCCTCTATTTGGCTTCAATCCAGCTTGCTCTTCACCAAGCTTTTCTTCCATAATTCTTCTCAATTGTTTCTCAAGTATACTTGAATAAATCTTACCAGGAACACTTAGTAGGGAAATACCTCTGAAATTCTCACATTCAGTTTTATTTTGCTTTTCATATATGGGTACTATGAGGGCCCTACTCCAATCATCATGAATTCATTCCTCTGTCCAGGCCTTGTGAACTATGCAGTGCAACCACTGTAAGACTTTTATACCTCCATACTTCAGCATTTCTGGTCGAATATCATCTACTCCTGCCACCTTTACATATTTCAAGCCTTTGATGGCTTTTTCTACTTCAAGTATGGATATGTATTCCTGACTGTATGCCTGTTGAGTGTTTTTTTACCATTGTGCTGTCACGGTTTGTTTCATTTAGCAATTTTTCAAAGTAATTACTCCATACTTCAAGGATATCTTTTTCTCCCGTTTTCATGTCACCATTATCATCTCTAATTCCTTTTACAAAACTCTTTCCTCCATTTCTGAGCTTCTTCAACAATTTCCAGAATATCTTGCCCTCTTCTTGATATTTATTTTCTATGTTCTTCCCAAAGTCCTCCCATGACTTTTGTTTAGTTAGTTTTACACAGTGTTTAGCTTTCTTACATTTGTCTCTGTATTCTCTAAGAGCACAAGATGACTTATTTGCCAGGAACTTTTGATATGATTTCTTCTTTTCCTACAATGCCTCTTTAACTTCCTGCGTCCACCATGGAGTTCTGATTTTTCTATCCTTGCAGACAACCTCACCACATGTCTCTCTGGCTGAATCAATCAGGGTTTTCTTCAAGGCTTGCCACTGAATCTCCAAGGTTTGGTTCCTGTTTTCAAACTCTTTCATTTTTTATTCAATAATCAGATGAACTATTTTAATCTATAGTTCACATCTGAGAGCTGCTCAACTTTTATTCACTTTATAGATTTCTTACATATTCTTCTTTTCAAAATGAAATTCAATTTTATCCTGCTCAAGACTGAATAGTGATCACTTCCAATTTCATATCTTCTGTACACTCTAGTGTCCTGCACCAGGGAGAAAGCATCATTATTGACAATGACATAGTCAATGAGACGTTTCTAATTCCTTGCTTCTTCTCTCCATGTGAATTTGTGCACATTTTTATGTTAGAACATGGTGTTTGTAATAACCAGTCCATGTCCTGAGCAGAAACAGTATTTGCCATTATTATTAGCTTTGCTCTTTTCTCCAAATTTTCCCAAAATATTTTTGTATGTCTGACAATCATTTCCTACTCTGCTATTTAGATCCCCAACAAGGAATAACTTTTCTTTTTTCATTGTGTCAATTGCTTTCTCTAAAGCCTCAAAAAATTTCTCCACTTCTACCTTAGTAGAATCTTCTGTGGGACCATAGGCACAAATAAGTCTCATTGTCCAGTTCCCCATTCTCATATTTGCCCACATCACTCTACTTGAAACTGCCTGCTGTTTAAGAAGATTAGCCTCATATTTAGTGTTGAATACTATGGCTACTCCTTCTTTTCCTTGATTGTCATTGTCTGAATATAACATTTTGTATTTATTGCTCAGAAAGATCTCACCAGTTTTTGTCTTTTTTTGTTTCAGTCACCCGTATTATGTCGATCTGGTACTTATCTAATTCCTCAGCTAGCTCCATTTCTTTGCCATTCAGGCTTCTTATGTTGATAGTACCAATCTTTAACTCTGGTGATGTTGAGTTGGGGTGTGTTTTCAGATTCGTTCTAGTAACTGACTTTTCACTACTGTTTGCCTGGTTCCCTGGCGAAAACAAAGGTAGCCTTGTTTAACTGGGCAATGCCCCAGCCGGCATGAAATTCTGTCATGTTGTATCATCATTTTGTATGTTGGTTTAAGCCAATAAGACTACAATTTGGTCGGCTAAATCCCAAATTGCCAGCTCATCCTTGTTCGTTCAGTATCCAGGTAGATATTTAACAGGGTGCACCACAAGAAGGTGAGGATTGGACATTAGGTCAGAGGCCCTGGTCAGGTTCTCCGTATTCCTTTACGTGGTCTCCTCTCAGTTATCCAGCTTTGACCCTTAAGCACCCCCAAAACTTCTAATTCAAAAATATTCCACTTCATTCTTCCCCTCCCTCAACTTCTATATAAAGAACCAAAGCAAAGCAAATCACCAAACTATACCAGAAATAGTTCATTATATTTTTCTTCTAATGACTTCTTAATGAATTACCGTGAAGACTTTTGAATAATACACATACTAAAACATTATCTGGTCTAATTGTATGTTCCCAAACTTGTACTTACTAAGTTACAGAAAACACTTGCATTCTACATAGCTGCTTTATTCCTTCGTAATTAACTGAAATTGATCTAATATCATGGATGCAAGTTTTTATTCAATCCATTCCAAAATAAGAAAAAAATCTGTCAGCACACTTTTTTTCTTTTTATAACAACTGTGCCTATAAAAGATTGTCAAACTAATATTAATACTACATATGGGCCGAGGGTTAGATAATTTGAAAACCTCTCTCTCTCTAGTGACTAAGCATGGTGCTCTTGTCAAGCTACAAGTCAGGTTTCCAATAAGTAGGGTGGTGGATCATACTAGGCAATGAAAATCATCAATAACTACCCACCACTAGTAGATAACGTCTCCGCAAATTAGAAATGCTATCCACTCATCTCACCACACTGGCAAGCCACTGCTCTCACTTCAGTTTTTGTTAAAATAAAAGAGATCATTAACATTCAACTTTTTCACTACCTAGAAAACCACCAATTAATCAGCAACGATCATCAATATCATGCCAGCAACAATCTCTACCCACAGCAGATCTCCTTGTCTGCATTCACCCACCTCTAGATACATGCCAACAAAACATCTGGAGAACTTATGCAGTCAGTCACTCTTGACATATTTAAGACGTGAGGCAAGATCCAGCATAAGGGTCTACTCAAACTACCATAAACTAGTGTTCTATTGCCTACATTTCACTTTTTTGTAGCTGAACAGATAGTTTTCTCTCTGGATGTTCATTGCACATCCCAGCAGATTTCTTCTTATCAGATGTCCCTACCAATGCCGAATTACCCTGGAGATTTGTTCTATTGCCTATCCTCATTCTCTTAGATATAAATAACCTTCTCTCACTAAACTAAAATTCTATTCTTGCAGACTCTGGATACCCACCACGGAATACGTTGGAAGAAAGCCACGTTAATACACTGCAGCAAATTTAAATATGAAAGATTGTTCATGGAATCAGCCTCAGCTCTAAAAAACTTTCCAAACCTCGACAAATTTGGGTGCATGAGACTGCCCCAAATTTGGGAAGTTTGCATCTTCAGAATTTCAGCCCAACAGCCAAGACAACCCAATATAGCTTGCTGGGAGGGGGGGAGGGGGGGAGCACCTTTAGGACGCTAGCAACAACAGTAGTTTTCTTTCTTCTGCCTTATTTGCTTTTTATAGTGCCTGCATGCACGTGTCATAGTTGTATGTTCCCATGAAGATGGCAATGTGACATTGCCGAAATATAGGAGGTATTTATTAAAGTTTCTTTTAATTAATATTCCAGTATACATTGTAAATTCCTTAAATAATTTAATAGTCGTGTTACCAAAATCTACAAGAATTCAAATTCTATTCATCATTTTGATAAGAGTACACTTCATTCCTACTCACTTAAATTTGACAATTAAATGATGACTCTCACTCACAAATTATTTTCAACTACTACTGTCAAATAGACAGTAGTTGAAATGTTTCTGTTTTATGTTTATGTCTTTTGTGCAGGTAACTCTATAACAGGTGCTGAGTCTATAAAGAACTACTATCCATCATTTCCTGAACTTTCCTCTAAACCTATAATAATCTAAGCTAATATATATCCATAATATGAGAGAGAAGATCATAGTAATAATGAGGAACAAGTAGATGAGGAATATCGGAGAAAGAAAGAGAGAGAGAGAGAGAAAAGAGCGTAGAAGTTGGGAAAGGTCTTAACCCATCACTGGGATGTATCAATAACTTTTTGGATAAGCTGCTGTACGAACTCTGCCTAGTGTCTCTAATAAGAACCAACAATTTTCAATAGTTATCAAGCCAGTTAAATCCTTAAAAGCACAGTAATACCCAGCTTTAAAATGATCCACTCATATGATGCTTTTCTATTATGATCAATGCCCATTTATATGATGCTGCTGTAAATCAATACACACAGTATTTGTGAACTCAACTAATTTATGATGTTGTTGCTCACTACATCTTTCTGTGTTTTGGTGTTTCGCTGTGAATTATAAACTGTTTATAACTATTCTTTTATTGTCATTAATAATAGCAGATAAAATTCAAAATACGGGTGCTGTTGCTCCAGTGAGAAGAACACACATAAACCTATTAAAATAAAATAAAAATGTAATATATTACATGCTAAGATTTAAATTTATTAAATTAAGTGATGATGGTATATCAAACACTGACAGGGAACACAAGCTGAATGTATCTTGCATTACAGTTGTTAAAAACAAAGATAAAGTTCTAAGTGAAGTGAAAAGTGCTACACTAGTTAATACTACAGTTATTTGTAAATGTAACAATCTTATTGCTGAAATAGAAAACATTTTAATCATATAGATTGATGACCAAACTGGTTGGCATGTTTATTTGCTATGTGACAGTGGTCTGGAACCTGATATGCCATATAACTGGGACATGCCTATGCTAATAAAAAAAAAAAGCAAAATATGAACACTGTTTACATAGTTAGTATAAAATACTAATGGTTGCTTATCATCATTCCATAAAATAAAGGACATTTAGTATAGGACAAGCAAGTAGACTACAAATGCATGCTACTAATCCCACAATAAATCCTAGAAAATAATGAAGGGGGATACAAATCCTTTGATGTTTATCTGAAATGTATGAAAGGTATGAAACTCATAGATCTTAGTCCTAGTTCTTAGAGTTTCGCTTACTGGCAGATACACATCAAAGGATTTGTATCCCCTTCATTATTATTAAGGTTGCCAGAAAAATAGCCTTTTGGCTTTTATTCTATGTTATAATAATATACAGGCACACCTTTATGGTATTCATATAGTGAAGGTATGTAAGTTCTTTTCACTTAAACCTTTTATCTTCCAGGTCTACCTACTCACTGATGAGACCTCAAAAAAGGTTGAAACCGGTCTGGGTAGTGACCTCTCTTCATAATGTAATTACAGTATTACATCCCCTAGGGGCTGTGTTTTTACATTATGAGAAAATATCAAGGATAGTGAGGGAGCTTGCTCCACCTTTGATACAAGTTGCCTTGGTGTTGTACTACCAAGTAGTTACTTACATTTGGATTTGCCGATAGTTTTTCGGTATGAAACTCATCTTAGTTCTTAGAGTTTCGCTTACTGGAAGATAAACATCAAAGGATTTGTATCCCCCTTCATTATTATTAAGATTGCCAGAAAAATAGCCTTTTGGCTTTTAAATCCTAGAAAACTTATGGGAGACAAATAGTAATAATAAATGGTATCTGGAGCCTTAATTCTTTAAGGATGACTTATCTACTTCATGATGGCCATGAGAAATTCTGGTTAATACAAAAAGAACACTCATTAGTGTTCTTTATGTATTAACCAGATTATTAAATGCATTTCTTATGCATTTAATTATCAACTTGCAATAACTAATTTCAAACTAAATTCTCTCTCTTTTTTTACTCATGGAGCTGTGCAATATTAGCATAAAAATATACTCTAGCAGATATTTACCTCTTCTTTAGCATCTTCTATGGCATTTCTTGTTTTTTCAATAGCTAATAAGGGATAGTAAAAGGTTCTATTATTAAAAAAAAATACATAATTTAAAAAAGAAGAAACATGTATTTTTGTTATGCTTACAATGCATAAAAATAATCTCATTTTCTATATAAACAAATTATTTTCCAGTTTCACTAATTATCTCTCATATTTTGAAATACACTTAGTTTAACAGAAAATCTTTTTAGTATGGCTTCATTACAGTGGCGTAGCTGGAGCTTTTGCTGCCCCTCTCAATACACATCAAAAATAATACAAAAAGTCAAAACAACATATAGGGAAATAAATTAAAGCACTATGTTTATTTTTGAAATAAAACTTTAATTCCAACATTCTAAAATGTTATTTTTCTTGCTTTTCTGTTAGCAAAATCAAAGACACTGTCGAAGTCTATTTCATCACTCAGTTGTTGTTCTTCTACTGACAGTATGGCAACATTTCTTAAACGCAAAGTGCTGCCCAGAGTGGACCACCCCTCCCCAGCTATACCACTGCTTCAATATTATAAATAATTGGAAGTAATTTTTCAAACACAACACAGTTTTACAGATAGTTCATTTTTAAACTATATTTATGCAAATGTGTATCATTTCAGTACAAGCATTCATAACTCCCAGTCTGTGTCCTTCAATAATTTTCTAAGACTATTATTTTAAAAGGAATTTATTATTAAAATATATTAAAGATAATATATAAAATATATTATATATATATATTAAAATATATAAATATATTATTAAAAATATATTAATACATTAAAAATGAGGATATTAGGAAAGAACATTTGTTCTTTCCTAATATACTCGTTTGAAACTGTTAGCATCCAGGAATGTGTCAGCCGAGCTAATCTCAGGTGGTATGGTCACTTAAACAGAATGGGAGAGGAAAGATTAGCAAAACAAGTATTCTCTACTATGTTGGCAGGTAAAAGACCCACAGAAAGACCAAAATATAGGTGGATTGATACAGTTAAAACTGCCTTAGATGACAGAAATATAAGATCTGATAATGTTGGAGTCTTGACAGATAACAGATTGATTTGGAGGAAAATTGTTGATTGGAAGTAAGTAATGATATAAATTTTCAATGTAGTACTATCATAATACACTGTACACCTCTTGAAGGTACATGTCAGGAATTTGATTACGATGAATTTATTATTTTCTTGCCTTACTCAAAAGCGAATAAGTTTTTTCAGATTTTTCACTAACTCAACTTCAAAAAAAAAAAAAAAACACTATCCACAGAAACAGAAATGAATGTAATTCTCAGTTCATTTTAGTGAGAGAGAGAGACACTCAGAAAAAAGTTACATATAACAGTGCACTTGGAATAAAAGATATTTGAACAGAAATGTTCAATTACCAAAATATAAAAGTTTTATAGAAGGCTGAGTGCATGAGCGTATAGACATTCCACAATGAGTGTTTTCACTCCATGAAGATAAAATAATCTATTGTTGATAATAATTATTATTATTATTTCTCTTTACTTCACAGCTATTTTGTCAATTTAAAGTTAAATGAAATTTGGAGATACATAGAATATGAGTAATCAGTTCTGTATGAAGCCATATATAGATGGAAACTTTTTTCACTCAACTCCTCTGTAAATCACAGACTCAGCAGTCACCTCCCCCCCCCCCCCCCCTGCAGCACACACACACAAAATTTGGAGTCCAGCCAGCAGCATAATCTGGCAAAATAGTTGAGCAAAATTATTCACTATGTGATTTAAAGTACTCCTAAAGCATTAACATAACATTTAGTCTAGTAGCTATTAGCAGCTAGTCTATGGAATAACCATTTTAAAGCTGTACCCTCAAAATAAAAAAATATTTCTTCATGATGTCAAACATAACTGTGCACAAATCATTTATATTGTGCTAAGAAATCTGGATTAACAAATCAGTGGTATTACACCTTTACAACCTAGGGATGTTGTGAATGGGTAAAGAGTGAATGAGCTAAGACAATGAGGGCATCTCCTGCAATGTCGACTGATACCACAGAGGTCTATTAATAATAGTCTTATATTCTTCTCAAACAGCAAGGCAATATCACCATAATACACTGGTGTCCAAGAGCTAAGGATGAACTACATTTTTACCTGTATATCAAAAAATTTTCATGACTACTGCCAAATGTGGAAAAATTTATTGTTAGCGTACTAATAAATTATATGACACAAAAAATGTGTTATAAATTTCATACAAATTAAATGTCCACCCCAAACTGCAATGCAGCTTTCACAATGTCATACTATGCTTGGCACCAAGTGATTCAGGAGTTTTTGAGGCAAACTGGCCCACTTCTCCTTCAGAGCAAGGATAAGGCCTTGTTGTTTTCTGCAAGTGAATTTCAATTTCATGGGTGCCACAGACATCTTTTCACAGTTTGTTGAGATACTTATGTACCTACATTTGAACAGTGCCGACTTGCAAACTGACCTACCATGGTGTGTCAATTATGTTTTGCTATAATCAAAAAATCTGCGTGGTTAGCCTGGTGGAAGTGTGAAGCACACTGCCACCAGGCTAACCGCGCCGGAATCGAACCTAGGACACTCCTTCCCCATATGCCTGGGGAAGGAGTGTCCTAGGTTCGATTCCCGTCGGTGACGTGAAGAACTGATGGATCTTCCTCAGCCATAGACAAGTTAGCCGGTCTTGGATGTGGACAGTAGGGTTTTTTCTCCACTTTATTCTGGGGGTTTTCATCCCACAAACAGGCAAACCAGAACACGCAGGATACAGCCATAGGACTCAGCACGGCAAGGAAGGCAACAGGAACCACCTTGCTCATAGTCACTTCCCTAGTATGGTAGCATAGCTGCCCCTACCATCCGTAAGGATGAAAGGAAATCATTCCTCTTAGCAAAACATCTGGAACATATTCTATTGGTTTGAAATGCTGCCCAGAGCCTGGATACAATGCTGTGCAAGATTCAAAACTCTCTGGCAACATGAGTAGTGCCAGAGTTTTGCAGCCTTCTTCAAGCTGTCCAATAATTCTTCATGAAATCATCTAGATGATGTTTTGAGACATTACAAGAAATTCAAGTTTGCAACTTTATTCCTTCACGAAAAGAGCTTCCTTCAAATACAATTTGCTTAGTGCAGCCTTTTATTCTGTTGAGTGCTACCATGTGACCCCTTTCTGCATGGATCAAAAACTTGAATGTGTACCCACTTTCTACTTGAAATCGTCAGCTATACAAATTGCCACAAGCTGATTAGTCTGAATTTGTGGGCTATATTCTTCAGAAATAGTTTGCATCCTTAGGTTTTGGACACCTGTATATAAAAGCTTATAAAAATATTTGAATGTTTTCAGATCAGTGTATTGGTTTAGGTCTTCTTGAAGGAATAATTAATAATATATTTACCAGAGATGTCTCAATGTCAGATAGGCACAACTAGGACATAACTAACTTAAAGGATAACAACAACATAAAATTGGAAAACTTTCCATAATGGCAATCATTCATAAATTTCCTACATAAATTAGTACATTACAAAACATAAACATAAAACTCTTATTAGGTACTAACGGGGAAACAAAAAAAGGACTATTGTCCACAATAACTATGCGTCAACTGAAGGTACCAGGAACAAACAAACTGACAGAAGTGTAAAAAATGTGAGTCAAGTGACAAGGCATCATGATGAAGGTTTTATTGCTTACAACTCTAAGGTAAGTTATATTTCAATAACAATATAAATTTACTTCTACTTTACCTTCCCAAGCCAGAGCTTTATTCTTGAGATATTCCATTATATAATTTTGTATCTATAGATCCAGATGATAACATTACAAATGCACACAGCAGGTACATTCACAACCATATTTTCATTACCTCATTAAGTTGATATGCAAGAAAATATAGCAGAAGATCCTATAATGAAAATAAATCATAGAGCATGATTACACTGGGTGGGGGGGGAATCAATATTTCTCAATTTTTTTAAATTAAAAACATATATAATGGAATATGATACTACTTCTGGTATGAACCACTCAAATTCATAATGTAGAAAGATATTTTTTTCCTAGATGTGGAAGTTTTGCTAAATATTTGTACAGAGAGGAGTATGTCTGAGAATGCCTGTTGTCTACACCATAACAAGTGACAACAATAAAAGGAAACCAAAAGTGGATTACCATAGAGAAGTAATCCAAAAGAATGGATATAATCATAAGACTATCAACATTTTACAAAGGCCATCAAATGATTTGGCACATATAAAAGAAAATGTAGATTATGAAGGTGCTTAACCTCACATTAGAAAACCTGATGGATAAAACTATTCAAGTAGTGCAACATAAAAACAGACTTCACATTGATGACAAAACAGTTTCCATAATGCTGAAGTCACCAAACAGACTTTATTCACTACTTAAGAAACCAGGTGTATATAAAATTTTCTGTACATGTGATCTGTTACATCAAACAGATGGGACATTTAAGAGTGAGAGTAACATGAAAGAGTGAGGATGTAGAGAAAAAGCAAATCAAAAACATGGAGTAGCTTTTCATACTGCCAATCATTTGGTACTTTGGCAACTAAAAAGAATGCCATATATTAAATTCAACAGCTAAATATGCAAATTGAAGGATGAGTGCCATTTCAGTTTGCAAATATGCAAACTGAAATGACACTCATCCAACAAAAATCAAGGCCTTATTTTAAACCAACTAGTCAAAAGACCTATGAAGAAGACTTAAAAGACCTATGAAGCTGGGAACTAGTAGTGACTGATATTACATAGCACAGCTCAATAAATGAGCCACATATTTGAAATCTCAAAATGGGATGCATCATCAATTTACAAAAATTCTATATATGGCAGTTTATGTTTTAGAAATCAATCTGTTAACAATGATTATGTATTCCACAGAGCATAGAAAATTTGTTGAATTAAACTATTTTTACTTAGGATTTTCTCGCTGTGGTTCATACCAGAAATAATATCATAAACAATGCAAATCACAGAAACTTAATATTACATACTGAATATGTTAAAACATATTATTATTATTATTAAAACACCTCCAGGATGTCTCTGACTCCCTGAAGGAGGAAGGGAAGGCCACATATTACCTAAACAAGCTGTCATATATATCCTTTCCTTGAATTCATTCACACTAACTGCATTCACCACCTCCACTGGTAATCCATTCATATACTACTCTATGAGAGAACAATCTAGCTCTCACCCACTTCTTGATGGTATTCAATCTCAACTTACAAGGATGTCATCTCATCCTATCCTCCCCCCCCCCCATAAAAATGAACATTGTGGATAGTCAATTTCCTATCATTAAATCACTGATTAAAACTTCATCCATCACAATTTAAATTCCAACTTTTTCAGGAGGAAATCTATCAAAAGCTTTTACTAAATCTATTATTGTATATGTATCATTACATCTATCAACCTGTTACTAATACATTAGCAGATCTTGTTTTAGTAAGCACATACTGATCCATATAGACAATCCTGTTATCAACTCAATTCTGAATCACAATACCTTAATCACAATTCCAGATTATTTATATATATATTAGTGCTATGCAACTTGAAGCCTCATCCACTTTATGAAGTGTAACAATATTATCCTCCTTTCAACTCCTTCAGGACATCCTTTTTGCAATGCCATTAACTCTTCGGACGTTCCCTCAAAACACACAGCAGTCATGAACATACTGATATGTTTCCCTAGTTAGTGAAAATGCCAACTAAACCTTCAGGTGACTGACTTCCATCACCTGGTTAAACACCACCTTAACTTATTGGAGGCCTGAAGTAGCTGCTGCCATGTTTGGTGATGCACGTGACATCCTTCAAGTGCATACCAAATATGCTGTAAACTATACTTGAAAAAAAAATTATATTTTTGTTTCAATCTTTTATTCTGTGTGTGTAAATATATTTAGAAAGAGAGAGAGAGAGACAGGGTTGCCAATAGGAATTTTGCCGCCCCTTCTCCCTTATTTTTCGTATAGTCGCCCCGTGCAGCAGCATATTTTGCCGACCCTTCTCCCTTATTTTTCGTATATACATTAAATGTATCAAAATAATCTAAGCTATGTTAAAGATACCTGGTTTTAATCCATTTCCCAAGTAAGCAAACAGACAATTAAGTTAAGTTTGCGCCTGCAAGTAGTGTAGGTCTTAAGCAACTCGTGGTAAAGGTGAAATAAGCTCTGATCACTATTCTTAGTATTTACCCTTAATGCAAAGCACATCGCCTTGAGGAGATGTATGATGCTATGCATTAAAGGCAAGGGGCCACTACCCAGACCAGTTTCGACCTTTATTGAGATCTCAATAGTGGGAGCCAGGCTTAGAAATACCAAGGTTAAGTAATACAGAGCTTATAAGTATTTTACCAAAACAAGTTACCATAACATGCTTTGACCTTATTAAATAAAAATCTCAGGATGAGAGATAGATGTAGAAAGTTTTTTGCCTTGGGTATAATATATGTTAAAGATACCAAGCTATTTTAAATCTGATTTTAATCCATTTCCCAAGTAAACAAGTTCCTAAGTACTCAAGTAAGTAAGCTTGGTAGTGGCCCCTTGCCTTTAATGCATAGCATCATACATCTCCTCAAGGAGATGTGCTTTGCATTAAGGGTAAACATCAAGAATAGTGATCAGAGCTTATTCCGCCTTTACCACGAGTTGCCTAAGACTTGCACTACTTTGCAGGTCACCCAGACTTGCACTACTTGCAGGTGCAAACTTGACTTACTTGTCTGTTTGCTTACTTGGGAAATGGATTAAAACCAGGTTTAAAATAGCTTGGTATCTTTAACATATATTATACCCAAGGTAAAAAACTTTCTATAATCTAAGCTATTTATAGCAATAGTCAAGCAACTATTTGCGCAAAAAGAAAAATTACTGCCCAATTAAGAAACGATTAAACATTCTACAACTATGCTCGAATACATACATTCAGAAAACGCGAGCTTCAAATCTGAGTGTTTGTTCAGAGAGTGATGAAGTGCTTCTAAATCACCTAAATTTGAACAATAATGACTGCTTTTCTTTACCAAAAATTTGGAGGGTCTTACTCTTATTACTTAGCAGCTTTTTTTTTTAATCACCTCTCATAATCTACTGTACTGTAGAACACTAATATATGGCTTATATCTTTTAAATATTTTGTTGTTACTTCTAAATGAAGATGATCTGTTGGATTCAAATTGAAAATTTGATTTAATAGAGTATTAAACTTCTTCATTCTATGTGTTTCAGTTCTGTTTTCTAATATGTCACAAATGCCACCAAAGACAGCTTTCAAATTTCTACTTACAGTGATGTGCAGTATTTTTTCCCATTTGAATTCTGTGCTGAGTGTCCAAGGCAAGGCTGACTGACCATAATTATGAGAGCATATATACCTTATGTGCTTTCATATGGATGCTGACAGGTTTCCCATGCTATCCATAAATAGAACAAGTAGCAAGTATAAGGAAATCTTGTATACACCTGAAAATGGAGAAAGTTGTTCTTTAGCCAGCTTGATGCTGGGTTGAAAAATTCTGGATATATTTATTTAATTCATTACTAGTGCTGGCTTCTTTCTATTAACCATAAAATGAAATTCTCTGATAGAGAGAGAAAGACAGAGAATATATGAGAACCAGAGGAATACAGATGAAAGACATAATCAAAGGAAACAAGAAAACTCAAAAACTTATTTTGTCCCTAAAGCTTGGGGGGGGGGGGGAATTCTATAATATAAACAGGTGTTCCATATAATAAGCCTCAGCTCCAGCCTGCAGATCTATCATGTACCATTCTAACAGTACTTTCAAGCTTTCTTAAATTTATTTTGCGGAAGAGCTTCATTAAGTTAATGATGTAGCAAATCTCATCTAATGAATTGCTACATCATTAGAGATCTTCAACACTGCTAACGGTAAAATGTTTGCTTTAATCTCATCCTCGCGTTCTACTAGTCTTATCAGCGGACTATAAGAAACAAAACTAAAACATGTAGCACTTTCTAAGAATTTAAAGATTACTCAATGTATCGGCGCAACTGATAGGTAGCGAAATCAAACAATATGGGGAAGGGTTCAGACGATCCGCTGAAAACATTTCGGGGAAAGAGTACTGTCAAGGCTTATGCCTGAGAGATGGAGCGCAACATTCATTCATAGTTACGACTATAAATGTGTCGTTATTCAAAACTTGGTCTACATGATAAAATAATTGTTCTGATCAGGCACATTTGTATATTATGGGTAGTTAAACTCGAGAGATATTTTCAATTATCGCATATTTAATTCGTTCCATAAATATCCATTATCGGATTCAAATATGACGTATACGTTATTTTGTACAATCTGCATTTGCCTGTTTACGCAATTCAGTGGGCATGGCTTAATGAAGAGTATAAGTTATAAAGTTCAAAAGGCATACAATAAGAAAACACTACCACAACAAAGTTGGTGAAACAGTTATGTAAACAAACCTAAATTACAGGAACACACGCGTCGCGACGATCGGATGACACATTACACAGATATTCAAACTGACTCCACATTGACCGGGAATAAGGAAAAGGTGGGATGAATGTTCCTTTGAAAGGAACATTCGTTCATTATGTGTATTGTTGTTTAAATAAAGCTTTTAATAATAATTTCATAAAGCAATGCTACCAGATCTGCTTAGTATGTGAATCGTCAAAGCCAATGAATCTATCTGAAATAATATTTCTTTAGTATTATATATACGTGAAAAATAATATTTATCATCACAATATATAAAGACATGTAATGTAATGCAACTAAATTTTGAACTTTTGAGATTCTGAGAAAATGTAATTGAGAACTGTAAATGAGATTTTGAGAGAATGTAATGCAACTCAATTTTGAAATTTTATGATAACAAAATGTACGAATACTTTCATCCCCTCCCCCTTTGGTGCATTCATAATTTACAGCACTTTAGACCGTGATTATTAATAAAATCTGATTGAAATTTTCTTCCCGTCTCTAACCTCTTGTACGTTCTGCGCGGAAATTGTGAATTATAATGCTAATTGTACTGGTGGTTTTCCAATATCCGTGAACGATAGATCTTCAGTGTGCAAGTTATTCATCGACGGCATACAAATATTTACTGCTCTTGACAAATTAAAAAAAAAAAAAAATTGAAAAAGTAAAATATTCTTAACCATCCGCAAACTATAACATTGGTGAATATTTCTAATTATGCTTTGCCAATCGTTCCCACCAGTCCAACCCAATCTGAAGCAGAGAGTAAAATGTTTTAAACCTACAAGACCGCTTTGAAAAAATCCCCTGGTTTATATTTGATACGATCCTTGTCTTTGAATCTTAATACATCCAGGTTCGTATTTATGTTGAAATTTTGTTCATATTTGGAATCACAACCAAAGTAACTAAGGACTGGATTATTTGGAACTACTCCCAAAGCAAAAAAAAAAAAAAAAAAGCTATGAGGCAGCTAGTTTATTGTGACTGTTAATTGTATGTTACCTTCTGATTACTTTAATTGTTTTATTGGACGAGAAACCCAAGTTTAATATTATTATTATACAGGCACCTCCATGGAGTCCAAAGACTCATCATCGAAGACCCAACCTATCCACACAATATCTGCCATGCCTCCCTTGAATCCACTAACAGACAAAGTGCTCGCAATTGACTCTGGCAACCTATTCCATCTATTCACCACTCTCCAGGTGAAAAATCTAATCCTCACACTCCTACTTTTTTTACTCGCTTTTCCATTTTTTATGCTTTTACTCAAATTTCAGGGATTCCTCCTGTTCTTCCCTCTCTACTAAAATTCTGAAACACTTTCCTTGCATCAATCCTACAAAACCCTTTAAGAAACTTAAAAGTTTCTATCACACCCCACTCTTTCTCGCCTATCAATCAACTTCTGCAACCAGCAAATTTTCAATCTATATCATAGGGAGCATTACATAGACCACTCATCATCTTGGTCACTGACTTTGGATTGTTTCCACTACTTCCTCATCCTCGAGAAATCCAGGTGACCAGACCTAAGCACAGTAATCCAGACTTATCCAGTCCTTATAAAGAGGCATAGCAACTTCCTTATCTCCACTTGTTAGTTTTTCTTCAATAGCCAAGTAATGCTATGAGCTACCTTATCAATATGCATTCTAAACTTCACCTCTCTATCTATTACCACCCGAAAATTCCTAGTTTCATCTATTATTCGATAGGGTACAGTTCCATCAATGTGGTACGATCAGATTGTAATCTATATATCCCAAAATACATTAAACTGGCACATTGTGTTTTACCCATATTGTCGGCCTAGTTAAATCATCCTGCACATTCTCCACATCGCCTTCTTTAACTATTACACTATCCAAATTTTCATCATCAGTAAACAACTAAATATTTCCCTTCAAATTATTTCCTATATCATTTATGTACAAATTAAACAATAGTGGTCCTAGCACAGAACCTTGCAACATACCACTAGTCATCTGCTTTCTCCTGGATTCTACTCCTTTTTTTCAGTATCTGTCCCTCAGCCAGGATCGTATCCATATAACCAGTGTCATATCTATCCCCATTTGTTCTAATTTATGTAATACAGCTTCATGTGGTGTTCTGTGAAGTGTCCTTCCAATATCCAGCAGAATCATCATGTAGCCTTTCCCTTTATCCAACTCAGTTGTTACTCTATTATAAAAGCTAGTAAATTACTAAAACATGACCGACCCTTCAGAAAATAATGTTGCCCCTCATGAAGTATTAAATTCTTATCCATTTATTCCTCTATTCTCTTTATGACCAACTTTTTCAGTGCTTTTACCACCACTCATTGAGATACTGATTGGTTTATAATTTGCTGCTGCAGTCTTAGAACCTCCCTTATGCAAAGGAATTATTTTTTCCTCTTTCCGCTCCCTTGGAACTCATTCAGAGCAGAAACTTAAATAAAAGGGTCATAGGCACTGCCAGTTTTTAAAATTCCTTCCTCAGAGTTTAAATTGCTAACTAACTTTCAGTCGAGAACCTCTTATGAAAGTTATAGTGAAATGCAAAATAGCTATGTTGGTTGACTGCTCGTTTTTAAATTACACAACAGCTAGCATGACATTATAATTTCTGCACAGATAATGTTTCCTCAGTGTAACTAAAAGTTGTGTTTTGGAAAACTAACACCTATTCTATTCTCTCTAGCTCTTTTATATTCATTAGCATATATTACTAACATGAAAACAAGTGTCTATTTAGCCCATGTGAAAACCTTTGAGATTAAAACTTGTCAGCAGCTATCAGCTCTTTGTTCTCTCTTCAATTATTGGAGAAAGCCATCAAAATTTAACTTAGTCGCTAATAGTTCGATTTAACACAACGATCCACCAGTTAACGATTGCCAATATATATCCATCCACTCTGAATAGCCACGTAAATCTTCATGTCTTTATCATACATCCTGGACACATGGAAAGGAAACCAGTTCTACTGCCCTTGATACATTTAGAAGCGTTCGGATCTGGTAGAGAGAGAGAGAGAGAGAGAGAGAGAGAGAAAGGCCTCCTGAATAACATTCATTGTTTTGTCTTCCTTCCACGTTCTGTAACTGGATAGTCAATTTTGTTTCTGGTCGACAATGAATTTCATAGTAGATAGCTCCATTCTGTTACATACCCTCTTATACCCTCTTTCTTCTATACATCTGTGACCTTTTACTGATGAATAACCATATCCATACGTTTGCATTCCTTTCCTCTTACTGATGAATAACGATATCCATAGTTTTGCATTCCCTTCCTCCTACTGCTTTGACAAATCTCGTACTACATAACGATTCTCACCTCGTTTTTGTACAAATAGTGGCTTAAAAAAGCCTTCATGCCACTCTTCAGTGGGGGTGTGTATAACCCTAGTCTTCTTCAATGCTACCAAAACATACTTCTGCCTTTGTTCTTGCACAAAACAAGATCTCGATTCATTTTTAATTGATTTTGATAATCGCCTGCTCGCCAAATGAGATCAGATCCCTCTTCTTGAACTGGCATTTTTGTCTAACTTTTCCAGGCACAAACTCATCATTTTAAAACTTTTCAGACATTCAAAACCCCTGGTATATTTTCTCTTCAAGAGATACTTTCATCTGTCCAGAAAACTCTGTAAAAATGTTAAATTCACTTAAACTTAAAATAATGTTTTCAAATTTTAATCAGTACTGTATAGATTCTCTTTGAGAATTCTTGATTCTTAACAGAAGAGGAACAGTTCGCCTAATTTATGATCCGTTTCTCATCTCATTGAATCATTTCAGCCTTTCACAAACAACTTCTTTCTGCTTTATATCGTTTCTACGGATAATTTCCATTAACACTGTTCTGCTGAACTAACATTCATCATTCCTTTGTGTTCGATTAACTGTGTTAAACACGCGAAGCCGCCACTCAATATCCATTTATTGCCAACTGTAAACCCACTGAATCTGCTTTTCCTCTCTTTTCTCCAATTCTCTATGCCTGTATTCTCTAAAACAATTACAGCCACCAACTGTTTAAGAAAAATATCAGTTGGTTCATTTTCTCCACACGCTTAATTCCCCAAAGAAAGTTGGTGGAACCTCTTTAACTCCAACTTATTTTCACAATACAGATGGGCAGTCAGTCTCCTTTCTTCAAGCCTACAACACCACGTTGTCAATGAATCAAAACTTTTCATAGTAAGAGTGGGTGAGAGAGAGAGAGAGAGAGAGAGTACAGGTGAGATTGGGCACCATAGTAGTACCCTTAACCCTAAAACATATTATTGTATGCAACAATGAACAATGTTTGTGTTCTTAATAGGGCCAATGTTTTTATGTAATCCGTGGTTAAAAACCTCAAGTTTCTAGCCGAAAAATGCTCTATTTACCTGTGCTAATGATTGTCTAGCACGGAAACTTACCAAATAGAGGTTTAGAAAAATTTCCTCTAGTCAACAACTTAAATCGAACCTATCATGACCTTTCTTTAGCTGAGCTAGCTTTATGGATTAAAACAACATTTTCACATGGATAAACAAACTGGGATTGCAAAATGTGCACCTTGTGAACAGGGACATTGTCCTTCTACAATAGTCCAGATCCATCAGGCTACATTGTCACCAAATAGGATAAAGAGATCAGTGTTTACATGGAAAGGGCTGTTTACCAGTTTTACATAAGTGATTTATGATCTGAGTCAAGGGTAAATTGACAAAACATTTTAATATATTTTTACTAATTACTAAATATAGTTTTATGTGGGGGATGCCTGTGAAGCCTTGTAGAATTGGTGTCTTCCTTCATATTGCTAGACCGGCAAAAGAAACACAGTTATAGGTTGCAATCTAGCCCTTTTTTTCAGTTGGTTCCAAAGGTAGTTAATCCTGGTAAAGGCAAGAAGTGTATATTTTCTTACTTGGCTTACAAAATTTTAGAGCTAAACGAAATCGCTGAAATGGGATGTACCGACGCGCATTAGATTTTTTATTTATTTTATTGGGCACCTGTGTAGCTTTTCATAACTTCCATAAAACTAGCTTACTAAACAAAGGCAATTATAAGGTTGGACTCTGACTGGCGACTAGAAGAAGTATTTTAAAACCCCTTTTTCCAGCTTTTTCTAAAATTAACCAGTGTTTTCCACAGGCCATTAGTGCTTTCCAAGTGGAAACTATATTTTTAATCCATCGACTAAGAAAAATGGACTTTTCCATTTTTGACAGCTGTTAATATCAATTAAACTTAGGAACACATGATGGAGACGGTTATCTGCAGTACTCTGTTATATATAGCAAAAGTGAAATCAACTGTAAATATTGACGAACCGATTTCCAAAACTTTAAGGCTAGAAGAGTTTCGTCATTCTCTTTTGAGAATAAAAAATCATTGGAAGATTTCTTTTTATTTTGTTTGTATAATTTTCTACACTTTTTGTTAATAACGCTTCCGATTTTGAATCTGCATTATTATTAAAATGCATATAGACGAATAGGAGTTTTTCTTTACGTTTTCTTTAATAAACTGAAAATTCTGATTTTTTTCCCCTGGTTTATTGCAACTCATGCGGTATCGACGATACACTTTGTTTTACAAGGTTTGAGTAAACTGTTTGGTTTCATATGGAGTTGCCACAGTTTCACCCTCAAGAAATCTCGGGGTTTCCATCCCACAAAACAGGCAAGCCAGTCAGAAGGACTCAAATAATTAATATACATAATAAAGTGTGCTCATATGGTAGGATGCCTGGACTGTCATTCATTAAAACAACAACAACAATAATAATAATAATTTGATTTCTTAGCTAGTACGGTTTCCTGTTTCCTTTTTTCCTGGATCATCTACTGAAACGAATAAAGGAAGTACTGTACAGGAATTGTTTAACTTAATTCTTTGCAAGTTGTAACATATAAAAGATTTAATAGGTGATTTTATAACACAGTGACGGCTGAACTGGATAGGGGTAATGGGTTTACAGTAATACTACTGGACCTTGCCAAGGCTTTTGATAGGATACCACATAGAACCCTAATCAGTAAACTGGAGCAAATGGGGATAGATATAGGGTTGGTAAGATGGATAGGAGGGTGGTTGAAGGAGAGATACCAGAGAGTGGTTTATTCAGGAGTGGAGTCTAAAAGACGGCTTGTGACTAGTGGAGTGCCGCAGGGCTCTGTTCTTGGACCACTGCTTTTCAATTTGTTCATCAATGATATAGGAAAGGATTTGAGAGGAAATGTTCACTTGTTTGCTGGTGATGCAAAGTTGGGTAGAGCAATTATGAGTGCACAGGATGTCAAAATTTTACAGGATGATTTAAATAGTTTGGAGGACTGGGCTAGGAAAAATGGTGCCGATTTAATGTGCCAAAGTGTAAAGTTATGCACTTTGGGGTGAAAAGAATAGCAGCAGTATATCGCATTGGTGGAACCGTACTCCAGGAGATTGATGAGGCCAGGGATTTGGGAGTGTTGGTGGATAGGGAATTGAAGTTTAGGGGACACATTGCAAAAGTGACTAAAAGAGCTCACCAATTCACTTGGCTTCTGAAAAATACTTTAACATGCAGCGACAAACAAGTTGTTGTTCCTCTGTATCGAGCCTTGATACGACCCCATCTGGACTACTGTGTCCAGTTATGGGCACCAGGGTTTCTTCGTGATGGGGAGGAAGTGGAGAGGATCCAGAGACGAGTGACCAAGATGATAGCAGGTCTGTGGAATGAATCTTATGAGAATAGGTTGAAGATTTGTGGGTTGCAGAAATTGGTCGATTGGCGAAGGAGGGGTGATATGATTGAGACATTCAAATTACTGAAGGGTTTCCATAAGATTGATCCAGAAGATATTTTTGAAAATATGACTAGTGGTGGGAGGACTAGGAGCCATGAATGGAAGCTGGGCAAGAGCGTGGTTGACAAGGGTGTTAGAGCTAGGTTTTTTACTTGGAGAGTAGTGAATGAGTGGAATAAGCTTCCAGAGTCTGTTGTGGGTGCTACGACCGTGAATGAGTTCAAGGCAAGGTATGGTAGATACTGTGTGAATGTCGAATAGTTGTTCTTGACATGATGTTAGGGCCTCCCTCGATGAGTCTGTCGACTCCTTGGAGTTGCCCGAAACATTAATAATAATAATAATAGGTAAATTTTTGTATTTCTAAATTATTTTCATGTTCAAAATGTGATATGGATGTGTGTACACCGAGAAGAATTTTCGAATTTTTTTTCGTCCACAAAATTTCTAGGCGGTTTTATTATTATTATTCTGATAGAAGTGTCATCCACAATGAATGGTTACATCGAAGTATTCGTAGTATCTCTAGGATAACTTATCCATACCATAATGCTGCCAGCCTCTTCCTGTTTCTGCTTAATGATATCATGGCGGGGGGGGGGCAATCCTCTCCGTAGATTTTTGCCTAACATTTCATCTTTCATCCACACAGCACATAGATGGAAACTAGTCAGAAACTATATATATATATATATATATACTATATATATATATATATATATATATATATATATATATATATATATATATATATATATATATATATATATATATATATATATATATATATATATATATATATATATATATATAGGTGTTATTGATTAAGCATAAGCTTGAGTACCTACACGGGACATCTAATTTTGAGGCATATACAGAAGAGGGTCCTTTTTTGAATTCTTGCCTGGGAACACCGCTATTCTTCACTTGTTCTGACTACTGAAACAGTTCAGTCAACTTCCTCTGGAGAAACATCCATTACGGGATTAATTTGTTTCATTTTTTCTTGCAGAAGTATGATTTTCTTAAGAGGTATGATTGGTTAAATTTCATGGTCATCCGTTCTATGATTTTTCGAATTTGAGTTTCAACAAGACAATTTGCATTTATCATGCACATCGATGAGCTGGGTACTCACGATAACCCAATGACCACTAATTTGCGCATTATACACTTCCATTTTTGGAACACTTTAACTACATTACTATGCGAACAACCTACAATACTGGTTGTTCGCTGAATACGTCCACCGGTACCCTAAAATCATGCCATTTGATCAGCAACTTGAAGTGAACAATAGCTTGCACACCTCCCATATCATAAACGGTGACTTTATTATGATATGAGTGCAAACTGTGAAAAACAGGGCTATCGTAAAATTTTGATTGGACTGTGTATTTGTTTTATTTGAAGAACATTTAATGGATGCCCGCCTTCTGATTTGCAAAACTAGTTCTGACTAAAACAGTTCGGTCGACTTCCTTTGGAGAAACATCCATTACTGAATTAGTTTATTTCATTTTTTCTTGCAGAAGTTTCAAACTATGTATTCGCCTCTACAGTGAAAAAAAAAGATATGCATATGTTTATCCCTCAAAGGGAGTAGATGCCATTTAGCCCAAACTAATATATGAATAATGGGATACAGCTGATATTCACCCTATAGAGAGTACTACAGACAACTGCCTCAATCTGATTGTCCATAATCCCAACACTATAAACTGTATTCTGAAATATTGTGAGTGCTACAGTATATATATCCTCTATTGACCGCACGAAGGAAGACTTCGTTTCGAATCTAGTCAGCGACTAGAGGAAATTTTTCGAAGCCTGCTTTCGACCGGTTCCCGAGTTAGTCGATCTCTGGCATGGACAAATGGCTTTTTTCTCCCGGAAACTCGGGTTTTTCGTCCCATAAACTCAATAAAATCGACCGTAGAACCCACACTATTTCAGACATTAAAATATATTGTGTTAGAGTTAGGGACCACGAGATGGCAGCACTTGTTGAGCCGTCTCTCTTCACTACATGCTGCTTAATTAGTGATAGCCTTGGGACAGCTATTTCTGATTGGCTACCAGTGGAAATTGAACTACCCACTCAGTCTCCAAAAGTTAGATCGGGTGAAACGGCCTCGCCTACTCCCTATATGGGAATTAAAAAGGCGTTATCTAATTTTGATGAAACACATTATGGTACTATCCAAAAATTATGGTTTTAGAAAACTATCTGGGTAATTTGTAAGCGTTAAGAGCATGTAAACATTACGGATTATATTTTATTTCTCCTTATGAGAATAGAATTGACGGTCTTTAGGCTTAAAATTAGCTGATAAAAGAAAAATAGGAGATAATAGAAGCATTTAAGTTATTAAAGGACATTTACAGGATTGACACTGAAAACTTTTTTCAGTGCATAGCAAAAAGGGAGAGAACAAGGGATTGCCAGTGGAAGTTGTGTACGAGTGTGGTTGGCAAGGGTGTTAGGACTAGGTTTGTTGCTTGGACGGTGGTGAATGGATTAAATGGGTGGCCAGAGGTAGTTGTGGTGTTTCATCACTAAATGAGTTTAAGAAGTATGATAGGTGTGTGAATGATGACTAGTGTGTGAATAAATGGATCTCCCATGATGAGTCTTCTGACACCATGGTGATAACTTTATACCTTTATACTAGTATACTACTACTACTACTACTACTACTAATAATAATAATAATATATGCCGTGTCCATAGCATTCCAGGGCTAATTGTATAAGGTCACTATTCAATACATGATTATTTCACATCTTTTACCTGATACTTTTATATGTACAACTTCATGACTAGTTTGCCTGATTTACAGGATTAAAAAAAAGTAAAAAGGAAAAAAGAAATACGAAAAAAGGAAAAGAAAGGAACATCTACCCAGTAAGATTCATAATAAATTGTTGACTATCCTTGGCCTCCTTCCATGTCAAAAATAAACTGAATAAAACGTATTTTATCGAAATTATTTATGCAATATGCTTTGATTATTTCCAAATCGTCTAGTGATTGTTACTATGCTAGTTATTTCTCCCTTTTTAATCATATCGTCAGCACTCTTTGTGGTTATTTCTCCTCTACATCTGAAGCAATTGGTATGGCATCCCATGAAAAAATTTCCATTGAATTTGTCACATCCCATTCCATTCAGAGTTGAGAATTATCTTTCTGCTTCTGCTTCTGCAGAACTAACAACATTATTCAGAATTCTAGTGGTTTGATCCTCATAAATGCGATTTTTCAAGTATTTTAAGAAGCTTTTATTAATACCTGGAATTTGGCTCAAGTATGTTCACTGTGTCATGAATTCTTTCATTAAGAATTCATGAAATTCTAGTTATTTATCAATTTATAAATTCTTTTATTAAGGACTGTATATTTTCTGTCAATCAATCAATCAATCTGTTTTTCATCCTTTTGATTATTTCATGCTCAGTTTTCAAAACCGAAGGTTACTGTTGACTTAAAAAAAATTACTAGCAACTTTTATTTCTCATTAGTACTAGGTGGGGCTGTTTCAGCCTTATCTAATTGTTGGAACCTGAAGGGGAAGTTTAATCTCCACTAGACATTCAGACATAAGTGGCCTAAGAATATTACTAGTTATAAACTGCTTCCAGTGAAGAGAGAGAAACATGAGCTGCCATCTCTTAATCCCTGACCATAACGGCGTACTGTATATTATTGTCTGAAACAATGTGGGTTCTTTGATCAATTTTCTTGAGTTTATGGCATGAAAAACTCAAGTTTCCAGGAGAAAAACATGCTCTCTCATGCCCGAGCTCGACTAACTCGGGAACATGGCAAAGAAAGGGTTAAAATGTTTCCTGTAGTTGGCGATTAGATTGATTTGATTTTCTGAAAATCAATATATTTAAAAGCATCATTCTGAAAGTGACATATTCTTCAAAAGCATTATATCACCCAAAGAAAGATTGTAGTTATAAATTCAGTTTTAGTTGCATACTAGAGGAACTATTTTCTGGACATTTCTTTAGCTTTTTTCCAAGTTAATAGATTTTTGGAATGTGCCAGTAGAGTTTCCTACCAGAAATGATGGCTTTTAATCCCTTAGCTAAAATGTTAGGATTTACTGATGCCAGAAGTTTAATGGAATGAAACAACACTGGGAAAGGATTAAAAATAATGTTTAATTCTTCCAATATTGCATATCAGTTACAGAGACATCATCAGGGAGTGCAATATACAAATTGTGACACTCACACAGATACAAAAAAACTGACTGAAATACGTGGATAAAAGGCTAGAGTTCTAACCAGGTGGCATGCTCTCTATGGTGACCTGTGGGTGGTCTAGGATGTAAACTAGGATCTCAAAATATTAGTGTTTCTCATATTTTGGAAAGTTTTATGCTTCCATATTTATTCAAATTAGGTTAGTTTTTAAGAGCTTTTGTGCAGTAATTAGAAGACAGTTTTTTTTCTGGTAAACAAATAAATCAACTTTTTTGTTTGAATTTTTCGACCTGTTTTGTGCTCCAGCAATTAGGAAGAAAGGTTTCCAGAAATCCACTCTGGTTTATGCAGCAGTACTGGAAGTGGAATTTTCATTGTGTATTGGTGCTGAATGTTCTCTTGGATTGTTGGTTAAACTCTTCTTTGTAACAATTAGACAAGACATCTAGGATTCATTTACAGAGATAGAAGAGATAAATTTTGAATTATTATAACTGGTAATTGCTTGAGATATCCCCTCAATATTGCATTCCTTATTGCTATGTTATTTTTATGATTTTTTTTATTGTATTAAGGTAATAAAATTATTATAAAGATTATAATGAAATCTTCATAAATATTCGGTTTAAATAAAAAATCATGCACGTGCTGAAAGAATTAAGGACCAGTTCGATAAACTCCGGAAATTTTAGGAACTGATTCGCTCTAGCGAACCGGCTGAATCCTACCATTACTGCTACCATTCCTTCTTAAACCTACATTCATAAATCAGCTAATTTCATTCCCTTATAGGGGAAGCCGTTATAACCCTATCTAACTTTTGGAGACTGAGTGGACAGTTCAATCTCCATGGGTAGCCTACCAGAGATAGCTCTCCTAAGACCCTCACTAATTTTAAGTAGCATCAAGTGAAGAGATGGCAATGAAGTGCCACCAACTCGCTGTCCCTAATCGTTACACAAAATATTCTTCTCTCAATTACGGTTGGTCTATGGTCGATTTTGTTGAGTTTCTGGGAGAAAAAAATCCGCTTGCTTGTGCTGGAGACCAACTAACTCGGGAACCTGTCCAAGAAAGGCTTAGAAAATGTTCCTCTAGTTGGCGACTAAAATAGACTTTAAGCTTGTCTTTGGGCGACCTGGAACTCTCAATGCAAATGTCACTTCCACTGAGCTACAAAGGCCTGCCTACTTTCATATATAGTTAAATTCTGTGGCTGCATATTTTGTAATGCATTCTTCTTGTGTTGGAGAAAACAACACATGGAAGAGTATGCCAAAAATGATCCACTTTTAAAGTTAATGTTATGTGATATGAGAATATACTGTCAGGAAATTTCAGTAGAATATCATTTTGTCAGTTAGCTAGGAATCAGAGTTGCATGTTTTCTTTCACTACGGTATTTTAGTGGTTCATTTAAATTTAGAATTGAAGTGATTCATACATTATAGTGATTCTGTTGCATATTTGGAAATAGCAGTATTAAACTGACTAACGTTGGACGGTTTTGAAAGAATGTATAATGTATGTTCCATGGTTCTATATCAATTAAAAAATTGATATACAACCATGGAAGGAACCACGTTTGAAATAAAAACTTTTAAATTATATTAAAAAGTTTTTCATTGACCAATTGGAATTGACCAATTTAAACGGTATCATTCTGTGAACAGCACTTTATTTGCTATCAGAGTACTTTAGTAATTATGGCCAATATTCTACACAGTTAATGGAAATTCGGTTGTGTGTACAACGGAAACACAATTATTAATTATTTAATGAGTAATTATTAATTATCAGTAACTATTCTTAAAAATTAATTATATTAATAATTATATTAATAATTATTATTAATCATAAATTATCAATAATTATTAACAATTAAGTAACAATAATTATTAATAATTAATTATCAATAATTATTAGTATTACTTAATTATCAATAATTACTATTAACAATTAATTATTAAATAATTATATATTAAATAATTATATATTAAATAATTATTAATTATTGAATAATTATATATTAAATATTTATTAATTATTAAATAATTATATATTAAATAATTATTAATTATTAAATTTTTTTAAAGTTTGAGAAAGAGTGATTATACATACAAATTTCTGCATTTGCTTATAAGGATTACTTGTTGATGAGTGAAGCAAGTAAATCCCACCTACTTCAAAGCTTGGGTTAGCTTTTATGAAGAGAGTGGGATTTAGCCTTCACTATTTGCGTTGTTGCTACTGTTTATGTATGGGATGTAGGGATTGGATGCTAGTGATTTGTGATGTGTATATTAGTGCTAATGGTTTCTTAACTTTGTTGGTATATTTTCCAGAGTTCGTTTTTTAATGATCTGTAGTTATCTACGTGTTTTAACTTTCTTGGTAGGTTGTTGAGTTGTGTGGGTATTTGATGTGATTTCAGAAAAGAACCGTATGAGTTATTGAAGGATGTGGGGATGTAGAGAGTTGTTGTAGATCGTGTTATACGATATGTGTCTCTGTTGTTTCGATAGTTGATGTTGAAGTAATTCCTTGTTAATGTCATGTAGTGTTTCAGGTTTTTAATGCTCAGAATTCTGTGTATCGCCATGTGCTTGTCGGATATTGATTGTTGCATGTAAGGTGTCCAGATCACTGTTGACACAATTTTCCTGTGTAGTGTTTCTAATTTTGTTAGGCGGCTGTATGATATATTTGCATAGACTGTTATTCGGTATCTGAGTAGGGATTCGCAGATACCGTGATATAGGAGTTTTTTTTTATGTTGGGTGGAGTAATGTCTTTAACTTGGAAGAGTTTTGCTGCGATGATCCGGAGTTTGGTGTGTAGGTATTCTATATGTTTTGTCCATTTAAGGTGAGAATCTATATAGAGACCGAGGTATTTTTCGTGTGTTACAGGCTTGATTTCGGAACATTGGCAGGTATTTTTGTTGTTAATGCAGCGGTATGTGTGAAAATGTATCGATAGTGATGCAGGGCATATGATTGTTGGGTTGTGTATTACCAATATCTGTGTTTTAGTGCCATTGATTAGAATTGCGTTTTGGTGGAAGTATGTTGTGACAGATAATTATATATTAAATAATTATTAATTATTAAATAATTATATATTAAATAATTATTAGTTATTAAATAGAAAATTAAAAAAGTAATAGGAAAAGAGTAAAAGAAAAAATTAAAAATATAAACATAAATGGATGGAACACGTTCAAAGAATGAAAACAGAAAGATTACCAAAAAAGTCATCAAGTACAGGCCATTAGGAAAAAGAAAACCAGGACATCCTCTTAAACGATTCAACGATGATTTCTAATGCCATAGCAGGCCATGCTAGGTCTAAATCCTTGATACGCATGATGATTAATTATTAAATTAAAAAAATCAGCTAACGCCTTTTTATTCCCGTTTATAGGGAGTAAGTGAGGCCGTTTAGCCCTATCTAACTTTTGGAGACTGCGTGGGCAGTTCAATCTCCACTGGTACCCAATCAGAGATAGCTGGCCCAAAGCTATCACTAATTAAGCAGCATGCAGTGAAGAGAGATGGCTTAACAACTGCCGCCATCTCGTGGTTCCTAATCCTAACACTCGTATTTTATGTCTGTAATAATGTGAGTTCTACTTTCGATTTTCTTGAGTTTAAGGGACGCAAAACCCGAGTTTCCATGAGAAAAAACCCGCTTGCCCGTGCCAGAGATCAACTAACTCAGGAAACGATCGAAAAAAGGCTTAGAAAAATTTCTTCTAATCGCCGACTAGATTCGAAACCAAAGTCTTCCTTCGTGCGGTCAAGCACCATGGTGTGCAAACACCACAAAATAATAATTAATTGTTATTAATAAATATAGAAGTTCTTAGCTTTACCTTCTCAATAAAGATAAATTGACACAATAGGAATGAAATAAAATGACGATATTCAGATAAGCAGCAAATTAAACTCCCACACCCACCCACCCATTTGGTGAAGCATCATAACTGATGTAATGCTATTCAACTCAATGAATTTTAAATGAAAATTAGTATGTTGTTTATGCAGTTTTGAAACCTTCAACGGTCCTCTTTTTGTATTCAAGATACCAAGTAATTTTATATAAACTCGTTTTTTAATTCTATTTCCCAAATAGGATTAAAAACCAAGTTTATATAAAATTACTTGGTATCTTGAATACATAATATACCCAAGTTAAAAAACTTTTTAAGTCCTCTTTTTTTTCCCATAAATACTCTTTTTTTGTTTTTTAATTTTATTTTTTGTTTCAGTTGTGGAAGTCACTAGTAATATCCTCACTTCAACGGCAGAAATCTAACTGAAATAAACTGCAGATATAATGACGTATGATATTATAATAATTTTCTTTTAATGTTTTTCCAGTTAAATAAATGTAATTTCATCACTAATTTAATTGGGATCAAAATAAATAATTACTACTCATGTGATTTATATTTAGTATGTTTATTCACATATCATATCATGATACATTACATACTAATAATAATGTTATATTTAGTTTAATAAGATGAATTTTGATACAAGTGATGAACATAATACTAATTCATCAAAATATTCTTTATGACAACAGCTATGAACTGAATTCGATGGGCTAATTTATGGAAATTGTCATAATTCTTGTTCACCAAAATACTAATTCCATTTAATTATAATAAGTGGCGTATTTTGTCCATCTGGATTAACATAAACAATAATTACGGTTTAATTTTATTTTATTTATTGTATTTCGTTTTATTTGTGCGTATTTTATTTGTCCATCTGGATAAACAATAATCACTATCACTGCTTCATTTTTTCCTCACTTTCCTTACAAATCTTTCCTGTTTAATAATCTTGTGTTAATTAATTTGTATTCAACTGGATTCACGAATCTGTATAGAGCAATGCTTTTAAAAATCATTTTGCATGGATTCATCTTATGTGATTTTGCATTCAGCTAGTCCCTAGTAATATGATGTGCAAAACATCTGAATATAAGACATTTTATAATTGGAGAAGAAAGTCATTGAGTAGCAACAATACTAAGAAAATTGAAATTGAATTTTAAAAAATTGAAAGAAAGTTAGAGTCGCTTATTCCATATGATACAATATAGGTTATGCCAAAAGAACTCTCTGTTTGTTATGAAAATAATCACTTATTTTTTTCAATTTTATGGAAGCGTTTTCACCATCCAGACTTCATTTAGTCTTTCGTTTTCTTCCCAAGGAGAATCATAAACACACCAATAGTAGAAGTGAGTGTTTACTCTCGAATCATTAGTTATATCAGTTGCCAGGATCTGAGCTTGTTGATCCCATTCGGATTCGTTTCTTATGTGACCACCAAATTTCCTGAAAAATAAATAAGAAAAATAAAACAAAAATAAATAGCAAAAAATGAATAAAAGAACATAAATTAGATTGTAATGAGCAAAATAGTTAACGAACTAGTTCCCCAACTTAAATATATATATATATATATATATTTTTTTTTTTTTCAGTGGAGTTAATAACAACTAAAATACTAAAAAAAAATGATTTGAACCAAAGATAAATCAATAAATAATAAAATTGACACTTGACATCGAACTAGCTTTGCGCTAGTTCATTTTAACTGATCTCTTCAAACACAGAAAATTGTACTTATTATTATTATTATTATTATTATTATTATTATTATTATTCCTGACACCTCCAAGGAGTCCGAAGATTCATCGCGGGAGGACACCTACAACTGTCTCAACCATTACACCGAACCTCTATTACGAATCATCTCCATCAACGCCATCTACCGTCCACCTTATTATACAATTTTTTGTATAATTTTTTATTTTTTTATTTTATAAAATAAAATAAAAATCAGCTAACGCCTTTTTATTCCCGTATACGGGGAGTAGGCGAGGCCATTTAGCCCTATCTAACTTTTGGAGACTGAGTGGGCAGTTCAATCTCCACTGGTACCAATCAGAGATAGATGGCCCAAGGCTATCACTAATTAAGCGGTACTCGGTGAAGAGAGACGGCTAAAATGTGACGCCATCTCGTGGTCCCTCTCCCTAACACAATATATTTAATGTCTGAAATAATGTGGGTTCTACGGTCGATTTTCTTGAGTTTACAGGACGAAAAACCCGAGTTTCCGGGAGGAAAAACCTGCTTGCCCGTGCCAGAGATCGACTAAGTGGGGAACCGGTCGAAAAAAGGCTTAGAAAAATTTCCTCTAGTCGCTGACTAGACTCGAAACCAAGTCTTCCTTCGTGCGGCCAAGCGCCGTGGTTGCAAAAGCCACATCCACTGAGCTACACAGGCTCATTTTTTTTTTATTTTATTTTTATTTTATTTTTTTAAAGTTTGAGAAAGAGTGATTATACATACAAATTTCTGCATTTGCTTATAAGGATTACTTATAGATGAGTGACGCAAGTTTATCCCACCTACTTCGAAGCTTGGGTTAGCTTTTATGAAGAGAGTGGGATTTAGCCTTCACTATTTGTGTTGTTGCTACTGTTAATGTATGGGATGTAGGCATTGGATGCTAATGATTTGTGATGTGTATATTAGTGTTAATGGTATCTTAACTTTGTTGGTATATTTTCCAGAGTTCGTTTTTTAATGTTCTGTAGTTATCTACGTGTTTTAACTTTCTTGGTAGGTTGTTGAGTTGCGTGGGTATCTGATGTGATCTCAGAAAAGAACCGTATGAATTATTGAAGGATGTGGGGATGTAGAGAGTTGTTGTAGGTCGTGTTATACGATGTGTGTCTCTGTTGTTTCGATAGGTGATGTTGAAGTAATTCCTTGTTAATGTCATGTAGTGTTTCAGGTTTTTAATGCTCAGAATTCTGTGTATCGCCATGTGCTTGTCAGATGTTGGTTGTTGCGTGTAAGGTGTCCAGATCACTGTTGACACGATTTTCCTGTGTAGTGTTTCTAATTTTGTTAGGTGGCTGTTTGATATATTTGCATAGACTGTTATTCCGTATCTGAGTAGGGATTCGCAGATACCGTGATATAGGAGTTTTTTTATGTAGGGTGGAATAATATCTTTAACTTGGAAGAGAGTTTTGCTGCGATGATCCGGAGTTTGGTGTGTAGGTATTCTATATGTTTTGTCCATTTAAGGTGGGAATCTATATAGAGACCGAGGTATTTTGCGTATGTTACAGGTTTGATTTCGGAACATTGGCAGGTATTTTTGTTGTTAATGCAGCTGTGTGTGTGACAATGTATCGATAGTGATGCAGGGCGTATGATTCTTGGGTTGTGTATTATCAACATCTGTGTTTTGGTGCCGTTGATTAGAATTGCGTTTTGGTGGAAGTACGTCGTGATTTCGTTTAGGTCTCGTTGTGCTTTGCAGAGAGCTGTGTTAATGTCTATGTGGATTGCTAGTAGTGCAGTGTCATCTGCGTATTGAAATATTTGACTTCTTATGGATATGTTATGAACATCGTTAATGTATATGTTGAATAGAGTGGATGATAATATGGCATCTTGAGGTACACCGTGTTTTACTTGTATACTCCGACTGTGACTTGTACCTATTTTTATTACTTGTGTTCTGTTTGAGAGGTAGTTCTTGAACCATGTATGCAGTGTTCCTCTTATACCTATTGAGTATAGTTTGGTGAGTAGTATGTCATGTTGAAGTGTGTGCTTTGGTTTGGTCCAGCAGTATAAGGATGGCGTACTTGTTTTTGTCGAGAGCTTTGTTTATTGTGTCGGCGATATCTTCTAATAAAGTAATGGTGCTTTTTGTTTTCTGAGAGCCGTATTGGTTTTGTGAAATGATGTTGTACTTCTGTAAATAGTTCTGTAGTCTGGTGTGTGTTATTTTTTCTAGAATTTTTGATATTACTGGTAGTGTAACCATTGGTCTGTAGTTCTGAGTATCGTTTCTTTTGCCGTGTTTGTTGGCGTAATTACTGCAGTTTTTAGTTGTTGTAGAACAATGCCTGTGACGAATATTATATTCACGAGTTTCAAAAGTATTGGATTTATTTGTTCAAAGTGTGTTATAAGGTCTGTGAATCTTATTTTGTCTATTCCTGGAGTGGTCTTTGGTTTTAGTTATAGGATTGCTTCTTTCAGTTCCTGTTTTGTTATGGGTGGAAAATACATCGTTTGTTGTATAATAATAATAATAATAATAATAATAATAATAATAATAATAATAATAATAATAATAATAATAATAATAATAATGCAACATTACTTAATCCTCCATCTATACACACTAATGCTGATCAGTAGCAACCTGAAAATACAACAGGCTCAAACTTTGTTTACTTACACTTGGATAAAGGATTAAACCAAGAATATAATTTCTTGGCATCTTTAATTTATATTATAACCAAGTGGAAAAACTTCCAGCAACTACCTCTAATCTAGAGTATTTTAATAATGAATTGTAACACCTTTTGGTTACTCGGAAATGGAAATATGATTTCTGTATTACTTCAACCTCCGTATCACCTCTGAGTCTGGCTCCCACTGAAGAGACCCCAAATAGGGTTAAAACCGCGGGTTAGGCTTTGAGAGGCCCTCCTTGGGGGTAGGTTTTTGCCTGTCTCTGAGTGGGGCCACCGCTGAGATTATGGCTCTGCTTGGTGGTGGGGTGAGCTCTGCCACTCGGTACAGCCAATGCTGAGAAGTTCTTCTCGGTGACGGGGGTGAGCCTGTCACTGAGTGGAACAACGCTGAGATGGGCGATCTTTCGGGATCGCCTAATTTTTAGAGCCCGCTTCACCTATATAAAGGTCGAGACTCATCTTGGTAGTGACCTTTCCCATAATGCATAGCATTATACATGTCTGTAAATATATGTGCTTTGCATTATGGGATACTTAAGATAATTGCCCTGTCCTGAAAATACTTCAGGCGCAAACTTTGTTTGCTTTCACTTGGATCAAGCATTAAACCAAGTATATAATTTCTAAGCATCTTTAATTTATAGCAACATTTACACTCTGCCGCCCACGAATAGTATTTTTTGTCTGTAAGTTGTGACTTACAGACAAAATTATACAGTTGTTTCTTAGGTCAGAATATCCCCTGAAAAATTCAATTTTTAATCGGAATAAATTGAAAGGAAAATTTGGGAGAATTCTTCCTTGCAAACATCGATCGAGATCGTATCACTCAGAAGATTTGTTTTAAATTTGGAATGTAGCTAGCCATTTCTATCATTGCCTACATTTCTGTGAAAAATTTGACCTAATTCGACTAAAACGAAAGGAAGATTATTCGCGAGATATGCGTCATCATTTAACCGATTTCAATAAATTTTGAATATAGATGTTTCTAATATTACTTAATGTTTCCTGATAACGCTGCACTCATATAAAAATATGAGTGCAGCGTTATCAGGCAAAAATTGAGTGGAACTTTAGGGGGGGGGGGAGTTGTCCTATGCACGTTGAATCGCTCAACACAGTTTTCTTCTATGTTGTTCATTGTCTTTTGACACCCACACAACTGGACCAAATGGATGTTGTAAAGGAGGAAAAAAAGAAAGTAAGATGTAGTAGATATCCACAACAAGTCTCATTGTTCAACCGATTTCTGTAATTCGTTTCTACAGTATACTATAATATCGCATACCTATCGTATATTAGTATCGTTGTGCGATGCACATAAAATAAATTAATAAATAAAAATAGAAAGATATGCAACGTCTGCTATCCATTAGCAACTTCGTAGGGCACTCAGCAGCAACGATGCCGCACTTTTTGATTGGTATAGATTAATATTGGTCATAATTTTCATATTAAATTTTTGATCAAAGTTTATTCAACATGCTTCTTCCATCATATATAAGAGGACCATTACAATGCTTTTTCAACTAACTGCTTCTTACTCCTAACTTTTCCCCACCCACATAAGGTTAGATACATTAGTAATTATACCACAGGTCTACAATTGGAACAACAGGTCCAGAAGCGTAGCTAGGGAGGAGCGGAGGGAGCGATCCTCCCCGGGCGGCACTTTGAACTTTTTTTGAACTTTTGCAATTAATTCTAAAACAGTTTTGAAAACTCATTTCTAAATATCGTCATACTACTGCGAATTTTCCTCACCATTGCTGTAAATGTTGCTAGTTGTGATAGGAGTTTTTCTAAATTAAAATTGATTATGAATTACCTACATTACTATGAAATAGACTTTGAAGATGTCATCGACGATTTTGTTAACAGAAAAGCAAGAAAAATAACATTTTAGATTGTTGAAATTAAGGTTTTACTTCAAAAATAAACATAGTGTTTTAATTTATTTCCCTATACATGGTTTGACTTTTTGTAGTATTTTTGGTGTGTATTGAGAGGGGCGGCAAAAGCTCTAGCTACACCACTGGGTGGACCTTATTTAGAAAGCAGACATGGGGCTTTTAAAAGCCACTTTAGGTATTCAATAAGCAGGACTGTAATCTCACCTGCACGCATTGTCTTTAATGTGCCAATTAGTATTCTAGTTTTTAAATGAGTATTTTTCTTACCTTACAACATATCGAGTAGGTGGTTCCCTTCGAAGAAATACTTCTGGATCTGAAGGTTGAGGTGGATCCGTGGTGTGAGGAATGAGAATTGATAAAGTATAATTATTATCGTTATTGCCTCGAATCTTCTTCGTTCTAACTGGAACCATCATACTAATTTGTTGGTCTGTTAAAGAAAATAGAGAATTAATAGTTCATTTCTTCGGACAATAAATAAATAAAAAAATAAAAATAAAGTATTTCTTTACAGTAACATCATATCTTCAAAAGATATATATCTTCCACATCTGACAAAATTTTTCACTGCTTGGGTGGACCATTGGATAGAACAGCGTTTACCCAAATTTTTCCTACGACGGAACACTTCAAATCCTGAAATTTTAACGGAACACCTTGGTTAGAGTCGAGTATCATCGGTCTCGTATTCAATGTAAAGCTAAGCGCACACTATCTCCGCAGCAGGATGTATAGCATCGCAAAAATGCGACGGCGCACACTACAGGCGTGCCGGTCCGCATCGAATCGCATTGACCTTGCTTGTGACCGCAAGTTTCCTAGAATAGATAGCTCCGTACTTCACGGGCTTGGAGGTGTCCACAACCGGACGGTTGAGTCAAAGCCAGCGCGCGCTGGCCTTAATAGCACAATCCACAAGCAAAATGAAGAGTACCTGATTTTCCAACATGTTTGAACTTGTTGCAGCATCTAAAGCCATTCCAGTCTCATTAAGTTTGATAATTTGTCATGAAACACTTATTCACTTTCCGCGGAACACAGTTTGAGAAACCCTGGGATAGAGGATCGCTCTCCAAACAACATGATGTGTTTTTGCGTTTCATCGTGAGCAGGAATATTTGTGAATGTTTCTAGATGGTAGATGAGCGTTATTGTTATTGGGGTCCTTGAAAATGGTCCATGTTTGATATCAAGAGAAGGGATTCCGAATTATCTAAACTCTTAACTAAACCATAGCACTAATAGAAAAGAGATATAGAACTTTTTGTGGACAGAATCACATACATTTTTTGTTTTTTAAATAAAAAATTGGCCTCCGCATGTCTGGTTTCTCTCAACTAAAGGTAAGTAAACCAGTCTCATACGGTGGTGAGAGTTTCTTCATCCAGAAACTCGGCTTTTTCTTCTCCCTCAGAACAGGCAAACTGGCCCACAACGTCAGGCTCTGCGACAAGTCGATTGGGATCGCGAGAGTGCGGTTGCATCATTTAAAAAAGGTCGACCCAAAAGAGGAAGAAGAAGTTTAACCAAAGTCGTCATCGTAACAACCTACGAGAGATTATGTAATCCAATAAATTGTAACTCAAAGTAACAACAAAAAATCATCGAGCATAGTTGGAACACCGTATGAAATCACTAATCCTTCGATATCATTACAGTAGATTGAAGATAAAGGGGTCACCCTGAATGTCTCTGCTAAAATACGTCTGCCAAGAGTTGAATTCGTCCAAGATTACAACACCGTAAAACTTTGCTAACATATTAAAACTGTTCACAGAACTGTTTTAATCTTAGTTATCATAATTTCGAAATTTAAACGCATCAGTATGTTCATATGTGATCAATCATCATAGAACAGGAGGCATTTACAATTTCATTATTATTTTTTTTTTTTTTTTTTTTTTTTGTGTACCGGGAGTGCAGTGTTAAGAAATGCTTGTAGAAAATATGAGACGATTCTGTGACTCTTGGGAATAACATTAAAAGATACGCTCCTCTTTTTGCCTGGATAATTTAAAAACTAAAATTCTTGATGGCAATTATGTCCATATACATAATTGTCATCAAGAATCATGGTATCTTAAACTGGCTATATGAATCTGTGCCATCTGATTTTAGTTGAAAATTTCCAAAGTTCAGTTGTTTATCAAACACGATGACACTTGGACTAAATCATTCAGAATCGTGATAATAGCCAAGATTTGTTTATTTTTTTTTGTTTTGTTTTGTTTTAGGTTGGATGGACAGATGGTCTCTTGAACTCTTATGATTCACAACTGCTAAACAAAGGATCATTGTTTGTAGATCATTATCTTGTTACACCAATAACTTTTTTGAAAATAAAAATTTTGTATATAGAGGCTGATGACTTCATATCACTTGCCTTAGAATGTATCTCATAATGCAAAGCACACCTCTTTTAGGCGTGTAATGCAATGCATAATGGGAAGGGCCACTACTCAGACCAGTTTCAACCTTTATTAAAGTTTCTTCATTGGGAGCCAGACTCGGGATATTTTGCATTATACACGCCTGAAAGGTGGTGTGTGTGCTTTGCGTTATGGGATAGATACTAAAGCGAGTGATATGAAGTCATCAGCCTCTATATACAAGTAGCTCAGATGTGAATATATTTCACGCGCAAAACTATGTTTTTGCTTACTTGAGATAAGGATTAAACCAAGCATAAAATTTATTGGTATCTTAAACGTATAATACACCCAAGGTAAAAATATTTCTACATATACATATTTTATATATATATATATATATATATATATATATATATATATATATATATATATATATATATATATATATATATATATATATATATATATATATATATATATATATATATATTTAAAATAGCTTGGTATCTTTAACATATATTATATCCAAGGTAAAAAAAACTCTCTACATCTATCTCTCATCCTGAGATTTTTATTTAATAAGGTCAAAGCACCTTATGGTAACTTGTTTTGGTAAAAAATATTTATAAGCTCTGTATTACTTAAAACTTAGTATTTCTTAGCCTGGCTCCCACTGACGAGACCTCAATAAAGGTCGAAACCGATCTGGGTAGTGGCTCCTTGCCTTTAATACATAGCATCATACATCTCCTCCAGGAGATGTGCTTTGCATTAAGGATAAATATTAAGAATAGTGATCAGAGCTTATTCTACCTTTACGACGAGTTGCCCTGACTTGCACTACCTGCAGGGTCAGCTAGACTTACAACACTTGCAGGCGCAAACTTGACTTATTTGTCTGTTTGCTTACTTGGGAAATGGAGTAAAAAAACAGGTTTATATTTAAAATAGCTTGGTATCTTTAACACACGCACGCACACACACACACACACACACACACACACACACACACACACACACACACACACACACACACACACACACACACCACACACACACACACACACACACACACACACACACACACACACACACACACACACACACATATATTGAAACGTTCCTTAAGGATATTGACAGAAAATAAAGTTGAAATACTTTGGACACATTAAAAGATTGGAAGGAGGATTTCTCAAAACAGTAATAGAAGATAAAGTTCCTGGAAAAGGAATAAAGGGTAGGCTGTCAACGAGATGATTGGATGGTGTGTCTTGAGTGAGTGATCTTCAGAGGGTTGAAGCCTCCAGAAAAGCATACAACAGGACCACATGGCGAGGACTAGTGTAGAACATCACCGAGCATCTGAGTGACTACACGGCATTTGTTGATGTCCAACAAATAGATGGATGGACTAAAACTGTACTGATTCACCAATGTTTATTTATATTTTTAAAAGCATAAAGTTATTTTTGTGTTAGACACTAAATTAAAAATGAGAATTTTTTTTTTTTTTATAGAAGCATCAAATCATTTATCCCTCAAGAGTTGAAAAATTCAGATACATTAGCGTTGTGACGAATACTGTTAAACATGAATATTTTCAATTCAAGATTTACTTCACAATAATGCATGGTAGTCTCGAGTTCGTACAGTTTCAGATAGGAATATCATTTGGGATAGAAAACTAATTAAAGATGAATAGATGTTGGAATTTAAATTTACACCAATATCTTAAATTTTAAATTGAAAATGTTGATAAAAAAAACACAATTTTAGAACTCACTTTCTTCATTTTTACCACCGAGATATTCATACATCTTTTCAATTAAATTGACAATAACATCATTTCTTGATCTTGCTTTGGCATTACTACTTATCCAATTTAAGGCTGGATAATCTCGTTCTTCATAATTCTAGATAAAAGACAAATAAATAAAATTTGATATAAATAAATATTACAATTTTAATATATGTTAATGTAGGTATGAGAATACCAACCCTTTCCGAGTAAATGTTTTAACGACACATTATTTGTGTGGATTAAAATCACTGTTTGTGAACTGTTATTCGAGCAGTTATAAAGTGCTTATCGATGATTTGTTGTTGTTTTGGAATGAGGAAGAAGCAGTTAAGGATACGAGACCATTGCATTATGTTTCGGGATTGCGTGTGGTTTTCAGATTTGCTTGAAGGATGAAAAACCCAAACTTCTCCGTATGGGATCAGCTAAGTCACTTTGATTTGAAGATGTCCTGTAAAAGTCTTTTACGTCCTAGACGGTGTGTGTGTGTGTGGCGTGGATCTGTAGACAGCTAAGAGCCGTATAATAGTTTATGAATGATTCAGAGTTTTTTTTATAAGTTTCAAATAAACTGAATCATTTTTTATGAGTTTAAAGCTTTGATCATTTTTAACTCATTTTGTTTCTTAGTCAGAAGAAATTTTCGATAATTGTAGTCAGTATCTATATGGAAATATACAAGAAAGTTTTTTTTTACTATCTGTAGATATCAGCCTATCAAAATAAAATATTCTTATAGAGTTATGATCAGCCAATTTAAATTTCAAATTTAAATCTAAATGTCATGTAGTATATCCTAATTCTGATATCAAGCAGAGCAAAAAAACATATTTATTATTATTATTTATTTATTATTCTATTCAAGGACGCCATGATATGATGAAACTAAATCACTGATTTAGCAATGATAGTCTAAAAATTTAAAGAGATAAAAACTGTTCCTTCAGCTTAATATATATGCTAGAATTAATAATAATTGTAATATTAATATTAATATTAATATTAATAATATTATTAATAATAATAATTAATAATAATACAGTATATATTGGGCTTTGAAATAAGATATATTTATATTTTATATAAATAATATAGTATACTTAAATTATTTATTAAATACCTGATACCTGGAAAGCGTTGACAACAGTGTAAACTGGACAAGCAACTCCGTTGCGCTGACATTTTTCTTCTGCATTTGTTTTCCATAGTACCTATAAAAGTAATTTACGACTTAAATATATAATAATCTAATTGGTTTCTGGGATTCTTTTAAGATTATAATAAATCCATACATTTCATCTTACACTTTATTGAATAGATTCACAGTTAAATTTGGTATTTCAAATGTATTAATTGAGATTATAGTAATACGCGCAGTCTCATATTAGCCTTATGTATTAGAGCCTTCGTAACTCAGTCGGTATAGACGACGGCTTTTGGTCGGAAAGACTTGGGTTCGATTCCTGTCAGTGACGTGAGAGAATCTTTATCTGGTCTCGTCCCCTAGAACAGGCAAAACGGCCGGTGAACACACGCGGATTACAGTCATGAATATTGCCCTTAGGTGATGCAGCAAGGAGTGACGAACCAGCAGCATTACAATTCGTCTTGAACCCCTCATTAGGTGACTTACCCGTCCTAAAGGGATGGATGAGGTTAACCAACCATCAATCCATGTATTAATTTATCTAAACTATTACTTTCTGAGGTGAAATCCCAGTTGCACAAAGTTTGCATATAGAAAACGATAGAGCACGGAAACAGAATAAAAAGAACAAGTCCAAAACCTCACTTCGTACAAACGCAGTGAGTCTTGACATTAAAATATTAATAAAAAAATAATAAGTTGCTATAGTAATAGGACACTAGAGTCCTATTACTATAGCAACTAGGCAGGGGCGAATACTCCATGCTTGCTGCGCAAGCTCATTACTTGAGAAAGAAGTAATATTTATTTGTTAATAAATGCATGTATTTATAAGCATTCCATTTAGGCTTTTATTTTTGTAGACAGAAGTCGTCTTAAGCTTGCGCGGCAATAATTGAGCTTTGCGTTGTGTATCGAAGGCCGATGCTTACTCGTCTAGTCAAAGCTACCTTGGCTTGCTCGATTGTAGGAGCTTCCAGGTCCTCGCAGCAGCACTGTGATTTCATGCACGCGCATAGCCATTTCACGTCGTCTCACTCTGTTGCTTAAACACAGGCCATACGCAATCAACGTAACTCTAGCCAGTGAGCTTCAGCCAGCCTTTACAAGTGTGCGCGTTGCTTGGGAATATTAAGTTACAACCAACTTTTTATGACGATGTTATTGACCAGTTCATAAAGAAGAACCATAGGGTAGAATTTGTATTCAAGTAGCTAAATTGAAAAAGATAGAATATCATTTGTAAAATAAATGCTGTATTTGTATGATTAAATGTACATAAATTTCTAAATATATAGTTTTATATGGTCAGTAATTCATTATTCCGCTAATCAGACTTCAATTCCACCTCTCACTCCCTGAATGATAACAAGAGCAAGCGTGAATTTCAAGACCAGCATTCGCCCCTGCAACTAGGGTTCTGACTCCTACGCAGATGAAGACAAAGTTTGGTCGAAAGGATCCAGTTCGATTCCCGTCTCGTGTGCCAAGATATTTTTGGAGGAAAAGTCCTTTGAATGTAAACTGAAAATATTATTTTCAATTTCCATTGAAAATATTCAAGTTTTAATTTCAAAAACAGGAAACTATATAGAACACACACAATTTAAACGGACATAATAACACTGGATTCACAGTTGCTTCTGTCCGCATTCCAAACCAACCACAACAGTCGCAGCTGGCTTATAGAAAAACAAATGGGGATTAGAGATCTTCCGTAAAGTGACCATAAATGAAGTGGGCCAACCTCTCTTCAGATGGAGAGCAAACATTCTATCGTCCTAGCATGTGGTGGTTTTGCTTATTAGAGCACTTGTAAAACCCTAATTTGAAGCGATCCCATGACAAAAAGATCTTAAAGGAAAATATATAAATAGTGCACAAGAAAGAATCAAAGGAATGAGAAACGTACAGTGTCCCGCCATAGTTCCAAAGTAAAAAGGATAACTCGAATGGATTGAATGGAATCATTATGTAGGAACTACCCAAAAAGAAACATGTTGAGGAAGTATAAGTAAAAGGGCGACAAAGTGAGACATTACCACATAGAGCAAACTATAAAAGTGAAAAGTAGTAAAGAAAGCAACATCGGATTTTAAGAGACGACTACTGTAGACGAGTGATGATGCAACAAATAAAATGCAAAATAATTATAGGACAATAACGTTGGTAAATGCAGACAGCAGGAATGTGACATCACTAAAAAGAAATAGAAGAAATAGTCAAGTTGCTGACCGGCCGTTTTATCTACTTAATACAGGTGAAAATAATGGAATGAAAGAGGATTGCGTTATAAGAATTTGAGAAAGAATTAGTAACACCATTAACATAGTTGTTTACTTCTAGTCTTAACTTTGGCACTGCTATCAAATGAGAGGGAAAAAGAGTAAGAAGCAGTGTGTGAGTAATGATAATGATCATTGCTCACGAGGAAAATGTGGATGTAGAATGCACTCATCCAATTAATGTGTTGTTGTGATAACTACGAGAATATGGAGAACCTAATATGTTTTTTTTTTCCACTAGATTTCATAGAATTGGAGAGAGGAGTAAAACAAGAGGCCATCCCTGAAGACTGTATAAGGAGGATGTGAGCAGAGGAGTGAAGAATAGGTTCTTTACATAGAGAGTGGCTGATCAGTGGAATGCATTTGCCTGAGTGTGTTGTGAATGTAAACATACTGAATCCGTTTAAGGCACGGTTAGATGAGTTTCGTGTGCGATAATATGCACCTCTCACGATGAGTCTCTGACCCCATGGAGGTCAGATGTTAATAATAATAATTAGATGATAGACAAAAAAGAGGATAGAAGTTTTAAGTTATTAAAGGGTTTTATAGGATTGACACTGAAAGCATTTTCCAGTGCAATGGTAAGAGGGAAGAGGAAAAAGGGGTCACTAGTGTATAATAAGTGTACGGGTGTGGTTAGTAAGGGTGTTAGAACTAGGATTTTTGCTTGGAGGGGGTAGTGAATAAGTGGAATAGGTTGCCACAGGTGATTGTGTGTACTTTATCAGTGAATTAGCTTAAGAAGATATACGATAGTATTATGTAATGGATCTCACACGATGAGTCTTCTGACTCCATGGAGAGATACCTGTATAATAATAATTTTTATTTTATTTTATTTTATTTTTTAACATTTTATTATTTCTCAGATAAATTACATACATTATATGAAGACAATTATGCATAACAAATACTTTCTCGTACATAAAAATAAATAATAATAATAAAAAAATAATAATAATAATAACCAGCGAATTCAGCTTTGCTTTTTAACCCTACTCAAAAAATCTACCATAGCACTCGCAATAATATGTGTTATGGTTCAGGATCATCACGACATGGCAAAATCTTTCTGCCTTACTCTTTCCCCTAGGTCTTAAAATCGCAGTTACCGATGGCGATTAACGAACTGTCTTCCTGCTGATTTTCAAACACTTAGGGCTAAAAGAGTTGCGTCAACTTCTTTGGTCTGGAGAATCAAGTATTAGAGAATTTTTATAATAACTAATATATTTATTTTAAATAAGAAGTATAAATGTGAACGATATTAAAATATCTTTATTTATGCCCACCCCTTCCATATATCTGGCAGTAATTTGAAACCGCTTAAATCGTTTGATAATACAGAGGACAGCCAATATATGAAGAATAATATGGTTGTAATTTGTATTTCAGATGAAATGTCTGGTTGAAATAATACGGAAGTTTAGAGATAAACGTTTCTTCAAACATTAAAAACATGGAAGCATTCCCTACAATAATAACTTTTAATAAATACCAGGGTGATCTGAAAGGTTCTCAGTCTAACAATGAAAAAACGAATTTATAATTTCAAAATTATTTTTATTTTTCAACATGATCTCCCTTAAAACTAACACATTTATTCCAGCTATGCTCTAACACCATTATCCCGTCCCTGTAGTGGTCCTCAGTAAGATCTGCAAAATACCCTTCTGCAGCTGCAGTCACCTCTTGATTCGAAGAAAAAGGCTGACCAGGGAGGAAGAGTTTTAGTTTTGGGAAGAGATAGAAGTCAGAGAGAGAGCCAAATCTGGGGAATAGGGTGGGTGTTCCAACAATTCATTGTGCAGATCCCTTAATTTGCCCATTGCCAAAACACTTTTGTGGGCAGGTGCATTGTCCGGATGAAAGATGATTTTTTTGTCTTCTGCAAACCGGGTCTTTTCTCACGAATTTTTTCGTCTAGTCTGGTTAAAAGATCGGAATAATATTCCCCTGTTATTGTTTTACCATTTTCAAGATAATTAATAAACAAAATGCCTTTAGAATCCGAAAACACCGATGCCATGACCTTTCTTCCTGATGGAACCGACTTTGTCTTCTTTGGCGTTGAAAAACCGGTTTCTGTCCACTGTTTTCACTGGTGTTTGGATTCTGGTGTGTAATAGTGAATCCAAGTCTCATTCATAGTAATAAATCGACGTACAAAGTCAGCTTTATTCTTGTTAAAACGCTCAAAGCACTATTCAGAGATTTTCATGCGAGCGCGTTTTTGATCTGCTGTGAACAAGAGCGACACCCATCTTGCACAAAGTTTTTTCATTTGGAATTCTTCATGCAAAATATATCCTACACGTTCTTTTGAGATGCCTATAGTCTCAGCAATTTCACTCACTTTGAATCGCCGGTCATCCGATAACATATCGTGTACTTGATCAATGATTTCTGGTGTTGTTACACTTTTTTGGACGTCCTTCACGTGGATCATCTTCAAGGCTAGTACGCCAGCCTTTAAACTCGGCAGCCCATTTCTTAATTGTCGTAAACGAAGGAGAAGAGTGCCCATAAACGTTTAGGAACTTCGAATGAATTTCTTTTGGCGTTAAACCTTCTTTTACAAAGAATTTTATAACCACACAATATTCAGTTTTATCCATTTCAAGATACAGACAACACTTTTGTTTCAGACAGCTGTATAAAATAACTACTTGATAGAATGAGTTGCAATTTCAGATGGATGCTTATGACAGATGTGTCAACTTAGGAGAAAAAAAAAACTTGCCGATAGTTTTGCCATCTATGGTCGAGCTCGAGAACTTTTCAGACCGCCCTCGTATTTTTACAATTTGTGAGGATAGGTGATTCTGTCCTCACAAATATTAATATAAATTAATTTATATGAATATTTGTATAATATAAATTGTGCAAATACTAAAAGAGATCTCCGTCTCAAATGAGCATATACTGTATTCAGAATGAATAGTATTAATATCTAATTAGGAACAGCGTATTGTAATTTAAATTAACGTTGCATTCATTAAATTATTACAATGTTTAACCTGATATTCGTTGAATATACTGATAGAGTGAATGAGTTTAATCAAATATCTTTAAGAAAAAAATAGGCTGCGAATATCACAGTATGAATTTGAAGTAGCCGGTAAAGGTGTAAGATTCATTCCGTACATTCAAATGAAGCTTATTCTAGAGGGCGTTTTGTATTCATTTATTTTATTTATTTTTTTATTTTAAAGTAAAAATGTCAGGTTTTTAAGGTGGTCAGTAATAATAATAATAATAATAATAATAATAATAATAATAATAATAATAATCCCATCAAGTATATTAATTAAGTTTTGTATATCAATAAACAGTGATGCTTCCACATATCATTAATCTTTCCTTCGCTTTGTAAATACACTGCATCCTTCTTACGTGATTTTCGGTTGTCACATTTTTTTCGTATTAGATAAAATACCTTTATTCTTTCATGCGATAGATACAATATTTATATCTCCTTATCTTCTTTTACGCTTTTAATTTTTCCGGCTTCCTGCATCTTATCTATCAATGTTTATTCAATTCATGTTTATTCAATTTCTTTCCTTTTTTTTTTTTTTTTTTTTTTTTTGTGGATTTCAAAAATATTACGCTGAATTCACGCCTTCCTGTTAATTTTCATTTCTGTCTTTTATTTTATGCGATTTAGTTTTATTCATTATTTTCGTTAAGTTGTTCATATGATATACGTAAACATGGAAGAGTTCTTTCAATAACTATTGAGTGTAGATGAAAATGAAAATAAGGGATTGTAGTTAAATAAAATTCCAGTCAAATAAACATTTACAGCTTACATTAGTTTAACATAACTACGAGCAGTCTCTGTACGAGCATGAACGAGTTTCCGGAAGGAAATACCCTCTAGTCGATGACCGGAAATGGTCTTTCTTTCTTCCTGTGACTTAGGGCTGCTATAGAAGCAAACACCATTTCCATAGAGCTAACATTGGCATTGAAGACTGAGAATTCAAAGTTGCAAATTCTTTGCAAGTGACAAGACTTAACATTAATGACAACTATTTTATATATTTTAGTTGTTTAATTTGATTAAATATCGCTTTTAATGAAGATATCAAATAAAATTAAATAGCTCGGTATGGTAATGAACCAGTTGAATGAATTTATATAGTATTGTTATAATTCTGAGTAAAATAGGAAAAATGAACACGTGATATCGACATTAAAAGCGTGCCTAAATAAATAAAATATTTTGCTTAATCTATAGGTATTACGCTGAGAATGAAGTTTATGTTTTCCATATCCCTGTTTATTTTCGAAGTTTTCATCTTTTCATCGATACTTTTTCATGGAAGATTTGTCACATTAATTTTTCAATTTAGTGAAAAGCACTAAAACTTGTACTGAGTTTATTTATGAGTGTAAGATTACTGATGTGTGGATTAAATACGAATAAACACAGTGTATACACCCTTGTTTTTAGATCCAATTTTACATATAAAAACAATCATATTCTTGAACTTCAATTCTAATTGCTGACTAACAACTTAAGTATGGACTGTATTTAATTATTTTCAGAAGCATTAAAATTAGTTTATTTTCTTTTATTAAATGCTTAGAAGAACAAAAAGGCACTGCGAAAGAATGTGCAAACCTTGTGCCAGTCATAGCACTGATAATGAGAAGAACAGATAAGATGGAGAATCATATTCTTTTCTTCTTCTTTGTAAGTCTTTTTTAATAACCATTTTGGTTATAGGCCTCTGTTGTTCTCTGTTGAAGACGTCCCAATGCCAACAACCCTGAGAACAGTTTGCTTTTGGGAGAGGTTCGACAATAAATTTCATTTTTGATATTAGGGAAATGATTGAGTACCAGAAGTTTCTGGAGTGGAAAATTCGTCTATAGTGAAAACAATTCCAGATGAGTTTTGAAAAAGCATGTATGTATGATCAAAAACATTGGGATAACAAAATTTCTAAATTCGTAACCGTTCATACTTGGAAAAGGATTTTTGCCAAGAGAGTTTTAGAACAGAAATTGGATTGATGCGTGAATATTATTAACACAGTTTAAGTAGAAAAAAAGAGCGAGAGCTTTCTTTACATATCAGCAAGGGCGGCTCGTACATAGGCACTGCGGAACTGCAGCACCGCCCCCAATTTTTCTCGATATATAAATATATTTATTAATCATTTATATTTGCTTGTAATATTTAATTTTATCATCAACAATCCTATGCAATTCTCTTATTTTGTTTAAAAAAATAATAAATAAATAAAAATCCATCTTGTAGCACTCAGAAGGGCGAAGGACGCTAGCGGCACTGTGATTTCCACAGTGTCATATTGCTACACGCGCAAGCATATGCAAGTCATAGTGAGATGCGAGCTATTAGCGTAATGCGGCACTGTCCGTCGCACAGTTCCACTGTTGTTTATATGCAGTTTGCGCCAGTAGTAGTGTGTTCGTAGTGCTTATCGTGTTTACTCCGTCTCTTTAAATATTGGGACATTACAATTACAATTAAAGACCTAACATTTGTTATAGTTTCTATTTTAGAACATTATTGGGGTTATGATAATGGATTTTATTTTTAAATAATTTTAAATTATACCAAACTGTATAATTTTATCGATAACAAACAATAATTTTTCATATTTAATTTTTTTTTTAATTTTTACTAAAATTTTGATATTTTATCCAAACACGTATACACTGTACTTACAGTGCCTATGTATATTTCGAAAGTTGCAGCACCCCCCCCCCCCCCCCCACGATTTCAAGCCACGAACCGCCACTGTACATCAGAAAAAAATCTGCATATACTGTAGAATCAGACAATGTAATCCTAAGATGAGTGATACTTTTAGATATATTGGGATGGATAGTTTTCAGCGATTATGGTTTGCAAAAGATATTGACGAAGATATAATCGGGGACTCAATAGTTTTTAGAGTTATGTGCTTTGGGAAGCTTAAGCTCCAGATTATTTGCTTTGCACATATCTTGGATACACAAACAGAGACGTGGAGAATGAAAAAAAAAAAACAGATTATAGAAAAATAGAGATGACTGTGTTAATGTAGCTAGCGAGAAAAACAAAGAGCACACGAAACGTGGGAAAAAAATGTTTGGGAACAGGAAGCATGGAAGAAAATCATGTACGTTCCAGCTTGAAATGGCTTGATCATCTAAAAATAATTTTGAAGAGCTGCTACAAAAAAGAATGGAAGGAAAGAATAAGATTAAAAAAAAAAAATCATCCCCTGACACTAGAGGTTCCAATCTATACATGGAACCAACTGATTATAATACGTTTCAAACACAGATTTCTGTATTTAGGTGTATGAAGAATAACAACAGCTGCTAACAACTTTAGAGTAACAAACACAAGAGTTCCAAGAACAAGTCGCAAAGATTTTAAAAATAATAATTTATCATATAAAAATATTTATTTCTGTTTTGTACTACCAAAAGGGAAGAAATGTTTTAATAAATAAATGCTATGATTAGGGGCGGCTCGTGCATAGGCACTACGGAACTGCAGCATCCCAATTTTTCTCGATATATAAATATATTTATTCGTTTATTTATATTTGCTTGTAATGTTTAATTTTATCATCATCAATCCTATACAATTCTCTTATTTTCTATAAAATATAAAATAAAAACAAAAATCCATCTTGTAGCACTTAGGAAGGCGAAGGACGCTAGCGGCACTGTGATTTTCACAGTGTCATATTGTTACGCGTGCAAGTATATACAAGTCATAGTGAGATAGGAGCTATTAGCGTAATGCGGCACTGTCCGTCGCGCAGTTCCACTGTTGTTTATATGCAGTTTGCGCGAGTAGTAGAGTGTTCGTGGTGCTTATCGTGCTTAGTCCGTCTCTTTAAATATTTGAACATTACAATTAAAGAACATTACATTACATTTGTTATAGTTTTTATTTTAGAACATTATTGGGGTTATGATAATTGATTTTATTTTTAAGTAATTTTGAATTATACTAAACTGTATAATTTTATCGATAATAAACAATATTTTTCACGTGTTTTTTTTTTTTAATTTTTTACCATAATTTTCATATTTTATCCAAACACGTATACACTGTACTTACAGCGTGTATGTACGCACCCCCACGATGTCAAGCCACGAACCGCCACTGGCCATGATGATTGAAGCCATGTATTATATTCTCCTTCAGATCGCATGATTCTTATCTATAGTATTAGAGTAATCAAAATGGCTTCTAAAACATTCTGAAACATTAATGTTGTATCAGTAAGTATATAAGGAGAGAAGTACTTACCAAAAGGAACCATGTAATTCCCAGAAGATTCATATCGTCACCTTTATTTTCTCAATTTCGCACTTACACCTTCAGTTTACTTAAATTTCACGATAGGCACACACGTATGTTTACTCAACCCTCTCTGATATGTCTTGATGGGATTAATAACGCTACGATGGAGACATGTAATCAAGGTCGCACACCCACAGACGCACACAACTATTTTAACGAATTCCTTTAAGTAATGCCACTGATTTCAAAGTCCATCTTTATAGTAAACTGTTGATTGATGTAGGTCATCGTAAGTTGCTTCGTTTTTCGCTAGCATCCTTCACAAAGATTATTGGAGTTTTTTTTTTTTTTTAAGGATAAAATCACGTGACTTTTTTCTGAATTAAATGTTTACTTTGTCAGTGATTTTTAGATTTCTTTGAGATTAAAAGGGCCTTGAAGGTCAATAAATTATGTTTAATATAACTTGGAAATGTGAATGGAAAGTATCGATCACCAAATTTTATAAATTATTATGAGATTGAAGGGTCACACTTATAGTTTGTTGATACAGCAGGTCTGTTTTGATTCTCCAAAATGCGTTCGAGATGTTTTTATAATATGTAGTTATATTTCACAAAAAAAAATTCTTATCTAAAGAAATATCATTTTATTTCATGAAGAAATTGACAAAATGATGAAATTTATAAAAAGCATCGCATGATTTAAAAGAAATTATCTATTTCGTTTTATGATGAATGATCGGTTATAATTAGTTGCTGATTGATATTATTGCATAAATTCTTCCTAGGGTAATTTATATTTCTCATTTTCATTTGAATTTGAAGGATGTTTATATCACCTTTTCGTGATATATTAAGGGACAAGTTCAAAATTTATTGGATTAATTTATTTATTCAATTTTTTGAACATTATTTTTATTAAATCAATCATCGCATAAATAAAAAGTATTATGAATTCAGCACATAAAAATTTATTTGGGCAACGAATTTGAAATCTGAGCTTAGCTTTTGCTAAATTGCAGAGTAGATGGTGTTTCAACAACCCCATTCTGATATAAATGTGTGCGAAAAGTTTTAAGTGGAAGATGATTTTAATCTCCCGCTGTGAAGCCATGAACTTGGCTTTTTATCAGTTAGTCAAACTTTATTATTCACATAGACTCTTTATATTATATGCATTTGTACAAATATATACACTTGCATAGGTCATGTTACAATCTTTTGTATATACAGTATATTCAAATTTTAAAAGTTTGAATACTTGTATGACCAAATTCTGTACAAAACGTGCCACAAAATATGTCTCACATAATTGTACCGCACATTATTTTTCTTTCTTTTTTCTTTATTTACTTTACCAAATCAAGCAGTGATATTTTATCTTAAATAAATAACGTTGATGTGGCAATGTTAGAAAACTTAAAAAGTAAATTTAAATTTATTTTATTTTTATACCACTCCCACCATTGATTGTAATTGTAAATTTATAGTACGTTAGTATTGTGTGTAGGCTATGGATTTTTTTTATCATTAAACTTTTTTTTTTATTTTATATAATATTTATTCAATTTTATTTGGTCCACCAATAAGCAGTATGGTAGTCTCATATATATATATATAGAGAGAGAGAGAGAGAGTTTTCAAAAGTTTGGTATGTAGGTATTCTATACATACCAACTACTGAATTGGAAATTTTTATGCAAATATATACAAACTATTGACGATTATGCTGGTCAGTAATCGTCAATAGTTTGTGCTACGCTACAATGCCATGTAGCGTAGCACATGGCATTATAGCACCAATGGGAAGCAGAACAATGCCATTGTCTAAAGAATTTAATCAAAGGGGCTTTGTGCAGTGCAATGTCTGCGATATGTATACGTTACCGAAGACAGCTGGTTTGCATCTGAATGGATTTGGTTTGAAAGCGATAGTGGTGAGAAATTGTGCCGCAAATGGCATGCGAGTAAGGATCAAAAGTGTGTCTCAGATTGCGAGATGGAAGTAGTGGATGGAACTCAGAATACGACTGAAAATTGTGATGTAACGCCAGATAACATTAAGAGTGACATTAACTATGACACAGTTAAAAGCGAGAGTAAAAGTGTTGTGTGCTCGGTTGTGCGGAGTGATGGATAGGATCAAAGCGACAGCTGGATTGCAAAAATGTCTATCGAGAGGATCAGCTAATAACAGAAAGAAAGAAGTGCGATGTAAGAAAAATGAGGGCTTGACCGAGAGAGAAAGAAAAATCAAGGAGCTAGTGTTTTATGGCGATTCATTCGTAGAAGGTGTGATCGATGAGAGTTTGACAAAATCGTGCTTTCCTGGTGCGAAAATTAATGATGTTAGTGAGGCTATTAGAGTACAGAAAAGTAGGGTGAAAGAAATGATCGTAGTGGATGGAACGAATGATCTAAATGGAGAAAAGTATGGCATGAGAGAGGACATGTCATACTATTGCTATGGTATGACAGAGTAGAGCTGAGATGGATAGCCATAATTGTGAATGACTCGATGCGTAGGTTATGAAGGGGAAGTGTGGTGTGGAATTTGTAAATGTGTGGAGTGAGTTTGACAGGCGAAAGGACTTATACAAGAAGGATGGTTTGCATCTGAATGGATTTGGTGTTTGGAGACTGGAAAAAGTGTTGTTGAATGAAGTGAAAGTGGATGTGCAGAATCAGGGAAACTAGAGTTTTTAAGGGGGGGGGGGGGCTGTTGACCGGATATGCAGACATTAGTGAAGCAGCAGGGAGTAAGAATGTGTAATATGCCTAAGTTAGTATCACTGGTAACAAACCAAAATGGGGTAATTAGTATAAAGTGGCAGGATAGTGGTGGGCCTAAGGGGATTTTGCACTTTATGTACGCTGATGCCAGTAGTGAACAAGCAGGAGCAAATTTTAACATTGGTTGACTATTCCCGGCCAAACGTTATTGGCATTAGTGAGGCATGGCTAACAGAATATGATATAGTTGGTGGGATAGAATGTGAAGGGTATAGTTTATTCATGGAGGATAGAGAGAAAAGAATGGGGGAGGAGTGTTATTGATGATAGCCGATGAACTGCAACCAAAGGGAGTAGAAGTTCAACTGCAGACCAGTGAAAATAGCACATTTGAGGCTGTCTAGTGTGAGATGAGGCCAACAGAACAAAATATACAGTTGGATGTTGTTATATACCATGGGTTGTATAAGATGAAGATAGTATTCATTGCAAATAGACAGGTAATTAGTTCAACTATGGGAACATAGATTGGAAGGAGGAGAGGAGACACATGGTTGGAAGGAAATGGATTTTATGCAGTTACTAAGGGAAAATTACCTCAGACAGCATGCAATGAAATATACTAGAGGTTCGAGAGTGCTCGATCTAGTAAATGCAGCTGAAATTTGTCTTATATACAGGGTGTTCGGGATAAATTTGACATATTTATAATTAATTATATTTTTCCGTAAGTTACATGTATTAACACACACCTCTTCATTTAAAAGTTTGGACCCTTCTTCATTCATATACAAGATGTCAGAAAAGATGGATAGCTGGAACCCACCTGAATCATGGAAGAGAATAACTTGTATCATGATGATTCGTGTCCGCCATCAAAATAAGGATATTACGACTGCTGCCCAATGCTCCCTGAATACAGTAAAAACAATCAGGCATGAACTAGAGACTTGCAATGGTGACTACGAGGATGTAGCAAGAAGAAAGATCCCTAGCAGACGATCTGATTGCGTTCGTACAGCAGAATTCCTCGCAAATCTGCAGGAACAGGTGTTGAAGAACCCTGGCATTGGAATTCGGGCTTTGTTCGTGGAGTTGCTAACTGTAGTCAAGCCCTGGATAACAAGGGTAGGCAATGGTAGGCCGTATGTATGGCAGCAGGATTCGGCCCCTTGCCACACCTCTGGGAAAAGTCAAAAATGGTTGTCTGAAAATTTCTACGACTTCACCAGTCAAAATGTTTGGCCTCCAAACTCCCCAGACCTTAACCCCATGGATTATTTTGTATGCGGCGCAGTTGAAAAAGACACCAATCGCACTTCCAGTAATACAAAAGCCCAGTTAATGGATAAAATTAAAACAGTTTTTGCGGCCCTTCCCAGGGAGACTGTAGCATCAGCTTGTTCGAGGTTCCGAAGCAGAATTGAAGCTGTGATCGATGCTAATGGTGGTTATTTTGAGTAAATCTTGTTGATAGTATTGTAATTAACTCTGCCTGTAATGTTTTTTTGTCAATTCATTAAATTTAATAGATACAAAGAAGATTTTCTTTTTCCTTACGAAACTGTCAAATTTATCCCGAACACCCTGTATATATATATATATATATATACATTCTTTCTTAAATTGAACTAAGTGAACAGTTTGCAAGAGTATATCATCTGGGTGGTGATATTGCAGGAATGAGTGAACTAATGGCCTATACGGGAACTGAAGTAAATGAAGTGGAGGTGAATAGCATATTATAGAACCTTAATGTGAATACAGCTGTGGGATTGGATGGTACACCATCTCGAGTTTTACCTGAAGCGGAAAAGGAATTGTCAGTGCCCTTGACCATATTGTTTCATCTAAGTCTTAGCGCTGGGTTAGTCACGAGGGGGTGGAAATACAGTGAAAATGCTGGACTTTGCTAAGGACTTTGACAGAATACCACATGGAATTCTAATCAGTAAACTACATCACATGGGGATGGATATAGGTTTGGTGAGATGGATATGAGGGTAGTTGATGGAGAGATACCAGAGTAATTTATTCAGGAGTAGAGTCCAAAAGAAGTCCTCTGACTAGTGATGTGCTGCAAGGTTCTGTCCTTTGACCACTGCTATTTAATTTGTTCATTAACGATATAGGAAAGGATCTGAGAAGAACTGTTCATTTGTTTGCTGATGATGCAAAGTTGGGTATAGCAATAGTGAATGCACAAGATGTCAAAATTTTGCAAAATGATTTGGATAGATTGGAGGACTGGGCTAAAAAGAATGGATGTCAATTTAATGTGGCAAAGTGTAAGGTTATGCATTTTTGTATGAAAAGATTATCAGAAGCATACCACATTGGTAGAACCGTACTCTAGGAAATTGACGAAACCAGAGAGTTGGGAGTGCTAGTGGATAGGGAGTTAAATTTCACGGGCACATAGCAAAAGTGACTAAAGCTTACTATATATATATATATATATATATATATATATATATATATATATATATATACCTAAACATAGATAAATATAGACCTAAACACAATATATATATATATATATATATATATTGTAGTTTCTATTTACTCGGCTTGTAGACATTTTAAAAATAGTAATATACTGACTAAAAACACCGAGAGAGGAACGAAAAACTTTAATAAACACGACTAGTTTCGTCAGAACGCCGACTTCTCCAGGTGTGTAAATAATTATATATATATATATATATATATATATAGGCCTAAACACAAGACCTATATATAGTTTGCATTCTATAGCCCCTATCACCCATCTTTGCATCCTCTACTACTTTTTTTTCTACAAAATCCAGACAACCAAATCTGAGCACAGATTTGGTTGCCTGAATTTTGTTACAATTACTTCTTTAAATTATCCAACGCCATTCCAAGGAAATTTATAATATTGGATACATTTTATAAGCAACTGCGTATTGTCGTATAATTTTCACATACACGATGTATACCATAGGAAAAGCAATGATCCTCTGTTAAAGAATCGAAAAGTAGTCGTCATTCGTTTGGATCCTTGATCAAAGCTTCCATGACGTCTGCATAGAAGCCTTGGTCAATGATTACTAAATTGTTTTAATGAGAAAACTGAATAAGAGAAGACTTTGTGACGTTTTAAAAGGCGTTTTATGGGGGATGAATTTTTAGAGATATTTAAAGCTAATGAAGCTATCTTAAACTTGGAAACGTTTTAAAGGAAACATTTTTGAAAATATAGGCTTACTGGTTGGTTAGTGTTAGTTTATTACTACTATTAGTAGATATTTAAGCCTCCATACCTCAGCCGGTTTGGGCAAAATCATGTCTGGAAAGGTCTGTGTTCGAGCTCTGTTTAAGACCGTAGAATGTTTATTAAGTGTTTTCAGCTGAAGGTGAGACAGCCTATCTCATACGAATGTGGAAGGAATTTTAATCAAGAAACTGATTTTTCATCCTGTAACCAGGCAAACCCAATTACCCCCCCCACACACACACAGACACACATACACACCCACGCACATTTATAAATTGATTTTTAAAAAAGTTCTAGGAAACGAACGACATCTTATCCAACCTGAAAGTCCTAAGAAGTATGGTTTTGCTATTCACTGATGGTTTTCAGTGAATAGCAAAACCATACTTCTTGAGATTTTTTTCTATGAGTATGAAATGAATAACCTGCTGTTGACAACGTTAATATTGTTTATTTTTATTTTCATATAGATACATTTATAAATGCTTCAATAATATGGCATCTTTTAAATGGACTCGTTTTAAAGAAACATAAGGACAAATTAAGGATTTTATTCGAACTAAGCCTTTATCGCAATGTACCATTTACAATAAATTATAACACTTTCAGGGCCGGATTATCCCTTGTATAAAATAAATCACAGTATAGGATGCACATGTGCTGGATTTTTTTAACATATGCCTATTTTCCTGGAGTTAAACGAATTATTCCTTATGATTCTTAATATAAATCTTTTTATTTGTTAAAAATTACATTTTAAAAAAATCGAATATCTGGCCTTAAATAATTGTTGTCTAGGTCCCAAAAAAGTTTTGCCTGTTAATCCGGCACTGAAAATTATCAGATTAATACAGGTTAGGTCAAACCAAATATCATAAAGAACTATTGTTTAAAATAAATAAATAAATAAATAATCAAAAACCACTCTCATCTTTGAAAATACTCACAATAAAAATATTTCATACACAGAATAATATATGGTGTTTAAAATTATTTATGGACAACACAGAAAAATATGTGCGGATCATACAATTGATCTCCATTTCTTTTACAGTATTTACTTATTTACAAAAAGCCACTTTATACAGTATGCCATTTCTAATTTAGAATATAAAATAAAAAATTCTTTTCACTAATTTATTGTGCGATGCTTTTTTTTTCTTTTTTTTTTCTTTCCAAACACGTTGTTAGTGGCGTGACTGCTCCATTCTGTACTTGAGCCTCTACCAAGTCAGTATGCTGTTCTGTGCGTAATTCCTGACAATAGACATACACAAAAGTACGCACATAGAAGTACAATTTACTCTGTCATTGGCACTTAGATGCAACTTAGAGGCTTTAAACTGCAACAGGTATTGACAGAATTTGTAGAAATCAAAAAATTTTCTAAAACGTAACGAAAATGGGTCTTTTAACAATTTGGGGTTGTTCATTTTAATTTAAATAATTAATGAGCTACATGTAAATGAACGTGATATCGATAAAATTAATACAAACAAATGTCAGAAAGTTATGTACCTGTGTTTTCTGAATTATGTAGTTAAAAACTAGGTTTCCAATCACAGAAAAAAAATTCAACTTATGAAGAATTCAGTAATTAAAAAATTGGGGAAGATTTTACAGAAATTTTCTACTAAGATAATTCTAACTCCTTTCTAAACATTGCAATTTCTAAACATCACAATAGTGTGATTTGATGTGTTATATCTTCAAGTTATTCTTCCGAAGATACATTAATCATACCATTTTTTTTTCAACACTCATTTATTCATTTTTTTCTAATTTAACAAACCATATTTCCCAGAAATATGTAAAATCTTTATCCATACCTACACTTTAGTTTAAAAATTTACTTATATATTTCCTTTTACAAAAACGTTGTACCCTATTTATAATTTGACTTGAATTTGTCATTATTTGTGAGTCTCCAAAAACATCCTTTCAATGTTTATTTGAGAAAACCCGGGTTGGAGATTAAAGTTGGACAACAGCTTTCTCTACTCGTACAAATAAGAAACATTTATAATAATGAATGGATATTTTACAGTTGATTAGCTTATGAAAATAAATTCTTTATGTGTAAAAGTATTTTAAAACACACACACACTTCTCTCTCTCTCTCTCTCTCTCTCTCGCTTCCTTGCATTTTTTTTTTTTTTGTTACATTAAACTGGACTGTGACAGCCAATAATCCTTTACTATTCCTGAAATATTTTTATCTAGTGGACTGCTTCTACCACTGTAATATTATTAATCGTTTATAGATATTTATATCATCATTATCGCCATGTTTTTGGTATGGAACGAGATAGTTAGCTCTCTTCTTAGGGACAGGAACCGAATAACAAACTTGGTTTCTTACGAAATAGTTATTGAAGTTATGATGAAGATAACATTTCATGAAGTACTCTGCGGCTCCTCTGTTTTCGCCTTCCTAAACTCCGATGATGTTTAGTCATTTATTATTATTATTTTAGTTCGTATTCTTCCTTGGACCTAGCATCTGGTCGATGTCAATGCTCCAGTGTTCCTTCAGTCTAGATCTCTATAGAAAAAGTTTCGTAAGTCAGAAAGATAGTAGTAAACTATAACAAACATTAATGATCAGATAGAGTGCTGTAGCAAGGCTCTGGTGAGGAAATATAAATGATTATCATTATTTATATTCCATCAAATTTGATGCTTTGCTTGTGCTGCTAGCGTGTTTGTGTGGTTATCTAAAGCGTGTGCAAACCAAAGAAAGGCTTCCTTGCATAAATTTGTGGAAAATAACAAGCAGTGGCATAACTATGATTAGATTCCTTTTTCCAGAAGACAAAAGTTCCCGTTGGGTACTTAAGAGCTTTTACTGGATCCCAAGGGAACTATATTGCTGCCTCCCATCTCCGAATCTCTGTGCCCTATGTTATGGAGTTACAATACGGTAGTTATGCCACTGATACACACCATAAAACTTTCCAAAGTTGGTCAAACTCAGTATACTTGAAACAATGAAAAAGTGTCAGTGCAAAGTGAATATAAATCTAAATGCCCAAAATGAGGAACATTAGTTAATGTCCCTCATGTTGGACAAATAAGCGTGTATAAAATTTTGTGTTTTTTAAAAACAAGATGATACTTTTTTGGCAAGTCAAAATTTGGTCTCTCTCTCTCGACATTATATTATTGATATCGAATAAACAAGAAAAAAGGAAATATATCAAACAATCATTGCATTTCATGAACTGACAATCAGCAACTTACACCATACTTTTTTTGGATTACAATACCATTCTAACTGTACGAAGTATTTAAGACCTTTAAAAGCTGTTATATCTTTTTTATATGGTGGGCAGTGGATGGTTGGTAGTGGAGGTTCGGTGTAGTGGTGAAGATGGAGAATTGTAGGTGTCCTCCTGCGATGAGTCTACGGACTCCTTGGAGGTGTCACGAATAATAATAATAATAATTAACGTATTCCTGATAAAATTGTTCACAATTTAAATCAATGACGCATATTTGAATTATATGACAATTATATAATCAAGCAGTAATTGATAAAGAACAGCAGAAAAACTTCACAGAGTTTGGCTAGTTTTATTTAAATCACGGACGAATTATATGTTACTTGAATGTATTTTTCTGACGGGGTTGCTTGTTTTTCGAGTGAAAGATCGGAATTTTCAGAAGACATCTACATGTGAAGTCGGCTAAACTCACCTTCAGGTGAAACGCCATTATTAAGGTTTTTCGAATCCTCAAATCCACGAATTCGAATTAAGATTTGAATTTCTCTCCAATCAAAGTGCCGCTATGGAGGATCTAATATCACTGACTAAATGATTCACATTACTATATCACCAAAACAGAGTGAATAGATATATAGCTGAAAATGTTAATCAATGTTCACTACTTTTATAGAAAGCTTTCCAAAGAGTTTTCAAAAGCTTTTTGGATTCTTTTCTGTTTTGAAACAGAAAAGAAAAAAGAAAATTGTATGGAACGAATGGATGAAAGAAGGTATCTGGTTTTGAAGTGAATTTTTTGACTATCTTCGAACCTTAAAAGAAAGTTAGATGGATTCAAGGAAAGATATCAGCAAATTCTCTTTAACAATCAATGTCCTCACCCAAATAAATAACTTCAAATCGTAATGAGAATACAAAATTTGTTACAATAAATAATTTATTTGCGTTTCGTACATGAACTTGATTTGAAAAAATCAACGACTGAATACGTTCATTTCTGTTTTAGTTTCTGTTTGGAAGGACTCGTCCAACAACTTACCACAGCAGTTGGAGGTCTCCGTGACTTCAAGATTTCCATCTCAGTTGGAGGTCGATAAAAAGCAGCTTTGGGAGCTGTAGGCAAAGGCTCTTTTCCAGGTCCCATCCATATACCACTATCATATGAATATTTACCTGATTCTGATGTGGTTCGACCAGTGGCTAACAACGAAGCTTCATAAGGAATTTTTTTGTAAGATGGAAGCTTGTTTTTTAGCTAGAAAAAAATGAAATGAGGTAACATAAAACGAACTTGTAAATAATCATTGCTTAGAAAATTAACAAATCACACAAAATCATGCAAATTTTTTTTTTTTAACTCGAGTCTTTGACGCATGAACTTTAACGCATGTTGTTTGTAAATTAGTTTTGTTTTAATTTCAAAATTATGAGACCTGATTAATTCGGATACGAATTGTAAACTACTGAATAAATGAAGGTGTTGTTTCTTAGAGAAAATGAAGATATTGATCTATGTTCATGAGGCAAACATTAAGCCCAACCTGGTAGCGTATTGGACTTTATTTGGAAGAGAACAGCTTGCAGTCTGGTTGGCCGGAAATTGGCTCATTGGCTCATGAGTGTATGTTACTGTATCTTCTATCCTTGGGCGTATGAAGGAAAATCGAAATCCATCTTTCGTTGCCATTTTTTTTAAAATTTAATCTACTGTAGAGTTAAAGATATCTCAGAGTATAGCAAAGAAAGATATAACATTAAAATATTTTAGATCATGGTCTTCAAAGATGTGGAAACACGTTGAGACATTTCCCGTTATTTCACAAGTTTTCAATACCCCTGCCGTAGATTGTTAACAATTGTTCATTGAAGTCAATATAACCAAAAATTTAATTATGCCTCTTCCTATCCTGTAAAACATCATCTGAAATTATCCTTCTTCAACGGTTCAAACAGGCGTAAATCACTGAGAGGTAGGTCAGAACTGAAATGTAAAATGATGAATGACATCTAGTAGTATGGGCTGCACTCTGAACCAGATCAAGATCAAGATAAGATACAGAATCGTGACGTGATTGGTTGTTCATTTGATGGCGTCATTGTGTGTGACGTCATGTGTTCAGAATGTTTGGAATTTCCCTGGGGGTATATGTGTCAATGGCTTCAGTTAATGTGTTTTGGTTCGCGTATGGAATTATGGGTGATGGTAGAGATAAGGATTCATGTCGTGATTGGTGGGACACTTTTAACCAGATCAAGATCAAGATAAGATAAGGAATCGTGTCGTGGGTGTGTGTTGTTTTCAGATGTAGATAAGTGACGTCATTTGTTAGTTGTAAATAAGTGACGTTATTTGTTAGTTGTAAATAAGTGACGTTATTTGTTAGTTGTAAATAAGTGATGTTATTGTTTTGAATGGAAAAGGGAGATATATAAGTGGATAAGGAATCGTGTCGTGATTGGTGGAATACTTCTGATTAGATCAAGATCAAGATAAGATAAGGAATCGTGACGTGGATGTGTTGTTATCAGATGAATATAAGTGACGTAATTTCTTAGTTGTAAATAAGTGACGTAATTGTTAGTTGCAAATAAGTGACGTTATTGTTTTGAATGGAAAAGAGAGATATATTAATGGATAAGCATTCGTGTCGTGATTGGTGGGATACTATGAACCAAATAGGGGTAGGTGAAAGGGGAAACTATGTCAGTTTACTGGATGTGTGTTGTTATGAGTTGTAGATAAGTAAATGGTTTGCATATAGTATTATGCATGATGGACAGTGATAAGATAAAGTTCAGAAATGTTTGGAATTTCGCTGGGGGGCCCTTGTATGTCAGAGACATCACGTGGTGTGTTTTGTTCGCTTAAACATTGTGTGTATGTTTAGAGATAAGGAATTGTGTTTGGAAATTTCTGGGGAACATATGTCTCTCTGTGATATCACAAGGTGTTTTGATTTGCCTATGGAATTATGGGCGATGGTTTTGAGATAAGATATCTTGGAATTTTCCCAGGGTGACACACATCCGTCATTGTCGTCATATTTTGTCTTTGATTATCTATAAATGGCTGTACTAATTTTCCAATACATTTTGGGGTATTTCTTTCCTATTAAAGGGTGGGAATTCTTAGAGTAGTGTTGTGATGGTGGCAGTGATTAGGCTTTTCTGAATAATTTAATTATATGCTGGTGTCCCTCAAACACACTTTTTTTTATCGGACGTTATCACTATCAGTTGGAGGTGACATCACTAGAAGATTATTGGCATATGACAACCTCTTTTTAATTTATGTTATGTTGTTTACAAATGTTTGGGTATTGGTGGTTTTTTAGTTTAGTGTAAAAGAGAAAAACCAAACGGCATTTTTAAAAATAAATTAAAAATAAGCGGACACTTAAAGGCTTACAATAACTTTTTGTATGTCTAGAAATGCTAATGATAATTTAAATTAGCTTACAGTCTTTCCAGAATGACTCTTCTTAATGCAAATAGATATTCTAAAATAGTTGAATTTTTATCCACAGGACAACGTACAAAACACAAGCGTGAAAGAACGAAATTTCTGTGAAAACCTGAAAAGCTATTTGACTTTTATTTTCTTAGATTTTCTGTTCGTTTGGTACACCGTTAATTCCTTAGCATTGGATCGTAATATGTTTTTATTCCAACGTGGTGAATGTAAGCTGAAACTGTCGTTTCCTGACTAATATATCCGCCAGCGATCGGTAATTTCCCATCTCCCAATACGGATAGTGTGTGTGTGTGTGTGTGTGTGTGTGTGTGTGTGTGTGTGTGTGTGTGTGTGTGTGTGTGTGTGTGTGTGTGTGTGTGTGTGTGTGTGTGTGTGTGTGTGTGTGTGTGTGTGTGTGTGTGTGTGTGTGTGTGTGTTATTTTTCCACACGGTGTTAATTTCATTAGTCTTGTTTGTAGATAACTGGGTGACTCATATCCGGTGATTTGCTTTCAGTACTTGTTCTGAGAGTGGGGGGGGAACATTAGTTCATTTAAAACTTTACACTATATGATATGTTTAGGTAAGCATACAACGTGTCTTTTCATGACTCAATTTCCTCCTTTTTGATGTTTTGTATGGTCTTTCTGTGTTCTTATGACGCCAACATTCTATTCGAGATTAGTAGCTCGGGGTTTTCGAACATGTGAACTTAAATGCTTACAGATATCTCAAACAATGTCAATAGTTAACATTAGACAATTTTTAATAATTACTAATTTTAATAATAAAATAATTAATTACAAGATACCAGTTTCCCCACATTTTTTTCCCATTCCCCTAATGGAATATCATCTGTTAGGTTTTCAGAAAAAAAAGTTTCGACTGCCTGTCACATGTTTTTAAACTTTTATTGGATAACGCAACAACAACAGCCCACATGTTTGTTCATTAAGTTACAAATGTATATTTTATATTGCTCAAATATTAAATCATCAAATGCTTACAGTCGCATTTATTATATCCTGGTGTCCCTCAAACACACGCTTTTTTTTCTTTTTCCATAGCGCATACATATTTTATTCTATATTCATATTCTAAAGACATATAGTAGAGTCTTGTGGCGGCATCGTTTAGACATTTCTGAATAATTATATGCTGATATCACTCAACCACAAACATTAGACATGAAAAGTCCCTAATGTAATGGTAATCCTCTAATGTATGTACCCGATGATTAATCTCATGAAAAAAAAGACTATTCAGTATTAGAATTGCGACTGTTAAATAACCAAATTCTAACAGTCGTACTTTAAGTATGACTGTTTTTTCTAGTCTGTTGCACGTATCTACATATATAATAAATAAATTGTCACTTTTCAGGTGAAATATTCTCCACTAAAATTCTGGCTATTAATTTAATATCCTATTCCTTTTGCTTTCCAAGAGTTGACACAGTTTCTTGAAATATTTGAGGGCTTGCATGAACAAATAACTTTTACTTCACTGAGTGGATTTTCAAAAAAAAAAAAAAAGAAAGAAAGAAAAGTCTCTGGTTAGTTTGTGGCAAGAAATTTCACAAGAAAAAATAATAATAATTTAAGTAAGACCACATATATATATATATATATATATATATATATATATATATATATATATATATATATATATATATATATATATATATATATATATATATATATATGTATATGGTCTTACTTAAAATTGCATAACACATCAACGACACCCTTTTGTTCCTTTTAATTTACACATTTTATTTGAGTGAAATATTATTTACAAATGTATTTAATGAATCCAACATACAGAAAATAAATAAAGTGAAAAATACAATCTTATTTTTTGGTCCTTAATCTGCTTATTGCTAATTTTGCGCTGTTGTCCAAAGTTTCTTCCCATGGTTGCGAAATTGCCATCATGTGGTTTTTGACAATGTGCATCTCATCAGAAAGTTTTTTAATTTGTGATTGTTGGGAATTGGTTACTGTGGTAATATTAAGGGTCACATTATTATTTTGTTTGTTTTTTCTCTTCACACTATACTAAAAATAACACCAATATCCAAACATTTGTAAACAGGATGACGTAAATCCGAAAAAGAGGTTTTCATATGCCAATAATCTTCTAGTGATGTCACCTCCAACTGATAGTGATAACGTCCGATCAAAAAAAAAAGCATATATTTGAAAGACACCAGCATATAATTAAATTATTCAGAAAAGCCTAGTCACTGCCGCCATCATGACTCTACTCTGCTCTGAGAATTCCCACCCTTTAACAGGAAAAAAATACCCCAAAATGTATTGAAAAATTAGTTCAGCCATCTATAGATAACCAAAGACAAAACATGACGACAATGACGGATGTGTGTCACCCTGGGAAAATTCCAAGATATCTTATCTCAAAAACATCGCCCATAATTCCATAGGCAAACCAAAACACCATGTGATATCACAGAGAGACATATGTTCCACAGAAATTTCCAAACACAAAATGTTACAATTCCTTATCTCTAAACACACACACACAATGTTATAAGCGAACCAAACACACCACGTGATGTCCCTGATAGACGAGGGGCCCCCAGCGAAATTCCAAACATTTCCAAACTTTATCTTATCACTGTCCATCACGTATAATACAATACACAAACCATTTACTTATCTACAACTCATAACAACACACATCCTGTAAACTGACATCGTTTCCCTTTTCACCTACCCCTATTTGGTTCATAGTATCCTACCAATCACAACACGAATGTGTATCCACTAATATATCTCCCTTTTCCCTTCAAAACAATAACGTCATTTATTTGCAACTAAAAATTACGCCACTTATTTACAACTAAGAAATTAAGTCACTCATATTCATCTGATAACAACACATCCATCACAATTCCTTATCTTCTCTTGATCTTAATCTGGTCAGAAGCGTTCCAACAATCAAGACACGATTCCTTATCCACTAATATATCTCCCTTTTCCATTCAAAACAATAACGTCACTTATTTACAACTAACAAATGTCACTTATTTACACGAACAAATGACGTCACTTATCTACATCTGAAAACAACACACACACCCACGACACGATTCCTTATCTTGATCTTGATCTGGTTAAAAGTGTCCCACCAATCACGACACGAATCCTTATCTCTACGATCACCCGAAATTCCATACACGAACGAAAACACAAGAACTGAAGCCATTGACACATATGCCCCCAGGGAAATTCCAAACATTCCGAACACATGACGTCACACACAATGACTCCATCAAATGAACAACCAATCACGTCACGATTCCTTATCTTATCTTGATCTTGATCTGGTTCAGAGTGCAGCCCATACTATTACCTCCCATCTTCAGTGATCGAGTGCTGACCCCTTTACGTAGTCGGGTTCACATAAACTGGCTGGGTTGATGGAGATTTACAGAAGGCAATTAAGTTTTCAGACCAAGCAGGTACATATCACAATCAAAATAATAATTATCTCCCAATTTTCGAACAAGGTCCTTCATTTACAGGCATTCATCCAAATAAATATTCGATGGTACCTGCATATAATATTCTAAGTGATAATCAGAATAGTTCAGGATTTCATTTTAAAAGAGGATAGCCAACCTCTCGATATTGTGATTCTAATAAAATACTTCCAATTCAGTACATTTCAAAAAGTTATGGTCTCCCTCATAGTATATGGAGTAGGTATGATATATGATGAATACAGAAGATTTCGTATAAAATCGAATTCGTATAAAATTTGTTCTATAATTGAAAGATTCTATTCCAAAGTCGATTCGATTATTTAGTTGCCATCAAGTTCACCCTTGATACATAACCATGGTTGTTCATTGAATATCATAGTGGACGGTTTTCTCTCAATAGATTTCTTCATTAATGCTGGAGTACCCTAGTGCGCTTTGGTTCCATACATTCTTCCTTCTATACATATCAAGGACTGTCTCTCGCTAATCCCAATGTATGTTTTTTTCTTTTTTTTTGATGATGATGTACATTCCGTTCCTCCTTATTTACGAAATCTTATGCTAAATGATTCCAGCCTCTACTACCAATGCCTTAAGCATTGATCTCTTCACCAATCTCAAATTCAATAAAGATAATCTACTGAATTTGAATGCTATCAAAACATGATCTTTTATTATTATTATTATTATTATTATTATTATTATTATTATTATTATTATTATTATTATTATTTGAAGAAAAATAGTGCTTCACTCTCCACTTACTTTTGATAATTTTCCGAGCGAAAATCAAAATGAGGCTTGCTTCTTGTGCTGACAAGAAGTTATGGTCTCCCTCATTATCGGCAGAAAACCTGTTCAAAGTCTGTTCATAAAAGGCGTGTTCAAAAAAAGACCGAACTTTTGCTATAAAGACTGTATTGCTCATTTTACAACATTTTAAGCACAGTCCCCTTCAAAGTAGTCCTCCTCTATTGGCTAAACACCGTTCCCAACGTTTCTTCCATTATCAGAATGCTTCCTGGAACGCATTTTCTGTGATGGCACGCAGTTCATTTATCCCATTTTCCTGAATCTCTTCTATGGTTTGGAAACGATGTCTTTCAAAGTGGTTTTAAGTTTGGGAAACAGGAAAAATGTCTGCTGGGGTTAAGTCCGGAGAATAGGGTGGATAGGGCACAACGGATGTCTGTTGTTTTGCCATTAGTATTGTCGTGGTGCAATATCCAAGTCTCGTTTTCCCACAATTCAGGCCTTTTCCTGCTCACAGCATCCCTCAAACGCATTAAAACTTCCTGGTACAACTCTTTGTTTACCATCTGACCACGTGGTACAAATTCATAATGAACAATGCGTTTTCAATCAAACAACACGGCCAACATTACCTTGATCTTTGACCAACTTATCCGTGCCTTTTTTTTTTTTTTTTATTTTGGTCGAGGAGACCCTTTCCCCACCTAATGCGACGATTGCATCTTGGTTTCAACATCATAGCCGTAGATCGAAGTCTCTCAATTTTTACCAAGTTTCCAGAAAATTTCACTCACACACACACACTTTTTTCTTCAAGCTCTTACATTGTCACTTTGTCATTAATTCAACGAACAATTTGTGCACGTGCTCACCTCGGCGGATGTAACGCGACGACTAATGCTCATAGCAGAACGGGCAAATGGCAGTTTGTTGTCAAAACTTGCCGCTAGATGCGCTCAGTAGCCACAGCGCGCTCTCTGTGCCGGTTGTCATGTTATTTAAAAAGTTTTTTTTTTTTTTAAATAGCGGGTTTTTTTTTTTTTTTTTGAACATGCCTCGTAAATACATTGTAGGTTTATCCTCTTCAGTTTCTAAAAATTTGGTGTTCTTTTTGATTCAATCATTATTCCGCTTTTTTTCATTATTACACAGTTCATCTCCAAATTTATCGAACCAACTTTCCATTCACTTTCTTCGTTTCATTTATGTTTGTATCTATTCTTTGGAACAGCCTCCCTATTTTCGAAATTGAATACACCCTACTGTTCAAGAAACACATTAATAAATTCTCTCTCTGTCTCTCTCTCTCTCTCTCTCTCTCTCTCTCTCTCTCTGACACCCTACTCTTCAAGAAACACATTAATAAATTCTCTCTCTCTCTCTCTCTGACAACTTGTCCACACAAGGCACTGTTCTGTCATAGGTCTTTTGACCTATAACACGATTATGTGAGGATGATTAAAAAAAAAAAAAACCTGTTATGTTCGAAACAATGAAATTTGTCATGTACTAAATATTCAATTTTTAAATCAGAAATAAAAGATGTGAATAAATATACAATTAAAGAGAATAGTAATCATCTGACTTACCTCCTCTAATGGAGAAATATGATTAGATCTATTCATGCACTTAATAATAACCACCGTTATTATTACAACTGTAATAGTTAGCACAAAGACTCCAATAACTACTGCAATGATTATAGTGGTCATGTTTCCATCCTTCTCTATTAAACATTAAAAGAAAACACGAAACCCAAATTTCAATATTTTCTTTATATGTTAATTTTTAAGCATTTCAGTACTAAGTAACATTGCTATTTTTTTGGCAGAGACAGGAGGAAGTAAAGGCTATTTAGTTTGCAATTAAAAATAATAAACAATTATTGTAACCTAATGTAATAATAAAAGTATGCAAAATCCAATACAGTATTCTACATACTCTCTCTCTATATATACTTTTATAAATGCCGTTTCTTTTGGTTTTTAGCGATTTCTTTCTATTTTTTCACATTAGTTATATATTAATATATAAACATATATTAATATTTAACACTTATAAAATTATAACTCACGATAACTTGTGATTATGTAACGAAATTAAAATTTCATAATGTATCTTTCAATAGCTTAGGTACAATGAAATAAATAAAATTCTTTAGTATTATATTACCATAAACTTCAATTTCATTAACGATACTATTTATTTAAATTAAATAAACTTAAGTATACGAGGGGATGGCTGGAAAGTCATCTCCTCTAAAGGCAATGGTGTTCAAGGACGCACCATTTGCCTTTAGACTTGAACATAGATCCGAATCTTCTCTAGGACGTGAGGTGATTTATTAGAGTATGCTAAATGAATACGAGCTAGCTGGCACACACAGGTGGAAGGGTTTTTTCTACTACAAACTCAGGCTTTTATTCTCTAAAACTAGTAGACATCAGGAACACATACACGCAAGTAACAGACATAGTACAGTTTCCTCATGAGCTTCGTTGCTTCGGCCGTAGTTCCAGCCAACCCAACCCAACTGGAAATGGAGTTGTCCAGGATGACTGTGTCACTCCATGGAATAAAAACGATCACGATCCCTTCATGGTTCTTTTTTGTGTGCTATTCTGAATAAGTATAGTCGATAATATTCCTATTGAAGTATGTCTTGAACTATATAGGCAATAATTAGTGAACGTTTACAGAAAACCTCAATAGAAATTTTATGATCGTTACCGAATTTGGCTTCCAAGACTTTCAACAAATCTTTAAGACATCGAGAAGAGCAACTGGAGAGTTATTACTTGCCTAATAATTCTTTTTGCATAAAAAAATTAAGAGAAGTTAATACAAATATATGCATACCACAAGTCATATCTTACGAAACACAATTCAGCTCTACTAAGCATATTTGACAGGAAATGCATGAATCATATTCCCATCCAATGTTAACCATTAGTGAGAGTTTCATTAACAGAACAACATTGATAGAATTTTCTCTGTTTTACACAAATCCATCGAAACAAGAACAAATATCTGATGGAACCCACGGTTCCATCAGATATTTGTTTGACTGATGACGTTAATGAAATAACATGTACTCCGGAGTTATAATAGTCCTTACCAATTTAAACTACCACATGTTCAAAATCATCCATGATTTAGTTGGTTGTCGGAGTTCAAACAAAGAGGTTAATCAACTTCAACAAAGATTTTTCAGGGTATTAATATACGAATATGTTGAAAACAAACATTGTTAATAATAATAATAGTACACACACACACACACACACACACACACTAGTCTTGAATAAAATCGACTAGTTTACAAAGAGAAAAAACAATTGACTTTACTGAGAAAATGATAACGTGAGGTGACTTGTATGAATAGCATATCTCCAATATAAGCATTAACTTGAAATAATATTATGAATTAGTAATAATATATTGTACTCACCTTTAGGAGGAGTCTCATAAGGAACTATTTTGAGTTTCTTTCCATTGAGATCAGTCAAAGACAACTTTTGATCATTTATATTTCTCTTTAAATCTCTAACAGCAGCTTCAAGTACATTCTTATCCACTTTGAAATCACTTGTTTCAGCCGGAACGAGCTCAAAAGACACTTCCACACTTCCTATGGAACATCACATTTAAATGAATTAAATGAAAGAATAATTATCATCGGTAGCTTGCTCATTATTTTATTTACGAAAGTTCCAGTGTTTACAGAAGGTCTAAATTTAGTATGTTTTTGTACATCGGATTACAATTGCAAATAATTACTCAAATAATTACATTTGAGTAATTATTTACGTTTAGGAAATCGGTTGACAGCCGGCTCCACCTTTAGCCATCACCAATCATTATGGATGATTTTCGAGGCATGGCGGCGAGAATTCAGCAGACAATTGCTGCCATCTCGTAAGCCTAAATTGTAAAAATCGCACTGTTATCTGAAATAGTACTAGTTCCAAGGCCGACTGTCCTGACATGCAGAGTGAAAAACCGGAAGGAAAAACCTAACCTTCTCTAAAGATCGACTAATTAGGAAAACGACTGAAAAAACAGAAAATACTGTGTTAGTGAGTAACTGGAGAGGCACCATGAATCGCACGAATACTAATTTAACATTTTCATAATTGTGTGTGTGGGGGGGGTAAGATTTTTTCCTTCCTTAAGGGGTTATTAATCCTGTAAGTGAAGAAAATCGATAACAGAATTCGTACTTTATTATTGTATGAGAAAAAATTAGGATTATGGGCTATTAAATGGAAGAAGGATCCGCTTTACTCTCCTCCCAGGATACCTATTAAAATCAATGACACCATTGGACCAGCTGTCAGTGATTAGATAATGGCGAAGATTGGATGTTTCTTAATCTTTAAAAAGTTACACCCAAAATTGCCTTGTGTACTCCATTTTGGGGAATAAATGTTAGAGGAGATATATTACTATTACTATACTATTATTATTATTATTATGTCCGCGCGGTTAGCCTAGTGGCTATGCGCTTCGCAACCATATGCCTGGGGAAGGAATGTCCTAGGTTCGATTCCCATCGCAGACGTGAGGAACTGAAGGATCTTCTTCAGCCATAGCCATGTTAGCCGGTCTTGGACGTGGCCAGTAGGGTTTTTCCCCAGTTTAGCTGGGGGTTTTTCATCCCGCAAGCAGGCAAGCTGGCCCCCGTGAACACACACATGGATTACACACATGGATTACACACACATGGAAAAGATCAGAAAACCGGTGCCTCGATGTAGGAAGAAATTTTGTTAATGTAGTAATGGCGTATAATAATAATCTATCTATCTCTCCCTTCCGTCTGATTCAGATGGGTAGATTATTATTATACGCCATTACTACATTAACAAAATTTCTTCCTACATCGAGGCACCGGTTTTCTGATCTTTTACATATTTCAGAGAAGAAAAGATCTTCACTGGCCAAATGACGTATACTGATAATACAACATCATAACTATTGGACACTAATACGTTGTTTCGTGTGTGTGTTTAGATCCTGGAGCAGAATTTCCAGATTATATAACATTTAGCTAATTCGGTATACATAAATTTACAATATTTCATGGGTGTAATTTACAATTTAAAAAATTCATTCATTCATTTCGTATGGTGATTCAACCCCCGTGAGCCCCTTTTACGGGGAGGTACGGCACCACCTCAATCAACCCTATTTTTATCCGGGCTCAGGACCGGCATAGCTGACAATTCAGACCTATGGGTGAAGGGATTGTCTTAAGTATTCCTGACTGTATCCGTGTGTGTTCATGGGGTCGGTTTGCTTGCTTGTGGGATGAAAACCCCCAGAAAAACTGGGGGGGAAACCCTGCTGTCCACGCCCAACACCGGCTAACTTGGCTATGGCTGAGGAAGATCCTTAAGCTCCTCATGTCGTCGACGCGAATCGAACCTAGGACACTCCTTCGCCAGGCATAATGGTTGCGAAGCGCATAGCCGCTAGGCTACCCGCTCGGACATTTAAAAATGAATGTGGAAAATGCTGGTCTAAGTAATCTCAGCCTCTTTCAATGTGTTATCTATTTAAAAAAAAAAGTAAGCATAAGAAAAATGTTTTCTAAAATAAAATCTACACAAACAATTCACATAAAGAAATATAGCATACCTCGAGTAACATTAAAATTCTTAAAACACCTCAGTGGAAGTCTCATTGCAGTTGCCAGCTGTTTCTTCATATGTTTCACGAATTTGGGTTTCTTTGTATCATCACCAACAACTTTATCGTAATCGGCATCTATAGTAACCTGTACAGGAATAGGCGGGATCTCTGTATCAGTTTCAGTAGAAGTTTCGTCTTCTTTCGATTTCGCCTCTGACACGTTCTGAACATCTTCATTACTTTCTGCAGACGATTTTGGAGAAGAATTAATTGAAGATGTAGGTGTAGATGAAGGTGAAGATGAAGATGTAGGTAAAGGCGAAGTCTCAATTTCGCTGGTAATTTCCTCTGAAATAGTTGAAGCCAAAAATGTTGATGAACTGTTAGTTGTTTTAGGCGTATCACTTGTGGTGTACTGGCTCGATGTAGCTATAGATCTTTCAGAAAAAGTTGTTGTTTTTAATGCAATCCTTTCGTCTGTAGGGTTTTGAGACATTGTAGTAGATGTATTTAGACTTGTCTTTGTTGTATCGCTTACTGGATCGCTGGAAGAAAATGGAGAGAAGTTGCTTGTTGACGCTCTTGTAGAGACAGAAGCAGAAGTAACTAGAGACGATGTTGTCAAATCAGAAGAAATTTCAAGTGTGGTTGCTAATGTAGTTTCCAGAGAATCAAATTTAGAATATGTACTCTCATCTTGAAGAACTTGAGTGACTTTTTCGGTTGGACTTGGAGTATGGGATTCAAGTGGAAGTGTTGAAGTCATTTCTTTACTGACCTGAATGGAATCTTCACGGGTAGTAGACGAAAACTGTGTTATCACATCAATGACACTAACGGGATTAACATCTTCTGAAGTTGATTCAACTTGTGTAGTCTTCGCAGAATAAATTTCCTTTGTTTCTTCAGTAGTTGACAGAACTTCACTTAACTTCTCTGGTGAGTCTTCTGGGTTAGCACTTTGCACAGTTGAAGTAATTTGGGTTGTCTTTTCAGCGGAATTGGTTGTACCATAGTGGTACGTGGTTTGTGAAACTGTTGTCGTAAATTTAACAGAACCTACTTCTGAAGAGAGGGGAGAAGTCTTTGGAATTTCAGATGTAGAAGTTCCACTGTCGCCATCTTCTTTGGTAACTGATGAAATAAGCATTGTTCCCTCATCAGACTTCACTGTGGTACTTGGTTGGTTGATAGATGAGATCTCTATCGTTGTCTCACTAGAAGTCGTAACTTCATGATGCGGAGTTGACGGTATTTCTGTTATACTTTCCAAGGAATTCTGAGTAGAATGTTGTTGGGAGTGTGTTGAAATTTCTGTTATTGTTCCAGTGAAAGTCGTTGTGGTCTGGTGTTCTGTTATTGCCAATGTCTGTTCTGTTTCTTCGCTAGACTTCGTATTCGCATCTGTTGTACTTTGTTGTGTAGTTAATGGAACTGCCGTAGTGATTTCAATGGAATATGTTATTTCTAGCTTATTTGTCGGTAAATCTTGTGTTGTATCCCCAGAGGCAGTGGTTATGGTATGTTGTTTTGTAACTGGCAAAATATCTGTCTTTTCAGTCATACTTTTAGAATATTGCTGAGTTAATAGACTCTCTGTTACATCTTCAGTGGAACTCACCGATAAGTTTTGTTGAGAAACAGATGAGACTTCCGCTGTTTCTTCTACTAAATTTGGTGCGGTTTCTTGTTCTTGTTTTGTAGTTAATGGAATTTGCGTTGTTTTCTGAATAAAGGATAAAGTACTACTCTGAGTCAGAGCTGGTGGAATTTCTGTAATCTTTAAAGTAGAAATATCCATTTCAATGAGTGCAGGGGTTGATGGAACCGTTGTTTTTTCGTTTTCAACTGAGCTTGAGTCATAGTCTTGTTGTGAAGCTGGCTGTGTAAATGTAGTAATCTTAATAAACTTCGATGTGGATTCTTCATTGATTGTTGATGAAAATTTTGTAATCTCCTCATCTGAAATCTGTGTTGTATATTGTGGAAAGGTGGATGAAGTCGATGTTGATTCTTCAATATAACTAGCTGTAGTATCTTGATTTGAAATTAATGTAATTTCTGATATCGTCCAGGTAGAATTTTGTGTGAAAATATTTTGAGAAGTTGAGGAAATTGGAATTATCTTGTCGGCACGACTCTCCATATTATCATTCTCTGAAGTGGATGAGATTTCCATTGTAGTTTCGAATGAATCTAAAGTAGAATTATGTGAACTAACGGATTTGTCTATTTTAGTGTAATCATGGATGACAGCGGATGAAGTTGCAATAGAATCATGTGGTATAGATGATGACGTTTCGGTGGCTTTATGTAGGACATTGGATGTAGTAGTAGATTCAGACACAACTGGTGAAGGTTCAATGGAATCATTTTGGATAATGGATGAAGTCTCAGCATAATCAGAAATGACAGTAGATGAGGTAGTAGATTCATGTAAGGTAGAATATGAAGTAGATTCATGTAGGGTAGGAAATGAAATAGTAGATTCGCGTAGAGATGTAGTAGATTCATATAGGGTAGAAGATGAAGCAGATTCATGTAGGACAGGGGATTGAGTAGATTCATGTCCGGTAATGGATGAAGTTGTACTGGAATCATTTGAGATAATCAGTAAGGATTGTGAAGTTGTTTCGGATTCCATTGAATCATTATGTGACAGCGATGAAACTTGTGTTGCTTTCACAGTGTGATGTAGTGTGGAATCTTTTTCTTCAGAAAACGTCATTTGTGTGCTCTTTGCAATGGCATCTTCACTGATGCTGTGTGTAGCTGATTGATCTGAAGTGATAATATGGGAATTTAATGTGGTAAATTCTTGTGTAATAGATGGAATGTTTGTTGTCTTTTCGGCAAGGCTTGGAATCATCTGCGTCGATCCATCAGTAGAACAACTTGGAGTATCTTGATTTGCAACTGGCATACTTTCTGATATCATCACAGTGGAGCCTTCTATAACATTTTGGGAAGCTGATGGAACCTGTGTTATTACAGTTGAACTCTCAATATTATTCTCTGAAGTTTTGGAGATTTCGTCTGTAGTTTCGACAGAGGTCATGGTTATCAGGTCGTAGGAATTAACAGACGAAGTTTGTGGAAACTTTTCAGAAATCACTGTGGGCTCTTCATATGAAAATGATGATGTATGTGTTGATTTCTCAGAGGCAGTCAGCGTAAAATCCATTTGTCCAGGTGGTGTAATTTGGGAATTCTCAGTAGAATCTTCACTACTACTTTGAGTATTACTTGTCGTGATTGCTTCAGAACTTACTGTGGTAAATTCTTGCATAACAGATGAAGAGTCTGTTATCTTTTCGATGCCATTAGATGATATTTCGATGCTTGTCGTTTCCTCATTATAAATCGATGGAAATTTGCTTGTCTCTTCAACAGAATTCACTGTTATTTTAGTTGTATTTTCAGTGGGCATTATTGTTTCTCCTTGAGTTGTTGGAACTACCGTTGTTTTTTCCAGAAGGCTTGTGGAATTTTCTGTGTCACTGATAAATGGGATGCTTGTGGCATTCTCAGTGGAATTCAAAGAAATAGTTGTTTGTTGTGAAGTTGGAGGAATTTTTGTGGATTGTTCAAATGAATAAGATGTGGTTTGCTTCGGTACACCTGATGGAATTTGTGTTCCGTGATCAAACGACGCTGAGTTCGTCGTTTGATCATGCCGAAATGAATTTTGCATGTTTGTGGCATTCTCGGTGGAATTCAAATAAATAGTTATTTGTTGTGATGTTGGAGGAATTATTGTGGTTTGTTCAAAGGAATTACCTGTGGTTTCTTTCTGGATATCTGACATGGTTTGGGTTCTGTTTTCAATGGAATTAGTTGTTTGATCTTGCCGAGGAGATGAACTTTGCATGATTGTGGCATTCTCAGTGAAATTCAAGGAAACAGTTGTTTGTTGTGAGGTTGGAGGAATTATTGTGGATTGTTCATATGAATTAGCTGTGGTTTGTTCAAATGAATTAGCTGTGGTTTGTTCAAATGAATTAGCCGTAGTTTCTTTCTGGATATCTGACAGGGTTTGGGTTCTTTTTTCAATGGAATTAGTTCGTTGATCTTGCTGAGGAGATGAACTTTGCATGATTGTGGCATTCTCAGTGGAATTCAAGGAAACAGTTGTTTGCTGTGAGGTTGGAGGAATTATTGTGGATTGTTGAAAAGAATAAGCTGTGGTTTCTTTTGGGATATCTGATGAGGTTTGTGTTCTGTTTTCAATGAAATTCATCGTTTGCTCTTGCTGAGGAGATGAACTTTGCGTGATCGTGGCATTCTCAATGGACTTCAAAGAAACAGTTGTTTGTTGTGAGGTTGGAGGAATTATTGTGGATTGTTCAAATGAATAAGCAATGGTTTGCTTCGGTACATCTGATGGAATTTGTGTTCCGTGATCAAACGACGTTGAGTTCGTCGTTTGATCTTGCTGAAATGAATTTTGCATGTTTGTGGCATTCTCAGTGGAATTCAAATAAATAATTATTTGTTGTGATGTTGTAGGAATTATTGTGGTTTGTTCAAATGAATTAGCTGTGGTTTGTTGAAATGAATAAGTTGTGGTTTCTTTCTGGATATCTGACAGGGTTTGGGATCTGTTTTCAATGGAATTGGTTGTTTGATCTTGCCGAGGAGATGAACTTTGCATGATTGTGGCATTCATAGTGGAATTCAAAGAAACAGTTGTTCGTTGTGAGGTTGAAGGAATTATTGTGGATTGTTCAAATGAATAAGCTGTGGTTTCGTTTGGGATATCTGATGGGGTTTGTGTTCTGTTTTCAATGAAATTCATCGTTTGCTCTTGCTGAGGAGATGAACTTTGCGTAATCGTGGCATTCTCAGTGGAATTTAAAGAAACAGTTGTTTGTTGTGAAGTTTGAAGAATTATTGTGGACTGTTCAAATGAATTAGCTGTGGTATCTTTCTGGATATCTGACAGGATTTGTGTTCTGTCTTCAATGGAATTCGTCGTTTGATCTTGCTGAGGAGATGAACTTTGCATGATTGTGGCATTCTCAGTGAAATTCAAGGAAACAGTTGTTTGTTGTGAGGTTGGAGGAATTATTGTGGATTGTTCAAATGAATTAGCTGTGGTTTGTTCAAATGAATTAGCCGTAGTTTCTTTCTGGATATCTGACAGGGTTTGGGTTCTTTTTTCAATGGAATTAGTTCGTTGATCTTGCTGAGGAGATGAACTTTGCATGATTGTGGCATTCTCAGTGGAATTCAAGGAAACAGTTGTTTGCTGTGAGGTTGGAGGAATTATTGTGGATTGTTGAAAAGAATTAGCTGTGGTTTGTTCAAATGAATTAGCTGTGGTTTCTTTCTGTATATCTGACAGGGTTTGGGTTCTGTTTTCAATTGACTTAGTTCTTTGATCTTGCTGAGGAGATGAACTTTGCATGATTGTGGCATTCTCAGTGGAATTCAAAGAAAAAACAGTTGTTTGTTGTGAGGTTGGAGGAATTATTGTGTATTGTTCAAATGAATGAGCTGTGGTTTCTTTTGGGATATCTGATGGGGTTTGTGTTCTGTTTTCAATGAAATTCGTCGTTTGAACTTGCTGAAGAGATGAACTTTGCGTGATTCTGGCATTCTCAGTGGAATTCAAAGAAACAGTTATTTGTTGTGAGGTTGGAGGAATTATTGTGGATTGTTCAAATGAATGAGCTGTGGTTTCTTTTGGGATATCTGATGGGGTTTGTGTTCTGTTTTCAATGAAATTCGTCGTTTGAACTTGCTGAAGAGATGAACTTTGCGTGATTCTGGCATTCTCAGTGGAATTCAAAGAAACAGTTATTTGTTGTAAGGTTGGAGGAATTATTGTGGATTGTTCAAATGAATTAGCTGTGGTTTCTTTCTGGATATCTGATAGGATTTGTGTACGGTCTTCAATGGAATTCGTCGTTTGATATTGCTGAGGAGATGAACTTTGATTGATTGTGGCATTCTCAGTGGAATTCAAATAAATAGTTATTTGTTGTGATGTCGGAGGAATTATTGTGGTTTTTTCAAATGAATTAGCTGTGGTTTGTTCAAATGAATTAGCTGTGGTTTCTTTCTGGATATCTGACAGGGTTTGGGTTCTGTTTTCAATGGAATTAGTTGTTTGATCTTGCTGAGGCGATGAATGTTGCATGTTTGTGATATAATCGACTGTCGAAATCTGTTGAGAAGCTGATGGATTTTCAGTTCTCTCTATGGAAAAACTTGTTGTGGAATCTTGTAGAAATATTGATGTAAATTCGATTATCTTCTCAGAAGGATAATCCTTTATACCTTTTGAAACTGATAGATCTGATGGGGTAGTATTTTCAGTAGAACTCCATGATGCATCTTGGTGAGAAGTTAATGAATTGTCTGTTGCCACCTGTCGGGTGTTTGTTATTGTTGAATCTTCTAAAGTTAGCGGTGGTTGAGTTGTAGTTTCAACAAAATTGCTCATCGTATTTTGGTGGGATGATGACGAAATATCTGTTGTTGTTATTTTCTTTGGTGTGGTCTCTCTTGCATCTTGTAAAGTTGACAGATACTGGGTTGTTTTTTCAATAAAGGTTACTATACTATCTTGATGAAATGTTGATGGAACGTCCATTACTGTCTCTGAAGTATTCACTATTGCATCAAGTGAAACTGATGAAAGCCCGCTACTGTCAGAAAACCTCGATGTAATCTTCTGGTGGAATGTTGATGTAACGTCTGTTGCTGTCTCTGGAATGCTCATTATCGTAGTTACTTCTAAAATTGATGTACCTTTATTGGTAGATTCTTGCTTGGTAAGGGATGAATTCTGTGTTGTTTTTTTAGTGGAAGTGACAGGCAAATTTTGATCTGAAGTCGAAAGAATATTTATTTGCTTAGTGAAATGTTCCTCAGTATACGTTTCTTCAACCGAGGTTTGTTTTGTCTCTACCTTGGAAATTTCAGCGAGATCTATTGCAGATGACAAAACATTTTCACTTGATTCAGTAAAATTTTCTGAAGTGGTTAATGAAATGGTGGCAGTTCTTTCCTCTCTGCTGTTCTCTTTAGTTTCATTTTGCAAGGCTGGTGATAGTGGAGTGCTTTTCTTAGTTGATGGAAGTAAAGTGATTTTGTGTGCCGTTGGTTGGAAATATGTTATGTTATAATTGCCATCTTTTAGATTCATTTCTTTTGGACTTGATAAACTTTGCGTTGTCATTTCAGCAGAATCCACGATTCCATTCCCATACATACCTGAAGAGATCTTCATTATCTTCCAAATTGATTTTATTGTAATATCTTCTGCACTGATTGAAGGAATGCTTTTTGTTTTTCCAGTTGTATCTGAAATATCACATAAAAGTATAATTTAAAAAAATGGAGACAGAACTAAAATCAAACAAATTTTTAAAATTCTTAATCAAATCCAATATTAACGAGACTTAATAAGATTTAGATTATTACGAAGCACAATTCGTTAGTTTCAGTAAGTTTAGTTCTAATTTGGTATTTCCTGAATGAAGTAAAAAATTACTACAGATTAAAGTAAAAAATAAAATAAATAAATGCCGGTAGGTAGTACAATATCTAGATTATGTTAAGTACCAAATCTGGAAAAATAAGAACAATATAAAGAAGCAGTAGTAGCAGAAATACGTACAGAAGCTACAAAAATTAAGCAAATGAATGACCCATTGAAATGAAAATTTTAAGAAAAACTAAAGGCGTAACAATATTACACAAAATTAAGAACACTTACAGAATCAATCATTCAGAATATTTCAAAAATATCGCCAGATAATCATTATTAATTTGCTTCCTACGTCAGTCATATTTTGGTTTCTAGTTCTTTTAGTTCTTATATCTTAATCATAATTTCTTATATTCATAATATATAAATTATTGAAGTTATTTTCATCTATCTTTTTAAATTGTAGTTTATTATTGTTCTTTAATTGTGATTTGAATGTATCTGAAGTTTGTTCCACTTACATGGGAAACTTAGGATTCATTTATTTTTTTAATGTGGTTTGATCTAAATTCTAGTAGTGGTAAATTAAATTATAAATCAGTTATCGAGGAGAGGTTCTTCATTTTTAAAAATGGAGTTTATTTTTGCTTTCCGTAACTAAAATAATATGAGATCAGGAGTATCAGTGATAAATCATATCAAATAATTGGTTATACAATTAAAAGAAAATAATAGCAGGCATGGTGCACTGAAACTTGGAGAATTTAATACATATTCATATTTCTTACTCATTCATATTTCTTCTGCAATCAATTTTTATTCGTGAGTTATGCATTATTATGCAAACATATCGTTATTGGCCTTTATATCTTTAACTTTAGGAGGATGAGTTGAAACAGAAGTATAGAACTCACCCAAAGGAAGAGTCACGGAGTCTTCGCGCAGTATTGAAAGTTTTTTGCCTTTTAGGTCTCTTATAGCAAACTTGTCGTGATTCATATCCTTTTTTAATTTGCTTGCCGCTAATTCAAGTTCCTCTTTATTTACTCGGTGATGGCCGTCGCTTTTGGAAGGAATAAGTTCATAAGATACCTTCACGCTGCCTAAAAGTGAAAGAGTAAATTTAAGCATTAATTTCAGGAAAATATTTTAGCTTTATAAAAGACAACATGAAAAAGCCAGCATCTAAAAAATAAGAATTAACTATAACGATTCTATATTATTTTAGACCATCTAAATGCAAGAAAAATTGACATAAACTGGGTTGTATATTGGCCGAAGGATTTTAATAATTGATACTAAGTATAAAAATATCAACAAGTTTCGCCAACTTAGCTGCTTGGCTTCTTCAGAGTGACTAAAAGAGATACAAAAAAACTTAAACTGTTCATGAAGGAAGGAACCGAATACAGTTGTATTTTACAAATACACAAGAACGCGTATGATATCAACTGTTGTTATGCAGGAACGTTCTGTAATTAGCAGCGAAATTTAACTCTGGCATGCTTAATGATCTTATGAGGGTCTTCCAAATATCAAGCAGAATTAATCCTTGGTTTCTATTGAGGTTGTGTTTAGAACGGATTACTGTTATGGCTTCTTTCATGTATCGGGAGCGGAAAACTTCCTCTAAATAGGGCATGGAGCTTTTGTCCCATTCGATGGTATGGTTTGTCCTCGAGAAATGGACTAACCGAGAATTGTCTTCTTTGTTGTTGTTTACATCTCCTACGTGTTCTCTTTTCCTTATTTCCAAACTTCTTGAGATCTGACCAATGTAATTTAATGCACCTGAACAGGGGATGTTATAGACACCGGCGTATTTGAAGAAGGTTTGATTGTCTTTCGGAGATCTTAAAAAATGGTGGTAGTATTTAAAGGTTTAAAAGTTACTGGATGTACGTGGATGACATTTTTATTGTATGGAAAAACACAGAAAAGATCTTTTTGATTTTCTAACCATGATTAACTCCTTCCATCACAAAATAAAATTTACCTTGGAACTTGAGAAGTACAAACAATTACCATTCCTAGATACTTTAATAAAAAAAAACAAATGGATGGACATATTAGCCTTGCAGTCTATCAACACAGGTCGATACTTATACTTCACATCTTCACACCACATTTCTCAAAAAGTAAGCATCGTACACATGCTCCGAAATAGGGTCTCTCGCAACACTACAGAAGATAAAGACCTCAAAGATTAATTATCCCATATATCAAAAATCCTGGTAGGCAATGGTTATCCAAAAAAAAAAAAACTGATCCATAAGATACTTTTCTGCGACCGTCCCCAACGTTTTCTCCCCCCCCCCCCCCCAACAACAATCTCAGGATATACGCTACAAATCCACCATTGTTCCTTATGTTGGGACAGTTTCTAAAAAGATTGCTACACTCCTCAAGCCACATGAAATACGAGTGACTTTTAAACCTTTTTAAGATCTCCGAAAGGCAGTCATGCCTTCTTCAAATACGCCGGTGTCTATAACATCCCCTGTTCATGTGCATTAAATTACATTGGTCAGACTTCAAGAAGTTTGGAAATAAGGAAAAGAGAACACGTAGGAGATGTAAACAACAACAGAGAAGACAATTCTCGGTTAGCCCTACATTTCTCTAGGACAAACCATACCATCGAATGGAACAAAAGCTCCATGCCCTATTTAGAGGAAGTTTTCCGCTCCCGATACATGAAAGAAGCCATAACAGTAATCCGTTCTAAACACAACCTCAATAGAAACCAAGGATTAATTCTGCTTGATATTTGGAAGACCCTCATAAGATCATTAAGCATGCCAGAGTTAAATTTCGCTGCTAATTACAGAACGTTCTTGCATAACAACAGTTGATGTCATACACGCTCCATGAGTTTGATGTACGCGTTCTTATGTATTTGTAAAAATTACAACTGTATTCGGTTCATTCCTTCATGAACATTTTAAGTTGTTTTGTATCTCTTTTGGTCACCCTGAAGAAGCCAAATAGCTAAGTTGGTATTTTTTACTTAGTATCAATTATAAAATCCTTCGGCCAATACACAACGCAGTTTATGTCAATTTTTCTTTTAAGATATAACTATTTAGAAACTAGTATACTAGTCTGATGTACACTCATCTAGCCCTATCTTAACCTGTTCCCTCAGCCATACGGCTGGTGGGGAGGGAGATGATTATGAGCAAGGTGGTTTCCCGTTGCCTTCCTTGCCGTAAGTATTTATTACTGTTGCTGTGTGTGTTCACAGGACCGGTTTGCTTGTTTTGAGGGATGAAAAATCCGAGTTACCCGAAGGGAAACCCTCCACAACCCCGTATGAGACCAGTTAACTCACCTTTAGTCGAAAGAGACCAGATAAAGGTTCCTCACGTCACTGATGGGAGTCGACCATAGGTCTTTCCGACTAAAGGGCTTCGTCTATACTGACTGAGCTATGGAGGCTACTCATCTAGTACACGTCAGTAATCATGTTTCCAGTAAATTAATATGGTAGCTGTGTTTGTCGTAATGAGTCGCATAGATTACAATCCCAAGGGACACCAGAATGAAATCTTAAGGGACATTTTTATGCTATTATTTCTTCAAAATACTTGTAAGCTCTCCCAACAATAGGCTGTAATGATAGAAACTCTCTACTATTAGAAAACGTCATCGATAAACTTCTTCAGCGATAATGAGTTGGTCAGAGTTATAAAAGACGTCACGCAAGTGCTGAAGAAAAGAACTGGAGTTAGCAAACTTCCGCATGGAAGGGACTGTGTTCCCAACCCCTATTCACTAGAGTATACATGACGTCACCATGAGTATGGATATATCTTATCAATGATATTGCGCTGAGCTGTGAAAGATATGATTTTGACATAGTTGTGACATTCTTCGAAATTTTATTGAAAATGATCACTTTTTGTTGCAAATATTGTCGCAAATACTTGCGCCGTTTCTCAAGGCGTTCATCTTTGTTCACAAAACTAGGCATATTCCATCCATCATAAAAAGACAAATAACAGTTGTCGATAAAACATGAAGCCTTGAAACACAAACAGCAGGCAATACGCCATAAATATCAAACATCCGTATTATATACCGTAATGTTATCTTCCTTGTCAGGGATATCCTCCCATATTAATTTTAAATCCATCATTAAAAAATTCAACAATATTTTTTCGCAAATGTAAAAGATGCAAATATCCCCATTTGATGGACTTCCAACATGGTAACAATGACACAAAGCAGTGACTTTAAATAGTTTGGCGATGTCATAATTCTAGAAATGCACAATTAAGACTTGGCCAAGTCTTCTCTTTTGATTAGGGGAACTTATGACGCCTTAAAGAAGCAGTAGCGCACAGCATCGTGATTCAGTGTGGAAGATTGGTAAAAGTCTTCCACATTGAAACATCTAGGACAGACCAAGACAGTACACCTGGTATATACTTGTATGTATAAAATTGGTATTAAGTTGAATTTTTTAAATTGGATTATTAAAATACGTATTTGTTTGTATATTCAGCTTCTGCTAAAGTTATAACTGTGTTTCTATGTTTCTAACATTAATACCGAAAAATTATACCTTAAAGATATTATTTATTAATTTTTATTTAATTTTTTTCCCGAAAACAGCTCGATTTTATAATCTTGTAACTTAGGAAAATCTACTCGCTCGTAGGACACACGCAAATGCATACATATAAATACTAATCAATGTTATTAGTATTATTATTGCGTGATACCTCCAAGGAGTCCAATGACTCATCGCGGGAAGGCATTCTACTTACGCCACTACAGACATCTCTCTCTCTCTCTCTCTACTACTTAAATCTCCACCCAAACACAACACTACAACCACCAACACACCATCTACTAGCCATAATCACCACCACCACCAACAACAGTATTTTCTGTTTATAAATTGCGTGTGTTCTCATGGCCGATTTGCCTGTATGAAGGATGAAAAACTCGAGTTTCCGGGCGAAAAAAAAAAAAAAAAAAAAAAAAAAAAGAACTGCTACCTCCGTATAATATCGGCTAAGTCACCTTCAGTTAAAAAGTCTCCACATAAAGATTCGGACAAGAATCGAACCCAAGTATTTTCCAATTTAATCGCGCAATGTTTTCCGTTGTTCTTACAATTGCGCTACTGAGACGCGATGTTAGTGTAATTTCTTAAGAATGAGAGGAAAAAGCTTAGTGCTTGCCGATTTTGAAGGGAAAAAAGTTATGACTCAAATAATAACGCCTTGCTTCTGCTTGGGAGTAAAGGGAACTCTTAACAGCTATAGAAAAGACGATAGCAATAGATCCTTCACTATAAGAGCTTCGGAATAAGACAAAACTGTGTTTTGATAGCATTGAAGCATAATAAGGTTGTCTTCACCTCACTGAAATATCGTAGAAAGAGCTTTGTTTAAGCCATTAGTAATTGAATATCTTTTATCTTGAGATGTATGAGCATTGCAAGGTTGTCAACTGAAGTCCTTTGAACGAGATTTGAGGTAAGCGATAAACGATCATTTATGTCAGGTCAAAATGCGCAGACGAAAGTACAGAGTCCTGGGATGCTCCAGCACTAGTGAAGAATTCTGAAAGAAGAAAGAAAATCATGACATTATCATCTTCAGAGGTTGGATGGTAGACTATAAGATGGTGATTTGTAAGTGGGCCTGTCTATCAGACTGGATCAAATGCCCTATAAATGTCAACAGCGATACATGGGTCTCACCTAACCTTTCCATAGCTTGTGTATCAATAGCTGGGTAATGTTGGCCTGGAATTCAGCTATGGACCTAGAATGGTGGAATGAACATTGATAATCACCAATTAACCGGTGGCCTTCCAGCTGGGGAAGGAGATGGCTGTTGATAACATTACTCATTATTTCGATAGAACTTAGGCGACTGCATTAGAACAATAGTTTTATGGCTGCTTTTCTCTCATTTCTTTTGAATGAATTGAATATAAGCTTATTTACATGCTCTAGGGTAGATGCCAGATGAGTATGAAACGAAGATAGGATGGGTGCTAATTTTGGATCCTAACTTTTAAGCATAATTAACGTAAAACCATGAGCCATAAAACTTGCTGGTATCTAAATTATCCAGGATTCTTCTGATATATTTCATCAGAAAGACTAGAGGAAGCATGCAGTGAGAAGCTCTTATAAAGTGGTAAAGATAGTTGGCTAAAGTATCAAGGTGCTGGGAGGTAGAAATACAGTATGATGCCAGTCAGTCAACTTTGTCTTTATATAATGGTACAATACTACCGATTAGATGCGAGAAAGGTGGAAACATAGACAAGCAGAAGTTGTACTCAGTGGCTTTGACAAAGAGCCCAGTGTCTGGGCTCTTAGTCTGGTCTCATTAGATGATGAATTTTTCAGCTGTTGATTCCTGTAGTATAGACCGAATAGAATATTCGAGTTTCGAATTTGAGCCACGATGTGCTGAATTATTTCCTCAAGACTGGCACACTTGTAAAAACCAAAGTTTAGATTGGTCTGGACCTATGGGTGGAATAGGATATGAACGATTTCATTCCAGTAAGAATTATTTCAGTTATTCGGTTGGCAGAAGTGTTTGAACATAAATACAAAAGAGTAGTTAGTCAGAGGAGCAACACACACACACACACACACACACACACACACACACACACACACACACACACACACATACACACACAATGAAAGTGCGTGTGTATGTTGCAAATTAAAAATCCAGTTTACTTATAATAAGTATATTAACTCTGGATTCGTCTGGTTTGCTTGCAACCTACAATTAAAGCTGTGAGGCTAGTGTATTGTCTGCTAAATATGTTTATTTAAAAACATGCAAGCCGGCCTGTTTTGCAGGAAGAATATACAGAATTCCAGGAGAAAAAAAACTCTGCCATCACCACCACCATCATATGGGTCCAGCTAACCCGTATTCAGCTCATAAGGCCTTATAAAGGTTCTTCATATCCTAGATGGGATTGCAACTCGGGTCTTTTCAACCGAAGAGCAGTACTGTTAACGACTGTGCTATGGAAGCTCCTATTGACTGTACGAAGGCCTAGGGAAAAAAAAAGTTCCCCTAGTCGGTGATCCAGCATCGAACCTATAAGGTCTTTCTTCTGCAGACCTAATCCCGATAGTTACCACAAGATTACACTGTTCATTATACCGGAAAGATACATTTAACACTTATTCTACGAATACATTTTCGAAAATAGGTTTAATTTATGGAACTGCATGCGAAATTTATAAATGCATTTAAATACCTCTTGTAACTTTGAAATTTCTGAAACACGATGAAGGAAGCCTCATTGCGTTCAACAGCTGTTTCTTTATGTGGTTCTCAAATTCTTCTTTGCAAGTATCATTACCAGTGACTTCATCATAATCAACATCTATAGCAAAGCACAGAAATATCGGAGAGACTTCTGTTTTGAATGCAGTGAAGACGTGGCCTCTAAGTGCGTCTGAAGAACCACCAGCAATCTCATGCACATTTGCAGTATATGTTGTCATTTCGTTCATTGATTTTATAGGCAATTTTATACCCGTTGTAATTGTTTTTGTTTTGCTTACCGAGTTTATCGGTACTGCACTCGAAGATGAATTTTGAATCTTATCATCTATGATATACGTAGCAATGACTTCACATAGAAATGGATTGTTCGTTCTCTCGGATAAATCGGCTATAGAAGTATATTCAAGTATAACTGTTGGTGGAATTTCTGCATTTTCTTTAGAAACTGTCTCTGATTTATTTGGAATATGCCTTTTTACTTCTGCTTTATTTACAGTAATTGAAAGTGAAGTTTTGAAAGAATGAATTAAAAAGTGTTTAAAGGTATCTTCATTTGCTGCTTTCTCAGTAATACTAGGAGTCATATCCTGTACAATATTTAGCATGTCTAATGTTTCTTTAGTGGAAATGGATGTAGTATCTTCTTCTTCAGCTGATAATTTCAGGGATATCTTAGTAGTGATTGCTGCAATATCACATTGGAGAGCAGATGCAAACTGAGTTATTTTTCCAGTGAGGATTGGTAGTCCATTTTGTATATTTGATAAAATTCGGGTTATATTCTCAGTAAAATGTGGGGTGGAATCTTTAAAAATGAATGATATGGTCGCTTTCTCTTCATTGTAAAGCTTTCTAATATTTTGCTTTAGATGTGATGGAATTTCAATTGTGTTCTCAGCGAATATCGGTACAGTATATACTGTGGAAGTTAATGAAATTTCAGCTATGTTTTCGAAGTTGATTGCTGTAATATTCTCTAAAGATGGAATCTGGGATGTCTTCTTAGGGAAGATCAGCGCGCTATCTTGTCCGGTTGGTGTATCGGTAAGCTTCTTAGTACCTAGTTTTACAGCAGATGGAATCTTAGTTATATTCACAGTGCAAATCTTCACAGTATTTTGTACAATGGTATCAGAAATAGTGTCGGTAACAGTTGACTTTTTACTAAATTTTGTTGCCTTATTTTCTACAGAAGATGCATTATGAGTAATGATAGATGTGGTGTTTTGCTTTACATCTGATGGAGTCGTAGTTGTATTATCAATAGAGATCGGTGCAGTATCTTGTAAAGAATTTAGTGGCATAGCTGCCATGATATCTTCTAATGAAGTCTGAGTTGCTTTCTTAGTGAAGGTCCACACCATATCTTGTACAGCTGATGATATATGGGTTGTCTCCTGAGCAAAGTTCTGCATCATTACTTGTTTTACAACAGGTTGAATCTTAGTTGTCTCTCCCGTAACAGTGCCTTCTCCGGTTGGTCTAATGCTGTTTAACCAATCACCAATAAGTGGTGTGGTATCTTTTGAAGGTGAAGGTTTAGAAATCAGGGTGTTAGAAAAGTTTGGTGTGATATTTTGTTGTACAGTCGATATAATGGAGGTCATCTCCTTACTGATGGGCAACATCGTATCCTGTTGTAGAGCCGTTGCAATATTAGTTGTTATTTGAATGAGGATAGATGGAATATCTGATGTTTCTGTGGATAGCATCTTGGTTAAATTCTCATTTTCGATAAGCATAAATTCTTCTGTAGGTGATGGAATAAGCAGATATCGTCTCCCAGCGATATCTGCTGTTTCATTCTGTGGTACTGTTAATAGAAACAGGAGTTTCTTTTCAGTTGATTCTGAAACAAAAATATCAAAAAATGCATTAAACAGTACAGTTAACTAAAAATAAGTTAAAATTTCTTTAGTATATTATTTATGAGCATTTAAGATAGAACGTCACAAATTCCAAGAAGAAAAATTTCCTACTTCTCAACGAATTTTTAATAGATTTCAAATATTCATCTCGTCCGATGACAAATGGGCAAACTAAGTATAACAATTTTTTATATTATTATTATTACACCTCCCAAAGACTCGTCTAGGGAGGGCGCCTATTCTACAACTCTGTCTCCACCACTCAATCCACCAACTACAACTAACCGCAACTACACCAACGCTATCTATCGCCCACCACCACTACTATTTTCACAGACAATCAAAAACATCCATGCCCACGGCGGGATTCGAACCAGCACGCTTTTGGCTGGAGAGCTGATACGCTAACCACTCGGCGAATCCCACGACAAGACAGAAACGATAATTAGGATTTGCAGTCCACAGATTCTCAATCTCTCTTCGTAATCTACATTCAACTGTCCTGGTATCATCTTTAAATTCTCATTTACCACTTTCCATTGTATCGGCATCACTTCGAAAACCAGATACCAGATGTATGACAACATGCACAGTATTACTTCCACATAATTTTTTTTCTTAACAATATCTTACTTAATAATGTTGTACACCCATTTTACTACAATCCCGTTTATTTTTCTAACTCTAAGGACGAAAACTTGCAACGATTGTTATATAAACTTCAAAAACTGCTTAGCATCATCGATCATCACAAACAAAAGAAAAGTGGTGATATTTCTCTGTAACACTTCGTCGATCCTAAAAAAAGTGTGTAAAACCAAGATATCAGTTATTCTAATAGTATTAATATCTTAACTGTCTAGTCTAGAGAATGATAATGTATTACTAATACCGGAAATAATAATTTAATTTATTAATCCAATTTAATTTATTTAGTTTTAAGTTATTTAATTTTAATTGAATCTAAGTTAATTTAAATTTAAATTTATTAATCCGAGATAAGAGTTTGTAATTTTGATCTTGTTGCTGTGCATTATGTTGAGATCCGAACTTCATGTGTGAAAATTTCTCCTTTTATGAAATAAGTTATTGCTCAAGGATAAAAATTCTGAGCAATTTGTACACCTCGAATTAAATTAATACTGCTATAGAGTGATCTTAATATGGACCACTTAAATCTGTGTTAACCATTAGATTCTTCTGATCTCTTTGAATGAGATTCGTGTTTGGAATATTCCAAACACAAATGCTATTTATAAAAACATGTCATCATTCGATGCCATTGCAAAAGAGCACAGTAATTTGCGCAAAGTAATATTGCGTGTTATTCTATATGCAAATAGATTCTCTCCCATTACTATCCTTACAGTTTGAGATAAACAGTTGTTTCTCTAATATATGGTTATACTATACTGCATTCCCTTTCATAAAGGATTGGCTGGTATACATAGTTGAGAAGATACTTCACACAGTCATTTGAATCAAAATAAAGAATATTAAAAGACATTTGTATGCAGTACGCTAGTAAATATTACTCTTCACGTATGTTGCTGATAAGTACATATTAGGAATTCTGGAGAATGCTTTCGACGTGTCAGGAGAAAGCCAAATAAGAAGTTTCTGCCAGAATGCATTATTCAGAAACATGGCGTTGAATATATATTTCTATTATGAATTCAGTTTATCACTGGCAACTTAACCACAATGCTAATTCTGAGCTACAACTGTTCTTTAATAGGTAACAAAGGGCTGTCGGGGGGGAAATATATGCATATGAATAGATACACAAAAACGGAGATTTTTTTTTTAATGTTGCTCTCACCCATGAAAGGTTATTAGTAAACATATAGTACGTTTTGTACCGTAGGTGGGCTAAGGACATTTGTTATATTTTTATCAATTATATATATACGAGTATATATATATTGCGTGTGAAGTACTTCACCACTAGGTAAATAAAAATTATAAGCTCTCTAATTATGAGAGAACTTAAAAAATAAATAATGTTCTGAAGACTTTTTTATTTTCCAAAGGGGTAGTTAGAACATTTTTAGCCCTAACTGTTGAAAAGCGATAAACATCCGGCTCCAGCTCTGTTTACCTGTAGTTATGTTAATTTCTACATTTGTACACTTACGGATGACGAAAGTATGTCTAAACCTAATAATGTGTTGGCGCGAAAGATCGGCTAATTCGGATCAGGCTGAAGAAAAAAAAATGCTTTGAAAAATCTTCCTCTAATTTGTGACTTAAATCGAGCTTATTTTTAGTTATCTACAGGATACGTTTGCGTATCCTGTAGATAACTAAAACAATGTGTGCAGGTTCCTACACTCACAAACCTGATGAATATCTGAATTATGTCACAGGCTATTTTGTTTATTATAATATACAATGTCACATAATCTTAAACACAGTATGTGGCATCATCTTTCATTAAAAAATAATTCGAAGAAAAACTTGGAAAGTTATAATTAAAAAGTGATTCTACTAACTAAGCATGCTCAGTTTAATTTCCATTTATTATTCAGATAAGTGCTGTTTTCGTAATTATTTTTGATGACTTGCTTCTTTGAATACTGTGGTTTCTGTTTCGTAACTCCTGCTTTGGAAGACAGTATCGTACTTGACAGGAATATTTGTACTCGTAAGCATGGAGCTTTTAAAGGAAAGAGACTGCGACTAGTATGGGGGGGGTTGAGTTATACTAGTATATATATATATATATATATATATATATATATATATATATATATATATATATATATATATATATATATATATATATATATATACAGTAAAACCCCTTTTTTACACTTTTCAGGGGACTGATGGAAAAAAGTGTAAATAGCAGGATATGTAAAAAAAACATTTAAAAAAGGCTAAAAGATGACTTACTGCTAGTATGTGAATCTACATACTAGATTACAAAATTTAATAACTGAAAATAAATGAATTTGCAATGTACTTACATTTATCTATTTAAAAAAAATCTTTAATTGTTAATTGTTTTTGCTTTTAGTTTTTTTTTTTTTTTTTTTTTGACTTAGCGCCAGATTGCTTTGCATTGAGTTCAATGCTTGCCCTGTTTTTTTACTATCGTGTTCAAAGTGGACACGGAGAGTCCAAGATCTTATGCTAAATGCACACGTGTTCCGGTATGCCAATTCACACGTCGCAGAATTGGCATCTTTTCTTCTACCGAAATACATTTTATGTCTTTTTTTCTCCATATTACTATGGTGATGGATAATCCACCACCGCAACTTGAAAGCAACTTTCACACGCTAAATTCTGCAATATCAATTCGTACTGTGATTGAAAAATCACTAAGAATAGTGATTTTGAAAATAGTAAGAATAGTGATCAGAGCTTTACCCACCTTTACAATGAGTTGCCCTGGTGTTGTATCATCTTTAGATTTGAACTTTGTTTCAGGCGCAAACTTAATTGTTTGCATACTTGGATTAAGAGTTAAAATAACCAAGTTTATAAAATGACTTGGTTATCCTAATATTCAATATCCTCAAGTTAAAAAATTTATTACATCTATATCTCCTCCAGAGATTTTTATTAAAAATAAAAACACCTTGTTGCAACTTCTATAGGTAAAGTTGATAAGGTTCCGTATTACTATAACCTTGGTATCTCCAAGAGTGAATACATGACAACAGGTGCTCGCCCATCATTAACTGAGCCCCTTAAGAAAACGAATCTTCAACGTCAAGTAAGAACATATGCCGATGTGGCCCGCTCCAATCAGATAGTACAAACCCAGAACCGGAATAATCCACACTCAAATCTATCAGCTGTTATCACCTCTTCTCTTGCAAACATGCTGCAGGATTTCAGCAACTCAAATCCATCCTTAAGTGTCACAAAAAGATTCCTACAGCAAACCCAATCCATATTATCGGCACTCTCTGATGCATAGGAAAAAAATCGTCCCAAACTCTCTTAGGATTATCGGTTGGAATGCCAACGGTATAAAAAACAAACTGTTAGAAATCCAGGAATTTAACAATAGATACAACCCAGATATACTGCTAATTAATGAAACTCACCTGAGGCCTGCTGACGCCCTGAAAATCAGAGGGTATCAGATTTACAGAAACGACAGGCTTGGGTATAGAGGTGGAGGTACAGCCACCCTTATCAAAAACTATATCAATCATCACTCAATAACCAACCCTACTACCACCAACCCCGAAATCACAGGAATCAATGTTCTCACAAACTCAATTGGAAACCTCAAAATTTTTTCTGCATACAACCCTCCATTAAAGACATTATTGACCTCAGATCTGGATGCCATCCTTGGAGTAAAAGGACCGGTCATCATTGCTGGAGATCTCAATGCAAAGCATCCTGCTTGGAACAGTAAATCTACCAACAAAAATGGTCGCATCCTTTCTAGCTACACAGGATTAAACCATGCTGTTGTGGCTGGACCTACCGAACCAACTCATCTCAGTACATCTGGCACTGCTGATATCCTGGATATAGTCATCCTGCAAGACATTAAACTACAGTACAACCTTACATCACTAAACGAGCTGTCGTCGGATCACAACCCAATTCTACTGCAATTGGGAGAACAAGAATGCCTGTCTCCTCTTTCTCATTCAGGCATATCGTGGGAAAGATTGTCTAAAGCACTTCGGGCTCAAATAGGGCCCGTCCCTCACATATGCACACCAGAAGATGTGGAATCTGCAGTGACTAGCCTCACCCAACAGATTAAGTCCGCTATAATGGTTGCATCCTACCAGAAACCTGTTCCCAAGCCTGATCGTTTGCCTGAGGACATTATGGACCTGATCAGAGAGAAGAGCAGAGCTAGGAAGAGATTTCATAACACTCGCGCACCTCAGGATAAGACAATGCTTAACAGATTGAATGGAGCAGTAAGAGATGCAGTTAAAACACATAGAAACGAAGTTTGGGATAAAAAGTTAGCCTCTATCTCACCTATTGGGGCCTACTGAGAAATATCAAAAATAAAACTAGATCCCTCTCCCCTATAATATCAAACCAGGTCCTAGTCCACACAGATGCAGATAAGGCAGAAGCCATACTTAAAAATCTTGAGAATCAGTGCAAACCTTCTTATAACAACATTGATTTCAATCATCTGTACAAAATCCACAGACAGGTTAGGCATGCACTAAACCTCCCGGACACCAGTGCCGATCATATTGCACCCGCATCACCTGTTGAATTATATGATATTAAAAAACTTAACAATAAAGCTCCTGGACCAGACAGCATCTCAAACAGGGTGATCAAGCTGCTGCCTCGAAAAGCTATAGTGCATCTGACCAGTATAATAAATGCAATCTTAAGACTTCACTATTTTCCTTCCACCTGGAAAATGGCTGATGTGATTCCTATACATAAGCCAGGCAAAGACCCACACTTACCGCAGAATTATCGTCCAATCAGTCTCATCTCCAATCTGGGTAAGGTTGCAGAGAAGGTCATCCTCTCACGACTCCAAACATCAGTAAATGACCTAAACATCCTCCCTAAAGAACAGTTTGGATTTCGACAACACCATAGTACTACCCAGCAAATCCACAGAATTGTGGAATATATCACCACCAGCTACAACTGGCGCCAGTGCACAGGAGCGGTATTCCTAGAACTATCTAAAGCATTTGACAAAATCTGGCATTTCGGACTCCTGTACAAACTTATCTCAGACGGTATCTCACTAAAAATGGTTCATCTAATCCGTTCATATCTTCAGAATAGATCAATGCAAGTTAAAATTAACGGTTCTACATCGTCCCAGCGCCATATCTTTGCTGGAGTGCCGCAGGGATCTCTACTGGCTCCATTGCTGTTTTCTGTATACATGTCAGACATCCCACACAATCCGATGACTTCCATTTTAGCACTGTATGCGGACGATACGGCAATACTAACCAGATCTCTCAGACCCCACTTCGTTACCAGAAAGCTTCAAGAAAATCTTCTAAATCTGGAGGGTTGGTTCTCCAAGTGGAGATTGGAAGTCAACCCCCTGAAAAGCTCAGCGGTTCTCTTCTCAAAAAGGCCAATGTCTCCTGCAGGAGATGTATTACTATTCAATACTAAAATTCCCTGGCAGAAAGAAACAAATTACCTGGGTGTGATTATCGACAAAAAGCTAACTTTCAACCAACATATCAAGTCTGCATGTACAAAAGCATCTAAACCCATAGCTCAGATCTACCCGCTAATTAATAGAAACAGCAAACTCAGCAACAGAATCAAATTGCAGCTATACCAGATGACGATTCGTCCTATAATCACCTATGCCTCTCCAGCCTGGAGCCACACCTCTAATACTAACATTATTAAGATACAGCGAGTGCAGAACAAGTGCTTGAGAATGATTTTGAACGCCCCGTGGTATGTCAGAAACAGCCAACTCCACAGAGACACAAATATTCCCTATATTCTCTCTTATCTACAATCCTTAGCTTCCAAATTTTTTCTGAAGACGTCCACACATCCCAACGATTTGGTTCAACAAGCTGCAGCATACGAGCCAACGGACATATTTAAATATAGAAGACCAAAAATTATATTAGCCTCCTATAGCAATACATAATCTCCATGCCCATTCAGGGCGAGCAAACTGCTCGTAAATTTTACCCTCACTGTAACCACGACAGATAGCGGGGAATATGAAAAGCATTTTGCTTCACCCTTAAAGAATAAATGTCAATTGTCAATTGTCAACCTTGGTATCAGGAGAGAGAAAAGTCCTTTTTAGGACTTCTAGGGTAACAATTAGCAATGCTGAACTAAGGAAGTTAACTGAGGTTCGGCTGTTGCTGTTATCCTGGGTGATGAGTTTTTGAGTTCGCTCCGTTAGGGTTTTTGCCTTAAGGGAGCACTTTGAGTCTCTGGGGAAGGTGTTCTCCGGCACGGCCCGCTGAGGGGTTCTTGTCGGTGAATTATTTTCCTCGGAATTTGAGCGGTTCTGCTCAGTGGTCGGGGAGCCCGTCGGGGTTCTAGGACGGGGCGGCCGTCACTGAGTGGAACCAACGCTGAGCGGTTCTGCTAGGACGGGGTGCTAGGTCGGGGAGCCCGTTACTGAGTGGAACCAACGCTGAGAAATGACGGTCTTTCGCCCACCATGGAGTGGCCTAGAGATCGTCCGATTTTTTGAGATTTTACCCTTTACTTACTAATCAGGGTAACAAACGGGAATGCTGTAGCCAATGAAGTTTTAACTGAGGCTCGGCTATTGCCGTTACCCAGCCATGACTAGAGCTTTTTAACTCAATAACACCCAATCCACACAGATTTTCTTCATTCAGATGACGGGATAAAGAGTCAAGGACTCATTCCATCGCCCAGTTCTTATAAAAACTATATAAGAACCTTGGTATCAGTAAGAGATGCACTCAACGCCCATAGAGACCAAGTATGGGATGAAAAGTTATCCTCCATTTCACCTACTGATCACTCCATCTGAGGATTACTGAAAAAATATCAAAAACAAAGACAGATCCTTTCCCCCAATATTCTCTGACCAGGGCCTTGCTCACACAGATGTAGACAAAGCAGAAGTTATAGCACTCAACTTAGAGGAGCAATGCAGGCCTTCGTATGGAAACATTGACTTTGACCACATATATAAGATTCACAGCAAGTCAGACACTCACTCAAACTTCCTATCTTCAGCACTGACCATATTGCACCAACATCACCTGCTGAGTTATATGACATTATTAAAAAATTAAAGAACAAAAAATCTCCTGGGCCAGGCGGCATTACTAATCGGGTGATTAAACCTTCACACTGACACAGCAGAAATAGCTGCTGAACTAAATTCTCAGGATCTGCCTCCAATCAAGGTCAGCAGAATGTACAAAGCAGACAAGACTCCCATGCCATTAGTGCTTGTTGAGATTCATAAAATATACAAGAATATCTACAACTTAAAAACAGTCTGTTGTCTCATCGTCACACTGGAACCACTCCATAAAAGCAGTAGTGCACCTGACCAGTATAATAAATGCAATTTTAAGATTTCACTATTTTCCTTCCACCTGGAAACGGGCTGACGTAATTCCTATACATAAGCCAGGCAAAGACCCACATCTACCGCAAAATTATCGTCAAATCAGTTCAAATCTAGTAAGGTTGCAGAGAAGGTCATCCTCTCACGACTCCAAACCTCAGTAAATGATCTAAACATCCTCACTAAAGAACAGTTAGGTTTCAGGCAACACCATAGTACTACCCAGCAAATCTACAGAATTGTCGAATACATCACCACCAGCTACAACTGTCACCAGTGCACAGGCACTGTTTTCCTAGACTTATCCAAAGCATTTGACAAAATCTGGCATTTTGGACTCCTGCACAAACTTATCTCAGCCGGTACCTCAAAAAATGGTTCACTTAATTCATTCATATTTTCAGAATAGAACAATGCAAGTAAAACTCAACGGTTCTACATCCTCCCAGCGCCACATCTTTGCTGGAGTGCCGCAGGAATCTCTACTGGCTCCATTCCTGTTCTCTATATACATGTCAGACATCCCACACAATCCGATGACTTCCATTTTGGTCCTGTATGCGGACGATACAGCAATACTAACCAGATCTCTCAAACCCCATTTAATTTCCAGAAAGCTTCAAGAAAACATTCTAAAGCTGGAGGGTTGATTCTCTAAGTGGAGACTGGAAGTCAACCCCCCAGAAAAGCTCAGCCGTTCTTTTCTCAAAAAGGCCAATGTCTCCTGTAGGAGATGTGTTACTATTCAATATAAAATTACCTGGCAGACAGAAACAAATTACCTGGGTGTGATTCTCGGCAAAAAGCTATCTTTCAATCAGCACACTAAGTCTGCGTGCACAAAGGCATCTAAAGCCATAGCTCAGATCTATCCGCTAATTAATAGAAATAGCAAGCTCAGCAACAGAATCAAATTGCAACTATACCTGATGACAATTCGTCCTATAATCACCTATGCCTCTCCGGCCTGGAGTGACACCTCTAATGCTAACATTATCAAAATACAGCGAGTGCAGAACAAGTGCTTGAGAATGATTCTGAACGCCCCGTGGTATGTTAGAAACAATCAACTCCACAGAGACACAAATATTCCCTATATTTTCTGTTTTCTGCAAGTTTTTCCTAAAGACGTCCACACATCCCAACGATTTGTTTCAGCAAGCTGCAGCATACGATCCAACGGACATATTCAAATATAGAACACCAAAAGCTATATTAGCCTCCTTTAGTAATGCATAATCTCCATACCCTTTCAGGGCGAGCAATCTGCTCATAAATCTTACCTTCACTGTAACCACAACAGATAGCGGGGAATATGAAAAGCATCTTGCTTCATCCCTAAAGTCATGAATGTCAATTGTCAATTATCAACCTTGGTATTGAAAAAAAAAAGTTAGTGTTTCGTGTCGTGTATTATTGATGATGAATTGTAAATTTGATTAATATGTTTTTAGCGATTTATATTTATGTTTATTCATTAGTAATAGTAGTTAATTGCTTGCTACCATAAAGAGTCACTTTATTTTCCATAGTGCTTTATCCAGGTAAGTCATTTGTAATTAAAAGGGCGATACGCTAGGCCTACAGCCGATAGTATCGCCTTTGTTTGTTTCTTATGGTGACATTTTATTGCAGGTAGACACCTAAGAGTGTCTACGGGATTTGCTAGTGGACCCTAAAAAGTCCACAGGATTATCTTTACCTGCTCAGGACACCTGAGAAATCTCTACTCTTTCTCCATCTGTGTCTTAACACATTTTAAGTTATTGAAATGGCAAAACTTCTGAATGAGACCAAATTCGAGGAAGTATACAAGGAATTCCTCAGATTAGGAAAGCTGCTGAGTGATAATTGGCCGGGAAAAGTGAAATTGTATGACACTTTTCCCCCAATGTGTCTCAGTCGTTGTCGCTGAAGATCATTTAGAATCGGTGCCTTCTACTCCTTCAGACTTTGTAGAAGTGCGCGCACGCAAAAAGCGAAGAACAACAGATGAACCGCACAATGACAATACTGAAATGGAACAGGATTCTCAGGGTTCGGACGCCGCTATTTCTCCCCCCAAAAAGGTGCCTCCGATCATCCTTAGAGAAAAGCATAAGTGGGCAGCTTTAAGATCCACAATGTCCAATTTGCATATTGGCTTCATTAAGGCCAAAAACATGGATGAAGGCATAAAGATACAGCCAGCAACAGTGACAGATTATAGAAGGTTGACCAAGGAACTAGACGACGGAGGCATCCAGTATCATACCTTTGCGCTCAGCTCCGAAAAAAACTTAAAAGTAGTCCTTCGTGGTGTCTGTGAAAACACTGACACAGCAGAAATAGCTGATGACCTAAATTCTCAGGATCTGCCTCCAGTCAAGGTCAGCAGAATGCACAAAGCAGACAAGACTCCCATGCCATTAGTCCTTGTTGAGATTCATAAAATATACAAGGATATCTACAACTTAAAAACAGTCTGTTGTCTCATCGTCACACCGGAACCACTCCGTAAAAGATCATCTTCTGGGCAGTGCCACAGGTTACAGAAGTTTGGCCATGCCCAGAATCTATACCGAGCGGAATATAGATGTTTAAAATGTGGAGACAGCCACCCAACCAATACCTGCACAAAGCCGAGAACCACCTCGGCCAAATGTGCCAACTGCAGTGGCCCTCATCCTGCGAACTACAAAGGATGTACTCAGCACCCAAAGAACAGACGGATGGAGTCAATCAATCAGCCCTCCTCCTACAGTACAAGAACACCAGATGCCCAGACATCAAAACCGGAGACTCAGCGGCCACAGTTGGAGACCTCCAATAATAATAGAGACACCCAAAAGCAAACAAGTTATGCCGATGTGACCCGTACAATTAGACCAATTCCAGAACAAAATCAACCAACAGCACCTAAAAACTTAGCAGCTGTTATTATGGCCTCACTAGCAAACATGCTACAAAATTTCAGCCTATCAAACCCTACTGAAACCTCCACTAAAAGATTTCTTCGTGAAACGCAGGTCATCCTCACAGCTCTCATAATTGAATAGTAACAAACTCACTCCATCATCTCTTCAGATAGTTGCTGAACGCAAATGGCCTCAAAAACAAAATTCTGGAACTCCGAGATTTCACATATAGGTATCAACCAGATGCTATTTTAATCAGTGAAACTCATTTAAGACCCTCAGACAATCCTACAATAAGGGGCTATCACCTATACAGAAATGACAGACTACTCTACAGAGGCGGCGGCACTGCCATCTTCATTAAAAACTACATTAAGCACCACTCTGTGAGCAATCCTTCAACCACTAACCTTGAGATCACAGGAGTGGAAGTAGTCACCAGCTCCACTGGCAAACTGAAAATCTACTCAGCTTACAACCTCCCCCAAAAATCTCTACTTCACTCTGATCTAAATGCCAGCTTATGCATCAGAGAGCATACCATTATTGCCGGGGATCTGAATTCCAAGCGTCCTGCGTGGAATTGTACAACCACAAACAAGAATGGTTGCATCCTTTCCAATTACTTAGGATCAAGCAACGCTGTTGTGGCAGGCCCCACCGAACCAACTCATCTCAGTACGTTCGGCACTGCTGACATCCTGGATATAGCTATCTTGCAGGATATTAAACTTCAATACAGCATCATATCTATGGATGAACTATCATCCGATCACAATCCTATTCTACTACAGCTGGGAAATCAAGAATACCTGTGTCCTCCTTCTCACTCCTACATTGCATGGGAAAGACTGTCAGCAGCACTCAAGGATTATATTGGACCTGTTCCTCACATACGCACAAAAGAAGAAGTAGAAACTACAGTTACAAATCTCACACAACAAATTAATTCTGCTATAAAGGTAGCTTCCTCCTACAAATCTGCCCGCAAGCCAGATCATTTGTCTGAAGACATCATGAACTTGATCAGAGACAAAAACAGAGCTAGGAAAAGATTCCGTAACATGTGTGCACCACAAGATAAAATAAATCTAAATAGATTAAATGGGGCAGTAAGAGATGCACTCAAAGCTCATAGAGACCAAGTATGGGATGAAAAGTTATCTTCCATTTCACCTAATGATCACTCCAGATGAAGACTACTGAAAAATATCAAAAACAAAGACAGATCCCTTCCTCCAATATTCTCTGACCAGGGCCTTGCTCACACAGATGAAGACAAAGCAGAAGTTGTAGCACTCAACTTAGAGGAGCAATGAAGGCCTTCGTATGGAAACATTGACTTTGACCACATATATAAGATTCACAGCAAGGTCAGACACTCACTCAAACTTCCTATCACCAGCACTGACCATATTGCACCAACATCACCTGCTGAGATATATGACATTATTAAAAAATTAAAGAACAAAAAAGCTCCTGGGCCAGACGACATTACTAATCGGGTGATTAAACTTCTGCCCCGAAAAGCAGTAGTGTACCTGACCAGTATAATAAATGCAATTTTAAGATTTCACTATTTTCCTTCCACCTGGAAACTAGCTGACGTAATTCCTATACATAAGCCAGGCAAAGACCCACACCTACCGCAAAATTATCATCCAATCAGTCTCATCTCAAATCTCGGTAAGGTTGCAGAGGTCATCCTCTCACGACTCCAAACCTCAGTAAATGACCTAAACATCCTCTCTAAAGAACAGTTTGGTTTTAGGCAACACCATAGTACTACCCAGCAAATCCACAGAATTGTCGAATACATCACCACCAGCTACAACTGGCACCAGTGCACAGGCACTGTTTTCCTAGGCTTATCCAAAGCATTTGACAAAATCTGGCATTTTGGACTCCTGCACAAACTTATCTCAGCCGGTACTTCACTAAAAATGATTCATTTAATCCATTCATATCTTCAGAATAGATCAATGCAAGTAAAAATCAACGGTTCTACATCCTCCCAGCGCCACATCTTTGCTGGAGTGCCGCAGGGATCTCTACTGGCTCCATTGCTATTCTCTATATACATGTCAGACATCCCACACAATCCGATGACTTCCATTTTGGCCCTGTATGCGGACGATAGGGCAATACTAACCAGATCTCTCAGATCCCATTTCATTACAGAAAGCTTCAAAAAAACATTCTAAAGCTGGAGGGTTGATTCTCTAAGTGGAAATTGGAAGTCAACCCCCAGAAAAGCTCAGCCGTTCTTTTCTCAAAAAGGCCAATGTCTCCTGTAGGAGATGTGTTACTATTCAATATAAAATTACCTGGCAGAAACAAATTACCTAGGTGTAATTCTCGACAAAAAGCTATCTTTCAACCAGCACACCAAGTCTGCGTGCACAAAGGCATCTAAAGCCATTGCTCAGATCAATCCGCTAATTAATAGAAATAGCAAGCTCAGCAACAGAATCAAATTGCAACTATACCAGATGACAATTCGTCCTATAATCACCTATGCCTCTCCGGCCTGGAGCCACACCTGTAATGCTAGCATTATCAAAATACAGTGAGTGCAGAACAAGTGCTTGAGAATGATTCTGAACGCCCCGTGGTATGTTAGAAACAATCAACTCCACAGAGACACAAATATTCCCTATATTTTCTCTTTTCTACGATCCTTAGCAACCAAGTTTTTTCTAAAGACGTCCACACATCCGAACGATTTGGCTCAGCAAGCTGCAGCATACGATCCAACGGACATATTCAAATATAGAAGACCAAAAGCTATATTAGCCTCCTTTAGTGATGCATAATCTCCATGCCCATTCAGGGCGAGCAATCTGATCATAAATTTTACCTTCACTGTAACCACAACAGATAGCGAGGAATATGAAAAACATCTTGCTTCACCCCTAAAGACATAAATGTCAATTGTCAACCTTGGTATTTAGGGTCTAGCTACTCACTGAGGAGACCTCAAAAAAGGTTGAAACCGGTCTGGGTAGTGACCCCACCCATAATGCATTGCAATATACATCTTCTAGAGATGTGCTTTACATTATGGGACAATACTAAAAATAGTGATCAGATCTTTACCCACCTTTACAATGAGTTGCCCTGGTGTTGTATTATCTTTAGACTTGAACTTTATTTCAGGCGCAAACTTAATTGTTTGCCTTATCCTTATCAGGACTGGCTTAAAGGGGCGAAGCAAGAATGCTTTTCATCTTCCCAGTTATCTGTAGAGGACAGTGTAGGGATAAGGTGTTATTCAGCTATTAAAGCTCTGATCATGGCAGGAGGGTAATAGCAATAGCCGAGCCTCAGTTAGAACTTCATTGGCTACAGCATTGCCATCCATTACCCTCCAAGGGTATTGGATTGAATGGAATGAATCAATCACCGCATCTCACGGTCGATTGATTTAAATTGTTTGCATACTTGGGATTAGGAGTTAAAATAACCAAGTTTATAAAATAACTTGGTTGTCCTAATATGCAATATCCCCAAGTTAAAAAATTTATTATATATATATATATATATATATATATATATATATTAAGGATACCAAGTAATTTTATAAACTTTTTTTTTTTTTTACTCCTTCTCCCAAGTAAGCAAAACAGTTAAGTTTGTGCCTGAACGTAGTTCAAGTCTAAAAGTAGTGCAACACCAGGGCAACTCGTTGTAAAGGTGGATAAAGTTCTGATCACTATTCTTAGTATTTCCCATAATGTAAAACACATCTCACTAAGAGATGTATACTGTTAAACATTATGGGTGTGTGTGGGGGGGGGGTCACTACCCAGACTGGTTTCAACCTTATGTATACGTGAAACGGGCTCTAAAAATAAGACGATCCCGAAAGATCGCACAACTCAGCGTTGTTCCACTCGATGACAGGCTCACCCCGTCACCTAGAAGGACTTCTCAGCATTGGCTCTACCCAGTGTTAGGCTCACCCCACCACCAAGCAGAGCCATAATCTCAGCAGTGGACCCCACTCAAAGACAAGCAAAAACCTACCTCCAAAGGGAGCCTCTCAAAGCCAGATCCTCCCCACACCAGTTTCCACCCTCATTGGGGTCTCATCAGTAAGTAGGTAGACGCTGAAATACCATACCAAGGTTTTTAGTAATACAGAGCCTTATTAACTTTACCTATACAAGTTGCTACAAGGTGCTTTTACTTTGAATAAGAAACTCTGGATGAGATAAAGATGTGAAACGTTTTTTACCATGGGGATAATATACAGGGTGTTCGGGATAAATTTGACATATTTATAATTAATTATATTTTTCCGCAAGTTACATGTATTAACACACACTTCTCTTCATTTAAAAGTTTGGACCCTTCTTCATTCATATACAAGATGTCAGAAAGGATGGATAGCTGGAACCCACCTGAATCATGGAAGAGAATAACTTGTATCATGATGATTCGTGCCCGCCATCAAAATAAGGATATTACGACTGCTGCCCAATGCTCCCTGAATACAGTAAAAACAATCAGGCATGAACTAGAGACTTGCAATGGTGACTACGAGGATGTAGCAAGAAGAAAGATCCCTAGCAGACGATCTGATTGCGTTCGTACAGCAGAATTCCTCGCAAATCTGCAGGAACAGGTGTTGAAGAACCCTGGCATTGGAATTCGGGCTTTGTTCGTGGAGTTGCTAACTGTAGTCAAGCCCTGGATAACAAGGGTAGCCAATGGTAGGCCGTATGTATGGCAGCAGGATTCGGCCCCTTGCCACACCTCTGGGAAAAGTCAAAAATGGTTGTCTGAAAATTTCTACGACTTCACCAGTCCAAATGTTTGGCCTCCAAACTCCCCAGACCTTAACCCCATGGATTATTTTGTATGGGGCGCAGTTGAAAAAGACACCAATCGCACTTCCAGTAATACAAAAGCCCAGTTAATGGATAAAATTAAAACAGTTTTTGCGGCCCTTCCCAGGGAGACTGTAGCATCAGCTTGTTCGAGGTTCCGAAGCAGAATTGAAGCTGTGATCGATGCTAATGGTGGTTATTTTGAGTAAATCTTGTTGATAGTATTGTAATTAACTCTGCCTGTAATGTTTTTTTGTCAATTCATTAAATTTAATAGATACAAAGAAGATTTTCTTTTTCCTTACGAAACTGTCAAATTTATCCCGAACACCCTGTATATTAAGGATACCAGGTAATTTTATAAACTTGGTTTTTTTACTCCTTCTCCCAAGTAAGCAAAACAGTTAAGTTTGCACTTGAACGTAGTTCAAGTCTAAAAGTAGTGCAACACCAGGGCAACTCGTTGTAAAGGTGGGTAAAGATCTGATCACTATTCTTAGTATTTCCCATAATGTAAAACACATCTCACTAAGAGATGTATACTGTTATACATTATGGGTGGGGGGGTGCCACTTGTTATGGACCTTATATATATATATATATATATATTCATATTTTCATATTTATATATACTGACTAGAACTGACTAGAATAACAATTAAATTTATTCAAAACGCGGCATGTTTCATCGGATTGTCCGACTTCTTCAGACGTGGGAACATAGAAAGCAAATAAACACTATAAGAAACATCGTATCATATAAAAACTACTATTATAATATTCCGTTAACTTTTATAATAGTTAGTCCGTGTTGAAGTTCTATTGTTAGGCAGCTGCGTGCGTCTGATTTCACGAGTGTGCCAATATCAGATAGCAGAGCTGAAAGAGTCCGGTAGATTAGAGCTGAGGTTGTTATTTATGTGATGAGGGTCCATAACAATTTCCTTAGACTCGACTATGCGGCGCTCCACCTCGTCACGACTTATATGAAGGTTTGAAGTTGTTGTCCAGTTTATCTCATGTTGACGGCCTTCATCATTTGTGTTTACTGAAAATAGTGCATGGCTTGACAGGGCACTTGCTCTAGTTCTTTTGTAGGCAATGTCCCTCTGATGTTCTTCCAGACGTACGAGGATGGATTTTTCAGTTTGGCTATAGTATTGTTTCCCGCAGTCACACGTGATTTTGTACACCCCTGGGAATTGCAGATGGTTGTGAGCTTGTTTGTATTTGCTTAAAATCGATGTTAGTTTAGGAATAGAGAATTAGAGAAGAGTAGAAATTCCTATATATATATAGGAATAAGGAAGAGAATAAAAAATAATATGTATTTTTTTATGTGAAACGCCGAAGAGAGAGAGATTGAAAATTTCTAATGTGCTTTAGTATCTTACGATTAGAAAAAGAGAAAATTGCGTTAAAAACCAAAACATGGAACCTTTACAAGCCGCTTCAGACTTTCAATGAGCAAGTTGATGATCACACCCAGACATTGAAATTCATTGACCACCTAAATTCATGTCCCACTGTGGGATTCGAACCTGCATTCTGTTTGTTGAAAGTGGAGACACTGTTCAGTTAGTTGACAGCGTTTCCAGTACGTGATATTTAATCCGAGACGCGAGCTGTTTCTTCAATATATAGAAAAGCAAGTTTGGTGATTATAATCTGATTTCTAACTCCAGTCACATCCAGACTACAGAAATAGCCACGATCAATAGGAGGTTACAGATGTATATGTGTCATATGCAACCTCCGGCAATTATAATAGAATTTTTTACCTCACACACATATACGGGGCAGAAACACCGAAATCAATACGTATCACGTGCAATTTTTGGCAAAATACGTGGTAGTTGGTCGGAACTGAAATAATCGCAGACGAGTTCGATTTTCTGGGCTCTTCAAACTCAGAATTACAATGGCTCTTTCATAAAGAAGAATTGGCTAGTATACATAATTAAGATCATGCTTCACACAGTCATTTGAATCAAACTGGAGAAAATTTATAAATAATATAAATTTATAAATAATAAATAAAAAAATACTTCCAAAGTAACTGAAATTCCATTGAAGTATTAATATTCAGTAAAGGTTATTTTGATTACTTTTCATTTCTTTTTTTTTATTTTTTATGACGTGCACTCGATTAATAGTGAGCAGCTGCGATTGTTTACTGCTATATATATACCAAATGGAATAATTGTTGTAATTCAGATCCATGAAGAGCATAAAATGCAGGATAGAAAGGTGATGAGCATGGTAAAGAAAGAAAAGATGCAATATAAGAGGAAATAGGCTAGTCAGGCCATGATTACCTCAAGGGAATTTTTCTGCTATATAGCAAGCAAGAGAAATAATAATTATGGCAGGCTGACACTACTGGATAGTTATGGCAGCAGAATAACAGTAGCAAAGGATATAGTGGAGTTATTGAATGAGCACTTTATCAGTGTATATCAACTGAGGTAAATGATGCAGTGTAATATATAGAAAGGAGGCAAGTATTAGGAGAATTGGAAGTGAAAGGACAAGCCTTATAAACTCAAGGAGCTATACAAGCTCGTCCAAAACAGGTTTTACAAACATCTATACCCACTGTGGGATTCGAACCGACAACCTGTTGGTAGGACAGCGGGGATGTTATCCATGCAGAGTTTTGTAAAGCTCCTTGAGTTTATAAGGCTTGTCTTAAAAAACAAAACAACAACGTGAAGTCTACAAGACATCTTCCGTCAAGAAGAAATCAGAAAAAGAAAAAGAAAAACGGGAAAAAATATATATAAATCATAGAAACATTTCTAACAGTAAACTATGAAACGTGAACGAATAATAACAAGCTCTGAATATCATTATACTCTCAGAAGTTCCTAAAAAACCTAATGATGGGAGATATGTGTAATACTATGCATTAAGGGAACGGCCACTACCGAGACCGGTTTCAACCTTTATTGAGGTCTCATCAGCGAGAGCCAGACCCAGAGGTGGTGATACTAAGATGGAAGTAATTGATAAGTCCTGAAAGTACTTCAGGCGCAAACTTTGTTTGCTAACATGTTAGTAATTAGTAGCATAGCCAAGTGAAAAAAACTTCCATAAACTTATCTCCCAACCAAAGAATTTTAATAATAGGGTGTGACACCCTTTGGCAACTCGTATGGGTAAATATGACTTCTCCATTGCTTCCACCTTGGTATCACCAACTCTAAGTCTGGCTCCGGCTGATGAGACCTCAATAAAGGTTGAAACCGGTCTGGGTAGTGCCCTTCCCTTAATGCATAGCATTATACATGCCCGCCAGGAGATATGCTTTGCATTATGAGAGATACTAAGGTAAGTGATGAGAACTTATACCACCTTTACCACGAGTTGTCCCAGTCCTGAAAGTATTTCAGGCGCAAACTTTGTTTGCAAACACTTGGATAAAGGATAAAATCCAATATACAATTAAAATATAACTTTTTTCATATTTCTTTTAAATTATAATACTACGCTCTAATCTCATTAAGACTTGTATAATAATAGTATAGATATACTATCATAGTTTAAATGGCAGCTGATCCACCATGAATCTCGTAACTTTGCCATACTTTAAAAGTAGAAACCAACCTAACAAAGGATTACCTAGTTAGAAAAAAATATATATATTTCTTCAAATCTCTAATGGTTTAATTATTTTTCATCTTCTAATCATCAATTAAGTAATAAGTTACGTTTGTACGTAATTTATGATTTTTAACTCAGTAATGTATTATTTTTGATCTGGGCTAGACAATAATTCTGAGCATGTTGCCGTGCTTTAAGAATTCATATGCCACAAAAAGTTGATGAAATACACTTGAAGAGTTAATTTTGATATGTAAAATTTTTTTATTACTTCTCCCCCCCCCATCCAATATAACACAATGCAGCTTACCGCAAATACAAAGATTCATCACCTTGGTTTCACTGTCTTGGACCACCCGCTATGTAGTCCAGACATGGCTCCAAATGACTCCCATATCTTCTAAATAACTGAAGGAGCATTTGAGATGACATATGTCACTTAGTGGTAGAAGATGACGTCAAGATTCCCGCCAAGTTGTCCGGCTTGGGCAACATACCCGTCTCGTACCAATAGATTATTATCGCTTCGAATGTAGCGTAGGTATGGATGTGTGTAAAAGCCTGTTTAGACGAGTTTGTATAGTTCCTTGAGTTTATAAAGTTTGTCTTTAAAGAAAAAGAAAAGAAAAAGGCAACCAGTTCTATCATGGCAAATTCATGAAACTGCCCGATTGCTGGCAGAAGCGCTTTGTGTGTGTGTGTATGTGCGTGTGAGAGAGGGAGAGAGAGAGAAAAAATTAGGAGGCATTACTTTCCCCTCACACTAGATTTATATAAATTTAAAAATTAGTTTCTATTCAACATACTGACTAGTGAAGACTTGAAGAAAGCTTTATAATTCTCACTGGTAAATCAAGAAATTATTACAGTGAAATGGAAGAATTATAACTAAAGTTGAAGAACAATTAAACTTGCCTTGTAGCCTAGCAGACAAAGTTTCAACTGTCAACCAACAAACTATGCATTCGAATCCCATTGAGTAATTTGAAATTTGTGATCAACGCCTTAGATAGTGGCAGTGGCTCGAAAGAGTTAGACATTTGGTCTTTACAACAGAGTTTCAGGATTATGCAATCCTTTACCATCTCAAGGGTACTAAATACGCTAGAGGTTATTATTATTATATATGGGTATCTCCATGGAGTCAGAAGACTCATCGCGGGAGACCCAAGCTATCAAAACAATATCTATCATACCTCTTCTTGAGCTCATTTACAGACGAAGCAGTCACGACTGAGTCAGGCAATGCATTCCATTCATTTCCATTCATTCACCACTCTCCAAGCGAAAAATCTAGTTCTCACACCCTTGTTAACCATACTTTTCCTTAATTTCTAGGGATGAGCTTTTGTTCTTCCATCACTATCACACAGCTGAAATATTTCCCTTGCATCAATCCTATAAAAACCTTTAAGTAAGTTAAATGTTTCTATCGCATCTCCTCTTCTCCGCTTATCAACCAACCTCTGTAATCCACAAGCTCTCAATCTATCAATGTAGGGAGCATTTTTTACACCACTCACCAACTTGGTCAGTCTCCTCTGAGTCCTCTCCACCAATTCCTCATTTCCAAAGAATCCAGGCGACCAGACTTGAGCACAGTAATCCAAATGTGGAAGTATCAACGCCTTATAAAGAGGAATAATAACCTCTTTATCTCTGGATGTTAGTGTGTTCTTCAATAACCAAGTAATCCTATGTGCAATCTTGGACACCTTAGCAATGTGTCCTCTGAACTTCAATTCCCTATCCACTAATACCCCCAAGTCCCTAGTCTCATCAATCTCTTGGAGTACCGTTCCATCAATGTCGTACACAACTGGAAATCTTTTAACCCCAAAATGCATAACTTTATACTTTTCCAGATTGAACTGAGATCCATTACCCGTTGTCCATTTTGACAGCTTATTTAAATCATCCTGCAAACTCTCAACATCGGCTTGATTTCTTATTGTGCTTCCCAACTTTGCATCGTCAGCAAACAACTGAACATCTTCAAGTCATTTCCTATATCATTTATATACAAATTAAACAATAAAGGTCCAGGTACAGAGCCCTGAGGCATACCACTGGTCACCTGCTTCATCCTGGATTCTGCTCCTCCATACACTACTTTCTGGTATCTATAACACCAGTTTACTATCCATCCCCATTTGTTCTAATTTGCACAACAGTATTCCATGGGCAGGGGCGAATACTGGTCTTGAAATTCACACTTGATCTTGTTATTATTCAGAGAGTGAGAGGTATGATTGAAGTCTGATTAGCGGAATAATGAATTACTGACCATTTAAAACTATATATAAAAACATATATTTATAAAACTATAAATTTATGTACATTTAATCCTACATATACAACATTTATTTTACAAATGATATTCTTTTTCAATTTAGCTATTTGAATACAAATTCTACCCTATGGTTCTTTATGAGCGGGTCAATGACATCGTCATAAAAAGTTGGTTGTAACTTAATTTTCCCAAGCAACACGCACACTTGTAAAGGCTGGATGAAGCTCACTCGCTAGAGCTACTTTGACTGCGTATGGTCTTGTGTTTAAGACGACGTGAAGGAAGCGGAAATGGCTATGCGCGCCCATGAAATCACAGTGCTGCAGCGAGGACTTACAACGGAGCAAGCCAAGGTAGCTTTGACTAGACGAGCAAGCATCGACCTTCGATACACAACGCAAAGCTCAATTATTGCCGCACAAGCTTAAGATGTCTTCTGTCTACAAAAATAAAAGCCTAAATGGAATGCTTATAAATGCATGCATTTATTAACAAATAAATATTACTTCTTTCTCAATTAATGAGCTTGCGCAGCAAGCATGGAGAATTCACACCTGTCCATGGGGTATCCTGTCAAAAACCCTGGATATCTACCTGAATGTTCTCATTTTCCCAGTGCATTTCTCTGCATTTTTTAATGATAGTCTAGGTGGACGTTTAGCAATAGGAATTATCACTGTAATTATCAGCGTTTCATGAGTGGAATTCGGATAAAAAAAAAATAAGTAAATAAAAATAAAATCTGTGTCTAACTCAAATAGCGTTTACCCAGTAATGACCAATTTGTGTTTAAAATTAAAATAAATAATTTATTTCCATTTGCCAACATAAAAGCTGAACGGCAAACAACGGGATTATAATCACTCATTCATTCATATATAAAAAAGCATACACACACACATGACAAACAATGTTTATAAAACTCTTCGTAAAAGCAAGCAATCGGTGTGTGTGTGGGGGGGGGGAAGCTCTATTAGTGAGGGTATCCATTTCTATCCATGGAACGTTATTTAAATCAAAGTGTCTATAAAAGATGTGAGCTTTTATTATCCAATATGTACTTACCAACAGGAATATGTTTTTCACTAATCGCCTGTATCTCGTAGATATCTACCTGAATGTTCTCATTTTCCCAGCTCTCTGCATTTTTTAATGATAGTCTGAGTGGACGTTTAGCAATAGGAAGTGTATTTCCATTGAAACCTTTAAAGTGAATATTAGACTTATTAAGGAGATCACGTAGAAAATGCAAAGTATCATCTGAAACCTCAAGTACTAGAAATTTCACGCCGATACTACCTGAAAATTACAAATACACGAATATTATTTAGAATAGTTTTATCATATAAAGTAATATATATTCAAAAATAAATTTTGCTTACCAGGATCAATAAATATGTTAAAAGTAAAAAACAAATCTTTTACGTCTGCTGAAGGTATTGCAGAAGAAAAGCGCGCCACCTGCTCAGATCAAAAATTTATTTTTTAACAATTAAAAATTAATTTCTGAAAACCGCTCTATTTATTTATTTAAAAAAAGAGCGGAAACGCCAATCTTTCTGCATACACAAGAAACTTCATTAAGCTCAACATTTGAAATGCTGAATATTATCTTAAAGTTTTCTTAAATAATTACTTTTAATTTGTAGACACTTCACATAAAAAAGAAAGCCAAATTAAAAGTAAGTATAAAATTGCTGACTACATTTAATTGCAAAGTGTGTGTAGTCATATAAGCATTATGATATTGACACCAGTAATTTTGAAGCAGCTTGTTTCAGCTAACCAAAAAAATGACTACTGCCGAATAAAATTTCACACTGATAAAAATTTTGAAACATATATATATATATATATATATATATATATATATATATATATATATATATATATATATATATATATATATATATATATATATATATATATTATTAGGGATAATATAATATTATATTATATTATAATATATGATATTATAATTTTTTTTAGTTAAAGATATTTAAATTTTCAGAATCGCGTTTGTTATATTATAGTTTATTTTTTCAGTGATTAATGAACATTATAAACAAAAGAGCATTAAGAAACTTTTAATTATATTCTATATTTTAGAACAACATTTTTTTTTTTGGAGTATCAGTAGCTTATTTTTTTTTTTTTAAATTCTTCATATGTACTTGCTAGTTTTGCGAATATATTCTGCACAAAAGAGGGCACCTCTTTGACTGAAGTTGTGGAGCGAGAGAGAGAGAGAGAGAGAGAGAGATTCATGTTCGATATTATTCACGCTGAATAATAAATGATTTATCATTCAGCGTTTTTGAGGAACAACTAAGTTAACCAGCCATAAAAGAAAACTGTATCATAATAATTTGGGTTCTCCTAAGCAAGCTAAGCAAATTCTTCTGATTCTGATTATCGCTAAATTATCAGCCATTTCCGACTGTAGGTGACTTTGTAAGAATTGTCCACAGAGTATTCCTGGTGAGATTTTTACAGGGTAGTTCACCAATGCTTCTCCCCCTCCCCCCCCCGCTTTTATCTGGGCTTGGGACCGGCATAATATGGCGTATTCGTGACTATAATCCATGTGCGTTCAGGGGGAGGGCAGGTTTGCCTCTTTGCAGGAAGAAAAACCTTGCTCTCCACGACCAAGAACGGCTAACTTAGCTATGTCTGAGAAAGATCCTTAAGTTCCTCACGTCGGCAACGAGAATCGAACTCACGACACTCCTTTCTCAGGCATATGGTTGCGAAGCTCACAACCAGTAGGCTAACCGAGCGGAAAAATTCTTCTGAGAGCATGTATAAGACTCAAAAGACTACTGGATTAGAACTGATGATCTCCGCCAATCAAATGATTAATGAAATCCTCGGTGGTTGGGAATATTTTGAACTATGGCCAAAGCAACTAAGACTATAAGTCAAGTGTATTATGTCCATCTGTTGCAAGAATTCTCTGTTCGGTTTGTCTATTTTCTCCCAGAACCTGAGAGAGTCGAGGGGATAAAAAATAAAAATAAAAAGTTATTCCTATATGAAACTGATTAATTCACCTTCCTTCGAAAAGCACTTTTTTAAGGGTAGTTTTTGAGTCCTAGACGGGATTCAAATCCTGGCCCTTCCAGCCAAAGGGACATTATTGAACATAGCAGTAAAAGATAACCAGGTCTACATGTAACTCAAGGAATTCAGATCCTTGTTTCTGATTCAAATATCAGTTCTGAATTCCATAGGATTCCTGTAATTTCTTCCAAGTCGCTTTCTTTCTAACTTGCCCGCAGTTTAAAATTGTGATTCTTACATTTGTACCATCAGATACAGACGGACGTGTTTATACAAATGCAAACGCAAAATATTCAGAAAGTAATGGAGATCAGCTTACCACTGATCTACGAACGCCTATATCTTTCATATCTTTCATTCTTCGCCACATAACCTACTGTAGTCATTAAAGCTTGAAAACATTCTGTCATACTCGTCTTAAACCAACAAAAAAGCTCGATTATTTTATTACATATGAGGAATATTTTTACTGATTTTTAAATTGGGATTTTATAATTTTCCTCTAGCAGTTATTACCTCTAGTAATCTGGAGTTCTCGAATACAGGAGACGGGGATGTTAAATACATTAGCGACCTGATGTAAAAGATGACGTCTAAACTTCGATTCATGACCTTGAACAACCTCATCATAATCTGCATCTAACACGAATGAAACGTGCATGGACTTTTGCGGATGTTTTTTACAGGAACGATGTACTGAAGATCTAATTAGTTTACCGCTCCTTGGAAACCTAAAAAATAACGAGTTATTATTATAGAATGGTAGCAATGCAATTTATAAACTACTTGATATTGGTTGAAAGGAACATTAATAATGCATTATTATTGATCCCTCATCAAAAAATGGAGCTATCCTACCAAAACAGCTAGCTCCGTTCTTTATTTTTGATAAGGGATTTGCAAGTAACCTTTACACGTTCTCATTGAAGATAGATATCATGTAGATCGTAGTGAATATGTTTTCGTATTCAGTGTGATTCACGTGAATATATAGTTGTTATATAGAAGTGTAGAAGTGGTATAACGTTTGCAACCTCTCTCTCATGGATTCACAAGAAATCTATATTATCTTGCTTGCAGAAGTAAATTAATTAGGATTATTTAAGCATCTGTATACTGGCTGTTTTTTTCTTTCTTTTTTTGTAACAAATATTTATCTTCGTATGTTAAATGCTTCTCTTCATCCATCACATATGTTAAATAATTTCCTGGAAGCTCCCTCGTCATTTTTCATTTGCGTTAGGGTTTTTCATATCGCGTTAGGGTTAGGGAGCGCGAGATGGCGACACTTGTCTGCCTCTCTTCTCCTGATACAGTATATAATTAGTGATAATATTGGGACAGATATTTCTAATTCACTTTTGATAAAAAGTGGTCGCTCTTTAAGACCAAACTTGATTTACAAGAAGAGGGAAAAGTTTGTTATAAAGGTGCAAGGGTGACTAACTCTTGCACCATAATAACCCATTGCCAAATGTTTACCGAAGGTGACGTAGTAATGTGAAGTGCTGCCAAGTAATCTCGATATTTTTTGGCCTTGTGTTTTTTATAGAGTCCTCCAATTCTTGGCCTGTATTTAGATGTTTTGGAAATGGCACAACTGATATTCGTTTCGTTTCATGCATGAGATTGCATCATAAGTCTCATTTCATGTTCTTCATAAATGAAAACGTAATGGGAAAAATCCCACGAATATGTTCAGAAAAGAATGAAATACTGCTAACGATAATCTTTTCAGTTCTTCAAAAATAATGGGATAGTTTTGAAATGCATTAAAATTGGATTTCTTCACTTATCAATTTCTGTGTGTGGCTACTGTTAGCTGTTTTTCTTAGTTCGGCCAGTGGTTCACCATCCCTTGTATAATGAGTACGGTAGATGTTGCAAACATATTATCATGTTTATCGAGATGCGATGATGGATTGGACACTGTCTTACTGCTTCCGTCTGTCTTGTGCTTGATGAATATGTCTTTTTCGACACGCTTTGGCATTATGTTTCATGTAAAGTTCTGTGTTTATTCCAGAAGATCAAATGCTGTGTGATAATGATATGAACCTCAAGCCATTTCCAGTCCCAGCATAAACGATTTGACGGCATGAGTAGGAGCTGGAGTTGCAGCCATCGCCTCTTGAAGACCTATAATTCTTTGTACGTTTTGAAAAAAAAAAAAGTATTACTAAGTTGGATATTTACATGTTAAAGATAGCATTGAACCGCGTGTAAAAATTAAACACACAGTCAAAAGCAATGCTAAAACACGACTGTCATTTCAGGAAATCAGTAAAAAATAACCAGAAGTCCGATGGAGTCAAGTCCAAGATGCAAGGAAGATATTTCAACAACAAATTGAAGCACTGCTTATTCTACAAAAATTATTAATTCAGTGTTTCACTTTCTCAAGATCCAGGAGTGAATTTATTATCGTTCCTTGCCAAGCAATACTGATTATTGATACTTTTTCTGTTCGAAAAGACAATAACATGCACTTTCCGTCCAATAATGTATGCTAGTCGTGTTTTGAACTCTTTAAAGTAGGGTGACGTTTTTCCATAAATTGAATATTAAATTTCCTCAGGCCCTTATAACTCTGTGGAAATGCCGTTTGCATCCATAGCACTAGGCCACATGAAGAAAAACGTTCTAGGTTTGATTCTAATCATCAACTACAGAATATTTTCTAACGTCCTGCAACCAGTTCCCCAGTTAGTGGATCTCTGAGACAGGGGGAAAATCGACCGTAGAATCGGCTTATTTCAGACTATAATCTCTCGTGTTAGGGTTAGGGAGCGCGAGGTGGCGACACTTGTCTACCTCTCTTCTCCTGATACCGTATATAATTAGTGATAATATTGTGCCGGATATTTTGATTCACTAACTGTGGAGAATGACTGTTCCCCCTGTCGCTAAAAGTTAGATAAGACGAAAACTACCTCACCTACTCCCTATGAGGATAAATGTGGATTTATGGTTTTATGGATTTATTTTATATTTATATTTTTTTTATGAAAATTCGATTATTGGGCGCTGTTTTACACGCATTGATACAACTTGTGTAAGGCCTCCATTGTGTATGAGACAACACGAGAAATAAAACTTTGTTCATTCACCAGTGTAGTTCAATTACTATAGTGAAGAAGCAGAAGAAGAGGAAAAAAAAACTAGACCCGTTTCAAAACCACTCAGACTTCAACAGTTGCGCACTTATCTTAGCATTAGGACACCCCTCAAATGTAGCAGTGAATTTAAAAAATGAAATATATAAATCATTAAAAACGTTTTATTAAACTCTTTCTAATAAATAAAATAATTTTTGTTGCTGTTTCACTAAAATGCATTCTGAAGAATATTACCTTGTTTGTCTTGAGCACTTAAAAAGTCGTGGATCATGTTTACGTGACCCATGCGTCGGCTCCACATTTCTCCATACGTGCATCCATCGATTCTAAACAAAATAATAATAATAATAACTTCAAAGCATATACCAAAATGCACTCTCTCTCTCTCTCTCTCTCTCTCTCTCTCATACAGAGATCTTACAAGCCGCACTTACACTTTTCCCAAAGCTGGCGAGGTCCTAGGTGCTAGCGTGCTCCGGAACCCACCTCATTTTTTGGACCTTAAATTGGCCCTAATTTTTCGGGGCTCCCAGCTAGAGCTTCATGCGCCTGTGCATAAGTACGGTCCTGAGATCTTGTTATTATGATCAACAATTTTTATTCATTTCGGTAACATTTTCCTACAAGAGATATATTAAATGACTGGGATAACTTTTCTAATAAAATAATATAACCGAATTATACAAAAAAAAAAAAAAACAGATTTCCCGTCAATCTGTACCAAACTAGAGGACAAGAAATTTATCATAAATGATTGAAGAATAGATTCACTGGTAGTATGAACCTCAATGAAATCATCATATAACTGAATGATTCTAAACGAAGACATCCAAATGGGTAATGATATGATGGCTGCATTTCTACTTTTAGTTTTCTGAAATATCTATATTTCTTACAAGAAATCTTTTAAAATAACCTTCTTCCATTATTAAAATAAACTGCCAAAGATTGCAATGAACTGTTAGATAAGCTTTTAGGCAAGAACTGGCCCAAAAGTTCATATAATAACTTAATTACTTTGTTGACAAAGTACTAAAAATTATATAATAAACGGATTAATTCTTTGAGAGAAAAACAGAAGATCATGCAGCAGATTGCTACTCCATCGCAATATACTGTAGTACTGATTACCTCAAGTTTGAAGTAATTGTTATCAATTTAAATTGTTTATGAAGCTATCAACAAACTTCATTAGTTGAACAGAATCAATTAATCGATCCTGATACAGCAGCATGAACTATCTAGTTATTTGCAAAATGTAACTTATTAGTTCCAAAAAAAAATTTAAAGACATGACGTAAATGGACATTTAGGACAAATAAAGAAGCTTATAAGAAAGATGAAAGATTGGTAATTGTTTGTGAATCCCTGCAAACCAAGCATAAAAAATTACGTTGCATAATAGTAACCAGAACCCTTCCTTACTCGTGTAAGCATTACATTCCTGCGTACCACACACATAAACTTTTCTTATTGTAAAAGGACTAAGTATAGAGAAGACTTTTGAAAAGATATCCAAGCAATAAGAAAATATATCCAAGTAATAAGGTACCAGGACCTACTGTTAGAATATTATTTATCAATTTAAAAGTAATTATTTTACTTCAGAGTATACAAGGAATATTTTAAAAAATATAGCTACTTTTTGTACTTAAGGGAAAACTGAATCATCACGAACGTTATGTGAAGAAAGCCTTGCTAAAAATCTTTGCCTTCACCAAGCAAAGGAAACATGCAACATAAGTCCAGATGAAAATATTTCAGCAAATATTGTATATTAAACCGAGTCTCAGCATTCCAACCCCTATCTACGGGATTACCAAAAAATTCAGAAGCCAAACTGTAGGAACAGGACTCTCCATATTTCGTTGATAACGAAAAAGGCGTTTAGATAGGAAGATTAAGGTCTAAATAAAAACTGGTTTCTATTGAATTCAGCTTCTCAAGTTACTGATCGTAATACGTAAGAGTGAGTTGAAGATAAACTTTAGGAAGGTATGTGTGTTGGGTCTGATATTTTTATATCAAGTTAAGAGGTTTCAATATCTATAACAGTACAGTGCCATTCGTAAATTTGTTAGAGAACAGAAAGGAATCTATTAATGTATTTCTTGAAGAGCTGGAAGTGATTGCATTCATCGGGAAAAACAGTATTGGAGAGACTGCTCTAAAAACAAAACAGAATAAAGAAGTTAAAGTTGAACTTCAGAAGTGTAAAGTTGAACCATCTAGGGATGCTAAGCAGCTGTACATGTTTACATCACTAATGTAAAGCAGATGAATGGTGGTGGCCAGTTGAGTGCAGCAGTACCCATGAAAATATCTATAAAAAGACACAATGCTACAACAGGAAGTTTACGGTAAAGCGATTTGACGAAAGTGAGAGATGAATGACCTTTTTAAGCGAATGGCTCTCTTCGCTCTTCATTCTTTGGTATTCATTAAGACATTAGCTACAGAAGAATTTGTATATTAAGTCATAAGCACACTAGAAAGTTTTGGGAATCACAAAGAGGCATGAAATGCACTGCAATAAGCGAAACTATGAATTAGATTGGATGATAGAGGAGGTCATAGTAGGAGGAAGTGTGTACGTGAAGACACATAGCCTTAGGGTAATATAACATTGAGGGAAAAATCAAATAAGAGGGAACCATTGACCTTGACCGCAAAGAATGACCAGAGATGAAGTTGGCGATCACCTCGCAAAGGGTAAGAGGGGAACCATAAGATGGTAGTTTGATAATAAGGCCAGACTCGATCAGAACCCATGGAAATATCAAGAGTGACCACCTGAGTTTTTTACCCTTTTTCTTGGATTCTGTTCAAAGGTGGGTAAAGTTAGCTAGAAAAGTATTTCGATTAAAAACATTCATTTTGAAAAGTTAAGAATTCGAATAGAAAGATTTTGAGGCAACAGTACAGCTGAAAATCATAAAGAACTAGTGTATCAACTTACAACCAAGCACCACAAGATAGAGGGTGGATGGGAAGCAGAATCGTTGATGATGATTCACTCCTTTCTTACCTACATATTTTTCTTTAAAAACTTTGGTCCTGTGGATGACGAGTGGCGGTGAACGATACCACCAGGACATCATACTAACTCAGCAATGATACCAGGAAAAATAGAATGTTAGCATGATGGGAGGTTACTGTTAGCTTCTTAAAGAAAGACGTGAACTTATAAACACTTGTATAAGCTAAGATAAATTTGTATTTGTATTTAAATATTTTATTTTCTTACTTATTGTGAGTATAATAAAATATGCAAGTACTAGGCTTTTAGCAACTTATGTTCATTTTACAAAACACAATCTTTTGACTAAATGATAATTGTTATTATTTTATTATTTTTTAAAAAATTTTAATCATTGAGCAATGATTACCGAAACTTATTTTTCCTGATGATTATTACAATGAACACTGATACTTGGGGAGGAAGGGTTCACTGTTAAATATATATTAATCTGGATTAAAAATATGTTTCTTTGAAGTTTGTAATTAATGTTAAATTCAGCTTCATTTAGTGTAATTCAAAAATAAAGGATTGTGTAGAATCGAAATGCGAACGAAGGATGACTAATGGATAGATTTCAGGAGTAGTTTATGGTGAAACAGTCCTGTGAGCATTGGCGTTCCACAGGGCTCTACTTGGGCCACTGCAATTTAACCTGTGCATTAATGATATAGGATATAGTCTGAAGAGATCTTACGTGTGATTTAAATATACTGACCCATGAAACAAATTACCAGCTGTGTACTACACTGATGGAATTGGACTACAGGAAATTAACGAGCTTAGGGATTAGGGTTAAGGATTAGAACGTCAGTTCGGAGGTTATATTGGAAGGATGGCAAAAAATAGTTCAAATGATTACTTGGTCATTAAAGAACACACTGATAAGCAGAAACAAGATGGATATCTTTCTATATGATATTTTAACGCTGTCCAATTTTGATTATTATTATGTCACTTGGATTTTTTTTAAGGATGTGAGTCATTGAAGAGGATCCAGAGGCGAGTGGTCAAAATAGTAAGTAGTCTGTGAATGCTTCTTATAGGAACAGATTGAAGATTTGCGAGTTACAAAAATTAGTTGATATGAGGGAAAGGGGGGATATGATACTGAAATGTAAGTTACTTAAAGAGTTTTGTACAGAGGATTGGTACGGAGGAAATTTTTTATAGTTGACTAGTGTGAGGAGATCTAATGTCATCCGTGAAAGTTCAGTAAGAATGTGTTAGCAAGGGTGTGGTAACTAAATTTTTTATTTGGAGAGAGGTGAATGAGTGCAATAAGTTACCAGAGGTGGTTGTGAATAGCTTTTTGATCAAGGACTTCTAGGCTAAATAGACATTGTGCGAATGATCGTTAGTGCATGCGGAAATGTAAGTGGGCCTCGCTACCACGATTAGTCTATGGAGGTGACCTGCATTTGTGAAAGAATAGGTCAATTTACATTTCACCGAACAATATAATGAGAGTTATGAGAAGAACAGAGAAATCTGTTTTCAGTAAAATAATTACAAAGAATGATTAATAATTAATTACTAAAATAAAATATGGGTAAATGGCAACAGACATTAGAATTGGGAATTAAGAAAACAAATAAATTTGTCTAAAAATCCTACTAAAACCTTTGTTAACTGTTAACTTCTTTAGTAGACGGACTGAGTCCTTGACTCTTAATCTCTACACGTACTAGTGGCGGTTGGGCGCTCAGCCCGATCCTTCTAAACCTTTAACGGTTGCTGATATTGTTGCCTGTTAGAATGGATTTCGATCTTCTGTATTTAGAGTAGTCTCCAAGGCTGTAATTGGCAGCTTGACGGATTAGTTTGATTATGAAAAAGCCTTTGACAAAATTAGTAGACAAAAATTGTTTAAAATATTAATTGATTTAAATATACCAAACCAAGTATTATTGTTGTTGTTGTTGTTGTTGTTAATATTGTTATTGTTCTTTTTATACCAAACCAACTTTTACAATCCATTCAAGAAATATATACAGGAAATAAAATAGCAATTAAATTAGAACACATCTAGAGAATGGAAAGATATATCAAGAGGAGTACGACAGGGATGTACCTAATCACCTCTGCTTTTCAATACATATATGTATGTATATATATATATATATATATATATATATATATATATATATATATATATATATATATATATATATATATATATATATATATATATATATATATATAATAACCGAAACAAGCCTTAAAGTACAAGCCATTAGGAAAAAGAAAACCAGGACGTCCTCATAAAAGTTTCAACGATGACTTCTAAGGCCGAAACAGGCCACTCTAAGCCTAAATCCTTGATAGGAATGATGATGATGATGGTGTGTGTGTGTGGGTCGGTGGATGTAATTATAACAATCTGTTTCCAGATTGTTATAATTACACTTGGTACACAAATAACTCCACAAATTAAGATAGACACGCTACTATTTGCAGAGGATCAAGTAGTATTAGCTACATCAGAAGACGATTTACAAATATCATTAAAATCATTAAATGATATCTCAAAACAATATGATATGACAATATCTAAAGAAAACAACAACAACAAAAATAATGGCATTCAAAGGAGAAAACCCAATTAGAAGTAAAATAGCGATAGATAATAAAATATTTGAACAAGTAAATACTTTCAAATACTTGGGATGTGATTTATCATACGAAAAAAGAAAAAGACACAGACACTAAAATATCAAACTTTGTCAAAGTAAACGGCATAATAAATAATATATTTAAGCCATCCCTAGTACAAAAACACACTAGAATCAGATTATATAATGTCTTCAAAACCAACTTTACTATATGGAAGCAAAACATGGACCATAAAAAGGAAAGATGAAAAACGAATTTAAACAGAAGAAATCTCAGAAAAACAGCTGGATATACCAAGTGGGACCATAAATCAAATAAAGAAATCTTACAACCCTTGAAAATAAAACCAATTAATTACTACATAAGACAGTATAAACAAAAATAGATAGAACATTTAAATAGAATGGACAACAGCAGACTACCAAAAATATTATACAGATACAAAATAAGTGGGAAAAGAAGAATCGGAAGACCAAGAAAGAGATGGCATGAGACCGGACCATCTGTCCTAAAATCCATGTTAGGAAGAAGAAGAACAAGAAGACGGATTAGTTGGTTGTAGTGGTTGTCAGTAGTTGTAAAAAACTTTTCGGCGGTGGTTTTTAGAGAGGATCGTACGTCTGGTATCATAGCATTACGATGCAATATATATGTATATATAGACACCTCAAATGCCGACCAAATGAAATGCGAACAAGCATCTGTGTACCTCATTCGCGAAGACGATAGAACAACATTTTCCTTTTTCTTTCTTTTACAAATCTACTGAAAGAACAATGCAATTCACAGACTCAATACATTGGCTTTAGTTGCTTTCCTGTACCTCAGATGAATAAGAATAATAACTAAGATTTTGATTTCTTATTTCGAGGAAAACGTTATCTTTTAACACTTTTATTGCCAAGCTGAAAATTGGAATTTCGTGTGGTGGCCAAATTTTTTTTATTTTTTTATTTAGTTAGCGACGTCAACGCGATAACGCGTGATCGGCCGTTTGGTGAGAACTCGCATCGCGCGATATCGCGTGATTGGCAATGAACGTGTTAAATGCTGTCAAAATTCTTAATAGAGACACGCTAAATAAATTGCTTTTTAAATGACTTATTATATATTTTTTTTATTTCAATAGCCATTCGATTTTGATTTAGAATAAAATAATTTTGCAAAACGGAATCCCTGTAACTTTTTATGTCCCCCTACAATCGTAATTGCTTATTATTTATTCATACTTTATTCATAACTTTAGCTTTACGTACAATCGTTGATTGTTGTTAACATCTACATAAAAAGATAATGCATGCATTAATAAACGATGTGAAATACTGAAACTAAAATTAAATTAAAATTTTCAAATCATTTTGAAAATATATACTGAAGGGAACTTTTAATGTATATTGGGAAAGTGTTATAAAAATAACTGTATTCATTTAAAAAAGAATTGATGAAGTTATAGTGTTTTAAGCAAAATCTGAAACTTAATACAGAAATTAACAGTTTTATCCAAAGAAATTTGGACATACCTTATATGATGGACAAACTATCGTTCGAGGTGGTGATGGGATCATTGGACTTGGAGGAAAAGCAACTGGACATATTCGAGTGACACATTCTGTTTTATGAGGAACTGGTAGTAGAAGGCTACATGGACCTAAAAATGACAAAAGATTGGCATAAAATAATTGTGCATATTAATTTATTTTCATGCAGAATTTAACTTGTTTGGATGCACTGTTAGCACGTAAACCACCTTCGTTGTAATTTAATTTGTATTAAACCACTTGAAGTACGATAATGAATTTAAATTAAAAAACATTTTTCCTGTTTAATCCTGTGGGAATGGCATTTGCTTTCATAGCGCTAAGGAGCCTGAAGAAAGTGTTACAGGTTCGACTATAGTCGCTGATACCAGAGAACGTTTTTAGGCGTTTTCTTCAAGCCAATATCTTTGATACTGGCACGTAGGGTATTTCCTCTGGAAAAAACCTTATTATTTAACTTAATAATACTTGTGTAAGGATTTAAGGATATGTGATGGCGGCAGCTGTATGTCATTTCTCTCTCTCTCTCTCTCCCCCCCCCAAAAAAAGTCTTAGTTGATTGATAGCTTGAGCTCAACATCAGTGAACTCACGGGTAGAGAATGACTGCACCTATTTTCAAAAAGTTAGCGAGAGGTGAAGGAGCTTTTATCTTTATATATATATATATATATATACAACGTATACAACGAAGGTGGTATACGTGCTAACAGTGCATCCAAACAAGTTAAATTCTGCATGAAAATAAATATATATATATATATATATATATAAAGGTTTAATGACTATTACCGAGAGAAAAGATGACAAGATATATTTAAACAAGATACTACTAGTTTACTAGTTTCGTTACATGAACATCCTCATGTATCACAATTAAAGAAGTATATAAAAAATTACAGAGACTTAAAATTGTACTAACAGAACAAGTATAAAAAACAGTAGCGTGTTTGAAAAAATGCAAATATGAGTTCTAAACAAACGAATACTACGCACTGTCGCGAGTGCGCCAGTACTGAACAGAAGCAACGTGTGCGTCAGAGAGATTGTAACTCAGGCTGTTGTTGATATGAGAGGAATCTAGAGAAATTTCCCTAGATTCAACAATCTTTCTTTCGAGTTCATCGTAGCACACATGGATGTTAGTAGTTTGAGTCCAGTTTACAATGTGCTGGCGGCCTTCGTCTGAGTTAGCTGAAAAGAGAACGTGGCTAGAGAGAGCGCTAGCTCTAGTCCTGTTATAGGAGATATCTCTACGGTGTTCATCCAAACGTAGAAGGATGGATTTAGCAGTCTGTCCATAGTATGGCTTTCCGCAATCACATAAAATCTTGTATACTCCTGGAAACTGAGTAGGAAGATGTTTCTGTTTATGTTTACTAAGTAATGAACGAAGTTTTGGAAGCGTAGTGAAGCACGTTTTGAAGTTGAATTTCTTGAGAATCTTTGCCAGTTTTGGTGAAAGAGAGCTGATGTAAGGCAAGGAGATGAAGGCTCTTGGGGAAGAGGGATCTTCAGCTAACATCCATGTGTGCTACGATGAACTCGAAAGAAAGATTGTTGAATCTAGGGAAATTTCTCTAGATTCCTCTCATATCAACAACAGCCTGAGTTACAATCTCTCTGACGCACACGTTGCTTCTGTTCAGTACTGGCGCACTCGCGACAGCGCGTAGTATTCGTTTGTTTAGAACTCATACTTGCATTTTTTCAAACACGCTACTGTTTTTTATACTTGTTCTGTTAGTACAATTTTAAGTCTCTGTAATTTTTTATATACTTCTTTAATTGTGATACCTGAGGATGTTCATGTAACGAAACTAGTAAACTAGTAGTATCTTTTTTTAAATATATCTTGTCATCTTTTCTCTCGGTAATAGTCATTAAACCTTTTTTTATAATATTCCAACCGAATAAAAATGAATTTTGAAAAAAAAAAAAAAAAATATATATATATATATATATATATATATATATTTTTTTTTTTTTTTTTTTTTTAAACGTGGTGGAATATCTTGAAATATTGAGAGTCTGTACATTCGTTACTTTGTCATGTGAATAATGATGTCGACTTGTTGACACAACAAAGTAACGTTCAGATTCTTTTGCTGAAAGATGACAGATTTTACAGCAAAATACTTGGCTATAAAAAACTTCCCTTTGATCTGTACGCTTTTCACCGTAACTTGTTGACATTCTTTAGTAAATCCTAGCGAGTTAGTCCCTTTTGACTATAAACACCTGACGACAACATGTTTCTTTTTTTCTTTCTTTCAGTACAATAAAAAAACGAAGTTGACACATTTATCCATTGACACAATAGATACTGGTAAACGGGAAGACACATTTTAAATCGTTTATCTACATGGCAAGTATAATGATCCTGAAGGTATTCTAATGTATTATTTTGATGAGTCTTGCATTGGGTAGCACCCATAATTAGTGCTCATAGTTTACAGGAAATATTCCATATGGTCTTTAATGAAAAAAACCTGTTGATTCTACATCAAGCGATTGGGGACATTTAATGAAAACAAAAGCTTGAAAATTAGCAATATTAATTATATTGATAGGGCAGTATTCGAGGGATTATTGAATAAATTTCAGTTTTTTTTCTTTCTTTTTAGTAACATTATAATACACTGTGTGTTACCATATAAGACACAGTGTATTAAAGTATCCCTATTTAAGGCTTAGTGGAGCACAATCCAGTGATTAGAGCCGCGTAACTTTACAAGAATATATTGTGCTTCAAGCGAAACCGATATCAGAGAAAAACAATAGTAGTTCCAAAATTCACCACGAGGGGAAATGGAAACACCAAATGCTTGGAGTTTGCGTATCATGCAACTCGGCAGGTACCAGGAGGGTTTAGAAAGATGGACACAGGATTTTTTTCGTCATTCTGGTTGTTAATAATGTCCACAGTAATGGCATTCATCTTGCTTCAACGTTCTTTGCTCGTGAAGCTGTACTACCTAAGCAACAATGTCGTTGCAGCACTCCAAATATTTCATCGCGCAACAAATGTCCACGAGGTCCATTCAGTGCTGTACTTACACGTTTCCGGAGGCCCCTTGAATTGGCCTTAATTTTTCGGGACCCATAGCTACAGCTCATGCGCCTGTGCATAAGTACGACCCCAGGTCAACTATCTCCATGTACTCTGAAACGAATGATTAGGCGTTTTGTCATTCACAACAAGTGAATGCAGTTGCAACTGCCGTTGTGGAGCAGCCCACGAATAAGTGTTGGTTCGTGCAGTACACGTACGCTATCAAGACACATGGATGTGCCTTACACAACTGTCTGGAAAATTTTACCGAAAATTCTGTATTTCTACCAATTCAAGATAACCCTGACATAATATGACGTTATGAAACCTGTTGCAAGCAACCGTATTTCCTTTTTCATGATTTGTGGTTCTAATTTCCCGTACGAAACATGAAAAGACATTACCCATGCTTACATTATTAGTGAATCCAGCCTAGTAACTACTGTACGAAACATTGAAAGATGACTTTAGAATTCGAAGGAAGATTATTATTATTATTATTATTATTATTATTATTATTATTATTATTATTATTATTATTATTATTATTATTATTATTATTATTATTATTATTTAACACCTTTCAATCAGAATCTTTTGAACCAAGCAAGAAAAGAAAAAACAGAAAAAAAGTATAATTTTTTGTGGATCAAAGGCGGCAAAATATTCTTGAGAAAGTCACAGACTTCAAAGTCTATACAAATAAAAAGTTCGGAAGATATAGATAGGTTGCCAGAGTGAAACAAAAGACTCCAACTTAGTTCAAAAAAGAAGATCTCGACACAACAAAAATGAATGTGAACCATCAGATTGATGTAATTACACCAGAATACATCAGTAATTGTACTTTCGAATCGCCTTGATGCATGGAAACAACACACAGTACAAGCGAGAGTTCTCTTAATCTTGCATATTAACATCGGAAGCATCCGAAAACATTGGTTATTGTTACAGGCTTATCTGAGGAATTACACTGATATTATTGATTCTAATAGAAGTATCCATAACTAATGACGAAGCGACTGCTTTCCAAATTCCAGGCTTCCAACAACATAGATCATGCCGCCAAACAAAAAGAGGGGATGGAATATTAATATTTATCAAACATAAATTAATAGCAAAAGAAACGGCCTATCAGTTTGAACATGCTGAAATCCTTTGCCTCGAAATCATTAATACCACCAATAGACAACATCTCATAATATAAATGCTATTTACAGGCCACCAAACTTAAACATGATAAAATTCTTGCACGAACTCAATTGCTGGCTTTCACGCCAAGAAATATGCTCAACCGAATACCTAATGATAATTGGCGATATAAACATAAATATTGCAAACGAAAACCAGAACAACACTGTACAATACCTAGACATGCTATTCATGTATAATCTAATACCAACAATAACATCATGTACTAGAGAAGAAATATTCGGAAATACTATCGTTGCCTCCTGTATAGATTATATAAACGTCCGAGCACCACCAAACAGTTACGCTGCATCAGTCATCAAGTGCAAAGTATCAGACCATTACTTCACCTCTCTAAACCTGCACACAAAGAAAATATCCATGCAATGTCCCACAGAAGAAAAGCGACAGAAAACAATAATAGACGAAGAAATAGTCAACCACGAAATAAGAAAAACAGACTGGAAACACCTGGCATCAGATTCAGCAGATATCTTATACAACAACATTAAACTCACAATGGAGGAATTACATAAGAAAGCTGCAAAAAAAGTCAGAATTCGTTCAAAAACAACACAAAATCCTTGGATAACACAAAACTTAATCCTAGAAATACACAGAAAGGACGCTTTATGGAAAGAATTAAAGCGATATCCAAATAACACAGCTTTAAAAACTGAATATAAGATAACAAGGAATCGACTTACAACACAAATCAGAAATGTAAAAAGAAACTACTACAGAGACAAAATAATCTCTGCACAAAACAACATGAAACAATCCTGGCATTTGATCAATGAGATGCTAGATTTTGTTCCCAACACCACCGCCTCCGAAACCATAAAACACAGCTTCATGAAAGACGAAAAACCTATCCAACAACTAGCAAATGACTTTAACCAATACTTTGCAGATTCCATCCAAGAACTGCACAGAAATATTCACCAATCACAAAACGAGACCCTCCACTTGGACCACAATCAAAACAGACATTATCGTTCCCAACCATAAAAGAAGCAGAACTGCTCTCTACCATACATCAAATCAAACCAAACAAAGACCCAGGAATTGATGGTATAAGACCTAAGGATATCAAGAAACATGTAACTAGCTTAAGTCCTATCATACTAAAATTAATAAACAAAATATTTAAAACAGGACAGATACCACATGCTAAAGACCGCCATAATCACATCAATATATAAACATCGAAAAATAAATTTAATCAGCAATTACAGACCCATAGCAACATTACCAATTATCAATCAAATTATGGAGCGGATCATACTGAACGAAAACTCACAGCAGATACAGAGACCTTTCATATTATCTCCCCAAAACACAATACGGTTTTCAGAAAAATAGGGAAACAACATCACCCTTGGAAGATTTTACAGACGTAATTAATACCGCCTTAGACAAAAACAAAATTGCCATGGTAGTCTTTATTGATCTAACTAAAGCATTTGATGCACTCACACATCAAACCTTGTTAGAAAAGCTGAGGCATGTTGGAATAGACGGGCCTCTGCACAGGTGGTTTACAAACTACCTTCAAACCAGAAAGCGTATCACACACATATCGGGTCAAACCGAAGCAGAGAGCTACCAGTAACCTGTGGAGTGCCACAAGGAGCTGTTCTCTCCCCAACTCTATTCAACATTTACACGCACGATATTAATCAGCTACCACTCAAAGGTAAGATATTCCAATACGCAGACGATATAGCTGTAATATCCATCCATAATAACGCAAGCATAGCCCAAAGAAATATGCAACATGATATAAATATGATCACAGACTGGCTCACGAAAAACTCCATACACCTGAACTCAGATAAGACAAAAGTAATGATATTCAGAAATCCACTGACTCGACCAGTTGATAACAAATATATAACCATCCAACATCCACTCTCCAACATAAAAACACACAGAACAGTAAAACCACCACAATCACTCAGGTTGAAACAATACGATACCTTGGAATTTACTTCGATGCAGATATGAACTGGAATAGCCACATAAACCATCTACACAACAAACTCCGAACAATAACTGGCAAACTCTACAGTTTATAATTCATTGTTCCCACAAGCTTAAAAACACTAATATACAAAGCACTATGCCAAAATATACTAAGATACGCTATAACAACGTATGCTTTCTATGCACCCTACAAACTAAATAGATTAATATCGCTACAGTACAAAATGATAAAACTGATCTTTTGGGAACAAAGAGACAATAACGACTTTATATACACTGCGATGTCAGAACACAAAATACTGACAGCAAAACATTTATGTTACTATGCAGCCTTGCTAAAACATTATTACGATACCAACTACAGGACAGTCAGAAATACATACCATATAACAAGACATAAGACAACTAATTATGGAAAGGCCACACGAAACTTCTACATCTCAGACATGATAAACAAATTACCTTTTGAATACAGAAATCTTACAAACTACAATAGCCTGAAAAGAGCTCTAAGGACATACTATGAACAAGAAACAAGCATCCAAAATACCATACAAACTTAATGAAACACAATATATTCGTTCATGTTTCCAGTTCAGCGACGCATCAATACATTCCAAGTTATCGTGTGTGTGTGTGTGTGTGTGTGTGTGTGTGTGTGTGTGTGTGTGTGTGTGTGTGTGTGTGTGTGTGTGTGTGTGTGTGTGTGTGTGTGTGTGTGTGTGTGTGTGTGTGTGTGTGTGTGTGTGTGTGCATGCGGTGCGTGCGAATTTCTCAATCAGGCTGCAGTGGAAATCAAGCCAATTAAACATAGATTTGATTTCATAGCTTCCCAACAGCAAATAAACTAATAAATAATAACCAACTGGTGTCATCCTCAGATAAGCTCACAAATAAGCTTCGAGGATGAAAGCTGAGAAAATACATCTCATCTCATCCAAGATAAAAAAATAAATAAAATAAATAAAATAAAATAATGTATTATATGTAATCAAATGCATGTAATGTACGTCTCACATGTAAACAAATGTATGTAATGTTGTATCATATGTAAAGATAAGTATGTAATGTTTGTATCATATGTTATAAATTATTATAATTATTATTGTGAAAAAAAATATTATTATTATTATCAGAATACATGAATGTACCAAATGTAAAGAAATGTATGTAATGTATCATATGTAAACAAATGTAAGTAATGTTGTTTCATAAGTAAACAAATGTATGTAATGTTGTATCATACGTAATTAACCGCACAAAGGAAGACCTTGGTTTCGAATCTAGTCGCGAATAGAAGAAATTTTTCTAAGCCTTTTTTCGACTGTTTCCCAAGTTAGTCGTTCTCTGGCACGGGCAAACGGGTTTTTTTCTCCCTGAAACTCGGTTTTTCATCCTGTAAACTCAAGAAAATCGACCGTAGAATCCACATTATTTCAGACATTAAATACAAGTGTTAGGGGTAGGGCCAACGAAATGGCGACACCTGTTGAGATGCCTCTCTTCACTGTGTGCCTGTTAATTAGTGATAGCCTTGGGCCAGCTATCTCTGATTGGGTACCAGTGGAGATTGAACTGTCCATTCAGTCTCCAAAAGTTAGATAGGGCTAAACGGCCTCGCCTACCCCCTATATACGGGAATAAACAGGTGTTAGCTGATTTTTTTTTATATGTATGTAATTTATCTGAAGCATATAAAGTGTTAATAAATGAATATGTAATGTGAATGTATATGGATTCATGTACTTGGAAAAAAAAAAGTATTATGATTATTTAAAAATATATGTTAACAGTACATGTAAATACTTGCATGCAGATTAGTGTGCAAGTATTATCTATTATAAATATTATGTATGAATAATAATAAAGTTCGATTGATTATTATTATTATTATCATCACGATAAGTCACTTGACTTCATGGACCTCCATGAAGTCAAGTGACTTATCATGAGAGGTTCCACTATTACACGTGCACAGTTTATCATACCGTGCCTTAAATATATTCATAGTCCTCATTCATAACACTCATTGCATGGAAATTGGAAGGCATTGCATTCCAATTTCCATGCAAAAAAAAATCTACTGCTCATCCTTGCTCACATTGTCCTTATCCAACTTCCAGGGATAGCCTCTTGTTTTATCTTTGTTTTTTCCCATTCTATGTAAAATAGCATCCACATTAATCTGGTAATAACCCCTTAATAACTTATTCATCTAGATCACATTCCCTCCTTCTCTCTCTGTCCACTAGTCTCTGGAATTTGCATTTCCTCAATTTGCCTTCATAGTCAACATTTCATAGACCAGAAACTACCTTAGTCAATCGTCTCTGGACCTTTTCTAACATCTCCTCATTCTTTTGAAAATCAAGTGACTAAATCTGTGCACAATAGTCCATATGTGGCTTAATCAAATCCTTATACAGTGGAACCATAATATTCTTACGTCTACACGTCAGTGTGTTCCGCATCTTTGCTATAATCCATTGTGCTGTCTTCACGATTTTAGCAATGTCTCCCCTAAATTTTCGGTCTTTGTTCACAATCACTCACAGATCTTTCATCTTTACCATTGTAGAGATGAAAGATCTGGGAGTGATTGTGATTAGTCAGTGTATTCAAGTCCTGTTGCAAAAGCTACGACATTGACTTCATTCCTCATAGTTCTCCCCAACTTTGCATCATCTGCAAACAACTGAATATCACCATTCAAATTCCTCTGGATATCATTATTATAAAAATTAAACAGCAACGGTCCCAAAACAGACCCTTGGTGTACACCACTAGTAACTTTCCTCTTCTGGGATATCGCTCCTCCTATCAGACAGCCAATCTCATATCCAAACCAATCTCTTATTAAAGATGCGATGACTTTTATCAGCACCTTTTCACGCATCCCCAAATTTCAACAAGCTGTTATTGTTCACAGAAAGCCATCTGCAAGGATCTTCGTAAACACTTTAACCACATGAAGACAGTTCAGCTGGATATCCTTTCATATCTTTTTCAGCATTGCAAAACATTCCATTGGTAATATTATTAAAAATAAAAATAAAAAAGACTTTTAGCTTTTACCAGAAGGAGAAAACTCAGTCGATGTTTTCTATATGCCTTCATATACACATGTAAAATTTTAATGATCATCTGCAGTTGCTAGCTAATGACACTTCATCATGCCGAACAATAACAATAGTTTCATATTCTCGTTAAATGTCAGAGGGTCCATAAATATCGATGAGTTATCCTCCAAATAGCTTTTGCACCAGTCAATTTCCATCTCTCGATTGTTCTCAGTAAAGTAATCGATTTTTTTTTTTTTTTTTTTTTTGCGCTGATGTTGTGGCGCTTTTTTTTTTTTTTGTTTATTCTTTGTGATTATTCATATCTTAGTGTGTCAGTAGTGTCTTGGAAATCAGCCATACTAGCACTAGCTAGACATACATATCAAGGAGACAAGGACGTTCCATTGACCCAATTACGGTCTGTCTCGAAGGTATCTTAGAACGAAAATAAATTTGTTTACTAGTAGTGAAGAAAAAACAGAAAATGATACACTACACACACACACACACACACACACACACACACACACACACACACACACACACACACACACACACACACACACACACACACACACACACACACACACACACACACACACACAGAGAGAGAGAGAGAGAGAGAGAGAGAGAGAGAGAGATGATAGGGCATCTGAAGGCGGTTTCAGAATTAAAAGACAGAAAGTACTAAAGGTTAACAGCCAACACAGACTGCAGATATTGCTTCCTTTAATAGATACATCTCGTGGAGAACTACTGATGTGTTGATTTAGAGGGAAAAAACTTGTAAACATCGGAGTATAAGTACAGTTGACATTGTTAGCATATCTTTAGCACCCTATCAATATTGACATAACGGAAATATCGAAGTCTTTCCAGTAAACAGAATGTTGGGAATTCTTCCAATATAGACATAAGATAAAGAATGACAGATGTTTGTTATTATTCTTTTTATGTTTATTATCTTATTAACTAATGACATTAAGAGCCTCTGGTTTTTATATTTCGAAAATTTGAAACATTTTTCATATATATATATGAAAATGTCCGTTTATTATTTGCAACGTTATCACTATCCAATTTTGATGGTAGTGGATTTCTGTGTTGTTGATAGATTAAAGTGATGAAGATGGACGGTTGTAGGATAGAGATTAAATGTAACAGGAAATTCAAAAACTAAGAACAACACAATATGAGAAAATGCATGCTTAGTATTACAAAAACGGATAAGAAAAGGAATACTTCGATAAGAAATCAAACCAAAGTTTCTGACATTATACTGTAGAAAGAGTGAAACATTCCGTGTGTCAATGGGTTAAGACAATATCAACGACAAATAAAATAAGTACTGGATGATATTCCATGGAAGGAAAAAGACCACAACACCAGCCAAACAAAGCATGATTTGTTTGGCTGGTGTTGTGAACAAACGCCATTTCCACCGTGATTGAGAAGAAAATCGAAAAAGCTGAGCGGATGCATAGTATCGTTAGGCAAGAACTGCATCTAATAAAGTTGATGAAGGAAAGGGGAAAAGGTGATAGACAATCTAGCAATAATCTACGTTACTTATAGGTCCAAAAGGCCACGACTTTCGGCATTTGGACTTTAGGATAACGTGATTAGTCTCATGTCTCAATATATATTTTTATATATAAACTGCACGTTCTTCTGACTGATTTGCTTGGTTGTTGAAAAGACCTTAATTTTCTGTAGGAAAAACTCTTTTCTTCCCCATATAAAATGGGTTAAATAATCTTCAATTGAAATGGGTTAATAATGATGCGAACCCAGGTCATTCCAAAAGGCGTCATCAGAACCAACTGAGCTATGAAGGTTTTGATGAGCAATATAGAATACAGAAAAAATAACAAGTAGAAAGACTGAAATCAATTAAGAGGAAATTAGAAAATAAATAAATTTGAAGAAAAAAGAAACAAATAAAGATTGTTTAGTAAGATGTGAGTAAGAATAAAAATGCTTATCGAATAATAATTCTGTGGCTGCAGATCGTGGAAGACTCTGTAATGAGAAGTAATTGACTGTTGAACAGCTTGGATCTCGGATATCATTCAGGTAGAAATGGTGTTAAACCTGATACTGAGAAGAGAATAGATTATGAGAAAATGGAAGTGGGTAAGATTTTATATCTTTTATATTAAAGATATAAAACCTCGATTCAAATATGGCATGTGAGATGTTCTTAGAGAAAAATCAAGCTATAAATGATAAAAAAAAAAGTGTTAAAAACGTGTAACTATTGTTTATTCAAGTTTAAACAATAGTTTGCACATTCGCACAGCAACACAGTTCAGGCCTGCAGCCTGAATCATATGAGATACAATACCAATAGAAATATCCTATTTTGTATTACAGATCTGCTTATTTACAGTAATTCAACAAACTATAAACATAAATACATACATGTATGGACCTGAAATGGGAAAAAAAAAAAGTTTTTGTTTGTTTGTTTTCAGTGGAAGGAGAAATGCCACAGCCTTTTCGCTGCACTTTTACCCTGACTATTACTACACTAGTCAAGTGTAGTCAAATGTATGTATATACATATATATATATACATTTAAACACAAACACGCGCGCGCACGCACACACATGGTATTAGTCATTCGACTAGGAAAAGACCGGGATACCAATCTGGGTAGAATCCTTACAAAAGCTTTTTTTTTTCCTTAGGCGAAGGTGAGGTAAACGGAGTTAGCAAGATTTTTCATCCTAAGAACTAGTCCTATTCCTTCAGCCATATGGCTGGTGGGGTAGCTAATATGCTACTATACCAAGGAGATGATTATGAAGCAAAGTTGCCTTCCTTGCACTAAATATATGTATGACTGTAACCGTGTGTGTTCAGGGGATCGGTGTACCTCTTTTGAGGAATGAAAAACCCCAGTTACCAGGAGAAAAAACCTCCACCTTCGTATGAAGCCCGTTAACTCACATTTAGTCGAAAGAGACCAGATAAAGATTCCTCATGTCATGGGCGGGAATCGAACCTAGGTCTTTCCGAGCAAAGGGCTTCGTTTATATCGACTGAGCTACGGAGGCTCCCTCCTAAAAACTCGAGTTATTATTATTTCTTTTTTTTTTTCTCCATCCCACAAAACATTAACAGGAGTACCAAGTATCTGTTGCCTTCCCCATAACAGATATATTTACCATGTTTCTTCCTCATACCGCCTCACCCTATATGCAGAACTTATAAATCTGTAATTTTTTTTATCCCATTAAATGAATTATAAAAAAAATTACACCATAGACTTCAGAACAGAGGAATATTCTTGCAAATGCAAACTTCATTATTGGTTTTAATAAGATATTTGATATATGGACAATAGGACAACATATTATCTAACAGAAATCCAGAGAAGGCAAATACAGGCTCAGTATGATTTCAAATTACATGAAGTCAAAGTAAACATTGAGGACTCATCCAGTCAATTATCAGGAAGAGAATACCTATCTGGAAGAAATTCTGCGGACTTTTTGGAAAATTCTGGAAGCTACTGTGTGAACTAATTCCTCACTGCTTCTTCTATTACATCAACTTGAAGTATTGTCCTTTGAGTCACTACTTCTGTGGACAGATAATACTGAAGTCGCACGTGACCGACAGATATTTGATCCAAAACACATACGCGTTCATGTCAAGAAGTTCTGAGAAAGTTAATGTTTTGTTCTTTTTTAGCTGTTTTCAGCTGATATTATTGCTTTTATGTTAAAAATTATTGCTGTGGTTAACTGAAATTTTCTATGCCGTAGATTCAAAAACAAAGAACAAGTCAAGAATTATTGTGTTAGAATATCGTGAGTGATAGAATTGTGACCAGTGGCGGCTCGTAACTTGACATCGTGGGGGTACTGAAACTTCCGAAATATACATACACACTGTAAGTGCAGTGTATACGTGTTTGAATAAAATATAAAAATTATGGTAAAAATTAAAAAAAAAAAATTAAACGTGAAAAAATATTGTTTATTATCGATAAAATTATACAGTTTAGTATCATTCAAAATTACTTAAAAATAAAATCCAGTCTTTTAACTGTAATTAAAGGAATGGATTTACAATTTTTGGACATTACAATTAATTACGATGCTTTAATTGTAATGTCCAAATATTTAAAGAAAACGGAGTAAACACGATAAGCACTACGAACACTCTACTACTGGCGCAAACTGCATATAAACAACAGTGGAACTGCGTGACGGACAGTGCCGCATTACGCTAATAGCTCGCATCTCACTATAACGTGTACGCGCGTAGCAATATGACACTGTGGTAATCACAGTGCTGCTAGCGTCCTTCGCCCTCCTAAATGCTACAAGTTGATTTCATACAAAACAAGAGAATTTCATAGGATTGTTGATGACTAAATTAAATATTACAAGCAAATATAAATAAATTAATAAATATATTTACATATCGAGAAAAATTGGGGGAGCTGCAGTGCCGTAGTGCCTATGCACGAGCCGCCCCTGATTGTGACTGAATTTTTTTTTTTTTTTTATCATGCTCAAACAGAAATATTTGTCCTTGAGGAATTATGCCTGGTAGGATAAGTCAGAACTAGAACGCGAGGAACACGTAGGTATTTATCAATATATTTTGAGTATAAAGAAAATAACCACATATTTCCAAAATGAATGTGGAAGGAGTATCTCAGTATGTGGAAAGTGTGTGAGATACGAATGCTAACTGAGGAAAGGAAGGGGTTGGATTTCGTGGAATTAAGAGTCGTATAAAACTGTGCCAGGAAATATGTCAAAGTGGAAGAATTAATTGAGACGAATTACAAAACGAATTGGCGAATGGAATCAGTACTGAATGATGAAGTGAAATTATACAGAAGGGAACAAAGATGAACAGACTGGAGATAAAGGAGGAAACACGGTATGACACAACATGATACGGTATGACGTAAGATATGAGGCCAGTATATTACGTTTGTTGAATGTGTGCTCTTCTGCAGATGAAAGAGCCGAGTTTCAGGGAGAAAAAAAAAACACTTCCACATTTGCATATGACCTGCTGACATTCAGTTAAAAAGCTTATATAAAGGTTATTCTCGTCCTAGACAGGATTCGAACCTGTCTTCTGGGCGCGCGCGTGTGTGTGTGTGTGTGTGTGTGTGAGAGAGAGAGAGAGAGAGAGAGAGAGAGAGAGAGAATAATGGGAATTCTAATTCTTTAATGTTAAATTGTTGTTGATTTTGTACGAAGATGACATCCCTATTTATTCATACTTATGTGAATTTTTCACATAAGTATGAATAAATAGGGATGTGATCTTCGTTTGAACAGTGTTGGAACTGGATAATGGAAAATACTACAGTGTTTCCAATAGTGTGAATATTACGTAATATTTACATATTACATAAAGTAGATAAATGATAATGAAATATAAAGAGAATCCATTGTACGTAAAAATGCTTCATTTATCTACTTCTACATATTCATGAAGTTTTTGAGCAGTGGTGGCTCCACAGAGGAGCAATATTAGCGATTTCATTTGTATATTTCAAAAATAGTAATACTAGTAAATGCTAGCAGAGAAAATTTCCTGTAAATTATGTTAAACAAACATAATTATTCAAACTATAGCCCAGTCATTGGCTGTGTATAATATACAAGCCTCAGAAGACTGAAAATTAAATTATTAATCAGCCATTATTAAGAGTGGGTTTATTAATAAATAATATATATATATATATATATATATATATATATATATAAACTATGAAATCGGATCTTTATTGCAAACATAGTATTCTTAACAGTAATGCAAGCGATCGACCCACGCATAGTACACTTGTTGATAGCCATACGTGAACCCATTTGAAGTTAACTTGCAACTGGGACTTAATTAATTCAGATAATGAATTACAAAAGCCACTTACCAAAACTGTAAAAGAGAGAGGTCCATAACCACAGTTTCATAATCTTAAAGACTAACAGTTCTTAAAATTTCAGCCATTATCAATCTGTATTCCAAAATCCATGCTGAGAAGCTTATCCTAGTACGGCCATCGCGGTGGACGATGGCTACGTCATTTGGCATTGATTACCATGGTGATAGGGAAAACATATGAGTTTCGAAAAGTTGGGCACGCACCACAACAAAATATCCATTCTAAAGGACACGCAGATGAAAATGTGGAGGGTTGATAACCACGTGATAAATCCCTAGGACATATCAATACTTTCTATTGAACCAAAAGGCTTCAACCTTCAAGTGTTTCGGGTTGTTATCACTGCGGTTGTTGCCAACACGCAAAACATGTACAAAAACAAATGGACATAGGGACATATAGGTAATAAAAAAAAAAGAGGTTAATTTAGCACTCAGTTCTTTTTTTAGAAAAATCAAAATAATTTAATTTTAAAATATTTAGAATCTCATAGTACCTAAATTCATTATCAATAGGGTGTTCATTGAGAACCAGCTACTGAAGTATTACTTTTAATATTCTAATGTATTGGTTGATAAATAAAATGAATAAATCTGCTAACCTTTTATTAACAAAAGGAAGTAGGAGAGGCCATTCTTTGATTTTGTACGAGTTTATTCGTTCCCATCCGATTAAAAATTTGTAAACAAAGTGAATTACGAAAGCAAATAATTCTATACAAAGTAAGCTATCCATTATTCTTTGTGTGTATTGTGTTGAGAAGCTTATCCTACATATAATATCACAGATATTAGACACAAGACGATGATGATCCAACCGTAAAAGTTGTAACGAGGGATTCGGATTACAGTACTGATATAATCTATTTGTAATAACTTGTAAATATGTAATCATATTAAAATATAAATAGTAATATATATTTATATTAAAATATAAATATTCATAACAAATCTTTCATCACAATGTAATAACAGACTCTTTATAAGGTTTTAATACGTCCATACAGTGGCGTAGCTACAGCTTTTGTGCCCGGGGCGATCCCTGAGTGTGTCGCCCCTCTCAATGCACACCAAAAATACTAGAAAAAGTTAAAACAACGTATACGGAAATAAATAAATTAAAACACTATGTTAATTTTTGAAGTAAAATTTTAATTTCAAGATTCCAAAATGTTACTTTTTCTTGCTTTTCTGTTAACAAAATCGTCGATGACATTGGCGAATCTATTTCATAGTAATTCTTAATCAATTTTATTTAGAAAACTTCCTCTCATAACTAGCAACACTTACAGCAACTGTGAGGAAAATTTGCTGAGTTCTCGAGAATGTATTTTAGAATTAACTGCAAAAGTTCAAAAAGGTTCAAAGTGCCGCCCGGGGCGGACTCCCCCCCCCCCCCCACTAGCTCCACTAGCTACCACTGCGTTCACATCCGCATTACTGTATTCAGGTGTGGTCGCCTGCGTGTTTTGGGATTGAGAAAGTTGCAGATTCAGAAGTGACTGATCGAGCTGGTGCTTGATCTGTAGAATACCCCGATGATCATAGACTAAGGGTTTGTGGTTTGCAAAACTTGGTTGATAGGCGAATAAGGGAGGATATGATAGACATATTTCATTAATTTCTAATTTTTTATATATTTTTATATAGTTCAGAAACTCTGTTATAGAGATCAAACATGGAGCTTTTTCAAGCCACTTTGTATATATAATCGACATGTATGAATGATAGAATCTGTTAAGTTTGAAAAGTAATTTATTATTATTATTATTATTATTATTATTATTATTAACTCAGGGACTCTAAGCAATAATACAAACGTCTTATTTTTTACTCGAAATGAGGTGACAGAGATAGAAATCCGCATGTTAGATTTAGAAATCAAAATTTATCTTACACTACATTGTGTTGTTACTTAAATATTGTTACAAAGATCTTCATTTATTTACTGTAAATATGCAAGCTTAATAAGCCGTCGAGAAGTTATCACGCTCATTTTACACGCGAGTAGTTCTTAGTTGAACAAGCCAGCGTTTTACAAGTATTTTATCTTTATTGTGATTACAATATATTTACATTATATATGAAAACATACTGTATTATTAATGGTCTATCCTGCGCTACCTAGTGGCATGTGTAAGTGTGAACGTTATTCTGAAAAATATGTACATTTGCTAGCTAGTAGGTGATAATATAACAGAAACCACGGTATAGAGGCGATATTTATCTATTGATATGACTCCATGACTACTGTTGTATGTTTCTTACCAACGCCAAGCAGTACAGAATAAAATTCTGAGTACTTAAATCTTTTCCTGGAACTAACAAAATTCTTCGTATCGGCTTCGATAAACAGTGAAATGTAAAAATCCGTTTGCCGAAAAAAAAAAAAAAAGTTTACTTACACTTGGATAAAGGATTAAACAAGAATATAATTTCTTGGCAAGTTTAATTTAATTTTCAACCAAGTGAAAAACATTCTATATAATAATAACACTCCATCTTTTTTAATATGAAATCTTCTGGAAGAATCGTGGCTTAAAACTACATTTAACGAGACTGCTTTGCTACTACAAAATATAATTTTAAATATGTAGGTTACGTTCTTCACATTCCTGATCAAAAATAGATATTATTTATTTTCATGCACAAATTCAATAAAGTGTGAGACTCATTGTCTTATGTTTGCGATTTCGGGGACTGGGACACGATTTTAAATGATATACTCTTTTTTTTTTACACACACATTTTATTTCTAAATAAAGACAGATTGTTACCGACACCTTTACCGGGATTTGCTGCTAGTTTCTCACTCAATGTTTCACAAGATATGTTTATTTAATCTTTGATTTAATTGCTATAAAAGCTCCTAATTAGAAATACAATCCGAGAGGTGAAGTGAAATAAAAAAAAAAAATTTAAAAATCGGGACAAAATCTAGGACAATAATAGACAGTGACACGAGTCTTGTTTCGGAGACTGTACTCGAGAATCGTAGACGAGTAGCTTTACTGATATCTTAACGTTTTCTCAAATAGCAACATAAATGATAAAAAGCAACTTGTCAGATACATTTACAATATCCAGAAAAGAATTATTGTGGCAATGCGTCAGGAATACTCGACAACAAACTTCTTTAGTCTTTTGGAACAGTGAAGAGCCAATGAACTCATTAAATTATTATTATTATACTTCTTGGTATACTGAAAGCAATACTCCAATAATGGTTGGATTTGTTTACTGTCGTTATTATTATTATTTTGAATTTTTAAACAAAAGATGTAAACTACATATTTGATTTTGATAGATATGAAATGTATTATAAAATATTGCACATTAATTTCATATAATTCTAATGATAATTTTATTTTTTATATATTTATATACATAAATTAAAATGATAATTTTATTTTTTATATATTTATATACATAAATTAAAATGAATAAAATTTCAATTTGAAAATTTTATGTTAATAAGATTTGATAAATGCATATGATACATATGGTTCCGTGGTGTAGTGGTTATCATACTCGCTTTACACGCGAGTGGTCCCTGGTTCAATCCCAGGCGGAACCATAAAGTTCCATTTTTTTCACTCAACATGTACTTTACATCGATTAAATGTTAATATATAAAATGACATAGCATCAATTAATGAATATTAAACATGCGCTTAATCATACATATCAATATGTACAAATCGATGTTATTAATATATCTGTTGAAGTGCTAATATTTATTTACAAATTAATTCGTATATAAAACGGCGTATTATTAGACTATGCAGTAAGTATCAGTGGCGCACTCAGGATTTAATCTTGGAGGGGGCCGAGCGCTCAGGATTTTAACCTTGGGGGGGGGGGGAGAGTTGAGTAGACGATTTGAGAATACACACTACGCATCGCATACGACCTATGACTGAACATCTGCAGTGATGGCTAATTCATAAGTGGTATAGAAATAGAAGACACTACACAACATAAATAAAAAAAAAAAAAGGATTTTAATTAGGAAAAGATTTTTGGAAAATTTTCTAGTGTTTTTTTCCTTTTCTTTGGGGGGTTTTCCCGGCCCCTTCTTCCCCCTCTGGGTGCGCCACTGATAAGTATAAATTCAAAACACTCTTATTCTAGAAATTAAGTACTTTTAGGTTCTAAAAGTGAAAAAAAAAATGCAAACAAATCATAAATTAAGAAGATATTCTAAAGAGATCCACTAGCATCTTTTATTGTCTATAGGAAGCAGCAGAGGCTGTTTTAATCCTTTCTGACTTTTGGAGACTGAGGAGGGTGGATAGTTTATATACGGGATACGATGAAGAAAATCAGACAAGTGCCGTCATCTTGTGGTTTCTACTTCTAACCCTAAAGCATTATATTAATGTCTGAAGGAGTGTGGTTCTATGGTCAATTTTCTTCAGTTTACGGGACTAAAAATCCCAGTTTCTAGGAGAAAATACCCTCTTGCTCGTGCTAGAGATCGAGTAACTCGATGAACTGGTAGAAATAAGGCTTAGAAAAAGTTCCTATAGAAGGCGACTAGAATCAAGATTAAGATGGTCCTTCTTTGGTGAACCTAGCGCTATAGATGAATTTCCATACAGCTGTACAGGCCCATCTGAAAAGAAAGCAGAATATAAAAATGAAAACAGAGCATTTAGTATCTTTGCTTCTCTTCTCTTCGCTAAATCAAGCTAAGATGTTTTCTTGTTTCTTATAGTGATATTCAAGAAGCTGTCATTTGGTTTCTTACACTGCATCCATGTGAGTTGCCTCATTTGACGTGATGGAATAACGAGTCGCTCTCTTGCGGGAGCTTACCGTGTGTGTATGGCGCAAGGGCCCCCCCCCCCCAAAAAAAAAAGAAAAAAAAAAAGGAAAAAAAAAAACACTAGAAAAATTTCAAAAATCTTTCCCTATTTGAAATTCTTTTTTTTATTTATGTTGTGTCGTACTATTTCTATACTAATTATGAATTAGCAGTCACATAAGGAATACTTGGTTGGCGCTCACTGCAGATGCTCAGTCATAGATCGTATGCAATGCGTAGTATGCATTCTCAAATCGTCTGCTCCCCCCCACCCCCAGATTAAATCCTGAGTGCGCACACTGCAACAGGTACAAAATCTATCTAATAGATCTCCACTCATATAACTTAATTGGTTCCTGGAAAGCGCTTATTAGGCTTTTTTAAACTGTAAAATACCACATCGAAATAGCCACCAAACTAATATGGTACGCAAACAATGAAATTATACAGAAATTTATTAATTTAATTACACAAAAGTACGTGAAATGTTAAATGTTAAAAATGTTAGAGGATTTGCTGTTCTAAAGGTTCTTAAACTTTTTTTTTTTTTAATCAACATGTAGTTTCTTCTGAACTCGATAATTTTCTCTGTAGTAAGACAAGGCATTCCAGTCTGCGGCTAATATCTTCGAGCTCCTTTCAAAATTTGGATAATTTCCTTCCAGATTCTTCTTCTTATTATTATTATTATTGTGATACATCCACAGAATCCAAAGATTCATCGGGGGATGGCATACTCTTCTTTACACCCAATTCACCGTCTCCGTTATTTCATTCAACAATTACACACATCGCCATCTACTGTCCACCACCACTACAACTATTATTTTTTGTCAGTATATTATGTCTTTTTTTTTTTTTTCCCAAGACGTCTCTAAGTGTTCACAGTGTAAGCTTATATGTATAATTTAGATTGTTCATATTAAATCGAATTCACTCTTCCTCTCTCCGGCTGTTTATGATGGTATAAATATGCACTGTATATATATGGTTTTAAATTAAACTGATAATGATTAAAGTACGAGGCAAATTACAACAATTAGTTAAAAGTGTAAGCTGTAGTCTAAATATGCGTGCTGTGATTTTTATTATTATGCAACATGTTGTAGAAACATGAGCGCAGCCCTACAGCCTGGCATCTGTGCCCGGTATTTCAGACAGTCATAATAGCTGCAAACGACCATCTTAAGCTTAGTATACGATTCTCATCCGGTTACCGAACATTGAACATGGTTAGTACTTTGCATGGCGACCATTGGGAATATAATGTGCTGCTGGCTTTCTTTTGTAGACTGAAAGATGGCATTAAAATGTGCTAATCAATAGCGCACTCAGGATTTAATGTTGGGACGAGGGGGGAAAGTTGAGTAGACGATTTGAGAATACACAATACAAATCGCACACGACCTATGACTGAACATCTGCAGTGATCGCCAATTCATAAGTAGTATAGAAATAGAAGACACAACACAATATAAATTTAAAAAAAAAAAGAAGAGTTTTAATTAAGAAAAGATTTTTAAAACATTTTCTAGGTGTTTTTTTTTTTTCATTTTTTCTTTGGAGGGTCAGGACCCCTGCCCACCCTCCTCTGGGTGCGCTACTGGTGCTAACGGTAGTGAGGTGGCAGAAATAAATTAAATAGTTGAGTTACTGAGTGATAATTTTGCATGTATCACCCAGATGGTGATAATGACATTGACTGAAATACATCAGTATTTCAGGAAAAGTATTGAAGAAATTGGTAAAAGACTGAATTCAGGACAGATAGGAATATGATACTGTATAACTGTATAATGCCTAACATTATACATATCCACAAGGAGATGTGTTTTGCATTATGAGAGATACTGAGATAGGAGTGTTGGTAGCTTGCTCCACCTTTGCAAGGAGTTGCCTGGTGTTGTACCACTTTACCCCCAGTCCTGAAGATACTTTCAGGTGCAAACTTTGTTTGCACACACTTGGATAAAGGATTAAACTAAATTTATTATAGTCTGACCAAGTGAAAAATAAACTTTCAATACTGTATAAGGAGAAATGTGGTTTTGTGAAGGGTAAGTATTGCCTTAGTAATTTGTTTATGTCATTTACTCGCATATGTGTCTGGTATTTCAGACATTCATAATAGCTGCAAACGACCATCGTAAGCTGAGTATACTGATTCTCATCCAATCACCGAAGTATTTTTATAACAAAGTGACAATGGAGTTGGATAAAGAAAATCGCTACTCAGTGGTACTGCTGAACTTTGCAAAAGGCATTTGACAGGATTCTACATAGAACACTTGCATAAATTGGAGCAAATGGGAATAATTGGGAATCTGGTGATTTGGATTAGATGGTGGCTGATGGACGAATATGAAAGAGTGGTTTATAGAGGAGTTGAGTCCAGGAGAAGGCAAGTGACTAGTTGTTTTCAACAGGGCTCAGTACTTTGTCCTCTGCTGTTTCATTTGTACACCAATGATAAATAAATAATTTGAGGGAAAATGTTCAGTTGTTTGCTGGTGATGCCAAGTTGGGAAGAGCAATAATTAATGAAGATGCTGTAGAGATTCTGCAGGATGATTTAAATTGACCTGGCAGTATGGGCATAGGTAAATGGCTGCCAGTTTAATGTGTCCAAATGTAAGGTGATGCACTTTGGGAAGAAAAGATCACAAGCAGAGCACTATAGTGTTTGGTCAAATTGATGAAATTGAACTGCAGGCAATTGAGGCCAGGGATTTGTGAGTGATTATGGACAGGAGGTTGAAGTTTAGAGGTCATTTTGCAAATATGGCCAAAACAGTACATCGGATTATGTGGCTGTTGAAGAACATACGCTGACAAGCAGGGACAGGGAGGTTTTTTATTCCCTTTTATAAGACTTTGATAAGACCACATTTAGACTACTGCATATAAATCTGGTCACATCATTCTGTGGAGAGAATCCAGAGGTGAGTGACAAAGATTGTGGCAGGTCTACATAATATCAGAGAAAATTAAGATAATTGTCAAATCTAATTGCAAAGGATGAATGATAGTAATCTGGTGAGTAGGCATTTGTTCCAAAAATTCAATATAGATTCCATTAAGATTGGTGGAAAATGTGTATTGATGGTTAATAATTAAATGGTAGACTTCAAGATAGTGAAGGAAATGAAGATTAATGACTTCCTCCATTATTTCAAGAGAGCTGATAAGTATACAATGGAATGCTATTGGATGGCTTACTTTTTATCTCCTTTCTTTGAGAGGGATTGAACATAGGCTTGTTTTTTTTTCCCTTTTACAAGGCTTTGATAAGGCCACATTTAGACTACTGCATATAAATCTGGTCACCTGGATTCTGTGGAGAGAATCCAGAGGTGAGTGACAAAGATTGTGGCAGGTCTATCATGATATCAGAGAAAATTAAGATAATTGTCAAATCTAATTGCAAAGGACAAATGAGAGACCATAAGATAGTAATCTGGTGAGTAGGCATTTGTTCCAAAAATTCAATATAGATTCTACTAAGATTGGTTATATAGATTCCACTTTCATGCGGTAGGGTAAATTTCAGATGAGTATGAATAATTGTAGAAACTATAGAGTAGGCATTACTTCTGGATATGTATTTTTTATTTTACTCAGTTGATAGAGCTATAGATCTCAATAATTGGCAAAAACAAGATATATAGACAACAGGAAATCTAATAAATACCAGGGAATAGCAGTAGAGGAAGCTTACCCTATATAAAGAATCACAAATATGATGGATTATGCATATCCCTATTGCAGAAAATATGACTCAGCATTCTCCTTATCCATATTATTATTATTATTATTATTATTTATTCTCGTGGAAAGGCTTAGATGTTGGTTATACATGCTTACTAAATAGCTTAAGGAAATTACAATGTACAATAGAATATACATTAAAATAAATTTTAATACACTTCCAATATTTTGGCAACGTCACGTTGCCATTTTCACAGGAACTTAGAAACAAGACAAGAAATATTATTATTTAAAATTTGTGATAACATAGTCAATTACTGATTTGAATCCTCTGGCTGCCCAAGTATATTTATACATTTCCTTGTGTTTAAACACTGAATTCATTATTCCCATGTTATTATAAATGACAAAATCTCACAGTCTGTGACCATTTTGATTACATGTATCTTTGCCAAATTTACCTATGGTTGTTTGTATTTTTTTGTTTCCTATTCTGGCATTTAAATCTCCTGTTAGTAGTAAATGGTCAGTTTTGTTTGTTTTATCTATGGTATTCTGTTGTAATTCTTTATAAAATATATTACCGTCTTCTTCTTTTCCCTCTTCTGGTGGGAAAAGAAGAAGACATTGCTATGTGACCTCTTAATGTCTTAAGTCTAATTTCTATTAGTCTTTTGTTCAAATATGTACCATAATCATTATACCTGCTTTTGCTCTTTCTTCTTCTTCTTTTACCCCACTGTAGATTTCTATATAGTTGTTTGTTTCTTTTGTACCTTTTTGTTTTTTCTTTGTTTCTGTTACTATACATATCTTTATGTTAGCTTGATTTAGTTGTTTATCAAGTTCCTCTTCCTTGTATGTGATGCTTCTCACATTCCATGTTGCAATCTTCATTATATGTTCCTTTTTCCAATTTCGTTTACCTTTTCCTGAATTGTGGTCTTTTCCCTGATAATCTGTCTGGCTTTTCTTTGGATGAGACTTGAAAGTATATTGAATTTCCACAGGGCAGGTTACTAGCCTATCGCTAGGTAAGTCCAGTAGTAGGGCTGCTACCTAACGCCTCTGGACATGCAGATCTGACATTTACTCTGTTAGAATTATACAGCCCATACTCGGTCACCAGTGCCTCATTTGTACTTTTAGAACAGGATGGACTGTGAGAAGGCGAGGTTGGCATTTGAGTGGGAGAGGCTACGTATTGCGTTTTGCCACAAAGAGCAAGGAAGGTGACTCGCTTAGTAAGGGTAGCAAATGTGCAGTATGAGCAGCAGCTAACAAATGATACTAAAAGAAATCCTAGGGAGTTTTTTTGATATGTGGCCAGTAGAAGGAAGAATGATTATAGGAGGATGATGTTGGTCAGTGATAATGGGAGAATGATAACCACTGAGGAGGATATAGTAGAAGTGTTAAATGAGCAGTTCATTAAAATATTCTATCCTTGTGATTGTAACATATTGCAGAACTTGAGAACAGTGGAAGTGGGAGAGAAACCACTGATGGTGAGCAGGAGGTATATGAGGAACTGAGTAAACTTGATGTCAACAAGGCCTCTTGATGGTATATCACCACATGTCTTGAGAGAGAGTTAACAGCTTTAATGTACATGTTTAACATGAGTCTTAGATTACCCAGGTCCCCAAGGAATAGAAGGATGACAAAATTGTTCTGCTTCATAAAGGAGGTGATAAGACTAAGGCTTCAAATTATAGGCCAATCTGCTTGTCTGGAATTGTGGTTAAGGTGTTGGAGAAGCTAGTGAGGACAAAGATTCAGAACTGGGTGGACAGCAGTAGAATTCTCTTTAATAGACAGTATGAGTTTGCCAAAGAAAGATTGTGTTTTGGTAATCTGCTTACTTACTGCAAGAAGGTGAAGAAAGGTGAAGAATACATTGAATAAGGGGGAATGCATATGCAGTAGTATATTTAGATTTGGCAAAGGCTTTTGGTAGATTACCACATGACAAACTAGCAGTTAAGGAACAGATGAGTTGGATAGTCGATTAGTGCATTGGATCGGAGATCAGCTGTTCTGATAGGAATCAACAAGTTGTGTATGCGGAAGTGCTACTGGTTTTCCAGTAGCATGCCCCAGGGGTATGTTTTGGGGCCATTGTTGTTTAATTTGTATGTAAATCATATTGAAAAGGGCTTAAATGGTGATATTATTATTATTATTATTATTATTATTATGCAGCCAATTTCAATGCATTTCATTTGCTGCATTTCACTGCAGCAAAATGTAAAGTCTTGAGGTTTGGGATCCATCGATGGGAGGATGCATACTCGATTGGAGGAGGTAGGGGAGACAAGAGATCTGGGGGTAATGATTGATAGAAAACTGAAATTCAGGAAGCATATTGCAAAAGTGATGAGGGTAACTCAGAGGATTGCTGCAATACTGAGAAGGACGCTGACCTGCAGAGATAAAAGAGTTATCATTCCGTTTTATAAGGCCCTGATCAGACCACACTTACACTATTGTTCTAAAATTTGGTCCCCAGGATTTGAAGGGGATAAATTGACTGTGGAAAGGGTGCAGAGGCCGATAACAAAGTTGGTTTCAGGACTGTACAATATGAGTTATGAGGATTGACTGAGGGAATGTGGACTGCAGAGTTTGGTGGATAAAAGAAGGAGAGGTGATATGATCGAGATTTTTAAACTGTTGAGAGGCAGTTACAGGAAGGAATGATGACAAGGGGCCATCCCTGGAAGTTACAAAAGGAGGCTGTGCGCAAGAGGGTGAGTAGTGGTTTCTTTGCGTGTAGAGTGGTTGAACCTTGGAATGCATTGCCTGAGAGAATGGTTGGAGTAGGAACGGTCAGTGGATTCAAGGAGTGGTATGATAAACTTTGTGTTTCCTAAAAACGACCGCTCACAATGAGTCTTTTGACTCCACGGACGCCTGGATAATAATAATTATTACATAACATCTCCAGGGAGTCCAAAGACTCATCGAGGGAGGATATCTACTCTACAGCTCTCCGTCTCCACGAACTGCAACTACCTTCATTATCTACCGCCAACCACCATCACTATTATTTTCACAGACAATCACAAACATCCATGCCCATGGCAGGATTCGAACCCACAGCCTTTTGGCTGGAGAGCAGATACGCTAACCACTCGGCAAAAAAAAGAACAACGGGCTTGTCCAGGATTTGAACCCAGGATCTCTCTCTAACTAAGCGAGAATCATACCCCTAGACCAACGAGCCACAATAACAGTTGTTGCAGATGATGCAAAGTTGGGGACAGTTATGAGTAGTAGAGCACATGTAGCTTACAAGAGAACCTAAATAGACTGTCTGAATGGGCAAACGTGTGTGGATGTCAGTTTAATGTTGCAAAGTGTAAGGTTTTAAAATTTGGGTAGCAAAGATGGGATTCAGAGTATAGGATTAGTGGGTATATTTTGGAGGAGAGAGGAGATGAAGGATTTGGGGATTGTGGTGGATAGAGACTTGAAATTGCATCATCACATTTTGCTAAATTTGTGATGACCACACAGCAGATTATGGGAATGATGAAGAGAGCACTGACATGTAGAAGTAAGGATATTTTAATTCCATTGTACAAGAATTTGATCAGACTGCATATGGATTAGTGTGCATAGATTTTGTCACCAGGTTTTCAAAATGATGATAAGATGTTGGAGAGGGTCCAGAGGTGATTGGCTAAGTTGGTCTCTGGAATGTGGAATATGAAGACAGATTGAGAGAATGCAAATTACAGCCTAGTAGATAGAAGGAAGAAGGGAGAAATGATTGAGATGTTTAAGTTGATAAGGGATAATTACCAGATTAGCATGCATGAGATTTTTCATAGAATATCTGGAGACAGGGATAAAATGAGAGGCCATCCCTGGAAGCTGTATAACATCGTTGTGAGCAAAGGGGTGAGGAGTAGATTTTTCTGCATGGAGTGTGGTGGGTGATCGGAATGCATTTCCTGAGTATGGTGAGTGCAGGGACAGTGAATGCATTCAAGTTGAGTTACAATGTGCTGTGCATGTGAGAGTGGGACTTCCCACAACAAGTCTCTTGACTCCATGGATTTCTGTTGATAATAATAAGTAACCATTGTGCATTTTGGTAAGTCACAAAATCTGGCAAAAACATTTAATGATTGCTGCCACATTCCTTTTGAGGAATGTGGCAGATGTAATTCAGAGTGGAAGCACTTAAGGTGCCACAGCATCTCCCTTAAATCATTTAAAACACAAATTATATTACTGTATTATATTATAATCATAGTTCATTAACAAACATATAATTATCAATGTTAGCAATATACGAGTATTCTTAGGTTCCCCCCCCCCCTGCTGCAAAAAAAAAGAAAGAAAGAAATTCTGATAATTTATGTTGTAGTTCTGTTATTTAGATGAAATAACTAAAAGCTCATTTAAAAAAACAATAGCAACATTTATTATCATACTTCAGATTTTAAAATTTTACAGCCACACATATAAAGGTGACAGAAGAAAAGTTGTCATTTCAATAGATTTTTATATTACAGCCATTTAGAGCATTTGTTTTCTTTTAGTCAAAGTGGTTAACTTGTATGGACTATTTACCAAGTGCAATGATGCAAAATACACTGACAGCAACAGTTTTTTACATCAAAATACATCTTTTTTTGTTGGTTTTTTTTTTTTTTTTTTTTGTTCTGAAGTCTTAGGACAATGACTAAACATTGGCAGCATTACTTGTCAGAAACAAAAGTACTGTGTTCTATAAAAATATCAATGAAAAAAAAATAATGCAATGATATACTATAAAATACATTTTTCACCCTAAGGTAAAAAAGTGGCAGTTTTATGTCGAAGTACATCTCATAAATATGCTCAATATATAAACACAATTATATTAAAAAAATTTCCCTTTTCTTTACATACAAATAAGTGCATATTATTTACATAATGATAACTGAACCTTCACTACCAACTAGCTTATCCTAATATTCATATCTATGAATATAATATTATTTTGTATACACAAGGTTATCTTACTGTGAGAAACAATATATAAAATAATATAACAAAAAGCACTTATATTACTTTAATGAGACTACAACTAGAATATTCTAGATATAGTGAGTACCTGGAATTCAACAGTTTAATGAATATATATAAAGCACATATACAGTAACTTTTCGTGATGATCTAGTGTATGTATGTATATATATATATATATATATATATATATATATATATATATATACATACATAAATATATATATATATATATATATATATATATATACATACATAAATATATATATATATATATATATATATATATATATATATACATAAATATATATATATATATATATATATATAATAGAAATTCATCCTCTGATAATATGACTAGCACTTCCAAAATCTGAGAGAACAAATGTGGAAATATTTTACAATGAATCCTGATAAAAATGTTAAAGTTTAACATGTAATAAATGTTAATGACAACAACTTTTTTATATAATCTCTCATGAACAATTTGTGAACAGTTGAAAATAAATTAATGCATATATGCTGATTCAAAAAACATAACAGTATATTTTATATTGATGCAACACATGTGAACTGGACAATAGATTAATACTAATCTTCAAGAAAACAGGACAAGTTTTATATTATGAAGATACATTTTCATTTGTTAGATCAAATCTCTAAAAATCCCACAATGATTTTCTTAGAATCAAAAATCATCACATATTGTCGTATGTATTATATCAAATGCATACAACATATAAACCAAAATGAAGGTTATTCAGTTATTCTGTTTAGCAATGCAAACCCAATAAATGTTTGCATGATCAAGAGAATGTTATTCAGATGTTTATGCTATTTAGAAGTCATGAAAAATGAGTGTATGGGTGGGGGGGGGGAAGAAAGATGTAAATTTGAAGACAGTAAATATATATTGGTAAAGTATTGTTATCACCTCCTGTTAAGATTCACTCTATCAGTATCTTGGTATCCCTTCCTTTAAGATTGTTTAATGTGCATGAAGTCACTGCTCTCTTTTTCTCTTGCAGCACATTCTACTCACCTACCAATTGTTAAATAAACACGGGTGAGTAACAGTGTTAGGAATGGTTCTTCTCAATTTCTTTTTCTCTTGCCTTTTTTTTTCTTCTGAACCTAGATTAAAGTCTGTGTTTTGATGTGCTCTACTCAATATTTTATACTACTTGTGCAGAAGTCAAGAAATGTCTTTCCATTCCTTGGGGTACGAGAGGGTTGGATCTTGTTATAGGATCAAAAGACCTGTCCATAACTAAGGTAGCTACATTGCCTCTGATTTGGGAAATTGAACATATGATCCTGACTTGGCAGGTAGCGATGTGTGGAAATTAATGTTAAGGGGTATATGTGGGGCTACAAGGCAAGTGATTATGGTACACTTAGGAGGTAGCTTGAAACAGTACCATGGTTATAAAGTTCTGCAAGGGAAGAATGGTCACAGTGCAAGAAGGATAGTCGAGGGGTATGTGGAGGAAGCAATATCACACTGTATACCCAAGGTCAGGAGGGTAAATTGGATGGGAGTTAGATGAGTAGTATCATTAAGCATGAGTTGCAAACAAAGAATATGTTGTGGAGGGTATATAAGGAAAAAGGTGACCAGCTAACTCATGAACAGTACAAGAATAAAGCAAGAAAGGGATTTAAGTCTCGGCATAGTAAGGAAAGCAAAATCAGATTAAGAGAATTAGCTAAGCAGGTGAAAAGAAATCCTAAAAGTTTTTTGTTATGTGGCAAGTAGGAGGAAGAATGACTATGAAAGGATAACTATAATGAGTGCAGATGGTAGACAGGTAACAGAGGCAGACAAAATTGTTGAGCTACTGCATTTACAAGGGTATATCATCCAAGTGAAGATATTGTTATGTGGGGCTACAAGGCAAGTGATTATGGTACACTTAGGAGGTAGCTTGAAACAGTACCATGGTTATAAAGTTCTGCAAGGGAAGAATGGTCACAGTGCAAGAAGGATAGTCGAGGGGTATGTGGAGGAAGCAATATCACACTGTATACCCAAGGTCAGGAGGGTAAATTGGATGGGAGTTAGATGAGTAGTATCATTAAGCATGAGTTGCAAACAAAGAATATGTTGTGGAGGGTATATAAGGAAAAAGGTGACCAGCTAACTCATGAACAGTACAAGAATAAAGCAAGAAAGGGATTTAAGTCTCGGCATAGTAAGGAAAGCAAAATCAGATTAAGAGAATTAGCTAAGCAGGTGAAAAGAAATCCTAAAAGTTTTTTGTTATGTGGCAAGTAGGAGGAAGAATGACTATGAAAGGATAACTATAATGAGTGCAGATGGTAGACAGGTAACAGAGGCAGACAAAATTGTTGAGCTACTGCATTTACAAGGGTATATCATCCAAGTGAAGATATTGTTATGACAGAGATGACTGTGAGAACAAAGGTTGAAGAATTGGAAGTACTTAGGATATTGTAAAATACAATATTCTAAATACTGAATATCTGCAATATCCTATCTGAATGCAAATACAGCTGTGGGATTGGATTGGATGTCGGCTTGCATTTTATGAGAATGTGCAGGGAAACTGGCAATGCCTTTGACTAAGCTGTGTAATTTAAGTCCCAGCTCTGGCAAAAGTCCCAAGAGAGAGTGGAAGGATGGCAAAATAATTCCTTTGCATAAAGGAATATTTGGTTCTACAGAGCAGGGATTCTGGGTTATTTAATACTAGTTAATCCATGGTCTTAAAAATGTAAAAACAGGTTTACAACCCTTTCACGGGGGGGGGGGGGGATTTATACACACACACACACGCATGCACGCACGCACGCACACACACACACACCACAAGTGGAGATAGGTTGTTCTTTGATATTAAAGAGTTCCTTGAAGAATTTCAAGAGACTGACACTGGCCAGTTTACAATGCTGCCAAGCAGAAGGATTTTATGTAAAGATTGGATGACTTGCAATTCATTACAGTAGACTGCTGAACTGAAAACAAGCAAATGTTTAGCTCCATTGGTGGATCCTCAATGGTGGCAATATGGAGAAAATTTGAAAATTATTAGTTTCTACTAATAATTCAGAGATAGTGATGGATTAGCATTACTTTTTGTTAAGGTGTTGTCTTTGGTTATTCAGTATATTATATTTGAGATTTTATGAGCCTTTGCAAATACAGAAGAAGAAGGGATATATACGGAACTACAGGTTAGGCAGTTATAACAAGCTTCGGAGTGAGCTTGCAGCCATCCCATGGCAGAACATATTGCAGGGGAAAGATGTTAGCAATGCATGGGATAAAATCAGTGGGTATCTGAGGAAAGCAATATCAGATTGTGTCCCCATGGTCAGGAAGCCAAACAAGGCAGGTGTTAGATGGATGAGAAGTAGTATCAAGCTTGATCTGCAAAAAAAGAAAATGTTATGGAGAATTTACAAGAAGAAAGGCGATCAGTACACCCATGAGCAGTACAAGGCTCAAGCTAGGAAAGTTACCAGCATAGTAAGAAAAGCTAAATCAGATTATGAGAAGACATTATGAGATGAAGTTCAGAGGACACATTGCTAAGTCCAAGATTGCACATAGGATTACTTGGTTGTTGAGGAACACACTGACATCCAGAGATAAATAGGTTATTATTCCCCTTTATAAAGCATTGATACTTCCACATTTGGATTACTGTGCTCAGGTCTGGTCACCTGGATTCCTTGGAGATGAGGAGGCTGTGGAGAGGGTTCAGAGAAGAGTGACCAAGTTGGTGAGTGATGTAAAAAATGCTCCCTACATTGATAGATTGAAAGCTTATGGATTGCAGAGGTTGGTTGATAGGCAGAGAAGAGGGGATATGATAGAAACATTTAAATTACTGAAAGGTTTTTATAGGATTGATGCAGGGGAAATGTTTCAGCTGTGTGATAGTGATGGAAGAACAAAAGCTCATTCCTGGAAATTAAAGAAGAGTGTGGTTAACAAGGGTGTGAGAACAAGGTTTTTTGCCTCAAGGGTGGTGAATGAGTAGAATTCATTGCCTGACTTAGTTGTGAGCTCTTCATCTGTAAATGAATTCAAGAAGATATATGACAGATATTGTTTTGCTAGTTTGGGTCTCCCGCAATGAGTCTACTGACTCCATGGAGATACCCGTAATAATAATAATAATTTTCTGCTTTAAATATATATATGCTATAAAACTAATATTTAAAATACTAACAATTCTGTTATAATTGTGAGTTTTGCTTGAACTTTCTTGGTAATATTAATTTAGATGATTATCTTAATATTGCAAATGACCTATTAAAATGTTATAAATACACAATTTGTAATATTTCATCACAGATGTATTTATCTGACCTTTAATTATCTTATCTAACTTTGATTTGTGTCTGAATCTTTACCTACTTGGATACAATAAGCTATGAGTACTGCAGAAATTTAGTACTGCAGAAGTGGTTCCAAGGAAAATGAATTCCAATAGGCTAGCTTGTTATAAAAAATTTAAAAAAAACCCTCCAAAATATGCTCAGAAAAAAAAATTAATTGGCTATTTTGTAATGATTATTTTAGCTCATTATTTGAACTAAACTTATCCATATAGAAGGTTTTAATTCTCTTTAGAAATAGTGAATGGTACAGTAATTCTGTCAAGGAAAATAAAAATATTCTATATTATTCTTATACAGATGGGTTGGACACATACTGAGAATGGATAGCAGAGCGATTCGAAGAGTAGTTTTCACCTAGATTCCAGAAGGTAAAAGGAAAAGATTAGGGCCCAATTTTACTTGGCAGAGAATGACAAGTAAAATAACAATGAATGACAAATAAAAAGTAAAGAAAAGAAGAATGGCTAGTTGAGAGAGCTGAAGAGAGAGGATGAATTAGTGGCAAAAGACAATAGTACCTGGAAGAAACAGACCTCAGCTTTATGTGCCATTAGGCACAAAGAGGATAAGTAATAAATTCAATTGTTTGCTGATGATGGAAATCTGAGAAAGGAAATCAGTACAAATTAATTTATAAAAATTCCCTCATTTTTTAAATGATAATAAAGTTGTAATTTGCGGCACTGCTGTTTATCAGTTATACAATATTATGAATTGTAGTTAAGTTAGACTAGTTAGTATCTCAGTAGTAGTGGTTAGGGTATTGGAAAAGTTAGTTAAAGGTAGAATTCAGAAATGCGTAGACAGGAATACAATATTCTATGGTAGGTAGCATGAATTTGTGAAAGGTAGGTTCTCTTGGTAATTTACTCATATTTTATAATAGAAGACACTGATTTGGAAGGGAAATGGTTACACCATGATACTGCTGGACTTGACAAAGGTATTTGATGGAATATTGCATGGAATACTATTGCATAAGTTGGAGTAAATGGGAATGGATATGAAACTGGCATTGATGGGAGATGGATAGTTGACAGACAGACAGACATCAGGGAATAGTGTATGGTGAAATAGAATTCAGAAGAAAGTGACTATTGGATTGCCTTAGGGCTCTGTACTAGGGCCACTACTGTTTAATCTATATGTTAATGATATAGAGAATGATTTATGTGTGTGTAGGGGTAGGTATCCAGTTTTCTCTGATGTTGCAAATCTGAGGAGGGCAAGGCAATAAATGAGATGTAGAGGTCTTCCAGATGAAACTATCTGTGTGGGCAAAGTATAATGATTATCAGTTTAATCTGGCCAAATGTAAAGTTGTGCACTCTGGGAAGAAAAGATTACATAGTATGCATTATATTGCAGAATATTGATGAAGCTAGAGATTTGGGGATTATGGTGGGCAGAAATGAAGCCCAGATAGCATATTGCAAAAGTTGGCAAAATAGCTGAGAGTGTTACTTGGATGTTGAAGTACACATTGATGAGTATAGATAGAGAGTTTATTAACCATCTCTATAAGGCTTTATACAGCCTCATCTTGAAGACTGCATAAATTTAGTTACCTGGGTTTTTTAGGAATGAGGAGGTGATGGAGAGGGTCCAGAGACTACCAACTAAGATGGCGCTTCCTGTGAGAACAGATTGAAGGTGTGTGGTTGCAAAATTTAGTTGACAGGAGGAAAAGAGAGGACATGGTAGAAACTTTTAAGTTGCTAAAGGGATTTTATAAAAAATTTTCAAGATATGATGGAAAAGGAATCAGCCCTGGTAGTTCTGTAATAACAGTGTTGGTAGTATTGGTATTAGGACTATATTTTTTGCTTGGAGAGTGGTGAATGACTGGAATGGATTGCCAGAGGTAGTTGTGAGTGCTCTGACCAGTAAATGAGTTTAAGGAGGGTGATAAGTATCATGTGAATAATAGTTAGTGTGGGTCTCATTCAAAGCCTTCTATCTTCATGGAGATGCCTGTAATAATAATAATGTTATGTTGAGACCATGGTTTGATTGCTTTTGTTATCCAATATACCTGCAAGAGTAATTTTCTTTAATATTTAAATACGAAAATTATATTATAGTTCAGTACTTAAGTTATTCAGATGTAAAAGTTTAAAACTTGGATAACTTTAGTTATAAAAGAAGTAAAAACAGCAATCAGTTACTCCATATAGAAAAAAGGATCTTTGTTATTATGCGTTTATTATTATTATTATTATCCAGGCCTCCATGGAGTCAAAAGACTCATCGTGGGAGGTCGTTTTTAGGAAACACAAAGTTTATCATACCACTCCTTGAACCCATTGACTGTTCCTGCTCCAACCACTCTCTCAGGCAATGCATTCCAAGGTTCAACCACCCTCCATGCAAAGAAACCACTCCTCACCCTCTTGCACACAGCCTCCTTTCGTAACTTCCAGGGATGGCCCCTTGTCATCGCTTCTTCCCACCCGTTCCAAAACGTTAGGGTAGAATGAAAGGAGCAAGGATGAGGCACCATCCCTGGTAAAAGTCTCGATCATATCACCTCTCCTCCTATCCACCAAACTCTGCAGTCCACATTCCCTCAGTCGCTCCTCATAACTCATATTGTACAGTCCTGAAACCAACTTTGTTATCCGCCTCTGTACCCTTTCCACAGTCAATTTATCCCCTTCAAATCCTGGGGACCAAATCTGTGAACAATAGTCTAAGTGTGGTCTGATCAGGGCCTTATACAACGGAATGATAACTCTTTTATCTCTGCAGGTCAGCGTCCTTCTCAGTATTGCAGCAGTCCTCTGAGTTACCCTCACCACCTTTGCAATATGCTTCCTGAATTTCAGTTTTCTATCAATCATCACCCCCAGATCTCTTGTCTCCCCTACCTCCTCCAGTACAGCTCCTCCAATCGAGTATGCATCCTCCTATCGATGGATCCCAAACCTCAAGACTTTACATTTTGCTGCATTGAACCGACACTCCCATTTATTTGCTCATCTGTCTAGTTTATTGAAATCCTTTTGCAGGGCTGCCACATCTGCACTGTTACTGATAACCCTTCCCAGCTTCACATCATCCTCAAACAACTGAATTTCCCCTTGCAATCCGTTGACAATATCATTGATATAAAGGTTGAACAATTTTAAATTCCTTTTTTAAAAATGACATCTAATAAAAAAAAAGCAAAGTAAATCCAGATTGACAATATTATATAGATAGAAATTATTCCATTGAAAACATGACAAAACCATTCAAATTAAGCAAACAGAACTTTAGTATGTATACATCATTTACTAATAACAATAAAAATTGTACAATGTTATAAATAAATACCTTTCTGTGAAATGATACGAAATGGCAAAAGGAATTGCATCACAGATATTAATCAGTCGGATTAATTCATTCAGTCATTACTCTGACCTGATCAAAATAAAACAATTATGACTCACAAGAAAAATATGGTCAATGATATAGATAATAAACCATATATGCAACCGTTGACAACCATCAAATAATTTGTAGTACTCATATAATCTAAAGTAAAGCTCTATTTCATAGCCAAAGCAAATCATGTTTTGCATGCTTGAAATAATCCGATTATTTTGAAACAAGATAAATTTTAAAATTTAATGCAAATTAAAAATTTATCTGTAAGCAATGCCTAAAGGATGCTCTTGTTTTAGTAATCTGGTTACTTTTTACAATAGAGTAACAAGAACAGTGGATGAGGGTAAGGCATACACTGTCATTTTTTGGATTTTTCCAAGGCATTTGACAGGGTGCCAAAAGTTTAAAATCAACTTGTATTTAATACAAGTTGATTTTTAAGTTGCATCATATGTGTCTGGATATCAGGTTAGCAGATTGCATTGGTGATTGGTAATAGATATCAGAGAGTTGTATATGGGAGAACAGTATCACGGAGTAGGAGGTTACAAGTGGAGTTCCACAGGGTTCAGTCCTGGGACCATTGCTGTTCAATCTTTATGTCAGTAATATTGTCACAGGGCTACAGGGAGATTATTATTATTATTTGACACCTCCAGGGAGTCCCAGACTCATCGAGGGAGAGCATCTACTCTACAACTCTCCATCTCCACCACTCAATCTATAACTACAGCAAACCACATCATCATCTACACAAACGCCATCTACTGCCTACCACCATTAGTATTTTCACAGACAATCACAAACATCCATGCCCACAGCAGGATTTGAACCCGCAGCCTTTTGGCTGGAGAGCAGATACGCTAACCACTTGGCCAACCAGGCTGGCCAGCTTTGTTCAGATGTTCAGTTGTTTGCAGATGTGAAGCTTGGGAGGATTATTAGTAATAGTGCTGATGTTTTGGTTCTTCAGGAGGATTTGAATAAGCAAGAAAGTGGCCAAATGAATAGGGATATCAATTTAATACAACTAAATGTATGGTTTTAAAACTTGGGATTCGCAGGTGGGATGCTTTTTACTCACTTGGTAGAGTTATACTGGAAGAGGTAGAGGAAGCAAGGAATCTTGGGGTGATTGTAGATAGAGATATGAAGTTCTAAGGACATATTTCAGAGAATTACAGCAATGTTTAGGAGAACATTGACCATGAGAGATAAAAATGTGCTGGAAAGATGGCTTACACGTTGGTTATGCATTACTAAATCACTTAAGGAATTGACAACGTAGATAAGAATATAAATTAAATTACACTTTAATAAATATTTTCGATATTTCGATAATGTCATCACGTTGTCATCTTCAAAAGGAACTTACAAAAAAGGCACGTGCACGTAGGCACTACAACACAGTAACTGAGAATGAAGTGATGAAGCTATTGTTCTCCTAAAAGTCCTGATGGTGCCCCCTAGTGGGCTAAGTAGGTGTTCTTGGCTGTTGGGCTGAATCAGAAAACTTCACAGGCTCCTTAAGAAAGTCACTTCTTGGCCTGTAGAAGTTACCAACAGATTAAAGTCGTTTAACTCTATACCCCTCCGTATTTATGGACTCCCAAAAATACATAAAGAAAATGTGCCTTTACGTCCCATAGTGAATGGCATTGATTCCCCCACATACAAATTAGCTAAACATTTGGCCAAAGTGTTCACACACTATACTGGCAAGACACCATCACACATAAAAAACTCAGCCCACTTCAAAGCCAGCATAGAAAACCTTACACTCCAATATATAGACATAATGGTCAGCTTTGACATCTCCTCCTTATTCACAAATGTCCCACTCAAGGAAACTTTAGAGCTAATCCAAGCTAAATTTTCTCCCGATATCTCAGTCCTATTTCAGTTCACAATGAACTCAGGCTATTTCGTTTGGCAGGGAAAATTCTACAAACAAATAGAGGGGGACAGCTATGGGTTCATCACTCTCCCCACCCTTGGCCAATTTCTTTATGGAGATCTTTGAAGAAAAAGCCTTAGCCTCTGCCTCACAAAAACCAACCATATGGCTTTGCTACGTTGATAATGTGCTCGCTATTTGGCCACATGGCTCTGATACACTCCTCTCCTTCTTAACACACTTAAACAACCAACACTCCAGAATCAAGTTCACCCTGGAAAAAAAGGAAAACAACAGCCTCCCTTTCCTAGACACACTAGTCACTCGCCAGCTTGATGGAACCTTGGTTTTCTCAGTTTATAGAAAACCCATCCATACAGGCAGGTACATTCACCAACAATCCTAACACCTCTCCTTACAACAATATGGAGTGGTGAAAACACTATGCAACAGGGCTAAACTGTTCTGTTCTAATGACAAGGCCCTAAACACTGAACTAAATCACATCCTCAACACTTTCACAGCCATTGGCTATTCCCCCCAAAAAATCCAAAAAATATTGAAACCAACAACCCCCCCCACACACACACACAACAAGGATTATTCTAAATCCATCACCATTCCCTACATCCAAGGCACAAAATCTTAAAAAAACATGACTTGACCTCCTGTTACAGACCATACAGAAAATTGGCATCCCTTATCCACTCCACTAAAGACCAACCACTTCCCCTAGACTTACCTGGTGTATACCAGGTCATCTGTAAACTGTCTTACTTTGGCCAAACAGGCAGGACAGTGAATATCAGAATTTCGGAACACAAGGACTACATCTGTTTTCACAAGTACAGCCACTCTGGTCTTACAGACCATGCTCTGGATACACGCCACAGAATACAGTGGAAGAAAGCTACAGTAATACACCGTGGCAAATACAAATTTGAAAGACTATTCATGAAATCAGCCTCAGCCCTAAGAAACTCTCCAAACCTCAACAAATTTGGTTGTATAAGGCTGCCCCAAATTTGGGATGCTTACGTCAACAGACCTTCAGCCCAACGACCAAGAACACCTATTTAGCCGTTGGGCTGAAGGTCTGTTGACGTAAGCCAAAAAAAGGCACGTGCCTTTTTTGTAAGTTCCTTTTGAAGATGGCAACGTGAAGCTGCCGAAATATTGGAAATATTTATTAAAGTGTAATTTAATTTATATTCTTATCTACGTTGTCAATTCCTTAAGTGATTTAGTAATAATATTTTCATATGGTAGAATGAAAGGAGCAAGGATGAGGTGCCATACCTGAAAGTTGCAAAATAAGGTGGCGAGTAAAAGGATAAAAAGTAAGTTTTTTTTGCATGGAGAGTGGTAGGAGAACATTGCCTGAGAGGACGTGCAGATTGTGAATGATTTTAAGGAACAGTATGAGAGAATTTGTGTTGATCTCCCATGATGAATCTTGTGACTCCATGGAGGTGAGGAAATAATAATAATTTGTTTTAAAATGCAATCCAATTAACCACTTAATTTTAATTAAATAGTTAATAGACCACTGATATCATTCAAAATGATCAAATTGGAATAATAATACAAGAATTTGCATAATCACTCAGAATAGAATTTTTTTTTTCTTATTTAAATAATTTATTTGTAATTTATAAAATGTTTCAGACTATTTAAAACCTGGCATTGTGATTAAAATTATAATTTTTGAACCATAAATTATCTTCCATACTTTTTAGACCAATAGTAGCTAAAATTTAAAAAGTGATCTTTCTATTCCTTCTCAAAGCAAGAAAACATGAAAATACTTTTTTTTTCTTACTATGAGATGAAGCAATAAGAAACAGTTTGTCCTCTAATTTACACTGATGGGTTACATTTAGTTGTTGAAACAGCTGCATTTGGTATAGGTAACATCTGCTGAGTAAGAAAATAAAACCTATTCTTAGCTAACCAGAGCCAAGGATGGTAATTGGTTTTGTAGCTATATATATATATTACTTAAACTGCAGACTCATCTCATTTTTCAACTGTAACATGATTTCTTTACTACTGATAATGAAAATGGAAAATAAATATTTTATTTTCCATTTTCATTATCATAAACTAACTGAAAAGGTTAGTTTATGAGACATCTGACCTTTGTAAACTTTGACCAAACATAAGAAAATCAAACCACTGGAGTTCCATTATTTGCAATTTAATCTATTATTTGAGTGTCAAATCCAAATCACCAATCATAGCATCTGATTTCCTAATATCCCCCCCCCCCCCCAAATCCACACAACCAAACAGAGGATTCTGAAGTCATACAACTCGCTGTGCATATGTTTGATATCATAGTTCTTCCTACTTCTGAAAATTTAGGTAAGAAAAACATTTTTGGGGTGACTAATGAACTGTCAAAAATATCTAAGTACATTTTACATCTTTTGGCTAAGTATGCCTGCCATATACACACAGTTAATAAGATAACTCAGTAACTGTGAAAAATGTCAAATTTATTTAGTTGAAAATTGATAATTTATGGTTTCTTCAACTTCAAATTGACTGGATTTTCACAGTTAATTTGAAAATACATGTGCTTACATATTTTTTGATAATTTGTTAGTCACCCCAAAAATGCTTTCCTACCTAATTTTTTTTTTCAGAAGGAAGTAATATGATATCAAACATATGTACAGTTATTACATTTTCCATCATTCAGTTTAGCCTAGTGGCTGTGCGCTTCGCAACTATATGACTGGGGAAGGAGTGTCCCAGGTTCGATTCCCGTCGAAGACGTGAGGAATTTGAGGATCTTCCTCAGCCATAGCCAAGTTTGCCGGTCTTGGGCACAGGCAGTAGGGTTTTTTCTGCCAGTTTATCTGGCATTTTTCATCCCACAAGCAAGTAAACCAGCCCTGTGAACACACACAGATCTACAGCCATAAATACCTAACCCCACATGAGGGGGGGGCTCAACTCGCCCCAATAGGGATGGGGGAGAAAAAGGGAGGAAACTCCATACGAATAAATAAATAAATGCTACTTGATTCCATGCAGCATGTAGTTTTCAAAAGATATTCTCATGATTTTCATCAATATATTAATGGAAAAAGAATTAGTTGACTGTGCAAAAATAGCTAATGTCAATAACCCTTCATTCGTGCTGTGACTCAAACTAACAAAATAAAGCATTAAAATGCCTTAAAATTGTTTCAAAGGTTTCATTAAAATGATAGTTGTTGCCTGCCCAAAAAATCAATTTTTTTATAATAAATTTAGTTTAATCCTTTATCCAAGTGTGAGCAAACAAAGTTTGCACCTGAAAGTATCTTCAGGACTGGGTTAAGGTGGTACAACACCAGGATGACTCCTTGCAAAGGTGGAGCAAGCTACCAACACTCCTGTCTCAGTATCTCTCTTAATGCAAAACACATCTCCTTGCAGATATGTCTAATGTTATGCATTAAGGGAAGGACCACTACCCAGACTAGTTTCGACCTTTATTGAGGTCTCTTCAGTGGGAGCCAGGCCCAAGTGGAGATATCAGGCAGAAGCATTTTTATATTAAAATAAAATAAAATACCAAACTAAATCAGCAAAATAACCTAAGTGAATGTAATGCACATTTAAAGTACCGAATACTTTAGGAAGGAAGGAAGAGAAACAATGTTATTTGTATGTAATAAAACAGATACTATTTGGAATTTATGCATAAACAGGATTTATTAATATTATTATGCTTGGGAAGTAATGTAATTAGAAACATAGATATGCATAAATATTTATGCATATTTATTTATACTTTCTATCTTCTTACTGTCATTTCCATTTGGTGGTAATATACCACTTTGTCAATTGTCAATCCATTGCCTGCAAGGGTAGCATCTCTATTTTCTAACCAAGCATGGATGTTTTTCTCTAACTGTATTATGGATGTTTGTTAATGTCTGGTATCTTCAAGGTGGTATGTGATGATTTTCAATGTCCATAGTGAAACCATCATCCTCTTTATTGGAGACCCAAAGTAGCAGCTCGAGAAACATTTAATCTCTAGAGTTCCAGAATCACTTAGTCCATCCACAGTACTAAGCTGTGATAGGTTTATATCATTAAGAGAATGTACATAAAATGTATATATATATATTTAAGGTGTTAAACTATCTTTCTAAATTTTCTGAAACAAAACTTGAAGTGTGCCTCTTGAAGAGGAAAAAAAAAACATTTTTATTTATTTATTTTTTTGTCAAGTATTGCAGAGGGTTACAAGTGGGGTCCCACAGGGCTCAGTATTGGGACCTATATATTGTTTAACTTTTATATCATTGACATTGTCAATGGATTGCAGGGGGGGATATTCAGTTGTTTGCATGATGCAAAGCTGGGAAGGGTTATTAATAATAGTGCAGATGTAGTAGCCCTGCAAGAGGATTTGAATAAGCTAGACAGATGGGCAAATGAATGGGGGTGTCGGTTTAATGCAGCAAATGTAAGGTCTTGAGGTTTGGGACATATCGATGGCATACTGCATACTCTATTGGAGGAGATATACTGGAGAAAGTAGGGGAGACAAGAGATCTGGGGGTGATGATTGATAGAAACCTGAAATTCAAGGGACATATTGCAAGTTGATTGCATGTGGTTGATTGGATTAAGTAGGGTGAATTGAGTGGTATAGAGTGGCCCTGTTGAGTCCAGGGGCTCCATAGTGATGTCATGCAATAATAATTCCATGAGAGCTGAAATTATAACTAGCTTGCAGAATGGAGAGAATGATATCATGATCCAACTAGAGTGGATGGGGTTGGATATTAGATTAGTGCATTGGATCGGAGATTGGCTATCTGATAGGTATCACCAAGTTGTGTATCGGGGAACAATATCCCAAAAAAGGAAAGTCACTTGTGGTGTGCCTCAGGGATCTGTTTTAGGGCCATTGCTGTTTAACCTGTATGTTAATGATATTGGCAAAGATTTGGATGAGGATATTCAGTTGTTTGCAGATGATGATGAAGAGTAAAGATGTTGTGGCCTTACAAGAAGACTTGAATAAATTGAATGAATGGGAATGGGGATGTGAGTTCAATGTTGCAAAATGTAAAGTTTTAAAATTTGGAAAACAAAAATGGGATGCAGAATTTATGCTTGGTGAGGATATATTGTTGGAGGTGGAGGAAATAAGAGATCTTGGGATTGACAGTAGATAAGGATCTGAAATTTAGGGGATACATTGCCAAAATTGATATCATGATCCAACTAGAGTGGATGGGGTTGGATATTAGATTAGTGCATTGGATCGGAGATTGGCTATCTGATAGGTATCACCAAGTTGTGTATCGGGGAACAATATCCCAAAAAAGGAAAGTCACTTGTGGTGTGCCTCAGGGATCTGTTTTAGGGCCATTGCTGTTTAACCTGTATGTTAATGATATTGGCAAAGATTTGGATGAGGATATTCAGTTGTTTGCAGATGATGATGAAGAGTAAAGATGTTGTGGCCTTACAAGAAGACTTGAATAAATTGAATGAATGGGAATGGGGATGTGAGTTCAATGTTGCAAAATGTAAAGTTTTAAAATTTGGAAAACAAAAATGGGATGCAGAATTTATGCTTGGTGAGGATATATTGTTGGAGGTGGAGGAAATAAGAGATCTTGGGATTGACAGTAGATAAGGATCTGAAATTTAGGGGATACATTGCCAAAATTGTGAGAACAACACAAAGAATTCTGGGAATGATGCAGAGGACACTGACTTATAGAAGTAAGGAGATTCTTGTTCCATTGTATAAGGCTTTGATTAAGGCCACACATGAACTGCTGTGCACAGATTTGGTCGCCTGATTTTCAAAAGGAAAAAGAGAAGTTGGAAAGGGTCCAGTGGCGACTGACTAAGGTAGTAATGTCTGATCTCTGGAATGTTGAATATAAGGAAAGGTTGAGAAAATGCAGTGTTGGGGAGAGGTTTTACAGAAAACAGTGGGAGATCAGGGGAGAACCATAGGTCATCCCTGGAAGCTGTATAAGGAGGGTGTGAGTAGAGGAGTAAGAGCAGTTTTTTTCTTTAATGCAGAGTTGTGAATGATTGGAATGCCTTGTCTGAAATGTAGTGTCTGCAGAGAATTTGAGTATGTTTAAGGCATGGTATGGTGAACTGTGTGTATGACAATAGGACCTCCTAGATGAGTCTTTGACTCCATGAGGTCTTGGAGGAGAATAATAATAATAATAATAATAATTATTATTATTATTGTGACACCTCCAAGGATGCACCAAGAAAAGGCACTCTACTCTACAACTCTCTGTCTCCACCCTTTAATCCACTAACATAGAACCACTACCATCATCTACTGCTCATCACTAATATATTTTTGTCTATAAATTGCATGTGCTCTCAAGACTGATTGAATGCTGAGTTATGAAGCCAAATTACTTGGTCATGATAGAAAATTAAGCCTAACACATCAACGAAAAAGAGATAAGACTGATAAATTTAGCATTCTTTCCGGCAATAAATTTCATGCACCCACCACTTTTCATCTATGTTCATAATCACCTTTATTATAAAATAAATAAACTAATGAAAACAAAAATGTTTCCAAACCAATATCAAACAGAACTGCATATGATAAACACACATCTAGAACATTCAGTCAAGACAAATTAAAAAAAAAAATCATGAATATTATTATTATTATTACAGGTATCTCCATGGAATCAGTAGACTCATCGTGGGAGACCCAAACTAGCAAAACAATATCTGTCATATCTCTTCTTGAATTCATTTACAGACGAAGAGCTCACAACTAAGTGAGGCAATGAATTCCACTCATTCACCACCCTCAAGGCAAAAAACCTTGTTCTCACACCCTTGTTAACCACACTCTTCTTTAATTTGTGTATAGAGGCTTAAGTGCTGTGAAGACATAATGTTGGAGGTTTAATGGATTTTTTACAACACTCAGAAATGATTAAAAAGAATTTAATACTTCCTATATTTCGTCCTAGTCACTAGGACATCTACGGGGATTACAAAAATAACTAATGTAACATAACACAAATATCATACAATACTAAGCCCAACCACGTGGGTGACACTAAAGTTCTATCTAGGTGGCCTGGAATATAAAGTAGGATCTCTGGTGATGAGTGTTTTCCAAATTTTTGGAAGCTTAATGCAACTGTATTTATTAAGATTTGGTTGATTTCTAAGAGCTGCTGCCGCTTCTAAGAATAGTCTCTCTTTCTTGAATTTGCTGTGATGGAGCATGGTGGTTTTCTTCCATGATACTCTGTGGGTGGTGTCCAAGACATAGTCAGCCAAGCTTGAATGACCATAGTTGTGTTTACAGATGTAAGACTTGTGTTTCTCTAGGCGGATGGATGCTGATCTGCCTGTCTGTCCAAAGTATGCCAGCTTACAGGAAGAGGGTACTTTGTAAACTCCAGGCAGAGAGAGAGGAGGGAGCTGATCTTTTGTAGAACAGATAAGGGCAGCAAGTTTGCGGTGGGGCTTATATGCTGTGTGTAGGTTGTACTTTTTTAGAATCTTGGCTATTTTTTCGGATGTGCCACGGATGTAGGGTATGGTGATGGCATTTTTAAATTCTTGTTGACAAGAAGGACCGGTAATGGGAGAGGAACTGATTATTTTTTTGATACTGTGATCGCTGTAGCCATTGGAGAGGAAAGTATTGTGTATGTAGTTAAGCTCAGTAGTGAGGGCGGTTCCACTGGAACAAAGATTGTGGGCTCTCTTGGTAAGAGTTTTAATAATGCCATATTGTTAAGAGGGGTGGTGGTGTGAGAGTTTGTGAATGTATCTACCTGTGTGTGTGTGTGTGGGTTTTCTCTATACAGTGAAGGCAAGTGTATCATTAGGCAGGTGTGTGACTAAGGTGTCTAGGAAGGGTAAACAATTGTTCTTTTCCTTTTCCATAGTAAACTGGATTCTTGGATGTAGGCTATTGAGATGACTGAGGAAGGAGTCTAATGCGTCTGGGCCATGAGGCCAAATAGAGAACACATCGTCTACATATCTTAGCCAGATAGAAGGTTTGAGTGAGGCTGAGTCTATGGCTCGTTTTTCAAAATCTTCCATATAGAAATTGGCAAGGGGGGGGAAGAGGGGGGGGACCCATGGCGGTTCCCTCTATCTGCTTGTAGATTTTGTTCTTCCAAGAAATATACCCAGAGTTAATGGCAAAGGAAAAGAGATCTAAGATGTCAGAAGGGAAAACTTTTTGTAAGAGAGATAAGGTGTCAGTTAAGGGAATATTAGTAAACAAAGAGGAGATATCAAAGCTTATCAATATGTCTGCTTTATTCAAGGTTAAATTTTCTATGAGGGCTTTAAAGTGGGTCGAGTTTTTTATATAGGAAGTGGCCCTTCCAGTGAGGGAGGAGGGCAGAGAGTTGGCCAGCTGTTTAGACAGTCTGTAGCAAGGTGCATTGGTGGCATCTACTATAGGTCTGAGTGGGGAATTGGGTTTGTGGATTTTTGGTAAGCCGTAAATTCAGGGGGAATGGGAGCGGAAAGGTTTAAGTTTTTTCGTGATGTCGGGGGGCCAGGAAGATACTTTTTTAAGTAAGATTTTTAATTTTTTAACTTGTGTTTTTGTAGGGTCGTGTTCTAGCGGGATATAGGTAGCGCGATCGCGGAGGATAATATTCATTTTGTGATTGTATTCACTGGTATTAAGAACGGCTGTGGCATTCTTCTTTAATTTCCAGGGATGACCTCTTGTTCTTCCATCACTATCACACAGCTGAAACATTTCCCCTGCATCAATCCTATAAAAACCTTTCAGTAATTTAAATGTTTCTATCATATCCCCTCTTCTCTGCCTATCAACCAACCTCTGCAATCCACAAGCTCTCAATCTATCAATGTAGGGAGCATTTTTTACATCACTCACCAACTTGGTCACTCTTCTCTGAACCCTCTCCACAGCCTCTTCATTTCCAAGGAATCCAGGTAACCAGACCTGAGCACAGTAATCCAAATGTGGAAGTATCAATGCTTTATAAAGGGGAATAATTCGATTGGAATAGGCCTACGTTCGATTCTCGTCGCGATGGGAGGAATCTTTATCTGGACAATTTCAATCGAAGGTGAGTTAGCCCATCTCATACGGAGGTAGCAGGGTTTTTTCTCCCGGAAACTCGGGTTTTTCATCCTGCATACGGACAAATCGGCCCTTCAGAACACACACAACTTACAGACAAAAAATACTAGTTGTGGTGGTGGGCGGTAGATGGTGTTGATGGAGATGATTCGTAGTAGAAGTTCGGTGTAGTGGTTGAGACAGTAGGTGTCCTCCCGCGATGAGTCCTCGGACTCCTTGGAGGTGTCAGGAATAATAATAATAACCTCTTTATCTCTGGATGTCAGTGTGTTCCTCAACAACCAAGTAATCCTATGTGCAATCTTGGACACCTTAGCAGTGTGTCCTCTGAACTTCATCTCCCTATCTACCAACACCCCTAAGTCCCTAGCCTCATCAATCTCTTGGAGTACCTTTCCATCAATGGAAACACAGCTGGTAATCTTTTATTCCCAAAATGCATGACTTTACACTTTTCCACATTGAACTGACATCCATTATCTTTTGCCCATTTTACCAGCTTATTTAAATCATCCTAAATGTCATTTTTAAACTAGTTATCAAAAAATGTGTGTTAAAAATATGGTGTCTGAAACTATTATTTTTTTCTAATTAAATCCTCCTTAAGAACTATCATCCAACAAGCAAAAACAATATCAAATTGAAAAAAAAAAAAATATATATATATATATAGTAAGTCATTCTGAACTCTCTTCCTTGGATTTATTTAGATTTGAATTATGGTCGTAGCATTTTGAGGTGAAGCGTATATACTGTCTGTTAATTCTGCATGTTCTTCTGACCATTTTATCTGTTCTGCAGAATGCTTCCTTTCTTCTTTTTGACCTACAGATCTGATATATTAGCTTATTTGCTTATAGAATGGGACTCTCAAATAAAGCAGTATTATATACTTGTCTTATTTATGACAGTTACAGTCTTAATAATTAATGACTATGGATCTATTAATTTCATATTAACATCAAATAAAACATAATCACTGAAACTTTGTGAAGTTGGTAACTGTTAATGAAAGGATAAATATTTCAGTTATATTATATGTTCCATCCATTTGCTTTTGGTGTAGACAGAAATAGGTATATTAAAACATTCAAGTGCTTTGATAAGATAAAAAAAATGCAGTTGTAGGTAACTGAACATAGGAGTAGAAACAGAAACAAAGAACATTTACAAAATGATTATTATAACTGTGTGTAGTGACAGAACAGCCTGTCATTCATTAAGAAAAAAAAATTATCACTACTGAGAGAAGAATTTATTCTAGTTAATCTAATGAAAATATTCATCAAATATAGTAATTTTGTTGTGTTAATACTAATGCCAGGAGTATCCGGAATAAGGGAGAGGAATTGGTGGTGCAGATAGCATCAGCCTGGACAAAAATTATTGGGATCACTGAGACGTGGTTGACAGAAGAGGATATAATAACAGGAATAGAAGTCGCTGGGTACAGCATTTTTCGGCACAGGATAAGAAGGGAAAGTGTGGTGGTGGTGGAGTACTGCTTATGAAAAGTGATGACCTATGTCCTCTAAAAGTGGAGACTTTGGAAGGCACTAATGATTTTGGAAGCATATGGTGTGAGGTAGAGGTGGGCAAGACATGATATTTAGTGCGGTGTTGCTACAGACCCAGGAGTACAGAGGGTGGGGACCAGGAAATGTTTAGACAGTTGAGTTTGGCAAGTGCAAGAAGAATGATTATTATGGGATATTTTAACTACAGTAGTATAAACTGGGGAGAAGATGATGCATGTAGCAGTAAGGGAATGGAATTTCTAGAATTCTTGAGGGACAAATGTCTTAGGCAACATGTAATAGAGGGAACAAGAGGTTCAAGAATTTTGGATTTGGATATAGCATCAGATGAGTTAATAATAACTGAGATGACATCTCTCCCACCAGTTGGAGAGAGTGACCATATGGTTTTGACTTGGAAAATGAATAGACATGCAGGAGTGAACACTTTATTGGAGTATTTCATCCTGAAGAGACGGGAACGTATGTGGAATTATAAGGCAGGTGATTATAATAGTCTAAGATGCCAATTCGGGGAAGTTTCATGGAGGGAGGAATTGGAAGGACGGGATATCATTAGTGCATGGGAAATTACGAAAGAATATTTGTTAGCAGCAATGGTAAGTTGTGTACCACGAGTGAACAAGAGGACACAATTTGAAGTAAAGTGGATGACAAACAATATTAAACAGGAACTGCATGTGAAAAAGAGGCTGTGGAAGAGATATAAGAGATAGGAGAAGAGAAGATGCATGAAGAGTATAAGACACAGGCCAGAAAAGTGACTAGTAGAATTGTTCAATGAACACTTTATTGGAGTATTTCATCCTGGAGGAGTCAGTTTTAATGCTAGAGGGATAGGGCAGGTTCAAGGTTTAGAGGTACAGAAGTAGAGTGTGTTTCAAATACTGAGTACTCTGGATGTCAGTAAAGCTGTGGGACTGGATGGTATTTCACCACAAGTTTTAAGAGAATGTGCTAGGGAACTGACAGTGCCTTTGACCTGGCTGTTGGAATGGCACTATCTTACCTTCCTTCCAGAATGGAAGGAAGGTAAGATAGTGCCATTGCATAAGGGCGGTAGCAGAGTGGAAGTGTCTAATTATAGACCAGTTTGTGTGTCATCAGTAGTTAATAAGATCTTGGAGAAAGTAGTGAAGGACCGTATACAGCATTGGGAAGATGAGAGCAATGTTATCTGTGAGAGTCAACATGGATTTGTGAAGGGGGTGCTCTTGTATTAGCAATATGCTAGCCTTTTATGATAAAGTTACAAGAGCATTAGATGAGGGAAAGGCATGTACTCCATTTTCTTAGACTTAGCGAAGGCATTTGACAGGGTGCCACATGATAAGCTGATATTTAAGTTGCAGCACATGGGTCTGGATGTCAGATTGGTCAACTGGATTCAGGATTGGCTGTCCGATAGGTATCAGAGAGTTGTGTATGGTGGGGCAGTTTCAAGGAAGCAGAGGGTTACAAGTGGGGTCCCACAGGGCTCAGTACTGGGACCTATATTGTTTAACCGTTATATCAATGACATTGTCAGTGGATTGCAAGGGGATATTCAATTGTTTGCAGATGATGTGAAGCTGGAAAGGATTATTAGTAATAGTGCAGATGCGGCAGCCCTGCACAAGCATTTGAATAAGCTAGATAGATGGGCAAATGAATGGGAGTGTCAGTTTAATGCAGCAAAATGTAAGGTCTTGAGGTTTGGGAAACATCGATGGGATGCTGCATACTCTATGGGAGGAGTTATACTGGAGGAAGTAGGGGGAGACAAGAGATCTGGGGTTGATGATTGATAGAAACCTGAAATTTAGGGGACATATTGCAAAGGTGGCAAAGGTAACACAGAGCATTGCTGCAATAATGAGAAGGACACTGATCTGCAGAGATAAAACAGTTATCATTCCGTTGCAAAGGGTGTCCCAAAATTCACGCAAGATTTAAATTTAGCGCCATTTGTGCGGTAAAGTGTTGCCAACGAGAAAAAAAAGACAGCGTGACAGCTGACAGTTCAGGGTTATTAAAAATGGAGGGCTACACGAAAGAACAACGCATTTTCATTGTTGAGCAATATTTTAAAAATAATGAAGGTTTGGCAGCTACAGTTCGCAATTTTCGTACAAAATATGGTCGGAACAGTGATTTAACTCCATCAACTGTAAAAAGATTAATTAAAAAATTCAACAAAACTGGATCAATTAGTGATCTTATTCACTCTGGCCATCCTTCAACAAGTCGTTCAACAGAAAACATCGAAGGCAGTTTGTGAGAGTGTTGCTGAGAGTCCAGGAACATCAATTCGGCACCGTGGTCTTGAATTGGGCATTTTGAGAAGCTCTCTACAGCGTATTCTTACGGAAGATTTGTATCTTTATGTTTACGAAGTTCAATTGACTCGAGAACTGAAGCCTACTGACCACACACAGCGAAGAGAGTTCGTTGAATGGATGCTTATTTTTCGAACAAAATCATCCTCAGCGATGAGGCTCATTTTCATCTTGATGGTTTTGTTAATCGACAAAATTGTCACATTTGGAATTCAGAAAATCCACGAGTGATTGTTGAGAAACAAATGCATCCACAACGTGTCACTTTGGTGCGGATTTTGGGCTGGAGGCATCATCGGTCCATTCTTCTTCGAAAATGCGGCTGGTAAGGCAATAACAGTTAATGATGCTTGCTATCACGACATGATAATCCAGTTTTTTGTGCCTAAATTGCAAGATATGGATGTGGACGACATGTGGTTTCAACAAGACGGTGCCACATGCCATACAGCCCGAGAAACAATTCAATTACTGCATGAGTCATTTCCTGGTTGTGTAATTTCCCGTTTTGGTGATCAGAATTGGCTGGCCAGATCATGTGACTTAACGGCGTTGGACTTTTTTCTTTGGGATTTTTTGAAGTCTAATGTTTATGCCAAAAAGCCCATGACCACCCACGCCTTGGAGGAAATTGAGCACTGTATCAATGAAATTCAGCCACATTTATGCAAAATGGTCATGGAAAATTTCGACAAAAGCGTGCGTATGTGCCAGCAAAGCCATGGAGGCCATTTACCCGATATGCTATTCCATGCATAACCCTATACTGTATACTTTATGAATCAATAAGAAATTACAATTTTTAATTAAAAACCTGTGTTTTCTATCAAAATTACTTCTTGCGTGAATTTTGGGACACCCTGTATAAGACCCTGATCAGACCACGCTTGGACTATTGTTCTCATATTTGATTCCCAGGTTTTGAAAGGGATAAATTAACTGTGGAAAGGGTACAAAGGAGGATAACAAAGATGGTTTCAGCACTGTACAATGATAGTTATGAGGATCGGCTGAGGGAATGTGGATTGCAGAGTTTGGTGGATAGAAGGAGAGGTGATATGATTGAGACTTTTAAACTGTTGAGAGGTGGTTTTACAGGGTTGACACTGGGGAGTTCTTTCGCTTGGCTGAACAGCAGGAATGAGTGATGACAAGGGGCCATCCCTGGAAGTTACAAAAGAAAACTGTGAGCAAGAGGGTGAGGAGTGGTTTCTTTGCATGGAGGGTGGTTGAACCATGGAATGCATTGCCTGATGGAGTGGTGAGAGCGAGAACGGTCAGCGAGTTCAAGGAGTGGTGTGATAGATTTTGTTTCTTGGGGGGGGGGACCTCCCTTTGATGAGTCTTGATAGACTGTGTTTCTTAGGAAGGACCTCCCATGATGAGTATTTTGACTCCATGGAGGCTTGAATAATAATAATAATTAAAATATGACAAAGTTCTTTCATTAATTACTTTCTTGGGTGATTGCTTGATAATGAATTTCTGCAATGCACATATTAATATTTCATTTCTCATTAATTCATCCTTTGATTTAAATTATTTGTGCACTGCATTATAATTCCTCTGGATACTTAAAGTGTTAGTAAGTGGAAGAAAAGATTATTTTGACCACTATAGATAGGCAGTAAATCTAATATTTTAGAAATTAAAGATGAACTCCTGATGAAATAAGCAAGCAAAAATTTAGACCTTGAAACAATAGCATATTTTGATAGACGAATTTCATGAACTCAGCATGAGTCCAGTGCTTAGTGCTATTCTAAAGGAAAATTGCCCATTGAGAACTTAAACAAACTTTGGCCCGTCCATGTGAGTTTGCTGTGGTAAGAATTGACTATTTAGCGGTCCAGTTTAGAAGGAACCTCAGTGAGGACAGTCAACTCTCACTATAGCAGACACATCAACACCACCACAGAAATGGTATGTTATAATGGATTTCTTTTAGAATGGTATTGTACCTGTGGAGCTTTGTACAGACTTTTCAGTAGTTTTCTACAGTGAGTAAATTGGTTATAGTTATAATGAAAAGTCTATTAAGACAATTTTGCTAGGATGGAAGATAGTCTAATGGATAGATGGACTGGTAATTTCAAAAAATGTTTGCATTACAACGGTAGGATATTTTTCATGTTTTGTGATTGTGAAGGATCACTCAGAGACTACTGAATTCTTTAAATCAAATGTTAATAAAATTTCTTTACATCTGAAGTCTACTCCTATTACTAGTTTCCTAAAAACAATAAAACATTTTAATGTGGGTTATTATATATTATTAAAATGAGTGTCACCCTGACATTGACATGCCCTTTGGAAAGACCAAGTTTGAATCTCTATGACACAATAATGATTTATAGCAGCTTTCAAGTGAAGATAGGCTAGATGATTTCATATGAAGGTGGCAAGGTTTCTTCTCCTGAAACCTGGAAGGTAAAAAAAAAATTGCCTGCAAAACAAACAAGCCAGCCAAAACCAGACATGTATTGATAGAGATAGCATATTAGCTTGCTCTATCATTATCAAAATTAGGTTTATAAGGAACCCAATTACTTAGCTGTAACAGATGATCGGATCAAATACATAGGGTGCTGCTGTGCAGTGTAATGAGTCATGTGACTCCATGGAGGCATCAAATAATAATAATAACAACAACAACATGCATATAGAAAATATTCCTTTCTACATTTCATACATCACTTACAACTTGCTTGCCAGATGGAAAAAGTAAAGGAACAACTTCCTGTAAAGCATTAATAAGCAGAAAAAGAGGATTTTAAAGAGAAGCTTTAAAATCCTTGGCATATTACATGTGATTCGTGTTGCAGGAGACCACACAGTGAGCAAATCACATACAACTTTTTTGTTTGATTATATGTGTATGTGTCAACTTAATGTACACTAGTGCAGACAACACAGGGTTACATAAGTCAGCAAAGGTTGGTCGATTGGTAGAGCCTGCTACTAATGGCTCAGCAAAAAGTTAAGCAAGTTTGAGTGCTGTTAGTAGTTGAAAGGGAATTAATCGTTCAATGATGTTGGCACACTCTCCCTTGATGAGTCTTTGTACTCCCTGGAGGTGTTACATAATAATAATAAAGTCTAGAGCTCTTAGTTTTGTTACCAAAAAGATTTTTATGCTACTCCAGACATTACCTAGGAGTGATACCACTAAAATCTTGTTTCATGATAAAATACATATGTCACCTATTCAGATTTATTTAACAACCAAGAGAAATTGCTTCAACAACTTCACATTTCTTATACAATTCGCATGTGGTTCATTACAGCATTACTATTTTTTTTGGTAGTTTCTTACATTGAATAAATCTGTTATAATGGTGTTTATTACAATGAGATGACTATAAACTATCTGTCAACTAGCACTCTGCAAATTTCAAAAAGTTTCGGTTGGTAGACAAAAACCACTCTTTTTATGTAGTATTTTTATTGTTACCAATATAAGAAAACACATATTTGACAGACATAATAGGTTTTTGATTTGCCCATCTTTACAGAAAAGCCAAGTTTTATTATTATTACTGCATAGAAACCTCTGCAGGGTTTAAAAACTCATTGCAGGAGACTACACTAGCCATACAATATGTATTATACCCCTCTCCTTGAATGTGTTCACTGACAAAGCACTCACAACAGACTTAGAATCCATTACCCTCATTCACCACCCTCTAAAAGAAAAAAAAGCTAGTCCTAGCATCCTTGCTAACTATCCTACTCCATTTCTAGAGATGGCCCTTTGTTCTGGCCTAGCCAAGTACTGAAAAATTTTCTCTGTGTCAACCTTATAAACCTCTTGAATTTTCTATCATATCTCCTCTTTTCTGCTTATCAGCCAACTTCTGAAATACACAAACCCTCAATCTATCATCATAGGGAATATCTCACAAACCACTGGCCATCTTTGTCACTCACCTCTGCACCCATTCCATGACTTTCTCATTCCCAAGAAATCCAGATAATCAGACCTGTGAACAGTAGTAATCCTGATTACTTTTCTAAACAAAAAATCCTGCTTCCTTCATTGAAGAAAGTAACTTAGCTCTGAATGAAAACTGGGCATAATATTACTAACATTATATAAGTGATAGGATTCAAATGCAGCTCCTTCCCTCTAAGTGGTATATGAACCAATGAACTAAGTAGATATCATCCAAAGAATAATTTTCCTTTTTCATGACTTGAGGAAGTACAAAAGTTAGAAGTCAGTAATTATTTTAGTTCACACAAGGTATTAGGATATAGTGTTTTGTGTTAAGCTTAATGATATTCCAAGAATGAACATGAAAGCTAAATAAAGATGTGTATAGGATATCATATTAAGGGTTTCTTGACTTTATCTAATTATACATATTGGTGGTGGTAGTAATTAATTAAGCTACTTTACTGATAAAGTACATTCTATTAATTTAATCAATCTTTGTAAAGCTTGTATTTTTTAGAAATATCACATATTTAACATAATTACTCTCATTACAAATATTTCACTGCTGTAATTTTTTTTTTTCATTCTCTAAAAATGAAATTTAGTGATTGATAACCAACCAAATAAATAAATTATGATAACTTGGTAACTGAGTAAAAACAGTTGGTTAGTAATCTTCTTTAATGAAATTAATCATATGGCTATTGCTACATTTTTTTTTTTTTTTTTAGAGAATGATAATTTTCATCATGAGACAGAAATCAGGTAGTTATTTGTTTCAGTGAAACTAAATTTCTAGTTAACAAATATATGACTGACTCAAAATTAACAAAAGGTTTAATATACAAGGGGAGGGAGAAAATAATATGAACTTACATATTCTATAAATATATTATAATACAATGCAAGTCTAAACAGTGTGAATAAAATAAACATTAAATCCTGGCAACAATGTGAACAATAATTGATAAAAACTTATATTCAACAAAAAACAGCTACCTCAGTTAAAATTCGTCCTCAGCACTGTTTCTTGAACATTTAGAAATGTGGAATCAAAACTAGAAAAGTAACTAAAATTTGAAAAATTTGTATATGAGTAATTGCTTGATCAAGCAAAGATATAGCTAGTTGCATTTTTGAAAAATATATGTAGCACCATATGAGAACATAAGTGCTTATATATTTGCACCAAAAACTATATATATATCAAATTACAGCACAACAGCAATAACATATTTTAAAATATATCAGTCTTGAGAAAATATGTACACTTTGTGAAATATAGAACTATTCTCTGGACTTCACAGTACATATACATTCTTGCACAATATCATGGCAAGCTGTTGCCAATGAAAAATTTGAATCTTATAAACACAATACTAGACAATGTGCAACAATATACATATTAATTTAACAGTTATAACTTTAGTCTTTGAAGATGTTTTACAAGTAGTAATATTACATCTCACTGTACAGAAATATAGATAGCAATTAGAACTGTTTCTAAAATATTCACTTATAAAAATTATCAAATTTTGCATAAACAAAGAAGAGATATTTAGCATAAATGTTTTTCACAGGAAAGATGCCAAAATGACAATGTATAGTAAAGCATCTTACTTCAAAATGTGTTTTACTTTGAAGTCTTAAAGCTTTTAACTAAAACTGCAGAAGTTTTGTTCTTAAAGTCCTACAGGAATGACTAATTGGCAAGTAATTACAGTTCATATTAGAACTGGGATGATTTGAACATCAGCTATACGTCAGTTCCACATGATGTTCCCACAAGATTTCCTGATGAGGGTGGCTTCAAAGTTTCTTCATCATCATCTGGCTTTTGTTTCCTAAAACAATTTAGAAAGAAAGCTGTTGATTTTTATTTTAATTTAAATCATATCACAGCAATATAAATTTTACAAAATCAAAGAATTTTCTTATTATATCTGTAATAATGAATTCCTAATTTTGATTTATAATATTAAAAATTATTTATAAAAAATTAAATTATTATTATGTGACATCTCCAAGGAGTCCAAAGCCTAATCAAGGGTGTGCACCTACTCTACAGCTCTCCATCTCCACCACCTAATCCACCAACTATAGCAAAATGCAACTATCATCATCTACGTTAATGCCATCTACTGTCCACCACCACTAATATTTTTCGTCTGTAAATTGTATGTTTTCTCAAGGCTGATATGTCTGTATGCAGTATGAAAAACCAGACTTTCCAGGAGAAAAAATCCTACTACTTTTGCAAATTTGCTTAGTAAATTTGCATTTACTACTATTTTTAATACTTTTCCATCAACGCCTTGAAAAAGCTAGACAGTTTGCTAGTGAAACTGGTAGATAAAGAATGTTAAAATATTTGTATATGGTCAGTATTAAACAATAAGTTTTTTATGCTTAACTTTCAAACGACCAAATATGTTTAATTAGAGAAACATTTCTTACATGCTTACATGGTGATTAGAATACATTATCAAAATTATGGAGACAACCACCATGTTACAGCGAAACTTTAGTTTAATATAAACCAAAATGAACACTCAACGTTTCGACCTTCATATCAAGATCATCATCTAGAGCATACACATATATACAAGAAACAAGCTGCACTACAATCTACATGGTTTGCTAAAGTTACTAAACTTATTACTGTGGTTATTACATGTGTGTTTGTTTAGTCATGAATTTTCCACAGGTTTCATTGTACAATAAATTATTAGCCTGACCTCTGGTGAGGGAAAAAAAAAACTTTTACTACATCAAAGCTAGAGCTCTATTATTATTATCTATTAGGTTACAAAATTAAATTGGGCTGGAGAGCAACATGTTTATATATATATATATATATATTCACATAAAACTATGTGATTATACATACAAATTTCAACCAATTGGTATGGTATAGTATCTGTGCACACAGAGAAAGCAATATTTAGAGAGCAAATTCAAACAGCCCGCAAAAACCTAACAATAACTCAAAATCAGGTTTTAAATTTACAATCCGAACTCTCTAGTTATATGAATCCAGATATTTTGAATGTGCTTGAAAGAATCACTGACAATTCGGCTAAATATATTCTAGAAAGTAATAAAGAAAAAGTTAAGGCCAAATTTCATATTCTAAAAACAACGGCAAAATTGAATGCCAATCGTATAAATCCAACCAATCAGGATATCTCTTCTCCAGTAAACAACTCCAACAGTGAACAACAAGCAAGTGAAACAAGGACCAACCAACCACCTGCAAGCAATAGTCATGCGATCAACTTATCAAGCTACACCTTAAATAATTTAAGGTGTAGCTTGATAGGTCTTTAACTTAAATACTGCGAAGTTAAAGACCTTAACTTCGCAGTAGCATCTAGAACTGTTAATAAACTGGATTTTATATACCACATAGAAAGAGGCATTAAGTCTCTTTCTATTAATATTAATATAGCTGATAAAATTTGTTTAGAAAACAGCAATGTTCTGAATAGAAAGAAAACCTTATATAGGAATCTTACAAAAACAGAACTAGCAGCAATCAAGTCTTTAAAAGTTAATCAAGATATAATTATAACAAAATCGGACAAGGGTAATGCCACTGTCATCCTTGACAAATCATCAACTTACATCCATGAGATGAATCAAGTAGTCTCTGATAACAACACCTACCAGCTTGTAAACTATAATCCAACTAATAAAGAAAAAAACTGAGAAATTACTTAAGTCTGCCACTGTTAAAAAAACTTATACCCCATTACGCCCATTCTCCCAGAATATATGTTTTGTTTTGTATTTTTTAGGAATAAAGTACACAAACGTTTTGTTTGTGTACTTTATTCCTAAAGTACACAAACAAAATGTTCCACTTCGGCCAATAGTTGAAGGAACAGACAGCCCTAATTATCACCTAGCCAAGAAATTAGCGTCAACACTCAAGGAGTTGGTAGGTCATTCCCCTTCCTATATAAAGAACACACAACACTTTATAAGCAAAATTAAAAACATAACTCTTAGCAAAGATGATTTATTAGTCAGTTTTGACGTTTCTGCCCTTTTCACAAATGTCCCAACCAGTGACACAATTCTTCTGCAGAACAAATTTCCACCCGACGTTACGGTCCTCTTTGTCCACATACTACGTTCTGGTTACTTCATGTGGCTAAATAAATTTACATACAAAAAGAAGGTACAGCCATGGGATCACCACTATCCCCCCAATTGCTAACCTTTATATGGAAGCTTTTGAACAAAGTGCTCTTGATTCCTTTATTCTAAAACCTACAGTGTGGCTTAGATATGTTGATGATGTTTTCGTTTTCTGGCCACACAGTCGACAAACTTTAAACATGTTCCTTAGCCACCTGAACAAACAACATGAACACATACAATTTACTGTTGAAATTGAAAATCAGAACTCGCTCCTGTTCCAGGATACACTGGTGACACGTCTTCCCTCAGGCAGTCTACCCTTCATAGTTTACCACATACTGAAACATATTGGCCAATATATACATGCTAACTCATATCACCACCGTTCGCAAAAATTTGGAGTCATTAACACCCTTAAAAACAGAGCTATAACAATTTGCTCTAACCAACAAGCTCTTAATCAAGAATTAAAGATTATTAGCAACATATTTATTGGAGGAACTGGAGGTGGAGATTGCAAGGGAACAATTTAGCTTCATGCATGGTAGATCAACAAGATGCTATCTTTGGGTTATGGCAGATGATGGAAAAGTTTCGAGAGAAACAACGGGAGCTACATCTGGCATTTATTGATCTGGAGAAAGCATACGATAGAGTGCAAGGCAAGAAGTCTGGAGGTGTCCGAGGGAGAAGAAGGTTCCAGAGAAATATGTCAGGTTGGTGCAGGAGATGTACAGAAATGTGAAGACAAGTGTTCGGACCTGTCTGGGACAGACAGAAAGTTTTCAGTTTCTCTGGAAGAGAGAGGTATGAGACTGAGCAGAAGTAAGACAGAGTATATGTGTTGCACAGTGGGCGGCGGCCAAGAGACAGATCTGGAGCTGGAAGGAAATGTCATCAGGAAGGTGAGGGACTTTAGATACTTAGGTTCAACAGTGGAAGAAGATGGAGGAGCTGAGAAGGAAGTGAGATACAGGATACAAGCAGGTTGGAGGAACTGGAGGGAGATGGCTGGAGTGTTATGTGATAAGAGGGTGCCGATCAATCTGAAAGGCAAAAATCTATAAGAAAGTAGCGAGGCCAGCTATGATGTATACTATAGAAACTGTGGCCCTGAGGAAAAATAACATCAGCAGGATGGAAGTAGCAGAGATGAGAATGCTTAGGTGGATGTGCGGTGTGACCAGAAAGGATCGTCTGAGAAATGACTATGTGAGGGGAACAGTGAAAGTTATGAACTTAGGAGCGAAGATACAGGAGGCAAGGTTGAGATAGTTTGGTCATGTGATGAGGAAGGAGGACGAATATGTGGGAAGAAGGGTCATGCAGATGGATGTGCAAGGAAGGAGGAAGCGTGGGCAGCCAAAGAAGAGATGGAGGGAGCTGATAGAAGAGGACTTGAGGATGAAGAACTTGGATGTGGTGTTAGCCCAAGACAGGAGGATGAAGAACTTGGATGTGGTGATAGCCCAAGACAGGAGGATGTGGAGGAGACTCATCATCAACAGTGATCCCACTTAAGTGGGAGAAGTTGCAGAAGAAGGATTTATAAATAATGGCTATAACAAAAATACTATTAATAAAGTTCTTCATAAAACTTCATCAAAAAAGAATATAGATTACAGTAAAACCATAGCCATCCCATACATTAAAGGGTTATCAGAAAAAATCGATAGAATTCTTCACCATTATAATCTTAATGCCACTTTTAAACCACCTATAAAATTAAAAAACATATTCAACTCCTCTAAGGATCCTCTCCTCCCATTGGCACAACTAATATTAAATAGACACATTAAATATAACAATTTTGGTGAAGCAGGCCTCTCAGATCATGCTCTCAACACCCTACACCAAATTGATTGGAAAAGTACCTGAACTTTACATCATACAAAAACCTGGTATGAAAGAAAATTTATAGAAGCCTGTGAAATTCTGATTAATCACTCTAATCTAAACAATAATGGTGGCATAAAAATTCCGAGAATTTGGATGGCACATATTCAGCCTACTTAGTTTCTAGCATACTTTAGGACTTTAAGCAATTTTCAGTTTTTATTGGAAACTATTCCATGCCAATTGGTTGAAATTTATATGTATAATCACATATAAATGTTTTTTATATATATATATATATATATATTCAGAATTCATTTTTACTCGGTTGGAATATTATTCAAAAACCTTTAATGACTGTTACCGAGAAATAAAAAGATGACATGGTATATTTAGAAAGATGCTACTAGTTAACAAGTTTCGTTGAATAGATCAACATCTTCAGGTATCACAATCAAAGAAATATATAAAAAATTACAGAGACTTAAAATTGTAATAACAGAATAAGTACAAAAAGACAGTAGCGTGTTTGAAAACAAAATGCGAGCTTGAGTTCCAAACAAATGAACACCGTAGAGATATCTCCTATAACAGGACTAGAGCCAGTGCTCTCTCTAGCCACGTTCTCTTTTCAGTTAACTCAGACGAAGGCCGCCAACACAATGTGAACTGGACTCAAACTTCTAACATCCATGTGTGCTATGATGAGCTCAAAAGAAAGATTGTCGAATCTAGAGAAATTTCTCTAGATTCTTCTCATATCAACAACAGACTAAGTTTCAATCTCTCTGATGCACACGTTGCCTCTGTTCAGTATTGGCGCACTCGCGACAGTGCATAGTATATGTTTGTTTGGAACTCAAGCTTGCATTTTGTTTTCAAACACGCTACTGTCTTTTTGTACTTGTTCTGTTATTACAATTTTAAGTCTCTGTAATTCTTTATATATTTCTTTCATTGTGATACCTGAAGATGTTGATCTATTCATGAAACTTGTTAACTAGTAGTATCTTTTTAAATACACCATGTCATCTTTTTATTTCTCGGTAACAGTCATTAAAGTTTTTTGAATATATATATAAACATGTTGCTCTCCAGCCCAATTTAATTTTGTAATGTAATAAATAATAATAATAGGGCTCTAGCTTTGATGTAGTAAAAGTTTTTTTTTTTTCCCTCACCAGAGGTCAGGCCAATAATGATTGTAATGGTTGGTCAGTAACTTTAGAAAACCATGTAGACTGTAGTCAGTACTATCGACAGGGTGTAGCACAGAGGCAGCCTGCCTCATGGTGTGGCTTAATAAGGGCGCTCATTCAGCCATATTGCAGTAGGCACCATCACTACACTAACAATTCCTGTTAGCTTAGCAAGTGCGGAAAGAAGTTTTTTCAAGCTGAAACTGATTAAAAAATTATTTGCAAACAGAAGTGACCCAAGAAAGATTGGTTAGCCTAGCAACTATATCGATAGAGGTGGACATAGCTTATAATTAAAATTTAGAAGAGCTTAAAAATAGTTTTATTGTGCGATATCACTGTAGAGCAAACATTTAATTAATATTATTATGTAATCGCTTTGCATTAATGTTTCTCTTGTAATAAAAACAAAATAGCAATTGGAGATGTTCTTATATTTTTGTCTTATAATCCATCAGGGGTGATATTTAATCGTTTGCCTCAGGGTGTGATCTAATCTGGCGACAGCCCTGATTGTAGTGCAGCTTGTTTCTTGTATATATGTGTATGCTCCAGATGATGACCTTGATATGAAGGTCAAAACGTTGAGTATTCATTTTGGTTTATATTAAACTAAAGTTTTGCTGTAACACATTTTAGTTTATATTAAACTTAAGTTTTGCTGTTTTGCTGTAGTTGTCTCCATAATTTTTGATAATGTTTGACTGGAGAAACTTTCAAAATCTAAACTGTGAAATGAGTATGATATTATACAAAACTGTTGCTTCTCAAAACATTTTAGTTTTTGCTATCTTAAATACAGATTGCTATTACAACACAGTATAGTTATTACCAAGGAAAATTAGTCCATGAATACTAATATTAAACAATAACTTAAGGAAAATTTTCAAGCTATATACCAACTACTGTGCAATTTGCTAAATGTGTAATTATATACATTACTAATTTTTCTCACTTATATTTAAAAAATGAATCATTCAGTGTTCATCTAATATAAAATTTATCCATGTGCATCCACCCATATAGTAAAAAAAAATATAGAATGGACACAATTCAAGAATCAGACAAATGCTTTGTGCCTGTTTATATATGTACTGAGTTTTTTTAATAATTTTTTTAAGCAAGACTGACTTAACTAGTCTCATATTAAGGATGACTAGAGTTTTTCTTTTGAAAGTTTTGATTTTTTTGAAATACTGTTTCGAGGTTTCTTGCCGACATACCTTGATGTTCTAATCAGGAAGGGAAATATCTTATCGTAAATAAAAGCATAATGGGTTAAAAAAAAAAAAAAAAAAAAAAAAAAAAAAAAAAAATTTAACATATTATGGATTAAAAAATAAAAAGAATCTATAAACCCATTATGGTTTATAGATTCTTGGCAACCTAGCCAAAAATCTATAAACTGTCTATGACAGGACAATTCATATTATTCCTATATCCATATTATTATATGGATAACTCCATGGAGTCAGAAAGCTCATCATGAGAGACCCACACTATCCTTTATAAACAATACCAATCATGCCTATCCTTAAACTCTTTCATGGCCATGACACCTAATAACTACCTCTAATCCATTCCATTCATTCATTCATTCACCACTCTACAGGCAGAAAATCTTATCCACACATCCTTACCAACCACAGTATTACATAACTTTCAGGTGTAATCCCTAGTTCTTTCTCTATTCATCATGTATTGAAAAATTTATTTTCTGTCAATCTTATAAAACCCCTTTAATAACTTAATTTTCTATCATGTCCACTTTTTACTGCCTATCAACCAAGCTTTGCAACCCACATACCTACAGCCTGTCCTTACAGGAAACATTCCACGACCTGTCACCAGCTTGGTCACTCATCTATGATATTCTACTTCTAATCTCTCTAAGAAGACCAGATGATCAAATCTATACAACAGTGGTCAAGATGCTGGCTTATAATAGTATCCCCCTTATAAAGAGGGATAATAATCTCCCTATCTGTACTTGTTAGTGTGGTTTTCAACATTCACGCAATCCTTTGAGCTATTTTACCAACTTTGCAATATCTGCTGTGGATTTCAACTCCCTGTCCAATATAGTCCAAGTCTAATCAATTTCTTGCAATCCAGTACCATCAATATGATACATATCATAGTATGTAACCTTCTCAACCCAAAAATGCCTAATCTTATATTTTCAACATTAAATTAACAATCATTATCCTTCACCTACAATGGCAACTTATTTAAATCATCCTGAAGGATATCTACATCATCTTTATCAACTACTGCCCTCCCCAGTTTTGTATCATCAGCAAACAACTGAATATCCCCCTTTCCTTAAATTATTCCCTATACTGAAAGACAGAAGATGGTGTAAATGAAAGAAACAGAAATGGAACAAAAGCAAGTGAAACTGAGGGAGCGAAAGAATGCAAGAATGTGGAAGCAAAAGTTAGTGATAAGGGAGCAAAGGAAAGCATGAGTTTCGGTAGAATGAGAAGTAGTGAGACGGCAGGAGTGACAGAGAGTGAAATTTTCGGAATGCAAGATTCAATGAAATAGTTATTGAAAATGACAAATGAAATGAGGAATATGTGGAGTGATGTTAGACATTTAGTGGAAACTAACTGAAGTATGCAAGAGAATAGAATGAAAGAAAAAAAGAGTAAAAGAGGTGATGAGTGATTCCAGGTTAGTAATATATGGAGATTCCATATTTAGAGGATCAGTTAATGAGATAGGCCATAAGGTCTGCTATCCAGGAGATAGAATGAGTAGGATAATTCAGGCATTGGACATGAGGAAGAAACAAGCAAGAGGAGTTAGTGGTGATTGTGGGAATAAATGATCTAAGTAGACATAAAGAGAATGAGAGGGTGAATATCAGGAGGATACTGAGAAGAGTGAAAGATAACAGTGTAGTGAGAAAGGTCATCAGTATGTTGCCGAGGTATGACCATGATGAGTTGCAATGGAGAGCCAAAAGATGGCTGGTATGATAGCAGAGCTGTGTAAGGAGGGAATACAGTTTGTGGCATGTGTTTGAGGGAAGAATGAAATTATTATTATTATTATAGGCGACTCTAAGGAGTCCTTGGAGTCGCCTATAATAATAATAATAATAATAGTCGCCTATAACTCATCGAGGGAGACCCTAAACATTGTGTCCATCACAACTATTCGACATTCACACAGTATCTATCATACTTTGCCTTGAACTCATTCACTGTCATAGCACCCACAACACACTCTGGCAGCTTATTCCACTCATTCACCACTCTAAAAGTAAAAAAAACCTAGCTCTAACACCCTTACTAACCACACTCTTGCCCAGCTTCCATGGATGTCCCCTAGTCCTCCCACCACCAATCCTGTTCTCAAAAATATCCTCTGAATTAATCCTATAGAAACCCTTCAGCAATTTGAATGTCTCAATCATATCTCCCCTTTTCTGCCTATCAACCAATTATGTGATGGTTGCATTTGAATGGCTTTGAAATGAGTGCACTGGAGAAAGTATTGCTGGATGGAAGCACAGTGTGTGTGATGCATGCAAGAGATGAAGTGAAAAATCAGGAGAGTAGTATTGAAGAGACAGAAGTGCTTGGCAATGAAAACAATAGTACAGTGAGAAATGAAGATAGAACAGAAATGCAAGAGGAACAGGGAAATGGGGGGGCCTGGATGGAGAGGGAAACATGACATAGGGAGAGTGGATGTTGAAGAGGCAGTGAATGTGTATATGAAGCTGGAGTATATTGTGATATGGGTGGGGAAGTGGAGACTGAGCAGATATATGTGGTAAGTAATGATAAAGGTGACTGGACAGGTATGGTGAAGAAATCACCACCAACAAGTGGCTTGGATAGGACTGGTTACAGACGTAAAAATGAATTACTGTGTTTGTTTACAAATGCCAGAAGTATCAGAAATATGGGCGATCAAATGGTTTTACTGACTGAGTTATTCGACCCAAAATCATTGGAATAAGTGAAGCACAGTTGAATGAAGATGATATTCTGATGGGAATAGAAATGAAAGGAGGGATACAGTATTTTTCACAAGGATAGAAAGGACAGGAAGGGAGGTGGAGTGCTGCTGATGATAGCAGAGGATTTATGGATACATAATTCCCCTGCTATCATCAATCACATATACATAAGGTATATGTGAAAGAGGAAAATAGTAGCAATGGTTATGAGGCAGTGTGGTGTAATGTGGAGGTTGACAGGAAGACATATTTAGTTGGATGTTGCTATAGGCAAGAAAATGTGGAGAGTAGTGATGAAGAAATGTATAAACAAATTGGATTAGTCAACAAAGGAAGAGTAATTGTTATAGGTGATTTTAATTATGGAGGTATAGATTGGAATGAAGCGATCGCATTTGGGAATAAGGAAAATTAATTTCTTGAGTTCCTGAGAGATAACTATCTCAGGCAGCATGTAAAGGAGGACAAACGAGGATCGAGAGTTCTAGATGATCTAGAATGATCATGGTAAAATGATGTTAATGGATGAAATTGTTAGAATGGTAACAACTGCAGAAGACATTGTTGAGGTATTCAGTTTCTTATAATCAATTTATAAGGGTATTTTATCATGATCAGGGTGGAATCATGAGGAACGTAAGTATAGAGGACATAAGAGAGGATGGCTTAATTGTGAGGGAGCAGGAAGTATCTGAGGAAATAAATAACCTTGGTGTCAATAAGGTGATAGAATTTGATGACATATCATAATGCATCTTAAGGGAATGCTGCTGGGAATTGGCAGTAGCATTGTCATGCATTTTTTAATAAGAGTGTTAAAACAGCACAAGTTCCAAGGGAGTGAAAGGAAGGTAAAATTACATATTACACTGCATAAAGGTGGTGATAAGGCTGTAGCTTCAAATTATAGGCAATCTTTATACCTGGAGTTATGGTAAAGGTAGTAGAGAGATTGGCGAGAAGTAGGATATAAAAATGGGTTGATAACAGCAGTATTCACTGTGGTTATTGGCATAGGCTTGTTAAAGGGAGATCATATTTTACTAACTTATGTACTATAACAAGACGACAAATACCTTGGACGGGAGAGATGCATATACAGTGGTGTACGTGGATTTTGCAAAAGCTTTTGATAGACTGCCACATGAGAAACTGTTAAATAAACTGAAACAGATGGGATTGGATAACAGACTTCTGAGTTGGATCAGTGACTGGCTGTCAGATAGGTATCAGAAAGTTGTATATGGGGATGCAGTATCCTGAAAGAGGAAGGTCACTAGTGGTGTACCACAAGTATCAGTTTTGGGACCATTGTTGTTCAATTTGTATGTTGATACTGGGATGGATTTAACTAGTGATATGCAGTTATTTGCATATGATGCAAAATTGGGATGAGCAATGCAAAGTCAAGTGGATGTTATGACCTTACAGGAGGACTTGAATAGATTGCATGAATGGGCAGGTAAGTACAACTATCAGTTGAATGTTGCAAAGTGTAAGGTTTTGAGATTTGGTAAGCAACAATGGGATGCAAAGTATACACTTCTTAAGGAAACTTGAAAGGAAGCAGAGGAGATGAGAGATCTAGGAGTGATGGTGGACAAGGACCTGAAATTCAGATTTCCACATTGCACAAGTTGTGAAGACATCACATTGGATAATGGCAATGATGCGGAGGACTCTGATATGCAGAAATAGAGAGGTTATAATGCCATTGTATAAGGCCTTGATCAGAGCCTAAATATGAATTATTGTGCACAGATTTGGTTGCTGGGTTATCATGGTGGCGAGAATATGTTGGAAAGGATCCAGAGAAGATTCACAAAGGGGATCAGTGATCTTTGGAATGTGGAATACAAGGACAAATTGAGAGAATGTAAATTGCAAAGCCAGTGAAAAGGAGGAAGAGGGAGGGAGATATCATTGAGACATATAAGCTAGTCAGGGGTTGTTATCTGGTTGACTTGGAAGAGATTTTCCATAGAATGGGAGATGGGGTAGAACAATAGGCCATCGCTGGTAACTCTATAAGGAGGGTGTGAGCAGAGGAAGGAGCAGATTCTTTGCATGAAGAGTGAAATGCATTGCTTGAATATGTTGTGAATGTAGACACTTTGAATCAGTTTAACGCATGATTGGATGAGCATTGTATGTAATAGTGTGTACCTCTCACGATGAGTCTCTGATTCCTAATAATAATATCATTAATATGCAAATTAAAAAGTAGTGATTCTAGTTCAGAGTCCTGAGGCACTCTCCTAGTCACCCTCATCCTCCAAGATTACACCCCATATGTTACTATCTGGTGTTAGCCACCATCCTATCCATGCCACCTGCTTCACATCCCATTTGCTCCAACTTCTGTGATAGTTTTCCATGCAGTATTCTGCAATGGATGGGGTGGGATGCCAGAGGTGGTTGTGGGTGCTTCATCAGTGAATGAGTTTCAGGATAGATATTGTGTGATTGATGGCTAGTGTCTGATTAATGGATCTCCCATAATGAATCTTCTGACTCCATGGAAACCTGTATATAATAATAATAATGATAATAAAAATAATAACTTTACATTAAATTTAAGTGAAAGTTATATTACTTAATCTTACCTTGTAATCCATATTATGAAGCCTACAATGATCGAATTTCCAATAATTAGAGCCACCATTAAAATGGAAGGTACAAGGATATCTGTAAATAAAAAAGGCAATAATTTTTTCAATGGTTTTTGTGTATGAAAAGTAAGAGCAAAGTATTTGAACAAATTAATGTGTAATTATACAGCTTTAATAAATTTAAATTTAAAAGCATGATTTTAAAAGAATTAAAATGAGAAAAAACAACAATAGATTATTACCCTGTTTATTACAATAAAAAAAAACTTAGAATAAAATAAAATAAAAATATGTTTTATCAGATTTGAAATTTTGTTTCTTTTTACATTTATTATTATTATGGGTATCTCCATGGAGTCAGTAGACTCATCGCAGGAGACCCAAACTAAAAAAACAATATCTGTCATATCTCTTCTTGAATTCATTTACAGATGAAGAACTCACAACTAAGTCAGGCAATGAATTCCACTCATTCACCACCCTTGAAGCAAAAAACCTTGTTCTCACACCCTTGTTAACCACACTCTTCTTTAATTTCCAGGAATGACCTCTTGTTCTTCCATCACTATCACACAGCTGAAACATTTCCCCTGCATCAATCCTATAAAAACCTTTCAGTAATTTAAATGTTTCTATCATATCCCCCCCTCTTCTCCGCCTATCAACCAACCTCTCAACCTCTGCAATACACATGCTCTCAATCTATTAATGCAGGGAGCATTTTTTATATTACTCACCAACTTAGTCACTCTTCTCTGAACCCTCTCCACAGCCTCCTCATCTCCAAGGAATCCAGGTGACCAGACCTGAGCACCGTAATCCAAATGTGGAAGTATCAACGCTTTATAAAGAGGAATAATAACCTCTTTATCTCTTGATGTCAGTGTGTTCCTCAACAACCAAGTAATCCTATGTGCAATCTTGGACACCTTAGCAATGTGTCCCCTGAACTTCATCTCCCTATCTACCAATACCCCTAAGTCCCTAGCCTCATCAATCTCTTGGAATCTCTTTTAATCCCAAAATGCATAACTTTAAACTTTTCCACATTGAACTGACATCCATTACCTTTTGCCCATTCTACAAGCTTATTTAAATCATCCTGCAAACTTTCAACATCAGCTTGATTTTTCATTGCACTACCCAACTTTGCATCATCAGCAAACAACTGAATATCTCCCTTTAAGCCATTTCCTATATCATTTATATACAAATTAAACAACCATGGCCCAAGCACAGAGCCCTGAGGCTCACCACTGGTCACCTGCCTCATCCTGTACTCGGCTCCTTCATACACAACCTTCTGGTATCTCTCCCTGAGCCATTCTCCTATCCATATCACCAATTTAGTATCCATTCCCATCTGCTCCAATTTGCATAGCAGTGTTCCGTGGGGTATCCTGTCAAAGGCCTTAGCAAAATCCAGAAGTACCACTGTGTAGTAGTTCCGTACCAGTTCTTTTGTCCAACTCAGATGTCATTCTATTATAAAAAGTTAAAAAATTGCTAAGGCAGGATCTACCTTTAACAAAACCATGTTGGCCTCTATAGAGTATCATATCCTGATCCACCCATTCTTGAATTTTGTCTTTAACCAACTTTTCCAATACTTTTACCACTACTCCTGAGATGGTGATTGGTCTGTAATTAACTACCGCAGTTTTAGAGCCACCTTTATGCAAAGGAACCACTTTGCCTAACTTACACTCCCTAAGGACCATACCAGAGTTCAAACTTAAGTTAAATATCCAAGTAAGATGAATTTAACTACTCCCATTTTCCTTTTATAGAAGCATGCCCCTGTTATATGACACATTAACTTTTTTTTTTCACTTGTAGATGCACATAATTGTTTAATAATGTTTTTAAACAATTATCTAAATAAGGCATTTATTTATGTCATATACACAAATGAAAAAAAATTTATTCTGAATAACTTAGCTAAGAGAACATGCCAACTAGTTTGTCATCAATCTACATCATTAAAAGTTTTTCCCATTTCGGCAATAAGATTATCAAGTTTACTTATGTAGTACTGCCTAGTATATCACTTTTCACTTCACTATGAACTTTATTTTTGTTTGAAATAACTGTACAACAGTAGCATGAGGTAAGTTTAGTCTGCATATTCAGTACACCGTCATCACTAAATTTAATCGTTTTAACCTTAGTATCTAATGTAACAGGTTTATGCATCTCTTTCTTTTCACTGTAAGAAGAGAACCTTTACTTGAAATTTTTTCTATTATTAACAATAATAAAATAAAATAATAAACAGCTCATAATTCACAGTGTACCACCAAAACACAGAGAGATGTAGTGAGTAATGACGGTGTAATGTAAGTGACGGTGTAAGCAAAAGTGACATAAATGTCACTTTTGCTTACACCGTCATTACTCAATGTGAATCAACCAATACACGACACTCCTGTGTATCGGTCGATTCACAGGAATGTTGTGTCACTAAAATCATTGTATGAGTGAATGCAGTATTGTATAAAAGGCATTAGTCATAATCGAAAAGCACTGTATGAGGTGATCATCATAAAGTGGAGCATGTAAGGCAGGGTATTGCAGAGATTACTATACATGAGACCCACTGACCTGTTATGATTATAAGAATTTAAATATGCTGGCAAAATGGGCAAAAGGTAATGGATGTCAGTTCAATGTGGAAAAGTGTAGAGTTCTGCATTTTGGTATTACCAGCTGTGTACTACATTGATGGAACGGTACGCCAAGAGATTGATGAGGCTAGGGACTTAGGGGTGTTGGTAGATAGGGAGATGAAGTTCAGGGGACACATTGCTAAGGTGTCCAAGATTGCACATAAGATTACTTGGTTATTTAGGAACACATTAACATCCAGAGATAAAGATGTTATTATTCCCCTTTATAAAGCATTGATAATTCCACATTTGGATTACTGTGCTCAGGTCTGGTCACCTGGATTCCTTGGAGATGAGGAAGCTGTGGAAAGGGTTCAGAGTAGAGTGACTAAGTTGGTGAGTGATGTAAAAAATGCTCCCTACATTGATAGATTGAGAGCTTGTGGATTGCAGAGATTGGTTGATAGGCGAAGAAGAGGGGATATGATAGAAACATTCAAATTACTGAAAGGTTTTTATAGGATTGATGCAGGGGAAATGTTTCAGCTGTGTGATAGTAATGGAAGAACAAGAGGTCATCCCTGGAAATTAAAGAAGAGTGTGGTTAACAAGGGTGTGAGAACAAGGTTTTTTGCCTCGAGGGTGGTGAATGAGTGGAATTCATTGCCTGTCTCAGTTGTGAGTTCTTTGTCTGTAAATGAATTCAACAACAAATATGATAGATATTGTTTTGATAGGTTGAGTCTTCCACGATGAGTCTACTGACTCCATGGAGATACCTGTAATAATAATAATAATAACAATAATAATGGAAGAATGTGCATGCTTATCCTCCATAGCTCAGTCAGTGTCGATGATGCTCTTTGGTTAGAAAAACTTGTGTTTAATCCCAGCTAGGATGTGAAGAGCCTTTATCAGGGCTTTTCAACTAGGTGAAATAGCCTGAGAAACAAACATTTTTCATCCTGCAAAACAAAACAAGCAAATCAGCCAGAATCAGTAACCAACAGCCATAATACATTATGCAGATAGGATTAACTTCCATATCAGCAGTAATAAGGTTTCAAAGAAGCCAAGTCAAGCCATGATATGCCTTTGAGCTTAACATGAAAAAAAAAAAAAAAAAGATGAAGAAAATTGAAGCATAGTGTATGATTTGGAAAGCAAAGATAGTGAATATTTCTGGAGTGTGAAGAAAAACTTTGCTTTGGGCAGCATGGGATGAAAGCAAGATCAGATTTTAAAACATTGGATTTGGAGACAGCTTCACAGGAGTTGCTGTGAATGAGGGTATCAACATTCTCTTTGTTACTATGGTCAGGGTGATAATAAGACTGCTTGGGAGATGGCCAAGCAGGTATTGGTGTCAGTTAAACAGGAATATCAATGTAATTATAAGGCTGATGATTTTGGAAAATTCTGTAAACAAAAATCAATACCATGGGATGATATGCTGAAAGAAAAATAGTACCAGAGAATAAAAATGGATTAGAATACATCTGACACAAGCCATGTGGAACTGTAAATTAAGAGTTTGGAAATTAAATAAGGTGAAGTGAAACGGAAGAGCAGTGATATTAAGAAAATAGTATGGAAAACTGTGAAGAAGAGAAGAAGATTAGTCAGTCAGGCCAAAAGAAATCCAAGAGGAAGAATTATTATAGACAGATGATGATGATAGCAAATGACCACTTGAGAGGACACAGTGGAATTATTTACTAAACAATTTACTATTGTCATTAACCACGCTACCGGCCAAGACGTCTATAGACGTCAATGTTATCATGGATGCGAAGTGCATATTAAAATTGTAATACCATTGATATTACATTGAAATATATGATGGATACCAAGCATATGAGGATGCATATTTGATCCATAATTGCTGGTAAGGTGGTTAATACTGGTTTTGAATGATGCTGTGTGCTACTCAGCAAGGCAAATAGTACAGGACTAGAAGTGAATAAACTGGAAGTGCACAACATGTTAAAACTAGAGATGGATGATACATCACTGTGTATTTTTTATTTTATTTTTTTTATAGTACTAAGTACAAGTACTTGGACTAAATAGTACTTAGTACCCAATTATAGACCAGTTTGCATACATGCAGAGTGATCTATAATTTTGGTTAAAGTATTGGAGGGATTAATTAGGAACAGAATGCAGGATTAAGTTGATAGACATAGGATTAACTAAGTCAGTACATTGGATATGCAAAGCATAAGTTTTGCTTTTGTAATTTACTTACATTTTATAATAAGTGATGAATGTGCTGAATAAGGAAAACATATATAGTGATGTTTTTTGCATTTTCAAAGAAATTTGAGAGATTACCACTTAGTAAGTTGGTGTACAAGCTGGATGAGATGGGGATGGATAATGCATTAATCATCTGGATAGAAGATTAGTTGGATGAAAAAAATCAGTAAACTGTGAATAGAGGAAACATCCCAGAAAAGGAAGGTAAAGAATGGAATACCAGTCTCCTTACTAATGTCCTTACATGGAGCCCTCTATGGGTTGGATAATCATGAAGTTAATTTAGAGAAGTCAGGCGCTATCAGGTCTTAAAATGATAGTCTCCCAGCTCTTTGGTAAATTAATGCAACTATACTAGCATGATTGCATTACATTGTTATTGATATAGTTCATGTTATTGAGGTGATTTTCAGCTGCTTGTTGACGGTGCACAGTTAGAGACAATTATGAACAATAATGTCAAGTACAATGCATCTTATAATGACACTAGAGGATGTGGCCATCCCGTCTTCCTTCCTTCCTTTTTTTGCAAAACTGACCACACTACCCTGACATTGAAGGTAGTTAGGCATATAGAAGTTTCATGTGGAACCCAAGAGCAAGAAATGTATGACATCTTGAAGGTAGCTTGAAATGATATCACAGTATGATGAACTATGGTGAAAAAATAAAGATCAAATTAGATCAAATTAGTAGAAGAAACTAGCAAACTATTATTATTTGTTGTGTCACCTTTTCTTAATAACTTTGATATCTATGCTCATTATGTTTATTTGCCCCTTGGTGTCACGTGGTACTATCTAAGTACAAAGGGAATTGCCTTTAAATAGCGCCAAAATCCAATTGCAACAAAGCTTCTGAGGTTCTTCTTCTCATAAAATCCTAAGACATTTATTTGTTATCGCTGCGCCACTTAGGACAAGTAGTTTAAAGGAGAAAATCTTAAACAAGAAGTGAATACCCAGCTGTACCTCAGTGACTAACAACCGTGCAATCATGACCGTAGACACACTACTCAAATCTCCCGCTTAGGTTCGCATATTTAGCAAGTGGTGCATCAGATAGCACCAACAAACAACTGAATCAGTAAGAGCAAAAGATTTATTTAACATACTAACATATATACAGTTCATGGAAGTCTGGGAAAGATCATTTCTAAACTACAAATATTTATATGCTATCATAATTATCAAATATGAGCAATAAAGTCTCATAACTCACATAGGATTAACAATAGAGCTGTTGTATATTACTTCACACATAAGATCCTCATAACTCTCTTAATTAAAGCCTAGTAAACATACATTATCACCTTGTATTCATGCATCCTAAGGTTATCACTCTTTAAATTACACTTATCTACTCTCACAACTTATAATTTGCTACAGTCCTAAATTTTATCTTTGATAAGTCCTTAGATCTTGATTCACATATCATTCATTTACACTATTTGACAATAAAATTTCACGATACCGCATAATAGTTATTTCCTGTGCTTGTTCCTTTCTTTACTCGTCCTTGGAACCTCAAATTTATTTCTTCATGCTGGGGTTAGTATCTGGGATTCCTCGATCATATGCAGGCCCATTCATTTCAGTCAGTCATGCTTTCTTTTTAATAGGATTCTTGGGACAAAGTCACTCTTTTGCACGTGTTGCCTTTTTACCTAGATTCTGAGGCCTCTTCTTAGACTACCCTTTTCTTCCAGAGTAATGTGATTCACCTCGGACCTTGCAACGCATAACCTTTCCTGTGGATATGCGGTGTCTTCCATTTCCTTCTGCCAGGCATCAGGCCAGATATTTCCCCTCGCTCTCTGGAACCGTCCCTCCACTCGCGAAGTCCACACACCAAAACCAAAACGGCACCTTCCGTAATCTCTCCCCCCCCCCCGACTCATCGACAGCACTCAATGTGATATCTCTCGGTAGAGGATTTCTTCTTTTCTGCCTACTCATCATGTATTGTGTGCACACGATATGCTTGCGGCAACTTCCTTTAATCCTGTGCTCTTGGCCTTGGATTTCGCTACAATTATCATTAAAAATTGTGAGTCATTCATCTAAGCTTTGACTATCTAATTCCTAGGAATGGTATACTGCTTTAATCATACTTTAATGCTCTTTTTCTCTAGAATTTTACCATCAATATTTAACTAGCTTAAGTAATCTTTCTACATAATGGAATAACACTCTTTACTTATGCATTTTCACAATTATTATTTTTTTGTTTAATATAACCTAATTTTGTTCACATATATGTAATTTACACTCTTAGATGCAAGCAAATTTTATATTATAGGGTCTTTGCTTGTTAAATTATGAAAGAATAAATTCTCTTAGGAATTTTATCAATCACAATTTAACATATTATCATCATCAACAGACCTCCTTCATGAAGTCAAGAGACTCATCATGGGAGGTCCCACTCTCACTTGCACAGCTTATCGTTCCTCAACTTAAATGAATTCACTGTCCCTGCACTCACCACACTCTATCATCATCATGGAAGCTTTTTCCAATGTCATTTACATACATAATAAAAACAACTTAAAAAATAAACAACAATGGCATAAAAAAAAAGCCCCTGCGAGCAGGGATCTGTTTTAAGGCTATACACTATCCAGATGGAAAAAAACAATATAATTGCTAATGAGAAAAAAAAAAAAAGGAAATTTAGAGGTGAATGAAGTGGAGGTACTATGTTTCTTCATTATGAATATAAAAGAATAACTGATGATATGGTAGGAAAGTGACTGCAAGGTAAAGCAAAGTAAAGCGATTATTACTGAATAATCACTTTACTGAATAAAGTGATTATTCTGTGATAAGTGATAAGACTGAATAATCACTCTGGTGGGCCGCATGCGGCCCAAACATGCATTTTTGCAGCCCATAAAATGTTGACCATATATGACTTTTAAAATGTTGATGTATATTTAAATGATAATTATTTAAATAATACATTTTATAATATGAATAATAAATTAAAAATAATTTTATACCTATACTTTGTGATATTGCCGTACAACTTGGCGCGAGTCAACCATGTGAGTCATGGTTGACTCGCGACTGGTTGACCCAAAAGCAACTTCATCCGACAGCCGAGAGTTTGCCGCAATTTTGCAGTCCTTCCCTTAAGCATTTATGTATTTTTAAAAACGTAAGTATTTTTTCACTCACTATTTTCTCTTAATTAAATGCTTGCGGTCCCATTATTAAAGTTGAATGTGGCCTGCAAGTCTGAAAAGGTTGCCAACCCTGGTGTACACCATCCAGATGGAAAAAAGAATATAATTTCTAATGAGGAGGCAAAAAAAGGGGGGGGGGATTTAGAAGTGAATGAAGTGGGGGTACTATGTTTTTTATAATTTTGATATAAAATGGCACTAGGATTGGACAGGATATCAGCACATATTAAAGGAATGTTGAATGTAATCAATAAAATCTTTGAGATTTTAATCCCAACTATGACATTCTAAAGCAAACAGTAAGACAGTTCACATCCCTGTCCCCCCTCCTTTTTTTAAAAAAAAAATAATAACAATCTCACCTATAAAGTATATAGAACATTAGTCTCATAAACTGGAAACCCTGTCTCTAGAGACTAAAGATGGTAATATAAATGGAACAGTGTTTTTCATGCTTTTCAGGAGAGAAAAGGCAAGTGAGAGGGTGGGGACTGTTGATGATGATGACAGAATGAGATATTTAGATAGATGTTACTATAGGAAATGTGGAAGATAGTACCAAACAAATGGATAGGCAAACTGGTAGCCAGCAGTATGAAGTCTTCTGGTAGAAAGGATGTACTGTATGTGGAATTAGGTCAGGGATTATGAAAAGTTGGGAGACAGCTTGGAGCTATAACATGAAATGAAGAGTAAGGCAGAAATGAGATCAGTATTGCTGAGGCACTGTTAAGAACTGTTTAATAGCAGCAATGGTACATTCAGGAGTTAAATAAGTAGGTGTAAAAACTGATGAATAGAAACAGCATACAGTGTGGAAGAAAGAGAGATTATGGAGGTGGCAGATAGTGAATGGTAATAATCATTTACATGAGAACTATAAAGAGCAGGATAGAAAGATTGCAATGTTAATAAGCATAGCTAAAGTGCAGGATGAGAAATTGGCCAAGCAGTCCAATTAAAAATCCTAGAGTTCTTTTAATAGGGAATAAGAAGAAAGAATGATTATCAGAGGATAATGTTAGTGGATAAAAATAGTAAACTGGCACCACAGGAGATACAGTTGAGATATTCAATGAGCATTTCATCAAGGTATTTCAACCTCATAGGTTGAGATACATTTCATCATGAGGAATTTGAGTATATAAAAGGAATGAAGAGCAGGAAATGATGGTGAATAAGAGGTATATGAGGGATTAAATAAACTTGAAATTAATAAGGCAGGATTCTATGACATATTACCATGTGTCTTAAGGGAATGTTCCAACAGCATCCTTGACATACCTGTTTAACAAGTCTTGTAAGTTCCAAAGGAGTGGATAGAGCATAAAATTGTTCTTTCACAAAAACTTTGAATTATAGACCAATTTGTGTGTCTATGTGGTTAAGCTGGAGAGATGAGGGCTAGAATCCAAAATTGGGTTCATAACATCTCTGTGATGATCAGCATGAGTTTAAGAGGTTGTGTTTTAGTAATATGACAAATACACTAGACAAGGAAGATGTATATATATAATAATATATTTAGATTTTGCAAAGCGATTTTGCAAATTTAGTAAAGAGTGTAATTTAGTAAAAATTTAGTAAAGCAAATAAAATTTTTGCATGAAGTATCTTCATGACTAGTCTACTTGTATGTAGAGGCTAGTGACTTAATACCTTAATATTCCATAATGCAATGCACACTTCCTTTTGTATGAGGAGATATTGCTATGCATCATGGGAAGGGTCACTACCCAGACCAGATTTGAACATTTCAATCAACATATTAAAACTGATAACCACACCAGAAGAATGGATACAACTAAGTAATAGATTAGTCAGTTCAAGGGCGTGCCAGCCATATGTGCAATGTGTGCGATGCACACAGGCACCAGGATAGTAAAGGCACCAAAGAGGAGGAAATACTTAAAAAAAATATTTTTTTTAAAGTGATTTTTTTATTGGAGGGGGGGAGATAGGGGCGCCAACTAAAGTTTTGCACACAGCCGCCGGGCACTACTGGCATGCCCCTGAGTCAGTTGGGCATCAGCAAAACTGTATATGGGGTATACAACTTGCTGATGCCCAATGAGTATCTATCCTGGAAGATGAAAGTCGCCAGTGATAGGAGTGCATTTAAATCACTCCTGATTAATGATATTGGGAGTAGTTTAAATGGAAATCTGCAGTTTGAAGATGGTGCAAAGTTGAGAATTATGAGGAGCAGAGCAGATACTGTCACTTATAGGAGAATCTGAATAGACTATGTTCAGTGAGTAAGTGAGTGAACTAGCACTTCAGTGTTGCAAAATGTGAGGTTTTGAAATTTGATAGGCAAGAATGGACATCGAAGATAGAGGAGATGAGAGCTCTAGGAATGGTGATGGACATGAACCTGAAATTTAGGGTGTCACATTGGTACAAGGGATGTTCAAAAAGTAAGTTCCGATGGGCTGTCAGAGAAACAAAAATATACTTACAAAAAACTTTATTGAAAATTAAAGTAGCATCTTTCACTACTTTTCTACATAATTTCCGCAACTGTTCAGGCACTTATCATAACGGCACACCAAGAGTTGTATACCTTTGTCGTAGAAGGTTACCGCCTGTAATGTAAACCACGTATTGACTGCTTCTTTGACCTCGTCATCGTGAAACCGCTGGCCACTAAGGAAAGATTTCAGATGTTTGAACAGGTGAAAGTCGCTTGCATGAGATCAGGACTATATGGGGGATGATGGAATTGTTCCCTGCCGAAGGTGGCGATCAATCACTCATTGCACATTCTCCATAAACCTCAATAATTTGCCAAGGAATTTCAGCTGACATTGCTTTAACATTCCTCGCATTCGAGAAACGGATAACTGACCTAATTTCACATGCAGCGGGCAATCTGATTTTCACAGACATTATAAACACACACCAAGAAGCGTACGCACTGCGAGAATGTCTGAAAATACATCGAAACGAATCAACAAACTCAGCACGCATGTGCACCATTGCAATCGCAGTGCTGCAGTGAAAATATTTAAAAACGGAACTTACTTTCTGGATTTCCCTCATAAAATTGTAAGGTCATTACAACAGATTATATTGTAATTAAAAGATCACTTGGTTTTAAAGAGAATGAGGGTTTTTTTAGAGATGGTCTATACAAGATTGACCAAGGTAGTGTTGGGTCTCCAGAGTGATAAGTATAAAGGAAGATTTATTCTTCTTCTTGTACAGCTTTGTGAATAGGAGAGGTGATATGATTGCAATGTACAAGTTACTAAGGGATTGTTACCAGTTAAATGTGAATGAGATTTGTCACACAATGGAAGATCATGGGGTAAAACAAAAGGCCATCTCTGAAATTGGAAGTTTATTTTCTACTTGGTTAGACTATCATAAATTTAGTTTAATTGTTTACCCTAGTGTAGGCAAACAAAGTTTGCGCCTAAAGTATCTTCAGGACTGAGGCAACTTGTAGTAAAGGTGGACCAAGCACTCATCACTCGTAGTCTCAGTATCTCCCATAATGCAAAGCACATCTCTTTGCAGACATGTATAATGCTATGCATTAAGGGAAAGGCCACCACCCAGACCAGTTTCGATCTTTATTGAGGTCTCGTCAGTGGGAGGCAGACCCAGAAGTGGTGATACTAAGGCAGAAGCAATGGAGAGGTCATATTTACTTATACGAGTTGCCAAAAGGTGTATCATCTTATTATTAATTTACTCTGGATTTAGAGAAACTGATTTAGGGAGATACTGAGACTAGGAGTGATGAGAGCTTGGTCCACCTTTACTACAAGTTGCCTCAGTCCTGAAGATACTTCAAGCGCAAACTTTGTTTGCCCACACTTGGGTAAAGGATTAAACTAAATTTATTATAGTCTAACCAAGTGGAAAATTAAGCTTCCAACATCTTTCTCTAAATCCAGAGTAAATTAATAATAAGGTGGTACACCTTTTGGCAACTTGTATAAGTAAATATGACCTCTGCATTACTTCTGCCTTAGTATCACCACTTCTGGGTCTGCCTCCCACTGACGAGACCTCAATAAAGGTCAAAACCGGTCTGGGTAGTGGCCCTTCCCTTAATGCATAGCATTATACATGTCTGCAAGGAGATGTGCTTTGCATTATGGGAGATACTGAGACTAGGAGTGATGAGAGCTTTCTCCACCTTTACTACGAGTTGCCTCAGTCCTGAAGATACTTCAGGCACAAACTTTGTTTGCCTACACTTGGGTAAAGGTAAATTTATTATTGCCATCTCTGAAATCTGTATAAGGAGGGAAAAAGCAAGCAAAATGAGGAGTAGGCTCTTGCATGCCCATGTCTTAAACTCCATGTCTTGAGTTTAAGACATGGAAAATGAGCTTTGTGTGTTAGACTTCCTGCAACAAGTCTTTTGACTCCATTGAAGTCAATGTTAATAATATTTACCAGATCCAGTACTCCCATACACCAAACTGTCCATCACACAAGTAATTGTCTCTGTAGGTGAATAAATTCCATTTCCTTCCTGCCATGTGCCATTTCCTCCTTCCAGTCTATGTTCAAATAGCTGAAATCCATAATGATTACTTGTTTCACATTCATTGCACTAATTTACTGATGCATATCATTCATATCTTCCCTTTGTTCCTTTGATCTCTATTTAAAACCAGATTGCCTCAAATGCACTGCCTTTCAGATCTCTGTTTACATGGTGAACTCCAATTGTTTTTGATTACAGTTTATCTGCTATCATCATCATCAGCAGTACCCTTCCCCATTTATCCCTTGTAACTACATCATGTGCTGTCAACCATCTTGCTAATACATAATGTTGGGGAGAGCTATGAGAAGTATAGCAGATGTTGTAGCCTTGCAAGAGGACCTGTACCAACTGGGTGAATGAGTGAGTGTTTGTATGTGTGTGTGTGGGGGGGGGGATGTCACTTTAATGTAGAAGTGTAAGGTTTTAAAATTTGGGAAGCAAAGATGGGATGCATAGTATAAGATTTGTGGCGATATCTTTTGCCACCAATGGATGATAGAGATGAGAGATCTAGAAGAGATGGTTGATAAGGTCCTGAAATTTTGGGGACATGTTACTAAAATTGTGAGGACAGCACAGCATCTTTTGGCAATGATGCAGAGAACACTGACATGTAGAAGTAGTAAGGATGTTATGATTCCATTGTACAAGGCTTTGATCAGACTGCATATGGATTACTGTGCACAGATTTGGTCAATTGATATTTTCAAATGGATGATGAATTGTTGGAGAGGGTTCAGAGGCAATTGACTAAGCCAGTTTTGGATTTCTGGAATGTGGAGCATAAGGACAGACTGAGAGAATCCAAATTGCAAAGCCTAGTGGATAGAAGGAGGAGGGGTGGACATAATTTAGACATATAAGTTGGTAAGGAAAAATTACCAGATTAATGTGGATGAGATTTTTCATAGAATGTCTGGAGACAGGTAGAACAAGAGGGTATCCCTGAAAGCTGTATAAGGAGAGCGAGTCAATTTTTTTTGCATAGAGAGTGGTAGGTGTGTAAAAATCTCACATAAATGTTTTGCTTATATGTTTGTTTTTTACAGTTTCTATATATGTTTAGAGAAAATTATTTCATGAAGAATGTGTTTTGTTATGTGATAATGTAATCTAAAATTATACATATGCAGTATATATGTGATTTGTTTGTATTTAGCATTGAAATTATATGCTTAGTATTATAAGAGCTACCGTGTGATTAAGCAGTAGCAATATTAAAAGAGACTAAAATGTAATTTAGTAGTAAACTTGCTTACTGTATATTGTAATCCTTCGGAATAACACAGCAATGTTGATTGTATATTATTTGTAAGTTTGTGTTACAGTAGTGTGTGTGTGTGTGTGTGTGTGTGTGTCACTATTGCTGTACAACATGCAAGCACTGTAGCAATGGCAGCCATTTTGTCACTTGAGCTTTGCTTTGAATCTTGGTAATGGACTTGCTCGTTAGTTGTTTTTTAGAACAGCTGTTGCTTGAAAACAGGAACACTATGGAGAAAAAAGAGTAGTCAAGCAAGGAAGGAAAGCCAAGAGAAGTCTAATAAACTACTGAGTTAAGTTCACTAAACTTGACAAAGGTTTCATATGCATCTTTAATTACTCTCCAAAGAAACGGAACTCTGAAGTTGATAATTGAATTACAGTATAATACAGGGTGTTTCAAAAAGAATGACCCAATTTCAAATAATTATATTTAATAATGAAAATGTGGTACAGTTACAAAATAAATTACCATGTATGAAGTAAGGCCTAAAGTTTCAATGACTACAATTACAAATGCTCAATGTGCCCTCCACCTGCTGCATGGACAACATCAAATCGTATATTTTCAGATCGGGACATTCTTTTTGAGACACCCTGTATATCTAGCCTTTGTATATGGGAATATTTTAAGCTGAATGAAAGGCAAGTGATATATGTTTTCCAACGAGTAATATCCAATCTGCAGTAAAAAATCCCTGTATTGGAAATGCATTTGGAACTGCTCAATCAATGTATTCTTATTGTTTGAGAGATTATTCTTCATGCCTACTTCAAAAAATTGAAAGGTAAATATATTAAGGAAACTGGAAGACATATTCAAGTATACTTTAGCTAATATATTTAAGGAATATAAGAGATAGAATGCATGAGTAAAAAAAAAAATATATTAAATAAATGAAGATATATTGAACTGTGATAAAATGGATGCTATAAAATAAATTTCCACATGGCCAAATAAGACTATGGAACTTTTAGCTAAATGCTATATTCAGTTTGTTTTGAAAAATATTTTGTGTTTTTTCTCAATATTGAATTAACTGTGAAAGTCAGAGTAGGAGAGAATATTATTGAGCTCATTTATGTAATTCTTAAAATGGCTATTTAATTACACTTTGTATGTAATATCTGTTGTATATAATTATATGTCTACAGTAAATATTTAAAATTTTTTTATCGAGCTTCATTTTTTAGAATATAGCATGTTCATCCTAAAGTCAATGCACCATCATGGATATGAACCTGAAACATTCTAACCAACAAGAATAAAATTAAATATATTGTTATCTTACTCAATGACTGTCTTTAATATAACAAATTTTTATTTGGGGGGAAATAGCATACATAGAATAAATCAAGTTCATAAAAATATTCATTTTATATATTATGGACTTTACAACCGTGTTATAAATAACTCTTTTAATTTTCCAACATTTGATCTTCATATTAAGATCATCATCTGGAGCATATACAAATATACAGGACAAGCTGAGTTATGCTACATAGAGTAAGCTAGAGAAACAATGATTTGATCACAGGTTATTCTACTGGCATGACCTCTAGTGAAAAAAAAAATTAATTATTTAGAAACTACATCAAGCTAAATTCTATTCATGATAACATGAATAAATACTCTTTCTTATAGATAGTTTTCTTTCAATAACAATGATGTCCTATTTTTAGCATTGCAATTGTTATTTTTGAATTAGGATCCTGGATTATCTACAGTTCTGTTTATAGTTACTCTTAGAGAGGAAGGTTCTGTGGGTCGAATATGTGCCTTCCATATCTTCCATATGTTTGAGATTTTTAGACCATCATTATTGTTCAGATTGGGGTGGTTGATAATAATCTCACAGACTTCCCTAAATTTGTGTTCATACCATGTTCATACCGGTCAATTCTATGTAAGGTGTTCAGGACTCTATCAGAAAGGCCAGCTGCATGATAATTATTATATTTAATGTGTCGTTTATGGTCTGTTTGTCTGATAGGAATTGTGCATCCTGTTTCCCCTATATATGGTATGTTACAGGTGCAATAAATACAGTATACTCCAGGGTGGGCCAGCAGAGGGAGTGGGTCTTTGGATGAGTTGAGTAAGCTTTTTAATTTTGCAGGAGGTTTAAAGGTGGCTTTGAGGTTGTATTTTTGTAGTATTCTGTTTATTTTATCTGATGTCCCTTTAATGTAAGGAATGGTTATAGTTTTATTGTAGTCTGGTTTGTCTTTGTTTTTTATTGAGGTCTTGTAGAGAATTTTGTTAATAGTGTTTTGGCTGTAAACCATTTTTTGAAAAGTATTGCTGATAACATTAAATTTGTCTTTCAGTGCATGTTCACTGGAGCAGATCTTCAGAGCCCTGTTTTTTAGAGTATTAAGGACACCTAGTTTTTGTGGTGGGTGGTGGTAGGAATTTATGTGTAACTTTCAAAATCAGCTACAAAATGAAAAATCGGAACTTTCAAGTAGTGACATAATGAGGGGTATGAAGCGCCTGTGGCATGTGTCTAACTTGCACCCCCCATAATCCCAAAATGACAAAAATGTTATACGTTTTGCACCCCAAACCTAGTTGAAGCCATGGCTGGTGCCTCTTTCGCCATGTCACGGCACTGCTTTCAAGATATCTGGATATCTGATAGCACTGCTAATTAAATGCCCACCGGCCAGAAATAGTTATGCTGCAGGAAACAAACTTCCATTGCAATAGCAAAGCTTCATATCAACACTGGAAGAACTGGCCTTATACCATGCACCACTGTCCTGCCATACAACTTCATGGATCGGGAGTCAGCATTGGAATTCACCAAAACAGCGCTCTAAAAGTAGAAATAATCGATACCTTTCCTGGATGTGCAATATATGCACTCATTACAACTCAGACAGGAAAGAAAATATATATCATTAACATATACATCCCACAAAATGACCAGCTTGCAGTGCAGGTACTGGAGTTTGTGCGAAACCACCTCAGCAAGGTCAATGACCACATCATACTGGCAGGGGATTTCAACTGCACTCTGGATCCTGCAATGGACAGACAGCAATGCCAAGAACATCGACACTCACTAGTTCAGCTTCTCCAGGATGTAATAAATGACTTCGAGCTGACTGACACCTTCAGACACTTGCACCCACATGAGAAAATGTTCTCCTGGAGAGCCAAAGGTGGTCCTACCAGTGTCTTATACCAGGCACGGCTCGACAGATACTACACATCGATGCACACAATACCCTACATCAGGAGAGTCACATACCATCCATCTCATGCATCACACCATGATTCCATCCTTCTTAACATTTGCTTTCCTGGACACACCAGATACAAAGGAGGAGCATACTGGATATTTAACAACAGCCTACTAAAGGATACAGAATATCTCAGAACCTCTAAAATCTATATCGAAACTCTCATCAGAGATATACCTACTTCACAATCAATTTCCGAGTGGTGGTCACTTTTTAAATCCAAAGTTAAGGTATTCACCCAAAAATATAGTCACCGAAGAAATTTGAACAAGCATTCAGCCCTTAAAAATTTGCAACAACAACAGCAATTGCATCATCCAGAATCTGAGGAATACCAGTCCCTAGAAGCCACCATACGCTCACACCTAGAGCACTCTGCAAGAGGAGCACTAATAAGAGCACGACGCAAACATATTAACTTCGCAGATGCCCCTACAAAGTATTTCTTTTCACTAGAAAAACGCCAACAAGAGTGCACCACTATATCTGCTATTAAAACAGATAATGGAAACATCATAGAAAATCATGACGAAATCCTCTTATATACCTTGCAGTACTACAAAAATTTGTACCAAGCCAACCCAACATCTATGGAGGCCACGAATAAAATTCTCTCCGATGTGAAAAGACTCTCACCAACAACAAGGAGTAACACAGAACTCCCTATCACGTTACACGATCTGAAAACTGCCTGCACCTCCTTACCTAAAGATAAATCTCCTGGCATAGACGGGCTCACCACTGAATTTTATCAGTCCTTCTGGGAACAGCTTGGACCTATCCTCTACAGAGTATTTGTCGAAGCGAATACCAATGGCTTTCCACTCAATATGACAACATCAGTTATCAAACTCATTCCAAAGAAAGGAGACGCGACGAAACTAGGAAACTGGAGACCCATCTCTATCACAAACACCGACTGCAAAATTATATCCAAAGCCATTGCCAACAAACTTAAACCCGCTCTGAGCGAAATAATAAATAGGCATCAGAGCTATTCCATCCCTGGAAGATCTATCCACGAAAACTTACATCTCATAAGGGATCTCATAAGCATAGCGAACAACAACAGTGAAACAATGGGTCTTGTAACACTAGACCAAGAAAAAGCTTTCGACCGCGTTGAACACCTTTACCTCTTCAACTGCTTGAAAGCATTTGGCTTTGGCTCAGGCATCATTCACTCTATTAAAATGTTGTATGCCAAGGCACAGTTTTGCATGAAAATAAACAACAGGCTTACCATAACTGCACCATACAGCAGAGGTATTAAACAAGGCTGTCCACTCTCCGGTCCTCTTTACACAATTGCCATCGAACCCTTTCTGTGTAGACTCAGCATGCTGCTCAAAGCATGCTGCCCTAAACTTCCCTACCAAACCATAACCCTGACAGCATATGCTGATGATGTTACAATCATAGCCCGCAAAGAAGAGGACTTTCATAACATACAAATGGCATACCAACAATATCAGGCAGCCTCAGGAGCCAAACTAAACACACATAAAACCATAGGACTGTGGTGTGGCAAATGGAAAAACCGAACCGATTCCCCAATGTCTGGTACCTGGTCCACAGAGGGAAACAAATACCTGGGGATTTACCTAGGAAACACACCCTCTTATGTGGATAAGAACTGGGAAACACTAAACAAGCGTTTCAAGCAACTTCTAGGAAAGTGGGCAGCAATACGAGCCTCTGCCTCCACAAGAGGGAGAACAATAATCGTTAACCAAATAGCCACCAGTGTCCTTTGGCATACACTAAAGATCCTTACGCCACCAGTTCAATTCATCAAACAAATAAAGTCAACCATATATCGATTCATATGGAATAAAACAAACTGGCTTTCCTACTCCCAGCTATGTACTTCTCTCAAAGATGGAGGACAAAAGTTGGTCTCCATTGACAACAGGATAACAACGTTCCGCGCTCGATTTCTCATAAATGCCCTACAACAGGAAATATCACACAAGTGCACCACTGAGTATATTTTCACTTCTGCCACTAGAGGTCTCTCTCTCTCCACCACCTTAAGAATGACAACAGCTCAAGTGCCTGTAAATTTAACAAACTTCTACAAAGACGCCCTTCGACGATGGAAGAAGCTAAACCTCCAGCACACAGTGAAGACAGCATCCCTACCTGAAATCCTCATGGAACCCATCTTTCACAACACGATGGTAAGAAGCCCGATCACTCAGAAAGAATTTTTCTTTCCTCCATGGAGCTGGCGAAACGTGAGGATCTTGGGTGACATTCTTTCTCCAAGCCTCACCTGGCGCTTTCCAAATTCGCTCGAAAACCTGGAATATGGGAATGAGTCTGAGCAGATAGACACCGTAAAGGCCGCTTTTCAAGCCGCTATGCCTGATAGCATAACAGAAGTGGGGCTTATTCCTCCAAACTCAGAATTTTTGGCGCCTATCTTTCTGATAAAAACCAATAACTCATGGGAGAAACTTACACCCAGCAACGCCAACAAGATCTACAGCACCCTAACACAACAGTCAAACCAAAGCACTTTGATGGAAAATCCTGCATCATCTGATCAAACACTATTTCAATGGGATCTACCATATCGCACAAGAGCCATCAAACCTGACGCAGATATTCAGTGGAGAATGTGACATAATATATTACCTACTCCTACTATATTACGAAAATTTAACTCAAACGTCTCAGATAACTGCCTCTTCTGCTACCAATTAGGAACGGTCCGGCATGTCTACTTGGAATGCCCAGTCAACACTAAATTAATCAGTTTGACTCGGGAAACGGCAGCTCTTACCTGTGGTAATCTTCATACAGAAGAGGAATATTTCAATCTCGTCCATGTGGAGCCAAATAACCATTCATTCTGCAATTACCTTTTCATCACCGCAAAAGCGGTAATATACAACTTCTACCTCAGACATACAAGACCAGACAGCACAGCAACTTCACAGAGAGAGGCAACTGACCAACTCACTGCAGCCTTCCAACAAAAGGTGAGATGTCGGATCCTACACGAACATCACCACCATAGGCAAAACAACACCTTAGATCTTTTCCACCAAGAATGGAATCCACGGAATCAACTCCTGGCTGAGCAGGGCGACTGCATTATAATCCACTTTCCAGCATAGAAGTGACACCTTTACCCCCCCCCCCCAAAAAAAAAGAAAGGGGGAAGAAAGAAGGATTGTTGTGCTTAACAGTGCGAAAGTTAATCAGCTGGCACTCTCATGTTAATAGATAATATTGTGCAAGAGTAACTTCTATGTTCTTATGTTAAAACAAGATCTTATGTTATCATGTTAAAATAACTCTTAATGGTTTTAATTTATTTAAAAAAAAAAAAAAAAAATGTAATTAGCCTTATAAGTGACTTCGATGTAACATACCTCAACAAGAGTATGAGCATGTAACCTCTCTGTCTGACTGCAGAGAAAACCAAAAACCGGTTAATCCTGTATATAAGATTGTTATGTTTACAATAAAAAAAAAAAAAAAAAAAAAAAAAAAAATAATTAAATGCAGATATCTGGATGATCCTGGAAAAGACAGACAACACGGCGAACTATATCCTTCAAACGAAGAAAGAAAACCTCATTTCCAAATTTCATAGACTAAAAGATCGACAAAACCAACGGACATATTCAAATTTCTGCACAGTGAACAATAACAATCAACCAGAAGCAAGAAACAACAGGAGCCACCAATCGCCTGCAGGTAACAGTAACGTAGTTAACCTATCCAACCACAATTTAAACAAAAGATGAACTCTCAGTACTTAACAAAGGTCTAAATTTTGCTGTAGCACCCAGATCGATAAACAAACTGGAATTTATTTGTAATATTGAAAGAGGATTAAGATTCATCCCAAATAACATAGCGGACAAAATATGTTTAGAAACCGGCAACATTTTAAATCATAACAAAACAATAACAAGCAACTTAACGAAACACGAATTAACAGTAATGAAATCATTAAAATCAAATCCAAAGATCGTAATAACTAGAGCCAATAAAGGAAGTGCCACCATTATTTTAAACCAAACCACTTATTTAGAAAAAATGAATCTGCTAGGTTCATACAATAATACATACCAACTCGTTAACTACAACCTAACCAATAGAATAAAAAAGAAAACAGAGAAACTACTTAAATTAATTACCACATGGCCCAAAGATATGCTCAAAAAACTATTTCTGCACTATGCTCGTTCCCCAAGAATTTACAGGCTACCAAAAATACACAGACAAAACACACCACTCCAGCTGATAGTCAAAGGGATAGATAGCCAGAATTATCACTTAGCCAAGAAATTAGTGGCAACACTCAAGGAGTTGGTAGGTCATTCCCTCTCCTGTATCAGAAACACACAACACTTCATAAACATTATCAAAGACATTACATTAGAAAAAGATGATTTATTAGTCAGTTTTGGCGTCTCTGCCCTCTTTATGAATGTCCCAATCAATGACACAATCCTTCTTTTACAGAACAAATTCCCTCCAGATATCACGGTGCTCTTTGCGTATGTATTACATTCTGGTTATTTTGCATGGCAAAATGCTTTCTATCTACAAAAAGAAGGCACAGCCATGGGCTTGCCATTATCCCCCCCCCCAATTGCTAACTTTTATATGGAACATTTTGAGCAACATGCTTTAGATTCATCTCCTTTAAAACCCAAAGTCTTTTCTGAGATACGTTGACAATGTTTTTGCGATCTGGTCCCATGGCCGCCAGACACTAGACACGTTCCTTAGCCACCTAAACAAACAACACAAATGCATAGTTCACAATTGAGATTGAAAAACAGAACAAACTTCCATTTCTAGATACACTTGTCACACGTCTTCCTTCTGGCAATCTTTCCTTCACTGTTTACCAGAAACCGACACATACTGGCCAATAAACTCCTACCACCAACAACACAAAAACTAGGTGTCATTAATACTCTAAAAAACAGGGCTCTGAAGATCTGCTCCAGTGAACAGGCACTGAAAGACGAATTTAAAGTTATCAGCAATACTTTTCAAAAAATGGTTAGACCCAAAACACTTAACAAAATTCTCTACAAGACCTCAATAAAAAACAAAGACAAACCAGACTACAATAAAACTATAACCATTCCTTACATTAAAGGGACATCAGATAAAATAAACAGAATACTACAAAAATACCTCAAAGCCACCTTTAAACCTCCTGCAAAATTAAAAAGCTTACTCAACTCATCCAAAGACCCACTCCCTCCACTGGCCCACCCTGGAGTATACCGTATTTATTGCACCTGTAACATATCATATATAGGGGAAACAGGACACACAATTCCTATCAGACAAAAAGAACATAAACGACACATTAAATATAACAATTATTATGCAGCTGGCCTTTCTGATCATGCCCTGAACACTTTACATAGAATTGACTGGAAAAGCACTAGTTGTCTACATCACACCAAAACACGGTATGAACACAAATTTAAGGAAGCCTGTGAGATTATTATCAACCACCCCAATCTGAACAATAATGATGGTCTAAAAATCTCAAACATATAGAAGGCACGTATTCAACCCACAGAACCTTCCTCTCTAAGAGTAACTATAAACAGGACTGTAGATAATCCAGGATCCTAAATCAAAAATAACAATTGCAATGCTAAAAATAGGACATCGTTGTTACTGAAAGAAAACTATCTATAAGAAAGAATACTTATTCATGTTATCATAAAAAGAATTTAGCTTGATGTAGTTTCTAAATAATTAATTTTTTTTTTTTACTAGAGGTGATGCCAGTAAAATAACCTGTGATCAAATCATTGTTTCCCTAGCTTACTGTATGTAACTCAGCTTGTCCTATATATTTGTATATGCTCCAGACGATGATCTTAATATGAAGATCAAAACGTCGGGAAATTAAAAGAGTTATTTATAACGTGGTTGTAAAGTCCATAATTTCTAAACTGAATGCTGATCACCGTGCAACACTAAAAGAAAGGCTCATAAAAATATAACAGGTGATTGGAAAGCATTGCCTGAAAGTGCAGTGAGTGCAGAGACAGTGTATGTATTTAAGTCTAGGTATGATAAGCTGGACTTCACCTATGTACACATGAACTTCACCTAATGAAGAATAAAGAAATCAGATAGATAATATTCTTGCCAGCAGAAGGCAGAGGAGTGCTATCCTAGCAGCAAAAACACTACTTGATAAAGACTGTGGGACAGATAATGAATTATTATTATTATTTGAAACCTCCAGGGAGTTCAAGGACTCATCGAGGGAGAGCATCTGCTCTACAACTCTGTCTCCACTACTCAATCCACCAACTGACTGCAACTACACCAACGACATCTACTGTCAACCACCATCACCACTAGTATTTCCACAAACACTCACAAACATCCATGCCCACCGTGGGATTTGAGCCTGCCATGGACATAATAATAATAATAATAATTATTATTATTACCCAAGACTCCATGGAGTCAAACACTCATCTAGGAGGTCTTTTTATCATCATACTGTGCTTTAAATGCACTCAAATTCTCTGCAGAAACACACTCTCAGGCAAGGCATTCCAATCATTCACAACTCTGCATGAAAAAAACCTGCTTCTCACACCCACTTTATACAGTTTACAGGGATGACCTCTGGTTCTCCCCTGATCTCCCATTATTTTCTGTAGAATCTCTCCACAATTGATCCTATAACAACCCCTTAATAACTTGTAGGTCTCTATCATATCTCCCCTCTTCATCCTGTCCACCAGACTTTGCAAATTGCATCTTCTCAATCTTTCCTCAAACTCGACATTCCAGAGGTTAGAAACTACGTTAGTCAGTCACCTCTGGACCCTTTCCAACATCTCTTCATCCATCTGAAAACCAGGTGACCAAATCTGAGCACAATAGTCCATGTGTGGCCTAATCAAAGCTTTATACAATGGAACAAGAATCTCCCTACTTCTACAAGTCAGTGTCCTTCACATCATTCCCAGAAGCCTTTGTGTTGTCTTCACAATTTTAGCTATGTGTTCCCTAAATTTCAGATCCTTATCCACTATCACCCCAGATCTCTTATTTCTTCCACTTCCGACAATATATTCTCACCAAGCATAAATTCTGCATCCCATTTTTGTTTTCCAACTTTTAAAACCTTACATTTTGCAACATTGAACTCGCATCCCTATTCCCGTACCCAATCATTCAATTTATTCAAGTCTTCTTGTAAGGCCACAACATCTTCTCTACTCTTCATGGTTCATCCCAACTTTGCATCATCTGCAAACAACTAAATATCTCCATCTAAATCTTCACCAATCTTATTAATATACAAGTTAAACAGCAATGGCCCTAAAACAGACCCCTGAGGCACACCATTAGTAACTTTCTTTTCCTGGATATTGCTCACCTGATACACAACTTGTTGTTACCTATCAGATAGCCAGTCTCCAATCCAATACACCAATCTAATATCCAACCCCATCCACTCTAGTTTGACTATCAATTTATCATGTGGTAATCTATCAAAAGCCTTTACGAAATCTAAGTATATTACTGTGTATCCTTCTCCTCTGTCCGTGGAACCAGTCACCTTATTGTAATAAGTAAGTAGATTACTAAAACATGACCTCCCTTTAGTAAATCCATGCTGTCCATGAAAGATAATACCATTGTATTATCTTTCATTGCAAGATATTTAAGTTGCAGCACATGGGTCTGGATGTCAGATTGGTCAACTGGATTCAGGATTGGCTGTCTGAGAGGTATCAGAGAGAGTTGTGTATGGTGGAGCAGTTTCAAGGAGGCAGAGGGTTACAAGTGGGGTCCCAGAGGGCTCAGTACTAGGACCTATATTGTTTATCCTCTATATCAATGACATTGCAAGGGGATTTTCAGTTGTTTGCAGATGATGCGAAGCTGGGAAGGATTATTAGTAATTGTGCAGATGTGGTAGCCCTGCAAGAGGATTTGAATAAGCTAGATAGATGGGCAAATGAATGGGGGATATCAGTTTAATGCAGCAAAATGTAAGGTCTTGAGGTTTGGGAAACATCGATGGGATGCTGCATTCTCTATGGGAGGAATTATAGTAGAGGAAGTAGGGGAGACAAGAGATCTGGGGTTGATAATTGATAGAAACTTGAAATTTAGGGCACATATTGCAAAGGTGGTGAAGGTAACACAGAGGATTGCTGCAATTATGAGAAGGACACTGACCTGCAGAGATAAAAGGGTTATCATTCCGTTGTATAAGTCTCTGATCAGACCACACTTAGACTATAGTTCTCAGATTTGGTCCCCAGAATTTGAAGGGGATAAGTTAACTGTGGAAAGGATACAAAGATGGATGACAAAGATGGTTTCAGGACTGTACAAGGATAGTTATGAGGATCGGCTGAGGGAATGTGGACTGCAGAGTTTCGCGGATAGAAGAAGGAGAGGTGATATGATTGAGACTTTTAAACTGTTGAGAGGTGGTTACAGGGTTGACACTGGGGAGTTCTTTTGCTTGGTTGAACAGCGGGAAGGAGTGATGACAAGAGGCCATCCCTGGAAGTTACGAAAGGAAACTGTGAGCAACAGGGTAAGGAGTGGTTTCTTTGCGTGGAGGGTGGTTGAACCATGGAATGCATTGCCTGATGGAGTGGTGAGAGCGAAAACGGTCAATGAGTTTAAGGAGTGGTATGATAGACTTTGTGTTTCTTAAGGGAGACCTCCCCCTCGATGAATCTTGACAGACTTTATGTTCTTAGGAAGGACCTCCCAAGATGAATCTTTTGACTCCATGTAGGCCTGAATAATAATAATAATAATAATAAACCTGGATCCTAGTTCTCACAATCTTCTCCAACAACTTAACTACAACACCTGACACACAGATAGGCCTATAGTTTGCTGTTTGAGTTCTATCACCTCCTTTATGAAGTGGCACAATCTTGCCTCCTTCCACTGCTTAGGAACTTGACCAAGTGCAAGACTCATATTAAAAAAATATGTCAAGGTAGGTGTCAACTCCCTGGCACATTCCTTCAGAATATGCGGTGATATATTATCAAGTCCCACAGCCTTATTTACATCTAGTTTACTCAACTCCCCATACACCTCTTGCTCACTTACAGTCAGTCTCTCCTCCCCATCATCAACTGCTCTCGATCCCTCCATGAAGTCACATTCACAAGATTGAAAGATCTTTATGAACTGCTCATTAAGTATCTCCTCCACACATTCTGCAACAGCTGTCTTTATAATATTTTCTCCAAATAATGTCATCCTTCCATAATTATTCTTTTGGCTTCATTAGCCAACTGCTGTTCATATCTCTCTTTAGCTACCCTAACCAACACCCTCCTTGCTTGGTCTTTGTAGACCTCACGAAATTGGTTATTTCCACTTCTCTTAAGCTTCCTCAATAATGTCCTTTTTCTCTGTATCGCATGCTTAATCTCTTTATTTGTCCATTTCACACCTACCTTATTTAACCTTCTCACCCTTGCATTTAGACATTGCATCTACTAGATGGTTTTTGAAAATCTCCCAAGCTGCATTGATCTCTTTTCCAGCTAACTCCTCATTCCATGCTACACGTGCAAGCTGTCTCCTGAGCTTAATCGTCCCCCCCCCCCTTGTAGTTCCACATATACCCTTTTCTTACAGAGGTCCTCACACTGCTGGCAACCACCCAGGTAATCACCTCATATTCATTCTCATGAATTGGTGGGTGATTTGACACTTCATTTATAATTACATCCTCTGATGAGATGACCAAATCCAAGACCCTCAATCCTCGTGTGCCCTCTGTTACATAGTGTCTGAGGTAGTTATCCCTCAAAAACTCAAGAAACTCATTTTCGTTACTTCCAGTTGCTATTTCATCATTCCAGTCTATATTGCCATAATTAAAATCGCCCATAATGATCACTCTTTTCCTATTTGCTTGGCTAATTTGATTATACATTTCATAGTCACTACCATCCACATTTCCTGGTCTATAACAACATCCAACCAAGTGTTTCATTCCATTCACCTCTACCTTAATAACTGAAGTTAAACTGCAATTAAGGGCTAAGAAGAAACAAAAGGACAGTATCAGATTTGATTTAGATCCTGCAAATGAAGCATTTAAAGTAGAAGTCAGAAACAAATGTGGGAAGAGAATTAAAAGAACTGTGGGAAGAAACAAAATGTACAGTCACAGAAGCAGCAAAGAATACTCTTAATAAAACAAGAAAGAAAGATTCTGAATGGTTGTCAGAAGAAGCTATTCAAATAGCAGAGGAAAGGAAAAAAAAATAAACTTCAGAGAAACAAAGAAAGGGTTAGATAACTGAGTGCAAATTTGCAAAGACAGGCTAGGAAAGATAAGGAAAAACATCTAAACAAAAGGTGCAAGGAATTTGGAAAAAGCAATATTATGGGTAGAAAATAAATGTTTAGAAAAATAAATGATGTTACAGGGAAGTTTATCCCTATATTAGGAATTGTAAAAAGTAATTCAGGTAAATGTCTGATGGAAGATGAAGCAGTGAAAAAAAAAAAGATGGAAAAGTATGTAGAAAATTTGTACAAGAAAGATAATCTATTGAAGGAGAATTTGAAAGGAGAGAATTTGTTGAGGAACCCATGATAATGAAAAGTGAAGTGATATCAACAATGGAACGAGTGCTGAAAGGAAAAGCTCCTTTTCCTTTTCTTTGCACTTGTTCTTTTGGCACTTTTGGAATAGCTGATGTGTGTCAGTGTAATTATTGAGAGCAGCTGAGGATGAAGTAGTGAATATATTGACTAAAATTTGTCAGGAAGAAAATATACTGGCCTAGAGATTGAAAAACATCAGTATTCATCCCAATCCCAAAAAATCAAATGCCAGACATTGTGATAATTATAGAGCCATCGCTTTAATTTCACATGCAAGTAAAGTTATGTTGAAAGTGATCCAACAAAGGTTGGAGCCATATTTGAATAGAGAAATGCCACAAGAACAGATAGGCTTTAGGAGAGGGAGATACTAGAGACCAAGTAGCAAACATGAGATGGATTATGGAAAGAACAAGAGAATTTCAGAAGGAAGTATTCATTTGCTTTATTGATTATAAGAAAGCTTTTGATTGTGTGGATTACAACAGACTGTGGATTGTAATGAGATCAATGGGAATACCTGAATATCTAATTCTCTTGATAAGAGAGCTGGATGACAACCAAGAATCTTCAGCAAAAAAGTCTTTGGAGAAACAGATAGTGTTTGAGTGGAAAAAGGGGTGCGGGAGGGTTGCTTACTGTTGTCCTACTTTTTTAATATTAATAATGAATATGTTATGAGAATGGCTGATTTAGACAAAGATCTAGCTGGAATTAAGATTTGTGACAGGAAAATAAATAATTTAAGATATGCAGATGATACAACCCTCATAGCAGAAACTAAGGAAGATCTGGAGCAGTTGATTGTATTATTGGTTAAGACAGAAAGTAACAAAGCCGGCTTAAATAAGCATCAGCAAAACAAAAGTGATAGCTTCTGGCAATTTAAATGAATTTATAATAGAGAGAGATAAAATAGAAATCATTGAAAGTTATGATTTACTGGAGTCCAGAATCAGAAATGATGATAAATGTGAAGTGGAAGGCCACAGGTGTGGTGGATGGACAACATCAACTTGAACTTACAGTTACTGAAAGAAAGGATAAGAGGCCGAGTAGGATGGAAAGCCTTTGTTCACAAGATCACCAAGAGTTGAAAACAACTGGATGGCACATAACAACAATAAGCTGTGCATGTGAGAGTAGGATCTCCTGTGATGTGTCTCTTGACTCCAGGATGATCTTATGATGATGATGATAATAATAGGGTAGTCAGTACATCTTGTACCCTATTCATTTTTATCACTTAAGAGACTAGAATCCACTTTTAGTAATTCTCACACTCACTTGCCTCACAGGTGCTTGCACATACACTCAGTTACATCCTTCCTAATAGCTCTAGTTTTCCTTGCTTTGCACTTTAACTCTCTTGGTAAACAATGCATTCTCAAACCATCTAACTCTAAGTCCATTTAAGTGTATTCCATAAGAATTATAAATATAAGGCTGAAAAATTTGCTCTTACATCCATCAAAATCAATCTATAGGTCTACAAATCACACCATAACTTCTGTACATCCTATGCATTGACTCATTTGCAATCATGGCTGCCCTCCTCAGATCACTTCTATCAAACAGCTAATTCTTCCTTCCCCCCCCACTTCCTCTAATAACCCTTTCATATTTCATAATTTTGCTAATAGCTATCAACCTCGTGTATGCAACATTGAGCTCAATGCTACCTCATACACCTGAGTTTTTTCAATGGATGAAAAAACTCAGGTGTATGAGGAGGAGGTATCAGAGCTGTTGTACAAACTGAATGAAAATTCAGTTTATACAATAAATAGGGATATCATAACTGGTAATTAGTTTATGGAATTAACAACGCATATAAAGTATATTAATTAAAGGTAACTTTAATGAATAACTTCTATATTTCAGCGACGTCACGTTGCCATCTTCAGGAACATAAAGATATGGTATGTGCATGCAGGCACTAACAAAAGCAAATGAGGAAGAAAGCAAGAAACTAATATTGTTCCTACTAATATCTACCAAAGACCAACCACTTCCCCTAGACCTACCTGGTGTATACCAGGTCCCTTGCAGCTGCAAATTGTCCTACTTTGGCCAAACAGGCAGAACAACAAATATCAGGATTTCAGAACACAAAGACTACATCCGGTTTCACCAGTACAGCCGCTCTGGGCTGGCAGACCATGCCTTAGATACCCACCATAGAATTTGTTGGAAGAAAACAAAAATAATACACTGCAGCAAGTTTAAATATGAAAGATTATCCAAGGAATCATCAGCAGCTCTAAAAAACGTTCCTAACCTCAACAAATTTGGGTGCATGAAACTACTCCAAATTTGGGAGACTTACATTATGAGAACTTCAGCCCAACTGCCAAGACAACCAAATTAGCCCGCCAGAGGGCACATTAGGACTTTAGGAACAATATTAGTTTCTTGCTTTCTTCCTCATTTGCTTTTGTTAGTGCCTGCGTGCACATACCCATATCTTTATGTTCCTGAAGATGGCAACGTGACGTTGCTGAAATATAGAAGTTATTCATTAAAGTTACCTTTAATTAATATACTTTATATGCATTGTTAATTCCGTAAACTAATTACCAGTTATGTTTGACCAACGTATAAGCCTTGCTACTAGAAATAGGGATATCAGAACATATGCTAAAAGAGTGTTCAGATGAACTGACTATTCCTTTGACCAGGCTATATAATTTGAGCCTTGGAACAGGGAACATTCCATATTCCAGGGAACTCCCTTATGCAACTGGATTACCATATGTTCTGTCCTCAGGAATGGAAAGATTGAATGGTAATCCAGTTGCATAAGGGCCGGGCAAAGACTGATGTATCCAACTATTGACCAATCAGTATCTCGTGAGCGGTGGCAAAGATTTTGGAAAAGTTGGTTAGGGCTCGCATTCGGAAATGGGTTGACAGAGAATCCCTTACTTTGAAATGAACAGCATGGGTATACTAAGGGAAGATCATGTTTTAACAATTTGCTCACATTCTATAATAATGTTAACATTGAGCTAGACAAGGGGAATGGATACACCATGATGCTTTTGGATTTTGCATTTGACAGAATATAGTGTGGAAGAATCCCATATTCTGCAATCCTAAATTGCAGAATATAGGATTGGATTATAAAATATTAGTGTGGATATGAGGATGGCTGACTAACCGATATCAAAAAGTGGTATGTGAGTCTATAAGATGCATACCGCAAAGATCAGGCCTTGGCCCACTGTTATTCAATCTATATATAAATAACATGGGAGGATTTGACAGGCAACATGCAGCTATTTACTGATTATGCAAAGATAGGCAGGGTAATCTAGAATGCTGCCGATATGCAGTACTTGCAGAATAATTTGAAAGGCTGGAATGTGGGCAATGGAAAATGCATATCGGTTCAATGTCAGTAAATATAAAGTTATGCACATTGGAGTGATTAGATATCCAATGTCTTATTATAGTGATGGGATTATGCTAGAAGAAACTAATCAAGCTAGGGATCTTCAAGTGTCAGTAGATAGGAAGTTGAAGTTCAGGGGCCATGTAGCAAAGATTGTAAATACAACTCAGAAGATAACTGCAATGCTGAAGTGAACTTTGGCATGTACAGATAAGGATGTCGTTTTGCCACTTTACAAGGCCTTGATAAGATCTCTTGGACCACTGTGTGCAGGTCTGATTTCCTGTTTCCATTGTGATTCTGTTACAGTGAAGATAGCACAAAGGAGAGTTAAAAATGATATCAGAATTGTGAATACTGATTATGAAGATATATTGAGAATTTGTAGACTACAGACACTACCAAAAGGGGTGATATGATTGAGACATGGAGGGTGGGGAAAGGACGAGAGGGCACTCTTGGAAACTGAAAATGAATGCCACCAAGAAGAGCATGAGATCTAGATTTTTCTCTCATAAAATGGTGTGTGATTGGGATGGATTACCACTGGATGTTGTGTGTGCAAGCAATGTGAATGAATTCAAGACCAAGTATGACAAGTGGTGCATGTAGTATGTGGCCTCCTTCAATGAGTTCCTTACTCCCTGGTGGTCTCTCTTAATAATAATGATGATGATAATAATAATAATAATAGTAATATCTTGTCTTATACCATACTTTTCAAATCATTTGTTCCTGCCAAAACAATCAATTCTTCCACTTTACCTCATTGCATCCTGATAACCTCACTAATGCAATTAATTTTTGCACCAGGAAAGCAAAGTTTATCTTGCTTACAGAATTTCTTATGCTATATTATGCTATCATGTTCACTTCATTGATATTATTTGTAGGACTCCACAGAGTCTCAAGACTCATTGCATAAGGGCAAGCTCTCTACAAATCACAATATCTATATCTTAACATATTTAGTGATTGCATCCCTCTGGAGACAAAACTCCTCTGCAGTTAAAATTCCATTTAACCCCAGATCTGAAGAACATAAGTAGTTACCATTGTAATAAGTTGGCTCAGAGCCTTAGCTGCTTAGGCTATAATTACAATCATGCCAAATCAAGAAAGCATATTTTCTGAAATCTACAGTTGTATTTTTTTTTTATGATAATCCCACATATGAAAGGTCACAAGACCTATAACATTACAGTCCCTATATGGGAACGTGATTAAGGAGAAAAGTACTCCAAGGTTGGTCAGATCTGAGACGTAAAAAGTGCTATGAGTTGAGAGGAAGAGAAGTAATGTTTAGAATAGAAAAGAACACCAAGCTTTTCAGAGGCTAAGTAAGTAATATATTTGTGCTAGGATAAACTGAATGTGACAGTCAACCCAAGAAGAGAAAGTTGATCTTGAAAGAAAATCAAAACATTGTCAAAAATGAGAGGGAGTGAGGTAGGATTTTTACTGCAAGTAATTAGGCAGGCTTGAGATTTTTTTGGCATTGAAATTTACTAAATTGTCTTCGCCCCATTTCAGGATGTTGAGGAGGTCAGTTTTCAAGTCACTGGTTATGGAAGATCCCGAGGCATCTATCATTAGTGTACTATAGGATTTATTGAATGAGGAAGAGGAATAAAAAGTACTGTCATTGGCAAAGTTGTGAATAGGATTTGAAGTCAGAGAAAGGCAGTCAGTGATGTAAATGAGGAAGAGTTTGGGTACAGAACCTTGAGGCACTCCAGCAATGATGAGGAAATCTGATGAGAGGAAGCCATCTACCATGACACACAATGAACAACCAGTTAGAAAGCTGGCAGTCTAATCACAGAGTATAAAAGAGAGGCCATAAGATGGCAGCTTGTTCAGGTGACCATGCTAGACATGATCAAATGCTTTTGAAATATCAAGAGCAATATCATTAGTTTCTCCAAATCTTTCCATAGCTTGAGTCCAAAGGTGGGTGAGATTAGCTAGGAGCATTGGCGCACCCAGGGAGGAGGCCAAGGGGCATTGCCCCTCCCCAAAGAAAAAGGAAAAAAAGACTAGAAAAATTTCCAAAAATCTTTTCCTAATTAAAATTCGTTTTTTTTTTAAATTTATGTTGTGTCATGTCTTCTATTTCTATACTACTTATGAATTAGCGGTCACATAATGTGGGAATACCCTCTGGCTCTCGGGAATCACGGCCGTTGCGAACGCAAGGTGAATGAAGTAGTGCTCAGGCGATACTTTGTTTACCTAGACGGGCCAGAGATCACGGGTATCATGTATTGGCGATCACTGCAGATGCTCAGTCATAGGGCGTATGCAATACGTAGTGTGTATTCTCAAATAGTCTACTCAACTCGTTCCCCCCCCCTCCAAGATTAAATCCTGAGTGTGCCACTGGCTAGGAGGTCAGTTGTAGAACAAGAATGGCAGAATCCATATTGGTGATCACTACTTAAGTGTTGAGTCTTCAAGTAATGAAGAAGATGGCTGTTGATAACCTTTTCCAAAAGTACTGAAGTGCTCTCACTTCAGTACTTTTAAAAGTACTGAAGTGAGAGCAGTCCACACAGTTAGCCTAGTAGCTGTGCGCTTTGCAACCATATACCTGGGGAAGGAGTATCCTAGGTTCGATTCCCGTCGGTGACGTGAGGAGCTGAAGGATCTTCCTCAGCCATAGCCAAGTTAGCCAGTCTTGGGCGTGGACAGTGGGGTTTTTTCCCCAGTTTATCCTGGGGGTTTCATCCCAAAAAGCTGGCAAACCAGCCTTGAGAACTAAACACTACAGACATAGGATATACCAGAGCATAGGACTGACTACCTTATCCTGTGAACGGTTTGAGGTCCAATGATTAATAAACCCTCTTTCGGTAAAAGGAAGATGATAATGATGAGAAGTGAGAATAATGGGTCAATAGTTAGTTAGATGGCTGAATTTGTCTCACTTTTTGGGTACAGGCTGGATGTAGGCTTGCTTCCATGCTGTTGGATAGATGCCAGTAGAATATGATAGTTTATATAGGTGATACAAGATGGATGGATGGATGTCAATTTTGGAGTACAAGTCTTGAGCACAACTGGAGAAATACCATCTAGATCAAGATTAATGAGCATTTTTCTGATGGCTGTTTGGCAGAAGTTCAGAGGAGGCATGCAGTGGGAAGTTTATGGAAGTACAGGAGGTGATTTTGCTTTGGTTGTCCAGGCAGGAGTTGGAGGGAAAAAACTGATGTCAAGAAGTCTGCCTTTTCCTAGGGTGAGGTTACCATATTGCCATCAGGATGCAAAACAGGTGGCAACAGGGAAGGGTCTTGGCAAGGCTTGACTGCCAGTTGAGAAGGAAGAAAGTTTATTGCATTTCATTCTTATGAAGTCTGCTTCAGAAACTGCTTTAGAATTGATAACTTTTTGACATGTTTCTTGCAGTTGTGTAAGCTGAATGAGAAACTGTAGTTTTTAATTTAAGCTGCATTTGAACATAAGCTTCATTTTTATCATGGATAGCAGAGGCACTTTTTTTTTCTTTTTGAGAACCAGTTTGGATACAGGTCATGGGGTTTACAGTGGAGTGGGAAATGAAGGCTCTCATTCCAGAAAGGATTATTTCAGTTATTAGTTCAGTACAGGTGTTTGGATCGGGAGAGAGCAAAAGCACTAATTTCATGTATAATAAAATTGGCTTAATCCTTTATCCAAGTATGAGCAAACAAAGTTTGCGCCTGAAAGTATCTTCAGGACTGGGTAAGGTGGTACAACACCAGGGCAACTCGTTGCAAAGGTGGGGCAAGCTACCAACACTCCTATCTCAGTATCTCCTATAATGCAAAACACATCTCCTTGCGTATATGTCTAATGTTATGCATTAAGGGAAGGGCCACTACCCAGACTAGTTTCGACCTTTATTGAGCTCTCTTCAGTGGGAGCCAGGCCCAAGTGGAGATACCAGGCAGAAGCATTAGCAGGTCATCTCTACCTATAGGAATTGCCAAATGGTGTGCCACCCTTTTTTAATAAATTACTCTGGATTTAGAGAAAGATGTTGAAAGTTTATTTTTCACTTGGTTAGAGTATAATAAAATTGGCTTAATCCTTTATGTTTTATTATACACTAACCAAGTGAAAAATAAACTTTCAACATCTTTCTCTAAATCCAGAGTAATTTATTAAAAAAGGGTGGCACACCATTTGGCAATTCCTATAGGTAGAGATGATCTGCTAATGCTTCTGCCTGGTATCTCCACTTGGGCCTGGCTTCCACTGAAGAGACCTCAATAAAGGTCGAAACTAGTCTGGGTAGTGGCCCTTCCCTTAATGCATAACATTAGGCATATCTGCAAGGAGATGTGTTTTGCATTATAGGAGATACTGAGATAGGAGTGTTGGTAGCTTGCCCCACCTTTGCAATGAGTTACCCTGGTGTTGTACCACCTTACCCCAGTCCTGAAGATACTTTCAGGCGCAAACTTTGTTTGCTCACACTTGGATAAAGGATTAAGCCAATTTTATTATACTCTAACCAAGTGAAAAATAAACTTTCAATAAACTTCCAACTAATTTGATGATGGAAAAGCAGCATAAAAATTCCAGAGGTCATCCTAGTTGGCACAATTATAGTGTCAAAGGGTATGAGACTGGTTGGAAGGAAGACGAACTGTAGAGAAGGAGACTTGAATAAGATTGTGGTCAGGATTGCCAAGGGGAAAGCAGACATCCACAGTGTATTTGGAGGGAATTCTGGTTAAGAAAAGGTCAAGAATGTTGAGGATTGGCTGGTATTCTGGTTGGTAGATTGACTGTGTGTTAGGTCATAACTGATAGCAAATGATTCAGCTTCTCTTCCAGCTTGATCTATCAAGTTGGAGTAGGGTAGGGTTTAGTTTGTGTTATGGATGTTAAAGTCTCCAAGGAGGACAATCTCACAGTTTGGGTAATTAGTTTGTAAAATCAATTTTTTGTGATAGATAGTCAAAAAAGAGCAGCAGGAGTATCAGTTAGGAGAACAGTAAAGGAAGCAAATGAAGGCTGTAAAGTGAGGTAAGGAAATGTTGAGCCAGAGCAGATGCATTACCTTCAGGGACAGCCTGCAGAAAACTGTTTTACTGTCATACCCTCAAATGGAGCAGAAGCTGGCTCCCTAGTTGAATAATGATAATGGTGTAATGAATATGCCCAAAAAACCCATCACCCAAACTGCATGTGAGAAGAAAGGGCAAACAGAAACCGGAGACCCTACTCTGAGGATGAAATATGACAGAAGCCACTTCACACCTCCAAATTGCAGAGTGGTGGTGTTTCACTGGGCGATGAATACCACCTACTTACCTACTTAGATGTCTAGTTGGCCTTTCATCACAACTAGAGAAGATATGCATTTAAAGTGGCAATACTCAATATTCCAATATTCAATATTCCTGAAATAATCTTAGTCTCTTTGGATTCTCCCCCCTCCCATCATGCAGATCTGTACAGAGATCACCTAGATATATAATTACATAAATTTCTGTATAATAATATAAATACTGTATAACATAATGCTAGAGTTAGTCATATCACCAGACATAGAAGTCATAATATTCTTGATAACTAAAATCTATACATAAATACTACTTAATTTTTGTATGTCATCTGGTATCATATAAAATTCTACCTTGAATAAAAGTGTCCTTTGCTTCCATAACAACTGTAATAGCACTGTCATTTGTAATATTTCCTTCAAGCATGATAACACTACTATAGTTTACAATATCTTTGAGCTCATCAACAGCTGAAATGAAAAAAAAAAGTATATATATTAGATCCAAGATGTGATTTTTTTTAACTGAAAAATAATTTCTTTCTATTGAAAGAAAAATTACAGAGTGCAAGTTTTTCAGATCAACTACAGACTTAAATAATTGAACAAAGTATTAATTACCAATCAACAAATTAAGTTTAATTTTTTTTAATGAAATTAATTAGATGAGATTCTAATGTATTTCAAGGTGATGAATCTGAAAAAAAAACTATTGTATATGTTGCTGTGAAAGACCGAAATTAGAGAATGTCGACACATACCAAATACATCGGTGAAAGACCGGCGTATTTGGTTATATTATTATACATTCGAACCATCGCCGGTATATGTTGACAAGCACAGATAAGCTCTGGTGGGGGGCAAAACGACAAGCCGAGAACCTAACCTACCACGCCTTCATATCAAGCCCTGACTGAACAACACAAGTTTATTTCTATAAAAAGAGCGGCCGCGAAAGAGAATCTTCTACTGCAAGCAACGAAAATGTTATGAACCTCAAAAAAGAAAATTTCCTCCTGCTCAAATTGGTGATACCGTACGAATACAAGTCCCTGATGTCGACCGTGGTCGTACAGATGCCCGAAATGTGTTGCGGTTGTTGTTGGAATAGAAGACTCCGACTTTTATAAATTAGCAAACAAAAATGGTACCCTCAAGCAGCTTTATACCCGTAATCAGTTCGTAATTTGTAAAGAAAAGTTACTTTCCATAGATGAGATTTCTTCTCAATAAATGTCGCTGAGAGAAGCAGTTGCAACTAATTCGAGACTTGGAGGACAAGGCTATACACGCTGTAATTGCAAAAAGAAGTGTTCCACGACTAAATGCAGTTGTAAAAGCAAAACTTTCTCCTATTTTGACATATATCATATATTAAAAAGTTGCATTTTTGTCTTAATGTAATAAAAATATTTTTATTCAACATTCACCATCAGTGCATGCCGAATGTTGACATTTGTCGGTGTAAGTGAGAAATAATGATATTTAGCAAATATTTCGTACATACACCAAGCGACTATGTGAATGCTGACATTCACTGGAGAATATCGACATTTGTCAGATATCGGCCTTTCACAGTAACATATACACTTTTTTTTTTTTTTTTTGCTTTCTATAGATAATTATGATATTAGTTAGTTCTTCTTAGCTAAAAGTTACAGATATTATTAAGATTTGGCTGATGGAGGAAAACATAGTCACAGGGATAGTGCTTAAGGAGTGCAATACAGTACATGCTCATATTGTATTTTCAGAGAGACAAAGGGAACTGGATGGGAGAGGGATTTTGCTAATGATAGCAGAAGAATTGATGAAGAATAGGAGTTCATCAGGAGGACAGGGATACAGAAATAGTGAAGCTGAGGCTGTCTGGTGGAGGAATATTTATTTATGAGAATATTAATAATTACCTGAGAATGTCATGCAATTTAGAAGACTGGGTTTGAGAGTGCTGGATATTGTGATAGCATCAGATAACCTGACAGTAACCCAGGCAGACACAATGCCTGCAGCTGTGGAAAGTCATCATATGGTTGACCAAATGCACAAAAAATTCACTTTTCACAGAATTTTCACTTAAGAGGCATATGTAAATTACAAAGTGGTGATTATGTCAAACTGAGGAGCCAGCTTGGAGCAGTTACCACAGTATAAGAATTTGGAGGAGAAAATGGTAGCAATGTATAGGAGATGATAAAGGGGGAAAGAGGGTATTTAAAGAAAGCAATAACAGAGTGAATACTTAGAGCCAAAAGGTAAATCAATTAAATGGATGAGCAGCAGCATTAAGCAGGAATTACAGAAAGAGAAAAAGTTGTGGAGGGTATATGAAGAGAAAGGAAACATGATGAGCAAGCTCATGAGCAGTACAAAAACACAGGCAAGAAGGATGACATAGTATGGAAGTAAAAATTAGATTATGAAAAGAAATTAGCCAAGTAGACAAAAGGAAATCCCAAAGATTTCTTTCCCTGTGTGGCAAGTAAAAGGAAGAATGACTATGGAAGGATAACTTTAATGAGAGCTGGTAACAGAATCAGATGAAATAGTTGTGTTATTAATCTCCAAGTAAGTTCACTCTCCTTCCAAGGAGGCCATTTTGTCCTTTTTCCCACCCTCCATAATATGAAAAATTATGGAATGCCAGATATGGCATACTGACGTGAGAATAGAAGCAGATGAATTGGAGATGCTTACAATATTATTATTATTATTAAGAGAGATCCTCCAGGGAGACAGAGACTCATCAAGGGATGCAACAAATCCTTTCCAATGTGATTAATGTATACACTGAATAACAATGGTTCAAGGACTGATCCTTGCAGCACACCAGTGGTTATTTTAAATCTTGAAGACTCACATATTCCATATACCACTTTTTCATATCTGTCAGTCAGTCATCTTCTTATCCATGCTAATATTTTATAATACAAACCCACATTCTCCAATTTATGCAACAGTCTTCCATGCTGTATTCTGTCAAAAGCCTTAGCAAAATCTATCATGGTGTATCCTATCCATTTCCCTTGTCTAACTCAACAGTAATATTATTACAGAATGTGAGCAAGATGCTAAAACACAGTAGCAAAGTAGAGATTCTTGGTCAACTCATTTCTGAATGCAAACCCTACCCAACTTTTCCAAAATCTTCACGATCACTCCAGAGTGGTGGTGAAGATTATACTAATATTATAGTATAATATTATAATTAGTATTAATATTAATAGTATTAGCATTAATTAGTATTAATATTATTAATATAATTATATAATATAATATTATTAATATTATAATAATTATACTAATAAGTCGATAGTTGGACATCAGTCTTTGCACCACCCTTGTGCGATGGCATTACCATACATCTTTTCCACTCCTGTGGAATCTTCCCTGTTCTAAGACTCAAATTATATAGCCTGATTAAAGGAATAGCCAGTTCAGCTGAACACTTATTTAGCATCTGTGGTGATATCTCATCAACCCCTATTGCCAGGTTCTTATGCAGTTTGTGAAACATCTCTAGTACCTCCTCCTCATACAACCGAGTTTCTTTATCTAGTGGGAAGGTAGCAGTGACCTCAATGCTGCATACACCGCATTGATAGCTTTTGGCAAAAATGGGCACTCACTAGTGAACAATCTCTTCTACATTTAAGTGCCTCCATAGCACAGTTGGAAAATGACGATACATTGCACCTTTTGATTGGAAAAGGCCTAAATTCAATTCTTGTCATGATGAGAAGAATCGTTATATGGGTTTTTTCAATTGAAGGGGAGTTAGTTGATCTCATATGGAGGTAGCAGGGTCTTTTCTCCCAGAAACTTGGGTTTTTCATCCTGCATACAGACAAATCAGCCTCAGAACACATGCAATTTACAAACAAAAAACATTGGTGGTGGGCAGTAGATGGCATAAGTGTAGATGATGATGGTAGTGACAGTTTCACTGTAGTTGGTGAATTAAGTGGTGGAGATGAAGAATTGTAGAGTAGGTGTCCTCCCTCAATGAGTCTTTAAGACTCCTTGGAGGTGTCACATGAAAAAAAAAAAATAATAATAATCTGCAGTCACCTGTATGTCATCTGCATTCAGTAACTTATTCTTTCCTAAGCATTCTTTTTTTTACTTGCAACATAATATAATTCTTTTGGGTTGTCTTTTTCTTGCAGAGCCAGTTTGTTTTTTTACTCAGACTTGCTTTCCATACAACAGTTGTAACTCTTGTGGCCTACTCTTCATAATTTTCATAACAGACATCATTCTTATGCACATGGTCCTCCTCTCACATCTTTTTTCTTATGAATCACTCACTTAATAAGATTACACATCCGTTTTACTCCTATTTTCTATATATTCTTAGAACTCTAGAGACACATTCTGATATTGCATAATTTAAGTATTTTTTTTTAAACACTTCCCATGCACTGTCAATATCCTTCTCATCCAATAACTGATTCCATGACAGAGACTCCTGCATACCCTGTAGTTGGTCATAATTTCCTGCTTTGCAGTTCAGCATGTAACTTTTTCTGAATGGAATATTTATAAACTTAGCCACTTCAGATGTGAATATTGCATGATCACTGTCACCAGTGGAGGCAGAATAGTTACATCTTTAACTGCAATCCCCTCTGAAACAATAATCAGATCTAATGCTCTTTGACCTCAAGTTCCTTCTGTCACATGCTGCTTGAGGAGGTTCTCTCACAGCAGCTCAATACATTTGGTTTTTCATTCTTCTCATGAGATTTCATTGCTACGCAATCGTTCTGATAATTAAAAGTCCCCATTGTTTTTATTTGGTGATTCATTTCTTCTTCACTAGCAACCGATTCACCAGCTTTGTAAAAACACCCTACTATGTATTTGAACTTGGTACATTTCACCTCCTGGTGTGAACCAAATGGCTTTGAACTCAATGCCACATGAAAAACTGTTGCCAGTATTACAGCCAATATCGTTAAAAGCACCCCCCCCCATTCCTCTTCTACCCTTTACATCTGATACCAGTTAGTATGTCTCCTTTTGATAGCCACATCTCACTAATGCCTACCATCTGAAGTCCCAATGCATTGACTAAGGCAACAAACTGTACCCCTTTGTTTCTTATACTCCTAGCATTTGTGTACAGATATAATAAGTTACTTTCTTCATGCTTTTTTGTATACTCTTCTATGTAGTCTTCATGGCATAGTTGGACAATCTAATACCTCACTTATGCAGATATCCTTGTACATGCTTGATGCCTGTTAAATCTGAACACAAAATTGTTCTCTCCTCATAATCATTTCCATGATAATGCAAATTCCCATCATTAACACACCTACATAACACTGTTGCTCTTGCACACAGATTATCACCATTTTTCCTATCATTTAGTTTCCCTTACTCTCTGTGTGAGGTCTCATACCAATTAATATTTTCTCAAGGCTCCTGATACCAAATGCATTCAAGTGTAGGCAATCCTTGGAAGTCAAAACATTATGCACAGTTCACTTACAGAGAAAATGAGAAATTCTATACTAAGTTCCAAAATTCTTATATGGTTCCTAAACTCTATATAAACGAAATTCTAAATAAAACTCTTAGCAGAGTTCCTAAACTTGAGGAACTATATAGTTCCTAAACACCACCCTCATGCAATTTGCATAAATGGTAGTACAATGAGGATATCAATCTACAGTCGGTCGACTAACACCTTTAATTCCTCCCCCTTATAGGGAGCAGGTGAGGGCATTTTAGCCTTTGTAACTTTTGGAGACTGAGTGGGCAGTTCCATCTCCACCAATAGCCAGTCAGAGACAGCTGGCCCAACAATATCACTAATTAAGCAGCATCTGATGAAGAGACGACTGACAAATGTCACCATCTCGTGGTCCCCAAACCTAACATTATATGTTGTCTGTAATAGTGTGGGTTCTATGGTCAATTTTCTTGATTTTATGGGATGAAGCACTTAAGTTTCCAGGAGAAAAAACCTTTTCCTGTGCCAGAGACTTCCTACTTTCTTTGACTAACTCATGAACCAGTCAAAGAAAGGCTTACAGAAAGTACCTCTACTGAATGACTAGAATTGAATCCAGGCCTTTCTTTAAGCTGCCTAGTGCTGAGGAAGCAGCCACTTCCACTGCACTACACATGGCTCAGTTTATATTTCTTTTGATGTTGTTAAGATTTAGAAAAATTGGTAAAAACTCATGCCTTCCCCCTCCCCCCAGAATTAGGCAGATGAGGATAGTATTTTTTATGCAGAATAGATTTGTTAAGGGGAACTCTTGTTTTAGTAATTTGGTTGCCTTTTACAATAAGAGTAACAAAAGCAGTGGATGAGAGTAAGACATACACTATCATTTGTTTGGATTTTGTCAAGGAATTTGACAGGATGCCACTTGACAAGATGGCATTTAAGTTGCATATGGGTTTGGATATCAAGTTAATGGATTGAATTGGTAACTAAATTATTATTACTATTATTTGTCACCTCCAAGGAGTCCAAAGACTCATCGAGGGAGGGCATCTGCTCTACAACTCTGTCTCCACCACTCACAATCCACCAACTATACCAACCACGCAACCACACCAACAGCATCTATCACTGACCACCACTACCACTAGTATTTCCACGGACAATCACAAACATTCATGCCCATGGCGGGATTCAAACCCGCAGCCTTTTGGCTGGGGAGCATATCCGCTAAATTTCTGAAAGATATTGGAAAGGTGTATATTAAATATGATATGAGAGAGTTGTATATGTGGGACAGTATCAAGGAGTAGGATGGTTACAAGTGGAGTTCCACAGGGTCCAGTACTGGGATCATTACTGTTCAATCTTTATGTCAAGGATACTGTCACTAGACTACAGGGAGATATTCAGTTGTTTTCAAATGATGTAAAGTTTGGGATCCTAAAATAGGATGCATACTTACTTGGTGGAGCTCTATTGGAAGATGTGGAGGAAGCGAGGGATCTTGGGAAGATTGTAGATAGATATTTGAAGTTCAGAGGATATATTGCAAAGTTTGTGAAGAGACAACTCAGAGAACAGTTGCAATATTGAGGAGGATATTGACCAAGAGAAATAAAAGGCTGGTGGTCCCATTTATAAAACTTTGATCAGACCACCAGGATAAGTGCTTCTGTAGCATAACTGGAAGAATGACGGTATATTGCACCCTTTGATTGGAAAAGATGCAAGTTCGATTCTCGTCATTACATTAGGAATCTTTATATGGGTTTTTTCATTTGAAGATGAATTAGCCAAACTCATATGGAGGTAGAAGAGATTTTTTTTTCTTCCAGAAACTAAGGTTTTTCACTCTGTATACAGACAAATCAGAACACGTGCAATTTACAGACAAAAAATACTGTTGGTGGTAGTGATGGGCAGTAGATGATAGTTTTGTGTAGGAGGAGAATTAAGCAACAGGGGAGATGGTTAGATGTGTGTAGCAGAGTGGAGTAGAGCACCTTCCTGCAATGAATCCTTGGAGGTGTCATGTAATAATAAATAATAATTTGTTTAAAACACAACGAAAATGATATCAGGACTGTACAGTGTTGTTATGAGGATAGGCAGAAGGCATGTAAACCACAGAATTTGGTGGACAGAAGACAAAGTGTGGGGAAAAGGAATATGACTGCAACATTTATACTGTTTAAAGGTTATTATCAGACTGACACTGAAGAGATTTTTCATATGGTCAAACGAGAAGAAGAAACATGCACAAGGGGATATCCCTGAAAGTTGCAAAAGGAAAAGTAAAACTAAGAAGGTAAGAAGTAAGTTTTTTTATGCATTGCATGAGAGAGAGAGAGAGAGAGAGAGAGAGTGGTAAAAGTGCAAATGGTGGATGCATTTAAGGAGTGGTACAATAGACTGTGTTGTCTAGCATTGACTTATCACAAAAAGTCTTATGACTCCATGGAGGTCTGGAAAATAATAATAATGAAATCACTATATAGAAAATTACACAAAATTACAAAACTGTTTGATGATGCTTTATTATACAAGTAATCATTATAAAACACAGCAGCAGCAGCAAAAATATAAATGCTGTAGTTTGAATTGATTATATTTATTCAGCTTAATATTATATGTTTCATTTAGTGTTACATATATCATAAATATTCAGAACATTATGCATATCAACATACAGTAGAGACTCACTATAGTGAACCCCCTTCTCCCCAGGGAACAGAGACATAGTTTGTTATAGTGTAGTATTCACTATAGTGAATTTAGGGGAAAAAATACTGACCCACCTCCACACTATTCTTAATAAATCAAGGGAAATAGTGGGGAAGAGAACAAAATAAACTATAAAAAAAAAACAAACAAAGGAAATTACAGGAAACAGAACACAGGAAAGCACAACAAAACAAAACAAAAAATTTCAAGAAACAGAAAAAGAGCAATCACAAGATTCACAACAAAGGAAATTACAGGACACAGAAAAGAAAACACAAATGATTGATAGGAAGCATGCAAAAACATCATAGCAAAAGTCCAAACACAAACAATAATGGGAAACATAAGAAAGAACAAGGCATATGAAATTATAAAAATAAAACACAGAATTGAAATTTTGCAATGTTATGTTATCTGAAATTAATGTTACTTTCCTGAATTCTTCATAATGAACTAAATCTGAAAACTTTAACACTCAGTCAACAACATCAACAAAGAGATCACGTGTGATGAACATGAGTCATTCTGTATTAGTTAGCTTTAGGAGAGGACAAAACTGACCCAATGATGTTAAAGAGACGCAATGATGTAGAGCTGGCAAAAATGGATACCTTTTTTCTTAGAACTGTAGATTAAAGAAATATTGCACAATATACAGTATTTCTTTAATTTAAAGTTTAAGTAAAAGTTATAACATTTGTTTGGGTGACAGCTCATTTTGTGTTTGGAAGATTCTTCATCCATAAGCTAAAATTTTTCTAAATTTATGATTTAGAATTTTTAAGTTTTTGACCTAAATTTTTTATTTTAATGGTATGGTATGCATATGTTTATTTCATTTTGTAAAAGGTTCAGAGGCAATTGGTCAAAACTGATGTCTAGAATGTTAATTATGAAGAAGGGTTGAGACAATATGATGTAAAGAGCAGGGGCACGTCAGTAGTGTCCGGCATCTGTGTGTAAAACTTTAGTTGGCACCCCTATCCCCCCCCCTCCAATAAAAAAATCACTTTAAAAACGTTTTTTTTTTAAGTATTTCCTCCTCTTTGGCGCCGTTACTATCCTGGCGCCTGTGTGCATTGCACACATTATAACATATGACCAGTGCGCCCCTGGTAAAGGGTCTAGTGAATAGGTGGAAGAGGGGTGATATGATAGGCACATACAAGTTGGTAAGGGATTATTATAGGATTAATGTTGAAGAGGTTTTTCATAAAATGGTTGAAATTGGGGGAGAACATAAGGTCATCCCTGGAAGCTGCATAAGGAGGATGTGCAAAGGAGTTAGAAGCAGGTTTTTTGCATGGAGAGTTGTGAATAACCAATACATTGCCTGAGAGCATGGTGTCTGCAGAGAATTGGAATGTGTTAAGGCATGGTATGATGAGCTATGTGTATGAGAAAAGGGACCTCCTAGATGAGCCTGTGTCTTAGGATAATAATAATAATGATGATGATTTCAGGCAAGTGACATTAATTTAAGCTAATGTAATATTTCAACATTAATTTTGAATTTTCATTTTTATAATTTCGTACTATTCTAATTCTTTCTTATGTTTTTTCCCATTATTGCTTGCAGTTGTACTTTTTCATGTTGTCATTATTTTGTGTGCTTTATGTATGGTTCCTGCAAATCCTTTGTGTTCTGTCATTAATAAATTAAAGATGACAAGGATTTATATTCTAGATTTCATCCTTTATCCAAGTGTAAGCACATGAAGTAACTTCACGACTGGGCTACTTGCATGTAGAGGCTAATGACTTCATATTGATTGCCTTTGTATCCCATAATGTAAGGCACATACATATCCTTATGGACATGTAAGGATATGCTTTATGGAAAGGGCCACTACCCAGACTTGTTTCGACCTTTACTGAGGTCCAGTACCGTTGACAGGGTGTAGCATAGAGGCAGTCTGCCACACAGTGCGGCTTAATAAGGGCGCTCGTTCAGCCATATTATGGTAGTCACCGTTGCTACGCTAACAATTCCTTTTAGCATAGCAAGTGCGGAAAGAAGTTTTTCCAAGCTTAAAGTGATTAAAAATTATTTGCAAACAGCAATGACCCAAGAAAGATTGGTTGGTCTAGCAACTATATCGATAGAGGCAGACATAGCTTATAATTTAAAGTTAGAAGAGCTTATAAACAGTTTTATTGTGCGATATCACTGTAGAGAGCAAACATTTAATTAATATTATTATCTAATTGTTTTGCATTAATGTTTCTCTTGTAAAAACAAAATAGCAATTGGAGATTTTCTTATATTTTTGTTTTATAATCCATCAGGGGCGATATGTAATTGTTTGCCTCAGGGCAGGGGTGTGCTGACAATATGTGCAATGTGTGCAGTGCACACAGGTGCCAGGATAGTAAAGGCGCCAAAGATTTCAGGCGAGGAAGAAATACTTTTAAAAAATATTATTCATTAATTATATCAAAATAAATTACATTTTTGTTTAAATTTGAATTATATTTTATAGATTTGCCTTAAACAAATTATTTATAAACACTTATTTGTTATTATTTCTTAAGATCTTATTTTATTCTGATCCTAGTTCTAACAAGTAGTTTAGCGTAAACAAGTAAAAACTTGAACTTGCGTGAGTTTACTGTTTACAGGATGACACACATTTGAATTTGTTTAATCTTGTTTACACTAGCATTTGATTAAACATATATAAGAAAATCTGCTGCAGTTTTTAACTTTATTCTATATTCTGTTGTTATCAGGAGAATATAGGCAACATCTTGTAATGTACCTGAATCGTCATGAGAAAAATTTAAATCATTTAAAAAAAAAATAATAATCGACAGAATTAATTACATTCCTTAAAAAATAAAACTTGTGTTGATCATTTGCAACAAACAGTTTTAGATAATGAACGGAAAGTTAGTATGAAGTTATAAAAAGAATAATTTTTGTAGTACAGTTTTTAGGCAAATAAAATCTAGCTCTTTGTGGTAAAAGTAATAAACTTTACGATCGCAACAATGGCAATTTTTTAAAATGCATCGAGATGTTAGAAAAGTTTGATCATTTTATATTGGAACACACGCGACGTGTAGTTAATGATCCTGAATTTAATGTTGGAAGTTTATTTTGCACTTGGTTAGACTATAATAAATTTAGTTTATCCTTTATCCAAGTGTAAGCAAACAAAGTTTACGCCTGAAAATATTTTCAGGACTGAGGTAAGGTGGTACATCTCTTGGCAACTCGTAGCAAAGGTGGATCAAGTTCTCATCACTCCTTGTCTCAGTATCTTCCATAATGCAAAGCACATCTCCTTGCGGACATGATATACCTATGCATTAAGGGAAAGGCCACTACCCAGACCGGTTTCCCATTGTTTAAGTGAGTGATACCTCTTCCAAAAACACGTAAAATCACCCAATAATGAGTGACCTGCAGGAATAGAAGGTCAGAACTCAGTTGGCTCTACACCATGACAGGCTCCCCCACCATCGAGCAGATTCGCTCATTTTGTAGGGTAACAGCAACAGCCATGCCTCAGTTAACTTCACAGGCTACAGCATTGTCATTCGTTACCCCCCACTCAGGCCCTAGAGGACAGCAACAGCCGAGCCTCAGTTAAAACTTCATGGGCTACAGCATTGCCATTCATCACCCAAGCTACCAACCGGTTTCGACCTTTATTGAGGTCTCGTCAGTGAGAGGCAAACCCAGAGTGGTGATACTAAGCCAGAAGCAATGGAGAGGTAATATTTACCTATACGAGTTAACAACCAGTGTACCACTTTATTATTAAATTACTCTAGATTTAGAGAAAGATGTTGGAAGTTTATTTTGCACTTGATTAGACTATAATAAATTTAGTTTAATCCTTTATCCAAGTGTAAGCAAACAAAGTTTGCGCCTGAAAATATCTTCAGGACTGAGGTAAGGTGGTACATCCCTTGGCAACTCGTAGCAAAGGTGGATCAAGTTCTCATCACTCTTTGTCTCAGTATCTCCCATAATGCAAAGCACATCTCCTTGCGGACATGTATACTGTTATGCATTAAGGGAAGGGCTGCTACCCAGACCGGTTCCGACCATTATTGAGGTCTGGTCAGTGGAAGGTGGTACACCAGTTGTTAACTCGTATAGGTAAATATGACCTTTCCATTGCTTCTGGCTTAGTATCACCACTCTGGGTTTGCCTCCTACTGACAAGACCTCAATAAAGGTTGAAACTGGTCTGGGTACTGGCCCTTCCGTTAATGCATAGCAGTATACATGTCTGCAAGGAGATGTGCTTTGCATTATGGGAGATACTGAGACAAGGAGTGATGAGAGCTTGGTCCACCTTTGCTACAAATTTCCAAGGGATGTACCACCTTACCTCAGTCCTGAAGATATTATCAGGTGCAAACTTTTGTTTGCTTACACTTGGATAAAGGATTAAACTAAATTTATTATATCCTGACTTTAAAAATATGCCCTCCTATTTAGAAGATAAAATTCAAAATGAAATACAGTAAAACCCCGAAGTTACGCGGTAGGTGAGACCAACAAAAAGTGCGTAAGTCCAATTCGCGTAACTCAGGGTATAATTTTGCGTGTAATTTATATATACAAACATACAATTGGGACCAAAGATTTACAAAAACACCTATATTTTTTAAGAAATATAATCATAATTGTAGTTTTGTTTTTCGTACATAAAAAAAAGAAAGTTATTTTGATGTCGATGATTTCATAAAATCTAATAGATTCGTCTGAGGGCATAATGTCTTTTTCTTGTCATGCAAAATTTCTTCATAGCAAGCTAATGATTTTTTTATTCCTTGCCTTGTGGCTACAATTTGTTCCTCATTAGAATCTATGTCCTCCAAAATCTGTAAACCTTTCTTTTATGATTGTTCTTACTGTGGATTCCTGTAGATTGAACTTCTTTGCTAGCTCACAAATTTTCATTCTGCCTTCCAAATCCTTAATAATGTTGAGTTTTGTTTCCAAAGTCAATGTTTTTCTTTTCTTGCTAGCTGTAGAAGAATCGGACTTGCTTCTTTTAGATGACATTATTATTTTTTATGTGATAAAATTTTTATCAAGGACATAACATTAAACAATCGCAAGGTTTGTGGACTATAAAAATCGTGTATAAATGGAGACCACGCGAAACACGTCAGTGCTTGTTCACAGCATGTGCAACACTGGCGAATGCAGCCGGTGCTGCATTTGCCAGATATTGAAATTTTTTCACTTGGTTATACCATAAATTAAAGATGTCAAAAAATTATATTCTTGGTTTCATTCTTTATCCAAGTGTAAGAAAAGAAAGTTTGTGCATGAAGTAACTTCATGACTGGGCTACTTGCATCTCTCCTGGGCCTGGCTGCCACTGTTGAAACCTAAATAAAGGTCAAAACTGGTCTGGGTAGGAGCCATTCCCAAATACAGAGCATTATACATGTCCATAAGGATATGTGCCTTGCATTATAGGATACTAAGGCAGTTGATGTGAAGTCATTAGCTTCTATGTACAAGTAGCCCAGTCATGAAGTTATTATTATTATTATTACAGGTATCTCCATGGAGTCAGTAGACTCGTCGCGGGAGACCCAAACTAGCAAAACAATATCTGTCACATCTCTTCTTGAATTCATTTACAGATGACTAAGTCAGGCAATGAATTCCACTCATTCACCACCCTCCAGGCAAAAAACCTTGTTCTGACACCTTTGTTAACCACACTCTTCTTTAATTTCCAGAGATGACCTCTTGTTCTTCCATCACTATCACACAGCTGAAACATTTCCCCTGCATCAATCCTATAAAAACCTTTCAGTAATTTGAATGTTTCTATCATATCCCCTCTTCTTTGCCTATCAACCAATCTCTACAATCCGCAAGCTCTCAATCTATCAATGTAGGGAGCATTTTTTATATCGCTCACCAACTTGGTCACTCTTCTCTGAACCCTCTCCACAGCCTCCTCATCTCCAAGGAATCCAGGTGACCAGACCTGAGCACAGTAATCCAAATGTGGAAGTATCAATGCTTTATAAAGGGGAATAATAACCTCTTTATCTCTGGATGTCAGTATGTTCCTCAACAACCAAGTAATCCTATGTGCAATCTTGGACACCTTAGCAATGTGTCCTCTGAACTTCATCTCCCTATCTACCAATACCCCTAAGTCCCTAGCCTCATCAATCTCTTGAAGTACCTTTCCATTGATGTAGTACACAGCTGGTAATCTTTTAATCCCAAAATGCATATCTTTACACTTTTCCACATTGAACTGACATCCATTATCTTTTGCCCATTTTACCAGCTTATTTAAATCCTCCTGCAAACTTTCAACATCAGCTTGATTTTTTATTGCACTTCTAAGTGTTTTTTATTGCACTTCCAAAGTTACTTCATGTGTAAGCTTTGTTTGCTTACACTTGGATAAAGGATAAAACCAAGAATATAATTTCTTGACATCTTTAATTTATAGTATAACCAAGTGAAAAAACTTTCAGCATCTGTCATCAATATAAGAATTCCCACCATTTCCTTTGTTGTAATTTCAGCATTTTCTTTTGTTAGAGAGTTTCCAGAGATTTCTTTTGTTCTGTTTCTTTCTATTTCTTTTATTTCCTTCAGTCTCCTTTGTTCATTTTCCCCATGATTTTCTTTTGTTTTATTTCTCCCGATTTTATTCATTCTGTTTCTTATGATCTTGTCTTCTATTCCTGTAAATTTTCTCCGTGTTCTGTCATCAGCATTTGATTTCCTGCCATTTCCTTTGCTGGACTGGTTGCAGTTAGTGGATTGAGTGGTGGAGACAGAGAGTCGTAGAGCAAGTTCCCTCCTTTGATGAGTCTTTGAACTCCCTGAAGGTGTCACATAATAATAATAATAATAATAATAAGCTTAAAATAGCACTGGTTCTATGGAATTTAAACCAGGACTTTTCCATAGTTCATTATAATAGCACATCATTTTGTTATAGTTGTGTTCACTGTAGTGAATATCTACTGTATAAAATGTTCTGTAGTTTTACAGAAGGATAGAACTTCTTTACCATTTCCAAAAAAAAATGAATTACTTACAGATACATGGTACCAAAGTATCATTCCATTCTTTGTTTGAAATACACTGTAGAGATTTACTAGCCTCCAAAGTATCATTAAACAAATAACCCTTATTACATACATACAAAGCAGAACTTCCATTACGATATGCAAGATATCCAAGGTATGGAGAAGGTAATGTTGGACAGTCTAGAACTGTAAAAAAAAATGAAGTTGTAATGGTAAACAAATTCCAGTATTAACAGCTTCAATATTTTTGTGAAAAGATAATAATCATTATATATTAAATTCACTATCATCACTTTCTTTTTTCTGCATTATTCATGATTTAAAATTTAAACAGTGCACAGTGAGAAGATAAAAGTGTGTTCCCTGTTAAATTATTAGCCAGCAAAGGTTGGTCGATTGGTAGAGCCTCTGCTACTAATGGCTCATTTAAGTAAGTTTGAGTGCGGTTAGTAGTTGGAATGGGACCAATCGTTCAATGCTGTTGGCACACTCTCCCTCGATGAGTCTTTGGACTCCCTGGAGGCGTTTAATAATAATAAATCTTTTTTAATATTTGTGAACTTTCTTTTTTCAAAAGAAGTTTTAATAGAGGAATACAAAATAAGGTGATATAAGAGCAGGCAGTCTAGTGTTGGAAACACATTAATTCAATAAAAAATATAATAATTAAGTGATCATTATGTGGTTAGCGTATCTACTCTCCAGCGAAAAGGCTGCGGGCTCGAATCCAGTTGATGATGCAATTGGTGGATGAAGTTGAGTGGTGGAGACGGAGAGTTGTAGAGTAGGTGCCCTCCCTTGATGAGTTTTTGGACTCCCTGGAGGTGTGTCAAATAATAATCATAATAATTACATTTAATGATCACTTAACAAATATTTCAAGAAAAAAACCTCAATCCATCTTCATGGAAACAAGAACTACAAGCTAGCTTAAAACAAACTACATATGTATAGCAATCAGCTAACCATCAAGGTAGGTGTTATCACAGATTGCATGTGTAATAGAAAGAAATGCATTCAGTGGAATGATGATCAATCAAGCTTAACATGCAAACTCATGTAAAAAAAAAAAAAAAATAGGGTGTCATAAGCCCTTGGCTACAAATTATAGGCCAATCTGTATATCTGGAGTTGTGGTGAAAGTACTAGGGAGATTGGTGAAAACTAGGATACAGAAATGGGTTGATAACAGCAGTATTTTCTATGGTTATCAGCATGGATTTGTTAAAGGGAGATCATGTTTTACTAACTTACTTATGTACTATAACAAGGTGACAAATGTCTTCGACAAGGGAGATGTATATACAGTGGGTATACTTAGGGTTTTGCAAAAGCTTTTCATAGACTGCCACACGACAAGCTGTTAAATAAATTGAAAGAGATGGATTGGATAACAGACTTCTGAGTTGGATTGGTGACTGGCTGTCAGATAGGTTTCAGAAAGTTGTATATGGGGATGCAGTATCCCAAAAGTGGAAGGTCACTAGTGATGTGCCACAGGGGTCAGTTTTGGTACGACTGTTGTTCAATTTGTATACTGATAATATTGGAATGGGTTTAACTGGTGATATAGAACTGTTTGCAGATGATGCAAAATTGGGGAAAGAGCAATGCAGAGTCAAGTGGATGTTATAGCCCAGTGGTTAAATTCTGAACGACTAAGTTCTAGGACCCTATACGAAATAACCAATTGTATTTACCTTTGAATGTTATCCGGGGAAGCTCGAAACCTCCCTGCCCCTTTCATCACACGTTCGTAAATCAGGCGACTGTCAATATTGACTTTATATACACATTCAAAACTGTAAACAACTGTTGAATAATGACACAATAATGTAGGCATAATTACTGTAAAGGGAGAAAAGTCACAAAACAGAAAAATGTTCCTACAAAATAGCCAATTGTATTTACCTTTGAATGCGATCCACTAGTCGAGTGTCCAGCAAGTTAGCAAATCTTTCCTTTCATTCAGCGTATTAATATTATCGAATTGCAACTGATGGGAATTCTGTGTTTTTTTCTGTCGATTCGTTACAGAACTCTTTCTCTTCAGAAACTACACACAAACTATCATTACAAACCTCGTTTTGTATTATGACTGTCATCTGAGCTATTTTTCCATTTAAAGAAGGTACCAATGTACTTATCCATAGTTGAAATACTGTACTTACTCAAATATAACTCGCTCTCGCACCTCTGATTTTACTTTTCAAAAAAAGAAATGAAAACGTTTTGCATATACCTTGCACATGAAAAAAAAGCTTAAACACGTTCCCGTCGGGCGATAATAACTTGCTCCCATGGTAAACAACATTCCCTCCCTAATAGCCACTATACTGCAAAGGCAAAAAATACAAGTACTTTTATTATGTCAGTGAATAAGTTACAACCACTCTGTGTAATATATTTCTCAACAAATAGTGCAATTAGAGACAACTGGGATAAAAACTGTACTAATTAATGAATCACATGTCCCCTCATACAGAAACTATGCTGAATAGACTCAAGAAAAACCCATATGTTGCACCAGCAAACACAGTATCTAACTAAAAACTATTGTAATTAATTAGATGTGTGCGAGTTTGCTCGCCGCAAAGCAGCAATAAAATTCAACTGAACATGTTAAAATTCGTAAACGTGTTAAAACTAAGAAATATATATATATATATATATCAATGTTCTTATGGCAGTTTCACATATTACTGTTGAATTCGGTTGAAGAGTGTTAGCATTTCAACTCAATTGTCGGCTTGCTTTTATCTTTCAGTCGCACGATCTTTTGTTAATACTGCACCAATCATATGCACATCTTAATAACCTGCCATTCTGTCTGTTTCACGTTAGGCTTGATTACCATAAAGGGAGAAAAGTCACAAAACAGAAAAATGTTCTGGTTCCAGGCCTGGTGCATATAAAAATTCCAGGGTCGGGGCCCTGGGCTGAATTTAACCACTGTTATGGCCTTACAGGAGGACTTGAATAGATTGCATGAATGGGCAAGTCAGCAGAACTATCAGTTCATTGTTGTAAAGTGCAAAGTTTTGAAATTTGGTAGGCAACGATGAGATGCAAAATATATATACTTGGTGCGAAAACTTTAAAGCATAAAGGAGGTAGAGAAGATGAGACATCTGGGAGTGGTGGTGGTGGACAAAGACCTGAAATTCAGGGGCTACATTGCACATGTTGCGAAGACATCACATTGATAATGGCAATGATGTGGAGGACCCTGATGTGCAGAAATAAAAAGGTTATGATACTATTGTATAAGGCATTGATCAGGTCTCATATGGATTGTGCACAGATTTCATCACCAGTTTTTCATGATGATGAGGATACATTAGAAAAGCCTAGAGAAGATTTCACAAAGGTCATCAGTGATCTTTATAATGTGGGGTATGAGGACAAATTGAGAGAATGTAAATTGCAAAGGCTCATGAAATAGGAGGAGGAGAGTGTATTATTGAGACATATAAGCTAGTCAGGGGTTGTTATCAGGTTGATATGGAAGAGATTTTTCACAGAATGAGAGAGAGAGGGAGGGAGGGGGGGGAGAACAAGAGGCCATCCCTGAAAACTGTATAAGGAGAGTGTGAGCAGAGGAGTCAGGAGAAGGTTCTTTAAATGGAAAGTGGCTGGTGAATGGAATGCATTGCCTGAGTGTGTTGTGAATGTAGACAAAATTTAATCCGTTTAAGGCATGGTTTGATAAGCTTTATATGTGATAGCATGTACCTCTCATGATGAGTCTCCAACTCCATAGAGGTTAGATGTTAATGATGATAATAATAATAATAAAGATAATTAACTACTGCAAATTAAGATTAGAATTCTCCACATGATAAACAATCATTTCAATTTAAATTATGCAAAGTGACAGTGCCTCAGAACTGCTTCAGGAAGCTTTATGTCTTTTTAAATGTTGCTGTAGAAGTGATTCGCCATAATGAATGTTAAATTGTCTTCGCTAGTCCTCTTCTTAATAGAACTGTCAGTTCCATTAAGAACTGACTGACATGACATGTCATGACACACCAGGTAAAGAAAAGAGTACTAGTTGTTCTTTGTGGGGAGGGGGGGATAGTTTGAACTGACTGATATGACATGACAAACAAAAAAAGTGATATGATTGAGACTTTTAAACTGTTGAGAGGTGGTTACAGGGTTGACACTGGGGAGTTCTTTCGCTTGGTTGAACAGCGGGAAGGAGTGATGACAAGAGGCCATCCCTGGAAGTTACGAAAGGAAACTGTGAGCAAGAGGGTGAGGAGTGGTTTCTTTGCATGGTGGGTGGTTGAACTGTGGAATGCATTGCCTGATGGAGTGGTGAGAGCAAGAACGGTCAATGAGTTTAAGGAGTGGTATGATAGACTTTGTGTTTCTTAGGGGGGGACCTCCCCTCGATGAGTCTTGACTTACTTTATGTTCTTAGGAAGGACCTCCCACGATGAGTCTTTTGACGCCATGGAGGCCTGAACAACAACAATAATAATAGTATGAAATCACAAATCTTCTCTCAACATACATCACAAGTGACAAAAGTCAGTAATTGCTGATGAATCTTCAGATTCTATATATTTTGTTGAATCAAGGCTTTCATGGAAAGAAACTCCTACTCTAAAGCTTCAAATGTCCAACCCCATGTCTGAGCTGAGAGGATGTGCAAGGTGGTGATGGAATTAGCAAAGTATGCCTGATGAATGAAAATTCATTATGGATGTTCTGGCTAAATGGATTCTGGTGAATCTGCAACCATTTGGTCCTAAATTCTTAAACTTTCCTTTCAGATACTAATTTCTCCTTCTTTACTACACTCGTCACCTTTCACCTTTCTGGCCTGCACCTTACACTCCTCATGCTGCTGATGAGTACTTTGTTCTTTATATCATCTTCATAACATCCTCTTTCTAAAAATTTCCATTTCATCCTACTTTATTTATTCTCCTAACCATAGAAATACAATCTGATATTACCATAAGTAACTGATTTTGGACCAAGTCACAGACATTGCTGATTTCTCTCCCCTTTAGGAATTCAAGCCACTGATTGCACATCACCAATCTCTTTCCTTAATTTATTATAGTCTCTTTCTCTGTAATTCCACACTTCTCTTTTGTTTCATGAAGCTTGTACTTGCTTAGCCACTCCCCATGTAAAAACATATGATTACGCTCTCCAACTGGTGGCATTGCTATGACATCTTCTGTTAACATTGTATGAAATAATATTATTAAAATTAAAACCAACACTCATGTCATGTGTCTTCAACATGTTGCATTAAGTAGTTGTTTAGGAATTCAATCTCCTTACTTACATATGTTGTTTCCTGCTTCCAATCAGTGCTTCCATAATTAAATTTGCCCATTATTATCATGCCGCTCATGTCATTATCATCATGTCACTCACCAGTTTCATATGTCTAAACATTTCAGAATCATCTTCTTCTACATTTTTCCTGACCTATAACAACACTATTAAATATCTAAAATTTGTGCTTACCTCACACGAAATGGCCTCAATGCCATTATCATTACTTCTTCAAATTCCATTATCTCATACATCCACATACTTAAGTCCTTTCTTCCTGCATATTTTAGCTATCATGCCATTCATAATCATTGTGCTTCTCCTCAGCACCTTATTATCATATACCTTAGCAAAACACTCACAATTTTCCCTTTCACACTCTTCCACTTCACTGTTTCTAGCGATGCTCGCAAACCATGTGCTACCTCATTCACATTTCCTTGCGAGTCATTTGTTCCTATCAGCATAGTCAATTCTTCTGCACTTCCTCTCTTCTCGGCAGACTCAGTCACTCTTCATGCCATTGTTCCTCACAGACATACTTTTGACACTTGTTTCGTTTTCACATCTTTTATCACAGAGTCCCCATACAACACTCCATCTTGCCAATGCAAGGTGGAGTGTTGTATGGGGAACATTGCACTGCAATCATTCATCTTTGACTTGACCATCAGTGGTGTTTTCCTTCTTACATCCTCAATCACCAGTTTCTTTTCTAAATGTCCTATCTCACTTTGCACATGCCTCAATTCATTCTCCAACCTTACTAGTTCTTTTCTAATGTCCTCACTTATGCTCATATCTTTTATAGTAGATTTCTTACCATTCTGCCTTTGTTCATCTACTATTCTAGTGTCTTTTGCATCTTCCCTATCTTACTACCCTTTGCTGTATCATTTCACCACATTTGTTGTTCCGAACTTTTGCTATGCTCATATCAATCATGCCACCATCAAGTGCTTCTTTCACCAGATAGCTCCCAATCATTTTCATAACTTTTCTACTCATTCACTCACTACTTTTACTATTACTATTATTGCCTGTTTTGGCAATACTAATTACAATACTTTTGGCAATACTTATGCTCGAGTTACAGTTGTGGTTGCGAAGTCCAAGAATACTTGGAAATGTTGCAGGCTTAAGTGCCTGTTAGGACCACTGATAGGATAGGATTATTATTATTATTATGTAATACCTCCAAGGAGTCCAAGGACTCACTGTGGGAGAGCACACCACTCCACTACAACTAACCCTCTCCCTTACCTAATCCTTCAACTACATGACACCACTACCATCAGTTAGCCATCAAATTGCTTTCAATGCTCATTAGTATACATCATTCTAAGTTTAAAGACTTTGTAGAAAACTGAAACAAACAAGCACACCCACTAAAAAACTACATGCACAAACTTCTATAGCAAATCTCACACACATAAAAAAAAAGATATAATAAACCTGCAGGGTTCTTGCTTGAGCCTTCTTATGAAGCATCCTCTTATGGTACCTATTTGCCTGTTTACATGATATAATTGTATTGTTTTGAACAGGGCACCTTGTTTGCTCTTGGAACCTTGTCATATGCTTTTACCAGATCTACAAAACTAAAATACAAATTCTTGTTATATTTTCCTATTATTTTTCAACTATTTTTCTTAAAGTGAAAATCTGATCCTGACAACTTCTATTATTAGGACTGAATAAGGTTGTTCTTCTTCAAGATTTTCCACAATTTTTTATGGTCTCTTCTTAAGTATGCTTGCATAAATCTTATCTAAATCTCAGTAGAAAAATTCTTCTGTAGTTCTCACCAGTTTCATTTTCTTTTTTTTATGGATGAGTAGTATGACCACTATTCTAATCATCTGGAATTCAATTTTTCTCAGGCCTTATGAATTATGCCAAGAGGTCACTATAAAACCTTTATTAATTGTTTGATAGAGACTTACACATTAGATATACTATACTTTTTTGAATAACTACTTCACACATGTAAGAGAAAACTAAATACTACTCCTATATATTTTGCTTAATATGTCACAAGCTTCTTTCAGAAAGAAGACAGAAAAGCTGGTAACAACATTTAAATTCTGAATACAAGAATGAGTCATATAGCATGCATATAATATCACATCTTGGTTGCAGCTGTCCAGTAGGAGGAAACACTATTAGAGTTCAGAGAAGTAGGAATAGATGTATAATTAATTAATTAATTTTAAAATAATGATAAATAAAAATTATAAACAATTAACAGCAGTCACTTCCCAAAAACTCAGCAATAGGCATACAGTCTGTTTGATAAAGATTAGGATGGTGGTGTAAGCTTCAGACAATTCAAAATACAGAGGATCAAATTTGAACCTACTGTAGTGTAGCATCTTGGTATGGTTTCAGTGAACTCTGTGTCTAGTGTCAATTGCATAAGAAGTAAGGCCTGAATCATCAGAATCCAAAAATGTTACATAACCTTGATGTTCTTTGATTCTAATAATAACAGAATGGCCAGTCTATCCAGAGTAGCCAATATGACTAGAACAGGGTATTTGATAAACACCAGGCAAGGATAAAGGTGAAATTGTATCTTTAATAGGTGATAAGAAAGATGACTTCTGGGCTGGTTTGAAGCCAGTATAAAAATTATATCTGCTTTGCTATTCGGTCCTTGCTATTGCAGATGTTCCTTTAAGGTAGGGTATACTGATCCTTTTAACATCAGATTGAGTCTGGAAGAGGGATGATAATTATCAAATATTTTCTGTATTAAGGTCTTGCTGTATCCAAATTATATAGGAGTAATAAATTATATTTAGTTTTCTCTTACATGTGTGAAGCCATTATTAAAAAAAATAGTATAAACTTTTATATCTTCATATTTGAGCATTTCTCACAAATATCATCTACTATAGCTGCCTTTGTCATTTTAAGGTTTTGATTGCATTTTCTACCTCAATTATTTAGGTGGAAAAAGCCATCAAAAAACATGAATCATTTCTACCACTAATTCTGTCACTTTTTGTTTCATTTAACACTATTTCAAAGTGATTAATTCAGAAATACAGAATATATTTATCCTCAGTTTTTATGTTACCATTAATCTGATTTCTTTTATAGTATACTCTTTCCTCCATTTATAAGCTTTTTCAATAGTCTCCAGAACATTTGGCCACCTTCTTGATATATTTATTTTCTATCTTCTCACCAAAATCTTCACATGACTTTTGTTTAGCTACTTTCACACATTGCTTTCTAACATTTTTCTCTAAATTCTCTAGACACAATACTACCTTACTTGCTAGGAACTTGCAGTATGCTTTCACAGAAGAAATTGTTTCCCAGGACTGTTTCTTTAACTTTCTTAGTCCACAAACCATACATTTCTGATTGTTCTTATCCATGCAAACAATTTCACTATGTTTCCTTGGATCAACCAGTTTTTCAACATCTGCTACTGAGTCTCTAAAGTTTGGTTCTTGTTTTGAAATTATTATTATTATTATTACTGGTATCTCCATGGAGTCAATAGACTCATTGCAGAGACCCAAACTATCAAAACAATATCTATCATGCTTCTTCTTGAATTCATTTACAGACGAAGAACTCGCATCTGAGTCAGGCAATGCATTCCACTCATTCACCACCCTCCAAGCAAAAAATTTAGTTCTCACACCCTTGTTAACCACACTTTTCCTTAATTTCCAGAGATGACCTCTTGTTCTTCCATCACTATCACACAGCTGAAATATTTCCCCTACATCAATTTTTCCTTGAATAAGAGTATATTTGGGTGTACAGTTCACCTCCAAAAGTTGCTTGAACTTTGATTCTTTTTTACAACTTTCATAAACTTTCTTTTCAATATGGTACTAGTTTTTATCCCGATAAATACTAAATGTTGATCACTTTATATTTCAAATTGCTTGCATATGCTTATATCCTAGACTAGTATCAAGACATCACTATCAACAATTTCTATTCCATGTGTGCGCTTGTATCCTAAGCCATTAATTAAGATATCAATGTTTTCAAATAACTTATTAAGACTTTTCTTATTCTTGTGTGTTCTCACCAGAGCCTGTACAACTCATCTGGTAAAGTTGATAACTTCTAGTTGGAAAACTTGGTCAAATACTCTCTGGGGATGCACAGAATCTTTATAAGGGATTTTCAAAGGTGAGTTAGTTAGTTGGTCACATATATAACTGAGAAGGTTTTGTACTCCAATAAATTTGGGTTTTTCATCCTGCAAGACAGGAAAACTGTCTAGAAAATAGATGCAATTGGCAGATTTGCAGAATAAGTGGATAAGATTAACCACCCAAACAAGACATCAATTAGGTTTCTACAAAGGTTTCTGTTTGGCCACGAAATGCCACTAAGTGTAATGTAAGGAGAAGGATGTCGCTTTCACCATGTGAATTATATACATCTTTTATGTTACAAGCAACACAGTTTTATTAATGAGTAGGTCATGTCCTGAACAGAAATCCAGCAGGCACTTGCCATCAGTTTTGTTCTTTTCTCCAAATTTTCCAAAAACATCTCTACTTCTTCTCTGCTAGAATTTTTTTTTAGGGGGGGGTAGGATTAATAGGCAGAAATAAGTTTTACATTTCAATTACCTATTTGATATTTATCCACAGCACTCTATGTGAAACTCCTAACATTCAGTAAGCTTATCTTCATGTATAGCATTAATTATAACAAACTCATTATAATAAAAATAAATAAATAATAATAAAAAATAAGCATAAAGCCATTCAAAAGGAAATTCACTATAGCAAACTATCAACTATAATACTATCCATTTTAACAAACTATAACAAACTTGTTCTAAATAATAACTATAAGCATCTTATAGTAATTATCTAGAAGCATATTATCAGCTTTAGTTATGGTTCTAATGTTGATGGTGATGGAACAGCAGAAGAGAGGGAATGAGAGAGAGTTATGGGAATGATAGAAGAGGAGAATAGGATAAGGGGAAGAGAAGGAATGAGAGAGAGATATGGGAATGATAGAAGAGGAGAGAATAGGAACAGTGGAAGAGAGGGAACGAGAGAGAGTTATGGGAATGATAGAAGAGGAGAGAATGGAAACAGTAGGAGAGAGAGGGAATGAGAGAAATACAAGGGAGCACTGGAACCAGGGATAGAGTGATGTCAGGAAGGCAGGTAAGTAGGGGAGCACAGAGAGAAAGTGTTAGAGGAGAGAGAGTGAAGGATGCATGTGAGCAATCGAGGAATAGGGTGGTAAGAGGTGTAATGTATGGGAACTCAATGTTCCGTGGTGTTCAAGATAGGATGCATGAGGAGTGTTTGCCTGGAGGAACGATAGAAAGTGTGGCTTTGGCAATTAAGAGGGATGAGAGGGTAGATGAGATGATTGTGATGGTAGGAACAAATGACTTGAGTGGTAATGTAAATTGGGCAGCAAGAGATGTGAGATTCTTGCTTGAGGTAGTACGAAAGAAGACAGAGAGAGGAAAGATAGTGTGCATGTTGCCTAGGTATGATAGTGACGAGCTGAGCAGAAGAGCAGTAATACTGAATAACATAATAGCAAGAATGTGTCAGAAGAGAGGATTGGAATATGTGGATGTTTGGAGGGCATTTGACGACAGAGAGCAATTGTATGCGAGAGACCACTTGCATTTGAACGAGGAAGGACGTGGGCATCTGGTGAGATTGCTATTCTGAACGAGTCGCCGTGTCCCAGGGTGGATGATAGCAGGGGTGGCATCTTGTGGGAATGGGTACTTGGGAGAAAGGGGACAACATCAGGTAAAGCTGAGCCCGGTGGAGTCTAGAGGGGATAATGCTGGGTATAGAAACAATGGCATTTTTATGCTTTATACTAATGCCAGGAGTATCTGGAATAAAAGAGGGGAACTGGTGGTGCTGATAGTATCAGCCTGGCCAAAGATTATTAGGATCACTCAGACATGGTTGACAGAGGAGGATATAATAACAGGAATACAAGTAGTCAAAAAATACTGGGTACAGCATTTTTTTGGCAGGATAGGAAGAGAAAGCGTGGTGGTGGTGGAGTGCTGCTTATGATAAGTGACGACTTATGTCCTCTATGAGTGGAGGCTTTGGAAGGCAGTGGCACTAATGATTTTGAAAGCATATGGTGTGAGGTAGAGGTCAGCAAGACATGATATTTAGTAGGGTGTTGCTACAGACCAAGGAGCACAGAGGATGGGGACCAGGAGATTTTTAGACAGTTGAGTTTCGCAAGTGCAAGAAGAATGATTGTTATGGGAGATTTTAACTACATCAGTATAAATTGGCGAGAGGAAGATGCATGTAGCAATAAGGGAATGGAATTTCTAGAATTTTTGAGGGACAAATGTCTTAGACAACATGTAATAGACGGAACAATAGGTTCAAGAATTTTGGATTTGGTTATAGCATCAGAAGAATTGATAATAACTCAGATGACATCTCTCCCACCAGTTGGAGAGAGTGACCATATGGTTTTGACTTGGAAGATAAATAGACATGCAGGAGTATCAAAGAGACGGGAACGTATGTGGAATTATAAGGCAGGCAATTATAATAGTCTTAGACGTCAACTTGGGGAAGTTTCATGAAGGGACGAATTGGAAGGAAGGGATATCATTAGATATCCCTTCTTTCTTCTTATTTTTTTTTTATTATTTCTTGACATATCTAATGTGAAGAAATATTTGCTAACAAATATTTCTTCACATTAGATATGTGAAGGAATATTTGTTAGCAGAAATAGTAAGCTGTATTCCACGAGTGAAGAAGAGGACATAATTTGGAGTAAAGTGGATGACAAACAATATTAAACAGGAACTGCATGCAAAAAAGAGGCTATGGAAGAGATATAAGGAGACAGGTGAAGAGAAGATGCATGAAGAATAAAAGACACAGGCCAGGAGAGTGACTGGTATGGTAAGGAAGGTGAAACTGGAATATAAGAAGAGATTGGTCCTAAGATCCAAAGAAAATCCTAGGGAATTTTTTAGCTATGTGACCAGTAGGTGGAAGAATGACATTATGAGATAAAAATGGAATAAAGTGACTGATGCAGAAGACATAGTTGAATTGTTCAATGAACACTTTATTGGAATATTTCATTATGGAAGAGTAAATTTAATACCAGAGGGATAGGGCAGGTTCGAGGTTTAGAGGTGCAGGAGGAGAGTATGTTTCAAATACTGAGTACTCTGGATGTCAGTAAAGCTGTGAGACTGGATGGTATTTCACCATGTGTTTTGAGAAAATGTGCTAAAGAACCGACAGCACCTTTGACCTGGCTTTTCAATGAAAGTCTGGTTGAGGAAAGGTGCCCAGGGAATGGAAGGAAGGTAAGATAGTGCCATTGCATAAGGGCAGTAGCAGACTGGAAGTGTCTAATTATAGGCCAGTTTGTGTGTCATCAGTAGTTGTTAAGATCTTTGAGAAATTAGTGAGGGACCATATACAGCATTGGGCAGATGAGGGTAATGTTATCTGTGAGAGTCAACATGGATTTGTTAAGGGGCACTCTTGTTTTAGTAATATGGTAGCCTTTTATTATTATTATTATTATTATGTGATACCTCCAGGGAGACCAAAGACTCATTGAGGGAGGATACCTACTCTACATCTCTCCTCAATCCACCAACTACACCAATGCCATCTACCACCTGCCATCAGAGCAAGTTACATGAGCAGTCGATGAGGGGAAAGGTATATACTGCCATTTTCTTGGACTTAGCGAAGTCATTTGATAGGGTGCCACATGACAAACTGATATTTAAGTTGCAGCACATGGGTCTGGATGTCAGGTTGGCCGACTGGACTCACGATTGGCTGTCCGATAGGTACAGAGAGTTGTGTATGTGGGGCAGTTTCAAGGAGGCAGAGGGGGGTTACAAATGGGGTCCCACAGGGCTCAGTACTGGGACCTATATTGTTTAACCCTTATATCAATGACATTGTCAGTGGATTGCAGGGGGATATTCAGTTGTTTGCAGATAATTGAAGCTGGGAAGGGTTATTAGTAATAGTGCAGATGTAGTAGTCATGCAAGAGGATTTGAATAAACTAGACAGATGGGCAAATGAATGGGGGTATCAGTTTAATGCAGCAAAATGTAAAGCCTTGAGGTTTGGGATCCATCGATGGGAGGATGCATACTCGATTAGAGGAGCTGTACTGGAGGAGGTAGGGGAGACAAGAGATCTGGGGGTGATGATTGATAGAAACCTGAAATTTAGGGGACATATTGCAAAGGTGGTGAAGGTAACACAGAGGATTGCTGCAATAATGAGAAGGACACTGACCTGCAGAGATAAAAGAGTTATCATTCTGTTGTATAAGACTCTGATCAGACCACACTTAGACTATTGTTTTCAGATTTGGTCCCCAAGATTTGAAGGGGATAAATTAACTGTGGAAAGGGTACAAAGGTGGATAATAAAGATGGTTTCAGGACTCTATAATGTTAGTTATGAGGATCAGCTGAGGGAATGTGGACTGCAGAGTTTAGTGGATAGAAGGAGAGGTGATATGATTAAGACTTTTAAACTGTTGAGAGGTGGTTACAGGGTTGACACTGGGAGTTCTTTCGCTTGGTTGAACAGCAGGAAAGAGTGATGACAAGAGGCCATCCCTGGAAGTTACAAAAGGAAACTGTGAGCAATAGGGTGAGGAGTTGTTTCTTTGCATGGAGGGTGGTTGAACCATGGAATGCATTGCCTGATAGAGTGGTGAGAGCGAGAATGGTTAATGAGTTTAAGGAGTGGTATGAAAGACTTTGTGTTTCCTAGGCAGGACCTCCCACGATGAGTCTTGAGAGACTTTGTGTTTCTTAGAAAGGACCTCCTGCAATAAGTCTTTTGACTCCATCGAGGCCTGAATAATAATAATAATAGGCAACAAGATTGATATCTTTAACCTTGTTGACTAACAAAAACAGTAGGACTTTAACAGGGCAACACTCCAGATGACAACGACATTTCATCATGTTGTATCATCATATCTGGTTGTGATTTTAACCAGTACAGAATAAAATTTGGTCATCTAAGTCCGAAATTTCAAGACCATCCTCATTATTTGGTATTCAAGTAGATACTTAATAACAGGGCATACTACAAGAAGGTAAGAATTTTACAAAGGATCAGAAGCCATGGTTAGTTCTATGCATTTCATATAGGTTATGTAGCAGTCTCCTCTTAGTTCTTTAGATATGACTCTTAAATACTTCCACTCCATAACTGCTGCAGATGGTTAAAGATTACAAAAACACAACAACAGAACACTTGGTGACTTTGAACAGTGAAACTATCTTACTATTTTGAAATTATATAGTTCAATAAATTGAGTTTATCACTTATTAACAATCTTAATGTTTTACCAATGTTAATAGCATAAATCTATGCAAATTTAAAATAACTATTTTGCAAATTACATAGGAGAAAGATTACCTTATATTTGGTTATTTAAATAACATGTTGTGAATTAGTTAAAAATATATGTACATGCTATCTTACATTTATAAAACATAAGAAATCCACTGGCTGGAGTGAACTCTTCTGACATAAAATGCACCTCTACACTATTTCCTGATGATTCAAAAGTCTGCATTGCTTCTAATGAATGTCCACATGCATTAAGTAAATTACTAGAACCTTCATATAGTGTTACTGAGTCATCACATACTGTTCGTCCAAACTGTGACCTTGGCATTTTCATGTGGATATCCAGCACTGTAACGAGTATTCTTTGTCCTTCGCCACCAACAATAGTCCATTTACAGTCCCGAAGTTCAGGATAATATCTAGGATATCCTGGTGATGCGATATATCCACTAGGAGATCTTAACATACTGTTGCAGAATCTATTGGCACTCGAATCTAGAAATATGAATATGAAACATTACAGTAATTTTACATATGCATTTTAGATATCTCTACACACACACACACACACACACACACACACACACACACAAGATATCCACATTAAAATGAATTTAAAAATAAGCATTTGTTTTAAGTTATAGAGACTAATAAAATGGCTGACAATATAATACTCAGATTATATTTAAACATTAATTTTCTCATTGTGAACATAGTGGTGTATTTATTCAACTCAGTTTAATTCCATCATTTGGGATTTATTTTAGAGAACCTCTGCAAGTAGTGCAGATGACTGACAAGAATCAAATGCAAGAATATAGAAGTAATGTCAAAAAGAAGAAACATCCCAAAATAAATCAGTGAGCCAGGCTTATTTAATAATGTATGCTGAAGGCATGATTTATGGAGTGTACAAGTGATTAGAGCACTTGCAAACAGCTTCTTTTATTGTTCAGCAGAGCAGCGAATGCTTATCAGGAATGCATAAGGAATTCAATCAGGAGTATGTATCAATACCAGGTAGAAAACTGTCAGAAACCTGAAATGTGGAAATGAAATAAGGCAGTGAATTTTAATATGCTCAACTATGGAGTTATAAAAGTTTTTTTTTTTAATAAAGTAGTTATTATTATGTGACACCTCCAGGGAGTCCAAAGACTCATCGAGGGAGAGTGTGCCAACAGCATCGAACGATTGATCCCCTTACAACTACTAACCAAGCTCAAACTTACTTAACTTTTTGCGTAAGCCATTAGTAGCAGAGGCTCTACCAATCGACCAACCTTTGCTAGATAAGATAGTGTTCAAACCAATTTTAACTTAATCTGAGAGCTGGATTAAAAATTAAACACTAATAACACTAGAAATACTATGTATGAATGTTCTGAGAAAAATTATGAAAGGGATAAACATTATATCATCAATGACAGAATCATACTGAAATTGAAAATATTAGAAAGGAACTTAACATCTTTTGCATTCAAGAATGGGTGATCAGAGTTAATCTAAGGTGAAGGGTGGTGGTAGTAGTAGTGTGAAAGAGAAGGCCTATGGGAGAGGAAAAATCAGCAAAATATGTGGCTGATGGCAAGAGAAAGTCCAAGAGGAAAACCATGATCTAGGTTGATCAGTGCACTTAGTAGTGTTTTCGAAGACCAAAATATTATGTATGACAATACTGAAGAACCAACAAATAGGAGAATAATTTTGGAGTGTAAAGGGTATATATGGTAGAGGAGGGACTGATGGTGAATGAGCAGAAAGCATAAGATGAATGAAGTAAACTTGATGTTAGTAAGGCAGTAAGATTTGAAATTGAAAATATTAGAAAGGAACTTAACATCTTTTGCATTCAAGAATGGGTGATCAGAGTTAATCTAAGGTGAAGGGTGGTGGTAGTAGTAGTGTGAAAGAGAAGGCCTATGGGAGAGGAAAAATCAGCAAAATATGTGGCTGATGGCAAGAGAAAGTCCAAGAGGAAAACCATGATCTAGGTTAATCAGTGCACTTAGTAGTGTTTTCGAAGACCAAAATATTATGTATGACAATACTGAAGAACCAACAAATAGGAGAATAATTTTGGAGTGTAAAGGGTATATATGGTAGAGGAGGGACTGATGGTGAATGAGCAGAAAGCATAAGATGAATGAAGTAAACTTGATGTTAGTAAGGCAGTAAGATTTGAAATATATCAGTCGTGCATGTCTTGAAGGAATGCTGTAAGGAATTAATGGAACCTTTGGCACACCTGTTTAACATGAGCCTTGCAACAGAAAGAGTCAAAGGAATGGAAGGGTGGGCAAAATTGTTCCATTTCACACAGGGGAGTGGGAGGGGGGGAATAAGAGAGATTGCAAATTATAGGCCGATTTGTAACTTAATAACAACTAAAGACATACCAATTGTATGTCTGGAGTTGTTATTAAGATGTTCGAGAAGTTGGTGAGGACTAAGATTCAGAAATGGTTGTTAATAGCAGTATTCTTTGTGAGTTTGTTAGGTGAGGTCATGCTAAAGCATGATCTCCAACAAGGTGACAAATTCATTGGATAAAGGAGATGGATATACAGTGGCATATTTGGATTTTTCAAAAGTCTTTAATAGGCTGCCATGTGACAAACTGGTAATTAAATTGAAACAGATAAGATTAGATAATAGACCAGTGAGTTGGATAGCTGATTGGTTGTCAGATAAGTATCAGCAAAAGATGTTAACAGGGATCTGTTTTTAAACCATTATTGTTTAACTTGCATGTTAATGATGCTGGAACTAGCTTATCTGGAGATGTGCAGCTGTTTGCAGATGAGACTTGTGAGAAGTGGAGCACATGTTGCGACCTAGTAAGAGGATCTCAATAGTGAGTGGAGCTATCGGTTTAATGTTGCAAAGTTGGGATGCAGCAGACTATGCAATTAATGGGAGGTTATCAAACAAGAAAAGGCTACTGTCAAAAAGGGATATATGGGAATTATAAGGTGAATGATTATGAAGAGCTCCATACTCAACTAGCATCCATACCAAAGGTTGATGAGCTCTATTGAAAAGAAGTTGCATAGCATGGGAATTGATTATGAAACATCTAAAACAAAGCAATGTACAATTATTCAAATAAATAGTTGGAGTGAGTTAGATGAACAGTGAAATCAGTTGTAGTGTGGAGAAGATACAAAACAGTCATTGTTTATCTGATGCATGAGGAATATAAAATGCTAGAAAAGTGACAAGCATGGTAAAAAGCATGGTATGAAAGAAAATTAGCAAGTCAAGCCAAAGATAACTCAAGGGAATTCTTCCACTATATGGCAAGCAAGAGGAAGATTAATTATAGAAGGGTGATACTTGCAGATAATAATGGTAGCAGGATTACCATGGCAAGGGTTATTGTGGAGGTATTTAATGAACACATGCAACATGTACAAGGGATAACAGAATAACAGAGAGTTGGCAGTGAAAATCAGAGATGTTGTTGATTAGGTTTAGATGGCTGTGCGAATGGATAACATATCACAATGCATTTTTAAGGAATCAAGAGTTAGCTAGACACATGTATTGATTATTTAATGAAAGTCTTACAGAAAGAAAGGTTTCTAAAGGGTGGAAAGAGGGAAAAATAGTATGACTCCACTAGCATGGCTCAAGAGGTTGATTAGGAATAGAATACAGAAATGTATTGATGAACATAGGATTCTTCATAACAGTAGTATATGGGCTTGTAAAGGATAGGTCTTGTTTTAGCAGTATGTTTGCATTTTATGATAAGGTGATGAATGTGTTGGTTAAGAAACATGAATATACAGTGATATGCTTAAACTCTGCAAAGCATTTTGATAAATTACCACATGGCAGGTTGCTGTACAAGCTGCAGAAGAATCAATCTTTAGTCCACCAAACATATTTGTTTGATGAACTGAAGATTGATTCTCTGAACAATATCAGCAAGTTAAGTCTGATGGGGCACCGTCTCAGAAACAGGAGATTATTATTAAATAAGATCACATGGAGTCAAAGATTCATCTGGGAGGTCCTTTTATCACACACACATCTCATCATACCGTGTCTTAAACACACTCAAACTCCTTGCAGACACCACACTCTCAGGCAAGGCATTCCAATCATTTAGAATTCTACACAATTCTGTCTCTCACTCCCCTACTCACACCCTCTTTATACAGTTTCCAGGAATGACCTCTGGTTCTCCCCTGATCTCCCGCTATTCTCTGTAGAACTTCTCCACCATTGATCTTATAACAACTTCTTACCAACTTGTAGGTCTCTATCATATCTCCCCTCTTCCTTCTCTCCACCAGACTCTGCAAATTATATCTTCTCAATCTTTCCTCATACTCAACATTCCAGAGGTCAGAAACTACCGTCAGATAACCATTGTTGTGCCCAAAGTTCTGTTCTTGGTCCCCCCTTGCTGTTTAACTTATTTGTTAATACTATCTCATCTGGACTTACTGTGATCTTCAGTTGTTTGCTGATGATGCAAAGTTGGGAACAATTATAAGGGGTACTGCTGATGTTATCATTATCATTATTACGGGCAACTCCAGGGAGTCATTAGACTCATCGAGGGAGGCCCCAAATCATATTCATCACAACTATTCGACATTCATACAGTATCTATCATACCTCGCCTTAAACTCAATCAAATCCCCTCACTGACTCACATTTGTGTCATATCACCTTTTTTCTTTCCATCCATAAATTTTATAATTTATACTCCTTTAACTTCTCTCTCTCTCTCAATAACAAACATTCCTGATATTACCTTAGTCACTCATCTTTGGATCCTTTTTCATGTTGAATTTTATCCTCATTGATTTGTCCAAACTAAAAGTCTGTTCAAATCTTCATGAACATCACCCTCCACTCTTTCATAATCACCTCTGTATAAGTCAATATCAGGAATGTTTGTTATTGAGAGAGAGAGAGAAGTTAAAGGAGTATAAACTATAAAATTTTATGGATGGAAAGAAAAAAGGTGATATGACACAAATGTGAGTCAGTGAGGGGATTTGATTGACTTATACAGAGGTGATTATGAAAGAGTGGAGGGTGAGAAGGAAAGAACAAGAGGCCATCCAATCCCTGTAAGTTGTGTAAAAGTGTAGTAAAAAGGATGTGGGGAGTAGATTTTTGAATTTTTTACATGGAGAATTGTGAATGAGTGGAAAACATTACCAGAATGTATTGTGAATGATGAAAGTGTTATGGATTTCATGGTTCAATAGGAGGATAAATATGCTGTTGGTTAAGTGAACCTCCAAAGATGAATCTGCTGACTCCATGAAGATAGATGTGATGATGATAATCATAATAATAATATTCAGAAGTCAGATGGTTCATTGTGCAAGGCCTATCTTAGACAACACAGTCTGCTGTGCCATTTTCAAACTAATTTACTACCTGCACTCTCACCAGCTTCTCAGACAGTGTATTCCATGGAATAATCAGCCCAAGCAAAAAAAAAAAAAAACACACACTTCTCACCTTACTCACAACTTTCTTGCACAACTTCCAGGGATGGTCCTTTGTTCTACCATATGAAAAATCTCCTCTCTTTCAATTGGATAAATTATCTCTCAACAGCTTACTGCACATTAATGTTCTGTCTTCAGATCGAGGTATGCAATGCAGAGTGTGGTAGCCCTCAATCCATTCTCATAACCAACATTAGACAGTCCTAATATTTTTGTTAACTGTCAAATTTTAATGACTAGATATGAGCATAATATTCCAGATGTAGCCTGATCACAGATTTCCAGAGTACTTATATTCAAAATACATTTTTCTTGTGCACTTCTAAATCTTCATCCCTCTGGGAATAAGACCTACTTTTCCAGGATGAGATATTCCAATAAGTGACATTAATAAGTAACCCAAATCTCCATCTAACAAGGTCATTCATCTAATCATTTCTCCTCTTACACCACATAAAAAAGGATTTTCCTTCAATTGCAGTGTTGGTCTATTCTTATATTCTAATTTTGTCTTTCTTACTATACTAGTTACAATCCTAACTTGAGTCTTATATTCCTTATGCAACTGTTCTCCACCTCTCTGTTTATATTATTATTATTATTATTCAGGCCTCCAAGGAGTCAAAAGACTCATCGAGGGAGGTCCTTTCTAAGACATAAAGTCTGTCAAGACTCATCGAGGGGAGGTCCCCCCTGAGAAACACAAAGTTTATCATACCACTCCTTAAACCCACTGACCGTTCTCGCTCCCACCACTCCATCAGGCAATGCATTCCACGGCTCAACCACCCTCCACACAAAGAAACCACTCCTTACCCTCTTGCTCACAGTTTCCTTTCGTAACTTCCAGGGATGGCCTCTTGTCATCACTCCTTCCCGCTGATCAACCAAGCGAAAGAACTCCCCAGTGTCAACCCTGTAACCACCTCTCAACAGTTTAAAAGTCTCAATCATATCACCTCTCCTTCTTCTATCCACCAAACTCTGCAGTCCACATTCTCTCAGCCGATCCTCATAACTATCCTTGCACAGTCCTGAAACCATCTTTGTCATCCGTCTTTGTATCCTTTCCACAGTTAATTTATCCCCTTCAAATCCTGGGGACCAAATCTGAGAACAATAGTCCAAGTGTGGTCTGATCAGAGACTTATACAACGGAATGATAACCCTCTTATCTCTGCAGGTCAGTGTCCTTCTCATAATAGCAGCAATCCTCTGTGTTACCTTCACCACCTTTGCAATATGTCCCCTAAACTTCAGGTTTCTATCAATCATCAACCCCAGATCTCTTGTCTCCCCTACTTCCTCCAGTATAACTCCTCCCATAGAGTATGCAGCATCCCATCGATGTTTCCCAAACCTCAAGACCTTACATTTTGCTGCATTAAACTGACACCCCCATTCATTTGCCCATCTATCTAGCTTATTTAAATCCTCTTGCAGGGCTACCACATCTGCACTATTACTAATAATCCTTCCAAGCTTCGCATCATCTGCAAACAACTGAATATCCCCCTGCAATCCACTGGCTATGTCATTGATATAAAGGTTAAACAATATAGGTCCTAGTACTGAGCCCTGTGGGACCCCACTTGTAACCCTCTGCCTCCTGGAAACTGCTCCACCATACACAACTCTCTGATACCTATCAGACAGCCAATCCTGAATCCAGTTGACCAATCTGACATCCAGACCCATGTGCTGCAACTTAAATATCAGCTTATCATGTGGCACCCTGTCAAATGCCTTCGCTAAGTCTAAGAAAATGGCAGTATATGCCTTTCCCTCATCTAATGCTCTTGTAACTTTATTATTAAAAAAGCTAGCATATTGCTAAAACAAGAGCCCCCTTCACAAATCCATGTGGACTCTCACAGATAACATTACCCTCATCTGCCCAATGCTGTACACGGTCCCTCACTACTTTCTCCAAGATCTTAACAACTACTGATGACACACAGACTGGCCTATAATTAGACACTTCCAGTCTGTTACCACCCTTATGCAATGGCACTATCTTACCTTTGGCAAAAGTCTGGCTTTGGCAAAGGTGCCCAGGGAATGGAAGGACACCTTTGCCAAAGCCAGACTTTCATTGAAAAGCCACGTTAAAGGTATTGTCAATTCCCTAGCACATTCTCTCAAAACTCGTGGCGAAATACCATCCAGTCCCACAGCTTTACTGACATCCAGAGTACTCAGTATCTGAAACACACTCTCCTCCTGTACCTCCAGACCTCGTACCAGTCCTATCCCTCTAGCATTAAAACTGACTCCTCTAGGATGAAATACTCCAATAAAGTGTTCATTGAACAATTCCACTATGTCCTCTGCATCAGTCACTCTATTCCCATTTTTATCCCACAATATCATTCTTCCACAGTCATTTCTCCTCCTACTGGCCACATAGCTAAAAAATTCCCTAGGATTTTCTTTGGATCTTAGGGCCAATCTCCTCTCATATTCCAGTTTCGCTTTCCTTACCACACGAGTCGTCACTCTTCTGGCCTGTGTCTTATATTCCTCATGCATCTCTTCACCTGTCTCCTTATATCTCTTCCATAGCCTCTTTTTCGCATGCAATTCCTGTTTAATATTGTTTGTCATCCACTTTACTCCAAATTGCGCCCTCTTCTTCACTCGTGCTATACAACTTACCATTGCTGATAACAAATATTCTTTCACAATTTCCCACGCACTAATGATATCCCTGCCTTCCAATTCCTCCCTCCATGAAACTTCCCGAAGTTGACGTCTAAGACTATTATAATCACCTGCCTTATAATTCCACATAAGTTCCCGTCTCTTTGATACTCCTGCATGTCTATTCATTTTCCAAGTCAAAACCATATGGTCACTCTCTCCAACTGGTGGGAGAGACGTCAACTCAGTTATTATCCACTCTTCTGATGCTATAACCAAATCCAAAATTTTTGAACCTCTTGTTCCCTCTGTTACATGTTGCCTAAGACATTTGTCCCTCAAGAATTCTAGAAATTCCATTCCCCTATTGTTACATGCATCTTCCTCTCTCCAATTTATACTACTGAAGTTAAAATCTCCCATAACAATCATTCTTCTTGCACTTGCCAAACTTAGCTGTCTAAACATCTCCTGGTCCCCATCCTCTGTGCTCCTGGGTCTGTAGCAACACCCCACTAAATATCCTGTCTTGCCTACCTCTACCTCACACCATACGCTCTCAAAATCATTTGTCTCACTACCTTCCAAATTCTCCACTCTTAGAGGACATAGGTCATTACTTATCATAAGCAGCACCCCACCACCACGCTTTCCCCTCCTATCCTGGCGAAAAATGCTATACCCAGCGACTTCTATTTCTGTTTTTATATCCCCTTCTGTCAACCACGTCTCAGTGATCGCAATAATTTTTGGCCAGGCTGATGCTATCTGCGCCACCAATTCCTCTCCCTTATTCCGGATACTCCTGGCATTAGTATACAGCATATAAATGCCATTGTTTCTATACCCAGCATTATCCCTTCTAGACTCCACTGGGCTCAGTCTTACCTGACATTGTCTCCCTTCTCCCAAGTATCCATTCCCACAAGAGGCCACCCCTGCTATCATCCTCCCTGGGACACACTGACTCGTTCAGAACAGCAATCTCTCCAGATGCCTACGTCCTTCCTCATTCAAATGTAAACGGTCTCTCGCAAACAACTCCTCTCTTTCCTCAAACGCACTCCAGGCATCCACATATACCAGTCCTCTCTTGTCACACATTCTCGCTATTATGCCATTCAATATCACCGCTCTTCTGCTCAGCTCATCATTATCATACCTAGGCAACACGCACACTATTTTTCCTCTCTCTGTCTTCTTCCATACAGTCTCAAGCAAAAATCTCATATCTCTCGCTGCCCGACTTACATTACCACTCAAGTCATTCGTTCCTACCATCACAATCATCTCATCCACCCTTTCACTTCTCTTAATTGCCATAGCCACCCTTTCTATTGTTCCTCCTGGCAAACACTCCTCACGCATCCTATCCTGAACACCACGGATCATTGAGTCACCATACATTATACCTCTTACCATTCCATCGCTCCTATTGTTTCCATTCTCTCCTCTTCTTTCATTCCCATACCTCTCTCTTCTACTGTTTCCATTCTCTCCTCTTCTAGCACTCCCATACATCTCTCTCATTCCCTCTCTCCTACTGTTTCCATTTTCTCCACTTCTAGCACTTCCATATCCCTCTCTCATTCTGTCTCTCCTACTACTGTTTCCATCCGCTCGTCTTCTAGCATTCCCATACCTCTCTCTCATTCCATCTCTCCTACTGTTTCCATTCTCTCCTCTTCTAGCACTTCCATATCTCTCTCTCATTCCGTCTCTCCTACTGTTTCCATCCTCTCGTCTGCTAACATTCCCATACCTCTCTCTCATTCCCTCCCTTCTACTGTTTCCAATCTCTCCTCTTCTAGCACCCCCATACCTCTCACTCATACTCCTTAAATTCTCTCTCTCTCCTACTCTGATTCGCCTTGCATTCATCTCTTCCATTCTTCTAATCTTATCTTTCATACTTCTGCTCTCATTCACTAGACATTCCACCTCCTCTTTCAACTCATCTATCTCCCTCTGCAGGTCAGTCACTCTTAATCTAAATTCACTCTCCCAAACAAAACCATCTCCTAAACTTCCACAGTCACTCACACCTTCCACACTATCAACCATTATTTTCTCATTCTCTCCTATCATACTACTTGTCTTCCTACATTCATTCTCCGTTCCTGGAGCAACAAAGTCGGATATCGATATATCTAATGTACTTATTTCCTCCAACTGCCTGCATTTTGCAAAAAAATTGGTTAAGTGCCGCGAAGTAAGCGGCAGTGCCTTAACCTTATATGTATTAGGCCCAGAGGCCGGTCCGTCCTTATCAAGGGGAGTGCTAACCTTCTCTCCTTTCATACAACACGTCTCCTTTCATACAACATATTCTTCTCAAAACTTCTTTTTCATCCACAGTTGTTTGATTTCATTAGTTATTCATTCTACACCAAATTATGTTATCTTTTTCCTTTGAGGTATGTAATTTGTCACTGCTGCCGATAAATATTTGTTAACTAGCTCTGATGCACTAATCTCTCTCCTTTCAAATTCTTCCATCAGTGGAACTACTCCAAGCTGATTTCTAAGACCATTATAATCACTTTCCTCATAATTCTACATAAGTACTTTCTCCTTGATGCTTCCACATGTCCATGCTCTCTCGACCACATTGCCAGAAATCTGTCCATCAAAAATTCCAGAAATTCAGTTATTTATGTTGAAAGTTCAGTTGAAATGCTGTTTCCTGTGACAGTTTATATTGCTACGAGTATAGTTAAAATCTTCCATAATGACCATCCCCTTTGTATCTGCCAAACTAATCTGGCTAAAAAATCATTTCCTGTTTATCACCTGTTGTGTTTCTTTCTACAGAGTAACATCCTACTAAATATTTAGTCCTGTGTACTTTCACCTCATATCATACATTTTCAAAACCATCAGTGCCATTGCCTTCCAAATTCTCAACCCAGAGTAGGGGGGGGGGTATAACTCATATTTAATACTCCACCATGCCATTCATCTTCCCTATCCTGCCAAAATATGCTACGCCCTTATACTTTTGTTACTGTTAGGTTAGGACATCATTTTTTTTTGTAAACCACATTTCACTGATTTCAATAATCTTTGGACTGGCTGAGGCTATTAATGCTGCCAATTCCCTTTATTCCTGGCATTTGTATAAAGAAACATCATTTTAAATAATGAATGCAAGGAAGAATTTCAGCTCTTCTTACTAAATCTTGGTATTTCTAGCCTAGCTCCCACTGATGAGACCTCAATAAAGGTCGAAACCGGTCTGGGTAGTGGCCCCTTGCCTTTAATACACAACATCATACATCCCCTTCTTGGAGATGTGTTTTGGCATTAAGGGTAAATATTAAGATTAGTGATCAGAGCTTGCTCCACTTTTACCACGAGTTGCCTTGGTCTTGCACTACCTGTGGGATCAGCTAGTCTTGCATAAATTGCAGGCGCAAACTTGACATTTTGTCTGTTTGCTTACTTGGAAAAAATAGAGTAAAACCAGGTTTAAAATTGCTTGGTATCTTTAACATAACTATACCCAAGTTAAAAATACTTTCTACATCTTCTCTATTTATTTGTTCTTAATGAATACTCTAAAATCACAGTCAAACAGATATTATTTTCAGATAATCCTCATCAAAATCAAGATATCCAAGTACAGAGATGTGATTTCCATTCCTCATATATTGGCACTCTAAACATCAGAATTATTGCCTTGTTCAAGAACCATAATATTCAAGTAGTTTACAAGCTTATCAAAATGATTGGTAATCTCCTCAGATCTCCAAAATACATCGTTCCTTTTTACAAGCATCTATGTGTTTATAGGATCCAAGTCAAAGTTTAGAACTAGAAGGAGGCAGGTGGGAAGTTGGTGGTGTTGATCACAAAAGAGAAGAAAAGTCTAGCTTAGCTCATCAAATGTCCACATCGAATCATACTGCTGATTGGGACACAACTACCATGCTGTCTTATTTAGAGGAAAACTTTTTTCTTGACATATCAAGGAATCTACTACTGTCATTCACTCACATGGTATCCTTAACAGAAACCAAGGCCTAACCTGAATGATGTCTGGAAATTGCTAATTAGATCTCTTAACACTTCAGAATTTAGCTTCTCCAGCAATCACCCAGACTCTCCAAAGAGACAGCTGACACATGCCATGGATTACTGTGACATTTGTTTGATTATTTCTGTTTTAATGATTTATTGGTGTTTTAACATCAGTCATGTTCTTCACTTCTCCTATTATAACCCTGAAGAAGCCACCAGAATATAGATGTGCAAAACTAGTTGGTATATTTTCTAGTATAACATAACAACTAATAAAATTTTGCCTATTATTATTATGTGATCTAAGATATCTTAATGAACAAATGTACAAATACCAGCTTTGAGTTAAAAAACAATGTGTGAATGGGGAAAAAAAAAAGGGCAATTACTGAAAAAGCTGAAAGCTTAGTTTTTGTTAAAAAAAAAAAAAGAAGCATATTTGGTAAACTAAAGATAGAAATGGGCATTAATGAGGTTGGAACTAAGACTACACATATTTGTAAAGTGGATGTGGAAGATTACCTTTTTTCCTTGTGTAATTGGATTTTCTTTATTTGTTATGGTTGCTAAATGTTAGTTGCAGTGTGGAAGTGACATTGAATGTGTAGAAACATTCAATGTCAAGAATTTGAAGTAAGATGTGACACCTTTTGGAAGGGCTGTCACCAGATTAGTTTTGCCATTAGTTTTGCATGAATTCAATGTCAATGTGTAGAAAACATTCAATGTAATTCAACAAATTCAATGGCTTAGTTTTACATATAAAGAATTTTCTCTCACTCCTCTAGAAATCATAGCCTCAGAAGTGCTTCTCTACATACCATCACTTGGATTCCCTTCCATAGTGGCAGCAATTTTGCTATATCACTTGGAAACCTCCTAAAGTACTTTCATTAAATTCGGTTTGATATGCTGTCTGACAGCCAGCTGGGCTGAAGAACAGCCCTTTTAAAGTATATCCATTACTCATGATGTATGCTGGTAGAAATGGAGAAAAAATAAATCAGAACGTTGCTGTGATTATTATTATTATTATTATTTGTCACCTCCAGGGAGTCCAAAGACTCATCGAGGGAAGGCATCTGCTCTACAAGTCTGTCTCCACCACTCACAATCCACCAGCTGACCGCAACTACACCAACACCATCTATCACCGACCACCACCAGTATTTCCACAGACAATCACAAACATCCATGACCACAGCGGGAATCGAATCCGCAACCTTTTGGCTGGGGAGCAGATACGCTAACTACTCGGCCAGCCAAGTGGCAAAACTAATCTGGTGACAGCCCTTCCAAAAGGTGTCACGCCTTACTACCAAAATACTCTGGATTAGAGAGAGAGAGATGTTGAAAGTGTTTTCATTTGGTTATACTATAAAGTAAAGATGCTAAGAAGTTATAGTCTTGGTTTCATCCTTTATGCAAGTGTTAACAAACAAAGTTTGCACATGAAGTCACTTCATGACTTCAAATATAGTTTTTGATTACTTTGAGCCTCTAACAAGTGGTGAGTGATATTCACTAGATAACATTTGTCTGCCACATAGAAAATTCAAAATTATATGTAAAAATTATTAAGAATGAATTAGTAATAATTACTTACCATTTACACAGTCATAATGTATGACAATTACACCTGGATTATCACAGTGACTATCTCTGCTGTGTTTCACGTAAGCATAGGTGCAATTATTTAATCCTGAACATCTAAGTTAAAAAAAAGAAGTAAAAATATTAAATATATACTGAAATTTATATATCAAATTTCTGCTTAATTAACATACATATATACATACTGCCTGTACACCCCTTGAGGGTACATGGCAGGAATTTGATGATGATGATGATGATATACATACTGTAATTAATGTATTTTAATCTAACAGAAAGAAATAAATCTTGAAAGTTTTTTCACTTGGATATATTATTATTATTATTATTATTATTATTATTATTATTATTATTATTACCCCAAGACCTCATGGAGTCAAAGACTCATCTGGGAAGTCCTTTTATCACACACACAGATCATCATACCGTGTCTTAAACACACTCAAACTCCTTGCAGACACCACACTCTCAGGCAAGGCATTCCAATCATTTACAATTCTACACAATTCTGTCTCTCACTCCCCTACTCACACCCTCTTTATACAGTTTCCAGGGATGACCTCTGGTTCTCCCCTGATCTCCCACTATTTTCTGTAGAACTTCTCCAGCATTGATCCTATAACAACTCCTTAATAACTTTTAGGTCTCTATCATATCTCCCTCTTCCTCCAGTCCACCAGACTCTGCAAATTACATCTTCTCAATCTTTCCTCATACTCAACATTCCAGAGGTCAGAAACTACCTTAGTCAGTCGCCTTTGGACCCTTTCCAATATCTCTTCATCCTTCTGAACCAAATCTGGGCACAATAGTCCATGTGTGGCCTAATCAAAGCCTTATACAACGGAACAAAAATCTCCCTACTTCTACACGTCAGTGTCCTCCACATCATTCCCAGAAGCCTTTGTGTTATCTACACAATTTTGGCTATGTGTTCCCTAAATTTTAGATCCTTATCCACTATCGCCCCCAGATCTCCTATTTTCTCCACTTCCAACAATATATCCTCACCAAGCATAAATTCTGCATCCCATCTTTGTTTTCCAAATTTTAAAACCTTACATTTTGCAATATTGAACTCCATTCCTATTTCTGTGCCCAATCCCTCAATTATTCAAGTCTTCTTGTAAGGCCACAACATCTTCACTACTCTTCATGGTTCATCCCAACTTTGCATCATCTGCAAATAACTGAATATCTCCATCAGAATCTTCACCAATATCATTAATATACAAGTTAAATAGTAATGACCCTAAAACAGACCTCTGAGGCACTCTACTAGTGAATTTCCTTTTCCTGGATATCGCTCCTCCATACACAACTTGTTGATACCTATCAGATAGCCAGTCTCCAATCGAATGCATCAATTTAATATCCAACCCCATCTGCTGTAGTTTGACCATCAACTTATCATGAGGCACTCTATCAAAACCTTCGCGAAATCCAAGTATATTACTGTGTATCCTTCTCCTCTGTCCAAGGAAGCAGTCACTTTATTGTAATAAGAAAGTAGATTACTAAAACATGACCTCCCTTCAGCAAATCCATGCTGTCCATCAAAGATAATACCATTGTTGTCAACCCAACTCTGGATCCTAGTTCTCACAAGCTTCTCCAAAAACTTAACCACAACACCTGACACACACAGATAGGCCTATAGTTTGATGCTTGAGTTCTATCACCTCCTTTATGAAGTGGCACAATCTTGCCCTCCTTCCACTCCTTAGGAACTTGACCGAGTGCAAAACTCGTATTAAAAAAATATGTCAAGGCAGGTGTCAACTCCCTGGCACATTCCTTCAGAATACGTGGTGATATATTATCAAGTTCCACAGCCTTATTTACATGTAGTTTGTTCAACTCCCCATACACCTCTTGCTTACTTACAGTCAGTCTCTCTTTTTCCCATTATCAACTGCTCTCACTCTCTCCATGAAGTCACATTCACAAGGTTGAAAGACTGTTATGAACTGCTCATTAAGTATCTCCACCACACATTCCGCAACAGCTGTCTTTATACCATTTTCTCCACTCAATGTCATCCTTCCATAATCATTCTTTCTTTTGCTGGCTACATATCGAAAGAACTCCTTAGGATTCATTTTGGCTTCATTAGCTAACTGCTGTTCATACCTCTTTTTAGCTACCCTCACCAACCAATCACCCTCCTTGCCTGGTATTTGTAGACCTCATGGAATTAGTTATTTCCACTTCTCTTATGCTTCCTCCACAATACATTTTTCTCTGTATCACATGCATAATCTCTTTATTCATCCATTTCACACATACCTTATTTAACTTTCTCACCCTTGTAATACATTTAGTCATTGCATCTACTGGACAGTTTTTGAAAATCCCCCAAGCTGCATTGATCTCTTTTCCGGCTAACTCCTCATTCCATGCTACACCCACAAGCTGTTTCCTGAGCTCTTCATAATCACCCCCTTGTAGTTCCACATATATCCTTTTCTCACAGAGGTCCTCACACTGCTGGCAACCACCCAGGTAATCACCTCATGGTCACTCTCACCAATTGGTGGATGATTTGACATCTGATTTATAATTACATTCTCTGATGAGATGACCAAATCCAAGACCCTCAATCCTCGTGTGCCCTTTGTTACATACTGTCTGAGGTAGTTATCTCTAAAAAATCAAGAAACTCATTTTCTTTACTTTCCAGTTGCTATCTCATCATTACAGTCTATATTGCCATAATTAAAATCATCCATAATGATCACCCGTTTCTTATTTGCTTGGCCAATTTGATTATACACTTCATTATCACCACCATCCAGATTACCTAGTCTATAACAACATCCCATCAAGTATTTGATTCCATTCACCTCTATCTCACACTATGCTGCCTCAAAACCGCTGACACTATTTCCCTCCTGCATTTCTACCCTGTACGGATATAACTCTTTCTCTATCATCAATAGCACCCCCCCCTCCCTTTTTATCCCTTCTATCCTCACGAAACACATCATACCCTTCCATCTCTATTCCTGTCAGGATGTCATCCTCCTCCAACCATGTCTCACTTATACACTTATACTTATACACGTCTCACGTAGACACTATAGATTAAAGATGTCAAGGAATTATATTCTTGGTTTCATCCTTTATCCAAGTGTAAGCAAACAGAGTTTGTGCATTAAGTCACTTCAATTGCCTTAACAATTCCATAATGCAATGTGTGTATCATTACAGACATGTATAATGCTATGCATTATGGGAAGGGCCACTACCAATTTCGCCCTTTATTGAGTCTCATCAGAGGGAGCCAGACCCAGAAGTCATACCAAGGTATGTATTATGAATTGTGGACATATACTTTCGGATTGCATTATGGGATACTAAGTAGCTAATGTGAAGTCATTAGCCTCTATATACAAGTAGCCCAGTCATGAAGTAACTTCATGTGCAAACTTTGTTTGTTAACACTTGGATAAAGAACGAAACGAAGACTGTAATTTCTTGGCATCTTTACTTTATAGTATAACCAAATGAAAATGCTTTCAACATCTATCTCTAATCCAGAGTATTTTGGTAATAAGGTGTGACACCTTTTGGGAGGGCTGTCACCAGATTAGATTTGCACCCTGAGGCAAACAATTAAATGTCGCCCCTGATATATAAGACAAAAATATAAGAAAATCTCTAATTGCTCTTTTGTTTTTATTACAAGAGAAACACTAATGCAAAATGATTACATAATAATATTAATTGTTTGCTGCATTTGCTCTACAGGTATATCGCACAATAAAACTGTTTATAAGCTCTTCTAAATTTAAATTATAAGCTGTGTCTGCCTCTATCGATATAGTAGACCAACCAATCTTTCTTGAGTCATTGCTGTTCACAAATAATTTTTAATCAGTTTAAGCTTGGAAAAATTTCTTTCCGCATTTGCTACACTAACAGGAATTGTTAGGGTAGCAATGCCGCCTACCTCAATATGGCTGAATGAGCACCCTTATTAAGCCATGCCGTGAGGCAGGCTGCCTCTATGCTACACCTATGTCAACATGTCAACATGTATGTTGACATAGGTGTATGCTATGTGTATGCTATGTGTATGCTATGTGTATGCTATGACATAGGTGTATGCCTACCTCTATGTCAACAGTACTGCCTTTTGGCTACTATGAAAATATGACTTCTGCATTACTTCAACATTGGTATCATTTCTAGGTCTGGCTCCCACTGATGAGATCTCAGTGAAGGTCGAAACCAATCTGAGTAGTATAATAAATTTAGTTTAATCCTTTATCCAAGTGTGAGCAAACAAAGTTTGCACCTGAAAGTATCTTCAGGACTGCGGTAAGGCGGTACAACACTGGGCAACTCGTTGCAAAGGTGGAGCAAGCTAACATCACTCCTATCTCAGTATCTCCCATAATGCAAAACACATCTCCTTGCAGATATGTATAATGTTATGCATTAAGGGAAGGGCCACTACCCAGACTAGTTTCAACCTTAATTGAGGTCTCTTCAGTGGGAGCCAGGCCCAAGTGGAGATACCAGGCAGAAGCATTAGCAAGGTCATCTCTACCTATAAGAGTTGCCAAACGGTTTGCCACCTTTTTATTAAATTACTCTGGATTTAGAGAAAGTTGTTGAAAGTTTATTTTTCACTTGGTTAGATTATAATAAATTTAGTTTAATCCTTTATCCAAGTGTGAGCAAACAAAGTTTGCGCCTGAAAGTATCTTCAGGACTGCGATAAGGTGGTACAACACCGGGAAACTCGTTGCAATACCTGCAAGGAGATGTGTTTGCATTATGGGAGATACTGAGATAGGAGTGATATTAGCTTGCTCCACCTTTGCAACGAGTTGCTCGGTGTTGTACCACCTTACTGCAGTCCTGAAGATACTTTCAGGTGCAAACTTTGTTTGCTCACACTTGGATAAAGGATTAAACTAAATTTATTATAGTCTAACCAAGTGAAAAATAAACTTTCAAAATCTGGGTAGTGGCCCTTCCCATAATGCATAGTATTATACATGTCTATAAGGATATGTGCATTTTATTGTGGGATAAGAGCCTGTGTAGCTCAGTGGATGTGGCGTTTGCATACTGCGGCGCTTGGCCGCATGAAGGAAGACTTGGTTTCGAGTCTAGTCAGCGACTAGAAGAAATTTTTCTAAGCCTTTTTTCGACCGGTTCCCGAGTTAGTCGATCTCTGGCACGGGCAAGCGGGTTTTTCCTCCTGGAAACTCAGGTTTTTCGTCCCGTAAACTCAAGAAAATCGACCGTAGAACCCACATTATTTCAGACATTAAATATATTGCGTTAGGGTTAGGGACCACGAGATGGCGGCACATTTGAGCCATCTCTCTTCACTGTGTACCGCTTAATTAGTGATAGCCTTGGGCCATCTATCTCTGATTGGTACCAGTGGAGATTGAACTGCCCACTCAGTCTCTAAAAGTTAGATAGGGCTAAATGGCCTCGCCTACTCCCGTATACGGGAATAAAAAGGCGTTAGCTGCTTTTTTTTTATATTTTTTTTTATTGTGGGATAATAAGGCAATTAATGTGAAATCAAGAGCCTCTATATATAGGTAGCACAGTCATGAAGTAACTTCACTTGCAAAACATTTGAATAAAGGATGAAACCAAGGTTTTATAAAAAAAAAAAATAAAAAAATAAAAATAAAAATGTAAAGTCATGAACTATCTATTAATTTGAAAAAAAATATTTAAAGGATTTTAGAAATGCAACTTTGCTTTAGTTAGTAATGATATAATTTTTCATGTAGTACTATCATATCCTGTACACCCCTTTTGGGTACATGGCAGGAATTTGATGATGATGAACTTTGCTTTAGTGACTAATGATAAGCAGACAACATATTCCTTGATTAGTGCACCTAATGCGTTCTTTAAAACAGGCGCATTAATCAAAAACGCACTAATCGAATATAATAACCTGTGGGAAAAAGTATAATTTATTCCTCAAATTTCTTTTTTGAACCTTATCTTAATTCTTTTATAAAAAAATTATATCTCAGGGCCTAGTTAAAGGGAAGCCATGAAGCTGAAAGACAATAAAACATATTAAGAATATAAATTTATTATTCTGCATTTTAACAAAAAATTGAGCTAACGTAGTTTAGCGGGCATTTTGTTTTTTTTTTTTCATACAACCGACAGTATGGAACTATTGCCTCTTCTACTCTTCTGCAAATTTTACAGCTTCTGACTTCATCAGGGTCAGACTCTAAGCATTGCTGCTTAAAAACTTTGATTGTACGAAAAATATTTTCAAATTGTTTCTGTGAAATCTCTTTTGGCTAACTATCAGTGGTTAAATTTTCTTCATATTCTTCAGGATCTTCCTGCTGCACATCTAAATTTAGCAGGTCGGAATCACTCAATTCTTCAGAATGAGATTTAATTAACTCTTGGACATTATCATTGAAGGGGAGAAAGAAATGAAGAATGGGATAAAGAAATGAAGAACGTACGAATTTGTCGCCAACATGCGAAATCACGTGCTTTATAGATAAAATTTTCCAACTGTTATACAAGCAATATAGTTACCACTTTAAAAACTACACTTTAAAAACTACAAACTACAAAAAGAAGTTAATTTTCCAACATGTAATAATAAACAACTCATCCCAGAAGACGGATTGATTATCCTATTATCGGAATGGATTCTCATTTTTGTGACATGCGCAGAAGTGTCGTAGGGTCTCGAATCTGTGGGCATACTATAGTAGACGACATAAATTTTGGCAGTAAAAATTTGGAACATAGTATACATACTGTATATGGAAGTAGTGTAGTATGCCATTAAAAATAACTTTGTAAAATGTTTTAAATCGATAACTAAATTATTTCATCCTGGTGAGTGATTATTTTTAAAATAGTTAGCCATAAAAATGTATAGATAGAAAATTTTTTAAATCTGTAACACTTATTTTTAAGATGTATATAAGCACACTAATTGAATTTGGGTATCACAAAAAAATGACGCACTAATCGAAAACGCATTAATCGAGGGATTACTGTATAGCATTTCATACAATGTAAAGTATTATCTCCAAGAAACAGTACAAGTTAAAACTCAGTGTTTTGACACAGTACATTATGATGCATCTGAAATACAGAGCAGTTAAATTTATTTTATAATTAAATCACAATAAACAGCATAACATCAAGTGAGTAAAAAATAGTATTTCATTTACTAATGATTAAGCAAATTAAACAAAAATTCATCTTAAGTTTTTACCAGTTTAATTCACAAAACAAGAATTATTTACTTAGTTGCTGATATTTAACTGGTTTTATACCCAGCAATTCAATATATAAATATTTTGTTAAAATATATGCTGAAATTTATATGTCAAATTTCTGCTTGACTAACATACATACTGGAATTAATGTAATTGTAATTGGATTGTGTAGTTAGAGAAGCTGAAGTGGTTTGGACCTGATAAGCCGGATTCTGGAGTGGTTGTTAAAATCTTGGATAGACTGGTTAGGGATAGAATACAAGATTGGGTTGAAAAGGAACAGATTCTGTATAGAGATCAACATGGGTTTGTTAAAGGGAGGTCTTGTTTTACAAATTTACTTACATTTTATAATAAGGTGACTACAGTTCTAGATAGGGGTGATTCATATACAGTAACTCTTCTGGATTTTACAAAGGCATTTGATAGTCTACCCATAATAAACTGCTGTATAAGTTATGGCAAATGGGACCAGAAAATCAGTTGGTAGATTGGAGAGCAAACTGGTTTTCTAATCGATATCAAATGGTGGTGTATAGAAGTGCCATATCTCTCATCAGGAGAGTTACCAGTGGAGTTCCATAGGATTCTGTTCTAGGGCCACTGAATTCAATTTGTTTGTTAATGATATTGTGAGTGGTCTGCAAGCTGATATTCAGCTGTTTGTGGATGATGCTAAGCTGAGTAAAGTTATTAGGAATGTTTCAGATGTACTGGTGCTTCAGAATGATTTGAATAAAGTAGTTATGTGGAAAGACAAGTGGGGATGACCATTTAACATCATTAAATGTAAGCAATTTTGCACTTTGGATCTGAAAAAAGTAAAGCTGTGTATCATATTGGAGATGTTGTATTACAGTAGGTGGAGAAAGCATGTGATCTTGTGATATTGGTAGATAAAGAATTAAAGTTGAAGGGATATATTGCAAAAATGATAAAAACACAAAGAAATGCCAGTATAACAAGAACAAGTAAAGATAAGGATGTGGTCATTCTGCTGTCCAAGGCTTTGATTAGACATCTGGACTATTGAGCTATTTGATCCATTTGGTCACCGGCGTTCTTAGGTGATAAGCAAGCTCTGGAAAAAGTTCAGAGGCAAATAACAAGAGTAATATCGGGATTGTGGAATACTGACTATGAAGACAAGTTGAGAGAATATAACTTACAGACACTAGTCAATAGGCAGAAGAGGGGTGATATGACTGAGACATATAAACCTCATTCCGAAAGTTCGCATACGCAGGCAACCTGGCATTGGCAACTCAGACTAAACACCTGAAAGAGGCCGAGACTGTGCTCAGTTCTGACTTGAAGTTATGTACAACTATTACACCAAATGGCATCTCTGCCCAAATCCCTCTAAAACTGAGGTTTGCACATTTCACTTGAACAATCATCAAGCTGATAAACGGATGATGGTCTCATTCAAAGGAGAAACTTTGAAGCATAACCCAACCCAATATATCTCAAAGTCACCTTAGATCGCTCTTTAACCTTCAGGAAACACCTCAAAAATTTCTGCCAAAAGTAAAAACTAGGAATAATATCATCAGGAAACTTGTGTGTTCATGCTGGGGGTCAGGAGCCAACACTTTAAAATCTGCTGCCCATGCCCTCGTGTACTCTTGTGCAGAATACTGTGTTCCAGTGTGGTATTCGAGTCACCATGCATCAAGGTCAATGTGCAACTTAACGATACCGTGAGAATTATCACGGGTTGCATAAAGTCTACACCTGTTGAATGGCTACCAACACTCTCTAACATCATACCATTAGACATAAGGAGGAAAGCTGCCACTAACAGAGAGTGGATAAAATGTATGGGAAATAACAACTTACCTATCCAAAATCTACCACCTGTTCGCTTAAAGTCACACAACCCGATCTGGAAAACTCAGCAACCAGATACAATTTAAGATGAGGTAAGATTAACATTATAGAATGCATCTTACTATTGCCTCCCTTGATGAGCCTCGATTCCAGGAGGTGTCTGTATAATAATAATAATATCCCTGTAAAAGTATGGAAATACCTAGATGAATTAGGCATGACTCTATTAATGGATGCCTATAACAGAATCATTGAAACTGAGAAAATGCCAGAGGAGTGGAGCATATATTAGTTCCAGTATATAAGAACAAATGGGATATCCATTCTTGTAGTAACTATAGAACAATTAAATTCATGAGTCACACTATGAAGATATGGGAAAGGGTAGTTGAGAAGAGATTGCAAGACTTGGTGTCAGTTAGTGAAGAGCAATTTGGGTTTTATGTCCAGGCAGGGAACAATTGATGCCATTTTTGCTCTAAGAGAACTTTCTCAGTTACCTTTCTATGAGTTCTTTTAGAGCAAAAATGGCATCAGTTGTTTCCCTCTTGGACATAAAACCCAGATTGCTCTTCACTAATTGATACCAAGTCTTGCAATTTCTTCTCAACTACTCTTCTCCATATCGAAGGATATAGAGAAGCATGATAAACAAAATGATCCCAGAAAACTATGATGATAGCAAAAACAAGGGTAAGATATGGAGCAGGAACCATTGAGGCATTCCCAGTAAAAGAGGAGCTCATCAAGGGTCAGCTTTGAGCCCCTTCTTGTTTGTCAGGCTCTTAGATGTGCTGACAGAGAGAGTAAGAACTGAATCACCCTGGACGATTATGTTTGCTGATGATGTGGTGATTTGCACAAAGTCTGAGCAAGAAACAAAGAAAGACTTGAACAATGGAAGAAAGCTGTGGAAGATAGTGGCTTGAGAATCAGTACAAATATGACAGAGTACGTGTCCTGTAGTGAAGAGCAGACAGTATAACATTACAGGGCACAGACATACCAGAAGTTCTAGGTTCACATACCTAGGATATGTATCCAAAGTTTGATGGATACCTGATGTATGTCAGTGGAACTGGAACTGGCAGATGACTAAGGGATGGAGAAGAGAATGGAATAATCAAAAACTCACTGATCTGCAAGATAATGAAGGCTATGTGGGAAGGAGAGTGCTGGAGATGAAGCCACCAGGCAAAAGAAGAAGGGGAGACCTAAACGACAATGGCTAGATAGCTTGAGAGGGGTCCTCCCAAGACCTTGGAGTAGAGAAGAACATGGCTTTAGGCAGAACTAAATGGAGGAAGTAGATCTGCTGCAGTGACCGCACCTGAGTGGGAATGAACCTGAAGAAGACAGGATGAAAAACTTGAGTTTCTGGGATGGAAAACCCTGCACCTCAGTAGAGACCAGTTCCCTCCTCTTCAGTTGAAAAGCTTTTGTTAAGGTTTTGTGCATTCCAGATGGGATATTCCAATCAAAGGGAATCATCACATCATGGAGATCAGATCACTTTCCCAACTGGATGATTAACTGCTCCTTCCCTAAAACTGGATTAAGAAAAGCTAAGTTATTGGCTATTAGAGATCATTTGACTTAATGCATGTATTATGGAAAATCAGTTTTAATTATAATTTAAACTGTTTGTTTTTTTTAACCATTTTCCTTTAACTGTATTAATATTATATATTTAATCAATCACCTTCTATTTATAGAGAGCCGAATATCTTCTTCACAAATATCTCCACTTTCTTCTACATCTAAGCATGTAGTATTCTCTTCAGTTAAATTAGATGTGATATAGGCAGAATGAATTGCCACAAAACTCGATGGACCACACTCCAAAACAATGTCATGGTTGGCACATCCAATTTGCTGATGAAGTTCTAAAAAAAAACCATATGCATTAAGATCATTGAATTAACAAAAGAAAAATTTTAATTAAAAAAAAATCATTGAATTAACAAAAAATGCAGGAATAAATTAATGATTCTGTCAACATGATTTTAGACATATTGTAATGTTAAAAAATTTAAGAATATAAAATGAATGAATCCTTAATGCATTTTTCATGTTTTCTTTTTTTCCGGTGACACTGTATTGGTTGTATTTCCCATAGAAACACTAAAGTGTTGTGCTCCAGTGGTGTTTACAATCAAAGGGAATCATCACATCATGGAGATCAGATCACTTTCTCAGTTGGGAAAGTGATCTGATCTCCAAGAACGCTGCTAATGACTTTCACATTTTGCACAGAACCATTAATTGTACCTGTGGTGTGGTGGTTATCACATCCGCCTAACATGCGGAAGGTCCCACGGTTCGAGCCCTGGCAGGTACAAGTATTCTTACCAGCTTGGCTGGCAAAGTGGGTTAGCGTATCTGCTCTCCAGCCAAAAGGCTGCGGGTTCGAATCCCACCGTGGGCATGGGTGTTTGTGATTGTCTTTGGAAATACCAGCAGTGGTGGTGGTCGGCGGTAGATGCTGTTGGCGTAGTTAGTGGAGACAGAGCTGTACAGCAGGTGCCCTCCCTCGATGAGTCTTTGGACACCCTGGAGGGGTCAAATAATATATATATATATTTTTAATAATTGTTAAATGGTCTCTGTATAATACCAGGAGAAACAGCTGTGATGCAAGATGATAAATTGATGATGAGCAGTTTGAACATTAATGGACTAACGGACTGAGAATTTGGACCACAGCAGACAACACTGTGACAGTGGATGTACGTACTACCATTCAAAGTAACATGTATGTGAAAAACCAAGGACACTGCTAACAGGAGCATGCCAAGGGTATTTGCCGCCTGGGTGCAAACTTTTATCGGCCACCCCTAATACTGAATTGTATAATCCAAATTAGATATTAACTACATAAAATGCCCTTATCAATGTTGCCGCTTGGGTGCAGTGCACCCCTTGCACCCTTGGGTTGGTGCAGACCTGACTGCTAATGACTTTCACATTTTGCACAGAACCATTTACCATATCATTTGAAAACTGTATTGTTGGAAAAGATAAATGCTAAGCTGATCATTATACCTTGCAGAGCCAGAAAGAGAGAGACTAGAGTGTGAACACCCCTTCTACACTTCCCAAAGAGTTCTGCATAAGTTTTTCAGCATAAACAAACAAACAAAACAGTAATGTACTGTCTACCCAAACATGTTTTGGGAGACAGCAAAGGAACTGTATTGGCTAATTACCTGTTGAAAGCTGCATCATAACTCATATGGCACCATGTAATGTTTGCATGCTACTACTCAAAAGAAACATATACATCATGCAGTCTTGAGTGCTAGTTGCTTCACAGGAATGTCCTGTCACACAGCTAATTTGGTTCAAAGTGATCAAAGTACATTTTAATTTCTTTGATTTGGGAGATACAGACCTAGTGCCTAGTAACTAACTATTGGATTCACTGAAGAAGGATCATGCTAGCCAGCATTTCAAGAAACAATAAGATAAATCTGCCATTTGCAAATGGCTTCATAGGTAGCTAATGATACAAACAGAGACATTAAAAAAATTCATAGAGAATTATGGGATAAATGTCACAACAAATGGAGATGTTATGCTGAAAAAGAAATAAAAACTACTCTTCATTTGTATACTCTAGATCAGCGTTTTCCAAACTATGTTCCACGGAAAGTGTTCCGTGAAATAAGTGTTCCGTGAAAAATTATCAAAATTAATATGAGCCTGGAATGGTTTTAAATGCTGCGACAAGTTCAAGCATGTTTGAAAAATCAGGCACTCCTCACTTTGCGTGTGGATTGTGCTATTAAGGCCAGCGTGTGCTGGCCTTGATTCAGCCGCTGGCTGACAGCTGCCCGTGGTTGTTGACACCTCCGAGCGCAAGTGAAGTATGGAGATATCTATTCTAGGAAATGTGCAGTCACAAGCAAGGTCAATGCAATGCACTGCAGCCTGGCATGCCTGTAGTGTGCACTGTAGCATTTTTGCAATACGATACAGCCTGCTACAGTGATAGTGTGCGCTTAGTTTTACATTGAATATGAGACCGATGATACTCGACTCTAACCAAGGTGTTCCACTAAAATTTCAGGATTTGTGAAGTGTTCCATCATAGGAAAAGTTTGAGAAACCCTGCTCTAGATATTTATGAAAATAATATATGTTGAATGGGGAAAAAATTGCAAACAACTTTTTGATATATCCTTGTATACTAAGCATATGATTTATTTTACTCTAATTTAGGATAAATATGTCTATCATACATATTATATCTCAAAGTAATCCAGAAAAAAATAAAATTCAAGTGACAAGTAAAATGCATGGTACAGATAGAACTGAAGTGTATGACATTATTTATTTATTTAATGAATGATGTACTTATGAAAAATGATAAGAAAATAAAAGGGTGGACCTATAACATAAAACAGAAAAGGCATCATAGTTAGATTCTGAATCCATAATAAAGCTTCATGTTTAACTTCAAAAAGGTTCATATAAGTTCCAGAATAAGAAAACATAGGGCACTTACTAATGATATGGATGGTCTGAGATAAATTGCCACACAGAATGGCGAGTCAGTCCATTTCCATTTGTGGAGCATCTGCTTGTATGCCCTGTCCTAATGCAATTCTAGTAGCAAGGCTTATACGTTGGTTAGTCATAACTGGTAATTAGTTTACGGAATTAACAACGCAAATGAAGTATATTAATTGAAGGTAACTTTAATGAATCAGTTCTATATTTCGGCAACGTCATGTACTGGTGAAAACAACGGCTGTACTGGTGAAAACGGATGTAGTCCATTTCACCAGTACAGCCGCTCTGGGCTGGCAGACCATGCCTTAGATACCCACCATAAAATTCGTTGGAAGAAAACAAAAATAATTCATCGCAGCAAGTTTAAATACGAAAGATTATTCAAAGAATCTTCAGCAGCTCTAAAAAAGTCCTAACCTCAACAAATTTGGGTGCATGAAACTGCCCCAAATTTGGGAGACTTTCATTATGAGAACTTCAGTCCAACTGCCAAGACTACCAAATTAGCCCGCAAGAGGGCACCATTAGGACTTTAGGAACAATATTAGTTTCTTGCTTTCTTCCTCATTTGCTTTGTGTTAGTTCCTGAGTGCACATACCGTATCTTTATGTTCCTGAAGATGGCAATGTGAAGTTGCCGAAATATAGAAGTGATTCATGAAAGTTACCTTTAATTAATATACTTCATTTGCGTTGTTAATTATGTAAACTAATTACCAGTTATGTCCTAATGCAGTTAAGTGCAGACAGAACACAGGTGTCTTCAAAGGTCATAACCTTTTAGTCTGGCAGTTGAATCAGATAATGTCATGTAAGTTTGAGGTATGTTTCCATCAGCATAGTTTCCAGGCTGATGTGATATCAAAGGCTTCATGCAATATTTGCACACCAGTTCTATAAGTAGACTGGATGCCCTTTCCTCCATAATGGAGGAGGAGCAATATTACTAAGTGCTGGAAGCCAGTAAGTTATTATTATTATCAACACCCGACCTCCATGGAGTCAGACTCATCATGGGAGGTACTCACTATTGCATACAATGCTCATCCAACCTTGTCTTAAACATCTGATTCAATGTGTCCACATCCACAACACACTCAGGCAATGCATTCCACTCACCAACCACCCTCAATGCAAAGAACCTGCTTCCCACTCCTCTGCTCACACCCTCGAGTTTCCAGCAATGGCCTCTTGTTCTACTTCTCTCACCAATTCTATGAAAAATCTCTTCCATATCTACCTGATAACAACCCCTGACCAGTTTATATGTCTCAATCACATCCTTCCCCCCTCTTCCTCCTATTCATGAGGCTCTGCAACTTACATTCCCTCAATCTGTCCTCGTACTCCACATTCCAAAGACCACTGACTACCTTTGTGAATCTCCTCTGTACCCTTTCCAACATATCCTCATCACCATGAAAATCCGGCGACCAAATCTGTGCACAATAATCCATATGAGGCCTGATCAAGGCCCTTATACAATGGAATCATAACCTCTTTATTTCTGAATGTCAGAGTTCTCCACATCATTGCCATTATTTGATGTGATGTCTTCACAACTTGTGCAATGTGGTCCCTGAATTTCAGGTCCTTGTCCACCATCACACCTAGATCTCTCATCTCCTCTACTTCTGTTAAAGTTTCCCCACCAAGTGTATACTTGGCATCCCATCGTTGCTTACCAAATTTCAAAACACAGTTCCACTTACCTGCCCATTCATGCAATCTATTCAAGTCCTCTTGTAAGGCATTAACATCAGCCTGACTGTGCATTGCTCTCCCCAGTTTTGCATCATCTGCAAACAGCTGGATATCACTAGTTAAACCCAATCCAATATCATTAACATACAAATTGAACAACAATGGTCCCAAAACTGACACCTGTGGCACACCATTGGTGACCTTTCTCTTTCAAGATACTGCACTCCCATATACAACTTTCTGATACCAATCTGACAGCCAGTCACTGATCCAACACAGAAGTCTATTATCCAATCCCATCTCTTTCTAATTAATTAAGAGCTCGTCATGTGGCAATCTATCAAAAGCCTTTGCAAAATCCAAGTACACCACTGTATATGCATCTCCTCTGTCCAAGGTATTTGTTACCTTGTTATAGTACATAAGTAAGTTAGTGAAACATGATCTCCCCTTAACAAACCCATGCTGATAACCACAGAGAATACTGTGGTTATCAGCATGGGTTTGTTAATCGAGCTTCATCTTGTGGCTTGATTGAGATGGACATTGATCAATGAAGTGTGAGCACTGTTAAGCCAGACTGAGGAACAGTATTCCTAATGCCAAAGCTGTTGTGCATAATATACTGGCATCTGCATCCCATGAAAAGCTTGCCAATTTCTGCAGGCTATTTCAAGTTTTTAATTTTCCAGCAATCTTTGTCAAGTTATTTTTGAAAGTCAAGGATCTGTCAAGAGTCATTCTAAGATACTTTGGGGTACTTCAGGATCATAGTCACATTAATTATCATTTAAATGGAAAGCAGTGACATCAGTTTTCTGCAGATTGGATTGTAAGCACCACTGTTAAAGTAGTTGGAAGTTTTGATACATCCTCTGTATTCTATGAAACTTGAAAGGAAGTGCTCGAGTTGCAATTGCAGTGTCATCTGCATACATACATACATTTCCATGAGACAGTGGTGGGTATGTCATAGGTATAAAAACTGAAAGCAATGGAACTAACACAGGTCCTTGTGGAAGATCATTCCTTAGATTATGGAATTTACTTTAGGAGTCATTGGAATATACTGAATCCATCTATTGGGCAACATATTACTTACAAGACCAGCAATCCTGAGAGATGGACCTCTAGGAATTCAGGATTAGACTTCCTTGCCAAACAGTTACATAAAATGCTGATAGATCCACAAAATCATGGCTTGGACTGTCTTTAAGCATTTATCAAAACCAAAGGCAGGTAATTATCATAGTCTACGACGTCAATTTGGGGAAGTTTCATGGAGGGAGGAATTGGAAGGCCAGGATATCATTAGTGCGTGGGAAATTGTGAAAGAATATTTGATAGCAGCAATAGTAAGTTGTATACCACGAGTGAAGGAGAGGAAACAATTTGGAGTAAAGTGGATGACAAACAATAATAAACAGGAATTGCATGCGAAAAAGAGACTATGGAAGAGATATAAGGAGACAGGTGAAGAGAAGATGCATGAAGAATATAAGACACAGGCCAGAAGAGTGACTAGTATGGTAAGGAAGGCGAAACTGGAATATGCGAGGAGATTGGGTCCAAGATCCAGAGAAAATCCTATGGAATTTTTTAGCTATGTGGCCAGTAAGAGGAGAAATGACTGTGGAAGAATGATATTGTGGGATAAAAATGGGAACAGTGACTGATGCAGAGGACATAGTGGAATTGTTCAATGAACACTTTATTGGTGTATTTCATCCTGGAGGAATCAGTTTTAATACTAGAGGGATAGGGCAGGTTCAAGGTTTAGAGGTACAGGAGGAAAGTGTGTTTCAAATACTGAGTACTCTGGATGTCAGTAAAGCTATGGGTTGGATGGTATTTCACCATGAGTTTTGAGAGAATGTGCTAGGGAACTGACAGTGGCTTTGACCTGGCTCTTCAATGAAAATCTGGCTATATACAGTCCCTCACTACTTTCTCCAAGATCTTAACACCTACTGATGACACACAAACTAGCCTATAATTAGACACTTGGAGAAAGTAGTGAGGGACCGTGTACAACGTTGGGCAGATGAGGGTAATGTTATCTGTGAGAGTCCACATGGATTTGTGAAGGGGGCTCTTGTTTTAGCAATATGCTAGCTTTTTTAATAATAAAGTTACAAGAGCATTAGATGAGGGAAAGGCATATACTGCCATTTTCTTAGACTTAGCGAAGGCATTTGACAGGGTGCCACATGATAAGCTGATATTTAAGTGGCAGCGCATGGGGCTGGATGTCAGATTGGTCAAACTGGATTCAGGATTGGTTGTCCAATAGGTATCAGAGAGTTGTGTATGGTGGGGCAGTTTCAAAGAGGCAGAGGGTTACAGGTGGGGTCCCACAGGGCTCAGTACTGGGACCTATATTGTTTAACCTTTATATATCAGTGACATTGTCAGTGGATTGCAAGAGGATATTCAGTTGTTTGCAGATGATGCGAAGCTGGGAAGGATTATTAGTAATAGTGCAGATGTGGTAGCCTTGCAAAAGGATTTGAATAAGGTAGATAGATGGGCAAATAAATGGGGGTCGGTTTAATGCAACAAAATGCAAGGTCTTGAGGTTTGGGAAACATCGATGAGACCCTGCATACTCTATGGGAGGAGTTATACTGGAGGATGTAGAGGAATCAAGAGATCTGGGGTTGATGATTGATAGAAACTTGAAATTTAGGGGACATATTGCAAAGGTGGTGAAGGTAACACAGAGGATTGCTACAATAATGAGAAGGACACTGACCTGCAGAGATAAAAGGGTTCTCATTCCATTGTATAAGACTCTGATCAGACCACACTTAGACTATTGTTCTCAGATTTGGTCCTCAGGATTTGAAGGGGATAAATTAACTGTGGAAAGGGTACAAAGGCAGATAAGAAAGATGGTTTCAGGACTGTACAATGTTACTTATGAAGATCGGCTGAGGAAATGAGGACTGCAGAGTTTGGTGGATAGAAGGAGAGGTGATATGATTGAGACTTTTAAACTGTTGAAAGGTGGTTATAGGGTTGACACTGGGGAGTTCTTTTGCTTGGTTGAACAGAAGGAAGAAGTGATGACAAGAGGCCATCCCTGGAAGTTACGAAAGGAAACTGTGAGCATGAGGGTGAGGAGTGATTTCTTTGCATGGAGGATGGTTGAACCATGGAATGCATTGCCTGATGGAGTGGTGAGAGTGAGAACGGTCAATGACTTTAAGGAGTGGTATGATAGACTTTGTGTTTCTTAGGAAGGACCTCCCACGATGAGTCTTGATAGACTGTGTTTCCTAGGAAGGACCTCCTGTGATGAGTCTTCTGACTCCATGGAGGCCTGAATAATAATAATAAATAATAAAAGGAACTTGAAAGATTACCAAAAGACTCAGCTGAATCAATCCACACTCAAACAGCAGTAAACTGTAAGCAAAATGGCCAACCAGTAATACTTCCAAAATCTAATTTAAATCTCTTAAGAAATTATGCTGTCTGTTTACAGAAACTCACAAGAATTTCCATATAACAACAGAAATCTAAGATTAGCTTAGTGTTTGATAAGTGGGTTATTTGTAAACTTTGAAAACAATTTAGCAATTAGATGATTAATAGCAAATTAGCACTAAACATATGCCTAAAGGCATATGTTTTTTATGCTTCATGAAACACATTTCTTATGGTTTGGATTCATGTTAAAGGATTGCTAGTAGTAACCACATTAATGGTCATTAATTCTTCACTCTACCAGATTTTGTGTACTTTTATAATATGCTTCAAGAGAAATATATCAAAAAAGATGTTAAAAATCAGAAGAAATTACAACATTCAAACAGTGATATAGGAATCAACGGTTAATCTGTTCAACAATTATATGCCCACATTAGTATCGATATGTGCAGTATGAAAAATGGAATGACAAACTTAGCACCTCAGTATAGCCATATAACAAAATGGGTTATAAAAATAAGCACAGCAGTCACCCAAGAAAATTCCAAGTGAATCGAACAGGTAGGACTATAAAGGGCTGTAACTGTACTGATTATCCAACATATGGCTGATAAAATAAAGGTATTGAGTTTGAAATAAAGGTAATTTTCAGCTCTCTATGCAAGGTCTCCATAATTTTCACGTCCACCTAAACTACCACATGCTCCCTTCAAAAAACTGGATGCCAACAAATCTACTGCTTCTTGGTATATATAATGTGGGACAAATAGACTCCTTAGGAGAAATCCACATGGCAGAACACATCAAAGATGTGAAAAGAAAGTAAACACAAGTCAGGTAAGGAACTTACACTTAATAAGTGAAGGTTATCAAGTGCTGTGGCAACAAACCAAGGTGGTCAATACTGCCTGCAAGAGTTGTGTGCAAATTAGGGGATGCCCCAAATGCAATATATCCTCATCCAGTGTCAAAAAAACAAGGACTCATTTACATCAAATCCAGTCCTCTCTTATAAAACATCTCAACCACATGGACCTAAGATATAAGGAGGAGCATTATAAGCTTCTCACCAATGACAATAATGCAAGCATATGACCTTATGTAGAGCCTCTGCAGCTCAGACAAAGCCCTTTGGTAAGAAAGACCTGGGTTCGAATCCTGTCCATGATGAAGAACCTTTATCTGGTCTCTTTCGAATAAAGGTAAGTTAGCCAGTCTCATACAGAGGTAGGATAGGTTTTTTCATCTAGAAACCTGTCCTCCAGAACAGGCAAACCAGCCCTGTGAACACACGGATTTACAGCAATGAATACTTAAGACCCAGCCATAGGCCTGATTCATCAGCTATATGCCAGTCCCAAGCCATATAAAACTGGTGGGGAGAGGGGGAAGCAGTGGTGAACTACCCTGTAAAAATCTCACCAGAAACACTTTGTGGCAAGAATACTTGCCTACAAAGTTACCAAGAGTTGGACATGAACTGAAGAGTTAATCATCATCATGACCTTATGTGCATACTTACCTGTTTATTCTGATACCATTATTTGAATGTTGTAGCTGCCTCTTTTTAACATCTTTATTTGTATATTTCTTCTGAAGAAGTATATGTGAAACCCGGTAGAGTGAAGAATAAATACTTTTTTTAGTTTCATTATTTTCATGCTGTTAACACTAGCAATCCTTTAGCACTAAACATGTTGCTGATGTTATTACTGTTAATTATTATTTTTGATTATTTCTTATTTTTGATTATTGTTATGATTAATTCTGATGAGTTAATGGATAAGGGAAATTCATATACAGTGATTTTCTTGGACTTTGCAAAGGCATTTGATAGATTATCACATGAGAGATTGTGTATAAGCTACAGAAGATGGGATTGAATAACAGATTGGTTAGATGGATTGAAGACTGGTTTTCTGAAAGATACCAGTAAGTTGTGTATAGAGCAATGTCTCAGAAAAGCAAGGTGACCAGTAGCATGTCTCAGGGTTCTGTTCTTCAGGCCCTACTGTTTAGCTTATTTGTGAATGATACTCAGGAAGTGAATGAGATTCAGGATATTGGGGTGATGGTAGTCACTTGCATTGCAAGTATTGCAAAGACTGCATATCGTATCACTATATGATATGAAGCACAATGATAAAAAGCACATTGGCATGTAGGGAGGTGGTATCTCTACATAAGGCATTGATCTGACCATACATGGCCTAGTATGCTTAAATCTGGTTGCCTAATTTCCATTTTGATATGGAAACACTAGGGAGGATCCAAAGATGAATGACCAAAGTGATATCAGAACTTTGGAGTGTTGCTTATGCAGAGTGGTTGACAGATTGTGGATCACAAAGTTTGGTGAATAGGAGGAAAAGAGGAGATATGATAAAAGACCTTAAAGTTAGTTAACACGTTCATTGCCAAGCTGAAAATTGGAATTTCGTGTGGTGGCCAAATTTTTTAAATTTTTTTATTTAGTTAGCGACGTCCACGCGATCGGCTGTTTGGTGAGAACTCGAACTAGGAGGTCCTTTTATCAAACACACAGCTCATCATACCGTGCTTTAAACACACTCAAATTCTCTACAGACACCACATTCTCAGGAAAGGCATTCCAATCATTCACAACTCTGCATGAAAAAACCTGCATCTCACTCCCCTACTCACACCCTCCTTATACAGCTTCCAGGGATGACCACTGGTTCTTCCCTGATCTCTCACTGTTTTCTGTAGAATCTCTCCACAATTGATCCTATAACAACCCCTTAATAACTTGTAGGTCTCTATCATATCTCCCCTCCTCCTCCTGTCCACCAGACGCTGCAAGTTGCATCTTCTCAATCTTTCCTCATACTTGACATTCCAGAAGTTAGAACCTACCCTAGTCAGTCGCCTCTGGACCCTCTCCAACATCTCTTCATCCTTCTGAAAACCAGGTGACCAAATCTGAGCACAATAGTCCATGTGTGGCCTAATCAAAGCTTTATACAATGGAACAATAATCTCCCTACTTCTACAAGTCAGTGTCCTCCACATCATTCCCAGAAGCCTTTGTGTTGTCTTCACAATTTTGGCAATGTGTTCCCTAAATTTCAGATCCTTATCCACTATCACCCCAGATCTCTTATTTCTTCCACCTCCGAAAATATATTCTCACCAAGCATAAATTCTACATCCCATTTTTGTTTTCCAACTTTTAAAACCTTACATTTTGCAACATTGAACTCACACCCATTCCCGTGCCCAATCACTCAATTTATTCAAGCCTTCTTGTAAGGCCACAACATCTTCTCTGCTCTTCATGGTTCATCCCAACTTTGCATCATCTGAAAACAACTGAATATCTCCATCCAAATATTCACCAATATCAGTAATGGCCCTAAAACAGACCCCTGAGGTACACCACTAGTAACTTTCCTTTTCCTGGATATCGCTCCCCATACACAACTTGTTGATACCTATCAGATAGCCAGTCTCCAATCCAATGCACCAATCTAATATCCAACTCCAGTTTGACTATCAACTTATCATACGGTAATCTATCAAAAACCTTTGCAAAATCTAAGTATATCACATTGTATCCTTCTCCTCGGTCCATGGAAACAGTCACCTTATTGTAATCAGTAAGTAGATTACTAAAACATGACCTCCATTCAGCAAATCCATGCTGTCCATCAAAGATGACACCATTATTGTCAACCTAATTCTGTATCCTAGTTCTCACAAGCTTCTCCAACAACTACAACACCTGACACACAGATAGCCTATAGTTTGATGCTTGAGTTCTATCACCTCCTTTATGAAGTGGCACAATCTTGTTCGCCTTCCATTCCTTAGGAACTTGATCCAGTGCAAGACTTGTATTAAAAAAATATGTCAAGGCTGGCATCAACTCCCTAGCACATTCCTTCAGAATACATGGTGATATATTATCAAGTCCCACAGCCTTATTTACATCTAGTTTGCTCAACTCCCCATACACCACTTGCTCACTTACAGTCAGTCTCTCTTTTCCCCATTATCAACTGCTCTCACTCTCTCCATGAAGTCACATTTACAAGATTGAAAGACCTTTATGAACTGCTCATTAAGTATCTCCACCACATCTTCTGCCACAGCTGTCTTTATACCATTTTCTCCAATCAATGTCACCCTTCCATAATCATTCTTTCTTTCTTTTGCTAGCTACATATCGAAAGAACTCCTTAGGATCCTTTTTGGCTTCATTAGCTAACTGCTGTTCATACCTCTCTTTAGCTGCCCTAACCAACTAAAGTCACCCGCCTTGCTGGTCTTTGTAGTCCTCATGGCATTGATTATTTCCACTTCTCTTATGCTGCCTCCATAATGCTCCTTTTCTCCGTATTGCATGCTTAATCTCTTTATTCATCCATTTCAAACCTACCTTATTTAACCTTCTCACCCTTGGAATACATTTAGACATTGCATCTACTAGAGAGTTTTTGAAAATCCCCCAAGCTGCATTGAACACTTTTCCAGCTAACTCCTCATTCCATGCTACACCTGCAAGCTGTCACCTGAGCTCTTCATAAGCTCTTCTCCTGAGCTCTTCTGCAGTCCATCACTTTAGATGTTTGTATTCCATGTAATGAATTAAACAAGCAGATTTGCAATACTATTAAAAATATCTGATATTCTTAGTTGTACAGTACAATATTTGATATCAGACTGTTTATGTGCTATTATTAAACCAAAATAAACAATCTTTAAAGGCACCAGTGGCATGACTATGAACAATAAATTACGCGACAACCATAGTAATTAACTTTAATGAAATTAAAGTACAGATATTTCATACTGAAAATAACAGTGCATCATCAGTGTGTAGAAACAAGAATACAAGGTACATACAGCAGTCGGTGGTTTACCAATTAAAAACTGTTGTCGCGTGCTAGAATCTAATATCAATAAATAATATTATTAAAAAATATTTCTGATGGTTACATAAAAGAATTTCATATCAATAAATAATATTATTAAAAACTATTTTTGATTGTTACTTAAAATAAGAATCTCCCAAATTTTTGGGAAAGAGAGAAAATCATTCCGATTCAGATTTGGCCAATGTAAAAGGGCTTTGCAACTTTCTTTGATTTGCTTGTTTCTACACACTGATGATGTACTGTTATTTTCAATAAGAAATATATGTACTTTAATTTCATTAAAGTTAATTACTGTGGTTTTCGTGTAAATTATTGTTTGGAAATGTAATTAAATGACATATTTCTGTCATTTAATTACATTTTTATATTGCTTATTGTACACACACACACACACACACACACACACACACACACACAGTATACAGAATTATGAATTTCCATTTCAACGTATCTTCATTCTTCCAATTGTGCTATGGAGGTATGAAGATATTGCGTCCTTCGATTGAAAAAGGCCAAAGTTCTATTCTCATTATGAAGAAAGGAATCTTCGTATGGAAAATTTTCAATTGAAGGTGAGTTACCTGATCTCATATGGAGGTGACAGGATTTTTTCTCCAAAAATCCGAGTTTCCTGGAGGAAACTTGGGTTTTTCATCCCGCATACAGAAAAATTAGCCATTCAAACACACCTAATTTATATAAAAAAAATTACTAGTGGTGGTCCAGCAGTGGAGTTGGTGCAGATGATAATGGTAGTGGTGGCTCAGTGTAGTCCATGGATTAAGTGGTGGAGACGGAAATTTGTTGTAGGTACCCTCCCTTGATGGGTTTTTGGACTCCTTGGAGGTGGTGTGGAGAATTCACCAAAATAATTGGTAAATTCTCTATCAACAGCTCATATGTCATATTTGAATTGTTATGTGTTCTGAGGATCAGTAATTTTTTGCTCAAAGATCAGTACCAGGCCACAGACCACACTTTGGGAAACACTCCTGTAACTTATAATTTTCAATAAATAAATATGAAAAAAAGGTTGTTCTAGACATGAATTTATTGTAAGTTTCACAAAAACAGATTATTGCTGTTTACTCTATTTAATCAAATAATTGAATGGGTTTCATAAATAATGTATATATGTTTACACATGCACGCACGCACGCACGCACAGAGAGAGAGAGAGTATATAGAATTATGAATTTCCATTTCAAACACCAACTCAGTATGAAATTACTACCTTCACAGAATAAACCAGAGATAGGTATGTTAATGGCATCAAGCCAGAAATTCCATGATAATACGTGTTTATTACTTTTAATTATTATTATTATTACTAACACCTGACCTCCATGGAGTCAGAGACTCATCATGGGGGGGGGTGCACAATACTGCACACAGTGCTCATCCAACCATGCTTTAAACTGATTCAATGTGTCTACATTCACAACACACTCAGGCAATCTATTCCACTCACCAACCACTCTCCATTGAAAGAACCTTCTCCTCACTCCTCTGCTCAAACCCTCCTTATACAGTTTCCAGTGACAGCCTTTGTTCTATCCCCCCCCTCCCTCTCGTTCTATGAAAGATCTCTTCCATGTCAAGCTGATAACAATCCCTGACTAGCTTATATGTCTCAATCATATCCCCCCCACCTCTTCCTCCAACTCTTGAGACTTTGCAACTTGCATTCTCTCAATCTGTCTACTCCATATTCCAAACACCGTTGACCACTTTCGTGAATCTTCTCTGGACCCTTTCTGACATATCCTTGCCACCACAAAAACCAGGAAACCAGATCTGTGCATAATAATCCATATGAAGCCTGATGAAGGCCTTATACAGTGGCATCATGACCTCTCTATTTCTGCATGTTAGGATCCTCCATCATTGCCATTATCTGATGTGACATCTTCACAACTTGTGCAATGTGGCCACCTGAATTTCAGGTCCTTTTCCCCACCATTCTCAGATGTCTCATCTCTTCTACCTCCTTTAAAGTTTCCCCACCAAGTGTATACTTTGCATCATTGCTTACCAAATTTCAAATCTTTCACTTTGCAACATTGAATTGACAGTTTCACTTACCTGCCCATTCATGCAATCTATTCAAGTCCTCCTAAGGCCGTAACATCTGCTTAACTCTCCATTGTTCTACCCAATTTTGCATCATCTGCAAACAGCTGCATATAACTAGTTAAACCCATACCAATATCATTAATATACAAATTGAATCCTTTCTTTCATGCTTACTCAGTGATCAGAATACATTATGAAACTTATGGATACAACTACCGTGTTAGAGTAAAACTTTAGTTTAATATAAACCAAAATATACACTCAGCATTTCGACCTTCATATTAACATCATCTTCTGGAGTATACATATATATATATATATATATATATATATATATATATATATATATATATATACACAAAAAAAACAAGCTGCACTACAATCTACATGGCATACTAAAGTTACGGATCAACCGTTAAAATTATTTGCCTGACCTCTGGTGCTAAAAAAAAAACCTCACTACATCAAAGCTAGAATCCTGTTATTATTCTATTAGGTTACAAAGTTAAATTAAGCTAGAGAGTAACATGTTTATACAGAAAATAATAGATAAATAAACAAACAGAAAATAAAATTACTTATAGGAGTATACATATAAATTGCAACTAGTGTGGATACAAGACTTTTGAAAGATGGCTTCCTCTGACGGATCAAATTGCACTTAGATGTGTGGCAAACCCTGTGTGTTTTTGATTTTCCGATATATAGCTTGTTTCTTTGTATATATATGCATACTCCAGAAGATGACCTTAATGTGAAGGTTGAAATGTCAAGTGTATATTTTGGTTTATATGGTAAGTTTATATGGGTTGATAACAGCAGCATTCTTTATGGTTATCAGCATGGGTTTGTTAAAGGGAGATCATGTTTCACTAACTAACTTATGTGTTATAACAAGGTGACAAATGCCTTGGACAGTGGAGGATGCATATAATGTAGTGTACTTGATTTTGCAAAAACTTTTGATAGACTGCCACATGACAAGCTGGTAAATAAATTGAAACAGATGGGATTGGATAACAGACTTCTGAATTGGATCAGTCACTGGCTGATCCAATTCAGAAGTCTGTTATCCAATCCCATCTTTTGCAAAATCAAGTACACCACAGTATATGCATCCTCCACTGTCCAAGGTATTTGTCACCTTGTTATAGTACATAAGTTGGTTAGTGAAACACGATCTCCCTTTACCAAACCCATGCTGATAACCATAAAGAATACTGCTGTTATCAATCCATATCGGTATCCTACTATCACCAGAACTCCAGATTTACAGACTCGCCTGTAATTTGAAGCTACAGCCCTATCACTGCATTTATGCAGTGGAACAACTTAGAATTGTGCTGTTGCAAGACTTTTCTTATTTAAACAATGCCAATGCTACTGCCAATTCCCTGAAACATTCCCTTAAGATGTAGTGATATGTCATCAAATCCTATTGCCTTACTGACATCAAATTTATTTATTTATTCAAATTACTTCCTGCTCACTCACAATTAAGCCATCCTCTGCTATGTTCTCTACACTTAAGTTCCTCATGATTCTACCCTGATCAGGATGAAATACCCTTATAAATTGATCACTTAATACCTCATCAATGTCTTCTGCAGCAGTTACCATTCTACCACTTTCACCCATTAATATCATCTTATTATGATCATTTTTCCTTCTACTTGCCACGTCTAAAAAAACTCTCTAGGGTTTTCCTTCACCTGATTTGCTAATTGCTAATTTCTGCACATACTGCTCTTTTTTCCTCCTTAATAACTGAGTCACTCTCCTGGCTTGTTCTTTATACTCTTCAGGTAACTGATTATTATCATTATTTAATTCGACATATATCCTTTCCTCACAAAATTCTGCATATGACTAGACATAATCCAGGTGATCACTTGATGATCACTTTACCAACTGGAAGAAAGTGTGAAACCCCTCTCACAATTACATCCTCTGATGAAATGACCAGATTTGGAACTCTCAATCCTTGCATGCTCTCTTTCACGTGCTGCCTGAAATAGTTATCTCTCAAGAACTAAAGAAATTCATTTTCCTTTTTTCCAAATGCTATCTCTTCATTCCAATCTATACTACCATAATTAAAATCACCCATAATAATTAGCCTTCCTTTTTTTCACTAATCCAAGTTGTTTATATTTCTTCATCACCACCCTTCACATTCCCTGGGCTATAACAACATCCAACTAAATATATCTTCTTGTCGACTTCCATGTTACACCACACTGCCTCATAACCATTGCCACTATTTCTCTCTTTTATGTCTTCCTTATGTGGACATAATTCCCCTGCTATCATCAGCAGCACTCCCCCACCCTCCCTTCTTGTCCTTTCTATCCTCGTGAAAGATACTGGATTCTTCCATTTCTATTCCTGTTAGAATATCATCTTAATTCAACGATGTTTCACTTATTCCAATAATTTTGGGGTGAATAAACTCAATCAGTGAAACCATTTCATCTAGCTTATTTCTGATACTGCTGGCATTTGTAAACAAACACAGTAATTCATTTTTAGGTTTATAACCAGTCCTATCCAAGCCACTTGTTGGTTGCGATTTCCCTACCACACCTGCCCAGTCACCGTTATCACCATTTACTATATATATCTGCTCAGTCTCAACTTCCCCACCCACATTGCAATATACTCCATTTTCATACATTCACTGCCACTTTCAACATCCATTCTCCCTATGGTATTTCTCCCTGTCCAGGCTATAAAAAAGGTGTACTGTATGGGGATGTTAACAGTTATTCAGAAGTAAAAATTGCAGAATGATACTTTGATGTCTCAAGATCTAGGCATCATTGATGGTAAGAAAAGATTAAAAAAAGACAACAAAATTTCATTCAGCAAATTTTTTTAATATGTGTGTGTAAATAATTAAAATAATTATGAACAGTCCTTGTGGCATGGTTTATCCCATTTTTTTTTCTATAGAAAAAAGAATGAAATAATGGATAACTGCATAGAATGTAAACTATATATATTATATAAACACGTGCACACACGTTATATATATATATATATATATATATCAGGAGACGATGATACAAGAGTGAAAAAAAGAAAAATGGAACCTTGCAAGAGTGAAAGTAAAGGTGTTAGAATAAAAATCAGGGATCATCCCTGAAAGTTAGAGCAAGGAGTAGGTTTTTTGCATGGGTGATGATAGGTGAGTGGTATGCACTGCCACAGTGAGTGATGAATGTAAGGTTAGCAACTGAATTTAAGGTGTGCAGATATTGTGCCTGTTTAATGTGAATATCCAGTAAGCAGACTTCAGCTCCACAGGATATGGATGTAATATATAATGATCTGAAATCATAAGATAAAGTAACAACTGGATTTTATTTTTCTTTTTTTGTAATCTCTTTTTATTTTTAATAATAGTTTTTAAAACAGGCTAGGTTTTTATTCACTTCTCTTCATTATCTGCCTCTGTACTCTTTCAACAAATTGTTTATCTCCTTCAAACATATTCAGGGAACATATTGTAAAGGGGTTACCTAACCACCTTTGCAATATGTTCCCTGAATTTCAAGTTTCTATCAATCATCACCCCAGATCCCTTGCTTCCCATACTTCCTCCAGTATTTTTCCTCCAACAGAGTATGCAACCTCTCATCAATGTATCTCAAACTTCAAGACTTTACATTCAGCTGCATTAAACTGAAATCCCCATTCATTTGTCCACCTGTCTAGTTTATTCAAATCCTCTTGCAGGAGTACCACATTTGCACTATTACTAATAACCTTTCCCAGCTTAACATCATCTGCAAACAACTGAATATCCCCCTGCAATCTATTGTCAGTGTCGTTGATATAAAAGTTAAACAATACAGGTCCCAGTACTGAGCCTTTGGGACTTCACTTGTAACCTTCTGCCTCCTTGATATTGCTCCCCCCCATACACAACTCTTTGATACCTATCAGATAGTCAATCTTGAATCCAGTTCACTAACCTGATATCCAATCTATGTGCTGCAAATTAAATATCAGCTTGCCATGTGGTACCCTGTCAAATGCCTTTGTAAAATCAAAAAAAAAAAAAAAATTGGCAGAATATGCCTTTCCCTCATCAACTGCTGTTGTCACTTTATTATAAAAGGCAATCATATTACTAAAGCAAGAGCATCCCTTAACAAATCCATGTTGACTCTCACAGATAACATTACTTTCATCTGCCCAAAACTGTATATGATTCCTCACTAATTTCTCCAAGATCTTAGCAACTACTGAAACACACTGGTCTATAGTTTGACACGTCCAGGCTGTTACCATCCTTAAGGAATGGTACTATCTTATTCTCCTTCCACTCCTTGGGTACCTTTCCCTTGGCCAGACTTTCATTGAAAAGCCAGGTCAAGGGAGCGGTCAGTTCTTTAGCACATTCTCTCAAACCTGTGGTGAAATTCCATCCAGTCCCACTGCTTTATTGACATCAAGAGTACTCAGTATTTGAAACACAGTCTCCTCTTGCACCTCTAAAGCTCAAACTTGTCATATTCCTCTAGTATTAAAATCTACTTCTCCAGAGTGAAATACCTCAATAAAAGGTTCACTGAACAACTCCGCTGTCCTTTGCATCAGTCACTCCGTTCCCATTTTTATCCAACAATGTCATTCTTTCACAATCATTTCTTCTCCTACTGGCCACACAGCTAAAAAATCCCTTAGGATTTTCTTTGGATTTCAGGACCAATCTCTTATCATATTCCAGTTTTTCCTTCCTTACCATACTAATCACTCTCCTAGCCTGAGTCTTATATTTTTCATGCATCTGCTCTCTGTCCCTCTCCTTATATCTCTTCCATAACCTCTTTTTTACCTGCAGTTCCTCTTTGATATGGTGTGGCATCCACTTAAACACCAAATTGTGTTTTCTTCTTCACTTGTGGTATACAGCTTGCTATTGCTACTAATAAATATTCCTTCACAAGTTCCCAAGCACTAATGATATCTCGCCCTTCCAAATTCTCCCTCTGTGGAACCGCCCCAAGTTGATACCTAAGACCATTATAATCACCTACCATATAATTTCACATACATACATTCCTTTCTCTTTGATACTCCTGCATGTCTATTCATCTTCCAAGTGAAAACCACATGGTCGCTCACTCCAATTGGGGACAGAGATGCCATCTAAGTTATAATCATCTCTTCTGATGATATGATTAAATCCAATTATTTCTTATTGTAGTCTCCAAAACTGACCAGAGTGGTTCAATAATGTTGAAATCTGTTGATTGTGCTGGTCAGGGAATATGTTGAAGTTCACTTTCATGCTCTTTAGACCACAACAAATACAGTCCAAGCTGTGTGAATGGGGAAATACTGGAACTAACATTCCAGTATTTCTCCCAAGTGCATCTGATGATACGAACATTATTGGAAATAATGTTTGAATCATGGCATGCACTTGATTACCCAAAATATCCAAATAATTACTTGCAGTAATTCTACCATGAAAAGTAATAATGGGACCAACAGAATACCATGATATTGTTGCCAAGATAATCACAGAATGGATTGTAGGTTTTCTAGGTGTTCTCCATGCGTAAATTTGTCCTGCTGTAAGAAACAACGTGAAAGTGACTCCTCTGCACACGTTTCAGTTTTTTAATGTTCAGGTTTGACAGTCATGACACCATTGTTTATGCATCTGAGCATTCTTTTCAGTAATCAGAGGTTTAGCAATTGCAGCTCTACCGTCAATACTGAATTTATGAAACTTATGTCGGACAGTTCTTGTGGAAACAGCTTCTGAAATATGAATATTATTCGGTCTTTTTGTTACCTGTGCTGCAGTAGTTCTGTGAATTTCCGAAACAATCCTTCTCAATGCCCAATGACCTTTTTCTGTCATTTTTTATTTTTGCCACTTTGATGGTGTTGTCTTGTCATGATTTGTGTATGCCAACATTACCTTAGAAATGGTTGATCTTGATATACCAAATAATATGGCAGTCTTTGTCACCGGTGCTCCAGCTAAAGGCTCATCAATGATTTGTCCTATTTCAGTCAGACAAGTCTCCCATTTTCCAATTTTTTAATTTTAATCACTCAGTACAATCACTAATGCACTTGTATGAGAAATACAGTGTGAATAAAACAAGAACATTCAGTGCTGCTGCCACAAAGTTTTTTTTTTTTTTTAACGTAGCCAAACAAATTCTATTCCTAAATATTTTAGTGTCTCCATTATTTTGTCAATTTCTATATGTGTGTGTGTATACCAACCAACCAATAAATCACATAGTAAATGCTCAGACTTTGAAGAAAATCAATTTTTTCCCCATAAAATAGTTATCAATGGTTTGTGCTTTAAATTTTTAAAACTTCTTGTCCACAAGATGCTCATTAAATTTAGATTCATGCTAACATATGTTCTCAAAATAGGTCTGGCCTTGAACATGATTTCCTTACTTCGATTTCATTCTTTTGTGTTTTAAATGGCATCTTTAACAGACACTTCATTGCCCATACCCCCTAGAAATAAAATTTCATTTCCTAAAATGTTCAACAAGCAGTTGCGGAAGACCATCCTCTGGTTGTTATATTCGTAGACAAAACAAGCAACAGGCCAGTGATGGCTAATTGAATAATTTCCAAAGTTGAGCTATTGATTCTTCATTACAGACTAAAAACGACTCTTTTTAAAAATGGATCATCTGATAAATTATATTAAAGGAATAACGGCAATTTTTCAAAATTAGTCGAACTGTTTGCAAAGTTTGATCCCGTTATGGAAAATCATGTTGAAAGGGCCCTACAATGAAACAATAGAGTACACTATTTGAGTAAAGACAGTCAAAATGAAATATTGGAAACTTTAAGTAACACAATCAGGGATACAATTTTATTATCAATTCGAAAATCTAAATATTATTCCATAATTTTAGACTGCACACCTGATGCAAGTAAAACAGAACAAATGACCATTATTATTCGCTTTGTTTCCTGTGACAATGGAATTATCAAGATCAGGGAAACCTTTTTAGGTTTTGCAAATATATCAGATTCCACAGGACGTGGTTTATGTACAACAATAATGGAACATTCCCATTGAAGATATGCAAGGTCAAGGGTATGACAATGGGGCAAATATGAAAGGGAAAAAATATGGGCTCCAAAATTTGCTTTTGAACAAAAATCTTCGAGCTTTTTACGTGCCATGTGCTGCTCATACTCTAAATTTAATCATTAACGATACAGCCAAAGTGAATGCAGATCAATTAGTTTCTTTGCAATTATGCAAGAAATATACAATTTCTTTTCATTCTCTTACAAACGTTGGGATCCTTTTAAAGTTTTTCTTAAAAAATTTAACATTGAAACAGCCATCAGAAACGCGATGGGAAAGTAAAATTAATGCAATCCGCCCTCTACGATATCAGTTAGGAGAAATTTACGATGCACTTTTTGAAATTTTAAATAAGGAAAATTTTAATGAAGAAACTCAGCATGAAGCACAAACATTATTATTATTGCTAAAATAAAGGACTACAAATTTATTTGCTCTCTTATAACTTAGCATGATTTACTTAACAGAATAAACCCTGTAAATAAAATGCTTCAAGACAAAAATATGAACATTACACTTGCTTTAGAATCTATCGAAAACTTAAAAATATTCTTATAAGAGTATCGATCAGATACAAATTTTTAAGAAGTTCTAAAAACGGCAAAAGAACTGAGTGAAGAGGTGGATGACGAACAAGAATTTAAAACTGGTACGGAAGTTCGACGACTAAAGAAGACACGGCAATTTGACTATGAGTATCACGATGAAACGCCACAATCGCCAGAAGATAAATTTAGAGTGAATGTGTTTTATACACTCTAGACGTTGCAATGTGTTCGTTAATAGAACGTTTTGAACAACTAAAAACATATTATGATAATTTCAATTTCTTGTATAGATTATTACAAATTAATAACGAAGATTTACGAAAAAATTGTGACGATTTAGAGATTCTCTTGAAGGACGGCGACAATAAAGACGTAAATGCAATAGAACTATATGACAAGTTATGTGCTTTTCGGGATATTTATCGGAAGGATAATTTAAATATTCAAAACCCTTTCGATATTCTTAATTTTATTGTGTCCAATAATTTATCTTTCCCTAACTTTTCAATTGCTTTAAGAATACTATTAAGCTTACTATTAGAATACTATTGACCTTACCTGTTAGTGTAGCGAGCGGTGAACGTTCCTTTTCCAAGTTGAAAAGAATAAGTATGTCACAAAAAAAAAAGGCGTTTGGCGTTAATAGCTATTGAAAATGATATATGTGGAATTAAACGTTAAGACCATTATTTCTAATTTTGTGAATATGAAATCAAAAACTCTAACATTTTAATTTAAACAATTTCAAGTATATTTATGTAATTTAATTTATTTTCTGTTATTCTGTAAAGATGTTATTTTTTTAATACTTATATTAAATGTTCTAATTATTTCTGAATTATTTTCTTATTTTCTCATCTATCTTGAGTTTCTTTTATTTTCCTAAAAGATAGTTCCACTTATAAAAATTATTAAAAACTTTTTACGAGTTACTAAGAATTTAGTGAAGCCTGTGTAGCTCAGTGGATGTGGCGTTTGCATACCACCGCGCTAGGCCGCACGAAGGAAGTCTTGGTTTCGAGTCTAGTCGGCGACTAGAGGAAATTTTTCTAAGCCTTTTTTCGACCGGTTCCCGAGTTAGTCGATCTCTGGCACGGGCAAGCAGGTTTTTCCTCCCGGAAACTCGGGTTTTTCGTCCTGTAAACTCAAGAAAATCGACCGTAGAACCCACATTATTTCAGACATTAAATATATTGTGTTAGGGTTAGAGACCACGAGATGGCGGCACATTTGAGCCGTCTCTCTTCACTGCGTACCGCTTAATTAGTGATAGCCTTGGGCCATCTGTCTCTGATTGGGTACCAGTGGAGATTGAACTGCCCACTCAGTCTCCAAAAGTTAGATAGGGCTAAATGGCCTCGCCTACTCCCGTATATACGGGAATAAAAAGGCGTTAGCTGATAAGAATTTAGTAACTTGTAAAATGCAAGAATTTTTTTAAACTTTAGTTCAAATAAATTTTAACTTTAATTAAAATTCATTTTAATTTTGTTAGCGATTCGGATCGGTGAGAAGGCTATAATCCCTGTATCATTATATTCAACGATTAAAGTGAAGTGGCTTTATCAAAATTTGCTTTAACTTTTGAGAATTTTTTGAATATTCGGGTTTTTAACGATTATCCTGCCTAGTCAACACCCCCGGTTCGTTACATTTAGCGAACCAACGTGTGGCTGTTCTGTCAAAATTTACTTAAGAAATTTAAAATAATTGAAATTTTTAATATCGTAAAAGAACTACACACGCCCGGATCGTTACAGGGGCGCTTAGATAGAAATTGCATGCGAGCGGCAAAGACCCTAGCGCCGGTTCTGTTTATTCCCTATTTTTTATGAACGTGTTCGATTATACTGCCCCTAATTCACTGAACATTTTCCCCTGAGATTTAGAATCAAATTTAAATTTAGAAAGTTTTTCTTGCTACTTGTCCATGTTTAAAAGGAAAATCTAAATAATATTTTCGATGAAGAATTAAACAAGTTTTTGTTAATAAAATTAATAAAAACACTGGACTTCTTATAACGCGCGAGAAGTGTTTGAACAACGAAGAATATATTTTCATTGGCTAATGCCAGTCGGATTGCATGAGTACGGGATCGGGGGAGAAGACTAGCGAACAGTGAGAGGGGTAGGAAAAAAAGAGAAATCATATTCTTGTTTCACTGAATATGACATATGGGGAGGTGGGAGAAGAGAAAAAGATTAAACTCATATGTAACTATCATGTTGTTGTTGTTATTATTATTATTATTCGGAAGGAAAAAAGTACAAGATCTAGTACGAAAATACTAGATGTGGTCACCCTGATCATCAACCAAACTTGGAAAAGAAAAATTGTAGAGGGCGTTCACACATCGTATTCTATACTTTCGCTTTTCTCGTTATGTAATAGTCAATACCTCGAAATTTCTTGTTTCGAGTTAGCTCTTCGGGAATTCTTATTACTGCTTTATGTTTTCTGATGTTTTTTTATTATAAAAGATGGAGAAAAAAAGTAAACGAATACGAAGGAATAGGAAATGGGGAAGGGGAAACAAACTGATAAAATTCGAAGGTTTCATTTCGTAAGAATCGATATTCCTACCAACAATGTTGATTTATTCTTTGTTATGTCGAAACTACAGCAATAATTTCTTCTTTCTTTCGTGCTTCGAAACTTGTTCGAAGAAGTGGACAAGATAAACATGAATAAAACACAAAAGTATATAAGTTAAGTTTCATCGTACAGCGAAACAGGATCATAAGAGCTAGCATCTGTTAGGTGAAATTACTACGTCCCGTAATGCTTTCGGGTTAAATTAAAAATGGCATTCACTGTGGAGAGGTTTAATGGAGTGTCCGGATGTCCGCGGTTGCTTTCCTGAATCAGAAATAAATTGACAGCCGCGTGGGCAAGTGAGACGATTGTTCATAAAGTGCATAATACATCCTGTAGAGCGTAGTCTTGCATCTGGCAAGAGGCCAACGGTTGATATTGTCACTAGATCGTGAAGTTAACAGCATAATTAATACTTTGAAGACGTTATGATAAGGACAACCACGCATAGAGGACGTACATCAAATGACATAATGTGCAGTATTGAGTTCACTGTGTGAGTTTTTTTTCCCAAGGCAAAATTAAACAGCAACATCTCTACGCTGATTAATTAAAATGTTTTAACACGAAGACTTAATTCAAGGTTTCTCAGTACTTTGGCTTTCTTTAAAAAAAAAAAAAATCCCATATTATACTATTTATAGCATCATATATGAGAGCCATTACAAAAAAAATACTTCTAAAAAAAAGTAATGTATATTATAGAACATACACCAATGCAAAGAGCAACTCAAAGTCTCTGTAACTCAAAGAGTTTGTTTTACATATTATAAACGTTCAGTATGCGTCCTGTTTGCTGTGTTGCACTCATGAAGACGATATTCGACTTCGTGCCATTCATTCTGTAATATGGGATGATCAATTTTGATTGTCCGTATACGACCTTTCAAGTTCTTCCGCGTTTGACGTCTTGGTCGCTCGTACACTTTATTTTTTAAATTCCCATACATTTCCTAGAATGAAAATGCAGCACACAAAATGTTTTTTTCTCGTTGACTCACTTTAAAGTTTGTACCGCATTCTAGTGATAAAGGTGAAAATTATTTCTTATACACACGGAATAAAAATCCTGAATTGCATTTTACAATAGCGTAGATTTGATTTCTGTAGAAGTTGTTTAAAAATAAATTTTACAGATATAAAGTCTCCCTGTATATCGAATTAATCTATAATCGAAAAAAAAAAAAATAAAAAAATTGACACCGATTTCAAAATTTCGCATCAAAAAAAATTATATATATATATATATAACAATTCTTTAAATACCATATTGACGATAATCAGACATTATATTATATAAAAATGTACGTTCCTAATGAATATCCAATAGCATAATCAATATCCAATAGACATACTCAATATCCATACGCATAAAATAATCTATGTTAGTGGAGATTTCCCAATAAAAGTTTAAAAGTTCTATGCTGAAAATAATTTGTTTAAAAAAGTGTCTAACAGCCATAACTCGCTAGAACATGAAAACAGGAAGTTCGACTTTTGGCAGCTTCAGGTTGACCATGAGAATTGTAAAGCCAAATACAATGAAAACTGGATCGTGGGGAGGGGGGGAGGACTTTGGAAGGTTAAGGAAACTGCTAGAATTTCTGATAAATTTCTCTTATTAACTCATCATCATAACACTAATTACGGGCATAGACCATATTGGTCTGTCCCAGTCTTATCCATCCAATATCCTTTTTTGAGGTCTACCCTGCCTTCTCTTTCCAATTGGCTTATATTTTAGTATTTGTTTAGGATGTCGGGTTGGCCATTCAGTTTACATGTTCAATCCATTTTTTTTTTTTATAATTGTTTAGTTTTTCTTCTATTGATTTTGTTTTTAGTTCTTTTAAAATATCTTCATTCCTTTTTTGATCTAATAATGTGTATTTTGCAGTTCTTCTCATAAATCTCATTTCACTTGTTTTTATTCTATGTTTATCTTGTTTGTTTATTGCCCAAATTTCACTGCCATAATAATGTGGGCACTGATAAAGTATTGTATATTTTCAAGCGTGTTTCTTTTTGTACTATATTTGGGTTGAGTGTTCTATTTATCAGGCCTATAATCTGTAGAAATTTTGAAGTTTTTAATTTTATGTCTTTTTCTCCTTCATATGATATTTCACATCCAAGATAACTGAAAGTATTTATCTGTTCTATTATTTTATTATTAATAATTATTTTGCTTCTAATTTCCAAACTGTTCTACTATAATGTTTAAATTATATATTGCTCTTTGTAAATTGGCTTCCTTATCTGATATTATTACCCGATCGTCTGCAAATAATAGCGTATTTATTTTGTTATTCTGAAATATTTCTATACCTTGATTGTTTAAGGTGTTCCACTGTATTAATATTTCATTAATTTAAATATTGAAAAGTGTTGGAGACAGAGGGCGTCCCTGTCTAACTCCTTGGTTTATAGATTTTTTTCAGACAACTTTTCATTTATTTTTATTTTTATTTCATTATCTTTATATATACATATTCAATATTGCAGGTAGTAAAATATTAGGTATATTTATTCTTTGTAATATATCAAACAATATATATCTTTTTACTTTGTCAAATGCTCTTATTAACTCAACAGTTATTATTATTTTGATTCCGTTCTATCATTGCTTTAAATTATTTACCCCAAAACTTAATTCAGCTAGCAAATACTCTTATAGTTATTTATTCTCAACTATGTTTTTTTTTTTTCACTTGACGCTAGCGCAAAAGAGAAAGAAACAATAATAAATGCAATAACATACTGAATTTCATAGAATGATAAATTATGCTTTTATGATTGCGCTTTTGTTGTTTTTGCTATCCAGATATTTTTGCTGTTTTTATGATCCCGCACCAGCCTTGGTGGAGAAGTGGTTAACGTATCCGCCCCCCCCCCTTTCCAACAAGCACACAGTAGGACTGAATCCAACCGCTGGCATGGATGTTTTTAAATGCCTTTGTCGGAAGATGAATTTCACTGCCCGATGTAAGACAATCGTTCCGCTTATTGGGGCCTGAAGTGGCTTGAAAACGTTCCATGTTTGGTTGCTATAGAGCAGGGATTCCGGCCTATGTAAAAAGAAAGTAAAATTATAATAAAACAAAATAAATAGGCTTACATTAATCGGTTGTGAACCTACTATAGGTTTACAACCTTTCATGGGTGATAGACATATAATAATTGAGCAGAGTCCCAAGACGCTCAATGCTTTAATAGAATTATTAGTTATGATAATATGCAGAAATTTGATTCAAGAAATCACGAAACGATGAGTAAGCACATCAACAGAATCGAGATTTTATTTTATTTATTTTTTTCCCCTTTTCCTTATATATTATAAAATTTTTTGAGATTTTAGAATCTCAGAACTTGTATAACTATCTTAAATAAATATTACCTGAACTGTATTATCAATTCTTATAAGGGCAAAAAGTATAATATAAGCATTTGAATTTCTGCCCAACTCGGTAGCAAAGAAATTAATCGGTACAGGCACGTATTTCATAATCAAAATGCACTAGCAAAATCTTTAAATATAAATGCTTCAGTATATGGATTGTCGAGAAATTGTTCTCTTTTATGTTGTGGTAGAGAGACGCAAGCATAACCTTTGGAAATCAGCGCATGATAAGGCACGCACATGTAAGAGGTGAGTTCATTATTTTATAAGCTGGTAACTTACTTCGTCCATGGCAACACAAAAGCTACCCACAAAGCCTGTCATAAGTTCATATTACAATCTCAAGAACTGTCATCTGCAAAAGTTAATAATAGAAGAAAGCTGCTTACAATAATGTAAAGAAAGTAACGTGCAGCTAGTTTACTTCAGCCTGTGTGTGTGTGTGTGGACTAAAAACTTCACCTATATAAACCAAAACTGACATACCATATTTCATCAAATCCTTCCCTTCCGAACTTCGCTGTTAACATTACACATACTAACAGGTGCCTATTCATTGTTGGGAAGCGTATCTAGAATTGGATATCTAGTTGACATCGCTATAAGTAAACAAAAGATTTGTGCTAAACAACACTCTGCTTTCTCTTCCCTACTTCCTTAAAGTAAGGAACTCCTTTTGGAATGAAAGGATACTAACTTTCAAACCTAAACAATCCATATTTCTTTTTAAAACATTATAGTTCGATACGTAAAATGGAGAAAAAAAAAGTCAACTACCGTCTCATTCCTCCCGCTTCAATACACTTAAAAGTGATGGAGAAGGCTATCAACAACCAGCTTCTTCACTACTTGGAGACCCGTCAATTAATCAGTGATCACCAGTATGGATTCGGCCATTTTCGTTCTAAAGTAGACCTCCTCGCTTGCCTTAACGACCTTTAGATCCAAGCCATGGAGAGATTTGGAGAATCTCAATGTGGTCGCGATTCCAGACTCAATCAAATTCATTGATCGAGCCTGGAATTGTGCTCATCTTTCCAAGCTACTATCTTATGATCTTCTTCCTACATTTTATCAGTGGATTGCAGGCTTCCTCTTTGGTTGTTCATTGCATATCATGGTGGATGGTTGCCTCTTATCTGACTTTTCCATCAATGCCACCGTACCCGAAGGTAACTCTTCCTCCTTTATATCCATAGCTTTTTTTATGATAGTACATGAAGGTGTTGGAGGTGAAGATACTGGTGAAGTTTGATGGTACTAAAACATATACTGTCTTATTTCCCAGAAGAAGCACTTTGTCTCACTCTTCCTCACTTTTGACAATTCTGCATGCTAATCAACGCCAGTTTTCTCTTTTTTCGCATGACTATCACAATTAGCCTATCATAGCACAAGCGGCCATATCCATAACCTCTTCAGCTTTAATAAATAAATAAATAAATAAAAAAAACAATACAATACAAAGTTTATTATTCTCATCACGTATTCATAATATTTATAAATATACAATTCAAGTATTACTATCATATTTTCTGTTGGTTTTTACATTTATTTTTGGCTGATTATTTTGTTATAGACAAATAAAAATATTTTCCTTATATATACAGCAGAGTAAAATACATTATCAGATAGTTTTCCTAGTTTATAAAAATGCTTAAAATAAGTTAGTGAGTTTTTACAATTTTTTTGTGTGTAACTAAGGTCCGTAGACTGGTTACTAGAAAATTAAATTAGCTCGATACAGTCACTGCAAAATCCAGCTACTGTATCGAGCTAATTTAATTGATTGAGAGCTCACAGAACGTGGCATATACGTGTTAATATATTAGAATCATAAATGGACATGATATGTAATTGATAGTGATTTATTATAATATACGTTTAAAATAAATGTCAACATTATTTGGTCCCATGAAGTAGTCTCTCAATCTTTTTTCTGAAAGCATATTCTGAGGTTATTGAGGATTCATGAAAAAATTCTTTCTTTGCCTTGGGTACTACCAGCAAGCTACGGCTACAGCGTAAACCACAGTCTGCATTATATACTGATAAACTTATATCGTTCTTATTTACATATAATATACAATCATTGGTTGGTACTGTTTTTTTTTGTTTTGTTTTTTTATTTCTTCAACACATTATTTCTCTTCGCTCAACTTCTAATACTTAATAAATCCCAAATCCATCACCAACCTTAGAATATTGTACTTGTATTTGGGCTGTGTTCTAAAAAACCTCCCTCAAAATTGGGAGGAGAGTAATTCGCTTAATGATAGATGACCCTTCTCTCGCTGATTTCCTCCAATCTCTTTCCCATAGACTCAGTTTCTGCATTTTGTTTTTTCTAATATTTCCATGGTCCACTGAACTGGCTGCCAGTATTCCTCGACTTCCTTCTAATCATGCACAAACACGGAGCAGCTACTATGCTAGTCAACATAGTCGCTTGCTCACACTTGAAACGCTCATGTTATAGAACGCGATACTGCTCATGTGTGGGATGATGTACCAAACTTTTCTATTAATGATTTCAATACACAAGAAATACATTATTTTGTACAGTTGTTATAAGTGGGAAGCTGGAAGATGAGCTATAGAAATTCCGCATGGCCCGATAAATTTAGGCTCAGGAGTTCAATGAAAAATCGATCAAAGCTTTTCAACAGCATAATAAAAGACAAGGAAATAATAAACCATAACATAAAATAATTTCTTATCTTAACAAACAAATCCCAGTCAGTCAGTTATTTGACGATTCATATCTGAACGACTTCTAATTAGCTAGGTAGTACAGCTCGAGCAATCTGGTTTTCAATTAGTTTGGAACGACTGACCATAATGGTATAGTCGGGTACAAATGACTTAAAGAAATTACTCAACGAATTGAATAGTGGAGACGAGTTGCTTGTTATATAGTATGTAGCACGTTCACTGATTGAAAGTGTGGGGTGCATATTTCTAGCATAGCGCCCACTAGAACCTAAGCGATATCAGAGAGCTGAGATTAAAATTCGTTTACAGGTCACAATTTCAATATGTTTCTAACTCACGCAAAAATAACGTCGTGAGAACAACATTATTCAGAATTCTGTTCATATTGTGTATGAAATAATAAATTTTCACAGAGACGGCAAACATTCATTAACTTGTGAATTATTTATCTAATTGATCCACCACATTTCCATTAACAAACAAGTTCATAATGATAGTTATGGCGCCACAATCCGTGCAAGTAATTTTAATGTCTGAAGCGAACATGTGCTTTGAATAGCTTACAGTCAAATCGCCAAACTTGAGCTAAAGAGCGTCTAAAGAACAGACTGGAGACTGGCATATGGCATGGAGTTTCAACTGTGGTAGAAATGGAAATTACCAACCGCCTGCATAATGCTCGTTTTCTGATTCTCTAATATGTTTTCTTCACTTTTTATTATAACTTGGTTCTTCTTGTCCCTCTTTTTCTGTATAAAGATAATGGTTCATTGGATAATCTGAGTGTATAGATTTTATTCTCTTTCCTTTTCAACCATTGAAAACCAGAAGTTTTCTTCTTCCTTTGTTCGAAGTTTTATTCCTAATTTCTTTGAAATTCTTATATTTCTAAATTTAATTACGAAATTCCTATGCTTAACTGTGAGTGAATCTGAGTGTGTGCTCAAAAAAAAAAAGCTTTTCTTCAATTGAAACAGTTTTAACTAACAATTATGAAACGAAAAATTAAGAAATGTGTTGGCATCTAAATCCTGAGCTTCCTTTACTGTCTATACTAAATCGTACAACAGTGCAAATAAGTTACTGATTCCTAAAAGACAAAAAAAAAAAAAAAAAAAAGAAAGAAAGAAAGAAAGAAAATGAAAATGAGGTTCCAGTACTTCACAAATAATAGTCACGAACTTTTACTCGATTAAAGTACTATTTAGATGTTGTAGATGATTCACAATCGACCATCCATTTAACAAATCATTTTTGTGCCGGCAGCGCAGTTGGATGAGTGTAACGCACCCAAAATAAAATGTAAAGTCTAATAATACCATTCTTAAATAAAATATTAAAATTAACGTATATGATCCTCTGTAGCTTAGTCGAAGTGAGTTAATCACCATGTTCATTGGAGATCTGAAGCTACTTGAAAAGTTTCACGTTTCATTGAACAGGATTTCCACATTATATAAAAATATATATAAATATTAAATCACAAAAAAAAAAAAACTCAGTGAGTAAAAATCTAAGCTACAATCCAATATTGACCTGATTAGAGACTTGTATAACAATAATACAACTTTCTTCTTTTAATTACGCCTATAATCAAAGCTTTATTATTTGCCTTGCCAATATGATTCCTGGACTTAAATTGCTTATCAACCAAAATATTCAAAATTCCAGTATTCATTAACCTTTTCTAAAAATTTCCACCAACTTATATCCATCATATACTTTCAGTTCTTTACATTAAATTTTAAACCCCACTTCCTTGTCCACTCCTTTAACCTGTTAAGATTATCCCATAATACGCCATCTGAACAGCTGACTATTTTGCTGACTACATTTCATCAGCAAAGAGGAAACTTATATTCTTAATGTTTCTCCCCCCCCCCGGAAAACAGGGAAATCGACCGAAAACGACCCGCATTTGACAAGATGATACCCTCATCTCATGGTCTTGATCATCCATGTGTATTCACAGACAAGAATAACAACTATGAATATTTTATACTGTCAATTTATTCTGCTCCTCACTACAGGAGAGTTCTTTGATTCAGAAATCACTAAGAGTGTAAGTATTTCATGAAATGCCGCAAGGATTGTCCCGTACACCGCGTTTTGTGATCTACAGCAAATAGGCGTGGCACCTACCCACTACAAAACCCGAAACGACAACGTATGGGAGAATCGTTGTCTCACTCGATGCATGCTGGTGAAAACAATAATGATTTTCTGAAACAAACAGTAGCCAATGACGAAATGTGGGATCAATACTATGAAACCGAGCTGAAGAAGTTGAGCAACACGTAATAATATTTATGGGCTTCCAGAACACGACGAACCTAAACATTCATTGGTAAGGGTACACATACACACACTTGATCATTCGTCGCGAAACGCTGAGAATTCGACTCATGGCTCGTGTTACACAATGTTTAGGAAAGATTCGCTCTAGACCTCTCTAGATGACATTTTCAACACTGAAAAAGGGTAGGTTGTATGCGATTAACTGATTTCTCTTGGATCACCCTTAAACAAAAACTTTATTATGTTCTATTTAGACAACCTGGACTACGCAACTATTAAACACACAAAAACGGAGAAAAAAAAACGAAAAAATTCAATGGAACAGATTTTCTAGAACTATATGTCTTACGACCACAAAAATAAGTGAAGCATTTTACAATTTTATAATATAACCCTAATGAAGATGGGTTGTAAAATTATTTATAGTTATTTATATTCTATCGGCCAATGAATATTTATGGGGAGAAAATAATATATAGATAAATTATCAAGGTAATTATCTATGTATGCTGGTATGGTTGACAGGATGGTTAACGTATCTGCTCTCGAACCAGCGGGTTCGAGTCTCGTCATGGGCAGATGTCTGTCATTTGTCTTTAGGTGGGATATGAATTTACTGAGGCCTGAAGTAGAATGAAAACATTTCATGTTTGGTCTCGAGAGCACAGCTTTCGGACTATATAAAAAATAGATAAAAAATACTGTATATATATATATATATATATATATATATATATATATATATATATATATATATATATATATATATATATATATATATATATATTATTATTATTATTATTATTATTATTATTACGTGAAACCTCCAGAGAGTCCACAGACTTATTGAGAGAAGGCACCTACCAGTGGCGGCTCGTGGCTTGAAATCGTGGGGGTGCTGCAACTTTCGAAATATACATACACACTGTAAGTACAGTGTATACATGTTTGGATAAAATATCAAAATTATGGTAAAAATTTTAAAAATATTAAACATGAAAAAATATTTTTTATTATCGATAAAATTATACAGTTTGGTATAATTCAAAATTACTTAAAAATAAAATCCATTATTATAACCCCAATAATGTTCTAAAATAAAAACTCTAACAAATGTTATGTCTTTAATTGTAATGTCCAAATATTTAAAAAGACGGAATAAACACGATAAGCACTACGAACACTCTACTACTGTCGCAAATTGCATATAAACAACAGTGGAGCTGCGCGACGGACAGTGCGCATTACGCTAATAGCTCGCATCTCAGTATGGCGTGCATATGCTTGCGCGCGTAGCAATGACACCGTGGTAAACACAGGGCTGCTAGCGTCCTTCGCCCTCCTAAGTGCTACAAGATGGATTTTTATTATTTTTTATACCAAATAAGAGAATTGTATAGGATTGTTGATGATAAAATTAAATATTACAAGCAAATATAAATAAACTAATAAATATATTTATATATCGAGAAAAATTGGGGGAGTGCTGCAGTTCCGTAGTGCCCCTGGCACCTACTCTACAACTCTGTCTCCATCACTCAATCACCAACTACAACGAACCGCAGCTACGCCAACGCCATCTACCGTCAACCACCACCACCACCACTAGTATTTTCACAGACAATCACAAACATCCATGCCCACGACGGGATTCGAACCTGCAGCCTTTTGGCTAGAGAACGGATATGCAAACAACTTGACCAACCAGGCTGGTAATATATATTATTTATATATTTTGTTATCTATTTATATTATTTTATATATATATATATATCTATAATAATGAACGAATCTGGCAAAAGAAAACGAAAGTTGTTCCCATAATAATAGGTGCTTTAGGCGCCATCCCTAAAACATTGAAAAAACATCTAGAAACACTCGAGTTAAATGGATTAAAAATTGGGCAGCTGCAAAAGGCCGCTTTGTTCTGCACAGCTTTCATTTTCAGAAAGTATTTCCACAGCTCATAGGCCCTTGGGTAGGGCTCGAATTAGTGGAATATACCCAGCCTTTTCTTAAGACTGAGGAAGCAAATTAAGTTTTGATGAATAGTATATATATATATTTAAATCAGCTAACGCCTTTTATTACCTTACAGGGAGTAGGTGAGGCCATTTTAGCCCTTTCTAATTTTTGTAGACTGAGTGGGAGGTTCAATTTTCACCGGTAGACAATCAGAGATAGTTGGCCCGTAACTAATTGTTTCCATCTCGTTGTCACTAATCCTAACATATTATGTTATTATCTGTAATAGTATGGATTATATCGTCGATTTTCTTGAGTTGACTGGACGAAAAACACCGTTGCCAGTGCCAGAAATCGTCTAACTAGGGAACCTGTCGAAGAGTGGCTTAGAAAAAGTTCCTGTAATCAATTACTAGAATTGAACCGCTGAGCAACATATATATATAAAATTAATAAAAACGAAAAAAAAAAAAATTTTAGCCCACCCACGGTACGCATGTACTAAAGGTTTTCAGAAACCGTTCGTGGGCGGAAGCCAAAAAAAAAAAAAAAGTAAAACGTTTGCTTGTGGATGTATAATAAATGGAAAGGGGAAAATATGAAAAAAAAGTCAAGCAACAGATAGCTACTTGAACAGAAGGAAACTTCAGTTAAGGCAGTGATTGGATAGTCTGGTAGTTAGGTAAGCACAACGTAATTTATTCAACCTCAAACAATAGAATATGACTCAAAATATTTAGGACTGACATAAAAAAACCTGCTTTCAGACTCAATTTGCAACTTTAATGAGCGTTTCATGTTAATTCATGTCAGGCCATGAAGAGCATCCTTTTTTGTTAGTATATCCTAGTAAGATGATATTCAGAGATGGGAAAATAGGAGTAAGCATTAAATTTTACTCCAAGCTTAACAAAAAGTGCTACAGGGATAAATAACTATTGTTGAAAGTTTTTCCACTTGGTTATACTATAAATTAAAGATGCCAAGAAATTATATAATTGGTTTAATCCTTTATCCAAGTGTAAGCAAAGTTTGCGTCTGAAGTATTTTCAGGACTGGGGCAGCTCGTGGTAAAGGAGTTATGACTTCACATCACTTGCCTTAGTGTCCCATAATGCAAAGCACATCTCCTTGCGGACATGTATAATACTATGCATTATGGGAAGGGTCACTACCCAGACCGCTTTCGATCTTTATTGAGGTCTTTTCAGTGGGAGCCAGACCAAGAGGTGATACCAAGGTTGAATATGGAAATATGACTTCTGTATTACTTCAACCTTGGTATCACCTCTTGGTCTGGCTCCCACTGAAAAGACCTCAATAAAGATCGAAACCGGTCTGGGTAGTGACCCTTCCCATAATGCATAGTATTATACATGTCTGCAAGGAGATGTGCTTTATATTATGGGACATTAAGGCAAGTGATGTGAAGTCATACCACCTTTACCAGTCCTGAAAATACTTCAGGCGCAAACTTTGTTTACTTATACTTGTATAAAAGATTAAACCAAGTATATAATTTCTTGGTATCTTTAATTTAAATAACTATTGTGCCTACCGTCAACAAACTTTATTATATGTGTATTTCCGAATGTTGTAATCCTTCACACGATAAGAAAACCTAAAGCGATGAGTAAGAGTAAAAATAAACAAATGATTTATTATCAATTATCAAGAGAAATGAAATATCACATTTTTTTAAAGAAGTTCATAATAGAGATGCTACAGTCGATGACGCTGTTTAATAATAATTATAATCACAAGAATACCTGAATCGCCACATTCACGGTGAATCAATCCTCCTTTAAAGCCGGTCTTCCGCGACAGATCTGATGGAAATTCCTGAACCACACTGTAAATGGCTCTAATAATCTGTATAATTCAAAAGCACATCCAAATTAGTAAAGGCTTTTGGATTACTGCGAGTGCTTATATAATGGCCAGAATATTCAAAGCCCTCAATCATCATCAAAAATCGATGTGTTATCATAGTTCATGAACAGCATTTCCAAAAGTGACTTCTAAAGCTGCTTTGATGTTATTTTCAACGCAATATATATATAGCCCCCTAGTATGTATATATATATGTTGCCAATGCGTTGAAAATAACATCAAAGCAGCTTTAGAAGTCACTTTTGGAAGTGCTGTTCATGAACTATGATAACACATCGATTTTTGATGATGATTGAGGGCTTTGAATTTTCTGGCCATTATATAAGCACTCGCAGTAATCCAAAAGCCTTTACTAATTTGGATGTGCTTTTGAATTATACAGATAATTAGAGCCATTTACAGTGGGGTTCAGGAATTTCCATCAGATCTGTCGCGGAAGACCGGCTTTAAAGGAGGATTGATTCACCGTGAATGTGGCGATTCGAGTTCCGGGCTGGTAAGTCGGTAAGCTGGTAAGACAAAAAACGTGACATAAAAACGTTTCAAATTTCGGCTTATCTTTTTATATATATGTTACGGTTAAAGTGATAAATCCGGTTATTATTAATAATTACCGGTTAAAGTGAATAATTCCTAGAGGAGTCTGGTAAATGTAATAAAAACATGTTTATAGGTCTTATATATAGGCTTTCATTCTCAATAGAAATTATAACAGCTTAGGTTAGGTTAGGTTAGTTTATAATGTTGGAAATCATTATAAACTAGCCTAATCTAAACTTTATTAGTTGGGTTAGTTTAGGTTAGGTTATAATGAAAAAAGTAAGGAAAGCACTTCTTTTGCACTCAATGAAATCAGAAATCATTATAAACTAACCTAACCTAACCTAAACTAACCTGGATGTCGCATGCCGAACCAGAGTGTAGTCGTAGTTTGTCGTGAGCAGATTAATGGGGATGAAAGATAAACTTTGTTGTGGGCCGAGCTTAATGATTGTGGGCAGATAAATGGCGATAATAATTAAACGTTGTTATCGCCATAAAAGTCGTTGTGGGCAGATGAATGGGGATAATTGATAAATCAGAGAGGAACTCATCAGTGTTTTTCTCCATTGATGAGGAAAGAGGTCCAGCAACGACGTTTATCTATAATCTCCATTCACCTGCCCACAACAACTTTTATTTGTTATCCCCATTTATCTGCCCACGACAAACTACGACTACACTCTGGTTCGACATGCGACATCCAGGTTAGTTTATAATGATTTCTGATTTCATTGAGTGCAAAAGAAGTACCTTCCTTACTTTTTTCATTATAAACTAACCTAACCTAACCTAACCTAAGCTGTTATAATTTCTATTGAGAATGAAAACCTATATATAAAACCTATAAACATGTTTTTATTACATTTACCAGACTCCTCTAGGAATTATTCACTTTAACCGGTTAAAGTGATTAATTCTCGTAAATTATTCACTTCAACCGCGTTGATTCCGGTAATTAAATCCGGTAATTTAAATCCGGTAATTATTAATAATAACCGGATTTATCACTTTAACCGTAACATATATATATATACAGTATATATATATATATATATATACTAAGGGACTCTGCCCCTCTGGCGCCCAACCCCCCCGAGTTCCGGGCTGGTAAGCTGGTAAGACAAAAAACGTGACATAAAAACGTTTCAAATTTCGGCTTATCTTTATATATATATATATATATTAGGATAACCAAGTTACTTTATAAACTTGGTTGTTTTAACTCATAATTTTTAGGACGATACACAACAGTATAACGTACCAGTACCTTTATTAACAGTAATAAGTGATATACGGATGCGGCATCATTTTCATTTTCAACTTACCTGCTAGCCAAGAGTGCGTACCGGCATCTATTGTTTTTTTAAAAAAAGCGCTGATTTTTTTTCAAGTCATTTCAGGCCTCAGTAAGAAAGATAGCAGTCTTACACCGCAATGAAATTCATCTCCCATCCAATATGGAGAGCAACATAACATTCTTTTGTATCTTTTGATGCATACAAATTAGTTAAGAGCTGGCTTACGACTTTACATTCTGCCCAGTGAAGCAGATTTAAGAAATACTGAGACTAGAAAAGGTCACTTGGTCAAGCGTAGCAGTTCTGGTCTCATGCCGTCTTGAATTTATCAAGTGAAGAAGAAGATAATACAAACGCAGAGCAAAATTAATGACTGTGTCACAGGCACAAGCATGCAGGGTTCCACAAATACCTTCTCGAATTTTGAACTAGTGGACATAATATCTGGACTGTTTTTTTTTTCTTCTTCAACTTTGCTAGCTGTTCCAAATTAAGGAAAAGTTGAATCCTAATGCTAACGTGTCAATCAGCCGAATGATTATAAAGCAGCGTTTCGTATGTAAATAATCACGTGACCACTAGAATATAATCGGGAGGAATAAAATCAGATGTGTGACGCCAGGAATAAAAGAATAATTATACGAAAGGAAATCTAAAAAAAAAAATAAAAATTGCCCGAAAAAGGTTAACTATTTATTCTTCCTTTCGTTTTATTAACAAGCATTTTATAATGCTTGTTATAAAATGCAAAAGAATGCTTTAGAATGTAAAAAGTAAATTAAATTATAACTCAAACTATAAATTAAACTATCTATGATCACATTCTAGTGAAAACAGACTGCACATGTAAGTGTTCGAGACAGAGGAAAAAAAATCATTCTAACTGCAGATTCTTAATAATGTGATTACTAGAAAATTCTATTTGCAATTTAGAATGCCTGAAAATGCTGGCTTATAAATACACAGTGTATATATATTAATGCGGAAAAACGAGCGATCTAGTATTATAAATCGTACGTAGTGAGCATTTAAGTTGGCAAAGTAAGAACAGAATAGTAATATTTACGACTACAGTGCTACATTTCTCTCTCTTTAATGTGTGTGTGTGTGTGTGTGTGTGTGTGTGTGTGTGTGTGTGTGTGTGTGTGTGTGTGTGTGTGTGTGTGTGTGTGTGTGTGTGTGTGTGTGTGTGTGTGTGTGTGTGTGTGTGTGTGTGTGTGTGTGTGTGTGTGTGTGGAACAGTGAGACGGACTAGGATAGCTGCGGGAATTTTGAAGATTGTTCAAATTTAGCCTTCCACTTAGCTGCTGTAGTGTTCAGAACCTACACTTAAGCGACACATCATATCTCTCATATTGACATAGTATGCGACTCCATAGCGTTAAACTGTTCGTTCGATATCAATGTCAGAGATTAATAACAACCGGTTTAGAATCTTAATTATGGTACTAAATATATACTGTACTGATCTCTTTTTCATTCCTATGTTCGCCGCCACTTTATTACACCTATAAAAATTAGCCTATACAAGAAAAAAAGAAAAGAAAAAGAAATGAAGACCAATTTAGGATTCTTCAGCTCGAATTGATTCGTACTAAATTCCAAGGTGTTTGTTTTACAATTTCTAGTTGTAGTTTGATCAGTTCAATATTCAGATATATAATATCTTATAACTATTATTTTTCAGATTTACCTTGTACTTTTTTGGGAATCTAATCAAAGGATGTAGCAAAAACGTAGACTATGCGTCGGCTCTACTAAGCGCTCTCTCTCTCTCTCTCTCTCTCTCTCTCTCTCTCTCTCCCCAACACCAGAATTATCTCGCAGTCTTGCCCTGCACATTCACTTTTTTTTTAGTTCATCTCGCTATTTCAGACTAAGTAGGTCAAGAGAGTAACCGATCGCTGTTTGCGCTTAGTTTTCTTGCTGAGATGTGCAATGAGCAGCTGTCATAGTGCATGAAAAACTGACCAATTATAGAGATCTGTAGATTTAAATTCAACGACTTTAGAGCAAGAAAGCAACAACAGGTCCAAATATCACAAGAGCTAGTAACAATACCAAGAACATTTATGAAGCATCTGGAAAAGTTAAGCCTCCCAGATATAACGCCATCTCAACTTCAGAAAACGGACATCTCACATTTTACGACGATATCTAGTCGATTCCTAGGCCTTTGGATAAAGCCCGAATTGGACTCGTTTGTCAGTCAAAAATTTCATTATTCTATTTCATGTTTCTTGTTACTCTTTGACTGTGAACTCTGTTAATTGAATATAATAATAATAATAATAATAATAATAATAATAATAATAATAATAATAATAATAACGTTTTGCAGTCTTGGAACTTTGTTTTCACTTGATGGGGGGAAAATATACAGTCCATTCAGAATATTATCACCATCCTCGTTACTTCACCTAGCTTTTCATGGGCCATGTGCAAGATTTTATTTTTGGTCCGCCCCCCCCCTTTTTTTTTGGAAAATAAAATAAAAAATAAATACGACAGAAATTGATCGATTATTTTTTAACTTTAACCAAAAACGTTACGGAGTCGGCCCCGCGGCAGCAAAATTTAAATTTTGAAATGAAAATATAATACTCGTTTTTTTTTGATACTCCATTTCAGGCCACCCTCGTCCTGGGCCCTGTGCCTGTACACCCGTTACACTTGCCTAGTTATGGTATCGAATTTCCACCCAACCTGGTAGCGCTCGTATTACGGTGAAAGCCAGGTAGATTCACATCACATCATAGCTACAGTATACATGAAACTGATGGTTTTTGATGTACTGTTTATTCGAAGTTGCTGATCGTATGAACAAGGGACGTGATTACACCGACTTTGAATAAGACATGACTATAGAGTACCGGCTGAAGGGCGGCAGTATCCCAGCAACCACCAATATTGTAGGCTGTTCGCGAAATGCTGTAGTTAAGGCTCCAAGAGTGAAAGGATATTGGGAAGAACAGCAGTTGCTATATACTACTACTAGTAATAATAATAATAATATGGGAATGAATTTAATTCTTTAAAAATTACAGATAAAGTTATCTAGGTTTCTACTGCATCCTCATTGAATTTATAGAAAGAGATACCGGATTATTAGTATAACTAGTATAATTAGTAGTTCTGATATCTTGTTTTGCAGTCTTCGAACTTTGTTTTCAGCTAATGGGGAAAAATTAAGTAGTTTATAATATATATATTTTTTATTTCTCAGCAGGACCTTGGGACTAAATTGGTGAGTACTTGAAAAAAAAATATAGTGAGGTCACTCAAAGGAAGACAGATTTTGCAACAAATCTGAAATATAAAGAAGATTTCAAGGTTTGAATCCACCTTTGAAGGAGTTATATTTCCCTTATTTAAATTAATGGGATATTAAATCCCACATTGTTTTAAAACCGAATAAGAAACTCAAAGATTGGAATCAGAGAGTTTCATGCCGAATATAGTAAACTATAAAAGTATCGGCGATTACTAGCGTGAGCTAATGTAAGTAGTACCAGTACGTAGTACAATCTCGGGCAACTCACAGCAAAGGTGGTAAAGTTCTGATTGCTATTCTTGGTATTTTCATAATGTAAAAACACATTTCCTAGGAAATGTATGCTGTTATTACATTATGGTGGGAGGTCACTACCCAGACCGGTTCCAGCCTTTATTGAGGCTTCATCAGTGAGTAGCTAGACCAAATAAATACCAAAGGATATAGCGAAATAAATACCAAAGAGTAACTTAATGGTTTCACCTTTTTGACAACTCGTATAGCAGAGTACATAAGTTCTTTTCGCTATACTCTTTGGTATTTATTTGGTCTAGCTACTCACTGATGAAGCCTCAATAAAGGCTGAAACCGGTCTGGGTAGTGACCTCCCACCATAATGTAATAACAGCATACATTTCATAGGAAATGTGTTTTTACATTATGAAAATAACAAGAATAGCGATCAGAACTTGACCACCTTTGCTGCGAGTTGCCCGAGATTGTACTACGTACTGGGACTACTTGCATTAGCTCACGCTAGTAATCGCCGATGCTTTTATAGTTTACTATATTCGGCATGAAACTCTCTGATTCCAATCTTTGAGTTTCTTATTCGGTTTTAAAACAATGTGGGATTTAATATCCCCTTAATTTAAATAATGTTTATATCGCCGAAATGAAGCCTATTGGCTCTTTATATTTAAGTTATATTTCCCTTCTGAATATAAGAAATAAAATGCGCCTTCAAAGCTGGATAACTTTTGTTATGCTGCCAAAATAAACTGTATAAAATTTTGACAGAAACCTTATGACATTAGCCTAACTGTACGTCTCGATTCTGCTAAAAATTGAATAAAAAATAATGATAACAATGAATCGAATGTACCACAGAAATTTCCTCCCTAAGCAAATATTTCCCTGTGGTAGTGCGTAGTTTCCATGCATCTCTATATCGCATACTTATTCACGATTCAGTTATTTAAGCGATTTGTCATGAGAGATGAAGCCATCGAAAATAGTACTTGGAGTGAAGCCTTGCATTTTCCTAAGGAAGCAATTGCAGACTCCGTTGCTAAGCGCTCGTTTAAGTATGACACCTTTCCTGGAACGTAATATTGTCAGCTGTTTAGTACTCATAATAACTCTATGGACTAAATGCATAATTTATACCAAATGCCCATTCAAATTGCTCGGGTTTTATACTTGGAGAAGCAACACTACCAATTTTACGAACGATTTTTTAAGTTTTAATAACTAATTAAAACGCGAAACGCGAAGGATACAAAAGTAATCTCAACAATTTAAGATTATGCACTGTAGGTTATTAAATAGTGAAATAAGCGATTTGGACAGAAGAAAGTGCTGAAGTTGTAAAAGTCTTATGCTCTACTTATAAGTTAGCCAGGTTTTCGAAAGACAGTATAATCCTTAGGTGAGGCATTGAAACTCTCGAAATCTTACAGCATTAGTTCCAGGTAATAAACCACACAATACCGTTTCCAACGCACTTCCAATCTCTAGCGTAACCTAAAAAAACGAATATTTTTACTCTGCTGGATTTCTGACAGTGATAAAAACTACCGAGAAATCTAAAAAGGCCGTGCGGGTGCATTTTACCGCTGCAAGAATTATTCAGTTCTGTTCTTAAGCGATACGAAACGGTAAAGTTCTTTAGCTGCTTCAAAAGATCCCGTGGATTCTAATCCACGAATTTTTGAAATAGCTTTTGAAATAGAAACTGAGAAAAGATTAAAAGAAAAAGATCTCTCTCTCTCTCTCTCTCTCTCTCTCTCTCTCTCTCTCTCTCTCTCTCTCTCTCTATATATATATATATATATATATATATATATATATATTCATTTTATTGCACATTGTTGGTTCATGCCGAAATTGTCTAGGTATTAGAAAATTATTTTTACACGACCATGAGGATTATATATATAAAACCAACGAATATTTAAATTCTGTTATATGTATTACATTTAATTTTTTTAATCAATTTATGTTTAAATTGTCGCACAATAGCATTATACTTGGGCGTTTCATTATATTGTCATTTCTTTGATGGCGTGAACATTATTATTATTATTATTATTACGTGACACCTCCAGGGAGTTCAAGGACTCATCGCGGGAGGGCACTCTACGTAGCTAAATACATTTCATCCTCTCCACAACCACTTAATTCTCATACTACAACACTACTACCATCAACGCCATCTACTGCCCATCAGTTATTATTATTCCACCAACTCTCCTGGAGTCAAAACACTCATCGAGAGAGAGAGAGAGGGGGGGGGGGAGTTTATACCATTGACAGTTACATACATTATATAACATTACAAGAAATACGTATACGTATGTTACAAAAGGTCACAGACATGAGGAAAATCATCTCTCTTGCCTGTAACATATCCATCATACCGAAGCCTAAACTCATTCACACTCTTCTGGCAAAGTTGAGCCTCCCAGATATAACACTATCTCAACTCCAGAAAACGGACATCTCACACCGCCTTGCGCAATTTCCAGAGATAGCCTCTAGTTCTTGCCCTTCCTTATTTTTCACTATCCGAAAAATCTCTTCCGTACCATCCGATAAATACCTCTGAAGAGCTTAAACGTATCAATCATATCACTCCTTCGCCTTCTATCAGCCAACTTCTACAGATACATGACATCAATCTATCCTTATAGCTAACATTCCACATTCCTGAAATCATTTTTGTCAACCGCCTTTGCACCGTCTCGAAAGTATCTTCATCTTCTCTAAACATAATCCAGGGATGAATTCTTCATGCTTGCTATTCTTGCTGCACAAGCTCATTACTTCAAAAAGAAATAACATCTATTTGTTAATAAATGCATGCATTTATAAGCATTCCATTTAGGCTTTTATTTTTGTAGACAGAAGACGTCTTAATCTTGCGCAGCAATAATTGAGCTTTGAGTTGTATATTGAAGGCCGATGCTTGCTCGTCTAGTCAAAGCTACTTTGGCTTGCTCGGTTGTCGGAGCTTCAAAGTCGCTGCAGCACTGTGATTTCATTCGCGCGCATAGCCATTTCCGCTCCCTTCACGTCGTCTTAAACACGAGCCATACGCAGTCAAAGTAGCTCTGGCCAGTGAGCTTCAGCCAGCCTTTACAAGTGTGCATGTTGCTTGGGAAAATTAAGTTACAGCCAACTTTTTATGACGATGTCATTGACCAGTTCATAAAGAACCGTAGGGTAGAATTTGTATTCAAGTAGCTAAACTGAAAAAGATAGAATATCATTTGTAAAAGAAATGTTATATTTGTATGATTAAATGTACATACATTTCTAAATATATAGTTTTAAATGGTCAATAATTAATTAGTCCGCTAATCAGACTTCAATCACACCTCTCACTCCCTGAATGATAACAAGAGCAAGTGAGAATTTCAAGACCAGCATTCGCTCCTGACATAATCCCATTAAATAAATGACCACAATACAATACACCGAATTTTTGAGTCGATATGGCGGTTAACCCTATCTCCATCATCTTCTCAGTTCAATGCTTCAATTTTCTAGTTATGTGTTTTATATGTTAGAGGTTGATGAAAGAAACCCTACTTCCACCATGTGAAACGTTTTAACTCACGTTTAATAATTACACTCATAACGACGCCTCGTGGATCGAAAGACTTGAGATTAAATCTCGTCTGAAACGAGAAGAATCTTTATAAGGTCTACGGAAGGTAAGTTACCTGGTCTCATGCAGAGGTGAGAGATATTTTCCCTCCAGAAAATTCATTTTTCTTTTATCCAGCAAAGACAGACAAAACTGGCCAGAAAATACACGCATTTGACAAACTATGCTATTAGAATTACCCTCCTTGTCAAAGCATTAAGTTCATGTCACACCAAGTTACTCGGCCGTGAATGGTCATTGAGCCTAACAAGTAAGGAGGACATACATATAACTGATAACTGACAGACAGGGAAGATGATGGAGACAGGGTTAACTGCCATATTATAGCATATATGATATGAGAAGTCAAGTTGCTTGAACAGGACAGATTGTTGAACATAACATGTTAAGAGGAATATAAAAATTGATTTAACTTTATCTCTCTTATTTCAAAATCAAAGTATCATTCTTGTTTATGACTGACTACTTTAAGTTTTCCTTCTTCCGAAATTATATATATATTCTTTTTAATCCTTTTACATTTTACATATTTTTTTAGATTTAGCTGCAGCTCATATATCCTATATTTTTGTATGAATTTACATAAATTTTGTCCTCAAATTAAATTTTGTTTATCCTCAAAATGAAGTGTATATATATATATATATATATATATATATATATATATATATATATATATATATATATATATATATATATATATTCTAGACTCTTCTAGCAAGACGGGGCGTCTTGCTAGAAGAGTCTAGAATCTAGACTCTAGATCCATCAGGCCACATTGTCACCATGTAGGGCACTACTTGGTTCGAAACAATCCCTAGGTAATAATCAGCGGTCAAGATGATATGTTCAGTAAGGATGAGAACACCTGGTGATGATCATTAAATAATGCCAATATCAAGATGCTACTTCTATCAGCCTGTTTTCCCCCAACCGTGCAGTCTAACTGAATGGAAACAGACTTGGTTTTGTTTGGTTTATTCGGATTAACGGACGAAGCGACTCAGTCTATGTGACCAGTGTGTATGCCTGTTAAATGGGTGTGTTGCAATGTCAGGTTTGCCTGCTTTGCGGAATGAAAAACCTTGCTACCCCCCCCCCCCGCCACACACACACCTGCGAGACTAGCTAACTCATCTTCAGTTGAAAAGCCGTAATAAAAGTTCTTCACATCCTGGCCGGGATTCGAATCAGGTCTTTCCAACCAAATGGCATCGTCGAAACCGATTGAGCTACGGAGGCTCCTAGGCTGTGTGGTCATATTGTTTTGGTTCATAATATATACACAATTTCGCTGCTAATATATTTACCCACACTCTTACATTTCCTTTTATGTTTCTTAAAGAACTGTTCAAAGAAAATAAAGTCAGATAAATGAACACACTGTTAAATCTGGTTAGACTTTAATTTACTATTCTTCTCTTTGATATACCCTTTCATATAAATTCTGAATCACTTAAGTAATACTCATTCTCATTCCCGTGTTTTCGAAAAAAATCCATAAATATTTCTGTTAACTTGTAACTGAGTTACTAGCCATTTAATTCAGTCAAACGTTTCGTGCAATAATGCTTATGCGTTTTATTTTCATTATTATTATTATTATTATTAGTAGTAGTAGTAGTAGTTATCAACCTTTTATCACTACTTAGGTCCCATCTAGGTTGGCAACGGTACGAATTCCACGAATTACCCAAATTCATATTTATACTTAGAAGAGTACATATAACTATAACAAAATGTGTTTGAAGTCGGTTTTATGTTTGTGACGTAAAAAATACTGGAACACCCAGAAACCTAATCTCACAGCCATAATTAGAAACCGGTTAGATCAATAACAACTAAAATAAATGAATAATGAAGCCAGTGAACCATATAGTGAGTAATAATCCATGTGGCCAAACTGACAAGCGTAATATGAAATTCATCACCCACATGCTGAATGACCGCTTATCTTCTCCCTCTCCTTCTTTTTCTCACATCTTTTAATTATTTTAAATTATTTTTTTAATTATTTTACATATATATTTATGCATACGTACATAAGAATACAGAAGCGTTAACATTCTTAAATTACATATTCACTATATATATATTTTAATTAACCTGTCCTCCAGCTATAACAACTTTTTTCAACTTTTACATAAATTCACCGCTTCTATAAGTTTGGAGGCCATTACACATTTGCCATAACAGTGAAAAGTGAACTTCGTATATTTATTATACGAAACTTTTTTTTATTATGCCCTGTACTAGAGCTTGATTTAGCCAAGTGCAACTAACGACAGACATTTATCTTTTATATGTCGGGAACTAGCTGAAAACTTTGATTAAATCTCCTCACCATCTCCTGATAGTGAGAAGAATAGATAGAAGTATCAGACTACAACTAATCTACCGACTGCATAACCACTTAGTGAATCATTCGATTGTCTGCAAATCTCTTTAAAATTTTTTTGTTGAGTAAAGTTCTGCTCCATAATCTAATACCAGACTGACCATAGACTTAACTGCATCAAATTTCCTTTCTCCATCAAGTAAAGCTAATTTAATAAGCCTACTTTTTGCGGAGATTTACTAGTCTTTCTTACCCATCATGATTCCGGATTTCAATTCCTTTTAAACTGAAATACCCAAATCCTTGTATTCATTAAAGTTTCCAATCAAATCGCCTATATTGTATATGCCAGTGTACATGCGACTTTACTCATAAGATGATCCTTAAAATTTATTTTCAAAATGTTTATTTTGTGCTTTACTAGCCGTACAGCAACCACATACCTTTACCACTGACTGCTTCTTACACATTAACTTTACTATAATATAGACGTAGACATCACAGTAGGTACTTTCTTTACTGTAATAATGTCTTCTTGTACGAGAAGATCAGTAAAATTGTTTATGTTTAACAACTGAATGCTCTGTGTTCAGCACCATCATCAGGGAGAAATTTTACTCCTAAAATCATTTAAGAATATATTAAACAACAAGGTTAAAACGATTCACCAACTTCCATAGTGCAGTAGGAACGAGACATGCTTTTAGCTGAAATGATCTCGTTTCTAACTCACCTAAGAAGCGTGGAACATTTAAAAGTGCTCTTCACTGAGCTTACACTAACTCGTTTTATAGGAAGGTGGCAGGATTTTTCTGCTCAAAACACACAGCATAACTGGAGAATGTACGTGCTTGATAGCAGACTATGGAGACAAGTTAACCCACTCTATCTCAGTTAAAACTAGGCTTAGAAAGGATCAAGTTACCTGGAAGTAACAGTCAATTGATCCTAATAAGTAAATGAAGATGAGGTGAAACTTTGCTGGAAGAAGTTCTTCGTATGTTTTCACAAAATGTGAAATAATTATCTGGAGTGTTTTATATTTCGACGTTTCTATTGGATTACGAAATGCAGTTATTTCCGAACTCTTTCAGCTGACATGCTTTTATGCTACACGTGACATTAAAGCTAGCACAAAAAAAAGTTAAAAGTAGCAAGCTCTAAAGAAAGGTTCGCTAGTATCAAAAATCACGAACCATGTCTTAATATCGTTAATTCTGTCTTGGAAACAACTTTTTTTCTCTGTCTTCTGCTTCAAGAGCCACGTCGGCTGGGGAATCGCAGGGTGAAAGCAAGATAACTCGCTAATCTTTGAATTAGCGACAGTTTGTTCTTCATCACCACGTCAAAGATGTGGATAAAAGGCACAAAATTATTTTGCACTTCCTACAGTGATGTCTTTAAAAGTGTAAGACAATGGGATCCCATGCTATTCAGGCCCCTGCTGCACTGTAAACCTGTATAATCTATTTTAATGAATATTAATACATTTGGGAATCATTAACATTTGGTACCTTGGACATGTCGCAGGCTTAAATGTTAACAAATCAATCTATATTGCAGTAGCTGGTTGGGAAAGTTTAGTATAGGATGTAACTGAGGCTATGAACCATATTACGTTATCAAGTGTGTGTGCGTGTGTGTGTGTGTGTGTGTCTATGCTGTCTGTTTGTCTGTTTTGGGAAGTAAAAATTTCGGAAAGGAGAAACTCCACCCTCCCTATTCTAAACGAGGCCATCATTTAATTCAGCTTTAGATGAAAATTCCTTAATAGTATTCATCGCATCTTAAAACTGGACTCTCACCCACGTCTTTTCAACGAGAGTGTCCTTCCGATTGCACTATGAAAGCTCTATTCATCTCTGAGAAAATTCTGGCTCCTATAACTTCAATGACAGCTGTAGAAGTTCAATTTGCATCAATAAATTTAGACATGTTCCCGAAATTGTAGTTTTCCAACGGTCTGTTCTTCTCCTTCATACTTTAAACCTACTTCTCAATCTCCTTGGTATGACAATATACAGGTATTCGACAAATAAAATAGTACTTTAGTGTAGCAAGAAATAAAACATCGCAAATTAGTCCATATTTCTTTAGTACTTAATGAAAATATATTTATACTACCTTTTCAGTATATTTAGATATAATACACATATCTTAAACTATTCTTTAATGAGTAAACTGTCAAATAACAGATGTATTTGGAACTTCAAGGATTTAAGCTGAAAAGTTGATGTGATCATTTGTGCTTCACACAGTTATAGTTGTAAACTTCCTCTTCCAGTAAAAGTAAAGTCAGAAAGCAAGCATTTATACCTCTATCTCTATTACTAACTCTCTTATAAGTGCCATTACTTCTCTGGTTTACTTGATCACCAACATCCGATGGTGCTGTTCTCAAGAAAGGCTTAAAATGTTACAAATCCAATCCAATCTAATGCATGCACGATTTTGCATATTCTTTCTGCACTATATTCACTATATTACGCTGTATTTAAACTACACTCTATTCAAGCAAAATATAAAAACTTCGAAGTATCGTTAACTATATTTGAAGTGCATGGCGAATTTCCACTTAAAATGGAATTATAAGTGAAAAATTTCGATGATACACACAATGAAAAGTTTATGCATATTGCTAAAGGAAGTTAGTGACAACCGAGAAGACAAAACACATGCTTATCATCAAAAAGCATGTTTATCATGAAATTTATCCTTAACTTATAAACAAACTTCCACAAATAGTAATCTTCATGTGCCCTGTTAATGCAACACAAAATTTTCATTTTTGTGTGTCTCCACTATACAAACCTTTTTTTTCCCTAATTACTTTCAAAAATATGTGTTGCACGCATCCCATGACATTATCTATGATAATACATAGTGAATGTTATCTTACTTGATAACATTCACTATGTATTATCATAATATTCACTATGTTATCTTACTTGATAATATCTCTGTTATCTTCAACTGCGGAGTACTAATTGGCTACAAGCCCAGTTTTGCTTTATTTATTGAAGCGGTTCTTTTAGTTAAATGCAAGATGCTTCATGAGTTATTACTACACAGCTATTGCAACATTTGCTTTTACTCGATATGAAAAGCGGCCCACTTGACCAAAAGAAACAAAATGTAATCTCTCTCAATTAGCGAGAATAATGAAACAAATAGTCCTATAACAATAGTCCTATTAAATGCAAGATGCTTCATGAGTTATTACTACACGTATATTGCAACATTTGCTTTTACTAGATATGAAAAGCGGACCACTTGACCAAAAGAAACAAAATGTAATCTCTCTCAATCAGCGAGAATAATGAAACAAATAGTCCTATAACAAGACCGTATCAAAGAGCAGGGCGATAGTGAAGAAATTTGTCCTTCATATAATGAGGAAGCAGTTGAATATATATTCTTGACATGGATGCTATTTGGATTTCAGTTCAAGTGCAGGTCGATTATATTTTAGATATATTTATTTATATACTTTTAAATGGTTTTTATATTTCCACACTTCATTCCATACTTATTTGTTTTATGTTTTACTAACTTATCTGCCTGTTTATTCAATTTCATTTATTGCATCCCCCTTGATAGCACTTTTGGTGTTAGACACTTCCTTTCTCCATTACTGCAGGGTGTCAAATCAAATTAGCCTTCAATCGGCATTCCATGCCTTGTAGGTGAGGATGAGCACAGAGGTCGGACTGATAGAAGAAAAAGAATCATTATGACGACAACCTGGCTTCGTTCAAGTAAATTTATGACATAACCGACTATATTTAATATATAACATTATGGTGCATACCGAGCCAAGTGCTAAGGTGGCTCGAACTCCTACTTAAAACATTCCTTATTCTTTGCTCAGTTTCAAAATATGGATATTTATTCTGCTTCACCTAACACATGTATACAGCTCAGCCTTTTCACCAAGAAGGCAAAAAAGCAACGTTAAGCATTAAAAGGTGGCAGTAATTAACTTGGTACTTAAAATATACATGGCCTGAAATTCTGAATTTTTGCCTTTTATGAGTGCTGTTTTTAGAATTTTAAGTGCATTTTTGTGAGTATTAAATCATTTTTTCGTTTTCTTGTTGTTTTTAAACATGATCATAATTAAAGGCATATACTTTTAACGAGCAACGAAGCTCACCGTTAGAAGCTGACATGCGAAAAGGAGGTGAGAATCCTCTGCTGGTATGTAAACAGCGTGTTGAGGAGAATTACTGCAAATAATACAGCAATAAAGTGAAGTATCTCGTAAACTAACGGAGATATTATCACTGCACCTTTACCAGAAATGCATAAACTAGTTCTTTTAGTTAGTTTTAGTAATGCATGCGAACCCCCGAATAGTCCGACGAATATCAAGAGTATGATCATTTGCCAGGCTCCAAGTGTTTGGCATGTCAAGGTGTGAACGAACTGTTAAAGTTGTGTTTGGTATACAAAGTTCTTTATGAATCCCATGAAAATAAAATCTAGAGTGGTCAACTCGTGAAATCCGAAGTCAGGGCACATCATGTTCAGTATGGGACCATCATATTCTTTTGCGAAGAGAGGAACTACAAGGATTTTTTTTTTGATGAATTACCTGATCTCATATGGAAGAAGCTTGGTGGTTTCCTTCCTGAAACACTGGCCTCATCGGCTGTAATTACAACCAAATACTTTTTTTTTTTCATTATAACGTGCAATTTTCCATTCTACTAAGTATGCTTTAAAAGAAATGTGAAAAGTGGCCTCGTCAGAAAAGGCAACATGGCTGAGAAATGCATTGATCTTATCTATTTACAATAATATTTCTGTGAATATGTTTCGCTTAGTTTTGTTATTTGCTTGTAATCTTTTGCACCGACACCGAATCTGTTAATCACTAAGCCGGAGTCTTTTACGCACAACATGGTGAATAACAGCGTAGAAGGCAGTTTGCGATTATTCCTATTATGCAACCAGCGGCAAACACCATACATCAGATATAAGATACGAAGATATAAGAAGATATCTTATATCTTCGTACTTTTTTTTTATAATTTTTTTCTCCGTTCGCATTTGTTCTACACCAACAAAATTCCTAATTTCTTGTAGCATACGTTTGTTCATTCTTCTACTCATTTCCATTACCTGATCTGATATTCAGCTGTTTTGTTGCTAATGTTTCCCATTGTTTCCAAATCTCACCAAAATTATCTTCAAATTTTCATTCTATATTACTTTTGTTGATTTTGCAGGTTACACTATGCGATGATCTAATATTGCGGAAGTAAACCATTGGCCACGCTTGGAAAATAAAACCATAAGTCACTATTTACTTTCCCAAATCTATTTTACTGTCTACGACTTTTTTTTATTGTGTAACTGAAAATTTCAATAAAACACACATTTTAAAATGAAAATCTTAAAAGTGTAAGAATTAGCTCTTACAATGACCCCCTTTAATTATTATTAAAGTTTTTATTATTAATTATTGTAATACGCAAGGGTCACTAATGTTCTTAGAATTTGTGAGATGAGTAGCATGGTAAATTTTAATGCTAAGCTATAGAGCATCCTAACAACAGTAAAAAAATCAAGGGTTTGATTAGTCAGAAACTCTTAACGGGAAAGAGGAATTCGAATCATATGGGAGATAACTACATAAAAGGGCTTTTCAAATAACGATAAGTTAGTTGGTCTCGTGAAGTGGAGCAGGAATCCTTAGTCACAATCTGGAGAAAACACACACACAGAGAGAGAGAAAGAGAGAGTTTCTTTATTTGTTTTTTTTTTCTTAAAGAAATGATTCCTTTCAGAAAGAGAAACTAAAGACTTAAAGAAAAAATGCTCATATAACTTTTATTTTAACACCAGAGTCTACCAACAAAGAACAATAAAAATAAATGCCTTTAGTTATTTAAAATTAAAGACCACTGGTAAAGAGTAAGAAACAACATTAAAAAGAGTTCCCAAGAATAAATTCTGCACAAAATATGAATTAAAACGATTATCACAACAAAGAACCTGAAGAAGAGGATGCAAATTCCAAGCGTGGAAGCCTAATATCTATTAATGGGTGAAAAATAGATAGGCATGAGTGTTAAAGCTTTTATCGCACTCGTATAAACATCCTCTTATAATTAATGGAAAACATTATAAAGAAAAGTAGAGAGTTTACTTTCGTCAGAAATAGAAGTTTCCCGCTACCACACACAGTTTATCGAATTTTGTAACGGTTAAAGTAAGGATGAAATTTTTTTTTTATTTCATTTTTCTTGCAAACAAAAAAAAAGAAGAAGAAGCGAGTTCATTAAGAATTAAAGTTTCTTTATATTCATATTATGAAATAAAAAGATAGACGATCTCAGTGGACTGATCAAGCCGGAAATAAGTAAGACTGCGATATGAATGCTAGTTGTTGTAGTCGGATTAGAATCCGGATATGAAATACAATCCTATTAGATTATCTGCTAACTAAATAGTTACTCGTCTGACTTGTTTAATTAAAGCAGTTGGAAAGATATTAAAGGGCATGTTAGCAAGAAATCCATAAGGACTTTTTAGATGAAAGAGAAGCTTGTATTTCAGAATGCAAATTGCTAAGAAGAAGACCATACCTATTTAAGCATTCACCATATTGGTCCTGACCTTTTGCTTCTTATTCTTCTCATTGTGTTGTTATCGGTACAAACCTTCCGGAGAGGCAAATATTTAATGACAACGCAACAACGTAGAGAATACTAACAATACGCATCTTGTCTAGCCTCTTCCAATCAAGTCATGTTTCTCCATTGAAAAGAGTGCAACTTTTCACTTTCTTTAGAATAACCAACCTGCAAAACTCTCAACGTCTTGTTGTTTCGAGGAAGGAACGGAAACAGATATTAAATAATGTTTCGTAACTCTTTGAGTAAGTGGTTTTAAACTGTCATATATGTAAACAAGAAACAGAATCTTACGATAAGCCTATTCGCTGAGTTGAAAGAAAAGGTCGAGGTGGTAAGAAAACTGCTTAACTTGGAATTGTAAAATGGGAATTTTGATCGGTATGGTGCTGCAACAGTAGCTGTGAAGACCAATAGAATACACGAATTTTTACAATGTTAGAAAATGGCAGAAAACAATAAAACATAAAACATTCATTTTTCAGGTACTCCTCCAGAATCAGCTTCGCTGATGAACTGATGTGATACAACAAAGCAGGAAAACGAAATTATTTACATATTTCTAAACAGATTTTTTAAATAAGTGATGCCAGAATAGTAACTACGGCAGATCACCTATTGCTACTAACTGCTATGTGCACATGGTTTCCGCAGAGCTTCATGGCTTTAATTTTGAATGAACTCGTTAATCACGATGCCTTTGAGTTTTTTTATCCCGCAAAAATCAAACGAATAGGCCGGATAACTCATGCAATCAAGAGACATTTAATACTGGACTCACAGCTTTAGCTGCTTCAATAATCCCAACCAAACCAAACCAAGATTGTCTGGTCAAGTGAACAGTATCCAATCCAAATAGGCTGCAAGTTTGAATCCCACTATATCTTGGATGTTTGTGAATATCTTTAAGTAGTAAAAAATCAATTTTGTCGCTTGGTGGAAGATCACAAACCTGCTTAATGTAGGCCTGAATTGGCTTGAAAAGTATCATGTATATTCTAGGGTGCAGGCGCCCAGTTTATCTAACTCTTAGCCGTCCTGTCCTAATGTAAATGTGTTGTTTACAAGTTTAGTGAGCAGGTTTGTTATAGATATGACAATCAATGATATGACAAATTTCATTTCACTTTGTAATATTCTAAGCAAATGAACAATGTGTACGTTATTTAATCAGTCATCCGTAAATTTATTTATATCATCCCAAGACTATGGCAAATTAATTTATTTCGAAAAAAAAGTAGCAGTAGTTATAACAGTAGCAGTAATAACTGCTATCGCTACTACGACTTCTCGGTTTAGCAGATGCTGTTTGTTCCGACCCTCATGACAGCGAGCTAAAAATTCATAACATCTAGAATATTATGCTGAAAATAGTTTCTCCAAAAGACAAATACAACAGATCTGTGATTCTTATACGTCTCCTTCAAGAAACAGTACGAAGAATTCCAACAGCAGTAATAGTAGTAGGGATTGTTTTTCATTTTAATTCCTATTGATGTTAGATTGCAACCTGGCATCCAGATGGGATTCTACGTAGCCAAGTCTTTCCAACTAAAGGGTAACATCGATACTGAATGAGCCACAGAGGCTAGGTACTGATCAGGATTATATCAAAGCGACACAGGCAATGAGGTGAATGTATTATGCCTGTTACTGCGATTTGTTTTTCGATGGGTTTACATGTTTGGCAAGTAAAAATCCAAGTTTCCGAAAGGAAACTAACTCCATTTTTGTTCGAATATTGAAATTCCATATTCTAATATAAGTATACGTATAAATGAATAAAGGTATAAGAGAGGTAATTTTTAACGGTATAGAAATCACTTTTTCACGATGGCGACTCATAGGAAATGAGAATTTTACCTCCAGCAAAACAAACTGACAAGAGCCTTGAGCACATAACAGACTACGTTAGGATTAATTCCTTTATCATAGCATTACTTAGGTTTTTATGAAATCAAGGTTACTCGACTATGAACACAGACCACAGAACCTAAAATATAAGAGTAAAATAAGAATATGATTTCATCATATCTTGATTGGTATATAACAAACTTATAAACGAATTTTGACGGAGGCCAAAGCGATCCAATATCCCTGCAGCTTAGTGTAATACTCATCAAGGAGTCTTGCCGAAGGATATAAAGGGCTCAAGAAGTTACAATTCCAGTTACTGCAACTGGAATTGTAAATTCGTTGTTAGGCATGTGAAATATTGAATAATTACCTCGCGATGATTCTGTAAACCCCATGGTAATTTTATGCACGTGCTTCGTAAGTATGATAATTTCTGATGCGTGACACGATCCTTAATTTTCTGTTTACATAATAAGATTGTAACTTAAATCCCCTTTATCGACAACCATAATGTCCATATTTAGTTTTCGAATAAATCTAAAATCAAATAGATTTATAACGATATAAAATAGCCAAATGAACAATTTAGATATCATTAAATAGAAACAGTGAAAAATTAGTGAAATATTAATATAGTGAATAATTAATATTAATTAAATTTTAAAAAATCTAACAAGTACAATTTACAGAGAACGTTTTCTTTATCTAAAACGGACAAATCTCATTTTTAAAATATTGTCTTTTTTTAGTCCCCATTTGCTCTAGCCAATCCATATTTCAACGTGAAATGGAAGTATCGTACTTTTTCTTATTTCCATCTTTATGTCAAAGTAAGCCTGAAGAAATTTCTGGTTTCTTATCTTTAAAAAGGGACAAAGTGATTTAATGCATTCTCATTTCCTGAACGATCCGGCAAACTTGAGGCGACGTTCATCTTTCCATTTTCGTGTCTACAATCTCAGCTGCCTGATCTGCATCCGACAACTGTCACAGACCCGCGCCATGATAAATAGCTTGCAAAATGGATTCTTTCGCGCTATTATTCGCGACTCTCACAGCTTTGAGAGATTTGCGGAGGATCTTATGTGTTCAGAATTTATGTTCAGAATAACTAAAAACGCTAATAAGGAAAAGTGAGTAGGTTTGTGAATACACGAAGTAAAAATGTAAAAGTTGAAACAGACACAATAAATGGTTTAGCAATTCTATACAAAAAAAATACTTTTTAAATGGATTAATATCAGGGAGATGTTGTCCAAATATTGTATCCCGTATAATATATATATTGATGCTTTTTTTCTGAAAAATATTCACGCAAATTTCCACTTGATTTATGAGCAAGACTGATGACTTGCACTTAACTACTTACCCGTTCTAACAGAAAGGGCATTATGACAACAAGGAAGAAGATATATAACTGCAAGTTTTAGAAAATATGGGGCTCCGAAAGATTGACAAGTATCAAGACAGCAAATTGAAAATATTATTAGAAAATAATTCCTAAATAAACATAAGAGTAGTTGGTTTCTAAATTAGAGTGTTAGAATGTAAATAGTCTATCAAAGTACACTTTAATTAGTACTCTTTAATTACATGTTTTTTTTTCCTTTCAAATTAATTTAGACGCTCCTAAACTTTTCGACTACAGTCCCATAAAAGATTTGTTTTCAATGACCCCACACTCTTTATAAATATCTTGCTTGATAAATTATAAACCTATACTTAAATTACAATGTATCATTATATGTATGAAAATACATAATTAAAATATTTAATTAATGGAAAATAAAATTCTACTTACTTATAGGAATTTCTCTTTTATAATTAAACATATAATTAAACAATCTGCGTTCATTTTTGACTAAATGTATAATTAAAAATGATGAGCCTACCTTCAGAAGGTCATTTAGTAGAATTTTTGTGGTTTACAAAGATCCAGCTTTTATTATCAAATATTTACGAGTTTTCTTTACTTTCAAAATGCTTGGTATGAAAGAAAGTGAAGCTTTATCTTCTAAGGAATACACACAAACACACGCGCGTGCTTGTTTTCTGAACAGCTGACGGTTGCATCCTTAGTTCAGTGTGAGTGGAGCTGGACAGCTTATGAATGTTGACCAACAGCAGTCCGTGTGTTATAGGTTAAAGGGAAAGTGCAGAAATAATGTCAGCCAGTTCTGTGGAACAACACCATGAAATTATCTGTAGAAAAGACACAGAGCGGAAGCAGTATATCTGTGAGATAATGGTTGGAGCGAGCCACTGAGAGAAGGGTTATCAGATAACCAAATTGTCCTTTTCTAGAAAGCATCAAGTTTTTAGAGAGGTAATGTCCTTTTCAGTCCAGCGCCTTCGTAACGCAAGACAACTAGGTCATGGTTTTGCAATATCTTATCTTATCGTGTAGAGCTAATATAAGTTTTATCAGAATCACTCTTCAAATACCACCTCCAAAAGGACGCATCCCACAGATGGGGACCCTCTATTGTAATCTACATGAAATCATGTATATTTAAATAATTTTACAGAATAAATGAAAAATGTAGAAAATATAAATATAAAAGAGGTAGTTAACTTATAGAATAAACAAGTGTCTGAGCTTCTTCAAATGTGTTTTCTATTCAGGAGAAAATGGCACAGTCTCAGCTGCGGACGAAAGAAGTAAAAAAATAGTACAAAAAAAAAAGAAGGAAAAGGGGAACCTGTGCTTCTGGTTGCTGGAGTTCTAACAGTATGCGCATTTACGATGTGATATCAGCATATGGGCGGATTTTAAAGCGCTACGTAAACTATTTCGTTATTCACGGAAAACAGAAAACGTGGTCTCAAATGCTAAATTCGATGACGTATAGTTCAATCTGAAGTCCTCCCGTCCCTTGCAAGAAAGGGAAATTCTTCTAAAAAACAAATCTTTGATTGACAGTGCATATAAATCTAAGAAACAAATAAGATACTGAAGTCTAGTTCATGAATAAGAGAAAGTTTTCAAAAGAAATTGTAATGACAGCAAGCTAGTTTATTCATACAAAATGAATGTTCGAGTTTGTGAAAGAAAAGTATTTTTCTAATGCGTTTTTGAAAAGAGGAGCGGATGTTGCAGATCATGTTTGCCTATTTCAGAAACAAATAGCATGTAGTTTCTACAATTTATTTGAAAGAAAAGAACATAATCTCACATCACATACCTGGCAACACGTTTTTCATGTCAGAATCGTTCTGTATCAAAATCAAACATGTAACAAACAGTTTTCGGAATTACGATGACATATCGGTTGTGATGCAAGAAAAAAGTAGATTATTATACACTTCCTTTACACTATACGCATATGATTGGTCCGCAATAATAGTTTTACGTGTGTGATACAAAAGAGCGATGAATACTCCTCGTGTAAGAGATGAACAGACGGGATAAACTTTTCAAGTACTGCTTTAAGTTTTTTTAAGTTTTGTTTCCAATACTTTTACTAAGATACTATTTTATCCTCCGATATCAGTTTTTGGAAAACATCTTTGTTAATTAAGTTTGCAAATCGCCAGTTATTAGACAGTTATTGAATTAATCATGAAAAATCGTCAAAAAATAAAATTAAGATTAAAAAGTATTCATACAAACAAAAGACGAATTACAGGATAAGCAAACATTTCGTCTTCGTGTTAACATGCTTCTCAATATGTTGTCTAAGTACCTTTATTCACAATAACACGTGACACACGCATGCGGTATCGTTTTAATTTTCAACTTTCCTGTCAACCAAGAATGCATATATATAGTGTATATATTTGGCTCTGAATCGGCACCCTTCTGGTTCTCAGAAATGTGTAAAAGCCATAATTTCACTGCACTAAGGTCAACGAAGCCTCTCTACACCACTGAGATGACAATTCACTCTTCTCTTTATAAAGCGCGTAATAATCCAAATATAATGCTCCTTCTTTACGATATTTTCAGCCATTATCCGAGTATAGTGACAGCAATTGTCCAGCAGTTGCGCTCATAATAATACTGAAAGGGTATTCTTCTGTAGCAGGTTGATCCGTTAAAGTATGGCAATTATTCTTCACAATGGCGCTTCTGTTTTCCGTTCAACAGGACCAACTTGGGTTAGAATGTCATTCTTGCAAGACTTATGACGCGCTTCCAATTTGACTTCATCCAACTGCTGCTGAGAAGCAGCGCTTCTAACTGCATTTGTTGTTGTTATTGTGACATTAATGCTGGGCTAACGTTACAAACTGTGATGTTCAGGATAACTAAAATTTATACTTGTGATCTGAAACTTGTGTAACTCGCATTTCAAAAAATACTTCTAGAAAATAGCAAGTGATAAAAACAAATGGTTATCTGCACAAATATACTTTTCGGTTAAAAGGAATGATTACAAGAAAGGGTGATATGTGGAAATGGCAATCATTCTTCTGGATATACAGCTCAGCTTGTTTGAGAATATTCATTACAACATACAGCTTATAAAACAAACATTATAAAGCCAATTATGGTGATTTCGACTTCATTTTATGCTAATCCACGAGAATATACCGTTCAAGGAAGATCTGAGAGCCTCCGTAGCTCAGTCAGTATAGACGAAGCCCTTTGGTCGGAAAGATCTGGGTTCGATTCCCGTCAATGACGTGAGGAACCTTTATCTGATCTCTTTCGACGAAAGGTGAGTTAGCTGGACTCGTACAGAGTTAGGGAATTTTTTTCACCCGGAAACTCGGGTTTTCCGTCCCCCAGAACAGGCAAACCTGCCTAGTGAAGAAATGGATTACAGTCATGAATACGTCCCAGTCATATGCCGGTCCCCAGCCCAGATAAAATTGGGGACTTGGGAAAAGGAATGGTGAGCTACCCTGTAAAAATCTCACCAGGAATACTTTGCGTGTAAAGTATTGCTGGTGAGATTGCCTACAAAGTCACCTGCGGTCGGAAACGACTGAAAGGAAAAACCAGGAAAGGACGCTTCCATAAATTAATATCACGTAAAATAAAAAGATCCAAGCAGCTATATTTTTTTAAACAGCGATAATTTCCATAAATATTTTAATATTGGAATTTGATGGTTGTATTCAGAGTTAGCTCTGGAATATTTAACCCTTGTACAAATGCAAAATACAGATCAGATATTCTAGAATAAATGAAATAGTTTTCGTAGTACAAGCTAAATTAAACGCCATCAACGAACACACAAATGAGTCCATCTATTCTGGATTATAACGTAGATCCTTACCATACAGCTATTAGAGGGAACCAGTTGGTCACTTATGATTAATATTTTATCATAAGTAATTTATTTCTATGATTTGGGTAATTTAATTTATTTTATCATAAATAAATTATCCTCAATGACTTCCTTTTGGGTAGAATTTTGAATTTCAGCTATTTTACTGCTCCATGATGCAGTCGGGAGAAAATTATATGTGCCCTTCAGTTGGAGTACGAAATTGGTCTGCAATACAACGAACATATCCTTTTCAACTAGTTCCCCGTCTCACCCATCAAAACCTCCCTTTGGGGTGGCAGTGATTTTCTAAGGTGGTGCGTGTTGATGATATGAAACAGTTTTTTCTTATTATTTTTAACGATCCATGGAAAAGCAATTTTAAAATCCTTTACGAGGCAGTTCGATTGTCATCAATAGTATGTAGAAGTCAAAGAGTTTTAAAATCGCAGATTTTTAAAATCTTTTTAAAATCAGCCTCGGCGATTTTAAAAAGTAAACGACAACATACATTCTTTTAAACACTTCAATCATATTTTAAAATTTTAAATTCGTTTACAATATAACACACAAGACGCCAACTCTTTGCAGCAATGCTTTATATTTGAAAAATTTATATTTCGCTTAATATTATAAAAATATGTACCCTCATAGCTAATTCTCATGTCAGATCTGCATGTCTGCACCGGAATAGAGAATATGACATTTATAAACTAATTTGAGGTATAAATTTAAACCTCCGTAGCTCATTTAAACTTAGAAACTCGGATTTTTCGTCTCACAAATATATCTACCCTATATATATATATATATAATGATAAGCCTTTTTTTGTCACGTTTTTTGAAACTCAGGGGCTATCCTGAGTGTCGAGTCTTCAAAATTCGAATCATCAGAATTCAAGGAGAACCGGCCTACCAATCCGGAACTCGGGGGATTGGCGCCGGGGTGGGGGCTGAAATATGGGATAAATCGAGCGATCGCTCGATTCATCCCATATTAACAACAGCCTTAGCTGCAATCTTTCTGACGCACACATTGCTACTGTCCAGTATTGGCGCACTCGTGACAGCTTACGCACGTAGTCAACTTCAATTGGAACTCCAGCACGCATTCCTGTTTTTAAAATGTACTGTTGTGTTTTATACTAGATCTGTTGATGTAATTTTATCATGTCTCTGTCATTTTATATAATTCTTTGCCTGTGGTACCTGAAGAACTTGATTTATTCAACGAAAGTAGTAGTATCTTAACATTAAACCTTTTCTTTTTCATTTTCGGTATATAGTCATTCAAACTATTTTTTTTAACATTATCTATTGAGTAAATATGAAAGACAATATATATATATATATATCGAGTGCGCCAATACTGGACAGTAGCAATGTGTGCGTCAGAAAGATTGCAGCTAAGGCTGTTGTTAATATGGGATGAATCGAGCGATCGCTCGATTTATCCCATATTTCAGCCCCCACCCCGGCGCCAATCCCCCGAGTTCCGGATTGGTAGGCCGGTTCTCCTTGAATTCTGATGATTCGAATTTTGAAGACTCGACACTCAGGATAGCCCCTGAGTTTCAAAAAACGTGACAAAAAAAGGCTTATCATTATATATATATATATATAGGGTAGATATATTTGTGAGACGAAAAATCCGAGTTTCTAAGTTTAAATGAGCTACGGAGGTTTAAATTTATACCTCAAATTAGTTTATAAATGTCATATTCTCTATTCCGGTGCAGACATGCAGATCTGACATGAGAATTAGCTATGAGGGTACATATTTTTATAATATTAAGCGAAATATAAATTTTTCAAATATAAAGCATTGCTGCAAAGAGTTGGCGTCTTGTGTGTTATATTGTAAACGAATTTAAAATTTTAAAATATGATTGAAGTGTTTAGTCAAGCCACTTCACGCTTCCAATAAGCTGTAGTCTCACACCGAACGATGAAATTCATATCACATCTAAAGACAATCACAAGTATCCATGCTTGTGATTGTGGGTGCAACAATACTACACCACAACTCATAGGTATCTCAGTAGTGTGTGTGTGTGTGTGTGTGTGTGTGTGTGTGTGTGTGTGTGTGTGTGTGTGTGTGTGTGTGTGTGTGTGTGTGTGTGTGTGTGTGTGTGTGTGTGTGTGTGTGTGTGTGTGTGTGTGTGAGAGAGAGAGAGAGAGAGAGAGAGAGAGAGAGAGAGATAGAGAGAGAGAGAGAGAGAGAGAGAGAGAGAGAATACGTAGGTGTTCATTCGGCAAGAAAAAAAATCTTGCGAATGAAGCCATTTTCGGCCTCGACCACAAATGGCTTCATTCGGCAAGATTTTTTTTCTAAGCTGGTACATCTGTCATAAGCATCCACGTGAAATTGCAACTCATTCTATCAAGTAATTGTTTTTATACAGCTGTCTGAAACAAAAGTGTTGTCTGTATCTTGAAATGGATAAAACTGAATATTGTGTGGTTATAAAATTCTTTGTAAAAGAAGGTTTAACGCCAAAAGAAATTCATTCGAAGTTCCTAAAAGTTTATGGGCACTCTTCTCCTTCGTTTACGACAATTAAGAAATGGGCTGCAGAGTTTAAACGTGGCGTACTAGCCTTGAAGATGATCCACGTGAAGGACGTCCAAAAAAGTGTAACAACACCAGAAATCATTGATCAAGTACACGACATGTTATCGGATGACCGGCGAGTCAAAGTGAGTGAAATTGCTGAGACTATAGGCATCTCAAAAGAACGTGTAGGATATATTTTGCATGAAGAATTCCAAATGAAAAAGCTTTGTGCAAGATGGGTGCCGCGTTTGCTCACAGCAAATCAAAAAAACACTAGCATGAAAATCTCTGAACAGTACTTGGAGCGTTTTAACAAGAATAAAACTGATTTTGTGCAAGGATTTATTACTATGGATGAGACTTGGATACACCAGTATACACCAGAATCCAAACAGCAGTCAAAATAGTGGACAGAAGCCGGTTGTTCAGCGCCAAAGAAGACAAGGTCATGGCATCGGTGTTTTGGGATGTTAAGGCATTTTGTTTATTAATTATCTTGAAAAGGGTAAAACAATAACCGGGTAATATTATTCCGATCTTTTAACCAGACTAGACGAAAAAATTCGTGAGAAAAGACCTGGTTTGCAGAAGAAAAAAATCATCTTTCAGCAGGACAATCCATCTGCCCACAAAGGTGTTTTGGCAATGGGAAATTCTGCACTATGGATTGTTGAAACATCCACCCTATTCCCCAGATTTGGCTCCCTCTGACTTCTATCTCTTCCCAAAACTAAAACTCTTCCTCGCTGGTCAGCGTTTTTCTTCGAATCAAGAGGTGATTGCAGCTGTAGAGGGATGTTTTGCAGATCTTACTGAGAACCACTACAGGGACGGAATAATGGCGCTGGAGCATCGCTGGAATAAATGTATTAGTCTTAAGGGAGATTATGTTGAAAAATAAAAATAATTTTGAAATTATAAATTCGTTTTTTCATTGTTAGGCCGAGATAACTTTTCAGACCACACGTATATCATGATTAATACTGATCAACAACATGCAACATTACCTATAAAGCACTAAAATTCGAACTATGGAAGTTATATCAACACACTAACAGGGAATTAAAACAGAACAGAACATACACATGAACAGAAAGAAATACTTCAAAACAAGATCACCTACTCAAGGAGATTAAAGGGAAATCATTCTGCTATGATATGCATTAAAATATAAATAGTAAAAGTTAATTTTGCTCTCCTCATAAAATTTTAATCGTTTCGAAGAGGGATTATACCACTACAGTACTACATTTTCTCTCTCTCTCTATGAATCGGCGAACTTCTGACATTCGTCTTCAAGTAGCGCTTCGGTAGTGACACATTAACTTCTAGGCGTGGTTGCTCGAAATGTCTCGGCTGAATTTGTGGGATTGGCGCGCGGGACCTTTAACCTTAAGCAAGAGGATGTGGGTGATCAGCACCCCCTTACTCAACGTAGCAGAGTCTTAGTCTGGATCAACCATTGGGTAGTAACGGTGACTGTTCTGCAATATGTAACTGAACCAACGAGGGCGACAAGTCCGTTATCGTGAAAAGAAATTATGATTATTATTTAATTAAATAACAGTGACATCAGTAATGATACCGATGTTAGCGATAACATTAAAACGTGTATGTGTGTATGTTAGTTCGCTTTAAATTTAATTTTATTATTATTTATATTGTCACCACTATTTATTTTATTTATTCCTAATTGCTTTTCTTCTGATCTTTCTCCTTTTTTATACTTTCTCCCTTTTCTTTGATTTTACATTTATAATGGCAATGTATTTCTTATATTTTGTACATACCTGTATTTTAAAATTCTCACGAACTTTGGTTTAAAAAAAAAACGTTAATGAATGAAAATGATGAAAGCAATTATTACTCTTAAAAGGCTTGTTATAATGAAAATCTTTAAAAATATATAGTATTAGTATTTTATTCTTATAATAAATATTTTCGTATGCATAATCTTAAGTAAAGTTCAATGTGTAATTCCCAATGCCATGGTTAATTTCAAAATGCAAGACATTAAGATATTGATCTAGAAAATGAATTCGTTCATTCAAAATTATTGTTTTTATTCTAAATTGTTCTCAATTTTCCCAATTCTGTATTGCGAGGTGTAAGTTCAGTGATGGTAGAGACCAGCAGCCAAGAGGAGAGAGAGAGAGAGAGAGAGATATGGAGGAGTTACATCTGAAGAGTGGGTTGAGGAATCTTGTTAAAGAATCAGATATATTACGTACCAGAAATTACGATATAAGTTACGTACCAGAAATTACGATATAAGTTACGTACCAGAAATTACGATATAAGTTATGTATCAGAAACGTACCAGAAGTATTCGAAATAAAGGAAATGAAACTGTAGCATTAATGGAGTATATTCGCCCAAAATTGTGGGAATAATTGAGGCATGATTAGATGAAGATGACAATCTGATAGGAACAGAGGTGGTGGATATGATGATTTTCGTGAGGATAGGCAAGATAGAAGGTGGGGGTGAACAGAATGAAGTATTTAGTTGGATGTTGCTATCGACCTGGTAATGTGGAGGGCAGTGAGAAGGATATGTATAGGCAAATCAGTCTAGCTATTAAGAAAGGGGTGATTATCATGGGTAATTTTAATTATGATAATACAGACTGCAATGATGAGACAGCATTTGGGAGCAAAGAGAATGAGTTTTTGAAGCACAACTACCTTAGGCAGTACTAAGGTACAGACGGTACACACGGATCAAGGGTCTTGGATTTGATTATCTCATCAGAGGAAGTTATTTATTGTAAATGAGGTATCGAATCTCCCTTCAGTAGGTGTGAGTGACCATGAGGTGATTACTTCGGTGGTGGCCAGTCATATCAGGACTTCTGCGAGAAATGGATATATATAGAACTATACGGCTGGTGATTATGAGAAGCTCAGGAGGAAGCTTGCAGCTATATCACTGAATGAAGAATTGGAAGAAAAGTAGAACGGAGCTACTTGGGACCTGTTCAAGAACTGTCTAGCAGAGGCAATGTCTGAATGCATTCCAAAAGTCAAGAGGTTGAATAATGTGGGTATGAAATGGATGAAATGAAGAGGTGAAAGAAAGCGTTAGCGAGGGGGGGGGAACAAGATGAGCAACACAGACTATCATCAAAGAGCAAGCAAGAGAGGTAACTCGCATGGTAAGGGTAACAAAAGTGCAGTATGAACAGCAGTTAGCTAATGAGGCCAAAAGGAATCCTAGGGAGGTTTTTCGATACGTGTCCAGCAGAAGAAAGAATGATCATGGAAAGATTATACTGGTTAGAGAGAATGGTAGAATGATACGCACTGAGGAGGATATAGGAGAGATGTTGAATGAGCAGTTCTTAAAGGTATTTCATCTTCGTGAAAGTAACATCATGCAGAACTTGATACAGCAGTGGGAAGAAAGGGGGGGGAGCCACTGATGTGAGTGAGCAGTAGGTATATGAGGAAATGAGTAAACTTGATATCAGTAAAGCCGTAGGACTTGATCGTATATCACTGCGTGTCTTGAAGGAATGTTCCAGGAAGTTAACAACAGCTTTACTTCCCAAGGAGTGGAAATAAGGCACAATTGTTCCGCCTATAAAGGGGAGGGAGTGATAAGACTAATGCTTCGAATTACAGACCAATCTGTTAGTCTAGAGTTGTGATAAAGGTTTTAGAGGCAAGTGAGACCCAGGATTCAGAATTTGGTTGATAACAACATTCTCTTTGATGGACAGCATAGGTTTCCTAAATGAAGGTCGTGTTTCAGCAATCTATTTACTTACGATAACAAGGTGACAGGTGTATTAGATAAAGGGGAAATATAAATGGGGTATATGAAGATTTTGCTAAAGCCTTTGATAGATTGCCACATGACAAGCTGGTAATTAAACTATCCAACAAATGGGGTTGGATAGAAGATTATGCATTGGATTGGAAATTGGATGTCTGATAGGTATCAGCAAGTTGTGTATGCAAGTGGTGTGCAACAGGGATCTGTTTTAGATCCATTGCTGTTTAATTTGTATGTAAATGATATTGGGAAGGGCTTAATGGCTATATACAGTTGTTTGAAGATGATGTAAAGTTGGGAAGAATTATTAGGAGTACAATGGATGTTGTAGTCTTGCAACGGGAATTTGAATAGACATTCTGAGCATAAATGAATGGGGATAATAGTTCACAAAGTGTAAGGGGATAATAGTTCACAAAGTGTAAGGGGATAATAGTTCACAAAGTGTAAGGGGATAATAGTTCACAAAGTGTAAGGGGATAATAGTTCACAAAGTGTAAGGTTTAAAAGTTTGGAAAGCACAGATGGGATGTAGAGAATAAGATTATTGGGGATGTCTTAGAGAAGGTGGAGTAGATGATGAATCTCGGGGAGTTGGTGGATAAGGACCTAAAATTTCGGAGACATTCTGTTAAAATTGTGAAAACAGCACAGTGCATTATGGGAATGATGCGCGGAACACTAATATGCAGGAGAGAGAGGATTCTATGATTCTTTTGTATAAGACTTTGATCAGTCCACATATGGATTTTACTGTGCGCAGATTTAGTCACGAGGTTTTCCAAAGGATGAAGAGACGATTTATTAAAGTGGTTTCTGTTCTCTGATATGTGGAGTATGAAGGCAGATTGAGGGAATGAAAACTGCGAAGTATAGTGGATAGAAAGACGAGGGGGAGATGATCGAGACATATGTTGGTAAGGGGTTGTTACCGGATTAATGTAGATCAGATTTTTTATAGAATAGGCGGAAACAAGGGAAGAACAAGAGGCCGTCCTCTGAAGCTGTATAAGGAAGGTATGAGAAAGGGAGTGAGGAATAGGTTTTTCGCGTGGAGAGTGGTGACTGGTTGGAATGCATTGTCTGGAAGTGTGGTGAGTGTGGAGACAGTAAATGCATTCAAATCATGGTATGATGAGCAGTGTGAGTGAAGGAGGATCTCCCGAGATGAATCATTGCTTCCATGGAGGTCTACTACTACTACTACTACTACTACTACTACTACTACTACTACTACTAATAATAATAATAATAATAATAATAATAATAATAACTTTAATTATTAAGTTATTAATGCTCTCTCTAGGGTAAAACTAAATCCTAGATAGCAATAGAATCATTTAACAGTCCAGATAACTAAAGGTAGTTGTTTATTCGTTCTAAGCATTATAACAATTGCGATATTTCTATGCAGAAGTCGTTAAACACAAAACAATCATGAAAATGGCTGAAATGAAATTATCATTACTCAGATTACTGAGTACTTTAATTAGAAGAATCGCCGAAGCATTTTCGGATTTAACGGTACTGTGGTACCGTTAAATCCGAAATCAATGAACTATAAACTCAAAACCAACCAAGAAGTTAGAGACCAATTTCACTGACTTCAATTCCAGGCAAATTGATGGAAAAAATGATACTCCAACGTTTTAATTACTATCTAAACAAAAATAGTATACTACTACATTTTCCGGCTGCCTTTAGAAAAAAATCACTCAGCAACTGATCAACTTTTCTACTTAACCCAGTCAATTCAAGATAACTTCCAGATTAAACCTACCAAATCCACCATTGCAGCTTTTATAGATTTTAGCAATGCCTTTGACAAGGTGTGGAGAAAGAAACACTTCCAAACTTTGTCATATTGGAATAGAAGAGAAAGTTCTAAACTGGATTTATGACTTTCTAAGAAACAGAACAATTCAAGCTAGAATAAATAATACCTTTTCCAAGAAAGTGAAAAACAAACAGGGACTCCCTCAAGGCAGCATTTTGAGCCCACTCCTTTTTCCCATCTACTTAAACAACTTAGACAAAAATATAAATAAAGAAACAATGATAGCTACGTTTGCTGATGATTTGGTCCTATTCTCAGCTCACAACAACTTAGAAACAGCAGGAAGTCACTTAAACAAAGCCATTGAAAGTTTATCTACATACTGTGAAAACCAAAAATTCAACATTAACCCTAATAAATCAGAAATTTGTGTATTTACTATTAATAACCACCTCAGAAAGTGGAGACCAAAGATTAGGCTAAACAATCAACTAGTTACATTTAATGAAACCCCAAATACCTTGGAGTTACTCTGGATCCATCACTAAGCTTCAATAAACATATCAGTACTATTGCAGTCAGAGCAAAAAGAAGACTGAATATCATGAAAAGTATCTCAGGTAAAGAGTGGGGAGATGATGCTAAAACCTTAAAAGTCACATACACCTCTATTATCCGACCAATAATGGAATATGCTTCGCCCATCTGGATGCAAACATCACAAACCAGTTTAGACAAGCTTATACAAATTTAGAAAAATGCAGCTAGAATCATATGTGGACTAAAGAATACAACTCCTGGAAAAAAGAACAGAATTCGAATCCAACCTTGTTCCTTTAAAAATTAGGTGGCAAGAAAATCTTACTAAATTTGTAGAAAAGAGAACCAACCCTGCATCATAGAACAAGTGAACTTTTTTTAAAAGTGGCAACCAACAAACAGAATAAAGAAAAAATCAACACTGCATGAAATCATGGAAAATAAAATTCCATTGGATTGTCCAAATAAAATAGCCAACTACGCAGCATTTCTTTTAAATCATGATAGGAAAAATATAGTTATTAATTTTGAAATAGGGAAACATGAGAAAAAAAATCTTGAGATCATTAGCTCTTTCAAAAATAATGAAATATGAACCAGACTCAATAAAGATCTACACATATGGTTCCAAAAATCCAAATGGCAATTCTAGGAGTGGCGTATTCATCTATGGCTCTCAAAATATAGAACTAAAAACAATCGACAGTATAGGATGCAACTCATACCATGCAGAATTAATAGCCATTAACACGGCACTGCAACATTTGGATAAACAAAACCCAAAGGAGTTTATATTTTTCACAGATTCATCAGCAGCCCTTCAAACTATTAAGAACTGCTACACTAGCCATCAAGAAATACTTAGAGACAGAGCAAAAAAATATAAACAAACTACATAAGTATTCCGAAACAATTTTCCAATGGATCCCATCCCATGTGGGATTAAAGGGAAATGAAACAAATGAAGTAGAAAAAATGGCTGCAACATCAAGTGATATCACAGATTTTACTACTCAAAAATAAAATATAAAAAGAATGACTCTCCAGGACATGACTCACTACTGGTATTCAGCAGAAAAACCAGGAGCTACCATCAACTCTAAGTTTAATCGCTGCGCCACTACCATGATCTCTCGCCTCAAGACCGGCCACACAAGACCAATCAAGTTTAGCAATGCCACAAAAGTCTTCCCCATCTGCAAACTCTGTAATATCGAGGAAGCATAACCAATGCATTTACGAATTTGTATGAATTTTTCTAAATGTGAACTTTATAACAACCCAGAAAAGGTGCTGTATAAAATGCATGAATTTGACCTCTATGATCTGGTGTAATAATACCATGGGATAATAAAATTAAAATGTGAATCATTTTCCGATTTAAGGGTGCTGTGGTCCCTAAAGGAAGCGCCCATCTATAAGAAAAAGCTCAACTGAATGAACAAGTGAACTACAAGGATTCACATAAATACGTCAGTGAACTAAAAGGCAGACGAACTTAAAGAATGGGTGAATCGATGAACTATAAACTACGGGAGGCCAATTCTTTCCAGAGGCCCATCATAATACATCCTATCATAATGCGTGTACTAGTGTGCGAAAACCAAAAGTGAACGTTTCCTAACTCAATATGTAAAACAATAAATATATCACTCTCTACCGCCAAAGACAGCGCTTCTGGAAGGGCCAAAAAGTATAAACGAATATCATATGCATTTGGATTTAAGGGTACTGTGGTCCCTAAGCTATAACTTTAAAGATAGCTTCTCCTCTGTTGAGTCAATGTTAGGATTAATAGCTTTTCAGAGGGCCCTTGTGTTCATGGTCTTGAGCTGTAGCTTATCTAGCTTATGCCTAAATCTGGCCATATATTAAAGTGATTTTTTTGTTTTGGTTTTCACTAATTTCTTGGAAAGTAAATGAATTGTTGCTTACAAAGAAGTGATTCCCCCCTCCCCGAAAGATAGCAAATGAATTGCTATTTTTGAGGGGATTCAGTATTTACGGAATGCTTGAGTAGCTTTATACAACAACCTTGTGAGATAAGCAGAGACCACACCGAGAAATGAATTGCTGAAATAAATGAGCTACGATAGAGAACGATTCTTTTTCAGTAAATCGAACTAAAATAAATAAATTCCCGATGTGTTTTTATTCTCCTAAAGTTTTGGAAATCGATTGACAGCCAGTTTCCACTGGCGTGCATAATAAATAAAGACGTACGAGGATGAGGAAGTTGGGTCATCTCATGTTCCTAATCCCGAATTCGGAGTTTCCGGGAGAAGAAGCTCTTCTTACTAGCACCAAAAATGACTAATTCGGAGACGCGCTGGTAAAAAAATCTAATTCGATTCTACTAAGGCATTTTGCTTCATATCAGATATCACTGTCTTTAGAAGTCTAACAAAATAAATAAATAAATAACGTAATCAGTTAGGTTATCTAAGAAAACTAGCGAAGTTATGCTGGCTTTGTATCGCTCGTTTATGAAAAAATCACTAAACTTTAAGAAAATTATAAGTTTAACAAGATAACATAAACTGAACCCTAGTCTATTGCTGCTACTCAGCAAACCAGATTATGAATGCGAAAGGCATGAAAAACTGTTTATTATTATTATTTAAATCATCGATTTTATTTACAACCCTGGCGGGAGAATTTTACACAAACAGGAGGCTACTAGATCCTATAGGCGCACATTTTATAACAAAGTTAAGTATATATCATTCCCATACGTGAGATGGATATGGGAATGATATTCTTCTTGATTTTTTGTTATAAAATATTCACTTACTATTAGACCACTACGCGAAGACTACAGACTATGTTCGGATCCAAATTATGAGAAATAAAACTGTTTATTAAAACAATAAAATAAAATAAAAATCATTGTGTATCTGAACGATGCCGGTCGTTTTGCTAGTGTTCTGAATAAATAACGTAACAAACTGCACAGAAGAGTCAAGTCACTGTGTTTCCTACGATACTGTGTTCGGGGGGGGGGACTGCACACAGAATACCATTTCGAGAATGTATAGATTTCTAAAACTGTATTTGTGGACTTGTTGCAGTTTATTATTTTGGATAGACATAGTCACTTAGATGAAACCATGTTTCATTCGAACAAAATATCGCGTCTGATAAATGGTACAGCATGAATCTCAGAAACCATTGTAAGCATTGATAAAGGTTTCACTCCTGTACAGTGCTGACACGATATGGATGTTGCTAACATTCTGCAGCCATCTTTCATGAAGAGCTACAGCAGAATGTACTGCTGTGATAAATGTGACAACGATTTCATGAAATTCGATCACTCGTTTCCTCGCTTCGACTTCTATCTAAGGTCTTCCACTGGTAAATGATGGTCTTTTGCTTTTACGATTAAAAAAAAAAAAAGAAAGAAAGAAAGAAACAGAACAATTTTCCTGAAAAGTTGTACAATCCAATGTGCTGAAGAGTGAAATAAATCTCAACGCGTAAGGTTCATTATTTTGCTGACAACACTACTTGCAGGAAGTATTGTAGTGTCAAGGATTGAGAACTTTCTAAAAATAACACTTATTTAGGAAGAGTTAGCTTCGCTGGGATAATTTTCTTTTTATTTTTCAGTTTTTAATTTTATTTTCTAACGAAAAATAAAATTAGGAGCTGCGTGGAGGTTTGATTTTCGAATTATCAATAATTCGATAAATTTCTTTTTTTAAAAAAAAGAAAGAACAAAATTAGTTTATAATATTTCGAGAATGTATAGATTTTAAATAATATTGCATATGAGATCACTGCAGTTTTGCATTTAATTCTAATGTGATAAGTAGATATAAATGATAAAAATAAATTATCTAGACTGATATTTAAAAAAATGCAATCGTTTTCCTTCTCTCCTTGAAACATTCCGAACTTGACGTAGAGAATAGCGTTAGGTTAGAGAAAGGAGAAGGATATTATTTTTGAATGACTGCAGATTTTCAAGCCTGGTTGATTGAGTGGATAACGTCGCTACTCTCCAACTAATAGGCTGTGCATTCAAATCTATCTCTATGGGCATGAATGTGGGTGAATGTATGTAGGTGGGAGATGAATTCCATCACCAGTGTGAGACTGTTAGACTGCATACTGGAAAGCTTGAAGTTTCTTGGAAAAAAAAAATTAAAAAATCCATGTTTGGTTTCGAGAGGTGCGTTCTTGAATTACTTTGGTTTTAGCCCACCCATAGTGATAATGTATTACAAGTTTATAACCTTGGATGAGATTCACAAAATAAAAATAATAACCAGGTGTCCGGCTGATATGCAGTACTTGCAGAATGATTTGAATAGGCTGGAACTGTGGGCATGGGAAAATAGTTATCAGTTCAATGTTAGTAAATGTAAAGTCATGCACTTCGGTGTGATTAAATATCCAATGTCGTATTATATTGGTAGAATTATGCTAGAAGAAACTGATCAGGCTAAGGATCTTGGAGTTTTAGTAAACAGGAAATTGAGGTTCAAGGGCCACATAGCGAAGATTGTAAATGCAACTTAGAGAATAATTGCACCTTTACATGTAAAGATAAGGAAGTCATTTTATCTCTTTATAAAGCCTTGATAAGGCCTCGCACAGTTCTGGTCTCCGTGGTGATTCTGTTACAGTGCAGACAGTGCAAAGTGTTAAAATGGCATCAGAATTGTGGAATACTGATTATGAAGCCATATTGTAGACTGCAGAGATTATCAAACAAGAGAAAGACGGATGACATGACTAAGACTTACAGACTTCTGTTAGGATGCCAAGTGGATTGAATATTTCATTTTAAAGAGGGTGGAGAAAGGACGAGAAGGCATCCTTGGAAGCTGAGAATGAATGCTGCCAGAAGGGGAGTGAGATCTATATTTATTTCTCATTGATTGGTCAGTGACTGGAATGGATTGCCAGTGAATGTTGTGCGTGCAAGTACAGTGTGAATGAATTCAATGAATTCAAGAACAAGGATTACAGCCGGTGCAGGTAGTATGTGGCATCCCTCAATGGGTCCTTGATTCCCTGGAGGTCTCTCTTAATATGTACCTGACCCGCTCGTAGTAACTCCTAAAACGGTAGCTATGAGGTTTGAGGTTCGATTCCAGTCACAGACTAGAAGAACTGCGATAATTCTTTGGAACTGTGAATTTCAAAGATCTACTAGCAACATTTTGAAGCCGGTAGTCAGTCGGGTTCTTATGTTTTCTATTTTTTTTTCCACTCCAGATTAAAAATAGGATTTTTAAATCAAAAACTTATCAAACTTGATAGTAGAACACAAGGCTACATACAATAAACACCAGTGCTTAGGGTTAAATACTGCCTTTCAGCTTCCATGACCAGAAATGAGTTCAACTACACACTGTTAAACGGTCAAGGCTGGCTATTCCAATTTTGAAAAAAAAAAAAAAAAAGTTAGGGATAAAAGAGTGTTAATTATTATTTTTATTTATTTATTTATTTTTATTTTTTGAGGAAGACAAAAGCGTTTAGAAATATTTAGGGGCGTGTCTGTAAATTATACTTCCGCTCAGAGAAACTTATTCGTCTCTTGTCTGTCCTGATTAGACCTACAACTATTCTCAGGAATAAAAATCATTCTATTAAACTGTTCTTTCAAGTGAAGAAATCCATTTCTTGAAAACCGCACTTCAAAATAATGAGTGATGTTTCTAATTTTATTTTATTTCTTTTGATTCTCTTCTGAATTTGAAGACTGACGTAAGCAAATTAGATATACTGTATATGTAAATACTGTATATATGTAACTGTATATGTACATACTATATGCAGGCATGGTTGGCCGAGTGGTTAGCATATCCGCTCTCCGGCTAAAAGGCTGCGGGTTCGAATCCCATCGTGGACCTAGATGTTTGTGATTGTCTGTGAAAATATTAGTGGTTGTGATGGGTGTTAGTGGATTGTAGGTAGTGGGGATCAAGAGTTGTAGAGTAGATGCCCTCCCTCGATGAGTCTTTGGACTCCCTGGAAGTGTCACGTAATAATAGTGTAAATACTTCCATAGTCGATATATTTCTCATACTTTCTTTGTTTAGATAAATATAAATTAGAAAATCTTATGGAAAATAAACAGTATTTATTGACTAAACCGAGCATAACAAACACGATTAATAAACATAGCATATTTTAAGAAAATCGAATTTTTTGGTGTTTTGTGATTTTATTTTATTTTATTTTGGTGAATGGAAATGGAGATTTGAAAGAGAACTAGTAATACATATTTAACAGTTGATTTAATATGCGCATATATACATTTATAAAGGAGAATTGAAAACTCTAATTTCTACGACTAACCCCCCCCCCCCTCTATATACAAATATTAAGTGGTATCTTGATTCTCACGCACTGCATATCAACAGCTCACGCAACATTGCGTGCGGTTATCAAAATAAAGAAAAATACATCAACAGCTGCATTCTAGTTCATCGTTAGGCAGAACCCTGTCTTATTCGATAATGAATTATGGTGGATACCACAACTGCTTTTTTCTTGGAAAATTTTCTGGGAATGCAATTGATGCGCTGCACTGCTTGCAATCGTTACAAATGTCATGTACTTTTCTTAGGATGCCGCATACATGATTAGTAATGGTAATATATGCTTCTACATCTCGCTAATGCAGAATATTTCAAAGTGGTACGGTTTTTTTTTTCTTTCAGTTCCAGTAAAATTAAGAAATCTAAGTTTCTAAACGATTGTGAAGGGGGGGGTTTCTATTTCATAGCGTATGATTATACTAAACAAAGATAAAACTAGGTACTCTCTCTATATATATATATATTAAGCTAGTTCTTGCTTAACAATCTGGTAATAGTGTTACACGTATAGTGTGAGAGTTGCTTACTTAAGCAGAAACTAACAGGGCCACCAAACTAGACCTGGTGAAGCTGAGAAGTTAAACTACGGTACTAACAGTATAACACATAATGGAGTTTCCGAGCCTAGCAGCCTTGATTGCACACCTTTTGGTTTGAGGCGGCAGACAAGCATGAAAATGAGCGGCCTCCTCGTGGCGTACCCTAGACACCTTCGGGTGTCTAGCTAGCTCATTACGCTATTCCTCCCATCTCGGGCTACCACCCAGGGATGGATTAGTTTCCTCGCTTGCAATAATCAAGAAAATAGTGGGTCCGACTCTGATTGGTTAGATCCAGGAAACCAGAAGACACATTCCGACGTTCGGGACTTGTTTGATGATGCCTGTCTCCCGTCCCTTCAACGTTTCTAAATGCCGTAGACGTGCCTGCAAGAATTGTAATCACCTATTTTCTACCGGTACAAGTCATCAATATTCCAGCAGATCGGCAATTTCGGACATTTCATTTTATCTGTCCTGAATGTAATCGTGCCTTTACTTCTGCTGGACTTGGAGTGCATCGTTTTCTAAACATTCTAAACATCCCGTTGAAATAAACGCGGCTATCTGTACTGAGCGCATTAAAGCGCGCTGGAGTTCAGACGAGGGGCGTGTTCTTGCTGCCAATGAAGTTCGTTTGGTGGCGGCAGGTGTTAGGAACTTAAATGAGGCTTTGGCTGATGTACTGCCTCATCGTACTTTTCATGCTATTAAAAGTCATCGAAGACTAGCAGGGGCTACAAACAGCTTTTAACGAGCTCACAGAACTTCCTACGAATGGCGGGATGGGTCATATCTCCGTACCTCCCATCCCACCTCCCGTTCGTACTCAACATCAAGTTGATTTTCAGTAACCAGATTTTGCAACAGAGACTCTGATTTCCATCAACTTTAGACCCTCAACCTCTAGCAGAATATAATCATACAACTCTTAAAGACATTATTCGTGCTCATCTTAATGGGCATGGTATCACCAGCAAACTTCATTTGGATTATTTCCAAAATGTTTCCGAACAGCAGCATCGGTCTCGACAAACCAAGACATCCTCAACCTCGAGGTCCGCCTTCACGTAGGCGATTGAGGAAGAGGCCTTATATAAGAAGAATCGAAGAAGAATGTTTAAAATTTTGACTGGAGATCACAACCAGTTTCATCACTGAGTATTGCTTGGTAAGAAGTTCTCTGTACACATTAGACCAAAATGGTAACTACTGAAACTCCAGAGAAAGAAAAGATCAACTAATAATCGATAAAAATGATCCTGAGAAATGCAAAAATGGGCCGTTGTCGTGTTGGAAAAGTCCAGATGTACAGGGCCACATTGTCACCTTGTAGGGCAATACTTGGTCTGAAGCAACCCACAGGTAAGAATTAGTGGTCAAGGTGTATTTAATGGGAATACAAATAGCCTGTGGTGTCCATGAGGAAGATCTCCATACTAGGATACCTCCATCACGGGTCTATTATCCAACCGCTCAGTCTAATTCTGCCGGAAACAGGTAAGGTGGTCAAATGTTTTGGCTTATAAGTGGAGATGTTCATAAACTACCTTCAACATTTGTGAGTTAAGTAGAATATGAAATTTTTTAAAAAAATAGGCATGATATTATGGGAGACAATATATATATATATATATATATATATATATATATATATATATATATATATATTGTCTCCCATAATATCACGGGAGAAAATGACTAACATCAAAAAGTTTCTGCGTCTAATATGTAATATGTACGATATATATCCATCTGTTCACTTTAGAGAAGAATAAATAACGCTATGCGTATGACAGATCTATTTTTGGGAACCTTTAAACATTTCCTAATTTATAACGTTGTTTGCCTAATTAATATACAGAACTTGAAACACTAGTTAGAACTAGAAGCGCTTTTACATCATTTATCTTATGTTTCATGACAGCCACAAATTTTATTTTTAGACGTCATCACAACATGCCTGTGACTTCATGTTCATCACACAAATATTTCTCTTGTTCTTTTATGGTGTCTCATAGCGCCAGATTTTATAGTCATATATATATAATGTCTGAGTACTTTAATTTCATTAATTTTAAGAATAACAACAATATAAACCAGCAAAAAAAAAAAAATATGGAAATGTTCTTGCAAACATATAAAAATAAACACATAAACTCTCAAATTTAGTAGCCGGCCTGGTTGGCCGAGTGGTTAGCGTATCCCCCCCCCTCACCAGCTCAAGGAGTGCGGGTTCGAGTCCCGCTATGAGCATAGATGATTGTCTTTCGCAATCAACACATTCATTCATACAACTCTCATATGCTCTCACAAGATGCAGTGGGTCACCACGGGAGAAGTAGACCTCTAATATTAATCAGCGGACCCTGAACCAAGCGAGACATAACGCTAGAAAGAAGAAACCGCAAGTTTAATTATGTCTATTTAAAAAAAAAAAAAAAAAAAAATATATATATATATATATATATATAATAGATATTATGCAATAGACAACAAAAATATAACAAATTGACATATTTTCATCTCTATTTTTACGTTTTTATTTCTATTTTTAAATAGACCTAATGAAACTTAATAATAAGCCAAATAAATATTTTGTTCATTTCATAAAATATATGTATATTCGTGAAATGTATAAAGCCCAAAAATTCAATAGTTACATTTTAAAGTAGCTATAAATATTCAGATTTAGTTTGCTACAATCAAGGGACCTTCAAGGGAACATCAAGTTTAAGGAAATATTTTAAAACATTAAATTCATGTAATTACCAATTTGAAAAGTGTATCTGAGTTTAATATTATTTGAATTCCCATATTTAGTCTTACGACTCAATAAAGTACTAGCCAGCGGATATTCTCTTTACAAATCGTGTAGCTGTAGCTTGTATTGAGCGTAAATGAGCTGTAACATCGCTTACTCGAGTAGCTTCATTAGTATTCCACTTATTCAAACTATATACGGTGCTGTATATTACTAGCAATTCTTTCAATGAAGAAATGGTAACATTAAAAAACTGTGCATGTGTTTTCGGATTTTTGAATTTTAGCTGTATTCATAGAAGGAAATTGTCTGAAATATGAGTTTTTTAAATAATTCTGTAATTTATTACTATCCATCAGAAGCGGTATAGACCAAACCATTTAATAATGCACACCAACTGCAAACATGCTCTGTCGAATTATTGATTAGCGCTATCTCAAGCATACAGCAATAACCATTGCTGTACTAATGAAAAAGAGAAAATTTCAAGGGAACATTTTTTAAAAAGAAAATCACACATTACTAGACACATCTTCGACCGAATTCATTTACATTGGTTGGACACACAACGTTAATGAAAAGCCATGTGCATGCTTGAAGGGTTTTTTTTTTTTATTATTATTAACAGAATGTTTCAATTAGCGCTTTAAGTTGGATTACGTGAAAACGGAAATTTATTCAGTTTATCAGCATTTATGTAGTTTGTAGTTAGTAATAAGTTTGTAATACAGTTTGTAGTTCGTAATAAGTTTGTAATACAGTTTGTAGTTCGTAATAAGTTTGTAATACAGTTTGTAGTTCGTAATAAGTTTACAATATAGTCTGTTGTTAGCAATAAATGTTAAAATCGCAAATATTCATCACAATTGTAACAAGAGAACAATTTTGGCTGCATCAAATATTAAACGTAAATCAGTGAAATACCGAGACATTTTACTAATTTATTCTTCAACTTTCTTAATTTATCAGCGCATAACCTCTCGTTCTGCATATTTTGAGACACATCCTTTATAATTAGCACGGTCTGCAGTTAATGTGGAAATTAAGATTAACTATGACAGAGAGATTATAAATATCAAACATTACCGGTTATATATGTCGCCTCCTGTGTCCAAGCTCTACATCGTGTCATAAGTATTAACAAATAAGTTCCATTAGCTAATATTGTTATTGAAATTGTGACTGCCTACGGCAAGTTCGGAACAATAACAGTTCATTTCAATAATTCGCATGTTTAAGGCTCAACTAGCTATTTTTGATAAACTTCAAGATGACTTTTCTATTATTTAAGTGAGAGAGGAATTTCATCTGCCGGTGTGATAATACCTCCTCGCTTACTGGAGGCCTGAAGTGGCTTGATAAAGTTTCGTGTTCGTCTAGAACAAAATTTCAGGACCATGCAAAAAAATAAATGAATAAAAATACAAATAAATAAATAAAATAACAAAATTGGTGAAAAAAATCCTTATCCTGCCCATGGCTGACGCGCTATAGGTTTATAACTTTTCTTTGGTGAAAATATGAAAAACTTGAGGTGTTTGGTAATACAAATCTGTTTAAACTCACACACAGACACATGCATTAGTACCGATGAATTTTTTAGTAGAATTAGCATTATAATATTAATTCTGAAATCGCAATAAAACGTCGGCGTGAAGAGGGAGAGTAATATTGCGAAAAACAATGCAACATACAATAAAATGCCAGGTATTAAAATGGGAGCGTCTGTATGCGCGTATAGACGCAGAAGTTTGTGCTGCATATCAGAAATTTATTTCATACCATTTCGAAAAACTATGTGGATAGGATCTACAACAAACTCAAAAGTATAAATGATGCTGAATGATTTCTTGGGTGAAAATATAGTACATATAAAATGTAAAGAAATCTTTTCATTTCCGACATTATTATGCAAAGTATTTTTGACACCACAACTGTTTAACTACATTTTGTTAATGTTTTTCGGGATTTAGATGCCTTCGTTACAGACTTCGTTGTTCCCCACCACCATCACCTTCCTTCGAAAACAGTAGGTCAAGATTTCCTTGTGAAGGATTTGGAACCAATTAGTGGATAAGAACAAGTTTAGAAACACAGAAACTTTTGAAATACAACACGAACCCAAAGTTTGTTCACATGGATAAAATATCTCATGAAAATTGACTGTTCCAAAATGCACAAACGTAGATTCTTTGTCCACAAAGTGACTTTGAACAAGACGCAGAGGTTATTCATCAAACGGAATGAAGATGTTATCTAACTCGACTGGAGACATTCTGATGCTAATCAGAAGTCGCTTTCGAAGTTTATGCAAGTCGTGAATAATAATATCGCTATTGTGGTGTGAAGAATACTGAAGTCCAGATGCCGCGAATAAAAACGTAGAAAAGCTTTTAAGAAGGTTAAACTTTATTCAAAGCACACAGCATGATGGAGTCGAAGGTTTAAAAAAGACATCACTTGAAAAGTGCAAAAAAATCAGTGTTATAGTTGAACACTGATTTTTGCAAAACTTTTGAAATAAATCTACAATATTTATGTTGTAGATTTTTTTACAGAGTACTCAATGTACTCGGTAAAAAAAAAGAACACTTTCATTCCCGATATTATTGTGCAGAGTATTTGCATATGTTTTGAAATAATTTTTAAGTGTTTTGTGTTCCAGATTCCATCACAGTTTCAGGCATTCATCACTTTTTTTTCTCATCGTCCATTAAAACACGACACTGTTCACTTAATAAGTTTCTGTGAACCAGTGTTACCACACTAGATAAACCAGTTCTTGAAACAAAGAAACTTTGGAGAAGGGCTCAAAATCTTATAGTAATTTTGCTTAATTTAGTTAGAATTACGGCTAAAGTAACTAAGCTTATCAAGTCAGTCGATTATGTCTGTTAACTGTAAGTGTTATCTGCTCATTCGACTGTTGGAATGATGAAAAAAAAAAGTTTGTTTCTAGGAGGAATAACCTTGCTACAGTCATTTGAGACCAGCTACTTTACCTCCAGCTGAAAATTTCTTATAAACGTTCCTCGTCTCCTCCTAAACGGTATAGCGGAGGTCAGTTCACCTTCGCAAGAGCGGTACGAATGCACTGGCACTAATGGAAATATAGATGGTATAGTTGTGCATTTCGTACAACATCAGTTTTCGCCATCAAGGTGTGCAATACCTGTTTTACTTGCCTTATCTTGGAAGTGCTACTGCTGTTACACTTTGACGATTTCCAAGGCATTTAAAAAATCATGTCTAGTGAGTTTTTCAAGAAACTCTGTCTTATGGTTTTTCAAGAAACTCTCTCTCTCTCTCTCTCTCTCTCTACACATGAATGATTTTCTCTCACTGACATCTAACTCTGTCCATACTTTTCCAATGAGAGCACTTTCTAATCCTTCTGTTCATACGACAACCTCTGCAGCGCTCAAACATCCTATGCTTCCAGGACATCTAACTAGCGCCGTAAAGACTGATCGCCGTGCCATCCTTCAAGTGTGAAGGCAACCGAATCATCTTTAATGTCTTCAAAAGCCTAATTTTACATTTTTTTTATCGCAAAGCAGACCTCACTTCTTCTCCCTTTACCTTTGATAATACTGAGCTTAGCAAATAATACTCAACAGTAACACTGTTGCTCCTTTCGGGTACACATATTATTTGGATAACAACACCCCCCAACTTCCAAAACAAACAACATCCTTTTTTTGCTCAAAACGAGACATTACACATCTCCAACTACTCTGTACCTAAAACCTCTCAAAAATTTTTAATGCTGTTCCCATAGAGCGATTCGGTGAACGGATGACGCTTACCTAACAGAATGACCTCAGCCTGTCTTACAAACGCAATGTTTCAGCTCTGTGTCTCTTCCAAAAGTACTTCAATTGGTACTGTTCTGATGAACTGGCAAACATCATTCCTTGCTTTTTATTGGGCTTGTTAAAGCAAGAGCAGCTGCTGCCTAACATCCCTTTTCAGTACAACTGCAAACATATCGAAACTGCTTATTTTCTTTCTCATTTATTCCCTGCTACCTCTGTCCACTGGGACAGATAATGTGTTTCACAACAACTTCATCCTCCAGCTCTTCAAAAAAAACAGGCAATACCCTCCCCCAAAGCAGTGCTTTAGGGTCCTTTAGGTACAGGACCTTAAAGCACTGATGTGATTTAAGGTCCTGTGCCTCTCGAATGTGGGATAAATATATAAAAAAAATTCTCTCCGCCCAACCTTAGAATACTGTTCTCACATTTGTGGATGGTTCACCAAAAGCTTCTATAAAAATTCTTGATACTTTCCAAAAGAGAGCAATCCGGCAAGCTGATGACTCGACTCTTACAGATTCCATCCAGTCACTGTGTCAGATATATTCATAGGCGCTGTTCAGCGGAATTGCCATCCAAATTTCCCTCAGTTTCCACTAAACCTACAGTAACACGAGCAATAGCACCCAACATCCATTAACTGTTTACATGCTGACCCTTTGGCAATAATTCAAGTGGAAGGCTGTTCCATTACCTTTCTCAGCCTTCCTCTCGAATTATTACCAACGTTTACAACCACAACCGACAGCTCCTCTTCGAGAAGGTCATCAACATATTCTTTCTATCTTAATTCAAGCCCACACATGCCATCAATTGACTATAGGTTCTACAACCTGTTTTCTTTCTGCAAATGATATAAAAACAACTAAAATTAACAGCCTTTATTTAAAATTAAGTTCGTTAATTGTTCATTCTTATTTGGTATAATTCAACGTAACTATTTTTAACTATTATATAATGAAATAGTCAAAAGAACTGCGTAGAACAGTGTTAAAAGGGTAAAGGGTAGTATTTTAATTAAGCAGCTTGTGTTAATATTTTTTATAATAAAAGATGTCAGTACACGATAAATAATAAATGTACTATAGATTTTCCATATTTAGTCAGTTGAACCTCGTCAAGTTACTTGTGAAGCTAGCAACAACTTTAGACAATAAGTTTATTTTAGGGGGAAAAAAAGGATAATTTTAATTCTTTAATCAACTAAATAACCCCAGTAAAGACTTCAGAGACTTCTACAAAGCCTTTCCTTTCATGCAAAAAAAAGTAGGTCAGAGGAAGGAAGAAATAGCAAAGGTTCAACTGCTGACGTTTGATAGGCTCTCTGGGCCGGTCTGAAGGTAGTGATAAAGATTCATGTGATGGAAAGAAATCGGAAGTTCCGAAGAAAGAAAGAAGTTTTCCATTATCTGAAAAGAAAGTTAAAGAAGGGCCGTTTTAAAGCGATACCAAACGTAAGAGTTTTTGAAAGAATATCGATCTATTTTCACCTTCACGAGCGCACATTGGACAAGATTCCGATGAACGATGCTGTTAAATAGAGAACTTGAGTTGCAAATTTTGTAAACATTCAAGAAAACCATTAGGTACGTTTCGTAAAATGAGGAAGTATTATCAGAATTGTTGTGCTCATTTATAAGTATGTAAAGTATTCCGGGTCTCTGGCTGGGCATATTTTATTGAAATTCGGTATCTGAAATCTTTCCAAAAATTTATCGAGCCAAATGTAGGCAAGATTTATATATTGCTATAACTTCGCTTCTTTCGATGAACTTAATAAGATTTGGGATTTATGGTGTACCGAGGTGATATCCATGCGGTCTGGTTTCAAGTGGATCGTTTTACTGGAAAAATGAATCGAAACGACACTAATAATCCCGCATTCGCTTGGATCGAATTTAATAAAATTTAGTATTCAGGTTGTTGTTAAAATCTGTATATACGATGTATATTAAAATTTGTCGAGTCATTTCAATTTTGATTTCAGTCGGAGACTGTTTGTAATGGTAAAATTAGGCAAAAAAGTATATGCCTTGAATGTATAAGTCAAAAATAGATCAGTATTTCAAAAAATTTATAACTTTAGTTATCTGATGTTTATAAAACGTAGAGCGCCATAAAGTTCCTTAATTAATGCAAATTTGTCAGGATATCGTCATAATCTCAGAAAATATAAACATCGATAATAAAAAATTAGACTCCATATAATTTCGAACCGTTTTATATGTAAACAACTAAAAGCTGCCAGCGCAATGTGTGTTTGGTGACGTTGGTTCGTTATTCAACTAGTTCTCTTGGTTGGTGACAGTTACTTTTCGTTATATTAACAAAATGATTTGAAATGCTAATGATAATACTTTCTCTCTCTTTTTTTTTCTTTTTTGAATTAATCTGAACATTTTATTGGTGGAATTTAATGAAATTTTGTATTCAGGAATTTTGCTACAAGTTCTCTTATTTAAAATTCGAGAACATTTAAAATTAAGTAGTTTAATTTCCCTTACTCCAACTCCGCCCTCAAAGAGTTCTTATTGATGCCAGCAATAGTTGAATAGTTTTTGTTGCCAACTAAGAAGCACAATAAAATATACATCAGTTTAATTGTACGTGTGCCTAGCAAATTGAACGATTTATTAGCCGGTCCTCAAATCTTCTTAAATGCTCTTGTAATTTCAACATTGTTTCGTTAGAGATTTTAATTTTCCTTTACTTGGAAACAGAGAAACTTCCTTCGGCTTTCGCATACGATTGCTTGTAATCCACTTCTGCACCTTCGGTTAATATTTATAACTTGCGTTGCAATTACCTTTGTTGCGAAATTTAGTCCCAGAGATCATTTACAGAAATTGAAGTGCACTACTAGAATAGGATTGGATTTTAGGTTGATTCGGTGTGGTACCGAATACTAATGAAACTATAGTTTCCTTTCATAACAACTGTTGAGGCATTTACGAAGAACAGCTTTGATATTATGCGAATCCAATAAATTTCTAGTTAAAGCCTAAAAGTTCAAACTAGATTTCTTTCGAATATTATTTTCGCTTTAATTCATATACTTTAAAAAATATATACAATAACAACTTAAAGTGTGAGATAATAATGTAGTCAATTTTCTGGAGTATGTTCCATATTTTGTTTGGTTTAAATAGATATTTTTAAAATGATTAAATTAATACTGACAAAAAGATAAAAAGTAACTCAATTTAATAAATCAATAACTAGTTTCGTACAACAATATAGTCATTCATTTAAATTGTTTTACTTTTTTACATGCTTTTTTCCGGTATTAATTTTAATAATTATGAATACTACAAGTCACGGGAATATAAATTCTACAGACATATTTTTTTTTATTTATATAGATCTTCAATAATATTGTCGGCGTAATTAATGTCGTTAATACTCGTACAAATGCGAATATCCTATCAGTGAGGTCTTTCAATAAAGAATAAAGAGCTACTTCTACTGTTAAAAATGTAATTCATCCAAAAATATTTATTTTTCAATTGAAAAGGTTTTGAGACCGTTTCCTAAACATTCAAACAAAGATAAAAAAATCGATAACTAGTTATCTAACGTTCTTTGTCTACCGAAAACTTATCTATGCAAAGCTATTTTACCTTCCTCCTCGCAATATCATTATCGTTCTCAGAAAGGAAGTAGGTATAATCAAATCATAAAAGATTCCTAGCCATCTCTAGTGGTTCTGTACCCGTCAAAAGGATAAAACAGCTTTCATACATTGATTACAATGAGCTTGTTTATATTCTCAGACTACCGACTGAATATAACACAATCCAATAAACAAGTGGCTAGTGAATATTAAGAACGTCAGAGATAAGATCATTACAATACTAAGTAGCTTTCACCTCTTAATAAGACTTTTCACACTTGAGCCTTTCAAAATACCACATTCCCACATACCTAGATAACAAACGACATATTCTGTTTCTATAAGACAACAAAACTGCAAGTCAGAAAAGATGAGTGCATTAAAGGTGTATGACGTGAACATTAAGATAAATCAGAATTCTCACTACTCGAAAGATCAACATAATTTAGTTTGTAAAGTATCTTAGCTTCTCTTAGTCCCATATAATAAATTGAAAACATGTTTCTAAGAAGCATCTAAGATTATTACTTCCTGTCTATTTAAGCAGAAATGATAGTATGGTTATTCATAATTCATGTTCTTTAGTCATTAGGAACTTCAATTCGGCGCTGGCTACATTGACATGTATTTACAGCATCTCAGCAGCGTAGACACTAGGAAGACGCGATATTTGCTCTTGGTTGGAAAGACCAGGGTTTGAATCTAGTGTAGGATACAAGGGACTTTTATTAAGTTCCTTGTGCCCTACACTATAATGAGTTAGCGGATCTCATGAGAGAGTAGCAGGATTTTCTTCCCGGAAATTCATCCCAAGCAAACTAATCGGAGAGCACACATATAATTTAAAAACATATACTGACGCACAGCTTTAGTTACTTCGACAATACTGTCAAACAAGCAAGCAGCATATTATAATCTTAGAAGAATGTTCATCAATATTCCCGTGACACTGCCATTAAAATCTAGTAGTTCAGAATTGTAATTCTCTGTAGTTTACTGAGAATTACAATTAATAATTCAAGCTACTTCAAATTCGGTAATAATTTGAAGTAGCTTGATGTATTAATCCTTTTTATATTCAATATTACTTTCATTTTATTTCTCTCTCGGAGGAAGTCCAGTGAAAGGTGCACAAAAGTGCATTAAACTTCTTCTTATTCAATTTATAGCGTCATTCCATATATTGCTCCTGCCAGTTCTCTTTAAGACGTCTCTTTCAGGTTCAATGGCTAAATAGTTGGTTCATGAAGTTTTCGACACAAAGTTTACCAAAGCGTTAACTGATATATAACCTTGTTCTATTCACCTCATCAGTCTGCTAGAGGATTAATGAAGATGCAAAGGTTCATCGCCTCGAGCCATCTTTCTCATTCGAAGGATGGGTAGAAGTAAAGTCAAAATTTTAGATGTTTTCAAATTCATGGAAAATTCAAGCTGTTTTGTTCAGTAAAGGGAACCAGAAATAAGAGAACTAGTTCGAAACTCTTATCAAACTGACAAAAAAGAACAATTAATTATGCAAATAAGGAATAATCCTTAATGGAATAATCGGTAAAATTGCCTGCCTGGGAATATCTGCGAAAATTCTTACAATAATCTAAAATTTTATACTACGTACATGTGTCGCTGTATAAAGTTAGTTTACATCTTGTGCTCTAGTTCCAGATTCTAAAAAGAACTACAGTATAGCAAATGTAATATTAGGCCTTGTGTTTTTGTAATAATGATGGAAGCATATTTCGGCATGCCATGTTTGTTTTTTTTTTTTTTTTTTTTTTTTTTTTTTTTTTTGTACATCCATTTCCAAGTTTCTGTTGCAAAAACAACCAACGACCAATGTTACAAAGACAGCAACAAAGAGATTGGAATTATTGTAGATTTATGCCAAAACAAAGTCCACTCGAAGTACTAGCGGAAGTTTTATAATTTATTGAGCTTAAACTGGAGAAAAGAAAAAAAAAAAGTAAACCTCAAGGCTGGGTTTGAAGCACTGTGAACTAGCTATAATTACTCGTTTTTGCTAGGAGACTGAAAATGGAATTCTAAGAGTATGTTTTAAAAAGAGTTTAAACACAGGTTTGAGTTCAGTTTACTCAAGAAACTTATGACAGTTTCTCGATATTCTTAACAGAATTTACAGATTAAAATGAAGTCATTTTCAAAAGCTATTCCATACAAGAAAAGGAAGAGTTATTAAAATTTGTCGTGATTCGCCTTCCCGTTTCGTCAGTCACTTTAGATTAAAAGTATACTATTGAAAGTTTTGATAACATAACAGTAACAAGGTGTTTAAAACTGAAGAATTTATCATTATTATTTAAAACACTGTATGAGTATGTTGTTATTACTTACATATGTTTCAAACCAATAAAAGCAAACAAAATTAAAATTAGGTAATCTCATATTGTACAGAAACCAATTGTTTCTGAAGTTTGCAGACTAGCCTTGACAACCTCCTTTCCTATGGAAAGTGGATATCATCACAGGGCATCCTGAAGACAAATATTCTTCGTCATTTTTATTATTTATGGAGAACTGTCAGATCCATCTGAAGGATCCCTGCTGCCCATGAATTAAGAACTAGTGAATTAAACGCATGGTTAGCTATTATCATAAACAAACATCGAGAAATCTCAGCGGATGTTTCAGTACAGTTATATAAGGCAAATCGCTACATCAGTTCAAGTAGCTATTCAACTTCCTACGACCGCACAGGTAGTGATGTATCTCCATTTTATCGAACAGCGGGGGGGAGGACGCGGCGCAGCTACCGTGACCTTGTTCACCTTGTGGGAGGTACAACACAAAGAGAGTAGTTACGTTGCTGGAACTCGCTGAGGCGTGCGTACTTGCTTGTTCAATATTTAACACTCTCGTTAATGATAAAGCTCTTGCACACTTTGTGGACTTGGAAGAGCGAGTAAATGAAAAGTGCAGCCATCAGCGGAGTCTTTGATGTATGTCAGCGCATCAAACACAGTCAGGTATAATCGATGTTTCACTAGCCAGTCCAACTCGTCACGCAACAGGGACCAATAAGCATTCAATGGTTCACACCGTGACATGTCTGGTCTACCTAAGTGCTCCAAAATTAGGCTTAATGAGACGTATTTTGAGAGGGATATTAGCTTTTGCTCCATTAATCGAAGATCTCGTAAACACACATATCATTAATTTCATCTGCCAACTAAACTAGTTCGATGGTTACATGGGTTCCCCTCCCCCCGCCCTTCCCCATAGGTTTCCGTCATCTATTATTAACTGTCTTTTCACAGGCATGACAGTTTCATACCATGCATTAATTTAAGTGACTTTGTGAGGAAATATAAGAAACAAAACAAAACAAAACAAAAATTCTGATTCCGATTTACACAGCGTATTATTTAATGAAAAATATTTGATTAAGATAATTTCGTTTGGAATTACAGAGGAAGCAAACTAAATCTATGAGATCTGTGCATTATGTTTGTGTACCGTACATGTTTTTCTAACTGGTTTATCTTATTTTATCTAATTTATAAGATAGTTTGCCAATATACACTAATAAACTCAATATTAACGAAGAGGTTAATACCAATTTTTAGAACATCTTAATAATAAGAGATCGCATTCAGGGACGTAATACAATTTTTCGTTCCCCAAGCAACAAGTTTTCAGTGTTCCCTCAAGGAATTTTGATAGAGTACGCTTTGTAGTTTTCTTGGTACATTCAGGGGGCCTGTTTTCTCACTAGGAGGTTCACAGTGTGGTGGCCACAGGCTTTCAAACATTACTTAGAACTCTACATTTAAAAAACATTGCAACGAGTGTTATTTGCTGTGATTCGAGAACCAAATTTCATGAATGGTTCACTTTCATTTGTTTTCAATAATTATTTTTTCGTCACTTTTCATATTTCTTAATTAATTTCTGTCTCCTGGATATTCTATTTGAAAGAATATCTTCCCGTTCTTGATCTTGCGAGTGAAAGGACGAATAAAATTACCAGTTTAAAGAATAACAAATTTATCTCAGAGTAGATTGTTGTTTCATATTTCTCTTCTACATGATTATTTAATGTAATATCGTCAAGATGCCAAAGTACAAAATCCTACTCTGCTTCCTGTTCATTATTTTATAAAGGTCTTCAATGAAAGAGAGCAGAAAGGGAAGAATTAGATCATCACTCACAAATCGGAGAATTGAGGGTACTGACGCAAAACATTAGTGAGATATGCACAAAGGATAATTCAACTTACTTTGATCGATTAGCCTATTGAAAATGAGCTCAACAGGGGAAAGAGAGAGGGAGGAAGGTGATTTCGCTCCATCTTTTGAATCCCAGTGTTGTGAAATCCAATGCAGTTACTTCGTCTCTTTTTATTGCAACAAAAACCTCTCAAAAGTAACTTCGCGTTGATATTAATCAGTTAATAAATATGCATTGTAATGATACAATGTATAAAATAGATGTTTAAAAATGCAACTATAATTTATTAATTTATAGTAGAAGAGAAACATCCAAAGGTAAATAAAATAATATAAAAAGGAAAACAAATAAAATAACATTAAAAATAATACGAAATTAAGACATTTAATTATAATCAAAGGACTATTTACCAAAATAAGCAAGTTTCTTAAAAAAATTAAAAATTGCAAAGATAATTAACGAAGATATATCACGCTATGAAATGGCGGTAAGGGAGCTTTGAAGATGGAACGATTACATGTCCTGCATAGGCCTCATATATATATATATATATATATATATATATATATATATATATATATATATATATATATATATATATATATATATATATATATATATATATTTTTTTTTTTTTTTTTTTTTTTTTTTTTTTTTTTTAAGACAGACCGTATTCAACTGTCTGTCGTATAAAGGTCCTACTTTCGTGTCCCAATTATGAGAATGTCATTTACTTAATTCACCACTACAAGAGGTGGGGAAGCCGCTTGAAGTCTTATGTTGTAAAATATTAATTTAAACGATCTGTTTTCACATAACTGAATTTCTTGGACTATTTTTATTTATTTATTTATTTTTTGTTAAAATGGAATGGTAGTAAAACTGAATATCAGTCCAAGAGCAAAAATTGCAGTTAGATATACCTGTTAACGATACATCATCATCATCATCATCATGAACCATGGGCTCACTGCCCGTTGGTGTCCGATGCCTCCTTCACTCTCTTCTTCCACTTTTCTTTGTCCAGTGCATGCACAGTGTCGCAGTTTCTGTACATCCATTCCACACCAGTCCTTAATACCGTCTATCCATTCTCTGTATGGTCTACCGCTTCTGTTCACACCATCCATAATACCAAACCTGAATGCTAACGATATATATAAAACACATATTCTTGAACAAATATTTTCTTTTTTTTTATTTCAAATGTCCGAACTGTCTTTATTTATCAAAACATGATTTTAACAAACATTATTCTGTCAGGAAATTTCCATTTTATACAGTATTTTTCTGAGCGTAAACGAAAGAGTGGGCGAGATCCAAACATCCTAAACTGTAACTCGCCGTTCTCAAACTTCCTGTATCACTTTTACATTTATTTGCTCAAATATAGGATGGAGAAAGTGTCGCCATCCTGTCTTGTGCTTATACTGATAAGTCGAACACATCTGCGGAAATAGTTCTATCTGAGAAGTTCCAAAGGCTACAGTTTCCGCTATAAATTTTAATGTTAAGAGATTCTTCATCCCTTCAGTGTTAACATGTAGTTTGCTGAGAAAGCCTGCATTCTAAATTTTTAATAAATCCAAACTTACATTTCTAAGGAAGCAACGAAAACCTGCCTAGTGAAAGACACGCTTTTAACTTCCTAGAAATGAAGCCTTATGAGGTCTCTCTCTCTCTCTCTCTCTCTCTCTCTCTCTCACACACACACACACACACACACACACACACACACACACACACACACACACACACACACACACACACACACACACACACACACACACACACACACACACACACACACACACACACACACGCACGCACGCACGCACGCACGCAATTCTAACATTCTGTTTTCATTGATATCTTAGAGTCGAAAACGTGCAGTGAAACGCAGTCTGTTTATCCGACCATTTCCCACTGTTCCTGTCAATTGTCATGACTGGCAAGGTTTACAGTTGGGATTTTATCTTAGATTTAATACAATTACTGCAGTTAAATACAATGAATTCAAATAAGTGTGGTAAGATAGCAAAGACGTATAAAAGTGAGATTTTACAATAAACTAGCGTTTAACCTACAATAAAACGATAAAGAAGACGCTGCACATGAGAAACAAACAAACAAAAAAAAAAAGATTGTAACTATAGTTTTCATAAATGTAATGACATTTAAATGACAATAAATAAATGATAAAAGGTTTCACCGGACGCACTTACCTAAGAATACGAAATTTACGCCTCAGTTCTAATGTGCGCAGACTACTGTGTGACCAATTTGTTTCTCCAACCTTCTATTTATTTTCGAGCAATCAATCAATCTTCCTATTAATACTCTTCTCATGGCAAGAAATGATAAAAAAAAAAAACTAGCTGGACTCGTGCGAGAGAACCTGTATTTTGAATTCTTATAGTGAAATATTTCCAAGCTGATTATGAAATTTTAGAGTTAGCAATATATCTTTATTCTGATGTTAATTGTAAGACTTATTTTATAAAGATTTTTGTTATTGTTGTGCTTTAAATTGTCAAAGGACCTAATGTATAACTAGCCATGAGAGAAAGCAAATACACCTTAATAATTATCTGTAGTCTGTCCTCTGTCTTTTTTAGTTGTAAACAGAAACCGCACCGGAAATTGTCTCCTCTTGCTGAGTCAAATACAACCAAGGAATTACGAATCTCTTACCTTTTACTTATTCTGGTCAAGACGGGAGTAAACGAGATAAGTAAAAGAGTCTACCTCCGGAAGTTGAAAGAAGTGTTCAAACATTTTTTGAACAAACAATCTAGTATTCGAATTATGCTGACTGAATGTTCGTATTCAATACAGTTCAATGAGAAAGGTACTGAGCCATGAGCCAAGCAGTTCTCCCCTCTTTCACTGTTAATATTATAAATTCTGAACCGGTTCCTTTCTCTGTGTCCAGTTAAGAGTACGACAGCCTCAGTCTTCCTCTAGGATTACTCATTTTGTAAAACAAGTAAAGGAATTAAAACTCATCCTCGTTCTGACTATTTCTCGACAATTACTCCATAATAGTTCGCATTTAAGATAACGTCGATCGAATGGAAGGGGTCAAATCAAAGTGTAAATAAATCGTGCTTCCTAATTTGGATGAGAGATAATAAAATCCTAAAACCTACACACCTAATTAAATTAGGCTTACCATACGTCCCGGTTTGAAGGTGTGGTCCCGGCGTCCCGGCCAGTTTGTCATTTTGTCCCAGTTATTTGGTAAAAATTTAAAAGTGCAGAATATACACGCAGTATAAAAAGTGCAGCCTCGAAAAATGGCGATTAGGCAACACGAATACCCCACTTTGACTCTGGCCTGTACGCTGCGTCGCAAGTCATTGTTGAGCATGCGCAATCTTAGTTGGGTTTGGATTGCGAGTCGGTGTTTCTTTTCGGCGTGTTGTTTGTGATTTTTTTTTACTTCATTAAATTAATTTAACCCCAAAATGCTAAAACGAAACTGTGTGTTTACGGATGAATTAAAAAAGGATTATCCGTTTTTGAAAAAAGTTTGTGGTCATATTGACAAAGTGAAATGTGAACAGCGCTCTTCAGAATTTTCTGTGGCTCATGGTGGGCGTTCGGACATAAAAAATCACTTGACATGTGCGAAACATAAGGCTAGTCTAGCAGCGGCAGGAACTTCCTCAAAGATATTGTCATATTTTAAAGGTGCCGATCCAAGTGACAAAGAATTTTTAATAGCTGCTAAAGAAGCAACTTTTGCATTTCATGTTGCTATTCACAATCTCAGCTTTAAGTCTGCCGATTGATCATCTAAATTGATATCAAAGCATTCTGAAACAAAGTTTAGACTGGGTAGAACAAAATGTGAAGCTGTCATTGTTAATGTAATTGAGTCACTGTTATTTCAGCAACTTTGTGAAGATTTAAACAAAACAAATTTCGTGACGATATCAATTGATTCTTCCAACAGGAAAGAAATTAAAACTGTGCCATGTGTTGTGCGGTATTTTGCACCAGATTGTGGAGTAAAAGTTAAACTTTTAGACTTTCAATCCGTTCCCGGTGAAACTGAAGAAATACTGACAAACCATTTAATGTCAGTTATGAAAACTCATAATATAACAAAAAAAAATTTTTGGATTTTGTGGAGATAACTGCAATACCAATTTTGGGGGTGTAAAACGGAGAGGAGAAAACAATATTTACAGTCGATTGAAGAAGGAACTAGGAAGAAATATTGTGGGCATTGGTTGCGGTGCATCGATCACAACCGTCTTCAAACTGCAGTTGATGTTCTACCTATTGAAATAGAAGCTTTAGTAGTCAAAATTTATAAATATTTCCACATTTGTACGGTTCGAGTCACTCAACTAAAAGCGTTCTGTGAATTTGTAGATGTAGAGTATAAAAAGATTCTTCAACATGGCTACATGGTTCTTCAACATGAATACTGGAAGTATTCGCTACTTCCAGCTATTGACAGAATACATGAAATCTATGAGGGACTGAAATCATATTTTATTTCACAAGAACACTGTCGGGTGATGATAAAACAGTTCTTTGATAATGATTGTGGTGAAATGTATTTGTGGTGAAATGCATTTGTGGTTTGTGCACGGGCAACTCAAGTTGTTTAACAAATCTATCTTGATTATGGAAAGTACAAAAGCGAGTGCAACAGATATTGTCATTGAACTTAGAAAATTAAAAACAAATCTTGAGAAAAGGCGTGACAATAAATTTATACCGCAAGAAGCAAAAAAGCTTTCTAGAATACCGATGTTTTCTTACACTGAGCTTTGGGAAAACAGTTTTGGTGGAGAAGAATCTTTTACTTGGATAAACAACAATGAATTAACTTGGTCGGAAATTGAAGCTTCAGGTGAAAAAAAATTAATGAAACTCTTGCAAATAAAGCAATAAACACGGATGAACTGTTTGATGAATGGTGATTGCAAAAGTTTTTTGGTCGGCAAACTATGACATTTTGAAAAATACAAGTTGAGAAGAAAAATGGATACAACTATTCAGTAATTTCAAAGAAAAGAACATTTCATTGCCCAGTCTTGTCCAAATTATAGAATACATTTTCAGCCTGCCAGGAACATCTGCGCCTGTTGAAAGGATATTCTCAATAATGAATAACATATGGTCTGAAGAAAGAGGTAGAATGGCTGAATCAACAGTAAAATCTGTATTGTGCTGCAAACTTAATAGTGAACTAAATTGTAGTGAATTTTTCGACGCGATTAAAAATAACAAAGAATTTTAAAGAAAGTTCACGCTAGTGATAAATATTAATAACTTTTTAATAATAAGTTATGTTCTGTTAAGAGTAATTAAAATTATTACTACGAAATGTTGTTTTTTGTTAACCACTCCGTTATTTAGCCTTTTGAATCATAAGTACTTAGCGTAAAAGGCGTTACTACTTTCTGTTTTGAACAAACTCTCAAAAATGTCCCGGTTTGATAAAAAAATTTTATGGTAAGTCTAAATTAAATAAAACTAGAATGAATCAACATTAATAATATAATATATAATAAGTTAAAATTAAAACGTTGTGAAACGTTTGCGGTTCCAGATAGTGAGACAATGCAATAGTCTGAGAGTAGCGATCGGTCATATTGTAAGAGGTTCCATTCTGTCTCTGGATTCACTTAATGATTCAAACTTTTGACTTCCGACTAATTTTCAAGATATGTGAAATGAACTATTATAGAGAACTTTATCGACTTGGACCAGATGAAATTAAAGGAATCAAATTCGATCTGTAAATAAATCGCTTTTCATATATTTTTATGTGACTGACTTCCACCCAAGACAGTTTTACGTATTTATTTATTTTTATTTACTTTTTAGTAAACTTCTAGTATTACCGTGGATGGGATAAGGAGTTTTTTCTATTTTTCTATATTTTTTATTTCTATTTATTTTTTACATAGTAGTACGGAAATCTTGGTCTAGAGCCCAAACGTGGAACTTTTTTTCCCAGCCACTTCAGGCCTTCAATTAGCGGGGTAGTGGTCTCACATCGGCCGATGAAATTCATCTTCCATCTGAGGACAATCATAAACATCCATGCCCACGTCAGGATTCGGCCTCAGCCTGTTGATTGGAGAACAAAAATTCATTAACCACTAAAAATAAAATGCTGACCAACAGTCATAGTCAAACTTATCCGACTCTTTAATCTGAAAGAGATAATGTTCCATTATCTGGGGGGAGGGGGGGAAGAAGAATCTATTCCCGAAATGACACTGCTGATCGTGAACGTAATAAACACTGTAAACAGAAAACAACGCCAAAGCAAGACATTAACCGATAAAAGCAAAGATCCATGCTACGCCACAAGTCTCGGTCTCACATGAACCAATAACTCGAGGCACTGCAAGGTCTTCGCATTAATGAATTTTTTTTTTTTTTTGAAAAACTAAAATTTGATCTTGATTTTATTAAAAAGTGCCTTCAGTATTCTAATTCATGCTATTGATTTACTACGATTAATTCTGCAGTAATTACGAGAGAAAAAGTGATACCAAACTGATACGACTAACCAAACCTGAGACATCATTATAAATGAGGAAAAGAGATTATCTTTACATACTATGAGTATTAAAGATATTTTAGAGATAATGTAAATTTTCTATTACTTCCAAAGTAAATTCGTTGAGGGTTTTTTTTCATCTTTTTTTTACTAAGAAGCAAACATTATGAGCTATTCAAATCATTCGCCAAAACGAATTCACTTAATTTAACAAGTAATAGTAGATGCATGTTTTAAAAAGCTTTATTTGTCTTTTAAAATATGTTTTTAATCTCTTAGAGAACTATTATAGAATAAAGAAATAAAGTTATTCACAAGCTAGACATAAATAGCCAATTTTCGCTGTACTGAAATTTTTCAGAAATTTCAAAAAAAAAAAGAATCGACACTATACGAAACTTTCGCTCGGCATAAGGTGGCTTCATATTGAACTACAGGAGACTCAATTTAGGAGGTATATACTCTATGTGCTTTTTTCGTACGATTTCATTCAAATTCTAAGAAACAAGAACAGTTATCTTGGTTGTATGTGTTTAATATGAATTCCAAATCGATCATGTGATATTTACATCAAATAGGCGGAGTCTGAAACCTTCTGATAGCGATACAGCTATCAGGTTGTTCCGCTCTTCAGAGGCGGATATTACGGAAAATTAAAACTATAACCAACTCAAAAAAGTATGAAAATAAACAGAGGCATGCATGAAATTATGTCTTTGTTCATGCTACCTATAACATTTTTTAAAATCGTTTCTCTGATTTTGTCATTGAATTACAGCAAAACTGATGACAAAACATTTTAGTAATGTTGTCCAGCCAGAGCGGAGATTTTATATGTATAGGCAAATGAACAGACGAACGGAAAAAGTGAATCTAAATATTGCTCTGCATTTTGGATATGGACCTAAGAGGGCTATTTTATCCACTGTTTGTTATCAAAAACACACATCGCGCTTCTACTTCTTTCATTGCAATTCAGTTTTAGGGAAGAGAATAATCAAATCAAACGTTTCAAGAGTCTTTTATGTTGAACGACTTGAACGACATATAGATTTTCCTCTATGACATGTACCATCAATATTCAGTATCTCTGTCCAGAGAATATTACACAGTGCCATACTGCGCACTGTCCAAAATCATTATCAACTAATCATTATAATAATTTTCTGGACGTCTGCAAAACGTTCGTGACTTTACATGTATGGACAACTCCGGGCAGTCAATTTTCCTAAAATTTCCACCTTCAATTATTCCTAAATTAATAAATCAATCTTGCAAAATGAGTAGAAGAAAATCTAACTTGGATAAATAAGCTGATAATCCGGAAAGCTTTCTTTCCTTGATGGTAACGTCGAGAACTGGAATGAATACTGGCAGAATAGTAATTCAGGGCCACCATATGTAACTTACAGTATTTATGCTGAATGACAATCTGCTTACAATACATTCTGATGAAAATAGATGCGACAATCTGAAAAATTAATGTTTTTGTACAATCACACCTAACACAAGCTTAGAAAAATCAAAATGTGCTACACCTCGCGTATATACGCAATTTTTCTGGAATACGTATCTGTAGTAATTTACTTATCAAAAAGCATTAATTAATAATTGATGCGGACGGCAAACGAAAGCCAACTATGCTATTTGTGAAGCAAAATTTGTAGTTACAATAAGTTTAAAAAAAAAAAAAAAAGGTAATGAGAAAGCAAGCATGATCAAGAAAAGCACAACGCATTTTGCAGCCATGGGCAGTGAGCAACGGAACTGGCATCTATCAATCCTCAGCTTTCTTTAAAACCGATAAAAATGCCTAATTGCCGTCCGCATCTATATAGTTTTAAGTTCAAATTCATTGAAACTATTCTCTTTCGTTTAAGTTTTTCAGTCCTGCCTCAAAGCATGCGTTAACTTTCTCTTTCTGTTTCTCCCCTTATATATTACATACACACCTGTTCCTGAGAATTTTTCTTAAGACCCTCATTCCTTAAATCAGTCAGTTCACAACGTTTCGTCACTAGTGAGCGCCGATGAATAAATAATATAAACAAGTAGGTTATGCCGATCTGGTTAGCCGAGTGGTTTAGTGTATCCGCTCACCCCGTCGTAGGCATGTACGTATGGGATTGTCTTTAGGTGGGAAATGAATTTCATCCCCTAGTATAAGATTTTCTCCTCGCTTACTGGTGCGTGAAGTGGCTTTAAAAAGTTCCATGTCTGGTCTCTAAAGAAGGATTTCCGGACCAGATAAAAAAAATGTAAAGTTAATAAAAATAGGGGAAAAAATGGTTGTAAACCTACAGTTCATGGTCATCACATTAAAAAAATGCATATACGTGTAGAGGAGCATTAGGAATGGAAAAGCAATTCATTAAGAATCTATGCTCAATCCCATGCATTCAACAGAAACTCCTTGGGTAAAATCATACTAAAAGTAAGGCATTCCGAATGCGAAATCTGTAATAGTTATAATGTTCCAATAAATAAAAATCCAAAAATATTTCTACTATAAATTCACAAAAAAGCGTCGAAATATGCAACAACTGGAAAAAATAGCAAACGCGAATTCCCTCATTGGCGAAATGCAGCACAGATAAATTCTTTTAAAATCAAATGCCATGATTTAATAAATTAATAATAAAACGTGTTGTTTTCCAGATTCATACTCAGTTAAAGTCTTATAATGAATGATCACTTGTTAAAATTTTCTCTGCTGACTCTAATTTCATTTTTTTCATTACATGGCACAGAAGTTGCTATACTATATCTCCTTGACGAAGAAAATTCTAAGATCCGTCAGATCTTGGGATATCTATGGGGATCACCTCCATATCATATTCAATGTTTGGAAACCTTCAGAGCGACTGACGACCACAAATGGTCATGGCATTTATCATTAATGTGTGCGATTGAAATAATAAGTTTGTAAAAGTTCACCGAACTCTCAGAGAGCATATACACCCTAACTTCGTCACTTGTGAACATGAAAACTCGCTTGCATTGTACAATCGTTTCTGGTAGTCAGGCAATCTCTCTGAAGGCATCGACTAGTCGAAGATATAACTTCAATGAAGTTTGAGAAGCCTGTAGCGTATCGATCATGGAAGAGATTTCGAAACGTTGATGCGCCAATAAATCTGTTGTCTCGAACTATAGGAATGCTATAAAATAACTCATATGCGGGCTATTTCTTTCTGTTATAAGCTTCTTAAGATATCATTGCAAAGTTTTGAAATTTTTATACTAAAGATAAGCACTGATTTAAGATTATGTGCCCATGTAAATAAAAATATTTTGATTGTATTATTTCAATAAATTTCGCTGTGGTATTGATGTTTGTGGAAGACGGCGTGGTCGACACTTTTCGTCTCTCTCTCTGTGAGACTGCCACCCTGCGTATTGGAGGCATGAGATGGCTTCATAAAAGTACCATGTTTGATCTTTATAGACAGATTGCTAGATTATCTAACATTTAGTACACCCACGGTACTAATATGAATCCCACTTATGCTGAGTTTACAAGAAATAGCATTTAACGACAGCACTGTGAATTTATCACTGTTATTTCTATTCACAAAAATGAAATTAAGCGTAAAACTTATTCGTCTAACATTAACTGCTAAAAAAAATTGGTATAAAAGGACATGCGCCCACACCCTAAATAATTGGATGAACTTGGCCTCCTTGATTATTGCAACAAATACGTAGCTGCAAAAGAGCAGGAGAAAATTTAGCGCTCACATTCTTATGATAGATGCTATAGTCACTTATTGCGCGATGTGCGTGACTCATGCATATCAGAGATAACGACCTTAACAGATACCGAGGAAATTGAAGGGTGTGTTATAAATAGATCGAATCATGGCAGGATGAGAGAACAGGACACTGCAGTGTTCGAATATAGTTCTCTGTTCGTCTATATATATATATATATATATATATATATATATATATATATAAATTAACGATTTACGATACAAATTTTTCTTTTCATTGTTTTAGCCATCTTTGTTTTTATTATTTGCTAGCTCTTAAACAACATTACCACTGCACAATAATTAACACTTTTTTTTATGCACAACAGCCATTAAGAGCATTCAGGAGTAAAATATTCCAGTTAACAGTAAATTAGCTCTTCGTGATTACTATGCTTTAAACTAATCAAAAAATATTACAAAGATGCTGCAGTGTATATTTTTCTCAGCCTCATTATCATTTGCTTCCGACAGACAGCCTGCCTACAGTGGAACAATTATGATTTCTCTCTCTTTTCTGATGTATCGATTTTGTGATTTCAGAGTAAAAGAAAGTAACAGATCGAAGATCCGTATCATTCAAAATCGTTCAAACTCACCACGGAATAATTGAATGTACAAGTGCGAAAATGTGTGAGACGTTCGATATTTGTGTACAACTTGAAAGGATACTTCTCTCCTCTAAGCCAAAAATAATAAAACCTTGAAGAATTAAAAAAAAAAAGCAAATTTGGTTATTCTTTCAATTAATGAAAAATTGGCACTCACTGACTATAGAAGGAAGAAGAAGCGAAAAATTTGTTTTGCCAGGTATGCCTTATACTCCATCAGAGATTTGTCGACCGAGTAAGATATTTAATGCTCGAATTTTCGAAAGATTCGAAATTTAAACCATAGACTACAACTGTTGTGTGCACTCTCCGTCAGTTCTAATTTTTGCAACATACCTAAATTGATAAAAATGCCTAATTTTCAACCTCTCCTCCTCTAAAATACAATAGAAGCAAGAGAGAAGTCCACCTGGGAAATCTAGTATACCTGCGATTTCCAGAGGGACTGATAAAGTTACATAAACAAAAGGGTTACGCAAGTTGACTGCGGTCATCTGGATCTGTGATCATAGAGAGCTGTTCCATTGCTTGTACATGTTACTCTAATTCCCACGTGCTTATATATAGTTAAATAAAACAGACGCTACAGGATTCCAAACAAAGATTAAACTTCATGTTCAGGGTTGCCCATTATTGCTGTTCTTTATTTAACTTTATCATAACGATTTAGCCGATTTAAAAACAAAAACAGTTAATTAATTATGCTCCTAAGTAAGAATGTATTACGATGAAATTATATTTACGTTATTTACCTCTAAAGGGAAACAAAAGAAAATAAAGTCGTTTTTAACATCATTTAGTTCTATTTATAAAGGACATCAATTAATTTTAAAACAAAATAGAAAAATATATACATTATCAATTATTTAAATACAGTTTTTTTAACCCGTTGAGATAACAGTAATGCGTTTCAAAATATTTTCAATCATGCACATCACTCTGCAAGAGAACTTGAGAAAATTTATTCTGGTAATGGCAGATTGGTAAATGTGTAGGAAATAGAAATAGCAGAAGGTTTGTTACAGGGAAGTAAAATATACGAAATGTTTGCATTAATGCATAAACGGTAAACACTATGTTAATGTAAGCAACTCTGTTGATATTAGCATTTTTCTTTTTCTTTTTTGTATTATTTTCATTTAAAATGATGACAGGATTTTGTTTAACAAAGGGTAGATATTATAATGCTTTTTCATTATAACTAGATCCTCTACACACAAAGGAATACTTATTAGCGAATAACTTTTATCGTGACAGGAACGCTCCGCTCTGTCGGAATGAAGCAAACATAATGCGCGTGATAAGAAGTATCTCCAAAAAGAATTTTGATAGAAGGAGAGAGAAAAAAGTACAGCTGAGTACTCTTCTACAGTAGGTTTCGTTTGTGGTTAAGATTTGTCGTTTAAAACCTAGAATGATGAAGTCAATCAAGTTTGTCGGTAATTCTTTTCTGCTGGTTATTATGTTGTGATCTTCCGCTGGGAAAAAATAACACAAGATTCCTTGCTGTGTACTTCATAGCCAGAAAATAGTTTTCAGTAAAAATAAATAACGTAGAGTTGAGGTAAGGTTTAGAATATGGAGAAGTATGCTGTCGTTTCATGCTGCGGTACATGTAACTATAGACTCGCGAAGATTTACACTTACTAATCGGTGAAGTTAATCAGAAATAATTTTTCAGGTTCTGGTCATCATTTTGCGAACGCCTGTATGGCAGCACGAAATAGCATTCTCTCAGCTGACTGGAAAGTAAGTGAAGCAGTAAATCGCTCTACATATGTAATCATCTGATGAACGTACATGGGTAGGATGCACGCACGCGAAACTTTTTCCATATGACTGCTGTGCCCGGAGTGAAGTTTTGTGGAGATAGCGTCATAGTGGGGAACCATTTCATGTATTTGGTCTAGTCGCATTAGTTATGGTGCATGAAACCCTGTAAGTCGAAGCCTTAGTTCATATTCCAGACCTGTTTCTATCTTCACTGATGGAAACAGTACTTTTATCAATGAGGATTGGCTTCGAACCACTCATGAGAAAAACATGACTTTCTATAACTAAAGACAAAGCAAATTTCATCAAGAGCAGCTCAGAAGTTTTTAAAGTGATAATCAAAGCTTGAAATGATCATGTTTTCTGTGAAAGAGTTTATATATTAAATATAAACTTTAATATATATATATATATATATATATATATATATATATTATTTTCAACTAATTATTAAAAAAAGAGGATAAAACTACGTTTCTACATAGAAGCTATTTTGAATAACTTGCGGCACTCATCAATGCTAGTAGAGTATTGCAAAGTATTCAGAATATAAGGATTAATATAATGATACCCGAGTTCCATCTGAAACCCCTTAGCTAAGTCGGTTAACAGGGCTTTGCAGTTGATGGTGAATTAGAAGGTTTCATACGGTGGTGGCAGTATGAGATCGACTTTGGAGGAAGAAAAAACCGGAAAGTCGAGTTTTTCTTCGGCTAGGATAAGACATGCAATTTGCATACAAAATATACTATAGGAATAGCGCTAAACACTCTATTCTGGAATAAAGATTAGGAAATCTTCGAAGGTTACGGGAGTGTAAGGGCTTATCAAACCATAGGAAGAAGAAGAAGCGTTTCTTCTACAAATTTAAATGTCCTTTTATTAATCTGTCTCATCTTACGGATCTGGTACCCAAGACAGGAATTTGACGCAACTTCGCGCTTTTTTTGCATACAGAACGCAATTATTCCTTTTATTCCTCCAAAAATATTTTGCTGTGATAAACTTTAATAGTTTTTGATCTTATCCAGGGCTGATGTTTAAAGTACAGTGTGCCAACGTGAATAATCTTATCATACATTTTGTTTTACAAATATAGCCATTGTTAAATAGAGACAGTTTCTATCTGGATTTGATACGGATAAATTTCTCTCTCTCTCTCTTTCTTTTTCTTTCTTTTTTTCTTTCCCTTTCTATATATATATATATATATAGGTCACGCAGGCACACACACCCAACTTTAACATTTTCAACTTTTACTGCAGTCTTGAATGGGAAAATGCACCACCTGCTCATATCTGTGGTATTATTACACTCTTCCAGCATCTGCTTCCGTATGTTTTAGTATCTTGAAACTCAATGCCATTACTGGAGGCAACGTTTACTAAATAAAGCAGAAGCGGTAATAACTTTAATCTCTACTGCTACATCTTACAATTCTCGTGTGAAGCAAACTGATATGGCTCTCGATGTTGCGCGTAGCTTCGGGAGGAGGGGAAAAAATAAATCTTTAATATGACCTCAGAACAAGGCAGCTTTCGATCACTGTAGATAATCCAAAAATGCGGTATCTTCTGATAATAGGTTGATAAAAGAAATGACACGTCCTTCTCTAAACATCACTCCTTAAATAAATGGAATAAAATAAAGTTTACATATCGTAGGTAGCCTGTTATTTTTAAGTTGTGCAATTCAGAACAGACTTTTTTTTGTTAAATTGTCGTCTCTTCGACACCGTATGGTCACTGCCATCCCTCATATGGTTCAGAAGTAAAGTCTGTACTAGAAGAAGTGGTAAGATCTCAACTCTCTTTCCATACAGAATTAATAAGATAATTACAAGCATCCATACCCAAGGCAGGATTCGAACCCGAAACCCACTGGTCAAAGAGCGGATACCACCCGGCCAACCAGAACACACAGTGCAATAAAAGGTATTATTATTTCTGCCTTCCACTAGAAGACTAGTCTCATTAATTCACCATTGTAGATATATCTACAATGAAATAAATGACTTACGCTTATTACAATTTCCTAATAGATTCCGAAACAAATATAACGTTACTGTAAAAAAAAAGTATTCGTCGAAAATTTCAAGAAAAATAAACGCCAAAAATCACAGTCAGATATCAACTTAATGCAAGAGATAAAGACACTTTTACTTACAACTATACACACGCAGTGGCATCTCTAGTTCCTGATTAAAAGAAATGTTCATTTAGGTAAACAGCTCAAGGCAATTCAATAATTCACTGGCTCTACTTTAGAATATATTACCACAGCACATCTCTCACTGACTGACTCAAGCTCTCCAAGAATTTCTGAGAATGACATGATTCTATGCTTTAAGTTGAGCCTCCTTCGGTTGTTCCTTTGTTCCTCAATCTCTCGGTTCTTTACCAATGCTGCAATATACATTGGACCAATCTTTCTCTAGTAAATTTAAATCTGGCGACACTCATAAATTGGTTCACTAACAGCTATTCCTATAATTTCTTGATTTGGTGAAGGACGACAGCATTAAGCTTAATGAAATCAAAAGGTCTTTGTTAGCTTTGAAAAATATCAGCAGATGATGGCAACGTCATAAAAATATCGATGTAAACAAAACAGAGTACTGGAAATCAGTCTACAGGTCTAGACCTGATGCGCTCCCACTTTATTACTTTTGATAAATGCACAATTTTTTTTTTCAAATTAAACTAGTTGATCCTAGTTAAGATTCTTTAAGCACACGAGATGCTACGCAAAACTTCCCAGTCTTGTCGCAATGGAACGCGTATGAGTTGCTTCGTTACCAGTTACTCACCTACAGTAGATAACGCCATTAGGATTATGGTGATTTCATTCAAACGCGGTTTAATTGCTCAGTTGTTTACTATGTTATGCAATTTTCGAAATGAATTATATGAAATGAGATGGGTTGACATCAAGTTTTGGTTTTCTTGTTCCATACATATCGATGAAAACCTATATATTTAGCATCCCATACATGTGTGAGATTGAAATATATATCGAACGCACACCTGATATATATATATATATATATATATATATATATATATATATATATATATATATATATATATATATATTTATATATATATATATTTATATATATATATATATATATATATATATATATATATATATATATATATATATATATATATATATATATATTTATATATATATATATTTATATATATATATATATATATATAAATATAAAATATAAAATAACATTTTATTTTATAATTTTATACAAATATTTTTATACAAATACTGACATTTTTTATGTCCTTTTCGCTTGCACTTGACGAAGTCTGTTCTCAGAAAAAACTAGTTGTGTATATTAATAAAGTTTAACTTAAAACCTCGGTTTTCAGTCATTAAATAATAATTTTAATATATATATATCGATTTCGTAACTAAACTATTTAGACGTAAAACAGTGAATGAATCAGCACTTCTATATATTCCATTCATAAATCATACATTCAAATAATCTTTGAGAAGTAGCATTTTAGTTATCAGCAGTTTGATATGATCACCATGCAGTGTGCTATCTCGAAGTTTGCATTTTTTTTTTCTGGAGAACATCTTTCAAGTCATGAGCCGGAAGTCATTTTTACTACCTAAGAGGAGTAAAAGGAACGTCGTTTCCGTTCGTTCGTTTTCCAACTGAAATGTATCATCCATTCCCGTCACCAGTTCTGCAGATCCGAATAATTCTTTAAAATGTCTAAAAATGGAGAGTAATTTAGGGTTATTACATTTATAAGAAATCACGCCAATAAATCATATTTGCTACTGATAGAAAATACCACATAGCGTAATCGTACGACAACGTATCTTTTTCTCTTTTCCTTCCCTCCCTTCCCCCTAATTTCAACTGCAAAAGTAATATGTCTGAGCATACTTAAGGTCGAGCGATATGGCCAGTAACTACGAGCATGGACTAAAACGCTAGGTGAAAAATAGGAGCATTAATTTGTAACCAGTGACTAAGAGGATGACTAGCCATTCTTCTAACGCTTTCACTGGCTGTGGGCAGATTACAGCAATATCTGTGTATTAAAATAAATTGTAATAAAGTGCAAGAACTTGGTAGGTAAGAGGCTATGAATATTCTTCATCAGCTGTGAACAACTGGTAGGATATTCGATGTTTGCACATCCCATCGACGGATTTCGAACATTGTCAATCGTATTCTAGCAGGGAATCATTAAAAGGTGAACGTTGCAAATAATAAAAGATTTCTTAGATACCAAATGCATTTAGGAAAAGCGGTTTATCTGCAAATTCATCAAATCCAAGAATCTTAGTCTCGCAGACAGACTGATCCATTATTTTTATTCCCAAGGTCATCAAGAAGAACGTGCCATTTATTAAGAGTAATGGCAGTGACCTTTAGCCAAGTACAGTCTAGTAATTAGTTAATGTACTAATGTTCACTAATGTACTTAAGCCAAGTATGTTACTCAACAAAATTTGACTTAATGTAATTCTTGTTCCTGGTTGAATATTCAATAGGACACTGCTTTCAAAATATGAAGTGTCAAATCCAATTAATGAAACAAAAAAAAAAACTAGAACATGTCGAAATTAGAAAAAATCATTAAAAGGAAGCTTTGTAGCTTCGCCTCCACGTTGTTTTTCCTCTAATTGTTGTACGACAGCTTTACGGGTTGCATTATTCAATTGATTTTGATCAAATGTGGACAAATTATAGTTTTCTATTATTCTAAATGTTCTGTGGAAATTTCACACAATCGGAATAAAATGATAAAATGAAGGAGAACGTATGGAAGGAGGCTCAGTCCCACTCTGATGTCTTTACAGGTCACACAGTTGAACTGATTTCGATCAGATTTAGAATATATTTATTTCTTATGTTACTGGAGATCTAAGAGCATGAACACAATTAAATCAACCAAAAAGCTCTCCACTTCAGAGGATTCGGAATCTCAGATTTCCATGATGTTATGATATGTTATTAGACATCATTCCTTCAAGACGAACAGAATTCTTTAAATATTCTCTGCTTCCGCTGGAGAAAAATCCTATGATCAGAAAAGACACTGTTAAACATGAGTCAATTTCAGCATAATTAGGAAATAGTTCAGAATGGAAAACATTACTCAGATAACAGTGCCATTTCTGACCATAATCCTTTTTCTCTCAAGGGTTGACTGAACATATTTATTTTCAGCTTGTTCATCTTGAGCAACTGATATCTAATAGAGCATGCTTAGGAGTGCTAACACATGCCATGGCCAGTACATGGCGTGATCGATATCCTGAAGAGGGAGTATAAGATAGGAGAAGTAACTGCCTATGTCAATGCCTTGTTTGGGAAATAGTGTTGGAAGTGTTGTTCAGAATTTGTCTCTTGACCACTACTCGACTTTGTGTCAAGTTGTATTAATGATTAGGCGTTCACTACTGATCAGCATCATTTTCCAATTTGGCGTAGAGTAATAGCTATTTCAAACATGTATCCGAGCCCTAAAAAACCTGGGACTCGCGATGAGATTTTAATTCTCAAGAATACGGTCCTTTAACAGTTTCATTCTATATTTTTTCCTAATTTATTTTTAGTCACAGTCGGCAATGAAATAAAATACGATGCAAGAATAAAATGAAATGCTCAGAGTCGCGATTAACTGTTCATCAATTAGTATAGCTTACCTAAATGTAAACGCTTTAATATTTCTTTCTTTCTTATTCATTGTATGCCATCATAAAATTGGTCTGCATATTTGATGTATTTATCAAATATCATTCTTTTCGATTTATTTACTAAATTTCATAATTTCCCGTTCGATATATCATGTATATTGAGAAAATTTTAGAGTTAAAAATCTAGACGCAGTCCGCAGCACCTACAAGGTAGGTATGAAATTATCCGGACTGATTTCAGTTTGAGACCCCTGTATAAGATGCTTACCTACTATACTCTTTTGAAATACTGTAAAATCGTTACCTTATTCATTTCTGAACAATCATTCCTGTCTGACTGCTTTCCTGAACAGCATCAAACTTTACGATGCACAAAATGTCAATATCTAACCAAAAGCAAGCATGACTTAAAAATAAAAGAAAACATGCACAGGTGTTTAATAAACTGTTCAATCAACAACACTCGTAGATATTTTTAGGTGAATCCCACGCACGGAAAAGTTGTACATTAGTATTAGTACCATAAGTAGGTTAAGGGATACATAATCCGGAATCCTGTTGTAGAGACTAAACATCGAAAGTTTTCAAGCCACGTCAGGAATCCAGTAAGCAACGTGGTTAGTGGTCTCACACCGTTAATGAAATTCATCTACCTAAATGAAATAACGATGCATCCCAAATAAGTTTCATCAATTTCATAAGAAATCATTTTAAATTTTGTCGTAAAACAAAGAGCTGCTTCTGAACACAGTATCTTACTCCTGTTTATTAATTTGTCATTCAGTCTTATAATTTCAATCTATAAGACTAAAATTAAGAAACTTATTCTTGTTACGGTTAAATGTTTAGCTTGTCGACTAAACTAGTTGCAGCGGGATGCTGCTAAAACGATGAAACTGGTTCATTTTTAGAGGTTATTCCCATTTAAATAAAATATTCAAATATTGGGTATATAAATGTTTAATAATATTCAAATTTCAGATACAACTCTTTATACATTTTATATTATTTGCCATGCATCAAATTAGGATATTATTTAAAACTTACAATGGTGCGGAACTGTTAGCGTCACCTTTTAAATAAAACCTCGCTGGTGAATAATAATATGAATCTAAATTACAAATGAATATACCCTTCCTATCTTAGTTTATTGATAGCTAATGTTTATATTTTAGCTAATAGATACGTTGGGATTGGTGAACTCATTCCTTGAATGCCTCGCTTGTCTGATCTAAATTCATTGGATTTCTGGTTTATTAGGCTTGGTGAAGTTATCTGCGCACAGAACAGTGAACATTAAGGAAGTAAGGACAAACATTATCCACACAACTGATGCAATCGATAAAGCCAATGCTATCATGCTTTGGAGTATGTTTCGTCGACAAAACCACTGAAAGCGATGGTGGTAACATCAGACACCGTAGCTACAGTAAAAATGAGATCCTCTAAAACTATATCGTTCTAATATCTTATTTGAGAAAACTTAGAGATAAATATATTCAAAACAGATCTCTCTGTAATGACAACAATATGTTGTCATTTCTAATATTTGTATCTAATGTGTTTATTTATCTGCGTTAAGAATCCCTACACACTTTGCTCCCGTCCATGCATTGAAGCTACTAAATAAATAAGGAAAAAAATCAAATTTAAAGTGCAGTTATCAAGATAAAAATATTTAGGTTAAAACTGAAAATCATCCCAGTCAGACATGAATTTTTTAAACTTGTATGAAACTTCTGAGTGCACTAACTTTAACCCCTTTCGCACAGGTTTAGCGGAATACACTGATTCAGCGCGTGTAATATTTGCTGGAACAGTAGCACATTTAATCATCCTAATGGACCACTTTCCTAGTGACTTTTTACGCAGCAATCACTTAAGCTAGTACAGGATATTAGAAGATAGGAAAGAGAGTGAGACTCCTGCAAGTTGCTAGAACAGAAACATATTAAATAAGTTATCTGTTGTAGCTTTTTAATGTTCAGCTATGATCGCCCACATTCAATCACACAATAACAATTGTCAAAAGTCATAGATTACACATAATAAAACATGTGCAAAACAACATTGATGACACCATTTTGAAATGTCCTTGGCCTTACGTTCGATAAAAATGGGAATGTGCTAAATATAATGCTGAAAATACCTCAAACCCCGTCTAGGATGTAAGAAACTTTAATATGGGCTTTTAAACGGATAGATTTTTTCAATTTTGTTTTCCTTTCAGATGAATTTTTTCATACCGCAAAAGGACAAAAAAAGCATGCAGTTGACAGACATGAACTAGTGGCTTCGTGGCCATAGTCGCTTCGGCCATATTTCCAATCAACTAGTGTTACGACGAGGAAACAATCTAACCTGTTGGTTAATAACAAACTTTTATACCTGCGCCTTCGAGATTAGGAAGTTCGAAACATCAGGTAGAAAATTCGCCAGGAGAGAATATGGATCGATAGTAGACGAGTGCCATGTATGTGAAAGGATTAGAAAGAGAGAATAGATTTTTCTTTTTCTTGAGTGCTTTCAGATTACAGTTGCTAGAAAAAGCTAATGCTGGGAGGCCATTCCATAGGATGGTGATGGAAAGAATAAAGGAAGAGGACAAGTAGTTAGTACAGTGAGTCCACAACTGGAGAGTTAATCGTAAGGATTGGTTGTGCAACTGGTGTTCACAAGTTTCAATGAGAGAGAGAGAGAGAGAGAGAAACTATAAATGTAATAAATGTAACTATTCGGTCGAGAAGATCTTCATAATAATAACTGGAGTTGCTTTGGAAAAAATGCGAGGTGAAAGGCAGAGATATTATCTGAATTTGTGACTGGAGCGCTGGGTCAAAAATAATACTATAGTAATGAGAGTATGGTATAAGGTTAGGGATCCCAGAAGTCCCGTATTTTACGGACGTTTTACGAAATTCATTCTTCAGAAAAGTATTGCAAGAGTGAGCAGTCTGATTGACTAATAAGAATATTGTCAAGTGAGAAGAGCATTACTGTATTAACAATCTATTTTGTATCCATAATAGTAAGTAAAAAACCATTTGAAGGCAACTTAAAGCGGTTTAATGAAAGTATGCAGCCTAACAATTGGATTTACTATTTGTTTACTTATACTTAGTCAAGTGTGTGCATAGTAAACCTTACCACGCACACACTTGGAAAGTTAGAATCATTTTGTAAGACTGCATATGTGATGGATGTGCATACTAAACTTTCACTCTCGGTCATAAGTGTCCTGTATTTTTTTCCAATGTATCTGGGATCCCTATGTAAGGTGTGGATACTTAAATAGCTATAACAGAATGATTCGCATTTCTTTGTCTGTTTTTTTTAAAGACAACATGTAGTCAAAATAAGGAATTCATACAGCTTTTAATAAATTTAACTTCAGAGCCTGTTAATTTATGTTATATTTATTAAATCATAAAATTACTATACATTTTACAACTTCTTAACTCATTATTTTTAATGATAAAGTTTGTGCAGATTAAATAGCTGTTCATTTATGTTCACTTATTGACCTCTCATAGCTTCGCTCGCATAACTTGAAAGTAACTAGACAAATTCTAAAATCAACATACAGACATGCAAATTTAAGAAGATGGAAATTCTCACTTATAATTGTTAATTTGATAATATGAAATGCATATTTTGCTCGTAACTTAATGCCAGCAGAACAGTAAAGGCGCACTTTTCATCAATCGTTTTAAAAATTTGAAAGTGATGAAGAACACGGATGACATGCCCATAAAACGTTCTGGCAACCATGTCAATTTGACTTTATTCTCATCATTACGCAACTGAATTTGTACGGAAATCTTAACTTTTTTTGTAATTCTAAGAAAACGAGGCGTCATATCGAGAATTATCCACCATTATGATTAATATTTCAAAAGGCAAAACATGTTATTATATTAATATTATGTTATTATATAAACATATAATAACTACTCTCTCTCTCTCTCTCTCTCTCTCTCTCTCTCTCCCTCTCTCTCTCTCTCTCTCTCTCTCTCTCTCTCTCTCTCTCTCTCTCTCTCTCTCCCTCTGTGTGTGTGTGTGTGTGTGTGTGTGTGTGTGTGTGTGTGTGTGTGTGTGTGTGTGTGTGTGTGTGTGTGTGTGTGTGTGTGTGTGTGTGTGTGTGTGTGTGTGTGTGTGTGTTTAAATTATTTTAGAAATATAATTATGATAGGCTCGCATGAGAATGAACTTGAGCTCAAACTTCAGTGTCTATGATTGTCATTAACATACAACTATATTTATTTTGAAATATGGCTTTGAAGCAGTGTACTGCAAAACATTTCTCCCCTCGCCATCCTAGCCTTAACAAAACGTTCTGTTTTTATTTCTCACGATATTTTTCAAAAAAAAAAATGCAAATTACGAAATAATGTATTTGAATCAGGTAGAGTAATTACAACTTTCGATCTCTCCCCAACAAGTATCGATGGATCCTTATATTACATTATTGATAGAAGGGTAAATCGAACCTTTAGATTTTTATTAGCCTTCTCAGAACTTTCATTGTGCCCATCTAAGCTTTCTTACAACGCATTACATGGTTTCTTCATATAGTAGCTACATTGTTTGTCGTAGTTCCCAAATTACCATTACACATGCAAACCACAGCTAAAAAAAAAAGGAAGGCGAAACGAGAATGCAGTTTGATCAGCGTGAAAGCAGTGTTTTTCAAAGATTTCTTTCACCCGCAACGTCTAACAAGTGACATCAAATTTAATATGTATGGTAACCTCACAAAAAGGGGCTCCTTCGCGCTCTTTCAAAGGTCATGTACCCTCCCTTGGATTTATATATATATATATATAGTTCATTTATGGACCGTTTTTCAAGAATGAAAGTTTCTAATATTTGAAAGGCAGAATGATTGGCATGAAATAAAGAATGTTCACGCAGACGTTTCTTGTAGGAAAGTGATGACATATATATCCGATAATCATGTCAAAAATCATTGATAAATGCTGGTTCATTCGCAACCAACGATGCCACATTCTCAATTCATCTTCATCACTTTTTAAGCGTTCGCTACCGATGCACAATTTTCTTTAGCCTTCTAATATTTGGGATGGGGGGAGAGTCGCGCTTGTCAACCCCTCTAAGCGGCTTTATTTCGCATTTGGAAGAACAACGGGACGTTGCTTCCTTCCAATGGAAAGGACTCGAGTCGTGATGAAAGGAATCTATACATGGGCTTTTTCAATTGAAAGTGAGTTAGCCGATTTCATACAGAGGTAGGGTCTTGCCAGAAACTCGAGTTTTTTATCCTGCATACACACAAATAGACCAAGAGAACACGCGAGAATTTACAGATAAATATACTATTAGTGGTGGGTTGGCATTGATGGTAGTGTTGTGTAGTTAGAGGACTGAGTAAATGAGACGGTGAGTTGTAGTGCAGTAGGGTACTTGAATAATAATAATAATAATAACCCTTAGCTCATCTTGAACTTTAGCACATAACACGCATACTAAACTTTATCGATTAAATTTACTTTTGGTTCATAGTGGAAATTTAATAAACTTATTTAGAGTTCTATTTACACGAACTGCTTTTTTATTATATAAGCAGTTCTCCACAGCTGTGTTTACTAAAACTAAAATTTTACTACAGAGTGAAAATGTTTTGTTTATAATGCATGCTTTGTATGATGACTACGAAATTTATGTAGTGAGAGTGAAATATTTATGAGTAACGATCACCGTTTCTAAGGCCATTGGCTGAACTGGCAAACAACTTATCTGCTGACGTTTCAGACTGCATCAAGCATTTTATTATAATTTGATGGACTATTCCATCTCAAATGAAAAAAACGTTAACATGGCACAGCTAATAAAGTCAACTAAATGTGCCGATACAAAATTAGGGAATATTTGAGAATGATATGCTACTTATAACACTTACTACAACAAGCTACATTACATGAATAATTACTTCTTGCATAGTTTGCGATAACACTTTATAATATACGTTTATTTGTGCCTATACAATATTTTATTTGAGCTTAGATTAATTTTTCCTTTACTATGTAAATATCAATCAATGATTGAATTATAGGCTTACCAAATATGAGGTACATACATAATAAATGAATTGCACACATCATATTACAGGATGGAAAAAAATCTGGTTCTTTCTTAAAGCTTTACGCACAATGTATTATTTGCATATCCGTATATTTGCGAGTATTCATGTCTGCATATTAACGGATCCTGAGAAAAAGCTGATCATACTAAGAAAACCAGTCGACCTAAGATAAAAGATAAAATATTCCCCTGTATTGAATATGTCCCGAATCTATCATTACAATTAGTATATCAAAATAGCAATTTAGCTTAAACTGATGGTCAGGGATCAAATAGCACTAAGAATCAGATCATAATGGCGATTTTACATCGTAGCTATTACACTATAATTTGTATCGAAATCAAATGGAAACAGCTATCATGCCTTTCTCGAATTATAAGTTTACTTGCCAATTCCAGGAAGCTAATGATTAGTTGTTGTAAATTCGAATCTTTTGAATACATTACTTCTTGTAACGTTGAGTTACAAGAAGTAATGTATTCAAAATGTATTTAAATGTATTCAAGTAATCGTTGAGTCCCAAAATATTCAACAGTAATGAACTATATATATATATATATATATATACAGGGTGTTCGGGATAAATTTGACAGTTTCGTAAGGAAAAAGAAAATCTTCTTTGTATCTATTAAATTTAATGAATTGACAAAAAAACATTACAGGCAGAGTTAATTACAATACTATCAACAAGATTTACTCAAAATAACCACCATTAGCATCGATCACAGCTTCAATTCTGCTTCGGAACCTCGAACAAGCTGATGCTACAGTCTCCCTGGGAAGGGCCGCAAAAACTGTTTTAATTTTATCCATTAACTGGGCTTTTGTATTACTGGAAGTGCGATTGGTGTCTTTTTCAACTGCGCCCCATACAAAATAATCCATGGGGTTAAGGTCTGGGGAGTTTGGAGGCCAAACATTTGGACTGGTGAAGTCGTAGAAATTTTCAGACAACCATTTTTGACTTTTCCCAGAGGTGTGGCAAGGGGCCGAATCCTGCTGCCATACATACGGCCTACCATTGGCTACCCTTGTTATCCAGGGCTTGACTACAGTTAGCAACTCCACGAACAAAGCCCGAATTCCAATGCCAGGGTTCTTCAACACCTGTTCCTGCAGATTTGCGAGGAATTCTGCTGTACGAACGCAATCAGATCGTCTGCTAGGGATCTTTCTTCTTGCTACATCCTCGTAGTCACCATTGCAAGTCTCTAGTTCATGCCTGATTGTTTTTACTGTATTCAGGGAGCATTGGGCAGCAGTCGTAATATCCTTATTTTGATGGCGGGCACGAATCATCATGATACAAGTTATTCTCTTCCATGATTCAGGTGGGTTCCAGCTATCCATCCTTTCTGACATCTTGTATATGAATGAAGAAGGGTCCAAACTTTTAAATGAAGAGAAGTGTGTGTTAATACATGTAACTTACGGAAAAATATAATTAATTATAAATATGTCAAATTTATCCCGAACACCCTGTATATCGAGTTTTTTGTTAGTACGTGAGAGATTTTTATGTATATTGGTCTCAGAGATTCGCTAATTTTTTATATGCACACCAAGTTGGTTATGATGGTTAAAGGTTTTATTTAGTTCACTCTATCTCCTTGAAAATGTTATCATTTAACGAAAAAAAAAAACGTTCAACACATAATAGAATAAAGAAATGGCGAGATATTGTAAGCTAAATTACATAAACTATGTCGCAATGGTAAACTAAATTATATAAACTTGATGAAACAAGTGAATGAGTTCAAATATTCCTCGAATCTCACGAATCTATGTGGAGAACTGCTGTTGATTCCGTGATACTGGTGAGTGCCTTTTACGATATTACAGCAATATACCGTATATTTTAATCATAGGATTAATGAAGGTAATAAAATTCTAAAGATAAAACACCGAAGCACGCAGCTAACTATTGCTTATTATTTATGGAGTACTTTTTCTTTGTTAGATTTAATGTTGTTAAAATAATAGTTCTTTTAAATTTCTACAGCAGAACTTATTATTATGATTCATCTGTCTCTGGCAGAAGTAAATATACTCAGATAATAACTGTTATAACTATTCATGTATATTTATAAGTTTCTTTTATTATTATTTAGTCGTCCTTTTCTTCTGATAGAAGAGGATGTCAAAGAGCACGCCACTTCTTCTTAGGCAACTCTCTCTCTCTCTCTCTCGTGCGTGCGAGCGTGTGTGTGTGTGTGTGTGTGTGTGTGTGTGTGTGTGTGTGTGTGTGTGTGTGTGTGTGTGTGTGTGTGTGTGTGTGTGTGTGTGTGTGTGTGTGTGTGTGTGTGTGTGTGTGTGTGTGTGTGTGTGTGTGTGTGTGTTGGATATTATCCACCCTGGTCTGTCTTAGGTCTCTCGAACTTTTGTACCTGCTATCGTGATTTCCAAGCATCTGTATATATGTTCATACAATCAAAGTTGCGTTTCCTAGATAACTGTTTTTAATTGGTTTTATACTCGGAACTGTGTCGGTTTTTTTATTTATCTTATATCTTCTGGTTATAATTAACTCAAAAATGATAGATGCATATATAGATTTATGACCTATAGAAAATCAATGGACCCACTGATTTAGAGTATATGTCAAAGAAGTCTACGAGAAAGTAGAAGTATGATCTCATAAAACGAAAGAAGAGTATCACACAGAAATGAGTATAAAAACAAAAATGCCACATTGCGAAAAATAATTTTTACCTTAATTGCTATAAAATAAGGTGAAACCTTCTCTAATGATATTATCAACTTTGTGCTTTCACTAACTATTATTTCATAATAGTTAGTGGAACTATTACTAAAATCCCACTAAAATGACTTTTCTAGTCTGAAAAGAAAGTGCAATCCATTCGTCACCTCATGGAGTGCCAAGTTTTGTTTGGCCGAGAGTATCTGAGGACGTGAACGGATTATTCATCAGTATGCCTCTGTTTTTCGAAGAAAAAAAGATGTTCTGCATTGTTCTGGACGGAATTTAAAATAAATTGGAAATTTGATAAGCCAGCATTGTCTTGCAGGTCCTGTTTCCTATTATCGATTGATAAATATGCTCTAGAGGTCAACCGTATGTACATGCTTCATGGAAAATCGAAGAACCAAGGACACGGTCAAATGCTAAAACTCAATTCTATAATACACTGTCATAATTCAGTTCTCCCTGGCGCATCAGTTTAGGTTATCCCTACCGATGTACTGGCTATTCTTTGTAGTATTTAAAACAGCTTAAGTTGCTCACTCCTCGGCGCGCGCGAGCATACACACATACACACAAAAGTGCAGCGTGGCGGGGAACACTGCTCATGTTACTAATATCCGGCCTGAAGCGTTTCGCAACTCGGGCTGATTCATGGCTTTTAATGGGTGCAAAAAAACAAAAAAAAAAGCTCTGGAAACCCTAAAAGTCACACTAAAAAGCAAATGTGTTGCAGGACGCATCAATAAGTAGCAACACTATAAACTTGAGAAGACGCACAGCGAGTTCCATATTGTTATTACTTCTGAAAACTTATATTTATTAATGAAAATACTAGTTAGTACCACTTGATGATGATGATGTGGTGGTGGTGGTGGTGGTGTGTGTGAGTCATGTAGTAAAGCCTTGTAAGGTTATTTATATCTATATTTTGAAACCGAGCAGCACAGGAAAACGAATCACGTGGCAAACTTCCGTGTAATACCACTAACTATCCTACTACAAATATAGACTCTCTCATTCATGTCATATTGATACAATACACCATGCAATATCATATAGAAGGTACTAGTACGACATAGCTTGAGGAAAATAATGTCAAAAAAAAAAAACTTGACTGACTTGTACAGAGTGCCAATCTTAACCCAACAGAACAACTTTGGGACGAACTTTATGGACTGATAGCCATGTGAAAGGAAGATCATTCCAGCATACCTGACTCATATTACCACAGACTGGTTAAAAGTACACCTAGAAAGGTGAAAAATGGGATTGGGGCCTAAAAAAGGCGCACAATCACTATTAATTGCACAATTTAGATTTCGCTGAAATATAATGCTTTCCAATATGTGGTATATGAACTAATTGCCATTTGAAAAGTAATTACTGATGACAGAGAGATTTCTTTTTTTTTTCCTAGAACACCCCAACGTCTCAGTAGTAAAACGCCATTACTGAGGCCTAAGTCTTCACGCTGCTGCAGGTCGAGACAGGAAATTTATTCATTCAATAAGCTTTATTATATAAATCAAGTGGATATTAAATCCAGTATTATTTCAAAGCCGAATGTAAAAACTGTGAATGTTTCGTACTAAATTTGATCAGAGAGCTTACGGGAATACACTCTCCGGTAATTTTGACAAGGTTTCACTGGCCTGACAACTGTTTCGAACTGGTTGGTTCTCCTCAGAGACCAGGCAGAAACCTTACGAGAGCGAAAAACTCTGTCGGCGAGTGTATTCCGTAAGCTCTCTGGTCAAATTTCGTACGAATCATTCATAGTTTCTACATTCGGCTTTGAAATAATGCTGGATTTAATATCCACTTGATTTATATAATTTTGCATCGCTGGACTGAAGCCTTTTGGCTCTTTATTTTAGTAAATAAGCTTTATGACTTGTATTAAATAACTAAATGATATCATGCATAAATTCAGAAATTTCAGCTGTACCAGAAACATTTTCAGATTTGGTGTAATACTATAGATAAAGTTAATATCACTTTGGTCAATTTTAATAGAGAATGACAAACAATTAGTTTCAGAGGAATAGCTAGATTAAATTTTAAATTTAATCAAAATTCATCCAATGCAGAGTTGGTATATGCGACGCAGAGAAGGGCAAGGGTAATTAATTAATGTTATATTACGAAGTGTGTGTGTGGGGGGGGGGTTCTAAAAAGTCTTAGCGGCTTCTGATATACCGAAGATGAGGTGATAAGTTTTTATAACCTTTTGCTGAATTCATGCTTTGGTGTCACTTCAGCAGAATGACGTCATTAATTCATTCAATTGATATAACAGCAATTTTATCTTTTTAATTCCATGATAAACCACTGAGTACGATAAAATTTCTTATCATTTTGCATAACAATAGCAGCAAAGCAGTCCAGTTTAAATTAAAATTAATGGCTATTCCAAAAATAATAGCTTATTTACTTACTACTAACAACAAAAACGGTCTGACGGATTTAAATAAACATTTCCATTAGGAATGTCTCATAAAAAATTCATCCACTTAGAGATGTTGTTATATTCACAGAGAATGTTGGAAACATCGAAAATAGAAACGTGCCGGCTGCTTCATAAAAATTAAAACATATGCCGAATCCATTTTTCATATAATTGCTTTTGATAAACAAAGAAACAAACTTTTCTGTGTTTAAACAAAATACTTTTATTATTGATTTTTATTTTCAGATCGAGAAATCCAACAGTTCGAGTCCCGGTACGCTTGGGATATCTACTCTGGCACCTATCAAACAAACCAAAAAAAAAAAAAAAATCCTGTTTCAAACGATGATTTATTCGTCGAATATTTTAATACAAGTGGCGAACACAAGAAATAAAACACTTACAGCAATTCCAATCCTGTGTAATCTGTAGACAAGTTAAAATAGTTTTAGTGGAGTTAGCATGAATAGCATACCAAGAACGTCTGCAATGCCGTGAAAGGAAGTAGAGGGGAAAGAACGACAATTCAATAGGCATAAAAAGCATTGAACATCCTACGAAACTTCAAGTTTGTTGCAAGAATATTCGTATAATGTTACAACATAATACAAATCTCTATGAGTTAGGAAAGTTTCAAAAGAAGTCCAAAAGTCCATAACTTTTTTTCGGTATTGAAAATGTGTTTCCTTGCTTCCGAATCATTTTTATAAAGCAAAGAAAGATAATTAAAATCGATCAATGGATATTTAATGTTTATCTTTCCAGACCATCTTTTTATTTCTATGGCTTGACAAAGTTTCATCACTTTCTCTAGTTAAGTGATAAGTATTGGACTAAACAGTCGACAAAGAGCAAACAATTGTAGTTGCATGTTTTACGAGCGTTCCTTTCCTAAAAAATGTAACGATTTGGTTTCTAACGATCACAGCCTAATTTTGAAATCTCGCCGGAATAATTCATCGAAAAAGTTTTTCCGATACAGATGACACATCGAGAAATTAATTTCTCGTTTATCGAATGTTAGCATTCGACAAACAAAAGGAAATGAATGGTAGTCATCCAAATTCAATGCAGATAAAGAAATGATTTAATTTTGTTGTTATACAATAGAAAATCGGTGAACAATAACAATAAACCTTCAAACTTTTCAAACTTTTATATTTTTAGCTGCCTTTACAAATCTGAAATTAGAATAACTGTCATTTCCAGATTTTATCCTTATACAGCAGTCATTTGTTTAATTCAGAGTTAAATTTAATGTAAAACTTCTAGAATAAAGATAATTAAGGATCAGCAGACATTTATATTTTTTACTACTGATATTCTCAGAACGTGGATAATTCAAATTAATGAATACATCTGTTGCACTGGGAATCCTCAATAGGTCAGTCGTTAACGACGACGCTTTATATGAAATAATCTGGGTTCGAATTCCGTCTAAAACACGAATTTTCAACTGAAGCTGAGTTAACCGATCTCATAGGGAGGTGGGATTTTTTGAGTTTCCCCTCTTTCCCGGAATTTATAGTTTTTCATCCCGCAAGACAGACAAACCGGCCAAAAGAACACACGCAATTAACATTTGCAGAGAGGATTAACCGTCATCGGGATGATTACTCTCTCTCTCTCTCTCTCTCTCTCTCTCTCTCTCTCTCTCCAGGTTTTCGCCTAATGTTCCACCTACCGTCCACACGTGATTTCTGAATACGATAAGTATATTATGTGCACATACCAATAGGCATATACGAGTCTCTAAGTCAGAAAGTATCCATAACGTTTTATTTATTTTTTTTCTATTGGTCTATTTGCCGAATTATCCAAGTAAACTTGGTTGCAGTAATGATTACAGGTACCAAAGAAGAGTTTTTACGGACTCAAGGAGAAGCAAGTACAAACATTCGACGAATAATTACAGAAAAGAAAAGCGGTTGCCAGAATGAATCGCATTCGAGTAGATTCTCATGTTCAATAACTGCTCAACCAGTGTTACTGCTGAACAACGATCCGGGCAACCATCCACGAAAATTTACTATAATTGGGGTGGGGGGGGGGAGTGGTTTATGCAAATGAAATGATGTATTTCAAAGAATAAGTCATTGTTTTTTGTTATCATTGTTATTCTGTTCAAAGTTCTGCCTACAGTAATTTTTATTGCTACTTTTTCGTTTTTTCTATTGCTTCTGAGGAATCGGCATTTACATCTTTTGTTTATTAAAGGCATAGAGAATCCTGGCTTACCCAAATACTTGAATACGACGATAATTAACTGATCTCAATGTCTATTACACGCAGTCGTTAAGTACCATTCACACTGTGGATTGGTTGTAGCAATATTTGGAAACCAGTGGTTTAAAAAATGACGTACTCAGTTATTGACAAAGATATATTTCAATGTATACAAGCTGTCACTTCCTGAATGTATTAATCAATCAATCCAACGATTACTACCAAATATGTGCTACTATCTCATTAAGCATACAAGTAATGGAAAAGATTGGTATAGATTGGAAAGATAGAAGACTAATTATTTCACTATATATGGGACAAACTCCTATAGTAAGAGATATATATATGATACAACAGAACCAGGTACCATTGAAAAAGGAGTAAGACAAGGCTGTTCTTTGTCACCACTTTTATTCAATATGTATTCCGAAGCAATGTTAAAAGAAGCACTAGAGAATGAGGAAGAAGGAATAAAGGTGAAGGTAGACGGATATTTGCAATAGAACACGCAGATGACAATGTATTATTATCAAACACTGAGGAAGGATTACATCAGCTGAATAGATTACTGGAATCTTGTATCAACTATGGAATGAAAATTAACATAAGCAAAATAAAAGTAATGAAAATAACAAGGAAAGAGTAAATATGGATATAAGAATAAATGGAGAAAAAGTGGATCAAGCAAGGACATTTCAGTACTTAGGAAGTGTGATTAGCAGCGATGTAAGATGTACAAGTGATATAAAAGTAAGAATAGCAATGGGAAGAGATGCCTTTAATAGAAAATGGAATTTATTCAGAAGTAAAATGGATAAAAATTAAAAAAAAAAAAGACTAATAAAATGTTATGTGTGGAGTGTTGTTTTATATGCAGCTGAAACCTGGACATCGAGGAAAAAAGAAATTAAAATTTTGGAAAGCTTCGAGATGTGGATTCGGAGAAGTATGGAAAAAATAAAATGGACAGATAAAATAAATAATGAGGAGGTCTTAAAAAGAGTAAAAGAAGAAAGGAATCTGTTAAAAAGGATAAAAAGAAGATAAGGACATTGGATTGGACATATCCTAAGAGGAAATGGAATAATCAGAGATGCCATTGAAGGAATATAAGGAAAAAGTCCTAGAGGAAAAAATGATAGATGACATGCTGAATGGAGACAGGTATACAACCTTGAAAGAGAAGGCTCAGAACAGAAGAGAGTGGAAGAAAAGTTGTTGGTACTAAACGAAGAACCTGCTCAATTGCAGAATATTCAAGAAGATCTCATTAAGCAACAGTATATTCGAAAACTCTTGAGCTGTAAATGAAAAATGGTTTTTATAGAAATCCATATTTTTAGACAGCCAGGTTTTTTCGGCCAGTCTGCATTCACACCAGAAAGATCGTATAGCGTGTTCACAAATTATCGATATGAGTTAAACTCACAGAAGCCTCCAGAACACATCTTGTTGCGTGGAAAAATAAACAGCACTTTTGATAATGAATAAAATTAAGCATATAGAAAGCTATGAAACTGAAGCTGTGGAAACCAAAATTTAATTCCCTTTAAAGTGGACTTTTTTCTGCATGCATACTCTTGCTCAATGTTCCTACCACAGCTCACGCACATTACAAATGCCGATTTTCGGTTTCGCTAAAAAGAGCTTCTGCCTTTCCGATTTTTGTACAAAATTTACATGCTTTTGTTTCTGATTTTTACTTGTGTCACAAAATGCCTTTCTCAGAGGTAATATGAGATGTATCCTTATTTGTGCAAGCAATCACTTTCGGATATGTCCTGTCCAATCCGCCACTGTGCAGTGTGATACACCTCGCTTTGATCAAGAGAAAATACGTTATCCTTCATTTACAATACTATACTGAAAAATAATAAAAATTGGCTGAATTACATTAATTTGCCAAACAGCAAAGACAGGCAGTGTTTGTAGTGGCCCGAGAGCCCGATTTTACTACACTATGGTCTAAACCAGGGGTCTCAAACTCAAACGCAGCAAAGGGCCAGTCAATTTGATGTATATCTGACGCGAACTGTATTCAATATTATTCTGTGAACCAAAATCCATAAACTAAAAAAATAAAGGCTCTAACAAAGGCCCTTTTGTTGCCAGGTCTTTACGGCTTACGTAAACAGTTACACCATCATTTAAATTTTAAATTTATAACCATTTTTATTTTTAAATTTTAAAAATATAACAAGTTTAGAAAATATAGTTCACTTACATTTTATTGATACTTTAAGAAAATTATTTAAATACATAATTTTGACTTACAAAAATAAATATTTTTATCTACGAGTCCTATTTTTAATTTGATTTTGATCCTGAAACCTGACATCTTTTCCTCTGCACTAACAAGTCAATATCTGCTTTTTCGTTTCGTGTTGCAATATGAAATATTGCATTTAATCTAGAATCTTTTATCTGTGAGCGAGACTATGACTTATTAAGTTTCATGATTTCAAAAGTTTTGCTTTTGTTTAAAGCTTTCATAAAACATTTAGAAGTTTGAATCTCCTGTTTTAATCCCCTCAGGATGTTAGAAACATTGATTTTTAGAAAAGAAATCATTAAGGTCGCGGGTCAGATACGAAGCCTTCGAGGACCGTATCCGGCCGCGGGCCGCCAGTTTGCGACCCCCTGGCCTAAACAGTCAGATCCATTACTCTACTAGTCAGGCCGCCTTAGATTGACAGTAGCCAGATGGAGGGCATCCGGTCAGTAACAATTGCTGCCTATGAGATTATGAAGTTTTCACTGAGTTGTCATCTAAACATCCACAAATAACCGAAAATTGCAACGTATCTGGGCCCGAAACTGTGACACGCATAGCCCACAAACTGCAAGTAGCCACAGAGCAGTCTTCTATCACAGAAATGCGGAAATGTGAATAAAGCATCACGTGTGTAGTGTAATTTTATAATACTCCAAAGTACGTCCGGAAAAAGAAAAGATGCACCTCCGATTAATTTCTGTTGGTTTCTTTTCAAAACAGGAACTGTTGAAACGACGATTTACCATTTTGGAGGAAAGGGAAGAGAAGTCATATAGAGACTAATTACAAAATATTATTTTTAGTGTTTTCATATACATTGTTTACCTTCACGAGTTGAAAGAATTTTTATTTTATGATTGATGCCGAATGAAGCATTTTTCTTCAAGCTATCCGAATAAGATAAAAATAAGGAAAGATTTTATTAAAAATCTTGACATTCAGACGTTAATGTCACAAATGAATGAAAACGGAGACAATAAAAACACACACAAAAAAAAAGGAACAAAAGGAACGAAAAATTTCAAAGTATCTCTAGAAAGAATTAAAAAGGAAGTAAACATCTAATTGGATAACAAAAACTGTTAGGAGAAACCACTGATAAAGTTGCGGTTCTTCCCAAACCACTTTAATGATTTTTTTTTTTAATGTAAGCTGAGCAATTTAGCTGCTGCGAAGAATAATACAAAATGGAGTTATCTGAAACGTCGTTTCTTAACAAAAAAAGTCTGAAAGTAATTCAGGCTCAAAAGAGCCTCGGTTTTGTTAATTATAAAACTTTCCAGTTTCAAAACAGTGATGAAAATTATTAGTTTTTTCTAGATATCAACCCCTCACATACACCTTAGTAATAATATGCAACATATAGCATCTATTGCACCGAGATCCCAAGGAAAAACATGTAACCATGACGGTCTGAAATAATTAGAAAGAAGCTTGGAAATAATCCGAGAATCGCAAAAAAAGATTCAGTTTAATTTGTTTAAACGGGAGAAAGGAAAATCTCTAAACATTTTTGGTAAAAGAAAGAAATGGAGAACAAAATGCTTAAAGAGGGTTTTTCGCTATCCGCTTCTTTTTTATGAATACAATTTTTTGACAAAATATAATTTAGAAAACATACATAGCTCAGTCGATATAGACAAAGACTTTCGGTTGGAAATATCTGGGTTTGAATCCCTAGGACGCAAAGAACCTTTATCAAGACTTTTCAACTGAAGGTGAGTTAGCTGGTCTTATACGAACGTAGCCAGGGCATTTCCTGCTGGAAACGTGGTTTTTCACCCTGCATTCCAGGCAAACCGCTCAGAAGATCACACGCAATTTTACAGTCATAGCACACAATGCAAATAGGATTAATCGCCCTATCATAAACAATATTAGGTTTCTAAGTGACAAGCTATTGAGCCTAACATTAAAGGGAATATGAGATGAAAATTTAACTCAGTATTTAAAATCTTCAAGTTCCTCCTTATACCCTAAAATTATATTAATTTATTTACCGCTAAATATCAAATATCTCAGGTCAGTTAACACTTTTAGAGAGAGAGAGAGAGGAATAATGTTATTGTTGTTGAAAAAATTCATCTAAAAATATGCGTTTCATGGCTAACTTTCAGCCTCTTCCTAATATTATAATCTTTGCTCATTTCGCAGCCTTTACATCATTTTACAGAATGAAGATATTTATTCATCCTTGAATATCACAGTCATTTAATGTTTTTCAGTTGCATCCTAAAAACGTTTAAGGTTTGAAAGAATATCGCAGCATAGAACTTTGTATCGTTTTGCATAATTTCATAATTAAAAGTTTGCAATTTAAAATAAAATAAAAAACGACTTAGCTATATTCGAAGAACGAAAAGCTTAACTTCCTCAAAAAGCTAGACAAATTGTTAATGAAGATTCTTAATAGCAAACCTCATCAAAATACCAATGTAGCCAAAAGTTTTATACATAAGTTGCGTTGCTGTGAATTACGGGAAAAGCTACTACTGACCGCTCGTTTTGTGAAACTATTATGAAATGGCGTGAAAAAAGTTGCACATCTCGTCTCTAGCGTAGACAAGGCAGATTATCGAACCCATAGCTCACCTATAGTAATAAATTTAAGATAAGTTTCCACTTTTCGTAGGTGAGATATACATAAAGAAACTGAATGTATGAAAAAAAAAACGTATTGCAAAACACATCCAAAACAAGATGTGTTGCTTGGTTATATATGTTTTTACCTCTTTCTATAAAGAAAGAGAAAAGTATACTATTTTCCGATAGTGGAATATCTGTTCTATCGACTTTGCTGCGTACAATTTTTTTTTGAAATGAGTGCTTTATTATTATTATTATTACTACTGATCTTCTACCAGAAGACTTATGTCCATCTGGGATGGCAACGGCAAGAACTCCACGAATTTTTCAAATTTATATTTATACCACTATGTGCACGTAGCTAAAATTAAATGTGTTCATGGTCGGTTTGATTTTTGTGAGCGGAAGCGAAATATTAATCCCACGTACTTCAGACAGCCTGAAACCGACTATCTCAATTTTGGAAATGAAAAAAAAAAAAATGAATAGAGGGTGAACCATATATTGAATATTCGCCGGTGTGGCTGGCCAAACCCATATGGATACCACAACATTCATCGTACAGGAATGCCTAGGTATATTAGCTCAGCTTTTCTTCTCCTCATACATTCTCTCATTTTTTTAAAAAAATTATGTTTAATTTTTCTCAATTTCTTTCTTTTATTTTTTTCCACACATATATTTAGGCACAAAAACATACAACAATATCGACATGTTCAAAAATGTCAAATTAGAATCATCATCATCATCAAATTCCTGATATATACCCCCAAGGGTTGTACAGGATATGATAGTACTACATGAAAAATTTACATCATTACTAACTTCCTATCTACAATGTTCCTCCAAATCATTCTGTTACCTGTCAAGACTCCAACATTATCAAATCTTATATTTCTATCTTCTAAGGCACTTTTTACTGTATCAATCCACCTATATCTTGGCCTTCCTCTTCTTTGTCCTGCCAACCTGGCAGAGAACACTTGTTTTGCTAATCTTTCCTCTCCTATTCTGTTTAAGTGACCATACCACCTGAGATTAGTTCTGCTAATGCATTCCTGGATGCGGACAATGTCAAGTTCTTTCCTAATATCCTCGTTTTTAATATGACATTGTCATTGATGCCATCTGTTTACGCCCCTAATCTTTCTCAAGACTCTCATATCTGCGGTCTCTAGTCTTTGATCAAGTGTATTACTTCTGACCCAGTCAGAAGTAATACACTTGTCAGATCCATAAGTTAAAACTGGCTTGAACACTGTCTTCTATACAGCTAATTTAGTGTTACGTGTAAATTAGAATCATTACACGTAAATTCAATTAACCTATCCTTAAGCCATAGCAACGATCTAATTCTGTCTTGCAGTACATAAATTGACCGGTTTTACAACCAGTTGAAGGCAATTCCGCATATTTATTTTCTACCCTAAATGTACAAAATGAACTTCATATAGTTCTTCTAACTCTGTTCTTTACTATCTTTTTATTATGTTCTCTAGCAGAACCTAGTTCAGCCAAATGCAGCAAAGGTCCATTATATATCTTATATATGGCCTGAGTTAACTTATAAACGTAATTTAAACAATGTTTAAATTATGTTTATCAATATTTTTAACATCGATTAAAAACATTGATCAGGAAATCTGGGAGCAATAACGATATTGTCCTGCCTAAGGACTTGTATAAGTGTCATTAATTTCTTTATCTTAACTCTTATTTATTATAAACTTAAAAAAAAATAAATAAGAAAAACACAGTAGTGAGTAATGTAAAAAATAGCATTAATTAAATTCAAATTGAACTATTATAGAAGAAAAATGAGAAATCACTGAATTCAATATTCATTTATTCCCTTAATTCGCTATAGTAATTACTGTTAATGATATCTTAGGTAATAGTGGTGAAGAATTTTTTTTAAAATAAAAATGCATTTTTAGTAGAGAAAAGAAAGAAAGGTGGAAAAGTCTGGGAGAATTACTAACTGCACAGTTCAATACTACCATATTCACTGGAAAGCTTTTACAATGTGAAGAAGTCAGGAGGATGATACTTTTCCAACTTTGCCTTCAGCTTATAAAATGGCAAGAGATCCATCACTTATTGAGAACTGTTTATACTCAAAGTAAACCAACTTTTCTTACAAAGTGTCGCTCTGAAATGGATAAAAGCATTTCGGCTTGGGCGCAAATATATATGTTTAAAAATTGCCGTTACTAAATCAGTATCATAATAACTTCTAAGTTGTGTAGCGCGACTCTGTTTCATGGTGGAGAGCAAAGTAATGTCCATTTAACAATTTCATTTACATTGCAACTCAGCACACTATCCAAGTTTAGAAAGTTCTTTAGAAATTGAAAAGGTTTTGTTTCTAGAACTGAGAGTGGAACAGAATTTTATTATAAATGAGAAAACTTAAATCTGCGTTTTCTCAAATGAAAGTATACGAAAAACAAATACTTATTTTTTACGAAACAACATTCAAGTCATTTTCAGTTACAAAACCCCAAGCTCGACTATCTTTAATTTTACGTGAGTTCGCGCAGTGATGCTTAGCTGCATCATTCTGGGTGAAAACCAATTTCACAGTTGATGAAAAACAATTTCATCAACAAAAATTGTTTTTCTGGTATAGGTTAACGAGATTTTATGTAACTATTTTACGTTTATGGGTTTTCGAGGTAGAAGAAATCTTCGCAGTTAAGCAATAAAACATACGAGAACATTTCTTAATCATTACACGTAAATTCATTGTGGAGATACTACATTATTCATAGGATAAGAAGCAACGGTACCAAAAGTTGCTGATCACGTACACATCTAAAATACTGCTCCCGAGAAGCTGACAAATAGTTCTTTCCAAATATCCTTTCTGTCGAGAAAGAGACAGGATGACATATATTGACTCAACTAGCTTTAGGTATTTATATAAATAAACGGAACTGCTATTTCTGCTTATATCCGACATGCAGTTTAAAAGGTTATAATTGTAGGAGTAATGTGGATGTTTGTATTCATTGGTTCACCGATGAATACAAGCATCCAGATTACTTAGCTGATGAATGCTAATGGATAAAATGAAGAAATGCCTAAACAGGAGTTGTGTTTACGGTAAATCTCACATAAATATGCCTTACGACATATATTTACATGAAATCAAATACGTATTTATCTTTAACATAGCCTAAAGTAACCCAAGATTATTTTATTTTACGAAATTCAAGTTTCCTTCAAGTAATAGGAAGTGCCTGCCTACCTTCAGTTATATTCTATTTTAATATAACAAATTTTATAATAAAGTATCTTATGTTTTTTCAGTGAACCAAGGACTAAAGGAAGCAGAAGTTGGCCAAAATTTAGACTACTCCTTGAATTGCAGAAAGAAATTTACAATCTCGATGATTTTAAAATGATGTTGCAAGTCAAGAACCTGTTTCATCAGTATTTGGCTTACTTTTATTTACATATGAAATGTTTTATAAGAGCCTGTGTAGCTCAGTGGATGTGGTGTTTGCACACCACGGCGCTTGGCCGCACGAAAGAAGATTTGGTTTCGAGTCTAGTCGGCGACTAGAGGAAGAGGAAATTTTTCTAAGCCTTTTTTCGACCGGTTCCCGAGTTAGTCGATCTCTGGCACGGGCAAGCGGGTTTTTCCTCCCGGAAACTCGGGTTTTTCGTCCCGTAAACTCAAGAAAATCGACCGTAGAACCCACATTATTTCAGACATTAAATATATTGTGTTAGGGTTAGGGACCACGAGATGGCAGCACATTTCAGCCGTCTCTCTTCGCTGTGTACCGCTTAATTAGTTATAGCCTTGGGCCATCTATCTCTCTGATTGGTACCAGTGGAGATTGAACTGCCCACTCAGTCTCCAAAAGTTAGATAGGGCTAAAAGGCCTCGCCTACTTCCATATACGGGAATAAAAAGGCGTGAGCTGATTTTTTTTTTATTTTGTTTTATAAGCTCTCACGTATTTTTAGATAAAGTAAATAAAATAGAAGTGGAATAAATTTTCGAAATCGGTTGAATGACCTGTACATATATCTAGGGCATTATACTTTCTTCTCCATCCTTCCAAATGTGCAGAAATCGTCATTTGGGATCTTAACATAAGAAATTATTATTTTTCACTCATGGAACGGTAAATCCTGTAGAAATGCCTGTAATAGAGATGGGGAAGAAGAAGAAGAAGAAGAAGGGGAAAAAACTGCCCCTTTTTAGCCTTTTTCTCTCTTTTTTAAAATTTACTCGTGGTTCTATTATTATTATTGTTGTTGTTGTTGTTGTTGTTGTGATTCTGGGATCGACGCTATTCATGAAACAACACGTGATCTTGCTAAACCGATATTTTCAGTAAAAATGCAAAGTATTAAACTTAAAATCTTAAGCAAATGGTGCTGTAATATCTCTTCACTTTTTTTTTTTAATTTTGTAAGGAACCCCCATACAAATATAATATTTTCACATCTTTATTTGCGAGTAATATTGAGAACTTCTATAGCAGTCTGAATACTGGATTGCTGACGCTGTGAAGAAAGATAACCAGGCGAATGGGATTATATCATATGCCAGGATTGTCCGGGGAAGATGAACTTTACATGCTCCGGATTGTCGGAGGCTACTTGGAGAGCAAAGTCCAACACACGCAAGTTACAGTGGTGATGTAGCATATGCGGAAGCAAAACGAGATCGATCTACACAATGGACACATAAGATAACCGCTCAAAGGATGTATATAACATACTGGAAATATGTGAGCTAAATTTTAGCTTAGTATAGAAAAAGGAGATGACTAGAAAAAAATTCATCGAGAAAGTTTTCAAGAACCTCATGAGAGAGAATATAAATACAAAAAAAAATAGTACTTATGAAGATTTCATCTGATACAACAATAAGAGCTTTGAAGAGATTTTTGAGATTCTTACGGACATCAAGAGAATTATTATAATAATTTAACAATCAGACTAAACTTGAAAGAAAATGAATAAATCTGTAGGAAGTTGTATACTTTAAAACTAAAATAGCGCAACTAAAGCAGGGTAATCTTAATATACACCTACAGAGACGGCATAACTGACAATAGAACAGGAAACTTACAAAAACAATATAACAAATAAATGATGGATGTGAAAATAAAATGGAAACTGAGAATATCTAAGAAGATAATATACTGACAAAACGAAACTAAGGAAATTCAAAAATAAGACTTACCACTAAGACGCATAATACTAACTAGTCAGAAGGTGAAAGGCCAATATTCATCTCAGAATATTTGACGCCATACTTCAACGATCTTCACTTTTAAATACAATAAAAAACAATATTAATTTTTATTGCACATGAATACAAAACTGCTCGTGAGGAAACGAAGTACAGTACACGAATACCTTAAGGGAGTAAAGTCCTATACCTTAAAACTTTAAATATCATGATTATGGCAAATCCTGCAGATGATCTTCATTTGATAAATATAAAGCAAAACCCTAGCACACTTCCACGAATTAAATAAAAAGTTTATTCTGAAAAATTCATCCTGAAACTGTAACATTGTGGAACGTGCAGATGTTTTAATCTTAATTGAAACCACTTGTACAGAATGGAAAACAATGAAAATCCTACTCACTGAGGATCTATTAGCCATATATTTACCTGTAAACTAACAAAACAGAAAAGAGGAATGCGTGTCTATGTTAAATCAACCACCACTGCAACATAACTGTTCCATTTACAGCAGCAGAATATAAACTTTTGAAAATAAAAGATATCAGAGAACGCTCACTTTACTAGCATTGCACCATATGCCAGACCATGACATGATTACTTTCCTTCACGAAACAAGAAACTACATAAGGAATTTAAGTTTAAAACTACAGTAATCTAGTTGTGAATTATGATATGAGCATCAATGCAGAGTAAAGGAGGAAAATCGTCTGGTTGGCAAATGCATCGATCACATTAACGTAAAATTGGATCAGGATATTAAGCACCATACTCACCTAATTAAAAGAAAACTGGCTGGGTTGATCGTTACTTTATAGAATTAAAGATCGTGCTTACTAAAGAAGCAAAACTGCATAAGAACTGAAAATAACAGAACACAGACTACATTATGGATTCAAGTCTATCAACAAATCCAGAACACCGGTTTGGACAGCTTAATCTATGTAAACTTTCCGTAAGCAACATACGATTTATCCACAAAACATTCCAGGATATGCAAGAACGCAACCAGACAACTACGAAATAAAAAGAAAAATCAGGTGTTCCATCTGAATTAACATCGAAATTTTCTATTCAATCTGAGAGAAAATGCACATTATATAAAAAAAGTGTGGAGTTAATTACAACTGAAGCCAAAGGTGATCTGTCAGGGAATAAATGAGCTGATAAATAAAAGAAAAAAGAACGCCCAAGAATTACTACTAAAATATTTCGTCCAGAAGTTTCAAGCTTACAGATCGCCAATACCTTCAATAAAACCTTCAAAACGACACCTTTTGAGTGGAAAGACCTCGATTCAAATCCCGTCTTGGATGCGATGAGCCTTTATTTGAGCTTCATCTCAAATTGTGCTCAGTTAGAGAGCACGTCAATTAAGATCCATGCAAAACTGGAACTGTTAATACAAATTAATAAGTTTGTATGGGGGGGGGGAAAGGTTACCAAAAGCGTGAATTTTTGAAGGCGGCACGCTTTATGATAGACAGAGAAGTGAATATTATAGTTGTCGTGCATGGATCGAATGAAAGAGCAAAAGGAAGCGATAAAAAAATAATACAAGTGTCTATTATATTCTTTGGCGAAGTATTTAGTCTAATCTCGTTCACAATGTTGTCTATTCTTCAAAAAGGCTTCTTATGGAAAGTTCATCTTCAGTGTTTACTGAGTTTAATTCGAAATTTCTTTGTTGAATTTGGGTTTTCTTTTCTAATGGATTCAAACGTTTCCTAAAATATAGAAACGTAACCAATCCCCATTTCATATTAGATGTTTAGAAAAGTCTTCATTCCCAGAATTCTTCTTCTTGGGCACTACAGCCCCATGTAGGGCCTTGATCTTCCATTTTTGGGTTTCATAACTCACTACGAGGTGGGGTAGTTACCCCCACTCTGAACCATGTGTAATTGTCTGTGAAAAGTTGTGTTCTTAAGACCGGTTTGCCTGTTTCTCGGGAGAAAAACCCCAGATAAACTGGGGAGAAAAACCTTGCAGTCAACGCCCAAGAACGACTGACTTGGCTATAGCTGAGAAAGATCCTTAAGTTCCTCACGTCGGCGACGAGAAACGAACGCAGGACACTGCTTTCCCAGGTTGTGGAGCGCGTAGCCACTCGGACTTATTCCCAGAATTAATATAATAAATCCATTTACCATTTCCTTTAGAAGTTGAAAAAAATTATCTTATGGGTATTGCTTAAGGGATAATTTTTCTAAGATATACTGATATAAAACAGAAACGTGGAAGAAATCTTAACATAAAGACGCTAACTTCTATGAACAAACGAAAAAATATAATGCCAGCATATTCGCCGATTGCAATGGCGCTGGCAATAAAAACACAAACGAGGGAATCAAAGGAAACGATCTTGTTAAAAGTTTTCTGTAGAAAGAAATGAAAGAAGTAAACATTTAATTGAACTACAAAAAAAAGTTTGGGAAAAACGAACAATAACTGTGCGGTTACTAAATCACCCACATTTTTAGGTTCTTTTTCTTTTCTTTACATTTTTTAACTTTAATTTGAGCAATGCAACTTCCGTATAGAATAGAATCGGATAACGGCATTTCTCTGAAAGAAAAAAAAAAAAAAACTGTCGCAATACATGCAGGCTCAAAAACTGTTCTCAAATTTTTTTTTTTTTTTTTGTTAATTATACAGTCTATTTTTATCCTTCTTTCGAGCAGAGATTATTGTAATAATTTCATTGAATGAGTAGAAACGAAATTATGAACGTAGCGAGTGAAAAAACTTCCTGTTTTCTACATTAAAAGGAAAAAAAAAAACTAAGCATTCTCGCTTGGACCAGTGTCAAGCGAAAAAGATATATTTAGGGAATAAATATAACATAAGAAATATTCATTTCCTTCCATTTTATAATATAACTACATTATAATTATAATAATAAATATATAGTTATATTTTAGTTATATATATTTTATAAAATATTTATGATAATATAAAATAATATTATATATATATATATATATATATATATATATTGTTCTAATTCTCGGATCTCAGTCAGTACATAAAAGTATGAACATATCCCAATTCCGAGTTAATACAACAAATCATTATATATATATATATACTGTATATATATACATACACAAACTAGCGGACCCTCCCCCTGGCGCCTACGGCGCAGAACCCCCAGTGTTCCGGACTCGTAAGCAGGTTCTCCTTGAATTCTTGAATTCTGATGACTCGAAACGGAGTTTCCCCCCCCCCCCCTAGCGCCTACTCCCCCTCCCCCGAGTTCCGGACTGGTAGGCCGGTTCTCCTTGAATTCTGATGACTCGAATTTTGAAGACTCGACACTCAGGGTAGCCCCTGAGTTTCAAAACATTTCAAATAACTTGACAAAAAACGTGACACAAAAACGTTACATAAAAAGGCTTATCATTATATATATATATATATATATATATATATATATATATATATATATATATATATATATATATATATATATATATATATATATATATATATATATATATATATATATATATATATATATATATATATATATATATATATATAGTCTATTTTTATCTGCTTCTTTCAGAAGTCGATATATTTTCATCCTATACAAATGCTGTTTCTATTTCTCTCCATATTCCTTGATTTTTTCATTAATGTTGTAAATATCTAACTGTTTTCTGTTTTCCTTTTTATGTGATTTAATTGTTCTTAAAAATCTAATTCCTGATGCCTGTATATGACTTTGATCTTTCCTTTTAACAGTCCAGGTGGGAGTGGCCATTACTTGATAAAATATAAGTTGAGTTTCTGTTTAGTTTTGTTTTTTATTCAGCATAAAATGTGTTATTATGCAATCCAAACAATTAAACTGTGGCACCTGTTCTATTATTTTTGCTTCTATGATTAATTACTTCTTTTATGAGATCTTTAATCTTTATTTTAATAATTATATATATATATATATATATGTAATTATGGACTTCTATTCGGTTGTTGTGATACATTTTAAAAAAATATAGATTTAATGACTTAAAAACCGAGGTAACTTATAAAGTGTTTTATGAGAATAATACAACTAGTTTCGGCTTATAACAGCCTTCATCAGGTATTCATTAAAGGAATAAAATAGTAATAAACATTGAAGCATCTAAAAAACTGAAAATTTACAGGTAAAACTTGCAACACATAATTGAAACAAAAAACGTTGTATTTTTTAAGTTGTTCTAACTGGCGCGCTATTGTTTATTGCGTGTGTGCGTGCAGGCTCTCGTGAACGCCAATATTGAAGAACTGCAGTATGGCTATCTGGGATGTTATAACTCAAATTGCTGTTTAAGTGTTCAGGATTCAGGATGATTTCCCTGGATTCCACGATTTTTCTTTCGAACTCATCACCACACGGCGAAAAATATTTTCTGATTTATCCCAGCAAACGGAGTGACTTTGGAGATTATCATTAGGATTTTTGAGAAAAGAATATGACTTGACAACTCAGTTGCACGTGATCTTTTATAGGAGATGTCTCTCTTATGCTCCTCGATAATACGTTGTTCAATAGATTTGTTGGTTTATCCAAAATAAGGGATACTGCAATCACACTATAATTTATATACACCTGGATATTTTAGGTTGTGATGAATAGGTTTTAGATGGCTGATAAGAGAACGGATTTTTGAAAGTGGGGTGAAGAACGTCCTGATGTTGTATTTTTAAGGACCTTATCCAATTTGTTAGAGACTGTGCTAATGTATGGGATGGAGATGCTACCTTTAAAATTATTATTAGTTTCTGTGGTGTACTGTCTAGGAGGATCCAGAAGAAATTTCTTAATCGTTTTTTCGGAGTATCCATTTTGTTTAAAGATAAGATATAGGTGATTTATTTCTTTTTGGAGTTCATCCAGTTCATTCAAAAGAGAGCGTGCTCTGTGTCCTAAGGTAGATATAGTTACGCTCACTACATCCTCTTATACCACGCATCTATGGAGTTCCTAAGATACATAAGGAAAACACCCCTCTTCGCCCAATCCTGGAAGGAATTGATTCACCTACTTACAATCTTTCAAAATATGTAGCAAAGCACCTCAAATGTTTCTCCAATAAATCCTCATCATTCATCAAAAACACCACAGACTTTGTTTCTCATATCAAAGATATTTCCATTAATGAAAATGACATTATAGCAAATTTTGAGATTGTTTCTTTATTTAGTAACGTTCCTACAGACGAAGTACTTACATTACTAAAGGAAAAATTATCAAAAACATTGTTAGCTTTATTAAAACATTGCATTCATTCTGGTTACTTCAGATATCGGGACTCCATTTAACAACAAAAACAAGGCCTGGCAATGGGCAACCCATTGTTCCCAATTCTAGCAAACATTTTCCAAGAAGATTTTGAAACGAAAGCCATATCTTCCTTCTCATTTAAACCAAAACTTTGGAACCGTTATGTTGATGATATTTTCATTATATGGAGTCACGGACGCACCGCTCTCATAGATTTTCTTCATCATCTTAACAACCGACAGCCTAATATAAAATTTACTGCTGATCTAGAACAAAATAACTCCTTACCTTTCATGGATGTAATGATTACACGATGCTCTGAAAGATTAAAAATCTCTATATACAGGAAACCTACTCATACCAATAGATATCTACATAGTCATTCTCATCATTTCCCACCATAGAAGCTTGGAACTATATCTACCTTAGGACACAGAGCACGCTCTCTTTTGAATGAACTGGATGAACTCCAAAAAGAAATAAATCACCTATCTTATCTTTAAAAAATGGATACTCCGAAAAAAACGATTCAGAAATTTCTTCTGGATCCTACTAGACAGTACACCACAGAAACTAATAATATTAAAGGTAGCATCTCCATCCCATACATTAGCACAGTCTCTAACAAATTGGCTAAGGTCCTTAAAAATACAACATCAGGACGTTCTTCACCACACTTTCAAAAATCCGTTCTCTTATCAGCCATCGAAAACCTATTCGTCACAACCTAAAATATCCAGGTGTATATAAATTATGGTGTGATTGCAATATCCCTTATTTTGGACAAACCAACAAATCTATTGAATAACATATCGAGGAGCATAAGAGAGACATATCCTATAAAAGATCACGTGCAACTGCGTTGTCAAGTCATATTATTTTCTCAAACAATCCTAATGATAATCTCCAAAGTCACTCCGTTTGCTGGGATAAATCAGAAAATATTTTTCGCTGTGGTGATGAGTTCGAAAGAAAAATCGTGGAATCCAGGGAAATCATCCTGAATCCTGAACACTTAAACAGCAATTTGAGTTATAACATTCCAGATAGCCATACTGCAGTTATTCAATATTGGCGTTCACGAGAGCCTGCAAGCACACACGCAATAAACAATAGCGCGCCAGTTAGAACAACTTAAAAAATACAACGTTTTTTGTTTCAATTATGTGTTTGCAAGTTTTACCTGTAATTTTCAGTTTTTAGATGCTTCAATGTTTATTACTATTCTCTTCCTTAATGAATACCTGATGAAGGCTGTTATAAGCCGAAACTAGTTGTATTATTCTCATAAAAAATTTATAAGTTACCTCGGTTTTTAAGTCATTAAATCTAGATTAAAAAAAAATATATATATATATATATATATACAGGGTGGTTCAAAATTCTACGTACAAAGTTTGAGGGAAGGTAGAGAACATCAAAATCAACCATATTCACATAAGAAAGAATGACCGGAAAAGCCAACGGAAGGTACTAACATGGACAGAAAGATACAGAAATAACACAAGGCAGTAAGTAGTGTAAAAAACTTTATTAGGCATAACTGAACAGTTCAATAGTAGTTGGATACATAATATGGTAAACGAGGTGCATGTCTGCCATCTCAGCGTTCGTAAAACGATGCATGTTCTTCGTACGACGTAGAAAGCTTGAATGAGGAAGCCCCAATTGTTCACCTGGAGCACTGGCGAACAGCGTCACCTATCATTTTCGGTGGCGTTTCCGGTCATGCTTTTCTATGTGAATATGGTTGATTTTGATGTTCTCTACCTCCCCTCAAAGTTTGTACGTGGAATTTTGAACCACCATATATATATATATATATTTTTTTTTTTTTTTCTAAAGAATTCAATGAAAGGTTTTTTAAAGAATTGCGTATGGAAGAACACATGAGGGACATTACTTACAAGAGACAGAGAGCCAGTGCATTATCTAGTCATATCCTTTTCTCGGCTAATCCTAATGATGAAAGCCAAAGTCACAAAGTCTGCTAGGAAAAATCTACTAACATCTTCCGTTGCAATGATGAACTAGAGAGAAAAATCGTTGAATCTATGGAAATCTTCTTCAATCCTGTTCATCTAAATAATAACTTGAGCTACAACCTCCCAGATAGTCATTCAGCTGTAATTATGTACTGGCGTTAATGAGATGCTACTAGCACGTACTTTCCCAACAATACAACTAACGAAAGAACAACTTTAAATACAACCACAACGATTTAATGTCAATTATGTATAGAGACTCTCTATGATGTTCATAGTTTATTTAAGCTTCAGTGTTTTAGTGTTTTTTCTTTTTTGTTTCTTTTATAATGTCACCTGATGAAGGCTGTTACAAGCCGAAACTAGTCGTGTTTTTATATTAAAACCTTTTTACTTAAATCTCAGTTCAAGTCATTCAATTATTTTTAAAAAAAATGTATGTTAACCGAGTTAATGATCATTCTTTCATATATATATATATATATATATATATATATATATATATATATATATATATATATATATATATATATATATATATATATATTTTATATATATATATATATTTTATATATATATATATATATATATATATATATATATATATTCAACTTCCAGGGATGACCACTTGTTCTGGCCCCTCCAGCCAAGTGCTGAAATATTTCCCCTGCATCAATCCTATGAAACCCTTTAAGCAACCAATATATATATACAGGGTGTTCGGGATAAATTTGACAGTTTCGTAAGGAAAAAGAAAATCTTCTTTGTATCTATTAAATTTAATGAATTGACAAAAAAACATTACAGGCAGAGTTAATTACAATACTATCAACAAGATTTACTCAAAATAACCACCATTAGCATCGATCACACTTCAATTCTGCTTCGGAACCTCGAACAAGCTGATGCTACAGTCTCCCTGGGAAGGGCCGCAAAAACTGTTTTAATTTTATCCATTAACTGGGCTTTTGTATTACTGGAAGTGCGATTGGTGTCTTTTTCAACTGCGCCCCATACAAAATAATCCATGGGGTTAAGGTCTGGGGAGTTTGGAGGCCAAACATTTGGACTGGTGAAGTCGTAGAAATTTTCAGACAACCATTTTTGACTTTTCCCAGAGGTGTGGCAAGGGGCCGAATCCTGCTGCCATACATACGGCCTACCATTGGCTACCCTTGTTATCCAGGGCTTGACTACAGTTAGCAACTCCACGAACAAAGCCCGAATTCCAATGCCAGGGTTCTTCAACACCTGTTCCTGCAGATTTGCGAGGAATTCTGCTGTACGAACGCAATCAGATCGTCTGCTAGGGATCTTTCTTCTTGCTACATCCTCGTAGTCACCATTGCAAGTCTCTAGTTCATGCCTGATTGTTTTTACTGTATTCAGGGAGCATTGGGCAACAGTCGTAATATCCTTATTTTGATGGCGGGCACGAATCATCATGATACAAGTTATTCTCTTCCATGATTCAGGTGGGTTCCAGCTATCCATCCTTTCTGACATCTTGTATATGAATGAAGAAGGGTCCAAACTTTTAAATGAAGAGAAGTGTGTGTTAATACATGTAACTTACGGAAAAATATAATTAATTATAAATATGTCAAATTTATCCCGAACACCCTGTATATATATATATATATATATATATATATATATACACACACGGACACCTTCATAGAGTCAGAAGACTCATCGCGGGATCCCAATCTATCCAAACAATCTATCATACCTCTCTTTTTTCTACCCATTAACAGAACAAAGCGCTCACACCTAACTTTGGCAACCCATTTCAATCATTCACAACTCTCCAAGCAAAAAATCAAGAGTCCTCACACCCCTACTAACCACACATTGATTCAACTTCCAGGGATGACCACTTGTTCTGGCCCCTCCAGCCAAGTGCTGAAATATTTCCCCTGCATCAATCCTATGAAACCCTTTAAGCAACTTAAATGCTTCTATCAACCAACTTCTGTAATCCACACACACCTTCAATCTATCCTCATAGGGAAAATTCCACAGACCACTCACCATCTTGGTCACTCGCCTCTGGATCCTCTCCACTGCTTCCTCATCCCCAAGAAACCCAGGGGACCAGACTTGAGCATAGTAATCCAGATGTGAGCGCATCAAGACTTTATAAAAAAGAACACAACTTCCTTATCTCTACTTGTTAATGTGTTCTTCAATAGCCAAGTAATCTTATGGGCTTAGCAATATGTCCTCTAAAATTGAACTCTTTGTCTACCACCACCCCTAAATCTCTAGGTTCATCTATTTCCTGGAGTACAATGCCATCAATGTGATACACGGCTTGTAATCTTTTTATCCCAAAATGCATATATATAATAACCGGTTAGTGCTAGTTATTATACGACAATAATTCTTAAGCCTTGCAATGATATTTTGTCATTTTTCATTCTTTTCTTTTTTTTTACTAGCAGTTCTTAATTAACAGTAAAAAAAATCACTGATTTTCATTTTACATTAGTATGCGTAATAAAGTACTGTAGGTTTTAAATTTTGCGTAGATGATTTTCACGTGAAACAGCTTTTAATATATATACTGTATTTAATATATGGCTTTTTTTTTTGTTGTTGTTGTTTTGGTAGTGGCGCAAGGCGCCACTACCAAAACACTGTGTCAACAAAATATTTCTCATTTCAAAGTGACCTTATGTAAGAAAACATTGACACCGGCGTCAAAACTTGCAAGCAGCAGTGCCCCCTCTGTCATATGAGTGCGCAATATAAAGCGCACCCTAAAAGATATAAAATGAAAGATAGATGAGTGTACTTTCAGTGTGCACTCTGTTTTCATTAAATCATTTTTACAAATAAATACCTTAACAAGTACTTTATTTATTTACTTTTTTAATAAAGCAATATTTTAAGATTATTATTATTTACATTTTAAGATTATTATTATAAATGGCTAATTCATAAAGATTAATATATTACGTGTTTCGAATAATCACTTCGTTTCTTTGCATGTGAGACTCAATGGTCTCTCACGGCCAAGCAACTTGGTTTCTTTAAAACTTAATTAATACTCTGATTGGGAGATTAATCCTATCTGCATAGTGTATTATGGCTGTATTTTGCATGAGTTCTTTTGGGCCTCTTTGCCTGGATGAAAAACGCGAGTTTCCGGGAGGGTAAGCCCTTTCATGAGACCGGCTAACTCACCTTAACTTGAAAAGCGTTGATAAAGGTTCTTCGCATTCTATTACTATTATTATCACCACTCAATCCACCTACTACAACGAACCTCAACTACATCTACGCCATCTACCGCTCGCCACCATCACTAATATTTTCAAAGACAATCACAAACATCCATGCCCACGGCGGGATTCGAACCCGCAGCCTTTTGGCTGGAGAGCGGATACGCTAACCACTCGGCCAACCAGGCGGCTAAATTCTAGATGGGATACGAACATATGTCTTTCCAACCGAATGGCATCGTTGAAACCGACAGAGTTACACAGTCTCTTGTTTCGAATAATATAATGCTATATGTAAGGAAAAAAAAAAAAAACTAAAAAGAAGAATTCAGCTAGGTGGGATGGCTTTCGACAAACTGAAAAAATCCCTGTGTCGTAAAATACGACCTGAGTCTTATACCCAATGTATCATTCCACTTATGACATATGGATTAGAGATATGGCCAATAACCAAGCAAATACTCACAGTATTAAAAACAAAGCAAAAAAAAACTGAGTGTAAAATGGGAAATTGCCATGTAAATGTCAGAAGTCAAGTAGAAATAAAAAGCGAAAATAGGAGAAAAGAAACAAAGATGTTGTATATAGAGGAGTTATTTTTAAAATGAAAATGGAAATACTACATATTGCCAGGATGAAAGTGATCAATGGAAAAAGACATTCATCCAATGCTACCCATATGAAGGCAGACAGATGCCTGGTCGACTAGAAAGAAGATGGAAGGGTGACCTAGTGAGATAACTGGAGAATGTTGGTATTATCGGGAAGCTTTCAACAGAGAAAGATGAAGACAAATGAGAAGGCCTGAACCAAAAATGGTTATAAAAATGATTTAGAAGAGAAAAGAGATAATGATTATAATTGAATAAAGACATTAGAAATGTAAAGTATATATGCATATACTTTTAACCTCTGTATACAACTCCTACTCACGAAAGGTCCATAGCACATTAGTGGGGCAGGACTAGGAATTTTTTCTCATTTTTTATTAATTTATATACACATTTACCTGGTCCGGAAACCTTGCTCTGGAGACTAGACATGGAATCTTTACAAGCCACTTCAGGAAGCGGGCAATGAAATTCATCTATCACCTAAAGAAAATCAAATACATCCATGTCCACGGCGGGATTCGAACCCACAGCCTAGAGATCAGATAAACTAATCACGCGGCCAATCAGGTCGGCGAATATTTTGCCGGCATCAGAGACTTTTAAAATGGCTTTAATGACTTGTGGACACATCTTGTAGGACGTCCAAGTGGTTTCGTGCCAAAAGCTATTTTCAGAACTGTCTTAAGGGTTACTACATTTTTTGACATATCCATAACCTACTGCAAAATGTAAATGTATAAACTTATGATTGTTCATCGTTTATACTTGAATATCTTCACTAATCGATTTGTGAGTTTTTGCAAGAGTATAAAACCGAATTTCTTGAACCGGAACTCCTCCATCGTCGTACGAAACCGGATAATCGTTCATTTGAAAAGTCCTAATAACGATTCCTTACGTCCTAGACTTTGAACCCATCTCTTCGGCCAAAGAATAACTTCCATTTATGACTTATATAAGAAAAGCATTGCCAATAATTATCAATCGTTCATGAAAAAGTTGATAAATTCGAACTATTTCTAACGGATGGGCCTAATTCGAATTTAAAATAAAATAAAATAAAAATCGATTAGTCATCAGGTATTAAGGGATGATCTAATGGATATATAAAGGAAGTGCAAAATTCAGTTAAAGTACCCATAAAAAGGCGAACACGGGTTCAGAGGAAGAATAAGAATTATACCAGGTGGTCAGTGTGGTCCATTAAAATGCAATTATGTTTATTAATCTTTTGATGTGTAATAGCTATTTATTACATATCAGGCAAATGCATCACCAAAGCAAAACGAGTGAAAAGTTAAAACAAGAAATACCACTATTTCCTATCCAGTATATATACACTTCCGAGAAGCTAGCGAATATTCGTTCAACCTTGAGTCCTTCCTTCCTTTAACTCTACCTTCCGTAGAAGGGTTGATGTTCTCACACTGTAGAGGATTATTAGCCTTTTAATGCATGTCTAAAGAAAAAAGTGTTGTAATGGAGCCTTAACTCAAAGCCTTATAAGTATGGCAACATTACAATTTCTGGTATTCTTATTTATTTCCTAACTACAATTTTACGATATGCCAAAGAATGCAAGAACTAAATCTTTCATTCGTGAGGAGGTTTCTGTGGTTAAGAAGTTCAATATAATTATTCCGGTTTTGTGACCACATGTTTATTAAAGAAAACTGTTTTTAAAACTAAACAAGTACTAAAAACAACACCCGACAAGTTTCGTTAGTCAGACTAACATCTTCAGGGGTAAAGAGAACTAAAAGTCTAAAGCATAAACTATTAGAAATTACGAAAATTAGTTCATTTGTCGGTATTGTGAACATCAAAACGGTCGTTAAAAAACCGAATAACAGATCTATACAATCGTTAATGAGTGTTAGCTGGAGACAATGCTATTTGTTGTCGCATTCTGTGGTTCACTCTGTCCGAGGTCTGAAATTGATAAATTTTTAATAAACGATGAACAAGCTTGATTTAAAATCAAACATTGGTTGTTGTTGCATTGCGTAGGAATTTTAATCGTATTTGCTGCCTCTTTGAATTTTCTTGTGAAACAATTCTTATCTATATAGGACAATTCTTATCTATATAGGACATCTATATAGAGTACATCATGACCGGTAGAGATTGTGTGAAATGCCAATTCTGATTTTTGTTCTCTCTTATTTTGTGCGTCCTTTTCATGTTCGCTCATGCGGATTTCTCCCGATCTCCCCGTCTGGCCCACATAGCAAATGTCACAGGAACAGTGAATATTATAAACCCCTGGTTTTTTCATTGGGTGATGTGAAGGTTTCGGAGGATGAAGAGATCTTGATATTTTTTCAAGTGGCAGGAAAGTCACTTTTATGTTGTATTTGTAGAGAAGTTTGGCTAATTTATCTGTGACATTCTTGATATAAGGGTGACTGCGTTCTTGAAATCTTATTTATTTAAGTTTCTTGTAGGTGCTGTATTGGGAATTTTCTTAATTAATTTAGTATTGAAACCATTCAGTTGTAGGATCTGTGTTAAGTATTGTATTTCTTCTTTCCGTTTTTTTTCTGTACTGGGGATGTTGTATGCTTTATCCCTTAAGGTTTTTATTAGGCCTATTTTTTGCTTGGGGCGGTGATGTGAAGTAGCGTGCAGAAATCTTCCTGTGTTTGTTGGTTTTCTATAGATGGAGAAAGATAATCTGTGTTTTCTTTCATTTAGTTCTCTTTACCCCTGAAGATGCTAGTCTGCCTACTAACGAAACTTGTCGGGTGTTGCTTTTAGTACTTGTTTAGTTTTAAAAACAGTTTACTTTAATAAACATGTGGTCACAAAACCGGAATAATTATATTAAGTCTTTCATTATTTATTAGCTACCAATCAAGCATCGTTGTGAAGATATATTTATTTAAAGAATATGTTAACGGTCAGAATATGTCCTCCTATGTCATACAATGTATGTGGCTGAGCTGTTGTTGAGTCGTCTGTCCTTCCTTATTATTTTATTTTTAGGCATCCTATACCGTCTTTAATTTTTCGAAACCAAGCACTATAAAAAAGTAAAAGACGCAAGTTTTGTGCCTCTCACTTTCACTTTTTTATTATTTTATCCATAAAGAATGCCTAAAAAAGGGATGCAGAATGGTTTTAAATTTTTGAGGCCTATTTTCCTTCTTTCAGTATTCTCTCCAAAATATTAAACTGTTAAAGAAAAGTCAAGTTTCACAGAAAAAGATACGTTCTCTTAGAACGACTGCTTTCAGGCAGATCCAAGTACTGAACATGCTTTGCTGAATATCTAATGCTTAGTGTGTTGACTTTTTTAGATTCAATGTAAACTGGCATTAGCAATCTTTTTATACCTACGAAATGCCTTTGGGCAATGAAATCTTAATAACGAAAATGGAAGCTATGTATATCGAGGTAACGTTTCTAACTTTTTAAAAGTTATTTTAAGGGCTAGCTCGTAAACAATAACAGCAAAACATGCCGGATTCTCTCAGTTCTATATTTGGATTATATAATTTCATTAATAATCTGCATCAACATCATCTGTAGGCTACAAATTATCCTGTAAAAAGTACTCGCTGCGACATAACATTGCACTTTACTTCAAATTTATATTTCGTAAATGAAACACAAAATTTCGTAAATATACATCTGAAAATTAGTAGTTTTTTACTGTATAATTAGATAAATGTTTAAAAAAATGTAAGTATAAAATGCAAGCTAGTAAAGCAACGTTTCCGTTTAAATAAATTGCATAAATGGAATTGCAGAGGCAATTCAAACTACAGTAATTCAAAATGCCAATGCTGTTATATAAGTACTTCGAATTTCATCGGCAGTTTTCTCTTGGGTTGAAACTAATTCATTTCGCTAACACGATTTATATAAAATAAACGTTATTCATTTTTTTTTTTTTTTAAATTATTACCTTCAGAAATTTTTAAGAAAATTATTGCATTCTAATACAAACTGCTCGTATATACAACAGTTTGTATAAGAATAATTTTTCCTATTACAAACTGTATACGAACAACCTGTTCAAAACTAAAACCTCTAATTCTCTAAGAAAATAAAAAATAAAATAATAAAGTAATTAATATGTATTTTAACATAATTACATAAGCGTTACAACCCCAATCAAGCACAGTAGACGCAGTTATGGAAGTTAAAGGGTTCACAGATGACAGTCTACAGAAATAAAAAGACGTATTACTGATCTCACTCGATGTACAAGGAGCCTTCGATCCTACCGTTAATTATTGGTGGCCAGCCTTAATTAATCAATTAAGATATTTTAAATGTCCGAAAAAATCTACTCTACCTTACAATAAATTATTTTACAGACAAAAGAGCAACCACGACATTGAAAACTACAGCTGTAACGAATGAAGTCCAACGAGGCTGTCCGGAAGTTTCTACTGTGGACCATCAGGAATATCCAGTACGACTCGTAATTAAGACTTCCTTTCACTACAGAAACAAAATCATAGCTTTCGCTGATCATGCGGTGATAATGATTCTGGGACGCGACAGCTTAGAAGTATCGGCCAACGAAGAACACTTTAAAATTGCAGAGTCGGCACCTGAGAAGAAAGTTATCTTCGATAACACCAAGTCTAAAATGCTCCACATCTCACGCAAAAAAAGAAAAACAACCTGTAACGGGGAAGTTCTCGAGGTAGCCATTGAACTAAAATACCCAGGAATAACAATAGATGAAAAATTTACCTTCAACAAGCACATCTCATATGTTGCTGAAAAAAAGCTTACAAATAGTATACATTCTAGCTAAGTCAGCAAGGATAAAGTGGGCATTGGGCCAACGAGCGCTAAAAACAATATATAACGGAGCTATACTACCATTGATATCTTATGATGCACCTGCTTGGAAATATGCACTAAAATCTAAGGAAAACCGAAAAAAGTTAAACAGAGTTTTAACGCCTTATAGATACAAATAATTAAAGAACACAGGACAATATCTTTCGAAGCAGTTTGCGTTATTGCTTTTGTAATTCCGATCTTCCTGAAAATGCAAGAATTCTCTCTTATATATGAAGCCACTTCCGGAAGATATAACGGAAATTTCAACATTGATCCAAATTACTACGAACGTCCGCTTCACTAAAGTAGGTGACCTCACCCGGCAAAGATAACATACTAAGGAGAAGGAAAGCTCTGAAAGTGACGATTTCCATATATACACTGACGGAAGCAAAACCGAAAGAAATGTCGGTTGGTTTTTCACTGACATATTACAGACAATCCATTATACAAGAACGCTGCTCTAGACTGAATCCCCTCCCCCACTTGTTCCAACAACCAAGCAGATGAACTAGATATAGTTTGTTCACTTACATATCTCGGGGAATTAGAACCCAACACCTCTCATCAAAAGACAGCAAAAATTTACAGTGACAGGAGAAGCACTAGAGACGGCATTAAAACTACACCTAGCGTTAATAGAACAGACAAGAAATCTGGTTTCGAATCTCATTCTAGAGGGATTGGAAATCAAGTTCTGTTGGGTGAAGGCATATACTGGGGTAGCAGAAAACGAGAGAGTTGATCGGCTGGCTAAAGAATAGATGTAAAAGAATATAGATGTAAAAATCTAAATGACAATATGAATATTGATACAAAAATATAAATATAAATTAATCAGCACTTGGAAGTTACATGTAATATAAGCATTGTATGCAATGGAGCATATAGGAAAAAACAACATACACACTGAATGGCTATTTTATGGGAAGTATATAATATTAGTTATTTTGCTTGTTAAACATCATGATCTCTAGCCTATTTTAGGCACGAAATAGATGTTCCTTAACGCGCAAAAAGGAATAATTCAATACCTACCTATGCCATAAATTAATTTATTTTCTTATAACTGAAAACTGATATATGCCTGCTAATAAGAAATGAAACCAATCCAAGAGATAAGAATATAATGTTGCAACTTCTTTAAAATTATTCACAATTTATTTACGATAATCTCAAAAGCCTAGGTATTGATATCTATTTTAATAATTAAGTTTATTCAGTTTTAAGTTTATGGCAGCTGATCTTCCTGTATGCCTGTAAACTACAAACTACACGGGAAATTTAATTATTATTATTATTATTATTTGACACCTCCAATGAGTGCAAGGACTCATCAAGGGAGGACGCTGTACGACATACAGCGCACATAATCTACATACCTTAATCCTTCAATTACACGCTGCGCAATTATCCATTATCTATATATAATGGCACTAACACCCGCTAATAATTTATTTTATCTGTAAATTGGGTGTGTGCTTTGGCCGATTTGCCTGTTTTCGGGATGCAAATGAGTTTCCAGCTGCAAAAACCTTGCTGCAAAAGAAGAATAATAATAATAAATTCAGAATTTATAATATGCAATTGTATAGAATAGATCAGTTTGCATAGTGTTCTGTAACTAAAACAACTTTGCGAAAAACACTTAACTATGTGTAATTATATAGCTACTTACAACTTCGTCGCGCAGTGGAATAACTGCAAAAAAAAAAAATTTTTTTTAACTTGCTCTTTGGCAGAGTGCACTGTGCTCAAACTTTATATAAAAATTAGGTTGAAAACAAGAGTCTGAAAATGCCAAGCTGAAAATGCAAATTTCAGCATTGTAAAGGTAACTATTTTAGGGAAAATAAAAATATTTGCAAAAGGATAATTATAAACTTATCTTTATTAAAAATTCGTTTGCAAAGGCAAACGAATTTTCCACTGCGAAGAAACTCTAAATAATAATAACAATAATTCTCAAGTAAAACATATTTGCCAAATTGAAGCTGTTAAGCGTTCTTTCTTTCAAACTAATGATCTTAACTTCAACAGAATAAATTTTTTTATTACACTTATATATATTTAATTAAGAACCGAGGTTAAAAACAAAATTCAGATTAATCTAATTAAAATACTTCCGGCAAACCAGTATATTTTGAATATTCGAGATATACCTGTATTTCTGATTATAAGTTTATCATCAGAAATATAGGTATATAGGTTCAATAGCTTGTCCAGTTAAAACCTTTAAAATACTTTAAAATAGAAGACAAAAATACTATCACCAATGACATATTTCAAATAAATATCAAGGAACTTGTGGCAAAAAGCGGGGCATTCCTGCATGCTTTGCGCTATCAAAATAGCTATTTGAAACTTTGAAACTTTATCTTAGTATAAATACTCGTTTATATATATATATATATATATATATATATATATATATATATATATATATATATATATATATATATATATATATATATATATATATATATATATATATATATATATATATATATATATATATATATATATATATATAATTAAAGAATATGATATTTAACTTAATAATATAGCTGACTGAATTTAGAAAATAAAGCAAACATTAAATATTTAAATATTGTGTTTGGTCTCTACACATATAATATAGAGGTCACTGCGCTTGTCTATCTTTTCGAATAAAAGTTCTGCATATTAACTACAGTATTCTCTTCCAAATTTAAATATTTTAATATATTTAAATTTGGAACATCAATTATTCGTGACAAATAAAAATAATATTAAATAAAAATAATATTAAATAAATATTAAAAAAAGATAAACGACTGCGTTTCCATATTATTATAGACATGTCTAAGTAGATTCCAGTGAGGAATATTCTAATTCCATGGAGATTGTATAATAGCAATAATAATAATAATAATAATAATAATAATAATAATAATAAATTATATCGGTACTATAACTTGAAATATCTGGTCTGTATTTTAAAAAGAGCGATTATAAAAATAACCTGTTAAGTCAAACAAGTGCTATTTTTTCTGATTTATGTTCATATATATATTAATAAATATATGTGTCATGCGAAATTATTATTACTATTATTACGAGACACCTCCATAAATTATATTTATGAATAATTTATTATAGCAAATTACCACAAGCATGCTATACAAACAGTGCTGCCTTGGATGTAAATTAAACTATTTTCCAGAATATTAAATAATATTGTTTGCGCTAGATTTATTAATACCAGTATAAGATTAATAATAATCATAATTATATTTCATTGAGGTCTACTACTTAGAGTAAATTTCGTGATCGCATAATCTCTGATACTGGTAAGATTGCAATTAAATAACCACACCGTTATGTTAGTGTAATCAATTCAACCCCTGTGGTTCAAGCTTCTCAGCATCACACTGTGGTAGCAATGCTCGGTAACGAACGAATGGTTTGTTATCGTCTGCTGGGTTATGACTTACGTAAGATTGCTCCTACCTTTCAGATCGACGATCCAGGGAAAGCTGCCAATAACAAAGAACGTGATAACACAAAAATCCAACAATCTGCTCCCCATGGCTCTGATCATCATGCGAAACACTTCATGTTTACTATTGCTTCCCCAGCACTACTCACTAGTGTTAAATATGAACAGTCCACTGCTGAGAACAAAGTACAGTGGTGCCTCCGGGTGTCTTTTCTTGGAATTACAGTGTTTCTCTTCTTTTTTTTTTTTAAATATTGAGTTCAGTCTGTAACAACGCTACGAGCGCCTTTGTTAGAGAGCTTTTTTTATGCAAAGAAGAAAAGTAAAAAAAAAAAAATTAATTACACTTAATAAATAAAAGGACAGTAACGGCACGATGGAACAAATAAGAGAGCTGTATTTACGGCTTCATCCATATTTATAGATTAGGGATGCATGCATTAAGCTATCGCTTGAAAGGAAAGGAAAGGATTAATTTGCATTTTACGTTTATTTTCTTCAAAATACTTCTCGTTATGAAAAGTAGTAGAAATTGTTATCAACATAATTGCTTAAATGATTTGGTTGCTAATCAATATTGCAGTTGAGATCTTACGATCTTAATGTTGTTCTAAAAATGAAGATTAAATTGTAATAGAAGGATTTTAGCTCGAATGGATTTTTTAATAAATAATAATAATAATGGGGATTTTGTAGCATTTTTTAATCAATGAAAATTGCTTTCCTATATATTTTACATATTTATAATTTAAGATTTTATATGTATATATTTGAAAGTATTTCGCTCTCGTGTATCAAATATTTTTATACAAATATTAGTCTATTGCTACGAACAGAAAATCTAAAAACAAACAAATAAATGTCGCTGTTCGTTTCATATTGAAATCAAGTCAAATCTATGTTAATATTGTAATTATGAATTTCTCGCTTCGTGACGTATGCGTGTATAATTTTTTTAGAAATAGCATAATTAAAAATCTATTTGAAAAAAAGTTAAACATTTCTCGTTAAGTGAATATAATTAATAAACATTTTTAAGTTAGATTTATCAAAATGAAAATAATTTGCATTAATATCTAACAGATATTTTTAAAAAACGTTAGTCGAGGACTCTTGACTTTAATACTTTTATTAAAGTTATTAAAGTCAAGATTCCTTAACAAACGTTTTTTTTTTTTTTTTTAATAACTCGATGTAGATGTTCATATATTGATGAGTGCTTGACTCCCCTGAAGAAACTACTTAATAATAATGATAATAATAATATATTATTAAATATGCTGGTTGCTACTCTCCAAAACCACAGCACACTATAAACATTTCAGATACAGATATTTTGTTTAGTTGAAAACAGGCGCAATTGTGATACTTTTTTTATATATATTTTTAAAAAAAGGATTTTGAAGTCTAGCACTTTAGTTTGCAAATACTGAAAAGTACGTATACAATTTTTAAAGAGGTATAGTAGTCAAAAGGAATCAATACTACGGGAAAAAGTTTTCTTATATGAACATTATACATGCGTTTTATATAAAATCTGATTACAAAGCTTTTAGATACCGGATACCATGTTCTTGTCGCTAACTTTTAAGTAATTAGCTATAAAATTTTATGGCCTTATGTTGTTAAGATGGGAGCATTCCATTATGCTGAACTATTCTGTTTTGAATTAAGTACATTGATTAAAATGCCTTTAGCAGAAAGTAGAATAATATATGAGTAGAACACGATAGAGAACCTTAAATGTAATCAAATTATTTCCATTATTTCGGTAATCTCCTTTTTCTTTGCTGTTACTTAATCTTTCTAGGGAAAATGTTGGAAAGATCAGATGTTTTTATATAATCAAGTTATAGGATTCATATTAAACAAGGTAAGTAGAGATGACATTACTAAAAATAGAGCATTGGATATCTTGGAATTAATTTGTTTCATTTTAATCAAATATACTAGCTCATTTCCTATACTGATTTTTCATCGTATTTCCTATGTACCATAAAAGATATGCGTTGATAAAATGTGCGACTTTATAGCTGTTCATTTTGATGAATTATTATCTGAAATTAGATATATTAAGATCAATATATATTTTATATATCTTATCTGCGTGCGTGCGTGCGTGCGTGCGTGTGTGTGTGTGATTTGATCAGTTTCTTTTACAAATAGAAAACTTCAATAATAATAAAGTTCAAACTGGGAAACTAGATAACTGAAGATGTCATTTTTTTTTTTTTTTTTGTTGAGGAATCTGCAGTTGTTCTATTTTAGGATTGTGTTGGTTATCAACACTTCTTTCTTCTTCTTCCTAACATGGATTTTAGGCCAAGTGGCCTGTCCCGGTCTCATGCCATCTCTTTCTTGGTCTTCCGATTCTTCTTTTTCCACTTATTTTGTATCTGTATAATATTTTTGGTAGTCTGCTGTTGTCCAATCGATTTAAATGTTCTAGCCATTTTTGTTTATACTGTCTTATGTAGTAATTAATTGGTTTTATTTTCAAGAGTTGTAAGATTTCTTTATTTGTTTTATGGTCCCACTTGGTATATCCAGCTGTTTTTCTGAGAAACTTCATTTCTGCTGTTTGAATTCGTTTTTCGCCTTTTCTTTTTACGGTCCATGTTTCGCTTCCGTATAGTAGAGCTGATTTTGACAAGACATTATATAGTCTGATTCTAGTGTGTTTTGTACTAGGAATGGCTAGTAAAAACTTTATTATGCCATTTACTTTGACAAAGTCTGATATTTTGGTGTCTATGTCTTTTTCTTCTTCGTATGATAAATCACATCCCAAGTATCTGAAAGTATTTACTTGTTCTAATATTTTATTATCTATCACCGTTTTACTTCTTATTAGGTTTTCTCCTTTGAATGCCATTATTTTTGTTTTTTCTTTAGATATTGTCATATTATATTGTTTTGAGATATCATTTAACGATTTTAAATCTTTGTAAATCATCTTCTGATGTAGCTAATACCATTTAATCATCTGCAAATAGTAGCGTATCTATCTATCTTCATTTGTGGAGTTATTTGTATAGCGAATGAGTTATACTGTTTCCAGATATATTGAAAACCAGAGGTGAGTGGGTACATACTTGTCAACTCCTCTTGATATATCTTTCCATTCTCTGGATGTGTTCTAATTTAACTGCTATTTTATTTCCTGTATATATTTCTTGAATGGATTATAAAAGTTGATTTGGTATGTTTAAATCGGTTAATATTTTAAACAATTTTTGTCTACTAATTTTGTCAAAGGCTTTTTCATAATCAATAAAGGTTATCAACACCATATGTTAATTATTGGTTGGTTTCTTAAAATGTCCCTGCTTGACATTTTAAGTCATTAATAATATAATAAACTGTAAAATACTCTCTTTGCTTCAGTGAATTCTTCAGTCAATTTTATTATTGGAAATACTAAGGAATTTTTTTTAATTTTATTTGTTTATTTATTTGCATTTATTTTTATTTAATTTAATTAATTTATTTATATTTGCAGGAACGCATCACCAGGAGAAACTAGTGTTTCTAAGCTTATAATCCATTCGTAATAAATCTTACATGATCTCTATAATGTCTGTGAAACTTCTACATTGGGATGTGTGATGTATTATTCACAGTTTAATGAAGTAACTGTAACCCCCCCCCCCCAAAAAAAAGCGATCTCCTCCTACTGAGATTATTGTCTGTTATAGTTTAACCATTGTCCTGATATTTTCATACATGACCCGTCAGTTTTTAATCATTTAAGCTTTTAAAAAAATTTGTAACAATAAATAGTTATTATTATTATTTTATTTTTTTAAATTTTTTTTTTATTCACATAATTGATACAGAGTCAAAACAAGATATCATATAAATAAAAAGTTGACTGGTGATTCAGAACAATTCATATTCTACCCAAGAATCTAAGAATGTCCGTCAGGTAGCGTCGTAAAATATGGACTGTTCCAAGTAATGCTGTTTTTTGTAGGTCATATGGGGTCGCTTCATTGATTTTTAATTGCTGTAAATAGTTGGACAGCTTCTTTGAAGTTGCACCAAGTGCACCGATAACTATTGGGATGACTTTGGTGTGTTTAAACCACAGTCGGCCAACTTCGATTGCCAGATCTCGATATTTAGTAATTTTTTCCAGTTCTTTGTTGTTAATGTTGTTATCACTGGGTACTGCAATATCGATAATCCAAACCTGTCGATGTTCGATAATTGTGATGTCAGGTCTATTGTGTTCCAAATGCCGATCAGTTTGTATTCTAAAGTCCCAAATTCGTTTTCCAATACAGTCTCTATTTATGCTGCCACCAGTTATCAGAAGTAGGAAAGCCATATTTTTTGCATACATGCCAATGAACTACTTTGGCCACTTAATCATGGCGGTATTTGTAGTCAGTTTGAGCTATTTTGCTGCAGGCACTGATTAGATGTTCTGCAGTCTCATCTTTCTGATCGCATAATCTGCATTTGCTGTTATTATTGATGTTGAAAATTTTTGCTTTGATTGTATTAGTTTGTAATGCTGTTCTTGAGCTGCTAGAATAAATCCTTCTGTTTCTTTTTTAATGTATCCGTGTTGAAGCCATTGCCATGTCTTGTTCACGTCAATTTTGTCCTCAGTATCACGAAAAAATTGGCCATGCAAGGGTTTATTTTTCCAGGGCACATATCGGATATTTTGTTGTTCCTTTTTGTAATCGGATTTGTTTCCTGTTGCTTTTAGAAGGCCCTCTTGTGTAATTGCTTGAAGCATTGGCTCAGAGCTATTGTCGATGTAATTTCTTAAACAAATTTCTTCTTCTTCCACAGCCTGTCTTACTTGCAGCAGACCCCTCGGTACCTATTCTCCTCGGTAGGTACAACCGGTCAACATCACTTCGTGGATGTAATGCATGATGCATAGTCATTAGTTTTCTAGTTTTGCGGTCTAGTTTGTCTAGGTCTTCTTTTTTCCAATTTATTATGCCAGCTGTGTACCGGATCACTGGTATAGCCCAAGAATTCATTGCTCTAATTGTGTTTAATCCATTTAGTTTTGTTTTCTGAATATTTCTAACTCGTTTAATGTATTCTGATGCTGCTTGTTGTTTAACTTTCGAGTGGAGAATATCATTGGCTTCTAATATTTCTAGGTATTTATAGTGTTCGTCAGCTGAAATTGCTTTTATATATTTCTCGTGATCAAAATTAAAATTGCTAGTGTCATTAATGTTTGCGCATTTATCTAAACCAAATTCCATTTTGATGTCCTGACTGAAAATACGAACTGTGTTCAATAAAGAATCTATTTGCTGGGCCGATTTTCCATATAGCTTCAAGTCATTTATATACAACAGATGGAAAATTTTAATATTACATTTAGGAATTTCATATTCAAGTTTTGTTTTCTTCAGAATCATAGACAAAAGGTATCAAAGAAATGTTGAAGAGCAATGGTGACAAGGAATCACCTTGAAAAATTCCACGTTTAATGCTGATATCTCCAAATCGTTCATTATTCATTATTAATGTTGTTTTCCAGGATTTCATAGCAGTAGCCAGAAACGAACATATGTTTTTGCTAATTCCAAATATTTTTAGTGATTTTAAGATCCAGGAGTGTTGGAGGGAATCGAATGCTTTCTTGTAGTCTATCCATGTCACGTTTAAATTAGGTTTTCGTCTTTTTGAGTTTCTGAGAATCATTTTATTAATAAGGATCTGGTCTTTTGTTCCTCTAGATTTTTGAAAATTGCCTTTTTGTTCAATCGGATAAATCTGATTATCTGATAAGTAGTGGTATATGGAATTTGCTATGATTGCACTGAATAGCTTAAGCATAGTTGGTAGGCATGTTATTGAACGATAGTTACTTGGGTCTGCACCCTTATCCTTGTCTTTCATGAAGAGAAAAGTGCGCCCAGATATAATCTAGTCTTCCACTGAGCCTGACTGCAACAAATAATTAAATTGTTCTGCCATTCGATCATGTAGACTGGTTAGATGTTTTAACCAAAATGCATGTAGTTCGTCTTTGCGAAAGTGCACCCAGTTTTTTAATTTTCTAGCTTGAGCACTGACCATTTCTTTAGTGATAATAACATTTTGTATTTTTTTTGTTTCATTTCTGATTCTATTTCCTTAATCCATGAAGCATCTTTATTGTGTTCAATAGGATTATCCCAGATTGACTTCCAAAATTGAGTATTTCTTCTTTTCCGGGTGAATGATTGTTTGCATTTGTATTTCTCTGGAGAGACTGAAAGAACTGACGTTGGTTCTGTCGAAATTGCATATTTTGTACATATTGGTTTATTCTTGTTTCATATCTTTTAATTTTCTGTACAGTCGCTGTAATTCTTTGTTCTAGCTCTTCGGTAACTTCAGCAATTGTTTTGTTGACCATATTTTATGTGTTAATCAGTTTGTTTTTCATGTTATTATTTTTCAACTGGTCCTTCTTTAAAGCTCTTTAAGTTGCTTAGATCAGCTCGAAGCCTGTTGACCTTTCGTTCTAACCGGATTTTCAATGGTACAGATTCTTTCATCCTCGGCTTTTGCTCTTTCGGTCTGCAGCCAAGCTTCACTGAAATGATATAGGCTGTGCTGTATAGGAGCTGATTTGTTTCCTTTATACTGTTGGTTGTGATGGTTTCAATTACAGCATTTGCGTCTATGAGGAGCTGTTTTAGCTTAGATTGTTGTAAAGCTTTTAATGGTGGTAGTCTTATACGGTCATTTATGGAGTTCATAAGTTCCACTATCTCTGACTTCATTTTACACTGCCCTTCTGCCAAAACATTCTGAGGTATGTCGTTAGCTTGATGTTTACTGAGTTGAATTCCAAAGTTTGATATAGCTACCTCCTGATGATTTTCTGTTACTGGAGTTGATGGTTTATTACATAACTCTTTCAGCTCAAGGTTAAGTAAATATTTTGTTACGGAAAATGAAATTCTTTTGGTCCATAAGCCTTTGTTCTGTTATTTCAGATTCTGGGAATTTTTGTTTCCAAATTAAATGCATACGCTTTCTGAAACCTCGTTTTTCTGGTGTTGATCTGTAAAAACATTTCATAATTTCTCTGTTTTCTTCTACAGACCATTTTTACATTTGGTTTCTTCCAGTCGCTTTTCAGCTTCCTGCCCTGATTGCCCAGCAAGGAGAGCTGGCTTCTTTAGCCCACTTGTCGTCTGATGCCAGGATCCCCAACATCTGACGTAGTCCTTGATGACCTGGGCGTCGACTGATCCGGTATGATTCTCTTCTTCATTTTCACCATTAAGATGGGGGATGGAACATTATTATTATTATTATTATTATTATTATTATTATTATTATTATTATTATTGGTGTCAAAAACTCAGGATATAATATTTGCTTAAACCATTCGTTAACTCCATTTTCTCCATAAATACATTCTGCTTCTTCATTCACTCTCTCCATCCAAATAAAATAAATCTACTCAATTCCTTACCATATTATTATACCATTTCCAAGGACTTTCTTGTCCCGTTCCTTCTTCCAGTATCTAAAAAAGGGGTGAGGGAAGAAAAGAAAAGGAATAACTAGTTTTGATCTCGTAAGCTTTACATCTTTTCCTCCCATTTACCAAACTCTTCAAACAACTCTCTCTCTCTCTCTCTCTCTCTCTCTCTCTCTCTCTCTCTCTCTCTCTCTCTCTCTCTCTCTCTCTCTCAGTCTTTGCTCATAATCTATGTTCCAAGCTTCGACATTACTCTTACCCTTCTCGCTGAAATCTAAGAGATAGAATCTTGCACTCAGCTTTCAGGGAAATGAATTTAACTGAAGTCTTGTGCGAACAACTCTTTCCCTCTTATCAGTAATCTCATTATCATTCCATTCGTTATTGTATTAACCTCTTTTGCATTATTTAGTATTGAACTTCGACCCTGTTTACTTCTACACCTTGATCACATGTTTCTTCAACCCTCTGCAACATAGCTCTGTTAATATAATACTCGTACTTCTGAATTTGAAAATTCTCCGAACTATTCAAATCTCGGTTTGGAACTCAACATCAGTATCACTCCATATAAATGATTCATTTCTAATATATACTGTGTTGAAATAATTATTACATAATGCTATTTCAAAGAAAAGTAAGCAAATGAAACTCACTCACCTCAGCATGGTGCCCAGTAGTGCTTATCATGCTTTTTACTTTCTAGGCATAGTTCCACCAGTCTGTCATAATATAGTCAAGTATTTTGAATACTTACCGGTTCATGGTAGATACCTTTTCTAGCCCGCACCTAATATCCTTAATTCGTCCCATAAGGGTCCTGCTGGATTACGATCGCGACATATGCAGGTCAGTGAAGATTTTCCTCGTCGTTTTCTTCAAACCATATCGCAGTAGCATTTGCAACATGCCACAGTGCATTAGCTTGTTGAAAGAACTATGGCTCTCTTTCGTAAAACTGCTACAATGTAGAAAGCTTTGTATTATCCGAAAGTAAGGAATATCTATTGGTTGCGATTATTGCGCTCACTACAACCAAAACTCCCCATCCATACCAGGATAAACAGCTCCAGGATAAACACATCTCACACTAACATTCGCTCATCTGATCAGAAAAATTGGATGTAGAGTGATGAATCACTCTATAACATTGACATTGACGTATGAAAAGGACCAGTCATGATGGTGAGTTGCTGATTGCCGTCGTTCGTGTTTGGTTAATGTGAAGATGCTCTTTCACTGAAACCAAGACCGTTCGTCTATTACTATATGTCCTACTAATCTAAATCCCTGTATACTCTTTGAATTCCTGGTTGATCATTTCCATATCAGCCTGCTGAGAATTCCATGCTACCCTTCCTATCGCCTTTTGTTCCTTTGATGTTAGCTTTGTAGCTATTACTGTGCGTTTCTGAACAGAGGTGTCACCCTTACATTTTCATCTGTTTATAATGTTGCCTCCAGTTAATTTTGGACCAACTTTTCACAACTGTATCAACTATACTTCGCATCGGTGGATTATTCGTTCATATGCAGAAAAACAAGTGACTCTTTGAGTATATCTGTTTTAGCTTATACAGCATGATGAGCCACCTGTGACGACAGGAATATACATAGTATATTTCATTCAAAAACAGGGACATCAATACTTATTTCAACATAATTATAAAAGTCTTTACTGAGCATGGTATACGAGGGTGGTCTGAAACGTCCTCGGCCTCGACCACAGATAGCAACTTTCGGCGCGATTTTTCTTTTTCTAAGTTGGTACATCTGTCATAAGCATCCAGGTGAAATTGCAACTCATTCTATCAAGTAGTTTGTTTTATAGTGCTGTCTGAAGCAAAAGTGTTATCTGCATCCCTTGAAATGGATAAAACCGAGTATCGTGTGGTTATAAAATTCTTTGTAAAAGAAAGTTTAACGCCAAAAGAAATTTATTCGAAGTTCATAAAAGTTTATGGGCACCCTTCTCCTTCGTTTTCGACAATTAAGAAATGGGCTGCCGAGTTTAAATGTGGCCGTACCAGCCTTCAAGATGATCCATGTGAAGGACGTCCCAAAAGTGTAACAACACCAGAAATCATTGACCAAGTGGAAGATATAGTATTGAGTGACCGGCGAGTCAAAGTGCGAAATTGCTGAGACTATAGGCATTTCAAAGAATGTGTAGGATATATTTTGTATGAAGAATAGTATATGAAAAACGTTTTGCGCAAGATGGGTGCGGGCTTGCTCACAGCAGATCAAAAAAGCACTCGCATGAAAATCTCTGAACAATGCTTGGAGCTTTTTTAACAAGAATAAAACTGATTTTGTGCTTTGGTTTATTACTATAGATGAGACCTGGATTCACCATTATACACCAGAATCCAATCAGCAGCCAAAACAATGGAGAGAAGACGGTTGTTCAGCGCCAAAGAAGACAAAGTCGGTTCCATCAGCAGGAAAAGTCATGGCCGGTGTTTTGGGATGCTAAAGGCATTTTGTTTATTAATTATCTTGAAAAGGGTAAAACAATAACAGTGAAATATTATTCCGATCTTTTAACCAGACTAGACTAAAAAATTCGTGAGAAAAGACCCGGTTTGCAGAAAAAAAATCATCTTTCATCAGGACAATGCACCTGCCCACAAAAGTGTTTTGGCAATGGGAAAATCAAGGGATCTGCACTATGAATTGGAATACCCACCCTATTCCCCAGATTTGGCTCCCTCTGACTTCTATGTCTTCCCAAAACTAAAACTCTTCCTTGCTGGTGAGCGTTTTTTTTTTTTTTTTTTTTTTTCCCGAATCAAGAGCTGATTGCAGCTGTAGAGGGATGTTTTGCAGATCTTACTGAGAACCACTACAGGGACGAGATAATGACTCTGGGGCATCGTTGGAATAAATGTATTAGTCTTAAGGGAGGTTGTGTCGAAAAATAAAAATAATTTTGAAATTAAATTATAAATTCGTTTTTTCATTGTTAGGCCGAGAACTTTTCAGATCACCCTCGTATAAAAGTGTACGTAAGATTATGTTGTCTGATAATTTTTTTTTATCCTTTGCAGACCAATAAGCTTATTTTTTATTTGTTTTTTTCATTTGTAGTGCATGTATTATTTAAGAAATTTTTGCATGGACTATAAAATATTGCTATTTATTAAGTAATACACCATGTAACTCTGTTTGTGGATGGAGTATAAAGATAAAATAATTAAAATACTACAGTAAAATATTTAAATTTAAATTTACATTTAAATTTATTTAAATTTACAGTTAAATATTTAAATTATTTTGCTACAGTAAAATAATTAAAATACTACAGAAAAAGTAAAATTTCTTCATTGGCATCGATAGATTTGTTGTTATCAGTCGAACTAGTTTTTTCTTCGTGTTTGGATTTCTTTTTTTATTTGTACTCTTCAAATTTTGTTCCATCCCTAAAATAAGATCGTTGACTTAGTCGTGCGTGACCTCTCCTTTCTGACAACACTGGTTATGCGTATTTCGGATTTATACCAACCTTTTATAATCGATTTTCTACTATTCTGAACAGTTATTTAGAAATGCACTTCAGCATATTTGAATACTGCAATCACCCTCGTCAAACACACAAACAGTAATTACATCTTAGCGAACTGGAAATGTTGTAAAATAATAAGATAGTTTTTCTTTTTTTTTTCTTTTTTTTTTTTTTCTGGCAGTGAGTAAGCTGCTTTTCGACCATTAGGAAACGAGTCTTTTGGGGTTAATGAGTTACTTCGATTAGCATGCGCTTTACTTTTTACAGTCAATATATTAGTATAATGATCTTCGAGGAACGTATTTATTTATTTATCCCTTGTTCATTTTATAGCATGTAAGCCTTGTAGAGTAATGAATGGCAATAAATTTTAGCTAGTAATGGGAAAGATTTTGTTTATTGCTTATTCCCAGTAGTCGGAATTATGGGCATGTTTGTTTCTTTATTAGTTACCTAGAACAATTTACGTTCTAGGTAACTGCTGCTATTTAGCTCATTTATAAATCCCTATTATTTCTCGTTACATAATGAGGTTTTTTTTGTTGTTGTTTTGTTTTTTCCATTTTATGTAGAACAAGCGATTATAAGTTTCTTATTGCTGTCAAACTCACTGAGATTAGTTAACGAAATTTTATCAATCTTTTAGGTAAAGCAATGCTACTTTAGAGCAGCGCTTCACAAACTGTGGGTCGCGTCCCCCTTGGGGGCCGTAAGTTTTGTTGAGGGGGCCGTGAAATAATGAAAACAAACTTAAAATGTTTTAAGACAGTAGATTTTTTAATTTAAAAAAAACGTATTTCATTTTTATTATTTATTATTTCTTTTTTGTTCTTTTTTATATTTTAATGGAAAAAATCACACATTGGTATTGGTTAACAAATTTTGCTTCCTGCGTATTTCGGCGATTAATGAATATTAGTTAAATATATGCTTATTCGTATAAGTTTCGTTTCAAAGGTATTGATAAGAAACACAAAAAAATTACAAACAAAATCTTGAATGTAAATTGTATTGAATATAATACAATAAATATTATAATAATATATGTCTGTATTGCAATTTTTTTTTTTTTTTCGATGGGGAGGGCCGTGAAATGCATCCATAAGTTTGGGAACCACTGCTTTAGAGTACTGGTATCTTGAAGTCTTGTGATGCTTCAGGATGATATTTTGTTCTAAGATATTTATATTTTAACTGGTTTAAGAAAGTAGACAATTTTGCTCTGGCTGCATGTTATGTAATCATTATTACACGGACAATTTCAGGCCGTATGATTTTTCTTTTCATTCATTCTTCAACTCGCTTAACTAAAGGAAACGCTAATGATTATGATCTGGAAATTTTATGCTAAATGACTTAAATCGGAACGTTATATTAAAGTTAGGACAACTTATTAAGAGAACTCGGAATCCTAGTGGAAAAAAAAATAAGAAATATCTCGAGATAAATGGAACGTCTGAAGCAGGAGGTAAGCTTGACATTAACTTTCTCAAATGTGACTTAAATGACTTGTGGAAACATAAGTGATTTCCCCCCCCCCTTACAGCTTGCATTTGATTTCTGTAATCTTGGATTTTTAAATGTTCGGCTTATTTTTTTCTTATATTAAACAGTCTACTGGATGCCTTATCTTCATTTTGTAATTAAAAATAAATAAAATAAAACCTTAATCATATTTTGCACATTAAACTGAACTGAACTAATACATATGAAATAGCCGTGAATAATTCAGAGTATTTTATGTGTACAAAGTTTTATCAAATTAATTTCCAACTAAAATTGTCTTGGGTTATTACATCAACTAGGAATGTGTTGATGCAGGGCAGTCGCTAGATTAGATCGCGCCCTCAGGCAAACAATTAAATATCGCCCATGATGGATCATAAGACAAAAATATAAGAACATCTCCAAAATATAAGAACATCTCCAATTGCTATTTTGTTTTTATTACGAGAGAAACATTAATGCAAAATGATTAGATAATAATATTAATTAAATGTTTGCTCTACGGGGACATCGCACAATAAAACTGTTTATAAGCGCTTCTCAATTTAAATTATAGACTATGTACCTCTATCGATATAGTTGCTAGACCAACTAATCTTTCTTGGGTCATTGCTGTTCGCAAATAACTTTTAATCAGTTTAAGCTTGGAAAAACTTCTTTCCACTGCTACACTAATAGGAATTGTCAGCGTAGCGACGGCGCCTATCGCAATATGGCTGAAAGAGCGCCCTTATTAAGCCGCGCCGTAAGGTAGGCTACCTCTATGCTACATCCTGTCGACGGTACTGCGTTGATGTGATAACTGTAATGAAATTATAATTAAAATAATATATTTATAGTTATTTTTTTATTTATCATTATTATTTCAATTTCTATCAAAAGACATTACTGAATCATGGCAATGTTGTATATGCAATTATATGTATGGAAGTAAAAGTAACGCAACGACTATATGGTGAGGAAAAACCGGAGAGCTCGGAGGTAAACTTACCCCAAGATCACATCCAAAGCAACTGCTGAAAATAAATAATGACGGAAAAGCGATACTTGCTATTTTCTCTCCTTCCACCTTGTATAAGTTGGCTTTTTGTAAATTCAGCCATTCATTCTAATCCTTTAATTTGTTTTTATATACCCCAAATCTCTTAGCGCCTGTTGATATTGAATGTCGTTAATCAACGATAATACAATTAATAATAATTATCAAAACTACTAACAGCATCAACATGTTCGACAGTGCCAGATGCATATGAATCATCAGACTTCCAATAATCACTGTCATTAAATTTAGCAAAGAATATTTAACAATAATAGCAACATATTCAGTGATAATTGGTTATTAACTACTTATGACCTTCTTAATATGTACGTTATTAAAAATGTTATCATAATTACTGATAACGGTTCACTTCATTTATGCTATTATGAATGTGTGTTACCATATGTGATATTTATTTCTACCAGTTCATGGATGGATGGAATGAATTCGTATCACACACACACACACACACACACACACACACACACACACACACACACACACACACACACACACACACACACACACACACACACACACACACAGACACACACACACACACACACACACACACACACACACACACAGCGAAAGAGACTTTCCGGTCTCTATTATCCTCTCTTGTCTGCATAAGCATCTGGTAATAGTTATCAGCTTCTTCAGCTGTGTTCATTTAAAGTACTGCAAGTGCGCTCCAGAGCTTATGTTATCATCGGCTCTATTTTCCAGTAATTTTTTCCCACATATCTATAATTTAAAAAATACAATAAAATAAATCTTGGCTTCTTAGTTAACCGTACCTGGGTTTTACAGTTTTAATTCAGTTGTGAATTAAAATTAATTTTAATTAAAATTAATTTTAAATAAAAATTAATAAATAAGTAATAAATGAATAAAAATTAATAAATAAAAAATAAAATAAATTAAATTAAAATTAATTAAGTTGTGAAAACTGAATTACAACTGCAATTACAGTTGAATTACAGTTGTAATTCAGTTTTACAGTTTAATCAGCGATTTTATTAATGACAACTGCTGTGTATGTATTTAGCATACTTATTAGCTGATTTTTCTTTTCTAATTTTTTTTTTCCCTTCCGTCGTATTTCTTCGATAGCTTGATTACTCTTTCCGGTTATTAAATTAGACTTTTTCGAATATTTAAATATTTTATTATGCTAAATATTCTTATATATGTCCCTTTACCATCAGTGTTTCTTTCATTAAACTTCAACTCAGTTTATGCTTGTAGTTCTCTCTTGTCACCCTCGAAAGCTTTCTTGAAATTCGTTCCATTTCTTCATTATTATCACCTCCCCATTACTTTAAGTTCTTGATCCGGGTTAAATGATATTGCATTCTTTCACTTTGATATTATCTACGCTTAATTATTAAATCAAAACCCCATAGTGGTCCCAATTAATAGTTAACGTGTGTTTGCATCAGGAAGCAATCAGGGATTAACTTGAAGAAAAAGTTGCCTGTTTTATTTTCAGGTGTGTGTGTGTGTGTGTGTGTGTGTGTGTGTGTGTGTGTGTGTGTGTGTGTGTGTGTGTGTGTGTGTGTGTGTGTGTTTCGCAAAATTTGGTGATAGGCTGGAAGAAAGGGAATGAGAATAGAAATATATAAAGTTGCCAAAACGGTTGTGTAGAATAGATTTAGGGAAAAATTTTAATAGACAGCAGGAGGAGAAAGAATAAGAGATTATCCTTATATTTTAAGTAAAAGATACTCCTCACATTCTGCGGTTAACAAGTTAATAGGAATGTGAGTACTAGCTTTTTTCCTTGAGAGATAGTGAAAAAGTGCAGTCACTGTTGGAGACTTGTTGAGTGTATTGGTAGTGAATGAGTTTAAGAAGAGGAATGGTAGGTATTGTGTTTAATGGACATTGTTGGTGTCAGGTAATAAATCTTCGGATTCTATGGAGATCATTTTTTAAATTTTTTTTTATTCTGTGATAGCATTTTATTTATCATCTTACAGAGTATTTACATATAACATATATTTTTTACAGTGAATTTCATACACATTTTTCCGTTTTTTGTATTCTAAAATGAGTTAATAATAGTTACTATGGATGGTAATTTATAGTTTGCAATTGGATAAAGTTACAGCATTAAGGTTACATTTTTAATAGCATTTATAGTAGAACAGTAAGTTATATATATTTTACAATTTTTGCTTTTTACTGTTTTTAACTACACCACTTCAATGTAATAAGTAATTCTCTTTTTTTTTGTTGATCTCGGTTGAGATGTAATGTCTCTGCTTGCATCCTCGAAGCTTTTTAATGAGCTTATCTGAGGATGACACCAGTTAGATATATGTATTTTTTTTTTTATTGATTTGATTGCCTTGTTGGAAGTAGGCTGATGTTTGGGAGGTCAAATGAATGATCTGAGAGGTCTGATCAAAGTGAAATTGCCGATATATCCTGTGTTATTGCATCTGTCTTGGTGGTTCACATGCATTTTTATTGTGGTCTTCTTTTTGAACTAATTAGGAGGGATTTTTTTTTTTTTCACTGTGGCAGCCTTTCTATGTCTCCTGAGCTTTTAATTTGTATCGGTTTTGAAGTTTATGACTTCCTCAAGAATATCTTGGCATCTCTGATCCATACAAATTGGTAATTTTTTTCTGTTTTTGCTTTTTTTTTGCTTGGTACAACAGATTCTGGTTGAATGGTGTTAAATATTCGGATAGGAAGATTGGTGTGTTGCCTTGCAATGTGATCAAGTCCTTGGCAAACTGTTTTTTTTCTGTCTGCTGGCTTTTATGAGATTGTCGCTTGTGGACTTGCTTGTAAGACGAACTATGACTTGTGCTATGACGAACTATGAATCCGATTTACGGTCTGAATGTCGTTAAGCTGTAGGGGGATGTCAATTGCATGGCCTAATTTTAAAACGACGTCTCTGAGGTTTTTCTGTAGGTGCAGTTTCAGGAAGACCGTTTATGATCAGATCTTCTTTATGGTGTTGCTGATTTAAACGTTCGTATTGTAGTTTTAGAGAATGAAGTTCTTGACGAAGTTCAGATGTTTCTTTCATCAAATTGTGTTGCCTGTCATTTAGTGCGTTAATGCTGATTTTGATGTCCTTTATCGTTTGCAACACTTCTATCACTACTTAATTATTATGTTTGACCAAATCATCATACTCACTAGATTTTTTTGTTATTTGTTCGTTGTTTGTTGAAGAGTTCTTGCACAAGATCTACTAAGCTGGCTTTCATAATCTCTAGACCGTTTTCTATTAGTATATTTAAAGAGTTGAAATTACAGGACTCACCTGCATTTTTTGTCTGTTCAGTTCGTCATCTGATTTTGCCTCAGGTATAATCGGCTGCGTCGTAGGTGGCTGCCTTAGGTGCGTTTCTTTGTTCCTCCTGCAGATTACACACTTCCATTCCTTGCGTATTGCATTGGTTTTTACGTTGCCAGGTTGTTTCTGAAAAGCCGGCACATTTTAAGTGTAGAATCCTACTGCATTTCTTACAGGTTATTTGATTTCCGTCGGACGATAAATCCTCCAGGCATTTGATACACTTCATGACTCACCTTTCTTCCCTTGAGTAATTGTGGCGTGATTGTAGAGATAATAATAATAATAATAATAATAATAATAATAATAATAATAATAATAATATGGATGTATAGAATTTATTTCATATCTAGAGCCTCCGTAGCTCAGTCCACATAGATGAAGCCCTTTGGTCGGAAAGACCTGGGTTTGAATCACCGTCCATGAGGTGAGGAACCTTTATCTGCTCTCTTTCTACTAAAGGTGAGTTAGCCAGTCTCATACGGTGGTGAAGGGATTTTTCTCATGGAAACTCGGGTTTTTCGTCCCTCAGAACAGATAACTTCGTCCGTGAATACACATTCTAGTCATAAAAAATACATACATAATCCCTCACTAGGAAGGCTCAACCAGTTCTGAGGAACGGGGGAACCCCACACGAATAAATAAGTATAATTTCATATCTTAGGTCTTTCTTTATGAGCAACAGTGATCCTCCCCCATTTTTTCCCTAATCGATATCTTTCGTCACGTTATAATTCCTGTCGTGTATTTTTAACGATAACCTCACCATTAAAGTTTTAGAAAATTCTACAATATGCGGATTAATGTCTACTATAATATGCGGATATAATTTGAAATCACAGAAACACATAGTTTAAGCCTCTTCATGTAGGACCAGTTTCAGTTACTATCCCTTCGAGTTCTTTTTTTTTTTTTTTAATCTATAGTTAGAGCAATGGCAGCAAATCGGATTTAGAGATGACTGTGTGCTGCGCGTAACTGCGAATTCTTCATGAGATTGATTTGTTATTAAAAAGAAGTAGTTTCGTGGCAACAGTATACTTCTTGGTACTTAGTAATCCAATAAGCTGGATATTTTTTATATATACAAATGTTTACAGCCTTTTATTAGTTTTAACCAGTTTAGTATATCCCTAAGTACCAAGAAATACACCATCGACATAAAACCAATTCCTATTAGTAATAAATCGATTGCTTAAATCAGTCGCAGTTATGCACTGTACCTTCATACTTGGAAAATTTATTAGCAATATTCTTGCAGCCAATTCTATGAAATATATATTCAACTTCCCGTGCTATCGAATCTCCATAAATTAATGGTAACAGTATCGAATGTATTATATACCTCATTATTAGAATTCGCTTCGGTCAAAATGTTAAGAGAATTAACTTCCTCAAATACTGAAGATTTTAATCATATTTATTAAATCTACCGCTTTACACTCTACTTCGGTTTCGCTAATTCCTTCCCATAACAAGTGATATTTTCGAAGAATACGTTTCTTTGATACTTTATTAACTAATCAACAAGCAGCTTACTTGCGTTTTCGATTCATTATGATCTGTACATTTGCTTTCTTTCCAAAAAGTTCTTACTTCAATTTTAACCTGGCGCTGGTGAGGTGGGAAAATGTAACAAAAGTAGTAAGGTGGGTGAATTATAGAAATCCATATCTTTGTAATCAATATTAGATTACGTATTGTTTAAGTGTCCTGTAATTTTACAGAATAAAAACCCAGATCCACAAAATTAAATTTTTATTACCCAAAAATACTTAACTAAGTCAACATCTTTAATTTTACTTTTAGCGTCATCTGTATGTTGACGTGACCTCTGTTCTTCCTGTCCGTAACTCATCTGGTAAAAAAAATATATTAATCTCAAAATACCCTCTAAATATTTACGAAAACATATTTGCTTATAGTTGGTATGTAAAAATATAGAAGACACAGCAGTAACGATAATATTTTAGTAGAATATACATGAAACCAACTTACGTTTCGGAAGTAAATATAATCACACTTTTGGCAAGGTGGGGGTCTGGTGGACCCTAGCACACTTTACACCTCCGCACAACTTGCTTGCGCGCAACAGCCTGTCGTCTATGGTGTCGAGTATCGGATTATGGGAGGGGAAGATATACTGAGGCATGACTCACTGCCACGCGTTGTTAAAAAGTTGTAGTCAATTTAAAATCTTTGGGGTCTGTGACACCCCACCTTACTAACGCTGGGTTAAACCAGTCTAATTGTTCTTCCTCGTTATGATCTACAAAACCCTGAACGTTCTTACTTCTTGCCAAGTCACCATCTCTTCAAAATAATCCTGATTTTTCCTCTCTTTGATAATTTAAATAAGAATTCTAATCTAAGTTTAAATTAAGGGATTGTTCAACACAATCGAATTACAAAGCCCTGAAAAGTGCCTTGTGTATATGTATTTTGTATGATATTGGAAAGTTCTTTGAGGTTGCTGTCGACTAACTGTGTTACATATGAATTATATGTTTATTATATACTTTCTTCCCCCCCCCCCGTCTTCACATTTGTCTTTAAGTTGGCTAAAGACCATGGGTCGAATCTCGACTAGGACGCAAGGGACCGTTATATGGATTTTTCGAGATGACTTACCGTTTTTTATATGGTGATGCCAGTTTTCCTACCCTAAAACGTGGTTTTAGATTTACAAAACCGACCTATCCGATGGTGAACACACACACACACACACACACACACACACACACACACACACACACACACACACACACACACACACACACACACACACACACATGAAATTAAATGTAATATACAGGCTTGAGCCTCCATTGCTTAGTCGGGTTTTGGCGATGCTGTTCGGTTGGAACGTTTAGGGTTCAAATCCCGTCTAGAACTGAAATAACCTTTATTAGGTCTTTCCAAGTGACAGTGAGTTAGCTTGCTTCATATGAAGGTGGAAGGGTTTTTCTTTTCGGTAAACTCAGATTTTTCAATTAGCATACAGGCAAACCGGTCAGAAGAGCACACGCCATTAACATACAAAATACTATAGGTATAAGGCTAATTAGTTTATTCTGGAATCACTGGAAGGAAAGCTAAGGTTCCCTTGGACGGTCTTTGGCTCTTAAGGGCCTCTTTAAGACCGTTGAAGAAGAAGAAGAATATACTGGCCTCATAACTGTAGTTGTCATTGCAGCTAATCCTTCGACTGTAATTCCAATCAACTCTGTTTTGTTAGTATCTGCAGAATACTAACTTTAGAAATAAAGTTTAATATTATTTTCAGTGCATAAATCTCGATGATTATGTTATAATATTTTAATCGGTAAAATCTGTGTATGTGTGTGTGTGTGAACATTACGTATCGCTTATTTTTATAGCACTTACGTACAAAATGTTACTTTTCCCCTTTTTTCAATTTTCATTGTTGTACAAAAGAAACGCATTTCGATACAAAAGCATTTTCTCTCATATATTCTACTATCTATTATAAGTGATAATTTCATATGCATATAAGAAAATCTGTAAACAACCAACCAAACAAACAAAACAAAACAAAACAAAACTGTAAGAGTTCAAACGAAAATGGATTAATACGCTGTATTTCAGTATTTAGCTCGGCGATCAATGTACCATCACAGAAATAAATTGAATCATCGGACAGAATCATTTGCATTCAGCATGAACGTGAAAGCTGTATAAATTACAGGGGAACCCATAAGTGACAGTGGACTGATTAGTGGTAATTCGTTTTTCATTTACAAAAGGATGCGCAAATTTCAGAAACAACTCTCAGATATGATGAGAAAGAAAACAAATGAACACGAAGCAGAAGTACCCATCTTTCAAATTAGGAAGTTATGATCAATGTCCAGCCCAATGATGATTACGTTGACTGTCAGAGTCCTCACTGATTTAAATTTCTGGAATATGGCGACATCAGCAACTTTCAGTGATATTGGAAAATTGAAAATATTCACATATTCAGAATTATGAAGGAAACCATGAAAGGAAAATAGTTCAATTTGGACGAAAAGTTCTAACTTATATTTATAGATATGTTTATGTTCATATTTTTTGCTATATTGTTAACATCACACTGGAGCACTCGTTCCTGGAATTCATGGCAAGTATGGAAATGTGAAATTATGTTCTAATGTTTACAGCACAGTCTTTCGCTAACATTCTCTTTGGTAGACAAGTCTGATGTTTGAATCCATTAAACTAAGAAATGTTTATAAGATTTTCAGGCGAAGTTGGATTAACTGGTGTAGTAGCATTTTATATGATAGAACATTTTAGATGATAGAACATAATTTCACATTTCCTAAGATGAGATTATACAATGTCATATTACATTGACAGGATTATTATTATTATTATTATTATTTTATTCACATAATTGATACCCAGTCAAAACAAGATATCATATAAACAAAAATTTGACTGGTGACACAGACAATTCACCCAAGAATCTAAAAATAGTCCGTCAGGTAGCGTTGTAAAATATGGACTGTTCCAAGTAATGCTTTTTTTGTAGATCATATGGGGTCACTTCGTTGATGTTTAATTGCTGTAAATAGTTGGATAGCTTCTTTGAGGTTGCACCAAGCGCACCGATAACAAGTGGGGTGACTTTGGTGTGTTTAAGTCACAGCCAGCCAACTTCGATTACCAGATCTCGATATTTAGTAATTTTTTCCAGTTCTTTGTTGTTAATGTTGTTATCACTGGGTACTGCAATATCGATAATCCAAACCTGTCGATGTTCGATGATTGTGATGTCAGGTCTATTGTGTTCCAAATGTCGATCAGTTTGTATTCGAAAGTCCCCGAGAATTTTTGCTGTTTCGTTTTCCAATATTGTCTCTCTTTTATGGTGCCACCAGTCATCAGAAGTAGGAAAGCCATATATTTTGCATACATGCCAATGAATTATTTTGGCCACTTGATCATGGCGCTATTTATAGTCAGTTTGAGCTATTTTGCTGCAGGCACTGATTAGATATTGTACTGTCTCAGCATTCTGATTGCATAAAAGGAGCCTTTGTAGCTCATTGGATGTGGCATTTGCACACCACGGCGCTTGATCGTACGAAGGAAGACTTGCTTTCGAATCAAGTCGACGACTATAGGAAATTTTTTACATGTGGAATTATCAGGTTGGAAAGTATGACAAGCTTAGGAGTTTGATTGGATCAGTGCCATCGCATGTAAAACTGCAAGGGCTGGATGTTGATAGTGCATGGGAGGCGGTTAAGAAGTGTTTGCATGAGGCAAATGGCTCACTGTATACCTAGAATCCGAATAATAAATCAAGTAGGGGTTAAATAGATGAATAACACCATTAATCTTGAGCTGCAAAAAAAGAAACAACTATGGAAGGAATTTAAGGAGAAAGTTGACCGGCAGACACATGAACGGTATAAAGTGCAGGCCAGAAGGATAACGAGTGTGGTAAGAAAAGCAAAAGTTGATTATGAAAGAATATTAGCAATGCAGGCTAAAGAGCATCCCGAACAGATTTTTCGATATGTGGCAAGTAAAAGAAAAAATGTATATGGGTTCTGTTTTTGGACCACTACTTTTCAATTTGTTCATTAACGATATAGGAAAGGATCTGAGATGAACTGTTCATTTGTTTGCTGATGATGCAAAGTTGGGTAGAGCAATAGTGAGTGCACAGGATGTCAAAATTCTGCAAGATGATTTGGAGGACTGGGCTAAGGAAAATAGATGTCAATTAAATGTGGCAGTGTGTAACGTTATGCATTTTGGGGTGAAAAGATTAGCAGCAGTATATCACATTGGTGGAACTGTACTCCAGGAGATTGACAAGGCCAGGGATTTGGGAGTGTTGGTGGATAGGGAGTTGAAGTTTAGGGAGAACATCGCAAAAGTGGCTAAAGCAGCTCATCAAATCATTTGGTTGCTGAAAAGTACTTTAACAACAGAGACAAACAGGTTATTGTTCCTCTGTATCGATCCTTGATAAAACCCTAGATTACTGTGCCCAGATATGGGCGCCAGGGTTTCTTCTTGATGGGGAGGAGGTGGAGTGGATCCAGAGACAAGTGACCAAGATGATAGCAGGTGTATGGAATGAACCTTATGAGAACAGGTTGAAGATTTGCGGGTTGCTGAAATTGGTTGATAGTCAGAAAAGGGGTGATATGATTGAGACATTCAAATTACTGAAGGGTTTCTATAAGATTAATTCAGACGATATTTTTGAGAATAGGACTGGTGGTGGGAGGACTTGGGGCCATACATGGAGGCTGGGCAAGAGTGTGGTTAGCGAGGGTGTTAGAGCTAGCTTTTTTACTTGGAGAGTGGTAAATGAGTAGAATTAGCTGCCAGAATCTATTGTGGGTGCCATGACTGTGAATGAATTCAAGGCGAGGTATGGTAGATACTGTGTGAATGTCGAATAGTTGTTCTTGACATGATGTTAGGGCCTCCTTCGATGAGTGTCAACTCCTTGGAGTTTCCTGTAATAATAATAATAATAATAATAATAATAATAATCTGCATTTGCTGTTATTATCGATGTTCAAAATTTTTGCTTTCATCGCATTAGTCTGTAATGCCTGTTCTTGAGCTGCTAGAATAAATCCGTCTGTTTCTTTTTTAATGTACCATATTGTAGTACCACGTCTTGTTCACGTCAATTTTGTCCTCAGTATCTCGAAGAATTTGGCCATGCAAGGGTTTATTTTTCCAGAGCACATCCCTGTGTTAACTTTTCTGACAACTCTTTCTTAAAACTGTTAAAATCAAAAGGGTCGATAGGCCCCGCTTTCGCGGTCCGTATTCGTACTGAAAATCATGATCAAGCCAGCTTTTGTCCTTTTGCTCTATGCGAGGTTTCTGTCCTCACCTTAAGGCATCTGCGTTACCTTTTGACAGATGTACTGACCCAGAGGTACTGTCCCTATTATTATTATTATTATTATTATGGGAAACTCTACGGAGACCTTAGACTCATCGAGGGAGGCCCTAAATCATATCAAGAACAACTATTCGGCATTCGCAGAGTATCTATCATACTTTTCTTTGAATTCATTTACAGTCATGGCACCCACAAGAAACTCTGGTAGCTTATTCCACTCACAACTCTCCAAGTAAAAAACCTAGTTCTAACACCCTTGCTAACTACATTCTTGCTCAGTTTCCATGGATGGCCCCTAGTTCTCCCATCATCATAGCTGATCTGAAAATTTATCTCTGAATTAATCTTGTAAAAACTCTTCAGTAATTTGGATATCTCAATCATATCACCCCTTTCCCGCCTATCAACCAATTTCTGTAATGTGCTCGTAAGATTCATTCCATAGACCAGCCATCATCTTGGTCATTCTCATCTGGTTCCTATCTACCTCCTCCCCATCAAGAAGAAACCCAGGGACCCAGATCTGGGCACAGTAGTCAAGATGGGATCTTATCCAGTATTGCCAAGCTAAATCTTAAAAAAAGAGCTAAAAAGGAGTTAAAAAATAAAACTTGGAAGCTAAAATTTTAAAAGTAGTAGCTGATAGTTTTAAGTTACTTCCTTTATTCAAGTTGAAGTGATACTTGGATATAAGTGGCTAAATACATCTTCCATGTGGTCTTCTGCACTGAATTCACCCACGTTTTCACTTAGATTGGCCATCGTTCCAATATTACTCAGTGTAGATGCTGGTAAATGATAGTCTGTACAGCACTTGTTATTACGCCTGACGCCATACTTGACTGACAAAATAGCTGTCAGCATTGGCAATTCCATCTTGTTTCTTAATTTAGTTTTAACTAAATTCATAGAACTAAAAATTCGTTCAATTTCCGCATTAGAATTTGGCAGTATTAATAAATTTATTGCACACTGAGCAATTTCTTTAAATGGATTTATTCCAGATGCATCTTTATATTCTCGTACTTCAGTCCAGAATAGCTTAGTGTTTTCTAGATTTGTCCATTTATTTAAGTGGATAGTATTGTACTGATATTCAACAGCAGCAGCAGCAACATCTTTTTCTGTTTTCAGCATTATTTCTAAGATGGGAGTAGCAGGTTCTTTTATATGTTTTAGGATATTGTCAACAGAAAAAGAAGACATCATTCTTAAAATATTCAAGTTTTCAGGCAACCTTTGCTGAAGCTGTTTGAAGAGACCAAGAAAAAAACTGTCTTGCTCTACTTCTAAGATTTTGCTCATCATTTTCCGTTGTTTTCTTTTGAATCATCAAATCTGAATTTTTTCTTTCAAATCTGTAATTAAGATTTGGATTGGGATCCAAATAGTCATCAATCTCTGATTCTAGAGGGTCGACTGTGAATGATGGTAGCACTAACATATTAGCAATAGAGCGAATCAAACGAGAAAGGTCGTGAAATAATCTCATCTTATCCGCTCTGTTAGATTCGAAAATTTTGTTAACATGCTGAACTTGAACTAGAACTGTATGCAAAAATAAAAGGTATAACAGATTCCTTTCATCTTTGTACATCTCTCACAAAATTTGAGGTTTATAACATTTCTCAGTCACACTCACGACTTCGAAGTGAGTTTTTAATTCCAACCACTGGCTGAGAATTCCGTCTCTACTGCAGGTTCAATGGAGAGCCACCGTGTTGCACAATTGCTTACAATTTTCAGAGGACCATCATTTTCGGTAATAGTTTGATACAGCTCTATGTATGCTGCTTGTCTTAAAGAAGGATGTGAAAACCACTTATACGTTTCGGCAACTAAAAATTCTAATTTTCTTGGGAGAGATTCTGCACAAGTATGAGACGTTGCCAGTTGTAATGAATGGCAAACACATCTAATTAAAATTAAGTAGGGAATATATGCCTTCAGTTATTCATAAACGCCATTATTGACACCAATCATAACACTGCCGTTGTCTGTACCAACTGCAATTAGATTTTTCATGTCCAGTTTCTTGGTCAAGAGCTCTTCCTTTCAGTGCACCCACAATACCACTAGCGTCACACTTTTCTAGAACCACCATGCTCAGAAATGTATGCATAATTTTCTTAAATTTCTTGCTGTAATAAATGATGGCCATTCCTAAAATCTTATTCTCTGTGATATCATTCGATTCGTCTATTAACAAGCTGAAATCTTCATTTCCAATGTTGGCAATTAGATCTTCTTCAAAATGCTCACTTAGAATATTCTTTATAATTTCAGAGCACTTAGTTCGATGCATGTTTACTTTTGGCATAATTTGACTATTTTTGCAAAAGTCTACTAGATGATCGCAATTGTTGAATGATGAGTGACAACAAAAAAAAATAATGCTAACCTATCTTCAAAGTTCGCGGTCTCCTCAGATTTTTTCACAAGCATATTTGTTAAAAGAACAGATATATGGAACTGCAGCAAGATGTTTCTTAGTTTGACTATGCTTTACAAGTTGACAATATTTAGCAGCTATATCACATCTACAAAACGTACAGCGGCCTTTTGTAGCGTCACCAGGAACTTTACACAACCATTTACTAAACATTCCCATTTGCAACCACTCACTCCTACATTTTTGCTTGTGAGCTTTATTTTTCTCTTTGCTCATTTTTGAAGAAGGATATACAACTCTTTACTGCAACGAATTACGACCAGTCTTTGAAAACTTCCCACTCGCTATTGTAACTACCAACCAGAACACTGTGCAAAGACTAACTTGTAGCGGTGATATCAACTTTAAGGCGACAAAATGACAGACTGTTAGGGCACGTGACTGACTGACGTCATCATGCGTTTAAAACATGTACGATGCTCGCACTAAATGTACAACACAATTCCTTAACAGTTGCGAACATATGGAAAACTTTTAAAACAATTTCTTTAACAGTAAGTTATAAAAACAACTAAAAAGAGCTGAAACTAGTTCTGAAGGAGCTAGATTAATAGCTAGGTGCTAGATAAATATTTCTGGAGCTAGGGAAGAAAAAAAAAGAGCTAGATTGGCAACACTGGTCTTATCAAGGCTCAATACAGGGGAACAACAACTTGCTTATCTCTGCTCTTCAAAGAATTCTTCAGTGGCCAAGTGATTTGACGAGCTGATTTAGCCACTTTTGCAATGTGCCCCCTAAACTTCAACTGCGTATCCACCAACACACCCAAATCTCTGGCTTCGTCAACCTCCTGGATGACCCATCAATATGATATACTGCTTATAATTTTTTCACCCCAAAATGCATAACCTTACACTTTGTAACATTAAACTGGCATCCATTCTCATTAGCCCAGACTGACAATTTATTCAAATCATCCTACAAAATTTTCGCATCATCTGCATTCACTATTGCCCTACCCAACTTCGCATCATCCGCAAACAAATGAACAGTTCCTCTCAGATCCTTTCCTATATCATTAATGAACAAATTAAATAGCAGTGGTCCAAGGACAGAACCCTGCGGCACACCACTAGTCACAAGCCGTCTTTTGGACTCTACTCCTGAATAAACCACTCTCTGATATCTCTCCATCAACCATCCTCCTATCCATCTCACCAACCATGAATCTATCCCCATATGCTGCAGCTTACTGATTAGAATTCTATGTATCCTGTCAAAGGCCTTAGCAAAGTCCAGTAGAATCACTGTAAACCCATTACCCTTATCAAGTTCAGCCGTCACTGTGTTATAAAACGTCAGAAAGTTACTGAGGCATGATCTACCCTTTACAAAACCATGCTGTCCCCCCATACAGTATCCCATTTTCATCTATTCAATTTGTATTTTTCACTTGACTAATTTCTCCAAGACCTTGACAACGATTCCTGATATACTGATCTGTCGGTAATTTGCAACAGCACTATTGGAACCTCCTTTATGCAGTGAATCTATTTTCCCTTCTTTCCACCACCTCGGGACTAACCCAGATTCGAGATTCAAATTAAACAAAATGGTCAAGGGCACTGACAATTGTTTAGCCGCTTCACGTACGAGACGAGCTGGTATACAATCCAATCCCACAGATGTATTGACATTGTGGTTTTGTAATAGACTATTCACCTCCACTTCATTCACCACAATTCCCGTATAAGCTATTGGTTCATTCATTCCTGCAATGTCACCACCTGGATGATATACTCTTGCAAAGTGCTCGCTCAGTAATTCAACTATATCTACTGATTCGGTTACCTCCTTACCATCGGCATTCTTTAAAGTCATTCTGCCATATACATTTTTTCTTTTACTTGCCATATATCGAAAAAACTGTTCGGGATTCACTTTAGCTTGCATTCCTAATTTACTTTCATAATCTGTTTTTGCTTTTCTTACCGCACTGGATAATCTTCTGGCCTGTGCTTTGTTGTGTTCGTGTGCCTGCAGGTCACCTTTCTCCTTAAATTTCATCCACGCTTGCTTCTTTTTTTGCAGCTCAAGCTTAATGGTCTTTTTCATCCATTTAACTCCCACTTGATTTACTCTCCGGACTCTAGTATGCAGTCAACCATTATCTCCTTCAAACTCTCCTTAACCACTTCCTATGCACTATCAAAATCCAGCGCTTGCTGTTAGCATGCCATGGCACTGACCCAAGCAACCTCCTAAGCTTGTCATACTTACCAGCTAGTGCTTGTTTCAGTGATGCAATTGATTTAAATTTCTTGACAAGAAGGTTCCCATCAGCATGGTCGTTTTCTCGGTTGTCTCAGGAGTGAAACCATACCAGCTTGTAAATTAATGCACCCCAAAAGAAAAGCAGTCATAATTATAAATTTCATGTATGCTGAAATTTCCGGATTGTGAGATGGATTTATGGGATTGTGTTTTGCCTCAAGTTCCATATTTTTTTGACTGCCATCTCTTCACAACATAAGAGGATTTCAGGACTGGTGGTGGTGGAGGTTGTGCTAGTTTCCCCTTTGCATCCCGATATGAGATATTTGTTCAGTTTTTATATTTTATATTTCTGTCATTCTGCTCAAGACATTAATGCAAAAAGAATACGAAAATTGATATCAATGAAATGATATGATATTTAAGACAAAATTAATGTAAAATAATATATATGGTGGGGCTACTACACAATTGCGATCCCCAGTAAATAAAGTGCTGGGTGAATAAGATGATGAATAGGTGGCTCTAAGGAAGATTCAAATAAGCAATTTCTCAAGGAGGATCCAAAATCATATAATACTTGTTCGGATAATAAAACCATAAAATTAATCGTCATCATTATCATCATCAAATTCTTAACGTGTACCCTTACGAGGTGTAAAGGATATTATGATAGTATTACATGAAAAATTCGCATCATTAGTAACTGCCTGTCAACAATTTTCCTCGAAATATATTTGTTATCTGTCAAGAGTCCAACATTATCAGATCTTATATTTCTGTCTTTTAAGGCACTTTTTACTGTATCAATCCACCTGTATCTTGGTCTTCCTCTGAGTCTTTTTCCTGCCAACCTGGCAGAAAAAAGTTGTTTTGTAATCTTTCCTCTCCCATTCTGTTTAAGTGACCCCGCCACCTGAGATTAGCTCTGCAAAATGGCACGTTCTTTCATTAATTTGGTTCCTCTTCTCAAACGCTTTCATTTTTTTTCGATAATGTTTGTGTATTTTAGTTTGCAGTTCACATTTTACAGTTAATCAACTTTTATTCGCTTTAAAACTTTTTAACTTGTTCTTCTTTTCTGAAATTCAGTTTTATCCTGCTGAAGGCTAAAATTAGAAACTAAAATTACTAAAGAAAAAAAAACGAACTGAAATTTGAATATTATTTTGTTTCATGTTGTCAGTATAAGTTGTGAGTTCATTAATCAATTTTTAATGGAATTGTAATTGCTCTTCTTCTTCTTCTTCTACTACTAATCTGACTAACACGAGTACTGAGACATGTCTGTACATAGTGGTCATAAAGTCTTGCGCTGGTTTTAAATTTTAATGACTAAATTTATACAAATGATAGAGCCATTTAGTTAAAATTATATGAAAGGACGGTATTATGGTTTTTGAGATAATTTTATCCATGTAAATATGATATTTCTTTTGTCGTTTTTTCTTTTTAATTTATCAATTTCTCTTTTATTTTTAGATATTGAATGATCCCAAATAGAAACAACAAAGTACAAAGTTGACAGATGAAAAAAAAAAAATAATTTCATCAACGTAAATCTGATTTTAATTTCGTGGTATTTTTTTTTAAATTTTATTTTGTCAATTTTTCTTTTATCTGCAAATGCCATATGGTGACATTTGAAGAAAAAGTTAACTATTTTGGCTTGCAGAGATTAAATTAATAACATCTGTGAGAAGAAAGTTTACTACTCATTATAAAAAGATGGACACTGTAAAAGTAATTAAATAGTTGGATGAAATATTTTAAAGAAACTTGGTCATCGAATGAAAAAACAACGACCTGGGAGACCCCAAATCAGTGAATATCCCGTAATTGCATAGACTAAATCTTTCAAACAACACCGTATTTAAGCAAGATGGAGTACCCTGTAATTATGCATTGAATGTACAACAGTTTTTAAATAACGCCTTAGCGAACAAATGGATCGGTAGAGGCAGAACAATTGTTTGACTTGATTTGGTTCGCCTGATCGAATCCGAAAAAATTTTATGCGAGTCCATGTCAAAACAATTTGCTCATCAAAACTTCGTTCTTTGGATAAATACAAAGTCAGAATAACAAAATTAATTTAAGCAATATCCATGAGTTAATTATGTAATGTATTCAGAAGTTCGAGAATCGCCTTGATAGATACACTATCTTGACAAAAGTATTTGGACGCCTTAAATGCCATGCAAATTTCTTATCTTACCACACAAAAATATTCAGGCAGTGTCTGCATAAATCTGCTAATAAAAGATGGGATATGCTGCATATTTTGCGCTGTACTCGATGTTAGGATGCCACGTTCAGCTGAAATGATGAACTTCCATCATGGAATGGTAGTTGAGTGGGCTTTCTGTCCTTGACAATGCTACCCATTTTAGTGTACTGAAATCTACTTTTGCTTATGTTCTTCGTAGACAAAAAGTTGATGGTGCTACCACAGCAGGAAAACACCCTGGGATGCCCCGACTATTACTGACCGAGATCGACAAGCACTGTCTATGAATGTTTGCGCATCCCGCACTTCTGTTATCACTAGAACTGTCTGGAGAGAGTTGCATGCCTTGGGTTACCATGGCAGAGCTTCTGCGAATAAGTCACGCATTCCCCCTTACCCATTTCAACGCCAAATGACGTTTAGACTGGTGTCTTTTATACCGTTCCTGGACCATAAATAATTGGATAAGGGTTTTGTGGAGTGATAAATCACAAAATGTTTCACTCTGATGGTCGTGCTTGGATCTGGAGATTACCCAGTGAACGGTCCAGCAGGACAGTATCATTTCACCTGTCAAGTTTAGTGACAATGATCATCGTATGAGGGTGTTTCAGTTTGACATGCCCAGGTAGCCTAATCGCTACCTGGGCAACTTTATGCTCCCACTGCTGTGGAAGTACTTCGCAGGCAGTAACCTTTCTTGTTTCCCCACGACAATGTTCCATGACTGCATGTCCGATATTGATTTCCGCAAATTGTTGGGCTGGTCAGTGCAGAGTCCAGATCTCAACCCCATCGAATAACTTTGGGTGAATTAGAACGTCAAATTTCCTAATATTATTGTTGCGACGTATTAGAAGTTGATTGAAAGCATTCCCCGAAGAATAGTTGCTGTTAGATCAAAGTTTGTCCCAGTCGGTACTAGAAATGTAATGAAAACGCAATTTTTGACCACAGCTATGTGTCTAAATACTTTTGTCAACATAGACTATATCAACAATAATGGCAGCATCTTGAAGTGTGACATTTAAAAAAATTGCATTAAGAACATAATTTTAAAATTTGATGTGTCCGATTTTTTTAATAAATGATTCCATTGTTATTATTATTATTTGACACCCCCAGGGAGTCCAAAGACTCATCGAGGGAGAGTGTGCCAACAGTATCGAACGATTGATCCCTTTCCAACTACTAACCGCGCTTAAATTTGCATAACTTTTTACGTGAGCTATTAGTAGCAGAGGCTCTACCCATCGATCAACCTTTGCTGGCTATTATTTATATACTATGTAATTATTAAAATTTAAATCCAGTTCAAGACTTTATGATCGCCTTGTGAAGTACCACGTTACTTCCAGGTCCTGATTGTCCACTATTTGTCAAGTATTCTTGTCTTTTGCCACAAATTTAACATATAATTATTATTATTTGACACTTCCAGGGAGTCCAAAGACTCATCGAGGGAGAGTGTGCCAACAGCATCGAACGATTGAACCCCTTCCACCTACTAACTGCGCTCAAACTTACTTAACTGAGCCATTAGTAGCAGAGGCTCTACCAATCGACCAACCTTTTGGCTATTACATCATGCCTAAACAAATATAAATGAACTATCTATCTCTGTGTAACTTAGTGGAAACGGCATTCATTCTTTGAGCAATGCCGCCGGAGGAAAGATTTAAATTCGATTCTAGTCGTCGACTAGATAAAATTTTTCTAAACCTTACTTCAACCGTTTCCTGAGTTAGTCGATCTCTGGGGCCTCCGAGCATTTTTCTTTTCTTTTTCCTTTTCCGGAAATTCGGTTTTTCGTCCCTTAAAACTCGAGAAAATCGATCGTCGACAGACATTATATTAGGCAAGAATATATTATGTTAGCGTTAGGATACACGAGATGGCACACTTGTCAGTCGCCACTCCACTGGATGCCGCTTATTATATAGTTTTCAGCCAGTTATCTCTGATTGGCTACTGGTTGACATTGAACTGACCACTCAATCTTCAAAAGTTAGATACTGCTAAAATGGATTCGCCATCATATATAATAAGATGGATGTGGCCTCTAACTGATTTTGATGGAAGTTTATACTGTGGAAGTACAAATGCATTAACCAATATTGATCCATATTGGACATATCTATACTGCTGTCAGTAGTGAATTTGGAGGTAGATGGAAGCTAGGGAGTTATTGCCCTTCTCAAAGAATTAAAAATATTGTGAAATTTTATTTATTATTTAATTATTCCATATATATATATTTGAATTTTCAAAGAAACTGAGATATCAAAATTTCATGTTAATAAAACGAAAATATACCTACCAAGAAAATAAAACTAATAAATATCTATCAACCTCTCCCAAATATGTTTAATTTATAGCTTCCCATGAAACGAACGTCTTGATCCATTTCCTGATTTATATGAAATGTATTTATTGATGACAGTTTACTTTTTCCGTTTTATTTCTCAAAATTCCTTGTTCAATAATTGACATTAATGTTTATTTAATTAATTTATTTATTTTCATTGCGAAACCGTGATTTTCTTTTATTTATATAAATCATTCAAATTTCTGAACTGGTATAAAAAATATGGTAAATTTCTTTCAAAATAAACGAACGCCCTCTAGTATAGACACGTGTTTCTATTATATTTTGATTACAGAACTATCTTCGTAATAATTTACATTCCTGATATATGATTGGAGTGCAGAAAAGCTGGAAAGTTGGTGATGTAAACAAAATGGATTCGCCAGTGGATGAATTTGAAGAAGGACAATTTGATGATGCTGAGGAAGAAGAAGTCAAGTGAGTTTATGAGCTCTTGCTTAGATTTCTTTTGATCTACTCTCTAGCTTCGCTACAATTTAATCGTAATGATTGTCAGAGGCATATTTTTTTCTTAACTATTTGAATATTCTTTCCTTAACCAATGTTCTTTATTAGAAGATGAAAATGAGTTAATGGTGTTTGAGGGGATCTAAAAAAAATTCTACAAATTATTTACCTTATAGTTTTTACTTATTTTGATCATAAACGTTTGCAAAGGGAGCCTGATATGTATAATCATTGTTGGTATTGCATCACTGTTAGCAACACATTGTTATGTAACGCACAATAGTCGTATTAATAACCTAAAATTAAGAATTTAAAGAACGTTCCGTGTTAATGTTCTCGATTACAATTTTGTAAATTTCATGGTAATAAAATGAATTAAGAATCTACTGCTTATTTTATTAGCATTTCAAAAAAACAAACCTTATACATGTTAACTGCAAATGAGTACCTAAAAGAGAATTTATTTTCTTTTAGGTACTCATTTACACACCCAGATATTTTCATTCTTATACTGTTTTGTATACCAGTTAATAATTTATACCTATTCCATTTATAAGAAGAAAAAAAAGCTTTACCTCCATAGAGTTACATGACTGACTGGAGAAGACCAAACATGTATTTTGTCTATGAATTTGGTATGTTTTTTGACTGATTTGAGTGAGAAAAGTTTGAATGAGTTCTTTGGCAAACTGTGGAAGCAAGGGATATAGAGATGAGAGGGAGGAGGTAAAGTGAGAGTAGAAAGGGAGAGAGAGAGAAATTGAAGCAGTAAGAGTCAGGGATGCCAGTGAGAAAAGGATAATGATGTTCGGAACATCATATATGGAGATTAAATAATGTGTGGTGCATAGAGTAGAGTGCTAGAGCAGTGCTTTACTGGTTGAATGATAGAGAGAGAGAGTGTTAGCGGCAGTGAAGAGGGATGAAAATCTAGAGGAGACAGTAGTGATGGTTGGTATGAATGACCTGAGAGGTAGTGTGAATCGTATAATGTGAAATTTGAGGGTTTTTGGGAATAGTGCAGCAGAAATCTGTCCGAGGAAAGATAGTGAGCATTGCCTTTATATGATAATGCAGAGTTAAGGAGAAGAGCAGTGAAAATGAATGAGATGATAGTTAGAATGTATAGGAAGAGAGTTCTGGAATGTGCATGGAGTTGATGCATGGAGTACATTTGAGGATAGAAAAGAGCTGTATGCAAGAGATGGATTACATTTGAATGTAGATGAGCACATGCATTTGGAGAGACTTGTTTTCTGGGCAAGTGAGTGTGTCAAGGCAGGGCAACTAGAATTGCATGGGTGGAACATATTAGGGATGGCCTCATGTGGGGAGAGTGGCTTAATAAATGAGAGGGTGTACACTATGATAGAGCCAGGTGAGGATGAAGGGAGTAATAGTAGCTATTTTCTGTAGACAAATTGTAGACAAAAATATTGTAGACAAATTCATTAGAAATAAAGGGAATGAGTTTGTGACATTGACTTGCCCGCTTCAAAGACTTGGTGTCAGTGAAACTTGTTTAACTGAGGAGGATTTTTTTTTTTTTTTTTTTTAACAGGGATAGAAATCAAAGAGTAGAACATGTTTCAGCAGGATAGAGAAGATAAATGTGGTGGTGGTGGTGGTGTGATACTCATGATAAGAGATGAATTGTGCCTTTTCAAAGTGGAGAATCACAGTGGAAATAACATTAATGGCGTTGAGAGTATGTGATGTGAGATAGATATTTATAAGACAAGATGTTTACTGGGTTTACTATAGATCAGGGAATATAGTGGATGATGAGCAGAAAATGTTTAGACAGATTAGTTTGGCAAGTGCAATGCAATGATCATTGTGGAGGACTTCAGCTATAATCAGGGCTTTTTTTCAGCCGGAACAGTCTGGAAAAGTTTATCGGAACGCATTCCCGCTGAAAAAAAGCCCTGGCTATAATAATAATATAAACTGGGAAAAGGAGACAGCATCATTCAGCAATAAGATAACCGAATTTTTGGATTTCTGGAGGGACAACCTAACTCAGGCAACTGTAGTTGAAGGAATACGAGTTTTGGATTTGGTCATAGCATCAGAGGATCCAATTGTGATTGAGATGTCATACTCCCCGCCCTCCCCATTCGTGAGTGACCGTGTAGTTCCGACTTTGAGAATGAATAGGTATGTGGAGATAACAAAACAGAAAGAATTTATGTGGAATTATAAGGTAGGCAACTATATGTGGAATTATAATGTAGGCAAAACGGTTTCATAGACTTAGAAACCGTTTTGCAGCAGTACAATGGATGAAAGAATTTGAAGGAAGAGGGGTCGGTAGAGCATGGGGGATACTTAACAAAAAAAAATTGGATGACAAAAAATAAAAGAGGAATTGAAAATGAAAAAGAGAAGATTATGGAGACATAAAGAGAGAGAGAGAGAGAGGGGTGGAGAACAGTCACATCAGGAATATAAGGCTCAAGCATAGAAAAGTGACTGTTATTGTAAGGAAAGAAAATTAGAATATCAGAGAACATTAGTGCTACAATCCAAGGAAAATCTCAAGGAGTTTTTTTGCTATATGGTGAACAGGAGGAAAAATAAATAATAGTGGACAGATTAAATTAAAGATGTCAGAAAATTTTATATATATATAGATCTTATATATATCAGGGGCAAATATTCTGGATGTGCTAGGTGTGTGGTGCTCATCCACCTAATAGCAATATCACCGATATTATATTTTTGCATTTATTCCCATTAAAACTCCCCTAATTGTTTCCAGACTTTGTGTGATTCCTAAAAATAAACACAATATACTAATGCTTCATGAAGAGGATATTTTTTGATGCATAAACATTGCGTCACATTCGTGTTAATAGCCTGGGTTTGTGTTCAAAATACATACACCTTTGGCTCTTTGAAAAGATGTACAGATGCCACAGTGGGTCAAATTCTTAGGGTTCTAGTAGTTTTAAACCGCTCAGAAGGCAAGGCAGGGTGAGCTCTGAGACAATACACTAGAGACCGTGATTGAATATTTGAACATTGTCATTTGTCATGAGTTGCTGTTTTTGTTTTTTGAGTTTCATATGTTTTGCTTGTGTGAAGTGTGAACTGATGGTAGACAAGTTTGTAATATATCATTTATGATAAACGTATAATTTTTTTTACCCATATTTAGAATGAGAAACAGTATTGTAGTCAAAAGAGATGAGCCTTATTCTAGTGGTAAGACTTATACGTTGGTTAGACATAACTGGTAATTAATTTACGGAATTAACAACACATATAAAGTAAATTAATTAAAGATAACTTTAATGAATCACTTCTATATTTCGACAATGTCACATTGTCATCTTCAGGAACATAAAGATATGGTATGTGCACTACAGGAACTAACAAAGCAAATGAGGCAGAAATTAAGACTGAGTGTCTTAATTTCTGCCTCATTTGCTTTGTTAGTTCCTGTAGTGCACATACCATATCTTTATGTTCCTGAAGATGACAATGTGACATTGTCGAAATATAGAAGTGATTCATTAAAGTTATCTTTAATTAATTTACTTTATATGCGTTGTTAATTCCGTAAATTAATTACCAGTTATGTCTAACCAACGTATAAGTCTTACCACTAGAATCATGATCATCCACGGAGATGCAATCGCACGAAAGGCCCGTCAATACGGCAAATTGAGGTTAAAGATATCGAGGCAAATAAATCGCCTGACGTTCCTTTCAGTGTCTTAATTTCTGCCTCATTTGCTTTGTTAGTTCCTGTAGTGCACATACCATATCTTTATGTTCCTGAAGATGACAATGTGACATTGTCGAAATATAGAAGTGATTCATTAAAGTTATCTTTAATTAATTTACTTTATATGCGTTGTTAATTCCGTAAATTAATTACCAGATGAGCCTTGTCCTCCTCTTCCAAATTTTCCGCCTTTAAGTAATTCAAATCTACTAATCAAATATAGCATTTTCCTTCATTATTGTTTTCTAATATACAGTATCTTAAAACAAACACAATGTCCTGCTCTGAACAGATTTGGTTATAATAAATTGAAAAATTAAAGTATTCAAAGTTATCCTACAATTAATTTCATTAGACAAATTAAGATGAGCACTGATGTGCTATACACTCTTAAAACCTTTCATACATCAATAAAATTGCAATCATATGGGCAAATTTACGTGAATTTTGTAGCGTGGGTTGCATAAACCACGACAGTATACCCAACCGAAATGGGCACATAACGCCACTGACACACACACACACACACACACACACACACACAAGAATGTTTCAAAAGGTTGTATACAACTTTGCAGGAGGACAGAGAATAACTTGGAAGACGTACAAAAGTTGAGTGAGTGTCATATTGTAGTAAAACATCAAATTTTGTCATGTAACTTTATTACTAAATGACAACACCGGATGGTGTGATACATCACACCATTTGAAAATAAAGACTTGATGGTGCAGAGCAAGCACGTTGTGTGTGTTTTGGTTTGAGGAAACGAAGTCTGCAACACAAGTTCAGAGGAATTGCTGCATGCAATACAGCAAAGAACCTCCTAGTAGGCACATGATCTACACGTGGCACAAGAATTTTGTGGAAACAGGCTGTTCTGTGCATCATTCAAGGTCAAAGGGAGGACTGCATGTGGCCAGTGCTGTTGTGGAAGAAGTTCAGGAAAGTTTCCAGATAAGGCCTGGAAAGTCAACCAGACAGGCATCTCATCAAATTGGAATTCCTCATGTGATTGTGTGGCGTGTTTTACGGCAGCACCCACATTTAAGGCCCTACAAATCTACTCTCATACAGCATTTGAAGAAAGACAATAAGAAGATATGCCATGATTTCTGTACCGAAATGATCAGTAGGATAGAACAAAATGAGGACTTTTTGGACATGATTGTTTTCAGTGGCAAGTGCAGTTTTCAGCTAAGTGGGCAAGTAAACATTCACAACTGCAGAATTTGGGGAAGTGAAAATCCACACACCATTGTAGAACATGTTTGTAGCACCCCCAAAGGCTAGCGTTTCTTGCACCATAAACATATGGACCCTTCTTTTTTTCAGAGTCAACTGTTATTGGTGGTGTGTATCTAGACATGCTACAAGGGTACCTAATACCATAATTAGATGACACTGACAATGATGGATGCTTACATTTCCAGCAAGGCAGAGCACCTCCTCATAACCTAACAGAGGCAAGGTCTTACCTCGACACCCATTTTCCAGGCAGATTAATTGGTAGAGGGGCATCTTTAGCATAGCCACCATGTTCTCCCTGACCTTACAGTGTTAGATTTTTTTCTTGTGGGGCTTTGTGAAAGATCGAGTGTTTGTACCACTGCTACCAGCCAATTTGGAGGAGCTGCATTCCAGAATTACTGCCGCTATTGCTGAAGTTACGCCAGATATGCTGTCGCAGGAATTGATTACAGATGAGACTTCTGCAGAATTACTGGAGGCACTCATATTGAACTTTGTCTATGTTGAAACTTCAAGTGTTACACTACATTTACACTGTAATAAAAATTGTTCATCTATCGCTATTTATCTTCTATTGTCGTTCAAAGTTGCATACCCCTTTTGAAACACTGTGTGTATCAGGGGCGAATATTCCAGGTGTGTGGTGCTCATCCACGAAATATCAGTATCACCGATATTATATTTTTGCATTTATTTCCGTTAAAGACTCCCCCCAATTGTTTGCGGACTTAGCACGTGATTCCTAAAATTGAACACAATATACTGTATACTAATGCTTCATTATCCTCTTCACGAGGATAATAAAGTATTAGTGCTTCATGAAGAAGGTGCTTTTCGTTGCATAAACATTGCATCACATTCGCATTAATAGCCTGGGTGTGCTTTCAAAATACATACACCTTTGAGCCATTCGAAAAGATGTAAAGAGGGCGCAGCATGTCAAATTCTTAGTGTTGTATTATTTTTAAACCGCTGAGAAGGCGTGACTAGGTGAACTTAAATTTTGAGCTCACTCAGCACCTAGCGGCTGTGATTGGTTACTGTGTCAGCCAATCCAATTGAATGTTGTCATTAGTTGAGAGATTACTATATCCGATGGCTTTATTACAAACAGCTGTTACACATTTTCTGGAACTGAAAATTTGAAAGTGAATGTTAGGAGAAAAATGCTAATTGTTTTTTCTTTTGCTTGTGCAGTATAGCAACTGTTGAGGTTGCAAAGTTTTTTAACGGTATAGAGACATTTTTATTCTAGTCTTAGTGGGGGAACAATCATAAAACAGATTGTTTCCCCATTCTACGCAGAAGTATTCAAAATTATCCTGCAATTAATTGCATTGGACCAATTAAGATGAGTGCTGATGAGCTATGCCCTCTCAAAACTTTCATACATCGATAAAATGCAATCCCACAGTCATGAGCATCCGCAGGGGGTAGGGGAACTCCCCCCTAGGATCGATTAAAAAATTCCACAAATTATAATCAAAATTGATTGCGATATGTAATCTTATACCCTCGACCCTGGGAACGTTTTGTCTGTCTTAAAATTTTATTATGGGTTTGCCTGTTGCAGAGCAGCCATAGAACATGTGTTTTATTGGTAATAAGACAAGTGTTCCTGTTTTTAGTTCATCTTTTTCTGATTTGTGAACAGTGACCGGTTAGTTTGTTCCCTGTCTAGTAAGTTACAGAGTCAAGTGTGAATTGTAAATTTATTGTGAAACAAATTTAAACAAAAAAATACATTTTTGAAAGTAAGTGTATGTAATTTAATATTATTTTACTTGTTGGTTTTATGATTTTTTTTGCTTTTAAACTGAAATAATTTAATTTAGGATTAATTAACTGGTAATTAGTTTACGGAATTAACAACGCATATAAAGTATATTAATTAAAGGTAACTTTAATGAATAACTTCTATATTTCGGCAATGTCACATTGCCATCTTCGGGAACATAAAGATATGGTATGTGCATTCAGGAACTAACACAAAGCAAATGAGGAAGAAAGCAAGAAACTAATATTGTTCCTAAAGTCCTAATGGTGCCCTCTTGTGGGCTAATAGATACCCACCATAAAATTCGTTGGAAGAAAACAAAAATAATCCATCGCAGCAAGTTTAAATACGAAAGATTATTCAAAGAATCTTCAGCAGCTCTAAAAAACGTTCCTAACCTCAACAAATTTGGGTGCATGAAACTGCCCCAAATTTGGGAGACTTTCATTATGAGAACTTCAGCCCAACTGCCAAGACTACCAAATTAGCCTGCAAGAGGGCACCATTAGGACTTTAGGAACAATATTAGTTTCTTGCTTTCTTCCTCATTTGCTTTGTGTTAGTTCTTGAGTGCACATACCATATCTTTATGTTCCCGAAGATTGCAATGTGACATTGCTGAAATATAGAAGTTATTCATTAAAGTTACCTTTAATTAATATACTTTATATGCGTTGTTAATTCCGTAAACTAATTACCAGTTATGTCCAACCAACGTATAAGTCTTACTACTAGAATTAGGATTAATTAATTAGTTGATTTTTAATAAAATATGCCGGTCAATTTTTTAATATATGAAATTGTGCTAAAAACTATTAATTCTGAATACCTTTTTTTATCCTAAGAATTAAAGATCATTAAAATCGATGGAAAATGAAAATAATGTATTTATAGTTTACATCAATAAATAATTACATAAAAATGAGCTAAAAGATGTTTATTGATGTAATTATTTGTCTCCAAGCTTCCCCCCTCCTCCTGGTAAACATGACAGCACACCCAACCAAAATGATTTGTTATCATGGGTGGGCTAAGGATTTTTTCCCCCTCCATTTTTATTGATTTAAAAAAATTCTTATTTTTTTAAAAATTATTATTACATAATTTTTTATTTATTTTTACATAGTCTTGTTTATATACATATTCATGTTTAATCCTTTTGCATGTTAAGTATCTTCACGACTAGACTGCTTGTATAAAGAGACTAATGACTTCACATTAATTGCCTTAGTATATGGAGTTATTTTGCTATGTGGGGAGAAGGAGAAAACATGATAGTGGATGGATTACCTTGCTGGATGGAGATGGGACCCAGGTGACCAATGCAGATCACATAGTTGAGCTATTTAATATCACTTTATTAACTCTGTTCCTACACATTCTCACTGTCATCTCATTCATTAACACTGCTCTTCTCCTTAACTCTGCATTATCATATCAAGGTGACACGTTCACTATATTCCCTTGGATGCATTTCTGCTGCACCATTCCCTAACATTAACCTCAAATTTTATGCTACACACGATTTTCATACCAACCATCACTGTCATCTCCTACGTTTTCATCCCTCTTCACTGCCAATGTCACACTTTCTCTATTATTCCACCAGAGCTATTTAATATCACTTTATTAGGAATATGGCAGGCTTTATTCCTAAATGGATAAATGGTGAAGTGTTAGATGTTAGTTTAATATACTGGGAATGAAGAGGATGTATTCCAACTACTGAGTATGCTAAATGTCAGTAAGGTGGGGGAGAGGAACTAGATGAAATATAACCACCTTTTAAGGGAATGTGCTGTTGAACTGACCATGCTATTAGCTTTGCTGTTTAATGAGTCTTGCAAAAGGACAGGTTCCTGGAGAGTGAGAAAGGTAACATAGTGCCATTGCATAAGGATGGTGGTAGAATGGAGGTATCAAAGTATAGGCCTATTTGTATTTCTTCTGTAGTTAAGATTTTGGAGTGGGCAGATGAGGGAAATATTATTTATGCAGGCCAGCATGAATTTGTTAAAGGATGTTCTTGTTTTAGTAATCTGGTTACCTTTTACAATACAGTAATAAGAGCAGTGGATGAGGGTAAGGCATACACTGGTTTTTTTTGATTTTTCAACGGCATTTGACAAGGTGCCACATGACAAGTTTGTTTTTATGTTGTTGCAACATATGAGTTTGGATATCAGGTTAGTTGATTGGACTGGTTTTCAGATAGATATCAGAGAGTTGTATATGGTGGGAGTAGGAAGATTACAGGTGTTCCACATAGTTCAGTATACCAGGCCATTACTATTCAATCTTTATGTCAATGATATTGTCACTGGTATTAAAAAGGAGGATAGGAAAGAGCTTGACACTGTTAAACAACAAAATAACATGATAACCACAGTAATAAACTTTAATGAAAGTACAGAGATTTTGTACTGAAAATAACACTACATGATCAATGTTGTCAACAGTAAATGCAAAAATATGAATCATTATATCATCAGCAAAAATTTACTACTGACAATACTCCTACTAATAAATGGGTTATTAACATTTCTGGATGCCCTTTGTCTAATGCTGAGACACTAGTATGTCAGCTAAAGGTCATTGTTTTGCTGTCATACCTGAATCCATCCATATCATGATTTTTTGCATAGTTGAATGAATCTGTTGGGACTCTCAAGCAAAGTTGCTGATAAACTATGCTTCGAAGTTTGCTGCATTATTATTTAGAAGCAATTACTTTCATATAATTTATCTACTACTGAATTCTCTGCATTTCTTTCATTACACCAAAAGAACCATATATCTATTTGAGAAGGATAAAAGATAATAGTGCAATAGGAAAGGTAAGGCCATTGTGTTGCCCAACTATGACAGTGATGAGATAAGGTGGAGAGCAAGAATTATGAATGATATGTTAGTAGAAATGTGTGAAGAGAAAGGAGTGCAGTTCATTAATGTGTGAAATGAGATTGAAGAAAGAATTGAAGAATATAAGATTAATGGACTACATTTGAATGGTTTTCATGAGAGTCATTTGGAGAAACTGCTGCTGGAAGGGAGAGTAATGAGTGCAGAGAATGAATCTGAGCAAGTAAGAAGTGATGTTCATTTTAGAAATTATGGACTTTATAACCGTGTTATAAATAACTATTTTAATTTCCTGATGTTTCGACCTTCATATTAAGGTCATCTGGAGTATATACAAGGACAAGCTGAGTTACATTTCTCACAAAAAGCTAAAGAAACAATGATTTGATCACTGGTTATTCTATTGGCATGACCTATAGTGAAAACAAAAAAAAAACACAGATAAAATTATAAATTAATTAATTATTTAGAAACTACATCAAAGCTAAATTCTATTTAAGATAACATAAGAGAAACGTTCTTTCTTATAGATAGTTTTCTTACAGTAACAATGATGTCCTATTTTTAACATTACAATTGCTATATTAGATTTAGGATTCTGGATTGTCTACAGTCCTGTTTATAGTTAACTCTTAGGGAGAAAGGTTCTGTGGGTAGAATATGTGTCTTCCATATGCTTGGGATTTTTAGACCATCATTATTGTTCAGATTGGGGTGGTTGATAAGAATCTCACAGGCTTCCTTAAATTTGCATTCACACTATATTTTGTTATGATGTAAATAACTGGTGCTTTTCCAGTCAATTCTATGTAAAGTGTTCAGGGCATGATCAGAAAGGCCAGCTTCACCATAGTTATTATCCCTGAACACTGTGGGAAATGTAACTCAGCTTGTCCTTGTATATTTGTATATACTCCAGATGATCTTAATATGAAGGTCGAAATGTTGGGAAATTAAAATAGTTATTTATAACATGGTTTTAAAGTCCATAATTTCTAAAATGAATGCTGATCACCGTGCAACACTAAAGGAAAGGATTAAGAAATGATGTGAAAGAGCAGGAGAGTAAGGAAGGAGAGATTGAAGTGGTGCATATGAATGAAGTTGAAAGCATGAGTGTAGAGAATGAGAGAACAAATGTGTAAGGCAAACACGGAAATGGGGAGACTCAGAGTGGACAGTGGAGTGCTGTTGATGATAGAACAGAGTTATGTCCATACAAGGTCATACATGGAGAAATAGTGGTAATGGTTTTGAGACAGTATGGTGTGAAATAGAGATGAATAGAATGAAATACTTCATTAGATATTGCTATAGACCTGGTAATGTCTATAGGATGATCATCATGGGTGATTTTAATTACAGCAATATAGATTGGGATGACAAGATAGCAACTGAAAGTAAAGAATGTGAGTTTCTGGAACTTTTGAGGGAACAACTACATCAGGCAGTATGTAACAGAGAGCACATGAGGATTGAGGAGAGTCTTGGATTTGATCATCTTATTAGAGGATGTTATTATAAATGAGGTGTCAAATCTCCCTCAATTGGTGAATAGTGAAGTGATTATCTGGGTACAGTACCATCGACAGGGTGTAGCATAGAGGTAGCCTGCCTCATGGTGCTGCTTAATTAAGAGTGATCGTTCAGCCGTATTGCGGTAGGCGCCATATTAGGGTAACAAGATATTTTATATCTGATGTGGATGCAATAAATTTATTTGAAGAATTAAAAATTCTCTCAAAAATAATACAAGAGAAATGTGGTCCTCACCAAATTTTATCATATATATATATATATATATATAACCAAAATCTTGTAGATATTTATCCCAACATAACCACTGCCCTAAGGGATATTGTTAACAATTCCTGTTAGCATAGCAAGTGTGGAAAGAAGTTTTTCCAAGCTTAAACTGATTAAAAATTATTTGCGAACAGCAATGACCCAAGAAAGATTGGTTGGTCTAGCAACTATATCGATAGAGGTGGACATGGCTTATAATTTAAATTTAGAAGAGCTTATAAACAGTTTTATTGTGTGATATCCCCATAGAGCAAATATTTAATATCATTATGTAATTGTTTTGTATTAATGTTTCTCTTGTAATAAAAACAAAATAGCAATTTGAGATTTTCTTATATTTTTGTCTTATAATCCATTAGGGCGATATTTAATTGTTTGCTTCAGAGTGCGATCTAATCTGGCCATGGCCCTGTCTGGGTGGTTGCCAGCTATGTGAAGACTTCTGTGAGAAAAGGGTATATGTGGAATTATAAGGCTGGTGATTTTGAGAAGCTCAGGAGACAGCTTGCAGCTGTAGCATCCAAGTGTTGGGTGCTACAGCTTGGGCGATGTTCAAGAATTATCTAGTAGAAGCAATGTCTAAATGTATTCCAAAGTTCAGAAGGTTAAATAATATAGGTATGAAATGGATGAATGAAGAGATTAAGTATGCAATAGAGAAAAAAGGCATTGTGGAGAAAAAGGCATTATTACCACTCTTCTTCAACATAAGAAGAGTGGTAATAATCAATTCCATGAAGAATACAAAGAACAGGCAAGGAGGGCGACTCGGTTGGTGAATGTAGCAAAAGTTCAGTATGAGCAGCAATTAGCTAATGAAACCAAAGAAAATTCTAGTGAGTTCTTTCTATATGCAACCAGCAAAAATAAGAATGATTATGGTAGGATCGCATTGATTGGAGAAAATGTTATAAGGACAACTGCTGCGGATGATATAGTTGAGATATTTAATGAGCAGTACATAAATCTTTCCTTGTGATTGTGATATCATGGAGAATTTGGAGCAGTGGATGATGATGAGAGACTGACTGTGAGGGAATTAAACAAACTTGATATTAATAAGGCTGTGTGACTTAATGATATAGCACTACATTTTGAAGGAATGTGGCAGAGTTGACATTGGTCTTGACATATTTGTTTAATATGAGTCTTGCACTGGGTCGAGTTCCAAAGGAGTAGGAGAAGATTGTGCCGCTTCATAAGGAAGGTGATAGAACTCAAGCATCAAATTATAGGCCTATCTCTGTGTCAGATGTTGTGGTTAAGGGTCGGAGAAGCTGGTTGTACAAGTTAGTAATGATTGTAGTAGGATTGACATTGAAGAGGATTTTCATAAAATAGTGGAATATTGGGTAAGAACAAGAGGTCATCCCTGGAGGGTGTGAGCAAGGGAGTGAGAAACATTTTTTTTTGATGGAGAGTTGTGAATGATTGGAATGCAATCATTCATATTAAATAAGCTCAAGGAGCTTATTTAATAATAGGTCCCTTTTGTCATACACAGCTCATCATACCACACCTTAAACATTCAAATTCTTTGCAGACACCATGATTAAATAAGCTCCTTGATGACGTTGTTAACTGAGATCAGAATACAAGTTAAGCACCCGTTTTGGAAGGACTCCTCATTTATATGATCTCCCAAAAATTCAGAAAGAAGATTGTCCAGTAAGACTCATTGTGAATTGTATTGACTCTCTTACCTACAGAATTGCTAAATTTCTTTCACATTTATTAACTGTCCATATTGGATTCCAGATCATTTATCAAGAGTTCCACACATTTTCTTGAAAAAATCAATGATATTCAAATATAAGAGTCAGATATGTTAATCACCTCTGACATTGTTTCTCTATTTACTGACATTCATTAACTGGCACTATTAGTTTACTATATGATGATTTTGCTTCTAATTTTTGAATTTGTGAAGATTTTTGAAATTGTTATAAAATCAGGATATTCAGCTGGAAAAACGAGATCTATAAATGGATTAAAGGGACTGCATGGGTAGCCCCTCCCCACCTTTGGCAACCTATTTTTTGAACCATTTGAAAGATACCTTGTTCTCATCCATCCATCTCCAACCCTCTCTTTGGTTTCGTTATGTCAGTGATGTTTTTGCTGTTTTGCTTTTTTCCTGTTTGGCTTCATTCTGAAAATGAACTTACTTTTCTACATCAGTTCAATAGCCTTCACTCACTCATTCAGTTCAGCATGGAAAAAGAAAATGCTGGTAGCTTACCATTCTTGGACATCCTTATTCTCATAGCCTCTGGTACTTTGTCAACCACTGTTTATCAGTGGATAAACACTGGTTTATCCACTGATAAACTGGCAGATACATTCATCAAAAGTCTGCTCATCACACCTCTCAAAAAATTTGTGTTATCACGTCATTACTTAATAGAGCACATAATGTGTGCTCCTCTCCCTCAAGCTTAAAACAAAAACTTCTCCTTATTAAACTTTAATGCAATTAAATGGTTATAATCCTGATTAAATCCAACAGATAATGAACTCCTATGTTCTATCACCTAAGGATTCTTCAGCAGACCAGGGTTCCAATCGCTTATATTTCTGATATCTCTGAACTTATTGGTAGAATTTTGAGAAGCATCATCTTATTCCAACATATTTTCCTATCAACAAAATTTCTCATTTGTTACCATCTACAAAAGACAAAACTGTCACCTCTATCTTTAACAGGTATTTACCAAATGCCTTATGAATGTATGTGACATACTTTGGGCAGAATTAATGAACATCGATACTACATTGAATACGTGAAACCTGAAAAGTCTGGTCTAGCACAGCATAATATTGACACTAAACACAGTATCCTGTGAGATGAAGTTTGTTCTCTCCATAAAAGCAGTTTGAAATATGAACACCTTTTCAAAGAAAGTTGTGAAGCCCTTTTACATTGGCCTAACCTGAATCAGAATCTTTTTCCCTCTCTCCCAAAAGTTTGGGAGATTCTCATTTTATGTAAATATCAAAAATAGTTTTAATATTAATGTATAGCATGTGACAGCCATTTTTAATTGGCAGACTGATTGTTGTATGTACCTTGTATTCCTGTTGTTTCTGTATACACTGATGTACTGTTATTTTCAGTACAAAATATCTGTACTTGCATTAAAGTTTATTACAGTGGTTATCATGTAATTTTGTTGTTTTATAGTTTTGCTAAGTACCTTTTAACAATTGACATTGTTAGCTTTCAAGAATATGTTAAAGCTAATTTCAAGTGGAAGTTACTTAAGCAGAATGGGAGAGGAAAGGTTAACAAAATAAGCATTTTCTGACAGTATGGCAGGAAAAAAAAAAGAGCCAGAGGAAGTCTAAGAGGTAGTTTGATTGACACAGTAAGTGTCAATCAAATTATTGAAATCAAATTATTTTCTTCTAAGTGCGTTAGAAGAAAATAATTTTGGAGGTTTGACAGATTTAATTTGGAGGAAAATGTACAAAGGAAGTTGTTAAGGATGTAACTTTTTCATGTCATACTATCATAATATTTTGCACACCCTTGATGATAATATTTTTGCACACCCTTTACTAATATTACATATTAGTGAAGTTTATTTTCACAGCTGAAATTTTCAAAAAGAATTACAATACTGCCTACAAATTTCAGATCACTGATATCAAAAACCACTAATTTCAGAAACAAGATTTCTGAAATTAGTATTGTGGCTATAAACATACCCATTAATCTGGATTTTGTTTTTTTATTCACTAGCATATCTTTGAAAGAAAGATTTTCAATCAGACATTTTTAGGCAGTATTGTAACTCTTTTTGAAATTTTCAGCTGTGAAAATAAACTTTACTAATATGTAATATGTGCAGTGATGGGAAGTCCCCGTTCTCCACCCTGGCTAACTACTTCATGAATTTTGATTATCTTCTTTGCAAAAGAAAGAAGTTATCCCATGTCTTCTGTATGGTACGGTTATTTGGATGACTTTTTTTTTTTTAGGAAATGGGAGATCAGAGAACGCTAAATGGTAGATTTTGAACTCTCCCATCTGAACAGGAGGGCCATTAAAAGATGCATGGATTCCTGTCAGTTCCAGGACGATATTACAATTCATGTATGCTAATACTGTGAACATCAGAAACATGAGTAAGACTTGGTTGACAGAGAAAGATATAGTTACAGGGATAGAATATAAGAGGTGTTATATTTTCAGGGAGAATAGAAAAGGATTGCTGATGATAATGGAAGGATTCCAACCTAGAAAAAGTAGCTCATCATGAAGGTAGGACCTTGCATGTTGATATTTAGTGGAGAAATTACACATCTACAGATAATTTACTAACTAAATTTATTCAGCAAATAAATTGTTAAGCCAGTATTTTGCCTTGGTTACCAAGGCATCATCATGGGTACAAAGGAATGCAGCTAAGCAACAGGCATACTAACAAGAAGCAAACACTGACTGAGAATGAAAGGCAAGATCTTGCACTCCTAACTTGCATCCTGTATGGGTGTGATGATGGAATCTTGATGAAAGAATTTTAGTAAAGTGAGGCAGCCAAATTTAAGGAGGTTTTGTTCTGTTGGATCCAGTGATTGTATCCATCTATTTTAGAATTCACTATAGCATATGGCATTCACCAAATTTAAACAAATTCAGCTGCCTTGCTTTACCAAAATTCTGGGGGATGATTATCTTTAGTTAGTTATTATCATTTCTAGATGTGTTTTCTCTACTAAAAGTGAAAATCAGTGTCTAAGCATTCATGTCAAGGAAGGCAGGATCATAGGAAGCAGTGCATTCAGAGCTATTTGATGTAAAATTGAATCTAACAAGATAAAATATATAGTCAGTTGCTACTGTAGGCCAGGAGTGCAAAGGAAGACAAAATGCATGAATAAGCAAAGCTCAGTGAGCACAGGATAAATAATTGTGAATCATTACATATTGTGTACTTAATTGATTAATTACACAGTATGTGCTGTAAATCAGGAAGAGGAGGAAAGAACATCATCAGGGCTCCATGGAGTCAAAACTCATCTTGGGGTAAGGAAACACATGAAGGAAGGAAATGGAATGTATGCATGTGCAGTTTTCAGTTATGAAAACTGCACATTGATTATGACATACTCAGCAGGTAACTTGGAGCAGTGCCATGGCATAAGAAACTGTATGGAAAGGATATCAGTACATGGTAAATGGTTGAAGGGGTGTTAGTGGGAGCAGTAACAGTTGCATACCCACGATCAGGAGGATAAATCAGGCAAATTAAATGGATGAGAAACATCCATCAAGGAGGAATTATTGCAATAGAAAAAAAGTTTAATTACTGAATGATCACTTTGCAAATGTTTTTCATCGAGGTGCAGCTAATACAGTGACCAGTGTAAGAGTAGAGGTAGATGAATTGGTGTTCAGGATATACTTTATAAAATCCCAGTGTGAATATTGTCACACAGTTGGATGGGATTTTGGCCTATAGGCAGGGCTTGAAATTTGCTTGTCCATGATGAGTGATAATTTTTTGTTGAGTAAATAAATCAGAAAATGAGTATTTTCAGAATTGGCATTGCATAAATAAAATGGCCAAATATTTTTACTTCATTTATCACACTATTAGGAAATGCCTGTCATTACAAATAGTTTTGTTGATTATGACTGATTTTGTAGTGATGAAATACAGTTGATAAGAGGATAAGATAGCAGGGATCATACAAATATTTAAAAAGCATTCAGGTATAATGCAAAGTAACCAGCTATTCTCAATGTGATAACGTGTTTTGTTTTCTGTTAATTATTTACTTTTATAGTAATGTAAAATAGAAATTAACAATTACTGATAATTGAATTGGCTTAATTGCATCCAGTAATGGCATATGCAAAATCTGAAATCATTAGCAGTGGATATTAAAACTTGGAAAGATGAGAAAGGAATATTACAGACCCCCCCCCCCCAAAAAAAAAAGTATATATATATATATATATAATTTCAAGATATTGATTACAAAATGAAACCCATATGTTTTTTTCTCAATTTCTGCTACATCATAAGACCTAATCTTGTATGTTTGTCATTGTTTTGGAGCTAATTAATATTCAGAAAACCTACTAATACCTAATGTAGTGGATTTTCTGAATTCTGTTTAGTGTATGTGGACCTAAGGTTGTCTTTTATTATTTATTTTGATTTGTTCAGAATGTCAACATTTGTTTAGAATGGCACAGAAAAAATTGTTTGAAATAGAAGTGATTGAAGGCATCCTGTAAGCCAATGTTTCTCAAACTTCAGATATCTGCGGATCCCCCTTCTTAAATTTTCATTATTACCAAGTACCCCCTAATTAATTAAGTAATAAATAAATTAATTAATTAAAACGAATAAATTAATTAAAATTACTAAATTAATTTAAAATATTAAAAAATTAAATATCTATTTTATTTGAATTTATATGTTCATGTAAACAAAAAATATGATTTTTTTTAATAGAACAAACTTTATAAAAATACTATAAAGTTTTACTTGAAATAATTTATCATCAATGAGATGAAATTGCTTATGGTGAGATAAAATATCAGCAAAATTTGGCTCTATAGTTGTTAATTTCAATCTCAGATGCGGTTCGACATCTATAATGCGATTCCTCTGCTTCGTCTTAATATCTACAAGGGCTGAAAATCCTACTTCGCACAGATATGAACTTGGAAATAGAAAAATGAACCTTAGAGCTTTATGTGTTAATTCAGGAAATTCATTCTGTATTTGTAGCCAAAATGATGATAACGTATTCTCGCTGTATTTATTTTTTAGGAAACCATTAGAAGCTAGTTCTAAAAGTTGTTCTTCTTCTATTGACGATAGACCCTTTGGCATAAATTTGTTTTTATTGAAAGGGTATCTTATCCACTCAATATTAATGTCCAATTCAGGGAAATACTTTTCTAGATTCATTTGTAAGCTTTTTAAATGCTGCATGATAGTAATTTTCACATCATCATCAATTTGTTCAGTTGAACTTGCGAGCAATTCATGAAGCGATGGAAACTTGTCAGATTCTCCATTACCCGCTTTTGCCATAACTTCATTTTTGCCAACGCGGCTTTCACTTTATCTTGGACATGAAATATAGAAATTTCCTTGCCTTGTAAAGATAAATTAAGACTATTTAATACAGTAAATATATCTGCCAGGTATGCTAATTGATCGAGCCATTTCCAATTATGTAAATGCTTTTTCAATTCAAACTTTTCATCAAGAAAAACTTGTAGCTCATTCCGAAGTTCAAATAAACGAGTAAGGACTTTTCGACGAGAAAGCCAATGAACATCGGTATGGAAAAGAAGTTGTGTATAGTTGCTTCCCATTTCTTTGCAAAGTTGAGAGAAAAGTCTGGTGTTTAGAGGATGGCCATTAATATAATTTATGATTTTTACAGCTTCATCAAGAACTTTTCTTAGGTCTGTAGACATCATATGTGTAGCCAAACCCTCCCTGTGTATGCAGTAGTGTGTCAACTTTGCATTTGGTGCAACAGTTTGAATCCTTGAAACAAGCCCTTTTTTTATATCCGACCATGGATTTTGCTCCGTCCGTGCTTATTCCAACACAACTTTTCCAATCAAGCTTGTTTTGATGCATAAAGGTATTTATACTGTTGAATATTTCTTCTCCTGTTGTATGTTCTGCCAAGGGTTGGCAATATAAAAGGTCATCATGAATTTTTTGATTTTTTTCGTACCTAACAAACACTAGAAGATTTGCAAATTTGTAATGTCGGTGGATTCATATACCTGCGACGCATAATAACGACTCTTACGTATATCGGATAACAATGCTTGTTTTATATTTTCAGTCATTTCAGTGATTCTTCGATGAATGGTACTATTTGAAAGACAAATTCGATCAAAAGATCTTTTTGCATTATCTCCGATCATAATTTCTGCTATTATTTTTGCTGCAGGCTTGACCAAAGTTTCACCAATTGTTTCCGCTGCACCACTTTTTGCTATTAATAGCGACACACGATATGAAGCTTCTAAAGCCTTCATGTTTTCACCTCCTGACATGATTGACATCACTTTTTGAGATTCTTTTAAATTTTTTAGTTTATTTTCAAAAAATTCGACAGGTTTGTCCTTGCATTCATTATGTTTCGATTCAAAATGGTGATTTAAATTACATGGTTTCATGTTTTCATTTTTTAAAGTTTCACCGCAAATTACACATAATGAAATAGGTTCCTCTTCATTTCCCGTCCATGAAAATCCACATTTCAAGTAATTTATATCGTACTTACGAAGTTTTCTCATCTTCTTCCTAGTTGATTCTTTAGTGATGTCAGACGACACACACTTATCAATTTCACTTGATCCAGATACAATATCAACATTTTCTTGTTGCTGACAGCTACTTGTATCTCCTACGTTCCTCTCTTTTGCACATTTTAAAAATCCAGTCTTTAACCAGTGATCCATACTTAAGAATTTGAAAGCTAAAAAAAATTACTGTATTTAATGAACAGTCCTTCAACAAATGGCTAGTGAAAGCAGAACTCGAAACAGACAGCAATGGTAGACCAGTAGAGATAAAGCAGCTATGAAGATGTTCATATGATTGGTGCAGTATTAACAAAAGATCATGCTACTAATTGACAAAGGCAAGCCGACAGTTCAGTTGAAATGCTAATTCTCTTCAACCAAATTCTTTATATAATATCTGAAACACATTCACTATATATATTTCTTAGTTTTAACATGTTCACTCAAACAAAACCATATGTTGCCGGTGCACCATATGGTTTTGATTGTCTACTATACAGCATTTTATGTGGGAGTGGTCATGCGATTCATTAATTAGTGCCGTTGTCTCTAATTGCACTGTTTGTTGAGAAACATATTACACAGCCTGCAGATGTCTCTGTACCTTATTCAGTGATACAATAGGAACGTTTTAAGATCTCAAACTTAAATTTTATACATACATCTTCAAGGCCCACTCTTCCTAATTGGGTTGTGGGGGCAATAGCTGCAAGAGGAACTTCCAATGGTCACGATGCTCTGCCACCAGGCTCAGGTGTTCTGGTGGGATTCCCAAACGTGTCCACCCAACAAGGTTTTGGATATAATCTATCCAGTGAGTCCTTGGTCTTCCACGTGGTCTCCCACCCTCTGGCTTGGCAAAGAGGGCCTGCTGAGGGAGCCTCTCTTGTGGCATTCTGACCAGGTGCCCGTACCAGCGTAACTGATCTCTCAACATCAAGAAGCAGCGGTTGAGTATCGAGGGTTTCCCGAATTGCAGAGCTTCTGACTCTGTCGAGTTTTGTCAGCCCAGCAACCCCTCAAAGGAACCTCATTTCAGCCGCTTGGATTCGTGTATGCATTCTTTCGGTCATTACCCAACTCTCATGACCATAGGTGAGGATGGGGACATAGACTGTATTGAAGACAGCCAGCTTTGCCTTCTGGCTTAACTCCCGCTTCAGTACTACCGAACGGCCAAGCTCCCGCAATATTGAGCTTGCTAAGCCAATTAGAGTATCTAGCTCTACATCCCATTTTCCATCATTCGTGAATTGGACCCAAGGTATTTAAACTTCTCCACCTGTCTCATTGGGACTCCACTTACATTTAGAGTGCACTGGGATGGTTGTCTCGAGACCACAAATGTTTCAGTTTTGGCCACACTGATCTTCATTCCGGCGTCTGCACAAACAGCTACAAACCTATCCAGGGTCCGCTGGAGGTCATCTGTGGAAGAGCTAAGCAGAACTAGGTCATCAGCAAAAAGCAGACGTCCAATGCTACATTTTCCAATTCTGACACTCTCACTGCCTCATCTGTGCCTATCAATCCAGTCCATGGAAGGTATGAGTTGTCTGCCGCAGCGTATGCAATAGGGCTAGCTATTTCCTTGAACTAGGATAGCTATGCTATATCGTGCGATGGAAAAACCAAGTATATGCCATCCATTCTGGCTAAGCTCTTGAGCCATATCGCCCCTCCCACTGAGAATCTGGCCGTACAGTTGTCGAAGGTGACCAGATGAGCAGCAGACTGAGAAGAAGCCGTGATGCCCAGCCAAAGCAGAAGAAAGGAACGAGTTCAGAGATGGTAATGTAGACTCTTGTATTATATATTCACGGTTAAGGAATTGTGTGTTTTCCAAAGAACATTCGTGTAGTGGACTTATTATATGGAACTTTAGGAACTGTCTCAAACTTGGCATAGACCCATCTTTGTTTGAGAACACTCTGCCTAGAAGGGCTCTATTTAATTTGTATGAATTAATTGTGTGTGATATAACTGGTGACCATGTGAGTGTAGAATGTGTGATAACTAGTGATGAAATAATGTTAGGTTACATATAGAAGTGGTCCAAGCAAATTTTTTCATGTATTTCATTAGTAGTAATGAACCAGAGATCTTACTAAAATTTGATTCAGATTACCTAGAAATAAGACTTTCATGTATCATTTCTTTAATTAATAAATATGTTTCTTAATACCTGCCTGATCTGGTTTAGTATATGAATTCAAACAGCCACTCATAAAATTATTATCGAACTTAGCGGGAAAAACCCACGTGTATAATCTAATGAAGCGGACCATGACTGCATGCAAGAATATAGTGAACCGAAATTAGATATTTACTGTAGTTTAGTTACTGTGTATCACTCTGAGAGAGCCATCCTGGATAAGAGTCTCATCTATCCTCGGTATTGGCTGGCACAGTTAAAAAATAAATTTGTCAATGCTTATCAGGTAGATGGACTGTCTCAGAAGATATGTTTAATGGCTACATCTCATTCTAGGACAAAGCCACAATCATTAAGTATCGTACACACGATTAAACTTAACAGCGGCCAAAGATTTTGTTTAAAAAGGGGAAAGATTTAAGAGAACAACGAGTTAAGTATAGACTAACCTTAAAGGCTAAAAGGGACTAAAATATAGAAAAAGAGTATATAACAAATGCGCAGTGAGCCAGCAGGACGTGATTCGATCCCGAAAACAAAAGTTAGTAAATAGATCAATCACAGTGAGTTGGTCTTTGAATTCATATCAGGCAGGCAAAAGACTAGTGAGAAAAATAGTGTATTAGAATATTTCAGTAACATCTTATTGTGAGCCAAAATACCAACATGTCTCTGCCTACAAGTTCCAACATAGACAACGAAGAAATTTTTAGATCTATAAATCCTGCACAGGTATTCCCACAATATTCTGGGGAAGACACTGATGATGATGTGGTGGCCTTCTTCGAATACATTGAAGAACTAAGAAAGATTGGCCGCTGGAGTGATTTCCAGCTACTCATATTGCTACGCAGCAAATTAGTGGAGAAGGCCAAAACATATCTCTATTCATCCCCGACCCTGAAGGAAACACTCAACTACAACAGATTTAAAGAGATCTTAATCTCACAATTTTCTAAAGTCAAGAATGTAGGGCCTAACCTATGGAAGCTCCAAAAGATGGTACAAGGAGATAGAGAGAGTGTGTCTGGCTTTCATGACAGAATACTCACTCTCTCAAATACCTTGAACATCCCAGGTGAAGACAGACACCACTTGGAATGGATGGTTTTCCAGCACTTTAGGATGGGCCTGAAAAGGGAATTGAGAGAAACAGCCTTTGGAAGGGGAATATCAAACCTGAAAGAGTGTTATGCAGCAGTAAAAGAAAGAGAGCAACTGATCGGAGACATATGTCCCGCAGTCAGCATTGGATCCCTCAACATGATTCAAGAAAAAAGGGATAACAATAGGGATCCTAGAATTGTAAATGAAAGTCAAGAAAGGAAAGAGAGACCGAAGGCACAGAAGCCGGTGAGGAAAACAGAACAGAGTCAATTTGTCAGGTTACTGCTAACAATCCCAACCTTAGCGAAGTTCACCAGATAATTAAACAAGAGGTGGAGAAACTTCATCAACCCATGATGGAACGCCTCGATAATGTGATTGGTCAGTTGATGACAAACTCTACAAAGTCCCAGGAAAACTGCATCACTAAGGATGTGAGAACAACTGAACTAATTCACAGAGAAGTAGAAAAGCTACAAAAGCCTGTGCTAGACAAAATGGACTTTATAATACAAAAGTTGGCAGAACTATCCACTCGAGATAACACATATGCTCCTTTGTCCTCGGATGGAGATTATGACAAGAGTAATCACACAGAGCTCCCAAGGTGCTACAGGTGCAACAAACTGGGGCACATTGCACGAAAATGTTATGTCAGACAAGGGAATCCAAGAAGGGAATATCAGAAAGAATATAGGTCCCACATGCACCAGAGATACCTGGGAAAGAAATCAAAAGGGTCGGAAACAATTCCCTGGTATTTATGTAGAAGGACGAATCTGCAATAGGCGATTTAAAGCCTTGGTGGACACAGGCTCCCAAGCATCCTTTATCTCAGAAAGCCTCTTGAGGGAGCTGGAACCACATGCACAGGGCAAAGTGAAATACCTAAAGGAAACCATAAAGCTAGTTGGGATATCCCCAGTGGTAGTTCACGTGAATAATTCTATAAGGGTAAAGGCAAAGCTGCCTGAGTTTAACATGTATGCCTGGCACTCTAGTCTTACCAAGAGATTTTTCCCCACATCCAAAACTGATACTAGGAAATGACTGTTTGAAAAAATATAAATTTACATGCGACCACAGTAGAGAGGAAATGAGCCTTATGGGAAGAAAGAGAAATGTGAGAAAACCGAGTAAGGAAGAATCACAAAACGTAAGTGCAATAAGTGCTCATGTAAAGTGGGGATCCCAGAGAGCAAGTAAAAGGAGACTCTCAGACAAAGGCTCTAAACCTGTTGCATGCAACACAACTATATCGGTTGAGGCTGCCTGTTCAAAGGATCCTGACACCATTAATCAAATAGGCAAATTGGTACTCACTGATCGAAGGGTCGCTTCCGAATATGAGAATGAAAGAAGCATGAAGACTAGGGCAGATAACTGTAAGGATGAGGAACACACCTCAACAAACTCCCTCAAACAAAAATGAGGTGCCAGACATGAAAGAAAGAAAAGGGAGCAAAGAATTCATGATCACACGGATCATGAGAATAAGGAAGCTAAGAAAGCTACAAAGCGTATCTTATTCAGACATAAAATGGGCGATAGAAAAACAAATCTTAAGGGGAATGATTTAGAAAACAGGAAGAAGAAAGCTGTAAAAGAATTTTTCAGATGTAAAATTTTTTCTTAGATGGGAGGGACCTATGTTGTGTCCTGAATAAACCAAGAAAAAGAATTACCATTTAATTATTCAGGAACAACTCTCTTTGAAAATGGGCAGAGAATGTGGTGTATTGGCCATAAACTGGAAATGTATATATATGTATATAACACTAAGGTAGGAGTAAGAAATTATATGACAAATGAAAGAAAATTGTAAGACCTAACTTGTTATGTATAAGGGTCTGATAGAGAAATTATTTAATGTATTGAATTAATTTAAGAACCTCCAATTTATGTGTCATAAGATAGCAAAATCTGTAAGTCAGAATCCAGGGTCACCTTTGACCATCCAGTGTTACGTGTGCCGGGGGGGGGGGGGATTATGAGAAAGAGAAACTAAAGCGCTTTCTAAGAAAACAAGCCAAAAGCACATGCGATGTAGTGGAAGGAGCTGAACGGCGTGACGAAAACCCACGTGACTGCGTTGGCAGGCATTGCGATATACGAGAAATGCCGGGAAGAGCATGAAAACAAAAAGTTCAAGCAACCCCCACTCGAGGCTTTTTGGTTCCTGTTTCCTGACCTCTCGGACGTTGGTCCAGTCCGCACCTACGGAGAAGTTCCAGGCTGGCAATGGAAGGTATGAGTCGTCTGCCGCAGCATATGGAATAGGGCTAGCTATTTCGTTGGACTAGGATAGCTATGCTATATCGTGCGACAGAAAAACCAAGTAGATGCCGTCCATTCTGGCTAAGCTCCTGAGCCATATCACCCTTCCTGCTGAGAATCTGGCTGTACAGTTGTCGAAGGTGACCAGACGAGCAGCAAACTGAGAAGAAGCCTTGATGCCCAGCCAAGGCAGAAGAAAGGAACGAGTATCATTTCAGAGATGGTAATGTAGACTCTTGTATTATATATTCACGGTTAAGGAATTGTGTGTTTTCCAAAGAACATTCGTGTAGTGGACTTATTATATGGAACTTTAGGAACTGTCTCAAACTTGGCATAGATCCATCTTTGTTTGAGAACACTCTGCCTAGAAGGGCTCTATTTAATTTGTATGAATTAATTGTGTTGTGTTAAGTGATATAACTGGTGACCACGTGAGTGTAGAATGTGTGATAACTTGTGATGAGATAATGTTAAGTTACATATAGAGGTAGTCCAAGCAAATTTGTTCATGTATTTCATTAGTAGTAATGAACCAGAGATCTTACTAAAATTTGATTCAGATTACCTAGAAATAAGACTTTCATGTATCATTTCTTTAATTAATAAGTATGTTTCTTAATACCTGCCTGATCTGGTTTAGTATATGAATTCAAACAGCCACTCATAAAATTATTATCGAACATAGCAGGAAGAACCCACGTGTATAATCTAATGAAGCGGACCACGACTGCATGCAAGAATATAGTGAACAGAAGTTAGATATTTACTGTAGTTTAGTTACTGTGTATCACTCTGAGAGAGCCATCCTGGATAAGAGTCTCATCTATCCTCGGTATTGGCTATTGCAGTTAAAAAAATAAATTTGTCAGTGCTTATCACGTGGACTGTCTCAGAAGATATTTTTAATGACCGCGTCTTATTCTAGGACAAAGCCCCAGTCATTAAGTATCCTACACGTGATTAAACTTAACAGAGGCCAAAGATTTTGTTTGTTTAAAAAGGGGAAAGATTTAAGAGAACAATGAGTTAAGTATAGACTAACCTTAAAGGCTAAAAGGGACTAAAATATAGAAAAAGAGTATATAACAATATTGCTGGGTACAATACAAGCATTTGGAAAGATATTGCATGGAATTCTGTTGAGGTGACCAGTGTTGTGCCACAAGGTTCCAACTGTTATCATTAATTTATATAGTAATGATATTGGGAATAACTTGAAGGAGAATATCAAGTTGTTTGCTGATTTAAACTGGGAATAGCAATAATTAATAAAGGATATAAATAGACTAATAGTTCGGGCAGAGGTTAATAGCTGACATTTGTGTAGAAGTGTAAATTTTTGCACTTAGGAATGAAAAAACTACAAGCTCCTCTGTATTATTTTGTAGAGATGAAACAGGGCTGCAGGAAATCGCGGTTCGTGATTTAGGAGTGATGGTAGACAGGAAGTTGAAGTTTACAAGGCACAATGCAGAATAATTTAAAGGATAATTTGGATGTTGAAAAAACACCTTGATAGGAGGAGGGATTATCCTTCTTAACGACTGATATGATCTTTATTCTGTGAAATGCTTCCCTGCAGAGATAAAGGTTTGTGGGTAATAAAATATGGTTGGTAGGTGAAGGAATATGATAAAAAAAACACCATAATCTACTAAAGTGGTTTTAAAGAGGTATATGCAGAAGTTTTTTAGTACATAACATGAATCAAGAGAACAAGGTATCACATCTGGAAGTTGCATAAGACTGGACATGGGCACTGCTGGTTTTTTTTTTATTTTATTTTATTTTATTTTTTTCTATGAGAGAGAGAGAGAGGGGATAAATGAGTAGAATGGATTTCAAGAAGTAGTTCTAAATGCTTTGTCAGTGAACAAATTTAAAGAAAAGGAAAGTCATTAAATGAATAATGGTGATATTGATCTCCCATGATGTTTTCAGAAGATCTGTTGTGTTGTCTTCCTTTCACATCATTAGACCTTGTGGCATGTTCCAATCTTGCCAAAGATGTCTCTGTAATAATAATTAAAAAAAAGTGTGAGTTAGCAGGTATCATGCATAGGTGTCAAGGTTTTTCCACTGGCATCTCAGGAAGAGAAATCTTGGCATAATACATGTCTTAGGGCATAATATACTTGTCCCATAGCCTCATTTGCTTTGGTGTAATGTAAACAACACTAACCAGGCTTTATACATATTGGATTTAAAAAAAAAAAAAAAAGACAACAGCAACACATTATGGTGTGGTAGTTATTCACATGAGACATCAATTTGACACTGTATGGTCACTCCCATACTCATTGGGTTTTGGGAGGGAAATCTTCTGCTAGAAGAAGTGGCAGGGTCGCAGATGTCCTTTCTTCAAAGAGTTAGTAGGATAATCACAAACATCCATACCCCTTGGCATTATTTGAAGCCACAGCAGCTTGACTGGAGAGCAGATATGCTAACCATTCAGTCAACCAGGCCAGCATGGTGTGGTATTCAGTGTAAAAAGTCTCCATGATGCTACGGTCACCCAAATAAGCTCATTCTCCTTCAAGACACCAAGGGTGTACAAAATTTTCTATGCATGCTGTATTGGCTATGTCAGACATACAGGATGATTTGTAGAGATCTGCTTGAAAAGCAGCAGATACTCAAATCAGGATTAGCATTTCATACCACCAGTGAAAAAAATCAAGCACTTTGGCAACTCACAAAAGTGCCATATATCGAATTCATCAATGGGGTATGTCGATTCAGAGAAATTGCCAAATACTGCATTCACCAACCCATTGTAATAAAAATTAGGTCTTATTTCAAACCAACTTGGTCAGTGTATGTTAGACTAACATAGCTGTGATAGATGTTATACAACACATCAATAAGCCACATTTCTGATAGCTTAATGCGATGTTCACAATCTAGTTTTAAGTTGATTCTATGTATAAATAAGAGTTGTTAGATGAGAAATCACTCTTTTAATACAAGCATTTTTCAAATTCATAATTTTATTCTGAATATGTATCTAATAATTTTTATTTATCACTAGGTTAGACTATAATAGATTTAGTTTAATCCTTTATCCCAGTGAGAGCAAACAAAGTTTGCGCCTGAAAATATCTTCAGGACTAAATATAGTGTTGTACTATCTTATCCAGTAAGTAGTGCAACACCAAGGCAACTCGTGGCAAAGGTGGAGCAAGCTACCAGGCACTTCTAACCCAGTATCTCCCATATCTCCCATAATGCAAAACACATTTCCTATGTGGATATGTATACTGTTATGCATTAAAGGGATTGGCCATCTACCCAGACTAGTTTCGACCTTTATTGAGGTCTCTTCAGTGGGAGCCAGGCCCAGAGCTGGAGATACCAGGCAGAAGCAGTAGCAAGTCATCTGTGCCTATGGGAGTTGCCAAAAGGTTTATCACCTTTTTTTAAAAATTACTCTGGATGTAGAGAATATAGTGTTGTACTATCTTATCCAGTAAGTAGTGCAACACCAAGGCAACTCGTGGCAAAGGTGGAGCAAGCTACCAGGCACTTCTAACCCAGTATCTCCCATAATGCAAAACACATTTCCTATGTGGATATGTATACTGTTATGCATTAAAGGGATTGGCCATCTACCCAGACTAGTTTCGACCTTTATTGAGGTCTCTTCAGTGGGAGCCAGGCCCAGAGCTGGAGATACCAGGCAGAAGCAGTAGCAAGTCATCTGTGCCTATGGGAGTTGCCAAAAGGTTTATCACCTTTTTTTAAAAATTACTCTGGATGTAGAGAAAGATGTTGAAAATTTATTTATCACTAGGTTAGACTATAATAGATTTAGTTTAATCCTTTATCCCAGTGAGAGCAAACAAAGTTTGCGCCTGAAAATATCTTCAGGACTAAATATAGGAAATGTGTTTTGCATTATGGGAGATACTGGGTTAGAAGTGCCTGGTAGCTTGCTCCACCTTTGCCACGAGTTGCCTTGGTGTTGCACTACTTACTGGATAAGATAGTACAAAACTATATTTAGTCCTGAAGATATTTTCAGGCGCAAACTTTGTTTGCTCTCACTGGGATAAAGGATTAAACTAAATCTATTATAGTCTAACCTAGTGATAAATAAATTTTCAACATCTTTCTCTACATCCAGAGTAATTTTTAAAAAAAGGTGATAAACCTTTTGGCAACTCCCATAGGCACAGATGACTTGCTACTGCTTCTGCCTGGTATCTCCAGCTCTGGGCCTGGCTCCCACTGAAGAGACCTCAATAAAGGTCGAAACTAGTCTGGGTAGATGGCCAATCCCTTTAATGCATAACAGTATACATATCCACATAGGAAATGTGTTTTGCATTATGGGAGATACTGGGTTAGAAGTGCCTGGTACTGGGTTAGAAGTGCCTGGTAGCTTGCTCCACCTTTGCCACGAGTTGCCTTGGTGTTGCACTACTTACTGGATAAGATAGTACAACACTATATTTAGTCCTGAAGATATTTTCAGGTGCAAACTTTGTTTGCTCTCACTGGGATAAAGGATTAAACTAAATCTATTATTATTATGTATCTAATAAATTGGAAGAAACTAGTTGATTTCCACCCCCCCTCTATTTTTATTATTCATTGTCTATAGACAACGAAATTTGGAACAATTCAAAACATAAATGGAATCAGCATGTTAATAGAATGGACCTGAAAAGAATAAACTAGCAAGAGACTTGAAACCAAATACTAAAAGACTAGATTGTAGACCAGAAATGCATTTGGAGATGCAAGAAGAAGAAGATAGATAGGTGTAGAATATAGTGCATTTTTATAGCTTTCTGTATTTTCCTGGTTAATATTATAATAACATTGTTGCAATATATAAAAAAAAGTCACCTTCTTGGAATAAAGGAGATACTATCAGGGCATATTAATACTAAACAAATGGTTGATACAATTGATTATACTTTTGAATGGAGTTTTGTATAGGATATCTTGTTTGAAAGTGAAACTTGTCTTTTCTCCTCTCAATGAAGAAAAGACAAGTTGCACTTTCTTAAGTCACCTAGATGTTTTTCCACAATTGACTTGTTTACATAGGTCCGATTTTCTAACTACTTCTATCAGAACATCCATTCTGTTTGAACATTACATCATGCAAAAACATATGGTCAGGCAGAGATGCAACCATTCTTTTTTTGCACAAGATTCTTAAAATTTCATTGATGGCAGCCCAGATTTTGTTGATTCTCAGTGGTGTAAACCTAAGATATGACTGGATAATATTTTGACCATCTTGATAAGATTATAAAATGCAGAATTTAGGTTACATAAACCCTTAGCATACATTTTCACATGAGAAGCTCCATTTTTTCTGGCCTGAGTGTATGTACTTTAGTATCTCTACTTTCGTGCCATCAGGTTCAAAGTTCAAATTCTACCTTATTCATGAATGCCTTCAAGTGGTAGATGAATTTCATTGATCACCATCAATTCATTGATCACCACAGATATGAGAGTCCCGAGAAAGATTAGCAGCATGAACAGATGGCTTCAATGGCAGTATCATATTTAAAATGAGGATATTAGGAAAGATCTTAACATTGTTAGCATCCAGAAATGTGTTACTAGAGGTAATCTCAGGTGGCAATAAAAAGACCCAGAAGAAGGCCAAGATATAAGTGGATTGATACAGTAAGAAGTGCCTTAGAAGACAAAAATATAAGATCTGATAATGCTGGAGTCTTGACAGATAACAAAACAGATTGATTTGGAGGAAAATTGTTCATACGAAGTTAGAATGTTTTTCATGTGGTACTATCAGAATATCCTGAACATCTCTTGAAAGTGCATGTCATGAATTTGATGATGAAATTAAAACATCCTATACAAAATCTTTTTTAAAAAAAAAAACTTTAAGAACACAGAAGAACATACATAATACAAAGAGCCATTCTAGTAAGAGAATTAAGATTTAATTTCAGAAAAGAAAAAGAAATCAACGTTGTTTTTACTTTCTTCCCATTTATTTATTGACTTCTTATTGGAATGGTTCTCAAAGAAATTGTTCTCCAAATGATGAGACAGCACCACTAATCAATTTACTTTATGGAACTCTTATTGTCTTATTAGGACATAATTAAAAAAAAAAAATGGGGCGGGGTCTTAGGTATGTTTTTTTTTTTTTTTTTTTTTTTTTTTTTTTTTTGTGGCAAGCAGGATTTGCATAATTTTTTGTACCTTGCTAATGAAGTTATTAAACACCTGTATTCACAAGAATAATAATTTATTATTATTATTCCAAATATTTTTGCCAGAAATTAATTGACCATCAGTGCATCAGCATAATCACAAGGTGAAGCTAGAACAAAAAATGTTACTTCTCTTTACAGAGCTGAGCCAGAGTGCTGCTATAGAGGTGGTTACAAAATAAAATTAGATTGCAATTAAAGCTAAAACAAACTAAAAATAATTTTGAAATAAATTTAGATAAATAAAATGATTGAATGACACAGCATTATATTATTATTATTATTCAGGTCTCCATGGAGTCAAAAGACTCATCGTGGGAGGTCCTTCCTAAGAAACACAAAGTCTATCAAGACTCATCGAGGAGAGGTCCCCCTGAGAAACACAAAGTCTATCATACCACTCCTTAAACTCATTTACTGTTCTCGCTCTCACTACTCCATCAGGCAATGCATTCCATGGTTCAACCACCCTCCATGCAAAGAAATCACTCCTCACCCTCTTGCAAAAAGTTTCCTTTCGTAACTTCCAGGGATGGCCTCTTGTCATCACTCCTTTCTGCTGTTCAACCAAGAGAAAGAACTCCCCAGTGTCAACCCTGTAACCACCTCTCAACAGTTTAAAAGTCTCAATCATATCACCTCTCCTTCTATCCACCAAACTCTGCAGTCCACATTCCCTCAGCCGATCCTCATAACTAACATGGTACAGTCCTGAAACCATCTTTGTTATCTGCCTTTGTATCCTTTCCACAGTTAATTTATACCCTTCAAATCCTGGGGACCAAATCTGAGAACAATAGTCCAAGTGTGGTCTGATCAGAGACTTATACAATGGAATGATAACCCTTTTATCTCTGCAGGTCAGTGTCCTTCTCATTATTGCAGCAATCCTCTGTGTTACCTTCACCACCTTTGCAATATGTCCCCTAAATTTCAGGTTTCTATCAATCATCAACCCCAGATCTCTTGTCTCCCCTACGTCTTCCAGTATAACTCCTCCCATAGAGAATGCAGCATCCCATCGATGTTTCCTAAACCTCAAGACCTTACATTTTGCTGCATTAAACTGATACCCCCCCATTCATTTGCCCATCTATCTAGCTTATTCAAATCCTCTTGCAGGGCCACCACATCTGCACTATTACTAATAATCCTTCCCAGCTTCGCATCATCCGCAAACAACTGAATATCCCCTTGCAATCCACTGACAATGTCATTGATATAAAGGTTAAACAATATTGGTCCCAGTACTGAGCCCTGTGGGGCCCCACTTGTAACCCTCTGCCTCCTTGAAACTGTCCCACCATACACAACTCTCTGACACCTATCAGACAGCCAATCCTGAATCCAGTTGACCAATCTGACATCCAGACCCATGTGCCGCAACTTAAATATCAGCTTATCATGTGGCACCCTGTCAAATGCTTTCGCTAAGTCTAAGAAAATGGCAGTATATGCCTTTCCCTCATCTAATGCTCTTGTAACTTTATTATAAAAGGCTAGCATATTGCTAAAACAAGAGCGCCCCTTCACAAATCCGTGTTGACTCTCACGGATAACACCACCCTCATCTGCCCAATGCTGTATATGGTCCCTCACTACTTTATCCAAGATCTTAACAACTACTGATGACAAGCAAACTGGCCTATAATTAGATACTTCCAGTTTGCTACCGTCCTTATGCAATGGCACTATATTACCTTCCTTCCATTCCATGGGCACCTTTCCTGCAGCCAAACTTTCATTGAAAAGCCAGGTCAAAGGCACTGTCAGTTCCCTAGCACATTCTCTCAAAACTCGTGGTGAAATACCATCCATTCCCACAGCTTTACTGACATCCAGAGTACTCAGTATTTGAAACACACTCTCCTTCTGTACCTCTAAACCTTGAACCTGCCCTATCCCTCTAGCATTAAAACTGACTCCTCCAGGATGAAATACTCCAATAAAGTGTTCATTGAACAATTCCACTATGTCCTCTGCATCAGTCACTCTGTTCCCATTTTTATCCTGCAATATCATTCTTCCACAGTCATTTCTCCTCCTACTGGCCACATAGCTAAAAAATTCCCTAGGATTTTCTATATTAAACAAAAATGACCAAGAACACTGGTAAACTTGGCAAACTTTCATTACAACAAGACAAGTTAGAGCAAGGATTTCCACTTTAAGACAGTACTGACTCAAAGATAATTCCTAATTGCACTAAATTTAAATAAACAATCCTATTGCTGGTTGCTTTTCATATTTACGTCAATGGCAGCCATGTGCTCATATGCAGTCAACTGCAAGCTGCCAAAAGAGATCTGGTTCTCAACATTCATAACATCTCCGATATTCAGGAGACAGTATCCTTGATCTTACACACACACTAACTTTTGAACATGGTTTAATACGTATCTAGACAGTCTTGACATTGATCTTACAAGAAAAACAGACACATCCTTCATTGCAAGTTTGACTCACTTGTTCAAAAGCAAAAAACCAACCAATCAACAAATTGATGGATTGTCAACATATCTGGACATTCATTCCATCGCTCCTGTAGAAACTTTAGTATTCACCAAAAGACAGGTGATGAAGACATCATCAAAAAACAGAACATTCGTTTTGTAAGAACCCCACATTTCTAAAACCTACCAAAAATCCACAGAGGAGTTCCACTCAGACCCATAGATGACTGCTTAAATGCCCCTATCTATTGCCTAACCAAATTCCTTGCTCATCTTTTAGGCTCTTGTATGTGCCACATATGAGCACCTCTGAACAGTTCATCAGAATTTCTGACAAAAATAAAAAATCTATCCCTTTAGCCTAGAGACATTATGGTCAGTTTTGACATCCAGTCCTTATTTACCAGTGCACCTCTAGCTGATACACCAGCTGTTATCAGAAAAAGTTTCCTCTAGACTCAGTTGAACTGTTCAACTTTGTCATGCACTCAGTCTGTTTCATCTATAGAAATCAATTCTGCAAACAGATCAAAGAAACTATAATGGGAAGACCTTTGTCACCTGCATTTGCCAGTCTACTGAGAGCAGCTTGGTGACTCCCTATTCTCCTCAATACGCCCTCAGCCTTCCAAAATCAACAGCCTACTTCCAACCATCAACTTCACCATAAATAAAGAAAAAGGAAGGAAAATTATCCTTCCTGAATGTTCTTTTCCTGGACTCCCATTTGGAATACTCACAATGTCTTTTCACCATGAACTCACCTTCACAGGTACTACACACCACAAGATTCAGCCGATCGTCCATCCCAAAAAATAGTTATCTTCAAATCTATGCTCTAGAATACATGTTATCTGTTATCTATTTCTGGGGATCTCAAACATGAACTGAGCACTCTCCAATATATCATACTACAAAATGAATGGCTTCACCCCAAGGAAGTTTACTCACATTTTGGACACTTACAAGCCTAACTCTAAAGGAGATAGTTGTTAGAAATTTTTCCACTTGTTTATATTATAAAATGAAGATGACAAGAAATTATATTCTTAGTTTAATCCTTTGTCCAAGTGTAAGCAAACAAAGTTTACACCTGAAGTATTTTCAGGACTGGGCAACTCGTGATGTGAAGTCATTAGCTTCTATATATGAGTTGCCTAGTCCTGAAAATACTTCAGTTGCAAACTTTGTTTGCTTACACTTAGATAAAGGATTAAACCAATAATATAATTTCTTGGCATCTTTAATTTTAAAATCTAAGAACCCTGAATCTCTACAGTGAGTCCCTATCCCATACATTGCCGGCATCTTGGAGGCAATTGCAAAGATCCTGAAAAGATAGTTTAGTCCCTGCATTCTTCCCTATTGACATAATCTTCTTCTTGTTATCATCCATGACAGATTCAGGTCCCTCTCTTCTTCCCTTCCTGGTGTTTACCAGGGGCAAACAGAATATCAACAACAATAAACCTGAAAAATCTGGCCTTGCTCAGCAAGGTATGGACGTTGACCACAATATCCTCGATCCAATACTCACCTTTTACGTCAGCCAGTTTATATTTGAGCAGTTATTTAAAGAGAGTACTGAAGCACTTCTATACCCCAAACTTTAACTTGGCATGACTGTCTATCCATTGCCAAGATAATATGGGAGAGATAATATTTCATCCTAATAAATGGCAAGCAGTAGTGTTCTTCCCTTCTCTTCTCCCTCCCCCCCCCCTTATATAGATGTATAATTCTGTGGCATTCGTTTTATTTATATACATTTATTTAAAAATTGTTTTAGTTTTAATTGTAATATTTTATTTTGTAACCACGAGTATGGTGACATTCTGGCTTGTGGCTTACCTTTGTAAATAGTATTAACATTCTTTGTTCTTAGTTTCACTATGTTATTGCTGATGCACTGATGATGGCCAATTAATTTCTGGCCAAAATATTTCCAATAATAAAATAATTATTCTTTATTCTTGTGAATACATGTATCCAATAATCATCGCCATCCTGTGTATTAGAGGCCTAAAAAATGATGTGGGGAAAAAAAAGTTCCATATTTGGTCTTGAGCAGGGAAACCAACTTTATCTACCCTTTGTCTCACCATAATACAAATATACTATAGATTTACAAGGTGTTGTGGGTTGGAATTCAAATAAAAAACAAACAAAAAAATTAATTCAAATTGTTCAGCCTGTGAGGTGGTAAATGTGAATTTCACATTAAACTTGATATATACAAATTAAAATTATTGATTTGAATTAATATTTCAAATTATACTTATAATCATGTATTGCAGAAGCATTATTAATGAGGCTGCAATTTTATTTATTTATTTTTATAGTTGTTGTACACCTGAACCTGATGAAAATTCTGATACCAAAGAAGTAACAGAGCCAGTAATTGATGATGTCATAATAAAAGGTATAAGACACTATGGTATGATGTTCTGAAAAATATTTCTTCCTGCTTTGAAATTAGATATTAAGTTGCATACATATAGACAAGCTTTAATTGGAATCCCAACATGCGATTTCTCTGAAAGAGCTTGCATCATAACCCTTGCTTGTCATTCATTATTATAGGTTTTTAATTTTTGTGCCCTTTCTTTTTTTTTATTTATTATTTTTTTTATACCTGTAATTTTTAAGTAATTTTTTTATGATTTTCATTTATTTATCTTTATTCTTGCTATTCCATCTTATTCATTGGTCCTATATTCCTGTTATTTTAAATTTAATACTGTATATTATTTCTGGGAAAACTCCCATGTTACTCCTCTTAATAAACTATTATAATTACAGCTATTTTGCCTGCTTCAGTTTAGGAGTGCCCCTGTTTAAAGGTCATTGGCTATTTACTCATGGATTCTTAGGGCATTGTGAGTGTAAATGTACCAAAACACGTATATGTAGCATAAGGAATAGAAATTTACACATACCTTTTTCTGGGTGTTGCGGCTTTTCCTCTTTCTGTGATGTCGAAAAACTACTGAGTGTGTGTGTGGGGGGGGGGTAGGCAATTTGGTAGAATTAAGTTAGAAAAACCCAGGTTTTTCTAACTTAATTCTACCAAATTCTACCTAATGCTGAATGCTTTTATTTACAAATGCTCTTGATGCATGTGAAAGGACCAGAGTCATTCAGCAACCTAAGAACAGTAAATGATGTAGTACATCCAACATACTGGCATGCATGTAAGGCTTTGAATTTGATAGAAGATGACTTTCACTAGTCCGATTGTCTTGGCAATACAATAATTTCAAACTTGCCATCATCTTTGCGGCTTTTGTTCACTGTTGGTTCACTGCAACATGATTGACCCTCTGTCGCTATGGTCAACTCACAAAAATCATTTTTTGAAGATATCTTACACCAAGAATGTTTTATTCATTCTCAGACTCAGTTTAATGAAGCCATATATAGTGAGGCATTTCTGAGACTGAATCAATTGTTAAGTCAGTAAGTGACAAAAGTGTTAAAGATCTCTGTTTTCTAAACCAAACAATCCTTTGCCTCTAAATACAGATTTCATCTGGGAAACCTCATACAATTTCAGTGAACTTTGTGATTTACCAATTACATATTTGATTTAATCCTTTATCTAAGTGTAAGCAAACAAAGTTTGCACCTGAAATATTTTCAGGACTGGGACAACTCATGGTAAAGGTGGTATAAGTTCTGATCACTTGCCTTAGTATCCTATAATGTAAAAGCACATATCCTTATGGGTATGTATAATGCTATGCATTATGGAAAAGATCACTACCCAGTACAAAAAGATCACTACGAAATAAGGTTTCGAACTTTATTGAGGTCTCGTGAGTGGGAACTAGACCCAGAGGTGGTGATACTAAGGTGGAAGTTATGGGAAGTATACATACCCATAAGGATATGTGCTTTACATTATGGGATACTAAGGCAAGTGATCAGAACTTAACTACCTTTATCATGAGTTGCCCCAGTCCTGAAAATATTTCAGGTGCAAAGTTTGTTTGCTTACACTTGGATAAAGGATTAAACGAAATATGTAATTGGTAGCATAGCCAAGTGAAAAAACTTCCATCAACTTGCGATTTATTAAGTTGGCATGAACAGTCACTAACTTCAGATCAAGTTGAAATTTTTCATAATGTTTTAACAAGCTGTGAAAATCAATCAGGGTAACTGTTTTTCTTGGATGATCCAGGTGGTACTGGGAAAATATGCTAACTAAATTGCTATTATTTTGATAGTTAATATTTGGTCCTTTTTTACTAAATATGATACATTATATTGGATTTTTTATTTGACCATGATTTTGATAAACATATATACATAATCGTCGACAAGTTTCGCCAGCTAGGGTCTGTCTGGCTTCTTCAAGACGAGAAAGGTTATACTAACATCAAATGCTAAAACAAAAGAATGCAGTAACGACCTAAAAATCAGTTAAAGAAATTGAAGAACACGTGTGAAGAACTGCTAATAAATTGTTATTAGCTAAGCTGAGAAGCCAAGGTAAAACCTGCTATATCTGTGGCATCATCAGGTATAGCAGGTACTCTATTCCAAAATGGTTAAACTGCTCATTCTACTTTCAAAGTACCACTTACGAATGTGACTAATGATACACCTATGTGCAACGTATCAAAGCAAAGTACTTTTCGAAATTATCACAAAAGGTTTCTTTGATTGTTTGGGATGAATGTACAATGTCCCATAAAACATCTCTTGAAGCGGTCAATAGAACACTGAGGGATATCAGATCAGACGATCGAAGAATGTTTTATTTGCTGGTGATTTTTAACAAATACTATCCATCATATCCTGCAGAACCAGGGCAGACAAAGTGAATGCCTGCCTTAAGAAATCATCACTGTGGCATGATATACAGAAAAATCACCTTCTTGGTTCAGGGAGAGCTATCCTTGCATCTTGAAATGATGCCATGTCATTAATGAACAAGTTGATTCTTAATAGGATTAATGGATCTGTTAGTATTTGCAAATCAGTAGATACTCCTGTGGATGTAGATGATGCAGTGCATTTTCTCATTGAATTTTTAAATTTGCTTAATCCACCTGGATTACTTGGTCATTAAATTAAATTGAAAATAGGTGTTCCTATTATAGGTGTTGCTCTGAAATCTTTGCAACGGAACTAGGCTTCAAGTAAAATTGTTGAAACCGAATATGATAGAAGCTGTGATATTTACATGTCCTGGTATCGGAGAAATTGCCTTCATTTCTCAGATAACTTTCGTTACTTCACACTATCCATTTGCATTCAAACAGTTACGATTTTCAATAAGAGTTTGCTTTGCGATGAAGATAAAGTCCTCAAGGAACAGACCCTTAGATATGCAGGTTTAGATTTAAGAAAAGTTTCAGGCACAGGAAGTTATATGTAGCAGGTTCTCGAGTTAGCAGTCCTGAGAATTTAATTATTTTTGTCGAGAATGATGAAACTTCTAATGTTGTTTACAAAGAAGTGTTATAATGCTCACAATTTACACCATGATGAATGCACCAGCACCAAATACTACAGTAAATACACTGAAGTGAACCACTGGGAATATAAGTTCACCTTGGCAAAGCAGATGGGCTCAGCTAGTTGTATATAATTGTATTTTTTATTTTTATTTTTTGTAGTTAAGAAAATATTGACCATTTTTGTCATCTTATACTAGCAACTAAGGTGGTGCTTTTTTAGAATTTTCTGTTATTGTTTAATTGTTCCATTTTTGTGCAAGATGTTTATAAAACAGGTGAAAGTTTTACAAATAAATGTCAGTTTTCATGTGATCCTTCCTTTTTTGTATTTTATTCTTAATAATTACACATTTAAATATAATGTGCAGTTTTTTAATATAGATGTGAAAGGTTAAATATAACAGTGTGAGTGAATAGGGATGCAATACTCTATAGTGGGCAGCATGGCTTTGTAAAGGGGTAGGTCCTGCCTTAGTAACTAATTTGCATTTTAGAAAGTGACAGCAGAATTGGATAAAGGTAATGGCTATACCATGATACTGCTCAACTTTGCCAAACCATTTGACAGAATACCACATGGAAAACTATTACAAAAACTGCAGCAAATGCGAATGGATATGAGGCATTAAATAGCATGGATAACGGGGAGGGGCTGATGGACACACATGAGAGAGTAGTATATGGTGGAGTGGATTCTAGGAGAATGACGATGACTAGTGGAGTAACTCAGGGTTTGGTACTAGGCCATTACACTTTAATTTGCACATCAGTGACATAGGGAAAGATTTAAGAGGGGATATTTAGTTGTTTTCTTATATAGAGGAACCTGTGGAGTATTCATAACTATAAATTCACACATATGCCACAGTAATTAACTTTTTAATAATATGTAAATATTTCGTCTTAAGTATCATATGACATCATCAGTACAATTATTAAACAACAATAAGAATTACCCACAGTAATTAACTTTTTAATATTTCGTCTTAAGACAAAATATTTACATATTAAAAAGTTAATTACTGTGGCATACGTGTGAATTTATAGTTATTCAGTTGTTTGCTGAAGAAGGAAAGCTGGGGAGAGTAATAGTTGATAAAGGTGATGTAGATATCCTGAAGTATGATTTAAATAAATTGGCATTGTGGGTAAAGGATAATGATTGTTGATTTAATGTTGCAAAATGTAAGGTTATGAACTTTCGGGTTGAAAAGGTTGTATATGGTGTATCATATTAATGGTATTGGTTTGCAGGAAATTGATGAGGCTTGGGATTTGGGTATAATGGTAGACCAAAGAGTTAAATTTCAAGGGCATATTGTAAAAGTTGGTAAAATAGCTCAACTAATTACTTGGATGTTGAAAAATATGCTAACAAATAAAAATAAGGAAGTTACTATCCTTCTTTAGATCTCCAGGGAGTCAAGGACTCATCAAGGGAGGCCACATACTACACGCACCAGTTATCATACTTATTCTTGAATTCATTCACACTACTTGCACTCACAACATCCAATGGCAATCCATTCCAATCATGCACCACCCTATGAGGGAAAAACCTAGCCCTAACCCCTTCTTAGCAGCATTCATTCTCAGCTTCCAAGGATGCCCTTTTGTCCTTTCCCCACTCTCCATAAATTGAAAAATTCCATCAATTGAAATCCTGTATGACCTTTTCAGAAATTTGTAAGTCTCAATCATATCCCCACCCCTTTCTCCTGTTTGCTAGTGTCTGTAGTCTACAAATTCTTAGTCAGTCTTTCTTCATAATCACTATTCCACAATCCTGATATCATTTTTAACACTTTCCTTTGCGCTTTCTCCAATATACCAGAATCACAATGGATAGCAGGAGACCAGACCTGCACACAATAGTCAAAGTGAGGTCTTATCAAGGCCTTGTAAAGAGGTAAAATGATATCCTTATCTTTACATGTGGATGTTTGTTTCAGTATTGCAAGTTGTATTTGCAATCTTTGCTATTGCCCCTGAACTTCAACTTCCTGTCTACTAACACTCCAAGATTTCTAGTCTCATCGGTTTCTTCTAGCATAACCTTTATATGGCTATCATTCAGCCACATCTTGAGTACTACAAGGTTTAGTCATCACCTGGGTTTCTTTGTGACCAAGATGGTGACAGGTCTGTGGAATACTTCCTACGAGGATAGGTTGAAGATTTGTGGGTTACAAAGTTGATAGGTGGAAAAGAGGGGACATGATAGAAAATTTTAAGATATTAAAGGGGTTTTATAAAATTGACGCAAGTGAAAATTTTCAATATATGACAAACAGTCAGACAACTGGGGCTCATCTGTGGAAGTTGTGTAAGAGTGGTTAGAAAGAGTGTGTGGACCAGGTTTTTTGTGTGGAGAGTAGTGAGTGAGTGGAATGAATTGCCAGAATTGGTTGTCAGTTCCCTGATGGTGAATAGATTCAAGGAGAGGTATGATAGGATTTGTGTGTATGATGGTTGTATGATATAATAATATCAACCAAATGAGTTTTCAAGACTTATCACATGACATTGTTATATGTGGACAATTGATAGAATAAAGGAATCTGTTAATGTGCTTCTTAAAGCATATGCATATATTATGGGGAAGAATATTTAAAAGGACGGAAGTATATGGAATGAAAAAAGTGGATGAGAAGTTGAGATGGCTAGACTGGAGCTGAATGTTATATGGATGTTGACTGATAGCTGCCCATATTTGTGCATGATTAGAAGGAAGTGTGGGGGAATAGTGACCACCAATTCTGTGGAGTTACCTATAGAAATACCTGTTGATTGAAATGCCTAGAGAAAAGATGCAAATGAAGAAACAAATGGACTGTGGGAAAGCAATTGGAAAGAATCTGTGAAAGAAAGATCATCTGTTAAGCAAATAGCTTTAATTGTTGGGCATATTTAGAATTTATAAAGTATTAGGGGTCGATCAGAAGAGCACTAATGTTTAAATCTAAAAAGAATACAAAACTTTTTGGAGGCAAGAAGAGGCTATGGACATGTGTTTATGGCAGGATAGGATAGATGTGAAATAGTTATTTTCATTCCACTTGAGAGTGGCTATAAGATAAGTGTTTAAGGTAAACCATAAAATGTTTTGATGCTTGGGTAATCTCTGTAATACAAGGTTTTCTGAATAACGAAAAGAATGGAGAATTAATAAGGTAAGCATGCAGGATTTCTGCTCATGATATGAACTAGTTGTTACTAACACCTTGTTCCAACATAAACTTGTACATGAGTTCATGTGGAAAGAAGACATAAGAAATGACTTATTGACTTATGTCATTGTTGATAGTGATATCTTCATGCTAATTCTACAGGAGTGTAGAGGGGTTTAAAATTGGAAGTGGTTATCACATTCAAAAGAACAATATGTGAAAAAAGTTATACAAAGAACTGAAGTTGATCAGCTAGACAGGTAAACTGTAGAAATGTGCTTTTAATTTTTCAGGAAATGACAATGTATACTAGAATAATAAATTTAGTTTAATCCTTTATCCAAGTGTAAGCAAACAAAGTTTCCGCCTGAAGTATCTTCAGGACTAAGGCAATTCGTGGTAACGATGGACCAAGCTCTCATCACACCTTGTCTCAGTATCTCTCATAATGCAAAGCACATCTCTTTGCAGACATGTATAATGCTATGCATTAAGGGAAGGGCTACTACCCAGACTAGTTTCGACCTTTATTGAGGTCTCGTCAGTGGAGGGTAGACCCAGAAGTGGTGATACTAAGGCAAGCAATGGAGAGGTCATATTTACTTATACGAGTTGCTGAAAGTGTACCACCTTATTATTAAATTACTCTGGATTTTGAGAAAGATGTTGGAAGGTTATTTTCCACTTGGTTAGACTATAATAAATTTAGTTTAATCCTTTATCCAAGTGCAAGCAAACAAAGTTTGCACCTGAAGTATCTTCAGGACTGAGGTACTACTAGTTGCCCAATGCAAGTCTGCAGGACTGTTTAACTAAATTGAATTGCAGCTGTAACAAATTTGGCATGCAAATCAGCAATAAAAAGACCAAAACTATAAAAATAGCCAAAAACAAAGAAAACTTCTGCTGCATTGTGTTGGATAATATTTCGTCTTAACCTATACTTTGGATCCGTCAATACGATGTTCTTAAACAAAAAAATAAGTTGCTAGTTGATTTCTAATCCAAATATAGAGAAAATTTGTATTTATTGACTGCGCCACTCTATATCTAAATTAGTCCAAGAGTTAAAGTAAAACCAACTCTCAACTATTTCTCTTTTATGTGTTGTTATCATGTATACAGGCCGAGTTTATTTAACTTATTTAATTCACTCGCTTTGGTTCGATTATTTTATGAACGGTGCAGTAAAAGAGATTCAGGCAAAGTACAACTTTAGATCAACAAAACAAACATTTAATATAGGCTTACAAATTATACACTTTAGTTTAAGTCACTGAATAAGGTATTACAAACATTTTAGCTCATCTGGTAATATGGTCATATAATTTCAGGCAATGGTTAATCTGTTGTCTGAAATACAGCTTTCACAAAATTCAATTAACTATTTGAAAAAGTTCAATGTCATAAGTTCCTAAGTAACCAACTACATTAATATCTTATAGTTACTTAAGTTTCAAATACAATATAAGGACGGCAATGCTTCTTCACAAGTATACACTCTTAAATCCACACTCCAGCTATTCTCCGAAAAAGTTACTGTTAAAGTAGGGATATTTTAGGAAGAAATACACACACATCTCCGCACAGGAGTAACAAAGTTGGTTAACTCTTACTGGTAAATTTCCTTGTTCATCTACTTATATACGGACACCTTTTATAACTGTAATCACTTAAAACAATTAACAGCACTCATTAAAACAAATCCTCATAGTAATAACTGAATAAATTAATGGTCGCAATTCACATAGTTAAAGGTTCTTGCTTGGAGCAAAACGCTTGTACTATTTTTGACATCACTTGACCAATTCAGAATTCTACTAATAACTCATAAACTAAGGTAACACGCGGTAATTCTTTAACTTGAAATTTTTATGCACAGTTGCCTATTCTTCCAGCATTTAATTAATCTTTTAGGCACTATATCTCTTAGCACAGCTATCATTTAAATTTAACCTTGCTGCCTCTACTTATTCTTTTAGTTACTCCGTGCTATTCTTCAAATTTCTGTGTGTCCCTGAAAGGGCGGTCTTGAATCAAAATCCCAACAAAATTATCGCTAGTCATCCTGTTACTTTGCTATCTTCTGTTGCTTTATTTGTTGTTCTGCAACTTACTAGCTAACTCGCTCCTCGACTAGTAGACCTTAGCGAGCTACTTGACTGATTCGCCGTTATCTCTCTACTTGCTATTATCTCACTCTAATTCCCCGAATGAATTGTTTTCTCTGTTCTTCGCTTATATATCCCTTCTTCCCACCGAAATTATTCTCATGCTCTCTTCTACTAAAATCCTTTCCAGCCCTTCAATACCGATATGCCACGCTCTGTTCTAAACTCGCGCCAGCTATCTTACATACGTCTCCATGACAACTAAAACAAAATATAATAAAACTGAGGCATTGCACAACGTTATACCTCTACATACAGGAACAAATAAGGAATATTTACATTTCAATTAATATGCAGTTAAAATGTTGAATACAAATTCTTATAATATTAACATAGCAATAAATAAAATAAACTTAATAATATTTTAATACAGAGTCTTTTCACTATTATTATGTATCCTTGATTAATTAATTAATTATTAATAGAACTTAAAGGTCATAGTAGCTTGAACATGAGTATTCATTTATAAACAAGTGATTTCCATTAAATAATAATTACAAGTCTGACTTATGTGATGGAAGATCATGTTGGATTCTGAAGCAAATATTATTTACTCAAATCTCTATATATTCAGAATCCAACAATTGGCAGTGGAGAAGCTGCAAAACAACTAAAATGTTTCAACCGCTTAGTCACAGTTTTTAGTGAAGATGGCAAATTAAATTTGGAAATAGATAATAGAATAAGCAAAGCTGGTATGGTGGGGAGCCAGTTAAATAATTTTATATAAAATAGACAGAAATTAGCCAAAACACCAATACTAGCAGTCTAGCAGACAGTGTTCAAACCAGTTTTAACTTATGGAACTGAGAGTTGGGATTAACAATAAAGCACTTGATCAAATATTGGAGACCACAGATATGAGAGTTCTGAGAAAAATTAGAGGCCTGAACAAGACATTAGGAAGGACCTTGACATCAAACCTTTCTTCTCTCATTCTGTTTAGGTGATGTGGTCACCTAAACAGAATAAGAGAAAAAAAGTTAGCAAAACAGGTGTTTGATGCCAAGATAGCAGGGAAAAGAACCAGAAGAAGATCAAAAAGTCTAGGTGGATTGATTCAGTCAGATACCATAGAAGATAGACTAATTTGGAGTAAAATTGTTGATATTTGATACTTGGAGTAAAATTGTTGATAATTGGAGACTATTAATAATGTAAACTTAATCATATAGTGCTGTCATAGTAGCTTGAACACTGCTTGAGAGTACATATCAGGAAATATCAATCATGTAGTACTTTAATGCATTATAGAAGTGTACTATAATGCAAACAAAACCCTAGTTCTCATCTCATCTCATCTTGTTTGCATTATAGTACACTTCTGCAGGAGAATGAATTTAAAACTGATTAAATTAAAGAAGCTAAGAATTATATTCTTGTTTAATCCTTTATCCAAGTGTAAGCAAACTGCGTGAAATATTTTCACAACTAAGCTACTTGTATATGGAGTCTAGTGACTTTAATTGCCTTAATATCCCATAATGCAAAGCATGCATCCTTTATGACAGGACTCCAGAAATCCACTCACCACAGGCAAGTTAACAGAGACAAGTGGCAAATCAATTTTCAGCCTAGTTCTAAATTCATTCCAAATTTTACTTCACATAATTTACTAATTTTCTGATTTTTTAAATATCTTGTTCGCTGTGAAGCATTGTTTGATCCCAGTCGGTTGTCAATGAATTTATTAAAGAATTCTTTTCATATTATTATTATTATTATTATTATATGATTATACAGGCACCTCCATGGAGTCTGAAGACTCATCAAGTTAGATCTAATCTATCCACACAATCTGTCATACCTATCCTTGAACCCATTAACAAAGCACTTACACCTGACTGGCAACCCAGTCCATTCATTCACAACTCTCCAAGTAAAAAATCTAGTTCTCATGCTATTGCATATAGCATATGTACTGTGTATACTGTCTTTAAACTTTATGCAAGATAACTACAAGATAACTCATGGTTTGCAGTCTATAACAGGGCAGAAGTACGATTTATCTCGTAATATATTTTTTGTTTTGGACATTAGTATACTTGTTGCATACTACCTGCTATGGACTAGAATCTTCCTATTAATAACATAATCATGCAAGCTCTAAAAACTTTTATTTAAAAAAGATTGTAGTTACAGTGAAAAATGTATCAATGGTAGTCATCTTGTTAAAATGTTCTTAGATGCCTCTTCCTCTCCTGACTAGCCTGTTTGCCTCACATAACAAATTCATTGTAAGCAAATGATGTTAAACATCTGTTTTTTAAGGTAGATAAAGTTTTGGATGGAAAAGGAGAGGGAGTTGAGATGTTGTTTAATGAAATAATGGCACTTTAATTCTTGTTGCAGTATCTTTGAGATCTTTTCTGTGACAGATTATATATAGAGGAATGATACTGCTCCTCTGTATCTGCCATTTGTTTGTTTATGAAGTTTTTTTTAGGATCTCTTTTTTTTAAATTATTATTATAACCATTTTTGATGAAGAAACTAAGGTGTTAAGTTTTTGGCTTCTTTATTCTGCGTTGCTGGAGACATTATATGCCCTGTCATATAGGGCTTTTATACCTATTTTTTGTGATGAGTTGTTCTATCTTTCATGGAGGTATCTTCCCTTCCTGTGTTCATTAGCTTTTTGAAGACTGAATAGTGTTCATTAGCTTTTTGAAGACTGAAAAATAAAGGCATTTGTTGTTTTTCTAATTCTAGAGTGAACTTTCTACAGGGATGAATGTTATTAAGATGATTGACAGAATCCTGTAATTGTTTTGTCAAACTGGACCATTGGATGAAAATCTTCCACATAGTGTAGCCAAAATTTTGGTTTTGACTTTTCTCCCAGGACCAGTTTTCAAGAGAAAATATTCCATGAATAGAACATCCCAAATCTTATTATCTTACAAAATGGTTATAATTAAAAAATTGTAAAGAACATTCTGAAAGAGAACTTTCTAAATATACTGATGGACAGAAAATATAGCAGTATCACTTACTTACATACAAATCTGCTACAGACAAAATCTCAAACATATTTTTGATAACAAAGAATTAAAGTGGCATTCTCCCTGTTAAACAAGATATCAAGTATCCTTCCAAAACCTCTCCGTTATCACTCGAAACTAGGCATATGCAAGATCAGTTCTCCATCCACAGAAATCTCTGAAGTAGTTGCAAACCATTGCAGATATGATAGAAAGATTACCGTATAATCATCTAATAATAGTATCAATTGCAATGGTATCTATTGTCTAGAATACTTACTAAACTGCTAGCATTTAGTGATAGAGTAATGATGAAAGATGATTCCTGCCTAAGAAGAACAATGTGATTCAGAAACAACTTCTTAATGGTTGTGTAACATCTCAGATGTACCCATAAAAGATATCTGATTGTCATTACCTCATGATAGTCTATTGCATTGGTAATAGTCCTTTGCTAAGAAACTGTGATTATTTCCAAGCCAATGTTAAGACTTGTTTAAAGAGTACGATTGTGAATTGCATGATATTCTTAGAATTCCCATGATTGTAAATCGTACAGCATGCCTACACAACAGGGATTTAACAGGTTTATTTGCTTAGTTAGAAAGTAAATTATGTTTGACAAGAAAATTTATTATTTTTTTTGTCTTTTATTTGAAACATAAGCAGGCAAATTTGCATCAGATTGCTTAGCATGTGGAGTCAATTGCCTCTATACACACCTCACACAGCACTGATGTGCTATATGTTCTTGTACCTCTCGTGTGGGATAAATATAAGTAACCTAACCAGGAAGATACTTCATGTACAAACATTATTTGCTTACACCTGAATAAAAGATTAAAATGAAAACAATTTCTCATCAAGGATAATTTATTAACAACAGTGGATATTCACTCACTTCAACTTGCTACTCATTTTTTTAAATGAATTCCACTCCATAATCATGAATATATATGGGGGGGGGGACTTAAAAGGTTTGATAAACACCTAGAACAAAAATGAGATTAAAGCAACTGATATAACCACAAGAAAGACCATATCTTAAAACCCTTTAATCCCCATGTTTCATCAAATTATAATAATTTGTTCGTTTTCTTTTAGGATACATAAGAAGACATGTTAGAGGTTTTGAAGAAATTCGAAGACACAGTGGTGCAGTATATCATCAAGTTTTTTGTGCTGAAAGAAAAGTCCACAGCTGAGATTCACCAAACTTTGTTTGAGACTTTAGGGGACTGTGTCCCCAGCATATCCAACAGTTGCCAGATGGGTGACCAAGTTTAAAACTGGGCATCCTGAGACAACAGATCCCACCCCCAGGTCAGGAAGACCTTCCACAGCAATCACACCTGAAAAAGTCGATGCAGTGATCCTTGATGATAGAAGAATACCAGCAAAAAACATTGCAAAGACTCTGGAGATATCAGGGAATAAGTTGGGGGTCATTATCCACCAACATCTGGACATGCAGAAGCTCTCAGTGAAGTGGGTCCCCAAATGTTTGAATGCCAACCAAAAGAAAGAAAGAATGCATGCTGTCATCTCAAGGGATTTTGGGTCATTTTGAGAAATTAGGTGAAAATTTTTTGGCTCATATTGTGATTGTTGATGAAACATGGCTTCATCACTATGACCCAGAGACCAAACAGCAGTCAGTGGAGTGGAGACACAAAAGTTCTCCACAGCCAAAAAAGTTCTGAACCCAAAAGTCAGCAGGGAGGTTTTTGCCATTGCCTTTTGGGACATGGATGGTGTAATCCTTACCAAATACCTCAAAAAAGGTGAAACTGTTACAGTAGCAGTTTATTCAACAGCTCTGAAGGAATTGAAGGAAGTACTGAAGGAAATATGCCATGGGAAACTGAGCAGAGCTATTTTGCTTTTGAAGCATCTGCTCACACTGCTTATAAAACCTAAAAGACAATACACAACTTGAGCTTTCAATATCTGTCTCACCCACCTTATTCACCAGACCTGGCCCCATCTGGCTATTTCCTTTCCTCACATTTAAAGAATACTTGAAAGGAACAAAATTTACCACAGACGATGAGGTCATATCTGCAGCTGAGGACTGGTTTGTGCAAAAAGGGAAAGACTTTTTTCACCGAGAGTGATGCAGCAGTATTGTAACAAGTGTATAACACTTCATGTTGAATATGTAGAATAATGTGTTACATGGTTCTACCTCAATTCCATAGTGATATCACAACTTTTCAGCACACCCTTGTAGTATATTAATATGATGGATGGACTAGTGCTTAGATAATCTGGAAATCCACTCAGTTAACGAGGCTAGCAGTATGATGACAGAAGAGCATTTTGATTCAGAGTCATAGCAAAAATTCCAGAGTCATATGAGGTCTAATCCAACACAAAAAAAATTTTTTTAGTTGTATCAGTTTGTCCTTTTGTATGTAAATTGATTATATTCTTCCTTCACTATTTCATTTAGTGGTTTTGGTTGAGTACTTCTGGTATTTTCTCTATCAAGAAATGCTGTACCACTGAATAAAATAATTTGGATTATTTTCTGATATTTGTAAACTCTAAGTATCATAGTGAAAGTAATTTTATTTATTGTTTTTATTTTTTAAATGGAGATATTAGAAATTTGAAACTTTTTCTAAATGAAATTATTCTAGTGGAGGATACATCTATTCAGGAAGATGTTGAAAGTGATGATAATAGTCTTGATGGCACAGATTCTGTTGATTGGGAAGATCCCATTATTGTAGGTAAGCAGTTGCTACTATAGTGTTCATATGTATCTAGAATACAGTAATTTCTTACTATAAAAACTACTAAATATCCCAACAAGGACTCTCAGTATGTTAAAGGAAATTACTATAGGTTAAACCTATAGCCAGACCAATTTAAATTTTTAATCTTCACTAAAATTGTCTAATTAATTGAAATGTTTTATTTATTTTATAAGTTCACTATTGAGAATGCAATTTAATGTTTTTTATGCTTATGCCTATTTTCATCGTCATCAATTTCCTGATATGTACCCTCAAGGGGTGTTCAGGCTACTATGACAGCAATACATGATTAAGTTTACATTATTATTAACCTCCTATCTCTATTTTCCCTCCAAATCAGTCTATTACTTGTCAGCACTCCAATATTGTCATATTTCATGCTTCTAAGGCACTCCTGACAGAATCAATCCACCAAGACCTTGGTCTTTCTCTAGGTCTCTTTCCTGCCATCTTGGTATCAAGCACACCTGTCTTACTAACCTTTTACTTACCCATTCCGTTGAAGTGACCATACCACCGTAGATTAGCTCTGCTTACACACACTATTGAATGTTTACAATGTCAAGTTCCTTTCTAATTTCTTCATTTTTAATATGATTCTTTCATTGATACCATCTGTTCATTCTTCTAATTTTTCTCAGAAACCTTCGTATCTGTGGTCTCTAGTCTGTGATTGAGTGCTTTATTTATAATCCAACTCTCAGATCCATAACTTAAAACTGGTTTCAATACTGTCTTGTATACTGCTAGCTTGGTGTTTTGGCTAATTTCTCTTTTATTCCATATAAATATATTCAGCTAGCAACCCACCATACTAGCTTTGCTTATTCTGTTGTCTATTTTCAGATTTAATCTGCCATCTTCACTAAAAACCTGTGCCTAAATAGCCGAAATATTTTACTCGTTCTGTAGGATCTCCATTCAGAATGCAGCCGATGTTTTCTGTGTTCCTGCCTACTTTCACAGTTGGTCTTTTTATTGCTGATTTTCATGCCAAATTTATTATACAGCTATTATTCGATTTAGTTACAGAATCCTGAAAGACTTGAACTAGATTTGTTTAGGAGTACAACATCATCTGCATAAATCAAAGAGCTAAGTTTGACATCTCCAATTCTAATATTAAGCCTAATGCCACTTTTTTTCATAATATGATTCATATAGAATGAATAAGAGTGGAGATAATATGCATCCTTGTCTTATCCCTGATTTTCCATCAAACCATCTTCCTGTATTTACTTCAATTCTAGCTGCTGACTTTGCTTAAATATAGACTATGTATAATATTCCATTTATCCCATATAATTGCAGTGTTTTGAAAAGCTTTTCTCTGGGCACCTTGTCATATGTCTTTTTTTCTACAAATCTTAAGTACAGATCCTTGACATATCCCATGATTTTTCAACTATTTGTCATAAAGTGAAAATCTGATCTTGACAACCTCTATTTGGTCTGAATCCAGGTTGTTCTCCAAGTTTCTCCTCCACAATCTTTCTCAACCTCTTTTCAAGTATGCCTCTCATAAATCGTACCTGGAATACCAAGTAGAGAAATTCCTCTGTAATTCTCACATTCAGTTTTATTCCCTTTTTTTTATAGATGGGAACTATTACGGATGTACTCCAGTCATCTGGAATTCAACCGTCTTACCAGGCTGTCTGAATTATGCAGTGTAGCCCTGTAAAACTTTTATACCTCCAAACTTCAACATTTCTGTTTGAACACACACTATGTGTGGTGGTGGATGGTTCCTTATCCTCTCACCAACCCTCTTCCTGCTATATATCAATAACCTACTTCAGCTGACCTCCAACCTAATACACAGTTTTGCAGATGACAGCACATTGCACTCCTTCCTTTCATTTGATAAACCTTAATCTACACAACTCACCTCAACCTACAGGACATCAATCATCACCACCTTCAATTCTGATCTCCAAGCCATCCTCAAATGGGGTTCAGATCACCTAGACAATTTCAATGCTGATAAAACCAGTACTTCGTTATTTCTCATAAAAAAGAACCATTTTCTCTCAGTATTATTTTTGACAACATCCAAATTTCCAGACAAGATGAGATTTCTCTTCTTGGAATTACCCTGACATCAAGCCTCTCCTGGCATAACCACATCACATTGCATCCTCAGCTTCTAAAAAACTAGGATTTCTCTTTTGCTCAAGACATTACTTCTTCCCTGAACAGCTGTTAATCTTATACAAATCACAAATCTGCCCTGCTGTTGAATACTGCTCTCACATATGGGGTGGAGTCCCCAAAAGCTCCCTCAAAATGCTTGACTCAATACAGAGGAGAGCAATTAGACTTATTAATGACCCACCTCTTACCAACTCACTCCCCCCACTTTTGCACAGATGATTGGTCATCTGTATTCTACAAATATTTCCATGGAAAATGTTCATCTGAAATAGCATCAATAATTCCCCCACTTAGTACTAAGCTTGTTGGAACATGTGCCGCTACTGCTCAACATCCCTTCACAAGGCACCTCGAAACCCACAAAACAAGTTTCTTTTCCTCCTCCTTCATCCTGCAACTGTTGTACTGTGGAACAGTCTTCCCCTTGTTGTGTTCCCCAAGGAATACAATATACAGTCATTGAAATCAAATGTGAACAAGTACCTTCTTTCCCAACCCACTACCCATACATGGTACTAATGTAATATTGGTTGATCAGCTAACCTCTCATGTATGGGCTCAACATAAAAAAAATTCTGGTCAAATATTACATATTCGAGCTACTTTTCTGCATTTCAAGATTTTTATGGTTTTTTTTTTACTTCATATTGATATGTACTTTGCATTCCTCTTGAAAATGTTATAGTATGGTTCTCTCACTGCTTGTTTCATTTATAAAATTACTTTCAAAGTAATTTTTTTTTTCAGCCTATATATTCCCCACTGTTGGGTAAAGGCCTCTCCCATTGTGGAAGGATTGGTTGACTTCTCCCATAATGACCCATTCCATCTTGGAAGACTGTTTATACACTTGTATAAACATCTTTGATTCTTTCTGTAATACTCTTTCCTCTAAATGATATATTTAGTTTAATCCTTAATCCAAATGTAAGCAAACAAAGTTTGCACCTGAAGTATCTTCAGGACTGGGGCAACTCATGGTAAAGGTGGTATAAGTTCTCATCACTTGTCTTAGTATCTCCTATAATGCAAAGCACATCTTGCAGACATGTATAATGCTATGCACTGAAACACAGTATCTAACTGAAAACTCTTGTCCAATTTTTCAATGACATGAAACAAGTTTTTGTTTTATTGCATTTGAAATTCTCGATGTCATTATGACAGATCACAAAGATTAGCTTAAAATAAATTTCTACCATGAATTGAAACATGCCATATAATTACGGTGACCATACGTCCTTTATTTAAGAGGACAGTCCTTTATTTCACTGCTCTATCCTTTAGATTTTTTTTTTCTAAAATGGCCATTTTGTCCTTTATTTTGTGAATTGAAATAGTAAATTGAATATTAATGCCAACATATTTAAAGATGCAATTCATAAATTTTACCAAACTTGCATTGATTATTTAAATAACTGGGACAGCTGTTTCGTGGAAATGGAAGTATTTGAATGGGTCCTACTATGAGAAATCCCTCTGCAGGCGAAGATCGAGGAAAGTGTTTCGAAATGATGGCAAACTATTTGATGAAGTTTCGTGTATTAAAAGTTATGTCACCAGTGAAAAGATTGAAGAATGCCGACAAAATGATGTAGTAAGGTTGAATATTTTAAATATTTCGCAGATAAACATGTATCTTATAAAAATCGTTGAATTTTGCTTATGTCTCCTTGGATCTAATGTCCCCAATGAACGAATATTTTCTTTAGCGAACAATATGTGGACCAGTGGAAAAAAAAAAACAATTAAAAATCGAAACATTGAAAGCATGTATTTATACCAAATGGAACCTTGACATGAATTTAATACAGTTTTATGAATTTTTAAAACACAAACCTGATTTATTAAAAAAAGTTCATTCTTGTGTAAAGTGTCAAAATTAAATTTTTTAAAGTAATAATATGATTGTTTAAAATGCTATGTGTATGCTTATATTTTACAATAAACGTTATAAACCTTTTTAATTTTAGTGAAACAAAACTAATTTTGTTTCACTAAATTTGAAACAAATTTAGTGATTTGTCCTTTGTTTTCTCCAAAAAAATATGGTTACTGTTCATATAATGCGTGTGTGACTTCGCCTGCCAGCTCAACCCAAACAAGCAGGAATAAAATTCAACTAAGGGTTGAAACTGTGTGCGAGTTGAGCCCGCTAGTGATGAGAAGTTCCGTCGGAACGATAAACGTCACCCTCCGTGAATGTGTTAAAACTAGGAAATATATAGTGAATGTTGTTATGACAGTTTCAGATGTTATGGAATTCGGTTGAAGAGAATTAGCATTTCAACTCAACACTTGTTGGTTGCCTATGTCTTTGGGTCGCGTGATCTTTGGTTAATACTGCACCAATCATATGCACGTCTTCATAGCTGCTCTCTCGTGTAAAAAAAAATTTAACTCGTACGTATTGTAATAATTAAAAAAAAAAGTTGAATAATTTATAAGCGTATGAAAGGATATCACCTGTAAATTGTTGACGTGCCAGCAAAATTTTCGGATGTGGCACGTGTGCCATAGGTTCGCCATCTGTGGATTAGGGTATTGGCCATGTCTAACCTAATATTATTGGCTATTGCTGGAGGCAGGTCATATATCCCATGTTCAATGGAAGCCATTATTTTGGTTTTTGGAACTTCTTTAGGAGTAATGGCAAAATTGTGTCCACGACTTAATGCACTTGTGGCTTCTTTGGTTAAGGTTACCGATGATAAGTTCACAACGATGACATCTTGATGTAATTGTGACCGCTGCGTGGCACTATGTTGCTGGAGGATTTCAAATTTCTGGCGCTGGTTTTTAACTTTAGCGAATTCTTTGTTGGCTGTAGAGTCGGATATTTTATCCAGGATATCCCATAGCTCAGGGTTCAAAATGTCAAAAACACTATTTGGACTACTGTTTTTTACTTAGATGGTGCCTCATTAGGACTTTAGTCTTGTGTTGCATGCTGCAATTACTTATGCTAGCCCCACTGTTACACTGGATTGTAGTTGTCTCGCATTTGTAACAAACTTTGTTTGTGTGCTCTGAAGATGCTGGACATAATACCAGCAAAATATTAGCTTTTAAGCTAATATTTCACTTGTATTATAGTTATAGAAAATATAGTTATTTTCTTAACAGTCTGTGTTCGCATCAATACTGTTTAAATCCAATTCGACATTAGTAGTGATCCCTTTGTGAGATTTAGAGTGATCTTGTTTCGCATATACCTAGCACACAAAATAAGTTAAAACTTTAAGAAATAGATAGTGAAATGGAAGTTTCAGATATTTTGAAACTCAGTTGAATAGAATCAGCATTTCAACTCAACAGTCGTCAGCTTGCCCATGTTGTTGAATCGCGATCATTTGTTAATACCACACCAATCATATGCAAGACCAGTAGTAGCGATAGAAAATAGTAGTTTCTTGGTAAGTCATGGCCATTTTCAGTTTTTTTTTTAATCATGGTGATCTTATGATTCCTAAATGATAAAAGGACAAACAATAATGAAACTGTTTTAATTTAATTGCAGAAGCATTGTCACTAAAGATTCAAATGTGTCATGTGATGAAGGTGAGCAGCCAGTCGCCTAAATAACATTGATAATTAAAATTTAAATGCATTCATTTTATAAATAATGTGAGCAATTATAATGAATACTGAGAATTTAATTATAAACATCAGATTAATTTTTTTACTGAAAAACTTTCCGAAAATCCCCGCATATATCTCGCATTACGATTTTTTAACTTCAATTTTGGGGAAAAAAGAGTGAGTTATATTCGAGTAAACATGGTATGTGTTTTTGCAAGATGGGATACTAAGGCAATTGATGTGAAGTCATTAGCCTCTATATACTAGAAGCCCATTTGTGAAGTTACTTCATGCTCAAACTTTTGTGCTTACACTTGGAAAAAGGATGAAACCAAGAATATAATTTCTTGGCATCTTTAATTAATGGTATGACTGAAGTAAACAATCCAGACTAACCTGGCAAAAAAAAAAGTAATTAACTAAGGTCTTAGTCTCATTGTTTTTTTTAAAGATATTCATTAGATGCTGAATTTTGGTGATGGGTCTCATAATTGCATTTCTTGCTGGGACTTGAGCTCACAGAGTGAGCTTAAATATAATATATATCATAAAGTTGGAGTATTATCATCCTGCAGTCATAGTCATATGTTATAATGTTTTGTATGGATCCCATCTGTGAAAAGTTGCAAAATTCTAACCTAGAACCCAAGCCATTTTAATCCTTCAATAAGCAGGGTAATGATCTCTCCCCAGTAATTGAAACCCATAGCTTGTTTGGTTGGAGAGCAGATATATTATCTGCTTGGCTTCCCAAGCTGGCAGTGAGGATGGTGACAAGACAATGGGTGTAAAATTTTCACTATACTGTTAACAACTAAGTTATAGAAATCCTTGAAACTAATGTAACTTCTAATGTAACTTATAGTTGTTGGATATGTGTGTGTGCTGATCTTTGAAATTAAGCCTATTTCTGTTTAGGTTAGGCTGGTAGCTGATGGCTTCACAAGCTTCTTTAAATTATCATCATCATAATCATCAAATTCCTGCCATGTACCCTCAAGGGGTGTACAGGATATGACAGTATTACATGAAAAAATTACATCATTACTAACTTCCTATCTTTAATTTTCCTCCAAATCAGTCTGTTACTTGTCAAGACTCCAACATTATCAGATCTTATATTTCTATCATCTAAGGCACTTTGTACCGTATCAATCCACTTATATCTTGGTCTTCCTCTGGGTCGTTTTCCTGCCAACCTGGCAGAGAACACTTGTTTTGCTAATCTTTCCTCTCCCATTCTATTTAAGTGACTATACCACCTGAGATTAGCTCTGCTAATGCATTCCTGGATGCTGACAATGACAAGTTCTTTATCCTCATTTTTAATATGATATTGCCATTGATGCCATCTGTTCACACCTCTAATCTTTCTCAGGACTCTCATATCTGCGGTCTCTAGTCTTTGGTCAAGTGTTTTACTTCTGACCCAGCTCTCAGATCCATAAGTTAAAACTGGTTTGAACACTGTCTTGTATACAGCTAATTTAGTATTCCGACTAATTTCTCTCTTATTCCATATGAATTTATTCAATTGACTTCCAACCATACCAGCTTTGTTGATTCTGTTGTCTATTTCTATATTTAATTTACCATCTTCAGTAAAAAGCGTGCCTAAGTAACTGAAATGATTTACTTGTTCCACAGGTTCTCCATTCACAACACAGTTGACATTTTCAATGATTCTGCCTATTTTCATTGTCTTTGTCTTTTTTAATGCTGACCTTCATACCATATCTATTGCAACAGCTATTCAATTTAGTCAGAGAATCTTGCAGACTTGTAGCGGATTTATTTAGAAGTATAACATCATCCGCATAAAGCAAAGAGCTGACATAAGCATCTCCAGTTTTGATATCAGGTTTAATACCACTTTCCTTCATAATGTGATCCATATAGATAATGAATAACAGAGGGGATAATGTACATCCTTGTCTCACACCAGATTTAACATTAAACCATCTTCCTGTACTTCCTTCAATTCTAACTGCTGACTTACAACTCAAATAAAGACTAAGTATTGCTTGATATAATGTCCCACCATTGACACCATATAACTGCAGCATATTGAATAGCTTCTCTCTTGGCACCTTGTCATATGCCTTTTCCAAATCGACAAAACTTAAATACAGATCTTTGTTATATTCCCATGCTTTCTTGACTATTTATCGTAAAGTGAAGATCTGATCCTCACAGCCTCTATTTGGCCTGAATCCAGCTTGTTCTTCACCAAGCTTTTCTTCCACAATTCTTCTCATCTGTTTCTCAAGTATACTTGCATATATCTTGCCAGGAACACTCAGTAGGGAAATACCTCTGTAATTCTCACATTCAGTTTTATTTCCCTTTTTATATATGGGTACTATGAGAGCTCTACTCCAATCATCGGGAATTCGTCCCTCTGTCCAGGCTTTCTGAACTATGCAGTGCAGCCACTGTAAGACTTTTATACCCACCATACTTCAGCATTTCTGGTCGAATATCATCTACTCCTGCTGCCTTTCCACATTTCAAGCCCTTGATGGCTTTTTCTACTTCAAGTATGGATATGTATTCCTGAATGCATGCCTGGTCAGTTTTTTTTATCACTGTGTTGTCATCACTGCTTGTTTCATTTAGCAGTTTTTCAAAGTAATTACTCCATACTTCAAGGATATCTTTTTCTCCTGTTTTCATGTCATCTCTAACTCCTTTTACAGCATTCTTTCCTCCATTCCTAAGTTTCTTCAACAACCTCCAGAATATTTTGCAACCTTCTTGATATTTATTTTCTATATTCTTGCCAAAGTCTTCCCATGACTTTTGTTTAGCTCGTTTTACACACTGTTTAGATTTCTTACATTTGTCTCTGTATTCTGTAAGAGTAAAAGCTGATTTATTTGCCAGGAACTTTTGATATGCTTTCTTCTTTTCCTTCACTGCCTCTTTAACTTCCTGTGTCCACCAGGGAGTTCTGATTTTTTTATCCTTGCACACAACCTCACCACATGCCTCTCTGGCAGAATCAATCAATGTTTTCTTCAGAGTTTGCCACTGAATCTCCAAGGTTTGATTCCTGTTCTCAAACTCTTTCATTTTCTTTTCAATAATCTTTGTGTATTTTAGTCTACAGTTCACATCTGAGAGCTGCTCAACTTTTATTCGCTTTAAAACTTTCTTACATGTTATTCTTTTCAATATGAAATTCAATTTTATCCTGCTCAAGACTAAATAGTGATCACTTCCAATTTCAAATCCTCCGTACACTCTGGTGTCCTGCACCAGGGAGAAAACATCACTATCAACAGTTTTTTTTATCACTGTGTTGTCATCACTGCTTGTTTCATTTAGCAGTTTTTCAAAGTAATTACTCCATACTTCAAGGATATCTTTTTCTCCTGTTTTCATGTCATCTCTAACTCCTTTTACAGCATTCTTTCCTCCATTCCTAAGTTTCTTCAACAACCTCCAGAATATTTTGCAACCTTCTTGATATTTATTTTCTATATTCTTGCCAAAGTCTTCCCATGACTTTTGTTTAGCTCGTTTTACACACTGTTTAGATTTCTTACATTTGTCTCTGTATTCTGTAAGAGTAAAAGCTGATTTATTTGCCAGGAACTTTTGATATGCTTTCTTCTTTTCCTTCACTGCCTCTTTAACTTCCTGTGTCCACCAGGGAGTTCTGATTTTTTTATCCTTGCACACAACCTCACCACATGCCTCTCTGGCAGAATCAATCAATGTTTTCTTCAGAGTTTGCCACTGAATCTCCAAGGTTTGATTCCTGTTCTCAAACTCTTTCATTTTCTTTTCAATAATCTTTGTGTATTTTAGTCTACAGTTCACATCTGAGAGCTGCTCAACTTTTATTCGCTTTAAAACTTTCTTACATGTTATTCTTTTCAATATGAAATTCAATTTTATCCTGCTCAAGACTAAATAGTGATCACTTCCAATTTCAAATCCTCCGTACACTCTGGTGTCCTGCACCAGGGAGAAAACATCACTATCAACAATAGCATAGTCAATGAGACTTTTCTTATTCCTAGCCTCTTCTCTCTCCATGTGAATTTGTGTACATTTTTATGTTGGACATGGTGTTAGTAATAACCAGTCCATGTTCTGAGCAGAAATCCAAGAGATATTTGCCATTATTTATTAGCTTTGCTCTTTTCTCCAAATTTTCCCAAAATATTTTTGTATGTCTCACAATCATTTCCTACTCTGCTATTTAGATCCCCAAGAAGGACCAACTTTTCCTTTTTCATTGTGTCAGTTGCTTTTTCTAAAGCGTCAAAAAAATCCTCCACTTCTACCTTAGTAGAACCTTCTGTGGGACCATAAACACAAATAAGTCTCATTGTCCAGTTCCCCATTCTCATATTTGCCCACATTACTCTACTTGAGACTGACTGCCATTCAAGAAGATTAGCCTCGTATTTTGTGTTGAATATTATGGCTACTCTTTCTTTTCCTTGATTGTCATTGCCTGAATATAACATTTTGTATTTATTGCTCAGAAAGATCTCACCAGTTTTTGTCTTTTTTGTTTCAGTCACTTCTGTTATATCGATCTAGTACTCATCCAGTTCCTCAGCCTGCTCCATTTCTTTGCCATTCAGGCTTCTTATGTTGATAGTACTGATCTTGAACTCTGGTGATGTTGAGTTGGGGTTTGTTTTCAGATTTGTTCCAGTAGCTGACTTTTCGCTGTTCGCCCTGGTTCCCTGGCGAAAACAACGGGGGCCTTGTTTAACCGGACGATGCCCCAGCCGGCATGAAATTTTGTCATGTTGTACCATCATTTTTTTATTTTGGTTTAACCAATAAGAATACAATTTGGTTGGCTAAATCCCAAATTGCCAGCCCATCCTCGTTCGTTCAATATCAAAGTAGATACCCAACAGGGTGCACCACGAGAAGGTGAGGATTGGACATTAGGTCAGAAGCCCTGGTCAGTTCTCCGCATTCCTTTAAAGGCTATGTGGAGGTCTCCTCTCAGTTATACAGCTTTGACCCTTAAGCACCCCTCTTTAAATTATCTAATTAATGAATTGTGATGAGTACAATATAATAAATCTGGTGTTCTGCCTTTCTAATATTGACTGTGCATTCAGCCTTGCCTATATAAGGTAGATTCACAAGCAGCTGATTTGGTCAATTCTTGGGTGGCAAAGGATCCTTGGATAAGCTAAACATTTATCTTAATTGAATTGATGAGTTGAAATTAGTGGTAATATTCTTTAGTAATAACTGCTTATTTTTACATAAGCTTTTTTTCCCCTATACACTGATTAAGGATTTTTTTAATATTTTTCATTTTCACTCTGACTTTATTTATGATAATTATATATATATATATATATATAGAAAATACTAATAGAAAGATCACGTGAAAGAAATAGGAATATTTACATATGCTTCATAGACTTTCAGAAGACCTTTGACCAGGTAAAACATAATAAAATGTTCAATATATTAGATAAATTAGACATAGAAGATCATGTACTTAAGATTATAAAAATGATTTACACCAAACAGAAAATGCAGCTGTTTAACTCTAAGGCCTCTGTAGTGAAAATAAAAAGGAGTTAGACAAGGTTATATCCTTTCACCAAATCTATTTAATATCTCTAGTGAGACAGTGATGAAAAAGATTGAAAAACAAAAAATAGGAATTAGTATCAGTGGTATAAAATACAACAATCTTAGATATGCTGATGATACCATTCTAATAGCAGAAAACAGAAACAAATTAATCAAATTACTGCAGCTACTAATTGAAGAAGGTAAAGAGTTTGGATTAGATATAAATGCAAAAAAGACCAAATTTATGAAAATCACAAAAAAAAAAAATAGATCTGAGCCAGAAATATTCATAAACAACATGAAAATTGAACATACAACAGAATCCAAATATTTAGGCACCTACTTTACTGCAGATGGGAAGCAAGATAAAGAAATAAAAATAAGAACAGCCATAGCTTTATTTTTCCTTCTGGAAAAATAAAGATCTGCTCAGAAGTTCTGTGGATATCGAGACAAAGAAAATAATGATAAGAACATTACTGTGACCAGTTTTCACATATGGAAGTGAGACCTGGATATTCAAGAAGAGAGTGAGACAGCAGCTCTGAAAATCTCATGGACAGAACGTGACAAATACAAATGCCCTACAGTGAATGAGAACACAGAGATCTTTATTACAGGAAATGATCCAGAGAAAGATGAGATTGGTGGGACATGTACTGAGAGGTTCAGCAGCACAGAGGATACTAACAGTTTGAGAAGGAAAAATTATGGAAAAAGGATCAAGAGGCAAAAAATGAAGGACATGGCTTGAAGTTATAAGATCATGAACAAGATTACATGGCTATGCAGAAACCAAAAGGAAAGCTACCAGCAAAGAGAACTGGAAGAACATGGTGCTGCACCCTCTCACCGAGGAAGCTACATGAAGAAGAAGCTATATAATAAAAAAATATATATATACACATATACAATTGACCCTAATAATAATAAGTTAGCTTATTATTATTTTATAATTGACCCTTGAACAATGCAGGGGTTAGGGGCTCTGACCACCTGCGTTGCTCGAATCTGCGTATAACTTTCGACTCCCCAAAAACTTAATACTAATAGCCTACTGTTGACTGGAAGCCTTACTGATAACATAAACAGTCGATTATCACATATTTTGTGTTATATGTATTATATGCTGTATTCTTATAATAAAGTAAGCTAGAGAAAAGAAAATCTTATTAAGAAAATCATAAGGAAGAGAAAATACATGTACAGTATCTACATTACTATTGTCTTATATGATACAAAACACTGTAGATGTCTAGTGTTAGTAATACATAAAACATCAAAAATGAAAAGATAACGTGAAAAAGAAATTTATATTTATTTACAAGTATAACAATTCATGCATTGATAATGAAGCATAGGATATAGCCTATACACTAATGAATGCATCATTATAAAATTTTTATTTCATGCATTGATAACGAAGCATAGGATGTTCTCTGCCAAGTTGGAAGGAAAACGACCCAGAGGAAGACCAAGATATAAGTGGACTGATACAGTACAAAGTGCCTTAGACGATAGAAATATAAGATCTGGTAATGTTGGAGTCTTGACAAGTAACAGACTGATTTGGAGGAAAATTGTAGATAGGAAGTTAGTAATGATGTCAATTTTTCATATAGTACTATCATATCCTGTACACCCCTTGATGGTACATTCGCAGGAATTTGATGATGATTAATAACAGTTGATTTTATGCAGTGATGATTTAATACTGCATCTTTACGTTTGTTTACATTTCTCTCGACTGTAAATGGCGCCATATATGGTCTGTAAGTGTTTATGTGAATAGATTTGTGTATATTTTATGTTAATTTATGGTAGTAAATGATAAAATAGACTAGTATCTACATATATTTTATGAATTCATGACATACTTAATTTTTTCAATATTTCCAGGCTACACTGTTTGTCTGCAAGTTCTTCAAGTTATCGCAAACCTCAAAAATAATTTCCATTATATATTTATTGAAAAAATCTGCATATAAGTGGACCCATGTTGTTCAAGGGTCAACTTTTTTTTTTTTTTTTAAATATAAAATAATAAACTTGTCCATGTAGTTTACATGTAAAGTCATGCTGCCATTTTACTCAAGGAAATGAAATATATAAGCAAATATTTTTGACAATATAATTATTTATTAATATGCTTAAAGGTAATTGTTTTTTAATAATTTTATGTTTTTATATAAAGTCAAAACAAATGATATTTCCAAAGTTTCAGACATATAAAATGAACCCAAATATATTACATTTACTCTCTTCCAATCTGACCAGTTTAAAGTCCATAGTTATAAATGTGAGTTAAACACCTACTTAGGACAGACAGTTTTGTTCCTGTGTTCTTTGCATTTAAAATATCAAATTTGATTTAGGAATTATCCATAGCATTTAAAACTGCTGCTAAATTAGCTGGCACAGAATTTAAGCAGTTAAATTCTGTCATATAAAATTAATTTGAGATTACTTCCCAAATTGATTTTATATTTTGAATTCTGTATTTTGGATATATATTTGGATATATATTTGGATATATATATATAAAGTGTTAAAGCATTACTTATAATGCATATTTTTTTATTTCTTAAATCAGGATCCAAAAAAGATAGTAGTATACCAAAAGCTGTTCTAACTGATCAGAAGGTAGGTGCATGTATTTATTTATTTATTCAGTAATTATATTGGATGTCCTTTTCTGGGGGGAAGGGGGGTTGCCAACCACCAAAGTTTTTTAAGAAACCTATAATATAATATGTTTATACTGTGAGTGAATTGGTGATTAAATAAACCAGGAACACTACTGTAGAACACATGGTCTTTTTTAATGCCACTTTCGAGTTTCAATAAGTTTGTAGTTGTCTCACATCGCTAAACAAAACCTATACACGAACTAGAACTTTCACATGTGTTCATTTCTCAGTTCAATTTAAGTAAAAAGTAATCTAAATCTGAATGTAAAAATAGCTAAACAAAAGTAAGGGAGACTTCAATAAGAATATAGAAGATAAATAGCATGAAGGTGGCAAAATGTTGTATTGTAAAGTCGATTAAAACATAGAAAGAGAGGAAAGAGTACTGTAAAAGAAATCAAATGATAACAGTGACATAAAAACTAAAGATATTCTGAATATCTTGAACAGTTACTTTGAAATTAGTTGCTTTAAAGGAATATGTATGGTACTAATATTAACTTCAAGTTTATTAACAAGGACATTGGAGAGAGAGAAGAGAGGAGATCAGTTAACAATGTTCAAAAGTCCAAGACACGAATCACGTAGCATGTGCTTGTATCTTGGTCATTGCTGAGTGAACAGGAGAGTACACTATTAGAGTTCAAACTGAAACAATGGTCAGCTTTTGTAATTCAGGTACAAAGTTATATAACTTATTCATTATTTAAAAAAATAAAAAAAATATAAATCTAGGATCTGTTAAACATGATTACTTCCCAAAACTCTGAAACAGGCATGCACATCATCAGAGTAATTAATATTCAAATGATGTCATAAAGTTTCGCAAGTTCCAAGAAACAATCAAATATAAATCTACTGGAGTGAAGAAGCTTAGTTCGATTACACAGAAGTGTCTAGTTTCTTTGGCATGGTATGCAAATAAAAGCTAAACATTGTTTCCCATTGATCTCTTATGGATCTGAGATGAAAATGAAATGGTTGACAGAACAGAGATATGACAGGTTCAAAAAAAAAATTTTTTTTGGGGGGGGGGGGGAAGAGATTGCAACCTGGCAGAATCGCATGAAAAATGAAGAATTAGGAATGAACTTGGTGTTGCTGGCATTCTGGAATGCATGAGCAGAGCTAATCTAAGATAGTCAGTTAAACAATAGGAAGTAAGATCAGCAAAATAGGTTTCATGGCCAGGAAAAATAACTGGAAGAAGACAAATATCTAGGTGGATTGATGTAATAAAAGTGCCTTAGAAGCATAAAATATAAGAACTTGCCAGAATTAGAGTCCTGACAAATAAGAGATTAATCTGGATGAAAATTGCTGATATTAAGTTAGCGATAATATAATCATCATGTAATGGTATCTGGCACATTCCTTGATAGTGCATATCAAGAACATGAGGATGACAGTCTTAACCTATTGTTGATAGGATGTGTGGATGGGAGGTTTCATCATGGATATCTGCAAAACTCTGGTAACAATCTCGAAGGAAAAATGCATTATAGTATATAGGCTTTCTCCAGGCTATTTCTGTTAAAATAATTTTGGTGCTTTTGAAGCTGTAAAAATAAGGAAGAGTTTTCTAATTGAAAAAAAAAAAACAAAAAAAAATTGCTTAGGTGGTAAATGAGCTTCATTGTGTGGTGAAACACCCCTGGTTGGTTTTCTTAGAGCAGAGACTAGCTTCTTTCTCTATCACTCCATAGGAATAAAGCACTAGGAATCCATCAGTTCTTATCACACTTTATAGCAGTAAAGAAATTCTATGTAAGGTCAGCCACTAGATTACATATGGACAACCTGCAGGCCGGATCTCCGGCCCTCTACTTCTTTTGATCTGGCCCTAATCTATTTCAGCGAAGTTTGTCTTATTCATGGTGGGAGAAAACATGGTATGTTCTACTAACTCACATTAAGCTGACGTCATATGACTTGTGCAAAACACACTATGTTTTCTCCAACCAAGGGCTCTTTCTCACTTTGACTAGCGGTGTGTGTGTGTGTGTGAACATGTTACAACGTGTCAGTTCGGTACTTACTTTGGTGTTGTGCTTTGTTCAGTGCCTGCATTGATGTTATATTGTGTTCTGTTCAGTGCCTGCAGTGTAGAAGACAGTTTTGTTTGACAGTTCTGAATATCGCTTATAAATTTGGGACAATGTAAGGGGTTATTGCAAAAAAAATGAAAAGTAGATGCAGAGAATCGTCAATTTCAAGACAACTGGATGGAGGATTATTATTTTATTCTGAATAAAGGTTTGCCTGTATGTTTTCTGTGCAAGAATCTGTATCTGTCAACAAAGAATACAACTTGAAGAGACACTTTACTTTGAGACATGCGGATCATCCAAAAATTGATGGACAACTACGAAAAGATGAAATACAGACGTTGAAGAAGAACTTGGATACCCAGCAGCAAATGTTCAACAAGCAAAGAGCGCAGCACCACAGCATTGTCAAAGCCAGCTTTGTGGTAAGCAAAAAAATGGCTAAGCATCATTCTAAGTCATTTGGTGAAGGAGAATTTATCAAAGAATGTCTGCTGGATGTTGCAAGTATAATATGTCCTGAAAAGAAAAAAAAAAGACTTCGAGAATATTCGTTTGTCGAGACGTACTGTTGTCCGGTGGATAGAAATTATGGCTGATGATATCAAAAAAAGTTTAAAAGAGAAGATTGCTAGATTGGAAGCATTTTCAGTTGCTTTGGATGACTGCACCGATGCTTCCGATACATCACAACTAGCAATATTTATTCGAGGAGTTGATGCGGATTTCAACATCACAGAAGAATTATTGGTGCTTCGGCCATTAAAATCTGGTGAAGATATATTTGAAACAGTCCGCACTGTCTTCGAGAGATTTGGGCTTAAATGGAGTTCACTATCTGGCATATGCACTGATGGAGCCCCTGCAATGGTTGGTGCACAGAAGGGATTTATTGGAATAGTTCATGAAAGAGCAATAGAACTACAGATCCATCCGGAAAATTTAACAAATTTTCACTGCATTATCCACCAACAAAATCTGTGTGCAAAATCGATTAAATTCACAAATGTTATGGAAATTGTAGTAGCCAGTATTAACTTTATTAAGTCACGTGCACTTAATCACTGCCAATTTAAGGAGTATTTGGCAGACTTATTTTCGGATTATAAAGAGGTGTCTTATTATTGTGAAGTGAGGTGGTTGAGTAAAGGTAAAATGTTAAAACGATTTTATGATCTGAGACAAGACATTGCAGATTTTATGTACATAAAAGGAAACACAATTAACCAAGTAAAAGATGATGAGTGGGTGTGTGATTTAGCATTCCTTGTAGATGTCACTGGATACCTAAACGAGCTGAATCTTAAATTGCAAAAACAAGACAATTGGTTCATGAACTGCAAGGACATGTCAAAGCTTTTTGTAATAAACTAAGATTGTTGGAAAGTCAGATAAGAGCTAAAAATTGTTATCATTTTCCTACTCTAGCAACTCATAAAAATATCCCTTATAATTGTTATGGAGATGAACTGAAGGCACTAAATAGAGCAATTTGATACAAGGTTTACCCACTTCAAAAACAAAGACTCCACATTCGCTATATTTGCTCGTCCGATGGATGCTGATGTAAATAATGTGCCAGAAAACTTATAGATGGAACTTATTGAACTTTAGGTGGATTTAGTGCTAAAATTACAATTTAACAACATTGCTTTGATGAATTTTTATAAATTTTATTTGGTGGAAGAAAAATATACAAATTTACGTGCCTTTTCAAGAAAAATCTTTTCGGCAGCACATATATGTGTGAACAGGTTTTTCAAGGATGAAATACAATAAATTAAAAATTTGGACAAGAATAATGGACAAATACCTCGAAAATTCTATGCGATTATCCTTAAGTAATATTAACGTCAATATTGATAGTCTCGTAGTTGAAGTACAAGGCCAATCTTCACATTAAATTGTTATGTTGTTCATTATATTATAAAATTTATGTAGAGCTTTATACCAAAGCATTATATTATAAATAAATGAAATATGAAGTAGCAACTTGTTTTAATTCATTTAATATTAATTTATTTTATTTAATAATTTGGTCCGGCCCTTGACTCGGAGACAAAATGATAATTTGGCCCCCAAACTAGGGAAGATTGCCCATGCCTGCACTAGATAGTACATATACTGAAGCTAATGATAAGGCCCTGGAAGGAGATTTTCCCAATACTGCATCATAATTTTTACTATCTACTCAACCAGGACATGCTTGAAGGAAATTTAAGTAGTGATATATGAGAGATAGTAGTTAAGAGACAATAGTGCTCTCTGTACTGACAGAAACCAACAATTTTTTCATAGATTTCTAATTTCTTCAATTCAAGTATGGATTTAATGAATATCCTTTGTTTAATTGATGAGTTATAATTAATTATGGTATCATAATGAAATATACTTTTTTTTGGAAATTTTATATTTTTTATATTAATTTTTATTTTATATTCTTTTATTATATTAGTGTTTTGTAAGAGTAGTAAAGATTGATTATTAACTATAAAATAACACTTATGCCACAGTAAATAACTTTTTAATATGTAAATATTTCATCTCGCATATCATAAGACATCATCAATACATTTATCAAACAACAACAGGAACTAAATTAAAAAAAAAAAAACAGCGTGCATGCCTAAATTGGAATCCCTCTATGTATACAGTTGCATATTTATGAATTAAATCTAATTAGACTGAAAATAAAATTAAAAAATAATAGATAAATTTATTTTATACACTTGAGGATAAGAATATCCCAGACTTTTGGAATAGTGAGACTGTCATTCTGATTAAGAATTACAGGCTCACTATTTCAAAAGTCTGAGAAATTGTTTTCTTCAAGTGTATAAAATAAATGTATCTCTTATATTTTTATTTAATTTATAGCCTAATTAGGTTTAATCCATAAATGCGCAACTGTATACATAGGATTCCAATTTAAGCATGTGCACTAAAATGTTTTGTATTTATTTATTTATTTTTCATTAGTTCCTGCTGTTTGATAAATATACTGATGATATGTAAGACGAAATGTAAGTCTTATGATATGTAAGATGAAATATTTACATATTAAAAAGTTATCTACTGTGTCATACATGTTTCACTATACAAAAAAAAGATTTATTATTGCCTTTAATGACTAACTATAGAAGTTACTCAATCCTCTTATAGTTTTTACATCTTATTTTATTTTTGAATCTGTAATGTTCAATGTAACCACAGTGTTCTATGTTGGAATTTTAGATTTTAACCTTAGCATTTTTATATTATTCTAGTTCATGTTTCTTGTTTTATTTCATGTACTTTATTAAAGTTCTTTTTATTCTTAACATTTCAAGGTTTAGTTCATAGTTATTTTGAATGCCTTGTTTGCCATTTTAAAATATTTTAAGTAAACCAAGTATAAGTTATTGTTTTGAATGTGATTACAATTTCACTGCTTGTCAGTCTTGTATGTGCAACATGTAATGTTGTAAATGACATACTCACAGCAGTCTTGAAATAGCTGTTCCTTTTTCAATCTTTTGAGGCCTAAAAGTGAACCTCTAGTAGAGAAATACTTGAGATTGTTAAGATACATAGACTTTTTTTTTTTTACTCATTTCTTTTTGTAGATATTCATAGCAGAAATTTCTTCATTGACTTTTATAATTTTGCTATTCTATTGCTCTCACTTTTTTCTAAAGTAATGGTGAACTGTATGTACAGTTAACTTGTATTCCACCTGGAAATCTTTCATTAAATATTTTGCTGGTACTGCTCAACATAGATTTTCTTGCTTGGGTTCATCATCAAAAATACATTTCATGTTTTCAGTGTTCTTGTTTGTTTTCATGGTTTTTATTTTTTATTGACAGTTTTCATGTGAAATTTATTGCAGCAGTTATTCTGTTAAGAATTTGGAAGATTTTGCGAACAAGTTGCAGAAAATATTGGGAATTGGGAATCAAGATCAAGGCAAGGGAGTAGGTGCCCTGAGAGAGAGAGAGAGAGAGAGAGAGCCTATAAAGAAAAATATGAGGAAGCTAAAGCATGAATACAAGTTTAAAAAGCAAGATAGTACATCCAGGAATGTGTTAGCAGAGTTAATCTCTGCTAGGTTGCCAGGAAAAAGATCCATAGGAAGACCAAGATATAGGTGGATTGATACAGTAAAAATTGCCTTAGAAGACAGAAATATAAGATCTGTTAATGTTACATTAACTTGACAGATAACAGATTGATTTGGAGGTAATTTTTGATAGGAAGTTAGTAAACATCATTACTAATCAAGAATTTGATTATGATGATGATGCAAGATTATTGTGGTAGCATGATACCATGACATAATGTGAGAATTATAAAGGAATTTCTCTACTGAGTGTTCCAAGTAAGATTTGCACAGGCATACTTACAAAGAAGCTTACTAAAAATGTTAAACATGATTAAAACCAGCTATGTTCAAATCATGAGAAAAACAAACTGGATTCAGGCCATATAGGGTTGTTAGGAACAGATTGTTATTTTAAGACTAATCAACAAGAAAGCAGGAACAAGGAAAGGCATATGATACTGTGTCAGGAGAAAAGCTGTTCAGAACTCTCCAATTAGTGTTCTAATTAGGCAGCTTGTGATGGATATGGGTGGGAGAGTATTGGACCTGGCCATAAGATCAGAAGAGCTATCCATAACCAAGGTGACAACATTGCCTCTAATTGGTGAATGTGACCATGCAGTCTTGATTTGAAAGGTTGTAAAACATGAAAAATATTCTATCAAGGAGTATTTGTGGGACTACAAGATAGGTGATTATGACATGCTTAGGAAAAAGCTTAAATCTGTACCATGGCATGAAACACTGCAGCGTGGGATATAGTTAGTCATCTGGAGGAAGCAGTATTAAATTGTATGATATTAAATTGGGTGAGAGGAGTAATCGGATAGAAGTTAGATGGATGAGTAATATCATTAAGCATGAGCTGCAGAAGAAGAAATGCTGTGGAAGGTATATAAAGAGAAAGGTGACCAGCAAACAGGTGAACACTACAAGACTCAGGCAAGAAAGGTGACTAGCATGGCAAAGAAGGCAAAATCAGATTATGAGAAGAATCTAGCTGAGCAGGCCAAAGTAAATCCCAAAGAGTTCTTTCATTATGTGGCAAGCAAGAGGAAGAATGACTGTGGAAGATTAACCTTAATGAGTGATGATAGTCACGAGGAGACAGTAGTGGATAAAATAATTGAGTTACAGAGGGACCACTTTGCAAGGGCATATCCTAGTGAGGTTACTGCTTTAACATATGAGACACACTAATGTGGGAAGAGAGGTGGATGAATTGGAGGTCCTTTGGATATTGTAGAATCTCAGTGTAACTACAGCTGTGGGATTAGATCAGCTAGGGTTTTGCAAAAATGTGCAAGGGAACTGGCATAAAGTCTCAGCTCTTGTAGAGTTTCAAGGGATGGAAAGAGGGCAAAATAATTCCATTGCATAAGGGAGGTTCTAAAACTGCAGTAGTAAATTATAGACCAATCAGTATCTCAGGCAGAGATAAAAAAGAGAATTCAGGAATGGGTAGATAAAAATATGATATGGTAGGTAAAAATATGAGGGTCAGCAGGTTTTGTGAAGAGCCGGTCATGCCTTAGTAATTTACCAGCTTTTTATAATAGAGTAACAGCTGAACTGGATAAAGGAAATGGCTACACAATGATTTTGCTGTATTTTGCAAAGGCATTTGACAGAATACCACATGGAACTCTGTTGCACAAATTAGAAGAAATGGTGATGGATATGACACTGGTTTAGTGGATAAGAGGGTGACTGTTATTCATCTATCAAAAAGTGATATATGAAGGGGCAGAATTGAGGTGAGGTGACTAGTGGTGTACCGCAAGGTTCAGTCCTGGGACCATTGCTGTTTAATTTGTACATAAATGATATAGGAAATAACCTGAAAGGAAATATTCAGTTGCTTGCTGATGATGCGAAATTTCTCCACATCGCCTTGATTAATAGTTAATGAAGGCGATGTGGAGAGCTTGCAGAATGATTTAAATAGGCTGTCAGTATGGGCAAAAGATAATGGGTGTCATCTTAATGTGAAGAGTAAAGTTATGAATTTTGGGAAAAATAGATTACAAGCCGTGTATCATATTGATGACACTGTACTCCAGGAAATAGATGACGCTAGAGATTTATGGGTGGTGGTAGACAGAGTTAAAGATTAGAGGACATATTGCTAAGATAGCCCATAAAATTGCTTTGCTATTGAAGACACATTAACAAGTAGAGATGAGGAAGTTGTTACTCCTCTTTATAAGGCTTTGATACATCCACATCTGGATTACTGTGTTCAAGTCTGGTTTCTTGTGGATGAGGATGCGGTGGAGAGGATTCAGAGGGGAGTGGCCTGTGGAATGTTTCCTATGAGGATAGACTGAATGTGTGTGGATTGCAGAAGTTGGTTGATAGGAGAAAAAGGGGGGATATTATAGAAACATTTAAGTTGCTTAAAGGGGTTTTATAGGATAGATGCAGGGGAAATGTTTCAACACTTGGCTGAGGGACCAGAACAAGGGATCATCCCTGGAAGTTGAATAAAGGTGTGGTAAGTAGGGGCTTGAGGACTAGATTTTTTTTGCTTGGAGATTTGTGAATGAGTGGAATGGATTGCTAGAGTCAGTTGTGAGTGCTTTGTCTCTTAATAGGTTCAAAGAGAGGTATGATAGATAGGGTGGATAGTTAGGGTCTCCTGTGAAAAGTCTTTGAACTCCGATGGAGGTGCCCATATAATAATAATAATAATTATATGGTGTAAATGAGAGATGTTATACAAAACAGTATATAGCCTGCTGAGTTGCAAGTCAGCAGTTAAGACTGACAGAGATATTGGAATATGGTATGGTGTAAAATCAGTTGTGAGGCAAGAGTACATGCTAACTGTACATTGTTCAGCATCAATATAGATCACATGTAGGAAAGTGGTGTTGTAGCTCATAACACAGCTCCATCAAGAGCCAAGTATAAAGAAGGACAAGATGACATGTATTGGTTAAACAGTGGATGGAATATACTGTACCAAACTGAAAAATTCTCTATATGTTGGGGATATTCTTTCAAATGCAAATATTTATATCACCCTGAACTAATAAGTCATCAGTTTCTTGATATGTGCCCTCAAGGGATGTACAACATACTGTTGCATTATTCTAATTTCCTGTCAAGAGGTTTTCTCCAAATTGGTTTGTCAGCATTCAGTCTGCCTCAGTTTTGGTCTTTTTCTTGCCATCTTGTCAAGAAACACTTTTTTACTTTTCCTCTCCCATTCTGTTAAGTGACCATACCTTTGTTTAACTCTGCTGAAGCATTCTTGAATCCTAACATTCTCAAGTTTGATTCTAATGTTTTCATTTTTAATTATTTTGCCATTGATGTTATCTGTTCACTCTCCTGATTTTTCTCAGAACTTTCTTATCTGTGGTCTCCATTCTTTGATCACTTTCTAACCCAACTCTCATATCCATAAGTTAAAACTGGCTTGAGCATTGCTAGTTTATTGTTTTGACCCATTTCTCTTATTCCAAATAAATTTATTCATTTGACTCTCTATTATACCACCTATGCTAATTCTATTGTTGCTATCTTTACTAACAAATTATGTCTAAAGAGCTGGTATGATGTAAATGGGAATTAAGAATGCAGTTGAAGTTTCCATGTTCTTGCCCATTTTCATAGTTTGGTCTTTTTATTGCTAATTTTTGTGCCAAATTTGCTAAAGCTGTTATTCAATTTAGTTAGATCCTGGAGATTTGCACTGGATTGGATAGGAGTACATAATCATTATATGCATGATGCATAGAACTAAGTTTGATATCTCAAATTCCGATATCAGATTTAATGACACTTCTTTCATCATGTTGATCCATATAAATGAATATGAGTAGAGATAGAGTGCACCCTTGTCTTACACCTGATTTTAATCAGGTGTAAGACAAGGGTGCCTTAATATACCTGTTTCTATTCTAATTGCTTATTTATAATTTAAATATAGACTACATACTGCTCTGTATAATTCCATTCACCCCATATAATTGGGTTTTGAATAGCTTTCCTTTGGGCATCTTGTCATATACCTTTTCCAGATCTACAATACTTAAGTACAGATCCTTGTCATATTTCCATGATTTCTCACCTACTTGTCATAAAGTGAAAATCTAATCTTGACAACCTCTCTTTGGCCTGAACCAGGCACTTTTTCTTCTTCTAGTTTGTCTTCCACAATCAGGTATGCTTGTGTTAATTTTACCTGGAACACTTAGTACAGAAATTCATCTAATTCTCACATTTAGTTCAGTTTTCTTTCACTTTTTATAAATGAGTACTATGAGAGCTCTACTCCAATCTGAAATTTGATCTTCTAACCAAGCCTTCTGAATTAATGCAGCACAGTCATTGTAAAACTATTATATAACCATATTTGAACATTTTTGGTCAGATGTCATCTACTCCAGTGTATTTCCAAATTTCAGGATTTTGATAGCTTTTTCTACTTCAAGTATTGATATGTACTCCTGATTTGCATTCCCATTTTTACCATGGTTTTTTCATTGTTTGTTTCATTTAATCTTTCAGGGTAATTACTTGATGTCCAGAATATAGTGAGGTTTGATGTCACCTTTATCAACTCTGATTACTGTACTCTTGACCTCCTTTTCTAAGCTTTTTTCAACAGCCTCCAAAATATTTTGCCAACTTTGTCAAATTTATCTTTTTTTATTCTTACCAGTCTTCCCATGACTTTTGTTTAACAACTTTTAAACATAGCTTAGTTCTTACATTTTTCTTGCCAGGAACTTGTGATATGCTTTCTTTTATACTGGGCTGCCTCTTTAATTTTTTGCATTTATCATGGAGTACTGATTTTTCTATCCTTGCAGACAACTTCACCATATGTTTCTATCTGAATCAATGTTTTTTCTTCAGAGTTGCCACTCTAACTCCAAGGTTTGGTTCTTGCTTTTAAACTTCTTTTTTTCTTGAATAATATTTATATACTTTAGTCTACATTACACCTCTAAAAGCTGCTTGACTTAATTTTTTTTTAGAAAAGTTTATATATTTTTCTTTTCAATATGATATTTATTTTTATCCTATTAAAAAAAAAAGTGATGATCACTTCCAATTTCAAATCACCTGTATTCTCTTATATCCTGAATTGCTGTGAAGATATTACTATCAGTGATAAATATAGGTCAAAAAACCTTTCACTCATGTCTTCTCTTCATATGAATTTGTGTGCATGTTTTATGTCAAAACATGGTTAATGATGATCAATCCATGTCTCGAAAAGAAATTAGCATTTATCACTTACCATTGTTGTTAGTTTTGTACTTTTCTTCAAATTTTCTTAAGACATTTCTATATGACTGGATTTGTTTTCTACCTTGCTATTTAGATCTCCAGCAACCAGTTTTTCCATTTTGTTTATTGGCTGTCTTCTCTAATGATTGATTTGAAAAATTCCTCTACTTCTTCCTTAATGAAAGCTTCTGTGGTTCTCTAAATTCGTTATGTGAACACATTTCAAAATTAGGCACAAATACATTTATTGTCCAATTCCTAGTTTTAAGATATGTCCACATAACTACTTGAAATTGCCTGACAATCAAGAAATTCATCTTTGTGATTGGTATTGAATACTATTGCTTCCCCTTCCTTTCATTTTCTTGTTCACTTTTTTTGATTATATATCACTCCCACCCACGAGAGGCTGCAGGTCATATCATATAACAAATAAATGCTGTGGGAGGGGGGGGGTGAAGAGCAGAGTATCTATTGATATTTGTGTTTTGTAGCTCATGTTCCTGTAAGTTTAGTAAAAATGGGGACACAATGGATGCTAGTTCTGCTGAACACTGGCCATCTCTAAGACAATAGCTGAAGAGAGCCTGTGAGTGAGAGAGAGGTCATCAATCAACTGAACTAGACCCCTCTGAACTGCAGCCGGCCTGGTTGGCTGAGTGGTTAGTACACCTGCTCTCCAACCAACAGGTTGCTGGTTTGAATCCTGCTGCAGACATGGATGTTTGTGATTATCTTATACTGCTATGATCTTTGCTGTCTTGTCTGTGCACCATTAAAAAAAAATAAAATACCTGGTGTATAAGATGGCCCCTTGTTTCAGCAAATTTTTTTTTTTTTACTTCAAATATCTTATTCACCAATACATACAGTACTTTTCAGCTTGAACACACAGCAAAATGATTTTTAATATATCAACTGATGTTAATGGAATCATTAAACTGATTGTGCTATATGATGTTTGCCATAACAATGGGTAAAAGTTTGGTTGTCAGCTTTAACATTGCTTTTAGATAATTTTCATTTAGCCAACTCTTATTAGATAGTGTTATAGCAAATTCACTTGTTATAACTCCAAAAAAAAAAAAAAAAAAAAAAAAAAAAAAAAAAAAAAAATCCTAGTCCAGTAGTGTAGTTGGACCACAGATGAGAGAACCATTGACACTTCGGCGCATGACAGAAGAAAGCAAATCCATTCTGATAATAGGATAATCAGTCCTTTTCGTGGGATAACTGTTTATTATTACATGTTGGAAAATTAGATTTTCTTTTACGAATATTCTAGTTTTTAAAGTGGTAACTATTTTTGCTTGTATAACGTGCTTTATATGAAAATTTTACATATAAAGCACATGATTTCATGTGTTGGTGGCGAATACATACATCCTTTATTCTTTTCTACCCTTCAACATGAATTGACTCTTCTTGGCACTCAGCTACGATTCTCTTCACTGTGGGCAGACTATACCAATGCTATTTTAAAGGAAATTCACTATAGTAAATAAATCTTCCTCTGTAATTACTTGTTTAGTTTTATGGGTTTTCTGTTAATGATTGTACAGTGAATTGACTATATTCATGACAGGTTTTTAAAACCTTAACATTATTTCCAAGATAAAAGCAAAATTTATATTGTATTTTATCTTGTAATTAATGCAGAGGATTTGCATTTAGATTGTAATTTATCCAAACTAAAGTAAACAATTCTTTGCTTTCAGCTGTATTGCTAATGGTAAATGCAGTGATTTTGTGAATTTAGGACAAGCGGAAAGTTTTTTATAACATTCAGATTATTTGATGTTCTGTTTATTTCAGACAAGAAGAATGAATCAGCAGCAAGATGGGAAGAGGACAAACTACCAGTCATCTAGGTTATTTCACATGTATGCTAATAAAATAAATGTTGGTAAGTATATGTTTTAATAGCTTCACTGCAAATAGAACTAAATTCAAATAAATTCAAGTTTTTATTTACGTTATTCTGAGTTTACAAGCTTTGACTTTCTTACTATTTGAAAAGCTTGCAGATTTTTGCAGAAGCAGTTTTCAGAATGATGGGGATATGTTTGATGGGCACAAAAATTGTAAGCCAACTACTATTTCTGGTTTTGCACAATGTAATTTTTCATTATTCAAAACAAAAATAAAAATAAATAAATAACTTTAAAAAATATAATTAACCATATAGTTTAAAAAGTGGAACTATTACATTGGGTAAAGCTAAAAATGCTAATTTTTAATTCTAATTTTTTAAGATTCAGAAAGAATAGTTGTGGTCATAACTTTTTAATTTAAATAAATATTTACATGTTAATCCTGCTTAAAGTTAAATGGTTATTAAAGATTGTATGTATGTAAATATTTGATACCTTTCTTTTAATGTTACACAGGTGATCATCATTCATTTTGAAAAATTGTGGAGCCTACTACTATTAAGAATATTTACTTTAATTTTCCAACATTTTGACTTTCATATGAACACGGAGACAAGCTACATTACAATTCAAATAGAATGTCACAGTGACACTGATTTGAACAACCATTATTCTACTGGCCTGACCTCTAGTGGAGTAAAAAACCTTCAGAACTATATCCTATTTTTTATAATATGGCCAGAGAACAAATTCATATTATTTTGTAATACTTTTAATACAGTAATAGTGGTAGCTTAATCAATAATTTAATGTGTGTTTGTTATATTAAGGCTAAGATCCTGGAGTAGTACTACAGTCCTAATTATAATTTATAAAAAACTTAGAACAAAAGGTTATGGTAGAATATGCGCCAGCCATGTTCTTAGGATTTTTAGACCATTATTGTTAAAATTGGGATAGTTGATTATAATTTCACAGGTCTCCTTAAATTTGCACTCCTGTCATGTTTTGGTATAATATAGTACAGGTGCCTTTTCCAGTTAATTTTACACTGCATGGAAAGAAATCAACAGACACTCTATGAGCAAGATGTATCGTGCCATGTAACAAGTCACAAACACCCTTTATGTTTGTAGCTGGTATAAATTGGAGGAATATGATGTTCCCAAGTCAGTGCATTGTGCTCAGGTGAAATGGCTATGAAAAGGAGCTGACAGAGTTTGAAAGAGGAGTTGTGACAGGATGCCATGTTGCAGGCCTATATGTTTGGCTAATTGTTGACAAACTAGGTCATCCCAGATCAACAATCAGTGATACCATACTGAGATAGAAGTGCAGTGGAAGACCCATACTCACCAAATGTGACTGTAGGGTGTTACGAAGGATAATATGTAAAAAACGTCATTCATTAGCTGACACAGAGTTGTCAAATGTTGTTTGATGCAGAGTTCTGGCATTGATTGGAACACAAATCAGCACAAAAAACAATTAGAATCAAGGCTTCCATGGTAGGACTGCAATATGCAAGACATTGAATTTGTTCTATGTTCTATTTGTTCAGCAATCTGAGCATGCTTCATCGTCTTTAGTGGTGCAAAGAGGGTGGGACATGGAATCTTGGAAAGCTGTGTTATGGAGTGACGAATCATGCTACATCCTCTACTGAGCAGATGAATGTGTGTGTGTGTGTGTGTGTGGTGAATGCCTGTGAATGTCTCTTACCAGAGTGTGTAACTCCAGCTATGAAATTTGGATGTGGTGGTGTGATGATATGGTCCTGTTTTTACTGGTTTGACCTTGGACCTCTGTTTATAGTACCATGAACATTGAACTCTGAGAAGTATTTGAACATTGTGGACAATGCAATGCTTCCTACTTTGTGATATTTCTGTGGAACTGACCATTGTCTCTTCCAGCAAGACAGTGCACTGTGTCATAAGGTTGCTGTAACTGTGTGGTTTTGTGGACATGGACATTGCTTGACTGGCCTCCACAAAGTCTTAATCTCAACCCTATGAACATCTGTGGGATGCTGGAGTGTCAGGTGAAGTCAAAAGGCATCTGCCCCATAACAGTCCAGGACCTCATTACATGGCTGCAGGAAGAATGGTCCAAAATTCCCATTGATTACTATTGTATGCTTTTAGAAAGTATGCCCAATAGAATTGCAGCAAAAGAATGTCCTATATCTTATTAAGGTGGGAACCATGGCTGTTTGTTCCTCACACTATGATGTCCATTGACTTCTTTCCAACCAATGTACGTACAGTATTCAGGGTATGGTCAGAAAAGCCAGATATGCCATGGTTATTTAATGTGTTGTTTATGTTTGGTTTTCTGAATAGGAATTGTACATCCAGTTCACCTATAGAAGGCAAGTTACAGGTGTACTCCAGGGTGAGCCAGAGCGTGAATGCAATCCTTGGAGAAGTTGAATAACTCCTCCAAGTATTTGTGTGGTGTTCTGTTTATTTTATCTGATATCCCTTTAATGTATGGAATGGCTACAGTTTTATTGTAATTTAATTTATTTTTATTATTAGGTGGAATGAATTTTGTTGATAGTATTTTTGCTGTAGCCATTTTTTTAGGAAAATGTTGCTGATAATTTTTAATTCATGCTCAGGTGCTTACTCATTGGAGCAAATCTTTAAAATCCTGTTTTTAGTGTATTAATGACACTTAGTTTTTCTGTTGAGTGGTGATAAGAATTTGTGTTTATATTGGGCAGTAGTATAGGCTTACAGTAAACAGTGAATTCAATTTTGCAGAAGGTTTGAAAAACTGCCAAAAGGAAGACGTGACAAGTGTATCTAGAAAGCCAGAACACACTTTCAATTATGAATTGTATGTGTTTGTTCTGGTGGTTGAGGAAGATGTCTAAAGTCTGCAGTTGTGGGGCCAGATAATGAAAACACCATCAATTATGTCTGACTTTGATGCTTTAAGGTAATGGAATCTAGATTCCTTTACTTTGAAATCCAAAGTCTGGCTCTGGTACGTTGACAATGTTTTCATTATCTGGCCAACAGCCACAGACTTTAGACAATATACAATACAATGCATACTCTAAATGATGACCTTAATATGAAGGTTGAAATGTCAGGAAATTGGAGTATAAGTATTTGATGTCTTTCCATGTGTAGTATCAGAGTAATGGAGTTATATTCTTAATTTCTTTTACTTCTGTCTTGTCTCCCCTCTTCACCTGATGCATATGGCATTTAACATTTACTGCTTCTCTTTGACATATCCAAATTGCCAGCATCACTACTCCTGCACTTTGGGACCAATATTATGTAAAATAACGGTTACTTGAACGCAAGCACTGCTATACTGCGAGAGTTGATCTGATAACCAAGAACTACTCAGAATAGTGCGCAATTTAAAACTTATGAATTGTCGATTACTAAAAGAAAGAGCCATACAGCTTCATTTTGGCAGTGTAAAATTAGCTAAGCAAAGTGGATATTAGATCCAACATTATTTCAAAATCAAATGTTTGTAGAAACAATGAAAGTTGTGTAAGTTGACTTGAGAGCTTATGAGAATACAATCCTTGGCATCCTCCAGTTGCCTTAGTTACTTAAGTCAAGTAGTGCAAGCTAAGGCAACTTGGAGATGCGGAGGATTGTATTCTCATAAGCTCTCAGGTCAACTTACGAAACTTTCATAGTTTCTACAAACATTTGGCTTTGAAATAATGTTGGATCTAACATCCACTTTGCTGATGCAATTATAAATTGTTTATTTCTGGAATTTTCCATTTAATATTTTCTGACCAGGGGGGACTACGGTATCTCGTACCATAGTCCCATGTACCAGGTTTTCTATTGAAGAATAATAAATTTGGGATGAAACTGAAGCTCAGGTAAGTAAACAAATGAAATGGTGGGAAATCATATGCTGACAACAGAACACACAGAATTGGCAGAAACTATACATATAACACATAGAAGGACAACATGAAAAAAAAAAAAAGCACAGATTCAAACAAAAGAGAGAAGAGCATGAAATTATAAAAATGAAAATCCAGAATTAATGGTTACATTTGAAAATGCTATGATGGTTTAAATGCTGCTTACCTGAAATTTTTGTAATATAATAATACTGTATATTGTTTATACCAGTGTCTTAAACTGTGTTCCATGGAACCTTTGGGTTCCATGAAAAGTCATAGTTTCCCTAGAGCATGCAGATATTTATAACTTGTATTAGATGTAGTTTTTGGGGAAAAAAATCCAATGAATGGGGAAAATATTTATTTTTATTAAATTGACTAATTTTCTAAACATTTATGTTACTCTACTTTTTGTAATATTAACCATCATATGTTTTCTATATTAAAATATCTTGCTGATAACAGTTTATTGTCATAATTCCTTTCAGTAGTTTATGAAAATAAAAGTCTTACAGTGGCTGCACTGCATAATTCAGAAAGCCTGGACTGAGGGACGAATTCCCGATGATTGGAGTAGAGCTCTCATAGCACCCATATATAAAAAGGAAAATAAAACTGCATGTGAGAATTACAGAGGTATTTCCCTACTGAGTGTTCCTGGCAAGATCTATGCAAGTATACTTGAGAAACAGTTGAGAAGAATTGTGGAAGAAAAGCTTGGTGAAGAACAAGTTGGATTCAGGCCAAATAGAGGCTGTCAGGATCAGATCTTCACTTTACGACAAATAGTCGAGAAAGCATGGGAATATAACAAAGATCTGTATTTAAGTTTTGTCGATTTGGAAAAGGCATATGACAAGGTGCCAAGAGAGAAGCTATTCAATACGCTGCAGTTATATGGTGTCAATGGGGCATTATATCAAGCAATACTTAGTCTTTATTTGAGTTGTAAGTCGGCAGTTAGAATTGAAGGAAGTACAGGAAGATGGTTTAATGTTAAATCTGGTGTGAGACAAGGATGTACATTATCCCCTCTGTTATTCATTATCTATATGGATCACATTATGAAGGAATGTGGTATTAAACCTGATATCAAAATTGGAGATGTTAATGCCAGCTCTTTGCTTTATGCGGATGATGTTATACTTCTAAATAAATCCGCTACAAGTCTGCAAGATTCTCTGACTAAATTGAATAGCTGTTGTAATAGATATGGTATGAAGGTCAGCAATAAAAAGACAAAGACAATGAAAATAGGCAGAATCATTGAAAATGTCAACTCTGTTGTGAATGGAGAACCTGTGGAACAAATAAAACATTTCAGCTACTTAGGCACAATTTTTACTGAAGATGGTAAACTAAATATAGAAATAGACAACAGAATCAGCAAAGCTGGTATCGTGGGAAGTCAATTGAATAAATTCATATGGAATAAGAAAGAAATTAGTCGGAACACTAAATTAGCTGTATACAAGACTGTGTTCAGACCAGTTTTAACTTATGGATCTGAGAGCTGGGTCAGAAGTAAAACACTTGACCAAAGACTAGAGACCGCAGATATGAGAGTCCTGAGAAAGATTAGAGGCGTGAACAGATGGCATCAATGGCAATATCATATTAAAAATGAGGATATTAGGAAAGAACTTGACATTGTCAGCATCCAGGAATGCGTTAGCAGAGCTAATCTCAGATGGTATGGTCACTTAAATAGAATGGGAGAGGAAAGATTAGCAAAACAAGTGTTCTCTGCCAGGTTGGCAGGAAAACGACCCAGAGGAAGACCAAGATATAGGTGGATTGATACGGTACAAAGTGCCTTAGATGATAGAAATATAAGATCTGATAATGTTGGAGTCTTGACAAGTAACAGACTGATTTGGAGGAAAATTGTAGATAGGAAGTTAGTAATGATGTAATTTTTTCATGTAGTACTGTCATATCCTGTACACCCCTTGAGGGTACATGGCAGGAATTTGATGATGATGATGAATTATTTAACTTCCTTGATATGCTCACATGAAAAAGCATGTTTTTAATCTTTTGACTTATTACTGTTATTTTTATTTAATGTTTTATTTCTGCTTCATTCTTGAAAATTCTATGAACAGATCCCTTTTTGTTGAAATATGTTGTTCAATATATTTCATGACTCCTACAGTTAGAAACACTCAGAAAAGTCAGCATCCACCTCTTCAGGAAAAAATCCCAAATAGGTACTTGATGTCATGAGTATTATTTTTATTTCTGCTTACATCTGTTTCATTACTACTTTTATCTTTTCAACTGGCATTTCATACATTGAACTTCCAAGTGACTGAAAAAAAGCAGGAATAGCAAGCTTCAGTAAAACAGAGATGCTCTTTAATTAAAAAAAATAACAAAACAAATTGTCACTTGTTTCTTTATAACACAGCATTTCCACAAAAGAATGCTAGTATATTTTAATTACAAATATTTATTGAAAAAATGAAGTGCACCAGTAGCAAATATTGTAAATGACAATTGAGCATGTATTTTTAAGTTTTATTATCTCCATCCAGTAAAGGTTGTAAGCCTATAGTATATTAGTACTGTGAGCGGACTAAGAATTTTTTCTTTTTTTTTTTTAATATATTTTTTATTATTTTTTTCAATTGACTTCCTACCATACCAGCTTTATTGATTCTGTTGTGTATTTCCATATTTAATTTACCATCTTCACTAAAAATTGTACCAAAGTAACTGAAATGTTTTACTTGTTCCATAGGTTTTCTCCATTCTCGATGCAGTTGATATTTTCATTTTTCTGCCTATTTTCATTCTTTGTCTTCCTATTGTTGATCTTCATACCAAATTTATTACAACCGTTATTCAATTTATTCGGAGAATCTTGCAGACTTGTACTGGATTTATTTAGAAGTATAACATCATCTGCATAAAGTAACAAGCTGAGATTAACATCTCCAATTTTGATATTAAGCTTAATAGCACTTTCCTTCATAATGTGATCCATATAGATAATGAATAATAGAGGGGATAATTCTTGTCTGACACAAGATTTAACATCAAGCCATCTTCCTGTACTTCCTTAAATTCCAACTGCTGACTTAGAACTCAAATAAAGATGAAGTATTACTTGATATAATGTCCCATTGACACCATATGACTGTAGCATTTTGAATAGCTTTCCTTTTGGCACCTTGAAATATGCCTTTTGCAGGTCTACAAATTTAAATACAGATCTTAGTTATGTTCCCACGATACCTCAACTCTTTGTCGCAAAGTGAAAATCTGATCCTGACAGCCTCTATTTGGCCTGAATCCTCACCAAACTTCCATTCCACAATCCTTCTCAACTGTTTCTAAAGTATGCTTACATATTCAGTTTTATTTCCCTTTTTGTATATGGGTACTATAAGAGCTCTACTCCAACCATCTGAAATTCGTCCCTCTGGCAGGACCTTCTGAACTATGTAGTGCAGCCACTGAAAGACTTTTATACCTCCATACTTGAGCATTTCTGGTTGAATATCATCTACTCCTGTTGCCTTTCCACATTTCAGACTTTTGATGGCTTTTTCTACTTCAAGTATGGATATGTATTCCTGATTGCATGCCTGTTGAGTGTTTTTTACTACTGTGCACTTAGCAAATTTTTGAAGTAATTACTTCATACATCAAAACATATCTTTTTTTCCAGTTTTCATGTCACCTTTATCATCTCTAATTTCTTTCCTCCATTTCTGAGCTTTTTCAATAGCCTCCAGAATATTTTGTCACCTTCCTGATATTTATTTTCTATGTACTTTCCAAAGTTTTCCCATGACTTTTGTTTAGCTAGTTTTACACAGTGTTTAGCTTTCTTACATTTGTCTCTGTATTCTCTAAGAGCACAAGCTGACTTATTTGCCAGGAACTTTTTCTTTTCCTTTACTGCCTCTTTAACTTCATGTGTCCACCATGGAGTTCGGATTTTTCTATCCTTGCAGACAATCTCACCACATGCCTCTCTGGCTGAATCATTCGATGTTTTCTTCAGGATTTGCCATTGAATCTCTTAAGGTTTGGTTCCTGTTGTCAAACTCTTGCATTTTTTCTTGAATAATGTTTGTGCATTTTAGTCTACAGTTTACATCTGAGAGCTGCTCAACTTTTATTTGCTTTAAAACTTTCTTACATGTTATTCTTTTCAGTATGAAATTCAATTTTATCCTGCTCTAGGCTAAATGGTGATCACTTCCAATTTCAAATCCTCTGTACACTCTAGTGTCCTGCACCAGTGAGAAAACATCCCTATCAACAACAGCGTAGTCATTGAGACTTTTCTTATTCCTTGCCTCTTCACTTCATGTGAATTTATGCATGGAACTTATTCATATTTTTTTATGTTTGTACATCGTGTTAGTAATAATCAGTCCATGCGCTGAGCAGAAAACCAACAGGTATATACCATTATTATTAAGGCTTTCTCTAATGCCTCAAAAAAATTCCTCCCCTTCTACCTTATTAGAACCTTCTGTGGGACCATAGGCAGAAATAAGTCTCACTGTCCAGTTCCCCATTCTGATATTTGCTTACATCACTATTTCTTTTCTCCTGATTGTTATTGCCTGAATGTAACATTTTGTAGTTATTGCTTAGAAAGATGTTGCCGGTTTTTGTCTTTTTTGTTTCAGTCATTTCTGTTATATCAATCTAGTACTCATCCAGTTCCTTAGTCTGCTCCATTTCTTTGCCATTCAGGCTTCTTATGTTGATAGTACTGATCTTGAACTCTGGTGATGTTGAGTTGAGGTGTGTTTTAAGATTTGTTACAGTAGCTGATTCTACACTGTTTGGCCTGATTCCCTGGCGAAAACAGTGGAAGGCCTTGTTTTACTGGCCAACGCCCCAGCCAGCATGAAATTCTGTTGTGTTGTGCCATCATTTATTTGTGGTTTAAGCCAATAAGAATACAATTTGGTCAGCTAAATCCCAAATTGCCAGCCCATCTTTGTTCATTCAATATCCTGTTAGATACCTAACAGGGTGTACACCACAAGAAGGTGAGGATTTGACATTAGTTCAGAAGCACTGGTTGGTTCTCTGCTTCCTTTAAAGGCTGTGTGGAGGTCTCTTCTCAGGTATACAGCTTTGACCCTTAAGCACCCCACTATCAGGAATTTGGTTTGAAAAATACTGGCATTCTTTTGTATTATTAATATGAATTGCATAAAACAAATTTTTATGTAAATATAATTTGTCTTACATTTGATTTGTGCATTTTAAAATAATTTCTAATGAACCAATAACTTGTTTTTAACAGAAAAATATATGGGACCAGCTGTCAATAAACTGGCTGAACATACCAGGCGAAATGAAGATAGGTTTGTATTGCATGCAGCACTATTTCTTTCTTGACCCATATTCAGATTTAGTTCTGTAATAAAAAGTAGCTTAATAAGTGAAGAGAAAAAAAACTGCAGAAATTGTTTGCAATACATTGAAATACTAAAAAAACCTAAATTATTTTCTATTTTTCGAATCTTAGCATTTTTAAGTCCAATTTATAAAATAGGTAGTACTTATTAGATCCATTTTGTTCACACATATTATTCCTCTGCATGGATCGATTTTACTGAAATTTGTTATTTGGGATCCTTGCAAAAATGTGTCTGGCCATCCCAGTTTTCATTTCATTCAGACTTGACATGGATAACATGTTAAATGGAAAGTATTAATTTTTCCTGGCTAGAAACAGTTTACAACAATTTGGTATTTGCAATTCCACTAAAATTTATTCTCATCTCAATTTTAATTGGACTATTTTTAATAGCAAAACTGTTCATGATTATAAATGTTAAAAATACCAAGCAATTTTAAACCTGGTTTTACTCCATTTCCCAAGTAAGCAAACAGACAAACAAGTCAAGTTTGCGCCTGCAAGTGATGCAAGTCTAGCTGATCCTACAGGTAGTGCAGGACCAAGGCAACTCGTGGTAAAGGTGGCATAAGATCTGATCACTAATCTTAATATTTACCCTTAATGCCAAAACACATCTCCAAGAAGGGGATGCATGATGTTTTGTATTAAAGGCAAGGGGCCACTACTATTATACCCAAGGTAAAATACTTTCTACATGTTCATGATTATGATAATCTACTCTTGCTAGATGGAATTGAATGAAATCTGGTGTTAGGACCTTTAATAAAATTCAGTCATGTCAGTTTTGAACCATTTTTATTAAGAATGGACCATAATTGAGATAGCAATTTAGATAAAATATTGCTGTGGCTACAGTAGATATGTCAAAAATTATAATAATGAATGCCATTAAAAAACACCTTCTTGATTTGTATCTAATCATTCCAAAAAAAAAAAAAATACATTGGTGCCTACACATAGTTATAATCTCCAAAACAGTTTTCTGCACATTACTTTGCATGTTCATATTCCTTTTATCATTGTTAGTATTGAAACCTTCTGGGAGTCAAGGACTCATCAAGGGATGCTATACTTCACCCACACCAGTTGTCATACTGTCTCTTACTCATTCATACTAGATGCACTCACTGTTTCATCTGCAAACTGTTCCATTCATTCACTGCTCTGGAGAGAAAAATCTAGTTCATGATCTTTCTTAGCTGCTTACAATCTTAACTTCTATCGGTGCGCTCCTCTCACCCTTCCATATAATGAAAAATATCATCAAGTGGTACCATATTATATACATTCATCATCACATCACTCCACTTTCTTCTGTTTACCAGTATCTGTAATCCATATACTCTCAATCTGTCCTCATTATCTACATTCCATAATCCTGATATCATTTGTACATTATATCATTTGCACCCTTTCCACAGCTTATTTATCTCCTCCAACCCCCAAAAAGCCACTCTACACATAGTAGTCCAGGTGCAGTTGTATTGTGGTCTTTTTGTCTAATAAAGTGGGTGTTTATTTTATCAACAATACTGTAGATCAGTGGTTCTCAAACTGGGTGCCGCAAAATTTTGAATCATTTATTTGAAAAAAGCAAAATATTCAATTGCCACAAATAACTAAATCAAAAACAAAAAAACTATATATTTTGATTTTAATGGATGAAGCATGGGGTGCTTAAGGGTCAAAGCTGTATAGCTGAGAGGAGACCTCCACATAGCCTTTAAAGGAATGCAGAGAACCGACCAAGGCTTCTGACCTAATGTCCAATCCTCACCTTCTCGTGGTGCACCCTGTTGGGTATCTACTTGGATACTGAACGAAGGAGGATGGGCTGGCAATTTGGGATTTAGCCGACCAAATTGTATTCTTATTGGTTAAACCAAAATATAAAAATAATGGTACAACATGACAAAATTTCATGCCGGCTGGGGCGTCGCCTGGTTAAACACAGGCCCCCGTTGTTTTCGCTAGAAAACCAGGGCGAACAGCAAAAAGTCAGCTACTGGAGCAAATCTGAAAACACACCCCAACTCAACATCACCAGAGTTCAAGATCAGTACTATCAACATAAGAAGCCTGAATGGCAAAGAAATGGAGCAGGCTGAGGAACTGGATGAGTACTAGATTGATATAACAGAAGTGACTGAAACAAAAAAGACAAAAACTGGTGAGATCTTTCTGAGCAATAAATACAAAATGTTATATTCAGGCAATGACAATCAAGGAAAAGAAGGAGTAGCCATAGTATTCAACACAAAATACGAGGCTAATCTTCTTGAATGACAGTCAGTCTCAAGTAGAGTAATGTGGGCAAATATGAGAATGGGGAACTGGACAATGAGACTTATTTGTGCCTATGGTCCCACAGAAGGTTCTACTAAGGTAGAAGTGGAGGAATTTTTTGAGACTCTAAAGAAAGCAAATGACACAATGAAAAAGGAAAAGTTGGTCCTTGTTGGGGATCTAAATATCAGAGTAGGAAGTGATTGTCAGACATACAAAAATGTTTTGGGAAAATTTGGAGAAAAGAGCAAAGTTAATAATAATGGCAAATATCTGTTGGATTTCTGCTCAGGACATGGACTGGTTATTACTAACACCATGTTCCAACATAAAAATGTGCACAAATTCACATGGAGAGAAGGCTAGGAATAAGAAAAGTCTCATTGACTATGTTATTGTTGATAGTGATGTTTTCTCCCTGGTGCAAGACACCAGACTGTACAGAGGATTTGAAATTGGAAGTGATCACTATTTAGTCCTGAGCAGGATAAAATTGAATTTCATATTGAAAAGAATAACATGTAAGAAAGTTTTAAAGCGAATAAAAGTTGAACAGCTCTCAGATGTGAACTGTAGACTAAAATACACAAAGATTATTGAAGAGAAAAAATGAAAGAGTTTGAGAACAGGAATCAAACCTTGAAGATTCAGTGGCAAACTCTGAAGAAAACAATGATTGATTCTGCCAGAGAGGCATGTGGTGAGGTTGTCTGCAAAGATAAAAAAAAATCAGAACTCCCTGGTGGACACAGAAAATTAAAGAGGCAGTGAAGGAAAAGAAGAAAGCATATCAAAAGTTCCTGTCAAATAAGTCAGCTTGTGCTCTTAAAGAATATAGAGACAAATGCAAGAATGCTAAACACTGTGTAAAACTAGCTAAACAAAAGTCATGGGAAGACTTTGGCAAGAATATAGAAAATAAATATCAAGAAGGTTGCAAAATATTCTGGAGGTTGTTGAAGAAGCTTAGGAATGGAGGAAAGAGTGCTGTAAAAGGAGTTAGAGATGATAAAGGTGACATGAAAACAGGAGAAAAAGATATCCTTGAAGTATGGAGTAATTACTTCGAAAAATTGCTAAATGAAACAAGCAGTGAGAGCACAGTGGTAAAAAACACTCAACAGGCATACAGTCCGGAATACATATCCATGCTTGAAATGTGGAAAAGCAGTAGGAGTAGATGATATTTGACCAGAAATGCTGAAGTATGGTGGTATAAGAGTCTTACAGTGGCTGCACTGCATAGTTCAGAAAGCCTGGACAGAAGGACGAATTCCCTATGATTGGAGTAGAGCTCTCTTAGTACCCGTATATAAAAAGGGAAATAAAACTGAATGTGTGAATTACAGAGGTATTTGCCTACTGAGTGTTCCTGGCAAGATATATGCAAGTATACTTGAGAAACGGTTGAGAAGAATTGTGGAAGAAAAGCTTGGTGAAGAACAAGCTAGATTCAGGCCAAATAGAGGCTGTGAGGATCAGATCTTCACTTTACGACAAATAGTCGAGAAAGCATGGGAATATAACAAAGATCTGTATTTAAGTTTTGTCGATTTGGAAAAGGCGTACGACAAGGTGCCAAGAGAGAAGCTGTTCAATACGCTGCAGTTATATGATGTGAACGGGGCATTATATCAAGCAATACTTAGTCTTTATTTGAATTGTAAGTCAGCAGTTGGAATTGAAGGAAGTACAAGAAGATGGTTTAATGTTAAATCTGGTGTGAGACAAGGATGTACATTATCCCCTCTGTTATTCATTATCTATATGGATCACATTATGAAGGAAAGTGGTGTTAAACATGATATCAAAATTGGAGATGTTAATGTCAGCACTTTGTTTTATGCGGATGATGTTATACTTCTAAATAAATCCGCTGCAAGATTCTCTGACTAAATTGAATAGCTGTTGTAATAGATATGGTATGAAGGTCAGCAATAAAAAAGACAAAGACAATGAAAATAGGCAGAATCATTGAAATGTCAACTGTGTTGTGAATGGAGAACCTGTGGAACAAGTAAAACATTTCAGCTATTTAGGCACGATTTTTACTGAAGATGGTAAATTAAATATAGAAATAGACAACAGAATCAGCAAAGTTGGTATGGTGGGAAGTCAATTGAATAAATTCATATCGAATAAGAGAGAAATTAGTCGGAACACTAAATTAGCTTATACAAGACAGTGTTCAAACCAGTTTTAACTTATGGATCTGAGAGCTGGGTCAGAAGTAAAACACTTGATCAAAGACTAGAGACCGCAGATATGAGAGTCCTGAGAAAGATTATAGGTATGAACAGATGGCATCAGTGGCAATATCATATTAAAAACTAGGATATTAGGAAAGAACTTGACATTGTCAGCATCCAGGAATGCATTAGCAGAGCTAATCTCAGGGGTATGGTCACTTAAACAGAATGGGCAAGGAAAGATTAGCAAAACAAGTGTTCTCTGCCAGGTTGGCAGGAATGATAGAAATATAAGATCTGATAATGTTGGAGTCTTGACAAGTAACAGACTGATTTGGAGGAAAATTGTAGATACGAAGTTAGTAATGATGTAATTTTTTTCATGTAGTACTGTCATATCCTGTACACCCCCTTGAGGGTACATGGTAGGAATTTGATAATGATGATGATGGATGAAGCGTATATAAAAATTATCATTTTTTTGTGTCACTTATATTATATCCTGGGATTTCATTAGATCACCGCGTGTTGTAGTAACTAGATATGTGACGGTACATAAATACTGGGGAAAATGAACTAATGAATGATTAGTTGTCCTGCTGTCTGTTTTATTATTTCTCTGTTCAGTGTGACAGGTATTATACATGATCATTTCCCCTAAACAAAAATCATGTCTTTTGTCATCAGTGAGAATAATCGAAGTACGATATTAAAGTCGTTAAATTCAGTGAGTAGAGGTTTTTCTTATTGTTATATATTCCAACTATAATGAGAGACATCGTAAACAAATGTTTTTCCATCCGGAATATAAATTATTTACTTGAAATAAATTTTAAAATAAAATATTAAAGTTACATATGCCCTTCAAAATCATGAATAATTTTTTCCTTAAAAAAAGAAGTGAAAATTCTGACAATGAAGAAATGTCTACTTGTAGCAAAGCTAACGAACCAATTCGCACTAATAAATTATCAAAAACTGATACTTGCATTAGTGAAGATTTGACTATTTTTAACGTTCAACAACAAAAAAGCACTAATGAAACAACAGAAACAGAAAGAATAAGTTCATGTAAAAAGGGAACAATGAAAATGAATGTAAAAACTCGTTTATATCAAGAGAGCTATATAAAAATGGGATTTACGTGGTGTGGTGATAAATTAATTCCCAGACCTAAGTATATTTTGTGTGGTTTGATTCTATCAAATGAAGCTATGGTTCCTAGCAAATTATTGCGACATTTCTCCACAAAACATGACAACTTGTCGAATAAAAATCCTGAATATTTCAAAGAGTTAATACGATTACAAGAAAAACAAAGTAAAAGTTTTGTAAAAAATGTTTACAATTTCCGACCGAGTTGAAGAAGCGAGTTATTTAGTCGCTGAAATAATTGCGAAGGAAATGAAGCCTCATACTATCGGCGAAACCAGGATTCGTCCAGTCTGTTCAGCAATTGTGAGAACAATTTTTGGTACTGAGGCAGAAGAAGAAGAAATAAAGAAGATTCCATTATCAAATGATACTATGAGTAGACATATTAATGATCTGTCAGTCGATATTGAAAAGTCAGTTATAACCAAAATAATCAAATCAAAATTTTTCACTTTGCAGTTAGATGAGTCAACTGATATCGGTGGTAAAGCACTTACTTGTTTTTACTCGATTCATTGAAGATGATAAAATTATCGAAGAATTTCTATGCTGCGAGGAATTCGAAAAAACTACGACGGGAAAAGATGTTTTTGATATAATGAACACATATTTTAATACAAATGGCGGTCTATCTTGGAAAACTTGTGTGGGTATATGTACAGATGATGCACCTTCTATGGTTGGAATTACAAAAGGGTTTGTTTCCTTTGCTAGAAAAGAAAATGAGAACATTATAATGACTCATTGCTTCATTCATCGTGAATCATTGGTGGCTAAGACAATAGGCTTGGAATTAAAAAGTGTATTAGAAGAAATCATTCAGATGGTTAATTATATCACGGCCAGACCATTAAAATCTAGAATATTTGCAGAACTATGTAAAGAGATGCAATCTCATTACAAGAATCTTCTTCTTCATACCGAAGTAAGATGGCTTTCAAAAGGTCGCATTTTGGATCGTTTTTTTTTTTTGAACTTGAAGAAGAAATATTAATGTTTTTCCAAAATGAAGACAAACCAGAATTCTATAAATTATTACGAGATGATTTTTGGTGTTCCAACTAGCCTATTTAACAGACATATTTGATCATCTGAACAAGCTGAACTCCAACATGCAACGAAGAAATGAGAATATTTTGACATCTACAGATAAAATTAAAGCTTTTAAAGATAAAATAAAAATGTGGAAGATGAAATTAAGCACCAACAATGTCGAAATGTTCCTTAAAGTTGCCTCCAGAAAATGTAAGAACACTGATCTGCAAAAGCTTATTTACAGTCATTTAACATCGTTAGAAGAAAAAATTGACCATTATTTTCCAAACATTTCAGTCAATTTATACGATTGGATTCGAAATCCATTTGTAGAGTCAACATCAGCAATGAGTGAGTTAAGTCTTATAGAAGCTGAAGAATTAATTGATATAAGTAACGATCGTACGTTGAGATTGAAGCATTCAGAAATGTGTCTGAATTCATTTTGAATAACAACTATGAAGGAGTACCCCAATATAGGATTCAAAGCACTTAACATCTTATTGCAATTTTCTACATCTTATTTGTGTGAACTGGGTTTCTCTGCACTCGTAAATATTAAAACAAAGAAGAGAGAAAGACTAAAGGCCCTTGAAAATGAGATGAGAATATGTCTCTCAAAAACAAGGCCTAATATCTAAGAAATATGCAAACAACACCAGGCACACATTTCACATTAAGTTCATATTTTATTATCTGAACCTTTATAATAGGGTTTTTTTAATCTGTTTTCTTTTAAACACGCTTTCCTTCATATCTTTAGTATCTGTAATATCAATTTATTTATGGGTTATATATGCGAGTCTTTCAGAATCAATTAATCGGCACTTTACTCTCTATTAAAAGCAAATAATACTAGGGGTGCCGAAATTTATTTATTGATTTTAGTGTGCCGCCAGACAAAAAAAGTTTGAGAACCACTGTTGTAGATGTACAATATATTTAGCTTGCCTCTTTCTTAGTGTCTCGAGTGGCAACTAGTCCATCCCTGGGATATATATGCAACCATGAAAATGTAAGTCTTTTACATGTTTTGAGAAATTCCTTGCGCTTATATTCCGTGATGAATACCATCTCTATATCAACTGTTTGCAGTGGCAGTTTACATAGCAGAGCATTCAATCAGTAAGAACTAACTGTTGTTATTAATTACGCTATTGCTCTTTTTGTATGACATTTTATTTTTTTGAAGTTATTTCTTTATACAGCTTATTAGAAATATTTTCAGATTATTAATATTCATGCACATGAATATTAATCCTATTCTATCTAATCATCTGTTTGGTCCTTTTCTTAAAATGTGTTTTTAGGTTACAAAAATGCAAGTCCAAATAGATGATTTTCTGTGGATTAAATATAGGTATTTAACCCTTAAAATTCTAATTAGAAATTATCTTGGTAGCGAACCAGGATTGATGAAAATTGCGGTATTCTTCAGTGCATTATGCATATAAGGCAGGCTTAGATGGATGTTAATTATATACATATGTATATATATTTCTGGAGAAAGCGTTCGATAGAGTGCCAAGGCAAGCAGTCTGGAGGTGTCTGAGGATGAAGAAGGTACCGGAGAAATATGTCAGGTTGGTGCAGGAGATGTACAGAAATGTGAAGATAAGAGTTTGGACCTGCCTGGGACAGACAGACAGAAAGATTTCAAGTGACAGTTGGCTTGTTGCATCAAGGGTCAGCATTAAGTCTGTTCCTGTTTAATATTGTGATGGAGGTGGTGACAGAGGAGGTGAGAAAAGACACACCTTGGGCAATGTTGTATGCAGATGACATCTTGCTGTGTGCAGATTCAAGAGAAGAAGTACCAGCTAAAGGTGAATGTGTGGTGTGACCAGAAAGGATCGTCTGAGAAATTACTATGTGAGGGGAATGGTGAAAGTTACAAACTTAGGAGCGAAGATACAGGAGGCAAGCTTGAGATGGTTTGGTCATGTGATGAGGAGGGAGAATGAATATGTGGGAACAAATGTCATGCAGATGGATGTGCAGGGGGAGGAGGAAGTGCGGGTGGCCAAAGCTGGAAGAAGAGGACTTGAGAATGAAGAACTTGGATGTGGTTACAGCCCAAGACAGGAGGATGTGGAGTAAACTCACCAAAAACAGTGACCTCACTTAAGTGGAACAAGCTGCAGAAGAAGAAGATGATGATTATGTGTCAGTCTAAGAGTGAAAAAAAAACAACAACCTGGTTTTCATATTAAATGCTGGAAATTTTTATTCCAAGCCTGCTAATATTTCATCTAAATTCATGAAATGACTATTTGAAATTCATATTTGAATTTGAATTTGATTTATTAATGTAGATAACATAAATGCTTATACATACGTCAAATAAATAGAATTCTAATAATAACACTTAAACACAGATGACAATACTCGAACACCTGACGCGTGAAGCTTAGTTCGCATAGCATATGATATCCGACGGTTCGAAATGTTTCTCATTGGTTGAAAGAAAATGAACTCAAAAGATATATTTTGGTGATTACACCACATTTTTTATTATTCAGTTATACAAAATACTGAAATGATAGTTCCCGACAAGTTTCGTAAATCGTAGGATTTACATCTTCAGGGGGTAAATAGTATAACTTAAAGTTTAAACAAGAGAAATAATAAATACAAATCATAACCGTCTGGCTATTCATAAACTCAAATAACAGAATGGAGATATAAAACGTTATTGACGTTGAACAATACTGGACGATGTCACGTGTGCTTGTTTTCATTCATACAGTCTGAACTCAGATTGAGGTAGATTTTTTATTAGATCTGACAATACTTGATGGAGAATTAAATCTTGATTTTTATTGCATTGGGTTGGGTTTTTTTAGCATATTAGCAGCTTCTTTAAATTTTCTTATATAACTGTTGTTTTCTATGTATGACATCGTCGTTTTTTGCCAGAGTACATCGTGTCCAGTGGAAGTGGTATGGAAAGCAAGACCCAATTTTTGTTCTCTTTTGTATTGTACGTCTTTTTGGTGTTCAGCCATGCATATTTCTCCAGATCTTCCTGTCTATCCTACGTAGCAAATCCCACAAGAGCGATGGATTTTGTAGACTCCCTGGTTTTTTAAGAGGATGATGAGGTGGTTTTGGTGGATGTAGGTATCTTGAGATTTTTTCCATAGGAAGGAAGGCTACTTTTCTGTTGTGTTTGTTCATTAATTTGGCTAGCTTATCTGTAACATTTTTGATATAAGGAAGCAAGATTGCGTTTTTGTAAACCTGTTTTATTGTGTTGTTAGTTGGAAGCATTTTAAGGATTCTCTTGATGGTTTTTGTTTCACATTCATTTTGTTGGAGGATTTGTTTTAAGTATTTTAGTTCTTCGTTACATCTTTCTTGTGTGCTGGAGATATGCAACCTCACACTACCATCCTTCACAAAAAATAAGCTTAATTAAAACTCTTCAAGACAGAGCATACAATATCTCCAGCACACAAGAAAGATGTAATGAAGAACTAAAATACTTATAACAAATCCTCCAACAAAATGGATATGAAACAAAAACCATCAAGAGAATCCTTAAAATGCTTCCAACTAACAACACAATAAAACAGGTTTACAAAAACGCAATCTTGCTTCCTTATATCAAAAATGTTACAGATAAGCTAGCCAAATTAATGAACAAACACAACATAAAAGTAGCCTTGCTTCGTATGGAAAAAATCTCAAGATTCCTACATCCACCAAAACCACCTCATCATCCTCTTAAAAAACCATGAGTCTACAAAATCCATTGCTCTTGCGGAATTTACTACGTAGGACAGACAGGAAGATCTGGAGAAATACGCATGGCTGAACACCAAAAAGACGTACAATACAAAAGAGAACAAAAAATGGGTCTTACTTTCCTTACCACTTCCACTAGACACGATGTACTCTGGCAAAAAACGACAATGTCATACATAGAAAACAATAGTTATATAAGAAAATTTAAAGAAGCTGCTAATATGCTAAAAAACCCAACCCAATGCAATAAAAATCAAGATTTAATTCTCCATCAAGTGTGGTCAGCTCTAATAAAAAATCTACCTCAATCTGAGTTCGGACTGTATGAACGAAAACAAGCACACGTGACATCGTCCAGTATTGTTCAACGTCAATAATGTTTTATATCTCCATTCTGTTATTGAGTTTATGAATAGCCAGACGGTTATGATTTGTATTTATTAATTCTCTTGTTTAAACTTTAAGTTATACTATTTACCCCCTGAAGATGTAAATCCTATGATTTACGAAACTTGTCGGGAACTATTATTTCAGTATTTTGTATAACTGAATAATAAAAAATGTGGTGTAATCACCGAAATATATCTTTTGAGTTCATTTTCTTTCAACCAATGAGAAACATTTCGGACCGTTGGATATCGTATGCTATGCGAACTAAGCTTCACGCTTGGTTCGCATAGCATATGATAACTTACTTCGGGAACTATTATTTCGGTATTTTGTTTAACTGAATAATAAAAAATGTGGTGTAATTACCGAAATATATCTTTTGAACCAATTAGCCACAGAAGTCTACGCCTGCAAAGAAAATGAACCATTGTTTCGTGTTAATATTCAAAAACATGTCGACCAATGAGAAACATTTCGGACCGTTGGATATCATACGCTATGTGAACTAAGCTTGAGACAAAAGATTGCTAAAAATTTATGGCCGACCAGACGAATGAAATAGATGCCATGGTTGTGATTAGTTAAACATTCAGTTGGGCAACTGTCTCCCTCATTCTGACATTCTTTTCTCCGGCTGAATGAAATGTATGGAACTAAATCGTTTTCCCAAAATTCTGACATTCTGGTAATTCACCAAACTACAAAATAAATATGTCTCTGCTTTTTGTTTTGTAAACATACATTTTTAAAAGCACCCAAAAATGTTATGACTTGTACTTATTCTTATTAGAAATGTTAATATTTTTATATTCTAAAAAATCTGGGACATTTAGCGTCCTGAACTAAACATATCGGGATGCCTGGACAGAAGTAATAAAACTGGGACGTATGGGATCCCTAGCTATAACAGATTTGGCATGAAAATCAGCAATAAAAAGACATAAAATGAAAATAGATCGCAACATGGAAAACAACTGCATTCTTGGTGGAGAATCTGTGAAACAAGTAAAATATTTCAACTGTTTAGGCATGATTTTTAATGAAGATTGCAAATTTTAATTATTGAAATAGAAAATAGAATAAACAAAACTGGTGGTGTTGTAGGGAGTCAAATCAGTAAATTTATAAATCAATCAGAATACTAAAGTAATAGTATACACAAGATTGTTCAAACCAGTTTTAACTTATGAATCTGAGAGCTGGGTTAGAAATAAAACATCTGATCAGAGACTAGAAATCAAAGATATAAGGGTTCTGAGAAAAATTGAGAGGTGAGCAGATGGCATCGATGGCAGAATCACATTAATAATGAAGATATTAGAAAGGAACATGACATTATTAGCATTCAGAGCATATGAGCAGAGCTAATCTAAGATGATATTGTTACTTATACAGAATGGAAAAGAATGATTAGCAAAAACAGGTGGTTGATTCTAGGTTATTTTTGTTTTTCTATTTATGACTGATCTAACTAACTGAGGCTATGAGGTATAATATCTCTGTTAATCATATATGTTCTCCTGATTGGGTTGCATGTTTTGTGGATGAACAATCCAAGTTTCCAGGAGAAAAAAATCCTGTTGATGCCGAAATGGCAGGAAAATAACCAGAAGAACCAAGATCTGGGTGGATTGATGCAGCTGGAAGTACTTTAGAAAAGAAAAAATATGGTCCGACAATATTCGAGTCCTGACAAATAAGACTGATTCAGAGGAAAATTGTTGATAGGAAGTTATTAATGATGTAGACCTGATCATGTGTTACTATCAAAGTATTCTGTACATATGACTTTTGAATGTCTGCACATGTTTATATATTGGGAATTTAATGATTAACCATACTTTATGAATTTATTTATTTATCATGTGTGGCTAACAAGAAGTAAGGAAGTGATTACAGACAATCATTAAAAGGCTATATTTTGCAGTTGCATTTTTGTATATCAATACCATTGATTATCCCAGCAGTCGAACCTGTTTTGGCATAAGTACTATTGATTTAATTTTGTTCTGCATACCAGTTGACACTATTTGACAAACTTGAACCCTTTGAATGCCAGGCTCGCTGAAAACTTTTATCCTCTCAAATGTTTATTTTAATTTGAAAACTTAAAATTCTTAAATCATCCCAAATATTTTATAATACAATTTTGGGTCTAAACAGGAAAACATCGCTTAACGCAAATTCGATATGATATTATTTCCTGCTTTAAGTGAATGATTTATCAGTTAACACAATTTTTTACGTTATGTGAAATTTTATGTTACATGGAATTTTTTGTTGTCAATCTGCAGCTAGCGGCAGCAGTTGTTAATGTAGTGGCAGTGCTGTGAGCGGTGGCAGGCGACACTCAGCAATTAACTCAAAGCAAAGCTATCCTCGTAAGTGCACATACAAACGCTGTTCTCTTGCTCAATCACTTTCTTTTCCTTCATTTTGATTTAATTTAGATATCTATAAGGCTTTATTATATTCAACCCCTGATATGGAAAAGAGAAAGACTGATAAAGAAAGCGGCAGTAACAAAAAGAGAAGAAAAGTGATTACATTAAAGGAAAATCTGGACGTCATTAAGAGATATGAAACTGGCACTAGTAATACAATGATTGTGTGAGATCTGGGATACAGCAAAGTCCACAGTTCAAACTATATTAAATAAGAGCAAAGAATACGAATTACAAGGAAAAGTTGCTACTGCTTCTTTAAGCATGCATATCACCCAAAATAGAAGCCATTTAATGATCGAGATGGAATGTCTTCTATCACTCTGATTTGAGGATCGTAACCAAAAAAGAATCCTCTTAGTACAAGGAATATTTTTACATCATTGAAAGAGACCAAATTACAATTGGAATGTGAAAGCTTTACTGCAAGTTTAGGATGGTTTGACTGTTTTAAAAATCGAGCTGGACTGCACAATGTAAGAATAACTGGGGAATCTGCTAGCACTGATAAAGATCCTGTGAGCAAGTTTCCTGAAGAATTGCAAAGGATAATTCAGGATGTGATTATCGTCATAATTAATATTCAACATAGAAAACTGGTCTCTTTTTGAAGCGTATGCCAACAAACTTTCCTAGCTAAAACTGAAGCATCGCAACCAGTATCTAGAAGATCACTTTAAACTCAAGCCTATGTTAGTTTATCTTGTGTAAAATTCAAGATCTAACATTATTGAAGAAATCGGCACAATTGGAAAAGAACTTGGATTTAATGAACTGGATAATGAAGATGTGAGAAACTTCCTTAATTCACATTCAGGCCAGTTAAGCAAGAATTCAACTAGAAGAATAGCATGCATATAAGGAAGATAAGCAGTGTGAACAAGAAGATTGATTAATTAATCACGTTAGGCGAGGTTTTCCTGTATTACAAAACAAACAGTGAAATTTAATTACCGTATTTGCCGGCATATAAGATGCACCGGCCTATAAGAAGCACTCCCTTTTTTGTACACATTTTTTAGAGAAAAAAAACCTTTTTAGATCTTCTTCCTGATTCCGCCAAGTTCTTATCATTTTCTCAGTTGGGGGTGGCTCGAAATGCCTCTCTGCAGCCCAGTTTCCATGTTCTTCGTGTGATTGCATACGCAATCACACGAAGCTTGTATACAATATTGTAGCAATGCCAGTGTTTTTCAGCAATAATTTGCCAAGAAATTTAGAGAAAATTTAACGGCAGAAATTTATCACCGTTCAGAACAACCGCGACAACAATTAGAAAGTTTAAACGAACAGAACACAGCTGTGATCGTCGATGAGCGCTCATGCACATCCACTGAACTCTGCGTAACTGGAATGCTCTCACACACCGCAAGGAAGCGAGAAAGAAATCCTGTAACTTGGAACAGAGAAAATTTCCAGAAATGAAAGTAATTAAAAACTGAGTATCAGTGTATAAGATGCACCCTGTTTTTCAGACTTATTTTCAAAGAAAAAAATGCGTCTTATATGCCGGCAAATACGGTAATCACTGCATTTCTCATAGAGCCTCCATATCTCATTCAGTGTAGATAAAGACCTTTAATTGGAAAAACCTGGGTTCTAATCCTGTCTCAGATGTAAAGAACGTTTATCAAGGCTTTTCAGTTGAAGACGAGTTATCTCGTCTCATGCAGAGGTAGCAGGATTTTTTTCCTCCCAGAAACTCAGGTTTTTCTTCCCACAAAGCAGGCAAAAACAGTCAGGAAAAACATGCAATTTACAGCCATAGCACATAATGCAAATGGAATTAACCTGTCATAAGCAGTATTAAAGTTGTAAGAAGCCAAGATTATTTTTCCATGAGAGCCCATTGAGCCTAACAATTTTTGTTGTTAGGCTCAGTAGCTGAAATGTTTTACTTGTTCCACGGGTTCTCCGTTCACAACGCAGTTGACATTTTCAGCGATTCTGCCTATTTTCATTGTCTTTGTCTTTTTATTGCTGATCTTCATACCATATCTATTACAACAGTTATTCAGTTTAGTCGGGGAATCTTGAAGACTTGTAGCGGATTTATTTAGAAGTATAACATCGTCCTCATAAAGCAAAGAGCTGACATTAACATCTCCAATTTTGATATCATGTTTAATACCACTTTCCTTCATAATATGATCCATATAGATAATGTACATCCTTGTCTCACACCAGATTTAACATTAAACCATCTTCCTATACTTCCTTCAATTCTAACTGCTGACTTACAACTCAAATAAAGACTAAGTATTGCTTGATATAATGTCCCATTGACACGATATAACTGTAGCATATTGAATAGCTTCTCTCTTGGCACCTTGTCATATGCCTTTTCCGGATCGTCGAAACTCAAATACAGATCTTTGTTATATTCCCATGACATCGTCTATTTGGCCTAAATCCAGCTTGTTCTTCACTCAGCTTTTCTTCCACAATTCTTCTCAACCATTTCTCAAGTATACTTGCACAAATCTTACCAGGAACACTCAGTAGGGAAATACCTTTGTAATTCTCACATTCAGTGTTATTTCCCTTTTTATACATGGGTACTATAAGAGCTCTACTCTAATCATTGGGAATTTGTCCCTCTGTCCGGGCTTTCTGAACTATGCAGTGCAGCCACTGTAAGAGACTTTTATACCACCATACTTCTGGTTGAATATCATTTACTCCTGCTGCCTTTCTACATTTCAAGCCTTTGATGGCTTTTATACTTCAAGTATGGATATGTATTCCTGACTGTATGTGTGTGTTGAGTGTTTTTTACCACTGTGCTATCACTGCTTGTTTCATTTAGCAATTTTTTTTAAAGTAATAAAAAAGTAATTACTCCATACCTCAATGATATCTTTTTCTCCCAATTTCATGTCACCTTTATGATCTTTAACTCCTTTTACAGCATTCTTTTCTCCATTTCTAAGCTTCTTCAACAACCTCCAGAATATTTTGTCACCTTCTTGATATTTATTTTCTATGTTCTTGCCAAAGTCCTCTCATGACTTTTATTTAGCTAGTTTTACAGTGTTTAGCTTTCTTACATTTGTCTCTGTAATTTTCTAAGAGCACAAGCTGACTTATTTCTCAGAAACTTTTGATATGCTTTCTTCTTTTCCTTAGCTTCCTCTTTAACTTCCTCTGTCCACCACAGAGAGTTCTGATTTTTCTATTATTTGCAGACAACCTCACCACATGCCTCTCTGGCTGAATCAGTCACAATTTTCTTCAAGGCTTGCCACTGAATCTCCTCAAACTCTTTCATTTTTTATTTAATAATCTTTGTGTATTTTAGTCTACAGTTCACATGTAAGAGCTGCCCAACTTTTATTCACTTCAAAACTTTCTTACGTGTTATTCTTTTCAATATGAAATTCAATTTTATCCTGCTCAAGACTAAATAGTGATCGCTTCCAATTTCAAATCCTCTGTACACTCTGGTGTCCTGCACCAGTGAGTGTACAGAGGATTTGCCATTATTATTAGTTTTGCTCTTTTCTCCAAATTTTCCCAAAATATTTTTGTATGTCTGACAATCATTTCCTACTCTGCTATTTAGATTCCCAAGAAGGAATGACCAACTTTTCCTTTTTCATTGTGTCACTTGCTTTCTCTAAAGCCTGTGACACAATCTAAAAAATTCCTCCACTTCTACCTTAGTAGAACCTTCTGTGGGACCATAGGCACAAATAAGTCTCATTGTCCAGTTCTCCATTCTGATATTTCCCACTCTACTTGAGACTGCCTGCCATTCAAAAAGATTAGCCTCGTATTTAGTGTTGAGTACTATGGCTACTCCTTCTTTTCCTTGACTGTCATTGCCTGAATATAACATTTTCTATTTATTGCTCAGAAAGATCTCACCAGTTTTTGTCATTTTTGTTTCAGTCACTCCTATCATGTTGATCTGGTACTTATCTAATTCCTCAGCTTGCTCCATTTCTTTGCCATTCAGGCGTCTTATGTTTATAGTACCGATCTTTAACTCTGGTGATGTTGAATTGGGGTATGTTTTCATATTTGTTTCAGTAGTTGACTTTTTTGCTTTTCGCCCTAGTTCCCTGGCGAAAACAACACGGGCCTTTTTTTAACCGGGCGATGCCCCAGCCAGCATGAAATTTTGTCATGTTGTACCATCATTTTGTATTTTAGTTTAAGCCAATAAGAATACAATTTGGTCCGCTAAATCCCAAATTGTCAACCCATCCTCATTCGTTCAGTATCCAGGTGGATACCCAACAGGATGCACCATGAGAAGATGAAGATTGGACATTAGGTCAGAAGCCCTGATCGGTTCTCTGCATTCCTTTAAAGGCTATGTGGAAGTCTCCTCTCAGTTATACAGCTTTGACCCTTAAGCACCCTACACTTGGTTATACTATAAATTAAAGATGCCAAGAAATTATATTTTTGATTTAATCGTTTATCCAAGTATAAGCAAACAAAGTTTGCGCCTGAAGTAATTTTAGGACTGGGAAACTCGTATATAGAAGCTAATGACTTCACATCACTTGCCTTAGCATCTCAACAATACAAAGCACATATCCTTATGGACATGTATAATGCTATCATTATGTGAAGGGTCACTACTCTGACTGGTTTCGACATTTATTGAGGTCTTATCAGTGGGTGCTGGGAGACCCTTGCCATAATGCATAACATTATACATGTCCGTAAGGATATGTGCTTTGCATTATGGGATACTAAGGCAAGTGATGTGAAGTCGTTAGCTTCTATATACAAGTTGCCCAGTCCTGAAATTATTTCAGGCACAAACTTTGTTTGCTTAGATGAAGGATTAAGCCAAGAATATAATTTCTTGTCATATTTAACTTATTTAAACTTTAACTTATTAAAAATAACTTTTTTGTTATTTTAAAATTGTCTTCATATTACTTATATCTTTCAGATTAGGATCACATTTTGTCAATGCTTGAATAACTTTTTTTTTCCATGAGAAACTTGAATTTAACACCAAAGAAAATTTATGTTGAAATTCATGCTGATTTCTTCAAGAACCATATTTTGCCTCTGTGAAGTGCATTGAACTTTGATTTTGATTTTGCTGCTATATTTCTTAATTTCAGTTAAGGTAGCAATGTGTTTGTGAAAAATTGATATGTTTCATTACACATATGTATGTTAAATTGACTGCTGATGAGAACAGTTGTTTTCGTTAATAGAATACATTTCAGAACTGGTATTCAGAAGAAGCAAAATAAGAGATGGGATTGTATCTAACTGAAATTTGTTGCAGTTTTTGTGATAATTTTTATATTGCAGTTTATTTAATATTAGAATGCTCTTAAGAGACATTTTCAAAAGCCAAGATAAATAAGTTTTCTTAAGAATCTTACATTAGATAGTTATTTGATTTAGTTATGTTTAATTGGTTATAGATCACTGAACTGGCATGCAAAATTTTGATTCCATTTGAAGAAACTGGAAACAGTATAAGTATTATGCTCAATTTAGAAGAAATATGTTATGAGGCTTTACAGACTTCACTTAAATTAAAAGAGAAAATTAATCTTCAAAATTTTTGTAAAATATTTCAGTAAATAATTCATTTCTCTCTCTGCTGTTAATCTCTAGCAATAATGCAGATAAGTTGTTGCAATTTAGTTTTATATTTTGAAGTTTCTTGCTTAAACTTGTCAGTCCTATTAATATTATCTTTCCTTTCTCTGTTTTCTATATTGTCTGAATGAATCTTGCTATAATGCTGGAGAAAAATTTAGTGTTTGTCATCGTTGTTTCAGGAGTAATAATTATGCTAATGTTTAAATAGTATTTGTACTTCCTCCTGCAGTCTTCTCTCTCACTATAGCAAACACTGTTTATAGTAAACTTGACTGTACTTTTCTATTAAAGTATTGTGCACCAATTATTTTCAGTTTTGTTGGGCTATTCGAGTAGATGATTTGTATCTTTTTAACTTGGTTTTCCTTCAAGGATGAGAACTTTATTTAAATGTCTGATGCCCTTGAGTTTAGATTTCTTGCGGTCTTAAATTTGTTTTTCTTATGTTAACATATTTGAAATGAAAAGTTGGACCAAATTATAGAGGATATACTTGGATGGTGATGAATGGGTTGTGAATGCGTTGTCAGTGAATGAGTTTAAGGAGAGGTATGATGGATATTGTGTGAATAACCTGTGATGAGTCTTCTGACTCTATGTGTAGAGATACCCATATAATAATAATATCTAGGACAGGAGTGACATTTGGTTGTAAATAAAATTTTTTTTGTGATGACATTAGTCCCATGGAACTCTAATGTTATCACAAAAATTGTTATCTTCTGCATGCATAGCATTTAGTATTATGGTTACTGTATTGCCAGTGATTAAGTTTATTGATGATTAATTTGTTTATATTTACTAGGGGTCGTATCAAAGATAAGGCGGATAGAGCTACTGTAGAGCAGGTGATGGATCCCCGCACAAGGATAATTCTTTTCAAATTATTGAGCAGGGGTGTAATAGATGAAATTAATGGGTGCATTAATACAGGAAAAGAAGCAAATGTTTATCATGCTACCTCCAAAGATGGAAAAGATAAAGCTATTAAGGTGAGTTTGTGATTCTAAGAATGATTTGGATGATTTACTTTTTCCTCAGAAGATGAAATTTTTGAAGGTAATGTTTAGAAATACCACATATTAATACTTGCTAGGCTGATAATTTCTTTTTCCAGATTTCTGATGCACTGAAAAATTATAATTCTGTCATCATTCTGTTGTCTTCTGTTACATTGTTTTCAACAGACTTCAAAAAATCTTAGTCACTATTTTTCATAAAATTACCATCTTCATGCCAGATATTTTGTGCATTACATTTTCTCATTCATACTTAGAAACAATTTGAGATAGTATTGGGGACAAATCAGTAATACCAACTTAGCATTCAAAATACAACGAAGAGCATCATCCTAACTGCTGTTTTTGAAATCCCAGTATTAATTAAACATGGAGAAGTTAATAGAATGGTTTTATTTAGAACTTACTAGTTTCATATATCTGTATGGTACACTTCAAAAGAAAAGAGTGAATGATATGAGTTTGGTCACAAGCAAATAACAGCAAATTAATGCATAATATTTGAAAAAAGACTAACAATTGCGAGTGCATGTATTCTTATGTTGTATCCTGGTGATTAAAGACTTGAGAGCATCAAGAATCATACCTTGTGTCTTGTTGCACTGGTGTGGGTTTTTTAACATTTTAGATGACTTTAAATGCTCTAGTGTAGAAATCATGGTCAAAGTATACCATTTTAATTTGTTGCCATAATATTTGGCATTCAGTTTCTGTTGTATGTGCTGCTAGGCTTGAGTTATGTTTTCTTTTTTTTCTTGTTTCGTTGATGTATTCTGACATACATATCTCTCCATTCCACATGTGCAAGTGATATTGTATTCTCTGGTTTAGTGAGTTGTGTAGTTTCAGAACCTAAGAGGACTCAAAATCTTGTTTAGAGGAAAGAAAGCCTTTCTCCTTTGTCAATGTAATATCTTTGATGGTCTGGTTGAGGGGGGGCTGATTAGATTTATCAACAATTTTTTGTTGTAACCATTTTTTGACAAACTGAAGTATTCTACAGTAATTATGATTCCTCTTTTTTTTCCCATACTGATGGGAAAAAAAAAGATGATGCTATATGATGTATATAGCATTTTTATAATCCCATATTGCTGGGAGGGGGAGGGTGACTGCTGCTGCCATTTTATTTTTATTTTTTTATTTATTTATTTATTTATTATTTTTTTTTTTTTACATCACCAACCTGAAGAGCCTCAGTAGCTCAGTTAGTTTAGATGAACCCTTTAGTTGGAAAGACCTAAGTTCAAGTTCAGTCTGTGACATGAGGAATCCTTATCAGGCGTTGTCAATCAAATGGTGAGTTAGCTGGTCTCCTCAAAACAGGCAAACCAGCCCTGTACACACACATCTACAATCATAAGACACTCCCGGAATAAGGATTAACCAGCCTATTCTGTAGGATTTTTGTTTTAAATGCCTACATGGTGAAATGTGGGTCTATGGATGAACATAAATCAGGACATCACCAATCTGGACGCTGATGTTATTCAAAAACTGCATCAACAACACCTTCTTCAAAACAAAATAATATAGGGTAACCAAAATTTAACTTCCCCTATTCAGAGCCTTATGCAACTCAATCTAAAAACTGTAATGTCACTAAATTTGATGGTAGACTAATCAAAACATGGGAAGAAGGATTTTGTAAACAAAACAAAACAGAAAAAAAAATTGAAAAGTTTCTGATAGAGGGAATATGGCCCAGGAAACCAAAAGTTGAAGAAGTCGAAACCTGTTTTGCTGGCATCATAAGAGCTGTAAAGTAAAAGGTAAACTTCACATACACATTCCTATCGATAATTGTGTTCATGCATTTCACTTTACTTTATTGTGTGTTACTTATAAAGTTCTGGTAGATAGACTTATACATTAGTTACTTAGAACCATTATTTTTCAGGAAATAACAGTGTATACTAAAATATTAATTATAATAACTTTAATATTTTCCTATATTTTGGCAATGTTACATTGCCATCATCAGGGATGATGTGCATGTGCAAATGAAGCTGAAGAAAAGCAACCAAAGTCGGACTCTGAATCCTATACTAGCATTCCCTAGTGGGCTAGATTGGGTGTGGTCTTGGCTGTTGGACTGAGGATTTAAGGATGACTGCTTCCCAAATTTGTTGAGATTTGGAAAGTTTTTCAGGGCTGAGACAGATTCAAGGAATAGCCTCACATCTTTGCATTAGCTGCAGTGTAATAGAGGCTTTCTTCCAGCATATCCAGTCATGGGTGTCCAAAGCATGGTCAGTAAGTCCTGAGTGGTGTAATGGTGAAACTGGATGTAGTTTCTTTTGTTCATAAATTCGGATGTTGGCTGTCCTGTCTGTTTGACCATAGCAGGACAGTTTGCAACTGCAAGTGAGCTGGTAGACATTGGTAGATCTAGGGAATGTGGCTTGTCTTTGGTGGAGCAGATAAGAGATGTCAGTTTTTTGATCTGCAAGTGGTTGTAAAGTTGTATTTCCTTAGGATTTTGGTCAATTTTTTTGGATATTCCCTGGATATGTGGAATGGTAATAGATCTTGAGTAATCTCTGCTCTGAAAGGGTAGGGTAGGAGGAATTGCAGTTATGGGATTTTAATATTTTTTGGGGATTGTAGCCATTGGCTAAGAAAGCATTCAGATTATGGTCAAGTTCAGTAGTTAGGGCACTGTTATCAGAACTGATTAAGTTTGCCCTGTTATATAGCATTTTTGTAATCCCATATGTCTGGGAGGAGGAGGGTGACTGCTGCTGACAGGACAGCCAATATCAGAATTTCTGAACACAAGGACTACATTTGATTCCACCATTACAGCTGCTCAGGACTTGCTGACAATGCTTTGGACACTCATCACTGGCTATGCTGTAAAAAAGCCACTCTCTTACACTGCAGCAAATACAAATATGAGAGGCTATTCCTCGAATCTGCCTAAGCCTTGAAAAACTTTTCAAACCTCATCAAATTTGGGTTCACGAGACTTCCCCAAATTTGAAAAGCACTCATCCCCAGATCTCCGGCCTAACAGCTCAAGAACACTCAATCATTTGCCCAGTGTTAGTGCCTGCATGTGCATATCATTGTTTTTGTGAATAATAGTTACTTGTAAAGTTATTTTACCTTAAAGAATGTAATGCATCAGCTGCTCTTTGTGAGCTTAGAACCTGCCACAACTTGCATAAAAGTCCTCTATCAGCTAATGCAGGTAAATTGATTATTTGGAAATTTTAAGAAACAGGATCTTTGGAAGTTCGACCTGGAAGAGGGCAGAAACCAGTGCGACCATGGGTAATTGAAGTTGCCATCGCAATTGTTGACAGATCATACAAAATGCTGCTGGTAGTAGCCCGTGGTGCAACGTGACAGTTGGATATAACTTATTTCATGGTAAGAAAATTTTGCACAAAATTGTTATTGTATCCGTACAAGATCATCCCCCATATAGTAGCTGCTACAAGATGATTATAATAAGCTACGGACATTTGTTCTGAACACATTAGAAGTCGACGATGCTTGGCCTTGGAAAATTCTGTGAGGAGATGAGGTGCATTTTTATCTGAACAGGACTGTAAACACCCAAAATTGTTCAACTTGGGCTTCCAGATCACTCTATGAACTCCCATTACATTCACTGAAAATTTCTGTTTGGTTTGGCTTCTGAGCAGATTTCATAATAGGGCGCCATTCTTTTATGAGGATATCACTCTGACATGACCAGTAACTTGTTCCATTACTACAAAAATATCGTGATATGCTGAACAATTTTGTCATTCCACAACTTCAGCAGCAATGATGCCTGGATGAGACCATTTTTAAAAATTCAAGATCAACCGCTTCCCCACATGGCATGACTTGTACAGCAGCTGCATGGCCATCTTTGCTCCTTGTGATTTTTGTTTGTGGGGGTCACCTAAAGGCTAACATCTATTGTGGTGATGTCTTGAACTTGGCATCCTTAAAGGACAGTAAGGACAATGTATCATGGACTGTGGGGAATATTCCCTCAGAAATTTTATGTTCTGCTTTTGAAAATGCTGCATACTGGATGCAGTTTCTGGTCTTCAAGAATGGTAGCCACATTGTACCAGGTCTCTTCTTTCGCATGGATGAACTCAGTGTGCTTGAGTTGTGCAAGAGGTTCATGACAACACTTATGCTCCAGTAACTGTGATACCATAATTAACGTGCTAAATTAAATTAATATTAAATGTTTTATTGCAGTGTTATCATAAGTGCAACACATAAAGGTAATCTTTCATTTTAGTCTTTGTTATTCATTTGTCTGTCCATTTTAATGCTTTTTTGTTTTACATTACAGCACCATATTCCCCCATTGGTGACTTTTCAAACTAAAATTTGTTTTGTGGAATTCTTCTTCCCATGTCTTGAATAGTCTTCCTACCAAATTTAGTGGCATTCCAGTTGTTAGATCAAACTACATAATTCTCTGAATAGGGGAAGTTTTAATTATGGCCATCCTGTATATGAACAGAAAGAAGGCCCAGTTGTGGACTTGCCTTAGTCATTGCTACGTTTAGTGAACCTGTTTATGGAGGTTTTTTTTTTTTTTTTTTTTTTTTTGAGGGGGGGTAACTAAAGGGATTCGCAAGTCACAACAAAATGCAGCTGAGATATGTTGATGCATTTATTATATGGTCCAGCTCTGCATACCAACTAAAAGATTGTAATTCATCCCAGGATTAAGTTCACTGTCGAATTAGAAACCAGTAGATCTCTACTATTCTTAGACATTCTGCTGGAAGTCTCTGAACAAAAGATTTAATTGTTCAGTTTATAGAAAGCCAGTGCACATGGAGAGATGAATATATGCAAAGTCCCACCACTATCTATCATAAAAAAATTGGCTTTATAAGAATTTCCAAGACAGTGCATATATATCTAGCAGCATTAAAAAAAAAAAAGACATCAGGAATCAGAATTACAATACATCTGTTTCATCCTGCCAAAAAAAATTTCACAACAAAACAGCTGGTTGGTAAAATTCTAAACATCCCTCCCTCCTTTACATCCGTTCAATCTTGTAGACCAGTGGTTCTTAACCTTTTCGAAGTCACTGAACACTTTTGATTATAAGAAAAATTTGGGAACATCAAAAGTATTAGGGTCATAAAACTAATAATAATAATATGCATGAACTTGCCTTTTATAAAAATGGAACTTATTTTAATACGATACTTGAGCTTGTCAGCTTTTGCAGATTTCAGCAATATCAGGTCTAATATGTGATATAGCTACCTTCATCTTTTTGTCTATATTAGTAAGTCTTTGACACTTTTTATTTTTTATATTGGTTAATATTGAGAAACCGAGCTCTCACAAATATGATGATTGAAAATTAACAAAATTTTCAGTGCCCTTGTTTAGAGAGCTGGGTATTCAGCTCGGACAAAAATCCAAAATTCCTCAAGAGTTATTTCAGAGAATTTCATTTTTAGAGTATGATCCGTTGACAAGGTAACTAAATTGTTCTTCTTCTTGTAACGAAAATTCACAACTTGTATTATCTGTGTCAAATAGATTTCGTATCCAGTCATAATTGTGTGTATTTAAGTAAGGAAAGTAACTTGAAATCTTTTCTTCCAATATTGTTAAATGTTCTGTTATAATGGAAATAATTCCCTTGACATTTTATTATGGATCGAAGGAAATGTATCTACTGTATTTTTTTCTGATATGCAGTTTTTCCAAAAAGACACTTTTTTTCTGAAAAGCTGACAGTTTGTCAGTGGATGTCAAAATATTTTCATTTTTCCCTTGGATACTTGTATTAACGCTATTTAAGTAATTAAAAATATCAGTTAAATATGCCAATTTAGCACACCAAATATCATTTTGAAGACATTTTACAAAAGCATCTGTACCTTCATTTTGAAAAAGGTCAATAATTCATTCTTTAGTTCTAAAATTCAGAATAGTACTTTGCCCCTGGATAACCATCTTATTTCAGTGTGCAAATAAGATGGTTATCCACGGACAAAGTCATATCTATGGCTTCCATAGATATGCACTGTTTTTTAAAAGGGCATGCTTTCAAAGGTCTTGACTTGATGTAATTTACCGTATTTACAACTTAGTCTAGTACAGGTTTTAATGTTGCTGATAATGTTTTTAAAACTAGGGATTTTCTGTACAAAAAACAGTGTGTATATATAATATTTGACTTTATTTTCTTTGAAAGGGTAACAAATCCTTTTGTAGAGCCTCCCTACCATTGATGGAGCATACAAATTCATATTCATATCCATCCATACAAATTCTTACAGCTCCCATGGAATTTTAAAATTTTCTAAATATGACGTAACAGAATCAAAAATATCTTGTCCTGTTGTATGTTCGGTAAGTTCTCTGCAGCACAGAAATTGATTCACTATTTTGTTTTCATTAATGAGACGAACGAATCCTAGTATATGAGCTTTACCGCTAATGTCAGCGGACTCGTCAATTTGTAAAGCAAAAGTTGTTTGGAAAGTTTATTGGTAACTGTTTTCTCAGTATCATCTGACATATCTTTAATTTTATTTTCTATTGTATCTTCTGAATGAGGAATTTTCATAATTTCCATGTTTGCTTCGTCGGCAAACATAATGTTTACTATTTCACAACATGCTGATAAAATGCTATAGTGTGACTCTACTATATTGTGTGGTTTTAATTTTACAGCAATTAATTTAGCTACCTTATATGATGCAAGTTGTGCCTTATCAGAAATTTAAGTCTTTTCAAAATATTTTACTTGTTTAACTTGCATGTTCAACAATCTTGAAATAATCTTTAATTTTTGAAATAAGATTGGCGTGCTTCGTAGTAAAGCATCATATGACATCTTTCACCGGCTGAACACTTGTAACCAGTTCAGGGAACACTAGTTAAGAACCACTGTTGTAGACAATTAAAGACATTACGTTGACAAAGGCTTCTTTTCTCTAAACAATATTTTGAGTCTCCTTAGACCTCTGAAACTGCCCAGCTCACCATTCAAGTAACCTGAGTTATATAAGATCACTTGCATGTGTAGAATTTGTTATGTAGGATAGACAGGCTAGTCAGGAGAGATATGCATGTTAGAACACATCGAGGGCACAGAGAAAAAAACAAAATGAAACATAAATTTGGACCTAGCAGCACATTTAACAGAAACTGAACACCAAGTGCTATGGCAACATACTAAAATGGTATACGTTGACCACAGTCCTGTGCTAGAGCTTTCAAAGAGTCATCCAAAATGTTAGCAAACCCACCTGATGAAGTATGTGGTATATACTTCATGGTGATGTTGGCTTCTCCTGCACAAACATAACAGTATACACAAATGTCAGAATTGTAATCATATGCATTTTCTGCCTTCCACTTGAATAGTATTCAGATATTTTGAGTATTTTTCAATATGTACTTGAATCTGTGTATTTTCCATTATATACTTGAATCTGAATCTGAATTCTGTTTAATGTTTAAGGAGCTTACTTCATGAATATTGAAACCGTATTGTGATGTATATAATCCATATGAGTTTTAATTAACTGCATGTAACCCTATTTAGTCTAATGATAATTCTCAAGTTTATGATATTGGTATTTAAATAGCATGCTGTAACTAAAGCATGTCTTTGCTATATAGTTCATCACCTGTCTTTCTTAATGAAGGCATGAAGTGGCCATTGACTTATTTCATTTGCAGAGTAAGGTTTCCAGTTTGCCCTCTTCCCTTTCTTCAAGTGCAGGTAATTGCCTTGCTCGCATGCTCTCCATACTGTAATTGATTAACTTTTGCTCTCCATTTGAGGGTATAGCAAAAAAGTAGTTTCCACAGGTTTCCAAATCATTCACTAGATTCAAAATAATTGCTTCCAATTATTTTGAACATACAGCATCCTCACTGATATGTTAAAGTCAAACATATATGTCCTCAGTGTGAATTTCACAGTTCTTCCTTGAGAGTTGAAAAAGATCCCATTTTCACTTGTGTGTCGGGCCAATAGCCTGTCACAGACAAGTAACTTGCCTTATTTTGAAACCTTATCAATGCTTTGATAGTGGTTAATCTTATCTGCATAGTGTATTGAGGCTGTCCGTTGCATCTGTTCTGGCTGGATTGCCTGTTTTGCAAGAAGAAAAATCCTGCTACATCCATATGAAACTGGCTTACTCACCTTCAGTTGAAAAACCCTGAACAAGGTTTTTCATGTCCTAGATGGGATTGGAACTCGGGCCTTTCCATCTTTTCAACTAAAGGACATTGTGAAAACTGTCTGAGCTACAGAGGCTCTCTTGAAAGAGATCCATTTAAAATTTTTCTGAGATCATGGAATTCAACTTGGCAGTTTTTCTGCTTTTTTCCCCCCTTGCTGGTGTTCTCATTTCCAAGCAATGGCTACTCCAAAACGAGCAACTATTATGTGTGCCTATTACCAAGATTCAAGGTGAAACTCAAGTTACAACATAGCTATCATTGGTATAGCAATTACTTGTTGCAGTAATTTATGAAAAAATTGCCATAATAAAACAAAATATTATATATACACAGTATTAATATGTGACTCCCTAAAAGTTTACAGTATTAAGGTAAGCAAGTTAACTATTTAAAATGCATTTACGTTTCCTTTTGCATCAGCACTGCTTATCCACTTGACAATTTCAGATAATAGGTGTACAAATATATTATGAAATATAAACAAATAAGTTTTTTTTTAATAAAAAAAATTGTAAAACTTAAATTCATATTTATGAAATTTGCACTTAATTCAAGTAATACTGTAAAAAATGGACATACTAAGTAAATCATGATTATGTTAGAATTTTACAGGCTCTTTTACTGGTAGCCTTTATTCTGTATATAATCTGTAAATGTTGTAAATAAATTTACATTTAGATATTTTAATAGTCATATTTTAGAACTGATTAATATTTCATCTGTTTATTGATTTTAGCTGGCTTTCATTTATATTCTTATTCAGTTTTTGATTAAACGTGTTATTTTAATTATGGAAATAGCAAAGCTTATTTGGTGATGGATGAAGTTTGTTTACTAATGATAGACAAATTTACATTTAGTATAGAATTATTAAAAGTAGTTAAAAAGGACATACCTGGTAGTGCTATTTCCAAAGGTAGGGATGATAAGATATTTGGAGTTGAACTTGATGAATTGGTTGAAATTTATAATATGAGAAAGGCATTGATAATGAAACTCAGTTATGTGAATTTAAATATGTACATTGAATAGCCAAAAATGAAACATGAATATAAACAGTAAAAAAGGAAGATGATGAATGGAACCAACCTAAAATTTGGAAAAACTAAAATTAAAGAATAAAAAGAAACAAAACCAGTAAAGCATATAGTACCATCGACATTTTGTGGACAAAACAGCACAAAACTTGCAGTGAGTTTGGTATGTGGTTTAAGATTGCATAATCTTAACTTATGCATGTGTAGCATAATTATATGCAATCTTTGGGTGAAGTCTAGAACAGCTAAGTTTATTGTTGTATAATCTTTATGTTAACTAAAAACTACAACCAAATAAAAATCAAATATATGCATGATATTGCCTTTCAGAATAAATGAAAATATATCACATATCTAAAATACTAGGTGTACAAATATATTAAGAAATATGAACAAGTAAGTTTTTTTTTTTTTTTTTTTTTTTTAAATTGTAAATCTTAAATTCATATTTATGAAATTTTCTTGAAAATATAAGGTAATTATGTTTTAACCATTGTATTAATTTAACGTAAGAGCAGTAGCAAAAATATTCTCTGTAAGTGTTCTAATATTTCTTGAGGTTTAATTATAGCTTTGATGACAATTTCTACACTTAAAAAGGCAGTAGTAAAATGAATATATTTTTCTGCATGAAGACATGGTAATGCACAACTGCATCCATGCAGTTGTGCATTACCATGTTCAAGATTACCATTAATGTAATGGCCAATTGCATTACCAAATAACCTATTTTATTTAGTCTATCTCCTCCCCCCTCCCTTTCTTCTCAGAACTGGTTTTAGATTTCCATACAGGGTATGACCAAAAAATCATCATCCAAACTATTCTAAAACAATTGCTGTATTATATGAAAAATTTCTCTCATTGGCTATCAATTCCAATTTAATTTTAAAGATGCTTTTATAAAAAGCAGCTAAGGCACTTAAGTGATAGGAACTGCTAAATGGTTGTATGTTTAATCATCTAGCCATGCAGTGGCACTTGGTATATGTAGTGTGTCATTAATGCTGCTGAAAGATGTCATTTTTTAGTTAATATTGATTCATTGTAGTGATTTTGTTTTTTGTAAGTGTGTGATGGACTGAGTTATATAGATTTAAGTAAAACTTTGCATATTTGTTTAAAGTATTGTCATTGAGGCACTAGTCCATGATTGAACAATGGTGGCCAAAATATCCTTGTTGGGTGAATTGAATTTATGTGATTTTCTTCAGTGATATATGAGATGTATTCATTGCAAAAGTGGTGGGATTTTTGCAAGGAGAGTGAAACTAGTGAGTGAGTGTGTAAGTGTTTTGAGAGTGAGTGTTAGTTGGATGGAGATAATAAAGAATTGATAATAGAGTAGACAGTATTTGACAGTAGACTGGAAAATGTTAATATCGAAATTAATGTTGAATGTGCAGCAGTGGAAGCTCAGGAGAATGTAGAGGACCTCAATAAGGAAATAGTGCACTTATGTGTAGTCCTTGTCCTTCACAGGACAAAGTGCAAAATTGAAAGACTGCAGAAACTTCAAGAGATTGGCAGATACGAGTAGAGAAAAAAGCTAAAGCTCCAAGGTGAGAAACATGATCGTATAAATAAACAAGAGAAACAGGATGAGAAGAAAATTTTGTGCAGAGATTCCATGATCAGATGAGTACAATGAAAGCGTGACAAAATCTGTTTCCCTGGTGTGAAAATTGATATTAGTGATTCTGCCAGGATGCAAAAAGGTAAAGTGAAAGAATTGTTTTGGCTGGCACTAATGACCTGAGAGGTGATAAGTATTGTATGAGGGAGGATCTGGAGTTATTGGAAGAAAAATGAAAAATGAGAGCGAGAAGGTGGAGATTGTAAGTATCATTTCTTCTGCACAACTTGCATATTTATATATGCAAGTTGTGTAGAAGAAATGATGTAGAGTTTCATCTGCCAAATCACCTGGATTTGGCAGATGAAAAGATTTATGTAATGCTGATAGACTTCACTTAATTGGATTCAGAGTTATGTGTCTAGAGAGCTTTGTTTACCAAGAGTGCAGAAGTGCAAAGCCAGAAAAAACTAAAACAGTTAGGGAGGATGCAGATGAGTGTGTGGAGCAGGGGGGGGGAAGTGCAAGTGAGTGCAAGAATGACCAAATAAATGCAAATATAGTCTTTCAAGTTACTGAATGAACAGTCAGTTCAGAATGTAAAAGGTTGGGGGCCTAAGGGGATGATACAGTTTCTAAATACTAATGCCAGAAGTATCAGGAACAAGAGGGAAGAGTTTTTGGCATTGGTTAGTGGAACCTTGCCAGAAGTTATAGGTATTAGTGAGACTTGGCTGACAGCAGGTGATGTAATTGTAGGTATAAAATGTGAAAGGTAATAAGTCTAAATAGTCAAAAATTTGAAAGTCTTGGTATTTTCTGGAAGAATAGAGAAGATAGGATTGAGGAGACAGTATTTTGACGTAGTCTGTTTGAGATTTATAGGCCAGAAGGTTCCAGGGATGATATGGAATACATGTATCAGTAAATTAATATGAGAGTGCAGGTTTGAGTAATTGTTATAGGGGAACTTCAACTATGGAGACATAGATTGGAAGGAGGAAAGATCACATGGCAGGAAACAAGTGGAATTTATACACCTACTGAGAGATCACTTGAAGCAACATGTGATAGAGAGGATCTGGTCATAGGATCAGACAAGCTATCCATAACAGAGGTGTCTGTATAGCCTCTGATTGGGAAGAGTGATCATGCAGATCATTAATTAGAACATGGAAAAGAAAATTCCACACTTCAGAAATTGCAAAATGTGGAATTTTTTTTCAAGAAGGGATATATCTGGAACTACAAGGCAAGTGATTATTTATGACAAGCTATGAAGGAAGCTTTAAGCAGTGCCATCGCATAAAAACCTGAGAGGGAAGGATGTTAGCATTGCATGGAAGATATTCAAGGAATATCCGGAGGAAGCAATATCAGACTATATATCCAAAGTCATGAGGTTTAATCGGGGGGGGGGGGGGGGATTGAATGAGTAGTATCATTTGTGGAGGGTATATAAAGAGAATGGTAACCCACAAGCTCACAAACAGTACAAGAAGCTGGTGAGGGTATTTTATGAGGGAGGTGGTGAATGGTGACCAGAATGGAGGATCTTCTACAGAACGATAATAGAAGAATCCATATTAGTGATTACTAATCAATTAGTAGACCTCCAGCTGGTGAAGAAGCCATTGCCAGATACTTGAAATTATTTTAGAGAGGAGTGAAGCAAGAGCGGCAATCTAGTGAAAGATTTCCATCTCTCCTCTTAAGAATAAGCTGATAGGTCAGTGTCCATATAGATGGATAGGTAGATGTCATACTCATCTTGAATAGGCAATAGAGAAATATATTTCTGGAGCAGCACAAATCCTGGACACAGTTGGGTGACATCACATGCACTAGGAGACCCATTGGCATCCTGAGCAATGAGGATTTTTCAGTATCTCTCCAGCAAAGGATCATAGGAAGCATTTAGTAACCTGGCAACAGCACAAGGTGATTCTTCCAGTTCATCTGTACAAGAATTGAGTGAGTCTGATGGTCAGTCAGCCTTATCTTTTGGTGATTTTACTGATGCCATTCAGATGTGAAAGATAGAATTACAGAAGGGAAATACCTAATAGCTTTAGCAGAAAACTCAGCTACCATTTGAGCAGGAGGCAAGTTTTCTACATATTTTTATTTTATTTTATTTATTATTTTGACAGATGTAGGCAGTAGTGTGGACTGAGTGTGAAGATAGGATGTTTTCCTAGAACCATTTCAGATGATGAAAGTTTTCATTCCAGTAAGAATTGTTTCTGTTATTGACTGAACAGTTATTTTGATCAGGAGAACAGCACATTAATTAGACCATGGAAAAGAGAAGTCATGGAGGTCATCCTGTTTAGCATCCCTATAATGTCAAATGACATGAGACCAAAAGTGGTTGGGTGAATGTTGCTCCATAGTGAGGGAAACTTGAATGAGGTTGTAATCGGATTTACCAAGAGTGTTAGCAGGATGGTAGGGATTGTCTGGTTTGTTTTGGTTTTATGGCCAAAGCATCTGCCAGCCTGGTTGACCAAGTGGATAGAGTGTCTGCTCTCCAACCAACAGGCTGTGGGTTGGAATTGCACTGTGAACATGGATGTTTGTGATTGTCTTTAAGTGGATAATGAATATCATCGCTTGGTGCGAGAACACTGCCCTGCTATTGGAGGCCTGAAGTGGTGTGAAGTTCCATGCTTGGTCTGTAGAGTAGTTTTCTGGACCACATAAAAAATAAGTTTTGAAAAATACAAAAAAATTATAAAATCAACAAAAATAGGGGGGAAAAAATCCTTAGCCTGCTCCTCACAGTATGAAATGTACAACTCTGGCCTCATGGCCTTTATTTGTTGATATCCTGAGGATGTTGACCTCAATGTTTGTGTAGTTCACCTGTGGGTTGTTAAAGAGGTCATAGCGAACAAAGTTTGATAAGGAAATTTTGAACTGAAGGGGAATGGGGGGGGTAAGGTTTTGTATTCTTTGACATATCAATCTGATGAATGCACATGCACCTTTTTTTTTTTTTTTTTATTTATTTATTTAAGTAGACAATTCAGATGAATAGTAGTTGTTGATAGAATAATAATAAGTTTGGTTGGGATGACAAAGTGCTAGGTGATGTGCATAATTTGTTGCTCTTAAGGCCGCAAATATTGGTAAAGTGGATATGGAAGTTTTTTGAAAGAAGTATTGATATTTGCAGGTTGCTATTTTTTTTTTTTTTTTTTTGGTTGGATTGTTTTTAGTGGAAGATTTTGTTGTGATCTACACCAAAACTGATTGGTTTTGTCTTTCATTGTTGGTGTGGAGGAAGAGTTAAGTAAACTTGCTGTTAAGTAAACAACATGCTCCCACACAGTGAGTAGCCAGTCTCCTATCTGTGTGACCTTAACAGTGCTCATTGCATACTGTTATATTTGGACTCTCTCTCTCACACACACACACACACACACACACAATCATCTAGCAGTATAAATAACAGCAGGATTATTTGCTTGCTGATTGGGAAGTCTCTTGATGCATTATTATCAGGTGTAATCCCATGTCCTGTCTAGTAGTTGGCCTGCAGAACAACTTTATTGCTGGATTCTGAAATGAACAAAATCCTAGCTTCCTACATTTCATATAGTATGCTGAGCATGTCAAGAAAGGGTGTCATCCACTCGGCATGTTTTGAACGTGATGTTAATTCTTAGACTTAAGATTTTCTATAACTTAAAATTTGATTATTGAAATGTCCTTCATATTTACAGATTTACAAGACATCAATTCTTGTTTTCAAAGATAGGGATAAATACATTACTGGTGAATTTAGGTAAGTATAATTTCATGAAACAATTTCTTAATATGAATACCTAATATAGACTTAAGGAGAAAGCTTTTTTTTTTTTAATTTTTTAAAGAAAAAAACTTGAATGCAGTCAATTTTTCTTGGCAAAGACAATTATCACATATATCACATGGGAAGAGTATTTTTGCCCTATCATGCTTAATTATTTTTTTTTTTACTTGCAGCTCACCTATTGAAGGTTGTAAACATATGATATATTAGTACTTTAAATAGCCTAAAGGTCAGATAATCTGAAAATTCTGTTCTAGAGACCAAACATAATTTTTTCAATTCTCCAGTAGGCTGTGTCCGGACAGTTCATCGGCGACAATTAATCACACGAAAATTCATCACAGATATATGTGGAAAAAAAATTTTTTTTTTTTAATTTAAGAAATATTTTTTTAAAATTTAAGAAATATTTTAAAAATTAAGAAATATCTTTAAAAAAATTTAAGAAATATTTTATATATTATTTAATATATCGATTATATTTAGCTTTTTAAAAATATTTATTCAGTATAAAGTTATTCATCGTGGATATATGTGAAAAAAAAAAAGAAATATTTCCCATATAAGAAATATTTAAAAAAATATTTAAGACATATTTTAAAAAAATCTAAGAAATAACTGGCCTGGTTGGCTGAGTTGATAGCGTATCTGCTCTCCAGCCAAAAGGCTGAGGGTTCGAATCCCGACATGGATGTTTGTGATTGTCTGTGGAAATACGAGTGGTGGTAGATGGTGTTAGTATAGTTACAGTCAGTTGGTGATTGAATGTGAAGACAGAGTTGTAGAGCAAGTGTCGTGTCTACTTTTTCCTTTAATGTACCCTTCTTATCTCTAAATTACTCTTCTGGACATATCTCTGATAAGAGTGAAACTGAGGTCTTGTGAGACAAAGAATTGCAAATGGCGGATGCCAATTTCTTTGTCTCAACTCTGGTTCTATCTCCCTCTTCAAACTCAGAGAAAATTTATTTGTATGAGCTGCTCCACTCTGAATCCTAGGATATACTAAAATATGACCAAGGAGTTAGAAACCAGTCAGCATTCGCTCTTCACAGCATAAAAATTTATGACTTGCAATCGTGACCTTAACTTAAACTGTTTCCCGCCTTTGTGTGGTTCGTTGTATTTTATGAGCAAGTGCAGTAATTCTAGATACAGGCAAGACAAAATTCATAATAAAACAAAACATTTTAATTTCACTGATAAATCATACAGTACATTTAGAAAGGCTTAGTCGATCATTTAATTAAAACTTTACATATATCATTAAACTCTCGTACACATAGTTAAACATTCTTCAAAAAAAAATCATATCTCAGAATACTAAATCTTAAGGTTTAGTCACTTAGTCTCATCTCTCTCTTAATTATACATAAAATTCCATTCAAGATTTCCCCTTAACAGTCCTATTCAATTAACACATTTATCTCTTTCTTAAACCTGAACAAAACGTAATTAATTTTCTTACAAACACATTTACGAGTCATTAACATATTCTCTTTCAAAATCAATCAGCTACAGTTCAAGGAATGTCTCTTAGCACACAATTCAAATCTTCTCATTTAATTCTCTAAGTAGTCGACATAAAGTTCACCTTACCAGTTTGCTGCATTTTCTACTTAGGCCACTTCAGATCTTACATCAGACTATTGCCTTGAATGGTTGCGTTTCTTCACTTCCATAGGACTTCTACAAGATCTCTCTTTATACTTTGAATAGATTTATTCAGTAGTTTTCCACCATTTGGATTTGCTGGGCTTTTTGTCTCTGACTGGTAATTTCTCTTTGTCATGCGGTCGTACCTTCCATGAACAAAGGACACCCACGTGGTGGCTCCATACCAGTCGGACGTCCGTGGCACCAGAATCAGCAGCAGGAAAACATCTAAAAAAAAAAAGCCTGGTTCGGCGCGATACCTCTGCTTTTAAACCACGCGCCGTTTCTCTCTGTCATCATCCGCGCATGCATCATACGTTCCTTACGTCTCGCTGCACTTAACGCCACTCGCGGAATCTTCTCAAAACTCTCGTAACTTTACGGTGGAAGGGGGGGGAGCACCGTGCTACATAGCAGATATACTGAAGTTGGCCGTTTCACATTTAGCTTATTTTTTGTTTTACTTTTGTCCAGCCAATGGTTAGTTGTTCACATCCAAAATTCAAACTAAGCAACTATAAAAATTTAAACAATGAAATTTCATAATACTAAATAAAATTATATAAGACTAAATTACTATTTTTATACAAGTTTCTTTATATGGAATAAAAATAAAAAAATTTTATTCTGTATAAAGTTATTCATATTCTTTCTTACTACAGGCTCTGTAGAGGGAATATTAATTGTTACAGAACTGGGATAGGATGATTAGGGAGAATAGTTATATACAACTAATATTTACAGTTAACTATTTACATATTCCTATTAACTATTCTATTACTAAATCACTTAAGGAATTGAACAACGTAGTTACGAATATAAATTAAATTTCACTTTAATAAATATTTCCAATATTTTGGCAAGGTCACGTTGCGATTTTCAAAAGGAACTTACAAAAAAAGGCATGTGCACGTAGGCAATACAACACAGTAACTGAGAATGAAGAGATGAAGCTATTGTTCTCCTAAAAGTCCCATTGAAACTTCCCCTAGACCTACCTGGTGTATATCAGGTCCCTTGCAGTTGTAAACTGTCTTACTTTGGCAGGACAGCGAATATCAGAATTTCTGAACACAAGGACTACATCTGTTTTCACAAGTACAGCCATTCTGGTCTTGCAGACCATGCTCTGGATACACGCCACAGAATACAGTGGAAGAAAGCTACAGTAATATACCGTAGCAAATGCAAATTCGAAAGACTATTTATGGAATCAGCCTCAGCCCTAAGAAACTCTCCAAACCTCAACAAATTTGGTTGTATGCGACTGCCTCAAATTTGGGAGGCTTACATCAGCAGACCTTCAGCCCAACGGCCGAGAACACCTACTTGTCCTGCTAGAGGACACCATCAGGACTTTTAGGAGAACAATAGCTTCATCTCTTCATTCTCAGTTACTGTGTTGTATTGCCTACGTGCACGTGCCTTTTTTTGTAAGTTCCTTTTGAAAATGGCAATGTGACGTTGCCAAAATATCGGAAATACTTATTAAAGTGCAATTTAATTTATATTCGTAACTACATTGTTCAATTCCTTAAGTGATTTAGTAATGCATAACCAACGTATAAGCCTGTCTACGAGAATCAGCTATTCTCTTAATAGTTAGAATAGTTATTAGAGTGAATAAAATATTTATGAATAGTTAGGAGAAATGGCACAATATTGAAGAATATTTATTCTTCTAACCATTCACTATTTTTCTGTTCTGTGCATTTAGATATCCATCCAGGTGTGATATATATATATATATATTTTATCTGAACTAATTCATAAAGCAACATTTTTTTTCAGTAAAGAAGATTAAATATGAAATTTAAAATTTCCTGGGGGGGGGGGGTACACGTACCACAATTTGAGAAACACTGACATAGAGTTCAGTGGATGGGCATGTGCTGTCATCGACGATCACAGCTGTGTCCTGTTCGTTTAAACTTTGCAATTGTTGTCGCAGTTGTGAATGGTGATAAATTTCTGCCGTTAAATTTTCTCTAAATTTCTTGGCAAATTATGACTGAAAAACGTCGGCATTGTTACAATATTGCATACAAGTTATGTGTGATTGCGTATGCTAAAGAACATGGAAACAGGGCTGCAGAGAGGCATTTCAGACCACCCAAACTGAGAAAATGATAAGAACTTGGCGGAATCAGGAAGAGGATCTAAAAAAAGCAACTCACAGTAAATATAACCTACGAAGTGGAACTGCAAAATGGCCAGAACTTGAGGCAGAACTAAATACTTGGATTTTAGACCACAGAAAAGCAGGACTTTCAGTGTCTGCAAAAATGATTATTCATCAAGCGAAAGCGATAGCCACTAACGGAGGGATCGCCAACTTTAGTGGATCAACATCATGGCGTTCAAGATTCATGAAGAGAAACCAGCTTTGTATGCAGACTAAAACAAAAATATCACAAAAGATGCCAGCTGAATATGAAAAAAAATGATTGAATTTCATCGATTCGTCATTAACGCAAGTAAACGAGAAAATTTTGAACATTTGCGCAAATAGGAAACATGGACGAGGTTCCGCTGACTTTTGATGTGCCCTCAAACAAAACTGTAGATTCCAAGGGCACTAAAAGTGTTACTATTAAAACCTCGGGGCACGAAAAACTCACTACATGGTTGTTTTATCCTGCTCTGCTGATGGGACAAAATTTCTGCCACTATTGATTTTAAAAGGAAGACGCTTCCCAAAGAAAAACTGCTTAAAGGAGTGTTTGTACATGTTCATGCAAAAGACTGGATGGATGGAGGAGGAATGAAGTTAGGATAGATAAACTTTGGTCCGGGTGCCCTGGTGGACTGTTGAAGAAGCCTGCCATGCTAGTATGGGATCAGTTTCGTTCTCACAGAACAGACGATGTTACAAATAAACTCAAGGAATTGAAAACTCAGTTAGCTGTAATTCCAGGAGGTCTAACTAGTCAGCTTCAACCTTTAGATGTCTGTATTAATAAACCATTTAAGGGATTTATGAAGGAGAGGTGGAACAGCTGGATGCAGTTTTCAGATTTTGAGGTTACGCCATCAGGAAGAAGGAAGAGGCCTAGCATTTCGCACATTTGTCAGTGGGTCAAAGCTTCATGGGATGCTGTGAAAACTGAGACAGTGGTTAAATCATTTAAGAAGTGTGGAATTAGTAATGCACTGGATGGTACAGAGGACAATTTGTTGTATGAGGACTCATTTTGATTTAGAAGAGGTTTCAAGTATCTCTTCATTTAGCTCTGGAGATGAATTTCTGGGTTTTGACGATTTAAAGGTGGGTACTCTTTCCTAGTTAGATTAGGTATTTGTTGAAAGTAGACCTACTTATTACTTTATATTTGAAATACTGTAAATTCATTATAATATTCAGTGATAAAGTTTTTTTTCCTAAAAAATGTGTACAAAAAAGGGGGTGCGTCGTGTATAATCCGGTGCATCTTATATGCCAGCAAATACGGCATATATATATATATATATGTGTGTGTGTGTATGTAGAAATAGGTGCAAACTTGACTTACTTGTCTGTAAGTCAAGTTTAAATAATTACTTGGTAATTTTAACATATAGTATACCCAAGGTAAAAAAACTGTCTACATCTTTCTCTCATCTGTAGATTTTATTAAATAAGGTCAAAGCACCACCTTGTGGCAACTTGTTTAGGTAAAATTTATAAGCTCTGCATTATTTCAACCTTAGTAATTTTTGGGCCTGGCTCCCACTGATCTCAATAAAGGTCGAACCTGATCTGGGTATTGGCCCTTGCCTTTAATGCATAGCATTATGCATCTCCACAAGGGGATGTGCTTTATATTAGGGGGAAATACTAAGGAAAGTGATCAGATCTTAATCCACCTTTTCCACGAGTTGCCTCAGTCTTGTACTGTGTGCAGGCACAAACTTGACTTACTTGTCTGTTTGCTTACTTGGGGGAAAAAAGGATTAAAATCAAGTTTAAATAATTACTTGGTATCTTTATATATATGTGTTAATCTAATAAAAAATATTTACAGCTTTTTCAGATGAAACAGAAATTAGGAAACTCACCAATCAATAAAATATTACTTAAAATATTATGAAAATCTAAACAAATAATACATAAATTCATAAAAAAAAACTATATTTTGTGAAATTTATCTTGAACTGCATTTACTTTTCATATATCGGTATCAGTGTAATATCATTTCAATGTTCTAGTGAATAACGTTTTTAGCGAATTTTTTTCTCAATGAATTTTCCCTGCGATGAATTGTCCGTGAACCCCAATAGGTGGGGCAGAGAGTGGTTTTGTATACATAAGGATTGTTTCAAAAGACTTCCCCATTCTGTGGTCTCAAAGATTAGCGACCAGGGACTGGCAATGATTTTTGCATGACATCTCCAAGTGCACACTTCAAGAGTTAAACAGGAAATTTTTCTTTAGATATTTAATCAATATTTTTAGGACCTGTTTTTGGTTTTTATATAACATAATATAAAGCAATTTGCATGGATGCAAATTAAAAATATCAAGAACTGTCACACTAGCAAATATCATTGTAGTGAACTTGCTCACTACAACAAACTACCTAAAAAGTCCTAACCAAAACCAATAATATTATAATGCTCAAGGAAATTAATTTAGTTGAGCTGATTGTAAATAAAAAGGACTGATTTAACCTTAAATATGCGTGGAATTACTTTTTGTCTCTAGTTCTGATGATTGAGAACAAATCACTTTGTAAGAAAGCAGAAGAGTAGCTTATTCAACATCAGAAGTAGTTTAGGATATTAATATTAGATTAGCTAAGCTTACTGGAAGTCAAGCTTCTCCAATAATAACTATATGAGTTATTGAAGCTATCTTCAATAACTGATATAGTCATTATTGAACAGACTAATAGTATTTCCTTCACTAGCCAAAGTATCAGTGATATTAAGTGGAATCAGAAATTAGATGGAATTTGATTGGTTGGAGAGTAACAATACATATTTCTGTTTAGATTTCTATGGCATAACACTTTAAACACATCCCTGAAACCTCGAGGGGTGTTCAGGCTAGTATGATAGCACTGCACAATTACCTTTACATGATTAAATCTTCTAACAACAATTTTACAGATTAGGCTACTACTTGTCACTATTCCAATATTGTCATATCTAACAATTCACTTCTAAAGTACTTTTGACTGAATTAATCCAACTAGACTTTGGTCTTCCTCTGGGTTTCTTTCCTGCCATCGTGGCATCAAACACCTGTTTTGCTACCCCCCCATTCTGTTGAAGTACCCATACCACCTTAGGTTAGCACTGTTCACACATTCTTGAATGCCAACAATGTCACATTCATTCCTTTCTAATATCTTCATTTTTAATATGATTCTGCCATTGATGCCATCTGTTCAGTCCCATAATTTTTCTCAGCACTTTCATATCCATGGTCTAGTCTTTGATCAAATGCTTTATTTCTAACCTGATTCTCAGATCCATGGCTTGAACACTGTCCTGTATTGCTAGTTTGGTGTTTTGGCCAATTTCTCTCTTATTCCATATGCCATCTTCACTAAAAACTGTGCTTAAATACAGTCATCCCTTGACTTATGTCCATTCGAGTTACGTCCATGATCCCATAAGGAAATAAATAACATTTTCGACTATACTTTTAAACAAGACACAAGCAAACATAAAGTAAAAAGAGCGATTCAGCGACCACCTCCCTCAGCAGTCGGCATGTGTCTTCAACAGTTCCTCTGTTGATTATGTGTTGAGAAATAGGCTATTTGTGTATTTATTGTTAAATATTTCACGATATTTTGTGCGACATGGTCCCTACATGCCCAAACAAAAAACCTAGTGAAGAATTACAGAAAAAGAGGTGAGTAATTGATCTTGAAATGAAGTTGCAAGTTATAAAACAACATGAAGCTGGTAAGCCCGTCAGTGTGGTCACATAACTTCGGATGGTCTCATTATACAGTGATGACCATTTTGAAAAATAAGGATAAAATCATAGAGGCTGTGAAAGGATATGCTTCTATTAAATCGATAATAGTGACGAAGCAACGACAAGGTCCTATCGATGATATGGAAAAGCTACTTGCATCATGAATAGAGGACCTAAACCAAAAGATTTTATCCCTTAGCACTATGACCATAACTGCTAAGGCAATAAGTCTCTTCAACATGTTGAAGGAGAAAGCAGGACCTGATTACGACTATGAATTCAATGCTTCTTCCATTTGGTTCATGACATTTAAGCAGCGTTTTGCACTGCATAATGTGAAAATGTATGGTGAATCTCCAAGTGCCAATGAGAAGGCTGCCAAAGAGTTTGTGGAGAAATTGGATAAAATTATTACGGAGGAAAATTATTTGCCCCAGCAAATATTTAATATTCCTTGTGTTTAGAAAAAAATGCCAAAGCAGACATCTATGTTTAGCAAAAATCTATGCCTGGTTCCAAAGCACTTAAAGACCATATTATGATTCTGTTAGGGGGTAATGTGGCTGAATATTAACTGAAATCATTTGTGATATGGCACAGTGAGAATCCACGAGCCTTCAAAAACATTAGGAAGCATACTCTTCCAGTTCATTATCGGAGCAATAAGAAGTAGTGGACTCAAAAATTGTTTGCAGATGCCTTAACTGTTATGCGAGTGAAATGGAAAGCTATTGTGTGAAAGAAAATGTAGAATTTAATTAATAAAATTTTATTTAAAATTTTATTAATTCTAGATAATGCTCCAGGTCATCCATCTTATATCTGTGATCTTCACCAAGTTCAAGGTCATGTTTCTCCCTCCAAACACTACTTTATTGATCCAACCAATGGATCAGGGAGTTCTAGTAGTGTTTAAGGTTTATTATCTATGGAGAACTTTTTCACAAACCATTTCTGCCTCTGAAAGAAATGATCAGACTCTCATGCAGTTCTGAAAAGCATTCAGTATTTATCATGCTATTAAAAATATTGCTCTGGCTTTGGATGAAGTGACCTCTCAATGTATAAGTAGCATATGGAAAAATATATTAAAAAGGTTTGTGCATGATTTTGGAAGTTTTGAAAGAAATGAAAACCTTTGTAAATTGAGTGAAGAAATTGGACCTAGCAAACAATCCAAATATCGAAGAGTTTATTAGAAGAAGAAGTTATTAGAGTATATCGTTGCTTCTATTTCATATTTTGAGTTCATATATTTGTACTTCTTGATACATTTTAGGATCTTTATTTTCTTTTTTATAGTGATGTCAGAAGGTCTTGAGGGAGGGAAAGAAATCATTAAATATTCTACAAAGATGACTGTCATCTTTCATTTTAGAGATATTAAGGTATATATATATATAGTAGACATGCTATAGCAAACCCTACTATAAGAAATGATGCACTGTAACAAATTACAAAGTACTGACCTAAGTCTCATAAAATCAGTGTTATTTTAATTCACTACTACAAAGAGTAAAAGCCGAAAATGTTAACTATAATAAACTGGTTTTCCTAGCAAATGACATTACAATTAGGAGACAAAAAGAACTGGTGGGAAATATAACAAAAGAAACCTGTGAGAAATAGACCAAAGGAAACTTGTGAGAAATAAAATAGAAAAAATCATGGGGAACAGAACAAAGGAATTGTATATTGAGGAATAGAACACAAAGGATCAGCAGAAACCAACATTAAAGCACACAATATGACAACAGTGAAACAGTACAATTGCAAACAGTAATAGGAGACATAAGAAAAAACTAGTAGGGCATGAAATTATAAAATTCTAGAATGAATGTTTAAATTTCAAAAGACTATATTAGCTTAATTAAATTAATGTCACTTTCCAGAAATTTTCATAATGAACTACTGAAAAAAATATATATAATGACTAAAATTTAAGCTTTTACAATTAAAATTGAAAACTTAAGTCAAAAATTCTAATTCTACATTCAAGCATACCATAAATTTAAGAGTTTTTTTAATTTATAGATAAGTCTTTCAAGCACAAAATGAGCAACTATCCAAATAAATTTAATAGCTTTTAAATTTCGAATGGAAGAACTACTGAATATTGTGTAATATAATATTTGTTTAATTCACAGTTCTAAGAGAACAGTATCAATATATGCCAGCTGTACACCAGTTGGTTTGTCCAATCAGGAAACTGATCCCTTGACACCATCCATGTCTATCACTCCCCCCCCCCCCCCCACAAACACAAGCTCATCACACTGTTCCTTTTCTCTTTGTATTTGAGGTGATCAAATTGACTGAAGTTTTCAGTTTATTTTTGATTTTAATGGATTGTATTTGTATAGATTGCACATGTGTTTAGTTTATTATGAAGATTTCGGGTAGCTGACATTAATTTAAGCTGATGTAACATTTTTGAAATCTATACATTAATTCTGGATTTTCAATTTTATAATTTCATACACTTCTAATTCTTTCCTTTCTTCCATCATTGTTTGCATGTGTACTTTTTTTTTTTCATATTGTCATTTAGTGTGCTTTATGTATGGTTCCTGCCAATTGTATACATTAAGATTTCTTTTGTTCTGTTTCTGCTGGTTTTTTTATGAGAATTCCTTTGTTATATTTCTAGTAGTACATCTGTTTTATTTCAAATGAGAATGCAGAATCAATTCATAATAGATATCAGATAATATATAAAATATAACAAAGCACACAATAAATTTGGAGAAAAGGGCAAGGCTAATAATAGGGTCTGCTCTGCTTAAGGATTAAAGCCAAATAATTGAGAGAAGACCTCCACATCACATTTACAGAATGCATAATTGGGCTTCTGACCTAAAGTGTATTCTTCACCTTCATGTGGTGCACCCTTGTTAGATGGTATAAACTGGATACTGAATGAACAAGAATGAGTTGGCAGTTTGGAACTTAGCTGACCAAATTTTACTCTCTATTGGCTTAAACCACAAATATGTTGATGTTGCAATATCATGAGATTTTATGCTGGCTTGGGCATCTTCCAGTTAAACAAGTTCTCTGCTGTTTTCTTTGGGGAACCAGGGTGAAAAGTTAGCTACTGGAACCAATGCAACATCTAGAAGAAAAAGAACAGCAACAAACTCAATCAAAAGACTTGAAGATTGGAACCATCATTATGAAGAGTATCAATGGAAAGGAAATTGATTCTGTAGAAGAACTGGGAAAGTACTACGTGGACATAATTGGCATTACTGAGACAATGAATACAAAAACAGGTGATCTTGCTAAATAAGTATAGGATGTTGTATTTGGACAATAACAATCAAGGAAAGAAAGGAGTAGCAGTATTATTCGACACCAAACAGGATGATAAGCTGCTAGATTAGAAGGCAGTTTTAAGTAGAGTTATGTTGGTAAACTTCAAAATGAGAAAATAGACAATGAAACTTATTTGTGCCTATAATCCAATAGAAGGTTCTTCTAAGGAAGAAGTGAAAACTTTTTGAGTCATTAGAAAAGGACTGACATAAAGAAAATGAAAAACATGGTCCTTGTTTGAGATTTAAACAGCAGAGTAGGAAATGAATCCCACCAAGCATATAGAAACATCTTGGAGAAAGGGGGGGGGATAAAATGGAATGTGAGAATTGCAGAGGAATTTCTCTAGTAAGTGTTCCATGTAAGATTTATGCAGACATACCAAAAAAAAAAAAAAAGAAAGTTGAGAAAAATTGTGGAAGAGAGAAGCTTGGAGAAGAACAAGCTGAGGTTAGGCCAAATAGAGGTTGTCAAGATCAGATTTTCCCATTACAAGAAATCATGAGAATGTGACATGGATTTTTGTAGATCTGGAAAAGCCATATGACAATGTTTAGAGGAAAGCTACTCAAAACAATATAATCACATGGGATAAATGGAACAGTATACAGAGCAATACATAGTCTATATTTAAGTTGTAAGTCAGCAGTAAGAATTGAAGGAAATAGAGGAAGATGGGGGATGCACATCTCTACTCTTATTGATCATCTGTATGGATTACATTATGAAAGAAAGTGGCAGTAAACCTAATATTAGAATTGGATATATCAAATTTAGTCTTTGCTTTCCACAGATGATATTGTACTTCTAAACCTGTACAGTCGAAGTCTTCAGAACTCTAAATTGAGTCATAGCTTTAATAAACTTAGCATGAAAATCAGCAATAAAAATGCCAAAACTATGAAAATAGGCAGGAACATAGAAAACTTCATTTGAATTCTCATGTTGTTATAGAACAAATTTCTTTGTTCTATAACAATGAAAATATTTTAGCTATTTAGGCACATTTTTTAGTGAAGATGGCAAATGGCATTTGCTTATTCTGTTCCCTGTTTTCAAAGCTAGTATGACGGACAGCTAGTTGAATAAATTTATATGGATAAGAGAGAAAAATTAGCCAAAACACCAAACTAGCAGTGTACAGGACACTTTCAAGTTATGGGTCTGAGAGTTGGGTTACAAATAAAGCACTTGATCAAAGACAGGCCACAGCTGTGAAAGTGCTAAGAAAAATTATGGCCTGAACAGATGGCATCTGAATCATATTAAAAATGAAGATGCTAGGAAGGAACTTAGCATTGTTGGCATTTTCTGAGCAGAGCTAATTTAAGGTGGTATGGCTACTTCAATAAAATGGATAAGGAAAGGGTAGCATAACAGGTTTTGCTAACTTTTTGATGACAAGATGGCAAGAAATAGACCCAGAGGAAGATCAAGATCTAGGTGTATATATTGATTCAGTCAGAAGTGCCTTAGAAACATGAAATGTTAGATACAACAATATTGGTGTGCTGGTAAGTTATAGATTAATTTGGAGGAAAATTGTTGATAGGAGATTGATAATGTAAAATTAATCACATAGTATTGTCATGGTAGTCTGAACACTTCTTGAGGACACACATTAGGAAATTGATGGTGAGGATATAAAAAAAATAATAAATCCACCATAATGTGGTAAACTGGAATTGAAACTGACAGTACAGTACAAATTGACATTAAAAAAACAGCAAACTTGAGGAAAACATGATAAAGATGAAATTGAAAGCTAAATTGATATTTCTAAGTTCCCTGAACTTGAATCGAAACTTTTTTTTTTTTCATTTTCCCATCACTGATACTAATACAACAGCAGTCTTATTGCTAAGGGTTATTTCAGCTCATAATATATAGCAACATTTACAAGGGCAAACTTTTTTTTTTTTGCATATATTATTATTATTTTGACACCTCCAAAGAGTCCGAAGACTCATCGAGGAGGACACCTACTCTACATCTCTCCATCTCCACCACTATATCAAATCTCTATTATCATCATCATCTACATCACAGCCATCTACTGCTCACCACCACTAGTATTTTTTGTCTGCAAATTGCATATGTTCTGAAGGGCCAATTTGTCTGTATGCAGGATGAAAAACCCAAGTTTTAAGGAGAAAAAACCCTGCTACCTTCGTATGAAATTGATATGAGAGACACCTGCCCCAAGCTCTTCCCTTTAGAGGCCACCCCACATCACAAATGAAAAAATTATTAAATTAGAGGCATTCAAAATATTCAGAATTAGTCCTGTGGACAAATAAATATTATGCAATAAATATATAATAATTTATGAATTAACTGTCTGTTTTATTACTCATCCAAACATTGCCAGCTCATCAATTAAATTCAGCCATCTTTGATATGTTTCTGACTTTCAGTCATAAAAATCATAGCTTTACTCATTTTTTTGATTTTTGGTAATTATGAAGGTATATTTGTCAAGGTAGGAGGGCAGAACATATTTAACAGTGTATAACTTTTAAATATTTTGACATAACATATGCTACATGGGCCTCCATTTGTATTCCTGACTTGTGTCCTGCAAATGTTAGCGAAGGGCCTGATTATAGATAGCATTTATTTTTCTGCCTCTTGGATATAGGAGTTTGGTTTCACATCACATCACATAAACAGTATCAACATTCAAACCTGAGAACACAAATGTGTAACTATGAAATTGATTTATAGTTGCATGTGGAATACTACATATAACTCTGAATCAGTGTCATAACTATAAGAAACACCACATATCACATTTGTTATGCTTGTCAGATGCAGTTTGAAGTTTCACTGTGGAAAATTCCTGTGTACTTCCCTGCAGAAGACAATTGAACTAATGATTTGATTATATAGAGAAACCTGTGGAGAATTTATGACTAAAATTAGCACATGAACCACAGTAGTAGGTTTTTTATTACGTAAATATTAAAGTTTTAAAGCGAATAAAAGTTGAGCAGCTCTCAGATGTGAACTGTAGACTAAAATACACAAAGATTATTGAAGAAAAAATGAAAGAGTTTGAGAACAGTAATCAAACCTTGGAGATTCAATGGCAAACTCTGAAGAAAACATTGATTGATTCTGCCAGAGAGGCATGTGGTGAGGTTGTCTGTAAGAATAAAAAAATCAGAACTCCCTGGTGGACACAGGAAGTTAAAGAGGCAGTGAAGGAAAAGAAGAAAGCATACCAAAAGTTTCTGTCAAATAAGTCAGCTTGTGCTCTTAGAGAATATAGAGACAAATGCAAGAATGCTAAACACTGTGTAAAACTAGCTAAACAAAAGTCATGGGAGGACTTTGGCAAGAATATAGAAAATAAATATCAAGAAGGTGGCAAAATATTCTGGAGGTTGTTGAAGAAGCTTTAGAATGGAGGAAAGAGTGCTGTAAAAGGAATTAGAGATGATAAAGGTGACATGAAAATGGAAGAAAGAGATATCCTTGAAGTATGGAGTAATTACTTTGAAAAACTGCTAAATGAAACAAGCAGTGATGACAGCACAGTGGTAAAAAACACTGACCAGGCATGTAGTCAGGAATACATATCCTTGAAGTAGAAAAAGCCATTAAAGGCTTGAAATGTGGAAAGGCAGCAGGAGTAGATGATATTCGACCAGAAATGCTGAAGTATGGTGGTATAAGAGTCTTACAGTGGCTGCACTGCATAGTTCAGAAAGCCTGGACAGAGGGACGAATTCCCGATGATTGGAGTAGAGTTCTCATAGTACCCATATATAAACAGGGAAATAAAACTGCATGTGAGAATTACAGAGGTATTTCCCTACTGAGTGTTCCTGGCAAGATCTATGCAAGTATACTTGAGAAACGGTTGAGAAGAATTGTGGAAGAAAAGCGTGGTGAAGAACAAGCTGGATTCAGGCCAAATAGAGGCTGTCAGGATCAGATCTTCACTTTACGACAAATAGTCGAGAAAGCATGGGAATATAACAAAGATCTGTATTCAACTTTTGTTGATCTGGAAAAGGCATATGACAAGGTGCCAAGAGAGAAGCTATTCAATACGCTGCAGTTATATGGTGTGAATGGGGCATTATATCAAGCAATACTTAGTCTTTATTTAAGTTGTAAGTCAGCAGTTAGAATTGAAGGAAGTACAGGAAGATGGTTTAATGTTAAATCTGGTGTGAGACAAGGATGTACATTATCCCCTCTGTTATTCATTATCTATATGGATCACATTATGAAGGAAAGTGGTATTAAACATGATATCAAAATTGGAGATGTTAATGTCAGCTCGCTTTATGCGGATGATGTTATACTTCTGAATAAATCTGCTACAAGTCTGCAAGATTCTCTGACTAAATTGAATAACTGTTGTAATAGATATGGTATGAAGGTCAGCAATAAAAAGACAAAGACAATGAAAATAGGCAGAATCATTGAAAATGTCAACTGTGTTGTGAATGGAGAACCTGTGGAACAAGTAAAACATTTCGGCTATTTAGGCACGATTTTTACTGAAGATGGTAAATTAAATATAGAAATAGACAATAGAATCAGCAAAGCTGGTATGGTGGGAAGTCAATTGAATAAATTCATATGGAATAAGAGAGAAATTAGTCGGAACACTAAATTAGCTGTTTACAAGACAGTGTTCAAACCAGTTTTAACTTATGGATCTGAGAGCTGGGTCAGAAGTAAAACACCTGACCAAAGTACTAGAGACCACAGATATGAGAGTCCTGAGAAAGATTATAGGCGTGAACAGATGGCATCAATGGCAATATCATATTAAAAACGAGGATATTAGGAAAGAACTTGACATTGTCAGCAATCCAGGAATGTGTTAGCAGAGCTAATCTCAGGTGGTATGGTCACTTAAATAGAATGGGCGAGGAAAGATTAGAAAAACAAGTGTTCTCTGCCAGGTTGGCAGGAAAACGACCCAGAGGAAGACCTAGATATAGGTGAATTGATACAGTACAAAGTGCTTTAGACGATAGAAATATAAGATCTGATAATGTTGGAGTCTTGACAAGTAACAGACTGATTTGGAGGAAAATTGTAGATAGGAAGTTAGTAATGATGTAATTCTTTTCATGTAGTACTATCATATCCTGTACACCCTTTGAGGATACATAGCAGGAATTTGATGATGATGATGATATTCCGTCCTAGGTATCTTAGGACATCATCAGTACAGTTGAACAATACTAGGAATGACACAAAGGATAGGGTGCGTACATACAATGGAATCCAAATTGCATGCAGTGGGGCGTTGCGGCCTGAACTTAAATTAGATTAAATTGAATTAAATTAAATTAAAATTAAACTACAGTTAAGTTATATTTACACAATTTTGTATGACAATTTCCCATACTTTGGGGATGGCAAGAACATCGTTGTGGTTTAGATTTGGTCTGTGAATTAAGGCTTCAGCACTTTCTTTATATAAGTGTTCATATTTATATGAAGATCTGTGTAGGAGTTTTGTCTTTTCCCAGTGGATCTTGTGGTTTGGGTTTTCAACTCCGTGTTGAGCAAATCCTGATTTTTGCGGTTTGATGAGGCGGATACGGTTTTGATGTTCCGAAATGCATTTAAAAACTGATCTGCCTGTCTGTCCATAATAAAAGAGTTTACAGGAGCATGGAACCTCGTATACACCAGGTGAAAGTTTGTCTTTAGGTGAAGGTAACAGGTTGTGGATCTGGTTGATGGGTTTGTAGATGGCAGTAAGATTGTATTTCTTCATAATTTTCGAGAGCCGTTCGGAGATGCTTATGATATAAGGTATGGGAATTATATGGGCTTGTTCTTGTCTAGGTTGATGTGTAGAGAAGTTACTGATGATTTTTTGAGTTGTTTTGAGATTGTATCCATTAGAGTGGCTGTGTTTTTGATTATTTCCAATTCTTGTTTTAGAGAATCCTTGGAGGAGCAAAATCTGTATGCTCTGGTTACCAATGATTTAATGTTGCCAAATTTTTGAGAGGGACGGTGAACCGAAGTGTGGTGAATTTAGCGACCTGAAAATGTCGGCTTGCGATAGACAGAGATGGAGATGGAACCATCTTCTTTTCTTTAGATGTGTAAATCCAGAAAGGGGATGCCCTGTGGGGATTCTTTTTCTAATGTAAATTTGATGCGTGGATGAAGAAGGTTGATTTTTTTTCTAAAAACTGAAGTAGCTCTTGTTCAGAATGACTCCAGACTGTGAAGATATCATCGACATATCGAAGCCAGAGTTTTGGTTTGGGTTTAAACGCAAGAATTTTTTCTTCAAGATGTTCTATAAACAGATCTGCCAAGTTGGGTGACAAGGGGGACCCCATTGTTGTTCCCTCCTCTTGCTTGTAGATTTTTTCTTTCCATGTGAAGTAACCAGAAGTGATAACAGATTTGAAAAGTCCAACAATATCCGATGGAAATTTTTGATTTAACAGGTCTATAGTTGCTTTATGGGGAATATTGGTGAAGAGAGAGACGATGTCGAAGCTAATTAGCATGTCAGTTTTCAGCAGTTGAAAGTCTTTTATTTTGGCATGAAATTCTGTGGAATTTTTTATTGAAGAGGTTGAATGGCCTATGTGGGGTCTGAGAAGGTTGGATAAGAATTTTGATAACTTAAAATTTCTTAAAAATTCGGGCTGCTAATTGAATCAATGATAGGTCTGAGTGGGATGTTGTTCTTGTGAAGCTTGGGTAAACCGAATATTCTCAGAAGTCTAGCATGATATGTCTTGAGTTTTTTTGAAGTTTCTTCATCTAAAGACTTCGTTTCATTGAGTAACTTGTTCAGTTTCTTCAGCTGTCTTTTTGTGGGATCATAGTCAAGTTTTGCATAAGTATTTTGGTCTCGGAGTAATAGATTCATCTTTCGGTCATATGAAACAGTATCAAGAACCACTGTGGTATTTCCTTTGTCGGCTCTGGTGATGATTATGTTTTAAGGATGTAAGAGCCTTCAATTCTGAAGGTGGAATGTTTAAGACTGAAGGTTTGGCATCGAAAATTATTTTTCTATTTCAAAACGAAGTTTGTTGGCTTCAATACTGGGAAGGTGGCTGATGTTTCTTTCAATGTTGTGTATAAATCTAGATATGGGAGACGTTTAGGGGGAATGGCAAACTTATGGCTCCTTGCTAGAACATTTAATTCATCTCCTGTTAGTGGGCAGTTAGATAAGTTAACCACCCATTTTTCAGTTGGTAATTTATTGATATTTTTCTTAGATCGATTTAACAGGTTAAGGTATTTTTTCTGTAAGTTAATATTGCTTTTATCGAAAGCTTTGATCCCCAAGTGTTTTGAGACACTAATAATCACTTGTAGCAACTCTTAATTTAGCGTGTTTGACAAATCTGCTTCTAGTTCTATAATTTTTAAATAATTTGTTGCCAATTTATGTTTGGAATCTTGTAGCTGATTCAGCAGTAGTGAATGGCTTGCTTTTTGATAGATTTTATGGGCACTTGGTGATTTAATCACTTCCTTTAGCTTGGCAAACGTTGGAATAAGTTTATCGTGTCTGCACTTTTTTAAAAAAGAGATATGGGCACGTAGCTTACCCTGTTTCAGTTGTGGTTTACCTAGTAAAGTCCGTCTTCTGTGCTGTCATTTCCCTGTGGAGAATTCATGACTAAAATTAACACACGTGAACCACAGTAGTAGGTTTTTTATTACGTAAATATTTCGTCCTAGGTATCTTAGGACATCATCAGTACAGTAGAACAATACTAGGAATGACACAAAGGATAGGGTGCGTACGTACAATGGAATCCAAATTGCGTGCAGTGGGGCGTTGCGGCTTGAACTTAAATTGAATTAAATTAAAATTAAATTACAGTTATTTTTACACAATTTTGTATGACAATTTCCCATACTTTAGGGATGGCAAGAACATCATTACGGTTTAGATTTGGTCTGTGAAGTAGGGCTTCAGCACTTTCTTTATATAAGTGTTCATATTTATATGAAGATCTGTGTAGGAGTTTTGTCTTTTCCTAGTAGATCTTGTGGTTTGGGTTTTCAACTCCATGTTGAGCGAGGCCTGATTTTTGCGGTTTGATGAGGCGGATATGGTCTTGATGTTCCGAAATGCATTTAAAAACTGATCTGCTTGTCTGTCCATAATAAGAGAGTTTAAGAGATATATAGTAATAGTATATATAATAATAAAAGATATATAATAATAAGAGCACTGATGATGTTGACACTAACACTATTGACTATTATGTAGAATGTGTCTTTCAAATTGTGTGTTCATTGTTTTTCCAAGAAATTGGGTATTGATTAGTCTCTGACTGGAGATTACAGAATACACCATAATTTTTTCACCATGAAGTAATACAACCTTCATTTAAATCTTCCTGTTAAAATGAGGTTTCCTCAAAAACCAGCATTTGCCAATTGGCCACATTACATGTTGCAATTCATAGAAGGAACTGTAGAAATATGCAGTACCTTTGTCATTGAGGTATTACCAATCTGACATCATTTTCAGTGTTGTCAGATGTTACAGGAATTCCAATGTAGGCATATGCAACATCTTTTTCATGTCATTTTTCAACACCCCAAAGTGTTTGAAAATGCCATTTCTCAAACATAATTAATTTGATAATTTTGAAGCATTAATGAAATGTGTTATAATTAATAACTTTAATGAATTAAAGGTACAAATATTTCTGTGGAGAAAAGAATGAAGGAACATCAGTATTATATCAAATACATGAAACCTCATAAGTCTGGTCTAGCACAACATAGTATTGACACTAAACATAATATCCAGTGGAATAAAGCTTGTCTTCTCCACAGATGCAAGTTTAAATATGAACGCCTTTTTAAAGAAAGTTGTGAAGCCCTTTTACATCAGCCGAATTCGAATCGAAATGACTGTCTCTCTCTCCCAAAAGTTTGGGAGATTCTTATCTTATGCAACCATCAGTGAACTAGTTTTTTAAGAATTATTTAATGATGTTTTATTAATAGTTATTTTCTGGCACATGGTAACAATTTTAATTGGTAATCTCCCGACTGTTCTGTACTTTGTATTCCATTCCTTTAACTGTTTGTTCTACACTGATGATGTACTATTACTTTCAGTATGAAATATTTGTACCCTTAATTCATTAAAGTTATTACTGTTGGTTTTATATGTGTTAAGTTATTAATTTTAATTATGGTACCTCTAAAGATCAGAAATGTGTTATAATTTTAGGGCCTAACCTATATATAGACATATCACCAAAACGTTGTCTAGATTTTTGTTTGAAAAATCACAAAGCATTAAGAAAACTAATAAAATATATTAGTACAGTTTAGTTTCATTATAACAAAATGCCAGAGTCCCATAAACATAATCCTATTCTAAAAGAAATTCACTTATAGCAAACTGTGCTGCACCATTCCTGTTTCTTTGTAAATTTTGTATAGTAAGAGTAAACTTGTTGCTTGATACAAATTTCCATAGCTATTGTAATGATTCATGTTGAAGTTTCTGAATAAAAAACTACATAGAACTAGAATGAAAATACATAAGTTACCATCTAAATTATTTACACTCTGACATTTTGCCAGCTCAGGGTAGCTTTATTAAAGACGCACACTCACTTAAGACTGATAATGGAATACTTTTGGATAGTGATGTATGATTTTCTCTGGTTACTGCTGATGGGAGGATAGGAAAGCATGCTAAAATTTATGTAGGATTACACTCAGTTCTATTACAGTCAACTAGGTTCTGTAGAACATGAGCTACTTCCAGGAACAATCTCTGGGATCTGTATCATAACCTTGCTTTCTTCCACATGATGAATTGGTCTTTATCCAAGGCATATCATGGTAGACTGCTTTTCGGTTGCTCATACTTGAATATAATTATGTTCTTATCAGGGTCCTGTATGTCTCTGGATTCTGCATTGAGGGATAGATGGAAATGTCATGATCAATACAGATGACGACAATAATAATTAAAATAATTAGTTGATATGTCAACATATATTCCAATAGTGAAGGACATCAAGACATTGATTAAAGAAAAAATAATAACACCATAAGTCTGTTAGATAATATCATAAGCAGGCCAACAGAAACTTTGTCCAGATTAAAAAATGTTTACCCACATCAAAGCTATAGGGCTAAGGTCTACAAACCCCTAGAGTCCTGTTAATCCCCCCCCCTTCCACCTTCATGAATTCCATAAATTGTTACACCTATAAATTTGCTAAAATTTGGCATTCAAACTCATACGTGAAATCTTTTGAAATTTGGCACTAAATGCAGCTCCACCTTTCCCCAGTCCAAAATATGGCTGAGGTATATAGATGTCTTTGATATTTGGCCCCATGGCACACAGGCTTTTGCTTTTTATAACTTTTTGACAGTTCCTCAACAATATCCATCCCAGATTAGTTTTACTGTTGAAGAAGGGAAAAAGTGGTGGGAGACCTAGCTTTCTTGAATACCTTGTTACAAGGCAATCAGTTGGATTCCTCATGTGTTGTCTGTCATAAGCCTTGAAGCCCACAACACAGACAGATGCTAACTTTTTTTTTTTATGCTCTTCTCTCTCTCATGAAAAAGGTTATCTATAGTACATTTTGTACTGTGGGTGGGCTAAGGATTTTTTTTTCTATTTTTATTAATTATATTTATTTTTTTGTATTTTTAACATTTATTTTTTACAAATCTGAAAATCTTGTTCTAGAGACCAGACGTGGAACTTTTTCAAGTCAGTTTATGCCTCCACAATCAAGACACAATAAGACCGTACACAACACAGATACAAACATGCTTCATCTTCATGTTATCATCATATATGAAAACTTGGAATTTTCAAAACTTTAGCCTCCAGGGCAGAGCAGATTTTGTCTGCAGGACCTGCACTTCATCTGGAACAACACTACTTATATCATTTGAACAAAACAGCTATGGTAAAAAAAAAAATTGCTAAACTCCTTAACCGTTTCCCTCCCCACAAACCGAGTTATGTATGCCTCATAAATCTACCCTCACATTAAAGGTACTGTAAAAATAGACTGGAATCAGTCCTAAAATAACACAAAAGTTAGAATAGTCTGCAAACCTCTGGACAAAGTTTCCACCTTCCTGAGACAAATCAAGAATTGCCAGAATCATCTCTCTCTTTCCCAGTGTCTGTAGTATCCTCTGTCAATGTGGGTTGTATTATTTTTGGACAGACAGGATGAAATCATATTGATACCATTAAAAAAAACATGGGCAACCAAAATGTGGACTACAACATGCCTTATATAAAGACAATTTCAACATATGGAAGAAAGCCAGGCTATTATGCAGTTAACTGCTACTTAGTTAACCACTGAGTTAATTGCAATAGAACTGATGGTGTAATCTTACACAAATTTGGTACATCACCTTCTATTTCTGTTAGCAATAAACATAGATACCACATGGAGTACTGCTGTCATAATGGGAAACATGACTGTCCCTGTTCTTGATCATTTCATTCTCAATCTTCACTGAGTGTGTCTTTGAAGTGCCTTTAATAATACTAACTTGGTGAAATGTGAGTGTATAAATTAATAACTTTTACTAACTAAATTATTTTCATTCCACTTCCACAAAGTTTTTATTCTTGGAACTTCAACATGAATCATTTAATACTGATTTTCATTATGAGCTCTGTAAAATAACAAGAACTGATATATCTATCTATCTATCTATCTATATATATATATGTAGAAAGTTTTTTACCTTTGGTATAATATACGTTAAAGATACCAAGCTATTTTAAATATAAATAAACCTGGTTTTACTCCATTTCTCAAGTAAGCAAACAGACAACTCAGTCAAGTTTGCGCCTGCAAGTAGGGTGGAATACAGATATACAATAATACAGAGCTTATAAGCATATACTTATAAGCTCTGTATTACTTAAATCTTAGTATTGCTAAGCCTGGCTCCCACTGACGAGACCTCAATACAAGTCAAAACCGGTCTGAGCAGTGGCCCCTTGCCTTTAATAGCATACCATCACACATCTCCTCCAGGAGATGTGCTTTGCATTAAGGGTAAATATTAAGAATAGTGATCAGAGCTTATTCCACCTTTACCACGAATTGCCTAGACTTGCACTATGTACAGGGTCATCCCTACTTGCAGGCACAAACTTGACTGACTTGTCTGTTTGCTTACTTGGGAAATGGAGTAAAACCAGGTTTATTTATATTTAAAATAGCTTGGAGATGCGGAATGCGGAGAACCGACCAGGGCTTCTGACCTAATGTCCAATCATCACCTTCTCATGGTGCACCCTGTTGGGTATCTACTTGGAAACTGAATGAACGAGGATGGGCTGGCAATTTGGGATTTAGCCGACCAAATTGTATTCTTATTGGTTAAACCAAAATAAAAAATGATGGTACAACATGACAAAATTTCATGCCAGCTAAGGCGTCGCCCAGTTAAACAAGGCCCCTGTTGTTTTCGCGAGGGAACCAGGGCGAACTGTGAAAATTCAGCTACTGGAACAAATCTGAAAACACACCCCAACTCAACATCACCAGAGTTAAAGATCGGTAGTATCAACATAAGAAGCCTGAATGGCAAAGAAATCGAGCTAGCCGGGGAATTAGATAAGTACCAAATCGACATAATAGGGGTGACTGAAACAAAAAAGACAAAAACTGGTGAGATGTTTCTGAGCAATTAATACAAAATGTTATATTCAGGCAATGACAGTCAAGGAAAAGAAGGAGTAGCCATAGTACTCAACACTAAATACGAGGCTAATCTTCTTGAATGGCAGTCAGTCTCAAGTAGAGTAATGTGGGCGAATATGAGAATGAGGAACTAGACAATGAGACTTATTTGTGCCTATGGTCCCACAGAAGGTTCTACTAAGGTAGAAGCGGACGAATTTTTTGAGGCTTTAGAAAAAGCAACTGACACAATGAAAAAGGAAAAGTTGGTCCTTGTTGAGGATCTAAATAACAAAGTAGGAAATGATTGTCAGACATACAAAAATATTTTGGGAAAATTCGGAGAAAAGAGCAACGCTAATAATATTGGCAAATATCTGTTGGATTTCTGCTCAGGACATGGACTAGTTATTACTAACACCATGTTCCAACATAAAAATGTGCACAAATTCACATGGAGAGAAGAGGCAAGGAATAAGAAAAGTCTCATTGACTATGTTATTGTTGATAATGATGTGTTTCTCCCTGGTGCAGGACACCAGAGTGTACAGAGGATTTGAAATTGGAAGTGATCACTATTTAGTCTTGAACAGGATAAAATTGAATTTCATATTGAAAATAATAACATGTAAGAAAGTTTTAAAGCGAATAAAAGTTGAGCAGCTCTCAGTTGTGAACTGTAGACTAAAATATACAAACATAATTCAAGAAAAAAAATGAAAGAGTTTGAGAACAGGAATCAAACCTTGGAGCTTCAGTGGCAAGCCTTGAAGAAAGTCCTGGTCGATTCAGCTAGAGAGGCATGTGGTGAAGTTGTCTGCAAGGATAGTAAAATTAGAACTCCATGGTGGACAGAGGAAGTTAAAGAGGCAGTGAAGGAAAAGAAGAAAGCATATCAAAAGTTCCTGGCAAATAATGTTGGAGTCTTGACAAGTAACAGACTAATTTGGAGAACAATTGTAGATAGGAAGTTAGTAACAATGTAATTTTTTTTCATGTAGTACTATCATATCCTGTACACCCCTTGAGGGTACATGGCAGGAATTTGATGATGATGATGATGATGGTATCTTTAACATATATTATACCCAAGGTAAAAAACTTTCTACATCTATCTCTCATCCTGAGATTTTTATTTAATAAGGTCAGCACCTTATGGTAAATTGTTTTGGTAAAATACTTATAAGCTCTGTATTACTTAAATCTTAGTATTGTTTAGCCTGGTTCCCACTGACGAGACCTCAATAAAGGTCCAAACCGGTCTGGATAGTGGCCCCTTGCATTTAATACATAACATCATACATCTCATCCAGGAGATGTGCATTGCATTAAGGGTAAATATTAAGAATAGTGATCAGTGCTTATTCCACCTTTACCACGAGTTGCCTAGACTTGCACTACATACGGGGTCACCCCTACTTGCAGGAGCAAGCTTGACTGAATTGTCTGTTTGCTTACTTGGGAAATGGAGTAAAACCAGGTTTATTTATATTTAAAATAGCTTGGTATCTTTAACATATATATATATATATATATTTTGTTTGTTTATTTATTTATTTTTTTCATCTAAATTTTTTAACAGGTTTCGACATGGTTATTGTCGGCATAATCCACGAAAAATGGTACAGACATGGGCAGAAAAGGAAATGAGAAATCTCTCTAGAATTCATACAGCTGGATTGCCTTGTCCCAAACCAGTTTTGTTGAAGAGTCATGTATTAGCAATGGAATTTTTGGGTTTAGATGGCTGGTAAGTATTTGGCTGATTCTAGCCATTTTTGTTAATAGTGCATATATTCCTCTGTAGTGTGTGTTGGAGGGGGGGGGGGCTGTTCTGTTTCCCTATACTTTCATCCATAATATAATTCAGGCTATTTTACATTAGATTGGTGAAAAAACACAGACATAAAATGAGCATTCTAATTATGCATTAGAAGAAATATATCCCCTGAATTTCCAGAACTGTCCATTTCCTGGTCAGGTAGGTACCTTGTGTGTACACAGAAGTGTACACATTGGTTACAATGCATTTATTAAACTGAGACAGATATTATTTTATAGTGATCAAAATTATCTGATCATTAAATACTCAGAATCATGCAATATATTCATAGTGAATACTTAATCCTGCAATAAATAACCACCCACAAATTGTGATTCATCACAGGGAAACTAGACATAATACTCTGTTCACAATAATTTACTGCACATGCATCTAGAGTTGTCATTCTTCAAGTACGAAGATATTTGGTGAACATTGTCGATTCATAACACTGCAGAAAGATAAGTAACTTTTTTCAAATTTTTGCTAAAATACTGAATGAATTTATTATATTTATTGTTTTATAAGTGTGTGAGATAGACTGCATTATTTAGACATAAGTAAAACATTATATTTCTTTAAATTAGATATAGATGCTTTGTTGGCACTTATAGCAGAAAAATTGTGGTCAAAATGCCTTTGTTAGGTATGCTGAATTTGCATGATTTTGTGCAGTGTAAAATTTGTAAGATGTACTTGTCACCAAAGATTTGTGGAAGGATGGAAGGAGAGCAAAACTGGTGAGAGCGTGTGTGTAATAAGTGCTTGAGAGTTAATGTGGAGAGAAAAAAATCACGACAGTAGAGTAGAAAGCATTCATACAAAACGGAATTATTAATATTGGTGATAATACTGAAAGTGCAGAGGTTCAGGAAAACGCTAAATTTGAAAACCTGAATAAAGAAATTGTGCACTTACATGTAGTTCTTCACAGGACAAACCTCTATCTTGAAAGGCTTCAGAAACAGCAAGAGATTAGTCAAACTGAAAACAGAAAATAAGAGGTTCAAAGCCAAAAAGAAAATTGTAAGAATAATTGAGAGAATGAGCCTAAGCTAATGATTATTTATGGCGATTCTGTGATAAAAGATATTCTTCATGAAAGCACTGCAAAATCTTGTTTCCCCCTGGTACAAAAATTAATAATGTTAGTAATGCAGAAAGGGAAAGTGTTTTAGCAGGAACCAATGACCTGAGAGGTGAGGCATATTGTATGAGGGAGGATGTCAGTGTTGTTGGAAGAAGCGAAAAAGAAGAGCAATAGGGTGAGGTTTGTGAGTCTGCTACCACACTATGATAGATGCGAACTGAGAAGAAAGGGATGATAGCTAATGAATCAATATGCAGGTTATGCAGAAGGAATGACGTAGAGTTTGTGAACCTATGGCCTGCATTTGATGGATCAAAAGATCTGCAAAAGCTTTATTCACTGAAAGTGGAAGCACAAAGTCTGGAAAAATAATGCAATTGGGGTGGATTCAGACATGTATGTGGGCACCCATGAAGCGAATTAGTGTGTGAATGAACAAAAATGTGGAATCTAGTCTCTCAAGCAACAGTATTGAATGAGGTAGTTAATTCAGAATGTAAAAGTGGTTGGGGGCCTGAGGGGATTCTACAGTTTCTGCATACTAATGCTAGAAGCATTAGGAATAAGAGGGAAGAGTTTTTGGCTTAATTAGTGCAATCTTGCCAAAAGGTATAGGCATTAGTGAGACTTGGCTAACAGCAGATGGCAGTTACAGGGATAAAATGTGATGGATTTAGTATTTTTAGGGAGGATAGAGTAGGCAGGACAAGGAGTGGGATGCTGCTGATGATAGCAGATGAATTGCAGCCAACAAGAGTAGTAGTAGTCATTTGGGCAGATGGAGTTCTTTTCAGTCAGTCAGTCTTGTGTGAGATTGAGGCCAATAGGACAAAATATAAAATTGGTTGCTGCTATAGGCCAGAGGGTGCTAGGGATGATGTGGAAGATATGTGGAAGATTCCATATATATATATATATGGAACTATAAGGCAGGTGTTTATGATACATTTAGAAGACAGCTTGAATCAGTATCACAGCATGAAGATCTTCAAGGGAAGGATATTCACAGTGCATGGGGAACAGTCAAGGGATACCTGGAGGAAGCAATATGGCACCTGTATATCCAAGGTCACGAGAGTAAATCGGGTAGCAGTTAGATGGATGAGTAGTATCATTAAGCATGGGTTGCAAAAAAAAAAAGAATTTTTGAAGGGTATATAAGGAGAAATGTGACCAGCTAACTCATGACCAGTACAAAGGATCAGGCAAAAAAGGTGACCAGTATGGTAAGAAAGACAAAATCAGATTATGGGAAGAAATTAGCTGAACAGGTGAAAGAAAGAAAATACCTAAGATTTTTTTCTTTATGTGGCAATCTAGGAGGAAGAATTACTACGGAAGGATAACTATAATGAGTGCAGATGGTAGAGAGATAACTGAGGCAATGAAATTGTTGAGCTACTGAGTGACCATTTTGCAAGGGTATGTTGTCCAAGTGAAGATATTGTTATGGCAGAAGTGATGGGGGGCTAATGTGAGAACAGAGGTTGATAAATTGGTGGTACTTAGGATATTGCAGAATCTGAATGCAAATAATGCTGTAGAATTGGATGGGATATCAGCTCACATTTTAAGAAAATGTGCATGGAGATTGGATGCCTTTGACTAGATTGTTTATTTAAGTCTCAGCTCTGGCAATGAAATTGTTGACTCCCAAGAGAGTGAAAACTATTATGCAAACTGCAACAAATGAGGGATGGATCTGAAACTGATGATATGGATAAAAGGGCGGCTCATGGACAGATACTAAAAAGTGATATATGGAGGCGTAGAATCCAGGAGAAGCCAGGTGGTGACTATTGGGTGCTTCAGGGCTCTGTGCTTGGACCACTGTTGTGTAATTTGTACATAAATGATATAGGAAATAATTTGAAGGAACATATTCAGTTATTTGCTGATGATACAAAGTTGGGTAAGTTAATAGTTGATCAAGGGGATGTGGAGAGCTTGCAGGATGATTTGAACAGGCTGACAGTATGGGCAAAACGTAATGGATGTCACTTTAATTGGAAAAAGTGTAAAGTATGCATTTTGGGATACAGAGATTTCAAGCTGTGTACTATATTGAGGGAACTGTACTCCAGGAAATTGAAGCCAGGGGGGTAGTAGTAGATAGAGAGTTGAAGTTTAGAGGACATATTGCTAAAGTAGCCAGGATAGCTCATAGGAATACTTGGTTATTGAAGAACACACTAACAAGCAGAGATTATGGAATTATCACTCCTCTTTATAAAGCCTTGATATACATCTGGATTACTGTGCTCAGGTTTGGTCTCCTGGGTTTCTCGGGGATGAGGAAGTAGTGGAAAAGATACAGAGGTAAGCGACCAAGATGGTGAGTGGTCTGTAGAATGCTCCCTCTGAGGATAGATGAGGGTTTGTTGATTATAAAAGTTGGTTGATAGGCAAAAAAGGGGTGGGAGATGGAAATGATAGAAACATTTTATAGGATTGATGCAGCGGAAATGTTTCAGCACTTGGCTAGAGGGAGCAGAACAAGAAAATCAAGGTCGTTCCTGGAAGTTGGGAAGAATGTGGCTAGCAAAGGCGTGAGGACTAGATTTTTTGTTTGGAGAGTGGTGAATGAACGGGTTGCCAGAGTCAGTTGCTTTGTCTGTTAATGGTTTCAAGGAGAGGTGTGTGTGTGTGTGTGTGTATGTATATATATATATATATATATATATATATATATATATATATTGATAGTTTTGGTCTCCCACGATGAGGCTAAGGACTCCATGGACTAATAATAATATTATTATTATTAGCTTTGTTAGTTTCCATTTTTTAACAACTTGAAATATGTCTGTGTTTCTTTACTCCTGGCACTTTCCAGTTTCTCATTTTGAGATTAAATTTATCCATATCATTTTACTTGAAGTTGCCACCCTATCTTTGTGTTTAATGATAAATATTATACTTGTTCCTTTCTTTGATCATTTGCTTGGATAAATCATTCTGTGTTTATTATTTATAAGGATATGACTTGTTTTTAATCCTCTTTATCTCACTAACAGCAATTCTATGCATAAGATATTTCTAGAATTCTGCTAATATTTTACCTCTGTTTTTTTTTTTTTTTTTTTTTTTCCCCTCATTGATGGTTTGAAGTACTTATCTTCAATTCTGTTGACTTATATTTACTCTTTAGTAAACTGTCAGAGACCACAGTAAATAGTTTCTTATATTGAATAATTTTGTACAGTGAATTTCCTTTAGAGGAAAGTGGTGCCTATTTTGCTTTGGTTAGGACTTATAAGTAGTTTCTTACAGTGAGTGAGTTGGTTATAATGGTGTTTATTCTAGTGTGTCAACTGTATTTGCCTTGGTTCTGTAATCAAAACAACATGGGCCTTGTTTAATTCAACCTCGCCCCATCTCACATGACATCTCATTATGTTATCCCAGCGTTAGCATTAGTAAGGTGGGGTGTCACAGACCCCAAAGATGAGGCAGTGAGTCATGCCTCAGTATAGCTTCCCCCTCCTGTAACCCGCTACTCGACACCATAGACAACAGGCTGTTACACGCAAGCAATTTTAGTGTGGGACCCCACCTTACTAACGCCGGGTTAAACATCATAATACAGTTTGATTGTCCCAAATTTCCAGCCCGTTTTCATTCATTTAGTATATCCTAAAAAGGTATATTATGGGAAAGCAAAGACTGAACACTCAGTCTTTAAGCCCCAGTCCATTCTCCATAATCCATATATGCCTTTTGCTGTCAGCTGTGTGGCTTTGATCTTTCGGTACTTCACTCAGCTACTAAGCAGTGGGACAAATTATTATTGCACGCAATCTGTTTATAATAAGAGAGATGCCAAAATTTAAATGTTTAGTAACTGTGTATTGATATCTTACAAAAATACACACAAAAATTGTATTACTTTATTATTTTGTATTGCTTTGTGACAGTATTTAAACTTTGTTTCCAGAGATGATATGCCACTTTACAATAACTAGTGAACATGTATTGATATCCTGTTTTGTCAAAATACAGTATATGACAAAAATATAGTGTTTTTTAATCGTGTAAATCCTACTCACAAAAAAGTTTGCAACTTTTTGTGAGTTGTATACATCATACCTTGGGTTGACTAAGAAGTAAATAATCAATAAACCTACTGTAAAATTTATTATATTAAATTATTATTAATTTATTTAAGATTTTTATTAATTTTATATCTTAATTGCTTGAGCTAGTTCAAACTATCTATAGACTTCAATTTCTAATTCATGCATAATAACTCGCAATTAATCTTAATCCTTTAGTCCTTAACTTAGTTTTACTCTCCCCCTCCTCTCAAGGCCATAAATATGCTCTTGCACGTGCTTGAATTTTAGAGTTAGAAAAAGTCTCTGGCTGGAGCCTAGTCCTTAATCTACTTTGTCGTATTTCACTTGTATTGATCCTTAAAAATTTATTTTTTTTTATCGACTGCACCATTAAGGATCGTGTAAAAGAGTTGTTTGTTTCCTTACATACAAGAGAAATATCGTTATGCACAAAATCAACTTGTAATTTAACTCTATCTCAAGCAACTCTTATTAATTAGTCAGTCAGTCATGGCTATTACTACTCTTAGGTCACACAGGTTCGGTATTTTTATGAGAAGGCATTGGCTAAACAAGATCAGGCAAGCTATTAACAAAAACAGCATGTTTATTCTCACTAAGACATGTTGTAATAGATTTCACGGTATGATATGAACACGGATAAGAAAATAACTATTTATTAACTTAGAAGCTAATATTTCGCTGGTATTATATCCAGCATCTTCAGAGCACACAACACAAAGTTTGTTACAAAAGCAAGACAACCACAATCTAGTGTAAGAGTGGGGCTAGTATAAGTAATTGCAACATGCAACACAAGACTAAAGTCCTAATATGGCGCCATCTAGGTTAAAAAAAAAAAAAAAAAAGGTTCAAAGTTTTGAAATAGTAGGCCAAATGATAGTCTTAGAAAGTTTAAAAAATAAAATAAAATAAAAGTAATAAATATTAATTTGGTCTTAGGATGACTGTCGTCCTATTGTAGATAGTATAAATAGTCCTACATATAAACTAGCTAAAATTACTAACTTATTACACATTATTATTATACAAATTACTAACCACTTAAACAAACAATTCTCCCTCTTTTGTTAAAAATTCTACCCGCCTAAAAAAAGTATTTTAGAAAACCACACCTTAAATAGTTCAGACCTAATGGTGAGTTTTGATATCACCTCATTATTCACTAATGTACCACTGATTGAAACACTTAACTTACTAAATTCACAATTTCCCCTAGATATATTTCAGCTATTTAAATTCACAGTACAGGCAGGTTATTTTACATGGAAAGGGAAAATATACAAACAATTAGATGGGACAACTATGGGTTCCCCCCCCCCCCTAGCCAATTTCTACATAGAACATCTGGAAAAATTAGCTATCAACACAGCCACTCTCAAACCTAGTCTCTGGCTACGCTATGTTGATGATGTGTTTGCTATTTGGCCACATGGCCCAGACACGTTGAATACATTTTCAGTGCATCTAAATAGCCAGCACCCTAAAATCCACTCTTTACAATGGAACTAGAAGCCAATGACTACCTGCCCTTCCTGGACACACTGATCATACGTCTTCCAGAAGGTTCCTTATCATTTTCAGTTTATAGAAAACCCACACATACAGGGAGATACTTACAGAAACAATCACTCCATCACCCTTCTCAACAATATGGTATCTTAAAAACACTAACCCATAGAGCTAGAGCAGTCTGTTCCAATGACATTGCTCTCACTGCTTAACTTTCTCACCTACATCACACCTTCTTAACCAATGGTTATAATCCCCATAAGATAGATAACATACTAAATGCTACCCAGAAATCCCCTCTATCTACCACAGAAGACTACAACAAAATTATCACCATCCCATACATTAAAGGCACATCTGAAAAGATATCTAGGGTGCTTAACAAACACCAACTACTACAGTATTCAAACCTTATGTAAAATTAGCAACTCTTATCTGCTCACCTAAGGACAAATGCACTCCTTTATCACATCCAGAAGTCTATGAAGTGCCCTGTTCTTGCCATCAAGCCTGCTACGGACAGACAGGAAGAACTGTGGACACCCTCCTCAGTGAAGACAAAAAATATATCTGACACTTTCACTATGGCAAGTCAGGTCTAGCAGACCATGCTTTGGATACCTCTGTACGCAGGATCAATTGGAAAGAAACAAAAGTAATGCACAGAAGCCTTAAAACATACTCCAAACCTTAACAAGTATGGCTGTATAAATCTACCAAAGATTTGGGGGACAGTCATCCTAAGACCAAATTAATATTTATTACTTTATTTTATTTTATTTTTTAAACTTTCTAAGACTATTATTTGGACTACTATTTCAAAACTTTGAACTTTTTTTTTTTTTTTTTTTTTTTTTTTTACCTAGATGGCACCATATTAGGACTTTAGTCTTGTGTTGCATGCTGCAATTACTTATACTAGCCCCACTGTTACACTGGATTGTGGTTGTCTTGCTTTTGTCACAAACTTTGTGTTGTGTGCTCTGAAGATGCTGGATATAATACCAGCGAAATATTAGCTTCTAAATTAATAAATAGTTATTTTCTTATCCATCTGTGTTCATATCATACTGTGAAATCTATTACAACATGTCTGACGAACACATAAGCCTATCCACATAAATATTCTCACTAAGACAAATTATATACAAATTCAAACAACACATATCATTGTCTAACTTTCCACAAATTCAATTAAGCATTTCACTTAAGCTTTAAGACAGAAATCATAATTACACATAACTTTCAGACACTTGGATGATACTTAACACACTTAAACTTTCTCTCACGTTGTAAACAGTAAAAGGCAAAACTCAAACCACATTCACTCTTAGCATTACATATCATAAGCAAATCTGTAGATATCTGTGTTCTGCTACTCAAACGAAAATACAACTTTCCGATTCTTTCTAACACCGTCTATGCTACTAGATAACAGAACCAACATTTTTTGTTTGAACTTCACAATCTAGGATATTACATGAAACATTTTACTTACAATCTTTCTAGTTCATTACACAGTCACAGATCCTAAAGGCTTATGGGCACCTTCCGCTTCTTCCCAGCTAACTTTTGATCAGGCATTTGGACATGGCTGCGATAATTCAGCACACTAGTAGATCATCGTGGAATCTCAAGGTGGGATATCTTGAAAAGGCCGTCTCTGCTACAAGCGAACTTCCCATCTTCGTTGGAACTGCTGCTCGTGGGAAATGCGACTCTCCCCATCCTCAGAAAGGCTTGGCACAGGAACAAACTTCGAAATGAGAGCCCCCTAGCCACTCAATCTGTGTTTTATATCATTCTTCTTTAAAGTCCCCTGGATTTACTGGAGGGTTTTCTCTGTCACCCACGCTATTGCTGGGTTTTTGTGGGAAAACTCATAATCCGGTGACCTTTGCGACTGTTGCTAGCCTAATCCTGTCTGAGCATAATTTTAGTTGCAAATCTAGCAGTTCTTATTCAAATATTTTAATATCTAGTTACAGCATTTATCTCAGTACAGTGAGTTATACATTCTTTTACTTCATCATCATCATCATCAAATTCCTGCCATGTACCCTCAAGGGGTGTACAGGATATGACAGTACTACATGAAAAAATTACATCATTACTAACTTCCTATCTACAATTTTCCTCCAAATCAGTCTGTTACTTGTCAAGACTCCAACATTATCAGATCTTATATTTCTATCGTCTAAGGCACTTTGTACCGTATCAATCCACCTATATCTTGGTCTTCCTCTGGGTCGTTTTCCTGCCAACCTGGCAGAGAACACTTGTTTTGCTAATCTTTCCTCTCCCATTCTATTTAAGTGACCATACCATCTGAGATTAGCTCTGCTAACACATTCCTGGATGCTGACAATGTCAAGTTCTTTCCTAATATCCTCATTTTTAATATGATATTGCCATTGATGCCATCTGTTCACGCCTCTAATCTTTCTCAGGACTCTCATATCTGCGGTCTCTAGTCTTTGGTCAAGTGTTTTACTTCTGACCCAGCTCTCAGATCCATAAGTTAAAATTGGTTTGAACACAGTCTTGTATACAGCTAATTTAGTGTTCCGACTAATTTCTTTCTTATTCCATATGAATTTATTCAATTGACTTCCCACGATACCAGCTTTGCTGATTCTGTTGTCTATTTCTATATTTAGTTTACCATCTTCAGTAAAAATTGTGCCTAAGTAGCTGAAATGTTTTACTTGTTCCACAGGTTCTCCATTCACAACACAGTTGACATTTTCAATGATTCTGCCTATTTTCATTGTCTTTGTCTTTTTATTGCTGACCTTCATACCATATCTATTACAACAGCTATTCAATTTAGTCAAAGACTCTTGCAGACTTGTAGCGGATTTATTTAGAAGTATAACATCATCCGCATAAAGCAAAGAGCTGACATTAACATCTCTAATTTTTATATCAGGTTTAATACCACATTCCTTCATAATGTGATCCATATAGATAATGAATAACAGAGGGGATAATGTACATCCTTGTCTCACACCAGATTTAACATTAAACCATCTTCCTGTACTTCCTTCAATTCTAACTGCTGACTCACAACTCAAATAAAGACTAAGTATTGCTTGATATAATGCCCCATTGACACCATATAACTGCAGCGTATTGAATAGCTTCTCTCTTGGCACCTTGTCATATGCCTTTTCCAAATCGACAAAACTTAAATACAGATCTTTGTTATATTCCCATGCTTTCTCGACTATTTGTCGTAAAGTGAAGATCTGATCCTGACAGCCTCTATTTGGCCTGAATCCAGCTTGTTCTTCACCAAGCTTTTCTTCCACAATTCTTCTCAACCGTTTCTCAAGTATACTTGCATAGATCTTGCCAGGAACACTCAGTAGGGAAATACCTCTGTAATTCTCACATTCAGTTTTATTTCCCTTTTTATATATGGGTACTATGAGAGCTCTACTCCAATCATCGGGAATTCGTCCCTCTGTCCAGGCTTTCTGAACTATGCAGTGCAGCCACTGTAAGACTCTTATACCACCATACTTCAGCATTTCTGGTCGAATATCATCTACTCCTGCTGCCTTTCCACATTTCAAGCCTTTGATGGCTTTTTCTACTTCAAGTATGGATATGTATTCCTGACTGCATGCCTGGTCAGTGTTTTTTATCACTGTGCTGTCATCACTGCTTGTTTCATTTAGCAGTTTTTCAAAGTAATTACTCCATACTTCAAGGATATCTTTTTCTCCTGTTTTCATTTCACCTTTATCATCTCTAATTCCTTTTACAGCATTCTTTCCTCCATTCCTAAGCTTCTTCAACAACCTCCAGAATATTTTGCCACCTTCTTGATATTTATTTTCTATATTCTTGCCAAAGTCCTCCCATGACTTTTGTTTAGCTAGTTTTACACACTGTTTAGCTTTCTTACATTTGTCTCTGTATTCTGTAAGAGTAAAAGCTGACTTATTTGCCAGGAACTTTTGATATGCTTTCTTCTTTTCCTTCACTGCCTCTTTAACTTCCTGTGTCCACCAGGGAGTTCTGATTTTTTTATCTTTGCACACAACCTCACCACATGCCTCTCTGGCAGAATCAGTCAATGTTTCCTTCAGAGTTTGCCACTGAATCTCCAAGGTTTGATTCCTGTTCTCAAACTCTTTCATTTTCTTTTCAATAATATTTCTGTATTTTAGTCTACAGTTTACATCTGAGAGCTGCTCAACTTTTATTCGCTTTAAAACTTTCTTACATGTTATTCTTTTCAATATGAAATTCAATTTTATCCTGCTCAAGACTAAATAGTGATCACTTCCAATTTCAAATCCTCTGTACACTCTGGTGTCCTGCACCAGGGAGAAAACTTCACTATCAACAATAACATAGTCAATGAGACTTTTCTTATTCCTAGCCTCTTCTCTCCATGTGAATTTGTGCACATTTTTATGTTGGAACATCGTGTTAGTAATAACCAGTCCATGTCCTGAGCAGAAATCCAACAGATATTTGCCATTATTATTAGCTTTGCTCTTTTCTCCAAATTTTCCCAAAATATTTTTGTATGTCTCACAATCATTTCCTACTCTACTATTTAGATCCCCAACAAGGACCAACTTTTCCTTTTTCATTGTGTCAGTTGCTTTTTCTAAAGCCTCAAAAAATTCCTCCACTTCTACCTTAGTAGAACCTTCTGTGGGACCATAGGCACAAATAAGTCTCATTGTCCAGTTCCCCATTCTCATATTTGCCCACATTACTCTACTTGAGACTGACTGCCATTCAAGAAGATTAGCCTCGTATTTTGTGTTGAATACTATGGCTACTCCTTCTTTTCCTTGATTGTCATTGCCTGAATATAACATTTTGTATTTATTGCTCAGAAAGATCTCACCAGTTTTGGTCTTTTTTGTTTCAGTCACCCCTATTATGTCGATCTGGTACTCATCTAATTCCTCAGCTAGCTCCATTTCTTTGCCATTCAGGCTTCTTACGTTGATAGTACCGATCTTTAACTCTGGTGATGTTGAGTTGGGGTTTGTTTTCAGATTTGTTCCAGTAGCTGACTTTTCGCTGTTCGCCCTGGTTCCCTGGCGAAAACAACGGGGGCCTTGTTTAACCGGGCGACGCCCCAGCCGGCATGAAATTTTGTCATGTTGTACCATCATTTTTTATTTTGGTTTAACCAATAAGAATACAATTTGGTCGGCTAAATCCCAAATTGCCAGCCCATCCTCGTTCGTTCAGTATCAAAGTAGATACCCAACAGGGTGCACCACGAGAAGGTGAGGATTGGACATTAGGTCAAAAGCCCTGGTCGGTTCTCCGCATTCCTTAAAAGGCTATGTGGAGGTCTCCTCTCAGTTATACAGCTTTGACCCTTAAGCACCCCATTCTTTTACTTACAAGTATAATATGTAATTTAATTGCCCATGTAAAATCAACATAGAAAAAATATTTTCTCTTGGAAACTCAGTTTTTCTTCCCAAAAAACAGGCATACTGGCCAGACAAACATGCACACAAAATTTACAGACATAATATACTGACAGCATTTCCACAGTCACCACATCCTTACTCCAGTTATCAAAACACAGAAGTTCTAAGTCATTTCAGGCTTCCAGTAAGCAGGATGTGGTCTTACACCATGAACTGTAATAAATTTGTGCTATCTAAAGATATACAGAGGAGCATCCATGTCCACAGTGGGATTTGAATCCATGTCCTGTTAGTTGGGATTGTTCTTCAGTCATCCCTGCAATTGACCATAAGACCACATTGAGGTGAGGATGGACCATTTAAAAACCTCTCATAGTAAAAATAGAAGTTTATCTTCCCCTGGTGATATTGCATAATGTGAGTGATCTACACCACCTAGCCATAAATTTTATATCTCCTGGAATGCTTCTTTCTAAATACAAAAATCATCTTACTGAACAATAAATTTTCTACAGTATAATATTGTAAAGCATTTGTATGTCATATTGCTGGTTTTCAAATTCATGTTTCTTCCTAACCTTCCATAAATGATATTTTAATTCATTAAATTACTAAAATCAAAACTCTCTTTCCATTGCTGATGGGTACTGCAAAAAAATAATCTGTTCTGTTGTAACTAATGGAATGCCCAACACATTATATAATCTGTTCCAAATATGCAGAGCAAGAGGGCAGCTGTAGTTGTTTCCAATCAGTAACAGATGTCACAGATTGGATCTTCGATGTTAAGTGCCTTGATTTGATGGTATTGACTAGAAAGTGACCATATGCAGTTCTCCAAGCAAGATCCCTCTTGTTAGTGTATCAGTATCCTTGGAACTTCAGTAAGTTATGAAACAAAGTGTTGCTGTCAGTACCCAACTGTGGAAGTTCGTGGCACAAGAGGTTAAGGATTTCTTTATACCACATTTCACTTTTATTAATGGAAAGAATGATGCCAATGCCAGACTGTTGTAGCAATCTTAGAGTTAAGCACAGAATATTGTAGTATTCAGGAATGATCTCAGCTTTTGACCTCTAAATGTCCGAAAGCTGAGATCGTTCTCAGCTTTTCAAACATTACAGACCAATCTCACATGTGTGATTGGTCTGTAATGTTTTATGGATTTTTGAATCTGTATTGCTTAAATAGCAGAATTTTAAGACTGGAAGCTCAAAGCCTCCATGCAAGCAAGATCCTGTTTGATATCCTTTCTTCAACTTCTATAATGTTTGTAATATTTATTATGTACAACTAAGCATGAAAGGTTAATTTCTAAGATTACTTTATAATTGCATATGAACTGATAATATTGGGTAAGTGGAGAAGTGAATTCCAGGTAAAGTGTGGGGTTCTCTCTTAGGAGTAAGTCCAAAGGAATGCTTCCAATATCCTACTTTCCAAAAACTTTTGTCTTGTCTGCATTAGCAATTAATCCACTGATCTTGCTGAATGTTTTCAAAATATCAAAAAATATGTATATGGAATCATTATCCCTCAAAGTGTCTACTACATCATTGGCATATGCTAATACCTTATTTTCCTTCATAGTTGAAGGAACTGTTATTCTTCACAATGCAGCACAACAGTACAGTACATGTATTGTCGACTTCCTGCAAGAAAGGTTCAAGAACCAATGCAAAGAGTAATGGGCTAAGAGGGCAACCTTGTGCTTGACTAGGAGGCAGATAGTTGAATTGGCATAAGCTCCTTTTATAATGGATAACATCTTTTTACCAACACCAATTTTGCTGGAGGATGCTGGACATTATCAAATACTTGAGTAAGGTCTGCTGATAGCACTGCCATTGGTTGCTTTTTCATATTAACTAAGTGGAGCAAATCACGTAGCAGAAACAGATTAACTTCTACTACTCAGCATAGAATTCCATACACCTGTGTGCTTTTAATTATGTATCTCATTCCTACTTTGAGCCTGTTATCGATAATGCAGACGAATATCTTGTAGTCAGTATTAGATAGAGAAATGTCTCCAACTGCTGAGGTATGATTTCTATTTAGGTTTTGGAATGAGGATGGTATGGCTTGCTACAAATTCACTTGGTATGTGTCCTGACAAGAAAAGAATTAAACACTATAACCAGAATGGGAAGAATAAAATTCCAGGCCTTGTGGTAAGCCAGCCTGGTTGGCTGAGTGGTTACCATATCTGTAATTTCCCACAGTACTATTGTCTTCAAACAGATTTTTATAGTGTTCTTGAAAGGAGTCAAGGATGTCTCGAGTGGTGGACATGTCTTCACTATCAAAGCAAATTTGAGTGATAATCCTTTCTTTGTGGGATTTAGTGAATTGCCTGTTGAAGAATGCAGCTGAAGGGGAGTAGCTGCTAAGCTCTGCTGTATTCCTATTTTAAAATTTCTTTCTTCTACTTATTTCTGCCTTTCCACTTCTATGTTAATGTTTCTGCATTCTATATCATTGCGCTAGTTTGCTACGAACCGGCTTCTCTCTTTATACAGGTCTTTCAACTTTTTTTCTTTTAAGAAAAGCTTGTTCCTTTCCCCATTCAATCATATTCTATTTTACTGCATGTTTGAATTTTAACCAGTTATCCCAGTTCCAGGTAACATTATTCCAGTTTAAACATAGGGTCTGGAATTTGGTTGAAAAGATCAACGGAAAATTTGGTGGATGTCTTCATGGTCCAGAACTGATCTCTACTTATTCCATGCAGGAATTTAAGTAGAATTGGATTATGATCTGACATGTTGATGTCAGGATATTTTATCTGAATTATATTATTTATAAGAGAAGAAGAGATATAAATTTGATCAAGATAGGTACCAATATACCTTGATTCATGTACATGTAAGCCTGGAGATTAGGATTGCAAATGCTCCATATGTGTACTAGTTCAGTGTTGTCAAGACATATTTTTAACTGTGCATATCTCCCACTCTTTCAGAGTGAAATTCAGGGGGGTGGGGGCAAGAATAAGAACTACTCCAGCCTGGTTAGATCTTCCAAAGCTCCAATAAGAAAGAAGTGGATATCTCTCTGTTAAAGTTTTCATATTTGTAGAAGTATGTCTCTTGGAGAAGCAAAAAACCTGATATTGTGGAGTAGCATAAGTTTCCATACAGCTTCTTGTTTAACTTACCTGTGGAATCCTCATGCATTTAATGAAGCAATGTAGAAAGAAGATGATATGATTAGTGGTGTCACTGGTAAGTCTTTAACTATTAGATTTTGGATGAACCTGATGAGCTCTTCAATCTGTGAAGGGGCAATTATGTAGCCTACTTCTTGTAATTTGTTTTCCAATTTTTTACAGTTGCTTTCCATTATTTCAATTCATGCCTGTCATTCTTGATTTGGAAACTAGTTATTTTCTTTTCATGTGGATGATAATCGGTAAACTTTATTATTTTTTCTTTATTTATATCTCTTGCTTTCCCTTTATTAGAATGAAATGGTTCCTCATAGTTCATAAACTCTTCTGAGTTGCATACGATTTACAATCTTCTCCATCTTTATATTTTTTATTATTTCTTCTTCGCTTAGATTTAATTCCTTTTTTAATACATCTTTTCATTTTTTATCCATTTTTTTATTAATTCATCTTTTCTTTTTGATGATCTTGTCCTCATATTAAGTTCTTTCAGTTGTTGTCTTACTTGCTTTTCTATTTATTCTCCAGTTTCATTTGTTTGCATTTCATCTTGTATATGTTCAGTTGTTATACTAGGTTCATTATTGGTAATTTCAACTAATGTTGTTCATTCCATATTTGACTGGGAAAGTAGCTCCTGCCATTCTGGAATTTTGGGACTAATTTCTGTCTAATTTGTTACACACTTTTTGTGATTTTACCAAGTATAGTTTGTTTGAAATTTGTTTGGGATACTGATTAGTGATATGACTGATCTCCATACAGTTGAAACATTTACCTTTGGGAGAGTTGCCATCCAAAGGATCACATGAACCACAATGCAGATTTCCCTCTGCTGCCTTGAAAGAATAAATCTTACTAACCCCAATTATCTTTTAGAACTTTAGTCACCTGTCTTGCTTCTTCATATCCTGGAATTTCAATTCCTAGACTTCACACCGTTGGAGGAATTGGTACCATTTCTGCACTTGATTGTAAGAAAAAAAAAAAATTTTTTTTTTTCAGTTCTAAGACTGAAAATTAAATAATTCTATGATATAGAAACAATTCTATACCACCACAAATGCTATATTTGAGCTGCTATAAAATGGCAGCCGTAATACAGCCAAAAGAAATCTCGTAATGCAGATATTAACTTCACTTCCAGCAGTGATAATTATTTACTGAAAAAAGCCAGTGCTAGTTGGGGGGAAAGACCCCCACTAGCACTAGTAAAATAAAATAAAAATATTAAAGTGAAAAACCAAAGTACTTGATCTTGCCAAAATCCGAGGTGTCATCAGTGGGAGCCAGACTTAGAGAGATCATCATCATCAAATTCCTGCCATGTACCCTCAAGGGGTGTACAGGATGTGATAGTACTACATGAAAAAATTACATCATTACTAACTTCCTATCTACAATTTTCCTCCAAATCAGTCTGTTACTTGTCAAGACTCCAACATTATCAGATCTTATATTTCTATCGTCTAAGGCACTTTGTACCGAATCAACCCACCTATATCTTGGTCTTCCTCTGGGTCATTTTCCTGCCAACCGGGCAGAGAACATTTGTTTTGCTAATCTTTCCTCTCCCATTCTATTTAAGTGACCATACCACCTGAGATTAGCTCTGCTAATGCATTCCTGGATGCTGACAGTGTCAAGTTCTTTCCTAATATCCTCGTTTTTTATATGATATTGCCATTGATGCCATCTGTTCACGCCTCTAATTTTTCTCAGGACTCTCATATCTGCGGTCTCTAGTCTTTGGTCAAGTGTTTTACTTCTGACCCAGTTCTCAGATCCATAAGTTAAAACTGGTTTGAACACTGTCTTGTATACAGCTAATTTAGTGTTCCGACTAATTTCTCTCTTATTCCATACGAATTTATTCAATTGACTTCCCACCATACCAGCTTTGCTGATTCTGTTGTCTATTTCTATATTGAATTTACCATCTTCACTAAAAATCATGCCTAAGTAGCAGAAATGTTTTACTTGTTCCACAGGTTCTCCATTCACAGCACAGCTGACATTTTCAATGATTCTGCCTATTTTCATTGTCATTGTCTTTTTATTGCTGACCTTCATACCATATCTATTACAACAGTTATTCAATTTAGCCAGAGAATCTTGCAGACTTGTAGCGGATTTATTTAGAAGTATAACATCATCCGCATAAAGCAAAGAGCTGACATTAACATCTCCAATTTTGATATCATGTTTAATACCACTTTCCTTCATAATGTGATCCATATAGATAATAAATAACAGAGGGGATAATGTACATCCTTGTCTCACACCAGATTTAACATTAAACCATCTTCCTGTACTTCCTTCAATTCTAACTGAAATAAAGACTAAGTATTGCTTGATATAATGTCCATTGACACCATATAACTGTAGTGTATTGAATAGCTTCTCTCTTGGCACCTTGTCATATGCCTTTTCCATATCAACAAACTTAAATACAGATCTTTGTTATATTCCCATGCTTTCTCAACTATTTGTCGTAAAGTGAAAATCTGATCCTGACAGCCTCTATTTCGCCTGAATCCACTTGTTCTTCACCCAGCTTTTCTTCCACAATTCTTCTCAATCGTTTCTCAAGTATACTTGCATAGATCTTGCCAGGAACACTTAGTAGGAAATACCTCTGTAATTCTCACATTCAGTTTTATTTCCCTTTTTATATATGGGTACTATGAGAGCTCTACTCCAATCATCGGGAATTCGTCCCTCTGTCCAGGTCTTCTGAATTATGCAGTGCAGCCACTGTAAGACTTTTATACCACCATACTCAGCATTTCTGGTCGAATATCATCTACTCCTGCTGCCTTTCCACATTTTATGCCTTTGATGGCTTTTTCTACTTCAAGTATGGATATGTATTCGTGACTGCATGCCTGGTCAGTGTTTTTTACCACTGTGCTGTCATCACTGCTTGTTTCATTTAGCAGTTTTCAAAGTAATTACTCCATACTTCAAGGATATATTTTTCTTCCGTTTTCATGTCACCTTTATCATCTCTAACTCCTTTTACAGCACTCTTTCCTTCATTCCTAGCTTCTTCAACAGCCTCCAGAATATTTTGCCACCTTCTTGATATTTATTTTCTATATTCATGGCAAAGTCCTCCCATGACTTTTGTTTAGCTAGTTTTACACACTGTTTAGCATTCTTGCATTTGTCTCTGTATTCTCTAAGAGCACAAGCTGGCTTATTTGCCAGGAACTTTTGATATGCTTTCTTCTTTTCCTTCACTGCCTGTTTAACTTTCTGTGTCCACCATGGAGTTCTAATTTTTCTATCTTTGCAGACAACTTCACCACATGCCTCTCTAGCTGAATCAACCAGGACTTTCTTCAAGGCTTGCCACTGAATCTCCAAGGTTTGATTGCTGTTCTCAAACTCTTTCATTTTTTCTTCAATAATCTTTGTGTATTTTAGTCTACAGTTCACATCTGAGAGCTGCTGAACTTTTATTCGCTTTAAAACTTTCTTACATGTTATTCTTTTCAATATGAAATTCAATTTTATCCTGCTCAAGACTAAATAGTGATCACTTCCAATTTCAAATCCTCTGTACACGCTGGTGTCCTGCACCAGGGAGAAAACATCACTATCAACAATGACATAGTCAATGAGACTTTTCTTATTCTTTGGCTCTTCTCTCCATGTGAATTTCTGCACATTTGTATGTTGGTACATGGTGTTAGTAATAACCAGTCCATGTCCTGAGCAGAAATCCAACAGATATTTGCCATTATTATTATTAGCTTTGCTCTTTTCTTCAAATTTTCCCAAAATACTTTTGTATGTCTCACAATAATTTCCTACTCTGCTATTTAGATCCCCAACAAGGACCAACTTTTCCTTTTTCATTGTGTCAGTTGCTTTTTCTAAAGCATCAAAAAATTCCTCAACTTCTAACTTAGTAGAACCTTCTGTGGGACCATTGGCACAAATAAGTCTCATTGTCCAGTTCCCCATTCTCATATTTGCTCACATTACTCTACTTGAGACTGCCTACCATTCAAGAAGATTAACCTCATATTTTGTGTTGAATACTAGAGAGATACTGAGGTTAAATTGAGGTAGAAATAATATATTTTCCATTTACAGTAGCAGAGAAGATGTATCACCTTATTATGAAAATACACTGGATCAGAAATGAATGTAGAAAGTTTTTTCACTTGGTTACAAAGCAAATCTTACTTGTCAAGAAATTATATTCTTGTTTAATCCCTATATAACCAAGTGAATAAACTTTCTACATCTATGATATCTCATATATATGGAAAATAAATATCAAGTGTAAGCACTTAAGTATTTAAAGGATTAAATTATTAAATTTAATCCTTTAAATCAATCTTAATTAATTAAATTAAAAGGATTAAACAAAACTAGAATTTCTCAATAAGTATAATTTACTTTGTAACTAGGTGATAAAATTAACTGCCAACAATCCTCAAAAAGTTAGCTTTAAATGCCTTTGTTTACTCCCTTTGGGGAATAAAAGGTATTAGAGGTTTTATTTATTTATTCTCACAGGTTCCACATCCAGGCTATAAGTTGGATACCAGATCAGCTGAATCCATGTTCCATTTCATTGTGAAACCTTATCAACCACTTTAGTTAAAAAAAGTGGAACAGTACATGAAATGAAAACTGGAAGCAAACTAAAGTTCATATTTATAACCACACTATTGCAGCAAATTTCATTCATACAAATATTAAAAGTATTTAGTATTCAAAAAGAAGTTTGCTTAAATATTCTGAGGTGGTTAGGATATCAACTTAGACATACACTTTCACCTATCTTCAGTGCCCTTGATCTCTACAGCCAAATTATCTCTAAAGGTATGCAAATATAGTTTTTAGGTGTGCATTTGAGGAATTTAATTATCACGCCTTGCATAGTATATTGGTACCATGGGTGGGCTAAGTTTTTTTACATAATCTGGAAACCCTGCTTTAAACACCAAACATGGATCTTTTTCAAGCCACTTCAGGACTTAGTAAGCAGGGCAGTAGTCTCACACCAGGCAATGAAATTCTTCTCCCACTTAACGATACCACAAACATCCATCCATGCTCTTGGCAAGATTCAGACTTGTGGTCTGTTAGTTGAGAGCAGGTATGCTATCTAGTCACTTTTAATTGAATCTTATTTATAATGTACAAATCAACATAATGCAGTTTTTTAACAGGTATAAAATATTTGTTATTAGTACAGGTAGTCGTCGACTTATGACCATGTTAGGTTCTGACCGACTGGTCATAAAGCGATCTGGACGTAAGTCAGACCAGTTTAGGTAAATCAGACACTGTGTACAACACAATTGGTTTATTATTTACAAAAATAAAAAATATTATGAAAAAGATATCAAATACTGTATAAAACCTAAAAAAATATTTTATCTTAAAGAACTAAACAAAACATATATAGAAAATAGATAAGAAATATATTACTGACCACTCGTGCTTGGCTGCGGGTCATCAATGCTGCCGCTTGATGTAGTGGGAGTTGTTTTTCTTATAAACATGTTGACTTTTTTTGTCTGAATTGTTTGTTTCCTTTTCTGCTCGTAAATTTCATGGTATGGCCGAAATGCATCTTGTACCATTCGTGCAATCCGTGCAAATCATTTGATGTTTGGGTTCATTTCCTCAAAATGTGTAAAAAGTTTATTTAGTAGAGAAAAACCTTCAGATAACCCTCTAGTGGTGAATTTTCTTTCTGGTTCTTCCTCATCTTCATTTTTCTCTACTTCAGCCATTCTTTCTTTTTCCAAAGTGATAACTTCTTCATTCGTAAGTTCTCCAGATTCTTGCTCTAGCAGCTTCTCAACATCTTCCACTTCAATGTCTAAAGAAAGTCCATTTGCCAGTGTTATAATATTTTCCGTAACCATTTTAAGTTCATGTTCACTGTGAGCAAGAGGGTGAGGAGTGGTTTCTTTGTGTGGAGGGTGGTTGAACCGTGGAATGCATTGCCTGATGGAGTGGTGGGAGCGAGAACGGTCAATGAGTTTAAGGAGTGGTATGATAGACTTCGTGTGTCTTAGGGGGGACCTCCCCTTGATGAGTCTTGACAGACTTTATGTTCTTAGGAAGGATCCCCCCACGATGAGTCTTTTGACTCCATGGAGGCCTGAATAATAATAATAATAACAAAATGCTGGACACAGTTTTTCCAGATTCCATTCATGCATTTCTTTGTCACAGCCTCCCACATGGCCGCAATATTTTTGATGCATTTATAAATATTGTACTGTTTCCAAAACTCTCGCAAAGATAGTTCTGGGTTGGCAGCTATAGCTTTGGCAAAAGTGGCTCGAAGATAGTGCACCTTAAATGTGACATTCGCCTCTTGGTCCATAGGCTGAATGAGTGGAGTTGTATTTGGTGGCAAATAAAAAAACTTTTACATCTGGATGGAGGTGGTCTAGGTGAGGTGGATGGCCAGGTGCATTATCTAAGATTAATACAATTTTGAAAGGAATTTCTTTCTCGAAGCAATATTCACGAACTGGAGGTATAAAACAATTTAGAAACCAGTCTTCAAACAATGTGTGAGTCATCTAGGCTTTTCGGTTTGAATGGAAGTATACAGACAGAGTGTGCTTGTTTACATTCTTGAATGCACGGGGATTTTCAGAATGATAAATTAAAAAAGGCTTCAGTTTAAAACCTGCGATGTTCCTGCCAAGGAGCAAAAGTCAACCAATCTTTAAGTGCCTTAAAACCAGGTCTTAAGTGCTTTTGGGCTTCTTGATGAATGTAAGTTCTGGCATCCTTTTCCACAACAATCCAGTCTCATCCATGTTGAAAATCTGCTCTGGTTGATACCCTCCTTCTGTAATTATTTCATCCAGACTTTTAACAAACTCTTGAGCTCCTTCCACATCCACACTTGCTGATTCTCCAGTGACTCGAACCCTATGAAGATTGAATCTTCTTTTGAATCTTTTGAGCCATCCTATATTTGCTATAAATGTCTGAGTGTAATCTTTTCTGGTGCATTCCTTCAACATCTGAAAGAGACTTCTAGCCTTCAACTGCACTGTAAGAAGGCTTAAGAGTGTTCGCTTCTGTATCTGATCTTCCATTCAAAGAAGCAATAATTTTTCCATTTCATGGATGGGCCCAGTACGTTGTTTTGTTATCACTGTTGCTCGCATGGTTGTCGAACTTTTAACAACTTCATGAATCCTTTCTTTGTCTTTCAAAATCATTGACACTGTAGAATGAGATAACTTAAAATCACATGCGATTGCGTTCACCTTCTTTCCTTCTTCATGCTGCTTGATGACTTTCAATTTTGTGTCTAAATCAAGGGCCTTTCTTGTCAGGTCTAGGAGTAGACAAAGGCACTTTCCTCTTGGTTGACATGTTTAGGGGTTTTAAAAAAATGCTAATTGTAACACACATTATAACTGAACCAAAAATAGTGAACGTAATATGTATGCAAACAGAGATTGAGATGCATGAATCACGCCAAACACACATTACTGGGCAGTGGGCTGACGCTACATGCACAACCATTCCCATTAGGCTATGGGGACCACACATGGATAGGACGTGTGAGTTTAGTAGCAAAATCTGTTGCAGTAGTTCATACTGAAACGTGGTGCGAGATGCAGTAGCAGTCGTAAGTTGATCAGTCTTAAAGTGCATAGGTCATAAGTCGGCGACTACCTGTATTAAATTATAATAAATGTTTATGAAAAAATTAGTGCAGTCTATACCACCTGCACAACATAACTATCTGGTGTATGTAGTTAAATGATTAACATTAAAATATTCATTTCAGTGGTAATTATCAAGGCCATTCTTTCTAAAAAAAAAAAATATGAGGGCTGAGAGATAATGCTCATGAAGACAATACTAGCACTGGTTTTATTAGTAACAACAACCTGTGGACTTTGTAGTGTGTGTGTGTGTGTGTGTGTGTGTGTGTGTGTGTGTGTGTGTGTGTGTGTGTGTGTACGTGCGCTTGCATTTTCTGTCTTCTTGAATTTCAGAAATGAATAAGAGAGTTACTTATTCTTACATAATGTTACAGAAGATAGTTGATATTCTGATAGTTGCAGAAGAAAATTTGTAAAGGGATATTGTAAGATTCTTAGTCATTTATCCACTTGAAGATTTGAATAAAATAAAATTAGATTTAGTGCATGATTTACATTTGTTTTGAAAATAATATGTTGACAGTGATGTTGAGCTGAATTATATACATTGACTTATGTTTCATGATAAGTTTTTGAATTAACACTAAGGTAAACTTTTATCCCTTATATTAGGACATAGTTTTAAACCAATGAAAGATCACAGTAAGTACTTAAAATTATTTTAGCTAAAGAGTAGCTGATAGTTGCAATAAACTGGAATTGTGTGCATATGAAAATGGCTTTCAGTTTCATGTTAGTAAATATAAAGTCATGCACTTAGGGGTAATGAGATATTATATTGGCAGGATTATGTTAGAAGAAACTGACTAGGATAGGTATCTTGGAGTTTCAGTAGATAGGAAGTTGAAGTTCAGGGACATACAGCCAAGATTGCAAATACAACTCAGAGCATAATTGTAAGAATAAGGAAGCCATGCCATTTTGCTTCTTTACAAGGCTTTGATATGACCTTATCTGTACTATTATATGTAGATCTAGTCTCCTTGTTTCTGAGGTGATGCAGATAGAGTGGAGAGGGATGATATCAGGACTGTGGAATGTAGATTATGAGGAGAGATTTGTGGACTCCAAGCACTGTCAGACAGGAGAAAGAGGGGTGATAGAGATCTACAAACTTCTGAAATGATCATACAGGATACCAGTAGATTGAATTTTTTATTAGAGAGAGAAGACAAGAGGACATCCATTAAAGTTGAGAATGAATGCAGAATTTTCTCTCAGACATCAGCACATGACTGGAATGGCTTGCCTTTGGAGGTTGTGAGTGTAGATGATATGAATGAATTCAAGAGAAAGTATGACTCGGTGTGATAATAATATCTTATAATGATAGTAATAATGATGGAGGTCTCTTGTAATTATGACAATAATAAACTCCTGGAAATTATTGTAAGATTAAATAAATTGAACATTTTAAGGAACCTGTGGAAAGTGATTAGATGACATTAATTCATGTGGGGCTGGCATTTAAATAACTTTTACAAGATGGTCATTACTGACTACTTTTACAAGCAATGACCATCTTGTAAAAGTTATTTAGAAAAAAGTTATTTGCTCTTTTCTTTAAACTGTTTTGCTTGCTGCCTGCAATTCACATCACATTTTGAATGTCAAAATAAATGTTTGCATAGCTTTATTCTGATTCACTGTTAAATACATTTGTGCTGTACGCACATTTTTTCTTTAATTTTTTTTTTTTTTCATTTTCTTAAAATTTATTATTTAGTCATGTAGATAATTTGGACAGTTCAGAAATTTGATAATTTATATAGATTAAAATCATTCCACTTTTCTTTAAGGCCAGCTCCACTTTTGAAAGATGTTACCATATCTGAGTCTAAAGCCAGAGAGTTATATTTGCAGTGTGTTGTTATGATGCATCGGCTTTTCAATTCTTGCAAACTTGTACATGCAGACCTTAGTGAATTTAATCTTCTGTAAGTTGACATTTTATACTTTATATTAACTACTTGTTAGTTATTACGTAGAGAAATCATAACTATTTTGCTGTAAGCCTATATTCACTTTATTAATGTGACATTCTTGTAGGTTACACAAGTGCAGTCTCCACCAAGAGCAAAAAAAAAATTGCTAGTTCCTGGTTTAGCCAACCGTGTTTTATGGAGCACAAGAGCATCATAATTTATTTCACTTTATTTATTATATAAAATTTTGTTGAGTAAAATGGTGCTCAAATTGTCTCCATCACTGTGCAGGCAAATTCTAGTACTCTATTGCAATTTCCTGACTCTGTCTGAAGTTTCTTCAGGTAACTGGTTGATTATTTGAGTTCTGATGTTAAATTTCAGTTCTTCATGGGTTTCTGGTTTGTTTACATATACTTTTTCCTTCATATCCTTCCACACACACACACACACACACACAAAAAAAAAGTAATCAGAAATGTCAAATCAAGAGAGTTCACAGGTTAACTCAATCTCCCTATTTTGGGATTATGGACAAAATGGTCATCTTCTCATTCAATTTGTGCCCAAAGCATTAACCTGTTGGAACCACACATTCTCCAAACTTAACTTCTCTGACTCTGCCACTAAAAAGTTTCAGATCATTGCTCTGTAGCTGTTGCCATTTAAAGTAATGAGATTCTTCTTCTTCTTCTTCATATTCAAAAATGTAAGACCCAATCACATTTGCAGCTGCTGCACCTATTTCTGGCAATCTCTTAGAGCCCTGATACCCATAGATCGTGTTATGAATGCTGAAAAGTACCTGTTCAGTTGTGACTGATCAGGTATACCCCTACCTTCATGGTTAGGGATATACCTGATCAGCCAGCCACTACCTTCATGACAGCTGGCTTCTCCTGTCACGCAGGTGTGTTTCAGCAGCATGTATGCCATGCTATATTTCTAGTATCATTTGAGAGTGATTATCAAACATAGCTGCAACTTTCATGTATTACCATGGCTGCTGGATTTCAGTTACACATAACATCTCTGCAATTATATGGACTAAGATCATTTCCCCCCAACATTTAAGCCATTTCATGACTGGGCTACTTGTATATAGAGGCTAATGAACCATAATGCATAGCATTATACATGTCTATAAGGATATGTAAGGCAATTAATGTGAAGTCATTAGCCTCTATATACAAGTAGCCCAGTTGTGAAATGACTTCATGAACAAACTTGTTTGCTTAAACTTGAATGAAGGATGAAACTAAGAATATAACTTCTTAGCATCTTTAATTTACTTTTCATGGTTGTTGTTGTTGCATAAGGTAAGTTGAAATTGTAGTGGATTTTTATTCTAATCCATACACATGGAGAATTTTGTCAATTACTCTGCAGATCTTAGCCTTGAAAGTGTCATTGCACACACCAATACTCAGACTCCCTTTAGAGGGACTTTGAGTATTGATATATGCAAGGTATATAATGGAATAGTGACAGTAAGAATATTTGCTAACTGACCTGGAAGTTTCCTAAGGTTTGGCTTCTAGATAGTATCCTGGAACATACCTAATCTACAGAATAATCATAAGCTGCACCCTGAAAAGAGAAATGTTGGTATCTCTCTCTCTCTCTTCATAATGTCTGACATAACACTGAAAACAATTATGTGCAAGAAGAAATCTAAACTGGATCTTTTTACCCTGGAGTTCAAATTTAATTTTTAAGGCCTTTCAGGCTTTTGGTAAGCAAAGCAGTGGTGTTATTTGTTAGTGATGAAACCCATGTACATAGTGGTGCTTAGAACTACAGAGACTTTGATCCTTGCTGTATGCTACTTTTCTGCTAGATAGTTTCCTGTAGTCTGATGGTTTAATGCAGGGGTGGCCAAATTTTACAATTTTTTCATGTACAAGTTCAGATGTACCATACAACTCTTGTATGCTTAAAAACTCCCAGTAAAAATATGATAATATAGACATATTTAATATAGACATGATATATTGATTTAATATAAAAATATAATATAAAAACAAGATTCTTTCACCGTAACTCAGATCACAGCACTAGCCTGTTTTCCTTCTATTTCAGTCTGATGTTGTGATTTATAGTGTCCATTAAGATCATATCTTTTATTATGTGAGAATAGAAGGGAAAGTTCTAAACAGTATTTATGACTTTCTAAGAAACAGAACAATTCGAGTTCAGAAAATAAAGTGAAAAGAAGACAGGGACTCCCTCAAGGCAGCATTTTGAGCCCACTCCTTTTTTCACTCTACTTAAACGACTTAGACAAAAATATAAATAAAGAAACAAAGATAGCTAAGTTTGATGATTTGGTCCTATTCTCAGCTCACAACTTAGAAACTGCAGAAGGCCATTTAAACAAAACCATTAAAAGTTTATCTACATACTGTGAAGACCAAAAAATCAAAATTAACCCTACTTAATCAGAAATTTGTGTATTTACCATTAATAACCACCTCAGAAAGTGGAGACCAAATATTAATCTAAACAATCAACTAATTACATTTAATAAAAACCCCAAATACCTTGGAGTTACTCTGGATCCATCACTAAGCTTCAATAAACATACCAACATTGTTGCAGTGAGAGCAAAAAGAAGACTGATATCATGAAAAGTATCTGGTAGAGAGTTGAGAGCTGATGCTAAAACCTTAAAAGTCACATACACCTCTATTATCCAACCCATAATAGAATATGCTTTGCCTATCTGGATGCAAACATCACAAACCAGTTTAGAAAAGCTTATAAAAATTCAGAAAAATGAAGCTAGAATCATATGTGGACTAAGAAATACTACTCTTGGAAAAATAGCAGAATTCGAACCCAACCTTGTTCCTTTAAAAATTAGGTGGCAAGAAAATCTAACTAAATTTGTAGAAAAAAGAGCCAACCTTATTCATCATAGAACAAAATGATGAGCAAGGTTGATGCATAAACATTGACAATGCATAAAATCATGGAAAATAAAATTCCCTTGGATTGTCCAAATAAAATAGCCAACTACCCAGCATTTTCTCCAAATCAAGGAAAAATATAGTTATTAATTTTGAAATAGGGAAACATGAGAAAAAAAGCCTAGAAAACCCTGAAGAGGTAATTAGTCATTATCATCATCATCATGAAATTTCTGCCATGTACACTCAAGGGGTGTACAGGATGTGATAGTACTACATGAAAAATTTACATCATTACTAACTTCCTATCTACACTTTTACTCCAAATCAGGCTGTTACTTGTCAAGACTCCAACATTATCAGATCATATTTCTATCGTCTAAGGCACTTTGTACCGTATCAATCCACCTATATCTTGGTCTTCCTCTGGGTCGTTTTCCTGCCAACCTGGCAGACAACACTTGTATTGGTAATCATTCCTCTCCCATTCTATTTAAGTGACCATACCACCTGAGATTAGCTCTGCTAACGCATTCCTGGATGCTGACAATGTCAAGTTCTTTCCTAATATCCTAGTTTTTAATATGATATTGCCATTGATGCCATCTGTTCATACCTATAATCTTTCTCAGGACTCATATCTGCGGTCTCTAGTCTTTGGTCAAGTGTTTTACTTCTGACCTAGCTCTCAGATCCATAAGTTGAAACTGGTTTGAAAACTGTCTTGTATGCAGCTAATTTAGTGTTCCGGCTAATTTCTCTCTTATTCCATATGAATTTATTCAGTTGACTTCCTACAATACCAGCTTTGTTGATTATGCTGTCATTTCCATAATTAATTTACCATCTTCACTAAAAATAGTGCCTAAGTAGCTGAAATGTTTTACTTGTTCCACAGGTTCTCCATTCACATCGCTGTTAACATTTTCAATGATTCTGCCTATTTTCATTGTCTTTGTCTTATTATTGCTGACCTTCATACCATATCTATTACAACAGTTATTCAATTTAGTCAGGGAATCTTGCAGACTTGTAGCGGATTTATTTAGAAGTATAACATCGTCCTAATAAAGCAAAGAGCTGACATTAACATCTCCAATTTTGATATCATGTTTAATACCACTTTCCTTCATAATGTGATCCATATAGATAATGTACATCCTTGTCTGACACTAGATTTAACATTAAACCATCTTCCTGTACTTCCTTCAATTCTAACTGCTGACTTACAACTTAAATAAAGACTAAGTATTGCTTGATATAATGCCCCATTGACACCATATAACTGTAGCATATTGAATAGCTTCTCTCTTGGCACCTTGTCATATGCCTTTTCCAGATTGATAAAACTTAAATACAAATCTTTGTTATATTTCCATGATTTCTCAACTATTTGTGGTTAAGTTAAGATCTGATCCTGACATCCTCTGTTTGGCCTAAAACCAGCTTGTTCTTCACCAAGCTTTTCTTCCACAATTCTTCTCAACCATTTCTCAAGTATACTTGCATAAATCTTACCAGGAACACTCAGTAGGAAAATACCTCTGTAATTCTCACATTCAGTTTTATTTTCCGTTTTATATATGGGTACTATGAGAGCTCCACTCCAATCATCAGGAATTTGTCCCTCTGTCCAGGCCTTCTGAATTATGCAGTGCAGCCACTGTAAGACTTTTATACCATCATACTTCAACAATTCTGGTAGAATATCATCTACTCCTGCTGCCTTTCCGCATTTCAAGCATTTGATGGCTTTTTCTACTTCAAGTATGGATATGTATTCCTGACTGTATGCCTGTTGAGTGTTTTTTACCACTGTGCTCTCACTTCTTGTTTCATTTAGCAATTTTTCAAAGTAATTACTCCATATTTCAAAGGATATCTTTTTTTCTCCTATTTTCATGTCACCTTTATCATCTCTAACTCCTTCTACAGCACTCTTTCCTCCATTTCTAAGCTTCTTCAACAACCTCAAAAATATTTTGCCACCTTCTTGATATTTATTTTCTATGTTCTTGCCAAAGTCCTCCCATGACTTTTGTTTAGCTAGTTTTACACACTGTTTAGCATTCTTGCATTTGTCTCTGTATTCTCCAAGAGCACAAGCTGACTTATTTGCCAGGAACTTTTGATATGCTTTCTTCTTTTCTTTCACTGCCTCTTTAACTTCCTGTGTCCACCATGGAGTTCTGATTTTTTTATCTTTGCAGACAACCTCACCACATGCCTCTCTAGCTGAATCAACCAGGACTTTCTTCAAGGCTTGCCACTGAATCTCCAAGGTTTGATTCCTGTTCTCAAACTCTTTCATTTTTTTCTTGAATTATGTTTGTATATTTTAGTCTACAGTTCGTATCTGAGAGCTGCTCAACTTTTATTCGCTTTAAAACTTTCTTACATGTTATTCTTTTCAATATGAAATTCAATTTTATCCTGCTCAAGACTAAATAGTGATCACTTCCAATTTCAAATCCTCTGTACACGCTGGTGTCCTGCACCCGGGAGAAAACATCACTATCAACAATAACATAGTCAGTGAGACTTTTCTTATTCCTTGCCTCTTCTCTCCATGTGAATTTCTGCACATTTGTATGTTGGAATATGGTGTTAGTAATAACCAGTCCATGTCCTGAGCAGAAATCCAACAGGTATTTGTCATTATTATTAGCTTTGCTCTTTTCTCCGAATTTTCCCAAAATATTTTTGTATGTCTGACAATCATTTCCTACTCTACTATTTAGATGCCCAACAAGGATCAATTTTTCCTTTTTCATTGTGTCAGTTGCCTTCTCTAAAGCCTCAAAAAGTTCCTCCACTACCTTAATAGAACCTTCTGTGGGACCATAGGCATAAATAGGTCTCATTGTTCAGTTCCCCATTCTGATATTTGCCCACATCACTACTTGAGCCTGCCTGCCATTCAAGAAGATTAGCCTCGTATTTAATGTTGAATACTATGGCTACTCCTGCTTTTCCTTGATTGTCATTGCCTGAATATAACATTTGGTATTTATTGCTCAGAAAGACCTCAGCAGTTTTGTCTTTTTTGTTTCAGTCACCCCTATTATGCCAATCTGGTACTAACCTAATTTTTCTGCTAGCTTCATTTCTTTGCCATTCAGACTTCTTATGGTGATAGTACTGATCTTTAACTCTGGTGGTTGAGTTGGGGTTTGTTTTCAGATTTGTTCCAGTAGCTGACTCTTCACTGTTCGCCCTGGTTCCCTGGCAAAAACAATGTCGACCTTGTTTAACCGGGCGACGCTCCAGCTGGCATGAAATTTTGTCATGTTGTACCATCATTTTGTAGTTTGGTTTAAGACAATAAGAATACAATTTGCTCAGGTAAATCCCAAATTGCCAGCCCATCCTCGTTCCAACAGGGTGCATCATGAGCAGGTGAGGATTGGACATTAGGTCAGAAGCCATGGTCAGTTCTCCGCATTCCTTTAAAGGCTATGTGGAGGTCTCCTCTCAGTTATACAGCTTTGACCCTAAGTACCCCCCCCCCCCCCCGAGGTCATTAGCTCTTTCAAAAATAATGAAATATAGACTTGACTCAATAAAGATCTACACAGGTGGCTCTAAAAATCCAAATGGAAATTCTGGGAGAAACATACTCGTCTATGGCTCTCAAAATATACAGCTAAAAACAACCAAGAGTATATTTCTTTCTTTTAAGGTTACACAGTGATCAGCACTCATATTTGTAAATTTAGGGACACAAAAAACACACGTGTTGAACAGATTATTTTATTAATTGCTAATAAAATAAAACTTGACGTTTAGACCCCTGTATCAAGGTCATCATCGTTAGAATACAAGTGTATAAGGAACCAAGCTACACGCTCATGCCCTGTATACTGGTAAACTAAATCTACATAGTTAATTAATCCTTTTCCCTAGCCTGACCTCTAGCGAAAAAAAAAAAATAAATAAATAAAATAAATTTTTAAAAAAATTTTTTTAAATATATATATATATATAATAATAAATAGAACTACAATAAACTGCTAAAGTCCTCGTGTATTAATATTCTTCTGGATAGTTCTGATTGTTATAATATGATTTCTTTCAGTTGCTGTTAAATGTTACAAACACTTTACCAGGTTGTCTTCTTGTAGTGGGATTTTTCTATGGCTAGTTTAGGTTGTTATACAGGTTGTAGATAGGTCCTCCACATTCTTGAAATGGTTAGGCCATCATTTTTGTTGATATTTGGGTTGTGTTTGAGCATTTCACATGACTCTTTAAATTTTCTCTCAAACCAGGTTTTGGCGCAGTGTAGGGACTTGGTATTTTTCCAATCAATTCTGTGGTATGTTTGGAGTGCGCGGTCAGAAAGGCCGGTTTTTCCAAAATGGAGGTATTTAATGTGTGTTCATCTTGTCTGATTGGGATAGTTCACCCTGTTTCCCCTATGTATGGTATGTTACATGTGCATTATATTTTGTATACCCCTGGGTGGGCTAGGTGTGGAAGAGGATCTTTAGAAGAACTGAGTAGGTGTCTTAACTTATTTGGGGGTTTAAAGGTGGTTTTAATGTTGTATTTGCATAGTGTTCTGTCTATTTTTTCAGAAATGCCTCTAACATAAGGAATGGCAATAGCATTCCTGAAATCTTTTTGTTCTTACTGGTATCTTTATGTAGGATCTTGTGAATAGTTTTTTTACTGTATCCATTTTTTTTATAAATGTTTGGTTGATGATCTTTTATTCCTGGTTTAGAGCCTGTTCATTAGAACAAATAGTTAGAGCTCTGTGTTTAAGGGTGCTTATGACACCTAGTTTTTGTGTTTGTTGTATTTGGGTGGTCGTAAGAATTTTTGCGTATGTATTGACCTGTGCATGTAGGTTTGTGGTAAACCGAGAAGGAGAGACAACCAGAGGGAAGACGTGTGTCTAGGAAAGGAAGAGAGTTGTTTTTTTCCATTTCAATGGTGAATTGGATACGTTTGTGTTGACACAAACGTATCCAATTGTTTTGTTTAGGTGGCTAAGGAATGTATTTAGAGCTTCACGGCCGTGAGGCCAAATGGCGAAAATATCGTCGACGTATCCAAGCCAGATTTTGGGCTTTAGACATGCTGTTTCTAGAGCACGTTGCTCAAAGTCTTCCATATAAAAGTTAGCTATTGGGGGGGGAGTGGTGAACCCGTGGCTGTACCTTCTTTTTGGAGGTAAAAATTGTTTTGCCACAAGAAATATCCAGAGCAGAGTACGTGGGCAAAGAGGGCCGTGATGTCGTGTGGAAATATGTTCTGTAGGAGCAAGATAGTGTCATTGATTGGGACATTGGTGAAAAGGGAAGTTATGTCAAAGCTGACTAATAAATCTTGGTCATTGAGTGTAATGTTTTTAATTTTATTAATGAAATGTTGTGTATTTTTTATGTAGGAAGGGGACTGACCTACCAATTCTTTGAGTGTGGCCGCTAATTTTTTGGCTAAGTGATAATTCGGGCTGTCAGTTCCTTCAACAATCGGACATAGAGGTGTGCTTGGTTTGTGTATTTTTGGCAGGCCATAAATTCTGGGTGCACGGGCATAATGAGGTATTAATTTTTTGGTTGTTTCTTCGGGCCATGTGTGGACGGATTTGATTAATTCAGTTGTATTCTTTTTGTTACGTTTTGTGGGGTTGTAGTTTACCATTTGGTAGGTGTTGTGGTCCGATATTAAATGGTTCATTTTTTCAATATATGTTGTATGGTCTAAAAGGACAGTGGCATTGCCTTTATCTGCTTTTGTGATTATAATGTCTTGGTTATTTTTTAAGGATTTAAGGGCTAGATTTTCGGTTTTGTTTAAGTTGGTGCTTAGTTTTTTGTTTGAATTTAGTATACACGATGTTTCCATTCGTATTTTATCAGCCAGAATGGTGGGGAGGGATCTTAAACCTCTCTCGATATGATACACGATATCAAGTTTGTTCACTAACCTCGGAGCACTGGCATAGTTCAAACCTTTCTTTAGCAGCGAGAGTTCACCTTGGGTGAGATTGTGTTTGATTGGTTGATAATCAAGCAGTAGTCCGATGGTGGTTGGTTGCTCTTAACTTTGTTTCTGGGTGATTGGCTGCTCCTTATGATGTTGGTGCTCCTTTCGTTATGGCGTCTTGATGTTCTTGTGCTTTTCTGTTGTAGGGCTTGAAATTTCATTACTAATTTTTCTTTGTTTTTCAGTAATGAGTGCTTGGCCGAGTCTAAAATCTCCCAAATTTCTGGAATAACGTAGTCAGATAGCTCTAATTTAAGTTGTAGAACTTTGGCTTGGGTGGATGCTAGATTTTTACGTCTCGTGGATTTGTTCTCGTAACAAGGCTTTTTCCAACCGGGCATAAATACAGAGCGCTTTGGCTGATTTAAACTTCTTCTTTAGTTTAATGCAGTTGGGTATTACGTTGCTGTCTCTACATCATTTCAAAAAGGCTAGTCGATTCATTAACAAGGAAACATGTATGTTCGTCTTGTCTGATTGGGATAGTTCGCCCTGTTTCCCCTATGTATGGTATGTTACATGTGCATTGTATTTTGTATACCCCTGGGTGGGCTAGGTGTGGAAGAGGATCTTTAGAAGAACCGGGTGTGTCTTAACTTATTTGGGGGTTTAAAGTTCCTTATACACTTGTATTCTTCTGATGATGACCTCGATACAGGGGGTTGAAATGTCAATTTTTATTTTATTAGCAATTAATAAAATAATCTGCAACACGTGTGTTTTTGTGTCCCTAAATTTATAAATATGAGAACCAACAGTATAGGATGCAACTCATACCATGCAGAATTAAGAACCACTAACACAGCACTGCAACATTTGGATAAACAAAACCCAAAGGAATTTATATTTTTCACAGATTCCTTAGTAGCCCTTTAAGCTATTAAGAACTGTTACACTAGCTATCAAGAAATACTTAGAGACATAGCAAAAAACATAAACTGCATAAGGATCCTGAAATAATTTTCCAATGTATTCCATCCCATGTGGGATTAAAGGGAAACGAAACTGCAGATGACGTAGCAAAAATGGCTGCAACATCAAGTGATACCACAGATTTTGATCTTTTTAAAACTACTCAAAAAGAAAAAGTAAAAAGAATGATTCTCCAGGACCTGACTCACCACTGGTATTCAGCAGAAAAACCAGGAGCTACTATCAACTCCAAGTTTAATTTTTGTGCCACTACCATGATCTCTTGCCTCAAGACTGGCCACACAAGAACAATCAAGTTTAGCAATGGCAAAAAAAGTTTCCCCATCTGCACAATCTGTAACATCGAGGAAGCATCACCACTACTGCATTTTCTCACTTATATGAATATTTCTAAATGTGAACTTTATAACAACCCAGAAAGGGTACGGTATAAAATACATAAACTTGACCTCTATGATCTGGTGTAATAATACATTGGGATAAAAAAAAAAAAATTATCTGAGAAAGTGTTTTCACAAACAATGCACAACAATTTACCTGACAGACTTGCTATAAATAAGCTCATTTTTCCATTGTTCATTGAATTCATGCTTACTATCAACTGTTTTTCTTTTGTACTGTGATGGGTAACTGAATATAAAAACAAGGCTTTATTTTAAAAAAGTGCAAAACTGCAAATGTTCACAAAGGATGAATAAAGCACAACTCCGTAACACATAAGGATCAATTGTAAACTGACTGACAAAAACCTGCAGCACACTCTCGTTGCTCACTCCCTTCAGATAGTGCCTTACGTGGAGACTAAACATGAGATAGAATGGTTGGAGAAGTGCCCCTGGTGAGTGTGGCAGAGCAGTAAAACAAGGAAGGGATTCAACGGAAGGGAGAAACAGCAGTGTGAAAGAAGGAAAGAGTTTTGTATGAGATCCCATAATAAGAGGATGAAATCAGGTTTCCTTGGGACAAAGATTAAGGATATTAGTAATGCTGTTAAGATGAAGAGAGGGAAGGTGTAAAAAGATATTTTGGCAGGTGACAAATGTGAGAAGATATCCATTATTGTTCTAATCAAATTTCAAATGTAACATATAGTATGAGTTACTTTAACTGGCTGAGAATGTGAGTTTGTACTTGTATCATTTTATATGCATTTGTTTCATTTAAACTCTTTTCTAAGTGACATTAATTTAAATGTAAAGTATTATGAATTTATTTACAAAAGAGTAATGGGAATAATTAAGCGTTAAGTGTTCTAACAAAAAAATCTTCTCATTTATGAAACTTTGAATGGTAAATTAGTTGCATAATTTAACATTAGATAAGCATGACTTTTTTTTTTAAAGTAGCAAGTGTTATATGTTAACTTTAGTTCTAAAGCATTTTCATTATATGAATGTAAATGTACTACTTTGTAGATATCACAAAGGAAAGTTATGGATCATAGATGTTTCTCAGGCTGTTGAACATGATCATCCACATGCCTTAGAATTTCTAAGGAAAGACTGTACTAATGTTACGCGTAAGTTAACATTTCTTTTGTATTTATTTCATTTTATTCATTTATTTAGTGTTGATAATACTGCACAATACAAATTTTCATTTTTGCAGCATGAATTCTACTGATTTTCTAAAAACTTCATTAATGTTGATTGAAATGTTCATGTTATATCAGACACCTATGAGGTACAACCTTGTGGACCTGTCGGTCAATCTTTTGACATGTTGTTAATCAGTTGGTTATTTGGAATATTGTTGTTCCAAATAACCAACTGATAAGCAGCAACAAGAAAATGTTAAAAAGATTACGGGAGACTGAAGTTTCTATGTGAAATGTGAGCAAATATTGATGGACCAGAAACACCTTGTGATGTTAAGGAATTTTTGGCACATGAACCTAAAAGTTCATAATTCAGATATAGACAGAAATGCTATTTTCTGTCATTGGATCAGTTATGTTTTCCTATGATTAAAAATTCTAAGATTAAAAGAAATTTTAAAATATTTTTTAAAATAAAGTGTATCAATAATGTTAATGTTGAACTAATATCAAAATCAGCATGGGTTAAAGTCAGCTTGTTCAAACTTTGATTAACATTGTGAATAAGGTAACCTTATTCACAATGTTAACAAAGTGTTATAGATCCACAGGTTATAATTTTTCTTTAAAAGAGCATTCACATTTTTATTTCTTACCAACTAATTTTGATGCAATAAACATGAAAGAAAAGTTCCATCAGAACATGGCTACAATGGAAAAGTGATTCCAAGGAAGAAGAAATACCAGTATGCTGGCTTCTTATCATTGAAATGCTGAAAGGTACTTCACAATGGAGAAACATCATCCAGCCTGGTTGGCCAAGTGGTTAATATTTGTTTTCTAACCAACAGGCTGTCAGTTTGAATCCTACTGTTGGGCATGGATGTTTGATTGTCTTTAGGTGTTTGACAAATGTCATTGTCCATTATGAGACCATCATAATTACCATCATAAAAAGTTCCATCAGAACATGGCTACAATGGAAAAGTGATTCCAAGGAAGAAGAAATACCAGTATGCTGGCTTCTTATCATTGAAATGCTGAAAGGTACTTCACAATGGAGAAACATCATCCAGCCTGGTTGGCCAAGTGGTTAATATTTGTTTTCTAACCAACAGGCTGTCAGTTTGAATCCTACTGTTGGGCATGGATGTTTGATTGTCTTTAGGTGTTTGACAAATGTCATTGTCCATTATGAGACCATCATAATTACCATCATAAAAAGTTCCATCAGAACATGGCTACAATGGAAAAGTGATTCCAAGGAAGAAGAAATACCAGTATGTTGGCTTCTTATCATGGAAATGCTGAAAGGTACTTCACAATGGAGAAACATCATCCAACTTGGTTGGCCAAGTGGTTAGCATATTTGTTTTCTAACCAACAGGCTGTGGGTTTCAATCCTATTGTTGGGCGTGGATGTTTGATTGTCTTTAGGTGTTTGATGAATGTCATTGCCCACCGTGCTCATTAGAAGACTGAAGTGGCTTGAAAAAGTTCTGTGTTTGGTCATGGAACTTTTTAGAATATAGTATAGTATCAACAGTATACTACACTCTACCAAACTTAAAAGCAGTAGATAATACAGAAATTCTGAAATCGGGTTTAAATTCAACACAATGATTTTAATGATTTTATTTACCACTTTTGTTCATTGGGAACAAAAAAGTGTTTCGTGTTTTAATTAACATTTAATCTATATAAAAAGTTTTTATCCTACTTCCCTTAAAGGTGGGTAACACAAATTTGAAATCAGTTATTATTATTTATAAGGGTACACCATGGAGTCAAAAGATTCGTTATGGGAGACACACACTGTCCATTAATGCAATACCTATCACATTAAACTTATTTGCTGTTTGGGTGCTCACAACCACCTCTGGCAGTCCATTCCATTTATTCACCACTCTCCAAGTAAAGAACCTGGTCTGCACACCCTTACTAACCACACTCTTAGAGAACTTCCAAGTGTGACCCCATGTATTGAAAAATTGCTTTTCTGTCAATCGTATAGAATCTCTTTAATAACTTATAAGTTTCTGTCATATCCCCTCTCCTCCACCTGTAACCCACATACCTTATCTATTCTGATAGGGAACATTCCACAGACCTCTCATGAGCTAGGTCACTTAATCCTCTCCACCACCTTCTGGTCACCAAGAAATACAGGTGATCAAATCTGTGCACAGCAGTCATGTCAAATCATAGATTTACAAAAAGAGAAAATGACCTCTCTATCTTTACTTATCAATATGTTCTTCAACATCCAAGTAATCCTCTGAGCTCTTTTGCCAACTTTTTCAATATTCTCTCTGAACTCTTGCAATATGTCCTCTGAATTTAAAATTGATATCCAGCATCACCTCCAGATACCTAGCTTCATTAATTTCCTGTAATCTAGTACCATCATTATATTACAAAGTGTGTAATCCTTTCATCCCAAAGTGCATTGCAATACATTTCACAACATTAAATTGACAACTATCGTCTTTTGCTCACACTACCAATATACATCATCCTGCATGATATTTATATCACCTTTATCAACTGTTGTCCTCTTCAATTTTGCATCATCAGCAAACAACTGAATATCCTTCCTTCAAATCTTCCATTATATCATTAATGTACAAATTAAACAGTAGTGCTTCTAGTACAGAGCCCTGGGGCACTCCTAGTCATTCTTTACATTTAATTTGAAGGCCTGTATATAGTATTACTTGGAAAATACATAAGGGGAGAGGGTCACTCTACCACACACACACACACACACACACACACACCACCCTCTGATGTCTACCAGGCCCCCCCCCCCCCATGCCACCAACCTCATATCTATTCCCACTTGCTCCAACTTACGAGGGTAGCCTGAAAGGTTCTCAGCCTAACAATGAAAAACCGAATTTATAATTTGAAAATTATTTTTAATTTTTCAACATAATCTTCCTTAAGACTAATACATTTATTCCAGCAATGCTCCAGTGCCATTATCCCGTCCCTGTAGTGGTTCTCAGTAAGATCTGCAAAAATACCCCTCTACAGCTGCAATCACCTCTTGATTCGAAGAAAAATGCTGACCAGCAAGGAAGAGTTTTAGTTTTGGGAAGAGATAGAAGTCAGAGGGAGCCAAATCTGGGGAATAGGGTGGATGTTCCAACAGTTTATAGTGCAGATCCCTTAATTTTCCCATTGCCAAAACACCTTTGTAGGTAGGCGCATTGTCCTGATGAAAGATGATTTTTTCTTCTGCAAACCGGGGCTTTTCTCATGAATTTTTTCATGTAGTCTGGTTAAAAGATTGGAATAATATTCCCCGGTTATTGTTTTATCCTTTTCAAGATAATTAATAAACAAAATGCCTTTAGCATCTTAGCATCCCAAAACACCGATGCCATGACCTTTCCTGCTGATGGAACTGACACTTTGGTGCTGAACAACCGGCTTCTGTCCACTGTTTTGACTGCTGTTTGGATTCTGGTGTGTAATGGTGAATCCAAGTCTCATCCATAGTATAATAATAAATTGATGCACAAAATCAGTTTTATTCTTGTTAAAGAGCTTCAAGCACTATTCAGAGATTTTCATTCGAGTACTTTTTTGATCTGCTGCGAGCAAGCGTGGCACCCATCATGTGCACAGCTTTTTTCATATGCAATTCTTCATGCAAAATATATCCTACACATTCTTTTGAAATGCCTGTAGTTTCAGCAATTTCACGCACTTTGGCTCGCCGGTCATCCAATACCATATCGATCAATGATTTCTGGTGGTGTTACACTTTTTGGACCATCTTCAAGGCTGGTACGGCCACATTTAAACTCGGCAGCCCATTTTTTTAATTGTCGAAAACGAAGGAGAAGAGTACCCATAGATTTTTATGAACTTTGAATGAATTTCTTTTGCCGTTAAAACCTTTCACAAAAAATTTTATATAACCGCACGATACTCAATTTTATCCATTTCAAGGGATACAGACAACACGTTTGCTTCAGACAGCTGTATGAAACGAACTACTTGATAGAATGACTTGCAATTTCACATGGATGCTTATGACAAATTTACCAACTTAGAAAAAAAAAATCTTGCTGATAGTGTTGCCATCTATGGTTGAGGCCGAGAACTTTTCAAACTACCCTGTAATAGTTTTCCATGCAGTATTCTGTCAAATGCCTTTGCAGAGTCCAACAGTATCGTGATGTAGCATTTCCCTTTATCCAATTCTGCTGTCACCTTATTATAAAACATGAATAAATTATTGAGGCTACCTACCGTTTTAAAGCCATGCTGCCCCCTATAAAGTATAATATTCCTATCCAACCATTCCTGAATTTTACTTTTAACCAACTTTAGCTACTACTCCAGAGATTCTAATTCGTCTGTAATTTGCTACTTCTGTCTTGCAGCCACCTTTATGTAATGGAACTATCTTACCATCTTTCCACTCCCTTGGAACCTTGCCAGTGCTGAGACTTAGATCAAACAACTTCATCAGAAACACTGAAAGTTCAACTTGCACCTCGAAGCACATGAGCAGATATACCATCCTGGCCCACTACTGTATTCACACTGATATTTTTCAATATACTGAATACCTCCAGTTCATCTACCTCAATTCTCACATCAATCTCTGTCATTTCAGTAACTGCAAAGTCATCAACTGGATGACATATCTTTGCAAAGTGATCACTTAGTAACTGAACTATTTCTTCTGCTTCTGTTACTTTCCTACCATCAGCACTGAATAAAGAATTGCAAATGAAAAGGCTTTGCGCAAGATGGTTACCGCGCTTGCTCACAGCAGATCAAAAATGCACTTGCATGAAAATCTCTGACCAGTGCTTGGAGCTTTTTAATAAGAATAAAAATGATTTTGTGTGTCGATTTATTACTATGGATAAGACTTGGATTCACCATTACACCCAGAATCCAAACAGCAGTCAAAACAGTGGACAGAAGCCAGTTGTTCAGTGCCAAAGAAGACAAAGTCGGTTCCATCAGCAGGAAAGGTCATGGCATCGGTGTTTTGGGATGCTAAAGGCATTTTGTTTATTAATTATCTTGAAAAGGATAAAACAGTAACTGGGAAATATAACAGACTAGACGAAAAAATTCTTCAGAAAAGACTCGGTTTGCAGAAGGAAAAAAACATCTTTCATCAGGACAATGCACCTGCCCACAAAGATGTTTTGGCAATGGGAAAATTAAGGGATCTGTATTATGAATTGTTGGAGCATCCACCCTATTCCCCAGATTTGGCTCCCTCTGACTTCTATCTCTTCCCAAAACTAAAACTGTTCCTCGCCGGTCAGCGTTTTTCTTTGAACCAAGAGGTGATTGCAGCTGTAGAGGGGTATTTTGAGATTTTTGAGATCTTATGAGAATCACTACAGGGATGGAATAATGGCACTGCAGCATTGCTGGAATAAATATATTAGTCTTAAGGGAGATGATGTCGAAAAATAAAAATAATTTTGAAATTATAAATTAGTTTTTTTTTTTTTTCATTGTTAGGCCGAGAACTTTTCAAACCACCCTCGTATGAAGGCTTTCAATAAAAAGTAAGTTGGCTGATCTCAGTATATTGACAACAGGGTTTCCTCCTATAAATGGTCTCCCTTGTGTCAGCTGGAAATTCTTTTCATCCTGGCTTATATACATTACATGTGGCCAGTCTATGGTACCAATGTGCTGGTGGTTTCTGGTTGAGTGGGAATGCCATTAAAAAATAAAATAAATCAAATAAAGTGAGTGGTAACAATAAAATTTCTAACCAGTACTTAAGACAAGTATCTGAAAGATACTTGTTACTTATTATCAACACAATAGCCAAGCAATTTTGTTGTTAGGCTTAATCAACCAAAAATATTGTCATATGTTAATAAATTTAAAGCTATAGTTTCAATATTTGATAGTGAGTAACTTGGCATTTGACCCATCCTCTCTAGAGAATCCTAAGGTATGCAATATGGATAAATGCAGTCCCCAAAAGGAGTTCACATATTTCCTATCCTTGGAGGATAGTGAAATCATAAAATAACTGTAAGCAAAGTGACATGTGTATTTTTTTTTTTTTTTTTTTTTTTGTGGTTTGCATTATACAGTTAGCTCTCAAGCAAATTCTATCATAAACTCATTAGCTATAGCAAATTATTCACTATAACAAACTATTTGTGTTTGTTATTACAAATTTGCTATAATGAGAATTGATTGTACTATTGCAAACCAAGGCTTCTTTACTAAAGATAAGCAAACTGTTTACTTATTATCAAATATCAGAATTCAATTTGTCATAATAAAACAGTTGTCTTAGCATGGTTTAAAATACGAATCATTTAGTTTTCTCTAAATTTAAAATCTTCAAATATTAATAAATTTTTTGTTGTATTTGAAATATCATTATGCATTACTGTGATTTATTTAATACTGTCATATTATCCTGTAAACTCCTTAAGTACATATCTGAAATTTGATATCTATACCATCTTCTCACGAGCCTCTATTGTTCAATTAGTTTTGATGGAATCCTTTGGTCGGAAAGACTTGAGTTTGAATCCTGTCTCTGATGCAAAGAATCTTTATCACAACTTTTCACTCAAAAGGTCAGTTAGCTTTTCTTATATGGAGGTGGAGGGTTCTCCCCCTCCTGGAAATTCTGGTTTTTCATCCCTCAAACCAGCTCCAAGCAGACATAGTATGTAACACTCAGGTAACCAATCCTTAAATGGGTTAGCACATTATCCATTTCTTGGAACTACACTTGACCATATATTCATTTATTTGTACCCTGAGGATTAACTAACCAGCAAATAAATTTTTCTCATTGTGATCAGATAATTGAGAGATTACTGTGTGTAATCAAAAATAAGTTGATGCTTAATAGTAATCCCACATTTTAACAGTATGCAAGTTTTTTACTTGCATTTCTTTTTTATTTTCAGAATATTTTCATAAAAAGGGTGTTGCAGTGATGACTGTTAGGGAGCTGTTCGATTTTATTACAGATCCCACAATTACTGACAGAAATAGAGATGAATATTTAAGTAAAGCTCAAGAAATAGCTGCAAATCGGTCAAAGAAAGAATGGAGTGAACAAGAAAAGATTGATGAAGAGGTAATGTCATTTACTTTTGTAATTATTTATGAAGAATATTGAAAATCATATTTAAATTATTCATCATATATTCATTCAGAGTTTGCTACTGAAGTCCAGTGCATCTCATCACTTAATATGCAAACTATATGCCTCAGCAAAGAAATCATTCACTGAGCTGAAATTAATAATTATCTTATGATTATCATAAAACTAATACATGAAGATGACTTTAATTTTAATATACAGATGGTCCCTGACTTACATAAGAGTTCGACATCCTGATATGTACCATCAAGGATTGTTCAGGCTACTATGTGATTAAGTTTACGTTATTATCAATCTCCTATCAACAGTTTTTCTCGAAATTAGTCTAGTACTTGTCAGCACTTCAGTATTGTCATATCTAACATTTCATTGTTCTAAGGCATTTCTGAATGAATCAGTCCAATTAAACTTGTCTTTTTCTAGGTCTCTTTCCTGCCATCTTATCATCATAAACCTGTTTTGCTAACCTTTCCTTTCCCATTCTGTTTAAGTTACCATTCCACCTTAGATTAACCCTGCTCACACTTTCTTGAATGCTAACAGTGTCAAGTTCCTTCCTAATGTCTTCATTTTTAATATGATTCTGCCATTTATCATCTATTCACTCTCCTAATTTTTCTCAGAACTCTCATATCTGTGGTCTCTAATCTTTGATCAAGTGTTTTATTTCTAACTCAACTCTCAGATCTGTAACTTAAAATTGGTTTGAACACTCTCTTGTATACTTCTAGTTTAGTGTTTTGGCTAATTTCTTATTCCATACATTTGTTCAACTGGCTTGCCACTATACCAGCTTTGCTTATTCTGTTGTCTACTTCCAAATTTAATTTGGCATGTTCACTAAAAACTGTGCCTAAATAGCTAAATACTTTTGGTCTTTTTATTGCTGATTTTCATGCCAAATTTGTTAGCTATTATTCAGTTTAGCTAGAGAATTCTGGACACCTGCTTTGGGTTGGTTTAGGAGTAAAACATCTGCATAAATCAAAGAGCTGAGTTTGATATCTTCAATTCTAATACAGGTTTAATGCTACTTTCTTTCATAATGTGATCCATATAGATGATGATGAAAAAATAGCCTTTAATTTAACATTTCCTATAATTCTCAAGTAAAAGTTATGGTCTGCAGACTTCATGCAACTTGAATTTTACTTGCGTTGGATTTAACCTCTCTACCCTATTGCTTATGCATTTACAGTGCTTATATGCACTAGTACATTAAATGTTTTAAAGAGTATTTCTGTTACTTTCATTCACAGAATTTACACACAAATGGGATTTCAATATGTAGTTATTAATACAAACTAATATAATAGAGTATAAATGTATGAGAAAATAGAAAAAAATTTTTAATGTTACCTTTCAATCTTCCTTTTGAAAGTATCAAGAGATGACTAAACAGTGGCCTGTTTCACCTATTCATAAATTTTTTGATAAGATGGTAGCATGTCATTTATTTCTCTTTTGACTTAAGAAGCATTAGGTATTAGTATTCATATAAACACTAAAAACTATACCACATCAGTGTTGAAAACAAGACTGAGGAAAGAGTACACATACAGAACATGTACTGTTTGCCGTGTGGAAGACTGCTGTTAGATGGCATGCAAATAACATAGGATGGTTGAGTAAAATTTTATAATTCACCAGTATTTTTAGCTCTTTTAGGATAATTTGCATAAATCCAAATTTATGCAAGTCAATTTACATAATTCAATGACTGTGGTTAATTAATTAATTATACATCTATTCCCATATATCTGAACTCTAATAGTGTTTTCCCTTACTGAACAGCTGTGACTGAGACACATGATATTATATGCATGCTGTATGGCTCATTCTTGCATTCAGAATTTAAATGTTATTACCAGTTTTTTGTGGTCTTCTCCCTGGAAGAAGCTCATGCAATACTGAGTGAAATATATAGGACTAATAAATTATATTTAGTTTTCTCTTACATGGGCAAAGCCGTTATTCATAATTATACATGTCTCTATTAAACAGCTAGTAACATTAAAGAGGGATTCAAAAACTAGTGATTTTGGCATTATAAAATGTCCAATATGAAGGACTGCTTAGTAGATAAGAGGAAGTGCAATGATATGATTGAGACATAAAGCTGGTTAAAGGAGCCTGTCAAAGAGAAATAGGGGGAAAATATCACAAGGTAACAAGTAGTAGAACAATTGGTCATCTCTTAGTTATGTACATGACAATTGGTCATGTACATAACTAAGAATTATGTACATAATGGAGAGAAAGGTAATGTTATGCCATTAGAGTGATGTGAAATGCATTGTTGGTGTGGTTGATTGGTGCACCAGTGTTGAATATGTTTAGGGCCATGATGTAAAACACTTCATGGTCAGTACAGCAGTTGATATTTGATCTGTTCACCTATGTGGAGGTTCACTGCTATAATTGAAAATGAAATTCTTACAACTAAATTAAACTTATTTTAATATGTAGAGAATTTAATTCCTTGTTTATATGTGGCTTCCACCCACGAAAGGCTTCTAGAAACGTATAGTACGTTTGTACCTTTGGTAGGCTAAGGATTCCCCCCCTCCTATTTTTTATTAATTATGTATATATATATATATATATATATATATATGTGTGTGTGTGTGTGTGTAGAAAAGTTTTTTACCTTGGGTATATATTATGTTAAAGATACCAAGCAATTTTATAAGCTCAAAACACACCCCCATGTTCCTTTCCCCCACCCCCATTTATAAACAACCTTCAGCAGGATTATGGAATTGGAAGGCATCATAGAACCAAAAACAAGGTATGTACAAAATTTTTCCACCTCTTTTATTCTGCAATAATTGCCTTCTATAATGCCCTAAATATATATATATATACACCCCTTTTTTGAGTAATGTTAGCCAATGTATTAAAATAAGGGACACTCCTAAACAAAAACAGGCTATAATAGCCATAATTATATTATAAGCTAGGTTTTTTAATCCTTTTTCCAAAGTAAGCAAACAGACAAGTAAGTCAAGTTTGTGGCTGCACATAGTGCAACACTAAGCAACTCGTGGTAAAGGTGGAGCAAGATCTAATCACTTTCCTTGGAATTTTTTCCTAATGCAAAGCACATTTCCTTGCAGAAACGTATGATGCTATGCATTAGGGTAATGGTCACTACCCATACTGGTTTCGACTTTTATTGAGGTCTCATTAGTGGGAGGCCAGACCTAAAAAAATGCCAAGGGTGAAGTAATACAGAGCTTATAAATATTTTACCTAAACAAGTTGCCGTAAGGTGCTTTGACCTCATTAAATAAAAATCTCGTTAAAAAAAAAACTTAAACACAATCACAAAATATCCATACTGAGATTCGAACCTGTTGGTTGGTGAGCAGATACGTTAACCACTTATCCAACCAAGCCAGCATTATTTCTATCCTTGTTTTGGTTAATTTCAAACTCTTTCAATTAAAATGCATTTTTCTATTGAAAAATTTCACAAGAAATTTTGAAAAATCTCATCACTAACAGATAAATATTAAAACATTTCAGTTATTTAAAAAATGTGTTTTGATCTTTTTTTTAGGTATTTAAGAAAATTTTTATACCTCAAACCTTAGATCAAGTGGTAGATTATGAAAAAAATATTCTTGATATACAGAGTGGTAAATCAGAGGTAAGTTTCATGATTATAGTGTCATTTTAAATGTGTGAAAATATTGATAAAGATCCTTTACTGCACATTTCATATATGTATAATTAGAAGAATAGTAATATTATTTGTTTAAAAGACTAATTGAAATGACGAGGCTTGGAAGCTTTTCAGTTTAGCCAGTTTCCTACTGAGATTTTTCCTTTGTAAAAACTTAGGTTTTTTTCTTTCAAAATAGACATTCTGACTGGAGAATGCATGTGGTTTCCAGATATAACATATCTGCCTCATAGCTTTAGTTGTTTTGGCATAATCAGCAACAACATAAACTGCATATTTGAGGTTTTAATAACTAATTTAATATCACACAGTAAAAATATTTGCATGATAATCCCATTAAAATCATTCACTATTAAGAATGTTAATAAACATGTTGATTTCACTATACTTTTTTGCATTTGAATATAACGACAAATTCCAGATCAGTATTATTATGTTGATAGGTTTGCTTACAGTGCTACATAACTGGTATAGAATTCATCATGAACCTTTAAGGAATGCAGAGGACTAAGGTTTCTGACGTAATGTCCAATTTTCATCTTCGCATGATGTGCATACCAACTAAATTGTTCTGTATTAGCTTTAAACTAGAAACAAATATAATAATATAGCAAGATGAACTATCATGGTAGCTGAGGAATCACTTGATTAAACAAGGCTCCTACTGTTTTCTTAGGGAACTATGGCAAGAGTGAACAGATGCAGTCAAATGGACAGAACTAGAGAAGTACCATGTGGACATAATTGGAATTACTGAGATGAAGACTAAAACAGTTGAGATCCTACTAAATAATAAGTGTAGGATGTTATATTCAGGCTGTAGTGAACAAGGAAAGGAAGGAGTAGCAATAGCATCTAGCACTAAAAACAAAATCATTTTCTTCATTGTCAGGCAATTTCAAGTGGTTATGTGGGAAAATTTCTAAATGGGAAATTGAACTAAATCTATTTGTCATGTAGTTCCATTGAAAGAGTTTTTTTCTCCTAAGGAAGAAGGGAGGAATTTTTTGAATAATTAGGTTGCTCACAAGGAGTCATCTGACAAAGAAATTGGAAAAGCTGGTCCTTGTTGCAGATCTAAACAGCAGAGTAGAAAATGAATTCCAGGCATGTATAAATGTTTTGGGAAAATTTAGAGAAAAGGGTATATCTAATAATAATGGTAAGTGTCCAATGTATTTCTGTTCAGGACACTAACACCCTGCTTCAACATAAACATCTCATGTGCACAAATTCAAGAAGAAAATCTTGATTATATTGTGGTTCACTATAGTGATATCTTTGCACCCGTTCAGGATAAAAGAGATTCATGTGATTTTAAATTGGAAGTGATTTCAGTAATTTGCCATTTATCCAACCTTCAAAACAATGATCTTTCAGTTATCAGCATATCCCTTGCATATTAGCTGTCTTCTTTCAAAACATCATGTTATCATACTTTAATTATCCAACCCTTCAATTAACAGAACTCACTGTTCTGATAATTGAAGGATTGGATAACTGGTAGATTACTGTACTTAGTTTTAAGCAAGATAAAAACGCATATCATATTAAAAAAAAAAAATATGTACAAACGTTTTTCGGTTGAGTAGCTTTTACAGGTGAACTGTAGATTCAGCTACACAAATATTATTTGAAAAAAGAAAGAAAATAAAATTAAAAAAATTAATAAGCATTCAAAAATGGGAACGAAACCTCAATCTCAGTGGCAAACTCAGAATAAAATGTTGATTCAGCCAGGACAGGGTGAAGTAGTTTGCAAGGGTACAAAAATTGGGACTCCATGGCATTCAAAAAAAATTAAAAAGGCAATCCTGGAAAAGAAGAAAGCATATTGAAAGTTTCAGCATTTAAGTCAACAAATGCCCTAAGAAAACAAAGTGATGTAAAAGCAGCTGAGTAAAAGTCATAGAATGACTTGGATAAGAATATAAAAGATAAATATCAGGAAGCTGTCAAAAGGTTCTGGAGACTATAAAGGGGGGGAAAAATTAGAGTAGAGAGTACTGCTGTAGAAGGCATTGGAGATAATGGTAATATGAAAACTGAAGATGTATTCTAGATGTCTGGAGTAAATACTTTCAAACGCTGTTAAATGAAACAAGAAATAACAGAATAGTGGTAGAAAATAGTCAAGAGGAATATAATCTGGAGTACATGTCAGTACTTGAGTAAAAAGGCTATCAAAAGCCTCTGGTGTAGATACTTGACCAGAAATGCTCAAATATGGGGGGTAAAATGTTTGAGTGGCTGCACTTCATAATTCAGAAGGTTGAATTAATTTCAGATAATTGGAGTCAAGTTTTCATTGTATCATCTATCAAAAAAACAAAACTGCAGAGAAATTTCCCTATTGAGTGCTTTATGTAAGATTTATGCAAGCATACTTGAAAAGAGGTTAAGAAAAATTGCAAAAGAGAAATTTGGAAAAGAACTAATGAGTTCAGACTAAATAGTGGTTGTGAAAATCACATTTTCATACAAGTTAAATATTAAGAAATTATGGGAATATATCAGGTATCTGTATTCTAGTTCTGTAAATCTGAAAAGGAGCCTTCATAGATCATCTAGTTTTGGTGGAGTTTTTTGGTTGGAAAGACCCCGAGTCAAGTCCTGTATGTCACAAAGAACCTTTATCAGGGTTTTTCAGTTAAAGGTGAGTTAGCCAGTATCATATAATTCTGGAGATTTTTCTTCCCTCAGAACAGGGAAACCCTAATTAGGGGACTCACCCCCATCTCTGATTGATGAGAAACGGATGGATGGAAATCTAGAAAAGGCATATGGCAAGGTGCTAAGAGAAAAGCTGTTCATAACACTGCAGTTATATAGTGTAAATGACTAAACTTAGGATAAAAATAAATAAAAAGGATCAGAACAAGAACAGGCAGGAAAGTACTGAACTTGGTAGTCAAAAATAACAACAAGGTAAGTCAGCTAAAATCTAAGAAAAAAGAGGTCACATAGTATGGTGACTCGATTTTAAAATTTGTGCTTGTCGAGGGTGTCGCCACTTCTAGTTTCCTGGGAGCGAAAATTTAAAAATATGACAATTGTAATTGAAAACCAAAAAAGAAAAGTAAAAGAGATGGTAGTTCTGGTAGGTACAAATAATTTAAGTAGTGACATATAGTATGAGAGAAGATATGAAAGGTCTTTTGGAAGAAGCAAGAAAGAAATGTGAAAGAGTAAAAATTGTTGGACTACTATCCAGATATGACAGTACTGAGTTAAGAAGGAGGGCAATGATAGCAAATGATTTCACATGCAGGCTGTGCAGAAGATATGGATGTGAGTTTTTAGATGTGTGGGATGTGTTGATGGCAGAAAAGACTTGTATAAGAAGGATCGCCTGTGCTTGAATTCATTTGGCATCAGAAGCCTGGAGAAATACTTCTCGGTATGACGCTTAATGCAGAGAGTCAGAGAAACTTGATCGTCAAGGGAGGAATGGGAAAAAATGTGTGTGAAAGTTCAGCTATGGTATGCAAACATGATAAAGATATGAATGTCTTCGAACATGGTTATGTATGTGGTGAAGGGTTGGAAAAATATGGTTTAGTTTTGGATGTTTTAAGTGTGTCTGGGGAGGGAAAAGAGAAAATGTTTTGAGGATTTATTTATAGAAGAGGAATTTATTGAATTGTTGCAGGACAGCTTTCTCAAGTAGATTGTGAAAGAAGGAACTCGAGGTCAAAGAGTGTTGGATTTCCTCATAGCATCAGAAGGGGTCTCTGTCAGGAATACAGCTATTTTATGGCTGATCATGCTGTACTTTCTTGGGAAGTATCTAATTGTATTGGTGCTCTGATTAAAACAGGTTACATTCTGAACTACAAAGCTGGAAATTATGATCAACTTAGGAGAATACTATCTTTAGTCCCATGGGAAAAATGTCAGCAATTCATGGGAATCTTTGAAAAAGTGCTTAAATCAGGCAGTATCTAAATGCATCCCTAGTATTCGAAGAATAAATAGGTTGGGAGTGAAATGGATGTCCAACCTTATTAAGCAAGAAATCCAGAAGAAGAAGATGATGTGGAAAGAATATCGTAAGAATAAGAGTGAGAGGAGTTATAAAATATATAAAGCTCAGGCCAGAAAAGTAACAAGTATTGTGAGGAAAGCTAAATCGAAGTATGAAAAGAAATTGGCCATGCAAGCTAAAGGCAATCCAAATGAATTTTATCATTATGCCGCAAGTAAAAGAAAGAACAAATGTAGAAGAATAACTTTATTGAATGCAGATGGTACTCGAGTGTCGGAAGCTAATGAGATTGTTCAGTTAATGAATGCTAACTTTGCTAAGATATATCAAAAAGTTACATGGAACTTTTTGATATATCTTAGCAAATGTGCACAGTGCTACTGCTACATTGGATGAAGAGTTAGAGGTCCATGAAAATGAGGTTGAAAAGCTGTTGCATAACCTGGATAAGAATTTGTCAATAGAGACAGATGGAATATCAGCTCGTTTGTTAAAGGAATGTTCAGCCGAATGGGCTACACCTTTCACATATTAATAACAACATATCATAACCTCTATCATATCACAGAGGGGTGATATGATAGAGGTCTATGTTTGTATAACTTGATTCTCAGCTCAGGAATGGAAGGAATATATGATAGTTCCATTGTACAAGGTGGTGTAAAAACTGATGTGTCTGACTACCAACCTATCAGTATCTCTGGTGTGGTAGTAAGATTTTAGAGAAGTTGGTAAGAACTTGCATACAGAAATGAGTAGACAAACATGCTATACTCTGCAAGGAACGGAATGGGTTTACTAAAGGAAGGTAATGTTTTAGCAATTTGCTCATATTTTATAATATTACGGCTGAGTTCAATAAAGGGAATGGATACATTATGATAATGTTGGATTTTTCTAAGGCATTTGACAAAAGTTTGTTGCATAAACTGGAGAATATGGTTGGAATATAAACTCTTGACTTGGATCAGGAGATGGTTGACAGACAGATATCAAAAAGTGATATACAGCAGGGATGAATCTGCTAGATTTCAGGTGACCAATGATGTACTTCAATCCTTAGGCCACTATTGTTTAATCTGTACATTAATGACATCAGGAAGGATCTAACATCAGATGTGCAATTGTTTGCCAATGATGTGAAGATAGGCAGGGCAATCAGGGATGCTACTGATATTCAGCAATTACAAAGTGATTTGAATAGACTGAAAATTTGGACAAACGAAAATGGCTGTCGATTTAATACTAGTAAGTGTAAAGTTATGTAGTTTGGCATGATTAGAGTTCCAGCGGCATATTATATTAGTGGGGTTATGTTGCAAGAAACTGAAGAGGCAAGTGATCTTGGTGTATTGGTGGATAGAAATTTAAAGTTCAAAGGTCACATAGCAAAAGTTTCAAATACAACTCAGAGGATAATTGTGACGTTGAAGCAAACCTTAACATGTAAGGATAAGGAAGTCATTTTGCCTCTTTATAAGGCTTTGATGAGATCACACCTGGATTATTCTGTGCAGATTTGGTCTCCCAGGTTCCAGTGGGATAAAGAAGCTGTGAAATGGGTGCAAAGAAGAGTTACAAAGATTATATCTGGATTATGAGGACAGATTGCGAGTATGTGGATTGCAGACTCTGGTTAACAGGAGAAAGAGGGGTGATATGAAAGAGGTCTATGAACTTTTGAATGGGTGTTATAGGGCAGTGCTTCCCAAACTTATGGATGCCAAGGCCCCCTTTGGAAAAATTAAAATATTTCACGGCACCCCCATCGGAAAAAAAAACGTAATGCAGATATATATTATTATTATTATTATTATTATTATTATTGTATTTATATTCAATATAATTTATATTCAAGATTTTGGTTTGTAATCTTTTTTGTGTTGCTTATCAATACCTTTGAAACAAAAGCTATATGAATAAGCATATATTTACTAATATTCATTAATCTCCGAAATACTCAAGAAGCAAAATTGTTAACCAACACCAGTGTGTGATTTTTTCCATATTAAAATATAAAAAAATACAAAAAAGAAATAATAAAAATTAAATACGTTTCTTTTAAGATTAAAAAAAATCTACTGTGTCTTAAAACGTTTTAAATTTGTTTTCATTATTTTACAGCCCCCCCCCTCAACAAAACTTACATCCCCCAAGGGGGCCACGGCCCACAGTTTGGGAAGCGTTATTATAGGTTATCAACTGACGAAATTTTTTGTTATATGGAAGGTGGGGAGAGAACACAGGAGCATGCATGGAAGTTAAATTTATTTGCAGTCAAGAAAGGGGTAAGAGCTAGGTTTTTCTCCCAGAGAGTAGTGAGTGAGTGGAATAATTTGCCCTTAGGGGTAGTGAGTGCATCTAGTGTGAATGAATTTAAGGTGAGGTATGATAGCTGGTTTGGGTGATTTATAGCCTCCCTCAATGAGTCATTGACTCCCTGGAAGTCTGAGATAATACTAATAATAATGGGACACTATGCTGAGCAATATGTAGTCTATATTGCTATAAGTCAGCAATTAGAATGGAGATACAGAAAGATGGTTTCATATAAAACAAGTGTAAGACAAGGATTCACACTATCTCAACTGTTATTCATTATCTATATGGATCATATTTTGAAAAGAAAGTGACATTAAATCTAATATCAAAATTGGAGTGTTAATCTCAGCTCTTTACTTTATGCATAAGATGTATACACCATAAATGAATCCTGTGCAATTCTTCAAGATTACTTGACTAATTTGAACAAATTTAGCTGACAATAAAAAGACAAAAACTGAATGTAGTGTAGATAGAAACATTGAAAATTTCTACGTCCTGAATGGAGAACAACCTATAGAACAGTAAAACATTTGAACTATTTAGGCATGGTTTTTGAGTGAAAAGTCAAATTAAAGATGGAAATGGATAAATGATTAAACAGTGCTGGTATGGTGGGAAATTAACCGAATAAATTTATATGGAATAAGAGAAAAATTAGTCACTAAACTAGCTGTATGCAAGAGTGTTGAAATCAGTTTTAACCTTCACATATGAGAGCTGGGTTAAAAGAAAACATTTGATCAAAGAGTAAGATGCAGATATGACAGTTCCAAGAAAAATTAAGGAATGAACAGATGGCATCAATGTAAAATCATTTGAAAAAGGAACTTGATGTTTTGTTAGCATTTAGGAAATGGGAAAGGAAATATTAGCAAGGAATTGTTTGATGGCAGAAAAAATGCTAAAAGGAAGACCATGGTGATAGGTGGATTGATTCAATTAGAATTGCCTTTGAACACTAAAATATGATCTGACAATATTTGAGTCCTAATAAGAAGACTAATTTGGCAAAAAATTGTCACTAGGAAGTTGTGCTATGTGAAAGGTTTGCATTATTACTATCATAGTATTCTATACACCTCTTAAGGGTATATCAGGAATTTAATATGATGATGATGATGATGATTGTTAAATATAAGTGGTATATGTGAAATTTCATGCACGATTTCAATATTTCATACAGTTGACTATTAGTAAATCTCTATAAGAAATTTGCTCACTGTAATTATTGAATTATCCTAACCAAAACTTTCTAGAAATTCATGATAATAAACTATTCCTGTGATCCCTACAAATTTGCTGTTATGGTCAGTTCAACTGTAGCAAAGCATAGGGGAGAAAATATAAAAATAATATTGTAATTACTTAGTTTGTGAATATTGAATGCATTTGCAGTGTTTTAATCAGTATTGATATTTCTTTAGGCTGTGTATCATACTGTAACAGGAATGAAAGAAGATCTAAGTGGTCCAAGACAGGTATGTTTGTATTTGAATTAACTAAATTACAGTCATCCTTTATGATGATCCTTTACAATGAGTTTTAATGACACTCCTAACCAATGCCTACAAATCCAATTCCATGTGGTGAGTAGCTTTTGCCTGCTAGCTAGTAGCTGCAAACCATACAAAATATAATATGTTTTATTTAATAAACAAAAAATAACTTTCTAAACAATTTTTTTTAATTTTAAAACACACAGATGCAGCACTTCTAGTCAATTTATGGAACTCCTACTGACTTGTTGCTACATAACATTTAAAAAAAAGAGGAGGGGGGGAGTTTGGATTTTGGATGAATATTTTTTTTGCGTAATTTCTTGCGTTCTGTTCTTAATAGTGGAAGGTTGTTGACCTATGACATTTAGTAGCATGAGCAGGTGATGGTAAGATAATCCAGGAATCCTGTTCCAGATATCAGACATGGCATTTTTCATGCTAACTTGAGACTTTCAGTAAGCAGGTGATAATTTCAAACCAGACAGTGAAATCTTCTACCTTCAAGATTTTCATATACATTCATGTCATACAGGTGGAATTCAAAACCTCTAGAATGGGAAGCAGTTACACTACTCACTCAAAGCAGGCCATCAAACTTTAACTACAATAGGGTTAACTGAATTCCTTTTTTTCATTACATATTTTTGATGTGTATGTATATAAGATGTTGATCATTATGAGATTTAAGTGTAGAAATTGTAAATTCAAACAAATGAAAAAGCAGTTATTATTATTATTTTATTTTTTACCACAACATGTTTCAAATTTAGAATTATATTTTAGGAAAGGTAATAGCTGATCATATGACCAGCAAAGAATGACATGGCTTGAAGTTATGGCCAGAGCAAAGTAATTTCAAATAGTCCTTAAGTCTTTCTCTGTATCTATTAATTGTATAGATTCTTCTAGCTAGGTTGGTTTACTAAGAGAAGTTCACATTTGAGTAACTTGCTTGCATTTTATAATAATCTTACATTTAAGTTACACAAAGGTGGGGGGGGGGGGGATACACTTGGTTACTTTTGACAAGATACAGCATGGAAGTCTGTTACATAAGTTAGAAGATATGGGATTAGATCGTAAACTGTTAGCTTAGATAAGAAGATAGCTGACTACCAGATAACAAAAAAGTGATGTATAGAGGTGTGATGCAAAATTTAAGGTAACAGTGGTGTACCACAGGAATCAGTCCTTAGTCCATTGCTATGCAGTCATTACATTAATGACATTGGGAAGGTTTTGAAAGGAGGCATACAGCTGTTTAGTGCAAAGATAGGCAAAGTAATCAGGAATGCAACTGACATGCGGCATGTATAGAATGATTTTGGTATGCTGGAATTGTGAGCATGTCAAAATGGTTGTCAGTTCAGTGTTAGTAAATTTAAAATTATGCAATGCACTTATGTGTGAGATCTCCAGTGGCATATTATTTTGGATATGGTTATGCTAGAAGAAACTGATCAGGCTTAGGAATCCTTGGAGTTTTAGTAGATAGGAAGTTATTGAAGTTCAGGAACTGTTTATAAAGCTTGCAAATATATCCCAGAGAATAATTGCAATGTTGAATAATTACTTCCTTACAAGGCCTTGATAAAGCCTCATCTGGCCTGCTGGATTCTGAGGTGATGATGCAGATATAGTGAGAGGGTGCAAAGGAGAGTGAAGATGATATTGGGATTGTGGAATGTAGATTAGAGGATAGATTGAGAATGTGTGGACTATAGATATTAACAAATAGGAGAAAGAGGGGGTGATATGATAGACCTACAAACTGCTGAAAGGGTCATGTAGGATACCAATAGATAGAATTTTGCATTTTATGGAGGATGGGGAGAGAATGAGAGGATATCCATGGGAGTTAAGAATGAATGCAGTTAAGAAAAACTCGAGAGACATTTTCTCTCATTAGAGTGGTGCATGATTGGAATGGCTTCCTTTTGGAGATGGAGTGAATGAATTCAGAAAGGAATGACAGTTTGTGGGGATAATATGTTTCCTCCCTCAATGAGTCCTCAACTCCTTGGAGGTCTGGTAATGATATTATTTTTCCTCAGATGTTAGATATATTGAGAAATAGCCAACAAATTGATTTGTCATAGTATCAGTAGTCTTTTAAATTCCATTCCTTGATTCATTGTTGTCAAACATCACACATACCTTGTACTATGTATATCAGAGCTCATCATCATCACTTGGCATGTTTGTGAGAATAAACTGTGCAGATGTTGCAATAGTATATATATGCATCAGCTCATGCCCACATTGCTCACCAAAACCAAAGCATGCATCTATCACTTAGAAGTATACCATATCATGTATAATTGTTTTTAAGTATGACACTACTTAAAAACAGACCTATCCATTGAAGACAGCACCACAAAAATTAGAATGGACATTGAATACAAAAAGATCTCTACCTCATTACTTGCTAGACTTATTGTAACAAGCGGCAGTTTAAGAACTCAACACAGTTTCACAGGAAAATATAAAACCCCTGTTTTGCTCATCCTTCTTATGCAACTGGTTTATTCTTAAAATTAATTGCATGGTTATTACCTAATGCATTACCTATCATTAAGATTTGTTCCTTATTTGGATTCATTTCAAAGATAATTAAAATAGAGCTAGATTAAGACAGCCTTGTTAGTCAGGTGGTTAGCATAACTACCCATGGATATTGATGTTTGTGAATGCCTTGAGATGGTAAATGAATTTCATTGCCTAGTGAGGTCAAACCCTGCTTATTGAACCCTGAAGTGCTTAGAAAATGTTCTATCCAAGCATAGACCATTTGGATTATTCCTACCTCTAGTAATAATCAGAACCTCTATAGGAGGGGTTTCTGGATTTAACTCTTAGCCTGCTATTGTACTAATGTAGGTATAACTTTTTATAGGTGGAATTCACATATAAAAAAATTATAAAATAAGTATAAATACAAGTGTGCACCCAAGAAACACTATTAGTTTTGTTAAATATCATACACCTACTACAGAAGAGTGGTGGCTTGTAGAATGTCACATATATTACTATGAAAATAGGATTTCGCTTTCATGAGTCAAGCAATGTTGCTATAGCGTACACAAATTGTGACATAACAGGCTATGAATAATGTTTCTACATATGAAATAAATTGCAAGAACTGAGAAGTATATTTTAATGCCATTAAGCTTTGAAGTAAACATGGATACAGTGTAGTGATTGTGTTTAGTTATTCATACAATTTAATCATAAAAAAAAATGATACAATTCAACTGAGAGTGATATAAGATAAGCATATTTGCTGGGCTTTGGTTGGCTTAGTGGTTAATGTACCCACTCTCTAACCATCAGGTTGCGAGTTAAGATCTGCTGTGGTTGTGATTATCTTTTAGGTGGAAGTGAATTTCATTGAGTGTGTGAGATGACTATTCTGCTTAATGGAGTGAAGTGGCTTGAAAAAGTTTCATGTTTGGTCTCTGGAGCAGGGTTTCTGAATTACATAAAATAGATAAATAAAATATATATATTAAAAAAAAAATCCTTAGTCCACCCATGGTACTAATCTACTATGGATTTTACAATCTTTCATGGGTGGGAGTAACATAAAATGATAATAATATAGTAAAATATTTCTTATTTACAGAAATGAATTATTTTGCACTTATAAAATGAAAAAGATCTTGCATTCTTGATAACACTAACAACACTTGTGCACTTCATAACCAATTCTTTACAAGTGTCCTTGCATTATGAATCATGTAACATCCTTCTGTTTGTTGATCAAAATATGCCATTTAAAACATTATACTGTGTAAAAAATAATAATAAATTTCTTTAGTAATTTCATAAATGAAATAAACAGGACTACCTGTTTTTCCTAATATATCAACTTTTATTAATTTCTGTTTTGAAAGAAAAACATTCAGCACTGTCATCTCATAAGGAAATGATGTAATTCATGAATCATTTTTGGAAAATTGGCATGAAGTACCTGGATATGAAAACATGTGAAATGTATAATCCCTTCAATTCAAGTTTTTGGAATAATTTGCTTATTAAACGCAGTATATGTAAATCTGGTTTTGCAATTAGTTGCTTTCAGAATGGTTAATTTTATGGAAGGATAACAGAATCAGATGCTCTACATTGGGTTTTTCCATAGGCATTTTTATGTGACATCATTACTGAATTCTTGTCTCAAAAGCAAATATAGTCCTAAACTTTATAATCTGTTAATCTTAAATTCTCGGTGCTACATTATGCTTTTTAGTATTTCTTCATTCTTAGTAAATTATAATGAATTTCATCTTTGTTCTGTCTTTGATAATGCTGAATGTCCATAAAGTCTCTGGACAACTTTGAAATTAAAAAATTAAATTAAAAATAGACCACATGCATCCTGAATTGCATCTCTCGTTACATCTCTGCTGTTCGTCCATCAGGCTGCAGGTTTGAATTGCACTTTGAGCATGCTTGTGAATCCCTACTATTTAGGAACTCAAGGGTATTGTACAAAAGGAAAATTCATTAAACAGGATTTGCAGCGCTGTCTGTGTGCTTCACAGCTAATGAAGATATATTACAATGAACATGACACGAAATTGAGTGCTGCCATAATGTTTCATTTGTAATGAATAGATTTCGTTAATTCTTTGTGAATAACACTTTAAAAGAGATAATTGATGAGTTCCTGACTCCCTGAAGTCAGGAACTATTTTTCATATATATATATATATATATATATATATATATAGTTATATATATAACATATATATGTTAAACAAAAGTAAGAATCTACGAGACAATGGTCCTCCAAATACTTCTCTATGTAAGTGAATGCTGGAATCTCAAAAAAAAAAAAAAAGCTGAAGAGAAAAAATTATTAACTATTGAAATGGGTTGGTGAAGAAGATTACTTGGAGTATTTCTGCTGGATAGACCAAGAAATGAAGACATAAGGAAGACATTCTTTTCTGTGTTCAGACTCCCCAGGGACAAACAGAAGTGGAAAGAGATCATTCGGCTTCATCATCATCTACATAGATGATGGAAGAGAGAAGAAGATATAATATATAACCTTATATATAATATTTCTTATATATATGGTTATTAATTTTTATTATCATTTTATAGCTGAAAATTCGAATATACACCCAATTCTCCATTAAATGAAAACTGGGTAAAAAAGGATATAGTGCATATATATATATATATATATATGCATCTCTTAAAGAAAATAATGTGTCACTAATAAAACAGAAATTCAAAAAGGTCCAAATACATCCGTGCATGTGGTTATTAGTTAAATTTGATTTGCCGTCACTTTCTGACAGTAGCCCCATTTTTTTCTGTGAGATTGGAATTAAATCACTTCCATCACTCGAAACACTTTGGCCATCCTGTTCATACTGCAATGGCAAAATGTTTTCTTCAGTAAAAGGAACTAAATTAGCACTGATTACCAATAATTCTGAAGGTTTTTTTTTTTTTTTTACCACAAACTCTGTAATTAATCATTGAAATCCTGTTTTGACTAGATCTTTGTATAATTCTTCATATTGCATCATACATGACTTCAGTTCATGTTTAAACTGTTCAGCTCATTCAGTATTTGGATCATGTGTAAGAAAACGACTTTGTAATTTTACTAGCCGTTTGAAGCCCTTCTTTAATTAATCCTACAGTGAGTGGAATCTTCATCATCATCATCACTTTTTTCTTTTTCATTGAGATTCTCAAGGACAGCTTCTATTATTTCGTCATCACTAACAGCCTTGTCAACCATCAATTCTTCACTATCTGTAGATGAAAAATCATCAAATCCTTCTCTGCCAACTGCATGTGCTAATCTGATATTGGGATATTAGTTATATACAAAAGTAAGGGGTTTTTCTTTTTCACACATTCTAGCCAAGTAGCTTTCCAGCATGCATTTAAAGTTGATGGTTTGAATTCTGATAATGCCAACTTAGCAAGTTTGATGGATTCCAAAATAGAAAATTTCTTCCTCATATCAATAATTGTCAGTAAATTATCCTTATCTAGTTTATCCAAAATGTACTGGAATGTTCTTCTTATGTAGTAAATTTGAAGGCAGTGATCACACCCTGGTCTAGTGGTTGTATTAGTTGGCAGAAAACAAAATTCCACATTCGAGTGTTCTAAAACAGGATGGATAGGCACATTGTCTATAATCAATAAAACTTTACAGTTCCAGATTTTTTTCCATCTAATAGTGTTTAACTTCTGGAACGAAACATTGATGGAACCATTCATTAGAAATTTCTTTTGTAACTCAATCTTTTTTATTTGCCTTCCAGTGCACTGGTAACATGTTAAAATCCACACCTTTCATTGCCTGCAGTCTTAGGGATTGATTAATGAGTAATGGTTTTAATATATGATCCTTAGCTGCTTTAAAGCCACCAACACTTTTTTGTGATTTCGCTATATAATTCTACTTGATATTTGTCTACATTCTGTAGCATAGAGTAATCCCTGATATTTAAAACATTGAGAAGGTTCCCCAAAATTCAAGCTTAAGTACATATGTACCATACTAGGAAATGATAATTATAATGGGAATACCCTTTAAACAGAACTGAATTCAAACAGAAATTTTAAAAAATAAGTGCCATTTGAACCATGTTAAATTAAAATATACAGTGTAAGAATAGAATTGCTTTTGTTTTCTAAACTGTGTTATTTCGATATTGTGTAAAAAGAGAATTAGCTGTATATATATATGTGTGTGTGTGTGTGTGTGTGTGTGTGTAGAAAGTTTTTTACCTTGTGTATAACATATGTTAAAGATGCCAAGCTATTTTAAACCTGGTTTTACTCCATTTCCCAACTAAGTAAACAGACAAATAAGTCAAGTTTGCGCCTGCACGTTGTGCAAGTCTAGGTGACCCGCAAAGTAGTACAAGTCTAGGCAACTCGTGGTAAAGGTGGAATGTGCAAGTCTAGGCAACTTGTGGTAAAGGTGGAATAAGCTCTGATCACTATTCTTAATATTTATCCTTAATGCAAAGCCCTATTCTTAATGACCTATTCCTATTCTTAAAGATCACTATTCTTAATGCATCATACTTCTCATTGAGAAGTATGATGCTATGATTAAAGGCAAGGGAGCACTATCCAGACCGGTTTCGACCTTTATTGAGGTCTCATCAGTGGGAGCCAGACTTAGAAATACCAAGGTTAAGTAATACAGAGCTTATAAGTATTTTACCAAAACAAGTTACCATAAGGTGCTTTGACCTTATTAAATAAAAATCTCAGAATGAGAGATAGATGTAGAAAGTTTTTTACCCTGGGTATAATATATGTTAAAGATGCCAAGCTATTTTAAACCTGGTTTTACTCCATTTCCCAAGTAAGCAAACAGACAAGTCAAGTTTGTGACTGCACGTTGTGCAAGTCTAGGTGACCCGCAAAGTAGTGCAAGTCTAGGCAACTTGTGGTAAAGGTGGAATAAGATCTGATCACTATTCTTAATATTTACCCTTAATGCAAAGCCCATCTCCTTGAGGAGATGTGTGATGCTATGCATTAAAGGCAAGGGGCCACTACCCAGACCGGTTTTGACCTTTATTGAGGTCTCATCAGTGGGAGCCAGGCTTAGAAATACCAAGGTTAAGTAATACAGAGCTTATAAGTATTTTACCAAAACAAGTTACCATAAGGTGCTTTGACCTTATTAAATAAAAAATCTCAGGATGAAAGATAGATGTAGAAAGTTTTTTATTTTGGGTATAATATATGTTAAAGATGCCAAGCTATTTTGGTTTTACTCCATTTCCCAAGTAAGCAAACAGACAAATAAGTCAAGTTTGCGTCTGCACGTTGTGCATGTCTAGGTGATCCACAAAGTAATGCAAGTCTAGGCAACTCGTGGTAAAGGTGGAATAAGCTCTGATCACTATTCTTATTTTTTCCCTTAAGGATTTTCTATCTTGTTTTTGTCAAAATTAAGCTTCATATATATATATATAATATTATATACTTCTGTTGAATTCAAAACTGAAGTGGCTTGATGTATCTCAGTAATGCTCCCATGTACCAGTTTTATAAATCCATCTAACTGGAACAGAAAATTGAACGCTTCAGTGTGTAGGTTTCTTTAGTGTCCTGATTAAATGTTCTGCTCTTCCACCTGCTCTCAGTCATCACCAATTTGTGGTAATTAAAAAGATAATGTCAGTCCTGAATCTTTGAAGTTGCTTTAAGAATTGCAAAATCTGATGTCACATTATTGCCCTTTGCATTAATTACCGATGAACACAAAATAATGCTGTTTATTTATTTTCTGGTGCAGTATTAATGTCAAGTTGAAATCTCAACTTTGTTACACAGAGAATGTTATCAAGCTTATAATTTAGCAAAATCTGCAGGGCAAGATATACACATCATGAATAGTAATCATTTGCTGTTAATTTATGAAACAGACAAAAACTGTCACTGCTAGTAGTAGTAATATTCAAGCTTCAAAGATTCTTATATAGCAGTACACGTTTAGTGCACAGTTGCATATATTATTTGTATAAACAGCTGTGTTAAAATGCTGAGAGGCATACGTCCATAACATAAACATGTTGGATACAAGAAGACTGATTTAATTTTGTTAAAATAATAGAATTTTCTACTCATTTTTTCAGGAACAGCAAATTGAATTTGTTTCTTAGGCAGAGTTGGCAAAAAGTTTTAGTCTGCTGAAACTTTTATTGCAAGTTTTTTACTCTTGCAAAAACATGCAAATTGCATTTTAGAATGTAAGCACTTTTAATCGTGTAATTCTGTGTGCTTATCATGAAGACCTATGATCAACATTCATTTTCTCCCTATTTACCATTCGAGGGAGCCTTCATTGGACTAGTAGTGTTTTGTAAACCTATAGTGCATTCATACTGTGTGTAGTCTAAGAATGTTTTTTATATTTTTATTAATTGTATATATTTTATTTATTTTTAAAAAATTATTTTTAAAAAATTATTTTTAACTGAAAACTGGAAAAGATTCTTAGCCGCTTCAAAGGTATTTAATGATAGATTCTTAGCTGCTTCAAAGGTATTTAATGAATGTACAATACTTCATAGGGTTTTTTCATGTTTGCATCACATAGCTTTTCTGTATTCCGCAAACATACCTTGACTCTCATGTTATTTGTGGCTCCTACCCACAAATAGTTTTTTGTAAACCTATAGTGCATTCATACTGTGTGTAGTCTAAGAATGTTTTTTATATTTTTATTAATTGTATATATTTTATTTATTTTTTAAAAATTATTTTTAACTGAAAACTGGAAAATCTAGAAATTAAAGTCTTCTTCATGCCGCTTCATTTTTCAGTAAGTAAGATGTTTATCTCATACAATCTGATAAATTATCTACCACCTAACAACTTTTCTATGCATTTATGCCACAGTGGGATTTGAACCTATAGCCAGTTGGCAGGAAAACATTGCTGCTTGTTCACTCAGCTATCCAGGCCTGCATTATATGAATCCTAAAAAGGATATCGTATATACTCACGTATACACACACACACACATGTGTGTATATATATATATATATATATATGTATTTTTTTTTTTTTTTTTTTTACCTGAATGCTGTAATGTTCATGTAATTCATGAAGTAAATGCTGTTCCTACTTGTAAATGACAGCAAGCTGGAGTCAGTTCATGAATTTTGGTGCATTCATCTGTTTTTTGTGGAAGTTATTTTTATGTATTGTTTTTTGCATTGGAAAAATGTCTCTGGTCACTAAATTTGCAAAGATCATTAAAACAGTTCATTATTTTTTCTTATTAGAACCCGTCTTTGCTTGACAAGGTGGAAAATGAGAAAGAAAACTCTGAGGAAGTAAATAATATTGAGAATGGCACAAAGGAGACATCTGAATTAGAAGATATAAAAATGGAAATTAAAGATGTAGGAGAAATAATTATAACAAAAGAAACAGAAAAGGAAGATGATGAGAGAAAAGAAGATGAATTAACAGTGGAGGAAAGTAATATTGAAATTGAATGTGGAGAAGGAAATGAAGATGGAGAAATTTCTAAGGGAGATACAGAAGAAAATGACCCAAAATTTAAAACATCGGCTCGACCAAGGGATGAATCACCAAATAGTAAAAAGGCAAGTAGAACTCATAAAATCACAAACTCTCCTTTATGCAGGTGTTTAACATTAAATGGTCATGTTAAAAGTCCTTCATGTTCTTCTCTCAGTATCACAAGTTTAATTTTATTATCAAATTGTTATGTTATTACTTATTATTATTTATATTATAATTATATTTATATAATTATTATTTTAAAGTAATGCTATTACAGTTGATTAACAGGATTCCTAATTAGTGTTTTTTTTTGATTTTTCATTAAATTTACTGTTATTCTGATCATAATATAGGTGACTCGTTACATGCAGGGGTTGCAGTCTCGAGAACCACTGTGTATATTAGAAACACGTAAATCAGGAGGCTTATAACACGGGATAATAGTGGCTGCATTCCTAATTAAGCAAGATTCCAATCTTTCAAGATTAATTTTGATGAAACTTCATCTATTTTTCATGCATATCAAGGCACAAGAGTAGTAAATAAAATATCCAGCATGTATAAAACAAATAACTATGAAAGTAATTCTTTATTTTCAAGATTAATGCATCGTGACCACATCTTCTTTAGCTGGCATTCTGAAGTTGAAGGCTACTTTTTCAAAAATCTCTCCATAGGAACCTGACTTGCAATTTTCAGTTTCCGATTGTAGATATCCTTGTAGCATTTAAGGACATTTCAGTCTCCTGTTTTACTTTAGAACTCCTGTTCTTCGGGGAGATCCATTCCACCATCACTGTCCATTAGCTTAAAAGTTGAGACATGACCCACATAGTGAGAGTTTTCTCAGGCTCAACCTCCACAGGACTTGACTCAGATTACTTACCATGTGCTTTTCCATATCTTCATTGTTCAGGGTCCAAAAGTTATTTATAGATAAAGACGTATTTCATAGACCAATAAGGCATTAGTCTATGGAATAAATCAATTTTGTGCCCCTGTATGGACACAAAATTGATGGAGATATGAAACAAGACATGTGCTTGGAAGTTTCCACAACCTTGAATAGGAAACAGTGATATTCCTTATGTACCAAAATGAAACTGCATATATGTGAAAACACGGATAACAAAAGCACATATAATGAAAGCTACCTGCATTTTATGAAAGTCAGTTGCTGTGGTTTAATTTATTCCATTGTTTTTGCCTAAAATTTCTTTTTTAATGAATAAAATTTATTTTGTTTCTTGCATTTATGGCTCATTGAATAGACACAGTTTTTCTCAGACTTTTACATTCCTCTCCTCCTATTGTCCTCTTGCCTTTTATATGTGGTAAAGTGCTGTGGATAAGCACCAACTCTAATGATTTTAACAGTATGGGTTGTAATGAGAGTTGTATGTCTGTTTAAATATTTCTGTATTGATATTGGTAAGTACCAGAGATGGGGGGGGGGGGGCGTTCCCATTGCATGACCTGGAAAACATAGCTAGAGAGTCTGATAAAGTTTGTAAGAAAATAAAAAGTAATCATCACATTGTTTAATATAGTAAATGCTTACTATAGTGAAACCTGGAGTGAAAGACGTAACGTGTTATAGTGCAAGGTTTGTTATAGTAAATTTAGGGGGAAAATACCGATACCTACTCCCCATTCCCATGAAACAAAGGAAATGGTAGCAAACTGAATAGAGAAAATGGTGGAAAATCATTTATTAACTACAGAATGTAAAGGGAAGGAACTATTTGACACATTTTAGCAGGAACCATACATAAAGCATACAAAATAACAACATGAAAAAGTGCAAATGCAAACAATAATGAAAGGCTTAAAAAAGCACTACTGGAGTGTGAAATTGTAAACATGAAAATCCAAAATTGCTGTTTAAATTTTGAAATGTTACTTACCTGAAATCTTCATAATAAAATAAATATGTACAGTCTCTACTGTAAAATCAAAACCCATGAAAATATCAGCAGTTAGTCACCTCCATTTACAAAGAGGAAAGAGACAAGTGATGAAAATTGTTATTATTATTTACGGCATCTCCATTGAGTCTATAAACTCATCGTGGGAGACTCAAATCAATCATCATATACACATATCCTATCGTACCTCTCCTTGAATCCATTCACCGTCAGGGAACTCGCAACCAATTCTGGCAATCCATTCCACTCGCTCACTACTCTCCATTCAAAAAATCTGGTCCGCATATCCCCCCCCCCCCCTGCCCACTGACCACACACTCTTATGCACCTTCCACAGATGGCCTCTAGTTCTCTATTTGTCATATGAAACATTTCACTTGCATCAATTTTCTAAAACCACTTTCATTGTTCAGAATTCACTTCCATACAATAGGACTGGTAGGGCTAATAAAACTTAAGGCATGATAGAAACTTAAAAGTTTCTATCATGTCCCCTCTTTTCTGCCTATCAACTAAACTTTGTTACCCACAAACCTTCAACCTATCCTTGCAGGGAGTGTTCCACAGGCCTGTCACCATCTTGGTCACTCGTCTCTGAACATTTTCGACCACCTCCTGTTCCCCAAAAGTGAAATCTGAACAATGAAAGTGGTTTTAGAAAATTGATGCAAGTGAAATGTTTCATATGACAAATAGAGAACTAGAGGCCATCTGTGGAAGGTGCATAAGAGTGTGTGGTCAGTGGGCAGGGGGGGGGATATGCGGACCAGATTTTTTGAATGGAGAGTAGTGAGCGAGTGGAATGGATTGCCAGAATTGGTTGCGAGTTCCCTGACGGTGAATGGATTCAAGGAGAGGTACGATAGGATATGTGTATATGATGATTGATTTGAGTCTCCCACGATGAGTTTATAGACTCAATGGAGATGCCGTAAATAATAATAACAATTTTCATCACTTGTCTCTTTCCTCTTTGTAAATGGAGGTGACTAACTGCTGATGTTTTCATGGGTTTTGATTTTACAGTAGAGACTGTACATATTTATTTTATTATGAAGATTTCAGGTAAGTAACATTACCTCTCCTTGAATCCATTCACCGTCAGGGAACTCGCAACCAATTCTGGCAATCCATTCCACTCGCTCACTACTCTCCATTCAAAAAATCTGGTCCGCATATCCCCCCCCCCCCCTGCCCACTGACCACACACTCTTATGCACCTTCCACAGATGGCCTCTAGTTCTCTATTTGTCATATGAAACATTTCACTTGCATCAATTTTCTAAAACCACTTTCATTGTTCAGATTTCACTTCCATACAATAGGACTGGTAGGGCTAATAAAACTTAAGGCATGATAGAAACTTAAAAGTTTCTATCATGTCCCCTCTTTTCTGCCTATCAACTAAACTTTGTTACCCACAAACCTTCAACCTATCCTTGCAGGGAGTGTTCCACAGGCCTGTCACCATCTTGGTCACTCGTCTCTGAACATTTTCGACCACCTCCTGTTCCCCAAGAAACCTAGGTGACCAAATCTGTGTGCAGTCAAATGTGGTTGAATCATAGCCTTATAAAGAGAGATAACTTCTTTATCTTTATTTGTTAGTGTGTTTTTCAACATCTAAGTAATTCGTTGAGCTATTTTACCAACTTTTGCAATGTGTCCTCTGAACTTTAACTCTTTGGTCTACCATTATACCCAAATCCCCAGCCTCATCAATTTCCTGCAAACCAATGCCATCAATATTACCATATGAAACTTTTTCAGCTTGAAGTGCATAACCTTACATTTTGCAACATTAAATTGACAATCATTATCCTTTGCACACAATACCAATTTATTTAAATCATCCTGCAAGATATCTTGATCACCTTTATCAACTATTGCTCTTCCCAGTTTTGCATCATCAGTAAACAACTGAATATCCTCTCTTAAATCTTTCCATATGCCATTGATATATAAATTAAAAGTAGTGGCCCAAGTACTGAACCCTGAGGTACTCCACTAGTCACCATCATTCTCCTAGACTCCAATCCACCATATACTACTTTTTGGTGTCTGTCCATTAATCATTCCCATATCCATACTACTAGCCTCATATCCATTCCCATCCTTTCCAGTTTTTGTAGTAGTTTTCCATGCAGTATTCTTTCAAATATAGTCGAGCAGGTATAGCTATTACCTTTATCCAGTTCTGTTGTCACTATATTATAAAATGTGAATAAGTATCCATACACATCTCTATCCACCTACTGTTGTATTTTGCCATTCACCGACTTTTCCAATACTTTAACAATCACTCACGATATATTAATTGGTCTATAGATTTGCTACCTCTCTCTTGGAGCCACCTTTATTCAGTGGTACTGTCTTACCCTATTTCCACTCCCTTGGAACTCTGTGAAAGCTGGGACTTAGATTAAACAACTTCGTTAGTGGCACTGCCAGTTCTCTTGCACGCTCACATAGTACATGGGTTAATATGCCATCCAGTTCTACTGCTGTGTTCACATTCATATTTTCTAATATGCTGAACATCTTCTGTTCATCTACCTCAATGTTGACATGCATCTCTGTAACATCAACAACTGTAAAATCACTACCTAGATAATATACCTTTGCAAAATGATTACTCAGCAACTTAACTATTTCTTTTGGTTCAGTCACCTTCCTCCCATGAGCATTGTTAAAAAGTCATTCTACCATAGTCATTTTTCCTCTTACTTGCTACATAATGAAAAAATTCTTTGGGATGTGCTTTGGCATGTTTGGCTACTTCTCTCTCATAGTCTGATTTGGCCTTCCTTACCATACTAGTTACACTTCTTGCTTGCTTGCACTTTGTACTGCTCATAAGTATACTGAGCAGTGCAAAAAAAAAAAAAAAGTCACTTTTTTCTTTATATTTCCTTCACAATGTTTTCTTTTTTTGCAGCTATTGCTTTATATATCTACTCATCCACTTAATTCCAACTTGGTTTATCCTCTTGACCTTGGGTATGCAGTCTGATACTGTTACTCTCAAGTGATCTCTGACCACTTGCCATGCACTACTGACATTCTTTCCTTGTAGCTTCACCTTGGCACTGTTCCAAGATGATGAGTCTCTCATAATCACTAGCCTTGTAGTTGAACATAAACCCCTTCTTGACAGAGAACTTCCCAGAACCAAATCAACAGAGACCCAGTGATATTGGGTCTCTCTCCATTATTGTTTGCATTTGTACAGCTGGCATAAATTGATACTGTTCTATTAGAATGGTAAATTAAAGAAATTTTGTACAATGTACTGGTTATTTCTTTAATTTGAAGTTTAATAAAAGTTATGAAATTTGTGTGGGTGACAGCTCATTTTGTGGTTGAAATATTCTTTATTCCTAAGGTAAAAAATTCTAAATTCTGATGTAGAATTTTTGATTTTAGTGATACAGTCTGCACATATTTAGTTTATTATGCAGATTTAAGGTAAGTTACATTAATTTAATCAATGCAACATATCAAAATTTAAATGTTAATTTCACTTTCATTTTTATCATTTCACACTCTTCTAGTTCTTTGTCTTCCATTATTGTTTGCATTTGTACTTTTTGTGATGTCATTTTGTGGGCTTTATATGCTTCCTGCTAATCCTTCTGTGTTGTAATCAATGTAAGATTTATTTTGTTCTGTTTCTCATGAATTATTTGTGACCATAACTCCAGTGTACCTCTTTAAGAGTATAGGTTGTAACGAGTATTATATGGCTATTTAAATATTTCCATATAGATATTGGTGAGTGCTAGAAATAGAGGGTTTCCTATTACCAGACCTTATTTTATTTTTATTATTTTTTTTTTTTGCAAATAGTGCCTTTACATATACAGAACCTGAATTTATCCAATGCTTTAGGAGTGATATAACATTCTGGAGAGTTTATCTTTCAACGGTATTATCATCTGTTTTGTGGGAGCATTAAAAAAAAAAAGTATGATTCTCAAAGCTTTGCATGATTTTACCTTTTTCAAGATGGATGCTTCTATCATGGAAATATTTTGTGCTTTAAATATGTGAAGAAATTGAGTCTGTTGGTGCTTTTAATAATTTAGCTAAATGTTTAGACTATGGCATCTGACTTGCCAGTTTTTTTGTGAATTCTGATGTCCAAGGATAAGTTCAAGCTGTAAATAAGTTAACATCTTGAAGAGTTAAGAAAGTGGGCGTCATATTCTGTTTCTGTTAATAAATATTCTTTGGTGTTTGACCTGGACATGTAGCAAAATAAAATTTTGTCAAGAATGTCTTTCTTCTGTTAGCCAACATGTTGATCTTGATTTTGTCCAAGATGATTATTAGTTTTGTATGTCCTGTGTTGCTCCTTTTGGATAAAATGGTTAAGATAGCTATTAGTTATTGGTGTAGAGTCAGTTTGATCTCATAAGCAATCATTTAGCAATTCTCTTCTAGTCTTATTGTATTTTTTTTTTAGCTCTTTTGACTTGAGAGATTTTTTCATTTAAATCTAATGAGATTATTAGATTTACAGCATTTATGAAATACCAACCTGTTTTGGGGCAGTGCAATCTGCTGCAATGTTTATTCTATATCTTTGAGAATGAAGAACACTTTAATATTTATTCTCATGACAGAGAAAGGGATTATGATGGCAATCCCTGATATGGAGAACATAACTTATATTTATAAATTTTTGTAATTATTTCATCTATAAATTTCTGAGATTACTTAATTACTGAACACATTTGAAACCAAAATGAGCTTTTATGATTAATTTCAATTCTCAAGATTTTGTGTGGCAGTAGTATTAAGTGAAAAAAGTACTACTCTAGATATACATTTCTTGGAAAGACGCCAACAGGTATCAAAGCACCCACCTTAATAAGATATAGAACCTCTTTCACTGAGATGACTGCAGCGATTCTATGGGGCATACTTTCCACAAGTGTATGATAATGATCAATGGAAATTTTGGACCATTCTTCTTGTAATCATGTAATAAGGTCCTGGACTATTGAGGTAGATATCCCTTGACCTCACCCAATGCTCCAGTTCGTTCCACAGATGTTCAATGTTGAGTCAGGGCTCTGTGATGCCAGTCAAGTGTGGTGACATTGATGTCCACAAACCACACAGTTAAAGCAGTAGCAGCCAAGACACAGTGCATTGTCTTGCTGAAAAAGACAGTGGTCAGTTCTGTAGAAATGTCACAAAGTAGGAAGGATTGCATTGTCCAGAATGTTCAGATATCTCTTGGTATTCAATGTTTGGGTCACCACAAACCGAGATCCAAGACCAAACTAGGAAAAACAGAACCATCACACCGCCACCTTCAAATTTCATAGTTGGGATTATGCACTCTGGTAAGAGATGCAGAGGATGTAACATGATTCGTTGTTCCATAACACAGCTTTCTAAGCTTCCACATCTCACTGTACACACTCTTTGCACCACTGAAGAGAACACTGCATGTTGGTTTGGGTAATGTGGGGCTTGCATATTGCAGTCCTACCATGAAAAACCCATGTTGTGAGCCTTGATTCTGAATGTTTTCGTGCAGATTCATGTTCCACCGATGCCTAGAACTCTGCATTCAATGTGTTGGCTGATGAAGAGCAGTTTTTACATATTATACTTCATAGCACCCTATGGTCACCTTTGGTGAGTGTGAATGGTTGTCCGCTGTGACTAGCACTTGCAGTTAGCTCCCTGCACTTTCATCTCAGTATGGTATCACTGATTATTGACCTTGAATGGTCCAATTTTTCAGCAGTTGGACATTTAGCAATTACCATTTCAACCAGACAGTTCAACTGACTTGGAAGCATCATATTCCTCCATTTATACTGGCTACAAACATATGTAATGACTCATTATATAGCACAGTGCACCTTGCCTGTATAAATGGAGGAATTTGAATGGGGGGGGGGGGTTGTTGGCTTCTTTCCAAGCAGTGTACATGTGAATATATGGAGAGGGCATGTATGTTGTAACTTGATGTATATTGCTATTTGAGATGTTTTTGGTAGTAGTAAGAATTTTTTTTTTTAAACAAAAATTACTAGAACACCTTTTTCCATTAAAAATGCGAATGTAAAAGATTATACTCACTAATAAACTCTGAAATTTTCTGTTTTCTGCAGCTGATCAAGACAGTAATTACATTAAAAATATAAGTTAACTTTGAAATCTGAATCTCATACATTTGATAATTTTGTTATATTCATCCTCATCACTTGGTTGCTGGGGGGGGTTAAAGAAATTTGCAAATTCAATGTTTTAAAGACCTTTTTTTAAAAAATGAGAGAGAGAAAATCCCCTTGTATGAATCTGAAATTTACATGCTTTTTTTTAAAGCTAGAAATAAAAGATATTGGGTACTATATCTAATTATTCACTCATAATATTGAAATTATTTTCTTATCTAGGAACGAAAAAAAGCAGTGAAAGAAGTTCAGAGAGAAAAAAGGCAACATAAAATGCCCAAACGTGTGAAGAAACAGAAAATGAAAAACTCAAGAAATAAACGAAAATAGTCTTGTTAAAATAAAAAAAAAAATCTATCATGTACAGTGTGGTTACGGAATTAGTTGAAGTAAATGTATATATAGTCACGATATCTAAAATTGAATCTATAGTGATGTATGTATTTATTATGTAAGATATTCCTTTTCCATATTTACTCAAAGTTTTGGCATGTTTATAAAGTCTAGTGTTAGAGTGAAAGAGAGAAAACAGACCTGACTGCAGATTTGTCATCCTCACTTTAAAACGATGCTTGATTAATTTTAAAACAGATTATCATGGTTATGGCTGAAGTTGTTTTGAATTAAGTTATTAAATTAATTTGATATGAACGTTTTTGCTGTAAATTTGAAATTTTTTCTGGCATATGCAGATTCAAATTTCAATCTGTTCTTGTACTATTTTTAAAACATAAAGTGAAATATATTCGTTATGCTCACCTGTTTTTCTTCATAACATTATTGCAGTCACATTATCCATTTTTACACTGCTTGGACTGTGGAAAATGTAATTCAAGAGCTGCATCATTAACACTTCTTGTAGCATTGAAAATTTGCTGAATTTATTCCTCTATAGTCGTTTCAGCATGAACACTCATGAAAGTCTTTGGATGGTAGTTGAGTTTCATCACCTATGAGACCAGAATGCTACTTATTGAAGGTCTTTAAATTGAAGATTTCCAGATTATTTAATTTTTAGTATATCTGCATTAATAACGCACTGTAGATTTACAACCTTTGATGGATGGAATACACATTAAAAAACTACAACTACATAGTTACTAGATCTAAGTCTGCAGATCGGCACATAGATCAGGAAGGTGTTCATTCAAGTATTATAGCTGCTCCTAGTAACATGTGGAATGCCTTCTCATGCTGGTGTTCACAAAGTAGCATTCTCTAAAAGAGCTCACAATTCACTTTACAAAATTTTAGTATAAATATCACCTGTCAAATGTTGCATCAAAATGTATGGTCTAATAAACTGATTAAACTACACACTTATAGAAGGGGGGGGGAGTCTAAAAATCGCTTTGCTCTTCTTTGTAGGTTGCCATAAGTCCACTGAATATTGGAATAAAGTGGAATTTTTTTATATCGATATTGGCATAAAAAATTTGCTAATTACACTGTGCCCATTGATTATTCACATAAGCCTATATCCTTACATTAAAGATGCTGAATTCACTGAATATGATATAAACTTGATATAAACTTAAAATAAAATAATAATAATAATAAATGTCAATATTAATTACACTGAGATACACTTAGCCATCCAGTCTTCTTTGGCTAACAGAATGTAGCAGTCTAGATGGGAGTGTTTATCAAATCATAAACATAAACTTCATATCACTTGCCTTTAGTATGTATAAAATTTCTTGGTGTCTTTAATGTATAATGAACCCAAAGTAAAATCTTTCTCGCACCTTTTGTCTACTTGTAAATGAGATATATATGCTTTCTGCATTACTTCAACTTTGGTATCTCTCCTGGATCTGGCTCCCACTGATGAAACCTCAATAAAGGTTGAAACTGGTCTGGGTAGTGACCCTTCCCATTATGCATTGCATTATACGTGTCTGAAAGAAAAAGGGTGGGGGGGGTTTCTTTGCATTATGAGATACATACTAAGGCAAGTGATATGAAGTCATTAGGCTCTATATACAAGTAGCTCAGACGTTAATATATTTCACGTGCAAAACATTGTTTTGTTTCCCTGTGAAAAGGATTAAAACCAAGTATAAAATTTCTTGGTATCTTTAACTTGGTGTTTCCTGTTTTAGACCCCAACAGTAATCAGCTAACATAGCACGACTCCACTTCCCCTTACATCTGCCTTCCATTCTCAGTCGTCTGCTGATGAAACCTCTTGACCTGTTCATCACTTGCAGACCCAAGATTTTCTTGGGAAAAAGTCTAGATGCAAGTCCAGAAAGTATATTTCCAGAGACATGTTGCATTTCATGTCATGAAATGGCTTTGAGCATAGAAAAAACTATTTCTTTGTAATCTGAAGATTTGATTGCTCAAAAAGTTTTCTGCAACTAATTTAAAATGTATCCATGCATCAGCTTCCTTTTGGTTTAGAATGTGTTCAAATTTGGGATTGTTCATTAACAATCTAATTTCTGGCCCAGTGAAACTGCCTTTCTTTACTTTTTCATCACTTATATTTTTCTTTCAATTTTTTTATTGAAACAAAATGTTTCAATTTCACTTAAATTTTTGTTTCAAATACTGAAACCCTACTTCCTGATTCATTGCTTTCACAAAATTTTTCATGAGTTCAAGTTTGATATAAAGTGGCAAATAATTTTTTCTGTCTCTCTACCAATGGTGCACGTTTAACATTCTTTTCTCCAGGTGTATCTCATGCAGTGGCGGCTCGTACATAAGCACTGTGACACTGCAGCACCCCCCAAAAAAAATTAAAAAATTAAATTTTGTTTATGTTTCTAAATAATAACAATGCTTACAACATTATATAAATGCAATACGACATGCTAAAGGTTACAGCTTATGTTTTGACATTGATTGAGTAGTTAATAATTGGAATTGTTCGATTAACGCTTTAGATTGCACTGCGATCTAATGCAGTGTCAGAATTATCACATTAGGCCAATTGCAGCTGGTCTCGCCGATATTCGTTTGTGCTTCTCATTGCACGTTACCAGTGATTCGTTTGGGCAGTGTGTCGTATGCTTGCGCACGTTATTTCTGTGAGATATGAAACCTTTATTATTGGTGTTTGTTCATGATGAGGGTGAAATATTTTTAATGAAGCAATTTTTTAATATGTAAATATATTTATTAATAAATTGATTACTGATTAGAAAAAAAGAATTTTTATTTTATTTTGTATATGCAGCACCCCCGCTTAAAATTTTCACCGGCCGCCACTGATCTCATGTCAAATGTGTACCCACTGTTTAACAACATAATGATTACTCCTAGTCCTGCGGTCCCATTCACATAGAAAGCAACAGTACTTAGTGTATCCAGTTTCTAACCTGAACAAAATAACAATGGCTTTAAGATCAGCACAGATGTTCCACTTGTAGGTATCTTAATGTTTCCAAGCACTCTTTTCATGTTTTCATATGTTTGCTTCATAGTAATTGAATGGGCTGTTGGGATGTATGAATATAAGCCCCCATTGTAAAGAATAGCTTTTGGGCTGGATTTTGACAAATCAAAAAGTCTCCATTCAGATGGTGTGTGTTGAATGCCATAGGATTCCATTAGTCCATCTATGTTAGAACAAAAGGTCAGGGTATCACTTTCAATGAATTAACTGATGTACTCACTTTGATGGTGTCTGAAATATGTGACCGTAGTTCCTTCAGCTAATTCTTGCCATAGGACTCCATTAGTCCATCTATGTTAGAACAAAAGGTCAGGGTATCACTTTCAATGAATTAGTACTCACTTTGATGGTGTCTGAAATAAGTGACCTTAGTTCCTTCAGCTAATTCTTGCCATCATGATGCTATCAGTTCTGCGTGATCTTTTGTAAGATTATGATCTCCTACAAGATCATTCAGTTTCTCTCAGGTGATTAAGTGTGAATCGTCATTTAACTCTGAAATCATGTTCTGTTTCAGATATTTTCTCTGTTTCCTCACCACTCTCAATGTCTGCAGGTGTTGAGTGTTTCAGAACTGGTAAATCAACAGAATGATTTGCCAGTTCTGAATTTCTGCATTTCTTGCTGTAGGCAACTGAATGTAGCTACTACATACGCCAAATAATCTAGTTAAGTGTTCTTTTCAGCGTCGAGGATTATTTCCCCTTCTAATGGACATAACAGTCAAGCTGCACTTTCTTATCCATGTTCTTTCAACAGGTGGACAGAATATTATCCAGGTTTGCTGGACGTGTATATACGTCCAGCAAAGAAATGGTATGCTTACATACATGAATTTTATGGAATACAGGAGTTCCTGTTAGTTTTATGTTCTAAGGAAAGAACAATGTATTTCAAATGGAAGCAGGAGGCTTCACAAATTTTTCAGCAGCCTCTAGTTTTTATATTATGAATTTAATATTCAAAAATAAGTATTTTATTTTGCAACTATAACTACGCTGTTTTTTTTTTATTGTTCTTTGTGAGGAATAAGGTTTTAAAATGTGGCCCCCATAGAGAGTGAGGTCCCCAGTTTTGTTAGTTTCGTCCACAGGATTCACACACAAATTAGATTTCAATATGCAATTATTAATGCGAAGTAATACATATAAATAGCACAAGAAAATAGAAAAAGAAAATGTGATTTGGCTGTTTGACCTTATGAAATTATCAAGAGACTACTGAATAATGGCCTCTTTTTTCTCTTCACACATCTTGATAACAGGCTAAAGTACACTTCGTATATCTAGGAAACCAACCGTTACTTGCCACAAAGGATTGAGACCCATCTGGAAGCTTAGTGGAATGCATTTATAAATTTAGTCTTCTATCCACATATAGCACTAGAATGCTTTTGTTGTTGTTCACTTTAAATAGGTAGGTCCTTTTGCATGTTCCTTTATATGGCAGCATCCTGTTCCATTTTTCATAGTAAAATTAAATCAATTTGGATGCATTTACTTTGTACTCCACAGCATATGCAAATACTAAAAATTATAAAATATATTTGTATTCATCAAATACACAGTAAGTGTGAATGGTAAATGTTCAGATAGTAAATAAAGTGAGACTGACACATTCACTGAGTCGGCTGTCTGTCATGCAGAAGATTGCTGTTAGATGGGGTGTGAGTAACAACAATGCCTTAAGAAAAATTTTTATATTGAAATGTTATCCATAGTGCTTTCAGGATAATTTATGCAAGTTGGGATCTGCCTGTGCCATATTTTCTGATGAAATATCTTAACTTTCTTGACAGTTATCAGTTTTATAGTTACATTTTAAAAACAATTTTTTTTTTATCAGTCACACTATTTCACTATTATTTCTTATTGTCATTTAGCCTAATGTTATGCATTAAGGGAAGGGCCACTACCCAGGGTAAGGTGGTACAACACCAGGGCAACGAGTTGCCCTGGTGTTGTACCACCTTACCCCAGTCCTGAAGATACTGTCAGGCGCAAACTTTGTTTGCTCACACTTGGATAAAGGATTAAACTAAATTTATTATACTCTAACCAAGTGAAAAATAAACTTTCAACATCTTTCTCTAAATCCAGAGTAATTTATTAAAAAAAAGGGTGGCACACCATTTGGCAACTCCTATAGGTAGAGTTAACCTGCTAATGATTCTGCCTGGTATCTCAACTTGGGCCTGGCTCCCACTGAAGAGACCTCAATAAAGGTTGAAACTAGTCTGGGTAGTGGCCCTTCCCTTAATGCATACCATTAGACATATTCCCAAGGAGATGTGTTTTGCATTATAGGAGATACTGAGACAGGAGTTGTTGGTAGCTTGCTCCACCTTTGCAACGAGTTGCCCTGGTGTTGTACCACCTTACTCCAGTCCTGAAGATACTTTCAGGCGCAAACTTTGTTTGCTCACACTTAGATTAAGGATTAAACTAAATTTATTATGTCATTTAGCCACTGTACCATGCCGTGATGTGTGTTTATGTCAGTAATTATACGAATGCAAAGTACCTATTAAAATAACCTTTGTATACAAAGCATAAATTATTTGATAGATTTCATCCATTTGTGTGGGTAATGACTGAAACAAAAATTAGCCTCTGAAAGATAGTTATCTTATTTTTAACTTTTTGTTGATTGCATTGCTTGTAAAAATGCAAATATGTTAAAAGAAAGAAAGTGAATGAAATCAATTTCATCTGTACTGTTTTTATTACTTTCAAAAATATTTTATTAATTAAAAAGTACTGTCGGTTTTCATTTTTGATTACATTACAATCTAGGCAGTTTATAGAATGAAAGTGATTCGTATTTTTTATTTTAGTTTTTTTTTTTTTTTTTAATTGAAGTTGAGTTAGCCGAACGTAAACAAAGGTAACAGTTTTTCGGAAACTTATTTTCATCCTACATAACGACAAATCGGCCAGAGTAAACACACGCTTTTTACAAACAGAAAATACTATTAGTGGATGGTCAATGGCTTTCCACTCATTTGTAATTATTATTATTTGTACTTATTAATAATGCTACATTTACATTTTGATTACATTATATTATCATTAAAATAATCCAAGGCAGTTTATTTTGCGCTTTATATTTTCGATTTATTATCGAAAATATAAAGTGATATTTCGGATTTAAATTGATTATATGCGTTTTAACCTTGGCTAGTCACCTTCCCTTAGGTTAAATGCATTAATAAAAAAAAAAATGTACTGATCGTACTGTTTTCAGCCAAGCGTAGTGTTTTATTTATAAACGGGATCGTTAATTTTTGTTAATCTTTCTTCCATTTGGTTTTACGCCAGCACTAAATTGGTCTGCCTGGCTTAACTTTCTAGCTATTTTATATTCATGAATTATTTCAGTAAGCAACTGTTATATTATATACGTTCTTAAATGTCCACTCATAGCTTTATGTGTATTTCTTTTTTGTGGGGTAGCTCGAAGTATTTGCCTTCCTATAGGACGGCAAAGTAAGGCAAATATTTCATGCATCTTACTCGGTGTGCTGCTTCAGTATCACACTCATATGTAGCGCTAACTGCAATCTGATTACATCCTCAGGACATGGACTATTTTTTTTTTTTTTATTTCACAGTTTCCATGATCGTTTTTTTTTCTTTTCCCCTCTCTCACTTATTTGCAAGACTTTTAGCTTAATGTGTTCGTTCATCCGATTCATTTTCCAAGTCGCTAGCAATACTTCACTTTCCTGCTTTCACGGAAATATCGACCGTGATTATATCTTCAACGTTTTTCAAGTTAATGTAGAATAAAGTGCCTTTCAGCGTGTTTTCATACTGTTCTTCGATCCATTTCTTACGAATTTCAGAATCTTTCTACCCTCTTTGAACCGTCTAATCTAGCTTCGTATCCATAACACTACTTTAGGGCAAATAACATTTCGAATGATCAGAATTTTACATAATACTTACTTATTTGACTGTGATCAATCGTTACTTTTGTTAGACATTGACAGAATTTCTTTGTTAAGATACGTTTTGCTTATGGAAGCATCATAAAGTGATATTTTAAAAATGATTTTAGTTTCGGTTATCTCATTAACGATAATAGGAAAGAGATATCTGTTATGTTGACATTAAGTTTTATTCACAACATTTCTCGATTCCACAGAAAAGCTACTTCCATTAACTGTATGTATACTTTCGATGATTCTAGTTGATGAGCTTTGTGCAGTAAAAATATAAAATATATATATCCGCTAACGCCTTTTATTCTACTATAGAAGAAATCATTTTGGTCCTATCTAACTTTTGGATACTGATGAGGCAGTTCACCAGTAGCTAATCAGATATAGCTGGACAGACTATCATTAATTATAAGCATCTGATGAAGACGACGGCTGACGAGTGCCGCCATCTCGAGTTCTTAACTCTGAGACAGCATATTCATTGTCTGAAATAGTGTGGGTTCTATGGTTAATTTTCTTGAGAGAATTATTTGAAACGAAGTTCTGGAAAAGTTTCTGTACTTGGTAACTACATTCCAACTTATGACAATATTTCTTCTGGCAGTAACATCATAGAACCAGGAAAGTTGTCACAGGTTACACAGGCACCATGTCTTTAAAACTTTTGTTTCTTTAATTATTACATCATTTTAAAATTACAGGCTGTAAGCGAAGCGCTTTTGTTGTGTGTCGTCCAATCAAACATTAAGCTACCAAAGCATGCTCACTGTAAGGACTGCTTACTTTAATGGCAGTGGGTATAAGATTCATCACAAGCATAAAAATTGAACAATATTGCAGTACTTCTTATGAAGTTAATTGGACTCCAGTTTCATAATGTTTCTGACTTTTGTGGATGATATCAATTTGTAATGAGAACTTTAGCTTCATCCGGTGCAGGTAGAAAGTTATCAGACCAAAATATTTTTGAATGAACAAAGTCCAACAATATGGACTATTCTGACCTCTTCTTCAACATTGCAGTTTATTAGCCACAATTTTTTCATCCATGGATAATAAAAGCCACCTAAGAAGCTCGATTGTCTGTAATGAACATTTTTATTTTTAGAAATAAACAAAAGCCTGACCTTTTTATGTTAGAACGAAGAATGGAATTTGTTACTGTTATAGTACTTCTCCAAAAAATGAAGTCCAAGCGCCAAATGATGTATTCTTGTTTGTGGATTCTTCCAAAACAAAAAGTTCTTTTATAATAGTAACGTAATTTTTTGTAATATTAATGTTATGCAATTGATGTGATATAAACTTGATAACTGTAAGGATAAACTTTCCATATTAATCTTATATGAAATATATATGAAGAATAGTTTCGAAAATATGTCCACGTCGATGTAAGTAATAAGGTACGAGTGCTGCATTTGGAATATTTGTAGAGATTTAAAAGTAATTACATTATTGTTGCTGAGTATGCATGGGGGATTAACAAGATAGTGTTGCTTTTTGTTTGTATCAAGAAAATATGATCTCCCAAAAACGATTTTATGCCAAGACAGAATATAAAAGCTGGGTTGACAAAAGAAAATATTTATATCACTACTACCTATTGAACTGCTCAGTTGCAGGAAAAACTGTATTAAGCAATTGGACAAAAATCGACCCTCATTACAGAATTTTTATCCTTGAATACAAGCAATCAGACTCAGAAAAGCATACACAATTAATAGACACAAAGACATAATATTGTCATCTCATAGTCTTACATGCTTCGGCCGTAATCCAAAACAATCCAATTCAAGCAAACAACGTATTACACCTCCTAATTAGATTTCCAACAATTTCAGATCCGAAGTTTAAGGAAGTTATATTTGTTAAAACATCACATTAGAGAAGGATTTAAATTCGAAAAAAATTCCAATAAACTAACTAGAAGCCTGGAAAATGTTCAGAAATACTGGGCAAGAGGTAAGCGCCACAAGTTGGATTTAAAACATGTCGTTGAATATTTACCTTTGTTCTCACTTGAATTTCTCACCTGAAAACCTTGGTGTAACGAGTTATAAACAGAAACATCATAGCAATAGAGAAAAATGAATACCAGTGTGATAATCTGCCGTTAGTTTCAATAAGAGGCACTTTCAAAAGAAAGCACCATTCAGGTACTTTTAAATTTAAGCTTAACTGTTGCACTTTTAAATTTCTTCGTATTTTTAATCAAGTGTTACTGTCTTACTTATTGTATTGTAAATACAATAAAAACATGCAACTACTTGAATTTTGGCTCTTTATATTCATTTGTAACAGTGGTTATTATTATTATTATTATTAAGTTGTAAAGTAGAGTTTTTTTCTAATGAATTCCGTTCTTCAAGTCGAACATATTGATGTAAAAACTCTAAGTGTCTGTTAAGTAATAAGTAAGTTATAAGTTTTCAAAGTTCAAAGTACACGGTGATCAACCACGCGAGAGGAGAACAAAGGAAGTTACCATTTCAGCAGTCATACCAGGATCGCCAAAACCAGAAATATGATGTGCTACAAATGCCAGGAAGACTTAACGGGGGGAGAAAACCACGTAACATGCAGAAACTGCCAGAGAAATATGCATTTTCTATGTTCGGGATTGTCCAAGGCCACTTGGCAGTGAAAATCGAATGCGAAGCATAACGAGTGGAAGTACCCACATTGTAGAGAAATCAAAACAATTTCGCTTTCAACGACAGGCAGGAAACATCCAAGCAAAAAAACAACAGCAGGCGGTAAACAGCTATCGCAGCAATCAACAGCAGAGAAAATAAAGAACAAGGAGTACAATAATGGAAAATTCATGCGAACCTACTTTGAATGTATTACAAGAAAATAAATTACAAAACCTAAAAGACTGTTTCATCAATTTTGTTGGAGAACTATTTGAAAAACATTCTGCACAAATTACCAAATTCAACACTATGAGGAATTTGTTAAATTTAATAACAGCTCAGTAAATGATGCATTGCAGACCGTTAAAGAAATTAAAAACAGCATTAAAGGGCTAACAGTAAGACAGCATAACTTAATTAAAGAGACAGCGGAACTACAGCAAGAACTAAATTAAAACAACATTTCGAACTTTCTAAACCAACAACAGTATAAAAATGATCTCCCAGAAATTGCTACTGAACATTCAAAAGACACAGTAATCCCACTAAGCCAGAAAATTGGCGCTCCCATAGAATCAAGAGATATCCAGTCGGTACGTTTACCTTAAAAAAAGCAAAAGAGAAGGTACCCCCCCCCCCATCGTGACTCACTAACAACCCGACAAAAGATAACCTCATACCAGATAGCAGAATTATAAAAGCAGTAGTCAAGAATCTGAATGGAAATCATGACAATACCCCCAATATATAAGGGAAAGTAATCAATTTTTTGAACTACATTTTTTATATAAATTTTATTAAAGAAAAAATTAACATTATTCAATTCTATAATCGCCATCGTTAATTTATTACCTTATTCCAACGATCTACTAAGTTTAGAATTCCTTTTTTGAAAAAAGTTTTTTCTTTGGAGGCAAAAAATGATATCAAACTCCTTTGGACATCATCTTGCGAACGGAAGGTTGCTGTTCTAAGGACCTGAATAAGTGATAGTCACTAGGGGCAATATCCGGCGAATATGGATGATGTGGTAGAAGTTCCCATCCTAAATGCCTAATTTTTTCTTGAGTCATTCTTGCAGAATGTGGTTTTGCATTATCTTGTTGCAAAATTACCCCTTTTCGATTGACAAGCGCAGGACGTTTGATTAACAATGCTTGATGTAGTCGCTCTAATTGTTCACAGTAGATGGCTGCTGTGATAGTCTTACCTTGTTCCATGAGTTCGTAATGAATAATTCCATGAATATCCCACCAAATGCACAACAGAACCTTTTGTGGATGAAGTCCATCTTTAGGTATTGGAATTTGATTTGGAGTTTGATATGGAAAAAAGCCACTTTTTTGCGTTTAATATTCTTATACAGCACCCATTTTTCGTCACCAGTTACGATTCGTTCCAAAAAGGGGTCATTTTGTTGTCTGGTCAACAATGAATTGCAAATCGTCCATCTCTGTGCTTTATTGTTGTCTGACAGTTCATGCAGTACCCATACACCCTGTTTAAGAACCTTGCCACTCTTATGTAAGTGCTCTTGGACAGTTGACCATGATGAATTAAGTTTCTCTGCTAATTCTTGTATGATTTGTTTTGGATCTGATTCAACGAGAGTCTTAAGAGCATCGTCATCTAGAGTAAGAGGTCTTCCAGATCAAGGACGATCAGAGAGATCAAATTTTTTTTCTGCAAATCTCCTAAACCATCGCTGACATTTGTTAACCTTCAATACGTCTTCAGAAGTTGGGCAAATGATTTTGGTAGCCTAAGTAGCATTCTTTCCTTGGTGAAACAAAAACAGCATAAAATGTCGTAAATGCTGCTCTTCAACTTGAAAGTTCGCCATATCAAAAAAAAAAATCTGAAATTAAAAAAAAAAGATTTTTTAAATAAAAAAGTAATTCTAATATTTAAATAAAAATCAAATTTAATAATTCATGTGTTATTTAAAAAAATCGGCTAAAAATGAACTATTAAAAATAATTGATTACTTTCCAGTCCCCCTTATACTTGTCCGAATACTTAATACATATTATCAGAAACTATTCTACCATACAAGGAAAGTAAAAACAGAAAAAATTACCAGTTTATATGGATAAGAAACAGCAAAATATTCCTTAAAAAGACACAAGTTGCAAAGCCAATCCAAATGAAACCCGTTACAGACCTCACCAGGCTGCCACATTAAAAGGAACGCTGACGAGTCATAAAGAAGGAAACAACATACCAACTTAAATGAAAGCAGATCACCAAGCAGATGTAATCATCCCAGAACATGACAGTTGCCACATACATTCTAAACTCGATAACAGAATAGAAACAAGTGACTACCCCCCCCCCCCAAAAAAAGGACTATCTATTCTTCATATCAACATCAGGAGCATTTGTAAATACTGGTTGACCTTGCAAGCTTATCTGAAGGAAGATATAGACAACATAGATATTTTAATACTAACAGAAGTATCCACAACAAATGAAGAGGCAACCATCTACCAAATGCCAAACTTTCAACGACACAAACACTGCAGACAATGTAAACGAGGAGGTGGTATTATAATATTTAGCACACATAAATTAGAAGTAATAGAGATAAACTATAGATTAGAATTTGCAGAAAATATATGCATCGAAGTTAAAAATATCAAACAGGAGAACTCCTTCATATCAAACGCAATATACAACCCACCCAAATTTTGTGGTGGTAAAAACACCACAAAATTTCTATCTGCCAGGGAAGAAGGCGCCTCAGAATACCTGATGCACTATGACATGATGCATTCTCATGTCTCTTCAACATGGATTTTTTCTGTAATCTTCCAATGTAGGATGGGTAGCCTTATCCAAAACTGTCCCAAAAATACAATATGGCTTTCAAAAAAATAAATAAATAAAGGAAGGAAGAGTAAAACTACTGGAAAATTTCAGACCTAATAAACACTGCATTAGATAAAAACGGAATAGTATTAGTCGTTTTTATTGATCTAACTAAAGTGTTTGACACACTAACACACAAAATCCTTGTTGAAGAAACTAACACTTATCGGAATCGGAGGTCGTCTATTCCAGTGGTTTCAAAGCATACATGAAAAACAGAAATTCCATCACACGTATAGGATCAGCGCACACAAAGAGGTACCGGTAACCTGTGGAGTACTACAATGAGCTGTTCTATCTCCCATTATGTTCATCATATACACACATGATATTAGCCATTAACATTTTTTTATTATTATTAATATTACTGATTCAAAAAAAAAAAAAAAACAGCAATGTTAAAAGTGAAATAAATCCATTCAGCAATCCCTACTGATAACAAAAAAGATACTGTAAATATAATTTGTGAATTAAAATGAACTGCAGATTGAAATATAAATGTAAATAATAAAATGCAGAAAAAATTATCTGTATGTATATAAAATTATTTCAAAGCCAATATCGTTAATAGGAAAATTATCTCTCTCTTAACACATTAAATGAATCATTGTAAATATGTATGTGAAAAAATTGAAAAATATGTTGTCAGTATTATTATTTATGTATTTAAATAAGATGTTTACTTTAAAATAATTTTAATTATTGAAGGTTTGTACTGAATATTTGTAGTAAACAAAAATGTAATAGTAATACTCAGCGCACTCAGGATTTAATCTTGGGGGGGGGGGGGTTGAGTGACGATTTGAGAATACACATTACGCATCACATACGACCTATGACTGAGCATCTGCAATGATCGCTAATTCATAAGTAGTATAGAAATAGAAGACACGACACAACATAAATTAAAAAAAATGAATTTTAATTAGGAAAAGATTTTCGGAAAATTTTCTAGTGTTTTTTTCCTTTTTCTATGGTCCCTTTGGGCAGAGTCCCTTACCCCCCCCCCCCCTCTGGGTGCGCCACTGGTAATATTTCAGTTATATATTTGTAAACGTTCTGTATATGTGAAGAGGATAATAAACTTTGTAAAAAATTATTATTATTATTATTTCATATTATCTTTTCATATTATCTCCGAAACACAATATGGTTTTCAGAAAAATAAGGGAACAACATCTCTCTTGGAAGACTTTACAAACGTAAGTAATACCGCCTTAGACAAAAACAAAATTGCCATGGTAGTCTTTATAGATCTAACTAAAGCATTCGATACACTTACACATCAAACCTTGTTGGAAAAGCTGAAGCATGTTGGAATAGACGGGCCTCTGCACAGGTGGTTTACAAACTACCTCCAAAATAGAAAGCATATCACACGTATCAGGTCAAACCGAAGTAGAGAGCTACCAGTAACCTCTGGAGTGCGACAGGGAGCTGCACTCTCCCCAACTCTATTCAACATTTACACGCACGATATTAATCAGCTACCTCTCAAAGGTAAGATATTTTAACACGCAGACGATACATCTAAAATATCCATCCATAATAACATAAACATAGCCCAAACAAATATGCAACATGACATAAATCTGATCATAGACTGGCTCACGAAAAACTCCATAAACCTAAACTCAGATAAGACAAAATTAATGATATTCAGAAATCCACTGACGCGACCAGTTGATAACAAATATATAACCATCCAACATCCACTCTCCAACATAAAAAACACACAGAACAGCGAAAACCACTACAATCACTCAGATTGAAACAATACGATACCTTGGAATTTACTTCGATGCAGATATGAACTGGAATAGACACATAAACCATCTACACAACAAACTCCGAACAATAAGTGGCAAACTCTACAGGTTAAAAGACATAGTTCCCACACGCCTAAAAACACTAATATGCAAAGCACTATGCCAAAATACACTAAGATACGCTATAACAACGTATGCTTTCGGTGCACCCTACAAACTAAATAGACTAATGTCATTATGGTACAAAATCATAAAACTGATCTTTTGGGAACAAAGAGACAATAACAACTTTATATACACTGCAATGTCATAACACAAAATGCTGACTGCAAAACATTTATGTCGCTATACAGCTTTGCTAAAACATTATTTCGATGCCAACTACAGGACAGTCAGAAACACATTTTACATAACAATACCTCGGACAACTAATTATATCACATATAAATACGATAATCGCTACGGAAAGGCCACACGAAACTTCTACATCCTAGATATGATAAACAAATTACCTTTTGAACAGAAACCTTACAACCTACAATTGCCTGAAAAGAGCTCTAAGGAGATACTATGAACAAAAAACACGCACCCAAAATACCATACAAACTTAATGAAATCCAATATATTCGTTCAGGATTCCAGTTCAGCGATGCATCAATACATTCCAAGTTATTGTGTGTGTGTGTGTGTGTGTGTGTGTGTGTGTGTGTGTGTGTGTGTGTGTGTGTGTGTGTGTGTGTGTGTGTGTGCATGCGTGCGTGCGTGCGTGTGTGTGTGTGTGTGTGTGTGTGCGTGCGTACGCGCGTGCGCGCGAATTTCTCAATCATAGATTTCGTAGCTCCCCAACACAGCAAGAAAACCAATAAATAATAACCAACTGGTGTCATCCTCAGATTAGCTTACATATAATCTTCGAGGATGAAAGCAGAGAAATTAGTTCTCATCCAAGATGCATCATATGTAACCAAATGCATGTAATGTACGTATCACATATAAACCAATATCTTAATGTATGTATGTATGTATGTATGTATTATTATTATTATTATTATTATTATTATTATTATTATTATTATTATTATAAAAACCTCCATGGAGTCAAAGACTCATCGTGGGCGGTCCACTGTTATACACACAGTTTGTCATACTGTGCCTTAAATATATTCACTGTCTCTGCACACACTACACTCTCGGGCAAAGCATTCCAATCACTCACCACTCTCCATGCAAAAAACCTGCTCCTCACTCCCTTGCTCACACCCTCCTTATACAGCTTCCAGGAATGACCTCTTGTTCTCCTGTTATCATCACCCATTCTGTGCAAAACCTCCCCGACGTTAATCTGGTAATAACCACTTAACAGCTTATATCTTTCAATCATATCCCCCCTCCTCCTTCTATCCACCAATTTCTGCAAATTGCATTTTGTCAATCTGTCTTCATACTCTACATTCCAGAGACCAGAAACCACCTTAGTCAATCGCCTCTGAACTTTTTCCAACGCAATTTCATCTTTTTGAAAACCAGGTGACCAGATCTGTGCACAGTAATCCATATGTGGCCTGATCAAAGCCTTATATAAAGGAACCATAACATCCTTACTTCTACAAGTCAATGTCCTCCGCATCATTCCCATTATCCGCTGTGCTGTCTTCACTATTTCAGTAACATGTCCCCGAAATTTTAGGTCCTTGTCTACAATCACTCTCAGATCTCTCATTTCCTCTACCTCTTCCAAGATATTTGCACCGATTGTGTACTTTACATACCATCTCTGCTTCCCAAATTTCAAAACCTTACACTTTGAAACATAGAATTGACATCCCCACTTATTTACCCATTCAGACAGTGTATTCATGTCCTCTTGCAAAGCTACAGCATCCGCACTACTTCTGATAGCTCTGCCCAACTTTGCATCATCTGCAAACAACTGTACATCACCATTCAGACCTCTCCAGATATCATTTACATACAAATTAAACAGCAATGGACCCAAAACAGACCCTTGAGGTACACCACTAGTAACTTTCCTCTTCTGGGATATCTCCTCCATAGACAACTCGCTGATACCTATCAGACAACCAATCTCCAATCCAGTGAACCAATCTACTGTTCAGCCCCATCCGTTCCAATTTAATTACCAGCTTGTCATGTGGCAGTTTATCAAACGCCTTTGCAAAATCTAAATATACCACTGTATATGCAATACCCTTATCCAACGCATTTGTCACTTTATTATAAAAAGTAGGCAGGTTGCTAAAGCACGATTTTCCTTTAGTAAATCCATGCTGGCGACCAAAGAGTATTTTTCTGTTGTCAACCCAATTCTGAACTTTATTCCTAACTAACTTCTTTAATACCTTGACCACAACTCCAGACACACAGACTGGTCTATAATTCAAAGCCTTACTCTTATCACCTCCCTTATGAATTGGAACAATTTTACCCTCTTTCCACGCTTTTGGAACTTGACCCAGTGAGAGACTCATGTTGAAAAGATATACAAAAGCTGTTGTTAACTCTCTGGCACATTCCCTCAAGACACGTGGTGAAATAGCATCAAGTCCCACAGCCTTATTTACATCAAGTCTATTCAATTCCTCATATACCTCCTGTTCACTTACTAACAGTTCCTCCTCCTCCTCTCCCACTGCTTTCAAGTTCTGCATGATGTCACATTCACAAGAATGAAATACCTTTAGAAATTGCTCACTAAATATCTCAACTATATCCTCCGCAGCGGTTATCATTCCTCCGTTTTCACCAATCAATCCCATTATACCATAATCATTGTTTCTTCTACTGGCGACATATCGAAAAAACTCCTTAGGATTTTTTTGGCCGCTTTAGCTAACTGCTGCTCATACTGCATTTTTGCTACCCTTATCAAGCTAGTCACCTTCCTCGCCTGCTCTTTGTACTTCTCATGCAACTGGTTGTTATATATACTCATTTTGTGTTTCTTCCATAATACCTTCTTCTTCCATATTGCATACCTTATCTCTTGATTCATCCATTTTACACCCAGTCTGTTTACCCTCTTGACCCTTGGAATACACTCTGATATTGCCTCCACCAAATAGTTCTTGAGTATGGCCCAAGCAGCATTGATATCCTTTCCATCCAGTTCCTCTTTCCAATTTATTATCGCAAGCTGTTTCCTGAGCTTTTCGTAATTACCAGTCTTATAATTCCACATATATCCCTTTCTAATAGACGTCCTCGAATGACTGGTCACCCTGCACGTGATCACCTCGTGGTCACTCTCACCAACTGGTGGAAGATTTGACACCTCATTTATAATAACATCATCTGATGAGATGATCAAATCCAATACTCTTGATCCTCGTGTACCCTCCGTTACGTGCTGCCTAAGGTAATTATCTTTCAAAAACTCCAAAAATTCATTTTCTTTACCCCCAGATGCAGTCTCTTGCTTCCAGTCTATATTACCATAATTAAAGTCGCCCATAATGATAACTCATTTCTTGCTAGCTAGGCCAATTTGCCTATACATTTCCTTCTCATTACCTTCCATATTACCAGGTCTATAGCAACACCCAACTAAATATTTCATCCTATTAACTTCTACCTCACACCATACGGCCTCAAAATCATGACCACTATTTGCACCTTGCAATTCCACCTTAGATGGGCACAACTCATCTGCTACCATTAACAGTACTCCTCCTCCCTTTCTTCCCTGTCTATCTTCATGAAAATATCATATAAAATATTATATGTAAACAAATGTATGTAATGTAAATATCATATGTAATCAAATGTATGTAATAACTGTAACAAATGTATGCAATGTAATAATAATAATAATAATAATAATAATAATAATAATAATAATAATAATAATAATAATAATAATAATAATAATAATAATAATAATAATAATAATAATAATTATTATTATTATTATTATTATTATTATTATTATTATTATTATTTTATCGCTGAACATGCTCTGACTTACTTTACAGTGATATGGATGACATGCTGAAAAATAATTAAAATAAAAACAAAACAAGTTCCATTTATCCATTCTACGTGTGTAATACACAGAATCTGTCCTTTTTAATCCTTATTACAAAATCCTTGGTGAGATATTGCTGTTATTAATATCACTGTTATTATTTTAATTATTATTTAAAATGTAGCAAAAAAACACATCATCTGTATTTAAAGAGGGAGCTAGAGTAGGAAAATAATACGCTACTTATCAGCAGACGATAGTAAATTCTCAGCTTAAATGGCGTATTTGTGTTTTTGCATTCTCTAAACGTTTTATAATTAAATTGCAACGACCAACATATCTGCTAGAAAGTAAGTTATAGTCGAGGATTTCAGACCTGAAACCATACAAGCTATCTGCTTATTATATACACGTTAAAAAACAGTTAGATTGCAAAGTGGAAAAACGATAACGGAATCTGAATGCCTCAAAGTTAGGTAAAATTATTTTTTTGTTTGTTTTGTTTTGTTTTGTTTTGTACGTGCAGTTTCACTTTTTTTAGAAGTGTGCAAGCTATCCCTACTGAAAGTGTTTATATGGATTATTAATGTACTAATATCAAGTATTAATTCAAATGATTAAGCAAATTATTGATTTTTATAACAGCTAACGGGTATGCTGTATATTACTACATTTGAAATGTGTTTAAATATTTATTTGCACTTTAGGAGTTTTGATTTTAATTGCATCTTATCTCTTTTTCTTATTTTATTTGCAATAATAAAATTTTACAGCTATTTTTAAGTAATGTGTAATAATAGTATGCAACACCTTTGTTTTGACAAATTTGCATATTATATTATTATTTTAAAATTAATATTATAATTGCGGCGCTAGATGTCGTTGTGTATAGCTGATGGATTATAACGCTATGTGGTTGATGCTTGCGAAGTGATTTTGACAGTGAGTTGCGTGAACTTCAGTGCTATTATGTCACTTAATAATGATAATTATTTTTATTTTAAAACGCCGTCTGAATAAAAGAAAGTTTTCGGACAAACTTCGTAATGGATATTTAAGATGTATTAATAGTGACGATATGTGACAGCAGTATGTTTTGTAAGCCGTTTTGCTTTGCAAGTGTAAGAATCAGACTTCGAAGAAAAAGTCAGTAAATAATGAGAATAGGAAGAACAGTAAAATAGCATTGATTTTTTTTCGAACATATAATTTGTTACATTACTTTTTTGTTATCATAGAATGGCTTTTATATTACGCATATTCTTCTGCGTTTACTTAAAGTTAAAAATTTTTTTATAAACTTAATTTTTTTTATTATTAAATACAAATATTCTATTTTGCCCAGTCTGCAGCTGCCAGCCAGCTGGAAAAATCTACTCGCTGTGGGTGAGTGTATTTGTCGAGCCCTGACTTATAAGTATTTCTTCTTCTTCTTTAGCCTCTTTCTATCCACTTCTGGATGTAGGTCTTCCCTTAACTTTTCCGTTTTGCCTGTCTTTGGTCAATGTCTACTGTCTCATGTCAAACGTTTGTAGATCATCTCTCCATCTTGTTCTTTGGCGACCTTTCCTTCTTTTGGTATCCATTAATTGCTTTAATTTTTTCCCCCACCTTTCATCTGTCAGTCTACTAATATGGTCAGCCTATTTCCATTCGCATGCTTTACAATACCTCATATTATCCTCTACTCTGGTCATCTCTCTAATTCTATTCTTTCTTTCTTTTTATGTAGAGCACTCTTTTCCTCAAAGCTCTTTAGGCCACATGAAATCTGTCTTTCTGTTTATAATCTTTGTCCGTGTCTCACTTCCATAAGTAGACATTATAATAATGTACAGTTATGTAAAGAAACCATTAAATAGTTTCTTTTTAATCATAGAGGCAAATATCCTAATAGATAATCTCTGTTTCTTTATTTTGTTTTTCCTTAAAACTAATTAATAGACCAAGGTAGTTAGTCTTTCACGATTTCAATAGGATTATCTGCTAATTTTAGTTCGATTTGAGCTGAATCTGTCATCAATTTGTTTTAGTTATGTCAATCTTTAAACCGTTTTTCTTGCTTTCTCCGTCTAGGTCATTTAACATTCCCGAACTCTCTTTTTATTTTTCGCTAATGGACCAATATCGTCTGCAAAACATACCGGTATTACGATTGAGAATTTTTCCATTGATGTTAATTCCATACTCCATAGTTTTCCCATGAGGCATTTAAAGACACAGGATCTCTTTGCCTTGCTCCTCTGTCAATGCCAAAATCCTTTCTTTGATGTTCTAACTTCTGACTGTTAAGTTCTGTATATAGTTTTTAGTAATCTGATATACTTTCTGGGATGGCTTGTTGTTTTAAGTTTATTATTTTTGACGGATATAAAGAATCAAAGATGTTTTCAAACTCTACAAACAGTAATTATGAAGGAAAATTATATTTATTTGCTTTTTGTATTACTTGGTGAATAAGTATTTCTAAATGCAACGGCCTGGTGTTCCGGAGACTACTCTGCTCTGCTGCTCAATCTACTGCACGCACGCACGCGCACACACGCACGCGCGCACGCACGCACACACACACACACACACACACACACACACACACACACACACACACACACACACACACACACACACACACACACACACACACACAATGAAGAAAAGCAAAATTATTAGCCTACTCACAGTACTAATTTATTATAGTTTATTTACACCTTTTGGGTGGAAATCACTTACAAAAAAAGCTTATTTAATAAATTTATTTAATCATTGCATTCTGGTGATAGACGTTGCTCAGCGAAACATTTTATTTTTCTGAGAATTTTTTTTTTTTACTTAATAAAACTACTTTATTACTACTGTTTAGTGCATCTATTTTTAGATTTTCCAGAAACATATAATTTTAGGACATCTTTAGTATACATTAGGACTTCGAGAGGCAGAGTACATTACGATAATACCTGTTTCATTATTTATTTATTTACTTTAATTTGATTAATTTATTTTTACAATTCAGAATAAGTGAAATTTCACAGAGCCTTGTATGATCCGGATTTCTGTTTTCCCCAGTCAGTCCTGTAATACATAAATATGTATACAAGAGTGCATAGGCAATATTCACCTGTTGTGTGCATATTTATGGTGCAAGTTGCAGTTTAAAGCAGAACGTTTGAAAATAGCGGCGAGCATCTCACCACTCAGCTACTGCCACCTGTAGTTTCCATAGAAACAAGGTATTACGTCACGTTACCTAATCAAATAAACGACATGGTTTTATTATATAGAGAGATATACACTTTAAGAAAACCTTCTAAAATTAGAAAGATGGTTCTCCAAATGGAGACTGCAAGTAAATCCCCTAGAATTCGGCTATTCTCTTCACAAAAAGGTCGATATCTCCTGTAGGAGACATCTTATTATTCAACACCAAAATTCCCTGGCAGACGGAAACAAAATACTTAGGTGTCGTCCTCGACAAAAAATTAACTTTTAACCAACACATCAAGGCTACATTGTACAAAGGCATCTAAAGTCATCGCTCAGATCTACCCCCTAATAAACAGAAGCAGCAAGCTAAACATCAGAATCAAATTGCTTTTATACCAGCTGACGATTCGTCCTATAGTTACTTATGTTTCTCCAGGCTGGAGCCACACCTCCATTACAAATATTATCAAATTGCAACGGGTTCAGAACAAATGCTTGAGAATGATCCTAAACGCCCCATGGTTCGTCAGAAATCATCAACTTCACCGAGATACAAATATTCCTTATATCTTCTCCTTCCTACAAACTTTAACTGCAAAGTTCTTCCTAAAGACGTCCACTCATCCCAATGATCTAGTTCAGCAAGCTATGAGCCTACGGATACATTCAAACACAAAAGACCAAAAGCCATTTTAACTTCCTTCAGTGATGTATAATCCCCTGCCCATTCCGGGCGAGCAAACTGCTCATAATATTTTCCCTCATTGTGACCGTAACAGACAACGGGGAATATGAAAAGCCTTTTCGCTTCACCCCTTAAGTCATAAATATCAATTGTCAATAGAGAGATGTGCATTCAAATCGGAATAGCCAACTAACAGCATAATATAATCTGATTACTAATAATAGACTGATTGTTATCAGTGTATAATGAACACATATAACACATTGATCTCATAGCCTTACTTGCTTCTTCCGCAGTTCAAGACAGTCCAATTCAATCAAACAACTTATTTAACTTCTTAATTGTAAGATTTCCAAACATTTTAGATGAATTAGTTGATCTGCTTAGAACAAAGTACAGTATACCACAAGAGAGAGTCCATGATATCTCTGAATATTTACCCTTTTCGTTCTTATTTGGATTTCTCTTTTGAAAACCTTGGAGTAACGAGTTACGAACAGAAACAACATGACGATGGAGAAAAAAAAAAAAAAAAAAAAATACTAGTATGATAGGAGTTGCTGTTAGTTTCAATAAGAGGTACTTTGAAGTACTTTCAAAAGAAAGCGAAGTAATGAGCATTTTTAAATTTGTTCATATTTGTAATATGTTTTACTTTCTTACTTATTATAAATAGAATAAAAGCATAGAAGTACTTTGATTTTGGCTCTTTATATTAATTTTATAAAAAAATAAAAATTCTTTCTAGCAATCATTTTTTATTGAATATATTATGGCTTACTTACTTTTTAATATTATGACTTAATTATTTTTAATGATGTCATTTACAATGACATCATTAAAAATAATAAAAATAAAAACAAAACGAGTTCCATTTTCCCATTCTATGTTTGTAATATACAGAATCTTTCTTTTTTAATCCTTATTACAACATATTTGGTGAGATAGTGTTGATATTAATAACATTATTATTATTTTAATTCTTATTTAAGAATGTAACAGAAATAACACATCCTCTATATTTACAGAGGGAGTAATAGTAGAAAAATAATGCGCCACTTATCTGCGGACGATAGCAATCCTCAATTTAAATGCCGCATTTGCTTTTGCACTCTGCAAACGTTTCGGTTTTAATTAAATTGGAATGGCCACCAACATTTCTGCTAGAAAGTAAGTTATAGTCGTGGATTTCGAGCCTGAAACCGTACAAACCATCTGCTTATGATATACACATTAGAAATCAGTTAGGTTGTGAAGCGGAAGAACGATAAGGGAATCCGAATGCTTCCAACTTAGGTAAAATGACTTTTCTTTTTCTTTTTATTTATTTATTTATTTTTTTTTTACGCGAGTGCAGTTTATTCCTTCCGAAAGCGTTGGTTTATTAGTGAATTAATATCATGTGTTAATTAGAATGGTTAACAAAATTATTTATTCGATAATGTTCACAGCTGTGCTGTACATTACTGCATTTGAAATATGTTTAAATATTTATTCGCAGATTTGATTTTAGTTACATTTCTCCTTATTTTGTTTGCAGCAACATTTTTAAATAATCGCATGGTGTTTAAAAGCCTTTTTTTCAGTATAAAAATATATTTACAGCTACTTTGAAGTAAAATATAATAATCATATGCAACACATTTGCTTTTGCATAACGAAGTTACTTATTATTTTAAAATTAATCTCATGATTGTTTCATTAGATGGCGTTGTGTACAGATGGAGATTAAGTTGTATTTAGTCCGCGAGTTGTGTATTTGGAGTGCCCTCCGAAATGAGTCCTTGGAGATGTCATGTAATAATAATAATTATTATTATAAAATGTTACCGTCCGGAAAATAAAAAAAAAATTGAAAGGATGTTTAATGCTTCTCTAGCATCTTTGAAGTGAGGCCTGTTAGATCCTTTAATATACCATAAAACCCATTCCCGTATGTTACCTTGGTTTATTGTTTTTAATAATTTTTCGCTAAATAAATTAGAAAATTAGGAAATAAAGTTGTATGATAATGAAACTTTAAACTGCATATTAAATTACTTGTGATACTTTAAAAATTACTTAAGTTAAATCACTTCTGATTAAAAGACAAATTCTTGATATGCAATTCAGAAAATGCATCGGAAGTTTTGTTCATATTATATTGAATTGGATATAAATCAGTAGTGTTTCCTCATAACACAATAATAGTCGTCTCTTGTAAGCGCTTATAAGTATTTCTAAGTACTTGACCGATCTGGTTGACCGAAAGATTAGAGTACCACTCTCCAACCAACATGTGGCTTCGAATCCAACCCGGCCATGTACGAATATGTTTGGACTTGCTTTGTGACTTGATGAATTTCATTGCATAATGTGAGAATCTTCAGGTATCACAATCAAAGAAATATATAAAAAAATTACAGAGACTTAAAATTGCATTAACAGAACAAGTACAAGACAGCAGTGTTTGAAATGCGAAAACAAAATGCGAGCTTGAGTTCCAAATAAACGTAGACTACGCGCTGTCACGAGTGCGCCAATACTGAACAGAGGCAACGTGTGCGTCAGAGAGAATGGGAAGAATCGAGAGAAATTTCTCTAGATTCGACAATTTTTCTCTCGAGCTCATCATAGCACACATGGATGTTAGAAGTTTTAGTCCAGTTCACAATGTGTTGGCAGCCTTCGTCTGAGTTAACTGAAAAGAGAACGTGGCTAGAAAGGGCGCTGGGGATATATCTCTACGGTGTTTTTCCAAACGTAAAAGGATGGATTTAGCAGTCTGTCCATAATATGGCTTTCCACAATCACATAAAATTACAATCACATAGAATCATCGGATTCCAGCGGAATCCGATGACTGTCTCCCCTTTCTAGACCTGAAACTGAAAAATGTGCTGAGAGTATTAAAATCTAAATTTTTAGAAAACCTACTCATACTGGTAGATACCTTGATGCTTCCTCCCATCACTACCCCCCACAAAAATTTGGTATTATTTCCACCTTAGCTCACCGAGCCAAATCTCTACTTACAGAAGAAGCAGAAATTGAAAATGAACTCCTTTTTCTTAAAAAAACTTTTATTAATAATGGTTTCTCTCCTAATAAAATTGACAAATTTCTTTTCCCCAGTCACTCAACTACTTCTGAAGATCCCTCTTCCACCAGAGCCTTCATCTCTTTGCCTTACATCAGCTCTCTTTCACCAAAACTGCCAAAAATTCTCAAGAAGTTTAACTTTAGAACTTGCTTTACTACGCTCCCAAAACTTCGTTCAACAATTAGTAAACATAAAGAGAAACATCTTCCAACTCGGTTTCCAGGAGTGCACAAGATTTTATGTGATTGTGGAAAGCCATACTATGGCCAGACTGCTAAATCCATCCTTCTACGTTTGGAAGAACACCGTAGAGATATCTCCTACAACAGGACTAGAGCCAGCGCCCTCTCTAGCCATGTTCTCTTTTCAGTTAACCCAGACGAAGGCCGCCAACACATTGTGAAACTGGACTCAAACCTCTAACATCCATGTGTGCTATGATGAGCTCGAGAGAAAGATTGTCGAATCTAGAGAAATTTCTCTAGATTCTTCCCATATCAACAACAGCCTAAGTTTCAGTCTCTCTGACGCAGACAGCATTGCACTGTTTAAGGTAAAACAACTTAACAAGAAAAGCACGCTGAGGCAAGGTAGGACGTATATTGAGCATAATTAGTCAGTCATTCGAATAACTGCCTGAACGTTCCCAGTTCCTTTTTAAGTGGAAGTGGTGGCGCCGCTGTCACGTACGCACAGTAAAATTTACATAATCCTTTTTACCTGCGTTTACTGCAAATATTTGACTGATTTCGGCTCTGCCAGCGCCAAAATTTCCCCTGTTGGCGACTTTTGGTACTAAATATTTTTTCGCAGAATTCATCTCCCCATGCCTTCGAAAGTCTCAATATAAAATGTGATCTCATTCCGTGTATTAGTTTTAGTAGGAGGTAGCTACAGATACCTCCAAAGAGGGAAAGTTAATTTATGGCCCACCCTATATATATATATATATATATATATATATATATATATATATCATTTTTATTTCATTTCATTTATTTTATTTTTTTGAAATTTAAAGTCTCATGAAACCTAAATGTTTCCACTTTAAAATGGCCTAGAAAACTTTGTAGTAATCTAGGGTTTTTCTAAGCAGTCTCAGGATATTTTTTAATACTTAACAGAATGCAACTTTGTCTTCGTAGCACAACTACTTGAATTCCTTGAGCCATTTGTCTTAAAGGCAATCACTTATTATTATTTATTTTATTTTATTATTTTTTTGTTGATGACACAGCAGAATGTTTTGTTTTTCAGTTTTGCACGTCACAAAACTAAAATACGTTGTTCGCATTTTCTTCCTTTTATTGTTCATAATGATAGGTGAAATCATATAAATTATTCATAAAATAATTCAATAGGAAAGACAAATAATTTTACGAAAACATCCGAAAATAGTGAACACTCTCAACGGATCTAAACTAACTTATCTCGATGTAATGCCATTGAAGGTGATCCGGTCTTCGACTCGTCTTTACAGGATAATTGTGTTTTTAAATAACACTATAAAAAGCCTTTTCATCATGTATGCTCAAATATATAATTACACTAAGCTAATTCGTATTGCGAACTGTGAAAATAAGCTTAAATCAATGCTGTTGGAGTTAAAGAGGATGTCGGGAGAATTACAGTTGGTATTGAAACAAATGAAAATCAGTGTTGTTAACAGCAGCAAGATATCTTTTAGAGCAGTGTTTCTCAACTTTTTTTGGATCATGTCCCACCTCAAAGTCTCAAAGATTTTGATGTCCCCCCTCTAGCATAATAGTCAGCCAAGTTCTGAAAAAGTATAATTTAAATATGTATAAATATGTACATGTACATTTTCTAATCCCCACCCCCCCCCAAAAAATATTCAAATTGCCTCCCACGTTGAGAAACACTGTTTTAGAGTATCTCCGATCAAACTAACTTTTAGCAGGGAGAACCAGTCTACAAAGGAATTAACTTATTAAATTAATTACATAGATGCTATCTCCTGGTTGAAAATAAAAATTCTTTATAGCATTCATAGAAATCCACCCGTGATAAAATAACTTGACTGTGAATAAGGTTGTTTTAAAATGCGTCAGCGGGGATATATATATATATATATATATATCCGCTGACGCATTTTATTCCCTATAGGTAGTAGGCGAAGCCGTTTTAGCCCTATCTAACTTTTAGAGACGGAGAGGTTATATGTACACACACACACACACACACACACACACACACACTGCTGTCTAAAACTTAAGGGAGAACACTATTCTGAAGATTACAACCACAAATTCAGACGAATCAGCTTCTGGCAATTTGTGTAACTGACGAGTAGAAAGCGGTTACACATTCAGATTTTGGAATCGCGCGCAATGGGTCACGTGGTAGCACTCAACATGATAAAAGGCAAAAGGTGCGCTAAGCGCATTGTGTTTGAAAGAAGCTATTTTTGTCAAGGAATAAAGTAGCAAACTTGGATGTTTGTAATGTCTCAAAGGCATCTAGATAATTTCAAGCCGGAAGAAATTATTGGAAAACTTAAAGAAGGCCGGAGATTGACTGATGTTGCCAGAGAGTTTGGAATCTCACATAGTTTTGTATCCATGCCCTAGGTAGCGTTTCAAACCAATGGAATGTGTTCCAGGCGTTTGCTAAGAGGTCGTGCTCGCTCCCTCTACCAGGAGCATGAGGACAGATTTTATAACAGCAAAACGTAATCGGCGGACCACGTCAGGTTGCTTGCAAGCTGGCTATATTCAAGTACAGATACGGCGATATCTCGACAAACTGTGTCAAGTCGTCTGCAACAAATAGGTCTATACCCCAAAGGCCTATAGCCTGCCTCCTTTTATCCACAGCTCATCATAGAGTACGGTTTCAGTGGCGTTGTATGCATAAAAATTTGGACAAGACACCAATGGGCTAATAATGCACTCTTTATAGTGAGAGTCGTTTTAGTCTTTCCTCCGATTCTAGATGAGACTTGATCTGGCGTGAAAGTGGTACTGCTTACCATCCTGAGAATGTTCTTGAAAGGGATAGATACGGCGGTGCCGGGGTCATGATGTGGGAAGGCATTATGCTTAATGGACCCACCGAACTACAAGTGCTGGAAAAAAAAAAAGACTACGACTGGTCTGGTGAACGATATTGCAGCGAAGTTATTCAACGTCATGTTAGATTGCGTGCGTGCGTGTGTGTGTGTGTGTGTGTGTGTGTGTTAACCCTACCAGAAGGTAATTTATTCCTACATGCTCCATTGCATACAATGCTTATATTACATGTAGCTTACAAGTACTGATTTATATTTATATTTTTGTATCAATATTCATATTTACATTTATGACCGCGCGGTTAGCCTAGTGGCTTTGCGCTTCGCAACCATATGCCTGGGGAAAGAGTGTCCCAGGTTCGATTCCCGTTCTAGACGGGAGGAATTTGAGGATCTTCCTCAGGCATAGCCAAGTTAGCCGGTCTTGGGCGCGGTCAGTAGGGTTTTTTCCGCCAGTTTATCTGGCGTTTTTCATCCCGCAAGCAGGCAAACCGGCCCCGTGAACATACGCCTCTACAGTCAAAAATATACCCCCCCCCACAGCGGCAGACCAGGCGACGGGTCGGTTGGGAGTAGTACTAACAAGAAGTCGCATCTAAATAACACGCGGACCCTGCACAGGAAGCGGGAATAACGCGTAGAAGAAGAAGAAGAAGATTCATATTTACATTTATATTTTTATATGTCTATATATTAACACTATATAATTCACACAAACATCAGTAATTTATGTTAAGGGGATAATAAATCCCTCATTATTTTTAAAACCGGATACGAAACTCGGAGATCGAAATCTATCGAAATGTACGAGTTTCATGCCGAAGAATTATACGGCGAGTCCAAGCGTAAGTCAACATCTGGGTAGTGCAACACTAGGGAAACTCGGAACCAACACCTGGGTAAGTACAACACTAGGGCAACTCGGAGAAAATATTAAGGACAGTGATGGAGCAAGCTCCATCACTATCCTTAATATTTTCTCATAATGTAAAACGCAGCTCCTAGGAGATGTATTACTGTTTTACATTATGAGGAGAGGTTACTACCCAGACCGGTTTCGACCTTTATTGAGGTCTCATCAGAGAGGTGAATTTACTATCACAGATAATAAATTGTTGCTGTCTTTTGATGAGAGGTGTTGGTTCTAATTCCCGGAGATATGGAAGTGACTGAACTATAGCAAGTTGTTCTGCTTGGTTCTTGGAACAGAGAGGATGCAGCCTAGAGCAGCGTTCTTGTATAATGGACTGTCTGTTGTATGCAATGAAAGAACAACCGACATTCCTTTGGATTTTGCTTCTGTCAGTGTGTATTTGAAAATCGTCGCTTTCGGAGCTTTCCTTCTCCTTAATATATGTTCTCTTTGCTGGGTGAGGCCACATACTGTAGTGAAGTGGGCGTTCGTAGTAATTTGGATCGATGTTGTAACTTTCATTATATCTTCCGGAAGTGACGTCATATACAAGAGATAATTCTTGTATCTTCAGGCAGATCGGTGTTAGAGCTGCAATAACGCAAGCTGCCTCGAAAGATATTGTCCTGTATCATTTAATTATACGTATGGCTATAAGGCGTTGAACTCTGTTTAGTTTTTGTCGGTTTATCTTTGATTTTAGTGTATGTTTCCAGGCAGGTGCAGCATAAGATATCAGTGGTAGTATAGCACTGGTATATATTGTTTTCAGCGCTCGTAGGACTAATCCCCACTTAATCCTTGCCGACTTAGCTAAGAGGTTTACTACTTGTAAGCTTTTTTTCGGCAACATGTGAGATGTGCTTATTGAAGGTAAATTTTTCATCTACATTATCACTCCTAGGTATTTTAACTCACTAGCTACCTCGAGAACTTCTCCGTTACGGGTTATTTTGATTTTTTGCGTGAGATGTGGAGGACTTTAGACTTGGTGCTATTGAAGATAACTTTCTTCTCGCGTGCCCACTCTGCAATTTTAAAGAGTTCTTCGTTGGCCGTTACTTTTAACTGTAAGCCGTCGCGTCCCCGAATCATTATCTTCGCATCATCGGCGAAGGAAGGCTATGGCTTTTGTTTCAGTAGTGAAAGGAAGTCTTAAAAGTCGTACTGGATGTTCCAGATACCTGGCCCACAGCAGGAACCTAGCGGGCAGCCTCGTTTGACTTCTTTCGCTACAGTTGTGGTTTTTAACGTCATGGTTGCTCTTCTGTCTGTAAAATAATTTTTTGTAAGGTAGAGTAAGTTTTTTGGGCATTTTAAATCTATTAACTGATTGATTATAGCTGGCCATCACGCAGCATCGAAGGCTCCTTGCACATCGAGTGAGATCAGTAGTAGGTCTTTTTTTTTTTTTTTTTTTTTGCTGTAGACTGTCTTCTGCGAACGCTTTAATCTCCATAATTCTGTCTACTGTGCTCGACTGAGGTCTAAATGCGTATTGATTGCTGCTTAATTAAATAGTTTCTTGAGTAAACATAGTGCCTTATTCGATTTATTAAGAGTTTTTCTAGTACCTTACCAGCAACGTTTATGAGACTGATTGGTCTGTATTTCCTAATTTCGTCGGATGTTTTTTTTCCTGGTTTGATTATGGGTATAATTTTTGAGCGTTTCCATATTGAAGCAAATCGACCTCTTTTTAGGCATTCGTTGTAAACTGTTGTTGTGAATTCGGGGAATTCGAAAAACGCTCTTAGAAGTATATCGCTGGTTATTCCGTCTTCTCCAGGAGTTTTTTTTGGATGCATTGATCTTAATAGTGACTCGATTTCATTAGATATAAATAAGTCGTCGTCAGGAGTGTTTATGTCTGTTTTCATTCTTTGTCTGTAAGTTTTGTGGATTTCTTCATCTGTTAATTCATCGTCATCGGGAATGAACTTCTTTATCATAATAGCTGCAGTTTCTGCTAAGTTTTCAGTTTAGTTGCCATCTGTTTTCTTGATGGTTGATAATATAGATGTTGTCTTATTCTTACTTGCTGCTAATTTATATATGCATTTCCAAGGATTCGATACGGTTGAAACTGAATTTTTTCCATGATTCTGTTTTCGCGTTTGTAATTTTGTACTGATAGCTGTATTTGGCTTTATACTAGTTCTGTACTTCTACTCTCTCTCAAATCTTGGTTATTGTATGTTCTTTGGTATAGTCGTCGGAGTGCGTTAACACGTTTTCTTAGGACTGCTAGTTCATCGTTCCACCAAGGTATTGATGTTCTTCCATCGTGTTTAGCTTATTGGTTGTTCTGAGTGTTTGGTCACTGGGTTTTATCAGACTTGGTGAAAGCGCAGACGAAAGGAAGTCTGTATCGGTTTGAACTGATGCTCAGATGGCTAAGCAGGCCTGATGTTTCGCATTATAGTGATCTTCTGAGATCACTATTACGCATGAAAATTCTCTTTTTAATGCTTTTATAAATTTCTCTAAGTTGGTTTCATTGGTAAAGTACTTGGTATTAATTCGATGGTTTGTGTTATGTATTCCGCTTAAATTTTTGTTACTGATAATGAAACTTAATATACGATGGTCAGAACAGCTTTCCTCTTCTTCGCATTTCCATTCAGAAACCCGGGGTAAAATAGCATTGTTTGCTATTGTCAGATCAATGAAGCTGCCTTCCTCTGGTATTTTCAAACGATGGACTCTTACAATCGTCGTTTAGTATGTGAAGGGAATTTAATGCTATGAACTCTTCCAAATTTTTTCATCTATTTTTTGTGTTTTCGTTAAACCATAATACCGAATGGGCGTTGCTATCTATTCTTAGAATTAGGTCGTGGTTGATGGTAAAATCCACGACGTTGCCCATTTTTTCTAGGTTGTATTTTATTATTATTATTATTATTATTATTATTATTATTATTATTATTATTATTATTATTATTATTACGAGCAACTCCAAGGAGTCCTTAGACTCATCGAGGGAAGCCCTAACATGTCAAGAACAACTATTCAACATTCACACAGTATCTATCATACTTCGCCTTGAACTCATTCACAGTCATGGCACCCACAACAGACTCTGGAAGCATATTCCACTCGTTCACCACTCTCCAAGTAAAAATCCTAGCTCTAACACCCTTGCAAACCACACTCTTGCCCAGTTTCCATGGATGTCCATTAGTCCTCCCACTACCAGTCACGTTCCCAAAAATATCCTATGAATTAATCTTATAGAAACTTTTCAGTAATTTGAATGTCTCAATCATGTCACCCTTTTCCGCCTATCAACCAATTTCTGTAACCCAAAAATCTTCAACGTGTTCTCATAAGATTCGTTCCATAGACCTGCTATCATCTTGGTCACTCGCCTTTGGAGCCTCTCCACATCCTCCCTATCAAGAAGAAACCCTGAGGCCCAAATCTGAGCACACTAGTCAAGATGAGATCTTATCAAGACTCGATACAGAGGAACAATCACTTGCTTGTCTCTGCTCGTCAAAGTATTCTTCAGTAACCAAGTGATTTGATGAGCTGATTTAGCCACTTTTGCAATGTGCCCCCTAAACTTTAACTCCCTATCCACGAACACTCCCAAATCCCTGCCCTCGTCAATCTTCCGGAGTGCAGTTCCACCAATGTGGTATACTACTGCTAATCTTTTCAACCCAAAATGCATATCCTTACATTTTGCCACATTAAATTTACATCCATTTTCCTTAGCCCAGTCCTCCAAACTATTCAAATCATCCTGCAAAATTTTGACATCTTATGCATTCACTATTTCTCTACCCAACTTTGCATCATCAGCAAACAAGTGAACACTTCCTCTCAGATCTGTTCCTATATCGTTAATGAACAAATTAAATAGCACTGGTCCAAGAACAGAACCCTGTGGCACACCACTAGTCACAGGCCATCTTTTAGACTCTACTCCTGAATAAACTACTCTCTGATATCTCTCCATCAACCACCCTCCTATCCATCTTACCAACCCTATATCCATCCCCATATACTGCAGTTTAATGATTACAATTCCATGTGGTATCCTGTCAAAGGCCTTAGCAAGGTCCAGCAGAATCACTGTAAACCCATTACCCTTATCCAGATCAGCCGTGGCTGTGTTATAAAACGTGAGCAAGTTACTGAGGCACGATCTTCTTCACAAAACCATGCTGTCCCCAATATAGTATCCCATTTTCTTCTATACATTCCTGTATTTTCCTCTTGACCACTTTCTCTAAGACCTTGACAACTACTCCTGATATGCTGATCGGTTGGTAATTTGCAACAGCAGTCTTGGAACCTCCTTTATGCAGTGGAACTATTTTCCCCCTCTTTCCACCCCCTTCGGGATTTACCCAGACCCAAGACTCAAATTAAACAAAATAGTAAAGGGCACTGACAATTCTTTAGCTGCTTCACGTACGATACGAGCTGGTATACCATCCAATCCCACAGAATGTATTCACATTAAGGCCTTGTAATAGACTATTCACCTCCACTTCATTCACCACAATTCCCGTATAAGCTGTTGGTTCCTTCATTCCTGCAATATCACCACCTGGATGATATACTCTTTCAAAGTGCTCACTCAGTAATTCCACTATATCAAAGGATTCGGTTATCTCCCTACCATCGGCATTCCTTAAAATCATTCTAATATACGTATACATTTTATTTTACTTGCAACATATCGAAAAAACTGGGATTCTCTTTAGCCTGCATGGCTAATTCTCTTTCATAATCCGCTTTTGCTTTTCTTACCACATTCGTCACTCCTCTGGCCTGCGCTTTATACCATTCGTGTGCCTGCAGGTCACCTTTCTCCTTAAATTCCCTCCACAGTTATTTCCTTTTTTTGCAGCTCAAGCTTAGTGGTGTTATTCATCCATTTAACCCCTACTTGATTTACTATTCGGACTCTAGGTATACAGTCAGCCATTACCTCCTGCAAACGCTCCTTAACCACCTCCCATGAACTATCAACATCCAGCCCTTGCAGTTTTACATGCCATGGCACTGAACCAAGCAATCTCCAAACCTTGTGATACTTACCAGTGCCGTAATTCCACATGTAACCTGTCTTAATTGAAAATTCTACACATTTAGCCACCTCCAAGGTCAAGACCCTATGATCACTCTCACCAATTGGTAGCAACGTGGTCATATTCATTACGGTCAAATTCTCAGATGCAATTACTAGGTTCAATCACTCTCGAACCCCTAGTGTTTTCTATTACATGCTGTCGCAGATAGCTATCCCTTAATAACTGGATAAAATCCAATTCCTTCCTCCCATGTGTTCTCTCCTCCTTCCAATCAATGTTATCATAGTTAAATCCCCCATAATAATTACCCTACTTCCACTCATTGCGTATATTTGCTTATGCATACTATCTCCACCATCTATTCCATCACCTGGTCTATAGCAGCACCCAACTGTATATTTTGTTCTGCTAGTCTCAATCTGACACCAAATAGCCTCACCAAATTTTACACCAAATTTTCTCACACCAAATTTTATGTCAGCGTGATAGCTTAGATACCTACTTGCAGCAAAAATTTTAATTCCTCTTTATGTAATTTCGATAAGTACCGAGCCTCGTTGCTGTGCTGCGAAATTAATATTGCCTCGCCTTCAGGGTTGATCACTAGTATTGTAGCTCTCTTTCTTTAAGATCCCTTTGAAAATATTTCATAATTACTTGGAAAGCTGCATATTTTGTTGTTGATGTTGTAGGGTGATTGTATTAATGGTAGTCCTATATTTCTTCTATTTATGAGTTTTGTTAAGTTATTTACAGCCTTTATAGAGTGTTGAAGATTTATTTGAAGGCATGCCAGGGAAGTGGTGCTGTTTCTGCTAGCTTTATTATTGCTTTCCATAATCTGTGTTTTAAATTTTGAGCTGTCTGCAGTAGTTGTATGGCAGGCAGTCTTTGCTTAGTGCCATTTGTTTGCGGTCGTTTTTGGTTTTGGCATGCTTGTTGTGATTTTGGTAATTTATGTAGTTCATCGCATAACACTCCAGCCAACTGGAGGGAGATGGCTGGAGTGTTATGCGATAAGAGGGTGCCGATCAATCTGAAAGGCAAAATTTATAGGACAGTAGTGAGGCCAGCTATGACATATGCTATAGAAACTGTGGCCCTGAGGAAAAATAACATCAGCAGGATGGAAGTAGCAGAGATGAGAATGCTTAGGTGGATGTGCGGTGTGACCAGAAAGGATCATCTGAGAAATGACTATGTCAGGGGAACAGTGAAAGTTACGAACTTAGGAGCGAAAATACAGGAGGCAAGGTTGAGATGGTTTGGTCATGTGATGAGGAGGGAGGACGAATATGTGGGAAGAAGGGTCATGCAGATGGATGTGCAAGGAAGGCGGAAGCGTGGGCGGCCAAAGAAGAGATGGAGGGAGCTGGTAGAATATGAAGGACTTGAAGATGAAGAACTTGGATGTGGTGACAGCCCAAGACAGGAAGGTGTGGAGGAGACTCATAACAAACAGTGACCCCACTTAAGTGGGAGAAGCTGTAGAAGAAGAAGAAGAAGAAGATGTAGTTCATCTCAGACTTATTTTGTGGGCACTCGCTGAACTTATTTTCTTTAAAGTAGAATGGACAGGTGGTTTTCCCCTCTGGTCTCGTGTGTGATGGTGGAATTTATTGCAGTTAAACACCTCAGAATGTTTACATAGTCTGCACAATGGCAAATTCTCCACAGTATTTTGACACCAGTTTTTAGCATTTGGTCCTCACTGATGGATCGACTTCGATAATTAAGTTTCTCTTTTTTTTTTTTTATTTGTCATGATAAATTTCTGTGTCAGCTTTGTATCGGTTCTGAAGAGTTCTTCATTCTGCATGCGGATTGAGTCGATTGCGTTGTTCGTATCCATTTCACTGGGAATATCATATATAATTAGTCTTGGAGATATTTCTTGCTGGGATTTGCTACTAACGTGTCTTTGCATTCCTTCGTGATTTCGTTATGTAGCAAGTCTATGTCAGTCTTTTCTTTGGATTCAATTAAGACTCCTCTGTTATTAATACTTTTCATTTTTGTTATTCCGATCTTGATTTTCCTTGGGTCTATTTTTTCTTTAATGATATTTTTAGTTTCCTCGCTGTTTAGTTGAGCTATCAGTTTCACTATTAGTTTATAGCATGGATTGTTTTCAAATCTGTCTTTGTTTTTATCGTTGTTTTTAACGACTTGCGAGTATAGCTGAGTAGGCTGAGCTAAGTTAACTTCTTCCTGGTTGCTTGCAGCTGCCCGTAGTTCTATTGCTACTTTAGTTTCGTTTTTCATTTTATTGAAAACCTTCGTTAGTTCGCTAACTGCGGTTAGTATGTCCTACATAAATTACCGCTTACTTTTTCAACGTTACGCAGCCAATCTAGGGCTTTTTGAAACTCTAATTCGTCCCGTGCCGCCATCTTAATGTTATTTAAAGTTGTGTGTTATAAGCCTTATTCCGAGACGTTGTCCTTGAGGTAGATGAACAATAGATAGTCGGACCAGCGGTATTCAGTTCATAAAGATAGAATAAAATTTCACTCATAAGCGATTAGAACTATGAAACTGTAAAGTAAATTACTCACTGTTAGATAGAGCACTGTACGAGCTATCAGTCGATTCTAGATACATTCAGTTTTTCTGTTCGATACCGCACTAATTCAAGGTAAAAGCAGGAGCGATTTCAGGCACGTCCGTTCGCGCCTGAGCTTGTGCGACTCGCGTGTGTGTGTGTGTGTGTGTGTGTGTGTGTGTGTGTGTGTGTGTGTGTGTGTGTGTGTGTGTGTGTGTGTGTGTGTGTGTGTGTGTGCGTGCGTGCGTGCGTGCGTGTATGGTGTCTTTAGTCCGCTAACAGTAATAAATTATTATAGGTATATTTACAGCCTTTCAAGGATGGGAATCACTTAAAAAAAGTTTACTTAATAAATTGCGTTAATCATTTCATTCGGATAATAAATGCTGCTCATCGAAACATTTTGTTTTCTGAGAAAAGCTGGCCACTCATTGATTTAACTTTAATAAAACTTGTGTGTGTGTGTGTGTGTGTGTGTGTGTGTGTGTGTGTGTGTGTGTGTGTGGAAAATTGTAGTGAAGAATGAAGTTAAAACAACGGGATACACGAAATGATGATATCACTTTAATTTATATACGTAGCATTTTTTATGTTGATTCTTATTATTTATTTATCACACGAGATATATGGTATGATTTTAAAATTATTATTTCTGGGATCTAGGACGATGTGTGAATGTAGTTTTTTTAATATCATTTTGGGATAGAATTATTATAGATTATAACGTGAATGAGAGCATATCGCATTAAAATATTGCCGATTTCATTATTATTATTATTATTATTATTATTATTATTATTATTATTATTATTATTATTATTATTATTATTTTATTTACTTGTTTTCAATCAGAATAAATAAAATTTCACATGGATTTGAATTTCTGTTTTCCCCAGTCAGTCTTGTAACACACTCTGTATGTAATGGTGTAGTCTAGATGAAAGCAGTATGTTTGAAAATATTGGTGAGCACTCACCACTCAGCTACTTTCATGTTGTGTCTTTCGTTCTTGACGACGAAATGTACACTACCTAATCTGCGATCTGTCATGTACTCATATCTTACTTCCATAGAAACCCTGTAAACGCAGTGTCATTATTATGTAGAGAGATATATACATTCAAGATCAGAATAGCTAACCAACAGGATAATCTAGTCTGATTATTTGCCACCAAGTGGGGATTACTATTAATGCACGGATATTTATATCAAAATAAACATATTTCTTGGAACATACTTCTTATATCGCCATAATGGGGATGAAATTATTACGTGTATGTATACTAGCAAATTTTCTGACACATAATAACAAACAAGTATAATCTGTATACTTTATATATTTTTAGTCAAATGAAATGAGTTAAACGCATTATCTTTTTATTTCATTCATTTTTTATTTAATTTTCATTTCTATTCGCAGAAATTATCTGTCTTTTGAATACAGATAATTTTGGATAATATTTTTCGACAAGTCGTCTGTTTTGACACTGGGCCACTCATTCACCGAAGTGATGATGTATTAGGAGCAACCCGATGGAGTCTAGTAGCTGGCAGGCATAGAGTGAGTGATGGACAGTCTGTTGAAGGTGTGGACAACAAATGCATGATGGCGATTCCAGAATATCAAATCTGTTTAGGTAGTGCCTTAATTTTCCATTTCCCCGTTAACAGCGAGGTTAAACCTGGAGAGACGGCATGTACTTTCAGCCGGAGTCTGCTTCCGATAATCAACAAGAATTCTTTTGTTGTTGATCTATTTTTAGATGCTTATCATCCTTCTTTTTCAAAGTTTAGGCTTATTTTTCCTGCAAGTGTTTTTATGGCAGATTTTGAGTACTTTTGGTAACCTGTTTCTAACCGTTCGTTTATAGCCGCTTCTTTAGCCAGCTGATCCACTCACTCGTTTCCTGCTATCCCAGTATGCGCCTTCATCCAGCAGAACTTGATTTCCCATTCTTCTAGAATGAGATTCGAAACCAGATTTCTTGTCTGTTCCATTAACGCTATATGGTTGTTCTGTTTTTTTTATGCCGTCTATTGCGCTTCTACTATCACTAAATTTTTGTGGTCTTTTGATGACAGGTGTTGAGTGAAGGAATTGAGATTAAACCATGTTCTAGGTGTTTGTCAGAACTTTTCATCCCCCCCTTCTATTTAAGTGAATAAACTATAGCAATTTCTGCAGTCTAAAACAGCAACCTTGTATGAGGAACTGTCTGTAATATACTATGAAAGAACAACTGACGTTTCCTTCTGTTTTACTCTCGTCGATATATGTGTGTGTGGTATACGTCACTTTCGGAGCTTTTCTCCTTAATGTATGTTTTCTTTGCTGGGCGAGGTCATTTACTGTAATGATGCAGGATTACGTAGCAGTTTGGATCAATGTTGTCATTTCCGTTGTATCTTTCAGAAGTGACTTCATGTAAGATAGAATTCTTGCATTTTCAGGCATATCAGTGTTAGACCATCGATAACGCAAGCTGCCTCGAAAGATATTGTCCTGTATCCTTTAATTATTCGTATCAATATAAGCATTGTACTCTTTTTGAAATTTTGTTGGTTTTTCTTAGATTTTAGTGCATCTTTCCAAGCCAGTGCAGCAAACGATATCGATAGTAGTATAGCTCTGGTATATACGAATATAGTATTGTCTTCATGGCTCATTGGCCTAATCCCCCAGTTTATCCTTGCCAACTTAGCTAGTAGGTTTACTGTTTGTAAGCTTGTGTGTGTGTGTGTGTGTGTGTGTGTGTGTGTGTGATTTCTGAAAAATACAACATTATTCGTGCTTTGTGAATCATTAGAGTTACATTATTTGTGACAAAGGAAAAAAAATTGACATAACTTTGCCCCAAATAAACGCTTACATCACTTTTTCAGATTTTGCTGAAAGTTCACATTATCATGCAAGTTTTTATGTCCCCGTTTTTATAATCATTAAAATTCGTATTAATATAGCGCTTAATTCTTTGAAAAGAAAATAATAAAATAAAAATAAAAACTTGCCACTGACTCTTTGATGATTAATTAGATCTTAAAGTGGGAGTGCCCACACACCAGTAAACGGAGGGAGTATTCAAGATTATAATTAATGAGGCGCCAAGGGTTCTGAATATATGAATATTTGGCGCATGCACAAAAAGGCAAACCAGAAAATGCTAATTCTATATAAATAGGAAGAAAAACACAAACCTTCCTTAATTTCTTGTCAGTTTCCGCGTATTACTAAAATATTTCGTTTTTTGTTTTAATCAATACTTGGAGTAAAACAACAGAAACAACTTTTCCATATTTGTTTTGCATATAATGTTTTTTCAGTTATTTTTATAAAGAAGATCCTTTTTAGAATATAATTTGATTGATGTAATTTTTGGAATATTGTGCAATCTTTGATTCATTCCTGACACTAAGAAATACTAACGGAATTCTTCTGTCATATGTATTGCCTCCATTATAAAAGTATACGTTTATTATTTAAGAAAACGACAAACAAACAGATAAGTAAGGGTTGAAATTACAACCAAACTACAATACTAATTGTTTTTGTCGTAATTTCTTAGAAATACAAAAAAAAATAATAAATAAAATAATAAAATAATAAAATAAAATAAAATAAAATAAAAAATAAGGAAAATGGTTTCAATATTATTTCTTTATTTATTTTCACGAAAATAAGGAAGATAAAGTTGCTGCAAGTGGATATTTTCGAATAAGTAGGGGGAGGAGAGGAGAGGAGAGGAGAGACTTAGCGATGGCAAATATGATTAACAATAACCTCGAGAGTATTTGTTTCGGATAAATTGTTTAGAATTAAACACTGAGCAGCTAAGGCCACGAGACAGATGCGTCTGTAATTTGGGTGTGTTAACATTTTGTCTAGCTTGTCTGTGATAAGGAATGGAGTAAATTTCTAAAATGCTACTTCAAATATGAAACGGTATTCTGTTTTAAGATACATTTATTATGTATGTTTATTTATTTGTTTATTTATTTATTCATTTACTTATTTATTATGTAAAAGCAGTTGCTTCTAGAATTGAAAGAAAAAGAAATGAGTTCGTTGCTTTATTGAATATGATGTGGCCTAAGATTTTTGGCATTAGTGAAACCTGGCTATCAGAATCAAATATGGTAAGTGGGATCGCGTATAATGAGTACACTATTTTTAGGAATGATAGACGAGATAGGAAAGGAGGAGGAGTATTACCAATGATATCAGATGACTTAAGTCCAGTTAGCGTAGAAACCAAGAAAACAATGTCCCCGTGTAGCGGTGAGTTTGAGTTTTGTATTGATATCTAATGTGAAGTGAAGGCTAACAAAATGAAATATATGGTGGGATGTTGCGACCTGGCGGTTTAACTGCAGATGAAGAAGAAATGCATCGCCAATTTAGCCTTATGGGTACCAAACGAGTGATCGTTATGGGTGACTTTAATTTTCCAAACATTGATTGGGTAGATGATAAATCTCATGATAAGAAAGAAGAGAAATTTATTGAATTGTTGCGAGACAACTTTCTCAAGCAGCATGTGAAAGAAGGAACTTTATGGCAAAGAGTTTTCGGTTTGCTCATAGCATCAGAAATGGTCTCTGTTAAGAATATGGCTATTTTACCATCCGTTGGTGACATTGATCATGCTGTGCTTTCTTGGGAAGTATCTAATTGTATTGATGTTCCCATTAAAACAGTTTACATACTAAACTACAAAGCTGGAAATTACGATCAACTTAGGAGAATACTATCTTTGGTTCCATGGTTTCAGTTACTAAATGGGAAAAATGTCAGTAGTGTATGACAATCTTTGAAAAGTGCTTAAATGAGGCGGTATCTGAATGTACCCTGATGTTCGAAGAATAAATAGTTTGGGAGTGAAATGGATGTGAAATCTTATTAAGCAAGAGATCCGCAAGAAGAAGGATATGATGTGGAAAGAATATCATGAGAATAAGAGTGATAGGGGTTATGAAATATATAAAGCTCAGACTAGAAAAGTACGAGCGGATAGCTAAATCGGAGTATGAAAAGAAATTGGCCATGCAAGTTACAGGCAGTCGAAAAGAATTTTTTCGTTATGCCGCAAGCAAAAGAAAGAATGAATGTGAAAGAATAACTTTATTGAATGCAGATGGTATTCTAGTGATAGGAATGGATACACTAGTGTCGGAAGCTAATGAGATTGTTCAGTTAATGAGTGCTCAGTTTGCTAAGATATATCAACCAGGTGTATGTAACATGGTGCACAGTGCTACTGCTATAATGGATGAAGAGTTAGATGTTCATGAAAATGAGGTTGAAGAGCTTTTGCATAACCTGGATAAGAATTTTTCAATAGGAACAGATGGAATATCAGCCCTTTTGCTAAAGGAATGTTCAGCTGAATTTGCTAGTCCTTTCACATGTTTGTATAACTTGATTCTCAGTTTAGGAATGATACCACAGGAATGGAAGAAATTATAGTTCCATTGTACAAGAGTAATCCAAAACCTGATATGTCTAACTGCTGACCTATCAGTATCTGGTATGGTAGTGAAGATTTTAGAGAAGATGGTAAAGAACTCGCGTACAGAAATGGGTAGACAAACATGCTGTACTCTGCAAGGAGCAGCATGAGTTTACTAAAGGAAGGCAATGCTTTAGCAATTTGCTCATATTTTATAACACTGTTGCGGCCGAGTTGGATAAAGGGAATGGATGCACAATGATAATGTTGGATTTTTCTAAGGTATTTGATAGGATACCACACGAAAGGCTGTTGCATAAACTAGAGAATATGGGATTGAAATATAAACTCTTGACTTTCATCAGTGTATGGTTGACAGACAGATATCAAAAATGGTATACAGTGGGTGTGAATCAACCAGGTTTAAGGACATCAGTGATGTACCTCAGGGTTCAGTCTTTGGGGCATTATTGTTCAATCTATGCATTAATCACATCAGGCAGCAGTGTCTAACATCAAATGTGCAATTGTTTGCCGATGATGCCAAGATAGGCAGGGCAACCAGAGATGTTACTGATATTCAGCAATTACAAAATGATTTGAATAGACTGGAAATCTGGGCAAACGAAAATGGCTATCAATTTAATGTTAGTAAGTGTAAGTTATGGACTGTGGCGTAATGAGATTTCCAGCTGCATATTATATTAGTGTGGTTATGCTACAAGAAACTGTGGGTGCAAGGAATATTAGCGTATTGGTGGATAGGAATATGAAGTTCATAGATCACATAGCAGAAGTTGCAAATCATCTCAGACGATAATTACGATGTTGAAGAGAACTTTGACATCTAAGGATAAGGAAGTCATTTTGGCTCTTTATAAGGCTTTGATAAGACCACACCTGGATTATTGTGCGCAGTTTTGGTCTGCGCACAATAATCTGTGTAAAGGGTGCAAAGTAGAGTTACAAAGATTATATCCGGATTATGGGATTAGTTTATGAGGACAGATTGGGAGTATGTGGATTGCAGACTCTGGTTATCAGGAGAAAGAGGGGTGATATGATTGAGGTCTGTATACTTTTGAATCGGTGTTATAGGATATCGTCTGATGAAAATTTTCGTTATATGGAAGGTGTGGAGAGAACACGGGGGCATCCATGGAAGTTAAATTTATTTGTAGTCGGGAAAGGGATACGAATTTACTTCTCACAGAGAAGTAAGTGAGTGGAATAGTTTACCTTTAGGGGCAACGAGTGCATCTAGTGTGAAGGAATTTAAGGGATGATATGACAGCTGGTTTGGGTGATTTATAGCCTCCCTCGATGAGTAATTGAATCCCTGGTGGTCTCGGATAATAATAATGATAATAACCCTCTAAAATCAGAAAAAATCAAATACAAAAGTTATTTCGATTAACTTTTACCTCAAATGAACTCTTTTGATCGATCATCGCATAGATGAAAAGGATTCTGAGTGAAATCACAACACTCAGTATTACGAAGTATTAGGTTATTCAGTATTACGGAGAAATTTCGTCAGTAAAGAAACATCTCTTTTTATCTTTCACTCGAGCGCGCGCTCACTCATACGATGTAGGGGCATGGGTGATATGTTATTCGCATTGTATCTCAGCTGCAGAATAGACCTGACACATTCCGTAGAAAATGAAAAATACCCACACTCTAAAATACTGAATGAAATTTTAAAATAAAAATATTTTAAAAGTAGCTTCTATTATTAAAAGGGATATCCTATATCCTTGGAATAAATATGGAACATATTTTTCTTCTACCTAAAGCCCACCAAGTAAATCGTCGAAACATAATATGACATCATATTTCAGATTGTATCATTAATAACAATATTAAATACTCTTTAATTAATAATCATTGTAATTCGAATTTATTTCACTGGTTTACAAAAGTAATTTTTAAGAACCGACAGAGGAGCATTTATCTGTAATGGGGCTAATGGTTATATCCTTGGATATTTTAGGATCTAGGTTCATTTCTAGATAATTCAAATTACCTTTAATTACGAACGTATCAATTTTAAACCAGAAAAGCATTATGGTAGTTTCGTTTAAAGTTTGCCTGCGAATGCACGGACACTTCTGTCATCTTAGAAAATCTAATAGGCTATCTAACCGGAGCTTCTATTATCTTGTTAAGGCCAACTGGGACCCAGGAATACAACGGAAACAATTCCCTCTTTCCTGTCCTATTATTAAACATTAGTACTGTGTACTGTACTTTCTACGCAGTTCAGGGAAGCTATCAGGACTAGAGTTTGTAGGATGTCACTCAGATGATAAATATTAGAACACAGCTCCGTTTATTATTCGTTTTGGTATTCATTTGACGGCTATATCCTGCTCTAGGTTGATGCGGAGATGGCTAACGAAGGTAACTTGCTCTCTAACAATAATTCCCACCGGAGTAGTAACCTTTGATCAAATTACGGCCAAACTCGCTAACTCCTTTCTCTTATTGCGTGGACAACTAAGAAAACAGATTCTTGCCTGCTGCTTATGTGGTGTAGTATGCCTTAAATGTGGGGTTTTACGTGGATTAATAATTAATAGTTTGAAGATTAATCAGTTTCATTAATCTCGATAATAGTAAATCAAATTTTAGATGGAGATGAATCTTGTCACGAAGTGTGAGGCTACTGCTGCTTATTGGTGACCTGAAATGGCTTGAAAAGTTCCATGTTTGACCTCTAGAACAGGGTTTCCATCTTATATAATCCTAAATCAACCTCCAAGTATCTTAATAATGTTAAAGTACTATATGTTTATAACCTTTCGTGGTGGGATTCACATAAAAATACTAATTATATTACGTGCTTCTCTAACATCTGCAAAAGCGAAAAATAATGGTAAACTCTCCTTTTACTTGACTTTTACGCTATGCTATTTATTGGTCACATCTTCTTCAACTCATCCATTCCTTAAGAGGAATAGAGTCTCCTGTTAGGGGTTACGATGCAGCCGGCACGTCACTCTTCTTCTGCATCCATCTCCTAAGGGCAGGGGTTTATGCCTGTAAATCTATGTGTTTACGGGGATGGTTTGCCTGTTTTGAGGGACGAAAAACTCGGATTTTTCGTCCCTCAGAAACAACGGGAGAAAAACGTTCCACCTTATGAGAATGACTAACTCACCATTTGATAAGAAGACCTAAAATAAGTTCCTCACTTGCCGGATGAGATTCCAACCCTGATGTTTCATTCTTTCTATACCCACTGAGCCACGGAGGCTCTTACTGGTAACTAATTTAGCATACTTCATAATGAAATGTATTGGCACATTTCCTAATACTCTTTCATCTTCTAATTCTTCTTTAGAAGTAGTGATAGATAAAATTCCACACGAGGAAGGTTATCATGTTTTTGCCAAAGCTATTTTTCTTTCCACAGTTTGACGCCACACCCACTATTTAAGAAACATGGTTGCATTTTAAGAAAACATCAGTTCCTTGGTCAGCGGCCAGATCGGTTTGAAAGCACCAGTTCTCGTATGGTCAGTTCCTTGGCTTAAGTTTAATTTCATGTTGCATGTTGTTTCATGTTGCAATATGTTAAGAACCTATTTACATTGCATTATTACCAAAAACATTTAATGAACCGAAATAATACATTCAGTAAATGTGAATATACTGGCAAGCCTGGTAGGAGTTTGAATCCCAGCTGATTGTGGCTGTTTGGAATTAATTTCGAAATAATTATGGCTATGAGGACAGCGTATTTTGTCTGTTAATTGTATGTGTTATCCAGACTAGTATTTGTCATATAAGTAGATGTGCATGTATGGAATCCTTGTAACTTACTACACTTAAAAATTCTTATCCATGCTAAAGGATGTTGTTCTTTGGAATTGCCGCCAAGCTTGGGCTAGGAGGCCAGTGTATTTATCTTCGTGAACTGCGTATGTTCTTTGACGGTTTGTCCGTTTTGTGAGATAAAAAATCCTGCCATCTCAGACATCTAAGTGGTGTTTGTTTACTGCAATATACAATGCGTTTATTTTTTGTTTTCTCAGTCTGATTTAAAAAAAAATTAAATTACTACTTTAACATTAGTGTTAGTGTATTTGTTATTCCCTCACCATACAACAGTACTCAGATGTGTAGGCTTAGGTAGGATTCCAAGAAATGGGATTTTAAGCTATTGAAAGTTAAGTATTTTTTAAAAGTTTCTTCTGAAACATATTAGATAGTTGAGCTATAATTTTTGGGGTCATAAAAATTCCCTATGGTTAAGTAAAGCATATGTAATAAAAAAGTATAGGAACAGAAATTACGAGATGCCCACTTTTCTTCTTAAGTACTGAACTTTTAGAATCCTTTCGGAAGTACCTCCGTAGCACAATTGGAAGAATCACCGTACAATGCACATTTCGACCGAAAAAGAACGGATTTCGATTGTCGTCATCACAAGAGAAGTGGGCTTTTTTAGTTGAAGGTAAATTAGTCGATCTCATACGGAGGTAACAGTTTTTTTTTTTTTTTTCCTCTCTCCTGAAAACTCAGGTTTTTCATCCTGTATACAGGCAAATCGGCCATGAGAATACACAATTTACAGACAATATATATTAGTGGCGGGTGTTAGATTGCGCTGTGTGTTAATGGTCTTAGTGTCGACTAGTTGGTAAGGATTAAAGTAAGGGAGAGGGTGAGTTGTAGTGAAGTAGTGTGCTCTCCCACAATGAGTCCTTGGAGGTGTCACATAATAATGATATTTGGTATTCCTGACATTCAAAATAGAGAATTCCAAAAAGTGCTAACTTTCAGTCTTGTATTACTTTTCTAGATATGAAGAACAAATTAATGTCTCGAATTTTCAGACCTGATTTGCAATTTTAGTGTGAACAAAACACAGCAGAAAGTTCAAAATGTAACGTGTAGTGCCATCATGGTAAAACTGAATGCGACGTGGTCATTCCAGTGAGCTAATGGCGTATGATTGCTTCCTATCTAACTGATCAGTCGAAATATCATTGCATGTACTTGTTGCGTATCTTACAGACTAACGATGAGATTCACTTTAAATATTTTGGGGTAAACATGCATTTATTCTATTAAATAAGAGTAAATCTCTTCCCCTTTCCGACTTCAAATCCCTAGTCTCAATGATATTTTTAAACGTAAAAATATTCATTATTAATGGGAATAACTATCAATTACTTCATAATTCGAACTGCTAAAAAATAAACACGTAGGTATACAACGCCATATTTTAACAATTTCTTCACATCCTTAGCAAAATAATAGATCTTAATATTTTTACAAAACAGAGGTAGTTTATTAGGGTAAAAAGCAAGTGATACTTCGATATATCACAAAGGACTTGCTGGTACAATAACACGCTGTCTACCATATGACAGGTATAAAAATCACGATGAATTGACAGTAATTAATCCATTCACAGTACAATTAACTTCCGGTTCTGGATATGCCTTTCTCTCTCTCTCTCTCTCTGTCTTTTTTTTTTTTTTTTGGAATGGACTCTTTCCCCCCATTCTTCCGCACTTCCCCTCAGTCGGTGCAGCTTGTAGATATCTATTGGCTCTCTGATGAAAGCGATGCATTGTTCACGGTTCGTAATTTCTGTCGATGTTCGGTAATCCACTTAGGATGCTTGGAGAATTATCAGAGTTGTAATGAATTCTTTGATTCAATCAAACGACTCGGACAGACTTGCAGCTTTTTCTGAAATATGAACTTCCAGAACTGCGTAAAGAAGACAGGTGTGTGAGTTTCATGCGTTTTTGTGGGAAGTAAATGTCCCATGAATAATCTTTTATTGGCACATCCGCAATATACTATTCATTGCTTCCCTATGCCATTTATATCTCGCATTTATTCTTTAATTTTGCCTCTTCAACATATAATCAGCCTCCAGAAGCTGTTCTGATTTCATCCTTATACATAATCAAGTTCCACTCTACAGTAGATTCTTTATTCTGTGTTCTTTGCATTATATCGTTATGTAATAACTTCTAAGTTTTGAAAAGTGATTACTATTAATTGTCTATACTGTGTTTTATTAATTATTTTGATATATTTTGAGATATTTGAGATATGGTTATGCTATTAGACTTCAAAGGAGCAATTTTTGCAATTGCTCCTTTGAAGTCTAATAGCATAACCACATATACTTCAAAAAGCGACGGAGATACGAACTAGTAAGCATGTGCTTTATGATTCATATTTTGAATATAGGTAACGATTTGGCTTCCTGACGATGTCCACCTAACGTTGAATGAAATCTATTGGAGTTTTTGAATAAAATTCTACTGTATATATATTTTTTACATGTGTAAGCCATAAAAGTATTTAAATATGTCTACTACACATACTCCATTTTAATATAATATAATAGCTAGATTTAATGGAAATGATAGCAAGAGAACACATTATGGCTCCTACAAACTTTATCGCTTGTCTTAACCTTTCTGATAAAATTGGATGAAATCTAATGATTCCATTTTAATACATATTTTCCATTCTGATCTCCCATTTTACTTAGTTTATCTGTAATGGTCCATATTATAAAAATCGATTATATTTTACGCTGTACAACTGTTGTACAGCGTAATCTTCAAAATTTTAGGACAAGAATATAACATTATTCTGCGATTTCACCACGCTACAGACATGAAATATCGTCATAATAAATTAACGCGAATATTTTTACTTTTCTAGTACACATAAGCTCATGAAAAAAGACAATCAGTGGCAGAGCGAAAGGGCTCGCAAAGTTTGGAAGCCTGTCATAAAAAAATAAAATAATAAAAACATTGCACAAATGTCACTGTAATAAAGGTGTCTTATTTCGCATCTTTGCATTTCAAGAAAGAATTAAAATCCAGGAAGTATTCATCAAAGTTATTATGTTTCTTTCAGTTTTAATTTTCTAGTCTCCGAAAAATAATCTAGAATAAAAGCACCCCTTTCCAAGTTCAAAGCTATGAATATTAGTAAACAAACTCATCCTAAAAAAAAAAAAAAAGACTAGTTTAAATTAATTATTTTTCAATACAAACAATCCAAGGTACAATTATTTAGTATAGTTAATTATCCGACTAATGAATATTGCTTTTACATAATGTGCAAATATGTTTATAAGTATTATGTATAGATATTTTCAAATATAAAAAAAAAAAACTACTGAATTAGTTAATAACATAAAGGTTATTAACCTTTATGTTATTAACTATTTCAGTAGAGATTTCTATTTACTCCCAACCATACTACTATATCAGGAGGGGGTCCTGACATATTTTATATTAAAAAAAAAGAAGCTTCTGGAGGAGGCCGATTTTTCTGATAGGTAACTGCATAATCCTGGGTTTTCTGCGATTTTTTTGTGAATAATCAGTTTTGGTAATTTATGTGCTAACTATTTATGCAATTAAATATTACTAATAGTTATAAGCAGTTAACATGATTAAACAGTTGTTGAAGCATCTCGCAATTATCATAGTGTGGTCCGCAGTTAAGATGAATGTTTGATTGAAAAGTCTGGGTTTTATTTCTTTCCAGTATAAAAGGCACATTTAGAAGGAATTTTCATTTAAAGTGAATTAGCCGTAATAAGAAAGTATTACGATTCTCTCCTAGAATGTGGTTTTTTCATCTTACATAACCACCAAACCTGACATCGTACAGTTTTTTTTATAGAGAATATAGAAACACTATAAAAAAATAAAATAATCAGAGATATTTTAATCGTCACGATCATTTTGCTAATGAATAACAAATATTCATAAAAAATACATTCAAAACATTGTAGTCTTGCCAACTTATTCGTTCTTATATCCAAATGGCAGATAACTCCCTTAAGTGAAATAAAACATCTGCTTGAGAGTGCATTTTTTTTCTTACTTTAGTTATTTTAATCTATTAAACTGATATTTGTGTGTTAAATAAGTTGTTTTTGAGACGCTCTATCAATTTTCTAAACGCTTCGCAAACCTGAATTATTTCAAGCGAAACATCTTTTCCAACGCATAAGCTTTTAGAAAACGAAACAAATTCCCAGATTGTTTTCTGCTTTTATTTTATTTTATTTTTACACCGCGGTATGGAAAATAACGATAAACCGTGTTCATTTCATTTTTTAAATTGTAAACAAATGTTCCGCATAATGCCAGCGCAATTTCGCCGTTAATATCTAAGCCACAGCATTAGGCCTAGTGAAATATTATTTCATTCTTACTTTTAATTCGATCGTGAATGGAATTTCATTTGGACGCACCATTCCGTTATCTAAACAGACAACGGCAAACTACAGCGTCATTTCCACGAGTAAGTTAGAATTGCGGGGATAGGCCGATTGCCTGTTCAGCGAGGCGTTAAAAAGCGGCGATGATTTCGCCGCAATAACAGTTAAATTTCACTAACATTCCATTGGTGGTCGGTCTAACTCAGGTTAGGTTATGCCAAGCGTACCGTACTAATTTATCATTTTTCCGGCCAGAATTTCGCAATTTCTTTAATCATACATCAAAGACATTCTTGTGTGTCTGTTATGCTGTGAATGGTCACATGTTTTGAACTGTTAAAGGAATTATTTTGATTAAAATGCGAATGAAACTCGAGCCCTAAATTACTCTATGATATATTTCATTGTCGTCTGCTACTTTCACAAGCGTGCAGTAATTGTTACACAGAAGCTAGCAAAGGCAATGAGCGACACCGCGCATGCGTCAATTATAGTACTCCATTCTTCACTTAGGATTATTAATTGGGAGCAGTAAAATTCCAGCTAATATTCGTAAAATAAATCATTATATAATTTATTCAACAAATTTCGTTTCCAATTTTTATTCTCCATATAATCCACAGAAATATTTTATACAATTGAGAACCACTGCACGTTGTGCACGATAGTAAAAATCCTTATATCAGAGATGGCAAAATAATGCTTTAGCAATAATCTGTTTCCAAATTGCTTGTTACCTTTTCTTCTTGAAAGCTTAATGTTCGATGTAAGGCCATCTAATCGAGTTATAAAATATATTATAGTGAGGAAAAAATACACTGTCTTGCATTAATAGATTAGGAGTTATTTTTAAATAATGTTAAGTTTTTTATGGGATGGAAAAGAGAAAAGATATATTATAAAAAATGGCATGTCACAAGGAAGTCATTTCTTAAAAAATATTTCAATTTTTCTTATTAGGATGGCGACTTTAAGTGTTTATGTAATATTGTTATTGTACTGAATGATTTCTGTAATTATTGAAGTGACAAAATAAGAAATTAATTTATCTGATGAGTTTGAATTCAAAAATCATATTTACGTTTCTTTCTTTATTTTAGCAAACGTTGTTTTGATACCTTTTAAAAGAAGAGAGAGAGAGATGATTTGAAGCTGCGTTACATTTTGCGAGATAGGACTAAACTGGAAGTTTCCTTTCCGTACAATGTAAGTCAAGACAACTCTATTACAATACAAAATATAATTTTTCATCTATTTCAGAAATAGGTAGTATACTCTCTATAAGGAACCGGAACGCATGTAGCAGAGTGGCGCAGTGGAAGCGTGCTGGGCCCATAACCCAGAGGTCCGTGGATCGAAACCACGCTCTGCTATTATTTCCCTCCGACGTTGTTTGTGATTAATTTGTTTTCGCAAGGAGTCTTTTGACTCCATGAAGGTGCGTTGTAATAATTTTTTCGCCTATGTTTTATTATTAATATTTTAGACTCTTCCCTCTCCCATAACCAGTCGTTTCTCAATATTATATGAAAAAATGCGACCCTATTAGAACTCTGTTAAATTTTCATAAAGAACCTATTTTTAAGTAGTTACTCTTCATAATTCTCATAATAATAAGGTATATCTTTATTTGAATATCTTTGGTTTGTATCTTATTGATCTGTCCATGGAAATGCTAAAATGCTATGCTATTAATTACCGAATGCCTCTATATGAATATTGAATATTTAAGGTACCACAGATAAACCAAATTCATCAAAAGTATCAAATGAGGGTAATTTCTAAACCATAATAGTCATTATTTAAGTCATTTAATTATAGAGAAAGAGACAGGTGAACTGATTATATTTATGTATGATTGTATGAAACAAATACCAAAGTTGTTATACGTGTGTTGGATTCTGAATATATAGAGATTTGAGTGATTAATATTTTCTTCAGAATCCAACATGATCTTCCATCACATAAGCTAGACTTGTAATTATTATTTAATGTAAATCACTTGTTTATAAATTAATATTCATGTAACTACCTTTAAGTTCTATTAATAATTAATTAATTAATCAAGGATATATAATAATAGTGAAAAATCTCTGTATTAAAATATTAATAAGTTTATTTTATTTATTGCTATGTTAATATTATAAGAATTTGTATTCAACATTTTAACTGCATATTAATTGAAATGTAAATATTCCTTATTTGTTCCTGTATGTAGGGGTATAACGTTGTGCAATGCCTCAGTTTTATTATATTTTGTTTTAGTTGTCATGGAGACGTATGTAAGATAGCTGGCGCGAGTTTAGAACAGAGTGTGGCAGATCGGTATTGAAGGGCTGGAAAGGATTTTAGTAGAGGAGAACACGAGAAGAATTTCGGCGGGAAGAAGGGATATATAAGAGAAGAACAGAGAAAACGATTCATTCGGGGAATCAGAGTGAGATAATAGCGAGTAGAGAGATAACAGCGAGTCGGCGAGTCAGTCAAGTAGCTCGCTAAGGTCTACTAGTCGAGGAGCGAGTTAGCTAGTAAGTTGCAGAACAACAAATAAAGCAACGGAAGATAACAAAGTAGCAACTGGATAACTAGCGATAATTTTGTTGGGATTTTGACTCAGGACCGACCTTTCAGGGACACACAGAAACTTGAAGAATAGCACGCAGTAACTAAGAGAATAAGTAGAGGCAGAAAGGTTAAATTTAAACGATAGCTGTGCTAAGAGATATAGTGCCTAAAAGGTTAATTAAATGCTGGAAGAATAGGCAACTGTGCATAAAAACTTCAAGTTAAAGAATTACTGCGTGTTACCTTAGTTCATGAGTTATTGGTAGAATACTGAATTGGTCAAGTGATGTCAAAGATAGTACAAGCGTTTTGCTCCAAGCAAGAACCTTTAACTATGTGAATTGCGATCATTAATTTATTCAGTTATTACTAAGAGGATTTGTTTTGTTTTTAATGAGTGCTGTTAATTGTTTTAAGTGAATACAGTTATAAAAGGTGTCCGTATATAAGTAGATGAACAAGGAAATTTACCGGTAAGAATTAACCAACTTTGTTACTCCTATGCAGAGATGTGCGTGTTTCTTTCTAAAATATCCCTACAGTAACTTTTGCGGAGAATAGCTGGAGTGTGGATTTAAGAGTGTATACTTGTGAAGAAGCGTTGCTGCCCTTATTTGAAACTTAAGTAACTATAAGATATTAATGTAGTTGGTTACTTAGGAACTTATGACATTGAACTTTTTCAAATGGTTAATTGAATTTTGTGAAAGCTGTATTTCAGATAACAGATTAACCATTACCTGAAATTATATGACTATATTACCAGATGAGCTAAAATGTTTGTAATACCTTATTCAGTGATTTAAACTAAAGTATATAATTTGTAAGCCTATATTAAATGTTTGTTTTGTTGATCTAAAGTTGTACTTTGCCTGAATCTCTTTTACTGCACCGTTCAGAAAATAATCGAACCAAAGTGGGTGAATAAAATAAGTTAAATAAACTCGGCCTGTATACATAATAACAACACATAAAAGGGAAATAGTTGAGAGTTGGTTTTACTTTAATTCTTGGACTAATTTAGATATAGAGTGGCGCAGTGAATAAATACAAATTTTCTCTATATTTGGATTAGAAATCAACTAGCAACTTATTTTTTTTTTTGCTTAAGAACATCGTAGTGAAAAATTGACGGATCGAAAGTATAGGTTAAGACGAAATAGGATCCAACACGTGTGTATTTAAAACAATATTGGTAATGCGAAATTCAGTTTTAACAGGCGTTTCTCATAAAATGTGTAAATACCTGTTAGTCCCCCCCCCCATTCTGTATGCACACGTATAACAACTTTGTATTTGGGATCTTTATGAAAATTTGTCGAATTTTCTTACTTTTGGTTTAATTCCGAATTTTTATGAGCTGCAAAATTAGCAAAGATAAAAAAAAAATCTGCATATCCAGTATAAGATTGAGACTACGAAATGCACAATTATAATAATAATTGTGCATTTCGTATTTGTTATTAGATTTTTTTTTGGTATTAGAGTAAAAAAGTATGTGTGTGTATATATATATATATATGTGTGTGTGTGTGTGTACTGACGTTGATTTACTCGGTTGTTAAACATATTTTTTAAAAGAATTCAATGACATAAACCGAGAGTAAAGGAAAAAGGTTTAATGGTATCACACGACTAGTTTCGACTTTTTACAGCCTTCTTCAGGTGTTTTTATACAAAAAAGAAAAAACATTAAAGATAAAAACTGTGAACAGCACAGGAAAGTTACTATACATATTTAACATGAAAACGTTGTAGTTATCGTAATCAACGCTGTTCCTTCGTTGGCCACATTGTTGGGTGAATGCGTGCGTATAGCATCTCGTGTGATCACAGCAGTATGTGATCACAGCAGAATGAGTCTGGGAGGTTGTAGCTTGAATTATTATTTAAATGTACAGAGCTGAGGATGATTTATCTAGATTCTACAATTTTTTTAAACCTTTGTCCTTTACTCTCGGTTTATGTCATTCAATTCTTAAAATAAAAAAAAAAATATATATATATATATATAGAGAGAGAGAGAGAGAGAGCTTGTTGAAAGTTTATTTTTCACTTGGTTAGACTATAATAAATTTAATTTAATCCTTTATCCAAGTGTGAGCAAACAAAGTTTGCGCCTGAAAATATCTTCAGGACTGCGGTAAGGTAGTACAACACCGGGCAACTTCGTAGGAAAGGTGGACCAAGCTAACATCACTCCTATCTCAGTATCTCCCATAATGCAACACACATCGCCTTGCGGATATGTATAATGTTATGCATTAAGGGAAGGGCCACTACCCAGACTAGTTTTGACCTTTATTGAGGTCTCTTCAGTGGGATCTTTCTCTAAATTCAGAGTAATTTAATAAGAAGGTGGCACACCGTTTGGCAACTCCTATAGGTAAAGATGACCTTGCTAATAAAGGTCGAAACTAGTCTGGGTAGTGGCCCTTCCCTTAATGCATAACATTATACATATCCGCAAGGAGATGTGTTTTGCATTATGGGAGATACTGTTGGATCCTACTTGTTCTTAATCTATACTTTGGATCCGAAATGATTACAATTACGATGTTCTTAACTAATTGATAAGTTGCAAGTTGATTTGTAATTCAAATATAGAGAAAATTTATATTTAAAGATTGCGCCACTCTATACAGGGTGTTCGGGATAAATTTGACATATTTATAATTAATTATATTTTTCCGTAAGTTACATGTATTAACACACACTTCTCTTCATTTAAAAGTTTGGACCCTTCTTCATTCATATACAAGATGTCAGAAAGGATGGATAGCTGGAACCCACCTGAATCATGGAAGAGAATAACTTGTATCATGATGATTCGTGCCCGCCATCAAAATAAGGATATTACGACTGCTGCCCAATGCTCCCTGAATACAGTAAAAACAATCAGGCATGAACTAGAGACTTGCAATGGTGACTACGAGGATGTAGCAAGAAGAAAGATCCCTAGCAGACGATCTGATTGCGTTCGTACAGCAGAATTCCTCGCAAATCTGCAGGAACAGGTGTTGAAGAACCCTGGCATTGGAATTCGGGCTTTGTTCGTGGAGTTGCTAACTGTAGTCAAGCCCTGGATAACAAGGGTAGCCAATGGTAGGCCGTATGTATGGCAGCAGGATTCGGCCCCTTGCCACACCTCTGGGAAAAGTCAAAAATGGTTGTCTGAAAATTTCTACGACTTCACCAGTCCAAATGTTTGGCCTCCAAACTCCCCAGACCTTAACCCCATGGATTATTTTGTATGGGGCGCAGTTGAAAAAGACACCAATCGCACTTCCAGTAATACAAAAGCCCAGTTAATGGATAAAATTAAAACAGTTTTTGCGGCCCTTCCCAGGGAGACTGTAGCATCAGCTTGTTCGAGGTTCCGAAGCAGAATTGAAGCTGTGATCGATGCTAATGGTGGTTATTTTGAGTAAATCTTGTTGATAGTATTGTAATTAACTCTGCCTGTAATGTTTTTTTGTCAATTCATTAAATTTAATAGATACAAAGAAGATTTTCTTTTTCCTTACGAAACTGTCAAATTTATCCCGAACACCCTGTATCTGAATTAGTTCAAGAATTGAAGAAAAATCAACCTTCAACTATTTCTCCTTAAAATATATACTGGCCGAGTATATTTGACTTACTTAATTTATCCGCTTTGGTTCGAATATTTTATGAATGGTGCAGTAAAAGAGATTCAGGCAAAATACAACTTTAGACAAACAAAAACAAACATTTAATTTTAAAATCACAAATTTTACACTTAAGTATAAATCAGTAATTAAGATATCACAAACATTTTAACTCCTCAGGTAAATTCAATCATTCAAGTCATACAATGGTAAATCTGTTGTCTCTATAATACAGTCTTCTCACAGTTCCTTAAGTTCCAAATACAACAAAAATTACAGTAATACCTCTTCACAAACAAACACTTTTAAATTTACACTTTAGCTAACTTCCTCAATAGTTACTGTTAGTATAAGGAAATTCTAGGATGAAACTCTCACACTTCTCTGTATAGGAATATTAATGGTTGGAATAATCTTACCGATAATCTTCTATCTTCATCTACTTATACATTTATACCTTTTACAACTGTAAACACTTTAAACAGTAAACGGCACTCATTAAACAAATTCTTCTAAGCAATAACTGAATTAATCATCCGTCACAATATACATAAATAAACGTTGTTGCATAAAGTACTACCGATCACTCATGAAATAAGGCAATACACAATAATTCCTTAACTTTAGGTTTTATATGCACAGTTGTTCATTCATCCGGCATTCGATTAATTCTTTAGGCACTATAATTCTAAGCACAGCTAACGGTAAACCTCAATTTTACAGCCTTTACTATTCTAGTAACTCCGTGCTTTATTTCAAGATTCTGTGTGTCCTTGACAGGTCGGCCCTGAAATTGAATCTCAACTCAAGTATCGCTAGTCTATTTAGTAATCACTCAGCTGTCTTCCGTAGCTATAATTGTTATTCTACAACTTATTAGCTAACCGCCTCTCGACTAGTAGACTTTATTAGCTGCTTGAGTGACTTGCCAACTCGCTATTATCGCACTATGAATCCCGATGCCGAATGCACCGATTCCAACCTAATGCCAATCCTCTCCTTTCTCTCTTTCTTAATAATCTAATCTCCCCCTTAATTGACAATTGACATTTATTCTTTAAGGGTGAAGCAAAATGCTTTTCATATTCCCCGCTATCTGTCGTGATTACAGTGAGGGTAAAATTTACGAGCAGTTTGCTCGCCTTGAATGGGCATGGAGATTATGTATCGCTATAGGAGGCTAATATAGTTTTTGGTCTTCTATATTTGAATATGTCCGTTGGCTCGTATGCTGCAGCTTGTTTAACCAAATCGTTGGGATGTGTGGACGTCTTTAGAAAAAATTTGGAAGCTAAGGATTGTAGATAAGAGAGAATATAGGGAATATTTGTGTCTCTGTGGAGTTGGTCTCTCCCTTAATTTTCAGCGTTCTTTCCTTTTTATATCCGTTGTTCCCGCCTAAATTGTTCTCGTGATCTAAAACTCTTTTCAATAAACCTTCTCCTCACGTGGTGTTCCAAAACGCGGAAGCTATCTAACATACGTTTCCATGACAACAAAACGAAACATAATAAAATTGAGCTATTACATAACGTTAAACTTTACAAACAGGAATAAATAGAGAATATTTACATTTCAAATAATGCCAGTTAAATTATCAAATACAAGTTCTTATAATATTAACATAGTAATAATTAAAATAGCTTAATAATATTTAATACAGTATTTTCATTATTAATACATATATCTTTGATTGAATAATTAAATATTAGACAAAATTAAGGTAGTTATATGAATATTAAATTGTAAAATAAGTTGTTTACATTAAATAATATTTACAAGTCTAGCCTTTGTGATGGAAGATCAAGTTGGATTCTGAAGCGAATAATAATTACTGTAATCTCTACATAATCAGAATCCAACAATACTGAGATAGGAGTGATGTTAGCTTGGTCCACCTTTGCTACGAGTTTCCCGGTGTTGTACTACCTTACCCCAGTCCTGAAAATACTTTCAGGCGCAAACTTTGTTTGCTCACACTTGGATAAAGGATTAAACTAAATTTATTATATATAGCTTGTTTACATCTAATCTTTAAATATTAAGGGTTGTACATTAGAAAGGTGTATACTTTTGCAATCGCACGTTGTTTTAAAAAATCCTATTATGATGATTTTAACTGTAGAATAAACTTGGTCCACATAACATATTACATATATGATTTTATTGAAAACTCAGTACAAGTTTATCAAAGCGATACAGGGAAAGAAACAACACTATGGTTACGGATTTCATTTTAAACCTATGTAAAACCTTTAACGACAATGCGGACATTATAGTTCATTTCTTTAGATAACACTTTTTGCTTCTCTTTCCTCAAGAGAAACAGTTTGGAGATAACATGAAAGTTTGATTATATTCCAGGATATACAATCTTTTATGTACAACATGTATTTGCTTATGACTGGAGACAAATGTCGTCTGATTTCACCCGAGTTAAACATGAACAAGTCTCTTTTTTTTTTCTTTCCTTGCGAGCTAAACAACCAGAAACGTTAATGAAACCGAGAAGGAAGACTGTAGTTCGAAATATTTACATATTTGTCAACATGGCCTCTTTACATTACAAGCAGAGCGAACAAGCTTTAATTGAAGCTATCAACAATCCAAAAGTCTTTTACTTTTTTTTTTTCGCTGCCAAAAACTCTGTATTAGGAACCAACATGTACAACTAACGGCCAGAATAACAATTAAAAACATTCCTTGTTACCAACATATCTTCTGCAGGAGGATTTTTGACGGCCTTAGCTGTACATTGCAAAACTTTTAGGACCACAGTAGGCATATGGCAAATTTTATTAAACGAACCAGTAACCTAACAGTATATTCTAGCGGCAGATTCTTGATAAATAGAAATGAAATGAATTAACTAATGACCGTTTCGGCGTGAACGTTATGATATTTACATTTGTAAATAGTTGTTGATGCAATAAACATTCATAATTATACTTATTTAGATATATTTTGTTTTCTCCAAAATATACTAAAATTTTATGCATTTTTTTTTCGTTTATAAAATGGTGCGGGATATCTCATGGTTATGTAAATTTATTTTATTTACATTATTTAGATTTGCTACCTTTTTTTTTAACTAACAAGAAAAGGTTTGAGAAGTTAATTTTGTATTCCGCTGATATGTTAATATTTTAAAATGTTTAAAATTAACTTTGCACTTATCCGTGTGTTTAATAATAAACATATATATTTCAATAACTGCATGAACAAGAATAAGCTTTTAAAATATTAGATATCTTATCTTTTGAAAAGTGAACAGCATTGACCTAGCCATAGGAACTTTTCCATAACAATAGATATGTATTATATTTCGTAAAGGAACTTTATTAATAAGGACTTTCTGTTGTTAAATACATTTATATAACAATATTTATAACACTAGATTAAGTTATATCAGATAAGTGATTTCTACCGATTAGTTTTCAATTTCATGTTTATTTCTGGCTCCTTTCAAAGTTCTTTTTCTTTACTGTCTGTCTGTCTGCAAGACATAAAATTAATATTAACTTCTAATTCCGGCAGTTGAAACAGAAAAACTAACTGGCAACTTTACATCAAATTTCTATCTGTATATTAAATTGTGCACTACACCGATAAAAATTTGATTTATCTGAAGTAAATAATTAAATTCATTGGTGCTAATATATTCGATATCATTTGTACATAAGAATCCATTTTCTCGATTCAAATATAACAATACGTATACTGTCAATGTAGATAACAAGCAAAGGACACTAAGGATTCTATAGTGAGGTTGATCTCATTGCCAACAATGAGATCAATAATATGGGCAATTGCAGTTTACAATAGTTGCCATAAAACAGTTGAGGAAATTCACTTCTAATAATCGGAACAAAATGTATATAGACGATTCAGATACAACAGATCCTTGAAAGATAACCAATAGGTACAAAATTTTTGGAGGGAAACGTTGTATAACAATAGTCATATATCTGTATAGAATTTCCAAGACGGCTCAATTTAGCAGGCAATAATAGACTAATATGCCATATAAGAACTTCAGCTATAACAACTATGGAAGCACCTCAGTTAAAACATTTACACATATTCTGTTGACGAAATTTGTGTTATTATTAAAAAAAAGTAGTATTTATTTGTGGACGTAAGAAGGGAGGAGGGAATTTCTTAGTATTCATTCCAAAATACATCAGGTTATCCGGAAGCAAAGAATATAAACCGAGTGTGAACCGATAAAGTACGAAACAAGGTAAGAATTAAAATGGAAACGTTGAAAATATTTTCAGCCTATCATTCAAGTGCTCTTGGTCGACTATTAATTATAAGGGCATTTACAAGTGACTTTTTCGATTAAAGTTCGGTTAGCTGGTCTCGTATGGATGTAGCGAGGCTTTTGTTCACACAAAACAGGCAAACTGGTCTGAGAGCGAAAGCAAAAACAAGTGTAATGTTGCAAATTTTGCAATATTACAATCGACTTTGCAAATATTGCAATTGCAAAGTTGATAATTGTATATTATCAACTTTGGCTGGATTTCAGACTGGAGTCAGATATAAAAGAATGACTGTTTTGAATCAAAGAAAAGATCAAGAATCCAGATGTGGTCGTTATGAATGAAATAGAAGCGAATCAATAAAGGATGTTTTTCATAATGAATTCTGTGCTATTTTCTAAGTTTATTGTTTATTCTATTGTTGAAATAGTAGAACAAACCACAGAAAATATCCTGTTTTTAAAAAAATACCCACAAAGCTTCATTTCGAATTATATAATTCAAAGGTAACTTTTTGATTACCTTTAGTGAAAGTTAAATATTATTGTAAATAAAGTCTCTAAATATTTTGAAAATTCGTTCTAAAAATTGGAGTTAACTGTGAAAAATACCTGGCTCAAAAAAAAAAAGAAAGAAAAGAAAAAAAGCACTGAGCAGCTGTCAGTAAAAATGAAGAATCAGCGTATCATTTACTGAAAAATGACAAACCGTTGACATCTGCGAGTAGCATCAGTGCCACTGCCGGAAATGGATACATAAATTGACACCTGACGAACGGAACCTCCTCCTACATTTATGCTCCTCCATGAATTAACCCGACTTTTGTTGCAATGTTTCGCTGCACACCACTTTCCGTACTCACTAGACAAATTCAAATTATAGTCTCAATTCTAGATGAGCCAAGTTATTTCGTGGTGAAATTTAAAATAAATGTATATAATATAAATATGAAATGATTCAATAAATATAAATTATTAAACGTTTCCATCGGAATAGTTGAATAATTTCTTTTTAATAAATTTTATTATTAAATTTTGGCGACCCTTCTCCATAGAACAGGGCGTCAAAATCAGGACGATGTTCCTATCCCCCCCCCCCCCCAAAAAAAAACTAAAATTATTGATACTATCTAGAAGAACACAAGCTGAAAACTTGAAGCCTGTAATAACACGTGCAGCTGCTGGTCAGTATGCGTTTACAGTTAACTTCACACTTACTTGAACCAACTTCTTGTCCTCCTCTTTCATTCCATCTACCTCTGTTATTATTTGTAGAAATCTGAAGATGGAAACGAATAATAATGTTTGGTATGCTGTATTAGAAATTATCATCCTATTATCAACACGGGATAAGCTACTCATGTTCCGTTAATGAGGTCCTTTCTCTAATTCAAGAATGCCCAGCATAGCTCTTTCTTAGAGAGAGAAAGGAAATTTTAATAATAGCAAGCCTGCTCAAAATATACGGATCCATTATTATATCCAATATTAATATATCCCGCTATTTTTCGTCTCTATAAGAATGAGGTTCTGATATGCTTGCAACTTAAAAGTAGCTAAAGTAATTTCATATAAAGGAAGGTAAATATTATTTTATAATAACTTACATACGTTATCAACAGACCCTACCTTTTCAAATAAATCATTGAGTGGTATTCGGTATTATGCTCGTATATTTCGCATTTTAAATCTTAACAAGTCACAAAAACATTTGAAATTACAACTCATGCATAAAATAATCCTACCACCAGTAGTTTCGTAGCAGTGATAAGTAGTAGTACTGATGAAAAATGAATTGTGCAAATAACAGATTAGGAAATACAATTTTGAAAATATAAACTAATTATTAAAATAAATGAAAATAATTTAATTAAAATATGATGTAAAAATATTTTTTCTAAGATGGAAACTCCAAAATATTTCAACAGGAAATTATTTCCTATATAAGAATCACATGTTTAACAGAAATTAAAGTGTCCCTTATTTCATCTGAGTCGCTTTTCATTCAAAGCCGTGTCAGTTAATTTCAATTAATACCATGAGCAAAAAAAAAAAAATAAAATTGATCCAGGTGTATTGTATAATGCGATTTCTGTAAGCTGCTTAACAATAATAATATACTTCACTCGCATTTTTTTTCACAAGATATGTCTAATTTGTTAGTTAATGTCCGCATCTTTCTTCCTTGATTTCTGATTTTTGCAAAGCTTTTAAAATAGGTCGCGTGTTCACAATTCCCAAACGGTCATCAGTAACTCAATAAAGTTTATGTGTGTGTGTGCGTGTGTGTCTGTGTGTGTGCGTCTTTAGCGCTTAACCATGTGAACGATCTTGCGTCGGACGTCATTAGGAAGAAATAACTTAATCTGACAAACTGTACATCACACTTAACAGTTCCGCTCCCTGCCTCTAATGATTTCTCCTTCTTTCTCTCTCTCTCATCGACACTTTATGATGTTTTTCCTGGAAGTCAGTTTCTCTGCCATGTTCTTGAGTGGCACAGAGTCCAGGCATCTGGACATATTTTAATTTACCAATTTCTTCGGCTTGAAAGTCTTATCCTAAACATTTAGGTACAAGTATATCCGTTGTTTCATACGAATCGCTAAGATAGTAACCTTGAATTTCTTCTTCCTAAAATAAATAAATAAGTGCATTAGCAATATTTAGAAATTGATACGTTACAATATATGTTAAGTATTTCTCTTAAGCAAAAGCTTCAGTCTTAGAATTTGCATTGATATACTTAACAATACTTACTTTTTCACTTATAAACAATATTTGTGCTGATGATTTCTGTTACTGTGTCACTTATACTGAAGTTTCAATAAAATGGAAACTGTTAATTAGCAGATATCGAATTCTCCATTTGTTGGAACTTATTAATTAGTAAATTTGGAAGGGGATGGAGAATTATTGAGATAAACAGAACTTACAACTACCTAAAACTTTCGATTCTTAAAAATTATGGGAAGAATTGAAAAAAAAACTTGTTGAAAATACGGAACTTTAATAATTCAGCCTAATTAATAAAATAATATCGATAATATCGAGCTCTATTATTGCCAACATAACGGGAGATATCTCTTTTTTTTTTAATTCTGGGAGAGTTTTTTAAATTTAGCCACAGTTAGAGCGATTATTGTAACATAGCTAAAATTACATGAATCATTATTGTTTTTTCCTTAACAGAATTCTATTCCCATTTAAAGAAATGTATATATTATTTTAATCTGAGCAAACACTATGCATTCAGTAGGACTTCACCATGAGCTGGCTCGACATGCACTACAATACTTTTAAAGTAATATATATGGATGGGGTGGGCAACTTGTGGCAAAAGTAATTCAAGCTTCTATTATAGTAATAATAAAATTTAGAATTACTTATATTCAATAATTTCGTATTCTTGTATATATCACGTTGGTCGTACATCGAAAGCTAGCTTTCTGCAAAATTTGGCTTACTTCGTTGATACTTTTAATCCAAGTGAAACCCAAACGGTGCTTGTAATGAAAACTTTCGTCTTCTTTGTCACTAAGGTACTTGTCGAGACCTTGTGGCTATAGTGGTTGCTTCAAGCATAATTAATGATTATTATTTTTATATTATTTTCGAACTAAAGAATCCGAAAATAAATAACATTTATACTTTTTTCGTATCACTTCCTCTAACGAACCTAATGCAAAATTAATACCACACTGGTAAACTTTGTCTGGTAATCTGTAATAGTAGTCAATCAGACCAGTGAGAATCACCCTATCCTCACGTCTAGCACTCTCGACTAGCACATATTCAGAGACGGGGAAAACATCCAATTCCATGAGAGTTGGTAATTCTAACCTACAGTCATAATACAGGGTGTCCCAAAACTCGCGCAAGATTTAAATTTAGCGCCATTTGTGCGGTAAAGTGTTGCTAACGTGACAGCTGACAGTTCAGGGTTATTAAAAATGGAGCGCTACACGAAAGAACACCGCATTTTCATTGTTGAGCAATATTTTAAAAATAATGAAGGTTTGGCAGCTACAGTTCGCAATTTTCGTACAAAACATGGTCGGAATAGTGATTTAACTTCATCAACTGCGAAAAGATTAATTTAAAAATTCAAGGAAACTGGATATCAATTAGTGATCTTATACACTCTGGCCGTCCTTCAAGTCGTTCAACAGAAAACATCGAAGCAGTTCTTGAGAGTGTTGCTGAGAGTCCAGGAGCATCAATTCGGCACCGTGGTCTTGAATTGGGCATTTCGAGAAGCTCTCTACAGAGTATTCTCACGAAAGATTTGCATCTTTATGCTTACAAAGTTCAATTGACTCAAGAACTGACCACACACATCAAGCTTACTGACCACACACAGCGAAGAGAGGTCGTAGAATGGATTATGGAACAACAACAAGTGGATGCTTATTTTTCGAACAAAATCATCTTCAGCGATGAGGCTCATTTTCATCTTGATAGCTTCGTTAATCGACAAAATTGTCGCATTTGGGGTTCAGAAAATCCACGAGTGATTGTTGAGAAACAAATGCATCCACAACGTGTCACTGTTTGGTGCGGATTTTGGGCTGGAGGCATCATCGGTCCATTCTTCTTCGAAAATGCGGCTGGTAAGGCAATAACAGTTAATGGTGCCTATCGCGACATGATAATCCAGTTTTTTGTGCCTAAATTGCAAGATATGGATGTGGACGACATGTAGTTTCAACAAGACGGTGCTACATGCCATACAGCCCGAGAAACAATTCAATTACTGCATGAGTCATTTCCTGGTCGTGTAATTTCCCGTTTTGGTGATCAGAATTGGCCGCCCAGATCATGTGATTTAACGCCGTTGGACTTTTTTCTTTGAGGTTTTTTGAAGTCTAAGGTTTATGCCAACAAGCCCACGACCACCCACGCCTTGAAGGAGGAAATTGAGCGCTGTATCAACGAAATTCAGCCAGATTTATGCAAAACGGTCATGGAAAATTTCGACAAAAGATTGTGTATGTGCCAGCAAAGCCGTGGAGGCCATTTACCCGATATGCTATTCCATGCATAACCCTATACTGTATACTTTATGAATCAATAAGAAATTACAATTTTTAATTAAAAACCTGTGTTTTCTATCAAAATTACTTCTTGCGTGAATTTTGGGACACCCTATATTATCATTGTTCTGATTTGCTTTTATGATATCAAAAATAAACCACTCATAAACATCGTAGATTGTATTTGAAACATTTATACGCGTCAAAGCAAATGATATGGATCCATCCATATCATAACTATATTATCTCTATCTCGGATTCTCAAAGCCTTCCATTAGTTGCAAGGCACCCGTGACCAACAATTCCTATCCCTTTCCTTAGATATCATCAATAGTGTCATGAAGTAAAAAAGGACAACGAAATTGTCCGATTTCGTTGCTCCTGTCCCATTCCTTCTACACAGCTCTTTCTATCTTGCATTATTCCCTTCGCTTTATCATTTCAAATCTCTCCATGTTTTCTAGTTCCTCTTCCTTATTTTCTCCTTTCAAAATACCTCAACTATCCCTATAATCTTTACGAATTAAATGCCATCTTCACCGCCGTCTGTCATACATTTGATTTACGATAAGACATCAAAGCCGTGGTAACTGGAACAAACATACGATAGGGTTTCCTCATGCGATGCACAGTGCATGGCCTGACTTAAAACGTCACTTGAAGTCTAGCCATGCCTCCAACTATAGTAACGAATGGCTTAGCATGCCAGTTTTCTGTCTCATGAAACTACTCAGAAGCCGACTGTTAGATGAAGGATTTAAGATATCGAACGAGTAAGTGATCAACAAAAACATTTTCCAGACACTTGCTGATGGTCAAATGGAAAATTATCGCAATACGCATACAACATTTTTCACCGAAATACAAACATTAGAAAATCTGCTGCTATACATAATCTTTTCTATACTCTAAACGTGTGGAAAAATTTACGAAATAGTTAGCTATGCATTTGATATCCTAAATTCAAATATCATTCAAAACTCCGCACACAAAATAAACAAGAAATATTAAAAAACGCATACGATATGGATTTGTCGCAATAAAAAGTCTCTCTCTCTTTCTCTCTCTCCACTTGCAAATCTGTCACTTACGTGTTTAATAAAGATGAGTATTGTTGGAAAGACCATGGCTTGAAGCCATCTGAGACCCAAAGAACTAAAAAGTCCAAACCAGCCCAGTCTTTTGAAAGGGATTTTTATTAGTATATCACTTAGAAGTTTATAAGATATTCATTATGCAGTCAAGTTTGAAGATTGCACCTATTTGTTAGCGGGAAAATGCGATTAGAAATGCTTTTTATCAGGTCAGATTTGGGCAGATGATGAACCTCAAACAACAACTGTCACCCATAAATATAACTGCCGAGTTTGGGACGCATTGCTTCAGAAATACCTAGAACTCTAGAAAAAAGAGACAGTCAAGAAAAAGAACGAACTTGAAATAGAAACTGATCAAACAATTTGAGAAAAGCAGAAGACAACACAAATGACACAGGCACATCATTCAAAACTCGAGTTACTGAAAATAGACTGTACAGCCATTCGAGTGAACTGCTCCAATAGAATGGCTTCAAAACTATCCAAGAAAGAGGGATATAATAACTTTCATGAAGATAACTTAAATGGATATATTAGCATGTGAATATTCTCAACAGGAAGAGGAAAAGTAAATGCTCAAGAAAAAGAGATGAATTTACTGTGAATTTCTAGAAATGTTAAGACTAAAATATTTATTAAAATTGAGACCACAAACAATAGGAAATTTTGCAGAAGACATTTTAAATCGATAGCTAGGCAATTTTTTGGCTGCAAAGAAATACAACAAATATCAATAACACTAGAGAGAAGTAAAACAATGTGTGTGTGTGAGTGAGTGAGTGAAAGGTGAGCATATATGAATATATGAGATCTTAATATCAATAAAGGCATTTTTTTAAAAAGTTAGTGTTAAAATTTGAGGCCACATATTTCATGAACGCTTTTACCAAACAGTTCTATTTGAGGCGCATTTTTGAAGAAAAATAACTACTCTAAAACTATAACGTTTTACCACTTTTATTTTATTGTCATTTTTCATGTACTTGAAGTTTTTATCTATAATACCTGTAAACCAATGGCGTTGCATGCCCATTTCGGTTGGATGTGCTGTCATGTGGCTTATGCAACCCGCGCTACAAAATTCACGTCAATTTAACCGTACGATTGCATTTTTATCGATGTATGAAAGTTTTAAGAGTGTATAGCACATCAGTGCTCATCTTAATTGGTCCAATGCAATTACTTACAGAATAACTATGAATACTTTAATTTATCAATCAATTTTAACCAAATCTGCGCAGAGTGGGAGACAATATGTTTGTTTTAAGATACTGTTTATTAGAAAACGATAATGAAGGAGAATGCTATATTTGGTTTGTTTATTTGAATTACTTAAAGGCGTTAAATTTGGAAGAGGAGGACGAGGCTTACCTCCTTAGATTACAATACTGTTTCCCGTTGTAAATATATGCAAAAAAGTTATAAATTTATCGAAAATTATATATTAAAAACGCCTATATTATATATAGAAACTTGCCTACCACGTCAGTTCACACTTCACGCATGAGATGAAACGCAGAAAACAAAAACAGCAACTCATGACAAATGACAACGTTCAATTGGACTGGTTGCCACAATATCCAGTCACAGTCTATAGGTGTTATTGTCTCAGAGTCATCCTTCTGAGCGGTTTAAAACTACTGGAACGCTAAGAATTTCACCCGCTGCACCATCTGTACATCTTTTCAAAGGGCCAAAGGTGTATGTATTTTGAGCGCACACCCTGGCTATTTACGCGAATCTGATGCAATGTTTACGCGTCAGAAAGTGCCCTCTTCATGAAGCATTAGTATTGTGTTTACTTTTAGGAATCACTTGTAGGCTGGAAACAATTAGGGGCGTTTTTAACGGGAATAAATGCAAAAATATAATATCGGTGATATTGCTATTCGGTGGATGAGCATCGCACATACCTAGCACACCCCGAATATTCTCCCCTGCTGTATAAACTAAATTAAATCCCTTGATTAACAAGTATGTTTTGAAATGATGTAACAAACACGCTAAATTAATTCCTTTTGTGCCGTACTAGTAGTGGTCTTGCAGATAACGTTACGAATAGAAGACACACACACACACACGCACACACACAGAACTGCCCGAGTCTTATCACGTATCGCAGATCATGACCCAAAGTGTCGTAAGATGCCTTATCTCTTCATCTTTTAAAATATGTGAACCTAGTTTGGGCTCCTCTATAAGCTCAAATGCTATAAGCGCATAACTTTGTGAAATGATCATCAGCACCTTAACCCGGTTGACAGTTTTGTAATCAAACAACTGAACATTTCTTGAATATTGCTGAAGATAATGACTACTAATAGAATGTCATTAATCATAATACTCTAAGACCAAAAGAAAGGATTTCTGAATGGGATGATATTTCAGCTTATCAAACAAAGTGAAGTGAATTTCAGGAAACAAAAATAAACGAAAACTTTCTGGAATGATCCAGAGAGGACTGTCTAAATGTAACATCTCCAGTTTAGTGATAATCAACGGCATGCAAGAACTGGTGGTAAACTGAGTAACGGGTAACAAATCTATTAAATGTAATAACAAGCACGTAAAATTTAAAAAGAAATCTGCGAATGCAAAGTTACTGTCTTTCACAGTAGGATGTCATCTTTTTGACATGCTATCAATTATTTAGTTCTTCAGTAAGAAATGGATGACCTTTCAAACGTCGGAAGATCATTAATCTCTACGTATTAATGAACTACTTGTCTTCATTAACCGGATAACGTCTTATGTTACTGGTTCACGACATGCTTTCATATGACATCTAATTTTGTCATATATGATGGAACAAAATTATTAACGTTAATGTATAAAGAGGCAGATAATCAAAATTATTTGATTTTCCTCATTATGTGAGATGAGGAAACTCTCATTTTACTAGACAAAATTATTATATTTAAAATTATTTCAATAGTTGACTGTTAAATCCGATATCATTTAATTTTAGAAGCACATGCCCTACATAGGTATCCAGCTTCACATAACAAGATCGTCCTTTCAATTTTAAGGAGCGCAGTGTTTCATAAAGTTATTGATGAAATAAATATAAATTACATGCGACTTTTGTTCTTAAAATTTGGTTGGATAGTTTGTAATTACGAATGTAACTAAGGCTATGAGGCTAGTGTATATTATGTCTGTAAACTCTGTATGTTTTTCTGGCCGGTATGTTTTTTTTCCAGTTTTGTGGGATTAAAAGCCCGAGTTTCGGAGTGGGAAAACTTTGCCACTACTATGAAAATAAGTTACATCATCTTTAGCTTCTTCCCATCTTAAATTTGAATTCAGTTCTCCAGCCAATCAACAAGATAATAGAGACAAAATGAAAGAATGCGATACCAGTGATGCTATTTCCTGAATCACTGTTCCATCAGTTATATTATGACTAAATAAATATAATATATTACATTACATGACAAGGATAAAGCACATAACAATCGTGGCACCATCTCTAAATAAATACAACTTTTTATTTTTTTGGTCATCAGCAAACTTTTTTGTTATGTTTTGTTTGTGCGACGTTATACTCCATGATGTTATGTCGTTAAGCATGAAATAAGTGTTATTAGCCATAGCTGAGTGGTAAGATGGTCTATACTAATTACAAGCCTTCTTCATGACAAATATTCTTTTGAATTAAATAACAAACGGCGATGTTTTAGTATGCTGCACACAACACACTAGTCTCATGTGAGGGAAAAATATAATTTCCCTCTGTGCATGGGTTGGATTGTTTTGAATTCTTTTTCCATTAGCCCGATGATGTGCTAGTCATTAATTGAATTCTTCTTCTGATCGGTTCGCATATTTTGCCGTATTAAAAAACTCGGGAAGAAACAAATCCAAGTTTTTTTGTAGGAAAAGGCTGCCATCTCTAGATGAGACCGCGAAGTAAACAAGAACTATGATAGAGGATTGGGTAGCAAACAAAAGGCAACGAACTCCCCTTTTCTGAAATGTTATTATTACCCTGGCAGTTTAATAATGTCGACATATGGACGAGTTTCGACTCGTGTTGAATTTTATCTTAAAATGCTTTTGAAAGCAATTCATATAATTTTCTGTGCACTATAACATTTTACAATAAAAATTAAAAAGAATTCTCTAATAATATCAACTCAAATTTAGTTATATGTAATAATACACCTTTTTATTTCTCATATATAAAATATATTGTTTCTTAAATACAAAAATGCGGTGATTAATACCCTTGGAGGGTAATGGATGGCAATACTGTAGCCAATGAAGTTCTAACTGAGGCTCGGCTGTTGCTGTTACCCCCTGGGATGCCGAGTTTCGCTTTCTTAGGTTTGCTCCCGGTGAGGGGGATTTGCCTGAGAGAGCATTTTGAGTCTCCGGGGAGGGTGTTCTCAGGCATGGCTCGGCGAGAGGCTGTGTCGGTGGATGCTTTTCCCTGGAATATGAGCGATTCTGCTCGGTGGTGGGACAGCCATCACTGAGTGGAGCCAACGCTGAGTTGGACGGTCTTTCGGCTACTATCGAGAGGTCTAGGGATCGTCCTTATTTTTAGAGATGGGCTTTACTTATACAGTAGCCAATGAAGTTCTAACTGAGGCTCGGCTGTTGCTGTTACCTCCTGGGACGCAGAGATTCGAGAGTTTGAGTTCGCTCTCTTAAGGTTTTTGCCTTAAGGGAGCAATTTGAATCTCCGGGGAAAGTTTTTTCCGGCACCGCCCGGTGAGGGGCTTTGTCGGTGAATGCCTTTCTTCGGAATATGAGCGGTTCTGCTCGATGGTGGGGGAGTCCGTCACTGAGTGGAACCAACGCTGAGTTGGACGGTCTTTCGGCCATTATGGAGTGGTCTAGGGATCGCCCGAATTTTTAGAGGTTGGCTTTACTTAAACATCGCCAATGAAGCTCTAACTGAGGCTAAGCTATTGCTGTTACCCTCCTGCCATGATCAGAGCTTTAATAGCTCAATAACCCCTCCTTATCCCTACACTGTCCTCTACAGATAATGGGGAGATGAAAAGCATTCTTGCTTCGTCCCTTTAAGCTAGTCCTTATAAGGACTTGTGTTTTTGTATTGTGTTAAAAATACAATAATGTATGGTGACATAAACTGGAATGAATTTAAGAATAAAATGCATTAATCGTTGTTCTAGCCGTAAAATTTTTTGATTTAATTTTGAAATTTACCTAATCTTATCACTTATTTCAGGTTATTCATTTTAAGCGCCCGTTAGTTCAAATAAAAGAATGATGGGACATAGCGTTTCGATTGGAAAAGAAAACGACCTGAGTTCGATTCTCGTCCAAATTTATGTGGATTTTTAAAAGATGAGTTAGCCGATCAATATACAGAAATAGCAGGATTTTTTCTCTCGGAAGCTCGTGTTTTTCATTCCGCATACAGGAAAATATCGGCCATGACAACAGACAAAAATACTTTTCTTTGGTGGGCTGTTGATGCAGTGTGTAGGTGGTGGTAGTCGCGTTGTGTGTAGACAGGGGCTAAATGGAGCAGAGTGACTTCCCGAATGGAGTCCGTGGATTCCTTGGAAGTGTCACTTAGCAATATTAAATCGCACACATATATAGTAATGCTTTTTTTTATCTTCCTTATAAATGGAATTTAAGCATTTTATTACTAAGTTATGAATTATTTCATGAACAATATACAGATGAACATTACTGATAAGATAACTTATCATTATGCAACGAAGTTATTCATATTACCTGCTTTTTTATTATTGTATATAAGTTTGTCATTTTGAGCGATACATTATAAAATAAACGTATAAAAACATTTGCAGCATTCTTTCTGTTTGGTTAATGGCACATCAGATAATAATGTAATGCACCTATTCCAAATTAGATAAATATAGTAACAAATGCAAGGAAATTTACTCAGCCAGACTATTAGGCACATTAATATATATTCGTGGTGATATATATAATTACTTAATTCACATTGATTGTTTTTTTTTTTCAAAGCATTTCTTGATTTAAGAATATTAACATATGGACGCTTATCGGATCATTTTGAATTTGACCTTAAAACTTTAAAAATGAATGCTACTTTGATCTAAGTAGCATTTATTGTATACTATAATCTTTTATAATTCTTTTATAATAATAAATTAAGGAAAATAGTCCCGAATAATTTTATTAAATCCAGAATTTAGTTAAACTAAGGATTTAATAAAATGATTAAATCCCAGTTTTATTTTTCGCATGTAAAATGTAATTTTTTTGAATTTAAGAGCCGATATTGACTGCTAATTGCATCAATTATTATTATTATTATTATTATTATTATTATTATTATTACATATTATTATTACGATAGTATACTACACAGAGGACGCTGTGTAGGCAGACAGATGCACGTATGCTGTATCGCTGCTCCTGGTTTTATAGGTTTAAAGTGTTATTTAACTCATGTTTCTAACTTGCTACTATTTAATTCTGCTAGTCACACCGAAGACAGGGAAGTTCAAATCACCAAAATCGGATCAGTAATATTCAAATTTTCAGTGTTTCAAGATATAGAGTGTACTGCAGGCCAACGAAGAACAAAGGACGTCGTCATTTTAAAAGTCGCACTATAGTCGCTAACGGGAAGAAAGGCTAAAGGTAACCAAGACAGCAAATTTCAAGCAAAATGAGCTGTAACAACTGCAATAAACCATTAAGCGATGAAGGGGACGGGCCGCATTGTTCTGGATGTAACAAAAAAACAACACTTCCACTGTTCAGGGATCTCAGAAAGCACGTGGAAAGCAAAAGGAGCCGTGAAACAGACCGAATGGCGATGTCAACAGTGCCGTGAGAAAATGAAGAACAAAGACCAGACACCAAAGAAAAGTAACGACGCACATCAAGGTAAGCCGCTTCCGGATCCTAAAATTACAGATAACTTTGATTGATTTAAACCCATGGTAAAAGACTTGTTAAATACGCACATGGAACAAATTAACAAAAAATTCCAGGAGTATGAACATTACATATAGTTCAATAACGATACCTCTGAAGAAATATTAGGAACCGTGCGAGAAATAAAAATGAAATTAACGGTAGCGATAGAAACGCAAGAAACACTCCAGCGCGAAAATCAAGAATTGCGGAAAGAAGTAAACACACTCAAGTGTCAAAGGGAGCACATGCTACAAAAAGAAAGAAAAAAAGAACTTCAAATTGAGGACATAATGAAAGAAAATACAGAAGACTTAAGCAAGATAATGCAACTGACCGGCAGTAAAATTGGAATTCAAATCGCAACCACAGATATCACCTCTATTAACCGAGGACCACAAAAAAAAAACAAAGACAGACCGCCACCAATCATCGCTCGGTTTACCAACAGAAGTCTAAGAGACTCCATTCTTACAGCAAGCAAGAAAACAAGGCCGACAACAACGATCCTAACTGATAAGAAACTCCCCACACCAATCTATATAATGGAACACTGGACTCCATACTTCAAAAATCTTTTATATCAAACAAGCAAAACAAAAACAGAGAAAAACTACAAGCTTCTGTGGACAAAGAATTCCAGATATTTATGAGAAAGAATGAAAACACTCGAGTACACATAATTGCAAGTGAATCCGACTTACACAGCCTACCAATATAAAACACTAACTTTTCACATCCTTAAGAATAAGATTAGAGCTCATTTAAAAACTATATAATGGAGATCTCAAACATAGGCGAACATATCCAGTCAGACAACATAAACTTGAAGGTCTTTGACTCTTTGAAGAAATGGTCAGACAGCATTTCCACCAATACCAACTTCACTATCATACACACAAACATAAGAAGTATAAAAAAAACACTGGCTTACATTGATGCTCAATTATACCATGATAAACATAGATGCGCTAATACTGACCGAAGTTGCAATAAACGACACAGAAATTTACGCATACAACATAAATAATTATCAAACCTACAAACTTATGTAGACCAAACAAAAGAGGAGGTGGCAACGTGGCATTTATCAAAGAAAAATACAATGTGACCGAAAAACAAACTCGGTTCGAACATGCGGAAACACTAATTTTGGAAATCACAAATAGCCACAATAGTATCAAATAGACAATATACAGACCCCGATAATAATCCACTCAGTTTTCTTCACGAGTCAGAAACATGGCTAAGCGGCATCGAACCCCGTACAACACACAGGCTCATCCTAATAGGAGACATTAACATAAATACGCTTGACCACACTTCTTCAACCACTAACACATATCTAGATATACTAAGTCAGTACAACATAAACCCTACCATTAACTCCCCAACAAGAGAAGAAATACTCAATAACTCACTAACAAAATCATGCATTGATCATATCGACATACGGGCCCCCATCCATACATCATCAGTAATTAACGTCAAAATTGCCGATCACTACTTTGTCTCAACTTCGTTTTATTACGTTTCCTACCCCCCTCCCACCACCACAAAAGTCGACAAAACTCGATCATACTAAAGAGCATTGTCGATAACCAAGTAAAAAAATACAGACTGGAATTCCCTACTTAAAATAAATGATCCTGTAACATTATACGAGAATTTTCAACTAAAGTTCACAGAAATATACAAAAAAGCAAAGGAAGCGACAAACAGACAGCAATCCATGGACAAATGACGACATAATAAATACTATTACTGTAAAAGAAAATCTATGGAAAAAACTTAAAAAGTCACCCAGTAACACACATTTACAAACCTTTATAAAAAAACACAAGAAATCAACTAACAACAAAAATTCGTAGGGCAAAAAGACGCTACTACTTCCAAAAATTCATGGAATATAACGACAACATTAAGCAAACATAGGCTACACTCAACGAAATAGTAACTCGAAAAAAAGAAAACTTCAGCACAAGATTTTATTGCAATAAGCTTCGGTCAGGACACAAACCAAGAGGAACTAGCAGACTCATTCAACCATGCTTTCACAAACAACATCACACAACTCAAAAAAGACAAACTACCAACGATCAACAAAAAACTACCGACACAAAGTCAACAACAAACGATGTATTTTCCACCCATAACAAAACAGGAACTGAAAGAAGCAATCCTACAACTAAAACCAAAGACCACTCCAGGAATAGACAAAATAAAACTCACTGACCTTATAACACACTATAACAAATAAATCCAATACTTTTGAAACTCGTGAACATAATATTCGACACAGGCATTATTCCACAACAACTAAAAACTGCAGTAATTATGCCAATATAAATACACGGCAAAAGAAATGATTCTCTGAACTGCAGACCAATAGCTACACTACCAGTCATATCAAAAATTCTAGAAAAAATAACACACACACCAGACTACAGAACTATTTACAGAGGTTCAACATCATCTCACAAAATCAATACGGCTTTCAAACAAAAAGCACCATTACTTTATTAGAAGACATCACCGACACAATAAACAAAGCTCTCGTCAAAAACAAGTACGCCGTACTTATATTGCTGGACCTAACCAAAGCATTTCATAAACTTGAACATGCCATACTACTCACCAAACTATACTCAACAGGTATAAGAGGAACACTGCATACATGGTTCAAGAACTACATCTTAAACAGAACACAAGTAACAAAAATAGGTACATGTCACAGTCGGAGTATACAAATAAAACACGGTGTACCTCAAGGTGCCATATTATCACCCACTCTATTCAACATATACATTAACGATGTTCATAACATATCCATAAGAAGTCAAATATTTCAAAGCGCAGATGACACTGCTCTACTAGCAATCCATACAGACATTAACACAGCTCTCTGCAAAGCACAACAAGACCTAAATGAAATCACAACATACTTCCACCAAAACGCAATTCTAACCAACGGCACGAAAACACAGATGTTGATAATACACAACCCAAGAATCATACGCCCTGCATCACTATCGATACATTGTCACACATACCGCTGCATTAACAACAAAAATACCTGCCAATGTTCCGAAATCAAAACTGTAATACACACAAAATACCTCGGTCTCTATATAGATTCCTACCTTAAATGGACAAAACATATAGAATACCTACACACCAAACTCCGGATCATCGCAGCAAAACTCTCTTCCAAGTTAAAGACATTATTCTATCCAACATAAAAACACTCCTATATCACGGTATCTGCGAATCCCTACTCAGATACGGAATAACAGTCTATGCAAATACATCAAACAGCCACCTAACAAAATTAGAAACACTACACAGGAAAATCGTGTCAACAGTGATCTGGACACCTTACACGCGACAACCAATATCCGACAAGCACATGGCGATACACAGAATTCTGAGCATTAAAAACCTGAAACACTACATGACATTAACAAGGAATTACTTCAACATCACCTGTCGAAACAACAGAGACACATATCGTATAACACGACCTACAACAACTCTCTACATCCGCACACCCTTCAACAACTCATACGGTTCTTTTGTGAGATCGCATCAGATACCCACGCAACTCAACAACCTACCAAGAAATTTAAAACATGTAGATAACCACAGAACATTAAAAAACGAACTCTGGAAAATATACCAACAAAGTTAAGAAACCATTAACACTAATATACACATCACAAATCACTAGCATCCAATGCCTACATCCCATACATAAACAGTAGCAACAACATAAATAGTTAAGGCTAAATCGCACTCTCTTCATAAAAGCTAATCCAAGCTTCGAAGTAGGTGGGATTAACTTGCCTCACTCATCTACAAGTAATCCTTATAAACAAATGCAGAAATTTGTTTGCATAATCACTCTTTCTCAAACTTTAAAAAAAACAAATTATACAAAAAATTCTGTATAATCTTCATTGTTAGTATTAGAAGAACATGTAAATTGTAAATACATAAAGGCAAAAAAAGTATTATTAAAAATTTTAATTGAAATCCAATGTAGAAATTTCAGCACTTAGTGCTGAACTCTGTAAAATTATAAGGTGCAATGTCACACAAGATGTTTATTGTATGTATAAATATTTTAGCAATCAATAAAAAATTATCAATAAGAAAAGAAAAAAACATATGGTCTGAATTAAAAAAATTATTTCGGAATATTATTGAATCTGGATTAAAAAAAAAACATTCGAAAATATTTTTATTCGTTTACTGTTATAATGACATAATTATTGTAATGAATTTATAATAATAATAATGTTTTTCTAAATTTATTATTATAATTATAATATAAAATAATATAACGCACAGAAATTATAGGTTTATGTTGAATGAAGTATTTATAAGTCATCACGAGCGAACTTGTGCCTAATAGTCTTGACGAGTAATTTCATGCTGAGTTTTGCTTCTCTCTCTCTCTCACTTTTTCTTTTCTTTTATTTTTATAATAGCAGACTGTCTTGCTGTCCGCTCTGTTCCTAGCAGTGATCATCCTTTTCTAGGAGATTTTTTGCTATTGGGAACAGCTGATAGAGGAAAGGGGCAAAGCAGAGTCTTCTCTACTCTGTATTTCATCCATCCTTTGTTATTTCCCCATTTTGCTAGCATTTTTCACTCGATTGTTCTGGATTTTTGTGCTAGCAAACTTTGCGCTTATAGGAATCTCTCTCTGTTGGCAGGTCTTGTTTCTACGGGATTTTCTATTTGCTGGTGGTTTTAGGCTTTTTTTTTCTGACTGCCCGATCATTATACTTATTTCTTTTCTAGTCATACCAATCTTTAATCAGTAATAGCCTCTCTTCCGTCTTCAGTACGTATACTGAGTTTTGAAATCAAGTCCGATAAGCGTGTGGTTGCACAAACTCTAAGTACCTTTGTGGATCAAAGAATATCTATGGTTTCGCCTATTATGGCGGGGGGAAATATCAGATTATGGTTAATGAACTTCATACAAGAGATAAACACTTAACAAGGCTTTGATTGTGCTGGAATTAGAGTGGCCCACATAATTGGTGGAAGTTTATTTAGAACAATTAAAACAGATTCCTCCTGGAATATATCGGTGGACTGTTCCTCTCTAAATGCAAGAGCTACGTACAGGCGGACTTTGCCTTTGAGCAATGCACAAGTCCTTGTAGACAGTGTGGAAAAGAATACAAGGTAAAATACGTTCTATCAGAGCTTCCGCAAAAAATGTTTAGTGCCATAGAACCACTGTCGAATTCTTCTCTAGATGTTAATACGACATGATCGCAACTACCACAAAACCTCAAGAATTTATGTTACCAGAAACAGCATCTAAATCAAGGAATTTAAAAACAACACTAGGTAAAGCAAAAAAGAGAAATAAAAGGAACACAACACGGTTTCCTAGACTTACACTACTGCTGAATAATATCTGTGGGGACAGCTTCAAAGCAACCCAAAATTTGATTGCGACCGAAAAAAGTCATCACTAGCCAAGAAACCATGGAGAACATAAACAATTCATCAGTGGCACGTTCACGCGACTTACGAGACATGACACTGAAGAAACCAAAAAATCAAGAGCTTTACCTTCGGGAACAGCAATAGAAGAACCAATCACCCCTTTCGTGAATGTTTTATTTTCTTGAAGACGAAAGAGAATTTCGGAGCCCTCTCTCTTCACTTAAGCGAAGGAAAGAGAGATTTCCAGTACGCATATCATCAAGGAGGGAGGGGGATCATAATACGTTCCTGCCAAGGACCATCTGATGCTTTAGAAAATTCCCATCAGTCATGTTCACATGACAGATGGGATTTTTTAGTTTTGGTTATCCCTCAACCCAAATTTCTAGGTTAGGTTAACCAGTATTTTACGTGTATAACAAGAAGGGCTCCAACACCGCGTCAGTAAATTTTGAATGATCCGATTACACTATATAACCTTTACCAACAGCTTCTTTTAAAACTTTTAAAATATATTTCAAGCCTCTTCTCGTCGTTATTAATGCATGTAGCTAACTGGGTGCGGTCTATTTACATTCAGAATAGCAATAGGGAAGAGCTGTTATTAATTCTTAATAAGTTTAATGCACATCCTATTTGTACAGGAGGTTGCGCATTTTTATCAGTATTTTGATGTCGAAAATTTCTTCAGAAGTTTCTCTTTAAAAAAGCTTATCATGATTTTATTGTTCGTCCACTTTTTTAAGAGGGATTTTCAATGTACAGGACGTCTATATTCCATTGAGAGTTTGAGGGAAGGGCTATCTCCTTTCTCATCATTAATGTCCCTAAACTCGATTTCCGCCCCAGATGTTCCTCCGTTATGCAAAAACATTTTCTGCTACCTTTTAAAATCAGCAACGCACAGCAGCATATGACGAAAATGCCATCCAGTAAATCGATTTTAAAGGCTCTCAAGACATTCTAGAATTTTTAATCACTATTCCAGAACCTTTTGCGATCGCGTTGAGGCGGCACGGGACTTTAATACTTGGAATACTAGAAGTCTTTCTGAGCACCTTGGCACTCTTCAAAGTATACCAATACGAGTATAATCGATAGAGGCCACATTATAGAGGCTTATAAAAGGAAGAAAAACCCTTGGAGTGACTGGGCTTGATATTGAGCTCTATCGATACGTCTAGACTTGGTCTTGCATATTCTGATCTCGATATTTATTATTATTGTACGGGCACCTCCATCGAGTTCGAAGACTCATCGCGAGAGACCCAAACTATCCACACAATCTTTCATATCTCATCTTGAATCCATTAAGAGACAAAGACCTCACAGGTGACACTGGGATTCCATTCATTCACCACTCTCCAAGCGACAAATCTAGTCCTTACACTCCTACTAATCACGCCTTTACTCAACTTCCAGGTATGACCTCTTGTTCTGCTCTCTAGACAAGTGCGAAAACATTTCCCCCTGTATCAAACCTATAAAATCCTTTAAGTACCTTAAATGTTTCTATCATATCTCCTAGTTTTTCGTTTTCGCCTATCAACCAACTTCTGCAATCTACATCCTCAGTCTGTCCTCATTGGGAGCATTCCACAGACCGCTTATCATCTTGGGCGCTCGCTTCTGAATCCTCTCTACCACTTCATCATCCCCAAGAAACCCAGGAGATCTCTGAGCTAGTAATCGAGATGTAGAGTCGTATCTAGCCCTTATAAAGAGAAATAGCAACTTCCTTATTTCTATTTGTTAGTGTGTTCTTCAATAGCCAAGTAATCCTATGAATTACTTTAGCAATATGCCATCTAAACTTCATCTCTATCTACCACCACCGCTAAATCCCTAGCTGCATCTATTTCTTGGAGTACAGTTCCATCAATGTGGTACACATTTTGCAATCGATTTATCCCAAAATGCATAACTACGTTTCTCCACATCACGCTGATACCCATTATCTTTTTCCCATGTTGACAGCCTATTTAGATCATTCTGCATGCTCATGCTTACAATCACATCATCTTGATTAAATATTACTCTACTTAATTTTGTATCATATCAGCAAACAATTGAATATTTCCTTATAGATTATTTTATATATCATTTATATACAGTGGTCCTAGCACGGAACCTTGCGGCACATCATTAGTCACCTCCTTTCTCCTGAATTCTGCTCCTCCATACAGCAGTTTTTGATATCTGTCCAGCAGCCACCTTCTTATCGCATTCTGTTAAATGGCTTTGCGAAATCCAGCATGATCATATGTAGCCATTTCCTTTATCAAGTTGGCTGTCACTATTATAAAAAGTTAGTAAATTACTAACTTTCATTACCCCACATCATTCTCTGTCACTTATGCCACAGTATTGACCTCACCTTCATGATATAACATACCTTTGTAAGGTGGTCATCCAGTAACTTTTATCTGCTTCTGTCACCTCGTCACTATCAGCATTCATTAAGGTTATTCTTCCTCGTACTTTGCACATAACAAACGAACTCTTTTGAATTTCCTTTGTTCTGCTTGGGTAGTTCCTTGTCGTAATCTGATTTTGTCTTCCTTACCATGCTGGTCACTTTTTCTTGCCTGACCGTTGTACTGTTCATGAGCTTGCTGATCACCTTTCTCCTTATATACCCTCCATAACAATTTTTTTTTTGCAGCTCATACTCAACGATACTACTCATCCATCTAACTCCTACCTGAATCCCCCCTTACCTTAGGTATACAATTTAATAACGTTTCCTCTAGATCTCCTTTAACTACTAACATCTCTGTGCCACCTCCATACGAGGATCATTTTTTTGTGAAGATTAAACCTAGGAGGGGTGGATTACCTTCGCAAAGTTGCAAACTCACTAGAGAGCACATGTGATTGTCATTTATATATATATATATATATATATATATATATATATATATATATATATATATATATATATATATATATATATATATATATATATATATATATATATATATATATATATTCAAGTTTAATATTTAAAGTTTCACACTTACCTACGTAACAAGGGCCGTCTTGTCGTGGGCTCAAGTTCACTCTGTGAGACGAGTGAGTTTCCAGTTCTTCTAGTAGTTCATGTGGTATGTGAGCTAGAGAGGAAAACACAGACCAGTTTTTAGGTTTGTCCGATTTCATTTGCATATTACAAACAAGACGCACGCATGATCATTATTAAGTTACGTTCAAGCATCAGATAATGAAATTTAACAAAGAACGTATTCATAAAACAATTCTGTCCTTGTCCCTCTAAATCCATTTACCTCTTTAACACCGTTACTTGCATTCCACTCATTTAAAACGTGGCCAAAAACTCGCTTTCCACTTTCCCCTTTATTGATTGAATCTATGTGGGAATTAAGCGTATATCGGCAAAATCTTGGTCCTCATCTTAATGAGGTATTGCAGAGTCTCAGTTACATAAATGGACGTTTTCTTTTTTTTTTTACTGCCGAGTATTATTTGACAGTTAACCAGGAGATGTGGCCATTTGCACGGAAACTCACTCGATTACTTCCAATTACCGTAATCAGTTTACTAATAGCTCATCCAATTAGCAGAGTTAGAAATCTCCCATTTGCCCTGTTTCATGAGACTTACACATATCTGATTTATTACAATTATTGTTACACATCTCTTTATTTTGGTGGTGTTTTTATCAGTTTTTATCGAATTGTGTGGTGTCTGATTCATCTCTTTTTAATTGTTCGTGTTGATTTTTGATCGTTATAACATCTGCAAGTTGTTAAAACACTAATCTAAGTTAATTGAATGTTTTTGTTGTTGTTCTGTTGTTCTTGATAGCTAAATATCATTTGCTAGCTTTTGTTTTTCTACTGGGAAATGTCTTTAAAACTGCTGTACACGTTTGTCATGGAATGTTTTGTTTGTGTCAAAGAAAACTTGCTGTTTTTTCAATTAGTGTTACATCTAGATAGTTGCTGTTTAAAATTTAGCGGTTAAAGATTTGGAATTCCACTAAAAGTCATAGAACCTACATTTACAGTGATTAAACAAAACATAGCTTTATTTTTAAATACGCTAACCGAGTGGTTAGCGTATCCGCTCTCTATACAAAAGGCTACGGGTTCGAATCCCGCTGTGTGCATGGGTGTTTGTGATTGTCTTTGGAAATACTAGTGGTGGTGGTCGACGGTAGATGGCGTTGGTGTAATTGCGGTCAGTTGGTGGATTGAGTGGCGGAGACAGAGTTGTAGAGCAGGTGCCCTCCCTCGATGAGTCTTTGGACTCCCTGGAGGTGTCTAATAATAATAATTATTATTATTACTATTATGAAAGCATTTAAGTTGATTAACGATCTCTCAACTATTTACTCTATTCTCTTTCACACAGATGTTCAGTTTCTACTACTTACATTTTCAGCAGATATTTCCATGCTAACCATTCATCAGAAATTACTTCAATAATTCCTCTACTCAATTCTAACTTTTTTTATAAAACGCTTGTAGTAACTATTCAACATCAACTAATTCATTTAACTAATCCAACTCTACCCCCGCTCACAGTTCATCTCCAAACTCACACAATAAATTATTCTTTCTCTCTGTTTATTCATTGTTTCTACTGCTGTCCGCTGGAACAGCCTTCCTTCTTATATACAAAGTGTGCCCGTTAAGTAATCAGATTAATTTTTTACTGGACAGCCCTTTGAATAAAAGTAATAAACGTGTTTATAGTTTTGACCGCTAGAGTGTGTTGTAATCGTAGATGCAACTTTGGAGTCGGGTGACGCAGCAGTTTTCGTGTAGCAACCGTCGAAGTAAGAGTATGTGAGTGGAGCGTGTCAGAAGTTGCATCGAAGCTGTGATAAAAATTTACCGTAAATTAGGAAAACCTGCTACAGAAGAAGTGTACCAAGACCTAAAAAAAGTTGACGGCGATGACTGTCTGAACCGTGCACAGCTATTCGGCTGGTTTTCAGTTTAAAGAGGGGAGGAAGTCCCTGGAGGGTGAACTATGTTGTGGATGGCCAGTTTCTGCACTGACAAATGAAAATGTGGTGAAAGCTAGGGAAAATTGTTGCCCATGTCAGACGAATAGCCACTCGGCTGCTCGCTGTGCAGTTTGGTGTCGGTAAGGACGGCCAGATTAATCTTACAAAGAGATTTGTACAAGAAGATTTGTTCAAGGATTGTGCCGCACACATTGACGCACGAACGAAGAAAGCACTGGGTTGTATGTTGTCAAAATTTCATCTGTGCAGTTGATCAAGATAGTGATGTATTGCAAAGAATTTTCACCGCGATGAAAGTTGGTGTTTTCAGTTTGATCTAGAAACGCCAGAGCATGGAATGGCGTGGAACATCTTTTTCCCGGCAGAAGAAAGTAAAATACAAAAATCACGTGTCAACACAATGGTCACTGTTTTTTTTTTTTTTTTTCGACGCTGCTGGAATTTGCTTCTGACGGTACTACACTGAATGGTCAGTAATATTTAGGAGTAATGCAACGTGTCAGGAAAGAACTGTTCCATAACAATAGTTGGTTTCTGTTGCACGACATCGCACCCGCGCACTATGGGCTGCCTGTGAAACAGTTTCAGGCTTTGAAGTCGATCTGTGTGATCGAAATCCTCCCCCCCACACACACACCCATTCGCCACCTTTGGCTCCCGCAGACTTTTTCCTCTTCCCAAAGATGGAATGTGCCTTGCAAGGGGGAGCGCCTCACCGACATCCAATGAGATATGACCCAGACTCTGAAAGAGCACCCGTTCAGGACTTCCGCCATGCCTTCGAACACCTGTACGACAGATGTAAATGTTGTGTGGAATTGGAGGGAGATTATTTTGAATCTGTGTAATTGACAATACCAAATATGGTTTTTTGTTTAGATATAATAATTGTTGTCACATTACTTAATGGGTACACTGTGTATTTCCTAGACAATTGGATATGACTGCATTCAGTTGTTTTGGGTAACTTTTAGTAAGATATGCACATTAAACTATTTTGGACTGCTAAATTTAAACTATTTATTGAAATTTAGATAAGTCTATATTCACTGGGGCACAGTCGGACACCCGTGTGTTTCACAAACCTTATGTACTCGTATATAGTTCGAATGTACCAAATTACACTAAAAATCTTAACAGATGCAAAGAAAACTCAAATCGCATCCTAATCCCAGTTTTATATAGATGTTCAGTACCTTAACATGCATTCTTATGCCTTTATGCTATATTTTGTGCTATGTAGTTTGTCACCAGTACACCAGGCGCTAGAAGAAATAGCGATGTGCGCATAATTTCTGCAACACAGTGTGAGTGACGCGCGCACACACACACCTACAGAAATGGAAAAATGATGAGTAACATAATGAACTGCCTCAAAGCCTTGAGACCTGCTCCTACAAAGGCATATCATAGTAGAAAAGGTCATATTTCTTCTTGAATGTATAATCCAGATCACGAAGGTATCTTTCAGGCGACAGATTTCGGTGAATGCTCGTTGTTTTATGCAAGAGAGACAACTGTCTATGCAGAGGATGAATATGTTCATTAGGAACAATCGTTGAGCGGAGGGTGCTATCCAGAACCATTTCGATGGGTGGTAGCGTCGTTATTCCGTACAAATACACCACCTGTGAATTAGAGTTGCCTGATTGGAATTACAAGTATACTAACGATGGATGCCTTAGGTACCTGCAGTGAGAAAATCCAGAGGCGAGGAGCCACATATAGGTAATTGGAATCTTCTGTTCTTTTCAGTGCAGCTCATGCTTCATTAATGGATTTCCTCTTCGTGATGTTTAGAGGTCACATGATCCCCAGTTCTCCCATTTTTTCATACCATTGTAGATAACTGTAATTCAGGCTTTGTAAACATAAATCACCCCACCCCATGAATATCATCCCTTATAAGTAATCCCTTTTGAGTATAATTTAAAGTAAAACTGAACGTCGTTTGCACATTTTAATTGAATTTCAAGGTTAGAATTCCTTGATGTTATTAATCAACCCTCCGACTTTTATCGTTAATAATAACCAGTTATAATAAACTAGATGAAGCATGTTAAGTATTCAAAGCACTCTTTCGCACCATAAGATCTATCATAAGAAAAAGTCAAGAAAAGTTTCCTTTGTCCTCCATGCTCAGACGACAGTTCCGTGGGCCGAATTTATTTAGAAAAGCACGTTGGCAATAGATACTCTTCGGCGCTTGCGCCGTTTCCGCTACCCTTTAATTTATATTCATGGTATCGAAATCTTAGTGTTCTTCTACTGCATATGGAGAGAGAGAGAGAGAGAGAGAGAGAGAGAGGGAGAATGAAGGTGCTGCTGAAGTGATGGATGAGGTTGGCGAATGCGATAATAACTACAGCACGTATCGGGCATTGTGGAGCTCGCTTCGAGATTCATTAAACGACGTGGACACTACAGGAAACAGACACTCGTAACCGAAGAGCACGCGCTACGTGAGTGACAGAATAACAAATGTAAACAGAAAGGACTACGGCAGTAGCAGAAGTTTATTTGTAAGCTGTAGCCCTTTTGGATATATTTTCCCTGGATTCTGAAAGGTTGTAATGAAAAAACAAACAAACAACTCCGCTAAGAAACACGGAACTGTCTGTATTCTCATTAGGTGTACAACAACACTTCGACTTGTATTTCTCACTTGGTTCCGGATGTTGTATGATAGTATATGTTTTGATCATTCAAAAGAAAGAAAAAAATTGATGAGGGTGGGGGAGGGAAGAGCGCGAGAAGAAAAAACATTCAGAGAGAGAGAGAGAGAGGAGGTAAAGAAATAAAAATTAGAGAGAGGGGAGAGAGAGAGAGAAGGGGGGAGAGAAAGAGGAAAAGAAATAAAAACATTCAGAGAGAGAGGAAAAGAAATAAAGAAATTCAGAGAGAGAGAATGAGGAAAAGAAATAAAGAAATTCGGAGAGAAAGAGAGGGGGAGAAAGAGGAAAAGAAAAAAATACAGAGAGAGAGAGAGGAAGAGAAATAAAAAAAAATCAGAGCGAGAGAGAGAGAGGGGGAAGAAATAATTCAGATAGAGAGGGGGAAAGAAATTAATTCATAGAGAGAGAGAAACAGAGACGTGGTTGATTAGTTAAAACTATACAACGGTAACTGAGGTTATAAGCACGGTGTATGATGTATATTTAGGCCGTTTGAATATTTTTGGAGAGTTAGGAAAACTAGAAAGACAACAAGAAACGGAAAAAAAGCAAGTAGTAGGGACAAAGAAAAAAATTATAAAAGAAACACACACACACAGAGAGAGAGAGAGAGAGAGAGAGAGAGAGAGAGAGAGAGAGAGAGATAATTGTTGGGTAATTAAACATTGTTTTGGGCAAAGAATATCACGAGATGGGGATATTACGGCATTTTAATATGCTTGCTCTTCGACCAATCTGTCTATTTTACGAAGGAGAAATGAGGGGACACGATAAGAAAGAAATAACGAAAGCAAAAAGGCCCCAATAGTCTCTTGAGTTCCTTCAAAACTTATTTATTCTTTAAAGTCTTTTGATTCGGGTGTAGTTCGCAAAAAAGTAATATCTTTGTCCTGTTTTAATTTGTCTTCATTCTCCCGAATTCATCGCTTCGGTAGCAGCTCGAAGCATACTCCAATGGCTTCACTAACTAGAGTCTGTGCATGACTTACTGTCTTTTCACGGTCCATGCTCTGTCATCCAATCAGAGTCAGTCCCAAAAACTGCTTATGTGTACACACACACACACACACACACACACACACACACACACACACACACACACACACACACACACACACACACACACACACACACACACACACACACGCTTCCTAGTAGGATTCTTTGATAAATACGGACTTCTTTTTTCCGGTCTTAAAATACCTTCTTATTAAGACAGATTGTAACGAGTTCTTAGAAGAGACGTGAGCGCGCGTCAGCTTATTTACTTATGTTGGTACCAAATATCCGCGACATGTTCTGCATCTGTAACCTTTCTTTAATGGAAACGTATGTTGTGTGAAAGGCAATTATTTTAACAGTGCAACACCAGTATGAAAACAGCCAATTCTTTAGGCACGGAAAAGTATTCCTTTATTGTACGACACTCCGTTTTAAATTCTGGCTGCAGAAGAATGTTTGCATTTAATTAGCATACACATCTCGTATCATGCTCGTTAGGAATGCTAGCTATGTGTAAAATCTACTGCAATACACACATACTCGCGCGCGGTAAGAAATAATGCATACCTGGATAATGGTATATGTGAATATCGGACTTGGGTGGTCTAGGTGTTCTTTTCACAGTGGCATACTGAGGCTCCTCTTGCATCTGCCAAAGAAGAAAAAAAAAATTAATGAGGCGAATTATTCAAGACTATCAAGAAATAGTCTTGTATTCAAAACTATTTTTTGATAGTCTTGAATAATTCACCAACGTACCTCTCCTCTATAATGAGTTTTGATATTCAGCGAAAAGTATGATTTGGTTAAAAGCAGATATGCATTCGAAACATACTCTGGAAGAAAAAAGTAAAAAAAAAAGAATTATGGAATGATAAATGTATTTTCATGCAGCAGGAATTTATTGCTGTGAATTTGCTCCTTATGCAGTAAGAACAGATAAAATAGAAGAAATGTCTTCATTTGAAACAATCCAAATACATCAAACTGCAAATATAAGCTCTTTGAAAACGGAGAACATTCAGAACTGTTTTGAATAGAGTTGACCACCAAATTTTGAATTATACGCGTCTTCTGTATGGAATTTTGTAACACAAACGGTATAGACGATGCACTTTAATTGAAAAGATGTAGGGCACTAATTGTTGTAGGGCATTAATTGAATCGCGTAAGGCACAATGAACATTTCTGAGATTCTTTTTTATATGAACTAATCGTCGAGGAGAACAAATTCTGGAAGGAATTTTTTTCACTCCCTCAAAACAGGAAAATCAGCTATAAGAACAAATATAATACACTTGTTTCATAACCTTAGCTGCTTCGGTTGTTTATTACAAACAACAGTTGCATCACCTGTTTAAAAGTGAAAAGATGTTTCGGAGCATTTCAATGGTAAAAGCTATGTTTGAGAGAAAGAGAGAAACTCTTCCATTTACACCTCACTTGAAAAGAATCTGAAACTTGAGATGATCGTTGATATATAAAGAAAGAAGAGAGAGTAAAAGAACAGAACCTTGCGGAAGGCCATGATTATTACAAAGTTTCAAGATTAAGCTCATCCACCATCACACGTAATGTACTATCAGAAAGATCATATGATGAGAACTTCAGGAAGGATCAGAAGCTCTTTCTAAAATCGCGACAGCAATAGGATGCTAATCTGATTGTAAGATTTGCTTCCCTCAAAATCGTATAAATATCTTACATATTGTTAATGTAAAGCATGTGCACACAAACCTTTTGGATAGTGAGCAATTTTTTTAAAATATGTTTTGTTTGCTAGTTAATTATTTTATAACAGAATGAACACGAAAATAATAATTATTAGTATATACATTTTATTCAAATATATGTCAATACATCGAAAGTAAATTTATATTAACATTAATTTGTTTTTATATTTGTTGAATATGGTGAAAACATGATGCATTTAATTTTTTTTAATTGTAAATGATTTTAGATAATAGATTACTAAAGGATAGAGCCGAAAGGCTTCAATTTGGTATAGACAAGATATTTAAACAGAGAATATTATCGACTGGCTTAGCCAAATATGTAGAGAGAAACTTAAATTTACTCGAAAATTTACTAGAGTTTATGAGAATATAAACCTCGGCATTGGAATTGCCTCGGTTTTCACAACTTAAAGGACACTAGCTCCCACGACCCCTTTATGTTTGGCTATGTTTGCCTACATTTATTTGGCTATAAAATATGATTGGATTCATAATATCCTATATTTAAATATTTTAGAGAATAGAATTATTGTGTTATTACATATTAAATATTATATTAATATTGCACATTTTAACATACATTTTTCATTATTGATTGTATTTACCACATGATGAATCGATTTATGTAGCTTTTAAAATAAGACACTATCATCGACATTAAAATTGTAATTTAAAAAAAAAAATATTGTAGTATATTTACGAGCATGGGTTGCAGGTTACCTACATGCTTTAAATATTGAATTTGAAACTCTGAGATTGAAACAAGGACAGGGGCATTTCTTTTTTTATGGGGGGAGGGAAGTAATGCGCTCTCTCTTAAACCCAATCCAAAAACAAAGCAGTAACCTTCACTTGGATCATGTAGGAAGAATGGATTCCTTTTATAGCTGGTGTTACTTATTATTTGGATTGTTTAGCCTAGGAAGTCACCTGCTAGTTGGAAACAATTTAGGCTTAATTTGTTTTTAGAGCATTTCTAAGATTTTTTTTTTTTTTTTTTTGCTGCGACATGAGCCAGTTGGCCTCGAATAAAGAATAGTTAGGGAAATATGTACAGGTATGTTGAACAAAAACAGTCAGGTGTAATAATAATTTCACTGTAATATTAAAGCTGGTTGATGATATATCATAAATAACTTCATGGTGTCAGCTTGTTCATTGTAGACTAACGAATGTGCTTGTCTTATACTGAAAATATCCAATCAGAACCGGGCTTAACATATATTTATGTGATGATTTTTAACAATAAATAAAGTCAAAAGCCACATTTGACAACTTCTGAATTAGCCAAATTATAACAGATGACTTCCTCCCCACAACTACATCCAAACACAATGATTATTAAGTCGACTTTCGTTAGATTGTCTAGAATTAATGAGAAGCAACTAAGACATCGGTGTACTATACTTGCCAGTTCGAGTTGGGTTATACAGCTAGTTTGTCGGTTTCCAAGTGAAGAAGAAAAAATAATCACTTGACCGGACGTAACACAAGCATGGCTAATACAAAAGAAAACCACCCTGAACATTCTGTTTTTGAAAATAAATCTGCCCCTTCAGTGAATGCGTAAATAAGCAGGGTGTTCGAAGTAGATTTTTGTATATGACTTCCACCCACAAAACGTTGTATACCTATAGTACATGATCTACCCACGGTGCTCATTAAAGATTATTTTTCGCTATTTTCAATCTATTTTTTACCTAGTCCATAAACCCTGCTTTATGGACCAAACGTGAAACTTATTTCAAGCCATTTCAGGCTTCCGGTATTATCTGAAGGTGAGAGGTCATACGCTTGGTTATGAACTCTCCCACCTATATAATCACAGACATCTATGTCCATGGCGAAAATCGAACCCGCAGCCTGTTGGTTGAAGAGCAGATATGCTAATCACTCGGTTAACAGGCCAACGTAGATAACAGGCGTTTTCACCGGTATTGGGGGTGACAAAATGAAAGGAAACGTCAGTTTATAATAATAATAATAATAATAAATAAATACATTATAACATTCTGAATTGTTTTTGTCTTAGGTTCTAGGTTTTGTCCTAAAAGCTTAACGCCACCATATAACCAGGAAAAATACAGTATGAATTGTTTCATCAGAGTTAAACTGGATAGTTTTTGTTGTGTGTATAAATGTTCTAAACATTCCATCTATGCACACTGTCACTCTCTGTCACATGATTCTTTTACGAATACTACTGGCAATCAATTTGATGAAGTATAGTGAAGAAAGACTGTCATATATGAATATCCTAGATCATTCTTAACTAATTAGATTAGGTACAGTAGGAAAATTCGGATTTCTAATTAATCTGCGTCGATAATATCCAACATAACAAATAGAAAAAACAAACACAAAAACATGTCACTGCAGTACCAGTATAAATAGCCGCAATAAAAGTCTACTGCTGCCAAAACCAATAATGATATGATGACTGTTGCACATTTTTCGTTTCCTTGGCAACGGTGATCTCGTTGATCGTAACTCTGAAAAAGTAAGATGAATGTGGCACATATTAAAAGCAAAAAAAAAAAAAAAAAAGGAAAAATAAATAAAAAACTAGTCAGCGGTATAGGTCTATAGGTATTAGGGATAGTTTGCATGAAAACAGTAAAATATCGAATGTCGCTATTTTCACCAGCGCATCAGCAAACTTTCCTGAATGTTTACTGTAAATTCTCAGTCTACGACAGCTCACAATAGTAACGAATTTAACTGCACCCATCTAGACTTCATCTAGCACTAGTAGGTTCTCTTCAATGTATCTCCCCCCCCCCCCCAAGTAATGAGACAGTTCACCTCTTTACTGCTTTTACTGCTAGACGTCGGTGCGAACCGCTAACCCATCCAGCTCGTTGATGTTTTAAGATGAAAGAGGCTGATGTTGCAATTCCACACAACGACATCTTTGTGTGTGTGTCCCTGCAGAGAGAGAGAGAGAACGCTTAGATGAGCAAACCGGAGAGAGAGAGAGAGAGAGAGAGAGGGGGGAGTAATGTCAGATTTACGAAAAATTGTTACAAAACTCCATTATGTGCGCATGATGCATTAAACCTGCCAGCACCGCTATGCAGTCCAGAGATTTTATTGTTAAAGAGGAAACTGATTTAGCTAGATCCATTATTGCAGAAGCCATCTGTCTCATGTCAGTCTTGTTCCATCCCTCTGGAGAAATGATCTGGAAGAGTGTCTGTATAAAGACACGGTACTAGAAAAGTTTATTTTTCATCTCTCTCTCTCTCTCTCTCTCAGGCGTGTTTCTTTGGTATTCTCGTTCACAGTGCTCGGGAAGGCATAGCATTTTAGTAGGATCAAATTCCGCTTAAGTTTTCAGGAAATAAAATATCAGATTCTACACTAACATGACATTAAACACACACACACACACACACACACACACACACACACACACACACACACACACACACACACACACACACACACACACACACACACATGTGTGTGCGCGCCAGAGTAAAATAGGTATATATATATATATATATATATATATATGGACTTGTATTTATATTTACACTATCGCAACAGTTCATAAACCAGTAATCCAAGGATCCTCGTTTTAAATGAAACTCACTGTTGTATTTTAAATGATAAGCATTAATAACAGCTTAAAGCGAAAACATTTAACTAGCAATCTCCGGTAGCAAAGTTTAGTTCCGTTAGTATATTTTTAGGCACGCCAAACACCGCTAGAAACGGTTTCGTCCATCTATTTGTTTACCTCATCACTGTGTAATCCCTGCAATTTCCTACTCATTCTCTTGCATAACACTGAATAATTTCCATTTCGTTAGTCAACACATAAAATACAACACTAATAATCTAGCCTTTTCAGTAAATGAAGGCATTATTTTATTACTAGAAGATAGAGCCCGTTCTTTCCTCTCCTAAACATCTCCAGGACACCACATCAGATCTTAATATACTGTTGATTATCGCGATGATTTTCAGATACATGATATATTACGATGATCACGGGCTCATGCTTCCAAACTAGAATGAAATTGTTCTTCTTATCAGCCAAATAAAGTTCCTAAAAAAAGGTCTGTAAAATATTTGCGACAAAGGGTCTTTATAATTAGACACAGTCTGAATAAAGCGTATATGCAACATACGGTTATAAAAATGGGAAACAACCACGACTTTTAATATATAAGTGTTGTTTGTGAGGTATACGGCTAACCACTTTATCCTTGTGTACGGTTGCGGTTAAATGAATAGAAAAATCCTCGACACCGCAAGATAAGAGGGGAAAAAGGAAGAAGAAAAAGTGTTGTTTGTGAGAAGACTTTGGCCTCAAAGAGGCAATTGTTAATCGAAGAGTGATATAATGGCGTCAGTAGGTGCTTGTGTGCAAACTTTCTCGCAAATTGAAGGTTGGCCGAGTAAAGGGTATCTGCACTCCAAGCTGCGGGTTCGATTCCCACCACCGGCACGGATGTTTGCAGGAGATGAATTTCATCTCGTGGTGTGAGATGAGACCACCGTCCCACTTAATGGAGGCCTGAAGTGTCTTGAAAAAGTTTCATGTTTGGGTTTGGTCTCTAGATCGTGTTTGCCAGACCAGGGATAAAAACAAATAAAACTATAAAAATTTAAATATTAATATATTAAATATTAATAATAAATTAAAGAAAAATATTATATATATACAGGGTGTTCGGGATAAATTTGACATATTTATAATTAATTATATTTTTCCGTAAGTTACATGTATTAACACACACTTCTCTTCATTTAAAAGTTTGGACCCTTCTTCATTCATATACAAGATGTCAGAAAGGATGGATAGCTGGAACCCACCTGAATCATGGAAGAGAATAACTTGTATCATGATGATTCGTGCCCGCCATCAAAATAAGGATATTACGACTGCTGCCCAATGCTCCCTGAATACAGTAAAAACAATCAGGCATGAACTAGAGACTTGCAATGGTGACTACGAGGATGTAGCAAGAAGAAAGATCCCTAGCAGACGATCTGATTGCGTTCGTACAGCAGAATTCCTCGCAAATCTGCAGGAACAGGTGTTGAAGAACCCTGGCATTGGAATTCGGGCTTTGTTCGTGGAGTTGCTAACTGTAGTCAAGCCCCGGATAACAAGGGTAGCCAATGGTAGGCCGTATGTATGGCAGCAGGATTCGGCCCCTTGCCACACCTCTGGGAAAAGTCAAAAATGGTTGTCTGAAAATTTCTACGACTTCACCAGTCCAAATGTTTGGCCTCCAAACTCCCCAGACCTTAACCCCATGGATTATTTTGTATGGGGCGCAGTTGAAAAAGACACCAATCGCACTTCCAGTAATACAAAAGCCCAGTTAATGGATAAAATTAAAACAGTTTTTGCGGCCCTTCCCAGGGAGACTGTAGCATCAGCTTGTTCGAGGTTCCGAAGCAGAATTGAAGCTGTGATCGATGCTAATGGTGGTTATTTTGAGTAAATCTTGTTGATAGTATTGTAATTAACTCTGCCTGTAATGTTTTTTTGTCAATTCATTAAATTTAATAGATACAAAGAAGATTTTCTTTTTCCTTACGAAACTGTCAAATTTATCCCGAACACCCTGTATATAATGGCAGGTAAACACCCTATTTTATTATACCCAATACGCCATTTAACTATTTCATTGATAAAAGTAAAAGAGTAAAAACCTGATACGAAGGCTAAAACAGCATTTTAAACTAATCCATATATGAATATACATATTTCTGGAAAGAAATAAGCAATGCCTGATTATTTTCCTACGCATGTTTCAGTCAATAGGCAATGCTATTTAGATTTGTTTTAAAAATCATTCCGGTACATTGATTAGCAAACTGTTGGGTGATAGGAAAACAACAAATAATGTGTCAAATGATGAATTCCAAGAACAATTGTGCTTTTTGACTGATTCAGTTTCAACTCTCCAACCAGCAGCAAATCGTGGACGCGAATTCCACTGTCGCATAGATTTTTCTGAAAGTGGTAAACCATTTTCCTTGCTTACCATAAGATCAACGTCCTGCTTATTGTACGCCTGAAGTGGCTTTTGAAAAAAAAAAAAAATCCGTATTTGGTTTTTACAGCAGAATTCGTGGATTATTTACCTTAGCCCCCACCAACGATAATAATAATAATAATAATTTACACTCACAGTTTACAACCTTTCGTCTGTGAACTCCCCCCCCCAAAAAAAAATAAGTAACTTCTGTATTAATATCATAATATCCTGATTTGCAATTTGCAATTTTTCAAGCGTCCTCAATGGGGACTTAATTTAGTTGACGTCATCTGACACCTCTCAGGGTAATTCTTCTTATTTGATACTTTTAATGAAGTAATTTTGTTTAATTACATAGTGATCGTATTACCTGATATATAACTTACGTAGATCAATGTAACTTTAAGCTCTTTTTACCATACAATAAAACTGCTGTAATTATATTCTATACAAACCACACAAATCCGCATCAGAGTATTATTCTTTGGTGGACCTTATTTTCAGAAGTGTAGTTATGTATATTCAGTTTTACAAAATGTCCTATAAATTTATATAAAAAATTTATTTATATATATTTGAAACCTTTAGATATGACTGTAGAACCCTTAAGGATACTTTCTGAGACCTACTCGGATATTGGACCACAAGATGAGAACTGCAGCTCCAGTGTATAATAAGACTTAGAAAATCGTAAAATGTTACATAAAAGTATTTGGTTTAATCACACTTACGTCTCTTACAGTGTCTTCCAAACACTTCCGAGACGAGGACTCGGAGATGTGGGTTGTGGCATAAGGCGAAGGATAGTAAGCCGGTTCTGCTCGACTCGTTGGTCGCTGATAGGCCGATTTCTCAATGTCGTACATGTGAACGGACTCACGACACTGAGATTTCCTTGACCCGTACACCGACGCAGCTGGAAACAAAAGAATCGATTAGGTGGCAGAAACGTGGTCTTCGTCAATCAATAGGGAGAGGGGGTAGGGATTGTAAAGAGATCTGTAGGGTTTCGTTTCGTTTCCTTGGCAACGAATAAAGCAATAAAATACCGCGATGCCCACTAATATAACAACTGCCTGTCATTGTACCATTATTTTCCAGATTTCTTATTACATGCATACGCAGAGAAATATGTCTACAAGAATTTCCGTAAATACCAGCAACAATTACTACTACAGTGCGATACGTGACACTTTTTTTTAAATATTTGATAGAATCATACCAGAAATTCTCTATTTTCATATTTTGACATCTATTCATAATAATAAACATCACTTCGTTAGTTTTTGTATGATGCGGCAAATTCATATTTACCTTCAGTTATATTATTTTCCCAAAACTTCGTAAAATCACAAGTATACAGTTTTTTTTTTTTTTTTTTTTGCTAGATGGGCGAAGCAAGAATGCTTTTCATATTCCCCGTTACCTGTAGAGGACAATAGAAGGATAGGAGGGTGTTATTGAGCTATGAGCCCTGATCATCATGACAGGAGGGTAACAGCAATAGCCGAGCCTCAGTTAGAACTTCATTGGTTACAGCATTGCCATCCATTACCATCCTTGCGTACCCATTTTAGTCGCCTCGTAACACATTCATGGGCTGCAGTGGAGCTATTTTAAAGTAAAGCTCTGTTTAAAAATTAGAACGATCCCTAGTTCACTCGTTAGTGGCCAGAGATCGTCCAACTCAGCGTTGGCCCACTCAGTAACAGGCTCACCCTACCACCGAGCAGAGCCGCTCATATTCCAGGGAAAGGCATCCACCGACAAGGCCCCACGCTGGCCACGCCGGAAAACACCTTCCCCGGATATTCAAAATGCTCTCTCAGAGCAAATCCCCCAAAATCTAAGCCCCCCCCTCTCACCCGGAGCAAAATTCCCGGAGAAACCTGAGAGAGCAAAACTCTCGAAACTCAGCGTCTATTTTAGTCGCCTCTTATGACACTATTAAAGTAAAGGCAACGCTAAAAATTAGAATGATCCCTAGACCACTCCATAGTGGCCGAAAGACCATCCAACTCAGCGTTGGTTCCATTCAATGACGGCACCCCCACCACCGAGCAGAACCGCTCATATTCCAGGGAGAAGCATCTGCTGACAAGGCCCCATCACGGGCCATGCCGGAGAACATCCTCCACAGAGACTCAAAATGCTCTCCAAGTGTAAACCCCTCGAAATCAACCCCCCACCCTCACCGGGAGCAAAATTCCGCAAGAAACCTGAAAGAACAAAACTTTCGAAACTCAGCGTCTATTTTAGTCGCCTCTTACGACACGCATAGGTTACGTCGGAATACTTAAGTAAAGCCAACTGTAAAAATTAAGATAATCCCCCCCCCCGGACCACTCCCTACGAGTGGCCAAAAGACCGTGCAACTCAGCATTGGTGGTTCCACTCAGTGACGGGTCCCCCCCCCCCCCCGAGCAGATCCGCACATATTCCAGGGAAAAGCATCCACCGACAAAGTCCTTCACTGTGCCATGCCGGAGAACACCCTCCCCGGCGACTCAATATGTACTCCCAGGCAAACCTCTCGAAATCTAAGCCCCCCCCAGAGAGCGAAATTTCGTAAGAAACCTGAGAGAGCAAAACTCTCGAAACTCAGCGTCTATTTTTAGTCGCCTCTTACGACACGCATAGATTACGTAGGCGATGTTTAAGTAAAGCCGTCTCTAAAAATTCGGACGATGCCTAGGCCACTCAATTGTGGGAGAAAGACCGTCCATCTCAGCGTTGGCTCCACTCAGTGATGGCCTTCCACCCACGTCCACCACCACCGAGCAGAACCGCTCAAATTCCGAAGAAAAGCATTCATCGACAAAGCCCCTCTCTGGTCCGTGCAGGGAAACACTTTCCCCGGAGACTCAAATTGCTCCCTTAAGGCAAAAACCTTAAGAGAGCGAACTCAAACTCTCGAATCTCTGCGTGCATTTTAGTCGCCTTTTACGACACGCATGGATTTACGACCGCGCTATTCTTATCCCGGCAACCACACGGGGACAAGTATATACAGTCCTTATAAGGACTGGCTTAAAGGGGCGAAGCAAGAATGCTTTTCATCTTCCCCGTTATCTGTAGTGTAGGGATAAGGTGTTATTGTGCTATTAAAGCACTGATCATGGCAAGAGGGTAACAGCAATAACCGAGCCTCAGTTAGAACTTCATTGGCTACAGCATTGACATCCATTACCCTACAAGGGTATTAATCACCGCATCTCAGTCGATTCATACTTAATCGTTTCGCATATACAGTTTAAACTGTCAAAAAAAATTTTATAGCACACACCTCTAAGTTTTTCGCATCATAATATAATATTACATTACAATAATTTATCCTTATCCTTATAAGGACTGGCTTAATGGGGCGAAGCAAGAATGCTTTTCATCTTCCCCGTTATCTGTAGAGGACAGTGTATGGATAAGGTGTTATTGAGCAATTAAAGCTCTGATCATGGCAGTAGGGTAACAGCAATAGCTGAGCCTCAGTTAGAACTTCATTGGCTACAGTATTGCCATCCATTACCCTCCAAGGATATTGGATTGAATAAATCAATCACCGCATCTCACGGTCGATTGATTCCTAAATCACTTCATTGAACCACAATAATTTACAATACAATGTAAGTTATTGTAATATTATGATGTGAAAAACTTAGAGGTGTATGCTATAAACTGTCAAATTTTTTTTTATATGTTCAAGCGTAAATAAAATATAACATACTAAAATAAAGTAAATATAGTAAAAGAAAATCTAATTATTTTTCCAGAAACAATAATGAAACATATTTATAGAAATAAAAAAGCAATTGATAAAACGTGTGTGATATCGCATCCATCTCAAGTTATGAAAACGAAACATATAGAGAGTGAGACTGCAGAGGCTAATTAATATATATATATATATATACAATATCTGCCAAACAGATACAGTTTGCTCTATATTCTGCGCAGCCGCTGTTGTAAATTTTTGCACTCACACTGCAGTTAATCGATACATTTTTGGATAAATCTTGAGAAACTTCTCAGAAATAGTTTTATGTAACCGGAAGTACATATACAGTAATGCAAGCAGATTTTTAATTTAGATTAGTAGTAGTAGGGGCACTTCTGACAAGATCAAGATAAGATAAGGAATCGTGACGTGATTGGTTGTTCATTTGATGACATCATTCTTTGTGTGACATCATGAGTTTGGAATGTTTGGAATTTTTCTGGGGACCATCTGTATGTGTGACGTCACGTTGTTTGTTTTGTTCGCGTATGAAATTATGGGTGATGGTAGCGATAAGGATTCGTGTCGTGATTGGTGGGGCACTTTGAACAAGATTAAGAGGAGATAAGGAATCGTGTCGTGAATGTTTATTATCAGATGTAGATAAGTGACGTCATTTGTTAGTTGTAAATAAATGACATTGTTGTTTTGAATGGAACAGGGAGATATATTAGTGGATATGGATTCGCGTCGTGATTGGTGGGATACTTCTGACAAGATCAAGATCAAGATAAGATATGGAATTGTGATGTGTATGTGTGTTGTTTTCAGATGAAGATAAGTGACATTATTTGTTAGTTGTAAATAAGTGACGTAATTGTTAGTTGTAAATAAGTGACGATGTTATTTTGAATGGAAAACGGAGATATATTAGTGGGTAAGGAATTGTGTCGTGATTGGTGGGACACTTCTAACAAGATCAAGATAAGATAAGGAATTGTGACGTGTATGTATGTTGTTTTCAGATGAAGATAAGTGACGTAATTGTTAGTTGTAAATAAGTGACGTTGTTGTTTTGAATGGAAAAGGAAGATATTATTTTCGTGTCGTGATTGGTATGATACTATGAACAAAATAGGCGTAGGGTGAATGGGGAGAAGCGACGTCAGTGTCTTGGATGTGTATTGTTATGAGTTGTAGATAAGTAAATGGTTTGCGTATGTCATTATGGGTGATGGATAGTGATAAGATAAATTTTGGAATGTTTGGAATTTCGCTAGGGCTTCCCTTTTGTCAGGGACATTACGTGGTGTGTTGGGTTTGCATATATCTCTAAATATCTAGATATTTAGAGATATATGATCTCTAGATATTTAGAGATAACCAATCGTGACGTTATGTGTTTGGAAATTTCTGGGGAACATATCTCTCTGTGATATCACATGGTGTTTTGGTTTGCCTATGGAATTGTGGGCGATGTTTTTGAGATAAGATATCTTGGAATTTTCCCAGGGTGACAAACATCCGTCATTGTCGTTAAGTATTGTGTTAGTTGTCTATAGATGGCAGTACTAATTTTCCAATATATTTTGGGGTATTTCTTTCCTGTTAAAGGGTGGGAATTCTTAGAGTAGAGTCGTGATGGCGGTAGTGAATAGGCTTTTCTGAATAATTTAATTATATGCTGGTGTCCCTCAAACATACACTTTTTTTCCCCATAGCGCATATATATTTTATTCTATATTCATATTCTAAAGACTATGGGAATTCTTAGAGTATAGTGGCGGCAACGTTTAGGCTTTTCTGAATAATTTAATTATATGGTGGGGTCCCTCAAATACACACTTTTTTTTCCATAGCTCATACATATTTTATTCTATATTCATATTCGAATTCCTATTTTATTCATAATTCATCCGAATATTTTGATTTGTCTAAATTTAAGATCTTAAAGTTCAATCAATCAATCAATAAATAAATTGTGTGTGAATTCACCGTGATTTCAAAAGTGATCTTACTTAATCATACATAACACATCATCGACACTGTTTGTTCATTTAAGTTTACATATTTTATTCCACAGATATTATTTACAATGTAATATGCAGAAATAGGAATTTACAGATATCATTTACAGATAGCATGTGGTGTTTTTCTTGTCGTAACATTTCTTTGATGAGACATGTACGATTGGGTGATTTTGATACTGCTCCCCAGATGAGTATGGCAATTCTCGTATACACTAATATTAGCAGCATAATATTAGCTATAAAAGCAAGTATCTGCCACTTTTGCGATGGGTCTTGATTTTCACCTGCAAAGAAAAAAAATCGTTGATAGTAATGGAAAAGTTAGCAGATTACTATAATCCTAATACAGTAGTTAGTTTTGGAAGTATCAAAGCTTTACAGAAACATACAAATTTGTCACATGAAACCGAGAAAAGTTGGTTAGCAACACAACCTACTTATGTCAGACATAAACCCATTAGAAGAAAGTTTAAATGCAATCAAATCAAAGTACCTGCACTTTTCAATGTGATTTGGCAGATATGTCATCCCATGCAAAAGAGAATGGGGGTGTGCGTTTCCTTCTTGTATGCATTGATTGTTTTTCCCGATTTGTTTGGGTTCGAACACTGAAGAAGAAATCCAGCAGACGCTGTTGTTAATGCTTTCTAGTCTATTTTTAAAGAAGTGCTACGTTACATAAACACTGATCAAGGAAAAGAGTTTTGCAACAAGAAAGTTCGTGCCTTGTTTAAGAACCATAATATTCATTTCTACACGACCAGGAGCGAAATGAAAGCACCTATTGCAGAAAGATTTATCAGAACATTGAAAACAAACAAAGATCTACAAATGGATGATAGATCTTCCATTTTAAAAGTAAAAGTAAAAAAAAAAGTAAAGTAAAAGTAAAAGTAAGAGTAACCTCACGCCACACTGCACTATCGGTATGGCTCCTTCGGAAGTTGACTTTCACAACGAGGATCGTGTTTGGAAATATTTGTACTGAACTTAAGAAGAGCCTACCAAACCAAAATTTCAAGTTGGTGATAGAGTGGTTTTAAGTGATGATACCCACAAATTTAGAAAAGGGTATTGGGGTAACTAGACACGAGAATTGTTCACTATTGCTTAGGTTATTAATAGAAACCCTGTAGTATATAAAGTTCGCAGTCGGGACGGAGAAATAGTGGAGGGAACTTTCTATGAACCTCAACTGCAAAAGGCTGATATACCCAATGAACTTCCGGAAGATGTGTATCTAATCGAACAAGTATTTAAACACCGCAAACAGAAAGGAAAGCTTCAGTATTTTGTTAAGTGGCTCGGTTATCCCTCATCGTATAATTCTTGGGTTAGCGAAGATGTTTTGCTTAACCCTTCCCAGTAACGCCAGTATGAAAATGTTTCCTACAAACACGGAACGAAATTTCAAGTGGAATTACTACACGAGATCAGACTTAAAGGTAAACGGGAAGTTGCTCTTGCCAAAATTCATCTTCCGGGAGAATTTAATAACATCGATTCCGGTTACGATGAGTTTCGTATGATACGTGGAGTTGGAGGAGTCAACACTATTGACAACAACATCACCGGAAATAAAAGTCTAAAGAAGGATTTTACAAAGTGTACAAGATTCCCCATGGCAGTTACAATCACCCTCTGAACTTCTTCAAGCAGTGTTTGATGTGAGTTCTGTGATTACTGGAAAAAAGAACCCAAACAACACCATTTCTCTGACAGTCCCAAAAGATTACAACCTGATTTCCCAAGGAGGCCTCGGGTTTAGGCCTTCTACTGGCTTTTAATCAGATTGGTGTTAAACTGAAAGGTACAATCACAGGGAAATATCCAGTTGATATGAAAAGGTTCGAATAGCCGCATATTTTGTTTATTCTGATTTAATCCAAGAACATAGTTGGTGATACATGTGCATCATTTACGAGTTGTTCATTGCAGCACCAAGTGTTCCTTTGTTTTTGCTCACCCTGATCATTATCCGTTACGAAAACAATCAGTCAATTATCATTGAAATTCGTTCTGACAGCGGCGAGTTGTTCCACTTTCGTGGCGGCAAGACAATAGTTAAATTACACTTCCGACAAGTGAAGGGGCCCTCGATACAGCATGGGTACGGATTAGGTAGTATTTTCAGAAGTGCCTTCTCCTTTCTAAGTCCACTTTTAAAACCTGCAGCTCAATTTGTCGGTCGTCAAGCCTTAAAAGTCGGTCAGCATATGATAGGAGATGTATTGGAAGGGGTCCCTGTACGTCGAGCCTTTATAAACAGAGCATCAGAAGCTGGGAAAACCATTGCTGAAAAGGCTCAGAGTCGATTATTTCAGAGAGGTCAAGAAAGCAAGAAGAAAAAAACGAATACTGAAAGCGCAAGCGAGATGACATCTTTTGCTGAGAATATGATGTCAGAGTTAGATCTTTTTTCCCACCCTCGTGTCAACATGTGTGTGTGGAAAGAAGTTCTTATGTCACCTACCAACCAATATCCAGTACTGACAGTGGAGGTCCTGTGGAGTTTTGCATACCAGGTACATCTGAAGAATACTTGGATTTGGGAAAATCATACCTACGCGTTCGTGTGTGCATCACTGACAATGATGGCAAACCTATCGAAGATTCTTCAGTTGGTGTTGAGAATAATTTTTTCCATTCCCTGTTCAGTCAAATTGACTTTTTTCTCCAAGATAAACTAGTGAATGTGGCATCAGACACCTATCCTTATAGGGCTTATATTGAAAACCTACTAAATTATGACAGAGATGCTAAAAACAGTCAACTGATAAATGAACTATTTGTTAAAGATGATGTGGCTAATGTTAGTGATATGTTTACCAAAAGTGAATGTGGGATGCGTAGACGACAAGCTCGAATTAACCAATCGAAAAGTGTCGAGAAGCTTGGACGAATACACGCTGACATGCATCAAGACCGGTACTTGATCAAAATTGGGACGAACTGCGAACCATACGAACACGAACAGAAACGCAGTTCTCCCCAATTTTGTTTACTGACTGCAAATGCTGATGCTAAGGCTAAAGTGCAAATTGAAGAGGCTACACCTTCGGTCTGCAAAGTCAAAATAAATCCAAAGATTCAACTGGCTCACCTGTCTGTGTTAGACAAGTCAAACATGGTATATCCCATCAATCGTGTGCAAGTGTCTTATTTTTCGATTCCCAAGGGTATGTCAGATGCCACACGAGACAATCTGTATCTAGGTGAAATACCATCTAGATTAATTATTGGACTGGTCGCCTAGTGATGGATTTAATGGCACTTTCAACAGAAATCCATTTATTTTCATCATTTCAATCTGAATTTTCTTCCGCTGACAGCTGACGGTATTCAGTATCCCTCACAACCTTTGATTCCGAACTTCAAAGAAATGCATAATTAGAAGAAACACACGTATAAACCACAGTGAAAATTATTTAATTGTAAATATTTCATCCTAAGTATCTTAGGACATCATCAGTACAGTATTTAAACAAAAATTAGGAATAACATACAGTTAGGGCGCATGATTACAATAGAATCTCATGAAAACGTGCATAACGTGCTAAAGTAGTACAAAAAAAAAAAAAACACGTTAAATATTTAACACAGTTTTGTATGATAATTTCCCATACTTTAGGAATAGTAAGAACGTCGTTGCGGTTTAGGTTTGGTCTGTGTAGTAGGGCTTCAGAACTTTCTTTGTATAAACGTTCATGTTTAAATAAAGATCTATGTAAAAGTTTAGCCTTTTCCCAATGGATCCTATGGTTTGGATTTTCAATTCCGTGTTGAGAGAGGCCAGATTTCTGCGGTTTAAGAAGACTCAGGTCGCTACATTCACAATTCTTCCGCTCATCATCCATCTCAGAAATCTGGCATTATTAAATCACTACTTTCCAGAGCACACAAATTCTGCTCCTCTGAAGAATCTTTAAACCAGGAATTAGAAGTTATCAAAAATACAGCCATCCTAAAGGATATAATCCCAAAACAACTCAAAAAATCATCAGTCACTTCTGCATACATCAAACCAGACAGGAAGAAGTGCATAGGATTCCCATACCTTACGTTAAAGGCATCTCAGAACGTCTTTCTAAAATTATGAAGAAATACAATTTTGCCACTACTTACAAGCCTATCAACCAAATTTACAACTTATTACCTTCTCCTAAGGACAAATTCTCACCCTTGATGTTACCTGGTGTTTATGAGATTCCATGCTCATGCAAATTATCTTACTTTGGACAGACAGGTAGGTCTGTTCAGAAACGCATCTCGGAACATCAAGACCACATTCGTCTTCTTAAACCGCAGAAATCTGGCCTCTCTCAACACGGAATTGAAAATCCAAACCATAGGATCCATTGGGAAAAGGCTAAACTTTTACATAGATCTTTATTTAAACATGAACGTTTATACAAAGAAAGTTCTGAAGCCCTACTACACAGACCAAACCTAAACCGCAACGACGTTCTTACTATTCCTAAAGTATGGGAAATTATCATACAAAACTGTGTTAAATAATTAACGTTTTTTTTTTTTTTTTTTTGTACTACTTTAGCACGTTATGCACGTTTTCATGAGATTCTATTGTAATCATGCGTCCTAACTGTATGTTATTCCTAATTTTTATTTAAATACTGTACTGATGATGTCCTAAGATACTTAGGATGAAATATTTACAATTAAATAATTTTCACTGTGGTTTATACGTGTGTTTCTTCTAATTATGAACGCACCACAGGTTTCGTTGTTTAAAAAAAAAAAAAGAAAGGCATTACAGCAGATGTTATATGTCACTGTTCACATCGCTAGGCAAATGGAACAGAGACTGTGGTAATGACATTTCTTATGAGGAATACGTAAAGGGAAACGTTCTCTATGGATTTGACATTGCCAGATCAAAATGCCGTTGCCCCCATGTCAGCCTGTTAAGAAGAGGAAGTGTGCGCCTCGAAGTTAAATTTGCTCAACCTCTTCCTGAAAACATCACAGTGGTTCTTTATACAGAATGTACGTTATCCGTAACAAAGGATCATTCTGTGTTACTGGACTACGAACACTGAACAATTAGTAAGCATACTAGAGTCTGAAAGCACCACAAGAAAAGTGGGTTTAGGAATTTGTGCTCGTGATGAATTGCCACAACATCCGATCAGACAACAACAGTCGATGTTCGTCGTGAACACAGATCTGACCTGGTTGCCAGGACAACATTGGCAAGCAATCTATATTAAAGACAAACACGGCGATTTTTTCGATAGCTTCGGTCGTCCACCCGAAAGCGATATTGTTAACTTTCTGAATATCAACACTAATAAATGGCATTATAATACTGTAGCTGTACAGGCTAAGGAATCTGTCGCGTGTGGTTTGCACTGTGTATATTTTTTAATATTGAGATGTCGTGGTCTTTCTATGCAAAATATTATTAGCAAATGTTATTCTAAGGATTTGTGGTTAAATTATATTGTAGTAACTTATGCTGTTACAGATCATTTACTGAAAATAAAAAATAATTTAAAAAAAATTGTTTTTTAACTTACCATTTTTGCCACACCAGTTTCTTATTCCCACGCAGCTTTCGGGGAGATAAAAAGACGAACTTGGTATAGGTTCTTCGAGCTCTCCTGCTGGTAGGGAGTGGACTGGAAGCATTTTCCTCACTGGGACTTGCTGACATTGATGGTTGACGGGAATGGTTCTGGGTATTCGGTTTGTTCAGTGTAGGTTCTGGATGTGACAGTCTATGTTCCTGTTGCTCTCCTTCTGTGTGAGCCAATCGGTTTTTCAAACCTAAATACTTCTGCAAAACAACTAAATATGCTTTTACTTTTTCATCTGGATTTTGATTTCTCATTTTTAAAATGGCACTCATTTCATCATCTAGTGTGTACAGTTCACGCTTCTCTGGTGATTGGAGGAGCGTAAATTTTTTAAGCATACGATTCATTTCCTAATAAGTCAACTCAATAAAGGAACAATGATACCTAATAATGGGAACAGTGCTCCCCCGTGCTGTAAAACCAGTTTTCTTCTAGTAATGAAGGGAAGCGATTTGCAACTTAGTGCTCTTATAATTTTTTTTCCTTCGTAGGCGTAACTTCTGGTTATGTTTTAGTGGAATATGTCCAGATAAAACATTTTTGCATATTTCACAGAGTGTGGTGATTTGGCTGGATGCAGTGTTTTAAAGTATCATTTGCTTGTTTGGGAGGGGAATGAGATAAGTACTTGATGAGATATTCATAGCGTTTGAGTCTATCAGCCATTCAGGGATAAACACTGTATTGGGTTCTTCTCCTGGCAAAATCCGTGACCTTAAGCGTAAAATATCAGGTGTTTCCTGTCTAAAGTCTAAAACTAAATATGAGTGGGGTTCCAGTGTTGCATCTTTATAAATCTGAACTAATACGTTCGTTTGTCCTGGAAATACTTGGGAAGCTAAATGAGAAAACTGTAAAGAATCTCGGGGATTTTTAAAAGCAATAACATAATGGCTATTGAGATAAATTGTCCGAAAATGTGTACCTTTACAGAATAAATTTTGTGTCAGTAGAATGACACTGAGATTACGGTGATGTGAACCTTTTATGAAAACATCAGCTATTTCCGTGCTGTCCTTAGCCTGGTGAACCAAATTATCGATTATGAGTAAATTTCTCGCATTAAAATCAAATTCAGGTAACTTCAAATCATTCACGAATTCTATGTTGGTAAATTTTTTAAATTTATCCTGATTTTCATTGTAGCAGTAAACGATTCGTTCTGGTGGTGGTTTGATTAGTTGATTACAATGTTCTATGAGAGACAACATGAATATTGACTGAGTAGCTCCTGCAATAATGCATGTAAATGGATGCATGAACATAGCAAAAATGATAACATAATTAGACTGTGATTATTTTTATATAATCAGAGATCATGTAAAAACAGATAGTTAATTGTTTTTAATATAAAAAATCTCCCCATCAAGATTTTCTTTTTTTCTTTTTTAATTTTTTTTTATCACATTCATCATGTAAACATACCAAGACGACTTTTTCTTTTTAAATTCTAAGGGGAAAAAAACTATTGTGGAATAATAGTAACAATAACAGTGATGTGAAAACTGTACAAGAGAAGGGCGACACTGCAAATTGTCGTGTTGGGAAACAATCATGGATTTTTACCTACCATATAGAATGTTGTTTAGTTTTCTGTCCCATAGATGGCATCTTTTGCTTATGGGGTATGTGAGTGTGTGTCTGTTGACACTATGCGCTTCGCAAAAGTGTATCCAAATCTTTTTGTTACGGAGGTCGTTTTGAGTTGACAGCTCCATTTGTCTCTATGGACAGAATATGGTACAGGGATTTGGATGTTTTGTGGCTCACCCCTTACTACTGCTATCATAGATTCCAGATTAATCTCAGTGGCCACCCGAGAATTTAAAGTAATGCCTTTGCATTTGGTCACAATCTTACCCCCCCCCCCATGTTCTGTAGGAATAAGATTTGGGGCCTGTAGTAACAAACTCAACTATAAAGTCACCGTCGAATTCGTCACCTAGCTCCCCAAGGTAGTGGACAGTGAGTATTCACCTGGTTTTTCACTGAAAATGACAGAATCTGTATCTGTATACAAAAGCTGTCTTTGCAAAGGTTCCATGACGTTATAAAACTTTATCCTACCATAGACAGTACAAATGAGATGACAGCATTCCCTTTCCTATTTTCAGGCTCAGTGCCTTCAATAGGAGAGTAGGCAACTATCATCTGCTCTTCTGAAACTAACCTAGCATCTTGGATAACTTTACTGTTATCTAAACAAAGTTCTATGAGGTCTTCATAAGAGAAAATCACCTGGGTATGAGTTCTTAACATTCTCATACCAAGCCTTCTCCATAGAGAATTCAAACAAAGCTTAGCAAGTGAACGTTTACCAGGGTTTTAACTAATGTGTTCACTATTTAACATAACATCTTTCCTTAGCAAAAACTCATCCAGATAAGAATGTCAGCTTTGACCTTCAGGCCATCCAGATGCTTCCTGTTTCAGCTTCAGAAAGGTATCAATGTAGTGACAAAAGAAGTTTTCTTCACCTTCAAATTTTTGAGAAAAATGCCATACCTCGTAAAATTCTATAACTATATAACTGCGAGCACATGCTAAATCTAATTCTGGAGTGCACCAAAAACTTGTAAATGATCGGTCCATAAGAGAATAATGGTGCCATTTTGGAAGTACACTTTCCACATAGGGGGAAGATTAATTTTTCATTAACTGTGATGGGAAAAACCAGTAAAAAGAGATCGGTAGGTGCTTCTACTTTTTCATGGCAAATACCAAAATATACTCCAGGAGAATAGTCGAAATTATCGAGAATAACTTCGGGAGATGCCCCATAAGAAACACCTGGTATTTCATTACCCATGGATAAACGCTATTGAAGTTCAAATAGCGAATAACTTCCCCTTCTGACTGAATTTTGTGATATATTTTGTAGCAGTCAGTTCTTCCACCATGCAGACTACTATGAAGTAAAATGAGATCTGGAATATTAAGAGCAGCAATAAAGTTTTTTAAGGCTGTGTTTCAGAAATTTCAGTATTAAATTGGCATTGCGATCATGTCGAATTGAGATCATGTCGAATCCTTTGCTACAAAAACTGTGTTTCTGTTGGAAACCATACAGAAACACAGAAACCATACAGAAACACTTGGTCTGTAACATTTTTGGCACCCATGATGGAAGCAGCCGTAATATTCATATAAAAACCTTCCACATTTCTCATCGACAAAATAAGGTCTGATGCGGACTTCTCCCCCCACAGAACATGCATGTTGTATGGTTATGCTGTTCTATTGTTCTTGCCATTTGAGCCAAGTCAAAGCCTTTTGACTTTGCTCATTTGCCCCTATGTAACCCCAAGCAGGAAGTATGGCCAAAGTGTTAGGTTTCAAAAAGTTTTGGAGAAATACTCTCAAACATTCTCCTGCAATTGTAATGTCATGGAGAAAGGATCAATCTGGTTTAGCTGTATGAAGAGAGTGCGAAAAGTGCTGCAACTCATGCAAAACATGCAAGTCATCTTTTGCATAAGCTAATAGTTCCACTTTCAGACAGTATTCAGTGTCCAGCTGATTTTCGTACCAAGTCTCAAACTCTGTATGAGTTTCTTTGTTCATAAATTCCAGAGAATCAGATGTGTGAAACTTATGAGGAAAGAAACCCGTATGAACTTCAGGGAGATCGAACATGGCTGGTAGTTTCCTCAAACCCACACTAATGTAGGAAAAACTATCAAGAAATATGATGTTTAAAGGGTCATAATAGATAGCAAGTATCTCCAATCTGTCAAACACTACATGGGATTGGAAATTTTTTGAAAAAAGATATTCTAAAATAAAATGCCCATCAAAACCATGAAAATCATGTGCAATCACATGAATATTTTCGTATTTTGGTTTGACAGTCTGAAGGATCCTACCAACTCGATCCCCTTTTCATGATATTCTTGACAGAAAACAACTCATATAGGAACTGACCACACAGTTTACACCCAAGAACTCACAATCATGAGTACCAAAATCAGCTATACATAATATTGGAACATGACGATGATTTTTAGCAATAGTTTGTGTGTCATAGAAACCTTATTTGAGACCTCCGAATTTTGCACAAAACACATCTGTTTTGGGTGAACTAATTTGCAGTGGCGTCAGAAATTTTCAGGTGGAAAAACATGGCTTTTATCTGCAGAAAAAGTAGCCAAACACTGTCTGCAATGACGGAGTTTGAACAAATATGATTTTATATGTGCAAATTCAGACAATCATTGCTGTAGAAACATCTATTGCATGACTCTCACAAAAGAAGGTTCTGCACACTATGAATGTCATTTGTACGACAACAGATGCAGACGTTTATACATCAATGCATCTGCATTTGGATAAATTCTTTGAATGTTTTCGAACAGCTGGGGTAATAATAGGAACTCTCAAACAGAGCTGGCACGCTATGCACAAAATCATAATGAGAGCTGCGGTATAAAAGACAGATCTGCTTTTTGGCCTTTGGTCCCTGAAACATCACAGAAAAATGAGCATCACCCGAAAAAAGTATGATTGGCATTCCAGAGTCAAATGCTTTTGAAAGAGACCTGCTTCTGGAATACCGCAAGAAAGGAGCAGAATCCCTGCAATTTTGTGGAGAGTTAAAGCCCTCTTGGTTTGTATCTTTTTACAATCTAACCGCACTTGTCTGTATGTTTGGGCATCATCAGTGTGTGCAGAAACACCCAGAACAAGTGCTCGGGCCATGCAAAGATTGTCTTTGTTGGTAATTTCCACAATAGCTTTTTTATTTTCACAAATTCATCCAGCCTAAGCAGCATTCTTCTTTTTACATTGGATCTGCCTCCACCATTGTTACTGATGTTAATAAGTACAATATCAATAGTAAGATCATTTGCCAAAAGAAACTCACATTTCTATTTGGCAACAGCATAAAATGCATCAACTGTTCTTTGGATAGTTAATTCAGAAAGCAACATGAATGGTAAGTTAATATTGCTTTCTAAACTGGATGCACTAACGCCCAACCGAACATGAGAAAAAGTTCCTAAACTCGATAAATGCTGAATGATCTCATTAAGCATATCTCGAAACATTTCAAAAAAACACTCTGGTGGAAGGAGTTAAAGATCACAAAATTGAATTTGATACTCCATTTGACGAGTTTGATATTTGATAGAATTACGTGATCGGCCCACCGAAACAGAATAAAAATCCCTGTAGAGTGAGGGGTCAGTAGTGGTAGAAGAGCTTTTAGTTTTACATTCAGAATGTAAAAATTGTGAGGGATCATGAGAGCTTCCAGCCACACCAGCAAGAGAAACACGTGGATTAATGCCATGACCTGTGTTTTGTTGTTGTTCATATTCACTTACAGATGAATCTGTTAAATCAACTTCAACAATAACTGGTGCATGATTATGCACAATGCCACCACTAACAAATTGAATGACTGATGATCGCTATAAAAAATTACTTTCTGGATTCAGAAATCTCTTATAAATAAATGTTAATCATCATAAAGTGATTTTGCAATCGCGACACTATGCAATCCTTTCAATAACACAATTTTACTAAACATCACCCCCCAAAATCTTTCCAAAAAACCCTAGCAAACAAAAAAAAGAATAATAAAAATAATAATGACTTATGGACATTTCACCTTAATACAGAACCACTTTGAAGTATTTTCATGAACATGTTTTTAATTCCATTGCAAAACCACCTTATAAACTTATATATTGTAACTTAGACCTTAAAAAAATTACTTTCTAGATTTCAGATAAATGTTACTCATCATAAAGTGGTTTTACAATTTCGACACTATGCGATGGTTTTACTAACACAGTTTACTAAATAACCATACTCAATATTTTCCCAATCAATAACAACAACAACAACAAAAAATATATATATATATATATAATGACTTATGGGATTTCACTTAACACAAAACAGATTGAAAATAATGAACATGATTTTTAATTTTCCATTGCAAAAACCATCTTATAACTTTATAGACAAAATTCGCTAACGTAGTCACTAAAAAAATTCAACTAATGTTAAAATTTTCAAATGACATTGACATAAAAATGACATAAAATTAACTTATATTTTCTCCAGAAAAACTCATTTTGGAACTACAAACTTCTGAATGCATACAGATATTCCAAATACTAGAAACACAAAGAGAAGCACCTAGCCCATTAGTCTATTTATAAAAAATCAGAACCAATGGAAAACCAATAACAACAACATGTGACAACGAATAACTTAGTTCTCATCGATCACACAAGGTCAAATTGCAAACCTTCGCAACCCAACAGTAGTGTAATAGATTACTGTATCACCTCGAAAAGAATAAACAATTAGTCACAACAGAAATGATGAGTAATGTACAACCCTGGGAAAAAATTTTACCTTTGAAGAAACCGCGATACATCTATGAAAGGAAGTGATTTGAATAACTTAGTTCTCATCATCACATGAGGTCAAATTGCAAGCCTTTGCTACACATCACTAGTGTGAACATTTAGTCACATCAGAAATCATGAGTAATGCACAACCTTGGGAAAATTTTACCTTTGAAACCGTAATATGTCTATGAAATAATCACTATGAAAGTGATTATTTATTACAAATGTCTAACTAATGTTCCCAAGCTCTGAACGAGATCTGACCGGATATGAGTCACTCAGTTATCTACAAACAAGTCTAATGAAAATTAACAGTATGGGAAAATAATTCACACACAGTTTATTTATTTATTTTACTCAGTTATTCTGGTTATAATATGTAGTTAACTGAATTTTAAAAGTAAAATAGAAAATAACCAAATAAAAAAAAATCCGCATTGAGACATGGGAAATTACGGATCCCTGGCAGATATATTAGTCAGGAAAAGACAGTTTGAGGTTACACTCACCACCTTGGGAATAGAAACATAGTATGACCCAATGCTAAGGAATGAACAGTGTGCCAAACGGACAGAAAATCTAACGAACAAAAGTCAAATAGCTTTTCAGGTTATTACAGAAATTTCATTCTTTCAATATTGTGTTTTTGTGTCTTTTGGTGTGGATAAAAATTCAACTATTTTGGAATATCTATTTGCATTAAGAAGAATCATTCTGGAAAGGGTGTAAGTAAATTTAAATTATCATTAGAATTTATTGACTACATACAAAAAAATTATTGTAAGCTTTTAAGTCGCCGTTTATTTTTAATTTATTTTTTTAAAATGCCATTTGGTTTTTTCTCTTCATGTAAACTAAAAAAACACCATCACCCAAACATTTGTAAACAAGATAACGTTAATTTGAAAAAGAGGTTGTCATTTGCCAATAATCTTTTAGTGATGTCACTTCCAACTGATAGTGATAACTTCAGAGCAAAAAGAAAGTGTATGTTTGAGGGATACCAGCATATAATTAAATTATTCAGGAAAGTCTAATCACTGCCACCATCACGACTCTACTCTAAGAATTCCCACCCTTTAGCAGGAAAGAAATACCCCAAAATTGGAAAATTAGTACTGCCATCTATAGACAACTAACACAAAACTTGATGACAATGATGGATGTTTGTCACCCTGGGAAAATTCCAAGATATCTTATCTCAAAAACAACGCTCACAATTCCACAGGCAAACCAAAACACCATGTGATATCACAGAGACATATGTTCCCCAGAAATTTTCAAACACATAACGTCACGATTGGTTATCTCTAAATATAACCCACAATACATTAGGCAAACCCAACACACCACGTGATGTCCCTGACAGAAGGGGGGCCCCAGCGAAATTTCAAACATTCCAAAATTTATCTTATCACTATCCATCACCTAATGACATATCCAAACCATTTACTTATCTACAACTCATAACAATACACATCCAAGACACTGATTGCTTCCCCATTCACCCAACCCCTATTTTGTTCATAGTATCCCACCAATCACGACATGAAAATAATATCTTCCTTTTCTATTCAAAACAAGAACATCACTTATTTACAACTAACAAATAACATCAGTTATCTTCATCTGAAAACAACACACATACATGTCACGATTCCTTATCTTATCTTGATCTTGTCAGAAGTGTCCCACCAATCACGACACGATTCCTTATCGACTAATATATCTCCCTTTTCCATTCAAAACAACACTGTCACTTATTTACAACTAACAAATGACGTCACTTATCTATATCTGATAATAACAAACATTCACAACACGATTCCTTATCTTATCTTGATCTTGTTCAAAGAGTGCCCCAATCACAACACGAATCCTTATTGCTACCATCACCCATAATTCCATACGCGAGCAAAACAAGCAACGTGACATCACACACACAGATGGTCCCCAGAAAAATTCCAAACTCATGACGTCACATAAACAATGACGTCATCAAATGAACAACCAATCATGTCACGATTCCTTATCTTATCTTGATCTTATCAGAAGTGTCCGTACTACTACTTAGATTAATATTTTCGCATTGTGAATTATAAATTAATTTTGTAATTAAGAATTCACTATTTAGTAATATATCCATTAGAAATTTTGGAAAATTGGTGTTTATAATTACACAGTATGAAATTAAGAGAAACAATGCCAAGAGGAATGAATAAGCATCCCTGCAAATTGAATTGGAATCGCGTTAGTTCAGTTAGTAACGAAAATGTCTTCGGTTGGAAAGACCTAGGTTCGAATCTCGAGAAGAACTTTTATAATGGCTTTGCAGCTGAACGACAGTTCTTCATCCTTATACATATCGGAGGTTTTTTCCTATCTTAAACGCGGGTTTTCAATTCCTACTAACGTACGTAATGAATGACAATACATTGAGCTTCCAGCGTTAAACTGCACTGTTTGTGATTCCGACAGTTCTCAATACCAGGGCCGCGTTTTTTGTTTGTGGAAAGTGAAACTGAATTTATGACCGGATTAATTAATTGGCGTTACGGCAGAAGCAACTAAAGCAATGAGGACAGTGTATTATAACTGTGTGTGTGTTCTTCGTGCGTGGTGGGTTTCACTTGTAGGATGTAAAACCTATTTCTGCAGAAACACCATAGCCACTTTCTTATCCCAGAACAGATTTGTGTCTAGTTCTTTCAGTCAAAGAGCGCATTGTGGATAAAATATATCGTTCCTAAGACATCAAAAGGTTTGTTTAGTGATAATACCTTCTTTGGGTTATATATACAGGGTGTTCGGGATAAATTTGACATATTTATAATTAATTATATTTTTCCGTAAGTTACATGTATTAACACACACTTCTCTTCATTTAAAAGTTTGGACCCTTCTTCATTCATATACAATATGTCAGAAAGGATGGATAGCTGGAACCCACCTGAATCATGGAAGAGAATAACTTGTATCATGATGATTCGTGCCCGCCATCAAAATAAGGATATTACGACTGCTGCCCAATGCTCCCTGAATACAGTAAAAACAATCAGGCATGAACTAGAGACTTGCAATGGTGACTACGAGGATGTAGCAAGAAGAAAGATCCCTAGCAGACGATCTGATTGCGTTCGTACAGCAGAATTCCTCGCAAATCTGCAGGAACAGGTGTTGAAGAACCCTGGCATTGGAATTCGGGCTTTGTTCGTGGAGTTGCTAACTGTAGTCAAGCCCTGGATAACAAGGGTAGCCAATGGTAGGCCGTATGTATGGCAGCAGGATTCGGCCCCTTGCCACACCTCTGGGAAAAGTCAAAAATGGTTGTCTGAAAATTTCTACGACTTCACCAGTCCAAATGTTTGGCCTCCAAACTCCCCAGACCTTAACCCCATGGATTATTTTGTATGGGGCGCAGTTGAAAAAGACACCAATCGCACTTCCAGTAATACAAAAGCCCAGTTAATGGATAAAATTAAAGCAGTTTTTGCGGCCCTTCCCAGGGAGACTGTAGCATCAGCTTGTTCGAGGTTCCGAAGCAGAATTGAAGCTGTGATCGATGCTAATGGTGGTTATTTTGAGTAAATCTTGTTGATAGTATTGTAATTAACTCTGCCTGTAATGTTTTTTTGTCAATTCATTAAATTTAATAGATACAAAGAAGATTTTCTTTTTCCTTACGAAACTGTCAAATTTATCCCGAACACCCTGTATATATATATACAGTTTTCTTATAAAATAATCTTTAAAATTAGGTCGTTTAAGGACACGCAATCTTATAAATGTGCTGGATAACGAAATTCACTCACATTAAAAATATTTGTTGACATGGGACTAAACTTGGTATGTCTGATATTTGAATCCACATTTTTGAAACTTCCTCTTCAGCTTGTCAGTGAACAAGCTAATTAAACATCGATTATAGCACGGTTATGTGATAGCCGATATAATACTGCACCATCACATCATGGATGATATTGTCTCTGTGATTGTTGTTGTTGTGTGCAGTTAGTATGCAAAATGTCAGATCTCAGTGACCTCCAAAAAGGTACGATCGTTGGAGTGTGGCTAGTAGGAGCTGCCTTAACCAAAACAGCAGAAATCGTAGGTGTATCACGAGCTACAGTATCGAAGATTATGAGCAATGTGTTGAAACGAACAAGGCGTTGTCTCCAATCGGTTCTCCAAGGTTCGATCATAAGGTTTCCGCCTGCACACTGGCACAGTTGGGATATATTTTGCAGGAAGAATTGTCCAAAGTTCCAGTTTTTATACTGTCCGTATACATGAGCAATTAGAAAGTAATTTCAAGAAAGGAACTTATTCCCACATAAAACATATGATCACTAATTATCTATGCGTTTCTCAGCACCTTATTTTTATGGCGTTATCAGAACTAATGTAAAAAAGATCACATAACAGGAAAACATATAAATGAAGAATAACTAAACTACATAGATTTTATTTGTGACAATATTCACCAAACAGTTCTGTTGAATATCATACGTGATGAACATCATTACTGAGTCTCGCAATTCTATTATTGTAGATAGGATTTTTCATAGCCTATATCTGTTAGAATGCATCGCTTTATTAGTGCTTTCCAAACATTCTACAGTTTTTAATTCTCCCTGGTTTTCTAATTTAAGATGATGTTTGATAAGATCATTTCCGTAGACTCTTTGAAGATTGCTTTATAAAAAATGTGCTCAAAGGGATGCTGACGTTTTCCCATAGTATGAATATCTGTGAAAGCACGTGTTGTGAGGACCTATCAGGGTGATATGCTGAGAACATATCAGAGTGATATATACTGTTTAGTAGATTTCTGCAGTCGGCCAGTTTATTCCGTATTCTAGTTCTCGAAGTGTTTTTGCAATCTGGTCTGATAAGTCATCTGCATAAGTAATTTCAATAGCTCCTTATAAATGACGATCTTATCTAGGAATCTTTGAGGTGCAATTTCACAATATCCTTCATTTAACTATTGCAGTGGTAGATTTACTTCTGTGTTTTGCTTATTTTCATCATGCAATAGGGATTGAGCTCTACGACGTCATATCTCGATTATAGCTGCTCTTTATATTGGGTAGGAGACAACGTTCAGTATTAGTTTCCTCTACAGGGAAAGATGCTTGTTCCCCCTTTTTTTCAAGCACCATGGCAAAGTCACTTCTTACTAATGCAATTTCAGATGGATAATATTAACACATATATTTAAAATTACGTTTCCATTATGGCTGCTATATTAATTCTTCATCCTTCTTCATATTTCTAGACCAAAAAGATGCTATGAACATTAATGTGAGGTATCCAGTGTAGTATCCGCATATTTCAATAATTCATACCTGAAATAAATAAGCCCAAGTGGCTGAGTGGATATCTACTTCAAAAAATTATATATGCAGCTCTAGTAACAAAAACGCTGTTAGATGACATTTTCAACAATTAATTGCAATGTGCAAAATCAAATAAAGAAAGGTAATCAATAACAAATTGTTCTTTCTACTCTCAATAAGATGCCTGCTAAGGAATAATACTAACTAAGTGAGCCCGCTCAGGAACTCAAGAGGATTTTTGCATTCTTTGTAGTGATTTACATTATTCACTCTTGCTTGAATTACTTTCATAACATCTTAGGAAAACATTTTCATAGCGCCCATTAGGGCGAGATTGATTGACCAATGAACTGAGTCTGTTATGTAATTAAAATATTAAAATTCTGTAAGTGGTTAAAATTCTAATAAATATCGTTCCATAACCTTAGTTCTGATCAGCTAAATTATTTCTGTTCATTTAATAGAAATGAGATCTCACCTAGAGAGCACATTGATCTGAGTTCTCTTGAATAGGAAAATGGCTTCCAACTTCATGTGTGGCACCTCCAATCTTAGGAAATCATTTTCCAGTACTTCCCTAAAATTCAGATACATTTCCATTGTGTCTCCTTCATTTCATTAACAGTTTTAATATAATTATTGTAAGAAATACTTATCAACATGCATAAATCAATTAATACAATTTAGGACTAAGTATTAAGATAACAAAAAAGATTATGTATGAAACAATTAAATGATGACGTATTTTGAATCACGTGCATTTATCACTTCCATTGTTTAAAAATGCATTGAGATTTGACCTCATTTTTCTAGATTAAAATTTCTTAAATTGCAGTGTTCTCAATTTATAAATTCACAAACAATTCTGGAGGTTAATTTGCATACTAGACTACTAAGTGTTAGTAAAATTATATTTAAAATATCAAATGCAGCATCTTTATGTTTAGTTTCTGAAACTTTAAATATCACCCATTTAGATGCAAGTAGTTAAATTTTATAAAACTGCAATTTGCACTAATTATGTTGAAAAAATAAAAAAAAAGTGATGTGTTTACAGTACTATACTTAATTTATATGTTTACAGCTAGAATTAAGACTTTGCATATTATCTTGTATATCATGTACCAAACCGAAATTATAACAAAAATATCGATTTATTCTCAACGGTATTTGTGAATAAATGTCAGGGAAGTGACACAAATCATTCTTCTGCAAACAGACATATAGTGCTGTGTAAATTATATAAAAATCTAATACTTTTTTTTTCGTTGTTCTCTAAAGGGAGTGAGAAGAACGCTTTTTAGTTCTAACCGCTTTTTGGAAATTGGATGACAGCCAATCTCCATCCTTAGCCGTTATCGATAGCTGAGCTCGATCACAGCTATATTTGGATATTATTTTGTTCTTCTATTTGTACGTATTTGAGAGTCTCTAGAGGCGCGACATAGGAAAAAAAAAGATACTACGAATGATTCCATTCTGACTCTTTTATGGTAGAATGAGGATTGGATGTTTTATCCACATAGCAAAATAATTTGGAGATGAACATTTAAGGAGCGTATTGTAGATGTTAATAGATGTATTGATAGATCTTGAATTACTTTCATGGTTATGAATTATGTTTATATAGAATATTATATTTATATTTATGTTTATATTTATCAATTATGTTTATGTTTATATATTTATATATATTATGTATTAATAGATGTATTAATAGATCTTGAATTACTTTCACGGTTAGGAAAGTAATTCACGATCTATTAATACCATTGAGATTAAATCGATATTTTTGTTATAATTTCGGTTTGGTACATGATACACAAGATAATATGCAAAGTCTTCATTCTAGCTGTAAACATATAAATTAAGTATAGTACTGTAAACACATCACTTTTTTATTTTTACAACCAAATTAGTGCAAATTGCAATTTTATAAAATTTAACTACTTGCATCTAAATGGGTGATATTTAAAGTTTCAGAAACTAAACAAAAAGATGCTGCATTTGATATTTTAAATATAATTTTACTAACCCTTAGTAGTCTAGTATGCAAATTAACCTCCAGAATTGTTTGTGAATTTATAAATTGAGAACACTGCAATTTAGAAATTTTAATCTAGTAAAATGAGGTCAAATCTCAATGCATTTTTAAATAATGGAAGTGATAAATGCAACAATCTTGGTTCACGTGATTCAAAATACGTCATCATTTAATTGTTTCATACATAATCTTTTTTGTTATCTTAATACTTAGTCCTAAATTGTATTAATTGATTTATGCATGTTGATAAGTATTTCTTACAATAATTATATTAAAACTGTTAATGAAATGAAGGAGACACAATGGAAATGTATCTGAATTTTAGGGAAGTACTGGAAAATGATTTCCTAAGATTGGAGGTGCCACACATGAAGTTGGAAGCCATTTTCCTATTCAAGAGAACTCAGATCAATGTGCTCTCTAGGTGAGATCTCATTTCTATTAAATGAACAGAAATAATTTAGCTGATCAGAACTAAGGTTATGGAACGATATTTATTAGAATTTTAACCACTTACAGAATTTTAATATTTTAATTACATAACAGACTCAGTTTATCGGTCAGTCAATCACGCCATAATGGGCGTTATGAACAAGCATTCACTGCAGTTGTTTTTTTTTGTGTGTGGAAACTGATGCTAATTTTAAATATCAATCATGTCATAGATTCTCTGTTGATATGGCTAAGGATGCAGCGTTATTTCTTCTAAGAAACGAAACATTGCTTATTTCACTTCCTACAAATTTTCGTGTTTTTTGTTTGTTATATAAAAAAGTAAACGTGATATGTGAGCTGAAAGAAAACATAAGATGAACTATATCTTTTTATCTGCAGGATTTTCCTAACCGTTTCCCGAAACGTAATACTTGCAATACGGCAACATAAGTAGTGTAACGGTGAAACCTGATTTACATGGGAAAACTGAGATCTACAGAGCCGTCAGTGCCTGAACATAAGCATTGGAATCTTTAGATGACTGTATGGAATATTCGTGTTGTGATCCGAAGATTTAGCAATAAACTTTTAGGATTACTGGATATAAGGTAACTTTATTTTGTATGCAAACATTCTACTTTATGTTTTAAGCTGCAGCCGCGATGGAGTATATCTTAAAAAAAAAAAAAAAAAACTAGTTGCCAGATGATTACTACTCTTTCAGTAGTTTGATCATTGATATTCTACCGTTATCTTCTCTTTATGTCATGCTCAATAAATTTTCACTGCGGAGTAACTTTACTTCGTATAAACTTGATTAATGCTACGATAGCATTGTTAACCACCATGTTAACCGCCAGTTGTATGGGTTTTCTGAGAGGAAAAGAGGGGGAAAATTAAAAAAAAAATAATAATTTTTACGTGAGTTCCACCCACGAAAAGTTGCAAGCCTATAGTATATTAGTGCCATGAGCTAAGGGCTGGAGAACGGATACTTCATCCAATCAGCCAGTTGGAACCTGACTATATCGGGCACGCATACTAACACTGGAGCCTCCATAGCTTAGTTGGTTATGACGTACCCTTTGGTTGGAAAGATCAGGGTTCGAATCCCATCTATCAAATGGTAGATTAGTCAATCTCATACGGTAGAGGGGTTTCGTCAGGAAACTAGGCTTTTGTTCCTCAAAAACAGCCCCATGAACACACAGATCTACAGAACACAGAACACACAGATCTTTCCCTTAGGGGGGGGGGAGCAGCTGAGGACTGTCGTGCCCGCTATATTAATTCTCTGCGATTCTTAATGGGATCACACAGAATTAACGCAGATGGGCCTTGCCCGTCTGAGGAAGGGATGGGTAGAAGAAGATATATATATATCTTCGCGGACATATGTTAGCCTAGTGGCTATGCGTTTCGCAACCATATGCCTGGGGAAGGAGTGTCCTAGGTTCGATTCCCGTAGATGACTTGTAAGGATCTTCCTCAGCCATAGCCAAGTTGACCGATTTTGGGCATGGATAGCAGGGTTTTTTCCACCAGTTTACCTGTGGTTTTTCATCCCGCAAGCAGGCAAACCGACCGCCCCGTGAACACACAGATTACAGTCATAGGATATAGTACGGCAAGTAATATATATATATATATATATATATATATATATATATATATATATATATATAATTAAATTGAAACCCTATTCTAGAGACATGGAACTTTCTCAAGCTATTTAAAGCCTTCAGTAAGCAGAATAGAATTGCCTGGTCAGAGACGAAATCCATCTTTCACCTAAAAACATTCACAAAACATCTATACTCACGGTAGGATTCGAATCCGCAGCCTATTGGATAGGAAACAAGTACGCTACCATTCAACCAGGTTGGCTAATGGGTTGTCTTATTATAAGGCTGATGTCATCTGAAACTCATCTTCGTATGTAAAGATATATCAACCTTGATTATCACTGCTTGATATAACTATATTAAAGAAATGCATCTGGATCGCCAAGTGGGATATTAGAATGTATGTACATGATAACATTAGGATTATATTTTTTAAAATTCATAACTATATAGTTTATGATGGCTCTTCAGGTGTGAAAACCCACTTCACTGATTCACAGATGAAGTTCTATTTGAACTTCATCTGTAAATCAGACTTTGCATTGCAGAATTTTTAGGGATGGTTTTGTCTTTAATTTCCCTGCAGAACATTATAGAATTTTTTGTGCAAAAAAAAAAAGGTATCGTAAGAAATTTAGTGGAACAGCATACAAACACTTCAAATATTCCATTTCTACCGTCTAATAATCCTTTATAGATATCATTGGATGTTCGGAGTCGTCAAATCATTTTGGTAATATTAAAATATGCCCGCTTTGTCAGTGCGTGGGTTTTCTTTAAGTCCTTATGGCTGTGTGATTGTTCGAATTTAACTGGAATTACTATTTTTTTTAATTATTTTCCATGAAGTGAATGCCTCGCGACAGAATAACGGTCTCTTACCATGCATATATTCACATACATATATATTCTAGTTTTATTATCAAAATATTTCTTGGCCTTAAGGATCATTATGTAATTTGACAGAATGTACACCGTCAACTACGTATACAAAACCTTTTGTATTATATAATTTTAAAAACATATGCTTATTAAATTGTATGATTAAAAGAGATTATGCATATATCTCGTGCAATGCATTTATTATATTTTCATTAGAATTAGATTAGACTGCATTCATTTAGAATCATTATTTAGAAATAATTATTCTATTTGGAAGAGTTCCAGAGAAATGAAATTAACAATGATGAACGATTGTATAAGGAATGCTAGGAGGAAGAGAAACTCCATGGGGAGAAACACATAAAGGAACTTATCTTTGACGTAGTAATAGAAGCAGTGTTACTATGCGCATATACGAACCTGTGTGGGAACTCTCCGAAGGGCTTCGCTTCTTCATGATAAGGCAGACAAGTATAAGCACGGAAACTACCACTACTAGAGACAGGGACACTGGCAGGATGACCTCTAGTTCGAGGTAAAACGGGAGGTTGTCGCCACTGACAAGTACCGTATCAGTGGTCACGCCTTCTGTAAGAGATAAGAGAAGCTTAGAGAAAATGACAAAAAAAAATAAAACGTTGGATAAAATTACTCAATATGATACATAACTTGCTCACCTCTTACTAATGACGGTGTCATGAAAATGTATTCTGCTTCCGTGGACCCTGCTTCGTTATGCGCCGTCACTTGTAACTGATAAAGCGTGCCAGGTGTTAACCCTCCAATCCCAACTGATTTTTTGTCTGGGGAGACTCGATCTGCGAACACCGTCCAAGATTTCTGCCTTTGAGGCTTGTAATGAACTTCGTAATGCGATATTGGACATCCTCCAGTCTTCCAGGAACTCAGCTGGATTTGAACAGTTGTGATATTCACTGAAAGAAGAGTTTCCTTTTCTGGTGCTACCGGAGCTACAAAAAATAGATTAACGAATTAGTGTTTTCCAAAATTTGGACTTCACTACGGTCGTAAAATTCTCCTACTTCTCTGAAGAATATAATTTATTTTGCAGATTCCGCAAAATAATTATATTCTGGAAGAGATACGTTACATTCACAACAAGAACACATTAGGGAACACATTACGTGTTTAATTTACTTTTTACAAAACATTACATTTAATGTTCTTACATAAATTATATTGGGCAAGAACTGAAGATTTCAATCCTTACAGAATGCAGTCATCAATTGAGATATGATGTAGAAATTATAGAAAAAAAAAAGAATAAACTGAATTTGGATTAAAATGTCGAAATTATTCAAGATGATTTTGAGCCTTTCAAAACATGTGGCTTGGATATTAATGTAGGGAAAACTCCCCTTTAACTTTTTTTTTTTATCTGCGTGTTGTAATAACAAACTTTATGATGGCTAGCGTGCCATAAAGATGAACTTTTACGATGGTTCGCGTGCCATTATTAAGCCATTTCAAGTGCTTGTGTTCTGGAGCCGTTTGACGTCACAATGTGGGATTATTTCGTTCGCTGTTGAAAGATATTAACGGCACATCGTCCTCTAAGTGTTGGAAATCTGTTTTAAAACATTTTTATCTTTTATTGCTTTCACTCAAACTGCCAATTTTAGTACTTTGCTATCATTTCTGCCCGAACATTTTAAAAGACACCGGATAGACACACAATAATTATAGGATATCACTGCAGTCCGCCAGAAAGTGATATAAAATTCTAATCTCGCTCCCAGATGTGTCAAAAACGAAGACATTACACGCAGTATTTTAGGTAATTCCGTGCACAATGCTTGGTAATTTTTTCTCCACCAGCAGAGGCTCTTAAACTAAATCAGTGGTCTCTCTCTTTCTTTACAGAAGAGTTCCGCATGAGACGAGGGAAGTGTTTGCGATATGCATTTGGAAAAGGTAGGGTATTACAGGATAGCCCATGAAGTGCTACAGAAGAAAGGCGTTAACGGAATGGAGTGAAGGATCTAAGAGAGAATGATGGGATGCTAAGTGTTTAGAATCTAAATGGCAAGACTCTCGGTTTCTCACTCTCTCGGTATTCATTTCCTGTCTGCCAGATTGGGAATTGATCGGGAGACAGTAGTAGTAGGAACGCTGATCGCGTTTCTAACTTCATTTGGAAGGTACCGCAATCGCCGGCAATAGAACATTTGGGAATTCCAGTTTATCCTCTTCGCTATCTTTATCACAGTCTTGCAGCTGGCCATTTGCTACTGGCCGTCACCACTGCCTTTTGTTTTCAACTACCACTGAATCAACATTGAACGACGCTGTAAACGGAGATATATTCTGCACACCTCTCTTTAACCGAGAAGAGAGGACGTCGTGTGCTGTTTGGGTTTTATAGCGATACAGTAAACTCGTGTTTTCATTTACAAGCAACGACAAAAGACACTTACTCAAACGACACATTCAAAGAGAAATGTTTCGTCTCTGGAATTTGGGATATCGCTGCCAGGACATTCTTATCCGGTAATTTGTAAGTGACATTTACCAGGATTATAGCAATGATTATTAGCGAGATTCGCTTGGGTTTTTTGCAATTTGTTAAATAATAATTTTTTAAAAAATATTATTCCTCACCAAATTTTGGGGAAAATGTTTTAAAAGAATGCGATTATTTCACAATAACTAAAACATTTTATTTAAAAGTAACTAAGACCGAGTAACCACATCTGCCTTAATTTCCTTCCAATCCTAAAGAAGACTTTCTCAATATTTAACCCTTAGCCCATCCAGGATTCTAATGTATGATTCGTATGTAGACTTTCTGGAATGGAATTCACATTAACGAAAATGGTAGTAACATGAAAACATTGAAGAGAAAGCATAATAATACTTCATTCCCAGACAAGTGGTAATGTTATACTGTATGTATATATATATATAAATAAATATATATATATATATATATATATATATATAAATAAATATATATATATATATATATATATATATATATATATATATATATATATATATATATATATATATATATATATATATATATATATATATATATATATATATATATATATATATATATATATATACTGTACATTATACAGACAGTGGCATTCGTCTGATTAATTCCACAATGCTTATTCGCATATAACATTTTTTTAGCATACCTAGTTTGGGGATTTCGCATATTCTAACACATTTTGTAACACGTAATGAAATACATGTGCTCTTAAAACTTTTTTTTTTCCGAAGTTATTCAGAAATTCCACTTTAGATTTTTTCTAAAGTGGAATATATATATATATATATATATATATATATATATTTAATTTTTTTTTTTTATTTCGTGTGAAATATATATATTTTACGCGATTCCTAAAATTGAACACAATATACTAATGCTTCATTGACCTCTTCACGAGGGTAATAAAGCATTAGTGCTTCATGAAGAGAGCGCTGTTCGACGCGTAAACATTGCGTCACATTCGCGTTAATAGCCCATGGAAAAAGGTGTGCTTTCAAAATGCATACACCTTTGAGCCCTTCGAAAAGATGTAAAGAGGGCGCAGCGGGTCAAATTCTTAGCGTTTTAGTATTTTTAAACCGACGAGACTGGGTGAGCTAACATTTTGAGCCCACCCAGCACCTAGCGTCTGTGATTGGTTATTGTGTCAACCAATCCAATTGAATGATGTCACTTATAATGACTTGAGCACTTACTGTATCTGATGGCTGTATTACAAACAACTGTTACACATGTTTCTGGAACTGAAAATTTGAAAGTGGATGTTAGGAGATGTTTCTCTTGCTAAGCAGTAGGACATCTGTTGAGGTTGCCAAGTTTTTTAACGGTATAGAGACATTTTTATTCTGGTCTTCGGAAACAACAGACAGTAAAAATATCTATTATATTTATTATAATAGATATTTTTAGTCAGGAATTCTATTATTCAGGAATATTTAAATAAATATTCAGGAATATTTAAATAAATATTCCTGAATAAAAATAAATATTCTGTGTATCATAAGACGTTGTTGATCTACAACAAAATACCAGCATATGTGATATTGATAAGACAGAAGAATCGCTGATACTAAAAAAAAAAAAAAAAAAACTGACGAATGTAGGATTCTCGAAAGTGGGAATAATTCCGATAATGATTGGATGTTATGTATACTGAGTCTCAGTAAACAAAAGAAAATTCTTGGAAAACGGAGCCAAATATATACAAACCAGAGAAATACACATAACATGGGCAACAAATTTTACAAGATGATTTGCTGCTCCATCAAACAGTATTTATTCCTGCCATTCTCTGTCTCCTCGTAAGTTTTTTTTTTTAATTATGCCATCATAAATTCACTTATTCATGTCTAGACTTGAATAAGATATAGGACCCAGCAACTTATAGGACCACATACACATATCAAAAATGTTAATTATTAATAATTCGTTTACCATGAATGGGTGTATTTCTACTTACACTTATTCTTTCTTTTCATTTCCTATTCTAACATGTCTTATAAATTATGGTTCACATATTTTCATCTTTGAGTATTTCAAATATACCAACCAACTATAGCACTCTCCTACATTGTTGTTTTCCAATAAATCTTAAAATAAACAGATTGTTCCCCCACTCTAATCAGAAGTATTCAAAGTTATCCTGCAATTAATTGCATTGGACCAATTAAGATGAGCACTGATGCACTATGCACTCTCAAAACTTTCATACATTGATAAAAATGCAATCATACGGTCATGGGGTGTCTGCAGAGGGAGATGGGCAAAAGGGGAACCTCCCAACTCGAGTAAAAAATTCCGCAAATTATAATGGTAAATGTGATTGAGATATGTAACCTTAAGCCCTCGACCATGGAAAGCTTTGTCTGTCTTAAAATTTAATTATGAGTTGGCCTGTTTCGGTGTACGGTGGGGTAGCTATAGAATACGTGTTTTATTGCAGCAATAAAACACGTGTTCCTGTTTTTGGTTCATCTTTTTCTGATTTGCGAACAGCGAGACCAGTTCGTTTTCCCTCTTGTGTCTAGTGAATCACTGAGTGAAGTGTAAATTGTAAATTTATAGTGAAACAAATTTAAACAGAAAAATACATTTTTAAAAGGTAAGTGTATGTAATTTCATATTATTTTACTTTTTTAGTTTTATGATTTTTTTGCTTTTAAACTGAATAATTTAATTTAGGATTTTGGTGTTAATTAATTAGTTGATTTTTAATAAAATATGCCGGTCAATTTTTTTTATATATGTAATTGTGCTAAAAGCTATTAATTCTGAAAACGTTTTTCCCCAAGAATTAAAGATCATTAAAATCGATGTAAAATGAAAATAATGTACTACATTTATAGTTTACCTCGACAAATAATAATAACAACAAAAATGCTAAAATACGTTTATTGATGTAATTATTTAATTAAATCAATTATTATTAAAATTTATTGATGTATTTATTTGTCTCCAAGCTTTAACCCCCCCCCCCGGAAAAATATTTTGCGGACGCACGCCTGGCAGTACGTATATATATATATATATATATATATATATATATACGTACTGCCACTCTGTAGCAAGCGCATCGTCATTCGCTGTATTACCTGTTTTAATGGTTTTACAATTGTAGTTACTGTGACGTGCTTGCGTTTCTGTGTGTTTTATGCAAAATTTCTTTATTTAAACCATAAATATAAATGTATTAATATATCATTATATAAAAAAATGGTCATGTACAGTACTTGCATATGGAAGATATTCATATTGTTAACAGGTACATCTTTGAAGCCTCAGCCCGTGATCCTGTATGGATGATAACGCATGTAATGGATAATTACATACGTTGCTTGGAAAGAAGTCAGTGGACTCCCCATGGGCCAGAGGCATCGCAATGAGTACTTGTTTTTAGCCGGTAAAAATTGGAGGGATATGATGCTCCTAAGTCAGCGCAACTCTGTTCTGGTGAAATGTCTGCGAGACGGGAACTGACTGTGTTTGAAAGAGGGGTTCTGATAGGATGCCATGTTGTAGACCTATCTGTTAGGCACATTATTGACAAATTGGGCCATACCATGTCAACAGTCAGTGATACTATACTAAGATGGAAGCGCAGAGAGTCAACTGCTAGTGTTACCTGCAGTGGACGACGCACCACACTCACCATATGTAGCCGTAGGGTGCTACGAAGGATAATAACCAACATGCAGCGTCGTCTTCATTGGTGCAAAGAGCGTTTAGATCGGATGTGGAAGCTTGGAAAGTTTTGTTATGGAGCAATAAATCATGCTACACCCTCTACCAAGCAGATTGATTGTTGTAGGTGTGGCGGATGCCCTGCGAACGTCTCTTACCAGAGCGCGTAACTCCAACTATAAAATTCATAGGTGGCGGTGTGATGATATGGTCCTGTTTTTATCTAGTTTGGCCACTGACCTCAGTTTGTTGTGCCACAAACGTTGAACTCGGAAAGGTATTCGAACATTCCGGACAATGCAATGTCCGGAATATTCCTATTTTGCGACGTTGCTACGGAACTGACCCTTGTCTTTTCAGCAAGACAATGCAACGTGTCATAAGGCTGTTGCTCTAACTACCTGGCTTTGTGGACACGAACGTTATTCACTTCACTGGCCTCCACAGAGCTCTGACCTTGATCCCATTGAGTATCTGTGGGATAAACTGGAGCGTCGGTTGAGGTCAAAGGAACTGTCCAAGACCTCATTATATGCCTACAGGAAGAATGGTCAAAATTCCATTGATCGCAATCAAACGCTTGTGGAACTTCTTCCCTGTAGGATTGCTGCGTGATCACAGCGAAAGCAGGTCCTACATCTTATTAAGGTGGCCACCATGGCTGTTTGTTCTTTACACTATGGTATCTGTTGACTGCTTTACTTGTAGTGGATTTTACTTTGAAGAAAAAACTAGTATCGAATTAAGTGTTACAGGATCTGTATTAATAGCATTATATTTACTTAATATTATCATTTCTAAATACCCAATAATGGCAATAAAGAGTAACTATGTGAGCAAAACGTTTACAAGGCACGTTCTCGGGTTGAAGATAGGGGGATGTCTCTCGGATATGAGTGGCAGAAGAGAATTGAAATACTTCCAGTGGGCCAACATGCAGCAGCAGCAGTGTCTGATTTATGGTAGGTCTGCAAAGAACTTCTGTTCCCAATGTCAGCGGCTGCTGAAAGAACCATTAAGGTTGGTCAGATGAATGTCGATGCACTGACTGTAAAAACAAAGCATGATTGAAATCTGGTGCAATATGTAAGTGTAAAGGAAAAGTACAACATGCCGGCTTGGACATGGCGATAAACAAGGTCCGCGTAGCCATCGATCGGGGTTAGATCGATAAGTTAGCAACCAAAAGAAGTGCAATAAAATGAGAGCCAGCACGAGACAAGCTTTCGGTAGGAACACGGAAAGTCGTACTTTATGGGCTTCTGGAAAGCTAGACGTACATTGCAAGCAGATGGGCCGATACCGATGTGACATCCTTGGATTAGCAGAGAGTTAGGGGACATAAGAGATAGAAGAATCATTTCGTCTGGCAATAGCATAAAACATTAGGCAAGAGTTGGGTTTCTTCTTAGTAAAAGAGGAAGAGAAGTATTATTAGGATACAAACCAGTAAAGGAAAGAATAACGATGGCAAGATTTGCAACATGATCATCTAACATCACAGCGGTTCAGATCTAGTCACCCACTTCAGAATGTACTGAAGAAGAAATAGAGTTATAGACTTGGAAATAACCTTGAAATCAATAGCTGAGAAAGTTATTCTAATTATTTGCGGAGATTGTAAAGGACAATGAAGGATGGAAAATAATAATAGGCAATACGGATAAAGAGAAAACAATGAAAGAGGAAAACGAATACTTGAATTTGCCTTGAACCATGACATGGTAATTTTCAGCACACATTTCCAGCAAAATGACTGCCATGTCTACTCTCTGCAGTCCACTCTCTGCAGATGGAAGAACTAAGAACATGCTAGACATGATACTCATAAGCAAGAGATCGGCCACACCAGTTCAGCAGTATCGAACATTTCAAGGACCAGACATGGAGTCTTTCCCTTGTTGCACAAACCAGTCCTCAGCTGCAGATATGACTGATTCATCTGTGCTAAATTTTGTTCCTTTCAAGTGTTTCTTTAAATTTGGAAATAGGAAATAGTCAGATGGGTGGGCCAGGTCTGGCGAATAGGGTGAATGAGGAAAACAGTAAAAGCCCAAGTTGTGTATTGTCTGTTGGGTTTCATCAGTAGTGTGAGGAGGTGCGTTGTTCTTCAAAAGCAACACGCCTCTGGTCAGTTTCCCGCTGCGTTTATCCTTCAGTACCTAATTCATTCCCTTCAGAGCTGTTGAATAAACTACTACTGTAGAAGCATAACCTTTTTTGAGGTACAGTACTTGGTAAGGATTACACCATCCATATTCCAAAAGACAATGGCAAGAACCTTCCCTGCTGACTTTTGGGTTCGGAACTTCTTTGGCCATGGAGAACGTTTTGTGTCTCCACTCCATTGACTGTTGTTTGGTCTATGGTTCATGGTGATGAAGCCATGTTTCATTACCAGTCATAATACGAGCCAAACATTTGCAACTGATTTCTCAAAATGACCCAACATACCTTGAGATGACAGCACATGTTCTCCCTTTTGGTCGGAATTCAAACATTTGGGGACACGCTTCACTAATAGCTTCTTCATGGCCATATATTGATGGATAACGATCCGTGATATCTTTGGAATCTTGTTGGATGGTATTCGTCTATCATTAAGGGTCATGACATGACCTGCATCGATATTTTCAGATGTGATCGCCGTGGAAGGTTTTCCTGACCTGGGGAAACATTTGTTGTCGCAGAATGCCCAGTTTTAAATTTCGCCAACCATTTAGCAAATGTTGGATATGCGTGGGACTTTAGGGGCACAGGCCCCTAAAGTCTCACACAAAGTTTGGTGAATCTCAGTTGCTGAATTTTCTTACACCATGGAAAATTTAATCGCGCCTGCACCCCTGTGTCTTCGAATTTCTCCAAAACCTCCGACGTCTTATATATCATCAAAGAAAAAAAATCTTACAATTTGATGAAACATTGGAGTTAAAGGGTTAAAGATATATTCTTTCCTGTGGTTACATCAGTTGCTTTAATATCGTTTTTGTTCTAGGTGTTTATCAGAATTTTAGTTTCCCCCCTCGTATAGGACACAGAGAGAGAGACAGAGGGAGAGATGTTGCTGTCCAAAAGAAGTTAATTGATGAATTAAGAAAAATATAACCAGCAAGCACGGAAGGAGAAACAAATATGCTAAGGGATTACGTTGTAAAGGCAGTAAAACATTTGAAAAATCATATAAGCTCTGGTAATGATGAGATCACTGGAGAGATTGAAACATGGTGGCGAGATGATAATAGACGATCTGTATCAGTTCTGTAACATAGCATAGGAGGAAGGCCAAACACCAAAAGAATGGACAGGATCGATCCTATAATACCCATTCACAAAAAAAGGAAGAAAAATGGACTGCAGAAATAACAAAACAATATCTCTAAACGGGTCATATAGGAAAAATACTTATGATGATATTAACGGAAAGAATAGAGAGACTAATGAAAGAAAATCTGTAAAATGAGCAAGCAGAATTCAGAAGAGACAGAAGTGCAACATTAATGTTAAGATTAATTGTGGAGATGGCTCTATCTACGTAAAAATAAAAATGTTTAGGCCTGTTTTGTTGACTTTCAGAAAGCATTCGACAGTATGGATCAGAAAGTGGCATGGACTATACTCGAATCTTATGGAGTGGACAATAACCTGATATGTCACTTGCAGAACATCAATGATACTGCAGACGCTTCAGTGAGAACTGTGGAGAAATAGAAAGATGATTCCTCACAAGAAGAGACACAGACAAGAAGACCCAATATCTCCAAGCATCTTTTATCATGCTTTTAGAAAGAACAATGAATGCCATACAGAATAATATAAGAGGAATTTCATTTAAAGGTGTGAAAATAAAAAAAATTGCGATTTATAGATGCATAGTCATTATTGAAGAAGATGAAGAAGAACCAGAAATAACAGTGCTGAAGCTAAGTGAAGAAGGAAAAAATGAACATCAATAAAACAAAAAATTCGGAGAGAAGGGGATGATATTCAGAGAGAAGAGGATGAAAAGGCAAATAAAGTTCAACGGACAAGAGCCGGAAGAGGTTAAGAACTTCACATACCAGGGAATAACATGATGCAGGATCTAGATATAATCTAGGTAAAAAAACATAAGATCTCGGATAACAAAAGCTAAAGTAAACCTATAGGCAATGGACAAGATACAGAAAAGTAAATTAGTGAGCCTTCCCATAAAACTGAGACTCCTGGAAGCATGCATATTCCCAAATGCTCTCTATAATTATGAGACATGGGTAATGGTCAAAGACTCAGTGAGACGAATATTGACTTTCTAAACAACTTCTTATTGAAAGATTCTATGAATTGGTTCGATGAAAAGGACTATATAAATAACTATATCACAAAGTAAGCTGAAAAGAGAATCTAATACAGAAAATAATTCAAAGGAAATTATGCTTGGTACAATGCGGTATAAATAGAAGAGGACGGCCAAGGAGAGAGTGGATAGATGATATCAAAGAGTAGTGTGAAAAGAGTTCGCATTTGAGTCATCTGGCAATGGACAGAGAGAAATGGCAAAGAATGGTGTAACAAGCATCAGACACCAACGGACATTGAACCCATGGGCAATGATGATGATGTATTCACTGCGCAGAGCGTTTTAATATTTTAGTTTATGGTGTATCCGTAGTTAAACTAAGTATTCTACTTAAGACTTTGTTAATGGTTCACAAGATTAGCGAAGAAAATGACATAGAAATAGTAACATATTTTATATAGAATTTAAAACAGAAATTCAAAATGCAAATGAAGTCTTACGATAAGCTCTATCATTTATAAATGATAATATATAAATTCACCAAACATGTCTGGATGTAAACTACATATGGTATAGACATGGCATTATTGTTTAGGTCACCTAACAAAACTTCTGTAAATTATCTATATTATAAGTTAATTCATCAAAACCTTTATTAATATTAAAGCTATACACGATTTTACTAATAATATTTTCCCTTATCTTCGATGGCTTATGGTTATTATACATAATGATTAGTTTTAAACTTTTTCACTTGCCGATTTTTTCCCCTCGGTTATTCGAATGGGGAAGAGTACAATAGTTCATCGTTTTACTCAGAGATAGCGATTATGTTATCGGTTTGTCCAAAGCTATTTTCGTTTATAAGTTAAAATGTTTTAGCTACAAATATTAAAATTCATCATCATCAGCAACAGCCATTGTCGATCCACTGCTGGATGAAGGCCTTTTCATGATTACTCCAAAACTGTCTGTGAATGGCTCTCCTTTCTCATGTCATTCTTGAAAATCTGTTGATATAATCAGTCCATCGTGATTTAGGTAGCGTCGTGGTCGTTTTTCCTCTCGTGGAATCCAATCCAGTACTGCTTTTGCTCATCGTAGATCTTGTCTTCAAGCAATATGCCCAGCCCATTGCCACTTCAGATGTTGTATTCTTCCTATGATGTCAGAGACTTTTGTAGACTCTGGTTTGATTTCTTATCCACGTATTCCTTTTATGATCCAGTCTTGTGATACCATGCATACGTCTTTCCATACTAAATTGTACTGTTCTTAATTTTTCAATTTCCTTTGCATTCGGTGTCCATGTTTCACAGCGTATGTTAATATAGGGAGAATACATTGGTTAAAGATTTTTTTTTCAGGCATAATGGTAGTTGGCTTTTGAATATTGAATGTAATTTTTCAAATGCTTTCCACCCAAGCATTATGCGTCTTTTAATTTCGTCCGTGATATTTTGTTCCATTGGTATATAGCAGCGATGAGATTGAGTCTATTTGGTGTGAAGTGGAGGTTAACAGAATGAAATACATGGTGGGATGTTGATACAGATCTGGCAGCTCAATTGTAGGGGATGAAGAAATGCATCGCCAATTTAGTCTCATGGATACTAAGCGAATGATCATTATGGGTGACTTTAATTTTCCAAACATTGATTGGGTAGAAGAGAAATCTCATGATCAGAAAGAACAGGAATTTATTGAATTGTTGCGGGATAACTTTCTCAAGCATCATGTGAAAGAAGGAACTCAAGGTCAAAGAGTGTTAGATTTGCTCATAGCGTCAGAAGGGATCTCTATCAACAATATAGCTATTTTACCACCAACTGGTGACAGTGATCATGCTGTTCTTTCTTGGGAAGTATCTACTTGTATTAAAGCTCCGATTAAAACAGGCTACATGCTGAACTACAAAACTGAAATTATGATCGAATTAGAAGAATACTATCTTTGGTCTCATGGTATCAGTTACTGAATGGGAAAAAATGTCAGCAATGCATGGGAATCTTTCAAAAAGATTGCCATGATACCTTCATATATTCCCATGATACATTCAGATACCGCTTCATTCCCTTGAATGAGGCGGTATCTGAATGTATCCCTAATGTTCGAAGAGTAAATAAGTTGGGTGTGAAATGGATGTGCAGCCTTATTAAGCTAGAAATCCAATAGAAGAAGATGATGTGGAAAGAGTATCGTGAGAATAAGAGTGAGAGTAGTTATGAAATATATAAAGCTAAGGCCAGAAAAGTAACGAGTATTGTGAGAAAAGCTAAAACGGAGTATGAAAAGAAATTGGCCATGCAAGCTAAAGGCAATCCAAAAGAATTTTATCGTTATGCCGCAAGCAAAAGAAAGAATGAATGCGGAAGAATAACTTTATTGAATGCAGATGGTACACGAGTGTCGGAAGCTAAGGAAATTGTTCTGTTAATGAGTGCTCACTTTGCTAAGATATATCAACCAGGTGTATGTAGTATGGTGCACAGTGGTACTGCTACGTTGGATGGAGAGTTAGAGGTTCATGAAATTGAGGTTGAAGAGCTTTTGCATAACCTGGATAAGAATTTGTCAATAGGGACAGATGAAATATCTGCCCGTTTGTTAAAGGAATGTTCAGCTGAATTGGCTAGGCCTTTCACACATTTGTATAACCTGAGTCTCAGCTCAGAAATGATTCCACAGGAATGGAAGGAATGTAATATACTTCCATTGCACAAGGTGGTTCAAAAACTGATGTGTCTAACTACCGACCTATTAGTATTTCTGGTGTGGTAGTGAAGATTTTAGAGAAGTTAGTAAGAACTCGCATACAGAAATGGGTAGACAATCATTCTATACTCTGCAGGGAACAGCATGGGTTTACTACAGGAAGGTCATATTTTAGCAATTTGTTCATATTTTATAAAAATGTTACGGCCGAGTTGGATTAATGGATACACTATGAAAATGTTGGATTTTTCTAAGGCATTTGATAGGATACCACACGATAGGCTGTTTCGTAAACTGGAGAATATGGGATTGGAACATAATCTATTGACTTGGATCAGGGGATGGTTAACAGACAGATATCAAAAAGTGGTATACAGTGGGTGTGAATCTGCCAGATTTCAGGTAACCAGTGATGTACCTCAGGGTTCAGTCCTTGGGCCATTATTGTTCAATCTATACATAAATGACTTCAAGCAGGGTCTATCATCAGATTTGCAATTGTTTGCTGACGATGCTAAGATAGGCAGGGCAATCAGGGATGCTACTGATATTCAGCAATTACAAAATGATTTGAATAGACTGGAAATCTGGGCAAACGAAAATGGTTATCAGTTTAATGTTAGTAAGTGTAAAGTTATGCACTTTGGCGTGATTAGAGATCCAGCGGCATATTATATTAGCGGGGTTATGCTACAAGAAACTGAAGAGGCAAGGGATCTTGGTGTATTGGTGGATAAGAATTTAAAGTTTAAAGGTCACATAGCAAAAGTTGCAAATACAACTCGGAGGATAATTTCTATGCTGAAGCGAACCTTGACATGTAAGGATAAGGAAGTAATTTTGCCTCTTTATAAGGCTTTGATAAGACCACACTTGGATTACTGTGCTCAGATTTGGTCTTCTGGGTTCCAAGGGGATAAAGAAGATGTGGAAAGGGTGCAAAGAAGAGTTACAAAGATTATATCCGGATTATGGGATTCAGATTATGAGGACAGATTGCGAGTATGTAGATTACAGATTCTGGTTAACAGGAGTTAACCAGAGTCTGTAATCCACATACTCGAATGGGTGTTATAGCATTTCAAATGATGAAATGTTTCGTTATATTCCTGTTATTGTTTCCTTATTTTGACATCTATAATACCATTACATCTAACTCCATACAGTCAGACATTCTCTGACTGTATGGAGTTAGATGTAACTCCATACATACAGTCAGATAATGTCTCATTTTAGTTCTTTTTATTTAGCTCTTGGATATTGAACTTACTAACATATATTTATTTTCGTTTCATCTCCCTGCATATATTTTAAATTCTCATTTGTTTTCTTTACTTTCCAACTGAAGCAAATTTATTGGTTCCGTAGAGTGCTTACAATTTCTTTATTCCTTCAGCCTTTAAACACATTTCGACATTGATCATGCATTACGGATTTAGTGTTAAAAGTAGAGGATTACACTTTACTTATATAATTAACCCAACTGCAGCCTGACAGCCATTAACAAAGAAAGTGTTAGGAACTGTCACATAACGTTAATACATTCTCTCTCTCTCCCCTCCCCTCTCTCCAGTTTTAACGAAAGTGTATGAAAGGACTGCACGACTAGACTTGACATGATTTAACTTTTGTTATTAAAACTCCATTATTCTTACGTACTAAACAAAGAATTATACTTCTATAATAGAATTATACGTTGTCTGTCCAATTTTTATTTTATGGATTTGATCAAAGTATTCATTTTTTTTCTCATCGTAATTGTTTTATTTATCTCTTACACCAGCTACTGCTACCAGTACGAATGCTGTTCTTTTTCTTTTCTCTTACTTTTAATGATAAAATTTAGTTTTGATTAGGTAAGAGTTAACTATAGACGATCGATCACCTGGACATGTGTCATCTAAAATTTATAACAAATAGCTAGTTGTAAATTATACCTTAAAGTTTATTTCTTTCTAAGTTTAAGAAAGCATCATAGAAAATAAATAAATTCGCTAACGCCTTTTATTCCCCAAACGGAGGTGCCGAAGTCGTTTAGTCCAAAATTTTTGAAAACAGGTTGTCAGGAAGACTCTATTCTTAGCCGCCACGGATATCTTAACCAAGGCTATCAATGCTTTTCGTAGGCATCCGGGGAGGATATGTATGGTAGATAACTGCAGCTATCTCGTTATCCCTAAGAATTACATACTGATTTTATATCTGGATTTCATAAAAAAAAAATAAAAATAAAAATTTATATACTATAATATGTACTTTACTTATATACCGGTTCCCGAGTTAGTCGATCTCTAGCACGGGCAAGCGGGTTTTTTCTCCTGGAAACTCGGGTTTTTCGTCCCATAAACTCAAGAAAATCGACCGTAGAACCCACACTATTTCAGACATTAAAGTATATTGTGTTAGGGTTATGGACCACGAGATGGCAGCACTTGTTGAGCCGTCTCTTCACTGCGTGCTGCTTAATTAATAATAGCCAGCTATCTCTGATTGGGTACCAGTGGAGATTAAACGGCCCACTCAGTCTCCAAAAGTTAGATAGGGCTAAAACGGCCTCGTCTACTCCCTATACGGGAATAAAAAGGCGTTAGCCGATGTATATATATATATATATATATATGTGTGTGTGTGTGTGTGTGTGTGTGTGTGTGTGCGCGCGCGCGTGTGTGCAGGGTGATTCGAAATTATTGTCGGGGTTTCCATTGCCTATAATTTTCAAACCGGAAACAACTAAATAAAACGACTTACAGAATATGAAAGTGTAACTCGAAAAGTTTTATTAGGTAATGCTGTACTCTTCGTATTGATGTCTGGGAGATAATATGGCTTCATACTTCAAAATGGTGACTGTTCAAGAGAAAGCCATGTGCAACTTTGGTTTTTCAAAACAAAATCCGTTATTATAATGCAACGTCATTACAGATCTCAGTGTGGAAAACATCCACCTTCAGGTAATGCTATCCGATGTTGCTTAAAGCAATTTCAAAAGAGACTGGTAGTGTTCAGCACCAAAAAGGAAGACCAAGCACTTCGCAGGAAGATGTAGATTGAAGCATTACATCGAAGCCCACAAAAATCGACTAGACGAGCTTCTTTGCAATTGGGTATTCCACAAACAACTGTTTGGAGGGTTGTTCATAACCTTCAACTCCGTGCCTACAAACAGCAGATTGTGCAGGCTTTACAGCCGGACGATAAACTCCGCCATTTCCAATTTGCCTAAGACATTCTGTCCAAAGTTTTAGCTATGAAATTTATCTTCGGAGATGGATATTTAGTGATGAAGCAACGTTTTGCATATGAGGAAGGGTAAATTATCATAACTTCAGAATATGGAGATCAGAAAACCCTCACGCAATTCGAGTATTCAAAAGAGCTAGTCCAAAGGTCTGGGTGTGCTTTGTCAGTTTCGGAAGTTTTGGGGCCCTTTTCCTTTGCGGAAAAGTGACAACGGTAAACTATTTGGACATGCTACAGCTTTGTATGTTGGAAGATCATCAGCCAAATGTGGTGTTCCAGTAAAATGGAGCACCTCCACATTGGGCTCTCATTGTTCAAGAATGTATTGACATGCATTTTTCTGGGCGCTGGGTTGGGCGTGGCGGACCGATTCCATTGCCTACGCGCTCACCCGAGATTACTCCGCTTGATTTCTTCATGTGGGAATACGTGAAGAACATTGCTTACCAGATCCCTGTGACCTCGCTCGCTGAACTGAAGATCAGAATTGTTGCTGCGATAGAAACAGTTACACCATAAATGATGGAGAACACTTGGAGGGAAATTGATTATCGCTTGGACATTTTGAAATTATTCCTCAGGGATTTTTAAATTATCCCCGAGAACTGTTCCTCAGGGATAATTTAAAACTATTTAATTGCATAAAAATGGCGTTATATGTTCGAGTAAATAGTTCTGGAAAACATTTTTAAAGGAAAATGTTTTCCAGAACTATTTAATCATTAAACATCATTAAATATTTGGTGTACTGAAAAGAGAAAAAAAAAGATTGCGAAGTTTCAGTTATCTGGACTTTCATTCCTAAGTCGTGTTCCAAATTTTATATTTATCCATTTCACATGGAAAAGAAGTTACCCTAACAAATATTTTACATTAGCTGTTCGAAGCTCATAAAACTCCTACCTGCCTTCAACTTCCGCTTGAAATTCTTAAGTCCGGTGAAAGAAACTGTTCGCTCGCAAGGCATTTTAATTAAGTTTACCATTGTAGAAAGAATTCTTTCCTGCAATGACCTTAAAGTACGAAAATGCGGATATGTTGAACTCGGTAGCAGGTCAACAAAGGATCAGATAACTGATAACACCTAGTTGAGAAAAATAATGGAGTATCTCTCTGTATATTTTTGGCCCGTTGCCATCTCATATAGCAACTTTCCTTTTTCTGTTCCTAACAATGTTATCTAGCTGCCGGCAGCCAACTATCGCCAACCACAGATATATTACAATGGATTACTCTGGTATTAAGTGATATATGTGAAGATAATAAACGTTCTCTGTTAAAAACCAGTTCCAGGGATAAAATGAAAGATAAAATGCGCCATGGGGAATATCAAGTTCGCATAGAAACTGTAAAATATCTGATAATAAATCAGGTAATTTGATATACAAGTACTATAGTTAACAAATCTCAAGAGCTGCAATTTTATTAACACACACAAAGCTAATGCATAAAAATAACACTTTAGTATTTCGATTGACATATGTTAAGTTAACGACATCTGTAATTTATATCATTTAAAAATATGCTAAGACTTGCTGTAATGAGGAATTCAGAGCAAATTATCTGTTCCGAAATTATAATTTATAATTTTGGAATTTACTGAGATAAAATGCAACAAGTCTGCAATTGATCACTTGGCATCCATTGTCCCTTTTTATTTGTTTATTTTAAATGCCGAGTAGTTTCTACAGTAAAAATGTAACGTAAAATTTAAAAAAAAAAGTCAAAATATAGATAATCATGAAATCTACAAATCACGATTATAAAAACTTCCTCCTGAAAATCCGAAAGATTCCTGATCCAGGAGGCATCTAAATAAATAAATCTACTACGAAACATAAAAACAGACTCATGGATAATAAGATATATATTTTCACTGGGAAATGAAATATGGAGAGAGAGAGAGAGAGAGAGAGAGAGACTTACTTCAATGGAAGAGTTACTTCTTGACTATTCTGTTCTACTAATGCCAGCAAAATAATTTAAAATTTATATGAAATATTTTGTAAACTGTAATACACTATTTAATTAAACAAAATACTTTATTTTTATTTTTCATAAATAGAACTTTATTTAGAATATAATTAGACACTATTTTTAAATAACTATACACCATTTCTTAATAGTCGTTTATAAAAGGTATGGAATAATAACTGTTGAGATTGGATAATGAAGATTTCGAATTTAGAAAGAATATTATAGTATACAAATGGTTTAAGAATACTTGCTGTCACATATTTTCTGTTCCGATTACTCTTCAGCCTACTCCTCTTATCCTTCTCATCCGTCCCTTAGGACGAGTTGTGTCCCACCTAATGAGGGGCTTACGACGAATTAATGCAGCTGGTGCGTAACTCTTCTGCTGCATCCCCTAAGGGCATTATTTATTACTGTAATCCGTGTGTGTTCACGGGGAAGATTAACCTTTTTTGGGGGACGAAAAACCCGAGTTTCAGGGTGAAAAAACCCCCTACCTTCGTATGAGACTGGCTAACTCACCTTTAGTCGAAAGAGACCAGATAGAGGTTCCTCACGTCACTGACGGGAATCGAACCAATGTCTTTCCGACCAAAGGGATTCGTCTATACCTACTGAGCTATGGAGGCTCTTCGACCTACAGCTTAGTAAAATGGAGTAGCTCCAATACAGTGAAGCGTAGCGTTTTGTTTATTACGAAAATGAAATGCTTTGTTGTTCATGAAATGTATATTTCATAAACAATTTGAGTATTTTAAAAATTTTGTAATTAAACTTTGTGACGACTAATTAATTTATATTTACATAATGTATTCTTCCTAAACACTGCAATGGATCATACTGAACTGGCGTTTGTTGTTATGCTAATTGTCAAAATATACATAAAAATATAACGGAAAAACTCACGTAGAAAAATTATTTAATGGTATAATTTTCGCCCGTGTGTCACAGGCATCTTCAGTAATGTTTTTTCTTTCATCGGCGAAAATTATACCATTAAATAATTTTTCTACGTGAGTTTTTCCGTTATATTTTTATGTATAGTTATGTCTACTCACGGTTTACCTCTTTTAAAACTTAATTGTCAAAATGTCATGAGGCAGCCATCTTTATATTAATTATCTGCTGATAGTCCTAATTGTTAAATCACAGAATCAGCGAAATATGCATAGTTCCACCTTTCTGTATTTTCGGTAAGGATCGCATAAAATATCATATAGTTTATCCCCATATTAGCTTAGAGCGAAGTGCTTGGGTATTTATCAAACTTAAGTCGCCTTGTATTGCTATCTTTACGTTGCTGGCCCACCTCGTTACTTTTGAACAGTCATATGTGTCCCATTGCATAATTTATTAGATATAATAGCGCCTGGAAAACAGCAAACCTATTGGAATAAACATGAACTATTAAGATATTTCGTACTTCATCATATGTGCTCCAAGCTGTACTGTGGCTGTTTATTGCATAATTTGAAAAGGAAAAAAAAACAGTCAGTGCGTTAGAGACATAAATTAATTTCAGAATGTATTGGATACTTGTCAAATCTTATAAAAAAAATGAAAAGAAATACATGAGAAAAATGAAAGATGGAGGGCCGGTTTTATGAAAAATCAAGGATATATTAGAATTATCATTTCCCAAGTAAAACAATATGCAATTTTGTTCTCGAACTCTAATTTTTCATCCATGAATTTAATTTCTTAAATTCGTCTTCTATTTATGAAATTAAGATTGGCTATTTATAACCATTGATTCTGATAGCAGGCTTCACATATTATATCGCATAGATTATCGAATAGCAGTAATTAATATCATGTACATCGTTTTGAATTCTTAACAGTTACGCTTAAAAGTTACAAATAATTCCCATCATACGCAGCGATTATCAACTGAAAACATTACGTATCATAACATCGCGACATCTATTATATAGAAGTGAATTAATTTTAAATTAAATAACTTATTTATTTTAGTTGCATTTACAGTTTTTATTTATTTATTTTTACTGTTGCATTTGCATGTATAATATTATTAACAGAAAACTGTTAATAATATAAACGTTTTATTAAAATAATTTTATTGTTTTTATATTTATATACAATTACAATTTGTAGAGGAAAAAATATTGCTTTTTTTTTTAGTGCAGAAATTATTTATGGTATTGGATATGATTCCAATCACTTCACTGTGTTGATTATGTTTGAATGGAATAAGTCATGATATGAAAATTCTTTCAAAATTTGTGCAATAAAATAAAACAATAATTTGAGGAATGTTTTTAAAAGCCTATTTATTGAGGTAAATGGAAATTAAAAGAGGTAAATGGAAATATGTTCATAGAACGAGAAGCGAAATTAACACAAAAAAACGAGAAAATAACAATGAATATACAAAACTATAGGCAGATGAAAGTTATTATACAGCACTAAGTTGACTGACCAAAGAGCGAACCCATAATAATCACAGGATAGAAAATCACATGACACTGAAAGTCGAAATATACTCACCTCTTCCGCTAGTGCGACTGAATACGATGTCACTGGATTCTCCTGTTCCTATTGCATTAAAAGGAGTAATGTACACTTCGTAACGCTGTCCGCATTGGAGGTCATTGAGAACATATGTGTCCTGCTCACCACTCACTTCTATCTCCTTCCAAGAGCCGTATTCTCGCTTGTAATGGATAATGAACCCTGCAATACAAGGATGATATTAGATGAGCACATAAAATGCTCGTATCAAAGCTAATGATTGTATCATATCTACATACATTATGTATTGTATATATTGCATTGTTAGGAATAAATTTAGTCTTATTTCTTGGCATTTTCTCGTATTAAAATACGTATTATGTATTAAAAAAGTATGACCTCTCTCTCTCTCAAGACATACTTGAGAAAGTTATTTCTTGTATTATTTTCTAGTAATTTCTATGTGCGGACTGTAGATGACGAGGGCGCTGGAGTTTCCAAGTACTGTAATGATATAGTGGAATTGTTAAGTTTATGGGCGTTGGTTGTCTCAGAGGGATCACTTTGCTTATTACAGAACAACTTTCCTAAAGAAGGCGTAACTCTGTTGTGTGGCTATTAGGACTAATTTAGATAGACTGAAAATAGAACATTAAGCGAAAACAGAAAGAGCGAATGGCGCTACTTACCATCTACGGGATTGGTATCTGCAGGATCTCTCTGCCATTTCATAGTGATGGTAGAAGCTGTAACAGAGGTGACACCAAGTGCAGGGGGTCGTGGTGGATCTGTAGGAATGACGAAGAATAAAATGTTTATAACTTAGGTAACTAATTTCGATCGAACATGCACCTAGAGAAATGTCACACAATGCTTGATTGTAATATTAAAGGAATTCCATGATCATCTGGGGTTTCTCCCGGAAATTAAATACGTGATCTTGAAATCATGAAATCTTAATTACATAAAACTTCATTTTGCTGCAAATGCGGAAATTGATGAGAATAAAACGTATTTAAATTCTCTAACAAATCAGCTATAAATCATTCTCTCTAAAGGGGGCCCCATCACTTCGATCTGCGAAGGAGCAGTCGCGGATGTAGTCAAGCTGAAGTCACATGAGACGACGAGGAAATCGCAGGGGGGGGGGAGGAATAGAGTTTGTATTACAATTCACCTGGATTTATGAACGCATTTAACCAGTCGGTACCTGATAAGAGCAACTTAGTTGCGAAAATTGACTTCCACGTGTAAGTTGAATGTCCAGCGAAGTCAGATATGTCCAAAAGATAGTTCAGTAATTACTTATCATTGGTTGCATTGATTTGCCAAGAACCATTATGCTACGTTTTCCTGGCATTGATCTGAGAAGGTTGGAGGTCCATTATGGCAGTATTTCCGCGCACAATTCAGTTAATGGCTAATCCCAGTGGATGACAAATCACGTTCGGTGCGTCACTTAAAACCTCACTTGGAGGAAATGATGGTTTCCAAACGTACTGCCGTAAATCTAAACCGTCGCTTAGATAATCACATCCATTCTTCTCCCTAACGGCAGACATTATTCTTAAAATGTGCGTGTTGGGAGCAGTGTGACGGCCAGCTCTTCGAGAACGAAGTTAATTCCCCGCGATAAGTACACACGATGGAATCTCAATACACTCCTGTGTGGTTAGCATCAAAGGGATGACCCTGTCAGTCTGTCAACAAGCCCTGCCAAGTTCCCTGCAAACAGAAAGATTTGCTCATCATCCACATAATTGCCAATTAGAACCATATTGGTTGCTCTTAAGAGGGAGATTTTAACACAAAGATATCTTTGAAGTGCAAGTCGCAATCAGTCACCTGTATTAACGAACTCCTCACGTTTCTGAAGTTTTGTCTCGCTGCTTGTTAAATTTTCTTCACACAACCTATTCGTTTACATATAACCGATCCATCGCAATTTGTTACACAGTGATAGCTTTAAACCCAGGCATTATTATTATACGCTTTAATTATCGGAGCACTTTAAGTAAAATATTTTTCAGTTACAAGAACAAACGAAATCTTAACTGGATGAGACTCTCTGCCGTTTGCTATGTCTCCCTCAGCACATTCGAAAGAACTCCCTACTTTCTTCAGGGTGATGAAGTGAGTTCAAATTCCATCTAGGATAAGAAGGTGATTTAGCCAGTCTCTGTAGGATGGAAATACATTTGTCTTCAATAAATTCAGTCCCTGTAAAATAAACAAACCGGCTGAAAAACACACTCCAGCAATGAACATTGTTAAGTTAATTAATAAAAATTATGTTTGGTTGACTTTGTATACATCTAGACCAGTGGTCGCCAAAGGGGTCGATATGACATTGTTAGGGGTCGATTGGGGGTCGACAGAAAAATATAAGACATCATTGTATGGGTAATATTTAATTCGGTTAACTTGGATTACCTCCATGACAAAAGACATGGAGGTATTGACAACGCAATTAAGAGTGAATCGTGGGATCAGTACCTCCATCTTACAGGTCCATGAATAGGACCTGTAAGATGGAGTAAGGTCATGAAAATAGTTAGAGGCCAATCAAGTAGGCCAAAATGACGTATTTACCAGTAAACGGATGTTGGTGGTTCCTGCCGGCCGGCGCAGTGGGAGCGAGATTGCAACATGTACGTGGTTCTTATTTACTGATACTTACAAGTATTCGATCCCAGTCTCATTTTTGCGCATCGACATACAAGTGCGCGTTAAAGTTCTAAAATTCATCAACATACATATTATAATTCAATCGTTATTCATTCACGAACTAAACTTCTCTATGTTGAAGAGTTGAGCAGGGCTGGTAGTAATACCAGTGATATTAATACCAGTAGTTTATTAATATCACTAGTAATACCAGTGATATTACTAGTGATAGTAATAGTAGTAGTAATATAATAATTTATATTTTATTATACATACAAGAAACACTGTAACTATAAAATAAACAATCTAAAAACTCACATAAACGTCTTTTTTGCTTGTCCTATTATAATTACGTAATAGTAAAATAGAGGGGGTCGATAAAAAGTCAAGAAACGCTTGAAGGGGTCGACGGGCAAATGACTTTGGTGACCCCTGGTCTAGACTTTACCTTAAAGAAAACAAAATTGATTTGATATACACTGCTTGAAAAGAGGTTAAGGGACACCATAGTGTGAAAACAAAAACAGCCATTGCGACACCTTAATAACATGTAGGACCTCCTTTCGCTGGGATTACTACAGCCATCCTACCGGGTATACTTTCCACAAGCGTAAGAGCGTACGAAATTTTGGACCTTTCATCCTGGACTGTTGTGATACGGACGTCCCTTGACCTTACCAGACGCTCCAGTTCATCCCATAGATGTCCAGTAAGGTTGAGCTCGGTGCTCTGTGGAGGCCAGTCATGTGTGTGGTGACGTTCATGTCCACAAACCACGCCGTTACAGCCTTATGACATATTGCATTGTCTTCCTGAAAGAGACAATGGGTCAGTTCCGTAGAAACGCCACAAAGAAGCATTGCATTATCCAGAATGTTCAGATACCTTTCGGAGTTCAGTGTTCGTTGCACCACAAATAGAGGTCCTAGCCCAAAATAAGATAAACAGGACCTTACCATCACAGCGCCACCTTCAAATTTCATATTTGAGGTGAAGCACTCTGGTAAGAAACGTTCACCGAGCACCCACTGCGACAGTCTGTCTACTTGGTAGAGGGTGTAGCATGGTTCGTCACTCCATAACACAGTTTTCCAAGCTTCTACTTTACACGCACACGCTCTTTACACCACTGAAGAGGATGCTGTATGTTGGTTTGGCTAATGTGGTGCTTGCATATTGCGGTCCTACTTTGGAAAACCATGTTGTGAGCCTCGGTTCTGCATTTTTTTGTGCAGACTCGTGTTCCAACCGATGACCGGAACTCCGCATTTAACATGCCGGCCGAATAGTGGTTTTTACATATTATCCTTCGTAGCACCCTACAGTCACGTTCGGTGAGTGTGGTGGGCCGTCCACAACAGGTAACACTTGCAGTTGACTCCTTGCGCTTCCATCTCAGTGTGGTATCACTGATTGTTGACCTGGGATGACGCAATTTGCCGAACATATAGGCCTGCAACATGGATCACAACGTCTATTTCAAACCCCATCAGTTCTCTTCTTGCAGCTATTTTACCTGAACACAGTTGCTCTGACTTAGGGAGAATCATATTCCTCCAATTTATACCGGCTACAAACACGTGACTCGTTACATGGCACGATGTGCCCCTTGTCGACGGGGTATTCGTTGGCTTCTTTCCAAGCAGCTTATGTTGTCGTATGATAGTTGTCCCTTCTAAAAAACTTGTTTGCAATTAACGCTGAACTTATGAAGCGACAGAAACGTATCTTGGCTAGTTTGCTTGTTTGGTGAGAAGGAAAACCAGAATTTGGAATTTTTCTACCGCTTTACATTTCAAAGGGAGGAAATCCTTCCACCCTCCGAGATTGATTAGATTTATTAAAAAAAAACTAGAAAAATACTCCTGCTAAGGAACCCAGTAACATTTTTTGAATCAAGGTGTTTAAAACCAAAGGCAGAGTGCTGTTCACTGGATGATTCACCACGATGGCAAACCGAGAGAGAGAGAAAGATTTATAATGGCAAAGGATTTTCATATGGTCATTAAATTTATTGTAATTGCAGTTTGCATGTTTCCAAACTGTTTCTTAGCAATAAGCAGCCAGGTACATAAATTGTACATAATGTTAATACGATTAACTCGCCATTTATTCAATACTGACTGAAGTCATTACGAATGAAACGAAAGAGCAAAATGCCATGCATGTTGGTACTCCTAATAGCAGTCAATGTTTCGACTGCGAGTAAATGGTTCTTTTGAAAATAGTAAAAATGCATTGCAAATATTTATTTATTTGGTATCACTAATAAAAGTAACGTTGAGTGTCTGACTCATTTAGTTTAAGTTTAAGGGGAAAAAAATCTTACTTGAGTGGTATGGTCAGTTTTGTTTTTAATGTATGCTTGAGCAGAAAGGAGGAGGGTGTGGCGATGGTAGTCAAAGAAGAAGAAATTATATTGAAATAAATTAGATAGAGTTAAATTATAAAGATAGCGAAGAATTTGCAGTTAAGTAGTTGGAGCAAGAGAACAAGACGAAAGTTTTTTTTTCCTTCTCTTCTTCTGTGAAAAAGCACCGAAAATTTCCTACAACGCTTTCTTGCAGATATCTCTGACAAACAATGTATGTAGGTTTTTTAACCCGTATCAAGGGCCAACGAAAAGGGGAAGAAGAAGATGGATCAACTGATTGCATGGTATAGTCTTAATTTTGTCTTTAATGATACTAATGATGATTTCCATTAAGGGTACGAAAAAAAAAAAAGGATTGTGTGTCAGTACAACATTCGTGAGGTTTCTTCGTTATCCTTATCCTTCCATCAATGGGTTCGGGTACTGAATAAAAAAAAAAAATCTTTCTCCCAGAAAGGGCGGACTGGCTATTAATGATATCATCGGGTTCCCTTTCTGACTGTCAAGCAGCTCCCATATCAAATAGGTATTGACTATGAAAAACACGTTCTTTTATGTTTATTTAGTTTTTTTAGCTATTCATGAATGATAACCATCAAGCAAGCTGAAAAGACTACCAAGATTTCTTTGTTTTCTCCATATGGTTCGGCAGTTACTAGCGCTAATTACTTTCGACTTTTGCATAAAAAATTAACTACCTCGTACAAAGTACTAAGTACTTTGATCTAAATTGGATGATTCGTGTCAATCCCATTTGTGTAATCTTTTAACTAAAACAGAATTGAATGCTTACCTTCTTTCAACGTTTCCGTCGGAATATCATCCGATGGAGGACCTGCACCTTTAGCGTTAAAGGCCTGCACTCGAATTTTATAGCTAGTTGACCGCCGGAGATTGGTAAGAATGGTTTGTGTTTTGGCATCATCTTTAATCTCCAATGTCTTATAGATATAGGGTTCCGTAGTGTCGACTTGTCTATAACCGATGTAATAGCCTCGGATAGTTCCAAACTGAAGTGCCTCCCCTGGTGGCTGTTCGGGAAACAACACACAATAGGTTACAGTAGATTTCGGTGCTAAATAACATAAAACTCTCCTTATAATAGAAAACAATCGAGGGAATAATGTTTAAAAATTACATAAACTAATTGCCCATTAAAAAATATAATTTTCGTTTACCAAAACATTTAAGGATTAGCGGGGATGCACTGTTTTATAGATTACAAAGATTTGTACTAACAAGATATCGTATTCATTAGTTTTCCACAAGTGCTTAAAGTACGATCTCACTGGAGAATTGTAGCCAGTGAAAGAGAAAGCTAGTTAATAAGAAAATGAGTTTTTTTCCCTTGCCGTGAACTGATATTTGAATAATGAACGGTTTAGTGGAAGATTAAGAAAGTAGAAAAGAGAAAAAAAAAGAAAAGAAAAGAAAAGAAATTCGACTAATCCTTCAATTTAACTTCTTCATTTCGGGCTAACAAACGATTGTAATGTGCACTAGCTACTGTTGTGGATTGAAACCTGAAGTGTAAGGGAAACACATAAAAGATTCACTCAACCACGAAAACATAATTATTAACATTTGAAGAATGCATTTGATAATGAAAGAACGTTGGAATTAAAAAGAAGCAACAAAGGATGTAATCAAAACTTACAAAAGATGATTGCATCACGAATAAGTCATGGGATAAAGCGGTAGCAGAATAAAATGATAAACACAGCAGTATTAATAGAAGACTGCCCAAACGCTTTTCTTTTTTTTTTTTTAATTTGAAAGGTGGAGATATGCAGAATAGTAAAAAAAATTGCACAACATAAAAGATGATCACAGTTAACGGGGGGGGGGAAATTACTTTTGTATTATTTAACTTTTTCTAGAACAATTAAATCCATATGAATGACGTAATAATACATTTAATTGTACCTTTTACATTTTCGAGGCGTTTATTTCTCCTCGTGACAATAATTAAACTCATAAATTACAGACAGAAATAAACATCATCTTTAATTATTTTTTCTCCGTTAAGCATATCTCTTCTGGTGATAATAGTTAAATACTATGTCGATGACTTACCAATATAAACAGAAGTAGCATTTGTGTTGTGCATCATAAAAATCATCTTTCATTACGTTCTTCTATTGCAAAACATTTTTCATTCTGGGAGACAAACCAATCGATTTCTTTGTAGTTTCGGCTAGCGCGCCCACGCGCCCGTGCACACACACAAACGAATATATGGCTTCTTCAATTCATTGCGTTGTTTCGCTTTAACTGAAGGGATTGCGTGTTATCTGCTTTCAAATGAGCATTGATTGCTGTGTTATTATTTACGACAATAAGAACAGCTCATTTCATCTGCCAAATTAGAGAAGCGAGCATTTGTGTCAATAGCTTCTAGAAACCGACAGTTTAAATTGATCGTAGATCAGTTTATATTTATAAATTCAAAATGATGGTAAAATTTTTACGGAATCTTCACTCTGTTGAAGAAATCATACAACATTACATAGGTTAAACCTGAATGAAATCATTTCCGTACCAATTTCTATTAAATGAATTTTTATTTTCAAATCTTACTAATAATAAATTCTTTTAATTCACAAATCTAAAACTATGTGTCCGCAAGATCATTTTGTTTGATAAACCTTAACTAAACTTAAATGTAAACTGGTATACTTCGCGAACACAGAATAAAAAAAATAATTGAATAAACAAATAAATAGGTTTTTAAATATTAATGATATTTTTAAATTTTAGTTTGAACTTTTTTTCCAAATTCATTTGCAGTCTAAGCTTCATTTAGTTTTATAATTATATCCGTTGTTTAAATATTGCACAAATAAATGAACTTTTAGAAATAAAGCTTTCATCTCTATTTTTGTAAATCAAAATAAGGACAATCGCAAGAAATTAAAACACTCCTGAGATAGAATCAGGGTTTTGAGTATACAAAAGCATCTTCTCTCCAGGCAGGGTTTGCTTTCATGTATATTATGTGAACTTTTTAAAGATACGAAATGCATGTCACTGAAAATATTACCGTACTATTACAGGTTTATATGTGTCTCCCCAGTTGGTATACAAAGTAGATACCTGCTTGTCTCCCTCGTGATGCTGCCGACTTTAAATTCTCTGTCACTACATAAGTGTAGGGACCGACAGAAAAATATACTAAAATATAAAGTGCTTCTGATAGTATTTCTATTTCACATTAACGAAATCAAAACCTTTTCCGCATATAATTTGCGTCTTCCTTACCTGATTTAAATGGCAAATATTTTAAAAGGTTTTGCATAACATTGTGATCGAAGTGAGACTGCTTCAAGTATGTTGCTTTTTTATAATGTGAATTTCGCCTATAGAAGTTATAAATCCATCGGACATTTAGTGCTATGGTTTGACGAAGAAGTATATAATTCAAACCATGCTCTAGAGCCAAACTTTGATATTTTTTGAAGCTACTTTTTCAGTTCTGAAATTTCAGGAGATGAAACTCATCTCCCACTTACAGATAACCACGAAATATCCATGACTGCAATAAGATTCGAAAACGCAATGTGTTAGATGGAAAGTTGTTACTGTTCACTCGGCCAACAAAGCCAGCAGATGCATGTTAGGTTCAAAGACCGTCTCGATAGCTCAATTGGTCAATGCGGGTTGAATCCCACATTAAGCATGAATGTTTGTCAAAGCATGCATTATACGAGCTGGTGAGTCTGAATTTACAACGCTTTTTTTTTTTATTTTAAGGGACTCATCCGTCCCTTAGGACGGGTAGAGTGTCCTTATGAGGGGTTCACGACGAATTAATGCAGACGGCTCGCTACTCCCTGTTGCTGATCTCATATGGAGATGGAGGGCTATTTCCTCCCGCAAAAGAATACATGTAATTAGCTGCTTCAGCTTTAATTGTAAATAAATGCAAGATCGGAAAAAAAAACAAGTGCTTTATGCAGTTTTATATTATAAGGGGACGAGATGTCTATTCGTATTGTTATTAGTGGCGTGCATTATTACAAAGCATGTAGATCCTCAGCACACATATCTGTCTGCTTCTTTCATCTATTCTATTGAGTTTCATAGTCTGCATCAGTTCGAACATCGTTTTCCAATTCAGATGTCAGCACGAGTCGCTGACCTACGGAAACCGCGAACATCGAACACAACGTTCTTAGTATCATCGCAATCCTTTCCTAAAAGAATAAATTTCAACTCTGAAAACATGGCTGAAGTTGTTCAGAAAACGGAAGGGAGGGAGAAGATGTATGTTGTGTATCGGAGCGCGCAACCTTCCCACTGTTGGCCTGAGTATAGCTGTGTAACATGTTACCCTTAACCAGACTCGGCACAACGCGAGCGCCTAGACTACATGCCTCACTTGCGCAGGTATTGGAGGAGAAGGAACCAGCTGTTGTCGCTGTGCGTTGTAATCGATCCGTGTAACGCTAGCGTAGGTAACTACGGCTGGTCTTGCCTCACGATGACCGCCAGCGTTCATTACCTAATCGAAGCCGAAAACGCGGAGATACGAATCTCTTGTGTGTCTATAATCCGCGTAATGTTTCCCGCACTTCTCTAAAGTTGGTCCGATCCAACGGAGTTACAAGTAGCAAGACTTTGGGAGAGGGGATGAGGGGTAAGGTTGGGTTACGGCACGCACGTACTATACTATCCTAATCGGAAACCTTGCAGCTTACGAACAAAGTGGGATGACAGACGTACAACACTCACGATTTTAGCTATTTCTAGCGTTGGATTGTTCGGCAAACGAAAAATTGTGTGCGTCTGCAGATTGCCACGCGGTGCATTTGATCCATTTCGTTCGGGCAACTTTTCCCTCGAGCTGCATTTTAGAAATACGCACAAGGAAAGACAGTAAGCATAAAAACAAAAGAAAACCACTGAATTTCTTTCTTTGTTTTTCTATTCTTTGATAACTCGAGTGTCAAATTCTGGTCCTTGTTGTTGCAGTTTGTTTAAATCATTTGCAGGTTCATTTTTTGAACAAGAATTAGAGATAAACATTACAGGTGAAGATGCTGGTGTGTGATGTTTAAAATTTAATGACGAGACAGTAAAAGCTGTGAGGAGCTACGGTGTATTATGTCTGTCTACTGCACGTGTTTTAAGGCTCCTAGTCTGTTTCTGAAGAGAACCTCCTCCTCCCACACCTTCCCGTGGACTAACTTAGCCCCGGCTGAAAAAAACTTAGATGGCTCTTCAAAGAATATTCTTTCAATAGATTGCCAAAAATAACAAAATAAAAATAAATCGCATTTTCTGATTCACTGAACAGAGGCGGATATAGTGAAACGCTTATAATCTCTCCTGCAAAGATGCAAGAGATTTAGTGGTACGTGGTGTACCTGGATCCTCCGTAGCTCAGTCAGTATAGACGAAGCCCTTTGGTCGGAAAGACCTGGGTTCTATTCCCGTCGGTGACGTGAGGAACTTTTATCTGGTTTCGTTCAACTAAAGGTGAGTTAACCGGTCTCATACGGAGGTAGTGGGTTTCTTCGTCCCCCAGAACAAGCAAACTGGCCCCGTGAACACACTTGGATTACAGTCATGAATACGTCCCAGTCATATGTAAGTCCCGAGCCCGGATAAAACTGAGGGACTTTGGGCAAAGCAATGGTGAACTATCCTGTAAAAATCCCATCAGGAATACTTTGTGGGCAATGCCTACGGAGTCACCTACGATCTGCAACGACTGAAAGGTAAAACCAGGTGTGTAACCTGTGCTTTTCCCGTAGAACAGGAAAAGAAATGCACGGAGTGAGTGCAGCTATGTTCGCCACAAATAAATGATCATATATCCTAATCGAACGAAATTAACTCGGATATTATTTAAAAAAAAAAAAACATTCTTCAAAATGTTTGCGAAGTTAGTCGCTTTAAGACTCGGTATAAAGAAGTCAGTCCTATGTCCATCAGCTTGTTCAGAAATTTAACGGCTGCCATTACTCATACTTTGGTCCACAACAGTTGTCAGAATGTTTAGACAATGTCCTTTGGTTTGAGAAAACGCCGAAGGGCATTGTCTTGCGGCCTACTCGGGATTCTAAATCCGATTAGGCCGCGAAGAATCTTTATTAAAGCTTTTTAATTAAAGGCGAGTTAGCCGCTGTCATAAGGAGAATGTTTTTTTTCCCCCTGAAAACTCGGAATTTTCTTATAGGAAAATAGACAAACCGACTGAACAACAGATACATTTAGCATGTTAACTTGAAGACACTTGCCTCATAGCCTTAGTTGATCTAGCTGTAATTGCAAATAAACTAAGCAGCGGTGTTTCTTTGCAAGCTGATAGCAACTGATATTTATACAAAATACTTATCACTGCAGTTTATTATATTGATAAGTGGGAGTAGCAACAACAATTGCACAATTGAACATATGAAAAGTAATTATGTGATTTAAAAATAATTCCAAGATTATTTTTAAATCACAAACAGTGTTCAGTTTTTATAACTTTTATAATCAATATAAGACATCGTATTTGTAGAGTGTTGCTTACTTCACGCACACGTCGTTGCATGTGTAGGCTCATTCGTTTGTCAATGATTAAACCACAAATCTCTAGCTGAAAGCAACTAATCAATACAGAGGCAAAAAAAAAAAAAAGGAAGGGGGGGGGGGAAGGAGTGCCTACATTAAAAATTCTAGCGATTAATAAACCTTTGTTAGAGCTCAGGGAAGTGTAATTAGGAGCAAACAATCACTCGCTATTTTTATAAATTACAATTAGTTTGTCTGAAAGAAATGAATGGTAGAAATGATTAATGATACAAAACACTGGGACACATTCAGCTGGAACGAATTCTCGTGCCCTACCCTTCCGCAATGGACTAGATAACTTTACACTATCTGATGACGTACAGTTAACGCTGCGCTAAGTAATTTCGTGTTTAGGAATTAAGCTTATGAAGTTGATGAGGCATGCAGTAATGATGGTTGCAAACAGAAAATCGAAAAAAAACAAAAAAACTTTTCTCTTTGTGTCCAAAAAATACTTTATTACCAAGAAAGTGTTGATATTCAGTTAATAATTGTTGGAAAACATTATTAGTTTACCAACAATTGGAAAACAATTTGCACGAGCATGTGCTGTTATAGCAAACATTTTTTATTTTATTTATATTTTATTCTTGTATCAAATGATACGTTTCACTATTTCCAAGCAACGTTGCAAATATAGAATTGCGAGCACAAGCTTCCTTGAATCAATCGAAGCGTCATGAAACAATATATTCACTACATTCACATAACAGCCGATGATATATTCCATCTAAGTAAAGCGTTCTTAGGTGAAATAACCTTTTTCGTATTTTTCGTGGGTTATTTGCATCTAAAACGAAAAACACATTCTTTGCGTAAAAGGAAGAGCTTCGTATTAACATCGCTACGGAAAACGTGACGGCGTTAACAACGAACCGAGAAGTTAAAGCAAGGGATGGATGTAACGAATGTGGGATGTTTAATGATAGTTTACGAAAGAGATAAAATTCAGCGCACGTTAAAATGGTAAATATGTGAAATGCTTTTATAATCGCTGCGTAGAGTACTTTCGTTCCGGTTCCACAAAAAAGTGAAAGTTATAACACAAGTTAGGGTAACAGGCACGCATTCCCGTACTATTTAGAATCGTAATTACAATCTATTGTTTGGCACACAATCTAATATTATGTAGGTGGCGCTGTATGTAGAGAGCTATTTCACTTCGTGATTGGGCGTCTCGATATCTGATGCATCGCGTGTTTAGTCGATCAGTTTGGGCTGATGACATCGTTAGGCTTAAGTGCTAATTGTTTCATGAGACTGTAATGTTTTTGCAACCTCTCCCGCCTACGGTTTCTCCGCCTGCTTTTTCTGCACCTGCATGCCGTCTAGTATTGACTTGACAGAAGCTAATTCTCTTCTAGGGAAGTCTCCTGTGGTCTATGTGTGTGTTAAGGCTAAAGCTTGAAACCTTAACAGAGAGGATTTAGACCCCCCCCCCTTTGGGAAGTCATTAGTGAGTCTAATAGACTGGCCTAGTGACACGGAAATTTCTGCGCCATCCAAGAGCTCAAGTTGTCCGCTCTGAGATTACGTTGTCCGCTAGAGCAGTTTTCTAACAAGCTTTTGCAAAATACGATACCCTTCAGCGGTGAAACGAGCTTAGCAGAATGTGGCTGCCACCTATTTTATATACAAGAGAGCCTATCAGGGGCCCATTATTGTAATGAAAGTGATTTGAAATGGGACAAAATATTTCACCTAAACATTTCTTATTATAAATTAGAATCATTTCGAAATGACGTAAAATGTTATTTTTTTCGGGTTTTCAATATTCTCCGCTACACTCATTGCAGACTTTTTGTGTCCGGTATACCGACACAAGTGATGGACACAAGTCCGTCACAATTCAAGATATTTTATATTACTACAAGAAAATATTTTGTTATATCAGAACGTTGAAACCGTAATGATATTAGGAAGCAGATTTATGTTTTATTAATATACGTTTTATAGTCTTACGATAAAAAAGCAGTCAGATTTAAATTTTAGAATTGGTGAAACGTAAAACACGAGTATAAGTTCTTTCTTTTGTTATTTTCTGTCTTTAAGTTAAGTGTTATTATAAGTGGTTTCTCGTCCTGTTGTCACAAAAACAGCTTTCCTTCTCTCTTTCCCAAGTGTTCAAAATTGTGATAATGGGGGAAAAAAAGAAAGAAAGAAAGAAACCGTTATCATTTTCTTCGAAGATTGCTGGCCTGGATCCGCATCAATTGCACACAAGAGAGACTGCAAAATCATAAATAATACAACAGTGTTATGTATGGGCAAGTGAGATCAAGAAGAAAGAATGATCTTGTTGATATATTTTTAAACACTTGGAGGTTGTAATCCTTAGAGAAAACTATAGTGAAGACGAACGTCTTCACTATAGTTTTCATTAGAGAGGATAACGATTAAAAAAGGAGGAAGGAAAGAATTAGAAGTTAGTTCGTTACATTTGAAGCTTAAAAGTAAACGGATGTTGACCAGCAACTATTCATATTCTTACAATCTTGGAAGAAAGTGAAGTAATGATGATGGCATTTCCATGAAAATACCAGTGGAAGAGGCATAAGAAGAAAGAAACAGAACATCTATAAGAGAGCCGAAATGAGTGAATCTGTGTGTGTGAGAGAGAGAGAGAGAGAGAGAGAGAGTGAGAGAGAGAGTCATCAATTAATCAGCTCTGCTCTCTTGTGGATAATATCAATCATTTTTAGAGGCGTGTTTGCCATTCCATCTTTTGTGAAGCCACCAACCCGCTTGTTGATGGCCTAAAATATGGTTTAGTTTTTAGACCAGGGTTTATTCTGGATAATTTGATTCCTAGCTTATCCATGGTAACAAATGTGTTGTACGGTTCCAACCTTTCACTAATGTGTTTTCCATTTTAAAAAAAAAAGGATAAACAAAAGCACTCTTAGTATAATTAGAGCCAAATAGAAATGTAAATACAAAGCGAAATATTTTATCATGCTGAAGGATGTTTTACTGGTGGGATAGTTTCGAATTTCATATTTCTCTCTTCGTTGTTATTAAGCCTATAGTTCCAGACAAATATCCGGACGAATTTTGTTATCAGTTGAATATTTCAATATTCACAATCAACTGCCTGGTCTTTGGTAGTCTCATACGAAAGTAGAGGGCTCCCCCCCCCCCGGAAACTCGGGTTTTTCGACCCTCAGAACAGGCAAATCGGTCCAGTGAACCACACACGGATCTAAAGTCAAAAATACATACTTAGAAGTCTCTCATTGAAGGGCACAACTTCAACCGGCCCTCAGAGACGGATGAGGAAAAATTGGGAGGAACACCACACGACAATAACATACGTCATTTTAATCCATCAAAGCAACGATATCTCCGATAACATTGATTTATAAAAGTCTTAGCAATTACGAACTTGTGTCTTATATGAAAACATTACTTCAAAAATTCTCACGTTTAGCGCATTAATTTAAAGGCAATTCGAAAAATCAGCTATCGAAAGAATTTTATATTAGAATAACCTGGTAAACTGTCGAATGTTTATAACTAAAGAATTCTTTAGGTTGTGTTGCATTATTGATATGTTTTATAATGAAAGCACCCAAAGAGAGTTCAAACTGTACTCGGCTTATGTGCAGAACAGTTTTCGAAGGTGCAAGACATTCTTTGATGCTGATTGAGAAGTAATAGCTTACGGTAATTATGACACCACGTGGATAGGTGGATTCTTAGCGTTTGTTGGTGTCTTTAGCCAATAGCGTTTTTGTACGAATAAAAAGGGATAGATATTATGCTTTCTCGGTAATAAAATAGTACCTCCCCTAAATTTAAAATTAAAACAAATGTCAGGTTTAGGACTATAGGTCCAAACCGTTTTTAGTTATTTTATTTATTTGTTGCATAGCGATTTGATTTTTTTTTCTCTGTTATTTGTTATCAGATGGTGGAGTTTGTCGTAATTTTCATTCCACAGGAATACGCTATAGAAGCTAATGAATCAAAAAGAGTCAATTTTGAGTAACTATATTTGCCGCCATAAAATGTTGAGCGGCGCAGCATTGTTCAATAGGTGTACTCGTTAAAAGTTTTATTTTTTATCATTATTATAATTTTCATTTTGATATATGGCTGTTTTTAATAATGAATATTACTACAAAATAGATTTTTATTGCTATTTTTTCCCATCACTTTTATAAGAGAACGAGGCCGCTTTTAGTGGTCCAACTGCGAATTCCGAGTTTTATTTATTGCACTTTAGCTTCGAAAGAAAACCGTTAACATCAAGGACAGTTTATTTCCTAAATCACAGCTCCTTAGTTGACTTCTCTAAAAACTTTTGAAGGTAACGATCACCCGTTCATTTAACAGACAAAGAAAACATACGAGTTTTATGAAGTGAAAGAAAAGAGCCAAACATAAGTGTGATATTGATCGCACCATTCCCTTCAGTTCGCTTAATTTTTCTCGAGTGAGTGAAAGAAAAAAACTCCCTAACACACCGCACACTAGAGACTGGAGAGAAAATACGTGACATCGATTTAATAATATTGAAAAGAACACGACTTTTGAGCTAATGGCCCTTTCCTGACTTTTTTTTACTTTACTTAAACGATATAATTCATGCTCGATCCACTTTCTTACACTGGCGCGCTCCCAGCTCACTAAACAGTCCATTTTTCTGCCATATATATGTATATATATCTAGAAGTTCAGTTTTAAAATGCACAACGTGTTAGCGTGTTCGATCCCCCCCCCCTTTTTTTTTCACTCCCCAGTAAAGTCATTATTTGCACACGTCACCAGCAAATGGCTAAGACATTTTGTTTCCTCGCATCTATTTGAACGGACCAATGGCAAAAGTTAAAATGCGTCGCAATAGTTAAATTGCCCTTTTTCTGCTAATGAAAGTTCATTACTATCTTCATTCTTTTTTTTTTTCCCTCTCTCTATCTTTGGCAATCCTACCTTTCATTTATTTCAATCTCTTTTCCACCGCGGGCATTTGAATCGGAGTCATTTAGCTTTATTGAGAGTCCTTATCTTTAAGTTACTGTTCGGTAACGCTTTGCCGGATATCGATAGCGAACTAAACCAACACCAACACATCTGCCGCTCTCCACCCTGTCGCAGGAATCCATGCAATACCTATTACCTTCATCGATCTCCATATATGTAACTTATATGAGAATAACGAAAGCGTAAAACACACCTGTCACCTTTCTTTGCGCATCTTTTGTTTGACATGCGCACATACTTCATTAAATGAACAATCAATACGTCAGCACAAAACAACACACTCGTGATAAGTAATCCCATTAACTCAATATTTCCAGAATAGATGCTTACCACGCATTTATTTCATATCCGACGTCAACAAATTTGCTGTCATTTTTTATTTTTTAAAAAAGACTTTTAGGTATCTAAATGTGTACTTTAATACAGAGTTTTGAAAAAGCCAGTAATGTCCTTTATTTTGTACTCAGTAAAATTTTGTATCCGAATGCAATTTTTCTTGCTTGCGCTATGTGTATGCGTGTGGAATATATTACTTTTTTTCCTCCGTCCCTCCTGCTAGGAGTTTGGTCGCAGCACTCTGTAAATCACCTCTCACCAAGTGCACGTAGAGCACTCGAACAAACACATCGCGCTTACTCGGCAAATCACGAGAAAACGCGCGAGCTAATGCGAGAATGACAAATAAGAGCAAGCTTGCGTCTGCTGTAGGATGTATATACACCATATATATTAACAATTAAATATGTTGTTAATGCTGTGAGAGTGATGGTGAGTTTAGTACGGATAAAGTAGAATGGAGAATTTAATTACTACAAAATAATATATTTTTTTTTGTAGCCAGAAGAACACTTTTTTTTTTTTCCCAATTCAGATTTCGGTTTTTATTAGTTGCACTGCCATCAACAGAGTATGCTATCATGCATTTGTTGAATATTCTCAGATACTCAAAATTTCTTTACATCATTTCATTTATACTTTTGTGTAGGGACCAATGTGCCCGTTTTTTTTTTCTCAACGCTGCTTTTTTGCGTACATATATAGTATGCATCATTGTATTTTATAAAACGTTTAGTAATAAAACACGGTCTGTGAGTAACTATTAAATGTAGATCATTTTGGATTTCATTATATTGATAAGTAATAATAAAGAAAGGCCAACTTACTTCCCATTCCACAGCAATAGTGGTAGAAGAAAGAGGTTTCACTTTCACATGTAGGGGTGGTCCACCTGGAGCTGGAACGAAAGTCAAAATCAACAAATCACCGCTAATATTCCGGGGGGGGGTGAAAATTTCTGATAAACACCTCAATCGAGGTCTATCTCAATTCCTTCTTGGTGATTATCACAACTTTTCAGCACACCCTCATACAACATTTGAAAGGCTTTCTCAATTTGTGTATAACAATTTTTATTATTCATTTATTAATTAAATTATTGTTTTTATTAAACCACCTTAATTTGATCTCAAATATACCTATATGAAGCGATTTTTATTTTTATTTATTTATTTTTTTTGCTACATAAATGTCAAAGTACTGGTTGGAAATGTGGATAATTTCTACACTCTCCAGACGATATGGACGTGGTGTTAAGAATGTCTTTAGTAGGCGTGAGACTGCCACATCGTTTTTGGAGGCCTAAAGTGACTTGAAAAAGTTCCATGTTTGGTCTCCAGATCAAAGATGGAACTTTTCAAGTTGGTTTTCCGGATCATGTAAAAAAAAATTTCCATTTTAATCTCCGTTCATGGAAATAAAATAGTTCATTAACTGAAAGTTTTAATAAAAAATCTGTAAAGAAGCTGCTATAAGATATAATAATATGACATATAAAAAAATGCATGTTTTATACAACTCGTTTTATTATCAATTTCATAACGAATTGCAATACTCCTCAGTTGCATAATTATAGTAATAGTAGTTAGTAATCGACGACAATAAATAAATAGCAATAAATTATATATATATATATATATATATATATATATATATATATATATATATATATATATATATATATATATATATATATATAGGCGTTCATATTTACTCAGTAGATAATGTTATGAAAAATAAATTAGTTTGAATGACTATAATACCGAGAATAAAAAAGAATAAAGTTTAATGCTGAGATACTACTAGTTTCGTTGAAAAAAATCAACTTCTACAGGTATCAAAGACAAAGAATTATATAAAAAATAACAGAGACATTATAAAATCACATCAACAGATCTAGTATCAAAGACAATAGTACATTTTAAAAGAGGAATGCATGCTGGAGTTCCAATTGAAGTTGACTACGTGCGTGAGTTATCACGAGAGCGCCAATACTGGACAGTGGCATTGTGTGCGTCAGAAAGATTGTAGCTAAGACTGTTGTTTATATGGGATGAATCGAGGGATATTTCTTTAGATTCGATTATCTTTCTTTCGAACTCATCATAACACATATATATATTAGAAGTTTGCGGCCAGTCTACGAGGTGTTGGTGGCCTTCATCCGAGTTCATGGAGAACAGAAGAGAATGTGGCTAGAGAGAGCACTGGCTCTGGTCCTATTGTAGGATATGTCTCTTCTGTGTTCCTCAATACGTAAAAGGATAAATTTAGCCTCCGTCTGACCGTAATATGGTTTACCACATTCACACATGATCTTGTAGACTCCTGGATACTGAAGAGGGAGATGTTTTACTTTAGGTCTACTTAGTATGGAGCGAAGTTTTAAAAACGTAGTGAAACAAGTTCTAATGTTGAATTTCTTAAGAATGTTTGCCAGTTTTGGGGAGAGCGCTGATGTATGGCAAAGATAAAAATGCTCTTGGGGAAGAAGAATCTTCAATAGTAGGTGAACGACGGTGAGAGATAAATTTATCAATCTTCTTGAGAGAGAAGCCATTGTTGACAAAAGTCCTTTTTAGTAAATTAAGTTCATTTTCAATTTCTGTTTCGTCTGTTAATAAAGATCTGGTTCGAATGTGCCAGGGTTGAAATAATATCCAATTTTTGCGGAGGGTAGTGATGAGAAGAAGCATGAAGGTATCTGTATGTGTGTGTGTGGGGGGGGGTTCTAAAAATAGAGATTTTCATATTTTCAGCGCATCTTGTAAGTTTTAAGTACAAAAAGGGAAGACAGTTGTTGGGTTCCAGTTCGTAGGTACTTGTTGAGATGGTCTAGAAAAATATTGAGGTTGTTTAAACCGTGTTCCCAAATGAGGAATATATCATCTATATAACGGTAACAGATTTTGGGTTTTAGTGTTGAGGAATTAATCGCCTTTTCTACGAAGTCCTTAAGAAATATATCAGCAGGAATCGGAGAGAGCAGACCGCCCATAGCCAATCCTGAGTTCTGTTTGTAAGTCTTATTTTCGAATTTGAAGTATCCTGAATTTACACAGTGAGAGAGTAAGGAAAATAATTTCTTGGACAGTTTGTTCTGGAGAAGATGGAGGTATGTATTTTTTTTGATTAGGAAAAATTTCGCAATGATAAATCTAATATATATATATATATATATATATATATATATATATATATATATATATATATACGATAGCCGCTCTCTCTCTCTCTCTCTCTCTCTCTCTCTCTCTCTTGGCCGTATTCGGAAATTTGTATCCTCCGTAGGACAAAATGTCTTCACTGACTGCATAAAAGATGTTCAGTATGAGGAAAGAAAGAAAGAATATTTAGAAATTAGATAACGTACCATACAGGCGATGCGCTATATTGCAACAAATAAACACAGAATATTTTAATCATGATAGAAAGCAAACGAGAAATCTTTATTTTTGGTTTGTCGAACACAAAATATGGCAAGATAGGAAATTCGTGAAGAGAGAAACTATATCGAAACTTGCCATTAAATCTGATTTGTTGAGTTTGACGTCTTTGATTTTGGAATTGAAACAGAAATTGAAAATGAACTTAATTTACTAAAAAGGACTTTTGTCAACAATGGTTTCTCTCTTAAGAAGATTGATAAATTTACCTCTCACCGTCGTTCATCTACTATTGAAGATTCTTCTTCCCCAAGAGCATTTATATCTTTGCCATACATCAGCCCTATACCCAAAACTGGCAAACATTCTTAAGAAATTCAACATTAGAACTTGTTTCACTGCGTTTCCAAAACTTCGCTCCATACTAAGTAGACCTAAAGTAAAATATCTCCCTCTTCAGTATCCAGGAGTCTACAAGATCATGTGTGAATGTGGCAAACCATATTACGGTCAGACGGCTAAATCCATCCTTTTACGTATTGAGAAACACAGAAGAGACATATCCTACAATAGGATCAGAGCCGGCGCTCTCTCACGCCACGTTCTCTTCTCTATTAACTCGGATGAAGACCACCAACACCTCGTAGACTGGCCGCAAACTTCGAATATACATATGTGTTATGATGATTTCGAAAGAAAGATAATCGAATCTAAAGAAATATCCCTCGATTCATCCCATATAAACAACAGTCTTAGCTACAATCTTTCTGACGCACACATTGCTGTCCAGTATTGGCGCTCTCGTGATAACTCACGCACGTAGTCAACTTCAATTGAAACTCCAGCACGCATTCCTCTTTTAAAATGTACTATTGGCTTTTATACTAGATCTGTTGATGTGATTTTATAATGTCTCTGTTATTTTTTATATAATTCTTTGTCTTTTATACCTGAAGAAGTTGATTTTTTCAATCATATATATATATATATATATATATAATTTATTTATAATGCCGTCACACAAGTTTGATGGCCGCCTCGTGCATTTAATCTCCTCAGCCTTTACGAGTGTGTGTATAAAATATTTTCAATAAAACTGAAATCTACGCTTGGGTAAACAACACACGTATAATTGTTTGTTTTCAACACGTTAAGCCTAATTCTTTCACATAAATAAGAATGTTTGAACACATTCTAAGTGATATATATTTGGAATCAGTAATCAAAGTAATGTATTTTGTAAATTAAGTATTGTTTTTTTTTATTTGTTATTTACTATATTTTTTAGTTTACAGAAACAGGTGTTGAAAAATACCTAATAATTTAAGTTTTTTTTTTTTTTTGAAATGAATATTTTACTTTTCTTTATAAATACCGTATCTTTTTACACCTCATCAGTCAATATAACAGCTCAAAATGTATACAAAAATCACCAATACCCTTCCCTTTTATTTTTTGAAGGCGATCACGTGCAGCATATCTCTTATCCCGCCGGCATGTACTGAATTCGTCCTGCAGTGTCACACATCTGAAATCCGCTTATCGAAATATTTTTGTCCTTTCAATCTGTAAATCCATGTCAATAAACACCGTCCAACATGGGGCTTTTCTGCTCACTCAATTCTCTTTCTTTGTGTTTGTTGCAAGTCTCTTTCAGAATATCGTAGCTTTTATTAATCTACAATTTCCTATAGCTTTCATTTCTTTCTTCCCCATTTAATAATAATGTTTTCAGTTGATGCCCGTTACCCAGGGTATTGCATTCTTAACGCACTTCTAGGGGATAATGATTTACTAAAACAGCAATTATGTGTGAGGGAGCAAGTTGGAAATTTTGAATTAGAGCTGTAGGCAACACTAGGTGACGCCAGCGTGTTATCACTAGTTTATGTTTTTTATGTGTTTATCTGTTTTTTCGCCAAAATTCATAAATGTTTAGCAGTTTTTTCTGTGACATAATTCAACATTTTACGCGACAGTAGTAACAAAAAAAACGTTATTGTCAAAAAAGGGCATTGCTACTTTCTAATCCACACATATCATACAAATACTGCATATCTAATGGATCGAACCTTTCATCCAACGAAAGAATTAACCAGTCAGAAATAAGTAATTAACAGACATGAAATATGCTTGAAATATACAACATAAAATATGCTTGACTTCTGCACTCAGCTATGCGGTCTATTAGCATTCTTAAAAAAAAGGGTATGTATACCTTGTGCTTGGTACTGAGCTGCCGTTTTAGATTGTATTCCGTAAAAATGGCGACATTCTCTTGAAAAAGAAGTCTTATCATTCACTAGGGTAAAGAACACATCTGACAGTTTGAATGCTGTTTACAAGTTTGCATTCAGAGTCTGTTTTGCAGTTTTTCCCTTCATTCAAAGTCAAGAGTCAATTTACAGTGATGCCTTGCTTTGCGCAATATCGATTAGCAAGGTTTTTAAATAATGCATAAATAAAAAGGAAACGTGTATGGCTATTGCAATTTAATAAGCATTGTACATAGAACTATTTGCATATATTTATATAATACCGTATAGCAATAACGTTCATGTGAAAAATTAAATGTTCAGCTTTTTCCAATAATCAACACAGCGAGCTATTCTAATAGGAAGGCAGTGTGCGCAGCTTCCTTCTGATTTAAATAAATGTCTTATGAGCATTTTTTTGTGGGTTCTAATCAGAAGTATTTTTACAGTTCATTACAATCATTTTACTTTTTTTCCAGTAGAATTTATACCACATTAGTGCTGTGAATAGAAAAGAGGTTAAAAAGAGAGGAAGAGGATCTCACGATGGAACAGTTGGAAGTTGTAGTACTTTGAAACATTTAGTGAGGAACACTGTTCTAGAGAATACAGGTCTACTGAAGAAGGGAGGAGGAGGAGGGGAAGTTGTTCGGTAGCCAGAAGGTAGATATACACCAACAGGTGCTTGTGCTTATACACGTTTAAAGGAAGGTGGAGGAATGATGGTGGTCAGTTAACAGAATAGTGTTCACAAAATTATTAATAATAAATAGGTAGAAGCAGAAATGTCTATGAGAAAGTGATGGTGTGTGTGTGTGTGTGTGTGTGTGTGTGTGTGTGTGTGTGTGTGTGTGTGTGTGTGTGTGTGTGTGTGTGTGTAAGACTGTTCCAGAGAACATAGATGAAATGATACCTCAATTTCAAGTGATACAAGTGCATCCTCTTTGATTATCTTAACGGCAACTTGACGTTATCACTGAACTAATTATCGGCAACAACATTCTTATATCTCCAATGTCTAATTAAAACGCCGTTGGCGCAGTCATACAAATTCTCTTTTACAATTCAGAGAAATATTATTTTTCAGAACTATATGTTGTACTTACTTCCTTGGTCTTTGACTTCACATATTTATCTGTTCCAGTTAAAGTTTGCTAATTAAACGGAAATATGTCACACTTGTAAGTAAAAGGGCGAATGCTATAGAGCAAATTTATAAATGCAAATTACTGCATTGCGTTCACAAACATAATGTTTTTAGACAGGAATTGTGTACTAATGTATTGATAAATTATGTCAGCCGGCACGCATCGTCGACATACACACACACACACACATATATATATATATATATATATATATATATATATATATATATATATATATATATATATATATATATATATATATATATATATATATATATATATATATATATATATATATATATACACACACACACCTTTACTCTAAATGCTATAGTATATGATGCTCTATCAACAAAATGCATGTTATTACAATAGTAATATTTCTGCATGACATGCATCCTACTGCTTTTAATATATGCCATTTGATATGCTATAGAAAGGGGATAATTTTAGAGCTTCAGAGTACATTTATGTGCCTTCCGATTTTCCCAATCAATAAAGTGAGTGGTATCAAGTGAATGATCGAGTAAATGAGGCATGCAGAGATGATTCTGATCCAAATGCGCATGGCACTTTTCGCCTTATTATCAGCATGCAGACAGCACAGGAGAGTGACTAGTATGGTAAGGAAGGCAAAACTGGAATATGAGAAGAGATTGGCCCTGAAATCCAAAGAAAATCCTAAGGAATTTTTGAACTTGGCCAGTAGTAGGAGAAATGATTGCGGAAGAATGACATTGTTGGATAAAAATGGGAAGAGAGTCATGAAGCTTGTTATTGTCTGATATCGTGAACTAGTGCTAAATGCAGTGTTCATAATAATTTTTCCCGTGGAGACACCACACCGGTTGTTATTGTATTAACAACCATGGAAGGATCGATATTAATTATCTACGGGTTGACCAACAAATCTGCACTGCCAGGAGATCATGATGCTCTTTTTTCAGCTGAGAAATCATTTTGGCCAATATCCTGTGGCACACTGAATCGTACTGCGATAGGTTATTGCAACCGTTGTGCTGCCATCCTAAAGTAAGGCCATATTTGTGACTCTACCTCATAAATATGCCTATCTGCACACAACCAGATTTGTTCAATAATATACTTGGATTGAGAGAGATCTTTATATAGGAGCCATCTTCCAATAAATGTCACGTGGTGTGGCATTCTGGTAGTACAGAAATCGCAGAACAGTTGTCCTCTGATATGGATAGGAATTGAGGAAGAGGGGTTTGTGCAAAATGATAATAGTAATGAACAAAAAAGAACGAGTAGGGATGGAGTTTATGAGGAGTGGAGTTTATTACTTAAGAAATTTCAAGGTGAAGATTAGTCTAGAACTACAGTACTTGGGAGCCAGACCAGAAAGAAGACTGTTATTTAAGAAAAGTATAAATGCCCGAATCTCATGTGTTTCCACAAATGTGTCTATGATATTCGTCAAAAGATGGGCAATGATGAAAGTACTAAAATACTAACTGCAGAGAATATTTTAACAATATTTAATAATATTAACCTCAGATATTATAAACTGTTTACAAAAACCATGAAACATACTAAGATATCGAGGCTCACTCTATATTAGTTTTCAAAGAATATACCCGGTTAACGATTGAAATAAAAATGACTTTGAGGAAAATATTCGAAGTTAACGGCAGTTTACTTCTATAAGTTTTATCTTAACAACATGCAAAATTATTGTTATCAATTTCTGTTTATTCATGACATCGTTACCTTCTTCTTCCGTTTCCACACTGACAGGCTGACTGGGTTCGCTTTCTCCTACAGAGTTTACGGCAGAAATTCTGAAGGCATACGTTGTCCTTGGAACTAATCCACTGACTGCCCAAGTAGTTTCAGAAGGCGGGACACTCAACCGTTTAGTTGATCCTCTTCTGGCAGCTGAAAAATTGTTTCGCAAAATGGAGTACATCGTTATTATTCAACTTAGATAAATATTGTGGAACTAGAAATGAGTGTTTGATATGTTAACGAACAAAACTGAAAAGTTCATTGTTAAGCAAAAGCCATTCAAGATATCTGAATTCTTTACCTTCTTCGTGCGATTTATTCTTGACCTCTTCATACTGAAGGAGATATTTCAGTAGACGACTGTTTCCACTATAAGGAGGAGACCAAGCTAATTGCACAGTTCGACTGGTATGTCGGGCTATACGCAGATCTTGGGGACTGTCCGGTTGCTCTATAAATCAAGAAAAGTCTAGTGATGTGAAAATGCATCACATTGCGTCTAAGTTTGAAAACACAATTTAATTCTTGACGAGCCACTACGTTTCCATAATAATTTGAGAAGTTATTTCCTTTTAAAGTTTAGTTCTCGTGTTAAACACTAATATTAGCTTTTTTTTCTTCTTTTTTTAAAATCTTTTATGCAGTATAAACAATAATATCGATATTAGCCAAGTAGAATTTAAATTTTGATCGAATATATATTAATCATTTGACGAAGTAAATAATATTGATTTATGTTTTCTGTGGAATAATGTAACATATATTGTTAAAATTTAATTCATATTTTAAATAGTCTTAACTGTTTCTTTAAAATTCTATAACTAAGTCATTCACCTTAAAGATACCAAGCACTTTTATAAGCTAGGTTTTTAATCCTTTTACCCAAGTAAGTAAACAGACAAGTAAGTCAAGTTTGCGGCTGCACGTAGTGCAACACTAGGCAACTCGTTGTAAATGTGGAGTAAGTTCTGATCACTTTTCTTAGAATTCTTCCCTAATGCAAAGCACATTTCCTTGCGGAAATGTATGATGCTATGCATTACGGTCACTACCTATACTGGTTTCGACCTTTATTGAGGTCTCGTCAGTGGGAGCCAGACCTAAAAAATGCCAAGGGTGAAGTAATACGGAGTTTATAAATATTTTACCTAAACAAGTTGCCATAAGGTGCTTTGACCTCATTAAATAAAAATCTCAGGGTGAGAGTAATATGTGCAAAGTTTTTTGCCTTGGGTATGTATTATCATACATAGCATCATATATTTCCGCAAGGAAATGTGCTTTGCATTAGGAAAAAATTCTAAGGAAAGTGATCAGATCTTGCTCCACCTTTACCACGAGTTGCTTAGTGATGCACTACGTGCAGCCGCAAACTTGACTTATTTGTCTGTTTGCTTACTTGGGAAAAAGGATAAAAAAACCTAGCTTATAAAATTGCTTGATATCTTTAACATAATATATACCCAAGGTAAAAAGCTTTCTACTTAAGTCATTCACCTTTAAATATTATATCATTTTATTATAATATGTTATCTCAAAAACCCTTATCTGGTTGAAATTATTATTATTATTAAGAGAGAGACCTTCTGAGGTCAGGGACTCATCGAGGGAGACCACATACTACCTAAACCAGCTGTCATACAATTTCAAATTCATTCACACTACTTACACACACACACACACACACACACACACACACACACACACACACACACACACACACACACACACACACACACACACACACACACACACACACACACACACACACACACACACACACACACACACACACACACACACACACACACACACACACGACATCTAATGACAATCTATTCCAATCACGCACCACGCACAACTCTGAGAGAAAAATCTAGCTCCAAGTAATGTCCTATCAAGTCATTGAGAAAAAGCAAAATTATGTCACAGTTCTTTCTCCATCTTTCAAGTTAATGGGAAAATACTTTTGCATTATAAGAAAGCTAGAAATATGTAAGCGTTTCAGAAAAAACGCAAAATAAGTGTTATATATTCACTCAGATCTTTTAAAAAATTTATGGCATATTGGTGTGTGTGTGTATGTGTGTGTGTGTGTGTGTGTGTGTGTGTGTTTAGTACTCTACTACACAGCAACATACAATAAAATAGGAATTTCTGAACAAGAATAGCAAGGTAATTACGAGGGGTGGTCTGATAAGTTCTCGGCCTCGACCATAGATGGCAACACTATCGGCACGATTTTTTTTCTAAGTTGGTACATCTGTCGTAAGAATCCGTGTGAAATTGCAAGTCATTCTATCAAGTAGTTTGTTTTATACAGCTGTCTGAAGCAAAAGTATTGCCTGTATCCTTTGAAATGGATAAAATTGAGTATCGTGCGGTTATAAAATTCTTTATAAAAGAAGGTTTAACGCCAAAAGAAATTCATTCGAAGTTCATAAAAGTTTATGGGCACTCTTCTCCTTCGTTTTCAACAATTAAGAAATGAGCTGCCGGGTTTAAACGTGGCCGTATCAGCCTTGAAGACGATCCACGTGAAGGTCGTCCAAAAAGTGTAACAACACCAGAAATCATTAAGTGCACGATATGGTATTGGGTGACCGGCGAGTCAAACTGCGTGAAATTGCTGAGACTATAGGCATCTCAAAAGAACGTGTAGGATATATTTTGCATGAAGAATTGCATAGGAAAAAGTTTTGCGCAAGATGGGGGCAGCGCTTGCTCACAGCAGATCAAAAACGCACTCGCATGAAAATATGTGAACAGTGCTTGGAGAATCCTCCCTAACAGCCGATGTGGATGAAATAGTGACACCAAATTGCACTTCTTATCCATGTTATTCAATGGGTGTTAGAGCTTCGTATCCAGATTTAGCTGAACCTCTGTAGACGTCGTTGCCGGTTGGGGGTTAAATTGATATTGTGCGTCGATTTATTGCTATGGATGAGACTTGAATTCACCATTACACACCAGAATCCAAACAGTAGTCAAAACAGTGGAGAGAAGAGCTGGTTGTTTAGCGCCAAAGAAGGCAAAGTCGGTTCCATCAGCAGGAAAGGTCATGGCATCAGTGTTTTGGGATGCTAAAGGCATTTTGTTTATTAATTATCTTGAAAAGAGTAAAACAATAACCGGGGAATATTATTCCGATCTTTTAACAAGACTAGACGAAAAAAATCGTGAAAGAAGAAAGAAATCATCTTTCATCAGGACAATGCACCTGCCCACAAAAGTGTTTTGGCAGTGGGAAAATTAAGGGATTTGCACTATGAATTGTTGGAACATCCACCCTATTACCCAGATTTAGCTCCCTCTGACCTATCTCTTTCCAAAACCAAAACTCTTCCTCGCTGGTCAGCATTTTTCTTCGAATCAAGAGCTGATTGCAGCTGTCTTGTTTTGCAGATCGTACTGAGGACCACTAAGGGAACGGGATAATGGCGCTGGAGCATCGCTAGGAAAATGTATTAGTCTTAAGGAAGGTTATCTTGATAAATAAAAATAATTTTGAAATTATAAATTCGTTTTTTCATTGTTAAGCCGAGAACTTTTCAAACCACACTCGTATGTCATTGAGGTCTTTATTAAGGTATCACCTGGATAAGAATTTGTCAATAGTGACAGATGGAATATCAGCCCGTTTGCTAAAGCCGAATTGGTTGCGCCTTTCACATGTTTGTATAACTTGAGTCTCAGCTCAAGAATGATACCACAGGAATGCAAGAAATGTATGATAGTTCCATTGTACATGGATTGTGTAAAAACTGATATGTCTAACTACCGACCTATTAGTATCTCTGGTGTGGTAGTGAATGTATAAGATGTTAGAGAAGATGGTAAGAACTCTCATACAGAAATGGGTAGACAAACAAACTATATTCTGCAAAAGGAACAGCATGGGGGTTTACTAAAGGAAGGTCATGTTTTAGCAATTGCTCGTATTTTATAACGATGTTAAGACCAAGTTTTTATTCTGGTACCATACAAAAGAAAGCTGTTTCATAAACTGGAGAATATGGGATTGGAATATAAACTTTCTACTTAGATCAGGGGATGGTTGACAGACAGATTTCAAAAATTGGTATACGGTGGGTGTGAATATGCAAGATTTAAGCCGACCAGTGGTGTACCTCAGGGTTAAGTTCTTGGGTCATTGTTGTTCATTCTGTTCATTCTATTCATTAATGACATTAGGAAGGGTCTAACAGGAGATGTACAATTATTTGCGGATGATGCGAAGATAGGCAGAGTAATCAGGGATACTACTGATATTCAGCACTTAATGATTTCAATAGACTGGAATTTTGAAAACTTATTTTAGAAATAATTTTATTATTAAAACATTCCTAGCATCACATGCCTCACTCAGAATAATACGATTTTATGATCTTCATGCTTTTGAAGGATTTAGACATAGAGTTGGCTGTTCCGGGCCATTCTAGCTTGAGAAGTCATCGTTGAATCTCTTTAGAGGACATCCTGGTTTTCCTTTTCGTAATGGTTTGTAATTTAAGGCTTATTTTGATAATCTTTCTGTTTTCATTTTTTCAACGTGTTCCATCTATTTATGCTTATATTTTTTAAATTTTTCGATACTGATTCCTGGTTTAATTCTTTCATAATTTCTTCATTTCTTTTGTGCTCGAATACAAGTACTCGTAGAATATTCTTTTCAGTTTTATCTCATAATCTTCGTTTGTATTTTTGTTTTATTCTCCAGATTTTCCTTCCATACAATAAGACTGGTAGAACTAATGTATTGTATATTTTTATTCTGGTATGTTTTTGTACTAGATTTGGTTTAAATATAGAGTTAATTACACCTGTTATTTTTAGATATTTCGCAATTTTTAGGTTTATATCTTTTTCAGTTTCATATGTAATCATACATCCTAGGTAGCTAAATGAATTCACCTGTTCTAAGATCTTGTTATCTAATACTATTTTAGTTCTTGCTGGATCTTGTCCCTTAAAGGCCATAGTGTTTGATTTTTTCTGTTGATATTATCATACACAATCTTTGGATATCTCATTTTGATCTAAAATAGCTTTCTGTAAGTTATGTTCAGAATTTGTAATTATTATTTGGTCGTCGGCAAAAGGAGAGTGTTTAAGTTCACAGTAGGAGAAAGTTTAATACCTTGATGGAAATTTTTATTCCAGCTTATTATTATTTCATTTAAATAAATATTAAAAAAGAATTGCTGAAAGGGGACATCCTTGTCGGACCACTTGGTTTATCTCTCTCGTACGTAATAGTTCATAATTTAATCTTATTTGTATTTGATTATTTTCATATATACTTATGATAGATTTTAGAATATTATTTGGTATTTGTCTTTCTTTTAATATGTTAAATAAAATCTTCTTTTAACTTTATCAAATGCTTTTTCAAAGTCAATAAATGTAATATGTATTTCTAAACTGTATTTTTTCTTTTCTCTGTTATTAATTTTATGCAAAAGACTGGGTCTATACATGGTCGTCCTTTTCTAAATCCATTCTGTACTTCTAAAATAATATTTTCGGAATATTTTATTAGTTTGTTATTTAAAATTCTGCTATATATTTTGTAACAGGAATTTAGAATACTTATACCTCTATAATGTTTAGGGTCATCTCTGCTACCTTTTTTAAAGATAGGGATCACAATGTGATCCCTATCTTTAAAAATAGAGTGGAAATAGAGTGGACAACTTTTTTCCACTCTATTGGCGGGTTACTTATTGAATAGATTTTATTTAAAAATAATAGGAGTCTTTCTTTAAATCTTATTCCTATATATTTATATAATTCTAAATCTAAGTTATCTTCTGCAAGTGATTTTCCATTTCTTGTTTTTTCCAGGCTAATTTCTAATTATTCTTTAGTTATTTCCTTTTAATTTTCATTAAATCTTTGCTAGTTATCTTTTTTAAAATATTTATCTGTCCACAATTCTGTATAGCAATTTAGAAATTTCTACGCAGCATATACTCTCCTTTTCCAATTTCAATTCAGTGTTTAATTTTACGTTTTCTTTAGTATCTGTAATTAAATGTTTCAAACTCTTATATACATTGGGTCTTATTTTATATAAATCATGTTCTAAATTAGAAACAACTTTGGTCCATGATTCTCTATGTCTTTTTATTCTCGTTTAGCCATGGCTCTTATTCTTTTATATTCTATTTCATCTTCTAAGCCTTTACTGCTTAACCATTTATGATATGCTTCTTTTATCATTTTGATTATTTCTTTGATTGTATCATCTCATATCTTCAGTTTTTTTTCTTTTTATTGAATTTTTTGGTCTTTCCTAAGCTTTCATTTGCTGCTGTATTTAGTATAATGCTTATATTAAGTCATTCTATTTCTTCATTTCATTTTATTCTATCTAAATATTGGTTAATTCTTTGTTCGTTGTATATTCTGTCATTTAATAATCTAGTTTATGAATAAATGTTTTAAATTTTCTTCCTGTTCTTGTTATAGGTGGTAATCTTAAGTTTATTTTATTTTAAATTTACATTTATATTTATATATTATAATACGATTTTATATATAGCTTTAAACTTCTGATTCCGATAAGGAACTTTTTAAGCTCTGTAACAGAAATCGATGAACATAGTTAAAAATAGTTGAACTCGAAGAACATTCTTTCTGATGTAAGTATATTTATTCCGGAAAGTATGGCACCAGTCATTAATTTTCTTTTCGGATATAACATATTTATCACTTTAATTTATGCCAAGGACATGCTTGAGTTAAAAACTTTAAGTCGCTTTTGCAACCGGTTGACTCGCAATGCTCTTTTCTAGGTTTAATGCATCATTTTGTAGCAGTTCTCCAAACGAAAATTATACAGGCCACTGAATTAGAAACCTTCACTTACGCAGCTTAGAAAACGTCACTTACGCAGCGCATATGCAACTATTTAAGAATGCTGCTGGTCAGTAGTTCAATAGTGTTGATCACAATGGAAAAAACAAAGGAGCTTCCCAACTCACTAAAAGGCTTATTGTGGGTGCCCGTCTGGCTAGAGCCACGATTTTGAAAACAGCAGAGCTGACTGGTTTCTCAAAAGGTGAGATATCCCGGGTGTCTACAGTGTAAGAAGTTAGTCTACAGTGGTGTCAAGGACGCCGTGACTTGACATTAGAAGATTAGAAAAAAAAAAAAGTCATGTAGTCCGAAGAGTCAAGGTACACCTTGTTCTGTACCGACGGTAGGCAGAGATTTTGATTAAGCCTCATGAAACAGCATTCTGGAGTTGGCATCATGATGTGGGATATGTTCTGTTGGTACTGAACTAATATCCTGATACTGCTGAAAGATCGGGTGTTCTTTAAGGAATATCTGAACATTGTTGCCTATGTTGTCCATTCTGCGGTGTTGACTTTTAATCCAGCTGGTGACGTTGTTTCATGGACGATAATGCTACTATCCATCGCACAAGAATTGTTCTTGTGCGATGGATACATTATTCGTATTACATAAGCAAAAAAAAAAATAATAATGATTATATAAATAAAGTGGATATTAGATCTAGCATTATTTCAAAGCCGAATGTAGAAACTATGAAAATTTCGTAAATATAAGTTGACCAGAGCGCTTACAGGAATACACTCACCACCATTCACGAGTTGCTTTAGCGCGTGCTACTTAGAAAACATAAACGCCGCCAAAGTGTCCACATATTCGCTTTCTATTAGTTCATTTTGATAAGGTTTCACTGGCCTGACAACTGTTTCGGACTGGTTGATTCTCCTCAGAGGACAGGCACTGTTTAAGTGAAGCACCTCTCTAAAAATTAGCGATCCTCCCGACCACTCCCTACGAGTGACCGAAAGATCGTCCAACTCATCGTTGGTTTCACTCAGTGACAGGTTTGCCTTTCCACACTGAGCACAGCCGCTCATATTCCAGGGGAAAAGCATCGAATGACACTGATCCGATAGAGGCTACGCCGGAACTCCCCCCCCCCCCCCCCCGAGACTCAAGTTGCTCTCTCAAGGCAAACCTCCAAAATCTTAGCCGCTCCCCCCCCTCTGCGGGAGCCAGACCGAAAGAAACCTTAAGATAGCAAAAACTCTCGTTCAGTACTAGGGAACTTGAAATGTCGGAGGTGTATTTTTCGTAAGCGAACTTTCGGTCAGTGAAGAATTAAAGTATTTACAAAAATAAAGAGCATTATTTAGAGCCAGCATTATTTCAATTTTAGTAAATAATAACGATGATAATTAACAAGGAAATTTAAAAAATTAAACGTTAATTTCCGTAAATTGTATTTACACTGAAAATAAACCCACCTTGTATAATCAATTGAATATGTTTTTCATCCTTTCCGTAAGCATTCGAAGCCACACAGGTAAATAGTGACGAGTGTCCTCTGTCTACACCATGGACCACAAGTTCAGAAAGAGTGCCGTTGTTGAAGACTGTTTCTACGAGCTCATATCTAACAAGAAAAAACAAGAGAAAAATGTTCATGCAAAACAAAAATACTCAAGTTAACGTACATTTGTGTACATTGAACCTGAGCATTTAAAATATTTATCATCCCTCCTTATATGCTATCCGCTAGAGGACTGAATTCTTATTTCGACAGAGCTCAATATTACACTTTCTTTAAATGTAATCGAACAGTGAAATCACTTAGTGTTTTAGGGAGACACTTACCTACCGTTTGCGATTAAAAAAAAAAACATCCTTTAATAAAATGACATTAAACTTCTATGTTTTGTCCTTTATATTGAGGTCATCTTCAGAAATTTTTGTATACATACTACATTAGAGCACCATACTATTGTGTAAGCTGGATAATGTTTGAAACGAATTAACCTGCCAAGCCTGAATCTTTGTGCTTAAAAAAATAAATTCATAAATAATAAATAAAAAATAATCAAAGCGATAATTAATTACATTAGCCAATCAGAAAACAGTTATTAAAGTGCTATAGTTAGTCTTACCACTTTATATTAATGTATTCTTTCGCAACTTAATCCCGTTAATTATTTGCCAGAGTACGTAAAAGTCCTTAATAAAAAATCTTATGTAGTCGTATAATGAACATCACATCAGCTTATTAGCTACTCGAAAAAAATATTATCTTCAATAAAGAAAGATCAACAGGAGAGCCAGTTATTTTAAGGACTCTAGGCTAAATACATAACTACAGAGCAAGCAAAGAATTAAGACGACTATAGTAATAGCTGTTAATGAATACATCATTTAAAATCAAGTGGCAAGACTAACAACGGGAGTTGAGTAACTCCCGTTGTTATATATATATATATATATATATATATATATATATACATACATATATATATATATACATTCCTGAAGATGACCATAATATACAAGTCGAAACGTAGAATTTTAACGTTATTATTATTTTATTATATTTTAAACGATAGTAGAGTTCATAAATCTAATATAATAACAGCTCAATATCGTTTTTTTTTTTCTCAACCATTTAACAAATATCCTATTGCATTGAACCTCCTTCATTCCGCTATATGTCGCAGACAATGTCGATAATGACACTAGCTCGAGTTATTTAAATCTTTCCACTGCTTGGAGACAGTAGAAAGATTCTCCTGCCGCAGGGATGTCTCACGTCAGACATAATCGAAGGATTAAGAAGATTTTTTGAAAAAAGCGTGCAGAAAAGCCCAGGAGGGATTTATGTCTCTAAAATCGACAGCTATTTTTAAGTGTCGTGGAAACGATCTAATCCGTTACATCAGTGCGAGCCTCTCAGCTTCAGGTTGACGGTGCTGAGAATCTATTGTTGCTTCTACGACTTGAGTGAATTCTTTTTTCCCCTTGAATTTTCTTTGACGATCACACAAAAACTAAAATTCTTTGACAATTTGCTTTCACTATGATCTCTAGTTAATCTGAGATTTCGAAACTGGGCCTACAGTGCTATTGATTAACTAAGGAAATTGACTAATAGTCATAGGAACTTAATTCAAATTTCATTGTCTCTATGGAAACTTGCATAAACTACATCAATTCATTGCCAACGAACTGGAATGCCAGACTGGACATTATCGTATCCTTTCACTATGGAATGAGTGATTGCACTCTTTCTGCTATTTTATTTTTTTAATTAGAAAAAAAAATACATATAACTAAGAAAACTGTTTATATAATGTTTTGTTTCTATTTAATCCAGATGCAATTAAATCATATCGATATTTGTTCCAGAACACATTTATTCATCTACGAGTATTACAAGTCAGGAGGCGCGCGCGCGTGTGTATTAAAATTTCCTGTGATTTATATTTATTTTTATATACCTTATCGTGTTTCAGTTTCTTTAAATTAATATAAATTAAAATATGTTTCGTGCTTTTTTTTTTGCGCTTACATGCGGATATATATATATGTTCATATTTTTTACTGACTGAATTCCGAGAATTAGACAAACAATTAATTTTATTTAACACACAACATGTTTCGTCGGAAAGCAGACTTCTTCAGGCGTGAGAACATTGAAAGCAAACATAAAAAAACACCACAAAGAAACATTGTATCACTACAAAATCGACTATAAACTACAATTAAGTTTAAACTGAAGCTGCAGTCTGGGCTAAAGTTCTACTGTTAGGCATCTGCGAGCGTGTGACTTCACGAGTGCGCCAATATCTGATAGCAGAGCTAAATGAATCCGGTCAATTATAACTAAGGTTACGGTTTATGTGATGAGAGTCCAGGAAAATTTCTTTAGACTCAACTATGCGGCGTTCGACCTCGTCGTGGCATATATGAAGGTTTGATATTGTGGTCCAGTTGATCTCATGTTGGCGGCCTTCACTATTTGTGTTCATTGAGAACAGGACATGGCTTGAGAGGGCGCTTGCTCTGGTTCTGTTGTAAGCCATGTCCCTTTGACGTTCCTCGAGACGTAGGAGGATGGACTTCTCAGTTTGGCCATAATATGGTTTCCCGTAGTCACATGTGATTTTATACACCCCTGGAAACTGAAGATAGTTGTGAGCCTGTTTGGGTTTGCTCAGAATTGATCTGAGTTTAGGAAGAGTAGAAAAGCACCCTTTTATCTTAAATTTTTTTCAAAATTATTCTTATTTTCTTAATTGTTTATTCGGAATTCAGTCAGTAAAAAATATGAACATATCTTCATACCAAATAAATACAACTGATAATAATATATATATATATATTTTTTTTTTTTTCGAATGTTATAAAGATTATGATGAACATTATTCAGACACCATATAGAAATGAATAGGGTCGCCTGTAAAATTAAAGCTATGCATTGAACGATCAAAGTATGCTCATAATAAGCCAATACCTCACTCTTCTACTAATACATCGCCTGTGTGCTTTCTATCTCTAAACGTTCTATCTGAAATAAGATGAATATTTCCTATGTTCTATAGTTCTATCCATCTTTATAACACTAATTTTTAAATTAAAGACCCGTTTAGTGAAATTAAGCTGATAGCCTACTTTTAAAGGAGACGTTCGTGTGTAGGCTATGATTGGCAAAGTAATTTTCAGATTCAGTTGCGTGTAATCTTTGCAAAATAATTACAAAGTCAATGTGTTATGTTGGACAAGATTCTTACTTTTAGTTGAGAGAATTTCAGAAGTTAGGTATTATTTCTGGGAAAATTCCCAGAACTAACTTTTAGAAGTTTGTCTGTTGGAACACTATATATTTTTTTAAAATAATACATTGTAGATAAAAAGTTGCTTTAAACTGATAACAATAGTAATAATGAGCATAAGTTACTTCTATATAGTATGTACAGATAAGGTAGACTTTGGGCTTTAGGGTAGAGTGGCTGTCCTTGATTAATAACAACAGAGATGCCATCAGAAGAGATGATAATGAATATGGTACGATTCTGAAGTAATATGACATGATGCGTACTAGGCAAATGGTTTTGCTTTATAAGAAACGGTGTGTTTTTAACAATAGTGTCCGTTATCAAATAATATTTGTTTTGTTGTGACCAAGTAATACAACTAACTAAACCCCTGGGCATTCCATTTTATGACCGCACACTTGGCTTATTCTTGTGCTATAACAATCACCAGTGCCTTTCGACCAAGAAGTCCAGTAGAGGAAGAAGACAGCGTGTCGTGGGCCGCTAATTTGAAATAACTATTATTTGTTTTGTTAGTTTATCATCTCTCGTAGCATCTTTTACGATATTTGCTGTGTCTGATATTTATTCATGAATATTATTTAAATTAAACAGATATTTAAGGTAAAATTTCCTTTTTCTTTGCCAGAAATCCAAAACTTTAATTCTCTCAAATCCCTCTCCCCTTATCATGGACATATTTTCATTGTATTAGTATGCACTGTGGTAAGTCGAAATCGATATCTAAGTAGAAAAAACATTAGAGATACCCACTGCCTAATAGCATGTCGGTACTCCTCTGGCACGAATAACAGCCGGTACTCTCCGAGGCATTCACTCCACCAGATCCCGGAGGTTTTCTGGAAGTAATTCCAGCCATGCCTATTGCAGCATTGTCCACAGCTGCTGCGGATTAGACATTGGTCCCGGATACATGGATCTGATATCTCGCTCTGCGGCACCCCAGAGAGACTCGATCGGATTTAAATCCGGGGACATTGGGGACCAGTGGATGGTCCAGTTCCCAAACTCGGATGAGTGTTCCTCGAGCCATGCCTGGGTGGTTGCGGCCCAGTGGAGGGGCGCACTGTCCTGCTGAAACAGGCCATAGGCTGTAGGATGCGCGAAGGCCATGAAAGCATGTAGATGATCAGCCAATACATTCTGGTAGCTTGCGGAATTTAAGGACCACTCCAGGCATACTAAGGCAACTAATGTGTCACATGATAAGTTTTCCCAAACCATCACAGAGCCCAACTCCTTGAACATAGCCGACCTGGTCCGACAGGGCCATGGCCTTATGCTGTCAACCCCACACCCGCACCTTCCCGTCAGCTCGGTATAACTGATAACGGGATTCATCAGACCACAAAACTCTCGTCCAGAAGTCCAGTTTTGATGGTCCCGACACCAGAAGCACAATGCTCGATGCCGAGTTATCAACAATGGTACACGATTAGGACGTCGGCTCCCGTAGTTCATGGTATGTAGGGTTCGCTCGCTCACGGTGCTTGGACCTTCTTGAAACTGGATGTGATTTGTTCCGCCGTTGCTTTGCGGTTGGTTTGTATAAGCCTGGACAGTCTACGTCGATCCCAGTCTTCTTACCCACTGCCTGCTGTAGGTTGACTTGTGCTTATTCAATGTCAAGTTCCTTCCTCTCACACGCAACCTGTTTTATTTTTTCCCCTATTTTTTTATACATTCCCCAAAGCAGTAACAAAATATTCAACTGTGTTAATTACTTATTAGTAATATAGCCATTAGGTCAACAATCGGTACTCCACTTAATAATAATTAACAGATTAATACCAACATACTCAACTGTTTACTAGTACATATTTATCGGCTAACATCTTTATATTATTATTATTATTATTATTATTATTATTATTATTATTATTATTATTATTTCGTGACACCTCCAAGGAGTCCAAAGACTCATCGAGGGAGGGCTCCTACTCTACAACTCTTCGTCTCCATCATCTACACCAATGCCATCTATTGCTCACCACCGCCAGTACAAGTATTTTTTGTCTATAAATTGCGTGTGTGCTAAAGGTCTGTTTGTCTGTATGCGGGATGAAAAACTCGAGTTTCCAGGAGAAAAAACCTGCTACCCCCGTAAGATTGGCTAATTCACCTTCAGTTGAAAAATTTCCATATAAAGATATTCTCGTCTTGTTAAATTTCTTTATAGTTATAGCAATAACTATAAAGAAATTTAATAAAAATAACAACGTATTCAGTGCCAATTATTATGATAATTTGTCCCTATGTTAATATCAAATGTCCTTTAAAATTTAAAGTAATCAATTAAATCAATAAAAATTCATAATAACAGTATGATAGCAATTAATAATAATTAACAATGACAACCAAATGAACATTATGCTAATTATTTATCCACTCATAATATTTATCTAATTTCCTCTTAAACTTAATTTCCTATTAACACAGAGTTAATAGGACAATCACGAACATCCATGTCCATTTGTGGGATTTGAACCCACAGCCTTTTGGTTGGAGAGCATATATGCTGACCGTGTGAGTCGGCCAGCCAGCCAGGCCGGCTTAAACTGTTTTTCACACTAATTGTAATAAAGAAACTTCTTATGAGTCCTGATTTTTTGTCCTTCACTAAATTATTATTCTACCCTAACAGTATCTGGCTTAGCCAAATACAGTGGAATCAGGCTATCTCTATTATTAAGCGATCTGTGAATAATTTCTAAACAAATTATCTTCTTTTCTTCTACTATTTATTTCAACAAGATTCAGATAATCAGCCGAATATATTATCATGATAAAATACTTACACTCATTTAGTGAATATTTATGAATAGTTTCGACCATTAAACATCGGGTGATCAAAGCTGAGAGAGCCGTAATCCAATACTTCACCAGCAACTCTTATTAAAAAACATCATAGTTTCTTTTTTCTTGCAGGTCTCAATATAATAAGAACTAGTAATTCCTAATAATAATCCAATATCAATTACCAATTTTTTTAATTAATTAACGTCCTTCTTAGCTTAACTGTTATATCTCCAACATGATTACTTAACTTAAAATCAGTTTCAACCAAAATATCCCAATCGTCATATTCGTGAATTCCTCAATATGAGGAATGCGTCGTTAAAAGGAGGAATAGCCTTGTCACTCGAAATTTGAAAGAATTATACTATTTCAGAAGAAAAGTGGGACATTCGTATAAAGTGGAAAATCACGAGTCACTTAGTATTATAATTAGTAGTATAAAGTGCAACGTAATGAAGACCTCAGTAAGGATCCACATTCAGAATATCCTACATTGGAATAATGTTTATTGAACAAAGCATAATATGGCGTTGCTAGGGGCAATCACTTTTGGCAAATGCAGTAGATTTTTATGAAGAACGGTCATAGTCATTACTGTAACTTTTTTGATCATTCTTCATAAAAATCTAATGCGTTTGTCAAAAATGATTGCCGTGCTTTGTTCAATAAATATTATTCCCATGTAGGATATTTTGAATATGGATCCTTACTGAGGTATTCATTACGTTGCACTTTATACTACTAATTATAATACTAAGTGACTTATGATTTTCCACTTTATACGAATATTCCACTTTTCTTCTCAAATAGTATAATTCTTTCAAATTTCGAATGACAAGACTATTCCTCATTTTAACGATGCATTAAAAATATTCGTAAGCGGCTTAATTAACGCTGACACACACACACACACACACACACACACACACACACACACACACACACACACACACACACACACACACACACACACACACACACACACACACACACACACACACACACATCACAGCATAAAAGTAATGAGACTGAATTCAAATAATCTAAACTATGGATAAAACAATTAATTTGTTATGCGTCTCCTGCTCAAAATAATTCCCAAAGGACCAAATATACTTGTTACAGCGTTCAGGTTTTGGATTGATTGTCTGCTCTCACAACGTTCAGAAGCTTGTGAGTCCGAAGCTTCTGAACGTTGATTGCTGGATAAAGCAGAAGACCATTGTCATCATGCTCCAGCCACCAACCAGACCGTGGTAATTTGTGGAATGTTATCGAAATATCTATTCTCACTGAGCTCACTTGCTGCTAAACTGTGCACTTTGTCCACCAAGTCTAGGCTGATAATCGTTTTCGGTATTTCACATTCCTTTTTGCTCTTTTTAAAATACGTAAACCATCAAAATGTGCTCATTACAGAACTCCATCCCCATAAGCTGTTCATAACATTTCTTGTGTTTCAATGGGACTTTTGCTTAGTTCCACACAAAACTTGATATTGATATGTCGTTCCATTCTTTGGTTACTGACGGTGATGTTTCACACGATGCACAAAGAACATCCATAACAAAACAGCAACTCAGGCCAACTGGTTTGGATTGGTTGGTGGGACTGCCAATGTCACCGTTCATTGCTCTTCTAGTGCCCTTTTCCGGAATGATATTCACATTAGTTTTATTTAAGTTAACAATCATTTTTGTTGCCACACTATGCATTGTGTCCTTAGATCAATAAACTATCTCTGCCTCAAATATCCATAACTGTCAGTTAAAATATCATCAGTGTTTTCCTCATTATATTTTAGATACATAACTTCTTAATTGCATTACCTCTCTGTCAGTATTATTTGTATCTATATAAACATTATTTTATATCTAATGTTATAAAGCTTATCCGCTTAGTTGGCCGATTAGGTAGAATACCCACTTTCCAAACAACAGGATGCGAGTTGAAATCTTTTCATGGATATAGATATGCGTGAATCTTTAGGTGAAATGTGGAGGGCCAAATGTGGAAACCTACATGAAAAGTAGGTTTCCCGATTCATCATCATCATCAACAACCATCGGTCCAATGCCTGTAGGTGTCTGATGCCATCTTGATATGATTCTTCCATTGCATTCTATTTTGTGCAAGATGACTCAGTTTGTGTGTAGAGTTTCAGCACCATTTGACAGTGTCATCGCCCCATTGTCTGTTTGGTCTTCCTTTTTTGTTCTTTCCTTCAATCATCCCAAACAGCAGCATTTTTATTTTCCTCTCATGGTTCATTCCACATATATGGCCAAAGAGACGTAGTTTCCGTTTGATTATTTTCTGGATCAGGTTTTCTTTTGGTTGTATTCGTCTGTAGATTTCCTCATTGTTCACTTTCTGGATCCAGCTTATTCTCAAGATCTTTCTATAGCACTTCCTCTCAAATGCTAATATCCTCCTTTCAGATTCTTTCAGGAGTACCCAGGCCTCACATCCATAGAGCATGCTGCTGAAGATACAGGTTTCTACAATGCGGAGTTCAGTTTGCACCTTTATAGTTCGGCTCTTCCATATTTTGTCCATGGCTTTTAAAATAGTTGTTGCTCTGGCTATTCTAATTTTTATCTCATTTTTCGGGTCCAAGTCATGTGGAATCCAAGATATGTTAAGTGTTCTACATTTTATAGTTGAAATCTCTCTATGGTAACTCTGTTCAGTAATTGCTGTTGTCCAAATATCATTATTTTATTTTTTTCAAAGTTGATATTTAATCCATATCTTTTTTCCTTCTGTGAATAGTGTTTTCAATTCTGTTTCAGCTTTGCTGCGTCTTCTTCAATCAGGACGATGTCAATTTATTCTCATGCCATTTATTGAAATGCCTCCACCTTCTTTAATCTTATCTAGTGTTCTTCCCAGATGTGTGATGAAGATGATTGGTGATGTTGGGTCCACTTGTCTTATGCCTTGACTAGTGGCAAACCAATCTCCAGTCGCACCTGCTATCCTGATTTTTGCTTGTGCTTGGCTGTTTATATCTTTCAGCAGGTGGATCAATTTATTGTCCACATCATAGGAGTCCAAGACAGCCCATGTTATATTTTGGTCAATATTATCAAATGCTTTTTGGAAGTCCAAGCAGCAGTATATCGTTTTTTCTTTCTTCGAGCTTTCTCTGCTATTAGTCTTAGTGCGAATATTTGTTGTACATTACTTCGATCTTTCCGAAATCCGGCTTGCTGATCAGAAAGATGTGCCTCCATATGATCCTTCAGGCGTTCTTAGTATTTTCATCAGCATTTTACCAAGATGACTCATTAATGCAACAGTTCTGTAATTGGTGCATTCTAAAGCACTTCCTTTCTTATGAAGAACAACCAAGACCGATTTTTTCAACTCTTCGGGGGCATACCCTGATCTCCATATTTCATTACATAGCTTATGCCTTTCTTTTACAACTGATTCTCCCCCATATTTAAGCATCTCGCCTATTATGTTGTCATCTCCAGGACTTTTGTTGTTCTTGAGATGTTTTATAGCCTTATTCACCTCCTCTTCCAAGATGTCATTATCAAAGATATCTGCTAGTGGAGAGATTGCTTTTAGTTCTTTGATTACTTCTGTTGCAGTATTATTAGTTGATTTTTATATAGTTTGATGCAATATCTTGTCCATCTGTGTATGATTTCGGTTTTGTCCATCAATACTTTACCATCTTCGACTACTACTGATCTTGTTTGCCACTTCCTATTGACATTTCTTATAAGTTTGTAGACCTCTCTAGTTTTGTGTTCTCCAGAGTACTGTTCAATCTCTTTGCACATGTCTTCAAACCATTTGGCTTTATCAGATCTTGCTTCTTTCCGTACTGCATTGCATTTTTGACGGTATAACTCATCTGCTGCCTCTGAATTATCTCTTTTAAGTTTCAGTTCTCTTTTCTCTTGTACCAATTTTAGGGTTTCCTGAGTTACACATTTCTTGTTGATCTTTTCTCTTTCAGGAATTACTCAAATATTTTGATATTTGATAACTGAAGTATACACATAGTATACATATAAGAAGTTATATAAAGAATTTTCTAATGTCCTTTTATTTACAAAAAGTGGTATGCAGATCTATTTTTTTTTATCCCTAACAAACTATGCATATCGGTTGACAGCTATTCTTTGCCGCTAAGCTCTCATGGCTTTCAGGCATTGGTGTGTGTACGGCTTGTTTTTATAATTATATTATATAATAATGTATATAATATATCTAATTCATAATGTAATACTTTATATAATATAACTTATTTATAATAAATATAATTAATTCAACACAATTTTTTAAATTGAGCACTTTATGCTATAAAAATAACACCCACCCACCCACCCACACACACACACATACACACACACGCACGCACACATTGGGTGAACAAAATAATGGAAACGTACAGATATTTAAAAATATAATTTTTTTGTGTTGGCTACATTGAAAAAAACTTGTGGTGGTAGCACTGAAGGTTCTTGTTTTGTTTTGTTTACACTCTGTAGTTCTCATGCAAGTTCTCATGATAATTCGTGTTAAAATTGGAAAATAGGAGACTGTCTGACTTTGAAAGAGGACGAATCGTTGGTGCTCTTTTGGCTGGAGCATCAAATGACAGAAAAGGACACATTATTAGGTATACCCAGATCGATAGTTTATAAGGTTATGTGGACATACACAGATCATGCTTAGATCAAGACAACATCATTAAGGAGAAACAGTGGGTAAAAATCAAAAATTACAGAAAGAAATTTTCGAACATTGAGGACTGTTTCGAAAAAGCACAGAACTATTGCGGCAAAGGTAACAGCAGAACTGAATATTCATTTTGCAGAACCTGTTTCCACAAAAATTATCTGAGGTGAGCATCATAAATCCAATATTCATTCTAGGGCTTCAATTGCTAAACTTCTGATTACTGAAAATGAATGCTCAGTTGCATAAACGCAGGTGTCACGATCGTCAAACCTGGACATTAGAAAACTGAAACTGTGATATGGTCAGATGAGTCGACCTTCACGCTGTATCCTACATCAGGACGAGTTTACGTTTGAAGAACATCCAAGAAAACCTACAATCCGGATGCCTGGTTCGAACAGAATGCTTCTGTGTTTGTCTGGGGCAGCAATATCCTGGTGTACTGTTGGTCCCATTATTACCCTTCATGATAGAATTACTGCAAATGATTATTTGAATATTTTGGGTAATCAAGGCCATTCCATGATCCAAACGTTATTTCCAAATGATGCAGCATTGCAAAACAACAATGCCCCTATTCGTGTAGATTGAACTGTACAGTCGTGGTTTGAAGAGCATGAAGGTAAACTTTAATATCTTTTGGAGACTAGAATAAGAAACAGATTTCCACACATCCAACTCTTTAAAGCAACTTAAAGATATTCTTGAGTTCTTCAAGTGTAATGGTACAGAATTCCACTAGAAACTATTCAAAACTTATTTGAGTCCATTCCAAGACGAGTTCAGGCTGTACTCACGGTAAAAGTGGCCATTATCATGTTAATGAAGAAATATGTATGCATGTATAACAAGTGTTTCCATTATTTTGTCTATCCGCTGTGTGTGTGTGTGTGTGTGTGTGTGTGTGTGTGTGTGTGTGTGTGTGTGTGTGTGTGTGTGTGTGTGTGTGTGTGTGTGTGTGTGTGTGTGTGTGTGTGTGTGTGTGTGCGTGCGCGTGTGTGCGTGTGTGCACGAACATGATCTCTTTGTTAACAAATTAAATAAATTAAATCTTATATTGAAACTTTCTATGAAGTTTTTTTATGTTTAGATATATTTCTATTATTTTTGAAAACTATTACAAAATTTACTTCAGTTTTTTGCTGGTTTTACCTAGTTTTTCCTGTGTTTTAAAGGTTGCTATGATTTTACAATAGTCCCGAGTTTAAATTAATGTTATCGCTGTAATTTCCTTGCTTGACGGAAAGGTGTCCTAATATGTTGACTAGCATTGTATATACACATTTATAGAACGGAATGTGGAGGCTAATTTAGTTGCAGGAAGCGCCACTAGTTTAGGCCCGTCCTCAAGTTTCTGCGAACTAATTTATCCTTTGCTAGCCAAATCAGCTTACCGCTCGCTGCTCAGATGGTCGACTAATCGGGTATGCTCGAGATATTACTGTCCTCATGAATTCCCGGATATATATTCGGGTCGTCGTTTCAAAGTGCCGACAGTAATGTGAACTCGGAAAATCCGGCTTGCAAACCAAGGCGTCGGCATCACGGCATCAAGTAAAGGAGAAAACTAATTAGCGAAATTAATTAGTTATCGAGTTGTTCGGATAGTGTGCAGATGTGTGCAGGCTCGGGAAATCCGGGAAATAGATGGGCGGGTTATTTTCCTCTTTAACGTTACTAGCAAAGTGTAATAAAATCGGAGAGACCGTTTTGAAGAGGTTCGAAAGGTCTTCATATTTACAACGGTGTAGGTGGCTTCGCTTGCAATTAAGCTCCAGTTTCTGAATACACCGATGGAAATTTCGTTAGTCTAAACGAAATAATATCTTCGTATTCTCGAACATGCGATGCATAATGCAAAGTTAATACTTACTTTATATTTAGGCCTCAAGTTGCATCCGATCTTATCCCAGAAGATAAAAGCATTATTCCAGAGTATAAAAAAATATAAATAGGAATATTTTTATTTGAAAAAGTTAGCAAGAAGGTAGCAGAGTTTTTTTTTTTTTTTTAAATCTCTGCTAGGCAAATCAGCTATAACACGTGCAACCACTACAACAAATATCCATGATCAAGATCGGCGCAATGACCTCAGCTGTCTCTTAAACGACCAGAGGTGTACAAAATATTCTGTATGCGGCACTTGTTACGTTGGACAGACGAGTCGACGCGAAGAAATCAGACAAAAAGAACATTTCAAGAATGTGGAGGAAAAAATGGGAGCATAAATCAGTAGTGGCATTGCACACCACCAGAGAAAAACACCAAGTAAATTGGCAACTCTCTAAATTGCCATACATTGAATTCAACAGTTACGTACATCGATTTAAAGAAGCGAGAGAAATGATGCTATGTCCGTCTCAATGTAATAAAAAAAGCCTCATCTTAAATTAACTATGGGCAGCATATAGTATACAACAGATCTGCATATTAATGAATTGGGCTATGAGAGAAACTATGCAGCATATTGCAACAATGAGCCGCGCGTGTGACATCTCGTCCGATTTTCAACATCTAGTTCAAGTTTAATTTGAATAATGACAGTTGTTAATTGATGTTAATGATATGTATAATGCATTTTCTTGTTGTTTTTTTTAATCTGAAGTATATGAAACTATTTTGCGAAACTAGTTATATAAGCAGTAATACCGAGTCCTCGTAGTCTTAGTTGTTGCTTTGGCCATAATTCAAAAACAACGACCGTGATGATCATTTTAATCTCCCTTCTCGCCCGTCACCAAAAATACGTTACTCAGCAACCCAAATAAGACTCAACAGAAGAATATGGTTTTTAGTATTTTCGCTTGTCTGACACGGTTTCATCTTAATATGTGTTTCCTATTATTAAATTAAATTGAATATAATTTAATTACTACTACTATGTTCACTAGGCATCTACAGATGCCATATGGTTACTCCGATGCTCGGTGATGTACCACACCAGGCCTCGCTATGTAGTCCTGTTGTTTGGTTTCTGGTGGCCTCAACTCTCCGAAGAACAGTCACTCCACACACACCACCCATCCATTTCATTGATGGTCTACCCTGCCTCTTTTTTCAGGAACTTTACCTATTACTGTTCTGAGAAATCACCCTTCCATCCTTTCTATGTGTCCAAAATATTTTAACTTTCTTCTGTCAATATCCTTAAGGAACCTTAAAGTTCTACTGATATTTTCTAACACCCATTCATTTGTACGACTTTCAGTATATGATATCCTCAACAGCCTTCTGTAACGCCGCATCTTAAAAGCAGATATCCGTTTCTTATCTGACTTCTTTAGGTTCCAAGTCTCACATCCATAAGTCGCTGTTGGAAAAACAACTGCATCCAAAATCCTCAACTTTGTTCCCATAGATCCATCCTTCCAGATTTCAGACAGGTCTCTGACTGTTGTTTTAGCCATTCCTAACCTTTTTCTGGCGTCTTCTGAACAGCAATTCTTCACATTAATAATGGATGCCAGGTACTCAAACTTGCTGACTTCCTCAATTCTTTCTCCATTAAGGTACACTTGTTTCTCATGAGCTTCTCTGTTTGTAATTCCTTTGAGAATCATAATCTTTGTCTTGCTGGAATTGAGTTGAAGTCCTCTGTTATTACTGATCATGCTAACTTTGTCAAGAATTAGTCCTAGTTCTTTCATGCCATTACAGAGTATTGTATCATCAGCATATCTCAGATTACTGATCAATATACCTCCTATCCTAATTCCTGTCCTGAGCTCATCCAGTGCTTCACGCATGATGTCCTCTGCATACATACTAAACAAGTGAGGAGAAAGTAAACATCCTTGCCTAACTTCCATTTCCAATTGAAGCCAGTCAGTCAATCCAACACCTGTTCTTATCATGGCTTCTTGCTTCCTATGCAAGTTGGCTATTCAACCTGATAATGTGTTGAGGAAAACCCATTCTTTTCATTACTTCCCACAGTTTCACATGTTTAACACAGTAAATTGAATATAATTTTATTCATGTCACCTAAATCTTCAGATGTGTGTTAATCTCAAAGCTTACACTACCATCTTAAACCGGAGTAGAGTTTCGAAGAGTTTATGAACTCCTCCACTGCCTTTAAAAATGTTTGATGAATAAATATTTTGCTCCTCTAAATCGCACTTGAGTCTCCGTAGCTCACTCGGTTTCGACGATTCCATGTTCGAATCCCATCTAGAACGCAAATAACGTTTATCAAGGCTTTTTGAGTGAAGGTGAGTTCACCAGGTGCATACGGGGAAGATGGCTTTTTCATCAGTTTCGTTCGTCTCGTATACAGGCAAACCGGTCAGGAGAACACACGCAGTTTAAATACAGTGTATACTTATAGGGCTAACCAACTTTTTCTCATGGTTGGAAAAGCCTTGGACGATTATGAGTCGGAATTAAGGATCCATTAAGAACCGCAGAATAATAATAAAAATCTTTGTTTCTATTATTCTTGATTAGATTACTGGAAATTTTATGCAAATAAATACGAAAAAGATGTGGTATGATGAAATCAGGCGATGGTGTTGGAGAAAACAATGCTGACTTTGTGACTAGGGAAAAATCTAGGAGTTGTGAGGCGAGCCAATTGTTGTTCGAAATATGTCTATCTGTTAAAACTTAATCAGTCACAGAAAATCTTCTCAATATGTCGCGTATAAATGAGTGACCATCTGTACTAGAGTCGATGTAAAATGCAAGTACATGGCTGAAATAATGCGTATTTAAACATATACATGTATATACTGTAAAAATATTGTATATTTTTATAATTTTACTTAAGTATAGTGCATATAAAATATAATTAAAATCATCCAAATTATATTGATATCCAAAACTTGATGTATACAAAAAAAAAAAAAAAGAAGAACAGTAGGGATGCTTTATATACAGGGTGGTTCAAAATTCCACGTACAAATTTTGAGGGGAGGTAGAGAACATCAAAATCAACCATATTCACATAGGAAAGCATGACCGGAAATGCCACCTGAAAGTGATAGGTGGCACTGTTCGCCAGCGCTCGATGTGGGCAATCGGGGTATCCTCATTCAGGCTTTCGACGTCGTACGAAGAACATGCGTCGTTTTACGAACGCTGAGATAGCAGACATGCACCTCTTTTACCATATTATGTATCCAACTACTATTGAACTGTTCAGTTACGCCTAATAAAGTTTTTTACACTACTTACTGCCTTGTGTTATTTCTGTATCTTTGTGTCCCTGTTAGTACCTTCCGGTGGCGTTTGCGGTCATGCTTTCCTATGTGAATATGGTTGATTTTGATGTTCTCTACCTCCCCTCAAAGTTTATACGTGGAATTTTGACTCATCCTTTATATAACTACACACACACACACACACACACACACACACACACACACACACACACACACACACACACACACACACACACACACACACACACACACACACGACTTCGTGAATTAGCGCGCATCTCTGCCATCGTTGGTATAACACTGAAATCAGGAATACGCAAAATAAGTAACTGTCATTTAAACCGTTTCTGTGCTATCGATTGAATTCATAATCATTTCAACAATTAGCAAATTAACGTTAAAGCGGCAAATTCACTTTGGAATTCTTTTAAGATTTTTTTCTTTTTCTCACAGTATTTTGCATGCAGTATTGTAACAAGAAATTTGTAACAATTTCATCTCTTTAGTTGTAGTCAAACATCAGAAAAACTGAATTATGATTTAAGGTAAATACATGGTGTAATAAATAAACTTACTTGGAATTTGACTTAGGATCTAGTTTTTGTTTATCTTTGAGCCACGTTAAAGTCAAAGGTCTGTCGCCAAAAGCTTGACAGGATAACTTTGCATTTTCACCTTTCTTGGTTATTTCTGCCTGGAACTTTGTTTTAAAATGTGCAGCCACTAAAAACATATATATATATATATATATATATATATATATATATATACATAATCATGAACGAAATATAAAAATCAAATATTAATAAATTCTTTCGAAATTTTATCCAATTTAAAAGACAGAAATGATTGACACCCCAAATAAATACTTACCATGAACAGACAATCGAATCACTTTGCTTAAATCCGAGCCAATCCCATTAGACGCTTGGCACAGATAATAACCTTCGTCTTCTTCGGTAACGTCCAGGATGGTGAGGGATCCATTTTCAAATACGTGCACGTGCGAGGTACTACTTACAGGCTTGTAGTTTTGGGGAACTTTTCCTGAAATAAATTCAAAGCTAACTTGAAAAATTCTAGAAATATGATTACCCTTGTGATACTAGACAGTCTTTGTAATCAGTATATTAACTGGTCTTACTATTTTTCTCAGTTCTTTCAAACATAAAAACAGGCCTCTCCAGTAAAACTTAACTCTATGATGTTACTTATGAAGTCTAGAGATTCGACATGGTTAGAAGAAATTCAATATCGTTACAGTCTTTATTATGATTCATTCAATATTGTGGCACTATATCGTAAATGAAAGTCACATTTTTACTCTACTTGAAGATTAATAAATATGATGCAGTTCTGTCATGGATGCGATTGAGGAATACGTCACGATCATCTTTCATGAAGCAGTCTTAACGGCTGTGCGAATGGGTTCCCACTGAGTTAAAGCGATGCCTTTTCTCAAAGGAGTGACTTTTGAGACATTTTTTAAGCACAGCATTTTCGCAATTATATATAGCACCTCTGCTGCACTGGAAGATTCGTTCATTGAACTCTCGTCTAAGACATTTCAAGAAATTTGTGCTTTATCCTTCTCAACAGCCTTCCGATGAACATGTAACACTTAACAGATATAATATAGTACTCGTAACCTTAATTACCTTTGCATAATTCCAAACAAGAATAATACTTGAAGCAATTCACTACGAGTAGATATCTATGAACTTTAATAATTAGCTAGGTTTGTCCCATATTTTTGCTGTTTGTATGGCTGACATCATCTTTAGAAAGATAATTAACACAAACGAACAACAAAAACAACAAGGAAAAAAAACAACTCAAGCGTTTCCCATCAGCGGTTTTATTTAATTAAAAAATACTGGATTGATAGTTTAATCACGTGTATCATTAGGCCATCTATACATTGTTATATTCTGTATGTGATTGCTGGTATTGGAGAGGTTGTGCTTTTACATATACTAATTAATGACTTCCATGTGCCATGAAGTATGAGTCCTTGGTTTTGAATTAAGCGTATATGTGAGCGAATGACCTCTGAAGACTCCTTGCAAAATCTGAAGAAGTAATTTTCTTCTAAGTAAGGCATAGAGGAAGCTTGCCAATTTACCGTGTGATATTCTGTTAGGATATGTGCTGCGAGTCTGCTTTTTTTCCTCTCTTATTTTCAACATCGCCTACATGTTCTTTTCTACGGATTTCGAACCTTTCCCAATTTTACCAGGGTACATCTTTCTCACAGGAACAAAGAATGGAACGTTGTCTTTAGGGGAAACGTAGAAAACTTCTTAGTTAACTAGTTTGAACGCCGTTCTGATATTGACGGATTTTAATCACTGAACTATTTTTTTTCATGTGTTGTCAACGTATAACAAGTTTATCCAGGTAATCGGAAAATAAAAGTTTCTTTAGTAACTATTTTGAGTAGCCATTTTGGAGGAACTGATTAAATAGGATTTGAAGTTCTTCTGTTCTTTTAATTATATAATTTTTGAGCATATTTAAAGCTATTTTTAAAAGGTTTTGATGATGCCTAATTTTTGTTGAGGGTGATAAAAAGAGCTTGCACGTAGATATCTACACGTGTGACTTTGCTTCCGGTAAATATTTAATGTTAATCCTCCGGTGATGATTTTGTTGATAAGGTTATCTAGGAATGGTAATTTACCCGTCCTTTTTTTATTTCTAATTTGAAATTGATTTTCGAATGGGATTATTCCGGAAATGTACAAAATCTTCAAAGTCTTTCTTGGTGTGTTTCCATTTAATAAACATATTATCAACATATCTACACAACACATGACTTTAGGGTTGTTTTAGCTTCTTCCTCAGATTTTTCCATATATAAATTGGCGATGGGATTCGATAGTGGTGAACCCATTGCTAGAATTTCTGGTCGTAAAATCTTTATCTCCAGTTAAAATCTGAGGCAATGATGGAAAAGATGTCTAATGTCAGGAGGAAATAGATATATAAAGATATCTATCTATTCTTCAAGAGAAACGCTTGTAAATAGCGAATTAAAACTTTTCACATACGATTTCATTTACACCAGTCTCATCTTTCTTATGATTTCAAGCGTATCTTATATACACAGTTATACCAACCGAAGGCACGACATCTATGATTACGGTGCCTTGCAATGTCGTGAGAAAGGACTTTAGTTGTAGACACACTTTCAGAGTACATCAGATATTTTATCCCATCGTCACAGAATAATTAAACTGTGAAATATTATTCTGATTTATAGTGCTCAAATGACATCCACTTTCTTCAAGATGAACAACAAAGGAATGGCGGCAATCCTTTTTTTATATTTATCTCCCCAAAAATCTTCGTAATGATCAAATAACCTCACATACACTGTGAAAGATATGAAGTTACTTTGGGTTTCTAAGAGATTTTTCGTATAAAAATTAAACTGTTAAGTGATATAGAATTCCTCAATAAGAATTCTCCTATCATTATAACTTTAGATGCCACCCACAGCGAACTAATAATTCAGATATATCTTTTATACCATAATTTGAAAGTCATTTACTTTTGCAGTTTGTGCACCTCTGTGCCACTTGTATCCGAACGACGTTATTCTATTATGTAATATTTATTACTTTAGAAGCAGTATTTGTTTTATAACTTACATTATCTTTTGCTGTTGAATCAGGAAATTCAGACTTCCTTACAAGACTGGGAAGAGATACGGTCGAGTGGTTAGAGGCTGGGGGTTAGGGGGAAGACGTTATCCTTATTAAAAGCAATTTACCTTGTTCAAAATTTTTCCTCTCGGGTGATTACCTAACATGCCGGAAATGCGATTCATCCTTTATATGTAGTCTCGGAAAACTTTGACGTAACCTCAAGCAGTGTAATTGGATCAATAAATAATGTTCAGGCATTCTCTGTTGTCTTTATAATCTGTAAAAATCTTACATTCTTTCATTCTTCACCGATATATAGTAAAAAGAATGCAACAGTTTTCCTCCACAATATATAAAAAATCCGCATAGTTCGAACTCGCGCCACCTGGTGTATATAATGGAAATTGTTTACGTCGTATTTAATTTGCCGAGTGAGATTAAATCACTTATCTGATTTATTTTGCGTCGGTCGTGTTTTGTAGATAGCACACAGCAGAGCCGTGGCTTCACTTGGAGGGGGCACAAAAAAACATAGGATTTAACTTGAGAATCTTGCGATTGGGAGTTACGACAAATAGGGCTTATGAACTACAGGTGAGTTGTTTGAAACATCGGAAATTAAATCTGACTGAACGTCACTACTTACATTTAGGTGAAAAGTTTGTATAAATTGTCTCATATTTTGATATGAAATGTGTAAATTGCCTACACTGTTATCCCGGCATGGCTATCCAGGAGATTCCGCCACAACAAGTCGTTTATTTTGCAGACTCGATCGATCGGAACAAAAGAAGTTACTTTCACAATTTATGGTCTTCGTGTTACAGCCTGGGGTCTGAAGCTAGTGCTAGCTACGTGCAGCGTATCCTTCCCTAGAGAAGGCAAGGTTAGAGGTAGTTAACTGTAGGTGGAGCCAAAGGACCAAATTACATGAAAAACACAATGTTGGGAACTTCGGTTAGCGATATTTTACTGCTCCTTAAAATTCGCCAAGGAAAAAAGTTAATTTGCTACTAAAATTAAGTACCACTAGTAAGCAAAAACGGGGTGGATAATTCGGTTCTAACTCTGTCCTTTTCTTTCTTGTTTTGATTATTCTCACTCTCTCTCTATCTGATTTTTTTCTATTATAGTTAGCTCCTTTTTTCTATTTTATCTTAAATGGCTTCTTTTTTTTTTATTTTTCCAACCATCGTATCCATCTCCTTATTTTATTTGTTTCCTTCTGTAACATTTATTTCTCTCCTTTATATAGTTAGGTTTTCCTTCCTTAGAGCTGCTCAACGTTTTTCGAAGCGAAATATATTGGGTGCTATAAAAGAAAATTCCTACGAGCCCTTTTAATAAACAGTAACGAAGAAAGACTTAAGGACACTCATGAAGACCATAAGGATTTCATAGATTTGCCAAAAACTATTAAAGCTCTCGTATAACTAGTAGAACAAATAATAATGTTAATACTTATATCAGATGCGATAAAGCAATTTTCTGAACTGGTCGCTAGGTGACACTACTGCATTTAGTACAATTCCCTCTACTAGGTTTGATCTACTTCAAAGGTGGATCTACTATCCAATAAATATCACATCTCATATAGAGTTTACTTACGTAGATCGATGTTAAAGAAATAAGCAAATAATAATAATAATAATAATAACAGTAATAATAATAATAATATCAAAATGAAGAATAAAGTACCAGCATATCTAAATTAAAGCACATCATTTGCAGAAAGGGACGGAATTGCATTGGTCAAATAAACTTTTGCATGGATTGTTCCCTCATACGATCACGAGATGGCATCATATGAATATCATAATGGCTACGTCATCAGATACAAAACTGAACAATGATAACAACATCGTTATATGGAGAGGCGCAGAGTGCAATGATTACTGCAAGTTCCTTAGCTGCAGAAATACATCCTCGGCTAGAAGTGTACGATAACACTTTTGTTAAAGGCAGGATACACGTCCGAAACAAGCAGCGACACAGTCATCCAAGCATGTTCAGTGGGATCACAATGTTTATGTCGCATATGCCATGCCTTAACCAAACACATCCAAAAGCTTAACATCTCTCTGGGTAAGGCGTTTGGTATCGTTTCTTTAAAAATATTAAAGAAAGGCGCTCATGCCAAAAGTTCACGGATTTCACAAAAATTTATTCCTTGCACAGTTCTGGTGGATGGACCCAGGGATGAGATTTCAATCTCCATGGACCAGAGAAGAGGGCACTTGGCTGGAAAGCGATTTGTAACCACATTGCTTTCATTTCGTGGTTAATGATACTTCACGACTATTTCTTCTGTTCTTGTGCCTGTTCTTTGGAGATTCTGCGCAAAAGTGCCAACTTATACGCATCCACGTTAAAACAGCCTCTCATTTAACAATGGGTTTTACTTCTGTGGAATATCCTCAAATTGCAAATCGATTAATCTTAACTAACTGAATACTCAAACTTTTCTCGAGATAAAATTAAAACGTAATTATGTTAACTTAAAATTTCTTAAAAATAGGACTTTTTCTGTAGTGACATTCATTTAAGCGAAGTGACTAAAGGAAGAATCTACCTAAATTCGAATTAAATCACATTTGGAAAAAAAAGAAAATACTTAAATATAAAGAGCCAATAGGCTTCATTTCGGCGATATAAACATTATTTAAATTAAGGGGATATTAAATCCCACATTGTTTTAAAACCGAATAAGAAACTCAAAGATTGGAATCAGAGAGTTTCATGCCGAATATAGTAAACTATAAAAGTATCGGCGATTACTAGCGTGCGCTAATGCAAGTAGCCCCAGTACGTAGTACAATCTCGGGCAACTCGCAGCAAAGGTGGTAAAGTTCTGATCGAACCCTTTGGTAGCTATTTGGTCTAGCTACTCACTGATGAAGCCTCAAAAAAGGCTGAAACCGGTCTGGGTAGTGACCTCCCACCATAATGTAACAACAGCATACATTTCCTAGGAAATGTGTTTTTACATTATGAAAAATACCAAGAATAGCGATCAGAACTTTACCACCTTTGCTGCGAGTTGCCCGTGATTGCACTACGTACTAGGACTACTTCCATTAGCTCACGCTAGTAATCGCCGATACTTTTATAGTTTACTATATTCGGCAAGAAACTCTCTGATTCCAATCTTTGAGTTTCTTATTCGGTTTTAAAACTATGTGGGATTTAATATCCCCTTAATTTAAAAAAAGAAAAGAAAATATATTGCAATACAGTAAGAGAGGCGTTTTCAGATATAAGGAGGGGTAAATTTAAACCTCATAGAACGAACTGATTAGTGATAGGGTTATCACGTGACTTGTATGAGTCTTAAATCTTGATTCACAACATAAAAACTATAAATCGTTTCATAGTTTAGGGTCCTCTCCTTTTAATGTATGGGATTTACCAAAAAATGTGATTCACTTAGAAGCACTGATGACATCCGGAGAAGCAGTTTTTACACTACAAATGTGTTTACAGGAACTTTTTTGTTGTTGTTTTGTTGGTCACATATAATTTACTAGCTTTAGGTATTCAGACAGGGTGAAGCCATGCAACACTGTATTCCGTAGACATTTTTATCTCATGTAAACAAATATTGATCGCCCTTATACATACCATTATAGTAATTCTAATCTCATTGGCTATCTCAAATATTTAGCATGCGCTACATTACGTTATCTTATTATTACATGTCATTGCGTTATCATTTCACATCTATTGCTTTATTATTATTATCGTATGCTTTGTATTCTTCATAGATTTCTTAAAAAAAAATCAATCTTCGGAAATCGAAGAAATAGAGAAGTACACGGATGATGGATCTATCAAAAAAGAAGGTTAGTTCCTAATTTTGAACGTTTTCCAGTTCAGTATATTGTTGAGTATACTCACCTATTGCCTTTCTCCAGTTTAACCTGGTAGGAGGAAAGCCATCGGCCTGACAATCGATTGTCACGTCTCTTCCCATGGCTACATTGCTCTCTGTTGGCTCCACTTTCCATCGTGGGGGAACTGTAACGATACAACAAAGTTCTAAAACCAGGAATGAACATAGTCTTTAGATAAACCGGCTAACAGTGCAGATAGATTTAGAATATGTAGCCAACAATTACATACTCTAAATGGACTGCATATTTATATCCTTTATCAGGTTTTAAACCATGTCATCATTGTGTAATGTCTCATGCGAGCTTCCGTATTTTACTTCATCATCCACAACAATGGAAACTTTTTCCTGAAGTTTCTTTCAGCTCTCAAATGAAGGCTACTATCGCATACTTTTCGAAAAGTTTACAATCCCAAGTAACCCCTTCCCCTTTTCTCTCCAGATTTTGTTTTCTCTGTGGTCATTAATTCTACACACAGACACGTGTTTCAGGTGCAGCTAATGAGTTAGGGTTCTAGTTAATTACACTACGCGCAACAAATACACACTCGACAAGCTATTTTATTGCGGTGCATTGAAGAGCAGAAAACAAGAGTCCAATAATTGAATGCAAGATAATTTTTCTAAAACTTCTATTACGATCGATTTTTATCATAAAATATCGACTTGGGAAACGGATAATTGTTCATTGCTCGTGGCTCTTTCTTTTTTTTATGTAATTAGTCAAGGGTTTCTGCAGTGACACAGGAAGTGTGAGGGATGTTGAAGGCAATACTAGGTCTTCCGCTTCGATGATTGATGTGCGGCTAATAGACTCCTTCATAGCATCCCATAGGTGACTGGAAGTGGTTATTTTAGTGCAAATACTGGTTGATTGATTCGACAATTTCGGAAACTTTAAGCATGTTTCATACATACATCATCTCCATTGATCCTGTAGTCTGACACGGAGAGTTTTATAGACCAGAATTACGGTCCAGTGGAGTAGACGAGTGTGGGTCTTCTTTGGGTGGAATTATTGGTTATTAAAGCCACTACTGAGAGAAGTGATTTATGATTGGTGGAGGAGGAGGAACGGCAACACATGTTGCGGAAAAGGTTTGACAAATGTAGGTAATGATTGGTATTTGGGTGTCTACAGGAGCGCGCGTGGCTTGTAATAAATAACAACTGCGGAAGGAAAGAAAATGCAAAAGGTCTATGAGAAACAATTTTTAGAAGGTGAATATTTACTAAAACGTATTAATGATCAAGGTTGCTTCAGTATGTTCATTTGTCTCCTTTTTGTTATTAAACTGAATGCATCTGAAAATAAATGGAAACGTATGAGAGACAGAGGCCTTCGCCTCACGACTTCTCATTCCTTTCCGAATAAGATTATCACAACTAAAGATCTTAGTTTACAGTCCGAAAGGAACATGATTACAAATTACTTAATTAAATCTTGAATATAAGAGAACCCTGTTGTTTAAATTCTTTTGATATTACAGTATGTTTCTTTAATAGATGCCTATTGTGACTTAGTAGCCAAGTTTTTTCGAATCCTCAAGATAGGCAAACTGATCAGAAGAATGCATGCAGTTACCAGAGGAAACAGACTAGGCAGATAGAATTTACTACCTTTTCTGAGCATTAGTAAAGGTTTTAAGAAACCAAGTGACTTAGCCGTGACAGGCCATTGAGCCTAATACGCAAGGGAAATGGAAAAGAAAGACAGACAGAGAGAGAGAGAGAGAGAGAGAGAGAGAGAGAGAGAGAAATAGAGGGATGGGGATCACCTTTCAATGAAGCTACCATTTTTTTATTCAAGAAGTTGAACCTTCCTCCTTGTCATAAAGTGTCACTACTGTGACACTTTATGACACTTTGAATTGTTTTGTTTTTCTAATAAAAATAACCCATTGAAAATAATCGCAACGCATGAGTATATTCTTATGCATTCCTACAAACCGCATTTTATTAAATACCATTTCTCCACAGCAGAGTATATAATCTGCAATATATAATTTAGACTTGATTGCCCCTTTGTGCTGCCTGCAAATGATTCGATTGAAACAAAATTGTTACAAAACATAGTTTTGAAAGCTACAAAGTTTTTAAGAATTCCCAGTACCAAATTTCACTGAAATCGCAGAATAACTGCTTATGAGCGGACAGAACAAATCTAATAGGTTATTTGAGTTCCTCACGTATTTGATAAACGTATCTTGTATGTGTGTGTTTATGTGAGTTTTCGATTCTTTATGTGAGTCAATATATAATAAATATATTATTCTTTATGTTCTTTTCGCTTGATGCATGTAGCGTTTAAGTTGTAGCATAAAAAAATGAAATAGTCCGCTTTTATAGTTCCATAACCCCAATTTCTTCCTGCTTTCCTCCTGCTGATATTCCCCTCGCCCACCAACCATCATTTGGTCTATTTTCTTCATGTCTTCATGAATGCCATTAGTCATTAAAACTATGTAAAATAATTTAAATCATCATCTTTTATTTTATTTTATTTTTTAATTTTGCAATCTAGAATCATATACTGGATTGCAATATATCCAATATATACAGTCCGCAACAGGCGGTGCTCTGTTACTGACTATAGATATATCATCATCATCTCTATCGGTCTAAAGCGAGTTGAGGCTACCATGAACAATAGCTTTTCAGTTCAATCAATCTGCAGCAAAGTTATTTAAATTTCTCCACAAGTTTACACCACTTAAACTCTTGATACTTTTTATCCATTTTCATCTAGGTCTTCTAGTGGCATCTTTCCTTCTGCTCTTCTGTTTTGGAGAATTTGAGGAACCTTTTTAGTAGGAGTTCTGTATATATATATATATATATATCCATACTCCCGTAACTGTTTTTCTTTGATTCTTGTTATTATAATTTTTTTGTGATCGTCTGATAGGTAGGTGTTCATTTCAGTGCATGCTGTTTTATTTATTTTCCTCAAACTTCACCGAAAATTTTAACTAAAACTTCATTAAATTAATCCAGCCAAAGCGGAATTGCTAATATCATTTCGATTTTTTTTGAAAATGTTATGATAAAAGTGATCCATTTAGAACAAAAACTGAACCGCGGAGACAGCGTCTTTTACCGACAACTTCTACTAATTCCGCTAAGTCAGAGAATTATCGTAATACACAATTTGGACACGTGATTTCTTTGTTGTCCCGAATATAGATGAACTGAAAACTGGAACGGTTCGACGTTTTCTTGTAAAAGTTTCAAATAGCGAACTGAATCAGATTCGCTATTTGAAACTTGTTTTCATTCCATAATAATTCTATTTGAATTATTATGGGATTGAATTTTATTCATCCCATAATAATTGCTGTATTGAAGTCGCATATTACTGCTGGTAACAATAATAATAATGGAGCCTGCGTAGGCTGGGCCTTTCCTCCCGGAAACAGGCAAGTCCCATGAACAGATATCAAACAGTTATCGGACAAGAAAGACAAGAAGAAACCAGATTGTTCTACAATTATTCCCAATTAAAGTAGCATCGCTTTCTCACTCTGCATGTTCGGTATTTGTTCTAAATGGATCACTTTTATCATAACATTTTCGAAAAGTTACAATTTTCGGTGAATTGTTTTTTCGATGAATTGCATTTTCGACGAATTGTCGTTCGATGAATTGTTCATTCGATATATTACCTTTTCAATGAATTGTCTTTCGATTAATTGCCTTTTCTATGAACTCTCCGGATACCGAAAGTCTCGTCATCATTTAACTTGTGTCTGTGATCATAAACACGTAGATAATAAAGTTAACGGAAAACTACAATTAGTTTTTGTTCCGATTTCGTAGAGCGAGCTCTCATTTTTCTTCGTCATTACCTGTCTAGAATTCGCCACAGAACTTCTGACCTTCCACTCCTAAGATCTCCACTACAAATTAAAGAAACCCGTAAGCAATGTCCAGATAAATTTATTTCAGTTTTTGTATGGTCGTGCAGGTTTAAAGTCTAGTCCCCCACACTGCCATATTTTGAGATCGTAAGACAAATCAATGACGATATTGTTTGTGATCAACGCCTTTTTTATGTTTTAATGATTTTTAAAATTTGATTAGTTACCGCGTTTATAATCTGGAAAATTGCATTTTCTATAAAAAAAACTGCTTTAACAAGTTTATGCGATTTTATCCATACGTTAAGGATAACTCTAGTAGGCTTCAGTTCCATGTTTGAAATTATGAAATGGATTTTAAAATATTGATTACTATTAACAGGATGTCAAAAGCCATCACTATTTGGCAGTTAAAACAAATAAATAAATTAAGAATACAATAAGCACTGCAACAAAATCCCACGTTGCTTTTAACATGAATTTTGAATAATTTCACTTTTATCGAATAATATTTGCACGCAAATTTTTAAAAGATAAATAACAACTTGAATACTAATAACTTGAATTTTAGCATCTATTAAAAATAAAGCTGATGAAAAATAATGTATAATATTAAAAACGCTATTTATAGGTAAGACGTTTTGCTTATAGGTGGCGCCCTGATAAGATAGTTGTTGAGACAGCTATTACTCTTCAAAAAAATCTGGAAATTATATTCAGTAAAATCATAATTACCATTGTAAAACAACAACACACTGTTTCTGGTTGTCTGGCCACATACAATGTAATCTTTCTCTCTGTTTTGGCGAATATAAAAATGAATAAGAATATCGTGAAGTGTGAAGTTGGACTACCATTCTATCGTCCGCTTCTAGCTTTCTGACATATTTCCTCGGCCGCAAAAAAAAAAAAAAAAAAAAAATGACACTAGAAATGTGATTTGTAAGAGTATTTCTTAAACAAGTCGTACCCTCTTTCCAGTCTGATGGCGCAAGTTGACATTAATGTATGTACCAGCCAGCAAATTCTTCTAGTGAATGGCAGAGAACATTTCCCGCCAAGAAAGATAAGGAAATTGGAATAAGATTTAACGGAATCATTCCTCGGACACCTTCAAAGTAGCGAGATGGCCCGAGGACACCATTTGTGAAAAGAGATGTTTAAAGCGTCGGTCTCAAGCGAGAATGAAGAACAGGCAAAAAAATCGATAGGAATTGTCTTCAACATTACACGCGGACAATCGCTGTTAGGTTTTAATTCGGAATTTATTTTTTTAAGATTTTTATGAAAATTATAAAGAAAAGTCTCCATATTAATACTTTCTATAAAATCGACTTGCTTCCTTCCATTGAGAAAAAAAAAAAACCTCATTCAAGTATGAATCAATATTAAGATCCCTATTTTAAATATATTTGATATCAAAATTTTAAATAAATAAATTGTGTTATTTACTTTGGATATTTGAATGATGTGTAATTATCGTAATTATTCCTGTCTTAATACGCTTAATTTCTTCTTAAATGTGTTCTTGGATGAAATATTCATATTTACATTAAATTAATGAAATAAAGAGCCAAAAGGCTTCACTTCGGCGTTGTTAAAATTGTTTAAATTAAGGGGATATTTAATCCCACATTATTTCAAAGCCGAATAATAAAACTCTAAGATAGAAATCAAATCAAAGAGTTTCATGTGGAATATAGCAAACTATAAAAGTTCGGCGAATCCAAGCGTGAGCCAAACACCTGGATGGTAAAATACCAAGCAACTCGTTCTAAAGGTGGATAAAGCTACTATCGCTATTTTTAGTAGTTGCCCTAATGTAAAATTCATCCCCTAGGAGATGTATGTTGTTTTACATTAATGGAGATAGGTCACTACCCAGACTGGTTTCAACCTTTATTGAGGTCTCATCAGTGAGTAGGTAGACCAGATAATACCAAGATTATAGTGATAATAGCTTTAATACTTTACAGTACGAGTTATCAAAAATGTGCACAGATAAATTAATGAAATAAAGAGCCAAAAGGCTTCACTTCGGCGATGTTAAAATTATTTAAATTAAGGGGATATTTAATCCCACATTATTTCAAAGCCGAATAAGAAACATCTAAGATAGAAATCAAAGAGTTTCATGCCGAATATAGCAAACTATAAAAGTTCGGTGAGTCCAAGTGTGAGCAAACACCTAGGTGGTACAATACCAGGCAACTTGTTGTAAAAGTTGATAAAGCTAGGATCGCTATTCTTAGTATTTGCCCTAATGTAATTTGATAAAAAGGTGGCGCTGTAACGTGTGGCTGGTGGTTGATTTAGCTGTATAAAGTTGCTTACGCGTTTTAGTGAAATATTTTTGTTGAGGAGCATTTATTTTAAAATTATGATGTTTAGGATGAACACATTGCATATAGGTTTGTGTAAATTGTCTACTGGTTTTTAGTGAGTATACTTTATGAAACTGTAGTGGTAGAGAATGTGCGAGCAACTAAGCCTAATTTGAGTAGAAGCTTATTATAGTACTTTGTTGTATGCAACTGCTTAAGAATTTCTGTCGCTAGTACTATGCTGCTCAATTTAGTTAAGGAATCCTAATATAAGGGGAGGGTTAGCGAGGGGCCAACCACCCCTTCTGTAAAAACCCTATTGGTTACGAAACAAGCACCACAGAAGCCTCGGAATTTCGAACGCCTTTGTGACTATGATTAGTAATACTTTTGGGACCTGGAATATACATAGTTTGGTGAAAGAAGGATCTCTTTTTAATGTGACGAATGTCTTACGACAGCATAAAATTGGACTTTGTGCTGTACAAGAAGCGCGTTGGCCTGGACAAGGCTCAACCCGCAATCAGAGGTACACGCTATACTATAGTGGTGACGACAGAGGACGAAGAGTCCTCGGAACTGCATTTTTAATTAGTAATAACTTTTTGTGTAATATTTTAAATTTTAAACCTGTGAACAATCGGCTGTGTACTATTAGAGTTAAGGGACGTTTTCAAAATGTGTCTTTTGTGAACTGTTATGCGCCTACTGAAGAGAGCTCGGAGGAAGCTAAAGATTGTTTCTATGAAGTGCTTGAGCGTACTTGTAATAATATACCGTCCTATGACGTCAAGCTTGTGGTGGGAAATTTCAACAAGAAGCTGGGGAGAGAGCGCGTGTGGCGCCCTTTCCCGGGTAGTGAGAGCCTACATGAGGAGTGCAATGATAACGGGATCCGACTTGCGAGTTTTGCTGCCGCCGCTACGGGATGCTTTGTAAAGAGCACTATGTTTGCGCATAAAGACGTCCACAAACAGACCTGGAGATCGCCAGACGGTAGAACAGCTAACCAAATAGACCATGTACTAGTGTATCGACGTCACCACAGCTCCATCTCGGATGTGAGAAGTTTCAGAGGAGCAGATGGAGATAGCGACCACTATCTGGTAGCCTACGATTTCAGGCATAGAATTGCAGTTCAGAAGCCCGCGTGTTTTACCATAAGATCGGCATGGGACCTGGACAAGTTGAAAACAGCGGAAGGCAAGCGGGCTTTCCAGTTAGAGTTGCAGAATCGTTTTGGGGAGTTACAGGAGGAAGAGTATGATCCGGATGGGATGTGGGACAACATCAAAAATACGGTCGCGTTAGCTGCCTCGAGAACTGTGGGAAAGAGAAAGAGGAAGAGAAAAGCATGGTTTCATAGACAGTGTGAAGAAGCTGTAGCGAAACGAAGGAAAGCACTATTGAACTACCTAGCGGATAGCAGGAAGAAAGCTGCATATGAAAGGGTGAGAAGAGTGGTGAATAATTGTCTACGCAGGGAAAAGCGGAAGTATCTTTATGAGAAAGTGGCTAGTATAGAGAGAAATAGAGTGACAAATAATGGACGGGAGATGTACCGGACGATCAAAGCCATGCGAGGTGCCCAGACACAAGCGGCAACCATAAGAGATGAGAGTGGAAATCTATTAACAAACTCAAAAGATGCTGTCGCTCGGTGGCGTAGATATTTTGCGAACTTGCTGAATGTCAATATCGGAGGATTATACTCCTTATCAAACTGCTGAACCATTTATTGAAGAGCCGACATTTAGTGAGATTACTCGTGCTATCCACATGCTGAAAAATAATAAGGCTCCAGGAGTGGACTGCATACCGGCGGAGCTCCTGAAGAATGGTGGGGACGTCCTGCTGGAGCAGGAAGAGTGGAAGGAGTCGCTGATCACTCCAGTATATAAGAAAGGAGATAAGACTCAATGCGGCAACTATAGGGGCATCTCACTACTGTCGACTGGCTACAAGGTGCTGTCTAACATTATGCTAATGCGCCTCACACCATATGCAGAAGAGTGCCTTGGTGACTACCAGACGAGCTTCAGGAGGAACCGTTCTACAATAGACCAACTCTTCACGCTGCGCCAAGTTTTAGAAAAGTGCTGGGAATATAACCGGGAAGTTCATAATATTTTCATAGACATTTCTAAAGCCTATGACTCAATGATACGCCCAAAAATATGGCAGGTGTTAGAAGAGCTGGGAATTCCTCGAAAACTCCAAAAAATGGCGCAGGTGTGCGTAGCTGGTTCGAGAGCAAGAGTGAAAGCAGAAGGTGACCTTTCGGACCCGTTTCAAGTACAGACCGGTGTGAAGCAGAGTGATGGGCTTTCTTCGATTCTCTTCAATCTAGTGTTGGAAAAAAGTAATTAGAAACACACAGAAAGTGGCAGGTGGAGTCGACATGGGGGTGCAAGTTAGGATTCTTGGCTACGCTGACGATATGAACGTTATAGCGCATCAACGGGACGATGCGGTGGCATTGGTTACTGCTATTGAAGAAACTGCAGAATAGGTTGGCCTGAAAATAGATGCCGAGAAGACAAAATAACTTTTTATGAGTCGCCATGCTGCTCAAGATCCAGAGGGAGCTGCACAGTTTGAGAGGGTGAAGGTATTTAGGTACTAGGGTTCTTTTGTGACTGAAGACAACAAAGTTGAGGCTGATGTCCAGAGTCGGGTAAATGCTGCGAATGTGGCTTATTATCAGGTGCGTCCCCTTTTTGCCTCGCGCTTGCTGGAATAGAGAGGATATACCCGTATATATATATGTGGAATTTGTCACTTTCAGAGATTTCTATGCTTTCTTTGCTGCCTGTGGCCACCTACTGTAATGAAGCGGAAATTCGTAGCAATTTGTATCAATTTGGCATTTCCGTTATATCTTCGGGAAGGAATTTCATACATAAGAGAGAATTCTTGCGTTTTCAGGCAGATTGGTGTTAGACCAGCACGTGTGTGTGTGTGTGTGTGTGTGTGTGTGTGTGTGTGTGTGTGTGTGTGTGTGTGTGTGTGTGTGTGTGTGTGTGTGTGTGTGTGTGTGTGTGTGTGTGTGTCAGGGAAGAAAACCTCGGGTCTTCAGGGAAAAAAACTCTGCTATATCCGTATGATATCGGCTAAATCACCTGCAGTTGAAAATGTACCTATAAAGGCTCCTATCGTCCTAGACTGAATTCGAACCCAATCTTTAATTCAGAAAGTAAATGTCGCGTCATCCTGGCAAATGCTACGATGACACGATAACGCGCATCCTGGGGGGGGGGGGTTCGATACGAACAGATGAAGTCATAAGTTCAAGCTGCTAAAACCTCATGTTAGTTTTTATTTAAAAGTCCCCCAGAAATCATAAAGAAACAATTTTTGAGTAGTTATTTATTGGAAATAAACTTATTTATTTATTATACAGTTATTTGCTGATGATGCAAAGATAGGTAGTGTAATCAGGAATGCTGCTGATATGCAGTCTTTGCAGAATGATTTGAATAGGTTGGAATTGTGGGCATGGGAAAATGGGTGTCAGTTCAATGTCAGTAAATGTCAAGTCATACACTTCGGCATGATTAGATATCCAATGTCGTATTATATTGGTGCGATTAGGCTGGAAGAAACTGATGAGGCTAGGGATATTGGATTGTTAATAGATAGGAAGTTGAAGTTTACGGGCCATGTGAAAAAGATTGCAAAAAAAAAAGTTGATAGGTAGGTAGATTACACTACCTACCTATCAACTCAAAAGACAGCAATGCTGAAACGAACGTTCACATGTAAAGATAGGAATATTATTTTGCTTCTTTACAAGGCCTTGATAAGACCTCACTTGGACTATTGTGTGTGTGGGTCTGGTCTCCTGGTTTGCGTTGTGATTCTGATATATTGGAGAGAGCGCAAAGGAGACTGTTAAAAATGATATCAGGATTTGGAATACTGATTATGAAGATAGATTGAGAATTTGTAGACTGCAGGCACTAGCAAACAGGAGACAGAGGGGTGATATGATTGAGACTTACAAACTTCTGAAAGGGTCATACAGGATTTCAATTGATGGAATTTTTCAATTTATGGAGGGTAGGGAAAGGACGAGAGGGCATCTTTGGAAGCTGAGAATGAAGGCCGCAAAGAAGGGTGTGAGGGGTAGATTTTTCTCTCAGAGGGTAGTGCGTGATTGGAGTAGATTGCCATTGGATGTTGTGAGTGCAAGCAATGTGAATGAATTCAAGAATAAGTATGATAGCTAGCGTGTATGGTATGTGGCCTCCCTCGATGAGTCTCTGACTCCCTGGAGGTCTCTCTTAATAATAATAATAATAATAATAATAATAATTTATGTCAGTTATTTATTTGCAAGAAATGGTCATGTGATGTTAAAAATATCAAGTCATTCACAGTGCGACTGTGAATCAAATAAGGCGATCTTTGCCTTTGAAGCACGCCTTAGTCATATTTGAAGAGAGAGTAATGTGATTCCTTGAGCGGAGTCTGCGAACGAGGCATCTACGTGAATTTTTAGCGACTAATGGTGAACAGAGAAAGCAGTACATTCGCTGGCCCATTCGTACTGGCTGAAATTTTCGGGAGAATTAAAATCGTGCAGGCTGTCAATGGCACAATTAGTTTGGTTCTACATCAATAAATTACCTGCAGCCGAGGAGGAAAGTGCAGTTAGTTATTCCTCATGGTTTCCTGTTAGATAACTGCGTATTTTTTAACTGACATTTATTTTTATCCTTCTCAACAAATCGAAACAGCAATGAAGATATTTTGTCTACACCTTTTTTAAACTGAAAATATCAGGACAAGCTAAAAATTGTTAATGATGGTTACATGAAAGTCTGCCTCTTCGAAATTTACATAGCGTTTACATCTCGGAAATGAAGCATTGAAGTGCCCTATAAATGGAATGTTTTTTCTTAATAAAGTAAGTTTATTCTACAAATTTAATGAATTTTTAATTATAGTGCCTCACCATAACACAACCCACTAGAATACCCATTGTACGCTACTGATGGCACTTTGTAAAATCATACACTTCCAATCACTTGGGAAAAAAAATCATACACTTCCAATCACTTGGGGAAAAAAATCATACACTTCCAATCACTTGAAGTCTCCAATATGCTCCTCCATAGCGTAGATTGAAGAACCATGTGGCAATATCCTTCTATTGGGAAAACATCAAGTCCGTTTATTTTCATCATGACAAGAAGAATTTGTTATTTGGACTTTTACAACTGAGAGAATTAGCAGATCTCATACAGAGATAGCAAGGATGTTTCTAGGAAAAAACGAGTTTTTCGTCTCGAAAACAAAAAAATCGACCAGAAGAACATACGAAATTAACAGACAGAGAAATACTATTGGTGGGTGACAGATGGCGTAGTGTGTTGCAGTGGATGATGTGATGTGTGGGTTGTATAGTGTCCTCCCTGCGATGAGATCTTAGAGTCCATGGAGGCGGTACGTGATAATAATAATAACAATAATAATAAATAGGACGATGCTCTCACACAGGAGGATGACGAACATGTAGCACCTGAAGATATTTGCAAATATCTCTGCCTACAATGGAATTTGAACCTCCATACGACGGTTGAAAAAAGAATACCACATTTAATCAGCTAATCAAGCTGGCGAGTACAGAATCACCATAAAATTTGGCACAGTGGTTCAAAATCTCCAAACATAAATTGCACCAATGCTTAAAAACAAAATGATGAGCGCAGAGAAAAAAAATAATAAGGGATTCTCTACTTCATTCATTATCAAAAATATTGCAGTACACTTTCTTTATTTTAGAAACAAATTTCAGAACCAAACGGTAATACGTGAGTGCTCAATTTTCTGAAATTTCCGCATTTTATTCTCCGTAGAGAGTAGGCGAGGCAGTGTTTGGAGACTGAAGTTTATAGGAATTCAGTATAATTTCTATTTTGCCTTATCACTGTCTTCCAACGTTTGAGTAAGTCATATTCGTATCGCAAACATTTTTGTTGATATCTATAAGTTGAGCAACTCCAGAATAAACTTCTTCAATGATAAGTGAAGCGCTTCCCATAAAGCGGTTCTTTAAGCTAAGCACTTCCCATAACATAAAATACTAAATTTCAATGAAACATGGCCCATTATGCGCGATATATGATTTGAGCCAAATTTCTCCTCCATTTTGAAAGTCTTATTTCACGAAACAAGAATACTCTGACTTACAGTGGACGTAAAGGTGAAGATTATTACATCATTCTAACGGCTAGACGTGCAATGCGTAAAACGTTTACAATAATCTTGGTATCTAGGTATCATGACAACGAAGTCGTACCATATGCTTACTTCGTGCTTGTAAAGTTCTGGCCAACTCCTGCTTAAGGAACCTGATGCCTAATGATGTTTAATGGACGCTTCTGCTCTCAACTTTTCATCACTGTCCTAACGCATTTGGCTGGTTTATGATGTTTGCATGATTTCTTGGGTTTCCTCTGTCAGCGAAAACTGATCTCGAATGATCTATTTAAATAATCTGAATAATTTCACCCAGAAAACACTTAATTCGAAGACAAAATGATCATACTCTGATAATTACGTGCTGAAAACAACCAGTACTTTAAACAATCGTTATTTAGTTTGCATTTATTTCCTTTGTACTTGCTATTCCACTAAATTTGTGCGCATTTTTCCAAAAATGTCCCTAGTAGTGTTTACAATATTGCTATATATTTTATAATCTTCATAATATTAAAAGATTTAATAATATATACACTGTTCATGGTAGAGGAGGGCTCTGGGGAAGAAGAATTTGCGCTTCCTATAACTTCAAATAAGTTCCGTTTAAATTTATTTGAGTTTAGACGATGAATTCAACTTGGTTGGATTGCCTTTAGAAACACCGAGATACTCAAAGGAAACATTCAGTCTTGTTTTAAAAGAAAAATATTCGAAAGTTGTAACTTCCGCCGTGCCATATGGAAATAAAAGATGCATTTTTTCGAAAAAGTTGAGGTCTACCTGGAGGAAAATGGAATGATCACTGCTCAATATTACCATTCAATACAGAAAACGCAATACCATGGTGAAAGACATTACAACAGCTATTAAAAGATCCAAATGGCAATGTCAGGTCACGCTACAGGAAAAACAAAGCTGGTATCTAAAGTGTCGTGGGGATGGAAAACGAGCTGTAGGAACACAAACGAGACGTTGGGCGGATGAAATTAAAGGGATGGGTGGAACTCAGTGGCATAGAAAAACTCAAGATAGGACAGGATGGAGGACTTTCAGGAGTCCTCCGTTCAGTAGCGGACAGAAAATGGCTGCTGCTGATGATGATGACATAACGTACTTGTTCATAATGTTATTAATTAATGGAGTATTTACTGATTGTAATAAACATTTTATTTTTTTTAAGTTATCTCTATTAACTAATTTCCAATAAATATTTTTGTTGTTACCTGTATTATTAACTGAGTTAACTGTATGACCTCTAATAACTTTTATTAACAATGAGAGTAAGCGGATTTTTTTTTTTACATATAACGTTTTTGGAAGTTCAGTGGGGAAATGACTCCATTTTCAGCCAACACTGACAGCTATACCTGAGGATATCAATGATTTCATAGGTGTCTGGGGAGTGAGAGAGAGAGAGAGTATGGCAGATAACTGTCACCCTTTCGCTGTCTAAATTCCTAATGAGTATATATTATATTATTATTATTATTATTATTATTACAGGCAACTCCAATGAGTCCTTAGATTCATCGAGGGAGGCCCTAACATCATATCAAGAACAATTCGACATTCACACAGTATCTATCATACCTCGCATTGAACCCATTCACAGTCATGGCACCCACAACAGACTCTGGTAGCTTATTCCACTCGTTCACCACTCTCCAAGTAAAAAACCTAGCTCTAACACCCTTGCTAACCACGCTCTTGCCCAGTTCCATGTATGGCTCCTAGTCCTCCCACCACCAGTCCTATTCTCAAAAATATCTTCTGAATTAATCCTGTAGAAACCCTTCAGTAATTTGAATGTTTCAATCATATCACCCATTTTCCGCTTATCAACCAATTTCTGCAACCCACAAATCTTCAACCTGTTCTCATAAGGTTCACTCCATAGACCTGCTATCATCTTGGTCATTCGTCTCTGGATCCTCTCCACCTCTTCCCCATCAAGAAGAAACTCTGGCGCCCATAACTGGGCACAGTAGTCTAGATGGGGTCTTATCAAGGCTGGATACATAGGAACAATAACCTGTTTGTCTACCAAGTGATTTGATGAGCTGATTTAGCCACTTTTGCGATGTGCCCCCTAAACTTCAACTCCCTATCCACCAACACTCCCAAATCCCTGACATCATCAATCTCCTGGAGTACGGTTCCACCAATGTGATATACTGCTGCTAATCGTTTCATCCCCAGCATAACCTTACATTTTGCCACATTAAATTGACATCCATTCTCCTTAGCCCAGTCCTCCAAACTACCCAAATCATCCTGCAAAATTATGACATCCTGTGCACTCACAATTGCTCTACCCAACTTTGCATTATCAGCAAACAAGTGAACACTTCCTCTCAGATCCTTTCCTATATCGTTAATGAACAAATTAAATAGCATTGGTCCAAGAACAGAACCATGCGGCACACCACTAGTCACAGGCCGTCTTTTGGACTCTACTCCTGAATAAACCACTCTCTGATATCTCTCCATCAACCACCGTCCTATCCATCTCACCAACCCTATATCCATCCCCATATGCTGCAGTTTAATGATTACAATTCCATGTGGTATCCTGTCAAAGGCCTTAGAAGGTCCAGCAGAATCACTGTAAACCCATTACCCTTACCCAGATCAGCCGTCACTGTGTTATAAAACGTGAGCAAGTTACTGAGGCATGATCTACCCTTCACAAAACCATTCTGTCCCCAATATAGTATCCCATTTTCATCTATCCAATCCTGTATTTTTCTCTTGACTATTTTCTCCAAGACCTTGGCAACGATTCCTCACATTCTGATCGGTCGGTAATTTCTGGACTAACCCAGACCCGAGACTCAAATTAAACAAAATGGTCAAGGGCACTGACAATTCTTTAGCCGCTTCACGTACGATACATTGAGGTCAATACATCTGTGGGATTGGATTATAGTCTGCAATAGTGAGTTTTCTTTCAAATCATAATAATGATTTGTATTAATTATTAATGATTAATTATGATTGACATTTTAATAACTCATAATATTATTAAATATGCCAATTAATCATCACCTCATCTTTCATTTATAGATGGAGCGATAAATATTACATATTAAATCACAGCTATAACTTAGGGACAGTTCAATAATCAAATGTAGTTTGGCAACTTATAACTCTTAAATTAATTAACGTAATATTCAGTTTATTGTGAATTTTCCCATTCTGAAATTAAAATGTAAATATTACATAAATATCTTTAATATAGAACTGTAATATCCAATTATGAAAATGATAATGCTCTTCACTGTAGCTCAAATCACGTTATAAATTCAATAATAAATATACGTTTATATATAAACTCAGGAGGAATTAGATGATAAAGCTATTTTGGATGGATGGTAAATTAACGCTTATTCGAGTCAACATAAAATGGGATATTAAGAAGATCATATTTTCTTGACCGAATATTATCATCTGTTTCATTTCTTAATTCTTCCTGTGTGTGTGTGTGTGTGTGTGTGTGTGTGTGTGTGTGTGTGTGTGTGTGTGTGTGTGTGTGTGTGTGTGTGTGTGTGTGTGTGTGTGTGTGTGTGTGTGTGTGTGTGTGTTACTTAACTCAAAAGTATTTCTGTATCCCAGTTATCTACCCTTCATTTCATCGTAACTCTTCTATCCCTCTATTTTGCTTCGTATCTACCACTCCTCTTTTTTTATCTCTTCATTCTTCTTAATTTATGGAACTTAGCTTGTGAAAAAGGGTTTGATGGGCGTCATAGGTTCAACAAAACCTCCTTAAGAAAATAAAGGAACTTCTCTAATGGGTTTTGCTTTTCTAAAGTGACCGTCGGCGAGATATTAAATAGGCTAAGAACAGAAGGATCGGGCAGCTATGAATCACCAAACCTATTGCACAAAGTAATTTACATTTTCAAGTAATGGCCGAGAGTCTGCTAGTGACAGTCCACCCGATAGAGGCACGTACAAGGGAATGAAAGAGGGAAGCTGAGAGTAAAAGACATTAATTATTCTGTTTTTGAAAGGAACCGTAAAAAATACAGCTGACTAAAAGTCACAGAGAATAAGAAAAGGTGTAATTAACATATATTTGTATGGTGGGCTATGAAATCTAATGATTTACAGTCTCTGCAGTAGGCGGAAAGAAAAGAGAATATCGGAAAAACAGATTCTAATGGTGTAGATCTAAAGAAACCTAAATAGGAAACCGCAAACGTCTTTTTTAAACTATTTCACCAAACGCCATTTCTCTCTCCGGTTCTCATACCCAGGTGAAAGAGTTTTGATCCCCAATAATATGTAAACAGTCACGGGACAGATGGAAATAGAACATGACACAATACACTCGCCCCATTCTCCTCTTTGTTTTGACGTCATCTACAGACGAAGGTGTGGAAAGTCTTGAGGGGATCTTACGTTGCCTTTGCATATCCCTTCTTTATAATAAAAAAGGTAAAGTTTATTGTATTTTAAATTGGGTAGATTGTTCTATTCACTTTCTCCAAAAAATAGAGAATGGTCCTAGGAAAATCCAACTATCTCAATGTTTCTAAAAGTTTTCTAAAAGGTTTTAGTGCTATGCTTGTAAACTAGGATATTTAGTGGATATAATTTGATTACGAAGCATGTGGACAATTGTGAAGCTCAAGCGTTTGGATGAGTCTTTTTCTCTCTAACAACAACAACAACAACAAAAAAAGGCAAATCATTCGGAATGAGGAAAATAATTTTTACTCCCTGTTTGTCAGTGTCCTGAAAAGTAAACTGTAGACTACTAAGATATATAATATTTATTTATTTAATCCATCAAAATGTGAATAAATATTATTGCTTCTATAAGTTCAACATGCAAATCAACATTCCTTGGAATACGCGAAATTTTACTGGCATAATATGACACTGGCCTTGCGTTTGGGATAATCTGAAAAATCCAGTGAAAAGCCATATGATAAGCGCTTGTTCAGGAAAACGAAATAATGGAATTTACCTCATTTTTTTTCTTGGAAAATATTATTAAAAAATATTTTGAAATTAACATCTTATGAATTAAATATTTTCATATTTTACAAAATGCAGAAAAATGTTATAAAAACTTTCCTTCAAGGCCAAGTAGAATAAATTACTATACCATTTTGGTTTTTGTATTGTAAAAAAATAATAAAATAAAATACTGTATCTCAAAGACAATCTTATATTTTATATATTATATATTTTATATATAAGACAACTTCCTCAAGTAGCATGTGACAGAAGGAACTCGAGGTCAAAGAGTGTTAGATTTGATTATGGTGTCAGAGAGCGTTTCAGTTAAAGACGTAACTATTCTGCCTCCGGTTGGTGACAGGGATCATGCTGTACTTACTTGGGAAGTGACTAAGTTTATGAATGTTCCATTCAGAAAAGTTACATGCTGAACTACAAAACAGGAAATTATGACCAACTGAGGAGTGTACTGAGTTCATCGGAATGGTATCGGTTGCTGGATGGGAAGAATATGAACAGTGCATGGGAAGCATTTAAACAATACCCGAGTGATGCGATATCAGAATGTGTCCCGAGAGTTTGAAGAATAAATAGAGTAGGAGTCAAATGGATGTGTAATCTTATTAAGTAAGAGATTCGTAGGAAGCGGATGATGTAGAAGGAATACGTGCGTTATGAAAATTATGATTAGCAGTTTAGAATAGTCACAACTGTTGTACGGAAAGCTAAGTCTGAGTATGAAGGGAAACTGGCTCTGCAAGCTAAAAATAACCCACAAGAATTCTATAATATGCTGGAAGTAAAAGAAAGAATAATTATGAAAGAATAACTCTTCTGAATGCAGATGGTGCAGGGGTGACAGATGCGGAAGAGGCTGTTCAACTAATGAGTGCCCATTTCTCTAATATCAACCTAGTGCATGCAACATTGAGTTCACTACTTCAAACTGAGGTGTATGAAGAGGAAGTATTAGAGCTGTTGCATAAACTGAATAACAATTAAACAATAGGGACTGATGGGATATCGATACGGATGCTAAAAGAATGTTCAGCTGAATTGGGTATTCCTTTAACCAGACTATGTAATTTGAGTCTCAGAACAGGGAAGATTCCACGGGAATGTAAAGAATGTATGGTAATCCCGTTGAACAAGGGTAGGGCAAAGGGATGTATCCAACTATCGACTAGTCAGTATCTCAGGAGTGGTGGTGAAGATTTTCAAAAAATTTGTTAGGACTCGCATTCAGAAACGGATTGACACGGAATCTCTGCTTTGCAATGAACAACATGGGTTTACAAATGGAAGGTCATGTTTTAGCAACTTACTGGCATTATATAATAATGTTATAATTGAACTAGATCAGGGGAATGTATACACCATGATATTTTTGGATTTTGCTAAGGCTTTTGACTGAATACAGCATGGAAGACTGTTGCATAAATTGGAGAATATGGGTTTGAATTATAAAATATTAGCGTGAATAAGAGGATGGCTGACTGACAGATGTCAAAAAGTGGTATAAGTGGGATGTGAGTATGCAAGTTTTAAGGGGGGGGATAGAGGGCAATGTGCCAAACCCGTCCTTGATGGTGCTTCCCCCCTACCTCTAGCAGACTTACATGATGATTTTGTTAGATTTTGGAGTACAGTCTTTTCTGCTCCACCTCCACACTTCCTTGATGATGACTCCTACGATATTGACGTCCATTCCTGCCCTTCAAATATAGCAGCCTGTCTCCATACAGAGGATTAAAGCATCCCCTGTATGGAGACAGGCTCTTCCATCCAATTTTTCCGCCTCCTGACCTGATGGCTTTCCTGCGTCTAGGCTTCGGAAGGTGCCGCTGACGATTCTTCGACTTATTGGACATTCTCCTTTCCAGTAAAGCAATACTACCATACCTACGCGCTTCAAGAACTATCTTGATTCCGAAGAAAGAAACTTTCTTCATTTTGAAGAAAGAAACTTCAAGCTGTGCATCAGACGTTAGACCTATTACCATCTCCCCTGTGATACTTAGACTCTATCATAAAATCTTAGTTAAACGACTTCAGCAACATATACAGCATGATTATAGACAGAGAGCTTTTGTCCCTTCAGACGGCTGTGCCGAAAATATATATCTTCTTTCTTCTCTTCTCTCTGATTCCCTACGCCGCCTTAAGACTCTATATATGGCGTTGCTGGACCTCCAAAGGCTTTTGATACCATCTCCCTTCCTGCTCTCCTTCGAGCGCTGTCTAGTGCTGGATGTCCAGAACCCTTTCTTTCCTATGTTATGGAGCTATACTTGGGGAGCTCCATCACTATCACTACAGGATCCCGTGCGACTTCTATTCCCGCAGTGAGGGAGTGTTCGCCAGGGTGATCCTCTATCTCCCCTTTTCTTTAACTTTTCTTCACTCTCTTCCTAGCCATATAGGCTACTCTTTAGGTTCTTCTTCCTTTAATGCTATGGTCTTTGCGGACGATCTTATTCTCGTAGCCTCTACTAAGGCAGGCTTGCAGGGACTCCTTGACCGAGCAGTTGACTTTTTCTCTATTCGAGGCCTTTCTATTAATGTATCTTTAGCTATTGTCCCCTCTGGTCGTGACAAGAAGCTTAAGGTCGAAACTATAGAGTTTTCCCTGCACGGGATGCCATTGCATGCTTTGACCATCCTGGTAGAGTGGAGATACCTCGGTATCATGTTCACCCCAAAGGGAAGGTCTTTTGTCCCTTCTATCCTAGAAGCTGGGATAGAAGGGACAGAAGACCTTCTATCTCAGAATAGTGGGAAAGGAGAAAACAGTCTTTGCTGGGGCTTGAGAGGAGCTTTCCTCAAAGAAGCTGGGATCGCTTCTTTGAGGAAAGCTCCTCTCAAGCCCCAGCAAAGACTGTTTCTCCTTTCCTACTATCTCCTACCTCGCTTTTACCACAAGTTGGTGCTTGGTAGGACATATATCTCGGTACTGTCCCGAATGTACAGGGCTATCCGTTCAGCAGTGAGATCATGGCTCCGACTGCCTCCTGACACCCCTATTGCATATTTCCACGCGAGGATGAAGGACGAAGGACGGCGGGATCGGGGTTCCATCACTTAGAGGGGTAATACCACGCCTGCGGCTGTCCAGAATCGCGAAATTAGAAATATCTTCTTTCCCTATCTGCAGAGAGGCTTTCTATAGCCCATTTATACAAGAAGACTTTAGGCGGGCTAAAGGCACCTTCATTGAGTCAGCACCTACAGAACACAAGAGATGGGCATCTCTGCTGCACTCTTCTGTAGATGGTGCTCCTTTAAAAGAGTCATATCTGGTGCCTCAACAGCATGATTGGGTAAGGAATGGCACCAGACTCCTCCCTGGATTCGAGTATATTGACCTTATCAGGACGAGGATCAATGCCCTACCAACTCGAGCCCGCACAGCTCGATGGGGTAGTGACGACTCCAACTGTAGCGATGGCTGCCACTACAGTGAGACATTGTCTCATATAGCCCAGTGTTTCTTCCGCACCCATGGGTCGGCGTGCAGAGGCATGACGCCGTGGTCTCCATTCTGAACAACCGCTTTAAAAACAAAGGTTGGGAGACCGCGGTGGAACAACCACATTATAGGGCCTCTGAGGGTTTGCGTAAGCCAGACTTAGTGATTAAAAGAGATGGTGATGTTTGGGTAGTTGATGCCCAGGTGGTGGGAACAGAGCGCCCTCTAGCCTATAGCCATAATAATAAGGTAAACTATTATAAGAATAACCAAGATCTAGTTAGTATGATACGGGAGGAGCATGGGGCAACTCCGAGGTTTACCAGCGCCACCATCTCTTTACATGGCCTATGGAGCGCAGATAGTTATAAAGACTTAAAACAGCTTGGGCTTACGCAGAAGGATATAAAAGTTTTTTCCTTGAGGACCCTAGAGGGCACATTGGTGGCATGCCAACGATTGAATGACTACAATGATAACTAGAACAGGCGTAGGATAAAACACTTGTAAAGGCTTAGGCTTATATCAAGTCTGGACGTGATGTGGGTAGTACTGCCCATAATCAGTCAAAGATTAATAAAAAAATAAAAAAATAAATAATAATAACCGGTGGTGTCACACAAGGCTCAGTGCTTGGTCCATTGTTATTCAATCTGTACATTAATGATATTGAGAAGGATTTGACAAACGACATACAGCTATTTGCTGATGATGTAAAGATAGATAAGGTAGTTAGGAATGTGGCTGATATGCAGTACTTTGAATAGGCTGGAATTGTGAGCAAGTGAGAATGGATGTCAGTTCAATGTTAATAAATATAAAGTCATGCACTTTGTGGCGTGATTAGTTATCGAACGTCGTATTATATTGGTGGAGTTATTCTAGAAGAAACTCTTGCTCAGGCTAGGGATCTTGGAGTGTTAGTAGATAACAAGTTGTAGTTCCGGGGCCATGTAGCAAAGATTGCAAATACAACTCAAAAGACAATTACAATGCTGAAACCTTATCTTTAAGTTCACATGTAAAGATAAGGTTGTCATTTTGCTTCTTTCCAAGTCCTTGGACTATTGTGCGCAGGTCTAGTCTCCTGGTTTCCGTTGTGATTCTGATATATTGGAGAGAGAGAGTGAGTGCAAAGGGGAGTTTTAAAATGATGTGAGGATTATTCAATACTGATTATGAAGACGGATTAAGAATTTGTAGACTGCACAGAATAGAAAACCGGAGAAAGAGGGAAAATATGATTGAGACGTACAAATTTCTGAAAGTGTCATACAGGATTGCAGTTGATGGAATTTTGCATTTTACGGAAGTTCGGAGAAAGGGCAAGAGGGCATTCTTGGAAGCTGGGAATGAATGCCGCTAAGAAGGGAGTGGACTAGATTTTTCTCTCATAGGGTGGTGCGTGATTGGAATGGATTGTCATTGGATGTTCTGTGTGCACCCAGTGTGAATGAATTTAAGAATAATTATGATAGCTGGTGAGTGTAGTATGTGGCCTCCCTCGATGAGTCCCTGGCTCCCTGAAGGTCTCTATCTCAATAATAATAATAATAATAATAATAATAATAATAATAATAATAATAATAATAATAATATCTATACTATTTTGACGACTCGTGAACATGTTAAAGCAACTGTAGAGATTTGTTGATGGTGTATGTTACAGTTTGTTCGCCGACTGCAGTTTTTGAAAGATAAGATAATGCTTTAAGGATTGTAAATTATTCTCTTTCAAAAACTGTTTCTTATGGTTTATTTAAAAATTCATAAGGATCTATTCTGTATCGTTACTCCATGTTTATCTTTACTGAAAAGCATTTGTTAACAATAGACAATACGGGATAGAAACTATGGATGAATCTTTATTTATAATCTCACTAAAATATTGCTCCACAATCACGGGATTTTCTCAGTTTCAAGAAAATATAGAATCCTGTTCTTTCACAAAAGTAGGAAGTTAATTATAGGGTCTCCAACTAGCTCTATTAGAAAAACCTATTATAGAAAATATCGCTTTTATTCTACATGTGGGAATAAACATGTGCTTATACTAATTGGCTGCTGACTTGTTTTTTAAAAGTCACTCTTCGGTAATACTGTTTTGTTATATATATTTTTTCTTGGCACAATCCCAAACCTCGAGTGATCAATAAAACCTAATTAAATCCCTGGTTGATTAGCACCAAGCCTTAAGTGCGTACAACTTTATTCCCTTACTACACAATATCTAAGCAGTCATTTTAAAAGAAAGACAGAGAGTTAAAAAAGAAGGCTAAACAGAAAGGAAATTGCTAGAAATTTGTCTTCATTTTTTCCGCTTGTTTAACTGCAATTGAAGTGCTGACGGCGATCCCCCCCCTCTTTTTTTTTTTTTTTGAACACAGTGAGACCAGACGATATACTACTGTAAGCAGCGTTGTTTCCATGTTCAGTATGAAACAGAGCAGTGATGATGGAGAAGTGGAGGGGATGGATGTTGAATGGAACCGAAACGACTACAGACACCACCAGTCAGAAAATGTTTCCGTCATCAGATGTACCAAATGGTAGAAAAAAACGAAAAGGGAAGTTAGAGTAGACAATAATGAACACCAGATGGACAGATAATTGGTTTCTTTTCCATATTTTCAATTTACATCTGTATGTGCACTTGCTCTGTTCATATTTATCAACACAGGTTTGGTGAAAATCGAAATTTGATGAGGTTTTTTGCAGCATATTAGGATTTAATAGACAGTAACACCGTTCGCGAGAATTCGGTCCCTGATATCGTGAATTTTACGCTACTAAGGGAAAAAATAATAAAAAAAAAGGAGAAACGGAAAAACTTTACAAAATTTACGAGTATTAAAAAACTATACGGGAACTGTCAATAGAATGGAGTTTTTATAAACCGTTCATCACATGGGTTTCCAAATGTATTATCAGACAATCAAAAGCCTCTAGTTCAGTTATACTGATTCAAAGCCTCGTTTAAAACGATATCAAATGATTCAGTATTAATGATTCAATATTTAATAATTAATAATTATTAAAATAATTAATAAAAAATATTATTAAAAGCTTATACTATAATTTATTTTTAAATTAACTATAATTTTTTTAATAACTCTATAGGTTTCAAAGTTATTTTTTATTAAAATGTGATGATAAACCTGTATCTGTTGTGGGTAGAAAAACCGTTCCCTTATGTATTCATAATGCGTTATACCCTTATTTGTTTTGTATAGAACTATGAATAAGTAGAAGCAAACGTCCTAACATTTTCAGGTTTTTCCCCATGTGGTGGCCAGGATAAGAATAGCTCCATTGCAGCCCATGCATGTCGTACGAGGCGACTAAAATGGATACCCAGGGAGGGTAATGGATGGCAATGCTGTAGCCAATGAAGTTCTAACTGAGGTTCGGCTATTGCTGTTACCCTCCTGCCATGATCAGAGCTCATAGCTCAATAACACCCTAGCCTACAAATAACGGGGAATATGAAAAGCATTCTTGCTTCGCCCATCTAACCAAAAAAAAAAAAAAAAATTGCTTTTTCACATCAACAATTGATTGAGTGTTATTGGATTTAATTAAGATATGTGTAGAGGTGTGCGGTTTTAGAATGTTCATAATTAATCTTGAAAACACGAATAGTTAATTTCAAATCTCAGAGAGAAGAATAACGTCTTTTGTTTTCTTGTAAATTTTCATCAAAACAGAGGAACATCTTTTAGCTAGGTTTTCCATCTATATTAGTAACTAAAACTAAATTAACTAAATTATAAGGTGTTATGTTTTGTTTTATTTTATTTTTTAAGTGGGAATCAAAAGAGATAGTTTCCCAAAGAGAAAAGGATAAAACTTATAATACAATTCATGGATTTTCTAAACTTGTGAAGTCAAGACTGGAACACAGATAAGCAGTAATAAAAGTCCTAAATTATAATAAATCAGAGAGTTCCATACGCCAAGGTGATTAATTAAAATGAAGTTTTAAATTAAAAATTAAATTAAAATAGGATCAAGGATTACGGTTGGAACTTTACAAATCATGTGAGTGAATCTTAAAATCTCAAGCTACCTTTGAGAGGGATGAGTGCTCCAGACAGTTAATGATAATATAAAACTATACAATAAATACAGTAGCATTTATCTGAATTTTTATTAAATCATTTGGCATCTAAGTCATTCTGTTATGTGAGTAAAGTTTAGGAACTAGCTTTATGAAATAATAGGGAGTGACACATGCAAGTGGTGTGCGCTATTACACGCATGCACACAAACACGATGTGACGAAAAATATTTTTCTATCCAACTATTGGACAGAAAATAGGAAGGTAACATCACTGAGCGTGTTGCTTTGCTCAAGTGATGTTAGCTTATTGTTCAACTCCGCTTAGGAAAAAATAGCACGAGAAGCTTTTTAAGTTTCTCGTGCGATTCTCGAACAACAATGACGATAAGTCAAATGTCACCAAATATCATTAAAAATACAACACTTTGATATCGTGATATTTATTTGATTACAAGTATTAAATATTGTAAACTTGAAAATTCCAAAATGAGAGTGTGACCAAACCAACATAAAACTGAGATAATTGGAAAAACACAAATTAGGAAACGACCTTTTTTTTTTTTTTTAAATTATTTTGGAACTAATTTTTTATGAGTTTTTAAAATGAAAAATTGGTCTCGATTAGGTTGATAGACTGCATATTTTAGAAGATCCATTACATTTATATCCTGCATAATATGTTTATGCTCTGAGAATCAACATGCTCATCACTATTAATATAACGAAAATCGATACAACTATTACGCATATAGTAGATCATCATCAACGACATGCTTTTCAAGGGTTTAGGCCTAGAGTGCCTGTTCCGGCCTTAGAAGCCATCGTTGAATATCTTTAGAGGAATCCTGGTTTTCTTTTTCCTAATGTTTTTTTTTTTTTTTTTTTTAATTTAAGGTTGTTTTGGTGATATTCCTGTTATCATTCTTTCAACATGTTCCGTCCATTTATGTTTATATTTCTTTAGTTTTTCTATTCCTGGTTTATTTCTTTCATAATCTTCATTTCTTTTCTTCATTTTTTTTGTGATTGACTAGAGTATATTTTGCACTTTTTCTCATAAACTTGATTTCAGCTGTTATTAATCTTCGTATAGGAAATAAAAATGTGAATTCCTGTGGCAGACAATGTTTACAATAAACAGTCTCTCTTTAATAGAAAGGGGGATGGTAAATCCCTTTATGTTTTTAAAGCCGGGTACGAAACTCGGATCGAAATCCATAGAGTTTCATCCCGAAAAAAACTATCGGCGAGCCCAAGTGTAAATGATCACTTGGGTAGTACAACACCAGGTAAACTCCATGCAAAGGTGGAGCAAGATCCGTCACTAACTTTAATATTCTCTCATAATGTAAAACACAGCTCCTAAGAGATATATATATATATATATATATTGTTTTACATCATTAGAAGAGGTCACTACCCAGACCGGTTTCAACCTTTTTTGAGGTCTCATCAGTGAGTAGGTAGACCTGGAATATCAAGGTTTTAAGTGAACACGAACTTATATTTCTATTAACATATTCGCCGGTAAAATAGCCTTTCGGTTTATTAAATTAGTAATTAACAATAAATATAGGAGTATACCACTTCGGCAATTCGATAGTAGAGGTATGTAAGTTCGTGTTCACTTAAAACCTTGATATTCCAGTCTCACTGATGAGACCTCAAACAAGGTTGAAACCGGTCTGGGTAGTGACCTCTTCTCATAATGTAAAACAATATGCAGGGTGTTCGGGATAAATTTGACAGTTTCGTAAGGAAAAAGAAAATCTTCTTTGTATCTATTAAATTTAATGAATTGACAAAAAAACATTACAGGCAGAGTTAATTACAATACTATCAACAAGATTTACTCAAAATAACCACCATTAGCATCGATCACAGCTTCAATTCTGCTTCGGAACCTCGAACAAGCTGATGCTACAGTCTCCCTGGGAAGGGCCGCAAAAACTGTTTTAATTTTATCCATTAACTGGGCTTTTGTATTACTGGAAGTGCGATTGGTGTCTTTTTCAACTGCGCCCCATACAAAATAATCCATGGGGTTAAGGTCTGGGGAGTTTGGAGGCCAAACATTTGGACTGGTGAAGTCGTAGAAATTTTCAGACAACCATTTTTGACTTTTCCCAGAGGTGTGGCAAGGGGCCGAATCCTGCTGCCATACATACGGCCTACCATTGGCTACCCTTGTTATCCAGGGCTTGACTACAGTTAGCAACTCCACGAACAAAGCCCGAATTCCAATGCCAGGGTTCTTCAACACCTGTTCCTGCAGATTTGCGAGGAATTCTGCTGTACGAACGCAATCAGATCGTCTGCTAGGGATCTTTCTTCTTGCTACATCCTCGTAGTCACCATTGCAAGTCTCTAGTTCATGCCTGATTGTTTTTACTGTATTCAGGGAGCATTGGGCAGCAGTCGTAATATCCTTATTTTGATGGCGGGCACGAATCATCATGATACAAGTTATTCTCTTCCATGATTCAGGTGGGTTCCAGCTATCCATCCTTTCTGACATCTTGTATATGAATGAAGAAGGGTCCAAACTTTTAAATGAAGAGAAGTGTGTGTTAATACATGTAACTTACGGAAAAATATAATTAATTATAAATATGTCAAATTTATCCCGAACACCCTGTATATACATCTCTTAGGAGCTGGGTTTTACATTATGAGAGAATATTAACGTTAGTGACGGACCTTGCTCCACCTTTGCATGGAGTTGCCCTGGTGTTGTACTACCCAAGTGATCATTTACACTTGGGCTCGCCGATAGTTTTTTCGGCATGAAACTCTATGGATTTCGATCCGAGTTTCGTACCCGGCTTTAAAAACATAAAGGGATTTTCCATCCCCCTTTCTATTAACATATTCGCCGGTAAAATAGCCTTTTGGCTTATTAAATTAGTAAATAGTCTCTCTTTGTTAACCAAAATAGTTACAAATGCAAGATGAATACCAGCCTACTGCTTTTAAACAAGAAATTTAAACTTTTATCATACTTATTACTTTTAAAGATGATTATATGCTGACTGTATATTTAAAAGAATTTTATATACTTGTAAAATATAATTTATTTTTCTATTCTTAGTTTTTTCCTATATCTATCTATCTATCTATCTATCTATCTATCTATCTATATATATATATATATATATATATTAATACAACCATCTTTTTCAAACTCCGCTGAGTATTTTTCCTATCAGTTTTCTTGTTAGCCTAATGCAAGAATTGCAGCAGTTTTCTTAAATCGATTTCTCACTCGACTTGCTTTAATATCATTAAAGGCATGAAAAATGAATGCTAACCACATAATTCATTGAAGTTTTAGCCAATGGTTCATTTAAATACAGATTTATTTCCATATATAGATCTCATATCATTTATCAAGTAAAGTTTCAAGGCAAGAATGTATTAAACTGGAAGACATTGAAAAACAAGATTTGTATTAGAAATACACGTGTGACCCGAAGAATCAAATATCGGAATCAAATATCATTACCACCTTTTTTAAAGTATGCGCTGGCGAAAGTCAACATATTACTCAAATTCTGATTTTGGCGAGAAGTGCAATATCGAAGGATTTTGTGAATGAAGTCTTCAGCGCTGTTGAACAACAGGATATTAGATTGGTTTCCTGTAGTGCAACTCGCAGGCTATAAAAAAAAAAATTCTGAAATTCCCCGAAAAGATCGACAACTCTTCCGTGAAGAGATGATGTTACATTCGCACGCAATATTCGAGAAGTACTAGATCTATCAGCGAATTTTTACTGTAAAAGATTGAGTTTTTATCAGGAAAAATAAAAAAAGTTCGATCGTAGCAAAAATTCTTTAATCATAATAAAGTGAAAATCGTAAATTCTTTGTAAAACGCCCTTTTTTCCTACCGTATTTCTTATTGGTAGAATTTCAATCCACGTAATAAGATATTTTCTCTTAAAATAACAGAATTAATTATCTTGTTATGGTCAATATGATTCACACAATTTATTTTTATCGAAATATTGACATTTCGGTAATATATACTGCAATTGTTAATTACAAAACTAAATAATTCGCTTAAAAAAATTCGAGGTACGGCTCCGCACGTAATATTCAGTGTAATTGAATTATATTTATAGCAGAACAAAGACAGTACGCCAATTTCACTGAGGCTATTGTGAGGTATGAGCGCACTTTCTTTTTTTTTTTTTTTTTTTCTCTTGTGTAGTTAAATTTGTTCGAAATCAGGATTGTTTCTTTTAAATCGTTAAGGCTTTTTTTTTTCCTGTTAAAATGTGCTTTAGTCGATTTGCTTGCGACGTCCAGATGTTCTACTTCTTTTTTGCATTAAACAATCTGCAAAGAAGGAAAGAAGCTTTCTACAAAGTAAAAAAAAAAAATCCTTAACCACTAATGCACTTTTAAAGAAATTAGATAAAAAAGGGAAAATGGTGGGTTAGAGTCTAATGTTATTAACACATTAAATTAAGAAAAAAATTATTGATGATCACAAAAGCAACAAGTAATAAAAAATTACGTGAAATTAGAAATGATATTAATTAAAATGATCACAGCTTGAAATGTAATTAGTACAAAATAGAAGACCGTAAAGGAGAACAGCGAATCATTTTGAGATAAGCGATTTTTTATATCTTAAAATTAAAAAAAAATATTCAAAATGCGAACATGATTTAAATTTTAATATATTTAAAGCATTGAGATTAAAGCATTAAGATTAGACCATCTTGTTATTTATTATAATTCTTAAAATTCATGTGAACATAAAAAGAGAATATTAGCACACGAAAAAAGTAACTATTAATGTATCAATTTTTATTCTGTTTTCCATGTTAATTTACATCAGAGTTGTATATTGCATTAATAATTATTGCTTTCATTAATTGTTTATGACATCATTAAACTACGCTTATAAGATACTCTTCCACTAATTCTATAATGAGTATTTTAAATAAAATAAATTTAAAATAAGTAAATATAAGCTAAATATGAGGCAGTTCTTAAACGTTTAGTATGGCGTTTGGGAGCACAATTTAAAATTTCTTGCAAGAGAAACAATTTCTTGCAAGAGAAACAATTTCTTGTTCAGCAGAAACGGATTATTTTAAAATAACATTTTAATATTAAAAATAAAAAATGGTTATTTCGATAGCATTACTTTGAATTGTATACGTTACTATGGCTAATCAGCAGGAGGAGTGGGGAGGGGCAAAGCATCAAATTCACTTATTTATCAACAATATGATCCCTAAAAAACAGTTTAACTGTCTTTAAGATCACAAATATTAACGGCATTAGGAGCGCACGAACACACACACAGAGGCAATAACAAGTCAGCAAGAAAATAAAAATACAAATGGATGAAAGTAAAAATAATAATAACAAAGACAATATGTCAGTAGGCCAGTGTAGCCATACCATGAATTACCATTGCAGCGCTGTGTCGGACGGATCCCGCTTGGTTGGTGGCCACACAGGTGTAGTTAGCCCTGTGTTCCGGTTTTACGGCCTCGAACAGTAAGGTCGACGAATAGTCAGCTAAATTGTAAACTTGAACATCACTTTCTACCGGTAGCTGGCGCTCGTCTCGAAACCACTGAATCGTTATAGGTGGGTCTCCTTTTGTAACTGTACACGTGATGCTAAGACGTTGTCCCATTTGTACAGATGACGGAAGGGTAAAAGGCTCGATCACTGGTCTCACTAGAAGAAAGAAGAAAATCTGTTAGGAACGCCTAGCGTCTCATTAATCAGTTAGCATTAATTCGTTAACGTACCAGCATGCACTAACCTCTGACCGTAATGTGTAAGCTTCCCTGAGCACTGTCACCTTCTTTGTTTCGAACAACACACGTATAGCGACCTTCATCAGCCACCCTTTCCATTGACTGGACCACTAACGTTCCGTTAGGATAAACAGTCTGTCTGTGGTTGTCAGGAAGTCGAACTCCATCTGTGAGGAAAAAGAAGGGTGTTGAAATCTTGCACGAAGTCAATTTTTAGCTTATTACATATGGAATTACTCAGTATTATTGAGAAAATGGCAAAAGATAGAACAAATGTCATTCGTTAATTATTTAAATTTAATTGTATTATTATGTAATTAATTTAAAATCGCATGCATTTTAATGCTTTGGGTAAATGATGAGTGAATCCACTCAATGAGGCAATTTAGCTAACTGAATGATAGTCATATCAGTTCAGTTCGAACTGATATGACTTACTTTATGAAATAATATATTAAATACTTTACAAGGTTTGTGTATTTTGAGAGTCAACTCGCCGAATTAAATGTGTGAGAAGTAGAAAAGTTTATCACTATTCTGCACTTAATAACTCTGGCGAAAGAATGTGTTTTTATTTTGTTTTACTTATTTTGGATTACATAGAAAAGCAGACATATTTCGGATGTGCATGGTGTCATGTATTGCCACCAACTGATCAATTTTGCAGCAGTTATCGGTAATTAATAAATCATATTGAATTATTTTTATACCTTTTTAGGTTCCCCCCTACAAGGAGATTATAGTGGAATACTTTGAAAGTTTAACTTTTTTCTTTTAAAATTTCGATAATTTTCTATCCCCTTTCATACTTTTATTGGGATAATCAAGCTCTCCCTACTCGCATTGCAGGAGTTTGGCATAAAAGCTAATATTTAACACCAACTAGACCATCAGTTTACTATTAGGAGCCTAGTCCTGCAAGTATAGGGAATATAGTATATTTGATATACACTATCTACCAACAATTGTCCGGACACTTTAGCAATTTACAATTAATACTAGCAGGCGAACCCTAATATCTGGTATGTTCACCTATGTGTACTCCTCCACCTTTGAGGGAGGCTTTCCACCAATGTGCGGCACACATCAGGTGGAATTTCTCTCCATTCCCATATCAAAGCAGCATTAAGTTCAGGGGCAGATCGAAGAATGCCGCTCTGGACCTCAATAGCCGCTCCAATTCGTAACACAGGCATTCGATAGGGTTGAGGTTAGGGCTCTGTGCAGGCCGGGGTCACTTAACACCCTTATTTTCGTATCATTCCATAATAGCTGCAGCTTTGTGCCATGGGGCATTGTCATCTTATCCAATCTCGAACTGCTTTCGTGGAACCACAAACAACGACCAGTGGTCCCACTCTAAACAAACTGAATGCGCCCCACACCACCACTACTCCTCCACCACCAAACTTTACTGGGGGTGCAACACATTGTGGTAACAAGCGTTCACCAGGCTGCCTTCACACCCACACCCTGCCAGTAGACTAGAAACAGGTGAACCTTCATTCGTCGCTCCAGAGTACGTTTTCCACTGGTCAATTATCCAGTTCGCACGCTCTTTGCACCAGACCAGAAGCCGCCTTGTTCGTTGTTGTGTGCCTCTGCTCTTCCGTAAAAACCCAGTAAATGCAGTTCTTTTCGTACAGTATTAGTGTCCAACATGGTGTTACTAGCACTCTCGAACTCATCACGGATGGTCTGTGCCGACTGTAGCGATTTTTGCGTGACATCCGTTTTAACACCCTCCTGTCCCTGTTAGTCATTTTCGATAGCAGCGTTGGATGTTTTCCTGCATTACTGATGCTAGAACGTCTCCATTTGTTGATCACATCGCTAACCTTTGATTATGGATGCTCTAGTTGAGCGGCATAACACGTATGAACATGCCACCAATGTGATAGTCCACGATGACACCTCTCTCGAAGTCACTGAGTTCACGTCGTGTTGTAATACTACCAGTATTCAACTGCTACGATGAAATACTGCTTCCTACTATCTGTGTACCGGTTTTTATGTTATTAACAAACCTGGAATGTTCCGTAACTTCAAATAACAGCGGTGTGTGGACAATTATTGGTAGATAGTGTATTCAGTTGGCATTTTATTTTCTTTATTTTGCGAAAATTAAGAAAGAAAACAGTTTCTCTTTCAAGGAGTAAAGCTGTTACTGATATGCATGACATCACTTTCGGTATATACTGTATACTCTTTCTTTCTTTCTTAATCGTCCTCTTCTACCTTTTACGGTGTCGAGGTGCGTATTCTTGCAACCGTAACCAGAGGATAAGGTGGTTAGCCCTATGCCTCCCGATGTGTCCTATGTCTGAGATGCGTGTGTTCACGGGGAGGGTTGCCTGTCCTGTTCTGAGGGCCGAAAACCCGAGTTTCCAGGTGAAAAAAAAAAAACCCTACCTCCATATGAGACCGGCTAACCTTTAGTCGAAAGTGACCAGATAAAGGTTCCTCACGTCACTGATGGGAATCGAACCCAAGTCTTTCCGACGAAAAAGCTTCGTCTATACCGACTGAGCTATGGAGACTCATATACTCTATATATATAAAATGAATTGGGCGAAATGACCATAAATAGTCACTTATGATTGAATAACATTCATTTGATAATTTTAAAGTGGATCTGATGTTATTTATAACTTTTAAACAGTGAATAACTTATGCACAACATATTTTTTTATTTTTAATTTTCAATCGCGTAGCGAACGATAATCATCATGAAAAACATTGACTGCCGTATTAGAGACTTCAAATAATGAATTGGAATACTTCTCTTCAAGGATTAGGCATTTACCTGTTCCAGCTTCAATGGTCTTTCCATCTTACAGCTGGTCTTCCTCTCTCTCTCTCTCTTTTTTTCCCTTTGGTCTATATCTGTCCATGGTAGCTGATATCTTTCCATCCTAAATATTTTTCTCCTAAATCCTAAATTTGAATACTTCCTGTTTTTTTCCAAGCGAATTCACCATTTATACAGTAATGTTGATTAGTTATTTCCTCTTTTGATAATAATATTTGGAACTATTTGTCAGTTTTTTTTTTAAAATCAGACATGAATGTCTTTATTGAAAACGAGGCGGTACTATCATCTAACAGCGCTGCGTGTTAGGTCAGTTGTAATGAGTAGCTACATTTTCCTTCCACCTGGAGACTGTAATTATCAAAAGCTTATAACTTTCCTTCTTTCAATAATTACTAACTATGAAAATTTATGAACTATTTCCGTCTATATTTATCTTATCCCACCTGCCATGAATGCTTGTGAATGTCATGGATTTCTTCCCCTGTGTGAGACCACTGTACCACTTGTTAAAGAGGCCGTGGATTGAAAAAACAAAATCCTGCTCTAAGTTAGTTTTTTCACATGTGACGTCACTGCAGCTGGTAACTCCAGTAATGCATAGGGTTTTGGGGTGAAGCGTTCTGCTAGAAGTTGTAAGGTCGCAGATTCCCTTTCTACACAGAGTTTTTATTTTATTATTATTTTTATGCGGTTCCCACCCACTAAAGGTTATTGCTAAACCTATAATACATTCGTATGAGTAATCTAGGGATTTTTCCCTATTTTTATTAATATTTTTTATTTATTTATTTGTATTTTTATTTGGTTTTTACTTAATCCGGAAGTCCTACTCTAGAGTCCAAATATGGAACTTTTTAAAGCCACTTCAGACCTTCAATATAAGCAGGGCACTGGTCTCACACCTAAAGAGAATTACAAACATCTATGCCCACATCGGGATTCGAAATCGGAGCCTGTTTGGAGAGCGGATATCTAACTGCTTGGTCAACCAGGCCAGCATCCTATTCTAAAGAACAAACAAAAATATTTGGTCTTTAAAAAAGTATTTCCCGATTATCGAATGCCTATCTATGGTACTAATGCAATGTGTTTATAACTTTTTATGAGTGAAGATCCATAAAAAAAATACAAAACTGTATATTTATAGATATATTGTACCATAGAGTTAGTTTTCAGTTCAATATACCTAAAAGACAAATTTTGTGTTATTACATTAAACAAAAATTATATTTATAATTTTTATATGTGATACCAAGGAATTTATTTCATTTATAAAATTATTATAAATATTACTGTCAAAATTGTTATTACTATTTATTTAATATAGTTTTGTCTACTTACTTTTACCTATTCGATAGAAAAGAATTATATACCATCAAAGAGGAAACTAAACTTATTATTTGTAATACCATAAAATTATTTGTTAGTTCTTTATATTAAATGAAACAAGTTTGAATGATTTTAAGTGATAAATTAATGAATATAATAAATGGTTACTTGAATGATCCCTTGTCAAAATTAATTTAGCTTAAAAGATTAGTTGAAAGATTTTAATCGAAATGAATTTAACCATAAATGGCTAAATTCATTTTGCATTCTAGTTTGAAAACTCTAAAAATTAGTCTAGCATTTATATCCTAGGTAAAGAGCACGTGATGTCATTCATGGCGTAACGTAGTCCAGTATTTAGGATGGAAGTCATCCTAAACGCCTATTTTCCACAATATTCTGTCACATTCCATTGTATTCTAACAAAATGAAATAAAATGGAAAGTGGGAGCTTTTTTTTTATTCCTTCGACTGCTGCTTACCATCCTGGAGTAGACGTGATGAATTGTAGGTGTGAGATGATGGAAGAGCTGTCAGTTGCAGAAGAAGGGTGGATGTTATTGTGTCTGTAGTGTGCCGACACGCCCTACCTTGTAGATAGCTCCTAATGCAGGCAATATTTACAGCAGCGACTACAGGAGGCGATAATTTCCTTAAATATAACCTTGATCAAGTGACTTTAATTACCAAGGATCATCTTGGGTATCTCCTTCGAGAACAACTTACGCTGACCTGGTGAAATCGATACACCTTCATCTGTTACATGTGATGTCGATGGCTTGATCAAGTAGTCAGTTCATCATTCCCTATTATTATAAAGTACCGCAGAAAAATACTTTTCTGTGTATCTGCCGGGTTGGAGATTATGGTAATCAATTTCTATTGGACATCTACGTAATATTCTCCGGTTTGTTAAGGGAAACAGAGGGCAGCTGTCATCAATATCTACTATAAAAACAAAATAAGTTTCTTACTCTATCATCCCTCAATATGTGAATACAGAGAACGGGGAACAAATAAGTAGAAGAACTCCATCAAAATAAAGTGTCCCGTTTGAGAATACATTACAGTGGTGGATATCAGTGTTAATAAATCCACTTCGAATCATGTTCAGTGAGTCGCTGAGATTAAGAACAGCTCCTTCTGACGAGAAGTTAGTAAGGGTTATTCTAATTCATAAGGAGATGGGTCATCATATAATGTGGAGATTCATAAACCGATAAATTTACTTAGTGTTATTGAAAAAGTTATAAAAAATTAATTAGGAATCATATCCAGTTGAGAATCAGTTGTTGAGTACAGCCCAGGAGGATTTTATTAAGCGGTCACGAGGGAAATAATGTGATTTTTAAAAAAAATTTTTTTTGGGATTTTACAAAGGCTTTGATAGCGTTATAAATTATAAATTGTACATTAGGGCCTGTTTTTTCAATATACCAAATAGGTATTGATGATTAACTAATGAGATAGTTGGGAAATTGGTTGACAGATATACAACAGCAAGGGGTGTACGTGAGGATCTTCAAACAGCGAGTCTGTTAGAAGCAGGTTACAAAATAGTTCAGTGTTATGATCCATGTTTAACATGTTCATAAATGATTTAGGTTCAAATATCAAGAGCAGTATTTCTCTCTTGGCTGACGATGTGAAGTTGGGCAGAGCAGTTAATTGTTCCGATGACACAAGTTATTTACGAGATTATCTTAAACATTGAAGAGTAGAGGGAGAAATGGGAGTTAAAATTTCATATGGACAAATGCAAGGATATTCGGTTGGCGAAGAAGATAATGTTAGATGGATATAAGCTGAATGAACAGGCTTTAGAAAAAGGAAAAATGGAAAAAAATGCCAAAAATATGCGGTTAATTTATTTTCTTTTGGGATCCACAGGAAGCATGTGACACTCAGATCATTATCTCTAATCCATGGAAGAGGATCGCGCTTACCGTACTAAATTAATCTCATTTTTCTAACACACTTCCATCGATACCGAAGGCATTGTCTTCAAATCGTACATATTAATTAGATATATTCAGAATATGTCATGCCCTGTTTTTTCATCTGTGACCACACTAGTTCGTATGCAAAGTTGATGGTATTATTTGATATGCAACTCACACTAAAAAGACTTATGGGATCCGAATGAATCGCCTAACCTCAAAACAGACGTACTAAAAATTATGTACCATTTTCGATTACAAACTCCAAACTCGGGTACAACGGATATTTCGAGTCATTGTTTTTCCATAGTACGTTATAAAAGCTATATTAATATATAAATTATTTATTGGCAAGTTGCATCAGTAAATTATCTTTACTGATGCAACTTGATAAACAAATTCTTTAAAAACATAAAGAATTTGTTTATTATTATTATTATGAGAAAAGTCGGAAGGGCTAGAGACTCATCATCTAGGAAGGCCACATATTACCCGCACCAACTGTCATACTTTTCCTTGAATTCATTCACTTTTTTTACTGAGGACAAAATTGACGTGAACAAGACATGGCAATGGCTACAACACAGATACATTAAAAAAGAAACAGAAGGATTTATTCTAGCAGCTCAAGAACAAGAATTACAAACTAATGCAATCAAAGCAAACATTTTGAATATCAATAATAACAGTAAATGCAGATTATGCGATCAGAAAGATGAGACTGTAGAACAGCCAATCAGTTCCTGCAGAAAAATAGCACAAACTGACTATAAATACCGCCATGATCAAGTGGCCAAAATAGTTCATTGGCATGTATGCAAAAAATATGGCTTTTCTACTTCTGATAACTCGTGGCAGCATAAAATAGAGACAGTATTGGAAAACGAAACAGCAAAAATTCTCTGGGACTTTAGAATACAAATGGATCGGCATTTGGAACACAATAGACCTGACATCACAATTATCGAACATCGACAGGTTTGGATTATTGATATCGCAGTATCCAATGATAACAACATCAACAACAAAGAACTGGAAAAAATTACTAAATATCGAGATCTCGCAATCGAAGTTGGCCGACTGTGGCTTAAACACACCAAAGTCATCCCAATAGTTATCGGAATAAGCGAAATTGCAAAGCAGGGATAAAATTTTCATCCTTAGTGTCGAGACTTGCTCCCACACTCTCACATCCACCTATCCAACCATCCACACAGTGATCACATTATTATACAGATCTTTTTAATAAGGAACAGCATCCTTTTAATCCTCCTGAAGAACAGTTACTTGTTTTTAAACAATAAGCGGAACTCGGTAAGGTGTTCTTTTACTCATCCAGACCCTTGAATGACTGGCGAAATTGATACATGACAGGCACTATCATACAAGATTGAGTCACTTGAATGACATTGCGATAATAAGTGTCATTTAAATAACGCATATTATCACGCTATAGCTTGAAACCTAATAAACTATTTTCGCTGCATAAATTCATTCATGCTGTGTATATGAATGTATAGCATCGTAAGGACGAAAGTTCCCTGTTTGGATGGCACACAGTTAATATATCTCTGGCATGGAAGAAATATTTATAGGAACTTCACCTGAAGGTGAATCAGCAGTTTCTCTTAAAGGTGACCAGAAGAATCAGTTATTAAACTAACCGGAATTTTAATTTAATTTTATTTTAAATACGAATCTCACCCACGAAGATCAACCAGCCTTAAATCATTAAACATCATTAATGGATTAAGTGTAAGATAATCTGGTTGACTTTCTCCTGAATCCAAACTCGGAACTTGTTTTTCAAGCTACGTTCAGGCTTTCCATAAGCTGAATCTTACAACAGGCGATGAGATTCGGCTACTAGCTAAAGGAGATCCATTTAATCATGTTTTGAAAAGCTCTATGTTTAGGAAAACACATAAAACATTTATAAAAAACTTGCTGAAGTAACAATAATTTTAGACATGTTTTCTTAAGTAAAATGTTGATAAGATACTCAGAAAGAAAGCATTGTTTGCCATTTAAATATTCGGAGATTTCAGATGTAAAGCAAAATACTTAACATGTTTTCAGATTTCGTTATCAGCTCGTCAGTCAAAAGTAAACCCCTTGTTAGTCGCTTCTCGTATCTCTAACATAACAATAAGTCTGTACATTCTTCGCTATTTTTGAAGCCGTGGAAACGGAAGTGTCAATATTTGCTATGATCTCCAGCGGTAAAAAGTCATATATCCGACCGTCTCTACGCGCTTGTTTTATTACTACTGTTCCACAATAAAATTCACCTCTTTCTCTCTCTCCGACTTTGTCATGGCTGCTTTCCAATAGCCACTCAGAGCAGTTCTGAATTTATTATAGCAACTTCAAGTCAAATCCTAGCTAGTGGCTCGATATTTTACGTTAACAAATCACCTTATTATCTTGTCCTGTCCATTCAGCGTGTCCCAAAGGTGCTTTGTAATACTCAAATAATCAATAAATTCGGTTTTAATGCAATTTTCTCATCCATGCATTACCGGCAATCCTTCAAATCTCCGGCATGGCCCTTCTTCGACGCTCCGGTTATCTCTACAATACTGCACGGATTTTTATCTCCTCTGGGAGCTACCCTACTTTCGAAGCTCACAGAAGGGTAAAGTATCTTATAAGGAAAATTTCTTATTTTCTTAAAATCCGGAGTTAAATACGGTTTGAGCTGCTTTTGCGTTAGACAAGAAAGAAATATGCACGCCAGCGCTGGATCATTTATGTACATTTCAGAGTTCATGCTGTAATTATTGAGCCGTATTGTTTGAATAACTACATCATGCTACTTCCGAGTGCAGCTTTAAGAGGGGCTTTGATCTGAGATCAAGGCCCCTCTTGATCTTGATCTACAGATCTTAGAGCAATGGATGATAGAATAATAACAGATCCCCTCACATGGTCTCGTTAGACATGGTTTTCTTGCTAAAAAGTATTTATTTTATTTTATTTATTTATTTATTGAAAAACGTAGCAACATTATTATTATTATAGATTCAAGGCGTTTCTAGCCTCTTTTAAAATGCCTAACCCACTTGAACACAATTTCAACGGAATGCAGTGGATTATTTTCTCAGATTCTTTTGATGATTTCGAAATTTAACTTAAAATTGTGCATTCTTGTTCACTTTACCATCTAAAACTGCGACTTCTCTACAAGACGCCCAAATAATCAAAGTGTAATTAATAATGCTGCATGTTTTGATTTCAGCTTTTTAAGATGCTCACAGTCATCTTGAAACGGATATAAAACTAACACTTTAAGCTAGATTTATGTCCAGCTAAATACAAAACCAATTTGAATGCTCACTGTGTTAGTGATACCGAGCTAGTAAAGTTGGACTATAATGAGCCTTCAGAACAACCTTCGATATATCGTAGCCTTCTTCAGCTCTACGACTTTCCGTTTGGATGCGTATCCTACACCATGACATGATGAACTAAATTCTTACAGTTCTTTATATTGAATGATGATGAGTTTCCCGAGATAATTTCGTTCTCCTGCATTTTAATGAGGCTCGATGGGATTAAGATCGGTTAACTGAGGTGGTTCATTAAGATAAAGTCATGATCTAGTTATTGTAACTGTTTCTAGATGGCACATGCCCTTTATCATATCAAATTAGCCAGAAGGATCCATGATGCGCAGTGTTAATGATCAACATGAATGGATACACTCAGTCAGCAAAAAAATTCACATGAGCTGCAACATTTAGTCCTTGCTCTATCTTTGAGCCTAAGAAAACATTCTCCAGACGTCACTGCTCTTCTGTCTCTTGGTGCTGTTTATGTTCAACTATAACCGGCCCTTAGAGGTGAATTTTGTGTTTGCCATAGATTTTTGATCTGCCCGCGTTAAACAAAACAGCCAAGATTGATCACTCCATGGACCTTTCTTCAGTTTTCTGGTTCTTTCTTCCGTTATTCAATGCTGAAGATCCATCATCCACCTTAGCAGTAAGTACTTGTTTTTGGATAGGTGTGATATTCTGATTGGTCGTAGATTGTTGTATCCAATTTAGGACAGTGTCCAGCACATGGTGCATTCAGATACTCTCCAATAACAGTCGGTTGTAGTCATTTTGCGAATCGTAGTACGTCTATTTCACTTTATATTCCTGTCGATCCAGCGTTACCTATTGCACCAATCAGCTGATTACAGCCATATCCCCAACGTTGACTTTAATGTTTGCTGTCTCTCACTGCATTCTCAGTATGCTCGAGACACTGATGCACGTGGTCATCCTAACAGAAGGCAGTAGTTTTCCATTCTCTAATCTTAGCGATCAATGTGGTTATGACTACATTCGAAATCATTCAGGACAGGACTCTAATTCAAATCAAAACAAAAACTAAAACCATTCTTCCGGAAGTACACTGCTGCTTGTTTATAGTTGGTACCACCAAAGACACTTGAGTATATCAAGTGACTTTGGTGGAGATTTGATTTAAGCAAGGGGTTGTCTCTAATATTTTAGCCATCAGTTCATATTATATAAACTAATGTCTAAAATAACCGCATGGTTCTTGGCAGTTTTCCCCTCCCGGAAACTCGGTTTGTCATCCGGTAAAACCTGAACACACATACACACACAAAGCATACGACTAACAACCTTCTTCTCTTCATGATTTGCCAATCACCATGTTTTCAAGTACAAGTGATGATGATGTTGAATGGCTAAAAAGGTATTTCTTAATCATATTAGATACACAACGTTGAAATAAGTATTGCGAATTTCAAAGCAATGCACGGTTTAATTATTACACTTTCCAGCCTTTGTAGTAACAAGTCCTTTCAACAGTAAATTCCTAGTACAGTATATTATTATATTGGTCGGATTATGCTAGAAGAAACTGATCAGGCTAGGGATCTTGGAGTGCTAATAGTGATAGCAGGTTGAAGTTCAGGGGCCATATAGCAAAGATTGTAAATACAACTCAAAAGATAATTGCAATGCTGAAAGGAACATTCACATGTAGAGATAGGGATGTCATTTTGACTCTTTACAAGGCCTTGATAAGACCTCATTTGGACTATTGTGCGCAGGTCTTGTCTCCTGGTTTCCATTGTGATTCTGACACAGTGGAGAGAGTGTTAAAATGATATCAGGATTGTGAAATACTGTTTATGAAGACAGATTGAGAATTTGTCGACTGCAGACGCTAGTAAACAGTAAAAAAGAGGGGTTATATGATTTAGACTTACTTCTGAAAGGCTCATATATTTTGATGGAATTTTTCATTTTATGGACAGTGGGGAAAAAAAACAAGATGGAATCCTTGGAAGCTGAGAACGAATGCCGCTGAGAAGGTGGTGAGGACTAGATTTTTCTCTCATAGGATGATACGTGATTGGAATGGATTGCCATTAAACATTGTGAGTGCAAACAATATGAATGAATTCAAGAATAAGTATGATAACTGGTGTGTGTGTGTGTGTGTGTGTGTGTGTGTGTGTGTGTGTGTGTGTGTGTGTGTGTGTGTGTGTGTGTGTGTGTGTGTGTGTGTGTGTGTGTGTGTGTGTGTGTGTGGTCTCCCTCGATGAGTCCCTGACTTCCTGAAGACTCTCTTAATAATAATAATAATAATAATAATAATAATAATAATAATAATAATAATAATATTGTTGTCGTTGAAGGAATTATATTTTGCGCTGTGCTGCTTTCATTATGATAACTTCACTGCCGTTGTTAGGCTCAGTGGCAGTACTAGTGTTCTTGTTTATGCCAAAAACGTTTTATTGAGCTGCGATTGGGACTCTCTATAGAGCAATCAAGTTTTGGTCACACAATTTTCTTCAATATATGACGCAATAACACCTGCAATATAGCACAATATATTGAAATAAAACGGGGTTCTATGCTGCAATATAGGAAGTGACAATATAGGAAGCACTGTGTCAATCACAGTTACATATTAATTTGCTTAAAGGTCCTGCTCAATACGCAGGAGAAACGGCGCAGCCACTAAACTTCACAATTAGGACGATGAAATCCGACATAAGCAGTTGATCCTCCCCCCCCCCCCCTCCGAACAGCATCGCTACATCTACAGTTTCGATCAGAACAAAAAAGAGTACAGTGTAACTCGTTCCATATCACGAACTTCTATCATATTAGGGACCGGTCACGATCTTATTTACAGCAGTATAGTGTCTGGACTTTCGATTGCTATGATTGATATTTGATTTATACACAAATATCTTTCCTTACATACAGAAGCTATGCAGTTCTTTACGTAACTTGGTACTAATAATCTGAATTCTTATAGTACCTTTGAACATCTGCTTGATCATCTGCATATTTTTGTCTTTCTGTGCGACTTGGCTGAAATGAAACTTCAGTTTTTGATAATGCTGCCGATGAATTTTCACTCACTTGAACATACTCCTACCCATGAAACATCTACATCTATCAGATGTAAATGTTTCATGGGTAGGAGTACGTTAGCACTCTGAATGGGCTAATGATTTTTTTTCTCTATTTTTAATTAACTTTATATATGTTTTATATTTTTATTTATTTAGTTCGATAATATGGAAGCACTGTTATAGAGACCAAATATGGAACTTTTTCCAGCCATTTTAGGCCTTCAATAAACCTGGAAGTGATCACACACACACCGGAAAGATGAAATTCATCTCCCACCTGAGGCAATCACAAATATCTATGACCACAAGTAGTATTCGAACCTGCAGATTGTTGGTTAAAATGCGTATACGTTAACGCTTTATCGTACACGCGATGAGTAATTATTATTATTATTATTATTATTATTATTTTATTTGACTGCTATTACCATACCGAATTATTGTCCGTTCTGTCATTATGGTATACTATATGTTTTTATGGAGAATCTGCAATTTAAAGTAATGTTCATTATTAATATAATATACCACACTATAAATATTATAGTGCAGTACTGTTATATTATAGGACTAGCAGGAAAGGGTATTCCTACTATTGTTAAAAGATTCTCCCCTTCCTCCCTCAACGGCCGATTGTTCGAGTTGAATTTTCTCAAGGTTTTCATTTTAGATTTTGTTTCTTTGGATTAGTATGAAACCTTCATTTTCCAAAGAAAATGAAGATGGAATCGGAATCTTGGACAACATCTTCAGCATACACGACAGTCTTGCACTTCCCGGAGACTAGGGACAGCGGTACGCTTCTTACTATGTGAGCGCGTCAATTTTTCATATAAAAGCGATGCAGTACTAGTGAGAAAATAAGGAGGCTCAGGGGAAGTCCTGAGCATCTGATAAGAATTCTCTTGATTGAAATTGATGGAGATATTTCGCCAATATTTTAATCACTTCTCGTACGCAGGATCCGCCTGAACAATTTCTTAGATATAATGCAGGAAACTGAGCTCCAGAAAGGCGCTGGTAAAAACTAGTTTCTAGAAATTATTTTCATTTAATTTTATTTAATTAAATAATATATTTTAATTTGATAACGATGCGTTATTATCCTCTTTATAAAATAAGATTTAAATAACAGTAAATATCGCAAAGTGGTAATTATTTTAAATTGGAAAAGTACTGGCGTTTCACATAATAAGGTAGAGAAAACATTTTTTCCTCTAACGACAATACTACAATGGCTTATTTAGCATGTTAAATACTCATCGAATACGGTTATCATGTTGTGTGTCATGTTTCCGTAAATTTAGTCCATCCATCTGTTCATTGGACATCAGAAGATACCATATGGTATTTCCTCGCCAGGCAGTCCTGTTGTATGCTCTGCTGGAGGCTTCAATTCTCTGAAGACCAGTCACTCCGGAAACACCATCCATCTCATTGATGGTCTACCCCTTCCTCTTTTTCCAGGAACTTTACCATTTTAAGAATTTCTTATTCCATCATTTTAATGTGTCCAAGTGTTTCGTAAAGGTCTGTCGATCCTTTCTAGCACCCATCGGTTTGTCCGCCTTTCACTATATGATCACCTCAACAGCCTTCTGTAACACCACATCTCAAAAGAAGCTATCATTTTCCTTTCAGACTTCTTTTGGTTCTAGATCTCGCATCCATAAGTCTCTGTTGGAAAAACAAATACATCTAGAATCCTCAACTTTGTTCTTGTGGAAATAGATCCATCCTTCCAGACGTTAAACAAGTCTCTGACTGTTAACAACAATTCTTCACATTAATAATGAATGCCAGGTACTCAATCTGTCTGACTTTCTCAATTCTGTTTCCATTAAGGCACACTTTCTGGAGCTCAGGAGCTTCCCTGTCTGCATTACCTTTGAGAACATAATCTTTGTCTTGCTAGGATTGAGCTGAAGTCCTCCATTCTCAGTGATATCGTTAACTTTGTAACGAATTTGTCCTAGTTCTTCCTTATCATCATAAAGAATTACTCTACCATCAGCATGCCTCAGATTACCGATCAATATATCACCCATTCTAATTCCTGTCTCAAGCTCATCCAAGTAAGGAAAAAGTAGGCATCCTTGCCTAACTCCCTTTCTTACCTGAAGCCACTCAGTTAATCGAACACCAATTCTTACCGTTGTTTTTTGCACACTGTATAGGTTAGCTATCAAACTGATAGTGTGTGGAGGAAAACCCATTCTTTTCATTACTTCCCACAGTTTCGCATGCTGAACACACTTAGAAGCTTTAGAGTAGTCTATGAAGTACATTACCATAGGGAGGCTAAATTCTTTATGCTTTTCTATTATCTATCTAAGGCAAAGGATCTGATCTCTGCTACCCTTGTCTTTCCTAAAATCTACTTGTTCTTCAGGCATCTCTGCCTCAACTTTGGCCTCAATCCTATTTAGCATGATCGCCAATAAAATCTTGTTTGCATGAGAGATTAAACTAATAGTTCTATAGTTCTTGCAATCCTTCACATCTCCCTTCTTATGTAGTAGTATGAAAACCAACTTCTCCCAGTCTCTTGGCCATGATCCTGTCTCTCATATCATGTAATCAATCTATGAAACACTCACATTTCTCCATTCCCTGTGACCTCAATTAACTCTGCTGGGATTCCATCTGTTTAGCTGCTCTTTAAATCTCATGCGAAAGAAGTGAGGAGGTTCCAAATTTTCCTGGTGAGAGGGCTCATTCAAATTTTCCTTAACCTCTCAGATGTACAGTTCCTTTCAGTATCTTTTCCATCTGTTTTTGATTTCCAGTTCTTCTGTGAATATAGTATCTGTGGTAAAATAAAATGCTTATAATTTAGAGACCGAGTTCTAGTGACATACCAAAAGCATTTGAACAAGTACGTGTGCCCTCCTCCGGTAACAATATAATTTCTTTTTTTTCGAAAATTATAGAAATTTTTCAGCCAGGTCAACCTGGAATTTTTCTGGTGCTGAAATATCCAACAAGGAATTTTAAACTCTACTAAAGCTCTTTGTAACTGTCATCGAATTGCTGACATAATGCACGTTCTCACTTTGCTGCAAGTCGTTTGGTTTCCTCAGCTGTCAAGTGGAGGAGAATAAAGTGCCTGTGTTAGGTGCGTGGATAATTCACCAGCATGTAGGAAGACAATGTCGTCAAGCCATTGACAGGCCGAGGTCGTCAGCATTGTTCTCCTGACACCATCATTAATTATGTATTATCTTTACCGCTGAACCGCATCTCTAGTTTACTGCGAAGAGAGGGTGGGGAAGAGAGAAGTTTGAAAGGCTTCGCTTCCGCAAACTCTATGTGAGATGGCTAAAACTAAAGCCATGTTTAATTCTTTCAAATTTCTCTTATTTGTCTCGAATATTCTGTAAAGAACTTCAGCCGAGCGTTCTTTAAGCGCTTGCAATTTGTCATGTACGTGATGTACTTGATAAATAAGGAACGAGTGGCAGCAACGGAAGTTTTCTCCAGCACTGAGTGTTAAACATGTAAGATATCAATCATTGCTTCTTGTTAGAATGGCTTAAAGTTCTTACACATCTGGCTGCTCTCGGACATGTTTCAATCACACGCTCAGTTTGTACTGCGATCATATCGGAGCCTTCATAGAAACCTAAATAAAAGAAATAAAAATACCTGCTGCATTCATATTTCTGAGTGTTGTAAACATTGCTTGAAAAAAATCACATAGTTCGCCTCAAAACGAAGTGAAATAGCTGATTTTTAACTAAATTGTATCAACTTCCTGCTTTAAGAACTTGAACGTTCACAAATATTTTGAGTCTTAAAAGTTGTCTTAAAATATGAGTGAATGTAGAATATACTTTCCCAAATATTGCAATATGCCACTTTAAAAAAAATCATTTATTTGAGATAAATCTAAAGTTTTAACTTAAGTATCAAAATCTTAAGTATGCCAAAACACCATTTTATTTTTTTCATATAAAAAAATAAAATGCAAATTATGCAAAAAAAATATAAAAATTGCTGAGGGGTAGATTGACCCAGGGTAATGGATGGCAATGCTGTAGCCAATGAAATTTTAACTCAGGCTCGGCTGTTGCCGTTACTCAGCTATGACTAGAGCTTTTAGCTCAATAACACCCCATCCACACAGATGTTTTTCATTCGGATGAAGGAATAAAGAGTCAAGGACTCAGTCTATCTCCCAGTCCTTTTTAGGACTTTATGCAAAATTGCATAAATGCTTTCACAAAACTTTTCTAACTGAATAAGCAAGCTTTCGTTACAGGATCACATAACGTAACTTTTGTTCCTGAAGGTATTTTTTTACGATGTGTCCTACAGATCTGTAGATAATTTAAGTCTGTAGATAATTAAAAAAACAAACAAAAAATAACAGTGAAACTGAAAATAACAGCCAGCCATGGACGGACTCAGTGTGTAATGTGCTTTGATGAGCCCAAATAGACCACCAAATATATATATATATATATATTATATTTATATTTATTATATTTATAAAATATAATATATAATATATTATATTTTATATAATATATAAAATATATAAAAATATCAAAATATAAAGTACCAAACGAAGGTAAATACAATAGTTTCTACAACAGATCGTTACTACAGTTGAAATTGTAATGCAGCTGTTGAGCCAATCTGGTGAGAGTAGAAACTTGATTCTTTCGGGAAACAAGGCTAGGAGAGGGAGCAAGTCGAAGGGAAGTTAATGATCGTAGGGTAAATAAACTACAGAATATGTTCTACTCAAAAAAACGTCATGATTATAGGTGTTTTCTTTCAATATTTATTGTGATCCAAATTTCTATGAATGTATCAGGTGAATATCCTGTATTACCAAAATGTTCATAAACTTTTATTTGAAGGGAAGGAAAACTTGGGGTACAGTTCTAACATGGAGAAGTACGTTAGAAATATATCGGTCAAGGAAATTCAGAAGTGAGGGACGATGAGTTTTGCTGCTTTTGTCCTCCTGTTCCCAAATACGAGTATTTCACATAATTTTTCAGTTGCAATCTGGTAAAGGTTTCTGAGATCTACTGGAATCAGATTATCAGTAAGAAATACTTGGTTTCATTTTTATTTTCTGGTTACTTTGAAAAAATCATTTTGTGACCACCGAATAGGAATTTTTGGAAACCAGTAAGTGGCATTAGAAAATTTCTATTGCTCCATTTGTCTCCTACACTGCATCGTTTCTTTACCATTGAAACAGAATCTAGGAAAAGAAGTCTCTAATCAGAGATGACTGACTTCAGCCTCTTGTGTGTAGAGTCATTAATTGTAAAACCAAAGGTCATACTTGGATTCATTTAAATCTACGCTGGTTTGCCACTTCTGGCATTCAGACAATGAATGAGAGAGAAGCAGAAACGAAGATACGTATGATGCAGAAAGCCAAGCAGAAAAAGGAAATTTCAGCCAGTGTGGTCGAATGTTTAATCAGTCACCAACCACTGGAAGCGGTAGCGCCGAATATCGCGTTAGTAGCTGTTGTTTCAGATGAAAAATGACATTTTATTCATATGCTAGGAACAAATTAGCAGTTAAAAGGATTCTGAAGAGTAATCTCTTTTGATCTGGTACCCTTTTGTAATAAATAAGAAAAATGAGTTTTGCTACACTAACATCGAGTATTCTATCTGTTCTCTTCCTCAGTCGGATAGTCATTCAGAAATGCAGATATTCAAAATATGATGGTGTTACTCAGCAAAGGTCATATAAACAAGTATCTTTAACAATTTAAGCAGATGACTTTTAGTTTTAACTTCTTGGAATAATAAACGTTTTTATCTCTTCTATTATTTTTGGTATTCTGAAAATATTGAAAGTGATCCAAGTAAATCATTCGAGTGGTTAACATACCTGTTCTACAACAATTAAGCTGTGGGTTCCAGTCCTACTGCAGGCCTGGTGTTTGCCAAAGTGTTTAGATTGCATTAAGTTTTCTGCCGCCGAGTGTGACTACCACCCTGCTTACCCAAAGCATGAAGTAGTTTGAAACAATTCCATGCTTGGTCTCCAGAGAAGGATTTCCAGATTACCTACACCTCATCCCGACCACCCACGATACTAATACTAATCTATTATAGGATAACAGCGTTTCGTGAGTTGGATCCACATAAAAAAGAAGAATCTGTTCCATTAAGAAAACCTGACATTTTTGTAATATATATTCCTTCTTATGATAAAGTTCAGTAGCTCAGAAAATAGTAATTTTGATTATACTAGCTTTATACAAGACTCCATTTAAAAAAAAAATAAAAATAAAAGGTTAAATTCCACCCTCTGCAGGATATCTTCATTGACTCAGTCCCAAATCAAAAGGAAATGTATCTTATTTTGATTATTAATCATTCAGAAATTGGCTAACCATGCAACTGATTTTGAAACTGCCCGTATACTGAATTTATAGTCTAATTGTTGCATTCGTTGAAAACTTTGTTTCAGCTTATCGAGAAAACAGATTAAAATTATGCAGATCTGTGTACGTGGCTTTGTATTTTCCATGTAAACTTAAGAGGTTACTTCAATTTCTATAAGGTTCATTGGGTTTGTGCATGCAGTATAACAAATTGTATAAATTACACGAATTAACGAAATTCGCCAATCAGCCCATTTGCTTATGCACTGGAGTAATTTAAAATGAATTGTTCATACTAAAACTAACAAAGACAATGGTTGCATATTCCATATTATTGTTTCTAATATTTGTTATCACTAGCAATACACACTTCTTCTTCATGTAGCTTCCTCAGTGAGAGGGTGCAGCACCATGTCCTTCCAGTTCTCACTGTTAGTGGCTTTCCTTTTTGTTTCTGCATAGCCATGTGATCCTGTCCATGATCTTATATCTTCGAGCCATATCTTTCGTTTTTTACCTCTTGATCCTTTTCCCATAATTTTTCCTTCTAAAACTGTTAATATCCTCTGTCCTGCTGAACCTCTCAGTACATGTCCTGTCAATCTCATCTTTCTCTGGATCATTTCCTGTAATAAAGATCTCTGCGTTCTCATTCTCTGTAGGATGTCTGTATCTGTCCATGAGATTTCCAGAGCTCTCCTATAGCACCGCATTTCAAAGGCCATTATCTGTTGCCTTACTCTCTTCTTGAATATCCAGGTCTCACTTCCATATGTGAAAATTGGCCACACTAATGTTCTTATCATTCTTTTCTTTGTCTCGAAACTCACGGAACTTCTGAGCAGATCTTTATTTTTCCAGAATGCATCTTTAGCTATGACTATTCTTATTTTTATTTCTTTATCTTGCTTTCCATCTGCAGTAAAGTGGGTGCCTAGCAATACACTCTACTGTCATTAATAGCACATTTTAAAGAAGTGGCTATGCCTTAGTTGTACGTGTCGATACACTGTTGCGATAGTTGCCATGGCGAAAAAATATCTTGTCCATAGTTGCACGTGTTGAAATAGATATTGTTGCAATGAGCTGGGATAAAATAACAATGTTACGTTATGATTGTTTCAAATATAGCTGCAATCTTTACTCACTCCCAGCCTGGTGGAACATGGCATGTTTGCTATGACGTGTTTCCATCTTATATCTGTATAAGATGGAAACACGTTTATACAGATATAAAATGGAAAACGTCTTATACATGTATAACTTTGATCGACAGAAGCATATTTCTTACTGTATATTGATGACTGGAAACTAAAGAACTTTCTGAAGTATTTGGTCAGCTTTTAAGAAAATTCTTCGCTACGCTATGAGACTAACTTTGCTGCATGAAGTGACTTATACTTCAGACTTACTTTTGCTGGTAATCCGCTTTAAAAGTTGTTATTTTGTGTTCCCTAGTATTCACATTCATTTTGAAGGATTTGGTATTCCGAACTAGAAAAAGTTATTTATTTTCGTTTCTTTTTATTTTTGGTTTTTAGTTTTAGTTCTCTTTCCAGACTTCTTTAGAAATATTTTATTCCTATTATGGAGAAGTTAAGGCATTCCATTTCCCTGGGCTTAAAGAACTGTACTGGGTCACGTGTTAGAAATTGATTATTCTTAGCCAACCGTACGTAAGGAAGCTGACTGAGATACGTCAGTCTGATAGCCAGTGAAGCCAGCAGAACGGAAGAACAGTTTCAGGTAGTTGGAACAAATCTGTACGAAATCGAAGCTTCAACTGCGGAAACTGAGTTTTTTTTTTTTTTTTTTTTAACCGTCAATATAACTCTTTCTAATTATTGTTTTATACTCCTCCCCCCAGTGAAGGAAGCTTCCGAGAATTTCATAAGCTTACGGATATTTCGACACTGTTCTATTTAAATTTAAATAACTAAATAAAGACACGAGAAGTTTTAAAAGAGGTATACCGTGAGTAGATATATCGATACAACATTAATAACGGAAAAAACTTCCGTTATTAATTTTGTATTGTTAAATAAAGACACACACACACATACATACATTATACATATATATATTTTTTTTTTTCCCAGTAGAACACTTTTCCCTGAAGAGGGCAGCACTATGTTTCTTCAAAAGGATTACTAAACCTATAGAAACTTTCGCTCATAGAAAATCCCAAGTGATAACCATGAAAACTACCATCTGCCCTTTGAGAATGACGTCAGATATTACCATGGAGACTGCAGTGTGCATATTTTATGGTTATTTTAAAAAGTCGACGGAACGACATGGTAAAAGTATTGCAGTGATTGCTAGAATAATCGGAAAATAGAAAAAAAAATTGAATTTCTTATCTGACTCTCAACTTTGGGTAAAAATTGTTTCAAGTTCAGTTAATAACACTCAGAAAGGTAATAAAATATCTAAAAGAATATCGGCGGGCCTTTGTATATACTCAGTGGAGATATTCCATATAGTCAAGTATCAGCTTTTCCAAGTAAATAGGCTTAGGAACTGGCCGCAGTAATCTAATCCGTATGATTAATAGCTTCCATATTCTTTGTCTCCAAAGATATCTTTTACTCCCGTTTCCTTTCAAGACGCAACTCGGGAAATGCAAGAGCACTGTGAGAAATGCATTATACGATCTTTTGAGACAATCCTCAGCCGCTATGAGAGGAATAATCGATGACAGATCACATCCAACAATGGAATCTCTTCACAGCATGTGGGTGTGTTGAAATTGGTTCTCTTTGAGTCCAAACTCAATAGGAGATAATTCCGCTACTGCGTCTTTTATGACCCGGATGAGGGGGTGGAGTACCAATGACTACTTCAATGACGAAAAAGGCATTTTCGGGGCGTATTAGCAGATCAGAATGTTTATTTTATTTCTTTGTCCTTTCTCTACCAACAATGAGCATTATAAAGAACTGTTCCACGTGCTTAAATCATTTGCCGATTAATTCTAGTGATGAGGCAGATGTAGATGACATTATTCGTGATAACCTCAAAGAAGTTATATTATCCAAATAAAAAGGCAGTAAAATGGGGAATATTATATTTATATGATTTAATATGATTTAGTTAAGCTGTAAACTAAATCCATTTATATTCCAATTTTCCTATATTGTATGCGGAAAGGTATGAATTTTTTTTTTTTTTTGCAAGTACAAGGTTATTGAATTCCTAAGAGCTTCTTAAAAAAGTTTTCAAACTCAGAGGTTAATTAAAACTTTACGAGAACACCGTTTTAAGGTATGTTAACAAAATCTTCTATTTTTGTTATTCAAAACGGGTGAAAGAGGGCGCTCTAAGTACTGTGTACTATTTTAGCTTCGAATGGGTATTTGTTTACCAAGGGTTTCGCTATGTCATTAGTGTTGGTTGATGCTACTTCTCTGTTCTATGAAAAGCGTAGCTATGGTTTTCTCGTCATCGCAAAATTCTTATTCTTCACAGAACGATGTTGTTGCTAAGGGATTATAATGCCATTCCGATACTGTAACACATCCACCGTGTGTGTAACGAGAAGACTGCACTGCTCTTCCGCTACTGCTCTTAACTACGTAAATTCGATCCGTCTTGTTTAAGAGAATACCATCGATGTCTAAGAGATTGTAAAATGCCTTGCGCGTTCCATTCAAAAAGCACTACGCTCTCCTTTTGGAGATCATCAAAAGCTCCTAGTTTCAAATTTCATACATCGATCTCTTCTACAAAGAAAGAGAGAAAACTACGATTTTTATAAATGCTTAAGGTAGGATGACTCTGTATTAAAATGCGCACATCTGACCAAAAGAAATACTTTTTCATAGAACTAGCTGCTGTTGGTTCACGTGACATTTTTAAAGCATTCCTCTGCTTATGATGTTTCTCAAGTCGGTCTCTACCTAGACCGATCGTTTTTGTGTAGTTGTAATAAACTAGAGAAATATATGGAATATGTTAATATTAAAAATGCGCTTTTTTGCGAATGGAAATTATGATCCAGCACATTCCAGTAACTTAAATCGTGTATGCTCTAATAAAACAAACTACTTAACCTGAATTGCAAACACTGTAAATTTTAAACTTTCAGATTATAGAGTACGCAACTTTCAAATGTGTCATTTAACTTTTTATTCAGCTTTTGGGTTTTAACAAATTATTTCAGCGTTTAAAATTCATACAAGACTTTAAGTTAATTTTATTTATTAATTCTTGTTAGCAGCTGCCTCGAATTAATTAAATAAAATGATCTACGAAATCAACCTTCATCGTGTTAATAACTGAATCAGGAAATTGTGGTTTTTATACCCATGACAGCTCTTTTTCTGCTGAATACGTTCGATGTGTAATTAAACTTATACTTATATTTAAGAATTAATAGAGCAAGACGTCGCTAATAAAGTTGTTTACTATTAATTTTAAAGAGCTTTTAATTATGAATATATGTGTAAAATATATACATAAATTAACAGCCGAACGTTTTTTAGCTACTCTAAAGATCCATCATTAATGACTGTGCTTAATCAGTAAAATTGAGTGAATGTTATGTTTAATTTGCATTAATCATCATTATTGAGCTACATGAAAATCACTTCCTGTAAAATAAAAAAAAGTGCTGCTGCGTAAACAACTTGCTCGCACGTAAAAAACTGAATAAGATATGCATAATTGGATGGTCCATTATTGTACGACATCTGGCCAGCTTGGTATATATCATACGTTAATTTGCTGACCACAATGTGCACGTAGAGGATGTCCAGCGACTCCGCGCATGCTGCACGCGTAGAGATAAAAATACATCTCTAAGCGATTTTACCATACAACCAATTTCTATTGCAATATTCGCAGTCAAAATTATATCTAACTTATTTTTAAAGTATTCATTGTCTGTTTGCATTTAATCCAAGCCTGCGTTGTTGTTTTCTTTCTTTCTTCTGTTATAAGTTTGCAGTGTAACATGGGTGATATTTACTGATGTGAACAAACAGAATTTTAATTAAAGATATTTTATTTCATGATGTTAGGTATGTTTGAAATTTCTGGTACTTGTTCTATTGGTTAATTCAGTGAACGAACTTTCTGTGTATTTACAAAAGATTAATATGTAGCTAATGTAGAATAAGTTACAGATCTACCATTAATAAATCAGAATGTAAATGTCTATAACTCTTTTTAGTAAATAGATGGGAGAAATTCATCATTGTTTGCGATGCTTAAGCTATAGCATCGCAATATTTCTTCAAGATTGGATAAAACAAATTCTAAGATTCCACAGTTTGTGGATGTTTAGTAATTATCCAATCATGAAAGTAAATTTTAACAAAATTGTTTTCATTTTATATACCCAATAACGAGGATTAAAATAAAGAGAAATCAGCTTATTGGAATTACTAAGAGGCAGATAAGGACAGGAGGAAGCTGCTCAGGATTAGAAATCACAGAACTACTTGTATATTACAACCTATTTGTATCGTTTTCTTTGTGAATTTGTTCTTACTCATTGAGACAGGATAAGATAAATATTTTTTTGTTTGTGTTTAGTATTTACTCGTATGACAGATGCTAGTATAAACTGCTTGAATACTTTACTCATAATTCAATAGATGCGTACACGTGCATACACACGCTGCAAACGAAATCAGTTAAAACACGCTGGAGAACCCACTTCTCTTCTGCCCTCCTCCTTCTACAACTGTCACATTCTTTTTCTCATCTAGAAGGACCGTATAGTTCATATTACAGAAAAAAACGAAAGTCTATTACCGATTTCGTTTTTACTTTATTTTTTTCTATTTTCTAGTTGATATATTAATTATTTGTTTGAGAACTTTGTTTGAACACATCTAACAACAAATCTTTCCATAATTTGTCAAAAAAAAAAGGTAACTAACCTGTGCAAGAAGTAGCAGACTCGAAAGCTTATCGTTTTCCCTTTCAGTCGTTTCCAACCATAGGTTACTTTGTAGACATTGCCCACAAAGTATTCCTGGTGAGACTTTTACAGAGTAGTTCACCATTGCTTTCCCCAACCTCCCAGTTCTTCCCGGGCTCGAGACCGGCATATGGCTGGGACGTATTCTTGACAGTAATCCATGTGTGTTCAAGAGGCCGGTTTGCCTGTTCTGGGGGACGAAATTCCGAGTTTCCGGGTGAAAAAACCCTACCCTACGTATGAAACTGGCCAACTCACCTTTCTTATCTTTCGACTAAAGGTGAGTTGGCCAGTCTCATACGTAGGGTAGGAAAAACAAAGCCCTTTGGTCGGAATCGAACCTAGGTTTTTCCGACCAAAGAGCTTTGTCTATACTGACGGAGCTACTGAGGCTCCTTGAAAGCTTCAAGGGATCAATTAAAACAATACCATTCGCTTTAATTATGAAATAAAAGTTAAATACATCCGCATTCTTCATATTCGAGTTATTCGGGGTTCTATTTAAACCGTATTTTTTAACTTATTATGTAAGTTTGAAATTTTAAAATGCAATTGTATTTATAATTTTTAGTGGAACCTGTGGCACAGTAATTAAATAATAAAGTAACGCATAAAAACCACAGTTATATCTTTAATTAATAAAAGGACAGATATTTCGTACTAAAATTAATAGTACATCTTCAGTGTCTGTAACAGTAATAGGAATGGAATACAGGTAAAATGTTCGGTGGATCACCGATGTACTATTAATTTTAGTACGAAATATCTGCCCTTTTACTAATTAAAGATATCACTGTGGTTTTTACGTGTTACTTTATTATTTAATTGTATTTATATTTATTTTTATTTATATTCATTTTTTTTATTTATATTAATTTTTTCTATTTTCTATTTATGTCTGTACATTTCTATTTATAATTTATTTATTTACCTCTTTCCCAAGATATCTTGTCAATGGGATGTCCTCCAGCAGGGCAGACGAGTCTCATGGTATCTCCTGCCACAAATGTTTGATTCTTCATAGGGCGTACCATTGGTGGTCCCGGAATGCGAAGCACTCCTCTGTGGTCCACTTTTCCCGCTTCGTTGCTAGCGGTACACATATATTCCCCGGCATGCTCCCCGCTGGCCCTTGATATATTCACGTAACTGACGACTGTGTTCTCTATGGTGACGTAGTCTCCGACCCGGAAGTTCTGGTCTTCGGGAATCGATGCTCCATCAAGTCCCCAAGTAATTTGTGGGAGAGGGTTGCCCGACGCCACGCACTTCAGGGAAACTGCAGAACCGGGATGGGCGTCTTGTTCTTGGAACGTGTACAGGAACTCTGGAGGGCTGTCTAGTAGGAAAAATAGCATGGAAAAGAAAGAAAGAAAAGAAAAGAAAAGAGAAAAGGATTTAAAGGTAATAATACACAAGATTATGCGACTAATGTTATTTCTTAGTGATAAACACTGCACTTTGAACAAACGTTTATTATTATTATTATTGTTATTATTATTATTATAGTAAACCAGTATATATATTTTACTTGAACTCAACCTAGCATTTCGTTGAACAATATTGGGCCCTTAACCTAATCAGGCAGTTTTTGTGTTTGAAAATGCAATAAAACTCGACATATATTTGGTATTTTTAACCTCGTTGTGAGCATCCATCCATGCGTTTAAAACTTTCGTTTTCGGATTTTTCAAAGAAAGTCAAATTCTCTCTTTTTCGCATGGACATCTGACTCTCTCTTTACAGTTTATCTCTCTATATCTCTATTACTCTCAATCACCTGACAGTTGCATCTTGTTGACTTTCATACTCTGGAATAGAGTATGAAATGAAGACAAACGAAGCACTGAGAAATTACTTGCCAGAATTTCATCGAGTCAGACGTGCAGGTCTCTGCTTTAATTATTACAGCGAAAGGACGCCACAGAATAAATGATATTAAAAAAAACATCATTAACTAAAAGCAATAAATAGTCACCAAGTAGAATAATTTCAATGATTCTACTTTTCTATAAGTAAAAATCCAAGAAGGTTTGAATTTTTCAGAAATTCATGTAGCCAGTCTAGGAGTAAGACTTGATTAAGTATCACATGTCGATCCTTCCCAAGTTCTCAAACAACAACAGACATAATCATAATCAAGACGCGTATCTAAGTGTTTTTTCTCCAATAATAATAATTATAATAATAATAATTATTATTATTATTTTACAACTAGAGGATCTGCTTCCTATCCACTGACGCTGAACAATCCCTAGTTTTTTAATGCGAGAAATGCACTAGTTTGCAGTGTGATTCATAGATGGAATGAATTTTATTTTGTCTGAACTAATGGATTGTGTGTGGGCGTGTGTGTGTGATAGGTACGAAAATGCATGATAGTTTAGTAGTCAAACTCTCATAGATGGCGTTCAATTTTATTGTTTTCTTATCTATGATCATTCGAAATCATTTTTTTTTTCAGCGGTTATGTGCATTTTCCAAGTATTGCAAACTGATACTAGAGTGCGCTTTTTACAACTTCTTGAAGTGCATTTACTGTAACCATCAGTCGTTGAAAGAAGACTTGATATTGGGTGGGAGGATAGAAACAATTTCTGTTTTTCTTTCTTTTTTCTCCTCTATGGTCAGGATGTTTGGTACATCATATTCGATCACTTGATTCGAAAAATCTGAAAGTTAGGCATAACAACTTTCATATTTTTAAATAAATCTTCGGCCACGTGACTTTTTAAGTGTTTTGAAATATTTCATTAAAAGAAGAAGGGAAAAAAAGTCATTAACGTAAAGTGCTTTCTTTAAAAAAAACAGCTACAAACCATTTGATGGGCCTTTGCGTCTGTAAAACAAACACGCAAGACGCTAAACAACCATTATCACTGTAGGAAGTTAGCCAAGTCAGATATGTCTTGCTTTAACAGCAGTCATATGATGAGATTTTTTTATTCCCCGTTACCTGAAGAAGAAAAAAAACTGAAGTTGCTGCCATAGATTATGTACAAAGACATGTCAGCATTCCACCCCTTAAAGGTTAAAAGAACTCCCAAGTAATAATCATTAACTGTTATCGCATCCAGAAAACCTTTCTAGCTGTAACATTTTGTGTTCCCTAATGTGCCAGACCGTTGCATTTGCCCAACTTCTCCATGCGTGTGTGTGTATGTCTTTTTTTTTTCTCCTTTTTTTTTCTATTAAGGATAGTTTGCTTTCATCAGGTGGCCACTTGTTCTCTGACACCAACAACAAGATAAGTGTGCTAACTACGCACTGCATACACAAAGATGTGTGCTGTGGCCATCTCCTATTTCGACAACGAAGTAAATGGTACCTTCGAGCCATACAGAGACAATGCCAGGAAATTGTATTTTTTTTTTACTCCTTCTCCTTCGTTCTCTTGCATCCGAAGATAGGAGAAATGGTAGGAAGAAGGTGTAGTTATCACGCCAGCACCCCCTCTAATTCTGGTGCGGTAATTACAACGAATAAAACAAGCCCATGACACTTGCAGGACGGGAGCAATTAGTATTGATTTCGCATTATGAGAGATGACTTGTGTTATAGCACTACGCAAGAAAGTTTAATAGAAGACAACATGCTGTCAGCTTGGCGCAAAAGGGGAACCCAAGAAGAAAGAGAAAGGAGAGTGCCACTTTAAAACACGAGCTTCTCACGCAGTTTTACGTAACTGCTAATTGGGAAACCGAAGACGAAAGAAGAGGAGTAATTTGGACTTTATCTACTACCATCCTGTGTCTTCTATTTTTAAGTTAACTTGATGTGCGAGTGAAAAGATAGTTTACTTTCAGAAGTACTAATAAAAGAGTGCCTCTCGAGTTACAATTTAAACTTTAATTACGTCCGCGACGTGTTCCTTGTTAGAAAACCAAGTTAAGCTTCGAAAGTTCAGATAAGCCTACAATTTTAAGATGCATTTTGTAACCCTTGTTCCTTACCTAGAATAGATAGAAGTGTGCTTTCTTGGAAGGAGGTTTGATCCTTAAAATCAAAATACGGCTAAATTCCTTTTAATATTCTTTTAAAATGAAAATTTATTCTAATTACGGTCCGAAGAGTTCTTTATCATGAACTAAAGTTTTTACTTACCTAAAATAGATAAAAGTGTACTTCCTTGGGCGGATTCCTGATCGTTGTAAACAAAACACTGATAAACTCCTCTGTCTATTCTTTGTACAGAATTTAAAACGAGTTCGTTTCTCGCATCGACTTTGATTCTCCCGCTGTTAGCGATGGGACGGTTGTTTTTCAGCCATTTAATTTTCGTAATTGGAAATCCAGACACCGTACAGTTGAACGCTATGGTTTCTCCAAGGTCTGCTACTCGGTGCTGAGGCAAAACTGTGACAGAAAGTGGAGCTGTAAAAAGGGGGGTGGGAAGGGAAAATGCAGCCATGAATTATAATGTAGTTACTACTTATTGAGTGCATAACAATGTTAATTGCAAACTCAGTCATAATAAAAAAAAAATCACGATAATGGAGATGATGGTCAAGTTACATTTTTGATCGACCAGTACAATTTCAGAAATTTTTCAACAGGTGGCACTGTTCTTATGGAACTTTGTTTTAGTACGAAATCATTTAAAAGATAAATATAAATTTTAATAATGGTCTAAGAATCAGCCAATACCTGGATTTAGAAGCAGTGTTTTAAAATGTACATGCTGCCAAGGATTATCTCTGTTTTGAGCTAAGAGAATTAGGATTTCGCTTAAAACTGCCCCTTTTAAAGGGAACAGCCTATTTAAAAGTTAGCCATGGCATTAACAGATACTTAGCATCCTAGTTATGACTTTAAACCTACCTACAAAAATACTAATAATGTCTTCAGTTACATCAGCCGAAGTATTTGCAATATCAGTTTTTATTAAGTTTAATTAATGAAGATACTCAGAACGATAATTTCAAATTGCTGAGTACTTAACTGTATTTAAAAAGGTAAGAGACCTAAATGTGAGAGAGTAAAAATTGTAGGTTTGCTACCCAGATATGACAGTACCGAGTCAAAGAGGATAATGATAGCTAATGATTTCATGACATGACCAATGTCACCATCAGTTGGTGACATTGGTCATGCTGTATTTTCTTGGGAATTATCTAATTATATTGATGTTCCCATTAAAACAGGTCACATGCTGAACTACAAAGCTGAAAATTTTCATCAACTTAGGAGAATACTATCTTTGGTCCCATTGTTTCAAAATAGGCTACTAAATGAGAAAAATGTCAGGGAAAGTAGATCGAACTTCAGCTATGGTATGCAAATGATAAAGGGATGATTTTTGTTTATTCATTGAGTGTTTTCTTAGATTTACTGGTGTATTTTAAGTATATTATTATTAAACATAAAGGGATTTACCATCCCACTTTCTATTACCATGTTCGCCGGTAAAATAGCCTTTCAGCTTATTAACTTAGTAATTAACAATAAATATAGGAGTACACCACTTCGGCAATTCGATAGTAGAGGTATGTAATTTCGTGTTCACTTATATATATATATATATATATATATATATATATATATATATATATATATATATATATATATATATATATATATATATATATTTCGGCATGAAACTCTATGGATTTCGATCCGAGTTTCGTACCCGGCTGTAGAAACATAAAGGGATTTACCATCCCCCTTTCTATTATATTATTACATGTTTAGTGTATTTATTGTACTACAGCATTTAATAATATAATTGTAGAAACATGAGTTTTTACTACTTTTAAGAATGGCACCGAAAACTCGTCACAACAGGGCATTGTTCAATGCCCAAGTTAAAGTTGTTCCTATTGAGGAGAATGTTCGTCCCGATGAGCAAAAGCTTTGAACAGTGATGATGATAATTTATCTGAGAATACTCTAACATTGGAAAGATACCGATTAAAGGAAATATCCCGATTATTATAAAACCGACTAGAGAATTAGAAAAAGTGGAAAAACGATTAACGAAACTTAGACAGGATAAGAAAAAGGATCAGAACAAGAAGATTCAGGAAAGCACTGAATTTGGCAATCATAATATTAATAACAACAACATAAGTCAATTGAAATCTAAGAAAGAAGAGGTGATGTGATGTGGTATGGTGATTCAATCTTAAATTGTGCCACCCACGCTTGCCGAGGGTGGCACTACTTCTAGTTTTCCGGAGGCTAAAATTAAAAACGTGACAAATGTAATTGAAAAACAGAAAATAAAAGTAAAAGAGATAATAATTCTGGTAGGAACTAATAATTAGGTCTATTGGAAGAAGCGAGAAAGAAATGTGAGAGAATAAAAATTGTAGGTTTGCTACCCAGATATGACAGTACGGAGTCAAGGAGGGTAATGATAGCAACTGATTTCATGCGCAGGCTGTGTAGAAAAAATGGATGCGAACTTTTATATGTGTGGAGTGTGTTTGATGGCAGAACTTGTACAGGGACGGTCTGCACTTGAATTCATTTAGCATCAGGAGCCTGGGAAAATTACTTATTGGTATGAAACCTAATGAAGAGAGTCAGGGAAACTAGATCATCAAGGGAGAAATGAGAAAAATGTATATGAAAGTTCAGCTATGGTATGCAAACGTGATAAAGATATGAATGGCTTCGGATATGGTTATGTATGTGGCGAAGGGGTGGAAAAATGTGCTTTTAGGTTTTGACCAAAATCTGAGTATGTCTGGGGAGGGAAAAGAAAAAAGTTCTACAAAAAGGCCAAATATATTGCATATCTAATTATAAGAATAGGCTAGATTGTAATTTGTTATGTCTGTACACTAATACCAAGAGCATCAGAAACAAAGGATTTGGGTTCGTTGCTTTATTGAATGCGATGTGGCCTAAGATTGTTGGCATTAGAGAAACCTGGTTATTAGAATCAGATATGGTAAGTGGGATCGAGTGTAATGGGTATATTATTTTAAGAAATGACAGAAGAGATAGGAGAGGAGGGCAGTACTACTAATGATATTAGATGCTTTAAGTCCAGTTAGGGTAAAAATGCGAAAAAATAATGATGGTAACAATGTCCCTTGTAGCGGTTAGTTTTAAGGCTAACTGGAGTCTAACAAAATGAAATATATGGTAAGGTGTGATACACACTTGACGGCTCAGTTGTAGGGAACGAAGAAATGCATCGCCAATATTGCTTTATGGGTACTAAACGAATGATCATTATGGGCGACTTTATTTATCCAAACATTGATTGCGGTAGAAGAGAGAGATCTCATGATAAGAATGAAGAGAAATTTATTGAATTGTTGCGACACAACTTTCTCAAGCGGCATGTGAAAGAAGGAACTCCAGGTCAAAGAATATTAGATTTGTTCATTGCGTCAGAAGGGGTCTCTGTTAAGAATATGGCTATTTTACCATCAGTTGGTGACAATGGTCGCGCTGCATTTTCTTGGGAATTATCTAATTATATTGATGTTCCCATTAAAACAGGTCACATGCTGGACTACAAAGCTGAAAAGTTTCTTCAACTTAGGAGAATACTATCTTTGGTCCCATGGTTTCAAAATAGGTTACTAAATGAGAAAAATGTCAGTAGTGCATGGCAATCTTGGAAAACGTGTTTAACGAGGAGGTATCTGAATGTATCCCTAGTGCTTGAAGAATAAATATGTTGAGAGTGAAATGGATGTGAAACCTTAGAAGCGATTCACAAGAAGATAATGATGCGAAAGAATATCGTGAGAATAAGAACGAGAGGAGTTATGAAATATACAAAGCTCAGGCCAGCAAAGTAACGTGCGGAAAGCTAAATCGGAGTGATAAAAGAAACTGAAGCTGAAGGCAATCCAAACGCATTTTATCGTATACCGCAATCAAAAGAAAGAATTAACGTGAAAGAATGACTTTACTGAATACAGGTGATACTCTTGTGTCGGAAGCTAATGAGATTGTTCAATTAATGAATGCTCACTTTGCATGTTACATGCAACCAGGAGTATGTAACATGGTGCACTATTGCTACACTGGATAAAGAGCTGTTGCATGACCTGGATAAGAATTTGTCAACAGGGACTGATGGAATATCAGCACGTTTGCTAAAGAAATGTTCAGCAGAATTGACTAGGCATTTCACATGTTTCTATAACTTGAGTCTCAGCTCAGGAATAATACTACAGGAATGAAAGGAATCTATAATTGTTCCATTGTACAAGGGTGGTGCAAAAACTGTGTATAACTATCGACCTATTAGTATCTCCGGTGTGGTAGTGAAAGATTTCAGTGAGGTTGGTTAAGAACTCGCCATACAGTAATGGTTAGACAAACAAGATATACCATGCAAGGAGCAGCATGAGTTTACTAAAGGAAGGTTATGTTTTAGCAATTTGCTCATATTTTATAACAATGTTACGGCCGAGTTGGATAAAGAGAATGGATACAATATGATAATGTTGGATTTTTCTAAGGTATTTCATAGGATACCACACAAAAAGCTGTTTCATAAACTGGAGAAGAATATGGAATGTAAACTTTTGATTTGGATGAGTGGAGAGTTGACAAATAGACAGATATCACGAAAGTGGTATACGGTGAGTGTGAATCTTGACAGCTAATTGACTGATTTAAGGTGACCAGTGGTGACCTCTGGGTTCAGTCCTTCGGCTATTGGTGTTTAATCTAAACATTAATGACATTAGGAAGGGTGTAACAGGAGGTGTGCAATTGTTTGCCAATGAATGATGCGAAGGTAGGCAGGGCAATCAGGGATTCTACTGATATCCAGCACTTACAAAATGATTTGAATAAGCTGGAAATGTAGGCAAGTGTAATAATGTTAGTAAGTGTAAAGTTACTCACTTTCGTTTGATGAAATTTCCAGAGACGTATTATATTTGTGGGGTTATGCTACAAGAAACTGATCGCGCTAGGAATCTTGGTGTAATGTTGACGTTGAAGCGAACTTTGACATGTAAGGGATAAGGAAGTCATTTTACCTCTAAATAAAGCCTGGATTATTGTGCACAGATTTGGTCTCTCGGGTTTCCATGGGATAAAGAAGCTGTAGAAAAGGCGCAAAGAAGAGTTACAAAGATTATATCCGGATTATGGGATTTAGATTATGAGGACAGGTTGCGAGTATGTGGATTACAGATTCTAGTTAACAGGAGAAAGAGGGATGATATGATAGAGGTTTATAAACTGTTGAATGGGTGTTATAGGATATCATCTGATGAAATGTTTCGTTTATGGAAGATGGGAAGAGAACACGGGGCATCCATTGAAGTTAAGTTTGTTCACAGTCAAGAAAAGAGGTAAGAGCTAAGTTGTTCTCTCACAGAGCAGTGAGTGAGAATAGTTTGCCTTTAGGGATAGTGAGTGCATCTAGTGTGAATGAATTTAAAAAAAAGTATGACAGCTGGTTTCAGTGATTTATAGCCTTCTTCAACGAGTCCCTGACTCCCTGGAGGTCTCAGATAATAATTATAACAATAACAATTAATTCATTATCTCCAGAATGCGATAATTCCTTAAGTAGTTTGTTAACATTTCTCAGCAGAGATGATGTAATGTCAAAATCACAAAATTACTGATTTGCTGGATGAAACTGCAGCATCTACAGATTACGTTATATATTATACTTTGTATTGGAAAAGTCCTTCATTTACTAGTGTTGATAGCAAGGAAATATTGTCCCCAAAGCCCTAAATATACACTATATCCAAAACATTTTTGTTTCATATACGAGCTCGTACAAGACTATCTTTGATTATAAGCGGCATTCGATGAAGAGACGGCTGAAAATCGCGTCATTGTATACTATAGATTATAATTTATTATTATTATTTTATTCACATAACTGATACACAGTCAAAACAAGATGTGATATAAATAAAAATTTGGCAGGGCCCGTGTAGCTCAGTGGATGTGGCGTTTGTACACCACGGCGCTTGGCCGCATGAAGGAAGACTTGATTTCGAATCTAGTCGGCGACTAGAGGAAATTTTTCTAAGCCTTTTTTCGACCGGTTCCCGAGTTAGTCGATCTCTGGCACGGGCAAGCCGGTTTTTCCTCCAGGAAACTCGGGTTTTCGTCCCGTAAACTCAAGAAAATCGACCGTAGAATCCACATTATTTCAGACATTAAATACGAGTGTTAGGGTTAGGGACCACGAGATGGCGGCACTTGTTAAGCCGTCTCTCCACTGGTACCCAATCAGAGATAGCTAGCCCAGCTAACTCTGATTGGGTACCAGTGGAGATTGAACTGCCCACTCAGTCAACAAAAGTTAGATAGGGCTAAAAACGGCCTCGCCTACTCCCTATATATGGAAATAAAAAAACTTTAAAATAAAATAAAAGCTAATAAAGTTAGCTGATTTTTTTATTTATTTATTTTTTTATAAAAATTTGACTGGTGATTCAGAACAATTCAGATTCTACCCAAAAATCTAAGAATACTCCGACAGTTAGCGTCGTAAAATATGGACTGTTCCAAGTAACGCTGTTTTTTGTAGGTCATATGGGGTCACTGCGTTGATTTTTAATTGCAGTAAATAGTTGGATAGCTTCTTTGAAGTTGCACCAAATGCACCGATAACTATTGGGATGACTTTGGTGTGTTTAAGCCACAGTCGGCCAACTTCGATTGCCAGATCTCGATATTTAGTAATTTTTCCACGTCTTTGTTGTTACTGTTGTTATCACTGGATACTGCGATATCAATAATCCAAAATTGTCGATGTTCGATAATTGTTATGTCAGGTCTATTGTGTTCCAAATGCCGATCAATTTGTATTCTAAAGTCCGAGAGAATTTTTGCTGTTTCGTTTTCCAATACTGTCTCTATTTTATGCTGCCACCAGTTATCAGAAGTAAGAAAGCCATATTTTTTGTATACATGCCAATGAACTATTTTGGTCACTTGATTATGGCGGTATTTATAGTCAGTTTGAGCTATTTTTCTGCAGGAACTGATTGGATGTTCTACAGTCTCATCTTTCTGATCGCATAATCTGCATTTGCTGTTATTATTGATATTCAAAATTTTTTCTTTGATTGCTGCATTAGTTTGTAATGCCTGTTATTGAGGCTGCTAGAATAAATATTTCTGTTTCTTTTTTAATGTATCTGTGTTGTAGTCATTGCCATGTCTTGTTCACGTCAATTTTGTCCTCAGTATCTCGAAGAAATTGGCCATGCAAGGGTTTATTTTTCCAGTGCACATATCGGATATTTTGTTGTTCCTCTTTGCAATCGGATTTGTTTCCTGTTGTTTATAGAAGGCCATCTTGTTTAATTACTTAAAGCATTGGCTCAAAGCTATTGTCGATGTAATTTCTTAAACCAATTTCTTCTTCTTCCACAGTCTGTCTCACTTGCAGCAGACCCCGTCCACCTATTCTCCTCGGTAGGTACAACCGAACATCAGTTCGTGGATGTAATGCATGATGCATAGTCATTACTGTAGTTTTCTAGTTTTGCGGTCCAGTTTGTCCAGGTCTTCTTTTGTCCAATCTATTATGCCAGCTGTATTGGATCACTGGTATTGTCCAAGAATTTATTGCTCTAATTGTGTTTAATCAATTAATTTATTATTATTATTATTATTATTATTATTATTATTATTATTATTATTATTATTATTATTATTATTATTATTATTATTATTATTATCATCATCATCATCATCATCATCATCATCATCACTGGAAGTAGTGTGTTTGCACTCTACAGTACTTGGTCGCATAAAGAAAGACCTAGTCGCCGACTAGAGGAACATTTTCTAAACCTTTCTTCCAACCGTTCCCGAGTCTGTCGATCTCTGCACGGGCCAACGGTTTCAAAAAAGTCGGGTGTTTCGTCCTGTAAACTAAAGAAAATCGACCATAGAACCCATACTATCTCAGACAATAAATATATAATGTTAGGATTAGTAACCACGAGATGGCGGCGCTTTTCAGCCGTCTCTTCATCGAATGACCTTATAATCCCAGATAGTCTTGTGCCAGCTATCTCTGATTGGCTACCGGTGGAGATTGAACCGCCTCCTAGGGCTAAACGAGGGCGATTAGCCCCAGCTAACTGGGAATTATATGCATTAGCGGATTTATTTTCTTCTTCTTATTATTATTATTATTATTCGAAATATATTAATAATAGATTTACAGTATATAATGAATAATATAATTTATTTAGACAATATAAACCTGCTGGGTTTTTTATTTAGATAAATTAAATAAGAAAACTATGAGGTCATTTCAAAAGATCTACTCTAGTGCAAGCATGCATGCCGAGTGGGATCATAATCTTGCTTCATGACAATTGCAAGCAACCTTTCCTGTAAGCTGTGCTCATGTGCTGCCGTATCGCAACTGAAATGCTGTCGCTTAGCTGCCAGCGGACTTTGCCTTTTTTTCTGTATGATTCCGTGTAGAGATGAAATTGTATGTAATAGTGGATTTTTGTTTTCTTTATTTAAAGCAAAAGTTAGAAGTCTTAGAGTTGGAGCATTTTAACGAGAAAGAACCAGTGTAGATACGTTTTTGTTTAAAATAAATGACTAGCTGAAGTTCGACGGTTTTAAAAGTCAATCGCAATGCGAGAGTGAGTGGTCGAACATTTTTTAAGTGCCCACTAATTTTCGAGTCGTGTAAAAAATTTCCGCGCAGAGTAGTAGCAAGTGCGCGCAGCTGAAAAAAAAAAACATAGAGGAAGTGTTGGTTGGTTGGTTGATTTTACCCTCTGGGTAAAATTTCTGTCATATACTGACATTTAGAGATTTTCTAAAGAAGACTTGTATGGGATTAACGAGGTTTTAAAAACGTCATCTTCTGTATGAAAATGAACGCAGACTTCTCATTTCTCTCTTCTGATTTGCGTTGCATTCCGCTTGAAGAATTTTTTTAGACGTTTTCAATGTGAACAAATGCGGTTGAGCCTCTTCGCCATATTAAAATTCGTTGAGTCTTTGCTTCTTGCTTATTTTAAAAAAGCCGTCTCTTTGTCTAAAATAGGACCCTTCCTCCAAAAACAAGCACACTAGCCTGTGAACACATGCAGTTAACAAACATAATTCCACTTCTTACTTATCTTTTCGAGAATTTATTATTTTAACTTTGCATCCATTTCTAATTCAGGTTCACAATTCAGATTTTTTTTTCAAAATTCGTATTTGGCAGACGGACATCCTTTGCCATTTTAGTCATCAAATACTTGGAGGTTCATTAGCATACACGGAATAAAGTTCACCGTGCTCCGTTCATTCCGGACATTGCACAGTCCCACGTTCATTGAAGCTTTTAATGGAATGCATGTTGTTAATGTTGCTTCCAGAAACGTTTCACTACTGTTTGTTCGTCCATCATCGTCTACTGCATTGTTCTACCCGGGGAGAGAAATATTTCTCGTGGCAACATCATAAACAAACAATGTGCTGATCCAATGGAACGAACTGTATCCTGTTTTAAATTAAGGCTGGATTTTTTTTAATTTGCAGAAAATTCAAGAATAAACATTTCCAATGTACATTATATGATCTAGAGGAACAAAAACACATTTTTTAATTACAATTTTGTGAACCAGCGCTTTAATTTACACTTGCTACTATCTATTCTCTGAGCATCCCAAGCATAGACCTTTGTAGACAAAAACGAAATTAATCATACAAATTTCACGCAATCAGCCATTAGCGATTTGAATCGCTTATCTTCAAAGCGAATAGCTTGTAGAGCTGCTTTTATTCTTTAACAATAATATATGTAGAGAATATTTTTCCCATTTCCATAATTACGAAGCCACTTAAACACGCATTCCATAAAGTGGCATTGGCTAAAAAAAGTAATCTTAGAAGCATTAAACGCATAGCAGCTTTAGCATAATCTTTAATATACTCCTCATACTTAAATACTGCATTTCCAGTTGGTGAAGGAAAATTCGAGCTTTATGTAACAACTCATTTCTTTTGAAGAAGCAGTTTACGGTTATAAATTTTGCGCTAACTCCTTAAAATAGCACGCGATGCTCTTTGTACAATAATTCGTTTCTCTTTCTACTTGAATTTAATAAAGAGAAAATTTCATACACAATAATGAATAATAAATGAATAGCATTTTATTACGATGTAATTAAATTGCAAAATTTAAAATACTGTCTATTAGGATAGCGGAGTATGCAAAAGTAGCAAAGTTATTTCAACAGCCGCTGTTAACTGGAAGAAATTTACACACGATTAACGCTAGAAAAGCCCATTGTGCAGTGGAACAAGTCTACTGGATGAGGAGTAGTATTTGTTTTCAGGAATGCATCAAATGTGAGGCGAATTCTGAATAGTTTTTAATTCGATTGCACATTTTAATCACCTTTTCGACTGTTTCTAAGCCTATCTTCGACCGGTTCCGGAGTTAGTCGATCTCTGGCACAGGCAAGCGGGTTTTTCCTCCCGGAAACTCGGGTTTTTCGTCCCGTAAACTCAGGAAAATCGACCGTAGTATCCACATTATTTCAGACAGTGACATATCTTGTTAGGGTTAGGTACCAAGAGATGGCAGCACTTGTTTGCCAGCCTCTTCATCGGCGGCTGCTATAATTAGTGATAGACATGGGCCAGCTATCTCTGATTGGCTACCGGTGGAGATTGAACTGCCCACTCAGTCTCCAAAAGCTAGATAGGGTATAAAGGCCTCGCTTACTCCCTATTAGGGAATAAAAGGCGTTAGTTGATTTTTTTTTACACGCTTGAATAAAGCATACTCGCAACAAACCACCTTCGGATGTTGTTTGTGGGAAAACAAATTGCTAGTTAGTCGAAGATAGAAAAAGCAAAGTTCTCCATTCTAATTTTTTAGTAACTTCTAATTAAAATTTAGAAAGATGTATTTTACTAGAGATATTTCTTTATAAATAAAGAAGAATCAAAAATCAATACTTAAATATTATAATTAAGGTAGTAGTGGTGAATTAATCGTTTTATTTAATAGTTTACCGATACAAATGAAAAGAGTATCAGTCCGGCAATATGTTTTCACTGAAAATAGGAATTATTTAAATAATTGAAAAGACACTGTTATTTCTGGAAAGAAATAATAATGTTTCATGACTATTACAGAAGCGAATATTTTAGTCAATAAACATCGCATTAAGATGTGCCATTAGCCGTGTTTGTTGACTATTCATTCTGTAATATTGATCTACATAGTATGATTAACACGACTAATGCTCAAGTCTGGTAATGTTTGGTGATTTACCATATTCATAAACAGTCTTGTAGCATTTTTATCAGAAAAACTGTGCGATAAAAATGCAATGTGTAGTAATATTATTCTTTAAGCGCCTGCTCTCAATAAGCTACTTTAATTCTTTATTCATTATTATTTTAAATGGCTTTATATTCTTCTTATAACTTTATTACTATCCTCTTCATATTATTGATTACTTAGCAATCAAAAACTGCTTCTTAAGTGGGCTTTTTTTTTGCAGTAATTAACATTATACTACTCAATCACTAAAATAACCTAGAACTTTCTTAAATCCAAAGTTTAATAAGAATACGCTAATATTGGTAATGTGGCATGATAATAATATGGTTGATCAAAATTCTCAGTTATTATGCATAGTCGAAAATAAAGCAATAGTAGAACCATAGCAGAATTACCATGCAAGGGTATTGGTAACAGGAGAGATGACTGAGAGCTTTCCTCGACTAAACTTCTCCAGGGAGACACCATATATTTTTATTATCACCCTCGACTACGTGTTCCGACTGACAAAAGATGGATACGGAATAAATCTTGAAGATTCCGCAGGCCAAATTCACATAGGCAGTCTCCGCTTTGCAAATGATGATGTGCTAATCGACTCTAGTATTCACACTTCCCCAAACCACCTACGTAACTTATGTAAAAATGCAGCATTGATGCGGTTGGCAGTAAACAGCAGTCCTAAAAAACTAAAGTCCTAAAACCGGAACAGAAGGAAACATTATGCTAAATGACCACATTTCTGAATAAGTAAAATATTTTCAGTACCTTGGTTCGTACATCGATAATCTGACATAGTGAAAAGAAAGCTCACAAAGTATTCAGTTCCAAGAAAGCCTAACTAATATCGGAAATTCAAACCCATCACCAAAAACACCAAAATATTCTTGGATTTGCTTGATTAGTGGACAAAACCACCAATCACGCCATATTTATATATTGCTCCCAAACACAGAACATCACTACTGAACGCGCAGTTAATATAATCAAAACGGCTTTGGGAAAACTTGCCTTTGATCTCTACTGGGATATACAAGATCACATTCTGAATGCTGTCACTGTTGAAGAGAGGCAGCAAAGATCTCTATTAGAAGAAATTCAGAATAGTTATGTGAGGTGACTGGGACACCAACTTAGCAATCCACCCTCACTTATAGTGAGGGTGGATTGCTAAGTTGCTCTTTTGCTCGAAGTAGTCGACAAAGTGGAAGATGAAGGTCAGGAAAACAGTATTGGCAATACATTTTTTTTTTTTAAGACAAGACCCATTTGCCATCTGACATTCACCATTTGATACACAACAGAGCCATTTGGTTTCGTTTAATACTTTATCTACATGAGTTGTATGCATATTTCTGTATATGAATATGTTTTCTTATTCATGCTGTTATAAAATATGGTGATGGTAACAGACTATTTTATATCTCATATGAGGGTTCATAAAATTTTGTACTATACTATATTTAATTTACCGGTAAATGCCGTTCATATTAAGTATGGTCCATATAATATTTAATTAAAAAAAAATAAATCTAAAGCGAACTGTGATTATTCTCGTCATTCACCAAGAATATCATTCACGATATTCTTGACCTTATGTTTTGGATATTATTCATCAAGTTTTAAGTATTACACAACACCAAAACAATCAATGATAAATAAGATTTTTATTAACTGTCTGTTTCGTCTGGATGTTCAACCAGCATCTTCTGAATGAAATTATTCGTAACGATATATAAGCGATAATGAATGTAGCAAACCGGTATAACGGACAGAAGATCCAAAGTCCTAACCTGACTTCCTCTAACGTTGTATAAATAGAAGTTTTTACAGTTGCTGAATTGGAATCGATTTTAAAACGACTATCTCCCAAATTTTAGGTAAATCAATGCGGCCATGCTTTTTAAGGTTACGCAAGTGTTTCACTGTCGATGCTGACTATATAAATGATCTCTCCGACATCTAAAGACTTCTGTATAACACATTAGTGTTCTTTCATGTAATCCTGTGAAAGGCTATCGAAGGCATCGTCTGCCAATTTTGATTTGCCATAAGACTGCAGCGTGTCCGCGCGGTTAGCCTAGTGGCTTTGCGCTTCGCAACCATATGCCTGGGGAAGGAGCGTCCTAGGTTCGATTCCCGTCGCCGACGTGAGGAGCTGAAGGATCTTCCTCAGCCATAGCCAAGTTAGCCGGTCTTGGGCGTGGACAGCAGGGTTTTTCCGCCAGTTTATCTGGGGTTTTTCATCCCGCATGCAGACAAACCGGCCCTGTGAACACACAAGGATACAGCCAGGAATGCTTAGAGGCATAGGAGTGACCATCGTATCCTCCTACTTCGGTTACGAAATCCAAGCATTGGAAGGTTATGGGCCCTAAAGGCCTGTTAAAGCCATTGGGACAGGGATAACGACTGTAGCGAGTATATTTCTTGTGTTCTCCAAAGAGGATGTTGACCGCCTTTCTATAGCAGCCCAAGTACTTATCGTAGGGCGATTCATACATCTCAGGACGTGATGGAGGATGGAGTTTGTCCTTTGGTGAGCAGGTCAGAGTTGGTGTCTTGCACTGTGGGTTGAATATGGTGTCAAGGTTATATTGACTTAGTACGTTTGTCGTCTTTTCGGGTGTTACCACGGATACATTAGGAATAATAGCGCTTTCTCTTATGTAGGAGAAATGTAGAATTTTATCTATTTTATAGGGATCTTAGCCATTGGTTTAAAGTATGCTGAAGGTAATTGAATTCTGTGAGAAGAGAGCCTCGTTAGAACAAATAACTCTGGCTCTTCGTGTGAGTGTCTTGAACATTCCATATTGTTGGGATGGATAATAGTATGATTTTTAAGTATCATTCAGTGTTATTTGACGGCTTTCTATGAACAGAAGAGATAATGAACCATTTGAAAGATGTTTGATTAGTGCGACAAGAAAGGAATGGATAGTAATTGACTTATTTTTATTTTGAATTATATTTGAGGGTGTTGACTGTTTAAGCGACTTAAAAAGAATCTAAAATATCTTGTCCACCGAAGCAAAATGGCAAAAACATCATCCGTATAGCAAATCCAGACTGTTAAATGATTTTTTCCACAAATGTTGCATATTGAAATTAGCCAAAAGTATTCTTTTAGACGTGGTTTGTTCTGCGATGAAAGAACATTACGACTTCCGAAATTTATGCGATGTATACATTACAATCCAAAATTAATAAATTCTTCTCTTTCTCACTCCTAAAACTGTTTGCATATTACTATCCTATGATGACATAATTCTGTTTTTGTTAAATCAAACTTAATTTAAAATTTGCTTTTTCGAATCTAAAAAGAAGTCACTTTTTTGATAATATGTTAAGGGAGTTTATTCGCACAAGAAATTCGCACCTTACCTGTTATTGTAACCTCCACTTCAGCTTTATCTTCTGCCACAGTGTTGTTCGCTACACACACGTATTTGCCACTGTCCATCACCTCTGCTTGTAGAATCGTTAGCGATCCATCGCCAACACGAATCCGTCTCCCTCCTGACACGGGCATTAACTTCTCTCCGTTTTTCTTATACCATCTGTACTTGGGGAGAGGATAGCCCTGGGCGACGCAGGGGAGTTCTGTATCATCTCCTCGGCTCTTCTGGATGCGAGGCACGTAATGGGTGATGCGAGGTGGAACTTGTCCGTACGGTTCTGCGTGGTAAAAGCAAAATATTATTCACTTTAAAACATCAAACAGTCTGAATTGTACATCTTGATAGTTTATGCTAGTCTAAACTAGATAACGAGAGTTTTAAAAAAGTAAAAAAACAAATCTAAACCTAATATGGCATCGAGAGTAAAAACACGAATAAAACAGATCGCCGAGAGCAGTATCAAATCTAGAGAACTTCACATGATACTCATCGAAATATGCATATTATAAATATCTGATCTAACCTATATATACAGTAGACAGGGTGTTCATAATTAAACTTCTCCTATTCAGTGCCTTATGTAGCTCGATCTACCAAATTTGGTAGGGAGACTAATCAAGACATGGGAACAAGGATTCCGTGAAAAAAAAAAATAGTTCGAAAAGTTGCCGATAGCAGGAATATGACGCTGTTGTAGTCCAAGAAGCCGAAAATGTGCATAAAACGAAGTTGAACACCTGTTCTGCTGCCATCATATGAACTACAAAGTAAAGAACTTCACAAACGCATTCCTGTTGATAGGCAAAATGTAAAGTTATTTTCTCTTAACGAGTGTAGTGCATCAGATCACACGAAAATGTTACTGGTAGCACTATACTTATTGGTCAGGTTAAACATTTGTTATATGCCCAGATTTTGATTGGTTTTTGCATTTAGATTAAATTATTTTTATTGATATTTTGGGTTAATTATATATACATGCTGTATATATACATGGTGGCCATAATTAAATTATTCAGAGTCGCATTAACTCGATCTAGCACTAGCACAGCCCGTGAAGTAGCACAACAATTGGATACGCCTTATTCCATGGTATGGAAAGTCTTGCGCAAAATTGTTACATTTTATCTATACAAGATCAGCCGCGTTCAGCAGATCCTACACGATGATTATGATAAGTGACTGACATTTGCTCTGAAGTTTATGGTGAGACTGGAGTCGACGATTCTTGGTCTTGGAAAATTCTGTAGGGAGACAGGCGCATTTTTATCTGAACGAGACTGTAAACACCTAAAATTGCTGAATTTGGGCTTCTGATTCGTCCCATGTGTTCCAGGAACTCCCATTAGATTTACCGGAACTTACCGTTTGGTGTGGCTTCACTGCAGATTTTATAATAGGGCCATTGTTTTTTGAGAACATCACTCCGACCGGACCTGTAACTTATTCCATCACCCTGGGAAATATCGCGATATGCTGAACAATTTTGTCATTCCGAAACGCCAGCAACGACGTCTGGACGAGACCACTTTTAACCACCTCCCACATTGCACGACCGATACAGCGGCTTCTACGGCAACATTTCATAGAAGAAAGAGTGATTAGTGGCTTCTTTCACTTGCATGGCCGCCTCGTTCCCCTGATATTACTCTGCGATGTTTTGGTTGTGAGGTTACCCGAGCATCTATCATGGGTGCTGTCTCGAACTTGGTAGCTTTAAAGGACAACGTATCACTGTGACGAACATTATTTCACATGTTACGTTCTGCTATTGAGAATACTGTGTACATCATGCAATTTCCGGTCCACCAGAAAGGTTCCCACATTGAACCTAGTCCTCTTTCGCATGATGAACTCGAAATGCTTTAGTTGTACACCAGGTTTGTGCAACACGCTCCAGTAACTGTAATACCGTAATTACTGTATTAAATTAAATTGATATTAAATGTTTTACAGCGCTCCTATCGGCTACTCTTTCAACTTTTTTTCACAGAATCCTTCTTATGTCTTGATTGGTCTCTCTACCAAATTTGGTGACATTCCAGTTGTTAGATCGAGTTAATGAGGCACTGAATAGTTTAATTATGGCCGCCATGTGTATATATACAGCATGTATATATAATTAATCCAAAATATCAATAGAAATAATTTAACCTAAATGCAAATAACCAATCAAAATCTGGGCATATAACAAATGTTTAACCTGACCAATAAGTATAATTAAATTTATTAATGTTTAGCTTAAACTAGATGTAATTATCTAGAAACAGATATGTGGACATTGATTAAATAATCTTCTTTGATAGAAAACGTAAAATGGTGTATTAGCTTACTGATTTATGAATTTGAAAAATAATAAAATAAAAGAAAATATTTTTAATTCTAATCTGTTTACTATTTTAGTATGAAATTTAGTATGAAAATCAGGGACACTAAGCTTATATGATGAGTCGAAAACAGAAAGATAATTTCGGTATTATTATTATTATTATTATTAGTCACCTCCACGGAATCCAAAGACTCATCGAGGGAGGGCATCTACTCTACAACTCTGCTCCCATAACTCACAATCCACCCACTGACTGCAACTAGACCAACGCCATCTACCGCTGACCACCACTAGTATTTCCACAGACAATCACAAACATCCAATCTACGAATCCACGGCGGGATTCGAACCCGCAGCCTCTTGATTGGAGGTATAATGAGAGGTTTTGCATCTTTTTATGGACATGCGTATACGTCTTTGAAAATTGAGGTTTGTTAACGCGCCTTGGTCAGAGTATTCAGTATAGGGGAAATTATGCGGGATCGTGGGTAAATATTTGACAGGTTTAATGGCTTTCAGGGTGAATCATCGTTTGTTTGAAGGGGAAAAAGGTTAATCTCCAATACACCAGTACTAATATCATAAATATATAATAAAGCTCTGTAAGTATTAGCCAAATTATACGGCTTCTAAAAGTGAAGAAAGCTAAGGAAATATGAACCTCATCCCACCTAGAGTGGATAAAATTACTGGAAAAATGACAAATGAGTGGGGTGAATAAACTTCCGTATATGTATGTAGTAGCTCCTTATTTATTCTGTATTTGCGAACAAAAAATGAACGAGTGCGCACTGCTCCTCCTGTAGTTGGCCAACAGCCTTCATTAGATGGGACATCGTGACAACTAATTGGCCGATGGAGATGGACGTCGAATCATTAGCTGATGATTAGAATAATTACCGGGATAATTCCCACATATAGGATAGACAGTGGAGTCGTTTTCGCTGACAACAATCTACTCTGCAATATTGATCACCTCGAAATTACTTCTCCGGTATGCAATCGGATACCCGCAGGAAGGAGACATCATTTGAGGGTATTAAGAGAAAGTTTCATTCATTTCACACACACACCCGCCCCTTTCCGCATATTAACTTTGGGGATGATTGCTCTCGGAAAGTTTACTGATAGATTGTTAATACATTAGGCTTAACGATACGAAGCATTCTTTAAATTGCAAGTTGACGTCATCTCATCAGGATTTATTCTATTAAAACGAACTCGTAGTATGTGGAGTAAAAGACTATTTTTTAACCAAGAATACCTGTTTACAGCGAAATCTGTTTTCCTCTTCCAACATTTCCATCACACACACACACAACTATATTACCACTTCAATAATGATACTTGCAAAACTCTGACATTCGTATGTGAGCCCCTCTCTCTCTCTCTGGAATAAGTGACACTCCTTTTACCCCTTTACGTCGCTAACCTAATCTGGTCAAAATAGTTTGCCGTCTTGTGAACTTCCCACTTCTCATTACATCTCTCACCGACAAGACACGACAGTCTTTGCTACGTATAACATCATTTGTGCTTGCTTTGAAGGCTCTTCTGTCGCATCTCTTTCAATCATCCCCGTATGTCGTAATAACTCATCACATTCGAGACTTGTATTCTCTTTCATCTTTCTTTATTGATTTTGTTCGATTTTACTAAAAGTAAGATGTAAGAGAACTGAAAGATATTAGAAAATAGTATTGCATTATTGCTGCGTATGTACGATCAGCTGAAAATTTAATTTAGTTTCCAAGTTTGCTGATTTTATTAGAGCGACTTGTCACATTAGTTTATCCTTGTATCAAAATAAAACTCTTCGTATATCAATTCTCTTTTCCTTTTTTTTTTATTTGCGACTTATTTTCCATACTTTTTTGTATTTTCCGCCAGAGAAAGATAAACGTATTCAAGCTATAAGAGAAAGAATTTACTGGCACAGGTGTGAAAAATCACCCATTTCAACCAGTGAATTCAGGGAAAGAATAAAAATCTAATAATGGGCCTGTATGAACTCGAATCTTACATTATCCCAAAAATGATTAGTTTAAATTTACATTTATAATTTTACTGAAGTGCATGTATGTTCTTAACTTTGGGCGTTTGCTCCATGATGAATTTTGTGCGAAGCCAAAATATAATGCTTTAAATATTCTTATAAAACAATCAATTTTTCGTTTTGTCGTATACGACAAAATGTTGTATTTACAAGAGTCTATAAATACACTATTTACTAATTATTAATAATAACGAAGAGCCAAAGGCTTCAATTCGGCGACATGAACTTATTTAAGTTAAGGGATATTACATCCCATATTGTTTCTTAGCCGAATAAGAAACTCAGAGTTTCATGCCGAATATAGAAACTATATAAAGTTCGGCGATTCCAAGCATAAGCAAATACCTGGACATTACATGAGTTGCCTCAGCTTGCACTACCTTCAAGGGTCAGGTGTACAGCACCTGACCCTCTACACCTGACTGCACAAGGGCCAGGTATTTGCTTACGCTTGGAATTGCCGAACTTTATATAGTTCGGCATGAAATTCTTTGAGTTTCTTATTCGGCTAAGAAACAATATGGGATATAATATCCCTTAACTTAAATAAACACTATTTTCTGTATTTATAAAAAATAAGGCACAAGGTACATCGTGAATTAAAAAGTGAACTTTTAATTCTTAGTTTTTTTTTGCATGTCCTTCATCTGCAGGATAATAGAAGGAAGTGATAAATGAAACACATTAGCTACAAACTATACTTGTCCATAGTGACATCGAATATTAACATTATTACCGACTGATCAATATGCATGTAGCTAACCTCAAAGGAAAGGCATGAAACTATTTCAGGATTCTTGAACTAATCATTTTTCCCATTTTTTTTGAAAGATCTCTAAAAAACAACAAAATCTCTTATGTACAATTTTCACTTTTTGCGCCGACGTTCTTTATAATAAACACGAGTTTGATATATCACAGATATAATCAGGATATCCTCCTACTTATCATGATAATTGGTTCTAACAGGCCTTTAAGCTTCCGTATATCCTTATGCCTATAAGTATACTTTGTATGTAAACTGCGTGTGTTCTCGTGAACGGTTGGCCTGATTGCAGGATGATAAACTCGATTTTCCGAGAAAAACTCATGAGTATTCATGAGTATTCGTTATTTACGAATACTCATGAACAAGCTACCAGACGATCTTTTAAGTGTTTAATATCAGCATATATTTTTATAAGTTGAATTTCTGTTTTAAAAATGCGGAAAGGTTGTTCTACTGAAACCATTCCTGTCATCACGATACCCACTTAAATAACATCAACGAAACAACAAAAGTTGCTGACTGAAAGTGCAAGCATTAATAAACAAATTTCCTTCCCACCAGCGGAATCATTAAGACACACAAGAAACCTGGAGAGCGAAGATTTTGTATGTTAGCATATTTAAGAATACTTCGCCAAATCGTTACGCTTGCTGGGTCGCACATCAGGTCCTCGATTATAACCGTAAAAGCTGTAATGGCGCTAAGTGAAACAATTTTTATAGACATGATAATGTCTCTTTTTTTAGAACAAAATGACTATCGATTCTTTAAAACGCTTCGAGGCAAAAGTTACGATTCTCTGCGTTAGTCTCGTAAGCAAGCACATCCGGGTATCACCGGTATTAAAACCTCACTCAGAGAAAGAAATAATCGTGCTATTCTCGTTTTTTTTTTTAATCGGTGCAAAATCACGTAAAGCTAAACAGAGCAGCAAATTTTCGGTGATGTCTAATCGACTTGGATGACTTAAAGTAGCAACATTAAAAGTGCATGATCTCTGGCAGACAAGGTGAGATGTGTAATAACAGCTTTCTGCTCTTCCTGTCCATTAACGTTTATCGAAAAGAGGTACCAAAAAAAAAAAAAAAAACTTTAATTTATTTTTATGACGCCAAAGCGATTATCGATTTTAACGAACAGTGAAATGTGTTATCTAGAGGGAACAAGCGATGTTTACGGGCAACTTTTGATGACTGAAGAGCAAGAGAGAGAGATTCTACGGATGGATCTTTCGGAGAAGTAGAGTACTTAACCATCCAAAGTATCAAAATTAAAATATTGGAAAATGAAATTATGAATCAATAGCTGATATCCATTTAAAATGGGGAAAAAACCATGCAAATTTAGCTGTGATGTCACAACTGAAAATCGGCGTGCGATTTCACCTACTGCATCTTTTAAATAAGACCAGCTGCATGACCTCTCGCTGCTTGAGTGAAAATATAATATTAATAATTTATAATAAATTTTTATTGTTAGCCATTAAAGAGACCCCAATTAGATCCGGATTTCTAAATCCCAATAAATACGACTAGCCGGTGTGTGTGGATTGTGTTTTTTGAGGAAATGCCCAGTCACTTCTATATGAGACTGCAGAACTCAATTTCGGGTGAGAAGCACTTATAAATGTGAGCTGTGTGCTTTGATGGTGGTCGCAGAGAGTCAATGAAGGGTTAATCGCTAAATATCGCAGACATTCATTTACAACTGCTAATGTTAAAATTTGTAAAAGCATAGATGGCAAAAAAAATATCTACATAACATTCTTGCAGTATTAGTTTTAATTACACATGTACTCAATCAATATTAATTGGATTTATGTTTAGTGTTATTCGTTCCAAGGAAAATAGAAGTAGCGGGAAGAACAGCAACAAAATAATAAAATAAAATAAATAAATAAATAAAAATACGTGACTGCTATTATAATAGAAATCATGTACGCGATTCGACTTGGGAAATATCCCCATTCGTAACAAGAGTTTTAAAGGGAGGGGGCAGGTATTAGAAAAAAAAAATACAAAACCTGCACTCTATATTCGTTTGAAGTCTAATGTCAAAATTATTTTACTCTCGCAAAGATCCTACTTTTTTGGATATTCCTTGGACACACACACTGTATATGAACTTTTTATGTGACTTCCACCCACGATAAACCGTAAATCTATCGTATATTAGTACCGTAGATAGGCTAAGGATTTTTATTAATTGTTTTTATTCATCTTTACCGGAACCCTGCTCTAGAGACCAAATATGGATCTTTTCAATTCTCTTCAAGCTTCGAACAAGAGGGACTCTGGTCTCACACTATGGGCAATGAAATTAATTATCTCCCCCCCTCCAAAAAAAAAGACAAGTACGAAAAAAAGACAAGGCGGCTCACATCCCAATGTGGGATGTGAACCGCCGCCTGTTGGGTGGAGAAAATGTGAATACTCTAACTACTCGGCAAACGATGCTTGCAGAATTATTACTTACAGTATTGATATCCATGGGTGTTGCTATCATTGATTAGCGAGGAATGAATCCAGTTCATTTATTAATATGCACATTAGTAAATAAGCAAATGTTTTCAATACAAGTTACTACTATTAAAGCCTGAGAAGGGGGGGGGGAGTAGATATGGCCCATTCAGAAACTAACCTCCCAAGAATGTATAATCAATTATATTTTTTTTTCAAATTTTTCGCATTAAACTGCATTCTAAAATGAGACTCTAGTTCTAGAAGTGAGCTTCAAAAGTTAGTAAACATACTAATTTCTTAATATAAATTGATAAGCAGTTTCGCAACTTTCGGAAACGAAAGTTGCGAATCATGCCTAATATTAATGATGGTTTGCGACACTATGAATAATTCTTAGTATTAAAAAAAAACTACATTTTTATAATGTATATAAGATCGCAATGTAAATTAATCCCACACATCTGCGCAACAATAAATACTATTTTTTCATTCCTATTGACAGAAAACGAGCTGATCGCTTGCTATTTAAATACCCAATTCAAAACTTCCCTACCGACTGACGATGACGCACAGTGTCTCGAATTTCAGGCTCTCTAACTGCTTGCGTATTTTTGCATTCCAGTCACACACACTATGCGACAGTATCGAATTTCTCTCCGAAGCCTCTGTAATTCCTGCGACTGATTACCCCACATGCTTTGTGCAACGACAGAGAGAAAATGTAAACACTGAGTGGCCTTCATTAAAGGCGGATAGTGAGCTCCAGTCGCTCGTGCTGTTTGCTGGACATTAGCATTCTTAGCTTTTCCTCACTCACTTTCTGCAGATTCGGCTTTCTGAACTTTTGTTCGTTACTCCCGTCTTTAATGAACTGTTAAGTTTCTGGGCTTAGCTTGTAATCCGATTCCCAGAAAATCCCACACTGTATAAAATTATACACCCCCCCCACACACACTCCATTTCGTTCTTCCGATTTTTCTTTGAAACGCTTTCTTAGCATACTAAAACTCTCGCAACATTAAAACTACTCCGCCATCTCGCTATTCTTTCTTTATTTTATTTTTTATTTTCATTTAAAGTTTACGTTAGTTGTTTGGATCGTATTAAAATGATAAGTTTTCTGTGTGGCGATTCGGAGGCGGATATTTCTAAAAACACACTTAAGGACAACCACAATATTCACCAGTTCATGAGAAGTATTTATTCTTAGCTATCTACAGCCTTGCTAATGTGAATATTTATTACTTCATTTTATACATCCTTATTTATTTATACGTTATATTCTCTCTCTCTCTCTCCGTGTGTGTGTGTGTCCTATTATTCAAATACTATTCATAAGCATTTATATTTCTCATTCTTGTTTTCAAAACTTAAAAGCCAGTGCGTTTTGCATTTGTTTCTCTATATTATTAAAGACTTTAGTGTTATATATGAGTCCATTTTAATCCACGAATGCTTTCCTAAAATACGGCGCTGCACAACTGATTTTTTTTCTTGAGAATTTTAATATTTAGTATTTTAGATTGATTTCGAATTATTTTTTTACGCGATTCCCACCGGCAAAATAGTTTTGTAAACCTTCAGAACATTTGTACCGTGGATGGGCTAAGAATTTTTTCTACATATATACATATTTGAAAGCATACCGTACATTAGTACTATTTGTACTAATTCGCAAATCATTCGCACTATTTCAGGCTTCCATTAAGAAAACTGTAGTCTCACACTCGAAGATGAAATTAATCTTCCTCTTAAAGACAATCACAAGCATCCATGTCCATGACGGATTTGAACCCAGACCATTATTGTTGGAGAGCAGATACCTAGCCTGCATGGTTGGCCCTTCTGCCAACCAGACAAGCTAGTTTATTCTATATCTTTATGGAACTTCGTTTTATATAAGTTCCTTATTAATTTGTATGCTAGATTCTGTCTCTGCATCCATAGTTCCAGGGTATCAGTTATTGAATGGGAAGGATATCAGAAGTGCATGGGATGGTTTGAAAAGAAGTTTAAATGATGCGCTATCTGAATGTGTCCCTATTATACAGTACCACTCGTAATCATATCTGTTTCTAATTATCTCTTTCAAAATTTAATAGCCAGCACACTTTGGATTTGTCTCTGTTTTATTTGAATTGACCTAGAGATCAAACGTTACATGGTCCATTTTAACCCATATCTTGTTTTTATGAAAAATTTCTTTAAAAAAAATGTAAACGTTTCAAGAATTTTTCTTAAGACTTTTTAACATTTAGAAATTGATATCAGTGTTTTTATACTTATTTCGAAATTTTTTATCTGTGACTTCCGCTCAGGAAAGCAGTAACTAACCGCTCAGCCAACCAAGTGGGCTTGTTTCATATATTAAGTAATAAAGGAATTATGAAATATATAAAGCTCAGACCAGAATGACGGGATGTTAATGCACACATGCGGGTTCAGATGCTGGGGATGAAGCAATGTATCGCCAAATTACCCTGACGAGTACTAAACAGCTAATTATTATGGGTGACTTTAATTATCCGAATATTGATTGGATAACATAGAAAATTCATGATAAGAACGAAGGAGAATTTATTGACATGTTGCGTGATAACTTTCTTATGCATCTTGTGAAAGAAGCAACCGAGGACAAAGATCTTTGTAATAATAATAATAATTATTATTATTGTAGAAAGTTTTTTTACCTTGGGTATATATTATGTTAAAGATACCAACCAATTTTATAAGCTATGTTTTTAATCCTTTTTCCCAAGTAAGCAAACAGACAAGTAAGTCAAGTTTGGGGCTTCACGTAGTGCAACACTAGGCAACTCGTTGTAAAGGTGGAGTAAGTCTGATCACTTTCCTTAGAATTTTCCCCTAATACAAAGCACATTTCCTTGTGGAGATGTATGATGCTATGCATTAAGGTAATGGTCACTACCCATACCAGTTTCGGCCTTTATTGAGGTCTCGTCAGTGGGAGCCAGACCTAAAAAATGCCAAGGGTGAAGTAATACAGATCTTATAAATATTTTACCTAAACAAGTTGCCATAAGGTGCAAAGGTCGAAACCGGTCTGGGTAGTGACCATTACCTTAATGCATAGCATTATACATCTCCGCAAGGAAATGTGCTTTGCATTAGGAGAAAATTCTAAGGAAAGTTATCGGAGCTTATATATATATATACATACATACATACATATATATACACGTTAACCACTCGGCCAGCCAGGTTAGCGTATCCGCTTTCCAGCCAAAAGACTGTGGGCTCGAGTCCCGCCTTGGGCATAGATGCTTGTGATTGTCTTTGGAAAATACTAGTGGTAGTGATCGGCGGTAGATGGCGTTGGTGTAGTTGCAGTCAGTTGGTGGATTGAGTGCCGGAGGCAGAGCTGTAGAGCAAGTGTGTCCTCCCTCGATGAGTCTTGAATTCCCTGGAGATGTCTAATAATATATATATATATATATAATTGGGCCATCTCCAAGTCAACAATGAGTGATACCATACCGAGATGAAAGTAGGGAGAAAAATGCAATGTTACATGCAGTGTAACCCGACCCACTCATATATATATATATATATATATATATATTATACCGTTGTTTAGTAATATATTAAAATACAATTATGACTTTTAATGAGTGCTTGCGCTTCACAGGAGGTTTATTTCTTTATGAATACAAGGCCAAATTTCTAGAATTAAAAATTGCGCTGCTGTTCCGTACTAGATCGGTTAAATCGAATAAAGAATAAAAATTCTTTGGCTTGACAATTCCGATAATGTTTTTTCTCCTCATTCAGCAAATATTTTAAATTCTTGTTGGACGGAAACGATATGTGTGACAGTCAGCAACGTAGCTTTCTGAATTAGTTTTTTTTATCTTAGTTTGAAGATATTCCGATATCCCTGCTGGGCTAAGGAACTAGGCAAGTTTGAGTGTGTTTTTTTATTATTATTTATTATTATCGCTTTTTTTTTTTTTTTTGAAACTGAATTTCTGATGCGAATATTTGATCTCCCCAAACCAAACCTTTACATAATATAAGCATAAGAATACTCTGAAAATCCACTTCTGTTTTATTTATAAATGTTTTTGAGTGAAGTATAACTGAATTGCAAATTTTTGTATTAGTATTATCTGTCAATCGATTTTTATTGCTCTTTTATACTCGCAAAAATACAAATCGAGTTATTTTACGAGATATTCACATGCTGATTTTCATAATATAATGTTTTTCACTTTGGCTTCTACTAGCAGTACGCATTCAGCTCATACGCCAAATTATCTATTCATTATAAACATTAAGATTTAATTCTACTGGCTAAACGTGGGCTTTATGTTTGCGTGGATTTATCCCGTTAAGCTGCAAAGATTATCAGGGAGGTACATCACAAATACAACACGCTCACTATTTGCATACGTTTTACATATTTACATTCGCTTTATGAAAATTTGTATCGAAGATCTGTTAGAAAAGTGTGTGTAGAGATTGCTAAGCATTTCTTAAAAAAATGAAAAACAAACAGATATATGTCTCATGAAACTTGCTTTTCATTGCACAGAGCTTTCATATTGTGGATTTAGTATTTTTCTGGACTAAGTTAATTAAGTTATGTAATGTGTTCACTAGCCAGCCTGGTTGACCGAGTGGTTAGCGTATCCGCTCTAGAACCTAGAGTCTGCAGGATTGAATCTTACTAGAGGCGTGGATGTTTGTGATTGTTATACTAACTCCTTTTTTTGGAAAGGGACTATCCATTCCTACTACTTTTTCTAGCAGAAGGCTTCACTCTTAAAGCCGAATGCGGTATGGGAGTGATCACATGGCGTCAAAATAACGTCTGGTGTGAATAATTAACTAATATGTTCGTTGAATCTCAGATAGGAAAGAGTTTAAATGTATTGTCCTCTGTACCATTTTGAGATGTTCGATATATTAGCGTTTTTACATAGTTCTTCAATGACAGAACTTTATGAAACTCAGTTCATGGCTTCACATTTTTCCTTAAATAAAGTAGGATCAAAATTATCCCTGCACGTTCAAGCATCGAGACAAAAAAAAAAAACCTTTATAAACCTAAGATATATTTGACAGTCAATTGGTTATCTTTAAATCTACACATAAGAATAGTTTTAATTACAATCAAGCATGAAAGTCAATACGGATATTATATTTATTGCATAAATAATCCGCCTAAATATGGATCAGACTTCCATTTATTGTATTAGCAGGCCTCTCTATAAGGATACTATGATTAAGTTTTAAAAAATGAGAAGCAGTATTCACTCATTTCAAAGAAATGTGATCCCTATTTATTTTGAAGAATGGTTATGTACTAAAATTACTAATTATTATTATTATTATATGGCATCTCTATGGAATCAGAAGACTCATCGCGGGAGACCCAAACTATTCACGAAGCACTCATAACTGAGTCAGGCAACGCATTCCATTCATTCACCACTCTCCATGCGAAACATCTAGTCCTTATACCCTTCTTAACCACACTCTTACTTAATTTCCAGGGATGACCTCTTGTTCTTCCACCACTATCATTATCCCAATGATGAACTATTTCGCCTGCATCAATCTTATAAAAATCTTTTAGTAACTTAAATGTTTCTATCATATTCCCTCTTCTCCGCCTATCAGCCAATCTCTGTAATCCACAATCTATCAATGTAGGGAGCATTCCTTACGCCATTCACCAACTTGGTCACTCGCCACTGAATCTTTTCTACCACTTCTTCATCTCCAAGGAGTCCAGTCAACCAGACCCGAGCACAGTAATCCAGATGTGGTGTAGCAACGCCTTATAAAGATGAATAATAACATATTTATCTCTGCATGTTAGTGTGTTGTTCAATCTCCAATAACCAAGTAATCCTATAAGTTATCTTGAACACCTTAGCAATATGTCCTCTGAACTTCAATTACCTATCTATCCAATAACCCCCCCCCCCTAAATCCCTATCCTCATCAATCTATTGGAGTACTGTTCCACGAATGTAGTACACAGCTTTTAATCTTTTAATGCTAAAATGCATAACTTTACACTTTTCCACATTGAACTGACATCCATTATGTTTTGTTCAAGATAATCATGAAGTTCGAAATGACTTTAAGTTAACTTTGAACGCGAATTCATACCTTATATTCTAGCTTTGTAATTACATTATAGTACTATTAGAAAAAATATAACTACTGTTTAATAATATATAGTATATAGTATTTAAAAAAAAACAACGTATTATTAATAATATAATAATCGTAGTACTGTTATGGATATTTTGTTTTATATTTTATATATTTTAGTATATTTATAGAACTATCATACGCAACAATAAACATCTATTTACATAATCTGTTTAATGTAAACAGGCAGCGCGTTTTTGAACTCCAATATTTTAACAACGCATATTGCAAATGCTGAATTTTTTTAAGTTTAGGATGTATAAGACTGTCAATATACAATCCATTCTTTTCACTTTGAAACAAAGTATTTTGTTATCGCCGAATACCTTGAAGATATTTTTAGTATTGACAAGAATTACAGAGCTATCGATAGGCAACGCAGATTTTTCATATTTTATGTGAAATGTCAGTATAATGCAGAATAAATCTTTCTTCAATCCGACTCTTGATAGACAATGCCGTGTGCACAGCAAACAGGAAAAGAATCATCTGGTGTGGGTCTATTACTGTCATGAACTCTTTTAGATTGTCTTTTATGTCATATCAGTGACTCACGCTTTCCTAGTCCTTGTTTTGCAATATCAGGAAAATATATTCTCGGAATTTCATATGTTTTCTTCAATTTCTTCATGGAATATTGCAAGCAAAGTAAATATTTTATTTGAAATCTATTTGCGATGTCTTTTTCAAAATGGATATTTATTTAATATTATATACTCTGTACGATACTGCACTGAAATTTTCCACTCAAAATGACAGAAATGTTTACTATGCGCATAAAGGCTTGGAAAGAATATTTAATATATATATATATATATATAACGAAATACTTTTCTTCTTTTTAGAAAAACGAATTATTTAGTATTTGTTGTATAAAACACTCTCCAACGGGAAAATACTTGGAATTATTATTAATAGTAGTATTGCTCCACATATATTGAAAAATTCCTTATCGTCCCAAAAACACAATATGGCTTTCAAAAAAATAAAGGAACATCAACACTTCTCCTAATAAACACACACTGCATTAGATAAAAACAGAATAGTATTAGCCGTTTTTATTGAACTTACAAAAGCATTTGACACACTAACTCAGAAAATCTTGTTGAACAAACTAACACATAAATAAGAATCGGAGGTCGTCTACTCCAGTGGTTTAACCACCTTACCGGCCGTTATGGATCAAATACGCATCCACATACCTTCGTATCCATCATATATTTCATTGTTATAACAATGGTATTACAATTTTAATAAGCACTTCGCATCCATGATAACGTGAACGTCTATAGACGTCTTGGCCGGTAGCGTGGTTAAAGCATACATGAAAAACAGAAAGCACATCACACGTATAGGATCAGCGCACAGCAAAGAGGTACCGATAACCTGTGTAGTACCACAAGGAGCTGTTCTATCTCTCACTTTGTTCAACATATGCACACACGATATTTGCCTTCTTTTCCCCTAAAAAGTAAAATATTTCAGTACGCAGACGACACGGCCATTGTATCCATTCACAACAACGCATATATCGCTTATACAAATACGAAACACGACACCAATCAACTCAATAACCGGAAACTGAAAACGGCATATATATAAATCCTGAAAAAACAAAGCTAATGATATTCAAAATTCTCACACTAAACCCATAAAAACTAAGCATCTCATTATCCGACATCCAACCTCCTATACACAAAGCGCAGAACCTAAAACCACAACCACCACACAAGCGAAAAGAACACGCTATCTCGGACTTCACTTCGATGCTGATCAAAGTTTGAATAGCCATACAGACTACCTACACAAGAAACTCAGGATAATAGCTAGCAAACTATATAGATTAAAAGACATTGCTCCAATATACATAAAAATACTAATCTATAAAGCATTATGCGAAAAGATATGCAATTAAGATATGCAATTACATCATGCGCATTCTGCGTAGATTACAAACTTAACAGATTACAATTGTTTCAAAATAAAATGGTAAACATGCCCACACTTATACGGGCGGCAAGGACAGAACACAAAATATTTAAGGTGAAACACTTATGCCACTACACAGTCATGCTAAAAGATTATTCAGTCCAACATACAGAGTAACCAGGACAATATATCAGATAACATGACCACAGTCAACAAACTACATAATATATAAGTGTAACAATGACTACAGAAAATACACCCGAAACTTCTCCATACCTGACATGATAAACATTCATTCGACAACATAATTCTAGGAACCTACAAAAAGCTGAAACAGGAGCTATATAAATATTATAGCGAGGCTGAACTTACAAACTTCTGAAAGGGTCATACAGGATTTCATTTGATGGAATTTTTCAATATATAGAGAGTAGGGAAAGGACGAGAGGGCATTCTTGGAAGCTAAGAATGAATGTCTCTAATAAGGTTTTTTCCTCATAGGGTGGTGCGTGATTGGAATGGATTCCCATTGGTTGTTGTGAGTGCAAGCAGTGTGAATGAATTCAAGAATAAGTATGATAGCTGGTGTGTGTATGTGTGTGTGTAGTAGGTGGCCTTCTTCGATGAGTCTCTGATTCCTTGGATGTCTTTCTTAATAATAATAATAATAAACACAGAATCTATGAAAATTATTGAAAAAAAATGCAGAAAAATTATGCATATTAATAAAAATCATTCCATTATTATTATTACTATTGAACTATGAGTTGTATTACTGCATTGTATTAGTGAGGTGTATGCACATTCATGCCAGTCCATATGTAAATATGAATAAATATTTAATTAGTTTAAAAATGTATAATTATATTTTTAAAGAATTAAGTACTCTGCATTTTGTACTGAATCCTTGTACTGATTCAGTTTTTTTTTTTTTTTACAGAAAATATATCTCATCTATATATATATACGTAAATGCTCTGTATGACAATACACCATGTCGTTGTCATAAAAAAATATTATTAATAGTAATAGTAGTAGTATTACTGTAGCACCTCCGTAGAGTCCATGAGAGCTTTATTATTATTATTATTATTATTATTATTATCATCATCAACACCAGACCTCCATGGAGTCAGAGCATCGTGGGAGGCACTCACTATTGCATACAATGCTTATCCAACCTCGTCTTAAACTGATTCAATGTGTCCACATTCACTACACACTCAGGCAATGCATTCCACTCACCAACCCCCCTCCATGCAAATAACGTGGTTCTCACTCCTTTGCTCACAATCTCCTTATACACTTTCCAGCAATGGCCTCTTGTTCTACTTCTCTCTCCAATTCTATGAAAAATCTCTTCCATATCTACCTGATAACAACCCCCTGACCAGTTTATATGTCTCAATCATATCCTCCCTTTCCTCCTATTCACGAGGCTCTGCAACTTACATTCCCTCAATTTGTCCTCGTACTCCACATTCCAAAGACCACTGACTACCTTTGTGAATATTCTCTGTACCCTTTCCAACATATCCTCGTCACCATGAAAACCCGGCGACCAAATCTGTGCACAATAATCCATATGAGGCCTGATCAAGGCCTTATACAATGGAATCATAACCTCTCTATTTCTGTATGTCACGGTTCTCCGCATCATTGCCATTATTCGATGTGATGTCTTCACAACTTGTGCAATGTGGCCCCTGAATTTCAGGTCCTTGTCCATCATCACACACCTAGATCTCTCATCTCCTCTACTTCTGTTAAAGTTTCCCCACCAAGTGTATACTTGGCATCCAATCGTTGCTTACCAAATCGCAAAACCTTACTCTTGGCAACATTAAACTGATATATCCACTTACCTGCCCATTCATGCAATCTATTCAAGTCCTCTTGTAAGGCATTAACATCAGCCTGATTGTGCATTGCTCTCACCAGTTTTGCATCATCTGCAAAATGCTGGATATCACTAGTTAAACCCAACCCTATATCATTAACATACAAATTGAACAACAATGGCCCCAAAACTGACCCCTGTGGCACACCACTGGTGACCTTTCTCTTTCCAGATACTGCACCACCACATTCAACTTTCTGATACCAAGCTGACAGCCAATCACTGATCCAACACAGAAGTCTGTTATCTAATCCCATATCTTTCAATTTAATTAAAAGCTTGTCATGTGGCAGTCTATTAAAAGCCTTTGCAAAATCCAAGTACACCACTGTATATGCATCTCCTCTGTCCAAGGTATTTGTCACCTTGTTATAGTACATAAGTAAGTTAGTGAAACATGATCTCCCCTCAAATCCATGCTGATAACCACAGAGAATACTGCTGTTAACAACCCATTTCTGTATCTTAATTCTCACTAATTTCTCCAGGACCTTGACCACAACTCCAGATATACAGATCGGTCTATAATTTGATCCCACGCCTCACCACTCCAGTGGAACAATTTTATCCTCTTTCCACTCCCTTGGAACCGGTGCTGTTGCAAAACTCTTGTTAAACAAGCATGCCAATGCTACTGCCAGTTCCCTGGAACATTCCCTTAAGATGTGTGGTGATATTTCATCAAATCCTTCCGCCTTATTAACATCAAGGTTATTTATTTCCTCAAATACCTCCTGCTCACTCACAATTAAGCTATCCTCTCCTATGTCCTCTACACTTAAGTTCCTCATGATTCCATCCTGATCAGGATGAAACACACTTATAAATCGATCACTGAATACCTCAACAATGTCTTCTGCAGCAGTTACCATTCTACCACTTTCACTCCTTAACTTTATATTTCCATGATCATTCTTCTTTCTACTTGCCACATATCTAAAAAACTCTCTAGGGTTTTTCTTAGCCCTGATTTACCAATTTCTGCTCATACTCTACTTTTGTTTTTTACTAACTGAGTCACTCTCCTGGCTTGCTCTTTATATTCTTCGTGTGACTGATTACCATTATTCATCTTGTACTTCCTCCAAAGGACTTTCTTTTTCCAAATTTCGTGCTTAAGCTCCACATTCATCTATTTTACAAGAACCTTATTCAGCCTTTTGGCCTTTGGGATACATTTGTACATTGATGCCAATATGTATTTCTTTGTAAGTTCATTATTAAATATTATACTTATTTTACCAAAACTTTAATTAAACATTAAAGTATAATTTTTGAATAAAGTGCAAATTTGTTTCGCATTACAAATTTGATCGATGGAAAAATAATTTATTTCTTTAATAGAATGAGAGATTTTCGAAAGCTACTCATTCATCCATGACGAAAAGTTGGTTTGATGTAAATTTTCTGAATCCAGAACTACCAACTCTATTCACATTAAGCGCGTGCTATGCCATGGTAACAATGACGTATGTTACGTGAAGCTCTGTCGCGTGAAAAATGTCTAACTCGCTGAATAATATGAAAGTCGTTTGCTCTTTTAAATGAGGCGTAAAAAAAAAAGACGTACAGAAAGATTTTGATATTAATTTTGCATTAATGTTAACTCCCGAGCTTTATTTAAAGCAATTTATTATTTAAATGGTCCGAGTTAACAAAGAAATTACTGCAATTTCAAAAACAAAGTTAGAAGAAAAGTACTTAATATGAAATGAAAAAAAAAATTGTTTAAAGGCAATTTATAATTTAATGAAATATTTGCTCGCAGGCAGACAGAAACTTATCTTTATTCTTTTTGTGAAAAGAAGGTCACTACTTTCAATTTAGACAACTATTTTATTATTACTAGGATTTTTATCCGGCTTACAGGGATTTAACTCTTTCTTCTAGACAGTAATTGGCATGACTAATTAAAACTGCCTGCGACAATATATAGATATTAATATCCGATTTGTTTTAAAATGTCAGATCACATTTATGTGAATACTGGTGTGTAATATGCTGAAAAATTAATTTTGATTTATTTACATATATATTTTACACGTTCATATTAATATTGTTATTTGTTATTCTTTTTTTCTTCTCGGATATTGCTCTGTCAACAGGATTTCTCAACAACAGTAGAGTGAGACGACCGTAGCATGAATAAGTATCTCGCTTACTCCGTATGTGCAATAAAAGGCTTTAGTGGATTTGTTTAGTCGGTGTTAAGGGAGAAGAACGCTTATTGGTTTCAAAATAATCCCCATCGACGGCCAAATACTTCTGTTAACGATGCTGAAGTGAGTTGATCCCGCTGCCGAAAATGGTTTTGTCTTGGGAGCGTGCTTGAACTCCTACGCAGTAAACGTGACAAGTATTAATTATGCTACTAAACATTAATATTGGTTACGTTTTCCCTCCTTTTGGGAAAGACAGGTGACGGACCCCCATTGCAAGAGCTAGTAAATAGGAAGGGAGTTAGGGATTCAGTGCACAGAGTCGCAGTTAGATAATGCTAATCACGATGAACAATAACCGAGTTGCGAAGTAAAATACTTAAGGATGAAGACGCATGTTTGCTTTTTGAGGACTTGACCTAAAATCATTTAAAAAGATACCAAATGGTTTCTCATAAAATGTCGCTGGAGAGTTTTTATTCGATTTATTGATATTTTATGTTAATTCTCCTCCTCTTAAAAAAGTTGAATGACTAGATGGTAATGTTTAAAATGCATTAAAAATAACGCCGAATCCTCTTCAGGATAAAATACAAAGTATTCTAAGAATGCGGGTGGGATTTGTATAGATGAAGATACATTTGGCGGCTCTGTGTTTTAGTAATCTTGTACTTAAAAAAATATAAAAAAAGCTTGATTGTTTCTCGCTGAGAAAATTAAAAACTAAAATAAAATATATTAAGAAACAATTTCACATGAAAAGAAATTAACATAAATCGCAAGACATAAAAGAAATTCACAAGTAATTCCCAAGTAATCATAATTAACGAACTTAACACACAATACAATTAAGAGACGAAATACGTGTTAGTGTTAATATAACATTACAAAACAAAACCTCAAACAGTATCGAAATAGTGTAGTTTGCTCGACCCTAGTTCCGTAATCACTTTTCGCTGCCATCGGGAAGTTCGCCATCGTGCTTCATTTTCATTCTATTTAGAACTAGAATACATAAGTTTACCTGCATTTGAGGCTGTCAATTTTTAAATAGCATCTAATTGATATGTGGTACAAAATTAATATTAAATGAAAAATAGAAAAAAATGTGCTTATAGATGAATGTATATCCCTGAAAGATGGAAAAGCAAGAACTCACGAAGAGAAATAACTTATGGATTTGGAAAAGACATTAGCGTTCCTGCAGGTGTTTTTAATGTTAAAGTATAAATACGTAGAAAACGAGGCAATTCCAAATATCATCATCATCATTTTTATCCTTGCCAAACAAAAAAATCCAAGATATATTGTAATGACTAAGTCTTTCATCCATATACTAACTTTTCTCTTCCCGTCAATTCAGTCACATTTTTAGAAATTTTTCATTTACAGCATCTACGAAAATGGAAAATCCATGCAATTTATGCTTGCTTAAATTGCTAATTGTGGGCACCAGGTGGCGAGGTAAGAAGCTTTTTCGACAGTTGTGCGTTCAATACGAATAGCTGGATGCACCAACATGTCACTCATGTGACACAACGCACTGCGTACCGACAGACGAAAATAGTCCGTCCATGTGCAGTGCGATTGAACTGCGGTTAAATGTTTCACATGGAAGTTGCCAGTTCGTGCTCATGAGATTTGGAAATGTTGAGTATTGGTATCGAAAACGTGTAAATGGAGGAGTGGAGTCGAATGTAATTAAGCCTTGTGTTAATTAAGATTGTCGGTCCTTCTCAGCCAGCTTTTCCCCTTACTTTCTCAAATCCTTCAAGTAACTGTTTCTTTCTTTCCTTCTTTTTTTTTTTAAACGAAGAACCTCGTTTTCAGAGAAGAAGATGGAAGGAGAAGAAAAGAATGCGCCTTCAGAACATATTTTGTTTTACCAGTAAATGCTATTTAACTATTTATAATTTGCTGAATTTTACACTAGAAGTATTGTGTATTGGTTATTTCAGATTGTAATATCGAACCTCCAGTCCTGTATGCTTGATTACCGCCACTTAAGGCATCATTAAAAGAGTGGTCAAATAGAAACCTGCTAAGGGAGATTACGGAAATTATGTTGCTTTCATTCACCATGAGTATGAAGACGTACATCCAATTGATTTTTCAGTTTTGCTTGACTAAAATCTTAGACAATTTCTGATTAAAGTACAGCGTGCACCAATTCCGGTTTAGTATTGGACTGCAAATACTGTTCTTTGAGTGCGTTTCGGAGAACTGAAGATACAAAAATTCTTTAACTAATGAAGGAATTTATGAGCTTTGAGATATGCACCATTCATGGACAAGACTGTGAATGCGTAGCTGAAGAATTCTTTAAGTACCCAACTAACCTGGACATTAATAATGGTTGTATACAATTGTATCCAGTTAGAGAGAGAGAGAGAGAGAGAGAGAGAGAGATGTGATTAAAATTCCAGATTGTGTCTTTCTTGAAGTTAACTTGATTTTCCTGATATTCCATACTGACCACTTCGAAGTCATTCCTTTTGCGACTTCTTAGAGTGAATGGGCCATTGCTGAAAACATTTACAGAAGTTCATTCTTTTTAAACTATAACATGTGATTTTATTTATTTATTATTTTCTGAATAGTGATAATGTCCTAATATCTTCTATTTAGTTCCAAATATAGTTCTACTCGAATTGCGGGATGCCAAATGCGATGATTAAATAAAAAAAGGTGTTGAAGAAGAGTTGTGCTGATTTCAGCCTAGAACTCCTACACAGACAAAGTAGAGCGATAGGAACCATTGTGGTTGGTGAGAAAGTGTCCATTGTGCCGCTAACCGGAAAATCAAAAGTAATTTGAACATTAAAAAAAAAAAAAACTCGGAGAAACAGGAAGATTGTGAAACTAATTTTTACGGATGATATACCTAAAATTACCAGTAATCCGTGTATTCAGTTTGAAACCATCCTTTTACAAACTAATTACTAGACCTCAAAAGAAACACGAACTTAAGTGGATCAAAACGATTCCAATGGATTCAACAAAAATCCTAAAGGTTCCAAAGAAACCATTTTTAGGGCATGATTTTTGGGGCAAAAGTCATACCTAGCCAATGCATTGATTGTCTAGTTAAATGTATTCAGCGTAAAAAAAAAATAAAAAGATTTATAGACTTCATGAGAGTGACATCTATTCGATTTTTGCACCCCTCCTGCGACATGCTTTCCTTAACACTTGAGAATTTTGATGGTACCCTTATAGACTTTGTTGGTTTCCTTCCTCTGTATTTTTCATAGCGAAAAACTGTAAAACAGTAGCAGGAGAGATCAAACATATACTTTTCAAAATACTTCTGTGATGGATTTTATACGTATCATAAAACAGTTTGAATTTCTTTATTAATTCTAAAGTTCTTAAATGGGCCTTGTTTTACGCATTCAGTAAATGCTGTCATTTCTAATTGTTTTCTTCATTATCCTACCTATATATTCCTCCAATGGTATCTATGACTGGAGAAACATATAGGTAGGATAATGAGGAAAACTATCTATCATTCGTAAATCGATTAATTTTTCCTCTCTTAGTAGTTAAAGTCGTTTTATCGCAGTTTCATTTGCTAACAGCGATTCAGTCTCGATTTAAGTCACTCAAAGTGATTGCGTTGTTCGCATATTTATTCCCATCCACGACACAATCATTGACGTCTCATTTATCATAAATAACTCCCAGCTGACTTTTTGGACGTTCAGCGAGTTGCATCTTTATTTTGTTTACACGTCATTTGATTTTTAACTGTCTTTGTATCCTAGCATAGCATTTAATGCATTCCTCTTCCGTTGACTTTATTTTCAGGAAATTGTGCACAGCATGCAACCCAATTATAAGCAAACAGGAGAAACTGAGTCTGTAACAGGCTGTTTCCAAGTGGCGAATTTCATTTCTGGAATAGCTTCGGTATTTCTTTTAAAATTTGATTAAATTTAACCTGTCAATGACTATAATTCAACAAAGAATTATTAACGGGGGAGGGAAGAAATTGTATTCATTGTCTGTTATCATATGACTTAGTATTTAACGAAAGAATTCCTGGTAAACTTCCGATACAGGATCAGAACTCTGGTGTATCAGCATATATTTGGATCAAAACATTTCTCATTGTTTTGACTGCAATTCTAATAAAATAAAACCAAACGTAGCTTGTTATATTGCGTATCTTCTTCTTTGAGTGCTATCTCCTATCGGAGGTCGGCGACCACCTTGGCAAATTTTGAGCGATCCTCAGCTACTCTGAGCAGTCTCTCAGAGTTCATACCAGTCCACTGTCTGACGTCTACCAGCCAAGATTTTCTTCGTCTTCCTTGTCCTCTTCTTCCATTTATCTTCCCTTTTTATAATCAACTGAAGTATCTTATATTTTTCATTACGAAGTAGGTGACCAAGATATGCAGTTTTCCTTCTTTTTATGGTATCTAAGAGTTCACGTGATTTCCTCATTTTATGACTTAAGTCGTTTGCAAACATTCATATTTAGTGCAGATGACGTTGATTGTTTAGATTACACCAAGGATGTCTCTAAACTGTCTGTGTGTTCCCAATACGGTTTTCCTGTTATGGATAGACTCAACATTCTGGAATGGGATCTCCCCTACCACCGAGTGAAACCCTCTAACTCACCCCCTTTAGTTAAAAAGTTCTTATGAATGCTCTTGTCTCATTGCATAGTTGCACAACTTAACTTGACACTTCAGTTTCATAAGCTGCATGATCGTGTGATATTAATAACCTTTTTATTCGTTTTTTAAAACAATTTTTGTGCAGGTTTGAGGACAAGCACGCCACGTCTGTGAATGGCAAGGGAATTCTCACAGGATTAACAATCATTTGCAAGAAAATTGATCCTCCTCCCAAGAGTAAAAAAATGCTTATTTGATTGAAACACCTGCCTATAGTGAGTAATTATTATTATTATTATTATTAATATATATGCATTTTATATGCATTCAGACGGACAAAACGAATATCGGTGTTTATTCGCTGCACAAACTCTCTTGAAAACAATATACTGAACTTGCCGAGCAATAAATATCTTAATTACTTATAACTTTCTGTTTGCTAAGCAAAGATTCGTAGCGTTGTTAGGTACCGATGGTAAATAAATTTCTAAAGCTCAGCAAAAAAAAGTAATCAGTCTTGAATAATAAAATTTCCAAGTTCTTGAAATCTTGTGAGAAGATACAGTCCGTTTCTTTAGAATGTTTATCTAGATTATGCACATTACTTTCTTTATCAGTTCAAACCGTCACACAAATACATTTAGGGGGTGTGGGGGGGGGTAAAATGATATCTAATCTCAGTCTATATTTAAAATCAAATGAACACGTAATTCATCAATATTAAATATAATTTAGTTACTATTATTTGGTATGTTATGTATTCAATTAATTTTTTTAATTAAAAATATATACATTTTAAATTAATTTAACGGTTTTCAGTTCACTGTTTTTTTTTTTAAGTCAATTTAATTTATAGCATGGTGTTATATGGTATATCATTTATCATGTCGGAGCTACTATACGGTAATATCCGAAGTTATAGAGTAACTTCGGGTATTAAGGAACGACACGGTGTCCCCCCCCACACACACATATCACCGCGCACTTTATAGGTTAAAAACCGTACCATTCCTTATTACCTGAAGTTTCTAAAAATTATTTTATTATCGAAAATGAAAATTATTCTCATTATGAGGAAAGGCATCTTTATATAGACTTCTTCAATTGAAAGTGAGTTAGCCGTTCTCATTCGGTGGTAGACAGTTTTTCCCCCCTCCTGTAAATTCGTTTATTTCATCCACATACCGGCATATCGGCCAGAGAACACAGAAAATACACTCATTAACAAACCGAAATATTATTAGTGGACAGTAGATGGCGTAGTGTGTAGATAGTGGACTACCGGGTGGCCATAAAATAACTTTCCCTCTTTGAAGGCATCTGTAGCTAAAACCAATAAACGCAATGAGACCAAATTTTATATTGAGACTTTTGAAGGTATGGAGGAGATGATTTCCGCGAAAAAAAGATTTAGTACCAAAAGTCGCCGATAGGGGAAATTTTGGCGCTGGCGGAGCCGAAAACAAGCGGATAATTACATTAAAGGGAGATAAAATGGAATAATAACATTTCGAGGGTGTAAGCGACAGCCACGTCACTCATTCCAGCCGGATGTGTGGCGCGTTACAATGATAATAATAATAATAATAATTAAACTAAAACAACAACTTGCGAGAGACACAGAAATTAATGTAGTGATTGAACTCACAAGAAATAATGTTTTATTCATCAGAATCAGGGTCCCCTGGACGACATTCACGATTTTCAATGTACTGACCTTTCTTTTGTACAACAAATTGCATCCGGTGTGCGACATGGTCTACAGCTGAGCGTAAGGAGTCGGATTGGATGTTCATAACAGCTCGTTTTATGTTCTCTTTCAAGACATGCAAGTTGGGAATGCCAGCAACATACACAACGGATTTTAAATACCCCCACAGCCAAAAGTCACATGGAGTGATGTCCGGGGATCGAGGCGGCCATGCCGTCGGAAAGAACTGACTGATAACCCTCTCATTACTGAAATGCTCGCGTAAAAGGCGCTGTATTGAACGTTCAATGTGTGGCAGTGCTCCATCCTGCATAAAAATTATGGAGTCCAAACATTGCCTTCGCTCAATGCAGGAATGCCAAAATTTTCCAGCATTCGTCGATAAATCTCTCCAGTAATGGAGCAGGTTACAGAACCTGTAAGGATAATGCACTCAAAAAAGTATGGTCCTATTATGAAATCGGCCGTGAAGCCACACCACACGGTTACTTTTGGAGAGGCAGTGGTACTTTCTGGATCGCTTGGGGATGTTCAGATGCCCAAATTCTGCAGTTGTGAATATTGACCGACCCATTCAGATAAAAATGAGCCTCATCACCCCACAATATTCTCCAAGGCCAGTCATTGTCGACCTCCATTCGGGCAAGAAACGTTAACGCGAATGTCATGCGCTTATCATAATCTGCGGCAGTTAGTACTCGCACACGACTGAACTTATACGGATAGAAGTGAAGCATTTTCCATAAGTTTTCAAGACTGTACCATAAGCCATATCAAATTTGCGAGCTATGGCACGAGCGCTTGGACCAATACTGGTCCCTGTGTCGTCGAACACCGCAGTAGCAACGTCTGTTACTTTCTCTTCTTGCACTGCTTTCCATCCTCTGCGAGATCTAACTCCTGGTGATCCAGTTTCTTCAAACTTCTTAATTATAGCTCTCAGTGCTACAGCTGACATAGGATCTGTACACAGGTTATGAAACCTTCTAAATTCCCGAAGAGCTGGTACGGCATTTCACTGTTTAAGGTAAAACAACTTAACTAGTAAAGCATGCTGAGGCAAGGTAGGACGCATATTGAGCACAATTCGTCAGTCATTCGAATAACTGCCTGAATGTTCCCAATCCCTTTTTAAGTCGAATTGGTGGCGCTGCTGTCACATACGCACAGTAAAATTTGCATAATCTTTTTTACCTGCTTTTACTGCAAATATTTGACTGCTTTCCTCCGCCAGCGCCAAAATTCCCCTATCGGCGACTTCTGGTACTAAATATTTTTTTCGGGGAAATCATCTCTCCATGCCTTCAAAAGTCAATATAAAATTTGGTCTCATTCTGTTTATTGGTTTTAACTACAGATACCTCCAAAGAGGGAAAGTTATTTTATGGGCACCATGTATATAGTATATTACTGCGCAGTCGTTGTTGTAATTTGGGATTACAGCTGAATCAACTGAGGCTAGTGTATTCCCTTCTATTATTTGTAAGTGTTCTTCTGGCTGGTTTACCTGTTTTGTGGATGAAAAACCAGATTTTCAGGGAAGAAATCATCCCTATTATCTCTGGTCGAAACTAGTGGGGGGGGGGGAAGAGATGGCATAGTATAATGGTGGATTAAAGCACTTCGATACTGATTTGCAGTGTACAGTTCCCTACCGGGATGAGTCTTTAGTTTCACTGGAAGGGTCGCGTAATTATCATTTTTTTCAATATTAGTTACAACGGTTAAAACTTTATTATTACTTAAATTAAGGGGATATTAAATCCCACATTATTTCAAAGCCGAATAAGAAACTCAAAGATGGAAATCCAATCCAAGAGTTTCATGCCGAATATAGCAAACTATAAAAGTTTCGACAGATTGCAGCGTAAGCTAAAACACATGGTTCAATACCAGGGCAACTCGTAGCAAAGGTAGGTAAAGTTCTGATCACAATTCTTAGTATTTCCTATAATGTAAAACACATCTCCTAGGAGATGTATGATGTTATATATTATGGTGGAAGGTCACTACCCCAGACCGGTTGCGACCTTTATTGAGGTCTCAATCAGTGAGGGTAGACCAGATAACACTGAGATTATAGGGTTTCAATACAAAATGCTGAGAACATTCGTTTATGATAACTATCGATGATTGTGTTTGCCACAGTTGCGCTGATTTTTTTTTCTTTTTGTTCTGGTGGCGTTTTCGCTATCTTCCTCAAAATTTGTTGTGAGCTCATCTCAGGAAGACATTTGATGACGGAGGGCTTGTTTCATTATGCACTACATGTCAGGTCTCGATTTAACTGTTTATATATAGATACACATATATAAATATATACAGGGTTGCACAAAATAACGGAAACACTTGTTATGAATACATATTTCTTTATTAATGTGGTGTTAGATTAAATTTGGAATTTTGTACCATTCTTCTTGAAGAACATCTTCAAATAGTTATTTCAAAGACGTTGGAGGTGGAATCTGTTTCTTATTCTAGTCTCCAAAACTGACCATAGTGGTTCAATAATGTTCAAATCTGGTGATTTTAGTGATCAGGGAAGATGTTGAAGTTACCTTCATGCTCTTCAAACTACATCTATACACTCCCAGCTATGTGAATTGGAGCATGGTTATCTTGGAATACTGTATTGTTGTTTGAAAATAATGTTTTGATCATGTGATGCACTTGATTACCCAAAATGACCAAATAATTACCACGATAATACTGCCCAAACCATCACAGAATCCCCCCCCCCCTGTTTTTTACTGTTCGAAGCAATCATTCCGGATTGTAGTTTTCTTGTGTGTTCTCCAAATGTAAACTCGTCTTGATGTAGGAAACATGTTCGAAGTTGACTCATCTGACCATATCGTACGCTTCCAGATTTCTAATGTCCATGTTTGACGGTTGTGAGGATATCCTTTACTTAACTGAGCATTCTTTTTCGCAACAGAGCTTTAGCAATTGCAGCTCTATCGTGAATATTGGATTTATGAAGCTCACGTCAGACAGTTTTTGTGGAAACAGGTTCTGCAAGATGAATATTCACTTCGGCTATTACCTGTGATTTTTCGAAACAAGCCTTCTCAGTGTCTGACGATCTCTTTCGGTCATTTTTGATTTTCGCCCACTGTTTTACTCTTCGATAATGTTGTCTTGGTATGATTTGTGTATGCCAACATAACCTTAGAAACTGTCGACCTCGATACACCTAATAATGTGGAAAGTTTTGTCAATGATGCTCCGCTAAACTCACACCAACGACTTGTCCTCTTTCAAAGTCGGACAAATCTCCAATTTTCCGATTTTTTTAAAGCGAATTATCGCTCGATAAATTCACCAGTGTACTTTCGCGAGAACTACAGAGTGCAAACAAAACAAAACAAAAACATTCAGCTGCGACCACAATCTTTTTCATAGCCAATAGAAACAAATTCTATTCCTAAATATCTTAGTGTTTCTATTATTCTGTCCCATCTTCGTACAGTATAGAGTAAAAAGTGCATTTTTCTGGATAGCTTGTAGAAGCGAGTATATGCCCCACGGACAACCGCTGTCTTTGTGCGCCTTTAGCTTTCTTTTTGAAAGCTTTTCGGATGGGGAGAGAAACTGGGTTTGTTTCTGTCCTTGTATTGATGTTTGAGAGAACTTCGTTCTTTTTATTTTTTTTATTTATTTTGCTTTTGTAATTTCCCTCTAATTTCCAATCTGGCTGTAATATCCATATAGTCCCTGTTTCATCTCTCTGTAGGTCTCTGGGTTGCTCCTATCGAATTGCAATTTGTTGGTCATGTCAGATATCTAGAAGCTCCGGGTGACTTTTCCATAATGTTTATCATACTTATATGTTATTTAGTTTTTGACTTGGTCTTGTTCTGTAATATATTGTTCTGGATAGTCTGTTGTTTGATATGGAGTAGGGTGTTAGCATGAGTAAGTAGTGACATAAGTGTTTTACCTTAAAAGTTTTGTCTTCTGTTATTGTGCCCATATGAGTGTGATATCTTTTTGTTCCCAGACTACCAGTTTTGCCATTTTATATTGCAACGATTGTAACATGTTAAGTTACGCAGGACCGCGCCAACGCGAGGGTGCACTGCACCCGAGCACCAACATTGATAGTGCGGCATTTTATGTAGCTAATATCTAATTTGGATTATACAATGCAGCATTAGGGGCGGCCGATAAAAGTTTGCACTCGGGCGGCAAATATCCTTGGCGTGCCACTGAAGTTACGTATGATGTAATTGCATATCTTAAAATGTTTTCACTTATTTATAATTCCTTATAAATTAGTATTTTTGTGTGTGTCGGAGCAATGCCTTTTAATCGATACAGTTTGCTTACTATTATCGTGAGTTTGTTGTGTAGATAATTTGTATGCTATTCCAAGTTAGATCAGCATCGAAGCGAAGTCCAAGATAACGTGTTGTTTTCGAAAACATGTGCGATGATTGCAGTTTTAGGATCAGCGCTTTGTGTACAGTGTTTAGGAGGATGGATGTCAGATAGTGAGATGCTTAGTTTTTTTAATGGTCTTGTGTGGGGATTTTCAATATGATTAGCTTTGTTTTTTCAGGGTTTATGTTTATGCCATTCTCAATTAGCCAGTTGGTGATCAGATTGATGCCGTGTTGCATATTTATATAAGCTGTGTTTGCGTTGTTGTGAATGAACACTATGGCCGTGTATATAATAATAATAATAATCGTATTCTTTGGTTAATGAAGTTAATGGTCATCACACATGAAACAAAAAATATACAAAAATTACCTAATTTATGTATATTTTTATGGATAATAATTAATTTTAATGATATTCATCGAAAACTTAATTAAAAGTATTTTAATTATAATTAATTTTGAACTTAATAAAAACTAGGAATTTTTATTTAATTTTCGTATTATTGTCAATTCCAAATAATTCTTTTTTGCCTAAAATCCTAGAGAAGCTAATTCGGTTAATCTTCAGTTCCTAAAGTGTTATGACTAGATTGAAAACGTTATCATTTTTGCAGACTCGGTTCTGCTGTTCTAAAGAGAAGAAAGAGAAAAACCACGAATATAAGGACTCGGACACTTTCTTAATAGCAGCTGCTTCAGTACTGCGATCAATAATCTACAGATTAAAATCACTCACTGTTATACTTTTACTGCTTCTAACGGTTTCAAGTACCGGACACATTATATCGATTCAGCTTGACCAACCAAAACCGCGAATTCATTATAATTATAATTCGTAAAGTTTTTACATATAAAATTAATTTTATACGGATACTTCATCTGTGAAGCATTGGCCTCACCATAAATGATAACTAATGAGATATTTGTACAAACGAAGTGTTCAGTAAATAACATCGCCTATGGCATCACAGGATATTGTGATCCTCTGACACTTCCGCTGAACTAAGTCAACCTTTTGAATAATGCTGTTTCAGTGCACACGGATGGAAATGTAAAATTCAAATCAGTTGTTGCATGTTGATCCGTGTAAAAATTTATATTCGATTATTGAAGGTATATAAGATCATATTAATTGTTATATTAATAATAATTATGAAAACAATGAAGTGATTTGCCATTAATTATTCACCTGACTCACTTAATCCTTTTAATTTATTGATATGAATAGCCCGAACCCTTTTTTTTTCCTCCATAACATCTTTCTGTTTTATTCTTTCGCAAATCTCCTAATACATTAAGACGTTTAATTCTCCATATTGGTTCTTGGGTCTCGATCTATCCATGTTCGCAATTGAATTTTAATTTTCTATTTTAAAAATCTTCGTGCGAATAGGCGTTGGTAGTGACGCGCTTTGCGCCGTGATTTACACCCACATCCCGTGTTCGTGATTAAATAAGCTCCTTTAGTTAACATGTAAAGACAGATTCGTTAAAATAAACTGCCGAGAATTTTCCGAAATCAATTTTCAGTGTGTCTGTGCTCAGAACACCTGTGCATGATGATTTCGCCTTTCAACGTAGAACAAAGAGCACATCCAATAGAGAGGGAGACCAGGAGGAGTCATTTGACAGCTCGGGGTGGGTGCGGGGCAGAAATAATTTATGTTCTCCAAAACGTGAACTTCACGAGCCGCTTGTGAAATGTATCGTGTGCACGTTCTCTGGCAGGGAGAAAGTAATTATATGGCTCAAATCATCAGGTGGAATCCAACTTACGACCCGGCATCATCCGCTGTTCCGTATGGTGTGCGAGAGACAAGCCGCCACCACCCTAGCGATAGTTTGGACCGATAATGACTTTCTCTCGCCGCATTCGATTTTTGCCCTTAAAGAATAAGTGGAGTAAGCTCACCAACTCTCAGTAGTTTGTGACATCAGACATTCATCACTCCATTGTTTGCTTCCTCTTCGCAACAGTAGTGGAAAGTAAACATTTGATGAATGGTTCCTTGTATTGTCTTGGGTTGCCTGGCAACGTGCCGCAAGTTTTTTTTTTGGTCATTCTTGGGGCGTGTTTAATGAGTGTCTAATTGACACCATCTTTGTATTTTCAGTAAGTGCTTATTTCTGTATTGGTATATAAAACTTAAAAAAACAAACCATCCACGAAAAAAAAAACTTTGCTATTCTTGGAAATCAAGAAACAAAAAATTACAGTGAGAGAGAGAGAACGGAACAGTGCGAAAGAAAGAAAAAAAATGAGAGATATAAAGAGCGAAATTAGAGCTAAAGAAAGAATGAGAGAAAGAGAAAGAAAAGAGTGAAAGAAAGAAATGAGAATGGATAGAGCGAGAGAGAGAGAGAGAGAGAAAAAAAAAACAGTGAAAGAAAGAAAGAAGAGAGAAAACATAGCGAAAGAACGAAATGAGAGAAAGAGCGAATAGCGAGAGAAGATAGAGAAACAATGAAAAAGAAAGAAAAGAGAAAACAGTGGAAAAGAGAAATGAGAGAAAGAAAATGGTGAGAGAAAAAAAACGACACACATAGAAAGAGAGAAAGACACAACACACACACAGAAAGATAGAGAGAAGACAACACAGAAAGAAAGAAAGAAAGAAAGAAAGAGAACACAGAAAGAAAGAAAGAAAGAGAACACAGAAAGAAAGAAAGAAAGAAACTACACATACAAAAAGAAAGAAAGAAATTACTCACACGGAAAGAGAGCAAGCCAACACAGGAAGAAAGAAATAAAGAAAGAAAAAGAACACAGAAAGAAAGAAAGTAACAGAGAGAGAGACAACACAGAAAGAGAGAAAGACAACCCAGAAAGAAGGAAAGAAAGAAACGACACATGCAAACAGAAAGAGAAAAGACAAAAATAAAGAAACGCACATATAGAAAGAGAGGACAACACAGAAAGAAAGAAAGAAACGACACACACTGAAAAAAGAATGGAGCGAAAGAGAGAAAAGACAGAGAGAGAGAGAGAATGTAGGGAAACAAGAAAGAAAGAAAAGGAGAAAGTGGAGGAAAGGAAGGAGGAAAGAAAGAATGAAAGGGAGAAAGAGGGATAACAGAAAGGAAAAGAAAACGAACGAAGAACACAGAAAAACCGAAAAAAGAGGAGAAACGAAAAAGCAAGCAAGGGAAGGGAAGGAAGGATATAAAGACCGAAAAACAAACAGAGAAAGAGAGAGAGAACATTGAAAGAAAGAGCGGATAGCGAGAGAAGATAGAGAAACAATGAAAAAGAAAGAAAAGAGAAAACAGTGGAAAAGAGAAATGAGAGAAAGAAAATGGTGAGAAAAAAAAAGACACACATAGAAGGAGAGAGAAAGACAATACAGAAAGAAAGAAACGACACACACAAAAAGAGAGAAGATAACAGAGAAAGAAAGAAAACACAGAAAGAAAGAAAGAAAGAAACTACACATACAAAAAGAAAGAAAGAAAGAAAGAAATTACTCACACAGAAAGAGAGAAAGACAACACAGGAAGAAAGAAAGAAAGAGAACACAGAAAGAAACGACACAGAGAGAGACAACACAGAAAGAGAGAAAGACAACCCAGAAAGAAGGAAAGAAACGACACACACGGAAAGAGAGAAAGACAACACAGACAAAATGAAAGAAAGAAAGAAAGAAACGACATACGCACACAGAAAGAGAAAAGACAACACAGAAAGAAAGAAACGACACATACAGAAAGAGAGAAAGACAACACAGGAAGAAAGAAAGAAAGAGAACACAGAAAGAAACGACACAGAGAGAGACAACCCAGAAAGAAGGAAAGAAACGACACACACGGAAAGAGAGAAAGACAACACAGACAGAATGAAAGAAAGAAAGAAAGAAACGACATACGCACACAGAAAGAGAAAAGACAACACAGAAAGAAAGAAACGACACATACAGAAAGAGAGAAAGACAAAAATAAAGAAACGACACACATAGAAAGAGAGGACAACGCAGAAAGAAAGAAAGAAACGACACACATAGAAAGAGAGGACAACGCAGAAAGAAAGAAAGAAACGACACACACTGAAAAAAGAATGGAGCGAAAGAGAGAAAAGACAGAGAGAGAGAGTGTAGGGAAACAAGAAAGGAAGAAAAGGAGAAAGTGGAGGAAAGGAAGGAGGAAAGAAAGAATGAAAGAGAGAAAGAGGGATAACAGAAAGGAAAAGAAAACGAACGAAGAACACAGAAAAAACGAAAGAAAGAGGAGAAACGAAAAAGCAAGCAAGGGAAGAGAAGGAAGGATATAAAGACCGAAAAACAAAGAGAGAGAGAGAGAGAGGCAGAGAAGAACTAAAGAAAACCAGCTAATAACGAATAGAACAAAATATTTCTTTTTCTCCTCCTCATTACTCTGAACGGCCGTGCATTAAGAACGTTGAGATGCTTCGGTGTGAATATGAAATCATCTCGTGCTGTCTGTTCTTCCTTATCTCCGAACAATCTCTACTGTATGTACATATCGAAATGTAATTGGGAGCGCGTGCTTTATTTAAACGCGCTTATTAATGCTCCCACGAGCACTTTGTAACACTGTAAAAGAACACTGAAGAATTATAGCTGGAAGGAAGAGCAGTGCGAGGAAAGAGTACGCCGAGGTTAATTATGATTGCGTTCGCTCTATCGAATCACGAATGCGGCTGTTATCAGTGGTCTGCCATGAAGCAGATTAGCACGTTGTTAATGGCGCGCACCATTTTTATTCCGAACCAGAGACAGGTCTAAAAAGCTCCCTGCTGGATCTAATGAGAGACTTCACTCCTACAGAAACACGCGCGGCGAAGCCACAGCTTCATTTATTTTGCCTAATAGCCGCCAGCAGATAATAGATGAACAACAGAAATGCCACTTAATTTCGAAAGATGGTAAACGTTTGTTCAGTACTGAGTTAGTGGTTTGAAAGCTGTTTCTGAACAGAATACTCTGACATATTTGGAATAAAAGTCCACAATTCATTTCTTCCATTTGCCTTCTAATCACAAGGAAATGAACTCGCATTATTAATCGAGGAAATCTTACAAATATCAAATAAAATGCAGCATCATTTTTCCAATAACTTTTAGTAGTACACATAAACAATGCGTAGATTTCCATTTCTTTTTTATTCATACACGCGGCAGGAGAAATCTGCCCGACTTCAGGAATCAATTCCTTGAGTGATTTTAAGCTTTGATTAGGCGATTTTTAATTACCGCCTGAGTAACCAAAGTTATGAGACTTATAAGGACAACGTATTATGTTTGTTAATTGCATGCGTCTCTTTCTGACCTGCTGGACTGTTTTATACGGGATGCAAACCCCTTCATCTGCGTGTGAGTCTCGATAACTTATTTTCAGGTAATAATAATAATAAAAACCTCTTATCAAGTTTCCTAAGTTAACTTATACTTAAGTTAACTTATGTTTATATTTTTAGAACGATGACATATTAACATCCGGAAGTAGCATCTCCATATGTTATTTCCGGTAATTCACACGTTTCACAAGTCTTTTTATTCATTTTAAAATAAAATTCAATAGAAACATATTTCTTATTAGAATTTTTTTCTGGATAGAAATGTGATTGTGAGGAATGGTACATGTAACATTCAATTCCCTGTCAGGATTGCTCCATACCGGTTTTCTCTTGTATGTAATATCGATAGCTTCCTCCGTATTCCTGAATAATACCAAATAATTTCGTTGAGAGAATTTGTAAAAATTGACCCTTACAACTCATATTATAATCCTATGTTCGAAGTAAAACATTCTGAAGATCACGAATCTGTTCTGCATAAGTGATTTTTTGTTCCATTAAAATATCTCATTTGCAGGTTTAATTTAACATTCCAGCCTCTCTTTTCAATTTGTTAAATCGGATATAATAATTTTTGTCTTCTTCTTTTAGATGAAAAACTATATCTTATTTTAATTAAAAAAACAATATTCTCTAAATCTAATCTTAATTAAACAAACGTAAAGTATAGTAGTCTTATTGCTCTGACAATGTGCATTCGGAAGTCAGATATTTTTACGAATTGGAATATGGATTAGAATTGGGTTAAAGCCTCAGCTTTTCTCGGTTATTTTTAAGCACTACATCCTTTTTTTTTTTTTTGTAACCACTTTATAATTTAATACCACAAAAGGAAAATCGGCTGTTTTTATTACATCTTGATATATTTATGTATTGTAAACCATTATTTGGCGTATACTAATGATTATTTTAACAACGTTTTCTAGCATATATACAATTTTATTTATTTTCTTTAATTATTTCTAATAATAACTAATTGGAAATACTATGCTGAAGTCAATTAAACTCTCATCCAGAAAATTCACCGAAAACAATTCAACGAATGACAATTTATCGAACGACAATTCACCGAAAGGCAATTTATCGAAACAACAATTAATCGATAAACAGTTCATCGAACAACAGGTAATCGAAAAAACAATTATCTGAAAGGCAGTTCCGCGGAAAAGCAATTCATCGAACGACAATTAATCGAAAACACAAATTATCGAAAAGGAATTGGTCGAGAACGAACAATTCATCGAAAAGTCACAATTCGTCAAAACTACCAATCATCGAATAAACAGTTAAATCGAAAACTTAATTATAAGACGTGAAGTGAAGTATATTTATCAAACGGAACTGCATTTTTTAATGGATTAAGTTGTGTAATTGAAGCTTAGCATGATATTCCCTTTACATATATTTTGTACACGTGTGTGGCATTTTTTTTAGTCAGTATATACGTTTCGTGTATTTTATGTGTGTTTTACAGGATCTGGAAAATAATACGTAAACAATCTTAATCACTATTATAATGATTATTCCCCTTATCCCTCTCCTCTCCCTCAACAGAAAGTTTAATGCATTGCTATTTTATTAGGGAATAATCAAAGAACAAGATGGCTTCCCATTATCTTTTTTATCCGGTAGGGATTTTATGTCCGTATATATGTATGATCATGGAGACTGGGTTGCGGGATGAAACGCCCGAGTTTCCGGGAGTAAAACCCTGACATCTTCATATGAGATCGATAACTTACTTTTAGTTGAAGAACTGAAAAAATTCTTCGTGTCATGCAGGGATTCGAACTCAGGTCTTTCTAACTAAAGGGCTTTGTTTATACCGACAGAACTACCGAGGCTCCATTATTAGTAGTAATAATAGTATTAATATGGTGACGTCCTCACACACACAACACCCACGCACGCAGACATCAGTTATATGGGATGCATTTTACTCAGATTTAGTATTTGAACCTTTTACAAAAAAACTGTCGAACCGTTTCAGTTTTCAGTTAAACTACTCGGGGCTACAGAAAGTCGCAATGTCGACATTTTCTATTGCAATAACTCTCTGCTATTGTGGAATACATACACGCAAACTTCGAAGTGGTAAAACGCACAAGAAGTCACTGTGTTTCAGTTTTAGTTCCAACAGGATCACTTTTATTAAAAATAATGGAAAAGTTTAGAAATAATATTAATAATTCCGCTCTAGTTGGATAAGATTTAATGAAATTGTATAGTTAAGATTTATTTTAAAAAGTGACAGTTTTGGTTTCAACCTGATCGTTATTGTTATGAAAAAATCAGAACAAACTTTTTTTTTTTTTTTTTTTTTTTTTTGTCTAGAGATAAATCACTATCTACACAGTGGCAGTTACGCTTATAGGATAATGTTGCAAAAAACAAAAAATAATTATTGCGTCTCAATGACCACTTACCACTTACCTATGTTGTCATCTCGGGTGACGTTGGCTTTTCTTAACGAGCCCTTTAAAACAATAGTTTTCAAGAAAATTAATCTTTCGATGAATCATGAAATAATTCATCGAAAAATTATCGGTAAATTGTGTTTTCCATCAATTGAATTTGCGATGAATTGCCATATGTTAAATTGTTGTTCGATTAATTGTTTATTCGACACATTGCGTTTTTGATCAATTGCCATCCGGTAAACTGCCTTTCGATGAATTTTCATAGAACCGATTAAATTAATTATTTTAAGGAAAGAAATCAGGAAAAGCTTGGATTAATTATTGAAGATTGCATGCAGGATTGGCTTTATGCTGAGTAGACCGACTGGTCTCATTAATAAACTTTTGGATGACATTTGGTATTATTATTATTATTATTATTATTGTTGTTGTTGTTGTTGTTGTTGTTGTTACTGAGCGCAAAAATAGAATTACCTTCTTTCTTTCTTTCTTTTTTTTTTTTGTAAAAGTATAATAAATAAATAAATTATTTATTTTAACATTGTTTAATAGCATATGTTTCCGATACTTAATTATCTTAAATTAGTTTTCAAGCATTTTCTACGCCGGAGTTAGTAGCTCCGATATACAGTTCCGGAATATGATCCACGGAGATCCAACGAGTTCATTGATTTCATTTTTATACTTTATTACCAATTATAATAATTTGTAAGTTAACTCCAAACTCTTCAATACAGTAAAATGGTAGAATACATAAAATCCGAGTTTCTAGTTCTCGTTTATGTCGCAGATGAATATCATCCAAATCGATAGCTTATGTAAGCAGGCGAAGACAGCTTGGTACCATTTTTTCCTTCTCATTATTTTTATTTCACCTTTTTTTTTGGGTGCCGGATGGTTCCAAAGTGAAAGCTGATGAATATGAAAATAGCAATTCAGAAAGAAACTCCTAAAAAAATGAAATTATAAATTGAATTGAAAGTACTTAAAAAAAGCGATTCTTTGAGAGAAGTAAACGCCACGACGTAAACTCGATCGTTAAGTGCGTCTTATTTCAACGTTTCGATTTAAGGGAATCAATCCAATAAAAGCTGATCTTGTGCCAAATAGTCTTTCGCTATAGACATTTGCCATCACGTAATCTAAGTGAAAGATATTTTATTATTATTTACTTGATTTTTAAATAACGATGAATTTACATTCTTATAAATTTATAATTTGATTATTTAACAGAAGAGAAACGTTAGGAAAATATTTTATTGGTGATTTCTCATTATAAGATGCCAGAGAATTCTAGCCGAAAATATACAGTATTTGATATAATAACAAACAAAAATGCAGCACAAATAAGCTATCAGCGTAGACCAAATTACAGCTTAGGCAACCTGCAACTTTTTATTTAAAGAAATGTAATAGAAATAAATGTGTGGTGTGGGAAAAGAAGGAAAGAATAAATCATCCCCAGGCAATGTTTTGCAATGAGTAGCAACGAAAATAATTCTTCGAACTTTTTAAACAGGTTGTTTAAGGTTGCTAAATGAAAGACTTTTTTTTCTCTCCTTCGATGTCGTGCTGCTTCCTCCACGAATAATTCTGATGGCAAACTCATTAAGGTCACTCGTATTAGTTATCGCTGGTGCTTTCCTCGAGCTCTCAAGTGTAATAATTAACTGCCAGCTCATGAAATCTGTCGTCAGCCGAGATAACGGAATGCACTTCTCACGTTGTTTCCACAGCGTCTATCTTTTATCGGCTCTTCCCTTCCCTTCACGACAAACTAAACGGCGGGGAAGCTAAGGGAGGTGGGGAAGAATTGTAATATCAGTCAAATCGAAGCCTTTTTCTCCCTCCCAGTGCATCTATTACACCGGAACAACTCAGCGTGATTTTTCGAACCCAATCTGCATTTTTGCAAGTGCAGAAATAGAAAGAGTCGAGAAAACTATCTTTGCTAGACGCAGCTTAATTATAGAGATGCTTTGTCAGCTTCCCTTTCTCGTCTCGTCGATGCTATATTTTTGTCCGATCGCAGTGACGTTCGGCGATCAAGATAAGTTAATAAGTCACACCGACTTTCAGCTGTCCCATTGTGCTGAAGATTGCTTTATCAATAATTCATTTAATGGTTTTTGGTTTCGCTGAAGCAAGCGATGTCACCCCGCATGTATCAAAAGCTCTCTCCCTCTCTGCGTGTGTTGACGTCTAAGTGTTTCTTAGCAACCCTTCTTTCCCTTTAGTTACTAATGTCAGTTTGCTTTGTCCATCGACGCCGTTATTTCTAATTCTCCAATCTCGTGGAGAGCTCCATCCATCAGAGTAACGTTCTTCACTCAGAGACGTCTTAATCGACAAGGCGATCAATGTCTTCACTGCCATCCGACAGTTATCCTCCGCTCTGTCAAAGCGTGCAAAATTTAGATGACTATTTCAGCCATTTCCCACACTTTTATTTGTCACTTGGAGGACTGTTTTATTTTGTCCAAGTTTCCGAGTCCAAGGTACTTTAAATGGAATGGAATACTGTGATAACTCAATGTGAATTTAGCCTGTCTTGGATGTAAATCAAAGGGTTAAGGAAAACGAATCTATTCAGCTGTACAGGTGGGATTCTCAAATCGTTCATTTTGTACTCCGAACGAACTAACTGAAGAAAAAAAAAATATTAGCTGATCCCCTTTTTTTTATCGCTGCGAACTTTTTTGGATGACTTTATGTTGAAAGAGATAAAAACAGGACTACCTTTACAATCTACACAAGATTTTTTTTCTTTACCTTTTTATGCGCGGTGAGTAGATAACAGCTCGTGTCGTAAAGAAAAAAAAAATTATTAATGCATATATTTGACATTATTCGTTGAAACTTTCGATTATTAAACAAGATCATATTTGGAACCGAGATTTTAAATTACGATTAAAGATGAACATTTATTTATTTAAAAAGAGGAATTAATTATATGCACGAGTTAATGCAATATTTATTGGTAACTGAAAGTGTGTAACATCCTCTAAATGAATTTTACAGTTCTAGTTAGAGTAATTGCAATGGTCACCTATAGGAAGAAATATTCTTGTTCTTTAGTTGCATTTTTGAATGTACAGTCTGAAATTCTTGCGATTGGTATAAGATTTAGCATATTATAGGAGGAACATTTGTTCACAAGTATTTGTTTTCTGATTTGGATTTAAACTAAAAATAAAATGAGAATAAGAATACATGTTCTCATAAATTATGGTAAATTCCTTTAAGAAAAAATATTTCTCCGTAATAAACTACATTTGAATGTTGATGATGAATGTAGTAAAAACACCGTTCGTACAAAAACGACAAAACGTTTTGCTGTCAACATGAAACAAAGCGAAGTATAAGATTCTGATTAGAGTAACGTTGATAAATTTTATTCGTAATCTTCATCAGAATGTACGGTGTTTTGTTGAGAGCGGTAAAATAACTCGAAAGAGTTTATAGATATCTTCCATCGCAGGAGGAGAATCCCGTTATGCTCACAATAGATGCTATCCATACTGCAATACCAGTGAAATTTTAATACTTCTAGTTTTGTCTGCTGGCTCTGAGTATCTTTCCTTATTCCAATGATAATCCTTTAAAGAACCTCTGCTGCGTTTTCCCATCCCAGGAAAAGACAAAGTAGTCCATTTTTCTTCCTAAATATTTTATAGTTCGCATTTGGAAAATACGTAAAAGGCAAAAAAGTTCAAAACAAGTTATATACGAAGATTAATGATTATTTCTTTTTCTTTCTTTCTTTCTTTTTTTTTGAGAAGAAGTGCGTTGTTAATAAATGACTATCTTTGATTTGGGCAGTAATTCAGGGAGAGAAGAAATTTGGTTTCCTTTACTACATTTCTCAGCTGTTCAAACGGTTATCCTGGGGAGCATTTATTCTTATTATATTATGGATTTATTATTCATCTCTTACCTCTTTCTTCTCAATACTACACAAAGGTATGGTATTGTAAGAGGGTATTTTACTAAATAAACTGAACTGTCAGATCAGCCGAACATGTCAGTTACCGCGGATACTGACGTGGCTTCTTGTTCGTGGAGGGCCGAACAACTCCGATCAGATTGTTTTTATTATTATTATTATTATTATTATTATTATTATTATTATTATTATTATTATTATTATTATTATACTTATGACACTTTTGACAGGCTAATTATCTTTATGGATTTTAATCACGCGAAATGAGTTCGAGCGATAAATATACTTACATTACATACATTTGTTTATATATAATACATACATTACGTACATTGGTTTACTTGTGATACGTACATTATATGCATTTCGTTACATATGATACATACTTTTTTCTTCTTCTTTTTTTTTTTTTGAAATAGATGGGCCTCTGCACAGGTGGTTTACAAACTACCTCCAAAATAGAAAGCATATCATATGTATCGGGTCAAACCGAAGTACAGAGCTACCAGTAACCTGTGGAGTGCCACAGGAAGCTGTACTCTCCCCAACTCTATTCAACATTTACACGCACGATATTAATCAGTTACCTCTCAAAGGTAAGATATCCCAATACGCAGACGATACAGCGATAATACCCATCCATAAAAACACAAACATAGCCCAAACAAATATGCAACATGACAGAAATCTGATCACAGATTGGCTCATACGAAAAACTCCATACACCTAAACTCAGATAAGACAAAAATAATATTATTCAGAAATCCACTGACTCGACCAGTTGATAACAAATATATAACCATCCAACATCCACTCTCCAACATAAAAAACACAGAGAACAGGGAAACCACTACAATCACTCAGATTGAAACAATACGATACCTTGGAATTTACTTCGATGCAGATATGAACTGGAATAGCCACATAAACTATCTACACAACAAACTCCGAACAATAAGTGGCAAACTCTACAGGTTAAAAGATATAGTTCCCACACGCCTGAAAACACTAATATACAAAGCACTACTCCAAAATATACTAAGATACACTATAACAACGTATGCTTTCTGTGCACTCTACAAACTAAAGAGATTAATGTCGTTACAGCACAAAATGATAAAACTGATCTTTTGGGAACAAAGAGACAATAACGACTTTATATACACTGCAATGTTAGAACACAAATACTGACAGCACAATATTTATGTCACTATGCAGTTTTGCTAAAACATTATTTCGATGCCAACTACAGGACAGTCAGAAACACATATCGCATAACAAGACCTCAAACAACCAACTATATCACATATAAATACAATAATCACTACGGAAAGGCCAAACAAAACGTCTACATCTCAGACATGATAAACAAATTACCTTTTGATTACAGAAACCTTACAAACTACTACGCATCCAAAATACCATACAAACTTAATGAAACACAATATATTCGTGTTCAAGCTTCCAATTCAGCGACGCATCAGTACATTCCAATTTATTGTGTGTGTGTGTGTGTGTGTGTGCGCGCGCGCGCGCAAATGCGAGAATTTCTCAATCATCGATTTCGTAGCTTCTCAACACAGCAAAAGCAAAATAATAAATAATAACCAACTGGTGTCAACCTCAGATAAGCTTACATATAAGCTCTTCCAGGATGAAAGCAGAAAAATTACTTCTCATCCAAGATAAAAAAAAAGTATTATTACGATGTCTTATCAGACGCTTTTCCAGTTTGGTAATTTTTGAGTTCCAGGCCAAGATTAATATTTGGGTTCTCTGCAAATTTAGAAGTGAATAGTTTGGTTATAGTTTGGCAACTTCCCTAGGATTAAAACGTTAGTTTAACTGTAATCCTCTCGCATACTCTGATCTTTTCCCCTTTCATTATGGCCCTTTACCTTTCTGTAAAAGCATCCTTTCTGTACCCTGATGACCGACAATGAGATGAGAGACGAACAAAAAAATGGTGAACTAATTTTCCGAAACAAAGAATGACATTCTTCCCTCCCAAACTAAAATGTTCAATATTTATGAACTACTTAAGTTATAAATACAGCATTTTCTTTTAATAAACCAAAATTGCATTACCTATAAACGTTGAAACAGAAGGAAATATTACACTGTTTCTTCTTCAACTTCAACAATAACATGAATGCGTTGAAGATTAGTGTCAAAATTTGTGGCAGTTAGTAAAAAAAGATTATTTAGTGAATAGTAAAGAATAGTAAAATGCTTACGTTAACAGACTTTGATAATTAATTTCGTATAATTTCAACTCGATTGGAAAGTTTAATCTTCCCCCTCATCATCATCGTCTTCTCCTTCTTTTTCTTATTATTATTTTGCATCAACCGTAAGCCGAGAAGTTGCAAAACCTGTACCACATCACTACCATACGTGGGCAAGGGACTTACGAGAAAGTTGGAACCGGCAGATAGGTTTTTCTGAACAGCTGGAAAAAGTAATTTATAAACAAATAGCATCTTCTTTGGAACAGGAAGACTGTTCCGAAAAATAGGATGATCGAATGAAAGAGAAGGATGAAAAGTCGATTCGGTAAATATGAAGGTAAATTTTGTTTCTCTCTGTGTGTGGTTGGGTTTTTTTTTTTTTTTTTTTTCAAGTGCAGGAATATAGCAGCATTGACTGTGCATAATATGACTTTAGAAATACAATTTTATTAATACAGACCAGTTTACAATAAAACTTATATTAAAACCTACCAGTTTCGCCAGCAAACTGTTTGGCTTTTTCAAGGTGTCTACGGAGATCTGAAAACTAGTAAATGCAAATTGAAAGGAACATAAAAAACGTTGTAAACCAACTAGTAGCTATGGTTACACGTTTCGCGTGACAGAGAGGACTTATTGTTCTTATTCATTATCACGCATGCGTGTTTGTTGTAGACGTGTAAACTGGTCTGTATTAATAAAAATTGTATTTCTATTATAAAACGACCAAATATGTATAATTTAAATAATATGACTTTTTTTTATTTCAATTGAGATGCGCACTGTTTGGGTTATGTTCTTTAATTAAAAGTTTATCAGTCCGCCGATCTTCGCGAACCCTGATTCAAGCGTTCAAGTAAACGACTTGTCACCATCGTTGTCAACTATAAGACGGAGGAGGCGTCTTGTTCATCGAAAATTTTAACAATATTAGTCAAATAAGTAGACGGAAATGACGTCATAATTCTGAATAGAGTTTCATAAAAATGCAATGCTCTGCGAGTGTAGACTAGTAATAGGAAACAAACTGAAGTGCAACGAGAAAATGAGGAGGAAATTTCAGAGCGAAAAAAAGAATTTAGAAAATTAGAATAGCCGACCATCGCTCGAACTCATTTAGCGTGATTAAAATCCATAAAGATAATTAGTCTGTCAAAGGTGTCATATACTGACTTGACGTACCCAAAACATAAAAATCAGAATAATTTCTCAGTATTTTTAAGCGAACGAGGGAAAAAATTCGTTCCATTAAACCAACTAAAATACGCTTTCGAAAACTTTATATTATCATAATATATCTCTAATGCATTTATTTCTGTTTTTAAAATTGCACTTTTTCGATCTCTTTATAAATATATAAAAGTTTTGTTTGATAGCGAAACATTATTTCTAATGTTTTTATCCGATGGCCAAAGTAATTTATATTACACTGCTCAGATTTTGTAAGTCAGTAACGTATTCGTTAAGTTTTATTATAATTTTAATTTGATCCATTCTACGAATAATTATTTAATAAAATTTCTAAAACTCTTAAAGGATAGCATGTACAACTGAAAATTTATGTTTATCGAGATAAGATATTATCAAGTGTTTTAAAGGAATTAAAATGTCAGATAATACGTAATGAAACAAACACAGAATATTATCCTTAGCATATAATAAATTAAATTATACGCGAAAAATTAAAAGTAAAATGGGTAAAAGACGTCATTATGCAAGTCGATGAAATCAATATTAAAATAGAATAAAATAGATATTATTTATCATCATAAAAGTGCCCCTTTTATGATGTCTTGGCTTTTTACTCAATTTTTAGCGCATTATTGGTATTTTAAAGACAGATACAGGAAGAATATAAGGAAGGAATAAGTTGTTGGAAGTTTTTCCACTTGGTTATACTATAAATTAAAGATACCAAGAAATTATGTTCTTGGTTTAATCCTTTATCCAAGAGTAAGCAAACAAGTTTGCGTCTGAACTATTTTCAGGACTGCGGCAACTCGTATAAAGAAGTTAATGACTTCACATCACTTGCCTTAGTATTCCCATAATGCAAAGCACATCTCCTTGAAGACATGTATAATGCTATGCATTATGGGAAGGTCACTACCCATACCGTTTTCAACTTTTACTGAGGTCTCATCAGTGGGAGCCAGATCCAGAGGTGATACTAAGATAGAAGTAATGCAAAAGTCATATTTTCATATGCGAGTAGTTCAGGTGCAAACTTGTTTGCTTACACCTGGATAAAGGATTAAACCAAGTATATAATTTCTTGGTATCTTTAATTTAAAGGAAGGAATAATTTTGGACATACCTTTGTAGGATGTTCTTCGTTGTCTTCTTTTGGAGCAGCATCAGGCGTATAGCGATAAACGTTTATATAGCACTGCTGAAGCATGATAGAAAGGAAGGGAAAATGAGGTGAAAATGTGGAGATAGAAAGAAGTGGGAGAATTGCGAATAAAACAAAGGTATGCGAATTTAAAACCCGGGTTTTAAATTCGGTAATCAAGATCATCATCATATTCTATCCTTCTCCTTTCCCCTAAAAATATTCTATTTGTTTTATCCGAAATTCTCCCACATCTTTTATCTCCACATCTGCACCCACGTTATCTTCCTTTTCGTCATACTTCAGCAGTTATATATAAATGTTTATCGCTAGACGACTGATGCTGCTCCAAATGAAGATAACCAAGAACATCCTACAAAGGTAGGTCCAAAGTTATTCCTTCCTTATATTCTTCATGTATATATGTCTTTAAAATACTAATAATGCTCTAAAAATTGAGCGAAAAACCATTGACATCGTAAAAAGGGTACTCCTAAAAAATAGGCAAAATAGCCATTATATACGAGTCGATTAGATTATTAAAATGAAAATTATCAGCACATCCAACAACAATAAAGAAATATGTAGAAACTAGTTTAGGCACAATTCTAAAATCAATAACTTTGTATTTTCTCTTTGTCCGTCCGTACGCATACACTAAATGTTGTTTAACAAGTTTCTTTATTTGTATCTACCAATTGCGAAGTTCTGATAACATCTAATATGTGTAATTAATTGTTTCTAGTCTAGTGTTGTTATAATTTTTTGTTCGTACCCCTAACCATGTAAGGTCGACGACTTACGAAACTTGTAGATTTATAATAGCTTATTTTTTTTTATTAAACTCGTTATTTGCCTTAAATTCTGGTCTCAATACTGGAAGCTTCCCCCAAGTTTCTTTAATGTTGGTAATTGAGATTTCTACCAAATATTGAGTTTAATAGAATTAAAAAAGTAGCAAAATTAATCAATCAAAGCGATCTGATATCAAACACAATATTATAATGATAACAAATAAACTCGTGCAGTAGGCATTGCTAAAAACAACTGTAGCTTCAATTGTTGCAAATACTGAATGGTCACCATACAAGAATGATAATGACTTTTTATTAGTCTCGTATAACTTCCAAACTTCCATATTTTGTGGGTAGTTTTCAGTATTGAGATCACATTATGATGTAAATAAAGAATTTAATAAAAAATAAGCAATTAAAACCCGACAAGTTTCGTAAGTCGTAAGACTTATCATCAGGGGTACTGATACAGAAAATGTTTTCACAACAAAAGCGTATTAACAATTAATTACGCATATTAGATGTTTTGATGAACTGTTACATATAATTGATAAGCCAGAATACAAAGGTAAATTCGTTGCTGTATGCGTGTGTATGCTACTGTATGTATAGGTACCTCTACAAAAAATCTGAAGATTCCTACATCCACCAGAACTTCCACATCATCCCAGGCATTTATTATTATTACGTGACAACTCCACCTCCAGGCAGTCCAAAGATTTATCGAGGGAGGGCACCTACTCTAGAGCTCTCTGTCCCCACCACTCAATCGATTACCTACAACTAACCGAAACTACACCAACGCCATTTACTACCCGCCACTACCACCTCCACTAGTATTTCCACAGACAATCACAAACATCCATACCCACAGCTGGATTCGAACCTCCCAGCCTTTTAGCTAGAGAGCGGATATGCTAACCACTCCGCCAAACAAGGCCGGCAATGAAATTGTGGCATTTGTTATGTAGGCCAGACAGGAAGGTCCGGAGAGATCCGCATTAAATTACTCGAAATCAGGCCTAGCTCCCCCACACAACCACTGTAGGAAATTTTCAAGTAATTTGGCAACAAACAAATATATCATATATTGATTAACTGTTTTACAAGAAAATTTAAAGAAACCTCGCAAATGATTAGGATCCTTACAGAATACAATGAAAATTAACTTCATTTTACATCAACTATGATCTGCTTTCATCAAACATTTACTGCTACGGACGTAGGATATCACACGCGTGATACCACAGAACGTGATAGCAACAACTAGCAATGTTCCAACACGCATGCAGTAACGAATTTACTGTTTGTATTCTGGTTTATCTATTATATTTGACAGTTACGAAGCTGTCAAAAACATCTAATATGTGTAAATGTTAATACGCTTTTATGTAAAACGTTTCTGTACCAGTACTCCTGATGTAAGTTTTACGACTTACGAAACTTATCGGATTTTAATTGCTTATTTTTGTTAAACTCTATTTACATCATAATAGGATCTCAATACCGAAAATTTCTAACAGAACTTCTAAACCACAGACACTTGCCTTTGAAACTTCCATACTTATTTCTTGATTCCAATTTTTTATTTATAACTATGTATGTTCATTACATACATTTTAGAAGTAAACTTGCTTAATATTTAGAAATATTCTAAAGACATATTTAGCATTGATTAAACATTTTGCGAAGTGATTTCTGCTTTTTTTCCAAACGTTGGTGAATGTCATAGTGAACACCATACTAACAACGTTATGCTAAATGACATCATCGACGATATTATTCAACTTGCAACAGCAAGAGCATATTGGTTAATGAATTTCAAGAATGAAGAGAAATATGGATCAACATGAACCCTTTTATGATTACCTGAATTTGAGAGGGAGAAAAAAAAGCGTACATAGTGCAAAGTTCAATTACAAGTTTGGCGACCAAAGAAAGTAGAAAACCCATTTATTTAATGAGGTTTTCGTGGACTGTTGTGAGCTCCTTATGAGAAAACAAATGGCAGCTATGATTGCGATATTTTAAATTAAAACAGTCCTTCGCGTGGCAAGTGTGCAAAGCGTGGGAAAATTAAAACAAATAAAAAGACGAAATTAAGTGAGTTATTCTGTAGGAACAATTGAAATGGCATTTTTTTAACCTTTTTTTTAATGTGAACTCTGGCGGAGCTGTATTGCGAATTGTGTTACTCGCAACAGAAATTTAATTTAAATCAGCAGATTCAGTTCGTTCTTAATATAATTAATTTTGATTACTTTTTAATAAAACTTATATTAATTTTCAACATACACGTCGCTAATGAAATCAAGATTTTTTTCCTGTTTTAATAAATGAAGGTGGCGAGGTAACGAATACGATGTTTACATAAGAAATATTACAAGCGAAAGCAGGCTTAAAGCTTCTCACCATCTCACCCTGCTCCGAAACGAGGTATCAGGAAACTCTGCAATATTAAGTGATATAAACAAGCAAAAAATGTATGCATGTATGAGATCATCATAAAAATGGCTACATTTAAATAAAAGAATAATAAAAAAACCAATTAATAACCAACTACAAAAATGGATGATCATTAAATTTCTAATAGTCAATAAAATAACATTTACGAAGGTGGTGTCATTTCTGTCATACATTAAAAACGTAACGGATAAAACGGCCGTAATTCTCAATTGCACAACTCGAAAGTATAAAATAAAAAATGAAATAAAAAAGGGATAAAAAGCTCATAAGTTAGACTTAGCCTTTCATACGCAAAGGAAAAACATGACTGTCGACAGAAAAATGGCCTCGATTTCAATGGCTATGAATGTAAATAAGTAAAAAAAAGCAGAGATGATCTAATCTAATTTAGTGCGACAAAAATCAAGGCATCATAAAACATCTCAATTTTATAAGGATAGTCTCTGATGAATGACGTGTTTTCCAACTCAACTACTAAGCGTGCATGTGATAAAGACAGTGCGGTGTTTATTAATTACTGGTTACTTTTTAACGTTTCACATCTAAGCCTACTTTTGGTGTAACAGTTCTTGCGTAAACATTTTCCTGAAGAACCCTGCCACAGTTGTGTGAGAAACTACTAAAATCAATAAAAAATTTCGTTGTTGCAATACTGGAAATTAGTTTCTTACGAGAATGGCCACAGAATTTTATAGTTTTGTTTGTTTGTTTGTTTTGCTTGATATTAGTTATCACTAGTTAGCGTTATTTCGTACGTTGCTTTATTATTATAAAATTTCCATTTAATTATTATTATTATTATTATTTACATTTTCAAGTATTTTTTGAATTCTGAATTGATTGATAAAGAAGTGCCATGAAGGAATGCCACTCACCTGTTACTATAATTCGCGCAGGTGTGCTGCTCGCCACTATCTCTCCGGTGAGGCGGTGCTTTGTTCGGCACGTGAAGGCACTGAGTCCGTCACTTTGTTGGACATTTTTCACGTGCAGTTCTCCGCTAGCGAAAAAGTTGTAACGACCTGAAAAATGCAACGGGGAAAGAAATATATCGACTCATGAAAGATGTAAAAAACATTTTCAGTTATTTAATTAGTCTTTTACACCATTACCAATAAAGTAGCACGCGCAGTCGCATCACACCGATACATGTAACACTGTACGAAGCGAAATATTGAAATGGCTGACACGAAAGAAATACAAACCTCGGTTTTGTAAATGCCGTTGTGCATTTTGACCCGCCAGTCATTGAAACCGAAGCATTATTATTCATTATCAAAGATTTATTTCGTTCCATATCTTCACTGAGCCCTTCGTTCTCTTCTCCCGCTGCCATTCAGTCTTTTTGTTCATCGCTATACTAATGGCACGAATTTTTGTAGGTATTTAATGATATCGCTTCCTTTAATTGCCATTCTATTGTTAACTATTTCGTAGTTTTCTAGGGTTAAAATTGCAAACGTTTTTAAGTCTCGGAGCTAAAATGTTTATTATCGCAGTTGGAGTTGGATTCAGTTGGATAGAGTCGTAGAACAAAGATTACTGAGGCTAACATTTTGCAAAGTGATTGTCATCGAATTCTATCCAGAATACTGAATGGATCACTGAAGTGACTCGTAATGGAAGAAGCTATGAAGTAACCAATTTTCTCTATTGAGAGCGTTGGGATAGAAAAATATAAAACAGTGATTATCTTAGTATTACCTTTCATTGGCATTATTTCAGATGATCTGATATTATTGTTTATACTAATACTTTTACACTAATACGTTTCATGGGCTTGTTTTCATCTAGTAAATTAGGCAGAGGGCCACCAGTTTTAAAAATATTGCTTACGGTTTCTTCTAAGGTTGACTGTTCCATCTACAGAAGTGTCTAACAACGTTCGAGATTTAACACGGTGTGAGAATTTCTTAGGCACTGCTTCCAAATGCTAATTATTATCTCTCACAGTGCCGATAAGCAGTTCGTGAATTGCTCATTAAAGATCCTTTATAGGAACATTCTCAATTTCTAATTAATTTTCTCCTCCCACAATTCGTGCAAAGACTTGAAGACTTGCAATTCGCTAATTTATTCTCAACTCCTGCGTTATGCTTAGGAAACACTGGAAGAATTTTCCGCAACTGCCATCCTAACTTCCCCCCCCCCCCTTTCCCCTCGCTATTAAGATAACGGGGAGGGCTAAGGTGGGAAGAAGTATCTTAATAGAGATAGAATGGCTTCCATTTTCCTACACATTACGCCTTTTAATCAAACCAATAATCTTCTAGGCTTGAAACCCTCGTTAGAGATCATTAAAAGCGGTTTAATCAACTCTTCATGCATTTAATTACGACCAAAGGAATAGATGTCAGGACGTAAACAGTTTGTCTTCCGATGGAGAAGTTTCACTAATTATCAAAACGGTATCGAGCATCGGAACAACGAACATGGACGTACAGGCTTGTTGATGGGAGAATATCGAGTAACGCTGGCTATGAAACAAGAAACCAACAAAAAAGATCAACGAACTGCTTTGACATTTTATCAGAAATGGGTTGTAGAACAAAGATTACTGTGAAATAAGACATTCATCAGAACCACAAATCCTAATCCCGACATCGTCTCTATTTCCATATTTTAGGATAAAATTTAATTGCATGCACGCGTATTAAGAACTACTGGTAACAATGAAAACATTTTGATGTACATTTGGCAAATTGCTTAAGTACTTATTAAATTCTGTTTTGTCCGTACGTAGGGATGTCGATATGTAGTAGGTTTGCAAGTGAAATATTTTATTTCAAATTTCATTCAAACCTGTTCAGCCAATACAGAGGAATTCTTAATATCACTGGATACCTTGTGTACACAGAAATTCTGAAGTTTCTTAAATTCTATTTTGCTAGAGTGTTATTGCGATATATCATTGCAATTCCACCCCCTTCCCCTTTATGATCCTTTGCGTTCCATTACAAGATGTCAAGCTTAAGCTTGGCGCCATGTTCTGCACGATGTTGTTGTGGTTATAGCCTTTCGGCTGTTCAGGGGTAGCTCTATATGCCACCATCTAGGGAAATGACTATGAGCAAGGTGGTTTCCCGTTGCCTTCCTTGCCATACTATATCCTATGGCTGTGTGTTCGCGTGGCCAGTTTGCCTGTTTGTGGGATGAAAAACCCCAGGTTAACTGGGGAAAAACCCTGCTGTCCATGCCCAAGACTGGCTAACTTGGCTATGGCTGAGGAAGATCCTTCAGCTCCTCACGTCGCCGACGAGAATCGAATTTAGGACACTCCTTTCCTTATGATTGTGCGAAGGGCAAAGCCATTCTGCTAACCGCGCGGACATCTGCATAATATTCATAAACAATTATAACGGTTGCTAATACGTATGTTTATTTGTTCATGTAGGGATTGTGTTGTAATGGATTGATTTTTATTCTTCAGAATGGTTAATGATTCGTTTTTTTTTTTTTGCTATAATTCCTATAATTTGCTATATTTTTTGCTATAGTATAATTTAATTAGCAAAACGATTCGAAATTCTAATAATAATTCCTCCCTGCTTGATGAAATGTAATGAAATTCATTATTCAGGATCGCATTAAAATTTCTCGAGAATTATCTTAATGGAAAAACTGAAAGGGGAAAAATGTTTATCATGCTTAGGCCAAAAAAACGGCTCTAGTTTCTTTAGTACTGTGATATTGCATGACGTCACTGTACAAGCATTCAATTGTGAAACTTTCACTCCCTTCTTGTGACTGTATACGAGTTTATTTGTTTAGTTTTACAGGTATAAAAAAAGTCTAGGAACTGAAATATTAAAGCAACAAAAATTGTTAAGGATATAAAACAAAATAAATCAAAGAGCCAAAATTTTAAACGAATATATTTGTTACTTAACACTGCACTAATAAGCTTTAACAAAATGCTAGGCGAAACGACTTCACAAAAAATGTAACAATAACAAGAGGTCAATAGAAAATATCACTTATAGGAAACTATAAGTTAATATAAGGAAATTAACCGGCCTGGATGGCATTGCAGCTATGGCATATCCGCTCTCCAACAAGTTTGTGGGTTCGAATCTTCCGTGAAAACCTGCTCTGTACGAGTATAACCCCTTAAGTTTATAAACAGTGCGTTCTTCTTTATTCATTTTGAAATGTGTGTGTGTGTGTGTGTGTGTGTGTGTGTGTGTGTGTGTGTGTGTGTGTGTGTGTGTGTGTGTGTGTGTGTGTGTGTGTGTGTGTGTGTGTGTGTGTGTGTGTGTGTGTGTGTGTGTGTGTGTGCTAAGCTTACTCAGTGTACGGTATATGCAAGACTGCTGAACACAATTGAAAACCAGCAAAAGATCACGCATGCGTAATACAATTAAGGATAACTCAGACTATGAAAACAGCATTAAGCCTATTTACTAGTACTGTTATCCTTTCCGGTGTGGATTTATATAATAAGGAAGTCACGTGTCATACACCCTATAGCGGTTGCCATCACAACGGACGAGTACACACGTGACAGAATTTCCATAATCTTTAGCTATTCAACATTCAGTTTATTCACACGTGCACCTATGAATGGATAATTCGGGTAATTCCGTTGTCAATATTGTCGTGGTCCTATTGATCTGTTGGCAGTTCTATTGTGGGGAAGGTCTCTCTGTAACTGAGCATTAAGATCAATTGAGTGGTTTATTAGCGTGGAAAGAGGGAACTGCTTGTCGTTCTATCACACCTGCTGTGAACAGCTCCAGGCTCTTGGCAACAACGACATTATCACCCACGCACACACACACGCGCACACAAGTTGACATGGAGACATTTTGACACCAGCTTCGTGTCATTATGCACTACAAGTCATTAGCGTTTGATAGCACACTTCAATTGCAGCGTTGCTTATTAACCTCGAACGAAGGTGAATCCAATAACCAGAAGGCAAAGTTGTCAGCCTGTGTGATGAACGGTGAATAGAAATGCGCCCTGTAGCCGTTATAGCTGCACTCGCGATATCTGGTTAACCGAAGTCTCGCTGTTCGGCTAACTGCTACGAGAAGGATGTGTTCTGGAGAGTGACAAACTTTAATGGACAGAAAGTATAATTTTCTCACCACAGTTTCGTAGTTGAGCAGAGTTAAGATTGTCTACTTCATTAGTTCTTGAGTTCTTTGGATAGAATGAAAACTCAAACTCAAGTTTCTAAGTTGTCTACTAGAAGACACGTCGTACCATTTCTGTGCTGTTATTAAATTTAATTAAACATGACGGAACGAAATGCGGCAGTGGCGTAGTTGGAATAACAACTACTGTCTTTTGATTGGAAAGAACCGGATTCAAATGCTGTCACGGAACTTAAGTCAGAACTTTTCAGTTGTAGATGAATTGTTCAGTCGCATACAAATGCGAAAGGACTTGTCTTGTCGAAAACTGAAGTCTTGCTTACAAAAAACTGAAGTATTTTTTATAAGCCACCCGCACGAAACTAACAAAACTGAGCGTTTTTGTTTGTTTGTTTATTTCGGAATAATAAATAGCAATATTACAATAATAGAAGAGTTCGAGGTCAAAGAAAATTGTTAGTTAAGAAAAATTCAATGAAAAGTCCAATAATATTGCAATAAAAATTCCAATTCCAAGTCGGTGTATTTTGTTTGTCAATTGCGTGTATTCTTCGGCCGGTTTGCCTGTTTTATGGGGTGAAAAACCAAGTTTCCCGGAGGGAAGAAAGATACCACTGATGGATTCTACGTCTATTAGTGTTTTTAAGAAAAATGTACATTAGTTTTTATTTCCAGAAAAATCTGCGTAATTATCTCTAAATTACAACCATTCATGGGTAGGAGTAACATAAATAAAAGTAATACATTGGTATCTCGGATGGGGGGGTATAGATTATTAATCTTTTACCTGACCTGCTAAAAAGTACCGAACATGGAGCTTTTTAAGCCATTGAAGGCCTTAACAATATTCGGGACAGTTCCTTCAAACGGACAACGAAATCATATCCTACTTAAAGATAATCACAAACATCCAGAATCAAAGCGGGATTCGAATCCGATCTCTTGGTTAAAGTGCAGATGCGCTAACCAATATTGGCCAAACAGATCAGCCACACCAATGCTGGCCGCACTTTCTCTCTGCAATCAGCTGATCGCTTGCTGTCTACAAATGTTTGTAAACTAATTGTCTCCATCTTTTGCCATTTTTTAAAGTCCTTGAACCCAGTCGTGAAATTGGTGTACAGTACACTACCTGATAAAAAAAAAGCATCATAAGAATGACTATATCTGGCCAACGACGCTGTCTGGTGGCGATGTAAGTTTTGTCACGTGTTTGAACATTTATATATTGTGTAAAATTCAGAAAGAGACGAATAGAAACACGACTTACTAAAATCAGTATTAAGGGTGACTCAATGAACTGTGCGAGATAGTTTTCGAGTGACTCTGCATTTTCAAAATGGACAAACATTCCTAGAAAATGAAGGGTTACTCATTTCAAGCGTCACCGGATAAAATGAGTAATGGGTGAGAAGATGCTGCGAGCATCCGACATCTTAACTAAGATAATGCACCTGCCCAACTTCTGCTATAATTTCTGACCATACCAATACTCACTCAACAAAAAGGTTATCATGTCCTCAACTTTGTTTGGTTGTTGCTAAATAGCAATTGCATCTGTAGTTAATGAAATATAGGTTGCTGATCTAGTTGGCCAGTGGATTGCGTTTTCGTTTCCAACCAAATGGCTGCTAGTCAGGTTCGACTACAATCATATGTATGAATGATATGTGGATGTGTTAAGAAGATGAATAGGCCTGAAGTGGCTGAAAAAAAAGAGTTTCATGTTTGGTCTTAGAGCTGGGTTTCGTATTATGTAATCCTTAGTCTACCTGCGGTTCTAATACTAATACTACAAAATTTACAACATTCCATTGGAATTAACATGAAAAAAAAATAGAGAAAAAAAAGGGTACCATCGTCCCGATGGCCAGAAAGAAAAAATCATCGACTTTTTTTCCGCCTCTCGAATAATGCTCGCTAATGCTCGCATAGAATATCTGGAAAATAGAGGAAATTTGTTCCACGGCGCAAACATGAAATTGCACCACACGAAAATATGTGTAGAAAATATCCATCATGCTCCACTCAATAGTCCTGAGAGAGCAGGGCGTAATTCAATGAGAAATGGATCACGGTTAGTCTGACTTAACCTCAGAACTATGTTTAGGACTCCTGAGGTTTAGAGATAATTTTCCGAATTGCATAAATTAAGAGAGGAGGAAATCAGTTTGGCAACAGTTAAACAGTTTGGCATCGTTCATTTCATTTTGCACAACTCTGCCTCTCTTCTTTGATTTTGAAATCAAACATAAGCGATAGAAACTAGAGACGCAGAAGTTTGTGCGCGCAAGCGAGGAACCCCGGATTTCTCGTCTGTGAAGATATAAAGTGAATTCTACGGAACTTTGACATTAGTAGAAAAAAATAGAAAATAAAAACGTATCAACACGCACTGAATGACAAGAGAAAGGATATAGACCCAATCGTAAAATGCGTGTGGAAGGACATTGAACCTGATCAAATGCTTTGGAAATGCCAATAGCTACTGGATTCCTTGGGTTTCTCCCAAATACTTACCCGAGCCTTAACCAAAGACTATAACTATGACTACAAGAGCTACTTCAAAACTTTCTATCGAAGAATCTGTGCTGATGATTAGTGCTGGATTTTTCAAATTATTTTAAGAATAAACTAAACTGGTATAAATTTATCTAATTTTTGACTTTGGGTGACTTTCTCAGCCGGTATCAGCAAACACCTTTGGTTGGAAAGGTTGGGGATCGAATCTCATTTAGGATGCGAGAGCCTCACAGGGCTCTTCAGCTGAAGGTGAGTCAGCCGGTCTCATATAGAGGTAGGTACTTAGGTTTTTATCACGGAAATGCAGGTTGTGTATACCGCATTGGCTAGATACGGTCTACGTTTCGGATACAGATTAAAACAGCGGCATCATAATGGTTACACAAAAAACACAGCTCTCAATCATGTGGGAAAGATTTAAGGTTAATTAAGATTTATCTATTGTTTCAATAATAAATGATTAAGGGAAAATTTTCGAACAAAAGATTAGAAGAGAAACTTAAAGAGTTTCAAACAGCCAAGAAAGATCAACAATTCAATGATGCTGATGTTTTAATCAGGACTAGAAGATATCTACCAAATAATAATAATAATAATAATAATAATAATAATAATAATAATAATAATAATAAATAAAAGACTACATAAAAACGTAGAATTGAAAAGGAGAACTGAAAGAAATTAACTATGAAAGGAATACTACTTTGAAAGGAATTAGCCCTCCAAGAATTTTTGTAGCACAAAACAGTTCGGTCTTATTAGCTTCACGTTTAATGTTCAATCTGTTTACACGCTTCTAATACAATATTTTTGTCATTACCGTTTGTCATGCATGATGCCATAATTCCATATTTTAAGCTAGCTTAGCAGATCGCTTCTACGCTTCATAGCCATCTACGATGTGCTCTTGATTGAGCAGCTATTCGTATAAGATTATTATAAAAAAACACGTATATAACAAAAGTGGTGATGCAAACAGTCCTATCGAATCTACTGTAAGTAGCCTGCATTTCCTTATACGTGGAAAAGTGGATGCAGACGGAGTCATCAAAGCCATTGTGTTGTGATTAAGCCGGAGGCAAAAGTCTGCTATTAATTTAACGAACGGCATATTATAAAGCCGATGGTTCTCTGTGCGTTCTAACCTTTTCATTAACCTCACACACTCGATCACCAATTCATGTCATATCCGAAAACGGACTATTCTTAGTGAAGGACTCAAATCACAAAGGAAAACTTGCAAATATTTGGGACTTAATCACTTTCTAGGGATACGAAAACTGAGAATCACGCAGAACTCAGCAGAAAATGAATCAGAGCAAGTGTGTGAGTGCACTTCAAGCATCAGAGATGTCGATATCCTCAAAGGTTACCAATGTATGAAAATAAAATAGCGGAGAGAGAGAGAGAGAGAGAGAGAGCCTTCTCTCTCTCTCTCTCTCTCTCTCTCTCTCTCTCTCTCTCTCTGTCTATACACCTTGGAGCAAAGCACATAACGTGAAGGACAACTTTAAGAATGCTATGGAGAGGATACGAAGAATTAGAGTTAAAACATAAAAGAATGAATCTCACAACTTAATTATGTGTCCCAGTGCAAACACGCATGCAGATCTCCCGGAATCACGTGAGTGATTAGATCTGTAAATAAACCAACTGTTGAAAAGGGGGCCGTTAGTCCATAATTAAATGAACAAACAGCGTCGACAGGCCGAGATTTCTGTAATGGGTTTACATGAGATATTTACACGACTAATCCTCCCCAAAGTTCTACGTTAAACTCTACTCTCTTTCCCTCTGTCTCTCCAGCTGCTGCCGCTGGTTATGGCTGCACCTGAAATTAAAATTATCGAGTTACTGCAGGAGATCCTCACTCACCTCGGTGTGCTTCGATAACTTCGGCTGGTTCTCTGACCCAAGCTTCGGTGTGGATGAAGTCCTTGAGTGGTTCTGGAACGACACACTGGAGCACAGCTGTGTTCCCCTTCATCACGAACTCGTCTCGCGTTTCCACCTTGTAATGCTGATGCAGCACTAAAGGAAACATCAAAGAAATACCAATATATTATCAAATAAATGAACCAAAAGCTCTTAATTAACATAGCACAAGCATACGAAATGCAGATTACTTTGTATTAGCAATTGATTTTTTTCGTATAATGGATGATAAAACTAAACGATATTTAGTTTTAATCTACTATTTTCAAATGTTCCAGTTTTCTTTAACCTTTTCCAATTCTCCATCTATTGCTTATTTTTCTTGTTTTTGATGGAAGCAACAGAATCGCTTCCAGTATTTTTCACTCTCGCAATCTTAATTAATGCGAATACCAATACAAGGAGCAATATATATTGCTCCTTATATTGGTATCTGCAAATCAAATCCTTCATAACTTCTTCTGGTTGGTTAATTTAAATATCCAGAATAGTGCGTGGCGAAACTCGATTCTGAATTTTATGTTAAATATTTTCTAGATTTCATGTTATTGATAATCTCATGACTTTCCTCTCCTTTTCAATTTGGTATGCTTTTTTGTACATTTTTATGCTAAACAGAACTAGAATTTTATCAAGAGAAAGTTTGGCTATCCTCTAAATATTAATATGATAATACAGTCCTAGGAGTTCCTAACCAAAAACGAAATATCATACTTTTTTTTTCTTTATTCCAAGTTCATTTCAATGCGGTTTTATTTTTTATTTTGTTTCATAAAATATTTCCCCTAGATTCTAACTGAAAGTACTTTTTTCCATTTGCGAGATTGTAATTAACTGAGTTCCACTTTTAAATGAAATCAGACAGCAAGGAAACAGATTTTTGTTTTCTTTTTAATCAACTACGGTATCTCACTTATGCACCGACTACTAGCAACGATTTCCACTTTACCTTGGAGTCCATTGTTAAAACCGATTCCTTTTGAAAATATTTCACCCAGCAGAACAATTACAGTTTTTTTCTGTTATTATTTGATGTATTAAACCATAACAATAGCTGGCAAGACTCATAAGTTATCGACTTCCAATACCGGTAATGTTCAAAAAGAAACAGGAACGACACATCATTTCTACAAGAGAAATATCTTTGGGCGGCTCATCGTGACAAGTACGTGTTAGTAACTGCTGCAAAGCAATCTGATATTTGAAAACTAATATAGTTGCTGTTATGTCTTACAAATCTACAGCAAAATAATATCAAAATTCACTTCGTTTTGTTAAAACGAAGTGAAAAGTGAAACGAATTAAAAAAAAAAGAGTTTTTTTTTCTCTTCAGGAGGCCAATTTCTTAACAATTGTCTTAACCTTACGTTCTGACCCACTTTTTATTCTATTTTTATTTTTTTGTATTTCCTGTTTCGATATGTGAATAAATATTTCTTCCAGTTGTGCAATTTTTTTACGTACTGTCAGTTGAAAACAATTACCATTACATAATACCATGTCTAGCTGTAGCTCATATACTCTTTTTATTTGTAGCAATTTTTATCATTATCATAACATTAGTATAATTATATAAAAATTATGTACCTCTGAACATTAAGGAAATTTATCTTATCAGAATTCCTAACTCGAAAATGTCCGTAAATCGAAGCATGTCGAAGTTTGAAGATGGTGTGGTTATGACTAAAAAAAAAAAAAATACTAATGGCACGAAAAGTGGTTTATTTAATGAGTTCATGAATTTGAATGAATTCAGATTGCGATAGACCTTCATCACTAAGTTGAATCATTTTAACCTTTGAATCGAATGAGAAAAAAAAAATAAGAAAAGTCTAACTATTTCTCTTTTTATCTTTTATCTGCCATTATATTAAGTTTAATCACAATAATCACAACAAAATGATAGAAGAAAATTACTGAAGATAAGAGCCAGTTTAATACGCAATCAAAGAGCGCAACACAACACAAATAGGTCTGACACTAACCATGTGTGATGGCACACTGACGATAGCGAGACAGCGACATATTTCGTGGTAGTGTGATGGTACTAAAGAATCGTAACTCCTAAGCAAGCGACGTAACTTCGGGGTAAGTGACAATTCAAGATGTCCGTACGTGCGAAGCTTCGTAAATTGAGGTATACTATATTAAATTATTCACGAAACGAAAATCAAAATAATTATTTTAACTTAAGACGGTACATCTAGTGGATACAGCCCATCGTTCATAAATCACAAAGGTAATGCCGCTTCGGATAACAATTCGATATGTTTAATAATTATCGACAATAACCACTCCAAACATTAAAACCAAATAAACTAAAAAACTGATACCTGTACTAATAATGGCATTAACAATTTTTAGTTTAATTTTATTATTTCCATATGGTTAATGCTGCAATGCTTAGATATGAATCCAAAAAAAAGAATGTATTATTCTTATTGCTGCACTATTAACATTTCGATGCATGAAAATCTTTACAATTTTTCAATACGTGTTCCTCTCGTCTTTCTTTCATCTTATGCATCTGCTACAAAAAATCTTATCCTCCCTTTTCCGTTCTTTATCTCTGTACATGATGCTGTTCTTGTATTATTGCTTATCTTTGTTCTTCCAACCTCGCGAAGAAAACTTTTATCGCAAATACTTTCAAGGATTCTTCAACAAAATCCTTTCACTTCCTCTTCAAGTGACAGCCTTGGAGGATGAACCTGTGATATCTCCTTACTGTCCACTTGTGTCTCGTCGACACTCGTCGCTTTAGGTAGCGTCAAAGTTAAATTCCGTAAACAACAGTTTGTTCTATTGTCAACATACCTTACAAAATAAGCACAAAAATATTTACATTTCCATTGAGAAAGATAATACTAAAATGGAGAATGTTATGGATCCAACCATATTTTATAGCCAAATATAGAAAGAAACTTAAAAAGTTTGAAAAAGTTTATTTGTTTTAGTAATAAATAAATAAAGCTTGCGCTATGTTATTACCAATTGTTGCGCATTAATAAAAATAAACTAAACCTGAATCTTTTTAGTGTTACGGCACAACGTAAATTTCCTGCATTTAAAAGTCCTTAAATATCTAAAATATTACGAAAGCAAAATATTCTTTATTTATCATGCTTCAACAATGGCTTAAATGATGCACGAGTTTTAGCAGAGTAGATTATTCCCCCATAAATACAACATGGCACCTTGGAATGGAACCCGGATGTACGCATGTCTGTTTCACTATGTGGAAGATAGCATGCGGAAACTTGAATTTATTTCAAAATGCAAGTTTATGAAATCTTTATTTTAGTACCCATTAGCATGAGTGAGCAGAATGCTGACGCATCGTAACGTTTTCTCCTAAGTAATTTGCAATTAGATATAATGGATTTACTCTCCCTCTGCCAGCACTTTATCTCGTAGCTCAGCTCCATTCGTGACAACAAACTGGTAAGTTTACATCACGCGGTGTCTTTGTCAGACATGAAGCATTGAGAGAAACGTCTAAACCACGAGTTGCGCGTGTGGCCACTGAAGCACACATAATAAAAGACGTGACAAGGGGGTTGACTTCACACTCGAACCTACAGATATCGGTAATGGTCGCTTGTCTGACTGAGTAATGCGTCAAATTTTACGGCATCTTAAGCTGATGGGCATTTGATGCAAGCATGCAAAGGAAGTGGGTCATCACTCATCGGACTCAGTTTCCCCTTTTCCCTTTTGGGATTCTTCGAATGTTTGAGTTGATTAAACTTTATCGAGATGTTTACCAAACTCGAACAAGTTTAGGTAGCGTATTGGTAGTAATAGGGGATATACAAACTGACAACCAGATAGCACAGTTTTATGTACACACCGATAAACAGAAATTACATTCGAATTTCAATACCCTCTCTTTCCCATGACGCCATTATGGTGTACTTAGAGGTCATAATACGAAAACATTTATTATGACGTCACATCTGGAAAAAAATAAGGATACTTCTTGGATTTTGTAATAGCAACAGAAGAATTGATGAGAGACTTTACTAATTTCTTAAAAATCCCTTCGTGATATTGATAATTTGCTCTTGGAAGAGGAATTAGGACTAAGGGACAATTATGAAGCTTTAATGTGATTCAAAACGCATGCAACATTGATGATAAGAGACCTTGTGGGACATTATGTAAAATCTCCCACAATGCTTCCATTGAGAATATTAATGGAAGTATTCTGGGGAATTTTGCCTAATGTCTAAGTTTATCTCTAGAAGTAAATTTCGTACACATTCAGAGTTAGTTGAATGAATAATAAAGTTCTCAAAGAAACATGTTCTAACAAAAAAGGATATGATACCTTATGATACTTATGATACCCATTTCCTTCAGAAGATGAAGTGTTGGTGACCAAACGTTTTGCTGCTACTTCATGGATAGATTGTTCATTATAATGGCTTTTCCCGCGATGGACAAAATTTTATATATGTACTCACTCTTTTTAGTTTAGTTCTGAGTTTTTATCTGAGTTTACTTCGACATTATTGTAAGCTCTGCAATTTTGAGCTGATCTTATCCAATTTCCATTGATTAAAATATGATCTGTTTGTGATATTGTTCCATTTGGATGCTGACAGCTCCATGTTCTTCCAGATTTGTGAGAAATTTCCCAGTAAATCGACAAGGTTATTAGTATGCTGTAGTTCAGCGAGAAGATCTCCGTTTTTCATTTTTTGTATTGTGTTACATGAAAGATCCTATATTTTTTGTAATTCCTAAATCATCTAATTCTATTTGTGCATTTAAAATCTTCTCCACCTATGATACAGAGATTATGTATCGGAGCAGTGCAGAGATAGCCTTTGAGTTGATGGGTAAAAAGTTCTTGGAGTTTTTATCTGAAGATAAAAACTCACGATAAATAATGCTAACCTCCCCTACTGATAACCCCAACAGATGTTTTCAGTAGGGGGTCTAGCATTATTTATCGTGAATATACCAAAAAGCAAACCTTCTACGTATAAAAGTTATATTCACGATAAATAATGCTAGATCCCCTACTGATAACATTTCTCATAGGGAAAGATTAGCCATTAAGAACTTAAAAAATAATAAAGATATCATAATTCTTCCAGCTGATAAAGGGAATGCCACAGTCATTCTGAACAAAACTGACTACCGCAACAAAATACTTGAATTATTGGAGACAGACACTTACTCTGAACTTAACAAGAGAATTTCATAACGGAACCAACATTCTTCTAAAAACTACTTCAGAATTACCAAGGCACATCCGTCTTTGGCTCAGATCTGTTCATCCTTTAATCCCACGATTATACGGCCTTCCGAAGATCCATAAAATCAATACTCCCCTAAGACCAATAGTTGAAGGTATCGACTCACCAACTTACAATGTGTCTAAATACCTCGCCTCTTCCTTAAGACACCTAACAGGAAAATCTTCTTATATAAAAAATTTAGCTGACTTCGTCTTGAAAATCAAAAACCTCAAACTAAACAAATCAGATTTAATGGCAAGTTTTGACATAGTGTCTCTTTTCACAAATGTTCCAACCCAGGAAGTTCTCAATCTCCTTAAGAACAAATTATCCAAAAAAATTCTTCGCCTTACTCTCCCACTGTGTTAATTCAGGATACTTTAAATTTGAAGACAAGATATACAAACAAAACTCAGGATTAGCCATGGGCAGCCCACTCTCCCCAGTTCTAGGAAATATATTTCTTGAAGACTTTGAAGAAAAAGCAATTAGTTCGTCTACACTAAAACCTAAGATCTGGCTGCGTTTTATTGATGATGTTTTTCTCATTTGTGAATACGGCCTAGATAACCTTAATATTTTTCTGGATCATCTCAACAATTTTCATCACAAGATTAAATTCACCTATGAACTAGAAATCAACAACTGTCTCACTTTTTCAGACTTAAAACTTACAAAATCTCCATCTTCAAAAAGCCTACACATACTGACAGATACCTTCATGCTTCTTCCCAATACTACCCTCCACAGAAATTTGGCATTCTCTCCACCCCGGCACATCGAGCCAGGTCATTATTATCCGACTTCAAAATGAACTTAATTTTTTAAAAAGGACCTTTCTCAAAAATGGTTTCTCTCTAAAAAAATATTGAGAAATTTCTTTTCCGCAATCATCAACCCACTACGGAAGACTCTTCTTCCTCAAGAGCGTATATCTCTTTGCCTTTTATCAGTTCCTTCTCTCCCAAACTGGCTAAAATTCTTAAAAAATTCAACATCAAAACATGTTTCACTACGTTTCCTAAACTACGTTCCATCCTCAGTCGACCTAAAGAAAAACATCACTTACAAGTTTACAAGATTATGTGTAATTGTGGAAAGCCTTACTACGGTCAGACTGATATATATATATCCTTTTCCGTGTTGAGGAACACAAGAGAGATATTTCCTACAACAGAACCCGAGCTAGCGCTCTCTCCAGCCACGTTATAGACTGGTCTCAAACTTCAAACATACATAAATGTTATAATGAACTTGAGAGACGTATTCTCGAATCCAAAGAAATTTCACTCGATTCAACCCACCTGAATAATAGCCACAGCTACAATTTATCTGATACGCACATTTCTACTGTTCAGTACTGGCGCTCTCGCGATATCTCTCTCACACGCAGTTACATATACAGCTGGAACTATAGCACGTAATCCAGTTTAAACTGTACTACAGTTTATAATAGATCTTTTGTCGTTATTATGTAATGTTTCTGTAGTTTTTTGTATATATAATCCTTTGTAGTTGGAATCCAACTGTTGGACACTTTAAGAAGTTGTTTTATCAACGAAACTAGTAGTGTTGCTATTAAATCCCATTCTTTACTATTCTCGATGTTTAGTCATTCAAACTTTTTAATTTTCATATATATAATCGAAACGCCTACAAGTTTACTGCTCTACCACTTGCATTCAAACTCACAGCCTAGAAGATCACTTGTAACTACTTTAAACAGTCCATAAGACACAAAACATAAAACTTCTTCATCGTTGCAAAAGCCATTATCTCCAGTTTCGACCTAAAAACACATAAGAGGAAATCATTGCCCAACAGTTACTAAGACTAGCGAAAACCTCAAATGGAGCCTACATAGCAGACTATTCCTCTAACATCACTGCCATAGGGAAGAAGGAAGTGTAGCCCGATCCAAGCAGGAATGCAAGTAAACTGGTACGCTTCTCAATAACGAGGATTTTGCGAAACGCTTCGTGCAGCTGAGACGAGTTCTTTCAGAAAATTGCTCTGCTGAAAGCATAGAAATTTCCCCCCCCCCCTCTCTCTCTCCTGTATAACCCTGAAAAATATATTCATTTTAGAATTATATTTTGATTCTTTCAGTTTATGTACAGACCTGTGCTTTATTTATCAGAAATATTTATTTAAAAAAGTGTAAATGGCTTGTTTTGTTATACATAATGAAATATTTTAATCAACTTCTAATTACGTTTATTGTGGGTAATTTTGATGTTCTGCCGTTTTCACCCTGGATATACTTCTGGCTGAAGATCAATAATAATAATAATAATAATAATAATAATGATAATAATAATAATAATAATAATAATAATATATTCTAGATTTCAGAAAAATATGCACAAAGCTGTTTTGCGTGTTTCATTAATTAATATATAGTACACAAACACTCGCTTTTGTTTTCAGCATTATTCTAAAATGATTCCTTATAAAGGACTTGAAAATAACTCATATACAGGGTGTTCGGGATAAATTTGACAGTTTCGTAAGGAAAAAGAAAATCTTCTTTGTATCTATTAAATTTAATGAATTGACAAAAAAACATTACAGGCAGAGTTAATTACAATACTATCAACAAGATTTACTCAAAATAACCACCATTAGCATCGATCACAGCTTCAATTCTGCTTCGGAACCTCGAACAAGCTGATGCTACAGTCTCCCTGGGAAGGGCCGCAAAAACTGTTTTAATTTTATCCATTAACTGGGCTTTTGTATTACTGGAAGTGCGATTGGTGTCTTTTTCAACTGCGCCCCATACAAAATAATCCATGGGGTTAAGGTCTGGGGAGTTTGGAGGCCAAACATTTGGACTGGTGAAGTCGTAGAAATTTTCAGACAACCATTTTTGACTTTTCCCAGAGGTGTGGCAAGGGGCCGAATCCTGCTGCCATACATACGGCCTACCATTGGCTACCCTTGTTATCCAGGGCTTGACTACAGTTAGCAACTCCACGAACAAAGCCCGAATTCCAATGCCAGGGTTCTTCAACACCTGTTCCTGCAGATTTGCGAGGAATTCTGCTGTACGAACGCAATCAGATCGTCTGCTAGGGATCTTTCTTCTTGCTACATCCTCGTAGTCACCATTGCAAGTCTCTAGTTCATGCCTGATTGTTTTTACTGTATTCAGGGAGCATTGGGCAGCAGTCGTAATATCCTTATTTTGATGGCGGGCACGAATCATCATGATACAAGTTATTCTCTTCCATGATTCAGGTGGGTTCCAGCTATCCATCCTTTCTGACATCTTGTATGAAGAAGGGTCCAAACTTTTAAATGAAGAGAAGTGTGTGTTAATACATGTAACTTACGGAAAAATATAATTAATTATAAATATGTCAAATTTATCCCGAACACCCTGTATTTGTCCATCTGTGCGAAGCGCATGAACAATATAATTTTACTTTTATAAATGAAACAGACTCACTATTCATAGCTAAAATGACTGGGTATAAACTATGGTATCAAAAACTTGAAAATAGTTTCATAATAATTCACCAGAATATGTCGTATTTTTTGAATAACATATTTATTTTAGGTGCCTGCGTGACTCGCAGTAAAGCACATATGGCTAAATGGATAAAAAAGAGAACTTATAGGATCAATTCTAATCACTGACTGAAATTTCTCTAGGTATTTTTGTGTTTTTTAGATGGTCCAGATAATTGATCACTGGTGTCGGTAAATAGAGCATTATTTTTTACAATATAATAATTAATAATAATAATTTTATAATGAGGATAATTTTGTGTTCGTAATGCTAATTAGGATTAGAAACACGAAATAGTGACAGTTATGCCGTATCTTCGTGCGTTTTCGTCTACTGTACGCCCACAGATGCGAGACCCTTCGACACTTCTGCGCATGTCAAAAGAAGTTGGAAAATTTATGTATAAGGCACGTGACTTCGCGTGTTGGTGGCCAATTTATGCATCCTTTATTTCTTTCTCCCCTTCAGCATGAATTGATTATTCTTGTCGGTTGTACGAAGTGTGGGCGTACAATATGTACGTGTACTGCTTGAGATTCCGCTAATCTAAATCTTCAGTGAAGTTAATTGATTTATCATTGAACTCTTAGTGGCTCTGGTATGTGATGAGTATCATATAACCCTTTTCTAAGATACTGATCAGAAATCTTTTTTTTTTTTTTTTTTGGTACTTGAGGACCGTATTCTCACGGACTTTCATAACGGAAGTTCAACGACTAGCAATTAGGAAATAAAAAATTAGGTGCATTTCTAAATTTATTATAAGGGATCTTATATACTGTTTAAGCATCTAAAATAAAATTTAAAAAAATGGGAAAGTTACTATTTTAGTATTTTATTTCGTGCTTGAACTATTAAATATAACGTTTTTATAAATTTCATTAGATATTTAAATTATTTAAATTTTCATGAATCATCAATACTTGTCAGTATTGTTAGTGCATAAATTGCACCAGATAAAACTGTCATCAAATCTACTACTACTAGTGGAAAAAACGTTCAAACAAATGATATTAGAATTATTTATTTCTATAAATAATTTTAATAGTTGATTGGTTATTGCCAAATGTGGAAGATGTTTTACATAGAATAGGTGAAGACAGGACGAGCAAAAGAGGTCATCCCTGGAATCTGTATAAGGAGAGTGGAGTAGGGGGGGGGGAGGATGAGGAACAGATTTTTTTCAAGGAAATTGGTTAGGGATTGGAATGCATTGCCGGAGAGTGTGGTGAGTGCGGAGACTGTAAACATATTTAGATGCGGTATCATTCTATGTGTGACAGTGGGACCTCCCGCTAGTGTCTTTTGACTCCATAGAGGTTTTTTTTTAAATTTTTTTTTAACATTTTATTATTTTTCAGATAAATTACATACATTATATGAACACAATTATGCATAACATATACTTTCTCGTACATAAAGTTTTTTTTTAAATAATAATAATAACAATAACTGTTTACAACATATATTATTATAATATTCATAATGATGATTATTACAGATGTTTCTTTGCAATTTTACACTCTATATATACAATAGCAATGGATATAATCACTCTATATTGCATACTTTTGTTACAGTTATTACATACATTACATACATTTGATTACATATAATACATATATTACATACATTGGTTTACATGTGATACGTACATTACATGCACTTGGTTACATATGATACATCTTGGATGAGAACTAATTTCTCTGCTTTCATCCTCGAAGCTTATATGTAAGCTTATCTGAGGATGACACCAGTTGGTTATTATTTATTGGTTTTTTTTTGCTGTGTTGGGAAGCTACGAAATCTATGATTGAAAAATTCGCGCGCGCGCACGCACGCACGCACGCGCACACGCACACACACACACACAATAAATAAATAACTTGGAATGTATTGATGCGTCGCTGAACTGGAAGCCTGAGCGAATATATTGTGTTTCATTAAGTTTGTATGGTATTTTGGGTGCGTGTTTCTTGTTCATAGTATGTCCTTAGAGTTCTTTTCAGGCTATTTATAGGTTAATAGTAATAATAATAATAATTAAATAAATAAATAATTCGGATAAATTTATTTTAAGGTTTATGTAATTATGTATAAAGCGACGTCAGGGTATTTTATATTAAATCTATCGAATGTTCTTTATATACATTTCTTTGAAAAACGTGACCTACTTTTAACTGCAAGTATCTCTAACTGCACGTCTTTTTTTTTGTGAAGAAACGTCAGCCGTGTTTAACCAGGATTGTCCACTTCGTATTTACCGTCCTGGAATTAATAGCACATCGCGCAGAGTCCTCCGATCGCCCGTCTCTGACATTAAATTCAATTGTTGAGATCGAGTGCCGGCGAATATTTTCAAATTGATTTTGTAATATCTACAGTGAAAAAGTAATCCTGCGAACTCGTAGCAGAGTAAACACATTCAAAGAGCTTTGCGTAGGCCTACTTTTGCTCAACCAATATTTACAGACGAGAGAGACCTGGACAGACGCTAGTTAGGTGTGGGTTTTCCGGACTGAAATGCGGTAAATAGGTTTCAATCTCACGTTGCATTGCACTTCGTAAGCCTTGGAAAATTAAATATTGGAAGTGGGTTTTGTTTACATCAGGGCCAATTTCTCATGTTTGCTTTAAAAACATTCAATGTATATAGCATTTTTATTTCAAAATTTTAAAATTACAAATGCGATTATTGCATGTAATATATAATAATAATAATAATAATAATAATAATAATAATAATAATAATAAAGAGTTGCTTCCGCACTCATTTCTTAATGATACATGCTTAAGAATTATATTAGATTCGTTCTATCTGTCTACGCATGTTTACTATTTAACTAGTAACTGTTGTTTTTTTACCTGAGCAGAAATTAATAATAGAATTTGGTACTTAGGTGTTTACTCCCTTTGGGAGTCACCTCAAATTTAATTTATATCGATTTTAGTAGAAATATTGGAAAGTATAAAAGTATAAAGAGAACCCATAATCACATTCACCAAAAAACGACTCTGGGTTCAATTGTTGTGATAAGTGACGTCACCAGAAGAAGGCGCGCTATTGTGAAATCTACCGTTTATTGATCACCGGGTTTTTTTCATACTGCGCATGTTATGTTTAGTACAAGACTCAACATTTTATCTTTTCAAATTTCATGTTGATTTATTGGTTGTCAGCGACCATTAAAAGAAACTTAAGTTATCTGTGTTTAATGGTGGCCATTTTGACTTGACAAGTCACGTGCAGCGATCGAACTCACTTTAAAATGTCAAAATCTCACTAAAAGGTTTCAGATTAGGCTTATCAATAAATCGTTATGGGAAGGAAGTTTCTCTGCTTTCTGTCGCAAGTGCAACACTGTTTGGCTCTTCGCCCATCGCTCTGCTTTGTTGACTCGATGAGGGGGGGGGGTACTACCCGGATTAGAATGCAGCCACTGGGATGGTTTTGTTTGACACGTAAAGAGAAAGAATGACACAACCAGGAGAGAAATTGTAATTGAAGTATTAAAATAGTTGGTACAATGAAGCTCGAATATTGCTGCAAGTATTTATAATTGTATTATTTATATTATATCCTATAGAGTTTACCACACTGCTACAACTCACACCAATATGATTAATATATAATTATAATAACTATTCTCAAACTGAAAGGAAATAGTAGTTATTATGAAAATTTACCTGAAAATCGTATCCTATAAAGAACTAAAACAAATTTAGCTCATTCTTTATAAGACAACATGTTGTTAGCATATACTCCTAGTCTGCTAAAAATAAATCTATCCCTAAATAATATTCCAGCGCTTATAACCGCCTCTCTTAATACAGAAACTTAGAGGTGGTCGACAAACTGCACCACCTACTGGTCAAGAGAGGACTATAATACATTTCTATATATAGGCTGTCCCAAAATTCACGCAAGATTTAAATTTAGCGCCATTTGTGCGATAAAGTGTTGCTAACGAGAAAAAAAAAGAGAGCGTGACAGCTGACAGTTCAGGGTTATTAAAAATGGAGCGCTACACGAAAGAACAACGCATTTTCATTGTTGAGCAATATTTTAAAAATAATGAAGGTCTGGCAGCTACAGTTCGCAATTTTCGTACAAAATATGGTCGGAATAGTGATTTAACTTCATCAACTGTGAAAAGATTAATTAAAAAATTCAAGGAAACTGGATCAAATAGTGATCTTATACACTCTGGCCGTCCTTCAACAAGTCGTTCAACAGAAAACATCGAAGCAGTTCGTGAGAGTATTGCTGAGAGTCCAGGAACATCAATTCGGCACCGTGGTCTTGAATTGGGCATTTCGAGAAGCTCTCTACAGCGTATTCTCACGAAAGATTTGCATCTTTATGCTTACAAAGTTCAATTGACTCAAGAACTGAAGCTTACTGACCAAACACAGCGAAGAGAGTTCGTTGAATGGATTATGGAACAACAACAAGTGGATGCTTATTTTTCGAACAAAATCATCTTCAACGATGAGGCTCATTTTCATCTTGATGGCTTCGTTAATCGACAAAATTGTCTCATTTGGGGTTCAGAAAATCCACGAGTGATTGTTGAGAAACAAATGCATCCACAACGTGTCACTGTTTGGTGCGGATTTTGGGATGGAGGCATCAACGGTCCATTCTTCTTCGAAAATGCGGCTGGTAAGGCAATAACAGTTAATGGTGCTCGCTATCGCGACATGATAATCCAATTTTTTGTGCCTAAATTGCAAGATATGAATGTGGACTACATATGGTTTCAACAAGACAGTGCCACATGCCATACAGCCCGAGAAACAATTCAATTACTGCATGAGTCATTTTCTGGTCGTGTAATTTCCCGTTTTGGTGATCAGAATTGGCCGCCCAGATCATGTGACTTAACGTCGTTGGATTTTTTTCTTTGGGTTTTTTGAAGTCTAAGGTTTATGCCAACTAGCCCACGACCACCGACGCCTTGAAGGAGGAAATTTAGCGCTGTATCAACGAAATTCAGCCGCATTTATGCAAAACGGTCATGGAAAATTTCGACAAAAGAGTGCGTATGTGCCAGCAAAGCCGTGGAGGCCATTTATCCGATATGCTATTCCATGCATAACCCTATACTGTATACTTTATGAATCAATAAGAAATTATAATTTTTAATTAAAAACTTGTGTTTTCTATCAAAATTACTTCTTGCGTGAATTTTGGGACACCCTGTATTTATATTTACACTGTAATGAGCTTCAATTCAGTACAGGTTTGACAGAAATTTCGGGTGTCTGTTCTAGGTTATATAAAGAAAGTCAGCAGATACAGGGGCACCTGCATGGAAGGAAAATGTAATTCAGCACGATCTTAGTTTTACGGGATAAGTAACCGACTGTAGTAGGTTAATCTGAACTAGTTATGCAATGCAGTATCATGGAAACTTCTTCTCCCTGCTGAGATATTCATACATATGAAGATCAAGATCATATCCAGAAGCTCTTGATAAATAGAAAACAAATCCAGCTAGCGACCATGTCCTGCAAAGGCACATATCGGAATGAATAATACGTCAGATTATTTTGTTAATGGGATGTAATAACAATTTCATTCATCGAGTCAGTTACACTCTTAGCAACAAAAAAAAAAAACACGCTACTATAGATGGAACAAATTTTAATTTTATCTGGAATTTTGTGGCAGACCAGGTGCAACCGATTTTGTTCACAAATTATTCTTCTGCTAGACGTTACTTCCTTCACAAACTATCGATCATACAGAAACAGTTCCAGAAACACACGAAGGTGGCTTACCATCTTTCATGCTTCTGTAACGCAATGACATATTCGCGACAGGGATCTTATACTAAGTCTGTATACGCTGTGAATACTTAAATACTTACAGTAGCCAACAAATTAATGCTAACACACATTTTAAAGAAACATTTTAATTTCACAAGAAAATAAGTACAAAAATTCAACTCCAACTTTACCTAATCATTTATATGTGCTCCTCTGTTCCTAGTAAGGTCATTAATTCGCTTAGGCATGGACTCTACCAACGTAGAACACATTTTTCTTATTTCTGCATCTCGAAACCATATTTTTATAACGGAATATACTGCATTAAGTTATCCTTTGTATCACAATTTAATTTTCCAAGTCTCTTTTTCACTATGGTCTAAATTTTCTATTGGGTTAATGTCAGGAGAGTTTACCTGGCCACTGAACTAATTGGATGTTGTGAGTTTTGAGGAACTCTTTAACTTTTTTAGAAGTATGGCATGGAGCGAGATTCTGTTGGAAGATGAGTTTTTGTCTTTCTGGGTCAACTCTTTTCTCCAATAGTTTTGTGTATTGGATATTTTTCATCATACCGTCAACAGGTATGATGAAATCGTAATCGATAAGGTATACGTAATCTTGGACCATCATGTGTAAAAAAAACAACAACACCGGAACTTTTTTTATCTGGGTGTTTATGAGCTTGTTGAAGGTAGGTGAGAGGTCTTCCCAGCCGTTGATTCACGAACATAGGGTATTCTCTCGCCTTGGAGAAAGAAATGGCTCTCCTCTGAGAATGTGACCTACCTTCCACTTCTCAACAGTCCAATCTTTGTACACTTTTGCCCAATGGGGCTTCTTTTTCTGCATAGGCTTCGTTAACAGTTGTTTATTTTTTGGTCTGTGGGCAGTCCTCCCTGCTTCCAACAATCTTCTTCGGACTATCATGTCAGAAACATTAACCCCACTAGCTTCCAAGTCTCAATTTAAATCTACAGCAGGCACTCTTGGATTCATTTAGCTTTTCCTAAAAATCTATAAACGATCTTGAATAAGTGTAGTTTTCTCTTTTCGCTCACATTTTCCTTTTATGTCTTGAATAAAGGTACCTGTCCCTCTGAACTTATTTAAAATCATATTATCGTTCCCAAACCAACACTACACTTATTGGCAATTTGTCTGTGAAACAGATGTGTGCTGAGAAAGAGGACATATTTTTGAACAGTTTCCTTGAGATGTATTTTATATCTACGCAAAATGAATAAGACAGTATGAATGTCAGCTTGTTTACACTATTACAAACGTACAACAATATTAATAAACACAGAAACAAATAAACACGCAACATCAACCAAAATAGTAAACTAAAACCAAAAGAAAAATTACTGTGAACTGAAACAAAAACCAAAACGAAAAAGCTGAAGAAAATTTGGCTTCTTTGGATTAATTTGTTCGCTACAGTATAGATATAAGCCAATAACCCTCCTAAAAATATTGAGGAAAGATGTCACTCCACAATCTAGAGAACGTGAATTAGTGAGGGCGAGGAGGAAAAGGACGTTTCGATAAGAAAGAAAATCAAGGAGACGGCATTTCAGGACAAAATGTCAAGTCTAGTGTATAGATTGCACAAGTCTGATGTCATATTCTATTTATAGTAAATACCATTTATGTTATTATTAAAATGTAAATTCGTGTCATATTAAAGAGGGCGCTAACAAGGAGATTGTAGTATCAGTTCTGAAATTTCGTAGTGGTTAAACCAAAAGCGTTCTCTGATATTTATGTAACAAGCAAAAACATTCATTTCAGAATTGTTTAGAAAAATATAGTATATTAAAACCGTAAAATGAGCTAAAAGGATTAGATAATCAGGGATAAAACCTTACTCTGGACGCTAAATATGTTTTTTTTTTTTTCATGTACTAAGAAAAGTGCAGTTGATGACCTCAAACTAAGCAATAAAAGCCATCTGAAAATCCACAGTTTTCAGAATTTGGATTAAAATTACATGAAGCCGTTTGAAATGTTGACGGAACTACAGAAATGATAGTAGGTTGGACCACAAATGCTGTGTGTGTGTGTGTGTGTGTGTGTGTGTGTGTGTGTGTGTGTGTGTGTGTGTGTGTGTGTGTGTGTGTGTGTGTGTGTGTGTGTGTGTGTGTGTGTGCGTGCGTGCGTGCGTGCGTGCGTGCGTGCGTGTGTATCCATCCTCAATATAAGGCCTTGTTTGTCGCATTTTCCTTTTGAGGAGTAGGAGAAGGGGAAGTTCATTAGCAGATGACCTACTGATCAGTAATAAATAAACGTAACAAATAAACAAATGACGAAATTTAGCCACCAGGACGATTTATTTGAATGACAGAGTCTGTAATAGCTTGCAATAAAAATGACAAACACTACTTATCTTAGTCGAGCCTCCGTAGCTCAGTCCGTATAGACGAAGCCCACTGGTCGGAAAGACCTGGGCTCGATTCCCTTCCAATACATGAGGAACCTTTATCTGGTCTCTTTCGACTAAAGGTGACTTAGCCGCTCTCATACGGAGGTAGCGGTTTTTTCACCCGGAAACTCGGATTTTTCGAATGGGCAAACCGGCCCCGTGAACACACGCATCTACAGACCTAAGACACACTAGGAGGCATAGGGCCAATCACCTTATCCTCGAGGTGGTCGCGGTTCGAATCGTAAGAGGCCATGCCTAATACGAACGCAACAGGCCACTAGGGCCTATATAAGGAAGGGAGGAAGTTACCTTATTCAGTAAGAATATGAGTCCGAAATTAATGAATCTCTCATGAAAAATGTTGATATATACGCGTAGACTATGCGGTAAGTTTACTAAGAAAGAGAAGCATACACCCTGTGCAACGGCAAAATCCTATTAATATTACACTAATGTTGCCAGTAGGAGAAGAGTTAAGTGAGCTGAACATTTTCTTCTGGAATTCAAACAAGATTTTAATGCGAAGAGGAACCTCACATAATAATTACTGGTTTCATACCCAAACAAGAAACTATTGTTTATATTTCCTACTCTCAACAACCTAATGGCAAAATATGAATGCTTTTGCCTTTGAGGCAATAAAAATCTTTCCGATGAAGTCGAATAACATTTATCAAAATTCTGTTTAAGTTAAAGCGCTCGAAATTTTCGCCATTTCTCCATAAGTCGCCATTCCTTAGTATCAAGGAATTGTGGCGACTTAATTCAGCCTTAACCCACTACGTTGAAAATAATTGGAAAGGATACAGCCAGAGGCGCCAGTTCGCGAAGAAAATTTCCTTGTTTTAACCGAATCAAATACGCCGATATTTTGCAGAATCTGTCAAAAATGAATAAGTTGGTTTAGGATAGCCGTTCATTTTCTTACTGAGTGGAAATTCCTCAGAAAGAAGGCCGAATTAAGAACAGAAACAATTCTCGTGAAAAACAATGATTAAAAAAGAAGGATTAAGAAATCAGGATTTTTCAGAAGAATTAAATTAAATCCTAACAGTTTACATGCAACAGTTTATTTGTTTTCAAATACATTTATTTGTAAATATTTATCCCTACACGACAATAAAATAACATGAAGAATTGCTCACCAAAAGGAAATATGCCTTGCAGTATTTATTACCCTGTAAATATTAATATTACAAAACAATAATTTCTTGTTAATATATCCGTATAATGAAATAATACATAATAAATATTCCAATCTCCTTGCCAAAATGAATCAAGCTTTAAACACTGGAATAATATCTCAACAATGGAAACGAGGCCTTATTGTTCTAATAGCCAAAAAGGGTCTCAATAGAATGGATAACTACAGAGGTATTACTTTGCTATCAACCACAGTTAAAATCCACAATAGGATGATACTCAATAGAATAGACCCTTACTTAACACCACTTTTAAGAAAAAATCAAGCTGGATTTCTAAAAAAAACGATGTACAGTAGAACAGATACATTGGACCAAAAAATCATAGAAGGTTCACGTGATAAAACTTACTACTTATTTTAACCTTCATAGACTTCAAAAAAGCTTTTGACTCCATTAATAGAGAAGCAATGCTTAAAATACTCAGATTCTACGGTCTACCCTCAAAACTCATACCAGCAATCTCAGCGCCTTATAAAGATTACAATGCTACAGTAATCTTTAAAACAGAACCATCTGAATCATTTCCAGTGACAAGGAGTCCTGCAAGGTGATGTACTAGCACCTTATTTGTTTCTAATATGTTTGGACTACATCTTACGGACCATCAACACAGAAGATCTTGGTTTTAATATTAAAATATCCACTCACACCATGCAAATAACTGATCTTAGCTTTGCTGACGATGTTGTACTTATTGATACAGAACCAACAAGTGCACAAAAACATCTCAGTCTACTAGAGGCACAGGCTAAACTTATTGGTCTGCAGATCAACATCCAAAAGTCCAAAGTATTCTCAATAGGTTGTGAAAACTTCATATCAACAATAAATCCTTAGAAAGAGTAAATGACTTTAAATATCTTGGATCGTACATCAGCAATGCAGAAAATTATACCAGGAAACGTAAACACCTGGCTCTAGTCTTCCATAACAAACTCCGTCAGATCTGGAAATCATCATTAGTATCATTAAATACAAAATTAAGACTATACCATGCAACCAATAGATCTATCTTATTGTATGGTTCTCAAACCTGGACAATAAGCACCAAACAAACTACAGATCTAATTAATTCCTTTGGAGCTACATGTCTCAGACTGATCCTTGGATACACCTGGATGGACCGCATTACTAACTTTGCTGTACTAGATCTGGCTAAGCAAGAACCACTTGTCAGTATAGTCAAAAAATTACAACTCAGATGGCTTGGGCATCAACTCAGAAATCCCGAAGTGTCGCCCTTTTTGGAATCCCTCATCCTGTGCAAACCGGAAGATGGCAAACGCAGTCGAGGAAGACCATGCAAACAATTTTCGCAATACATATGTGAAACCATCAGCAGGCTGAACTGCAAAACTCCATCTGACATCTACCAGTTAGCTCAAGATAGAGAGACTTGGAAGACCATAATTTGCAATATTTAATTTTTAATATAAATCTCTTTTCCCTTTTCACATTGTATCATATTGTGAATAAACTTTATATGTATGTATGTATGTATAATGAATTAATGTATAGATGAATATCCACAACTCCAACTGGCTCCCCTTCTCCAACACTACAGATCAAGCCGGACGTGATGCAGAAGATTTTGCTATTAGCAACGATCTAACGCAAATTGTACAACTACCTACCGAATTCCAGATAATCCCCTACACTCTTCCGTTGATCTTTATTTTTTAACTAGTTCTCCTTCCACATACAGTAGAAGTTACCTCTCCTCTCGGCAAATAAGACCACAATCTAGTACAAATTTCCAGCATCACAAAACGTCCTTCCTATGACCACACCTTCCGGAATTACTACTCTTATTATCCATGGCGTGACTAGTGCTTCCGCTCTACTGACCCAGACACCTTCTCTGAGCGAGTCACAAGAAATCATCCTCAGTGGCATGAACTCATTCATCCCTCATTCCATACAAAATTCCCGTTCACTTGCCAACTCCGATTTAAAAGAGGATGTATGAAAGTATGAAACTCCTTAAAAATTCTTGATGCTCTCCAGGAGGAGACCAATTCGGCTCATAGATGACCCTTCCCTCACAAGCTCACTTCAACCTCTATCTCTCAGACGCATTTTTAGCTCTGCGTCTCTTCTACAGATTTTCCATGATTAATGCGACAGTGAATTGGTAAACATCATTCCTCCACTTGCTGTTAGACCTGTTAAAACAAGAGCAGCTGCTGTCTAACATCCGCTTCTTCCCTTCCTCATTTATTCCATCTACCTCTGAAACAGCCTTCCTCGTGACATGTTTTCCAATAATTTCAACCTATAGGTCTTTAAGGAAAAATGACAATAGGTTTCTTCTTTCTCTACCATCATCTATACCTCACACAGCACTGATGTGCTGTAGGTTATTGTACCTTTCGTGTGTAGAATAAATAAATATCTTGAAATGATTCCATGTTTGGGCTCTCTTCCAGATCGTTTAACACTTAGCTAATGACCTTTTTTTTAAAAAACAATGCTGAAATTGTAAATTCAACGAAGATTTGTTTATACACAGCTGGATTTGTTTTGAACACGACCGCTTGTTTAATAACTGGAGGTCATTTTTGGAAGAAAAAAGAAAAGAAAAGAGAAAACACAGAAAGTATGTGTTTAGAGAATAATATAAATAATATCCACTTTAGATGAATTCGATCTGAATGGCGACTGAAGCAACCAAGGCTGTAAGGGCAGTATATATAATGTCGATTTATTACGTGTCCTCATTATGAATGGACTGTCTATTTTTGTGATTGAAAAACACAGTTTGAAACCACCGATATGCGACTTACTCCACTTTATCTTCAAAAGCCATTATGAAGTTCCTTGCGTTTTCTATGCGACTCGAATCCAGAAATTTCCTATGGAAAACATTTGCCCCTATTGCACTATGCAGGCCCTATCTTATGTAGGTAATAATCAAGTGATGTGTTGGGGTTTGTCGTGCTGAAATAGCCATTCGTATAAGCATCATTTGGCTGATTTCTCCGTTTGAAGAAAGTATCATAGAGAAACATTCCAACTAGATTTTGAGGAATGTCCTCTCGCTGCTGCTCTTTCGATTTGGTAGAAACTCGTGATGAAATTCCTCCTAACCAAAAAAGACTCCAATCGATATCGCATTACACCATTGTAACGCGTACTGTCTATAAAGCCAAGTAAAACCGTTTTTACTGTTTTTGCATGCACAGACCACGTAATAATATTAAATACATGTAACCAGAATGGCACGTTACTATTTTCATTATATTGAGCACTTTTGACCTCCCCCCCCTTCCACCTCGCATTATTTCAATAATATATCTGTCAGGGCACTTCAGAGATTTGTTGAGAATTATTATCGTGTGAAGATTTGATTAGCAACTAAAGTTAGAATAAAATAACCTTCTGGAATCTTTCTTTAATTTTACTTAATACGTTATAATCTTTTATTCTTTATTTTGGTTTTATTCTTTGCATTTATTTATGCATGTTAGAGATTTTTTTTCTTTTCGTTCTTTCATTAATGTAGCAGAGTTTGAAAAGCCATTTTGCATGCGTATAGCGCGTGTAAACTATCAAAATAATTATCACAATAAAAAAAAAAGCACTTCAGTTGGACAGAGGTAAGCTGCGCATAATATACAGCGAACGTTATTTTTCACTGCCACCTCACTCCACGCAGAGCCAAGTTTTTCCCAATATTCGCACTAACATGATGGCCAGCAGGAATGCCTGGAGTTATTAAACCCGCGTCAATATCTTTTTTTGACAAATCGATTGAATTGTCAGTAAGATAAATTCACTTATTAATTGAATGAAATTCTCTGCAATATTTATGGAAATATGAATAAAAAAATTACTATATTTGCTAATCGATTAAGAAACAAGTATTACCATATAATTCGTTATAACGGACATTCTTATAACGACATATTTTTTTTGACCGCTGTGAACTCTCATTATATACTCGACCTTATAACATCCAAAAGATCAAGTACAAGATTTACAAGAGAGACTGCTAATTAATCCTGTCAAATAAATCAACTTAATTCATTGGAAAATACTTTCATTAGCGAAATAGAGCATGCGAAGGACGTGCAATCATCTACATGGTGCTGGCAGCAAATAACGAAAGTCCATCGAAATCGATGGGCTCCCAGCTTTGTATACGTATTTTACTTGTTCACACAAGAAAACAGGACTTACCTTATCAAATTTAGAGTTTTAAAATACAGTTATATAATAGCCTTTCAGTATTGCATTGCTCAAATATTATGTTCGTATATAAAGTTGAAGAAACTGAGTTATCGATTTCGAAAGGGACATTTCCTGGCGTCTTTGAATTCCAATCTTTCTGATTAAAGTGTCAGTCCTATTGGCTGTGCGATATAGAATCCAATTTGTTTTCATTTGTTCTGTTATTCGCAGAACAAATGAAAACACTAGAGTGTTTTAGAAGTGTGTATTTGGGGAAGGGGCGAAACGGACCCTAAATCCTTCACAAAACTGAGAAATTGCAATGGAACTTCAACAACGTGTGACCTTTGCTCATCGTAATAAGTGTTTTCAGTTATCACGAGGTAAGTCGCGCATGCGCCTTAAATCCTATTCGCAGGAATGCCAACTTTGAAGTTCGATAATGACCTCTAATTCCCATATACTCGTATATACCAATCCCAATGGGTCACTTAACGTTATTTGAAGTGGAAGCGTTCCAGTTATATCAGATTGAGAAACAGATTTAGAACTGTACTGCGCCTTAGAGATTTAAAATAAATCCTAGACCCTGGATTTAGAATTTCAGGAAAGTATTACTTGACCCTTTATCGAAAAAAACATTTAAACTAAAATAAATATAATTAATTAATATTAAATCTTATTCTTAAATAATTTAGACCCTGAAACTCTATCAAAAACTTTCCTTCTATTATGCATCATCCTGATAATAATGCGGTTTTAAGTATCTCTGGCTTATTAATTCTAGAAGAGAAGATATCAGAACACTTCTAAAATGATATCATTCGATGCGCTTAAATAATAAAAATTTAACAAAAGATGCAAATTTCAATTTTCAGATTAAATTATCATTATTCATTGTTAAATACAAGCTCTCAGTAGAACATTATGCTATTAAAATATTCAAGCTCTCTCTCTCTCTCTCCTCTTTAATTGAAATTTTAAGCGTTAATACAATTAATTCCAATCAACTAGGGTACAAAATGGTGTTATGAAGGAGTTAGAAGATAAGAAAATGTTATAGACATACTACAGATCGCATTATTCAATTAATTTGGCCAGTTATTTGTCGAATATTTTACCTGCTTCATCTATAAAAATAAGTGATGTCTCGTAAAAAAATCTGATATGAAAACAAAGAAGGAAGTGGTTGTAGACGACATAAAAATGTGTTTTTGTATTTACATTGTCATGTAGTGGTATCAGTCACAACGATTGACCCTAGGGCCATATTCAGCGGTGCACACTACGAAGAATTTTGTCTAGTTTGTCGTTAAAATAGCCCGCTTAAAACGAAATTTTAATAGTAAAAGAATACAGGCAGTCCCCTGGTTACGAACGAAATACGTTCCTAAGGACGTCTTTAAGTCGGATTTGTACGTAACTCGGATCTCTGATGAACAGCGCATATGCGGAAATAATAATAATAATAATAATAATAATAATAATACCCCTGTACTGTAATCAGGATTTGATTCTGTTTCTGGAGGAGAGGAGCTTTCTCCAGAAAAGGAGGAAGTTCCCTTCTTTTTTTTTTTCATCGTAAATGGCCTTGCAGCAGCTGATATTTTCACTAACTGCACGATAAACCTTTGTAAACCGCTGAATGTTAGGACCTTTCTCTTCAAGCTTAGAAAATCCTGCTTCAACGAGACGAAAGACTTCAGCTAATTCTTTTGTTGTGAACTTTTTTTGGCTCTGGATCTTCCGATTCTTCGTGTTCTTGTGTTTCTATCAGCTGATTCTCTATCTCCATAAGGTCTTCATTGGTTAATTCTTGTGAATGGGACTCTAGTAAGTCAATGCCATCATTTTCATGGATGTTCAATTGCAGTGCATTGCTACTATCCACCACAGCTTTTCTGCCTTCGGCGATGTCTTCTGTGAAGCCACGGAAATCATCACAGAATTGAGGTCACAGTTTGTTCCACACTACTCATATTGTTGATTGCTTCACTTCCTCCCAAGAATCAGCAATGTTTTTGATGGCGTCGTGGATGTTATAATTCTTTCAAAACTCTCTAAAGGCCATCACATCATCTTCCGTAGCCCTGACTGCTTGCGGGAATGTATGCCATAAGTAATAAGACTTAAATGCAGAAATGACTCTTTGATCCATTGGCCGTAGTAACGATGTAGTGTTGGGTGGTAAAAATACGACCTTTACGTTGGGGTGAAGGTCATCTAAAGATATTGGATGTCCAGAAGCATTGTCCAGCAAAAGCAGAATTTTAAAGGGAATTTTCTTTTACGAACAATAACGTTCCACAGCAGGAATAAAACAGTTCACGAACCAATCTTCAAACATGGCAAGTGTGACCCAGGCCCTTAAATTTGACTTCCAAATAACGTAAGAGCTGCTTTAATAATATGGTGAAGTGCGGGTTTGTTTACATCCGCGAATGAAACGAGTTCCTGAATTATTAATGTAATTATTAATTATCCTTATTGGAAGTCCGTTCGTAAGTACGGAACACCGTAAGTCGGGTCGTCCGTAACACCGGGCCGCCTGTATATTATTATTGTTATTGATCAAGAAAAAGCATCGATTGATCTTCAAATTAAGACTGGATTTTAACAATGTGAATGAATGCAATAAAACGTACCAAACAGACGACATAAACACCTCAACATCGAGTTCTTATAACTCTTTACACAGAATACAACTTGAAACCGTTCAGAGTAAAAACACAAGTTGTCATTGTGCTCTGAATATTACTTGATAGAGCTCTAGAGAGTGTAGTGGGACGTTTTAATTAAAAAATTGACTTTGTCGTATTATATATAATGTATTAAATTTTAATACATTTAAATTTCTAAATGTATTAAATTTCATCCAGCCAGAATGAGTCACAGCAATGTGAAACTGATTTTTGTATTCGAGGAATGAATAAGAATTGACAAATGCCCATTAGGCATGTGTACCCCGAGTAGGTTAATGATTGATCAGAATAATGATTTTGTTATATTAGATAATATTTCCTACATTTAAAATCATGAAACAAGTAAAAGATAAAGATTATAAATACATAAAAATTATATACGCTGCTGTACAAAGCCTTTGGACGAACACTACTTCTGAAGATTACAATCACAAATTCAGACGAATCAGCTTGTGCTAATTGATACAACTGACGATTTCGAGTAGAAAGCACATTTAAATTTTCCAATTGCGCGCAAAGGTTCCACGTGGTAGCTCTCAACAGGATAAAAAAGCAAAAGGCTGCGCTAAGCGAATTGTGTTTGAATAAAGCTGTTTTCGTGAAGGAATAAAGTTGCAAACTTGGATGTCTTGTAATGTCTCAAAGGCATCATCTAGATTCTAGATGATTTCACGTTCGAAAGAATTATTGGAAAGCGTGAAGAAGACCGCAAGATTAATTATATTGCCAGAGAGTTTGCAATCTCACATAGCGTTGTATCCAGGCTGTGGGCAGCGTCCACCGAGAGGTGGCCCTCGCTCTACCACGGAGCACGAAAACAGATTTTTGATTTTAACAGCAAACGTAATCAACGCACCACGGCAGGTCAGCTTGCAAGTCGACTCCATTCAAGCAAAGGTACTCGGATATCTCAACAAACTGACAAGATATCCGATTCCCTTTATTCACAGCTCATCACAGAGCGCGTTTTCGGTGATGTTGTGTCCATGAATAACACACCAAATGGGTATGGTACTCTTTACAGATGAGAGCCGTTTTAGTCCTTCATCCGATTTCAGACAACACCTGATCTGGCTTTAAAATGTGCATGCACAGCTTTCGATCGCGAGATTGTTCTTGAAAGGGATAGTGCACAGCGGTGCTCAGATCATGGTGTGGGGAAGCATTATACGTAATGGACGCACTGAGCTACAAGTGCTGGAAGAAAGGATTATGATTGGTGAATGTGTTGCAACGAAGTTCTTCAATGTCATGTTCGATTGTTCCGGGTTGCTGTAAGCGAAGAATTCATTTTTATGGATGATAATGCTACACCACACCACATCGTAGACGAGCGGTGGAGATACTTGTGAAGACCGAGGATATTAATCAAATTGAGTAGCCAGCACTCTCCAGCCCAGACCTCAAGCCATAGAAGATGTTTGGAATGATAGGGAGATGTATTGTTGCTTGAAATTTTCCTTCAGAAAACAAACAAGGTCTCATTCTTGCTCTGAAGGAGAAGTGGGCCAGTTTGTCTCAAGAATTCCTGAATCATTTGGGGCTAAGCATGGTACGACGTTGTGAGAACTGCATCGCAGTTAGGGGTGGACATATTTCATGTCTCTCCACAGTTTTCTGTAGGCACTGTGCATTAATACCTTAACAACGTCCTTAGGAAATGTGTACGCTTTCTCAAAAAGGTTCTGAAATTTAATTTGTAAAATTTATAACTAATTTTTGGTGTAATATAATTTATTTGTCTGTTGGAAAAAAGATTATATCCACATTTGTCTCTTCAGGATATGTTTGCATGATGTCCGCTGATGATTTTAAGGGACATGCAGAGATCTTTAATTGGTGACGGAAGCAAGAAAGCATTAATACTACTAGGTTCAGGGAATTTTGCCATTAATAGAGTACTTCTTAACCTCTCTGTGTACTAAGTCAGGAAAATGTCATGATACTCCCGACTCAGTACATAGATTCGGATGGATGGATTCGGCAAATATTTTGCCGGTCTTATTGGCTGTGCACAAATCTTCCTTTCTTTATAATCCACAGATTCGAATCATGCTGCAGCATGGATGATTGTCTTTAAGCGGTAGATGATATTCACTTTCATATGTACTACCGCCATTCTCTTTAGTGAAAACTTGAAATGGATTGAAAATGTTTTATTTTTTTATCTTCAATGCAGAGTTTTCAAATCACCTAACCTGAAGCTCACTGGTGCCAATGTATTATCGTTTTTTTTAAACTTATATCTTTTGAAAATGGGCTATCATTACAAAATAGTTTCACAAATACGAAACGTGGATCAAAAACCTTTTCTGCAGGTATCACGACCTTTGTTCAGGAAACATGGGAAGGAAAGCATGCAGGTCAGGATGTTCATATAAAAATTAATTGTAATTTCTCAGATAAGGATTCATTTCGTTCAGTTAGAAGAAAAATAATGGAATTTATTTATGGAAAACAATTGTATATAATTATAGTATCTTATAATTTTAAAAAAGAGAACAGGAATAAAGGTTAAAATAAGAAAAGCACCATCACCTGTTATATAATACATTATTTAATAAGGAAGTTTTAAATAATATTTAAAAAAACATAGAAAACGTTTTTCTTTTTTGGATGGGCAGGAGGAGGGAGGGGGGGTATACAGTAACAAATTTCATTGTCAATTTTTTGTTTGAAAAATAATATTTTTCATGCTAATTTTTCGGTTATTTGGTCTTTTAGAGTAGCAAGTCGGTTAATCATCAGCCATACATTATTCAGTTTTTTTTTTTTTTTTTTTCAATATTCGACCTTTTTGCATCTCTGAAACCTAATTCAAATCGACGCTAACCTATATGAAGCAATGACATTTACTACAAAACGCAACCATTTCTTAAGGTCATTCGACGGACCTAACTTTATTTCTTTTAGAATTCGCTCTAAACCTGTTTTGATTTTGTTCATTATTATTAAACTAATTCTCCAAGCGGTATGATATGTTGGTTCGTATTTATTAGCCAGTCAATAAGATCACAGAGGATCCAGCGATATTCGTAGTCATGAAACCGATGATGCAGCAGTTTTTCATTGGAGGGTTGGTCATAATCTTTTGCTCTCTTCGAAACTAACTCTTTTCCCAACCTTCTTTTCCGATCCTCATTACACTTCCACGAATCTATCACCCACACCATCTATTGCCAGCAGTTTATGACAGGAAATTTAAACGCAGCCATGGAAGATTGCATGGGATGGTGTTGACAGGTTACATCCGGGAATTGCAACAATCACAACAGGTAATTGGACTTCGCCATTTAATGGCTGTGCGGTTGGATTTGTGTCATGTTTGTTCTGATGCTGTCTCTTTTAGCGAGCGTTAGCCAGATGGCGCGAGCCAAGTAACGGTTAACAAAAGGCGATTGGAAGGGGTGGGGGGAAGAGAACATTCGCGTGCGCGTACCAACATAGCATGTGCTAAACTGTCGCTTGGCAACCGTGAAAAAGAAAGAAACGAAGAAGAAGAAGAAACGCTACCCGAAGACGAATCGGAGCAGATTGACTGCAAGAGTCTAATTATCGGTGACTACTTTGCTGTTCCGTTTCCCCTTCCCGGGTAGGTCGCGTGGAATAGCGAAGGAGTTACAGAAACCAAGCGAATCACGGGGAGGAGGAGGGGGGGGGGGTGAACACGCCAGATGCTCTGTTCGTATCATTAACAAAGCAGGCTTCATTCGCTGTTGCAGCGTTTCAATATGTCAGCGAGAAGTTTCCGCTTGCTGGCGGTGAGAAGAGATAAGCGCTCGTGAGACAGTCCCTGTGGGGCAGTTACGGGTATACAATGCAGCATTCTTTCTCTCCTACAAGCTGCTTTAGTAGGCTCTAGAGACAATGAGTGCGGTATTTCCATCTTATTGGTGACTAGAACGCATACAGTTCACTAGTATCGAAGACATTGGAGGTGATTTTATTCATCTCCGCTCTCCCTAAGACTGACATCTTAAGAAGATTGTGTATACGCTTTTAGTTGAGAGCGGGTTAGCTTATCCTCCCTCCCCGGCAATTAATGTCTTACGCTCAGCCCATACAGACGGATAGTTTTAGCGACGTAAAATCCAATTGGTTTGAGAAAACGACTAACTTGTCAAGTGGATTGTAAATTTGTCTTCCTGGAATACTTTTAAGACCATTAGGAAAGTTATAGGGCTGGCGCAGTTTAAGAATCGCCTTTCTGTCATGTTAAATGGCTACAGTCTTGAGTTCGATTTCTAAGAAAGCTGCACTTAGACAGCAATAGTAACGAGATGTTGATTCGTTCCCCACCCCTCCCCACACCCTCATTTAATAAACTTTGTTTAGTGTTCACATTAATAACGTCTCACAAGCCAGTTCTACCTCATGACAGAAACTAAACAAGGACCATATAATTTGGTGTATACAACAAAGGAAAACTGTTACACCACGTCTTACTGTGATATTAGTTTCAATAATCCAAAATTCTTCTCTCTCTGAGAAGGATTTCTGAATTATTTAGACCTTTGACACTTCCTGTACTAACGTAAGATAGGTTACACTCTTTCTGCCTGTGGGACTTACATGAAAAATAAATAAAAATACTGAATGAAGACTAGTATTATATGCAGAGGTTGATTTTTAAAATTACTTATTTTTAAAACAAAATCAGGGACGTTTTCTAGTGGGTTTTTGATTCAAAGAATTCATATAAACATGGCCGCAATTTAGGACGGTTACACGCCTATGATCATTTGAATTTTTATGTTATTTCTTTTTCTCTTTTTAATTTATTGAAACAGACATGTCTGTCTAACCGCTCAGTTATAAGATCCAAGCTCACATGGTTTCTTTCTTTATTTTATTTTTCTTTAAATCAAATGGATCACTAGAAAGCAAGTGTAAACCGTCTTTTGATTTCTTTGAATTGCATATAATTTTTACACACCCTGTATCTTTTTACATTCAACCTAGAAAATGGATATCAAAGTGTTCGCAGTGGATCAATATCTGATTACATGTGTTCAAAGCTAGTTTTTCATGTCCCAATTATTTTCCAAATATAATTTTGACAGGTAGTCCTTTCACTCATAGATAATTATAAGTAAATACCCTCCCCCTCCAAACTTTTCTGAAACCATACCCTGACCTAATTATATTATTGAAATTAATTTAACCATGTCTGATAATCTGCTGTCTCAGATAATTAACCATCTCGAATAATTCGTCCATTTATCTAATTATTTGGCATATCATGTCCAACTGCAGCATGAACTAGAGTTATGAAGAAATATATAGTGAGTGGCGGTATGATGGAAGATGCTTTTCAGGTATAATGATGTCGTGTACATAATTAATTACATCCACGAGTCGATGTACTATGTTATAACCGGTGGTTTAGTTACGGATAAGTGGACACAGATGCAAATGACGGAAGAGTTAGGTATTAAACGCAGGCTGACGCAATAACTAAGAACGTATTGATCGTAAAAGGAAACCAAGGGATGAAAGAAAGAGCATAATGTGACACATGAAATGAATTATTACCCAGTTTGAGCCATCAGATATGCTTTCAAAATCCGTAGTAGTCAACGTCACAAAAAACAAAAAAAAGAAGCAGTCATTTTTGGATATTAGATTACTGTGCTTCATCGCAATCAACTTGATCATGCTATCAATGATCTTACAACAGAATCAGGGTGCTATAGGAAATTTGATGCAGATTAGGTGACTTATTATTATTATCCCAAGACCCCCATGAAGTCAAAGATGCGGGTGGTCCCTTTGTCACACACACACACACACACACACACACACACACACACACACACACACACACACACACACACACACACACACACACACACACACACACACACACAATCTCTTCATACTGTGCCTTAAATACATTCAAATTCTCCAGACACCACGTTCTCAGGCAATGCATAACAATCATTCAGAACTATCCATGAAAAAACCTGCTTTATACTCCCTTGCTCACAAGGATGACACAGCTTCCAGGGATGAGCTCTTGTTCTCCGCGATCTCCCACCATTTTATGAAAAACGTCTTAAACGTTAATCCTAAAACAACCCCTTACCAACTTGTACGTCTTTATCATATCATCCGTCTTCCTCCTATCCACTAAACTCTGGAAATTGCATCTTCACAGCCTTTCTTCATCCTCTACGTTCCCGCGACCAGGAACTACTTTAGTCAATCGCCTCTGGACCCTTTCTAATATCTCTTCATCCATTTGAAAACAGGTGACGAAATCTGTGCACAGTAGACCATATGTGGCTTGATCAAGTCCTTAAACAATGGAACTAGAATCGCCTTACTTCTATAGGTCAGTGTCCCTCCGCATCATTGGCAGAATTGATTGTGTTTTACTCGAATTTTGGCAGTGTGTCCTCGAAATTTTAAATCATTATCCATCATTACCTGTGTCCTCTAAAATTTAGATCCTTATCCACCATCATCCCAAGATCTCTTATTTCTTCCACGTTCAACAACATATCCTCTCCAAGTATAAATTCTACATCCAATCTTTGCTTTCCAAATTATAAAACTTGACATTTCGCAACATTGAACTGGTATACCCACTCCCTTGCCCATTCATTCAGTCTGTTTAAGTATTCTTATAAGGCCACGAAAACTGCTCAAACCCTTATAATTCTTCTCAACATCCCCATTCAAATCTTTCCTGATATCATTATCACACAGGTTAAACAACAGTGTCCCTAAAAACAGGGACACTGTTGTTTAACCTAACTCCTTTAGCACACCACTAGTGACTATCAACTTATCATGTGGCAAACTATTAAAAGCCTCTGCAAATTTTAAGTATATCACTGTGTATCCATCTCCCTCGTCTCGTCCAGTGCAGCTGTCACCTTATTGTAATAACTAGATTACTAAAACATTGCTTTCCCTGTGCTGTCTATCAAAGATAATACCGCTGTTGTCAACCCACTTCTGAATCTTGGTTCTCACCAGCCTCTAACATCTTAATCACAACACCTGACACACAGATTGGCCTATCATTCGATGCCTGAGCTCTGGAAGCTCCTTTATGAAACGATACAATCTTGCCTTCCTTCCACTCCTTTTGAATTTGACCCAATGTAAGACTTATATTAAACAAATATGTAAGGCGGATGTCAACTCCCTGGCACATTCCTTCAAAATACGTGGTGATATATCAAGTCCCACAAACTTATTAACATGACGTTTGCTCAATTCCCCATATACCTCTTCCTTACTCACATCCAGTCTCTTCATCACTCACTGTTCTCAAACTCTCCATAATGTCACATTCGAAGAACTTTATGAACTGCTCATTAAATATTTCAACTATCGTCTGCAGCAGTTGTCCTTATACTATTTTCTCCAGTCAATGTCATCCTACCATATAATCATTATTATTTTTTTTTGCTGGCTACATATCGAAAGAACCCCCTAGGATTTGATTTTTGGCTTCATTGGTTAATTGCTGCTCATACCGCACTTTTCCTACCCTAACCAACCGAGCCACCCTTCTTGCCTTTTCTTTGTACTCCTCATGGAATTGATTGCTTCCCCTCATTCTATGCCTTCTTTTTCTATTATATTTCATGCTTAATCGCTTCATGCATCCATTTTACGTTAGGTCAACTCGGCAATAAAACTATTACGGTCGATTTGGATAGAGGGAATGGATACACTATGATAATGTTGGATTTTGCTGGGGCATCTGATAGGATACCACATGAAAGGCGGTTGTATAACTGGAGAACATGGGGTTGGAATGTAAACTCTTGGATCAGTGGATTGTTGACAGACAGATATCAAAAAGTGGTATACAGTAGGCGTGAATCTGCTAGATTTAAGGTGGCCAGTGGTGTCTCAGAGTTCAATCCTTGGAGCATTATTGTCCACTCAATACACTAATCACATCAGGCCGTGTCTAACATCAGATGTGCAATTGTTTGCCGATCATGTCGAAATAGGCAAAGCAATCAGGGATGCTACTGATATTCATCACTTACAAAATGATTTGAATAGGCTGGAAATTTGAGCAAACGAAAATGGCTATTAGTTTAATGTTAGTAAGTGTAAAGTTATGGACTTTAGTAGCGTGATGAGATCTCCAGCGGTATATTATATTAGTGGGATTATGCTACAAGAAACTGAGGAAGCAAGGGATCTTGATATTGGTGAATAGAAATTTGAAGTTCAAAGGTCATAATAGCAAAAGTTGTAATACAACTCAGAGGATAATTACGATTTTTTTTCTTAATCATCTGTGTTCATATCAAACTGTGAAATCTATTACAAAAATGTCTGACGAACACATAAGTCTATCCACGCGGATAATTACGATGTTGAAGCATGGAATTTGAATTGAAGCAAACCTTGACATGTAAGGATAAGGAAGTCATTTTCCTCTTTTTTTTATTATACGGCCTCACCTGGATTATTGTGCGAAGATTTGGTTTCCCGGGTTTCAACGGAATAAATAAGCTGCGCAAAGGATGCAACGTAGAGTTGCAAAAAATTAGAACCGGAATATGGGATTTAGATTATGAGGAGAGATTGCTTATATGTGGATTACTGACTCTGGTAAACAGGAGAAAAATGCGTGATATGATAGATGTCTATAAACTTCTGAATTGGTGCTATAGGATATCGTCTGGTGAAATTTTCGTTATATGAAGGTGAAGAGAGAATACTGGGGCATCCATGGTAGTTAAGTTTGTTCACAGTCAAAAAAGGTGTTGGATCTAGGTTTTTCTCACAGAAAGAGGTCAGTGAGTGGAATAATTTGCCCTTAGGGGTAGTGAGTGCATCTAGTGTGAACGAATTTAAGGGAAGGTATGATAGCTGGGTTGGGTAATTTACAGCCTCCCTCGATGAGTCATTGATTCCTTGGAGGTCTCAGATAATAATCATAATAATTTCACACCTACCTTATTTAACCTTCTTCTACTAGATCGTTTTTAGATAGCACCCAAGCAGCATTAATTTACTTTCCATCCAATTACTCTTTCCTTGCTACAGCTGCAAGATGTCTCCCGAACTTCTCAACAATCACCAACATTGTAGTTCCACATATACCTTTTCTTCACAAAAGTCTTCACATCGCTGACCACCACCGAGGTAATCACTTCATGGTCACTCTCACTAACTGGATGAACATTTGACAACTCATTTATGATGACATACTGTACTCTGATGAGATGATCAAATCCAAGAACCTCAATCCTCGCATGCCTTCTGTTACGTACTGTCTGAGGCTCAAAAACTCAAGACATTCATTTTCTTTACTTCTGGTTGCTATTTCGTCATCCCAATCTATAATATCCCAAGTCATAATTAAAATTACCCATAATGATCACTCTTTTCCTGTTTAGTTTACTAATGTGCTTATACATTTCATGGAAACTATAACCCACATTACCTGGTCTACAGAAACATTCGATTAAGTATTTCATTCTATTCGCTTCTATCTCACACCATTCTTCCCTTAAACCACTGCCACTATTCCCCGCTTGCATCTCTATCTTGTATGGACATAAACTATTTTTCTCTCATCAATAGCACTCCACCTCCTTTTTTTTATCCTTTCTATTTGCATGAGAAACATTATACATTTTCTTCTCTGTTCCTTGTTTCCGATACTTCTAGCATTCGTGTGTAAATATAACAGCTCGTTTCTGTATCGATAACAAGTTTCACTGATACCACTTATTAGATATGACTACTCCATCCCTTTCTCGAGCCATTTATTTTTCTCCATATCTATTAGAGAACTTTCTTCAAAGCTATCTCTTCTCTCTACATCCCAGGCCACCCCATATCCTTATTGTTTACAAACACATTCACTTCCTCTTTGAGCGTCAACCTTTCTCACCCTATGGTCCCTTTTCGGCCCTGAGAGACTTGAATAAATAAAATTCATCAATACAAAGTCATATAACAAACTAAATAATGTTTGATTATTTGCTAAAAATGTTCAAGTTTTTGCGAATTGTGAAAACGTTTATAAAATTTCAAAGAAATCAATAGCCAGTTATATTAATTCCTTTATAATTAAATAAGTATGAAATATTAGAAAACTCGCAGTTAAAATAACTGCATCATGTACCTATTAATTGAAAAAAAATGTCTTTTCAAAACTTTGTTTTAAATAATTGGCGTGGGAAAACAATTCTTTACACACACACACACACACACACACACACACACACACACACACACATATATATATATATAAAGTCATTTTAACATTTTAACAAGCAATTAACCATTCCACGTCAGTGATTAATCGGAGTTATTTTGGCATAATGTCAGGTTTTGTTAATCCACTTGGAAGGAAACATCAACGAAAACTGGATTTAATTTTACTCTCAATGGAAGAAAAAAAAGAACAAAACTGCTGATATATCACACGATTTTCTCTACTCGTGCGACTACCTGATATGCTATCATTCGTGTGACGCAATCTTACTCTTATAACAGATTCTCATCTATTCATTTTCCTCCCTCGTACTTTTCTCACGAATAAATTGCCTCACTTGGCCATCTAAATAATTTGAAACGCTAGCTTTTTATTCAAGGAATTCCACGAAGCAGCAAGCAGATAAATGACATCTCCATACCCCCCCCTCCCTTCCAACTGTAAAGATCTCATTGAATATGTAGTTGGTATCCCAAGTTAATAAAATACCACTCCAGGTGGAGCCTTCTCACGAATCCTGTTTATGCAAAGGAGACAACGAAAAAGAGAGAAATGAAAATTTGAATAACTCCCCCATTGCTCTGTACGTGTACAGACTGCCGTGAAGAAGATCCCGTCAGACATCCAAGGGACTATTAATCGACTGTTGAGCGCTCTTTTTTTTTGCATAATGTCTTCACTAATAGGACTGTCGTGTGAGTGTGTAAAGTATGGTATCATTCGTCATATGATGTTCTTATAATTAATTAATTTTTTCTGTAGTTTGAGTCTTCGTTCGTTTGCGTCCAAAACTTTCTGTAATTCAATGGCAGTTAAGTCGCTTTTTCTTTCTTATTTTCTAAGCAAAATAACCCTTATTTTTCTTCTTAAACCTGTCCATTACTTTAGTGCCGTGTTTTTCTGAACTTGAGCGCAGTGCAGTGCACATTATAAATTTGCTTCCATTTTATTGCAGAAGGAATGTTAATGTTTATCTCTCGGGTATGCTAATAGCTCGAGTTAGCTGGATAATCTATATTTTTGTTACCCATCTGAAGATCTTCGTGTGCACGTCTGGTATGTTGACTGGATGGAATTCGCAGAATGAAAGAAGCCATTCTCTTCTTATTATTCCGGGAAAGTTTTCTTCAAGACTAGTACTAGTTATTATTATTATTATTGCTTCTTACTCGGTTATTGCAGATGAAAAAAAATTCAGCCTAAATTGATTATCCAAGACCTAAAATTAATTGCGTAATTTAAATGTTTAATTATGTTTTTTCTCAGACTGTTACATAAACTCTAACAGTGACTTTTGGATTGACGGAAAACTTTAATGAAAATCAATAAAAGAATTTCTTTCGTGAATTAAATAGATGTGTATACAGAATTTATTTTTGACACTGCGAAGCTTATCAACGAATATTTCTACCACTTGTCATTGTTAAATAATGTGTACTTTAATATTAATCACACAAGTATGTTATAGCCACTAGAGAATGTTTCTTTCATCGTTTGTTCAAGCAAATAAGAGGTGATCGAAACTCACCTTTGCCTGTTTTAATATTTCTCCAATCTCTTTAAGACAGTGGCTCTTAACCTGGGGTGTGTGCACCCCTGGGGGTGCGAGAAAGCATTTCCAGGGGTGCGAGAGAAGTTTCAAAAATGTTGACCCAGATTAGGTATCGAGTGCTATACTTACTGAAAGTTTAGTTAAATAATTAAGTACTATTTTAATTAACTTTGCGGTTAACTACTCAAAGAATACTTCGATATATCCAACTGTCAAGATACCTTTCATAAGATCCCAAGGGTTTCCCTTGTACTTGCTTCCTGGAAAATATCTTCTTTTTAAAACTGTTTCTTTAAATTGTTATTAGAAGTAGTATTATCAGCCTTCTACAAGGAGACTAAGACCCATCTAAACTGGCAATGGCATGAACGGTGAAAATTATCCCAGTTCATAATTCATACCTTGACAGTTCATGCAACATTGCTACCAAATACATCCTGGTTTAGTGTTTAGGTCTGCAAGGATATATGCATCCGGGAATGAATCGTACTCCACATTAAAAAATCGCCTAACTCGATGCTGGAAAAAAATTGAACAGCAGGTGAGCTACACCATGTGGAATCACCAATGTAGTTAGAGTTGATATTCGTATTTATAGTCTTTCTCTCTCTCTCTCTCTCTCTCTCTCTCTCTCTCTCCTCATGTGTGTGTGTGCTGCCGTTCCCCTAATTGCTTATACTCATTATTCGTTATATAGCTTTATTATTATGCTTATTAGTAGTATTATTTTGGTTTTGCATACGTATTTATACGCAGACCCGTTAAAACATCGACATATTCAACTGAATTAGATAACATTGGTCAACAATGATATAGTTAACTAGGATGGATCTCATGAGTTGGATTCTACGTATTTTAGGACGTATAATTTAAAAACGAAACAACACATACCGACCGTTGAATTATAAACCTTTATACAGATGTATAATATGTAAAAGCAGCGTATTTGCAAAATACTTAGTCACTTGTGTCATCACGGATTCTAGGCAATTATTTGAGAATACTGCTGGTCAGTAATCGTCAAATATGTTGATCATAAGGAGAAATTGTGGGTGCCCGTCTGGGTGGAGCCACGATTTTGAAAACAGCAGAGTTAACTGGTTTCTCAAATGCTGGGATATCTCGGGTGTTGATTCAGTAGAAAAATAACCCACATCGCTTGTCTAAGAGGCGTAACTTTGATCCTATATCAAGAACGGGATAGCCGTCGTCTGAGAAGCTTGTATGGACAACAGAACTTCCTATTTACAGCAATTGACCGAAGCATTTAATGAAGGTTGTTTGCGATCCATATCTCGCCGAAATATGTTCAGGGAATTGAAGAGGATCGGTATTGGCAGTCGCATGCGTATACGTAAAATAAGTTTCTCATTCAGTGGCGGTATGTATATCAGCACATGATCGTTCTTTGTAACAAGTATGTCAAAACGAGCTTGGCGCTAATGTATTATTCAGGACTAAAATTATTAAAAAAAAATGCACACCTTCCCATAATTCTCAGTTAAAAATAAATCTATATTTTTAAAATGCAAGATAAAGAACAGTCTAAATTCAAGTACTTGAATATATAATATTAATATATTTATAAATCTTAAGTCTGCTATGGTGTTTTGTTTCTCGAAAAAAAAAGGAGATACTTCTAGACGTAACAAGTTTTGAATTCGGTTGTCAGCAAGTCTTCACCTTTGTCATTCGCTGCTAGATTAGTTGTCTCTACTTTCGAGTACAGACGAAAGTGCATAAAAATACAACAGGCAACTGTTGCCATCAGTGATCCTAGTTTTCTTTGGTATCATTTTCTGAGTTGTGAGATGAAAATCCCGATTAAAAAATATACTAACCCGGAAAACATTCTTTCTTATCTACGTACCTCCGTTCCACTCTAAAGAAACCAAGAGTAATTTTGCTGGTTTTTTAAAAAAGAGAAAATCGAAGATACATACCTACCAGCATTCAGTTTTCCTTAATATAGCAGACTAAAGTCTGTTATTCCATAGCAGACTTAAGATTTATAAATATATAGTCAATGATGCAAGTACTTGAATTTAGACTGCTCTTTATCTTGCATTTTAAAAATTGCATTATTACCACGATTGCCCGGTGGAACTCTTCATTCCGTTCATGCCTTACTACATCACAGTTTTCCGGTTTCAGGGGTTTTGTTTCTATAGCTAAGTTTAGTTCCCTTTTTGAAGACAACTCTTGCGTTCTCGTTTTTGATAAATTCACATCTCTAACCCTCTGTTCACTTAGATGATATTTGCTGTCAACTTCCTAACTACGCATAATCGCAATATTTTGCAATGATCGTGGGACAACTATTGGAGGATCCATATAGTGAATGTCTTATGACAGATTATGAAATTAGAAACGCTGTTTGGATAGAAAAAAATTTTTTTTTCATATTAAATCCAGATACTTTATTAAACAGATATAATAATTTTTCTCGAAATCTCTGAAATCAGGGACTATTTTCCCCAGTATATTAAGAAAAAGTTCAAGTTTGTTGATCACTGTGATCGTTATGTATACGTTTTTCATTTATATATATAATGATCTCTTATGCACAATTAATGCACATTAGATTAATATTTTAATTAATAACATCTCTTCCAGTCACTGGAACTGACTGCGTAATTCTGTCTAAAGTTGCATAAATTCACTCCTTCTATATCCCGTCATGAATGGATAGAAATAATCTAACAGTAAGAGTTGAACTTCTTCACTACCTTTTTATTACAGTAAAGCTCAGGTTCAGAAGGTGCCAACAGCCTATTCATATTAAACTTATATACATCCCGAAGTAACTTCTACTAAATCTCCTTGCTGTTTCCTGTTAGATAAATTCATCAGACTGCAACTAACCAACCGATTCTTATAACTATCAAGATGCAATCTTCTCTGAATACCTTTGATTCTCTTGCCATCCACTAAAAACTCTGTGAGCTGCAATCCAATATCGACCTCACCAGAGGCTTATATTAGGGTATTAAAAAGTTCCTTTCTACTATAAATGAAGCTGTACGAGTGTTTTCTCATAAAAGTAGCTACTCATTCCAGATATAAATCCACTGATTCTTTCCCATACACGTCTTCTAGCATATTAATGCATTTTCTTAGATAGCAACATTATATTAAGAGAGGAATACTTGTCCTATTATCTCATCAACTAACTAAAGTATGCAATAGTTTATTGACACAAGCCTCAACCAGCGGGTATGCGTGCAGAAAGAGTTTCTATATTATTATTATTATTATTATTATTATTATTATTATTATTATCTTCGCAGATATGTGGAAATATTCTGGATTTGTCGATATCCATGCTTATATCGATATAGACGAGGCCCTTTGATCGGAAAGACCTGAGTTCGATTCCCGTCTATGACGTGAGGAACCTTTATTTGGTCTCATTCGACTGAAGGTAAGTTAACCGGTCTCGTACGGAGGTAGAAGGTTTTCTCCTGGTAATTCGGGTTTTTCGTGCCTCAAAACAGGCAAACCAGCCCGCCCTGTGAACACACACGGCTACAGTCATAAATATACTTACGACAAGAAAGGCAACGGGAAACCACCTTGCTTCATAATCATCTCCCTAGCTACCCCACCAGCCGTAAGGCTGAGAGAATAGGAATTATTATTATTATTATTATAGATATGTGGATATATCCCGGATATGTCGATATCGCTGCTTATATCGGAACAAACAAAACTGTATTTTTGTATTTTACATCAAAAACTGTATTTTTGATGTAAAATAGAGAAGCAAGATAAAACTTCACGCCTCATAGATATCGTAGTAAATCTCGAAGGTGTACTGAATCATGAATAAATCAACATCATTCCGAATCCCAATGATCTAGAGAGAGAGAGAGAGAAAATAAAGCTAAACAGTTCCGATTGGTACGATTTTGCTTTACTAATGTAACGACATATAGAGATGGCAGAGCTTTCTTCCAAGAATCTTGGGTTTTTCATTCTGCAAAATAAAGTGGCCATAGGACAATTAATTGACGTATTTACAAAGGCCTCACATGTTCTTAACAAGTTTGCCATAATATGAACAACCAATGCGCAGGTGAGTCATAGAGAGGGAAATGTTTGAGACTAAACCACAAACATATTCGACGCTAAAAGAACTTGCTTTTCTAAAAATTCCCAACTTACGTTTTTTTTTCAAAAAACGACACAGAACTTCGAATGCGAAGGCTGCATTGTTGTTGACAGAAAAATATAAATCTTTCTGATTTTTACAACGCCCATAAAATTCGACTTTTTTTTAAAGTTCGAGTAAAAATCCAATATGGTTTTTTTGTTTTTTTTTTCAGAAAAGGCATTACGAATACATGCTGTAAATGATAAAGACGAAGACATTTTAAAGTCATAATAAATCTCTTGAGTTTCTAATATGGACAATTACAAAATCGTATTAGTTCCTCAGTTAATCATTTAATAAACTCGTAATTAAAAATTATATGAAAAGCCAAAATTTTGTACTATAAAAATGTCACCAGGAAAAGCTGATTGTCACAATGGATGTTATATTGCGCATTTCTCTCCCCTCCCACACACACTCTTCTTTAATATCAAATTAAGCTTAAATAACAATTTCAGTTAAATCAACGGATAGCACTGATGCAAAAAATAAAAAGGTTTTTATTCACACACTAAGAGAGCTAAAATATTATCGAAAGTAATTTTCAGAGTTAGTTTAAAAACACGTATAAATCTCCATAATTCTTTCACCAACTGGAATCAGTTATGAATTCTATGTATAGAACTACGATTTTTTAAATAAAAACGAGCTGTTAATTTTTGTTAAAACACTTTTGCCAAGAGTATGACGAAGGCTAACTCAGCATCAGTAGAAAGATTCTTAAGAAGGTTCTTCTGGTTCTAGAAAGCCATCGTCTGTACCAAGTGAGCTACAGGCAATCTATTCAAAAATTTATTTCACTGTTCTGTGCTTAGTAATGTGGTAATGAGAGAAACCAACGTGAAAATATAAATTCAAAATTTGAAAGATAGCATATTCTTCAAGACATAACTGTGAAAGACAGGAGAATCCATTGTAATTTTGGTGCAGTTGGTAGAAGTGCTGACATATTCGTATTAGATGATCGGGACACGAGATTTTTTTTTTTTTTTTGTTGAATCCACGCTCTCTAGCATCGAAATGCTCGATGATTGTATGCACTGTTCGTTAAGAATAAATGCAATAGTTCTCAAAGTTTTTCATGATTCAAAGCACCTAAACCACGAGAAAATGTCCGGCGCCTACTTATGTATATTATGTGCGTATCTGTTTTGAAAATGCTGAATTCATACATATTTGAAATTCTGCTTGGCGTGGGAAATGCAGAAGCACTCTAATTTAAAGAGGAAGCAACAACCCCCCCCTCTTTCTGTATATATTGGATTTTAAGGCTTAGATACGAAATTCAGGAACTTATAGTTATTCCTATAACGTTGAAATTTTGCATGCAGATAGTGTTTTATTTTTTTATGTATTATTATTTAATTATTTCTGTTAAGTCTATTAAATTGAACATAAATTCTGTTCAATCTATAATAATTATTATGCATTTAATAGAATTAATGAGAAATATATAAAATCTTCTTGCTTTAATTATTCGAAAAAGTAAAGTAAACAACTTAAGAATAGGTTATTCTAGAATAACTTGAGAAGAAATCAGCTGAGAGCTGATCAACATGCAGATGATTATAAAATTATAATAATGTGTGTGTGTGTGTGTGTGTGAGAGAGAGAGAGAGAGAGAGAGAGAGAGAGAGATGGTGTTTTGTAGTGTGGTTAATGTTATACGCGCTTCTGCTTATAAAACTTTAAACTATGATTTTCAGAGCACGCACTCTCCTAAGGAGAAATTTGCCTGAGTGAGCGAAGATAGAATAGTGCCGAGAAGCAAAGACTTGACAACCGTCTTCATGCGGGAAGTGGAGCTGGGTCTTTTTTGTAATGAGAACCAGTCAAAATGATTATTGTATTTCAGTCTTTTTTCGCTTCCTTAAAATTCATGCCTAACCTAGCCACAGTTGCTGTTGAACGTTATCCTGTCAAGTCAAAACTTAGAACAATGAGCATGTAGTGTCTTTTGGTAGGTGCACCTAATTGATTCTAAGAGAGAGCGTGTGCCGAAACAGATAAGAAATGAAAGATGCAAGAGAAAACCATGAAAATTAAATTAAAGAAGTTGGGAAAAAATTTTATAAGCACTTTACTGTGCAGTGTACTAAGATTAATTAAGCAATTATTACATCGTACAAACGATGTAAATTAAGGGTTAGCACAATCAGCGTGGTCTCTGATGGCAAACTACTTCATCTCCATGTCGTTTGCAGTTTTAATGTGCCATTTCTTTCTTTTCTTCCGGCTTTGGGAAGTTTTAAATCCATCACTTTATCCTTCCGTGGGCAATCCACATCCATTTTTATGCTCTTGCTTGGATCTTAACTGCGTACTTCATACTCAGGAATCTCAAGGCTGTCTACTTTATCTCGCGCCATTTTAGCCTTCTCCTCCTCCACTCTCTCTCTCTCTCTCTCTCTCTCTCTCTTTCTTTCTTTCTGAGGTTTCTGACTTAGTAGAGCATAACACATTTGCTAGTAATGGAGATGCAGAATGTTACTGAAGAGCAAGTGATTATCTACGGACAAGCCATCGCGCATTTCACAAAGAAATTCTTTATATGGAAGAGATGTGTCACACACACACACACACACACACACACACACACACACACACACACACACACACACACACACACACACACACACACACACACACACACACACACACACACACACACACACACACACACAGAGAGAGAGAGAGAGAGAGAACCAAAAAAAATATTTTAAATAAGAAATATGCATTTTAGTAGCTCTTAATCAAATCAACCTAATCTATCAAAGAGGTAACGAGACTTTTCGTTACCATGGTAACCAGATTTAGTCGGTTTGATTTTTTCAAAGGAGCAGACATCATCTTTAGCCTATTTCAATACACTAGTTTGTTAAATAGCTCAACATTTTCTTAATTTCTTAGTTTCGCTGTAATTACGGTCATTGTTTGTCTTTAATCTCTTAGGGGGTTCTGTCTCGGAGTGGATCGTAAAAGATTCAACAGAGTGCTCCTTCAAAATTATCCATCCGTATTTGGGGTCATTAACTCTAATGGCAACCATTACAGCTTACAATCGCTGCCAGCTTTGATAAATTATGCGAACTAATTTGTAAATGGGCCACTTCTCGCTTTGAGCTCTACAGACATCTCCAAATGGATTGCAATGAAGAAAGAAAAAAAAAAGTTTATGAAGAATTTAAAAGAAGATAAAACTGAACAGTAGTATTCATAATTTAATTAAAAGACTTACGTTAAGTACTTTCACTTACGTTGTTTGTTAACTAGCTAGTTTATGGATTATAGTGCTATCGATGCAAAACTAACCAACAGTTTTTAGGGTAGGTGGGGAGGGAGGGAGGTGGATTTGTCTGCTAATGGATAAAGCCAAGAGCACTTAGACAAAAAGCTATCACATACGTTTGCAACGCATTAAGGATCATACTAATTTAGGCTTAATCATTATCGATGGAAGCGCCACCTACCTAAAAGTCTTATTTACGGATTAAAGAAAAATTTTCCCTAAATTAATATATATATATATATATATGATTTATAATCAATCCAATAATTTCTGGATTGATTATAAATAATAAAACAATACTTATTATACACTTCAAACAGAACTTAAATTGTAAAAAGAAGTTTGAAATTCCTCTATAATTTTTAATTTAAAATAAAAGAAGTCTCACAAATATCATCATCATTATCAGCCATTTTTTGTCCACTACTGGACGAAAGCATCCCTGAAAGTTCCCCATTCAGTCCTATCCTGAGCTTTTCTATGTCACTGAATTACAACCATATCTTTAATCTCATCACCCCACTGTCTGTTTGTTCTTCCTGTAGCTTTTTTCCGTCTGTAGAATAACATTCAGATATCAACTTGTAAAATTGAGTGTTAGTTCTAGCAATGCGTGCTGCCAATTGCCAATTAGATCTTTTAATGGCTACTATTGTAATGTCTTTCACCCTAGTCTTAGATATGATCCAAGTATTGCGCTTTCCATTTAGAATGGCAATACCGAGTAATTAAACAAAAAAGTAATTAACAAAACCGTTGAATGGGCGGCGGTCTGAATATACGTGAGTTAGAATTTCAAGAACGACACGAGAACTTTTAGAAACAACACAAGCTTAAGCTGTCGATGAGATGGCTTAATAGATTCCACGTGATCATTCAACATTTGAAGGGGTATTTATCAGATATTCCATCAACTGTTCGTGCATGCGTGAATCCCATAGTTATTAAATTTATTCTAAAATATGAGATTCACTTGTATTTGCAAACCGTGTTTGCTGTCCTCTGTTTACAGAACTTGACGATGCAGTTTTGCTATCATCAACTTGCTATCAAACAGACTGTTTTTAATTGCGAATATGACATGTACCTGTTTGCTTCTTCTAGATAGCCATAAAATTTTGGTTTAATTTTAAAGAGGAAGAGAGTTCAGGTTAATTGCGTATGAAGTACTCCATAACTGGAATTTGGATCACCCTATTTCAAACACAGTAGGCTTAACAATGGCGAAGTTTCTAACTAAATAGTAAATTACTAAATGGTGTTAACCATGCCACCTGGCGACGAAAGTTATACTGCTGTGACTGACATTGAGGAGGAAAACTCTTGTGAAAATAGATAAAAAAGAAGTAAAGAAGCGACGTGCCGAAAAGTATTTATTCTGACACCGAATTGTAATAAATAAGGAGCAGAACTTGCAGCCATCTCTAATGCTTTCCCTTTTTACTTTCTATCGAGAAGATCTTTTTCTTGAGGTGTTGCGTGGCAGGAGTTGGAATCAGTAAAACTTGCGTTCATCGCTCACGAGCGTTGAAAAGCGCAAACAGAAGAGCAGTTTCCCTCTAAGTATGCACTATTCACTCTCTGTTTCTCCTATCTTCAGCCCATTTCCCCAGTCCGAAACTATCTTCCTGTTACAGCCAAGAGAAACTTCAGCCTTTACCTTGGACGGCTGCTAAGATGGATTTTGACGTATTGCTCCCAGTGTTCGTCGAGACTCCGCGCTAATGGTTCTTGGGAGCTGTGCCGTTACGGCTGGCGGCACAGTTTAAAGTTAGGTGCTCTCCCTGGCCCAAAAGGAAGTGCGTTCTTGTTCGCAGGAAGGAACCTTCCACGTCCCGAACTGCTATTCGTGAAGTACGGCAGTTGGATGGCGGGATAAATAAAAAAAAAAAAAAAAGTCTAACTTCTGATGTAACGTCACTGATTTAAAAGCACTCACCAGGGTGCAGTTTGATCGTTTCGTTTCTCAAATCGAAATTCTCATCGAGTGTAGACTTGCTTTTCTAAATACTTCGAGATATAAGAGTGTGCCAGCTCCTCATGGGATGACCTTAAAGATTTAAAGTTATGGAGTTCAGGCATCGGTTAGTTGATTAACTGATGAACAGTTTAACCGACTTAATTAGATCCAAAATTATAGTAACGCCACCTACCGACAATTACCACACCGCACGAGTCTACTATACGTACATTATTGTAAGGTATAAAATTCATTGCAAATTTTGAATCTTTATTACCAAAGAAATTTTAGAAAAATATTTAGACATATCCTGACGAAGAATAAATAGAGCATATATAATTTCTTGTACAGCATAATATCTTACTCAAAAAAAAAAAAAAAAAAAAAAAAAACGAAAAACTCCTGAAAAAATAAACTTAATTTTTTTAAAAAAATGATAATTTACCATTTTTTAAATCAAAAAAATCAAATATGCTTTGCTTTGATTGAAAGTTGATATTTGTAGATTCGAATTAAATGTACGCTATATTTTCATTGACAGCCTTCTTTCGACTTATTGCAAATGGCGTTCTCAATAGGTCAAACTTAGTTTAGAACAGTAGCATTTTTCTCTTCGGTTAGTTAATATTCAATTTGCGAATTACAATTTGTATATTTATTGTTTTAAAAATAATAAATAAAAAATATTCTCCATTTTTATTTTGAATCATCATTGTTACAGTAGTATTCGAAAATTGCCAGCTTTTTGGCTAACTGAATAATAATAATAATAAAGATATATAATTTCTATTTTAATATTATTCCGAAAATTAAACATCCCTCTAAAATGACAATGCAAGTGCATTTCGACTAAAAGGCACACTATTGATTTTATTTCTTTTAAAATTTTAATTACACTTTAAGGCTAAACAATTCATTTTGGGAATGATGCCAGGATGGCTCTACTTATAGCTTGATGGTTCCTGGTTCTTCCCTTTCAGTCGTTTCCGACCGTAGGTGACTTTGTAGGCATTCCCCACAAAGTATTCCTGGTGAGATGTTTACAGGGTAGTTCACCATTGCTTCCCCCCAACCCCCCAATTTTATCCGGGCTCGGGACCGGTATATGGGTGGGACGTATTTATGACTGTATTCATGTGTGTTCACGGGGCCGGTTTGCCTATTCTGGGGGACGAAAAAAAACCTTAGTTTCCGGATGAAACAAAACCCTACCTCCGTACGAGACCGGCTAACTCACCTTTAGTCGAAAGAGACCAAATAAAGGTTCCTCACGTCACTGACAGGTATCGAACCCAGGTCATTCCGACCAAAGGGCTTCGTCTATACTGATTGAGCTACGGAGGCTCCGAAGTTTAATGTAAAATGAAAATTGTACTCTTAATATTTTGGAATAAAATAAATATTCCTAGAAATCGATGCTGCTATTGATCTTGATTCGCGTGGTGTATTTGCGATATCTTCTGCAGTTCCATTCTTCAGCTTTCCATCGTTTGTCTTAACTGTTTCTTTGACTTTTTTTTAGACGGATATTTTATTGCTCCTTACTGCCCTTGTCTTCAATAAAAAAAAAAGGCGACAAGTTCTCCTCTTGCTGATTTCCCGTTTAAACCCGATCAAGCCAAGGCAATAAAATTGCTATTTAATAGCAAGAGTGTCTTATTTGAACCGTATTTTCTCCCTTATCACTACAGTTCGCTCTGGTGACTGCATATATAACAAGTGTTCTGGATATAAATCGTTAGACAGAAAATTAAACTTTATGCACGTCTATGCAACTTTCTATTAAGCTTAAAGTTTGAGGATTGTAAAATAACTTAATCGAAAAACTGACTAATGGCAAAAAATGCTGTTAATTCAATAGAAATTGTCAAGAAGTGGAATTTCAGGCTAATAGTAGCAATATACTGATATAAGAATTTCCTAAGGTTCCAAAAGGCATTCTATCACTAACAAGATGAGCTCAATTTTTAATTAAATTTTTTAAATTCATTAATCCACCTTCTGTATACCCTTATACACCAGATATGATACCAATTAGAAACAGAAATTCAGTTGTGGTTTAAATAAGATGTATACACATTCCTTCAGAGAGCAGCGGAATTCATACTTCCATACTCAACTGACACTCCTACATATTGATATATGTTTTGTCATTAGTCATTTAGACCACAGCGTCATCTGACTTTCAATTTCCGAACTATATCCATAATTTTTTTTTTAATCTTTGAGCGGGCATGTTGGAAGGCTAATAGCGCACTAAACCTTTAGAGAGGGGGGAAGGAAGGGAGGGGGATAGATAGATAGAAAGAAAGAGAGAGAGAGAGAGGGGAAAAAACGATGCCTCAGTTTAGCTTATCGATGAAATGGCTCTGCACTGCAGTTTCGCAAGAGATTTACTTCCTCAATCTTCCAGAAAGTAAAATGAAGCCGATTTGAACACCCTCTAGTGGTCTCAGAATAGATTTATCACAGTAATCGTGGTTCCTCTAACAGATATTAAACTGGGGTTGATATATCGAGGGTGTCAGCATGAATTGTATTTGGAGAGTCCACTACAGCTTACCGATTTTAGGCCTAGCATTTATCGTGGAAGAACTTCAGCCATTGTTTTAAGAGGACAGGTTAGGTAACCGTAGGTGTGTGTGTGTGTGTGTGTTGTGGGCAGTTGAAAAATAATGAAGGAACTTGATGGGATGGAGGAAAAACTTCAAATAACTCGTTTTCTTGGAAGGGGAGTGACTACAAGATGCCATATCGTGAGCGAAATATATATATAGAAGAAAACAAGAAAATAACATTTATATTCAATATGTATGCAGGAAAGCCATCTTTTCCCCTTTCCATTTCATTCTTCTTTTTTCTGGTATAATGTTATTACTACAAACTCTGGATTGTGATGCTGTTGCCTTGCTCACCGAGGAATACATTCCATTGTTAGTAGAACACATGAATGGTGTTGGTCAAACATGGTATGGTGCTTGTGGAGAAAAGCTTCTCACCTTTTGTTCGAAAGCTGCAAACAGAAGGTCAGTTATTTCTCTCAATGGAGGTTTCGTGGCATCTGCTCTTTGTGTGTCGAAGATAAAAGGTGTATATCACAGCTTTCACAGTGCTGAAGAGAAAAGTTCTAGACTAAGGTTTTTGGACTTTGTATGACCAAAAGGTGGAAGGTAATCTTCTTCTGAAAATGCAGACAAGTGCAAGTTACAGTTGCAGTTCTCCAAGACGAAGTGACCAATTTGCTATTAACTGAGTACTCCAGACTGATATGCTGAACTGTTCCGTTTCCATCGTAGAATAATTCTTTGAAAATCCGGATTGAATTTGTGTTGTATGATAGGAGCGGGGACCGAAATTGTTCCACATTCTCCATTTGATATTAGTTTTGGGTTTAATTAGTTTACCATCTGAAATACTGCTTTGATAACCTCCATCTCTTCTGCTTGGAATTGACGGGAAGTATCACGTGAGATTTGCGGATAAGTGCTCCATACGACTCCACCGCACCAAATCGATGCAGGGAAAAAGAGCTGCTTCGTTGTGTTGGAACTTCTTACCATGTTATTATGGAATAGAAGCTCTTTGAGTAATTCAAGAAGTGAGGGTACTTTCGCTGAATGTTGTAAATCGAGCCTTTTCCACGTTTGAAAGACATTTCTGTAAAAAGGTGGTCAAATGTATCTGCACATGCACTGTAGGACAATAGAGAGGAAGAAACTTTTGATGGGAGAAAATAAGATGTAGTCTGTGGCCTGTTTAGGTGGATTTTTGTGACGTTGAACTTGGATAGACAGAGAGAGAGAGAGAATAGCGCCCGACATGTAAAAATTACTTATTAATGTGATTATTAATATATCGTTATTATAAATGAAGCAAAAGGCATCATAATCATTCCCCTTATGAAGTAAACAGTTCTCCACCAGAAATTCATTACACACTATTTTACCTGCCACTTTTTTCTCTCTGTCAGTCCCATTGCTGTAATAAACGCGTAAAATTACCTTCGAAAGCTAAATTGATTTTCATCTTCCAAGTTTTACTTTCACGGATCATATTAATCGCATCCATCCCCTCCCCCATTTCATTTTATGAAAGCTTTTTACCGCTGGGTTTTTTCCAAAGAAATAACCGTTCGTTCATCGCATTTCTTAGAAATTTCTTCTTCTTCGCTTTTAAATGCAACCTCCTAAAGCATTGGAAGCTTTTTCCCTCTGGTGCTGTGCTGAGCTCATAATAAAAGATCTGTTTCTCTTCCTAATTAAATATCCGCCTATCCCCCTCCGGCAAAACAGAAACTGCACTTCCAAATATATACCGCCTCCAACGCTACCCTGATAACGTTAATCATTTCTGCAGTCGCCTTCCGACGTACAGCTGCACAAGAGGGTTGCTACGTACAACACCCCATTTACTGATAAGCCTCGGCAAGTCCTAGTCGCTGTTATTATGCTCGCCGTGTTTACATGCTGCATACAGTGTCAAGCACATAACGATAGCTTAGTTCGGACGATGACGTCATTAACATGCCTGGTCTCGAGGCTGTTTCTGCAGATGATCGGCTGTAATTACAACTTTAAACAAGAGATCTACTGAAGAGTCGCATTTTACATTTAAACAATGAAGAAAGAGCCTCATAGAAGCACGTTTAAATACCAAATTAACTTGACAGTAATAATGAACATACATAATAGCTTTTGTGCTACAAAAGTAACAACAAAATGTGCACTATTCCACCAAAAGTTAAAGGACGGTGTATTTTCCCCCAGATTTATATAAGCTATAGATTAGGCATTTTTGAAAACTTTACATTTATATTTTGAAACTTTACATTTTTAACTTTTAAATGGTACCTGCCAAAAGGTTTTTTATTATCGTATTTGGTTGGTAAAAAAGTGTTTCGACATTTTATGACCTGTGTCGCTCCCGCCAAAATTAGTTCCAAAAGTGACTACTGGGATCGCTGCATTACCCACCGCCTCTGTTGCCTGGACTTTGCGTCATCACTCTTCATGCAGTACACGCAAGTTACGCGCTTGTGGTGGTAGCGGAACATAACTAGTGAATTTTAGTGTAGATAAGTACTTTTCTGATGAATAAATAATTAAGATTGATTTTAGTGAAAGTTATAAAACCTTTGTTTAAAATGACTGAGGAACAGAAGAGCATAAAACGGAAATACGAACAAGAAATTTAAAATTACTGTAAAGGGTGAAAGGGCTTTGTGTCTTATCTGTCATACAACCATCAGCCACTTTAAAGCCAGTAATGTAAAGCGTCATCATGAATGTAATCGTAAAAAGTTTGCATCTGAATTTCCTCAGACGGTCCCTCCAGCCATAGGTCTGATTCGTCAGCTATGCCGGTCCCGATCCCGGATAAAAATAGGGAGGGGGGGAATGGTGAAACCTCCCCGTAAAAATCGGCTCACGGGCGTTGAATCATCATACGACATAAATAAACCTCCGGAGGTCATCGTCAACTCAATTTCGCGCACACAAGCACGGAGTTGTTCGATTCCACGCTGATCTGATGAGAGTGGCTGATTCACCTTCATTTGAAAAGTCCTGTAAAAGTATCGTCAAAAATCGATGAAATTCAAATCCGTCTAGGAAGCGGAATCTAGGATTTGTATCCGAACGTTAGATGTTGAATGGTCTTCGCAAATGAGCTACAGAGGCTCTGTGGATCGAAAAATACGTTCGCACTATTTGGTGACACCTAATGCATGCAAAACTGATCTTTTGTAAATTCTCAAATCTCTTTGCACTTAAAGGTTACTTTTAATATAAAGCGTACCTTTTAATTTACTACACATTTTAAAATGTACAAGATATTTCATTAATAACGAGGTAATTTATTAGTCGTTAAAATTTGAAAATACACCTACAATGAACTTAATCAGGGTTCATTAAGCATCAAAAATGTATAAATAGACAACAGAATTGACCAACGCAAAAGCCATTACCATAAAAATAGATAAATGATAACAAATAAACGTGAAATCTCGTGGCACGTATTAGCTCTCTTCAGTTTAACAACTTGGCAAGGTGACGTCTATGATGGTAAAATATTTAATTTGTAAAAGATCTTTTCTATACAAGATATAGTTGAAAGGTTCCAGTCAACTGCATGGTTAATATTATAAGTATGGATGGCTACTCGAGATCTGTCTTTTATTTTTGTTCGACATCTGCAACGTGTTCTTTCTTTCTCACCTCAAATCCACGCTTATCTATTAGCATGAATCTATTTAAGTTTGTTGTAACGGTTTTGCAGCGTTTAGTTGAGTCAACTCTGTTTATATATTTTTGATGTTTCTGGAGTCCTGATGAAACCACTAATTCTTTGTAGGGATGAGAAATTGGTGGGCATATTTTTCAAATTTTAGCGATCAATAAATTTTCTTGCTGCTAGTGAGCGTTCTTAAGTCGTAAAACGTTTTCTCTTTAAACGCAATAATATATTATAAGAGGTATTTTATAGTCTTGCGTTTGTTCACAGTTATTTGCCCAATACTTAAGGCTTTATAATTAATTGTTATATACTTTGAAATTTGCAATAAATTTATAGTTTTTACGTTTATTATCAATGCAAAAATAATAAACTGGAATCGAATAATATGTGTAGGTAGAGTTAAATTATTATCTTTTATAAATGAGAAAGAGGGGCAACGAAAAGTATGGGTGGCGAAAAAAAAAGTGAACTCTAGCTATGTACCTGTAGAAGTGAAAAAGAAACGTAAGATAAATAATGAATTATTATCAAATGAAAAAATTATTATCAATATGTTTTGTGTCAATTTAAAATTAAAAAGTAAACAAATAAAACAGAAACGCTGTTATCGAGAAACTCAATCTTCCTAAAGAAAGACTGGTCGTTTGCAAGTGACGCATAATGACGTAATGCGTGATGCAATAATGACGTAACACATTCCTGTATTAGGCTATCACACGTTAATTTATTATCTGTAATTGCCTTCTAATGTTTCTTGTGCATAACTTTGAAAGGCGTAATGGTAACATCCGGGTTCTTGGACATAAGCTTGCGAATGTATTCATCTAGCAGGGAGGACCTGGTAAAGTATTTCCAACTAATTTTTACAATAGTAACAACAATTCCATGCCGCTCTCGAGGAATTATCTGAAGCACGCGCGAGCGAAGATTCATTTGGTGTGCGAAGGGTGTTGATAGTTCTAGAAGACGTTAGAAGTTAAGCAAAAAGTAAAGAGACACAAGTTTATTCCGCGTCCGTAGAACAGACACGTGCGAGAATTGGTTTTACTCTTCGCTGAATTCGCGTAAATGAGAAAGAAACGGGGAGGACGCCGAAAAGAATTCTGGGATCGAACGCACACACTTTGTACATATTGGCGTTGAAGTTGGGCGTTATAAATCAGAGATTCACACAATGTGACGGACATAGTCGGGATAAAAGTACCTTCGCTGAAAAGGAAACGGATGTTATCGTTGCAGCGGGCGATGTTCTCTCCAGAATGATTTATCTCTCAGTGCACACGGCGGGCAGACGCGTGCTCACTCTATTGATGGCTCGTGCCAGATGTAATGCGGTCGAGAAAATTTTCTGTCTCGCTTCACTGATTCTCTTCCCCCCTCCCCTACTCGCCGGGTAATGGAACCCCGATTTCCACAATACTCCCTTTTTTTTCGTGTGCACAAGCGCACGAGGCTATTGTTGAATCATGGCGCTCCCTTATTTTTTTTCCTAATGGCGAAATTCCGAATTATTCCATGACAAACAAACGTAAACAAATGGACAGACGAGAGGCAATCCATTGTGTCTATCAATCTCTAAACCAAAGCTTTATAGTATTGCATGTTCCTTTGTTTATTGCTCTTTCTGATTTCTTTATTGGCTTCTTCTCGATGTTACACGCTGTTTTTTTCTGGCACTTATATGAAATATACAGACTTTTTTTAAAAAAAAAGTTTATTGCTGAAATATTAGTGACTGTTTCATCCACTAGATGGCAGTAATGTAACGAAAGACCGAGGTGTCCGCTAGCTTTGTTACGTAACACTGAGATGTTGAATTTAATCGAAAATAATTAGCAGATTCATCCGTGTGTGTGTGTGTGTGTGTGTGTGTGTGTGTGTGTGTGAAGGAAGTCTCCCGGGTTGTACTCAGAATCAGTGAGAACTCCCGACTGTTTCTGGCACCATCACTGTCAGGTAATTGCTCGTGAGTTACTGTAAATCATAAATCAAACACATCAAATGTAACTTTTAAACAGATGCGATTTTTTTTTCTTCACCGTTTTACTCACTTCATACATCGTTCGTTCTCAATAAGAAAGAAAAAAAAAATGGAACCCGAACTCCCATCACGACCTCCAGGACTGCATCTAAGACGGCGACTTAATGAAAATTTAATGAGGCTAATTACACACAAAAACACGCATTTGCAGCCGCCAACATATCATCGCCTATTTTCCAGTTCACAAATAGAGGGCGCTGGGGAATAAATTATCAGAATAAAAATATCCGATATGAATACTTTTAGCAGGAAAGAAACTAAAATAGAAGAGCATTAGCACAATCTTCAAAAAAAAAAAAAAAAGTATAAACAAAATTATAATATGACCTCGTTTACCTTAGCGCTACCTAGCGGTAAAACATTACATAGTAATGTTTTACCGCTAGGTAAAACACTATATACTGTAAGTACACGTATAATTAAGTACTGTACGGACACAATTAGTTCACATAGCGACAGTTAGTGTAAGTTGGAGACAACTAGAATGAAAACGACCTGATCCCAGTTCGAATCGGGTCGTTAAGGATAAACAGCTGCCCTCCCACAGACACTATACATTATCATTAAGACAGTTCACCAATAATCATGTTAAAGCTACAAAATCTGTGAGATACATTCTGAAAGACGAAAAAAATCTGGAAAACTGGTCTAGACCTTCGTAAAGGAACGGGAAGATCTTTTATGATGTAATTCAGATTTTCTGTGTAAATAAATATTTATTTCCCCTCTTTTAAATATTATCATCTCTCAAGTCTGATATTAATCCAAATTTGCACATATTAGTCTTCTGTATCAATAGTTACTTAACGCTGCGATTTGAACATCTTTTAATTTCTAATCTAAGCTTTGTATAATGATTTTGTTATCAAGTACTTGCAATGTATTACATATGGAGTATGTTTTCTTAGTGGGAGGTAGTTTTTTTATTTTATTTTTTAATTTGAAACTTGAAATTATTTGAAATACATACTAGGGACCGCAGTATGAGAGCCCAAGGACAAGAGATCGCAGATATGAGAGTCCTGAGAAAGATTAGAGGCGTGAACAGATGGCATCAATGGCAATATCATATTAAAAATGAGGATATTAGGAAAGAACTTGACATTGTCAGCATCCAGGAATGCGTTAGCAGAGCTAATCTCAGGTGATATGGTCACTTAAACAGAATGGGAGAGGAAAGATTAGCAAAACAATTTTTCTCTGCCAGTTTGGTAGGAAAAAGACCCAGAGGAAGACCAAGACATAGGTGGATTGATACGGTAAAAAGTGCTTTAGAAGACAGAAATGTAAGATCTGATAATGCTGGAGTCTTGATAGGTAACAGACTGATTTGGAGGAAAATTGTCGACAGGAAGTTAGTAATGATGTAAATTCTTAGAAAAAGTCTTAGGCCATAGTAAAGAGCAACAGGAACAAACCTTATGCAATGACATACGGCATGGCAAATCACGTGTAACCATCAATCAGCCAAACGATAATATGCATTTGCAGAATTCTATTCACCATTTCCAACAGAGATACGAATCTTTTCGTATGGTTTATTTTTGAACCATTCCGAGAAATCTAATTGTTAAACTGTTAAAGATACAGGAAGTTTATAAAGTAAACATTAAAAAAATCTCAACTTCAGAAAAAACATGATACTGTAGAAACGTAAAATCAGGGAAAATTTGAAACTGCTTTAAAAAATAAAAAAAAGTGGAAAAATTGGTAGGAAACGTAAAATTGGGAATCGTGATATTGATATTACACCGTAAATGGTTTTACGGATGCGAGATAATTATTGTGTTTGCAACAAAATATTGAAGCATTTCGTATTAGACTAGTAACTGCACCTTCCACGAACTGTTATTAACATTCATCATCGCTTATAAATCGATAGTTTTTTTATGTCCCCCCCCCCCCCATTGCATATTATTTATTAAAATTGTTTGTTTTTCTCGTATATTTATTTTAACATTCGATTATTTTTAAAATTTATTATTATATTTTTTTATCATTATTATTTTTCCAGTGTGCGATATAGACTTAACGTTTCTTTTGCCACGAGCACAAATTGATTTGGGTTGTGACGTAACAATATGAATGAAACTATTTTTCTCTTCAGATGTACAGTCACGTGATTGCATACTGAATAATTAATGCTTTTTTTTTCTTTTTTTTTTATAAATCCAGGATAGAAACATTAAACAGGAAAAAGACACGATTTAGGTGTAGTTGGAGAAAGAATCACGTCGTGTAACTCCTGTAAATTAGCCAAACAGAATTTATTTATGAATGTGCTTGCTCTGAGAGTCGCTGCAATCATTTTCATGTGCTTCTGATGTCGGGAGAATCGCTGATAAGAGAGTAAGTGCGAATGACAGTAAATGACTCTTCCGCTTGATACAAGAATAAAATATAGCCCGTGCAAAATGACGAATGCAATGTTCTCAGCAATATTATACGTTTCTGTTGATCTTGTACATTAGCGCGATAAACTTACATTATGTAACGAATGTTACATTATACAATGTAATCTAAGGATTCGTTGTAAACGACGAAGTGGTTGACGACGATCCAAATAGTTAAGGCTACGTGAGGGCAGTGTACTTACGACTGTTAACTGTTTCTATTTTCGACGATTAGGCTGCGTGGAATGAAAAATACCGAACACTGGCTCACTTTTAGATGGAAATGAAAAGAAATTCAGTGAACTGGCTCATGTTGGAATTTTATTGAACTCTGAAGTTTTTTGTTTGTAGCTGCTACTGTGCGACCACTGATGCGAGACCCCTCGACACTTCTACGCATGGTCATGGTCAGAAGAAGGCGAATCCATTCCGATTATAGGGTAATCAGTGCGTTTCGTGGGATTAGTGTTTATTATTATACGTCGTAAAATTAGCTTTTCTTTCATGAACATAATTGTAGTTTTTAAAATGGTAACTATTTTGCTTGTACAACAGTTGGAAAATATTACCTGCAAAGCACGTGATTTCGCATGTTGGTGATGAATTCGTACATCACCTTATTCCTTTCTCCCCTTCAAGATGAATTGACTCTTCTTGGCACATTGCCAGCCAAGGGTCTCGCATCTGTGGTCGGACAGTACTCAGTAAATTCGCTTTCTTTACCGCAGTAATCAACTTACACCGATTTATGACGAACATGTGCAGTACCCTCGGAAAAAAAATGAAATAAAAGTGATTTTTTATTTGTGTACAGTGCGAATCAAGATTTATGTAAAAACGAAAATCACAGAAGAGAAGTTTAGATCTCGGCTGACCCTAGAAACATTGTCGGAGTATACTTACAAAGGTTTGAACTATGAATTTGTCATAATTATTATTGAAAAGACAAACGAGTGAAATTAATCAAATTCAATTATATGGAGTTTGAAATTTCTAAATCTCCAGCCCGGATTGGATGCTATAGACTGCTTCGTCACTGTCTATTTTTAGATGATTAACACAACAGTAAATTGATAATAGAAACATCATTCAATGACGATTCAACCAATTTTGAATCTGGCCTGATTGTGAGTGATGACGAAAAATGGTTTCTATAAAGTTTGTTAAGAAACATATAAAGGAAAAGAATAAGCAGACTATGAAATGCACGTGGAATAAAAACATTCTTTATATCGGAGACCAAAGAAGAATGCGGAGTAACAAGCTGTAACAATGATCTGTGTTTGTATTCTGGAAATGTGTTATCGTTAACATGTTTTGCTTTAATTTTTCCGCAGCTCTTTAAGAAATGGCTTTATTTCCTTTTATATTTTGATTGACTCTCTTCACAAGTTGGGATTGCTTCATCTTATTCAATGCATTCTGAGTAAGAGTTTGTTGTTTTAGATGGTTGACGTTTCAGTATTTTTATGAAAACTGATTTCGATTATGAATTTAAATAAATATTCGCTGATTAATTTTTATGTTCTTTAAGTTCAATAAATTTTATTGACACGCAATAGAAGTGAATACGTTTTGCATCATTTATTTCTCCAAGCTTAAATCAGCACCATAATTGTGTTTTTAGTAGGTTGTTAGTGAATCGTATTTCTGTATTTTCATACAACTGCAGAAGAAAAACATTAAGAAAAGTACAAAAAAGAAAAAACTCTGCCTCTGGTTGTTTATCGATCCCTAAAACGTGTGTAAAACCTTCGAGATTTTTCAGAATGAGAATACTTTTGCGAATTTTAATCCGAATGTTTGCATAGCAACATCTACACGCGCTTTTGTAAATATTTATCCTTCCCGAGTAAGTTCTGCAACAAACGGCTCTCTCTCTCTCTCTCTCTCTCTGAATGTCCAAGCAATTCCAATTAATTTAATGAATTACTTCTAGCTACACATTCCGAATTTACAGAGAAAGAACGAACGCACAAAAGCACTCACTCCATTTACTTTGATGATTTTTTATGCACTCTGGTTTACCGTCGAGGCACAGGGAGTGAAATAAAGGCGACTCTAGTTTCCACCCGAAGACTTCTTTTGCAACCGAATATTGCAGTGATGAAAGAATTATAAACGAACTGCAAACTTGGATCGTGCACTCTCGGGGCCCCTGCCATAAATACACAAATAATTCCACTCCTAATGTAATCCAAAATCGCTTTGGCTGAAAACAGTCTTTCCAAACTTTTTTCAGTAATTTTGCATTTAAATAAATTCGAAATGTATTTCAATCGCAACTGCAAGAAATATGCTGATTTCTTCTCTCTCTCTCTCCCTCTCTCTCTCTCTCTCTCTCTCTCTCTCTCTCTCTCTCTCTCTCTCTCTCTCTCTTTCTCTCTCTCTCTCTCTCCATTCATAAGCTGGATGTGTCCGAATGAGGTTTATTAGGGCTTAACTCACAACAGCTACGAAGACTTTTTTTAACATATCAATATTCTTTCATTTGTTTTTCAAATTCCTAAATTAATATTAAAAGTTTTTCAACGTTATTTAAAATCGCACACTCTACAAACTTGATGCACAGGCTCTCGACTACGAGAAAAGATAGCTAAAAAGCTGTACAGGACCACGATGGTGCTCTGTAGTATGGGATAGGAAGTTAGCGTGGTGTAGTCCTGCGCAAAGTTCTCATAAGGTAGTCAAAGTTCATATTCGTAATCGGTGAGGCATAATGGATATCAGACCCGGTACACGTGGATTATCTAACCATCTGCAACCCTAGTACTTTATTCTGAAGCAGAGAGCTTGGAAAGCACATATACACAATGCCGAAATGTTCTGTAATGCTGTTGAGAGGGTCTGTCCTCACTTCTTTTTATCTATTCCTTCCATGAGAAAGGAAGGTGATACAGAATGCTTTGGTTTTTCTTGATTATTTTACTGTGCCTAAAGTCTCAAGAAGCAAAAAAGAGACATCTCAAGATGAATTGGATGCTTTTAAGGTTTATTATTATTATTATTATTATTATTATTATTATTATTATTATTATTATTATTATTATTGCCTGAGTTACCCAAAAAGCATTTATGGAATTATGGGTGTCGGGGATGGGGTTCTCATCCATAGCAGTCTCTTTATCGCCATCCATCTGGAAAAACGGAATGTGGAAATGAGGAAAACGTCTAATTCACAGCACATTCTGTCGCAATTAAACTGGAAGCGAGAGAGAATAATCACTCGATCTTCCATCAATTCTCTCTCTCTCTCTCTCTCTCTCTCTGGCTCGGCTCAAATGTAATATCATGAAAGTTGCCATTTATGAGCGAATCTTTACAATTCCATATACTGAAATAATGCTGGATTCAATATCCATTTGATTTATATAATTTTTACAATTTCATTCTATAAGCAACACTTTTATACTCGAAACAAAACTGCTGCATGTTTACTTAGTTGAATAGTCCCTAATATCTTCATTTGTGCTTATTATATGAAGGATAATGTATGACAATACTCGTACCTAAAAGTGGTATAACTGAACAAGATAATCCGGAGAGGGATTTCAGTGCAAATACTTTTTCCACAACTAATGTGATCAAGGCAGCATTATAAAACGTTAATCTAAGGAAAACACTCGAATGCAATATATTTAAATACGTTCGATAAAGTAATAAATAAATTTGAAATGATAATGCAAGTTATATTTGTGCTTATTATGTCAAGAATAATATGAATGACAATACCTAAAAGTGCCCTAACTGAACAACAAGATAATCCAGGAAAGGATTTCAACAGCTGAACACATTAGCGATTGTTTCAACAAGACATTATAAAAACTAAGGAAAACATCTGAATGAAATAATTTGTTTTAAATAAATTTGCGTAAACAAAAAAAAAATAATAATAATCAAATTCTCGTACCTACAAAAGCAAACAAATTAATCCGAACAAGCCGAATTTTTGTCATTTTTTTTTGTTTTGGTTAGGTTTTTGTTTCAGTTCACAATAATGTTGGTTTTCAGTTTACTATTTTTGGTTTTGATTTCAGTTCACTCTTTTGGTTGAGTTCTGCATGTTTCAATTGTCTCTACGTTAGAAATACAGAATAACCTTTAAATATTTCACGTAAGATTAAAATAAGAATAAAGTTAACTTGCGAGAGATTAAGACATCTCTCTTTAAGCCAAAGTGTCGTTGAATAATTTACTGACTTACAGGACAAGAAGGACATCTGTTTCTATCTATCATTCCTCCAGTATTACACTCGGCCCCACGCAAAACTGTGAGGTAACAAAATCGATGGTTGAAACCATGAAAAAGAATTCAAACAGGCTTTCAGCATCAGCGCACAAACCTCGAGCGAAGTACGTCTAGATTTGAGTCACGAATTATATATTTTATACACATTTCATGCTTCTTATAGTTGACAAAACAGTGTCCTCTACTTAGTTTGAAACTTCATTAACCAACATTCACCTTTCATAGCGACAATTCAGTCACATGAACTTTCATCTCGGCGTGTTCGTTTATGCGAACTGACGTACAAGCAGATTAGTGTTACACGCACCAACTCACCCAAGTTTCATTCCGATATTCTATCGCATCGTTCCAGAAAGAAAGAAGAAACAAATACATTTGGATGTGACGTCCAAAACTTCCTCGACATCTGTTCCCTTGACTGACGAAAACGGAACCAACCCGTCGTCGTTGTGACTTCCAGCCGTCATTTTAAAAGACCGTTCGCCCAATAATACGGAAGCGGAATACTGAACTGCGTGTCACAAATCGTTACGGAGATTTGGGGAGTTAATTAATTTTAAACGCAAGCAGTCGCTCAAGTTTTAACACAGATGGGGATTGCATTAAGGGAGGGGATGGGGGGGGGAAGAGGAAATCGTTTGCCATTAAAATATTCGCGCTAATTTTGACGAATTTGCGATTTCGGAGAATTTTGTCCGGCGGTACGAGAGCCTCTTGAAATTGCAGGTTTTTACGGAATGAGTTTCAAAATTAGATTTATGTTGGGCGATTGTTAGTAAGCAAAGAGAAGGAAAGAAAAATTTCAAAACTCTGTGGGATTGCGTTGGAGATTTGCTGTTAATATCTCTCATGAATATTTATCGGCTGCGACGCATTAGCTGGAGGAGGTTTAAGTGACACAGTCTCGCGAACTTAACGTTCTTCTCATTATATAGAATGGAGCGCCGAGGTTACCCCATAATCACCGCAAATGCAGGTAGGTTACTAGAAACAGGGGACTGCGTGGAGCCTCGTTGGAGAAATTATGAAACAGAAGATGTCTGAACAGAGTCTTGTGTTTACACAAGAGTAAAACAGTACTGTTTACAATACTACTGGATGACTTCGTTAATTTTAAGAGTTTGTTGCTATTCACGCAAAATAATTAAAATCCGAGTGTTTCTTGTAAGCCTAAATGTAAAAGAATGGAAACTGTGAATTAAATCACTTCTGTAATAGTTCGTTGTTCAAGTTTAGTTTGTTTTAATTGGTTAAGCACGCATTTAAGCCTCCTTCACGTCTGCAGTTTATTTGCTTACAACTTTGCTGCATTTAACATTAGCATTGTTGTCCAAGAGTCAATGACGTCATGAGAGGGACAGCGCCACCGTTGTCAGGCGTAAGAGATCAGAGTTTATTTCAAAGGACTGAACAGATCATGGTCCAAATGCAAGTCTAATAATGGCGTGAGGAGAATATAATACATTCTGCGTATTATAGGGACTGGTCCCTCAAACTTTACTCAAGATGAATTACATTTTTTACCCTAATACCAGCAGGTAGCCTTTACCAATAAAGCGATTTACAAATAAATAAAATAAGTCAGGAAATACTTAACTAAAAATAAATTTAAGAAATGGACGGACCATACCTCCTCTTGTGTGCACATTCCTGCTGGCGATACTCCCAATTGCACTTGAGGCCACACAGGTGTAGGTCATGGCGTGAACATCCTGTCGATATTGATCCGCGTGGAACGGCTGGAACACCAAGGATCCATCGAGTCTCACGTATCGCAGACCAGTGATGTCAGGCACGGCGTGACCATCCGCAGTCTCCCAGCTAATCGCTGGAGGCGGATTTCCGTACGCAGAACACGAAACGACAGTTCCCGTAGTGTTCATGAACTCGACCTTTGATGGCGGCTCCTGAAGAAAGACAGGAGCTCTTCGTTCGTGGATGCCTAAGTGGAGGAGAGACAGTGTCCATCAATACTCAGGAAGAAAGACTTAGTAACTATAAGAATTTTGTAAAAGTTTAAAGTGGAATGAGCTAAGCCTAAATATGGGAGATCATCAATACCTCATTTTAGCATTTCTATGAAACCAATTCACCTTTTCACAAAAAATAAAAAAAGTTATTAAGTCACTACATTTATTTGATTACATACTATAGAATCATTTTGTCTATATATAAAGGTGTGTAAGCATGCATATAGTAACGTAATTCTGGATTTGCAGATTTCGTGTTTGGAATCTTTAGTAACACCGTACTAAACAATTTAAGGCTTTGTGTAAATCAGCTAAACTTGTTTAATTGTTCGAATGATGGTAAACGATAGCAAATGGCATGAAAAAATATTGCAGAAAAAACGTTGAAGGGACTTCGATTTCAATAAAAGCACGTAATTGTTATCATAACAGACGTGCCATCATGGAGAAAGATTCCTTGAACGTCGGTTTGGCGAAGTGATGCCAACTTGATGTCTGACGAAACTCGACAGTTGCGTGATGGAGAAGGCACCTGAGTTTAAATCTTGATTGATAGAAAATAGTTTGTAGGCTTTTTATGAAGCACAGCAAATCATTCGATGACACAAAGAAGATGAGAAGAAAGGATAATTGAAATTAGGGTTTCCTTCCATAAAGCCTCCGTATGAGACTGGGCAAACTCACATTCATTTAATGGTTTGATCAGTTACAGAGGACTCAATCAAAGCCTTTCCGGTCTAGGTTCAAGTTTACTGTCGTTCTTTGGACTACTCTAAAGAATGATACGTTGGAACTTTGCAGTTCTCTCTCTCTCTCTCTCTCCTCCCCCCTTCCCTAGGCATTGCTTCCTCCTGCTGAAAAGACGATGGGAATCAGAGCTTTGTTTTCGTTATTCTACTGATTAATAAAGTTCGTTTATATCTGTACTGTTCTTTCAGGAAGAGAGAAAGAATTACTTTTAATAACAACAACAAGGACAGTGTACATATTAATCCGCCTCTTCAGTCATAAGGGGTACCTTAAAAACACCGGAACGCAACTTATGGATGATTTCCCTAAGCCATTTATGCTGCTGTGACACGAGAAACAGGTTTTGAGTTAAACAATACTAACCACCGTTTTCCTAATGATTCCGACAGATAATTTCCGTACCTCTTTATGTGTTTTATCTGTGAATCGAAATACCGTCTTTGATGAGTCTTGTTGACGTTTCTTTCACTGCAAAATTGTGTTGTATTGGGGAAGTCGTGTCAGCGATCATTAGCATATATCAGAACTGGGAGTGCACAAGAACAACACTGACGGTAAGGGATTTGGTAAACAGAATGCAAATCACAAAAACAAACAGAAATGTTTACGAGAGAAAAAAAAGAACTGAAGAAAGTAGAAATGCGGGACCGAAATGTAAGTGCACAGTAAACATTACAACCATCTAGTTTTGTTAACGTATCCCTCTCTCTCTCTCTCTCTCTCTCTCACATACACAGAGAGAGAGAGAGAGAGAGAGAGAGAGAGAGAGAGAGAGAAAGGGAAAGCATTTTACCACACTAGATGATGTGAAGTTTCATTTTTATCTCGTCTCATCCATAGAAAAGTAATCACCACATTCCTAATTTGTCTATCGCCATCGAGAGAGAGAGAGAGAGAGAGAGAGAGAGTTTCGCTCTTTTTCTCCCGCAATAGAGGCGAGAAGCATCCCGGTGATGGGCGTTTGTTTTTAAGCGAAAGTCCGTTTCACGCTTCATAACAGTCTGTGGTTTCTTGACGAAAGAATTCGCGATGAGGTTCCATTTTTCGTGAGAGCTTCAATGGAAAAGAGACAGCTGTTGCTGTTTTCTCTTTGGGCACTCATTGGGTTGTTTTCACTTTTATACAAAGAATGAAAGAAAGAGAGAGAGTTTCAAAACGCACAAAAAAAAAAGAAAATAAAAGGAAAAAAGGGAAAACACAAACCGAACCATCTGCCGTTCGATCCAATGGCTTAAAAGGTAAAGTGGAAAGAACGCAGGTACACCAGAGAGGAATTTTTTTTTGGCGACTGTGGTCAACGTTGACTAAGATTAAAAAAAAAATTCCAACTTCCAGTAATTTAATTAAAAGTCTTATTCATCTATTTTTGAGAAGTTCTCCGGTACACCACAGAGCGATTTTGTTTTCTTTACTGGTGACTGAGGTCAATGTTAACTAATATATGAAAAAATATTTTGTGATATTCTAGTTATTCTGTTAGAAGTAGTCATCCATTTTTTCCCCTTCACTACTTTGATAAACAATGCTGCAAAACTCTGGTAGATGTCGCTGATGCATAATCTCTACTAACGAAGTACACATCGGAAGCTGGTGTTATTGTATATGACGTCATAATAAGATTAATTAAATTTAAACTTGCGTGCGCCGATGAAAAAACCTAAGCTCAGCTTATTGAAAAAAAAATAAACGGAGAAGGACGAATAGTTTATTCAGTCGAAGTTCACTTTGTTTTTCCTCCTTACTAGACGATCTTCGTCGATCTTTACATAACCTTCGGTCCGTTAAAGCGTGCTGGCGGTCGCTTTATCAAAAGCAGACGTCAGCTGTCACCTTGAATATCATCCTCGGGTCATCACTTTATATGTCACAGTTCGGGAGTGACGGACGAAAATTTGTTCAAGTACCTCTTTTAATGTCGGCGTTATTTGTTTGCTCGTGCTGGGGTGTCAAATGTCACCCTATAATTCGCTGAAATTGGCCTCGACAAACAATGGAAATTTTTCATCAATATGTGCGATCGAAATGCAACCCCCCCCCTCAATCCTCTCGTTAAACTGTCCCTTATTCCCGTTCTTCCTTCATCCAGCTGTCGGCAATTCTTGTGTACATAGCAGATAGAGTTCGAACTGGAGTTAGTTCGGATGGAAGGTGCAATCACAGCTCGCGACGGAGGCACGAGCTATCGTTATTTTCCGAGGCAAAATGACGAAAGAAGCCCGTAATGATGGATGGAGCGCATCCTGGGAAAATAGGAATTGATGACAAAAAGGAGAACACTGAAAAATCAATAGTTTCTGCAGCATTAACTTTGTCCTAGATCTTAATTCCGCATTCAGAAATTCCGATTGTTTTTTTTTTTTTTTCCCTTTTTGCAGTGAACATTACGAACACAAAGTGTGCATGTTCGGGATTTCTAGAATAAAACACTTCATCGCTAACGAAAATACAATTTTCTATACTTTGTAATGCATATCGTTTTCTTAAAATTGTTACTGGAAGATGGGAGAAAGAGAGAAAGTTAAAGTAAGTTAGAAAAGCTTTGGTAAGAACTAGCAAAAAAGTCAAGCTATTCTCTTTACTTTTGATTTAAAAAAAAAAAAAGAAGAAGTGTATGGTAACTTTTGTAAGGCAGTATACTAGTGTTGAGTAATATTTTGCTTACGTCCTATTTTCATCATAAAAATGCAAAATTTGCACGCTTTGTTTATTTCACGTTCCTTGCACGAGCTAAAACATTCTAAACACATTGACCAATTTAGAATGCTAAAAATGTTTAATATTAATGCATTCTTTATTTCATTTCAAAGAAATAAACCAATACAGCGTTTTTTCTCGTGATCATTACCAATCTTTGAAGATTGTAATCCCCAAAAAGAACTCAAGTCCATGAATAATTAAATAACTTCCAAAATTATTTTAAAATATTTCTTGTTAGATAAAAAAGGCTAAATGACCTACAATTGTTATTGGGTGCTCCCTAAAGAATGAGCGATTCATTCGTTGCAGAAGATCCTTAAATCCATCTGTGTATGGAGAGGGGGGGGGATGGAATGCAGTAATATTGGACTACGTATTAATTTCCCTGTATTTGGAATTAAGGACGTATCTAAGATTATAAGGCAGGTATGAATAATATCTGATAATGGATTGTGTTCTCGGTCGGTTTTGTCCCTTTGCGAGGGTAAAATCCCCGTCATCTCTGGTTGCGAAAATCCCGTTGCAAGGATGAGAGACGTGTTTGCGATTATTAATTGATTTCGAGCGTCTGTGGTTAACGGATGATGTCACTCGGAATTTATTTCGGATTACTGGTAATTAGCACCGACATCTTCAACTCTGTTAAAGTAATTCAACGGTGTTTGTATAAAAGTTTAATCGCTGCATTTCGGTATTTAACATGACATGCATTCAAATGATTTTTTTTTCATATCAAGGGATTTAAATATAAATATATTTAATTTATTATGACTGATGGTTTCGAATTGAATGTAAACGTGTGTGTGTGTGTGTGTGTGTGTGTGTGTGTGTGTGTGTGTGTGTGTGTGTGTGTGTGTGTGTGTGTGTGTATTCATTCTGACATCGTTCTTTTAAGGTTTTAAAGAAGAACGTGATATTAAAGAATACTTTTAAGACATCTTCAACTTAATTAGTGTACCAACATCGATATAATAACCTTGGTATTTTACTGAAATTATAAACGTTGTGTGTTGGTGTTAAAACAGCTCCACTCTCAGCTCTTTCTTCCGTTTCTGAGAAAGCTTGCTAATACAGCATTCATTTTCTGTTACGTCAACTTTTTTCTCCCTTCGTTTGAAAAGTCTAAAGTGAGAGTAACTAACAAAGTAAAAACTCGGTGATTTCGTAAGACTACCTCCTGTAAATTATTTGTGTACGTACTTTCATTGAATGGAAATTCTCGGATTTCTAAGATTTGCAAACACTTCCGCATCGTAACAAAAATGTTCTATTTCGCAAACAGTCGTAAACTACAGCACAAATCTTTTGCTGGATAGAAATCAAAAGAGAACAAGACAGTCTTAGTTCACCGTAACATAAAAGCTAGAGTATAATAAATGCTTTATACAGCTCTAACTAGATTCTTCTTTCTGTACTCATGGTCCCTATTGGGAAATTTATTGTGAAAAGGAAATAAATATAGTTTATACAGGTTGTGCATTTCTTCAACTATATGAGGAAAAAAATCGACTCATGCGCTGTCCATCCTGATATAAGGACGAATTGCACCATACAGTCAATTGATATTTGACCGTATAAAATTCTCTTGATCAGATTAGTTCCAGAAACTAATGGACCTTTTTCAAGCCAATAAATAGTCTTCACATCGGAGATGAAAATCATCTACAATCTAAAGATATTTACAAGCATTCATGCGACAACGGGATTCAAATGCACAAGCCTTTTGTGTTAAATGCAAAGATGCTATGCACTCCCAACAAGAGCCTCTTGAAAATACTTGGATGCGATACTTATCTAGGACGTGAAGAGATTCTATCAGGGTTTTTTCAATTCAAGGTGAGTGTTATCCAGTCTAATACGGGAGGGCAGGATTTTTCATCCAAGAAACAGGCAAGAGGAAGACCACACATAATTTACATACAACACAGTGGCATCATAACCTCAGTTGCATCGACCGTAAAACACTCGGCAATTAGGTGAGCACTCATTACTTTTTAGTAATACTTTGATCTATTCTAATAAAATTGGTCACGAATCCATTCCAATAAAATATGTTACGTATATTATATTTTTACGCACTATTGCTATTGAAATGTATGAATTGGCAAGTCACTGGGAAGATGAAATCAGCTGCATGATTAATTTTTAATGTCCAGGATCTAGCTGTTAACTAAAGATCTAAAAGTTCACTCCTTCTCTATGTATTATGTTTGTTATTATTATTTATGAGAATTTCTTCATTATATTTTTTATTATTTTTTATTTACATTTTTTTAAGGTGCGAGCAGTCTTACGTTGAAATCACACCGCTCGCAAATGTTTCTCCGAAAGCATCATCGTTTGCTAATATCGTCGAATGCATTTTCGAAGGTGATTTTTTTTTCTATCTGCAGGAGTAATTTGAATCTGCAGATTTCGCTGAAAAAAAAAAAGAATCGTGAATGGAAAAGCGGATCTTTCTTGTTAAGCATTCAACAGACAGACGAGAAATTCGGGGATAATTAGAATTCTTACTTATCTCTGAGGTGAAAACAGGTGAAGAAATAAAAAAAGCATAAGAGAGAACACATTTTTCTTTAGGAATCCACCACCGGCGAATGGTACTGATAATCGTGCTGTAATTAACATCGAAATTAGGCTCCGCGTGTCCCTTCTTACAAGGAGATTAAAGTGCGGCGAATAATAATAATAATAATAAAAAAAATCATAATTTTTGTACGATGCAATGAGAGTTGTTTATAATTCCAACGAGGGCTGTGTTTGAACAAGCAATTTATTTTCTCCCTTTCGGATGCTTTAATATGGACGATGGAACGTTGGTTTCTCAATATATTTTGGGTTAAAGTTGTCTACACTGGTTGCGAATAAAAATGAGAAGCTTTTAACAAATTCTTGCATTCACTATCGTATTCATGTAGAGTTTTATGTGCCCTATCACGCACCCTTTCATATACCTTAACATTCCTGCATGTGCATAAAGTACAAACCAACAAGCAGACATTTTATAACAATAGCAGGTTATTATTATAATGTCTAAAATCTATATAACTTAACAAATTATCATTTCACCATGTATATACAGGTGTTTCAAATTATTCGTATTCGGGACCGTATTCGGGACAACCTGTAAAGAGAACTAGTAGACAAAATACTCTCAAACTTAGTGGGTAAACTAACCAAATTATGGCGAAGAAATTTGACTAATAATTAGTTCAAAAATGACAGGAGGGGAAATATGGAGCTGTAAATATTCATACCACGTCAGTATCAATGGATATTGGTATGAATGACGGGATCTAGTAAAGTTCCGACAGGCGCATCGATTTAGCAGTGGGTTTCAGAAAAAACAAACCCACACAGTTGCAAGGTATAGTTGGGATGGTGAGAAAAAATCGATAGTAGATTATTGCACCCTTGATAAAGAATCGAGAGGGAAGTTGCGACATCAAAATTTTGCCAAATGTAGCCTTGGATGGAAGTCCTAGGCTTCTAAGGGATCTGTATAGAAAGTGGTATCTAAGTAGTATGATGGAAACGAAATGTGGTAAAAAAGAAATAGTAAGCTGATGCTGTGGAAAATTTTCAAGATGTAATGGTAGGAACAGAAGAGGTCTGCGGAAAATTAAGTGAACCACGATGGTGGAAAGAAAGAGTTAAAGAAACATATGATCATAATATTGTTTATAATTAAAGAAATAGCCATGCAAAAAATACTTAAAGAGGAAAATATAAACATTTAGCTTTAATTTATACATTAATTGGAAGAATATATTAATTTGAACAAGAAAAATTATATGGAAAAGAAGATGATTTGTCTGTTGAATTAATTAGTTTCTGATAGTTCAAGATTGAAACAGTGGTATGACATCTTTAGATATATTTCAAAAAAGAAGGTGACTCCTGATGATTGAAACAAAGGGAATTGTTGTTCCATTACTATGTTTCAATGTTATTTGCACAGCAATGTTATTCCTCTACAGAGGAATAACATTACTGGCAAAGATTTATGACAGGTTGATGGAAACAAGGAATAAAATAGAAGTGCTATAAGAACACTTTTGTTTAATAAAAGGTAGATCAAATTATAATTTGATATTTTTATATATGGAAAAAAGGAAATTTATGGCATTTATCGACTGGGTAAAACGTTTGAATGGGACCCAAGGAAAAAGACTGGGAAGTTCAGAAAAGATAGGTGCAGGAAAAGAAGAAATAGTTATGATAAAGAATATGTATCTTCAGTCTAAAGCTGTGTGAATACTAACTTTGATAATTCGGAGTGGCTTGCACTTTATAATGGACTGCTACAAGCAAGGGTCTCATCTCCATTGCTGTTCTCTGTTGTGATGAATATCATATTAGATATAGGTAATGGCCAGAGAGGAGAAACAACTGTGGATAGTTTCACAAGAAGAGCTACAAAAGAAACTGGACAAATAAAATAGTGTAATACAGATTTAACGCTTATATTTACATTTATAAACGTTTGCTTTATAGAAGTTATTTTTTGAGTATTTTGTTTTATGAGCAGAGACATAAAGACTCCAAAAGAGAAGTAGAATACGAGCCTAATGGATACGAGGATGATGTTTTAAGGACAATGTTGGGAAACACAGAGAAATATACAAGAAATATAGCTATTAGGAATGCTTTGGGGCTAGAATGTGTTGAAGAATTTCTTATAAACTTTCATTTGAAGTGGTTTAGACTATTATTGAGAATGTGTATGAAAATTGATGAGAAAAGAATCAAGAGAAAGACCACGGAAAAAAGTGGAAAGAACAGAAGAAGATTAAGAAGAAAAGGAGCTTGAATGAGAACGTGTTCTAGTTCCTTTTAGAAATATGGGAGGATAGAAAGACATTAAGAGACCCGATCCGCTGGAACTGACAGTTTCTGTCGAAACAGTTGCTGATAAAGAAGATACCCAAATATCTATCGTAAAAGAAAGTTGCATCACTTGAGGATGGCAAATGAAATGTGTAGAACCACCTAAGCATATTAGATTAGTGATGTATAAATGCCAACGATTGAACAGTTTGAACACATGGGTAATCAATATATATACTTCATGTGCATATACACATATATATGTACATGCACAACAACACTCTCGCTGTAAAAAGCTATTTTTTATTGTATTACAAGTATAAAAGATATACTCAATAATGAATCGTTTACTAACCTCACTCGATAATTCAAAATTTGGTTAGTATAAGACTAAAATAATAAAAATATATAAAACATTTTATACTAATTTTTAATTAGAAATTGGATTTTTATTTTTATTCGCAAAATCAAGTATTATTTTTTCCAAGTGTTCTCTTTCTGTACTGTCGATTAAAACAGACAAACAGAGTCTGCGCTGTAAGCTGCGAACTCTTTCAGATAGAGACCAACGTAATTTGATTAGCACTTTTTTCTTCCTTCACTTGGCAGCAGTTAGCACATTTTTGTCCGTTCGCGTACATTATCCAGACTCCCTTTTATGGACGGTATCAGTTCCACTGTAAAAAAAGAATATTTTTGTTTCATAGTTTTTGAAAAAAAGTTGCTTTTAGCTAAACCTTATCCCCCGTTCCTTCCCCTCGTTTTCTGATGAATTCAGTGCATTCCTACCGATGGAGCTATTCACAAATATTTGAAGGCAGCATATTTCGCTCACAAACAAAGAAACCCGATATTTCGAAAATTTTCACTTTAAGTAAAGTAACAAAAACATTTTTTTTTAAACACACAAAAGAATGAAAAACTCAGAGGACACCAGTGTGCCATTCTTAAATGCGAAATATCGATACAGTCGGCGTTCGTTGTGGAAATTTAAAGAAATGTGGAAATACGTTGCATCAACAATGTGCAGTTAAAACATTTTGTTGGTAGGAAAGAGAACTTATAAAATGTAAACTTTCTTGGCAAATAACAAGTATTAGACTACTGTAAACATCGCTTCACCCATGTTTCTTTTAGCAGGGATTTAATTAAAGTTATTTAAAATATACATCCACCTGATTCATCTCATCATACGTCTTCTTCCACTATCCAACCATTATTATACTTTCTAGTTCAGAAAAAGCAATCTCTCTCTCTCACACAGAGAGAGAGAGAGAGAGAGAGAAAGAAAGAGAGGGGGGGTGGACAAAGAAATTGGATGCTGATCTTACAGATCGCGATTAACATTTTATATCTACTAGAATACCTAGAATATACTTGTGACTATGACGTCACTACATTTGACTAAGAATGAGTGACGTTTGCATAATCTATTTTTAAGATAGTTAATCAGAGCTGACATTATTTGAAAGAGTATTTCCGACTTATTCCTGCTTAGTATGTGAAGTTCTTAAAAACAGCGGATTTCTATACTTGATACAACCTACTATGTCAGTACGCCAAGCACTTCGTAAATATTTCCAATTAAACTGAAGTAATTAAATTGTCGAAATTCATTCAACATTTTTAAAGACATGCCTTGCAAAACTCAAGGAGCTATACAAACTCGTTCAGAACAGGATTTTACAAACACCCATGGCTCTGTGGGATCCAAACCGACGATCTGTTGGTTGTAGAGCAGCGGGTATGCAATCCACTAAGCCTATTAGTTCGGTGTTCATTATGTTCTCCAGTTAGGATATTGATTAAAAGAACAGTGAAATGAAATTTGAAATTTGAAGTTGGAGTATTTGATTATAAGAAGTTTGGGTTTTGCAGTTGCCAGAAGAAAGTTATCGACTGGAGAAGATTGTCTCATTTTCGTGTAATGTTATAGTAAGTGCGGGGATGGATGCTTCTCTTCTTTTACCAACAACCCCTTGCTATGACTGGAAAAATTAACAGCGAACATATATTGACATTGTGGACAATTTTGTATTGTCAACGACGGACAGTTCTAGGGAAACGATTCAACTAGGTATCACCATGGTAACGCAATATATTCTACTGCGAGCACTGTAGCCACACGAGTAGGGAAACGACAACGCATAAATTACTTGCCACCGCTGATTATCGGGGTTAATCATAGATGACGATTTCACTACGGGAATTGATAGTTGGACATTTTACAGAAAATAAACTTTGGCGAAGAAAGAAAACAAAATATCCTTGTCCACTTATCAGTATTTACAAAAAGAAATCTACTCGTAAGTTTAGCATCTTGAATCACGACCAAATGTATATGGACATTAATAAATGCATGATGTTTGAAAACATCCAGTGTTCAATGCTTTTTTTTTTGCAGCATAGTGTATGTCAAAACGCAGTATTTGTTTCTTTATGTTGTAACAGCTATTTTGATATTTTGCAACGGTTTAAGAATCAAGAAGTTTAACTATTTCACAGGTGCAATCAAGATCTTGACAATTCACGTAATTTTGTGAATCGGTTTGAGACATGGGAAAATAATACAAATTGAAAACTGTCATAAACTATCGTTAAAACAGTTATTCTAAATACAAACAGTTAACTCTCCAGTTTAACTTTCCGCATTTGCTGTTGGGTTCTTTCGTTGGATTTTTCACTCTTTTATTCGAAATTTCTGAAGCTCATTGTTAGCATCCATTTGTGTTCGGGCAATCAAAGAGAATCCTGAATCCTGCTTTACTAACTGCTTTCTATTATCTAAAATTATGTCTTTCTGCTACCAAGGACATCCTTTGCGAGTTATATTCGTTTAAATTATGCTTTTATCAACTTTCTCTATTGCCTTCTATCGTTAGCCATCAAATGCTATCAACTGCCTAAATGAAATTAGCCTAATTGTGTGTATGTGAGTGCGCGTGTGTGTGCGCGCGCGCGCAAAGATAAATTCGTCCCTAGTCGTTAATCTGTTTATGCTAGAGACGGAATCCAACATTCGCATCTTAAGTAAAGCAAACTAATTAATTTGTTCTACTAATTGTGATAATTAAGGTGTAAATTAATTACTGTGACATCTGTATATCGCTAATCTGAGGACGTTCAAGCAGTTATGGCGGTCGTTTAAGCAGATTTCGCTTAGCATTGCTGCGATTAAGGTTGATAGTAATGGACTTTTCTATTTAATTATTTACACTCCCCTGTAAAAAGTAAGGAAACGCCGAGAATTGACAGTGTTCCCTTATTTTATTATACATTAACTATTTTAAACGTAATTAGCTTACTTAAGCCATTGCTGCTAGGCAAGTAAAAAAAAAAATCCAGTTTAATTATGTAAATTAGGCTTAAGTCAATTATTCTGCGTATTTCTATCCCAAACAATGCATCGTGGAAAGTCCTACTTGAGAGTTAAACAAGAGAAATATATTTAAAAAAGCAAATTTACGTTTTAGAATGCATGGTTGTTTTTTCTTTATTAATTAATTATTTATTTATTTTATTTTTATATATTTTATTGACATTTTTCACTGAATTGGGAATGTTTTAAAATTATCTAGAACCGCGTATAGCAATGTTAGGCTCTGAGCAATGAGCAATCATTGAAAAGTATGTTGGATATCAATATACAGACTATCCTGCATATACCTCTTCTTTCGCACATTCTTATTTGTTTATCTTGTCTTCCGCTTTCCCTTTAAACCCGCTGTCATTTATTCAACATTCTTCAAAGCACTTTGTTATCTGTATATTTCCCCCTCACATAGAATAAGAAGCAAGCATTGTTGTTTACCGATGGACAAAGAGTCTAAGAAACCGGATTGGTTTCCATATCCCAATAACGAATAGAAAATCAACGTTTGCACATACCCACTGTGCTCTTAGCATCTTGGAAAGATTAAAATTCTATTCTTAGGTAACTGGGATATCAAATAAATAGTTGGTAATTATTTACATAATGTGATGTTTTAAGTTTTAATTGTTAACCTCTTACTCGTGGTCTAAACCTTCTTACCTTTGCCATAATAGACTTCACATTTTAAACTCACTTCAATTTTACTTAAAACAATACAGAGTAAATAAGAAATTGAATATATAATTTCTTGATAAGTATAATATACCATTTAAAAGTGAATTAAAATATTTTTATATGATTTAAAATTTGCAAAATTTCGGTAAATCGATTTCAACAGTATTTGATTTTTTACATAATAAATATATTCTAGGCAGTTAAGGTGGGTGTCTTGATCCTCGGTTATGGGATGGACCGTGAGATGCGGTGATTAATACCCTTGGAGGGTAACGGATGGCAATGCTGTACCAATGAAGTTTAACTGAGGTTCGGCTGTTGCTGTTATCCTGCTGAGTTTCGAGAGTTCGCTCTCTTAGGGTTTTTGCCTTAAGGGAGCAATTTGAGTCTCCGGGCAAAGTGTTCTCCGGCACGGCCCGCTGAGGGGTTCTTGTCGGTGAATTATGAATTATTTTCTTCGGAATGAGCGGTTCTGCTCGGTGGTCGAGTTTCACTGAGTGGAACCAACGCGGAGATTTAGACGGTCTTTCGCCCACGAATGAGTGGCCTAGAGATCGTCTGATTTTTTGAGATTTTAACCTTTACTTAAACACAGGGTAATGCTGTACCAATGAAGTTTAACTGAGGTTCGGCTGTTGCTGTTACCCCCTTGGGCGCAGAGTTTAGAGAGTTTGAGTTCGCTCTCTTAAGGTTTTTGCCTTAAGGGAGCAATTTGAGTCTCCAGGGAAAGTGTTTTCCGGCACGGCCCGGTGGGAGCTTTGTCGGTGAATGCTTTTCTTCGGAATAAGAGCGGTTCTGCTCGGTGGTGGGGGAGCCCGTCACTGAGTGGAATCAACGCTGAGATATGGACGGTCTTTCGCCCACTATGGAGTGGCCTAGAGATCGTCCGAATTTTTTTTTGAGTTCACTTTTACGTAAACATTCGGAGGGTAATGGATGGCAATGCTGTAGCCAATGAAGTTCTAACTGAAGCTCGGCTATTGCTGTTACCCTTCTGCCGTGATCAGAGCTTTAATAGCTGAATAACACCTTATCCCTACACTGTCCTCTACAGATAACGGGGAAGATGAAAAGCATTCTTGCTTCGCCCCTTCAAGCCAGTCCTTATAAGGACTATAAAGGTCTTGATCCTCAGAAAAAAAACATCGTTTTGTTTGATGTGATGGAGTCGTATTCATTACCTTCAGAATGAATAACAATAATAAACCGAAAAAGAATTGATTTAATGTATCCGCTTTCTTTTCAACGACGTTTTTAGGTATTTTTTAATTTATTAATATTAATTGCGTAATAAATGTATATATATATATATATATATATATATATATACACATGCATGCACACCCACGCCCATAATTATTAGAAGTGCATGCGCTTTTTTCCTAAATAATATATATGAAATATATTTTATATAAATATAACATGACTGTCAGATGAGCGTGCAGAGAAGTATTCTTACTATTGAACACGATGAACTCATTTGGAATGAAGTGCTCCAACACATCATTTCAAAATATTTTAATACTGTCCCATCATCTGTTCAAAGCAAAGCAGAGTTCGTGTTTAGTTATTGAAAGTGATATTTATCCAGTCATACAAGTGCAGGAAGGAAAAAGACTGCAGGTTTTTAAAAGGATTATCCGAAGGCGTGTTTACATTTTCTCATATACAAAAATAATTCATCCACTCTAAATATACTTTTTAGAGAGAGAGTAAATGAAGAAAGGAGGTAAAAGAGAAGCCTGAAGAAATTATCAGAAACTCATTAAGAAAAATCATTTTAGTTAAACCGGCAAACGAATAGAGAAATGAACTAATTATAACTTTGTTAAAGAAGGTTGGAACTCACCCCGGGTGCATTCTTCTGGATCAGCAAGAGCGACGACGAGTTGGAATGTTGTACGAGAGTTCGTGAAGACGTTAATGGAAAAAGCATGTCCATCGGTTTGCATTAATAGCGAAGGCAAGTTAGGACGCAAGTGGGAATCCGATCCACGAGGAATGTTAATGGCAATGCATTCGATGTTCGATGGCAAGTGTGAAGTGAGCTATTCCAGCAAGAAAGCTCCGATTTATTTAGTAATCTAATTATAAAAATAAAGGTATTTCGCATTGACGTATCCTAAGTAAGAAAATCGTCTTAATGAAGGAATGCTTCAAATTAAATACAGAAAATATCAAGGAAAACACCGACAAAATTCTCGTCCAAGAACAGTGGAATATTGACGATGTTATAGCCATTAAAAACTATGTACAATAATTCACTCGAATGACGTAACTGTACAAAAGGGGAAATTAAAATGAAATTTACAGAAACAATAAAACAATAGAAAAATAGGAGAATTAGAAATATCAGTAATATTTCTAAGGCAGTAAAAATAGGAGCACATTTGAAATTCGTTTTATCAACGGCAATACAAGACAATGTGTACTGATTATGCGCAGATATGTGTTAGAGAAAACAGGGACAAAATTTTCCGTCCTACATCGAAATTCCATTAAAATTCAATATTCTAGAAATTGCATTACATCCGCAAGATTTCTCGAACTAAAAAAAAAGACGAACCATGGATGATAAGAAGTTAAAATGCAGTTGAAACACTGAAAATTAAGCGTTATGTTGTAAAACATCAATTTCATAACAAGACGACAAGAGGTAATTGGTATTACTTTATTTAAAAAATGAAGACATGATCAGTTACGATATTAGCAAAAATGCGATACTGTCGCAATATGAAATTGAACTAAAATTTTTGTTTCGGAATGTTTTGTTTTCCTTAGGTCGGAGAAGTAAAAAAGCCTCCGTTACATACGTAGAGTATCGGATTGAGCTAGAAGCAATTCAAACAGACGTGGGTTTCCCATCCCCACCCTCCCTGAACATAACAAACATGGTGTTATATCTGCAGAGGGTGGGGATGCGAAAAGTGATGCCATTTGAATATCAACGCTGACTAATGCAAGGTTTAAAATCGGGTTCAGTTCGGTTACAATTCGGAATTCTTAATTTTATAATTTTTTTTTTTTGTCTAATTGAGTGAAACAATCGGCGCTTCGAGTGGACGTAAGCAGCGACACGTCACAATAAAGGGATGCAGAAAGAGATCATTCTTACCAGATTTCGCACGTGCACACAGAATGTTCCAACAGGCGACCAGTGCGTAATTTATCCAATGCATGACACCAGATTCCTGCGGGCACCAACAGTATCAGGGACTTGCACGTGGCAACAACACAACGCGTATCACATCACACCGACGACGCTTTCCACGTGAGGAGTTGCGAAGAATCAGAAGGGCGGAAAAGCGGTTTCCGAGTTCTGCGACTACTCTTTGAACGCGGCCTTTTCTAGAAAGTTGAGAAAGTTTCGAACACGACTTCCGCCTCGCGCGACGACTTGTCCGCATTCACGGCCCGCCACTCGACGAGAGCTGACAGAGAATTCTTTGACTTGGACATCGGCTGCTGTTCGTGGCTCGCACACGGCATCCGCCGTTATCGCCTTCACAGCCGTAGCGGGCAGGAGAACGTCCGTGAATACACAGCATGTATCGCGGACGCCAGGTTCCGTCTGAAATGTGGCGCCTGCGCCATCGATCGCACGTCAACAGCGTCTTAATGTGCAGGCAAGCGTAACTCAGAGACGGCAGAGAGAGAGAGAGAAAGAGAGAAAGAGAGAGAGAGAGAGAGGACTTACTTACGCTGTTGCGCACCTCCTAAAACTAATAAGGTGCCACCAATAGATTTAATGAAGCGTCTGTCACTAGCACGTGCGTCAGGGATGGCTTGAACGGTCCGCGAGTGACATTCGCTGGAGGAGTTTTGATAGCCCAACCACTCACCACCTTATTGTCCTCAATAATTGGCCAAGAAGAAAACACACAGACCAACGACAGGTCTTATCTCTAAATTAATTACGTCTGCAGGTTGCGTGCAGGGGAAAGAGGGACGAAAGGGGGGGGGCTTGCTTGCCTTGGATATTGGATAAGTGGAAAGTCCAACTCGAACTGGTCCGACAAAAAAAGTTGCCACTCGGGGCTGCCGACATGGAATTAATTAACATTTCCCACTCCGGCAGTGTACGTAGGAGCGAGCTAATTATTTGAACCTATGCCGTAACCAGCGACCTCTTCTCTCTCTCTCTTGAACAAAGAGCGCGCAGCTCGTTCAGGGTCATGTTCGTAAGAGCGTCAAGAGATCACCTTCTTTGTAAGGTTAACGCAAGTGGGCAAACAAACACTTTTATTGTCTGTTGTGTCCAGGTGTTAATGCACCCCTTAGACTAATTTAATTCGACATGCAATTTGTTTCGTATCTATATTTCGAGTAGAATATTACACATCCGAGTTGGATCCTGGGGGTGTATTATAATGGATCGAATGGGTTTGATGTTGATTCTCAGAAGTCACCGGTCTCTTTATTTAATTTACTTTTTTTCTAAGTGATGATTGTTAACTGAGGTAAATGGAAATTATTTAGCATGGAGTAAACACACACGATTAGGTGTCGCTGCGTAGCTCGTGGCAATACCTTGAAGCTTAGCAATTGGTATTTACAGTTCACGAAGAAAAATTTATTAGTATTAGAATATTATTTTTTACTGAAGTACTAATATTTATTAGTATTTTTGTAAAAAGAGGTACCAAGGGAGAAGTAGACTTTTCCCATTCATTCTTGTGGTACTTGGCAAGTTGGGAACTTCTTTGGATAATGGATTGAGTCTTTCATTCTTCATCCCTTTATATGAGTTTTAGTTTATGGATGAGGGGATTGTTGTGGGTAATTTACCCGCTCTTTGTGAGCATTTTGCGTTGTTTCAGCTTTCGCTTGAGATTAAGGATTTCGGTTTTCTATGTTTGAAGCGATCTGAAGGTTTGTAGTCAGATGCCTGTCGAATTAGCTGATTATCTGTGACTGTGAAGAATTTTTCTGCAATGACTGTCATGTACGTCTTGATATCCGTCAGGTTGGCTTCTCGGTGTAACTGGAAGTTTCTGATGATCCAAGGAGCATTAAACGCCATTCTTAGGCATTTGTTCTGGATTGTTTGTAATCTGTGGATGTTTCTTTTGGTCGTGCGTTCCCTGACAGGTGAGACGTAAGTTAGTTGATGTCTTATCACTGATTTATAGAGAAGAATTTTGTTGTTTATGTTTAGGAAGCTGTTCCTATTCAAGAGTGGATATAGCCGTGCTATGGTCTGATTAGCTTTAGTGGAGACGCTGTTTATGTGTGTATTGAAGTTTAGGCATTTATCAAGCTGAACTCCTAGGTATTTGGCTGAGTTGTGCCAAGGGATGAACTTTCCAAACATTTGTATGCTTGTATTCGGTTCTTCTTTACGTCTGGTGAATAGATCGATCGAGATGCGCCATTTGCTGTACCAATTCTCTAATTCGTTGATTGATATCTGCAACTTGTTTATGGCCAGTTATGGTCATAGATAATATTGATTAATTAGTTTCCTTTCATCCGTAGGGGCGTGTTTTTTTTTGTTTTAGGATAAGACAGACTCCGTAATTTTGTAATTGGTAATACTCTTAATACCTGACAATGTTTCAGGTAACATTGAGATAGAGTACTTCGTGTCCATTTTAGACCGCACTTACGCACTTCATTGATTGCGAAGGCGAAAGTGTCGGGTAAGTTCTATTAGACAAATTAACATAAAAGATTAATTAGTAAATTTAGTTTGTTTGCATTTTTAAATAGAAACTATTCTCTTTGTGGTTTCTTTTCGAAAAAAGACTGTTGCCCACTGTTAAAGGATTTTCCAGTTTAGGGGAAGGAGGGGAAATCTTTCTACCCTTAATTTTTTAACTTAATTCATCTTTAGCTGAAAAGCATTTGTAAATGTTCTCTCCTCGTAGTCGATTCGAACCCAGAGAAGGAAGTCGGTTTAAGAAGAGAGACGAGAAAATGTGTCTATGTGTGTATCACGAGACATCAACGTAGAACGAAATCTGCATAATCTCTTGATTTGTTTTGGTGCTCATACTAAGCATTTATAACAATGACATTTACTTTGGAATATATCATGTGGCAACATCCATTTAATTAAATAAAATATGGCAAATGGCATTAACTGTACGGAAACTGACGTCAGTAGAATAGCAGAAAGACTATCGCGTATTATCAATACAACCAAAATTGTGAAATTAAATGCTCCCGAAGAAATAATAAATAATACATTAATATCCTCTATGACTCTACGATCCACTCCGCGGTACGTCTTCAAAAAGTTCATCGTTTCAGTTTTCTTACTCAGAATGAAACACTTCCGTACACAACATTTTCCATCGGAGGCATTTCAATCACTGCCATCTCCAAAGTGTCCAGATTTCCTGTTGCCTGGGTAACCTACTCTCGACTCCGAATGCATTATGAGGGAATTTAGTATAAGAGTGCATTGCAACGACTAAGTATGCACGGAATTAAAATGGAATTCCTTACGAAACAGCTAATGAGTTTCAGATATGCTCATCGGAGCAGACAGCTTCCGCCACACACACACGCACACACCTTTTAGTAGAATTTAAGTCTCGAAAATAAAGATTTTCCTTTTCCTCCCCTTTTTTTTTGCATTAATAATTACGAATTATATTTTTACCGCTTGGTGTCACTAATGCAGCAGTGAAGCCGTATAATATTCTGCCTTTTTTGAATGCCAAGGGTGTTCTGCGATAACCAGTCTTTCTCTGGGCTAAGTCAACAAAAAAAAAAAAAAAAAAAAAAAAAAAAAAAAAAAAAAACAGGACTACGCATGCGTTCCACTTTGCCTCGGAGGAGCCGTTATAAAGCTAGTAAGATCGGACAACTCTAGAATTGCCCGTTATGCCCAGTTTATCCTGGTTGAGGAGTACTTAACCCTCACACAAAGCCGTGACACTGCCTTAACACACATTACGGGTCCTCCATCTCTCAGTCACAGCACTGGTTGGACAAGCCCTGCCTGTTTTTACGACAGTTCCAACATCCAAACTTCGGCAAGGCAACCGACGCTTTTTCTCCCCCCCCCCACCTTACTCTCTCTTAGCTTAATGCGGTTTACGACGGCTTTTTACAACCACCCCAGCGGATGGCGGGTGTGATGTCGGGTTACAGCGATGTCGACTGAATCACGTATCTCCCGGGCCATTAACTCCTCCTTCATACACGTCTATGGGGATCTTCATCATTTTGCCTGATTTTCTCCTTGCATTTCCACTTATGATCTATGGACGTGTGTTCTTAGCTGGCATCTTGTTTAGTTCTTAAATAAAACACTCACACAAAGTTCGCCTCTCCTCTTTTTTGCAGTTTTATGTCAAGCATAACGAAGTTTTGCACCTTTCTTTTGCTTACAATCCGGTCAAGTACCTCGACAGCTTTTTAGCGTTATGAAAAAATAGAAACGACACCTTAAAAATCCGGTAAACTCATAAAAAAGAAGGAAGCTGCTCTCCAAAATATGCTTTGTGTTTTTTTGTCTCATTCCATGTGTTTCCAAGTAATGTCCTTAAGAACTTGAAATGCTTGACACACGTAGAATAGGAAGCATACAGTGGAAATGAAGAGATTTTTTTCCCTTTAGGATAACTTGATTCTTAGGTTTTCTTATTCGTAAGGAATTGTTGCAGCGACAGAATAAAAATGTCAAAACAGCGCTCCGTTAATATGAAAGTTGTGATCTAGAAAAATCACAAAAGTTTCTTTGAATTCATTAAATGAAAAACAACTTCACAAAACATTTGTAGAATTTGCTTTTCACACTTAAACAGATAAAACTAATTTGTTGTTAATGATCTTCTATCTCGATTCAGATAAATGCCCAACCCCTTCGAAAATTAAGAAGTTTTATAACACAGGTTCATTTTTTATTTTAATAATGTATTTTTAAATGCTTCTTTACATAATATTTACAATACTTTTCTGATAACTATAACCTCATGACATTCAAATTAAACTACTTAAACAGCAGCCTAAGAAAATAATATGTAAATGAGCAGAAACAATCATAAAATACTTCACCGTCTGTTTATTTGGCTGGTTCTTTGACAGAAATGCGCATCTGCTTTATTATGATAGCGTTGGTCACATGGGTCACAGATATTAAAGAATCGAAATATTTTATGGTTATTGCATCAGCGTAAATGTCCCCTGATGTGTACAATACCCAGCACACGATTATTTAATACCTCGCTAATGTGTTGCGCGATTTTTACAAAACACTGTTGCTATTAATTTGGTTTTCGATTATATTCACAAACTACGCACCTTCATTGCTGTATAGAGATTTATTCATTATAGAAATTGAACTCATGGCTTCTGTAGTTCGAAATATTGTAGGCTCAGTGTATTTATTACCGTTTTTAAACGAACGTATTTTTTATTGGCTTCAGTTGCTTTGTTGTAATTTGTGACTTTTTATTAAAATCTAATCTTAATTTAAAGCCCCTATCAAAAAGGCAAATTGGCATGCTGTGAATCATTTTTGTCCTTGAATATTTGGCAAATATCCCAAATACTCACTTTCGTTAAATTCCATCCTTTTAATGCGAAGTTGTTCTATGTGTGCTTACAGACGGATGGGCGTACACAACGAAGTTAATGTGGTGCTTACACTTTGATGAGAAACACAATAAAAAGGATATGGTGTGTGTGTGTGTGTGTGTGTGTGTGTGTGTGTGTGTGTGTGTGTGTGTGTGTGTGTGTGTGTGTGTGTGTTATCTATAAGATAGATTCTCAGTATAACTGTTATTCTGCAGACAGATTTCAAACTTTATTTGTCTCAAAATATAGAAAAAACAAATAATTTTGATTAATTGGAAATAATTCATTTAAAAAAAACCAAAAATCCTTTTCATAATACTTCAGACTTTGTAATTTACTGGGGCTACGCTATTATAGCAATTTATTTTATCTATCGAAATAATAGATTTTGACTTTGAAGGGATTAATTGGATCAATAAATTGATTTCGGGTTAATAAACGAAATATTTGTACGTCGAATCGTTGTAAGCTTATATGATAACAAAACTTGTTACGTTTAAAAAGATAAATATTATGAAGATATAACTAAGATAATCATTGCTTACAGATCGATCAATAAGAATATAAGAATATTATACCTACGATTTAAGCAAATAAAGTGGTTGAATAAGAAAGGTTGTAGGAATTTCTCTAACTGCAGAATGTCTTTGTGTAAACCTTGTTTTTTGAATATATGGTTAGTAATAAATACTTTTGTTTCTTCAGAAAGGTTAGGAAAATACGAAGCAGAAATCTATATTTCATAATATAAAATCTTCGTGAAAACAGTGACAAGAAAATCTATCTCTTTATTCTAACAAACGAAAGACTAGCTGTAAAGTTTCACAATAGACAATGTCAAAAAAGAGAAGATAAAAAGCCTAGCTACGATTCAGCATAATGACAGGGATTTGTCGGAGCTTGAACAATATATATATATATATATATATATATATATATATATATATATATATATATATATATATATATATTTTTTTTTTTTTTTTTTATTTGTTATTTTTATTTTTTGAATCTGAGAAGGTATGATATACAATGCAAGCGCAACAATAGAACCAAATGATTCATTACTCAGGTTTTCGTTTAAAATAAAAAATGGGAGTTCCTGCTAGAGTTTTTTTAGTAACTGGGAAGGTTTATTCATATCCAGAGAGAAAACTGTATCTTAAATCTTAAAAGAGAGAGAGAGAGAGAGAGAGAGAGAGAGAGAGCGGGAATTTCCAATCACTATTCGACCTCATTAATTCTATCAGTTCTTGTTATAAACCTTGAATGCTCTCTAACCTTAAATTAATACCGAACATCATAACAACCCTTCAAATGGAAAGCGTTTGGTGGCTCGCGTTAAACTGTGAATTAACTGAACAAAGGTTTAAATTGAAATCCAGCAGCTGAGGTGTACTAAGGAGTTCTGCAGAGAAGCCACATGTACAGGGACGAGCGTATTGAACAACATTCTGCTGATTGGACATATCTTCAGCGAATTATTTCTTAGAAACATGGATGGCGAAATTAAACCAAGAAATTAAACAGCCACAGGTTTTTGCATTTAGTAAGAAATGAAATCAAACGCCTTTAATTCGCCTACCTCAACGAAGAAATGCGACTCCGTGGGATTGAAGATCAAATTCTAAAGAGGTAGGGGAATGGATGCATTGCTTCCCATGCGAGGAAAGGATGTTAGCAGCAGCATTTTCGACTGCAGTTCCACCAAGAGTTTTTCTTTTGATAGTTTGATGTATAAAAATAAAATTAACAGCGTGCACGAATCAATTTTAGACAAAAATGAAATGAAAGCTGACTTTTTTTATATATTACGTGGAAAAAAACACATCAAAACACCGGAAGCGTGTTGTAAATACGAGGAGGACCAGATATCGTTTCCGTTTCGTCAAAGTGGTCTCGTTTATTGTTCCTCGTGACTTAAAACCATCAGAATGGCGACTGTTGCAATTGTAGCTGACGTAGCAAGAAACGCGGGTAACGATATCACGTTTCCCTAGAAAGGCGCGTGTGGGAGGAAAAAGAGGGAGGAAAGGCGATGGGTTTCAATCAAGCAGCGGCAGAAGAAGCGATTACAATGAAAGAAGATGCGGAATGGAAATATTATCGCGTTCTGCAGAGAACTGCTTGCCGAGGGAATCGTAAAATGATAGAAAGAAATCTCGAGAAAATAATGAAAAATGTAATGGACGATAGATAGAGAGATTTAGGAGGGAGGGAGGGAGAGAGAGAGAGAGAGAGAGAGAGGAACATTAACTTTTATTTGCCATGCAATGTGAACATACTTTATGAAAGGCAATCGAAAACAATTGCTAGGGCTACTAGGACTTAGTTATTATAATTAATAATAATTAACAGTCAAGAAAGTCACTAATATAACTACTAAAACTATAGAAAGTTGATCTTTCCTTAACTCAATTAATTATTTTTCCTAACACAATTTTCAAGTCTGATTATTGAAAATTAATTTTTTACTTTCATTTAACAAATCCCTCATTTAAACCTAACTTTTATCTCTTAAAGACTTACAGTATTCTCTTTTACTTTAACTTGGAAGTAGGTTTTTTCCTAAACATTTTGAAATTTTATCAAAAATTAAATGCATGTTTTTAAAATATTTTTTTTTAAAAACAAGCAAGATATTCTTATTTAGTATAGCCTTTTTTTTAATTTTCAGATTTTCTATCCTGAGTAAATAAAAATATCCAACCTGAAAGAAAGAAAGAATTCAAAATGTACTTCTCTGCCTGTTTTCTTAATATGAAACAAGAACTACATTAAGTGGATTGGCTTTCTCTTAATTATAACAATTCCTGTTAGTTTCTCTAATTTACGTGATAATCAATCAGATTTTTACGATACTTCTCTTTAAAACTGTTAACATTTAATATTTTTTTTCGATCGGTTTGGCTATATAGCACTATCTGACTCCAATATGTTATGTAATCTTTTTCATCTGGTTTTAATCTCGGTTGCTTAGCTTAAAAATCGTCCTGTCATATAGTGTCTAAAAGCCAAATTGTTTTTGGACAACTCAGATATTTCTTTCTAAGCTGAAAATAGAACTATCCAAGGGTATTCGAAATTTGGATTCAAACATAGCGAAGTCTTCAAATGGAAACGCAATAGAACATTCAGTGTTAAGCCCAAAGGGTTCAAATTTATATGGTGAATATTAATATACATTCATTTGTATTTAATAAGATTAACGAAAAGTTTATATACGTCATCTGAAATTCACTAAATATGTTTGCAATCAAAGTCATTTCGAAAAAGCGTAAGTGATGTATTCACAGCCTCAAAAATTTTATCTCGAGACGACCAATAACGTTAGGCCTAAATTTCGCGTAGTTGATCAAGGGACCGGATATTAACTCTCCGAACAGCATACATAAATTATGTCAGAAATTTACTCCACCTCACCTCTGAAACCACCAGAACCGTATGCAAATTTTGTTTAAACAATGTGCGGTCCAATACAAATCACCCTTGGGACTCCTTTCATAAAGGGGTGGAAGGACTTAGAGGAATTATTGTTCTTCTGGCATACAAATAAACTCCCACGAACTGTGTGCCAAAGGCTGCAATTACCTTTACAAAGACCTCGCCTCGATAGACTTTTCGATCTATTTTCCCGGTATTTACAGAAGTAGAAAGCAATTTTGATAACAATTTCCCCAGAGAAGGAAGATTCGTTTGTCTTTATTGAAGTCCTGATAAATGGCTTTATATTTCTGAATACATTCCAAGTACACACTCTTGAAAAAGAAAGAAAAAAAGATTAGGCGAGGCTGTAGAAAGTTCATACGTATTGATCAATAACTACTGCGAAGGTTGTGATGTTCTCCAGCGTTGCTGGAATTAATTAAAATTCAGCTTTACTTTATTTATGTGAAGAGTGAGTCGAATTAAATACTTTAATTCTATATTATCGCGGCGTTTTGAGAGGGAAATGAGGGGGGGGCGGAGGCATTCTGTAAATGAATTATTTCATAAAATTCCAAGCAATAACAAAAGGTTTTCAAATAATTCTGTAATTATCTCTCAAAGAAGAGTCTCCACGGATACATTAGATGTTGCCTTTCCTAAACTCCTAGTTGGGAGTAACTGAATTAACCAAACTTGGAATCCGTTGCGATATCCTTCGATAAAAACTGCAGTAAAATTATGGAACAGGAAGTTAGATTTTCATTAGACAACTAATTACTGTTTGAATTAAATAATAATTTAGTTACTGCTATGCCTTAATGATCTTAATAAGGTTTTTTTAATTTTTAATTAACAAACATGGTATCGCAACTTCAGAATTAAATTCTGATATTGCTGTCTTGCTGAAGAAGTTATTAGTTGCAAGTACTAATACTATCCGGTAACTAAAAACTAAATTTTAATTTAATTATATAGATAATTCACAAAAATAATAAGTTATTTATTATTTAGTATGTTTTTTTTTGTTTTTTTGTAAATGGTGATATTAACAAGATTATATGACAATACAGTTTTTTATTATAAATAAGAATTACAGAATAAAAAATGCAGAATAATTTAACAAGCCATTCTATCTGGAAGGTGATAGTAAAAGATTTTTGCCATCCTTTAGTGTAGTTCTTATTTTCGGAATTTTGGAAACAAAAATTATGACCAACTTAGGAGAGTACTATCTTTTGTCCCATAGTATCAGTTGCGGATTGGAAAAAATGTCACGAATGCATGGAAATCTTGAAAAAGTGCTTAAATGAGGAGGTATTTGAATGTATCCCTAGTGTTTGAAGAATAAATACTTTGGGAGTGAAACAGATGTGCAACCTTATTATGCAAGAGATCCACAAAAGAAGATGATGTGGAAAGTACTGTTGGAATAAAAGTGAGAGGAGTTATGAAATATAACTCCTCTCACAGGCCAGAAAAGTAATAACGAGTATTGGTAATAACGAGTACTGTGCGTAAAGCTAAATCCGAATATGAAAAGAAAAGTGGCCATGCAAACTAAAGGCAATCCAAAAGAATTTTATCGTTATGCTGCAAGTAAATCAAAGAATGAACGTGGAAGAATAACTTTACTGAATACAAATGACACTCTAGTATCGGAAGCTAATGAGATTGTTGAATTAATGAGTGCTCACTTTGCTGAGATATATCAACCAGGTGTATGTAAAATGGTGCATAGTGCTTCTGCTACATTGGATTAAGGTTAGAGGTGCAGGAAAATGAGGAAGAAGAGTTGTTGCATGAGCTGGATAAGAATTTGTCTATAAGGACAGATGGAATATCGGCACCGTTGCTAAAGGTATGTTCACCCGAATTAGTTAGGCCTTTCACATGTTTGTATAACTTGAGTCTCAGCTCAGGAATGATACCACAGTAATTGAAGGAATGTGTTTGATAGTTCCGATAGTTCCATTTGGAATTATCATGCACACTTCCAGTTCCAGGAACAGTTCCAGGTTTGTGCAAAAGGTGTACAAGGGTAATGCAAAAACTGATGTATCTAACTACCGACGTATCAATACCTCTGGAATGGTAGTGAAGATGTTACAGAAGATAGTAAGAACTCACATACAGAAATGGATAGACAAATAAGCTATACGCTGCAACGAGCAGCATGGGTTTACTAAAGGAAGGTCATGTTTTAGCAATTTGCTCATATTTTATAACAATGTTACGGCCGAGTTGGATAAAGGAAATGGTTCTAAGGCATTTGATACGATACCAAACGAAAGGCTGTTGTATAAGCTGGAGAATATGGGACAGGAATAAACTTTTGACTTCGATAAGTGGATGGCAGACAGACAGATATCAAGACAAATGGTATACGGTGGGTGTGAACCTTCTAGACTTAAGGTGACTGGTGGTTCAATCCTTGGGCCATTATTGTTCGATCTGTACATTAATGACATTAGGAAGGGTCTAACAGGAGATGTGCTATTGTTTGCTGATAATAAGAAGATCTGCAGGGCAATCAGAGATTCTACTGATATTTAGCACCTACAGAATGATTTCAATAGGCTGGAAATTTGGACAAACAAAAATTGCTGTAGTTTAATGTTATTGAGTGTAAAGTTATGCACTTTGTCGTGATGAGATTTTCAGCGGCATATTATATTCGTGGGATGAGGCGACAAGAAACTGATGAGACTAGGGATCTTCATATAATGGTTGATAAGAATTCGAAGTCCAAAGGTCACATAGCAAACGTTGCAAATATATCTCAGAGAATAAATACGATGTCAAAGCGAAACTTGACACGTAAGGATAAGAAAATCATTTTGCCTTTGTACAAGACCTTGATAAGACCACACCTGGACTATTGTGCGCAGATTTGGTCTCTCGAGTTCCGAGGAGATCAAGAAAGTGTGGAAAGGGTGAAAAGAAGAGTTACAATCGGAATTATGGGATTTAGATTATGAGGACAGGTTGCGAGTTAACAGATTCTGGTTAACAGGAGAAGGAGGAGTGATATAGTAGAGTTTTATAAACTTTTGAATGGGTGTTATAGGATATCGTCCAATGGCGGCTCGTGCATAGGCACTGCGGAACTGCAGCACCCCCACTTTTTCTCGATATATAAATATATTTATTAATTTATTTATATTTGCTTGTAATATTTAATTTATCATCAACAGTCCGATAGAAGTCTCTTATTTTGTATAAAAAGTAATAAAAATCCATCTTATAGCACTTAGCAGGGCAAAGGACGCTAGCAGCACTCTGTCATATTGCTACGCGCGCAAGCATATGCACGTCATAGTCAGATACGAGCTATTACCGTAATGCTGCACTGTCCGTCGCGCAGTTCCAGTGTTGTTTATATGCAGTTTGCACCAGTAATAGAGTGTTCGTAGTGCTTATCCTGTTCACTCTATCTCTTTAAATATTTAGACATTACAATTAAAGACATAACGTTTGTTATAGTTTTTATTTTAGAACATTATTGGGGTTATGATAATGGATTTTTATTTTAAGTAATTTTTAATTATACTAAACTATAATTTTATTGATAATAAACAATATTTTTTCATGAAACAAAACAAGAAGAATATATTTTATTTTTAAGTAATTTTGAATTATACCAAACGTATAATTTTATCGATAAGAAACAATATTTTTTCATGTTTAATTCTTTTTTTAATTTTTACCATAATTTTGATATTTTATCCCAACACGTATATATTGTACTTACAGTGTGTATGTCTATTTCGAAAGTTGCAGCATCCCCACGATTTCAAGCCACGAACCGCCACTGATATAGTCTGTTGAAATTTTTCGTTATATGGAAGGTAGGCAGAGAACATGGGACATGCATGGAAGTTAAATTTATTTGCAATCAAGAAAGGAGTAAGAGCTAGGTTTTTCTCCCATTATATTTTTTTAATATTTTTGAAATAATTAATACCTTTAATGAATTAAAATAATATAATGACAGATAATTACCATTCTTAAAAGATTATTTTATTATTATAACTGTAAATAATATTATTGTCTATCATTATATTATATTTTAATACAATAAATATATACAACGCTGCTGATTTCCTCCCATTTTTGATTGTGAGAGGGATCTTCGAAGAGAAACTTTTTCTACTCCAAAAATATAAACTCATCTCTAAATAATAAAAAAAAACTTTGTATTGTATTCATTCCAAAATTTTAGATTCCTTCTTTTTGTTTATTTGGAAATTATATTTTATTATTAGCATATAAATAACACCTCTGTATTACCACATACAAGCAATCTGTCCTCATAATCTAAATCCCATAATCCGGATATAATCTTTGTAACTCTTCTTTGCACCCTTAGCTATTTTTGCTATTTCAAAGTAACGTATGCAAAAATAAGTGACTGCTTTAACACAGCACGGTACTCATATGACCAATACAATTACATTCTTTAAAAATACGTGGTGATGTCATCCAGTTTGACAGCCTTATTAATATCTAACCCAAGCAACACCTGATACGCCTCTGATTCTTTCACTTTTAATTCTCCTAATTGTTGCCTCCCTTTGTCTTGTTGCACAGCATCATTCACACCACTTACAAATTAACTTTAGAAGGGGTAATATAACAAGGTTTATACACACCACATGTTTGAGCTGTTTAAAATCATAATTTTCGATAGTTGATAATTCTGTTGTTTTCAACCGAAATTTATCAAACTGCATGCAGAAAAGAAACTTTATTCAAACAACCCAATTAAAAAAGTACATTGTACACCACATTTTAAGTTGATGTACCATGAGTATTACTGATGTTAATTCTCTACAGGAAGATTTAAATAGACTTTTAGCTGTCGACAAATGAGTTGAGGTGAATTTTTAATGTTCATAAATGCAAGGTGTTACACTTTGGAGTACAGAGATATAAGGCTGTGTACTGTATTAGAGGAGCTGTAATTCAGAAAGTGGTTGAGATTAGGGATCTTGAAGTGATAGTGGACAGTGGGCTGAAGTTTCGAGGGCACATCGCACCTGTTGCAAAGACTGCATATCGTATTTTGCTGTGATAAAAGGTACATTGACATGTAGGGATAAGGAGGTGGTGGTGGTGCATCTATATAAAGCATGGCTCAGACCACATATGGACTATTTTGCTCAGATTTGGTCACCTAGATTTTATTGTAATGTGGAAACACTAGAGAGCGTCCAAAGAAGAATAACCAAAGTGATATCAGCACTCTAGAATGTTGGTTATGAAGAGTATTTCAGAGAATGTTGATTATAGAGGTTGGTGGATAGAAGGAAAAGAGGAAATATGATAGAAAATTTTAAATTAGATAAAGTATTCAATCAGATTAATACAGAAGAAATTATAAAAATAGTGGATCTTAAGATGGGAAGAACGAACGGCCACCCCTGGAAGTTGTATAAAGATGTAGTGAAGAAGGGTGTGAGGAGTAGATTTTTTATGTGAAGAGTTGTCAGTGAGTGGATTGCATTGCCGGAGTGTATTATGAATGCAGACAATGTAAATAACTTCAAAGCTCATGATGATAGAGTGGGGCTGGCTCCCACGATGAGTCCGTTGACTCCACGGAGGTTACTAAAATTTTTTTTTTAATTACATTGCCTACATTTGTTACAGTTATTACATACATTACATACATTTGATTACATATAATACATTACATACATTGGTTTACATGTGATACGTACATTACATGTATTTGGTTACATATGATACATCTTGGATTAGAAGCAATTTCTTTGCTTTCATCCTCGAAGCTTATATGTAAGATTGTCTGAGGGTGACATCAGTTGGTTATTATTTATTGTTTTTTTTTGCTGTGTTGGGGAGCTACGAAATCTATGATTGATAAATTCGCGCGCGCGCACGCACACACACACGCGCACGCACGCACACACGCGCACGCACGCCCACGCACCACGCACCACGCACGCACGCGCACACACACACACACACACACACACACACACACAATAAATAACTTAGAATGTATTGATGCGTCGCTGAACTGGAAGCCTGAGCGAATATATTGTGTTTCATTAAGTTTGTATGGTATTTTGGGTGCGTGTTTCTTGTTCATAGTATGTCCTTAGAGCTCTTTTCAGGCTATTGTAGTTTGTAAGGTTTCTGTATTCAAAAGGTAATTTCTTTATCATCTGGGATGTAGAAGTTTCGTTTTGCCTTTCCGTAGTGATTATTATATTTATATGTGATATAGTTAGTTGTATGAGGTCTTGTTATGCGATATGTGTCTCTGACTGTCCTGTAGTTGGCATCGAAATAATGTTTTAGCAAAGCTGCATAGTGACATAAATGTTGTGCTGTCAGTATTTTGTGTTCTGACATTGCAATGTATATAAAGTCGTTATTGTCTCTTTGTTCCCAAAAGATCAGTTTTATCATTTTGTACTGTAACGACATTAATCTGTTTAGTTTGTAGGGTGTACAGAAAGCATACGGTGTTATAGCGTATCTTAGTATATTTTGACATAGTGCTTTGTATATTAGTGTTTTTAGGCATGTGGGAACTGTAAAGTTTGCCAGTTATTGTTCGGAGTTTGTTGTGTAGATGGTTTATGTGGCTATTCCAGTTCATATCTGCATCGAAGTAAATTCCAAGGTATCGTATTGTTTCAGTCTGAGTGATTGTAGTGGTTTCGCTTTACTTTAAAGTTGTACTTTAAAATAGAGTTGGGGAGGGTACAGCTCCCTGTGGCACTCCGCAGGTTACTGGTAGCTCTCTACTTCGGTTTGACCCGATACGTGTGATATGCTTTCTATTTTGGAGGTAGTTTGTAAACCACCTGTGCAGAGGCCCGTGTAATCCAACATGCCTCAGCTTTTCTGTAATAATAATAATAATAATAATAATAATAATAATAATAATAATAATAATAATAATAATAATAATAGTTCTATCGAGAACCTAAATATCGACAGTCTAAAAATCTTCTTCCTCCTCCTCCTTCCCCAAAATCGATGACATATCCTGTAATAACTTTTGCAAAATGGGCATCCGGTTTCCGTTAATTACTCTCGTTCATAGCTCATGGCTACTGATGATTTTCAAGGCATAGTGAGAGTGTTCAACAAACAACTACTGCCACCTCGTGATTCTAAACCGCAACTGGTATATATCTATCTAAATTCTAGGTGTGATTGGACCTCAGTGAAGCTCCAAACCGGTCTGATTAGTGTCCTTTCCATAATGCATAGATTCATACACACCCGAAAGGATGTGTGTTTTGCATAATGGGATACTAAGGCAATTGATGTGAAGTCATCAGGCTCTATATATAAGTAGTGTAACTCTGAAGATACTTCACGCGCAAACTTAACACTTATGAGAAAGGACAATAAAATATAATGTACTGATAAGTTTAATGTAATTTTCAACCAAGTAAAAAACCTTTATATAAAAAATGAAACAATCTGTGCAGTGTGTGTGTGTGTGTATATATGTACGTATGTCAACAAAAGCAGCCCGAATTTCAATTGTGATAATGAGTGCAATTACTAATACAAGAGAGATATTACTAAACACTCATCTTTTATGATTTCCTGCGACTATTTCTCTTCTTGTTCACTCGCATACTCTGGATATACAATTCGGTTTCGATTTTAATTTTTCAACTACAAATTGTTCAGCTGAAACAAAAAAGACAAATTTTAATGGCAATTCTATCACCAAATAGCATCGTTTGAAACCAAAATTGAATCCCACGGACAGTTTTTTAGGCTCATCCTATATCACAAATTTTATTAAATTCCATCAACACAGAACGAAGATATTGCAATATATAATTTTCACTAGAGATGGACCAATTAAAATTAGTACAGGACGTTTTGTAAGGATCCCAAATATCAGATTTCACCAAAATTAGTCTAACAAGAGTCAGAGGGAGCGGCTTGCATCGGGCAGATGGATAAACAGGCGCTTATAAATTTGGCGAAACGCATCTATCAACGAAAGAGAGAGTCACATTTAAACAAAGAAATTCAACAAATGGAGGGAGGGAGGGAGGGAGGGAGGGAGGGAGGGAGGAGAGGAAATAGTATAGAAAATACTATAATCAGTGAAGGAAAGAAAATGAAAAGAGAGGAGAAAATTATTCAGCAACAGAGAGAGAGAGAGGGGGGGGAAAGAAATAAAAGGATGAATAAGAGAAGTATATGAGGGATGGAGAGGATGAAAGCAAGAGGAGTGAAGGGGAAAAAATTCACCAGATACATTATCCAGGCCTAATCCAACTTAGGTGTTTCGAAAAAGCGCGAGCCTTTCGCCTCCATTCCATTCGAGTGAGTTGTACTTTCACAGCACTGTTCAAACAAATCGCACTCGTAAATGAGGAGACCTCCCTTGACCGTAGCGGTGTCTGGAACGCTCGATAAAACAAGACCGAGATCGGCGACCGTGACGGACACTGATGACTTTGATCCCCGTTATCTGCCATGAAGTAAGTGAGTCGTAGAGTCGCCGCTGGTTGCTGACTGCGCGTCTCCGATGGCAAAGGATTCCCTGGGGCGAAACTGATTTAAACAGCACCTTGGACATTAAGCGGATGTTTATACGAAGGTGGGGTGGAACTTGTGGGATACATCGCATAAAGGGAAACACAAAGTTGGCATAATTCTTAAAGTTAACGATGTCCCCCCCCTTCACTTGAGAAGCAAAGTTTTGACGGAATATTTTATCTCAGAAGAGAAGGGCAGACACACAGTCTTCCCTCTTCTCTCCTCCTTGGAAAGGTGTACGAGCTCCCAGGCGCCGTAGAGATATTTGAAATTGCATCTCCGTCGGATGTGATTCTCTCTCGGTCAGTGACCACCTTGCAATTGTAACAGACAGCGCTCAACTGCTGTGCGTCGCATCACAATGGCTGCGGGCATTTATGTCTAATTTAATTGGCAAAGCTAGCAAAGGCCTCGACGTTACTAATATTGGGAGAAGCGTCCGACTTTAATCCATAAAGCGTGGCCGTGTTATCAATCACTGTTCGCATACGCCATAAATATTGTAAGGACTCGCTTTCATTGTCTTTCTGGGTTACTTCAATTCTCCGATCGCAAAACGTCGAAGAGCACTCTTACTACTAGTGCTGCTGCTACGAAAACTAACATCCGGGTTCCTCTTTCCCAAACTCAACTTCATTCAACTGAATAGAAGGAATTTTAAACATTTGGTGCACTTGACCAGAACGAAGATTTTATATCAAGAAAATCAATTCATAACATCGCGCAGACAAACCAATTTTAATGCGGAAAATCGAGGGAATACACACGTCGAATAATAAAAAAACACCCATTGAATAATTCTACATGAATTACATGAAGCCTCAGTTAATTATTAATAATTATTTATATAAAATATAACTAATATCATTAAAGGTTAGTTTTGATCTATCGATAATTGATGAAAGCATTTTCGGTTCTGGGGCTGCTTATAGTCGAATTATTAGGTTAACCGTGAATGCAATAAAAATAATAAAGAAAATTGCTGCTGTTTCGGCCCCGTTTGTGCTAGTGCAGGAATGAAAGAAATTGCCCTGATGGAAAATTAAGTGCGACTCCCCACCCTTAAAAAAACATTTCTAGCGATAACCTACATTAGTTGATCCAAACAACAACTCCAGAACAGTCGGACCTATGCAGTAATTCCATTATTAACCATCCCCTTATCGTACAACTATGGACTTTTCTCTAAAGAATCTCTTCATGTGATAGTATAAGTTTAAAGAAGCACTCAGAATGCAACAAAATCGCTTCTCCGCTCTTTAAAAAGTGAAAGAAAGAAATTTATTATTAATTTCTGTCCTGATATCTTTGCTGTTTCTGCTAAACTAATACTCTGCAACTCTCAGTTGAGATTGTAAGTATTTTGTCCATGAATTATTAATCGCTCTGTTTACTGACTTATTCTCTGTCATTCGCACGCACACACACACACACATACAGACGCACATACCCACACTGAAGCTTAATAGATAAAGAATTACAAGCAAAGAAACTACACATAAAATTTTCAATCTAATGGCTTCAGACATAGTTCATATCAGAAAGAGAGAAAGAGAGAGAGAGAGAGAGTCGCTACGAATCTTAGAAGTTTTATTATTAGTAGTATTTAATTTTTAAATACATTTTTGCCTTGCCATAGGATTCGTTAATATGATAGTTATGCTCTTATGAAGATTTTTTTCTGCCTGCATCAAAAACTAAAAACATTCAAATGTTTATCTGTATATTGAATTATAAGGAATATTTTAATTTTTAAAAGCTGTTTAACTTTCGGGACGAGAAGCCCCATGAGAAAAGACAACCCATAATAAGAAGACAGTGACTCCTAAACATATCCACAGAGGGCACCACTACCAAAACTCAGTTGCCATGGATCACACGTTTAGTTTACTTTTATTGTTAAGATTCATTGTGCACGTATTAGATTCGTTTTTCAGCACTTGCGTACTCTAATGAAAATTGGTATTTAGGATCTAAGCAAGCATTTTTCAAGGGAGACGAATATTGTTTCTTTTTTTTAGATCTTGCTGAAGATGTGTCTGCAAGAATGGATTTCAGTCTCCAGGGCAGGGCTGTACAAATGAATATTTGACTTCTATAAGCACTATATTAGTATATTATTAGTAATTTGTCAGAAAAATTATACTAAAATGATTCTCCTAAACGAAATCAGAGGAATCTACTCTTCCTAAGGGAAGGATGAGTTAAAAAAAGAACCGAGTTATAAGCACTATAATAACAGATTTGAATATATGATAATTATAGAATACATACATAAATAAGATTCTTAATGATAAGATAGACAGAGAGAAACGAACTGGAAATAAAACGGATACATCTTTTATATTTATTTATTTAATGCCAGTCAGCAGAGATAGAGAGAGAGAGAGAGATGAAAAAACAAATGGAGCACAAGGAGACCGATCGCATCCATCAAAACACATCTCAAAAGTCGTTCTTAACTTGAAATCTTTTCTCTCTAAGTAAATTACGGTATTGAACCCTCCCCGATATCTGCGTTGGAGTGGAAAACGGAGCTTGAAAAGCAAACGGAAATCGACGTCTGAGTAAAGTAAACAGAAACACAGCGTTCTCTGTTTATACAAAGATCACCCTTCTCACTCTCCCCTTCCTCGTTCTCGCCCCCCCCCACACACACATTGAAATCCTTGCAGCAACGAAAGGAAAGTCGAATACTTTCAAATGCACACAAGTGGAGAAAGGAAGACGAATTGGCGAAATATGAGTCGTAAACTGCACGTGATGTAATCGCAAAGCATTTGCATAACATCGGAGTATTTCCATTAATAAAATTCTGTTGTCGCATCGCCTCTGTTAAGTACGTTGGTTAATCTTTCGATTCGATACTCTTTTCCCTGAAATGTTTGCCATCTCTGGTGCGGAGCGCTCCCACGTGATATTTTTCCCACGTGATTAGCTTCACTTCACAACCACTGTCGACAGGCAAGCAGGGTTGAGATTGCATTTCGGACCGAAGCAACTCTATTTAATAAGAAAGAGAGGGACTTAATATCGTAAAGTGGAGTGTTTTTCTAAGACGCTTTATTTCCATTACCATCCAGTGAATTTCGTAATAGACAAAGATTTTCTTCTTAAGGCACAACCTTCCATAACCCTTTTTTAAAGCTATAATTCCCTCTTCTGCTTTTCCAAAGAAGGATTCTGATGCGTCTTTCATTATTCTAAAAGCCACCCGAAAGTATTCTGTTGGAGAAGACCTCTCCGCACTTATCCGCATCGGTCGACGGTTTTAAGCTCTTTCGCTGACGGTAATTTTCCGAGCATTTTCAATTTGGTTGTCATCATCGCGAGAGAGGAAATGAGAAGCGGCTAACCGATTGTTGTTCACTTGAAACTGCACCTCAAAGTCTCCGTCCATTACATCGACACGACGATAAATCGCTCTGTAAAGGGTGTTTGCGTGTGTTATTTGAAACAGGATTCGGGGTCACATTAAACCCAGCCTGCTCCTGGGATCAGCGTCAAGATGAGAAAGATAAGAAGGAAGATTTGAAGCTTCGTAAACACCCTAATTAGTTTCCTTTCAGTGTCATGTCTTGCTCGAAATATTCGTTTAGTCGCCCTGCATCCATAAGGCTTCTTAACATCTTAAGACCAGCTGTAACTTTCCACTTAGAAGTCTTGTAACGTGCAGAGGAATCGCTTCACTTAGCCAAGCACTGCTTGGGATTCCTGTTTGAGTTTGTTGAATTTCTCCGATTTCAGATGAATTTCATCATTATGGCAAGACCAGCACGTCTTGGCGCTTAATGAAAATATAATCCATCATCTGGTAAACGGTGATATATTCTTCGCCTGACATATCAAAACGTAGTTTTGGCAAGTCAGAATGTAATACACCTGGAAGATCAGAAATGTGATCTTCCAGGTGTATTTCCTGGAATAATTTCCTTCCAAAAATATTATGACATTTGCAGTTCATTCCAAAAGTACTATATAATTATCATATTGTTGATATGTCATAGTACTTTTGGAACAATTACTGTTTGTCTGGATTACTAGAGAATATAGTTCTGGCACATCATAGACTATTCTGATACATAACAAAATATAGTTCTGGCCTATTAAAAAGTATACTTCATTTGGCGTATCCTAAAAAAATTCTTTTACATGTTAAAAATGACTGTTCTGACATATCAAAAAGCCAACTTTTGATCCTTGAAATGAGTGTCGAGTTCGATTCTCGTCAGTGATATCAAGGACATTAATCCGAAATAAAAATGACCTTTTGAATTGATAACGAGCTAGCGGCCAGTCTCCTTGCAGAAACTCGGGATTTTCATCAAAGAAACAAAAAAATCGGTAAAGAACAGCCAACTTACAGATGAACATCTTGATGTACAAAGGCTGATCGTGTCTACAGAATTATAAATGTTCTTAAATACACCTGATCCAAGAAAGTAAGACGTAATAGCAGCCTATTCGAGAAGGTAGTATTTGGATTAAGTGCTGATCAAGCGAAAACCTGAATGTAGAGGGGAATCTGAGCAAAATAACTAGATGATTATACAGAAAAGTACCCATAAAATACCAACCAAACCATACTAAAACATTTTTTTGCATAATAAAATATACTTTATGTGAATCCCACCCACTAAAGGTCGTAAACCTATCATTCATTCATTACTGGGGTAACGATCAGGCATCTCGAAAACCCAGTTTTAGGGATCAAACGTGGAAATTTTCAAGCTACTTCAGGTCTTCAATAGCAGAGCAGTCGTCTCACACCGGCCGAAGAAAATCATCTTTCACTTACAGATGTTCGCAAATATCCCCGTTCGCAGTAGGTTCGAATCCATTAACTATTAGTTGGTGATCCACTACGGTATCCATCCCTGCGTTTTATGCATGTTGGTTTTTTGTTTTATTTATGCGGCTCCGATCAAGAAAGGTTTTTGTAATCCTACCATACAAAAATACGTTTACGGATTTTTCTACTTTTTAGTTCTTATTTCGTTTTGTATTTTTTATTTGTTTATTACATAGACGAGTACTCTAGCTTAGAGACCAAACATGGAACTTTATCAAACTACTTCATGCCTGCAATACGCGAGAGGATGGCTATCCTCTGTCGAGCCTTTTCAGTGAAGAGCGGATCGCCAACCAGACGGGCGTACTCCGATTATTCCGATATATTAAAAATATATAGTGTGAGTTCTAGTTAGTACTATTTATCAAATCATAGAAGCTCCATAACAGCCGTACATAGAAGAGAACGAGACGATGCCTCATCACTAAAGTAATGTGTAGCCGATAACAGGCAAGCGTTATTATACATCGAACTGCTAAAAAAGTACAGACAAGACTTGAATGTCGTCAAATTTATTTCTCTCTCTCTCTCTGTACTGGCACTTTCCGAATAATCTAAGCATGAAATTCTTCGCAATAGACGCATCAAGCAGTGACGCGATTGATTATTACATAGCGACAAGTGGATAAGGAGAGATGACGTAAACGAAGAAGCTGACATAAGCAGAAAGAGACAGGAGAATTCAATTCCACCAACGGATCTAACAAAGCATCTTCCAACAGCAATCACTTTAATAAATAATGAACGACGACTTAGACTGAAGTGTTTACACGATTATCTGCTGTAAAACTCTCCCTTCGCCAATCACATTCAGTAGTGAGAGGCCATTTTGCAAGGGTCCGCTTTATTAACACGCGCGCTCACTGAACCTTTTCGTGCAGGACTTGATCCCGATAACAGAAGGGAAGTGGAAGCGCGTGAAACGCAAAAACAAAACGAAGGTTGTGTTTCTCTGGCTGAAAAAGTAAGTAAAAGCTGCTTTAACGCACGAGGAAGACGTTTGATTACTTCTCTCTCTTGTTTTAATGCTCTCTCTCTCTCTTTCTTCCCGACTAAGAAATAATCTCGTTCCCAGTAAAACGATGTCGGATAAGCTCGTGAACTGAAACATCTCACTCGGTTGTTCCCTCTTCCCCTCGCGCTTTCTTCCCTTTACCGTTGCTATATTCTGCACGCGGTGTCTACCTAATTATGGCTCTGCCTGGGGAACTCCATCAAGCAGGCTCTAAGTGCTCGAGATAATGGCGAGATTTGGTGTTCCTGTTGTCTAGCAACACCATGCCTGAAATCGTTCGTCAGCTGTCGCTCTGCCTTGTCGAAATAGCCCGGTTAATGGCATCTCTGTTTATTTACAGATCGTAGCCACCGGCAGATGGCAGTATTTGTATGCGAATACATTTGGGTATAAACAAGGCCCGAGTTCTGGAACATAAAGATACGGAGACTTTATTTATTTTGTTTTGTTTTGTATTGCAGAAAACTCTGTCTCAAGTTTCCGCTTTTTTTTTTTTATCTTTTGATGTGAGTCAGTCCCAGATCGCATCGATGCAAAAGTCTAAAACAACTTATAGTGCTCTTAAAATGACTGTAATTTTTTTAATACAGAAAATCTCATAAAAATATTCCTAATAATTTAAAATAATTCTAGATGGCAGCACTATAGATCATATTAATAGAGATACGATTGTTGTCGAAGATGAAGCATTTCAATTTATCCACAATATCATGTTCAGCTCGAATTTTCTACGACTTCCATACATTTCTAACTTTCTGCGGTTTATGGTTAATATGACCTGCTGAGTGTCTAAGCGAAGCGCTTATTGTTTTGCAAGACCATCGCGCTAAGTAACTAAGTTTCCCGAAGCCATATCGTTACGAAGAAATAAGACCATCTACTATACAGCGCTCGTCGACTGCGCTCTGAGCAAATATTTGCAGTGCGGGTTTGCTTTTTCCATGGTGTCACATTAACCTCTTCTCTTTTTATTATCGCCAGAGGTCACTAATGTTTAGTGGAGAATAATTCATAAGTAAACAAGACATAAATATTCATGTCTTGCTTGTGTAAGGTTGAACGTTGGATTAAGATTAGTGCTAAGATTACTAATCGCTGTCAGATATTTCTGTGATACGTCTATCAACTGCTCTTGCTTTTAAGGTGATTTTTAGAAGGAATTATCCCAAGTTTTCTAGCAAAGAAACCTGCTCTTTTAGCCTCCCCCCCACAAGGCTGGTATTTTGGACTCAATTACTGTTCAAAATGCTACTAATATTCACTGATTTAAGTTGAATAAGTGATTGAAAAAGGACCTTAGTAATTATCTGAGAATAATTACTTATTCTGTTTAGTCAACTTTCAACTTAATTTTAGATAGAATAAGGGAGACGCTGGATGTCATTTAGAAGTTTCTTGTACATTATAACTCCTTAGAATCATAACAATAATCAATCATAATGATTTTTTCTTTTCACTTTATGAGGTAGCTGTGAGCACAAAAATGCAGAGGTATGCCCTCTATGCGTATCTCCGAAGAAGAGAATCCAGCATTTGAATAACAATTGCACGAGGGGGGGGGGGGAATGAACAACTGGTAGTCTAAATATGAAGGAAGAAGATAATAAGAAGGAAACAATTCTTTGAGTATTGTTCGTACACCCTCTGTCCAAAAAGAAACAGAACTTTTCGAAAATAGAAGAAACTATTGGCGCCACCTGTTGTATCTTTTTGTTGTCGAAAGCAGCAATCTTCATTAGAGTTGTGTCAACTGTTTATGACATTTGTTTCATTAGAAGCCGAGTGCCAAGAGTGACAGTGTGTTTTGACGGACGGGTGGTCGTCACGATATCCTTGACGTACGCGACGAATTCTCGCTATCAATCGCTTCAGAACTTCGAGATAAAAACTCACCATTGACCGTTTGGCCAGGCGGAACGAATTCTTTGTGGATAATGCCCTTGGAATCGTAGAAACAAATCAGCATTGTCTTTACTTTTGACTTCTCCAAGCGACTTTTTTTCCGATGCTCCTCTTCTTGTGGTCTCCACTCGGCACTCTGGTGCTTTGTTTCAGGTTCATACTCAAAACACTACGTTTCTTCACCAGTAACGATTGTTTCGAGGAAGTTTGAGTCCTTACGAACAGTTTTAATGAGGTCCTTGCGGTGTTCAATTCGATACATGTTTTGGTCGTCGGTCAACTTGTAGGAAACAAATCGCGAATTCAATTCACGAAGGCCCAAACTCTCAGTCAAAATGTTGTACTCAGTTGATTTTGGAATCCCCAATTCATGTTCAATCAATCTCACGGACGATTTCGGGTTTTCTTTGATGAAATCACGCATTTTTTGGATGTTAACTTCGCTCAGTCCAGTGTTTGGATGGCCTGGTTTTTCGTCGTCCTTAAGCGTCTTATGACCACTTTGAAATCGCTTAAAGCACTTGTAAACTTGAGTACGGAATAAGCATTCATCACCGTATGCTTTTTGAGGCATTTGATGCGTTTCGGTAAATCTTTTACCAAGTTTAGCACAAAAGTCATTCACAGCACTCTGTTTCAAACTCATTTCCCGACCGTTCGTCAAAACACACTGTCATTCTTGGCACTATAATTCGTCGTCTAATGAAACAAATGTCATAAACGGTTGACACAACACTAATGAAGGTTGCCGCTTTCGACAGCAGAAAGTTACAACAGGTGGCGCCACTAGTTTCTTCTATTTTCGAAAAGATCGGTTTCATTTTGGACAGAGGGTGTAAGTTTGCGTTTTCTTTCTTGTATTCCCCAGAACACGGGACGGGCATTATGACACAATGTCATATCTGAATGTCATATAATTTGCTGAATTGGGCAAAACGTTTTTCGTCATGAATTTTGACCCACTTGAAGATGCCTCTCATATCGAAGTCCATTACATTGGTTTAATTAAGTAAATGTTAAACAAACTACGCAATTTTCTAATGATAACGAAGTTAACCCACTAGTGGCAATGGCTGGTTTTCAAGGTTATCTATTTGACGTTGCTCAGTAAGACTAACATCTCTTTCCAAAAAAGAAAAAAATTATGCTCTTATACCCATACATGCCTCGAGAAATGATGTTATCTCAGCTGTGAAATACTTTAATAACAAGAATACTGTTAGGTTCTTTTGTGACGGTTCAGACCACTCAAGGCGTTTTGAATTCCGAATTTTATGTACTGAAAATAGGGAATAATCATTCATTGAAGAGTAGTCTTCTCTGCTTAGACCAGAGATTTTAATATCGTGCATTGCTGATAGTATATGAACAGTTGGCTGCAGGTAAAATATGCATCAGAAGTGAAATTTCTCTACCAGATAGTGAGATGGACTTGATTGGTTCTTAGAGACAGAAAAAAATTCTCAAGGAAGATGAGATTCTAAGTGTTTATATTTATCAGTAAATACTAAACCAGTGGATTCTGTTTGACGACAGACTATGAATTCAACGATATCCTTAATCCTGTTTGTTTTTTTTATTTTTGTAAATAAATGATAAAAGAATTGTTGCATAAAGATAAAACGAATAGAAATCTACTGAACCTCGTGTATATATATATTTATATACGAGGGTGGTCTGAAAAGTTATCGGCCTAACAATGAAAAAACGAATTTATAATTTAAAAATTATTCTTATTTTTCAACATAATCTCCCTTAAGATTAATACATTTTATCCAGCGATTCTCCAGCGCTATTATCCCGTCCATGTAGTGATTCTCAGTAAGAGAACTGTTGCTTTTAAAGAAAAACTTTGAGCAGCGAGGAAAAGTTTTAGTTTTGGGAAGAGATAGAAGTCAGAGGGAGTCAAATCTGGGGAATAGGGTGGATGTTCCAACAATTCATAGTGCAGATACCTAAATTTTTCCCATTGACAAAACACCATTGTGGAAAGGCGCCTAAGATAATTAATAAACAAAATGCCTTCAGCCAAAATGCCAAAATCCCAAAACACCGATGCTGCTGATGGAACGGACCTTGTCTTCTTTGGTGCTGAACAACCAGCTTCTGTCCACTGTTTTGATTGCTGTTTGGATTCTGGTGTGTAATGATGAATCCAGATCTCGTCCATAGTAATAAATCGACGCACAAAATAAGATTTATTCTTGTTAAAACGCGCCAAGCACTGTTCCAAGATTTTCATGAGAGTGTGTTTTTGATCTGCTCTGAGAAAGCGCGGCACCCATCTTGCGCAAAGCTTTTTCATTTGCAATACTTCATGCAAAATATATCCTACACGTTCTTTTGAAATGCCTATAGCGCCAGCAAATTTCACGCACTTTGACTAGCCGGTCATCCAATATCATATCGTGCACTTGATCAATGATTTCTGGTGTTGTTAATGGTTACACTTTTTGGACGTCCTTCACATGGATCATCTTCAAGGCTAGTACGGCCACGTTTAAACTCGGCAGCCCATTTCTTAATTGTCGAAAACGAAGGAGAAGAGTGCTCATATACGTTTAGGAACTTCGAATGAATTGCTTTTGGTGTTAAACCTTCTTTCACAAAGAATTTTATAACCGCACGATACTCAATTTTATCATTTCAAGTGATACAGACAACACTTTTGCTTCAGACAGCTGTATAAAGAAACTACTTAATAGAATGACTTATAATTTCACATGGATATTTATGACAGATGTACCAACTTAGAAAAAAAATCTTGTCGATAGTGTTACCATCTATGGTCGAGGCCAAAAACCTTTCAGATCACTCTCATATATATGATCCACACATGAAAGACCACAAGACATAGCACATTAGTGCCGTGTGTGGGCAAGAGTATTAGAAGAAAGGAGGAATCTGTTCACATTTTATTTGAACAGCTGAGGATTGTAAACTTTGTGGAAGCCAGAATGGAGGAGACTGTTCCAAATAACAGATGTAGGTAGAATGAAAGAGGAGGCAGTGAAGTTGGGTCGGTGATTTTCAAGATGAACTGGAAAAGGGTGTTCGTTAGCAGTGGCTCTTGTTTTAATGATTTTGGAGGAGAATGGCGGAATAATAGTGGCTAATTCATCAGAGTACTATCTATAAAAGTATCTGTAGAAGAGGTACAAGGCAAAAACTGAATGTCTGTAAGAGAGGGGTTGAAGTGGGTAGGTGAGAGGGGGATCATTAATTAGCCGGATTGTTTTCTTGATGATAGAATCGATCACTTTTAGAGAAGATTTTGGTGCACTGCCCAAAATATGAGAGCAGTATTCCATGACTTGACGGATTTGGGATTTGTATAGAGCTAGCAGCTGTGGAGGTGTGAAGTAACCTTGTGCGAAAAAGTACACCAAGTTTTTTGGAGTTTGCAGAAGCTATAGTTGAAATATGGTTGTGCAAGGAATGATCGGAGGTGCATGTCAGTCCAAGACGAGAAATCTGATCATGTTTGGATATCTCAGTATTACTGAAGATAAGCGGGGAAGGGATGCAAGCTCTTTCTAGCGAGAGATCAGACTGGAATGAGTTTTGGTGACAATGAAGTTTACAAAGCTGTGGTTGTCGCCCCAGTGGGATATAGCTAGGAGATCTGAGTTCAATTTACTGGTCGTGGTAGATTTTAAGGATTCTAATACTTGATCACTAAAACGTTTGTCGAATGAAAAGGAGGAAAGGAGTGTACCGTCATCAGCAGCGCTATGGATAGGATTGGAAGTCTGTGAGAGAAGATCATTTTATATACAAGAGGAAGAGATTGGGTGAAATAACCCTGGCGTACTCCTGCATTGGTGGGGATATCTGCGGAGAGGAAACTGTCCACTATGATACGTACTGAGTGATCCAGTTGCAGAGTGAGGAGACTTGCCGTTTCTTAAGTAGGCCCCTGTGCCAAGCCGGATCAAATTCCTTTGAAACGTCGAGGGCAGTTTCTCCAAATTTTTCCATGGCTTGAGTCCAGAGGTGGATGTGACAGCAAGATCAGCTGTAAATCGCGAGAGGCGGAAGCCATAACTGCTGGTCACTGATTAATTGGTATGTCTGTAAGTGGTTCAGGAATTTACTGTTGATGAAATTCTCCATAATTTTAGAAAGAACAGATGTGAGACCAATTTTACGGTGACTTTTAGCACCTTTCTTTAGGATGGGCTGAATATGGGCCTGTTTCCATGTTGTTGGGTCGATGCTAGCTAGTTGGATAGGATAGATTTGAGAGGCGATATAGGATAGGTGATAGTTCTGTGGCGCAATTTGTTAACACAATAGATGGGATACCATCAGGACCAGATATCTTGTTTGTGTTCAGGTTATTAAGGATTCTTTGGATTTCTTTTTTGTCGGAAGTCAATGTGTGACATGAAGGGAGTCGTTTCTGGTGAAGTGAAAGGAGTTTTTCCCAGGTCAACAATGCATCAATTGGAAGCGAAGAGCGACCAGTAAATTGGCCTTGTCTTTAGGTGAGATAACTACAGTACCATTCGGATATGAGAATGGTGGAAAACTGGGTGGGCCGAAGTGGTGCTTAATGGCCTTGGTAAGGGATCAGAAAGAGAGAGATTGTCATTTGGGCTGGAGGTGAGTTTTTGCAGCATTTGGACCTTTCAAAGTCTGACTTGGATGGTGATCATTCTTTTACAACTCTTGCGGACTGCAGTATTGGCAAAGTGAGCAGCTGGGGATTTGGTCTTTAGCCATTCGTGTAAAAATAAATAAAAAAGTTTTAAAAATATATAAAATGATAAAAATGAAAACATCCTTAGTCCATCCACATTACCTATATATTACAAGTTTACTAGTAAAAGTTCGTGGTTGGGAATCACATAAATAAAGCAGAGAGGTTTTTTCCTTTACAGCATTTGCGCACTTTTTTGAGAACCAACCTTGGGCAGTGACTGAGAATTTGGTGTGGAATAAGGGACGAAAGCCTTTTTTCTTTTGAGGATGATTTCTATTATTCGGTTTGAGCAGGTCTTTGGATCATAAGAACTGAATCAGTAGCCAAACCATGGGAAGGAGAAACAGAAGTCACGTTATTCCCAGTTGGGAATAACGTGACTTCTGTTTCAAAGCACACCAGACGCTAAATCTGTTGCACACGAAGGCAACAACCTTCCCACCCCTGTGAATTCGACGTAAAGTTTCGCCCAACTTTATGCTGTAACCATTTCCTCCACATTCTCCCTCATGGTTCATTGGAGTTTCAATGGAGAAAGTTTTCGAAAGTGTTAAAGAGAAAAGAAAAGAAAATTTATGTTTTTTTTTTTACCATTCTCCAAAGAGTACCATGGTCATCATCACACGTTCCGATGTCTTTCCTTCCTGTTGTTATTAATGAGGATAGGGAACTTATTCCTTAGGATGAATTTATAAATCTTTCAAGTCTATCCTAAATTTAGATTTATTTTAGACAGAAGTAAAATGTTTATTATAATTTTATAGTAATGTCGTGCTTTCTTTTCTATGTTTTTTTAATTATTTCCTGAAATTGTGTATGTGTGTGTTTTATTTGACTTTATTTTCTTATTATGAACTATTTAATACAGGTTCCTTACCGAGGTCCATCTGACAACCAACTTCACCAAACGACCCTCTCGACTAGACTGTAGATGCAACGATTATCATCGCAGTTAATTTAATACGGATTTATCCAGCTTGGTATAGAAATACATAAGGTGTTGATCGTCCATTATACTTGAATAGTTTCCATTCAGAAAGGTAAGTTTTAACTAAACTGGTATTTCAGTTAAAAAGGAGAGATCAAATATAGGTGAGTGTTAACGTAGTCATGCTAAAAGAGAGAGAGAGAGAGAGGGGGGGGGGGGACCTGTCTCGCATACTAAACATTTATCTTACGTCCTGGTTCATATTTCTAAATTGTATGCAGGCACTGAGACATATCTTACCACCAGGCGTAGATATTCAGCCAGACTTCGCTATTTTGAGAACGCCAACTGTCGCTCTCCCCATTCTGTTCGAAATGTTAAACTTCTTTTCAAGCTTCGAAAGTTGCAGTCTTAAATAACAACAGACGATTGAGCACGGGTGAGTAATCCGTGGAATATTTGGAGTTTAAAAACTGTAGTCGTGATCGTCCATAGGTGAAATCCAAACTCATTGACCAACAACTTTAATTTATTTCATTTGTGTAAGAAAGACTAACCTTATTACTAGATATCTAGCAAGATGCGGGTATATTGTTGCACTTACGCCTGTTGCTTTGCACCGATCAGGTCACATGTTTTTGTTTTTTTGGTTTGTTGTTTTTTCACACATAGCACGACTGGTAAGCAATGTGGTGAATTTTAAAATGAATTCTTTTTTTTTTTTTTACTTATTAGTCCTTATAGTCCTTATAAGGACTGGCTTAAAGGAGCGAAGCAAGAATGCTTTTCATCTTCCCCGTTATCTGTAGAGGACAGTGTAGGGATAGGTTATTGAGCTATTAAAGCTCTGATCATGGCAGGAGGGTATTTTCCATTCTTAGTATATAAAAGACTAACATGTGTATAAGGGTTATCTCTTTGTGAGATGAATCCCCTCGTGATTCATCACACAAAGACGTCTATTGATAGTGATATATCACATCAATATATAAATCATACAAATATGTATGTGGATATGTCTGATAAGGTCTAGCTACTTAAATAAGGCGAATCAGTCACTTTTTTTTTCAAAGCCTTGCCTTTGTGTGGACTATTTCGGAGTGATCTGGTAACTGCTGGAACAATTCCTTGTAAAGGTGGCTCAAGCTCTACCCCCCCCCGCACGCGCGCACGCACACACACGCACACACACACACACACACACACACACACACACACACACACACACACACACACACACACACACACACACACACACACACACACGAGTCACGTGTTTGTAGTCGGTATAAATTAGAAGAATACGACGCTCCCAAGTATGTGTAAATGTATCTCTGTGAAATGGCTGTGATAAGGGAACTGAAGTTTTAAAGAGGGGATTGTGATAGGATGTCATGTTGCAGGCCTATCTGTTCGTCAAATTGTTGACGATTGAGCCATCCCAGATCAACAATCGGTGATACGATACTGAGATAGACGAGTGTTGGATGTGGTGAATGCCTGGTAAACGTCTCTTACCAGAGTGCGTAAACCAAACTATGAAATTCAGAGGTAACGGTGTGACAATATGATCCTGTTTTTCCTGGTTTGTTCTCTGACGTCTGTTTGTAGTGCCACGAACATTGAACTCCGAGAGGTACCTAAACATTCTGGAGTTCTGCAATTCTTCCTTCTTTGTGGGGTTTCTACGAAACTGGCCATTGTCTCTTTTAGCAATACAATGCACTGTGTCATAAGGTTGCTGCTGTAACTGCGTGGTTTGTAAACATGAACGTTACCACACTTGACTGGCCTCCACAAAACTCTGATCTGAATTGTATTGAACAGCTGTGTGATGAACTGGAGTGTCGGGTGAAGTCAAGGTACGTTCGCTCTACATCAGTACTCTATCGTACACCTGTTAAAAGTATGTCCCGTATGATTGCTACAGTCATTGCAGCAAAAGATGGTCCTATATCTTATTAAGGTATTAAAGGGGGCCTTGGCTGCTCTTTTGTCAAACTATGGTGTCCGTTGATCAATCAGTCTATATTCATCGCAATGAAAACGAGATGGATTTGTGTGGAAATATTATTGATGTTAGTTGAACTTCCCAAAGGATAATGTACACAAATACTTGCTACAATTAATTTTTCCTGAAAATGGATCCCTTTCATACACAGTCCTAGTTGGCAACACACACACACACATTTGTTCACTGTATTAGCAGAAAATGTTAAATAAAATCTGATAAAACTGATTTTATTGTACAATATAGAATGGATTGACAGCAATCACTAGCAGGGGAAAAAAAGATGAAGCAGTGAAGCCGAAAGAAGCAAAGCAGACTAAGCTAAATATAATCTCAGAGTCGAATCGCGTGACTAAGAAAAATGTATAAATAAATAAAGAAAAACAAACAAATAAATAAATCTATTAATTTAATTTTTGCTGAAGCGGAGTAATCAGAGTAAGTTTCTACGCTCATTCAAAAGATATATTATTCGAAATAAGACTTGTGCGCGAGTGTCCACAGTTAAATCCGTGTCCTTTCAACACAAAGATCTAAAAGTCATCTTTTATTGCTAAGGCAAGTTTCCTTACACTTTCATAAGAAATGAGCTGCTTTGATGTAAATAATGAACAAGAGAATAAATTCCGTTATTTCAAATCAAGTGCACCCTCTTTCTAAGCAGGGGGCACATCTCTCCCCCGAATATAACAGACGTCTCTTGAGTATGCAATCTAACGCAGTGTTATCAAAGAAAGCGACAAGTCCACTTTAAAAGCATTCGTATTTTATCAATTTCGTGGCCGTACGCATTCTTAAAGATGAAGACACCTTAGGACACCTAAGTGTTTCTATTTTTATCCTATAGGACGGGGAGGTTTCCAGAAACGAAGCGATATTTGTCTGTTGATAGGCACAATATTCCGGTGTGAGAGAGGTGGAGATGCCCCTCGGCACATCACAAAAAGCCGTTAACCTCATTTGACTTCTGGGTCGATTTCGATCTCCAGGTCTTATATGAGCCTTTCACAAGCTGCCGAGAGTTCTTGCCTCTCGACTCCTTTATGACGCACACTATTGATCTCGACAAAAATGGAGTCTGCAATTGGCATGTAAAGCACACATTTTGCGATCTCATCTACCGAACTACACAAGCGTGCGAAAAGATCACGTTCAAGGAAGCTGTTGAGTCACTCACCCTCTCTCTCTCTCTCTCTCTCTCTCTTTCATTCTTTTGTTCATGTTTTGCAAGCGATAATAGAAAGCACTTCTTCGAACTTGGTCCGTGACCAAGTCTCCTGTCTGAAGAACGATAATTGAGTGATTCGTCTAACAGAAGAAAATAGAACTCAACTTTCTCTGACATCATCTAATATCAACTTCATAAACTACCCTTCCTACTCTATAACGGTTTGGAGCTGATGACAGCAAGATATTTCTAAAAATTCCATTTCCGTTTGCTTAAATATACAATATGAATTCCCACGAATAGAGGAATAATAGAATATTTATGAAATTAAATTCGGAGTTAACATGCGACATATCAGAATAATAAATTGCTGCGTAAACATATCGACTAAGATTCCTCAAAGTATTGAAATTTACTGCTGTGAAATGGAAAAAAAAATAATCGTAATATTTGACAATTTTCCTAATCTCAATAAAATTAAATAAATAGCCAAACTTACGTGTGTATTAGGCAAAGCAACAATGGGAATTTAGCAAACGATCATGACGTTGCACAGCTCGTGACATGATAATCAAATGAAATAAATTACGTAAAATGATAATAATGCCATCTCCCGGCAAGTAATCTTTGCATTTATTTTGAATAAAAAAAAAATAATAATAATAATTGTGGAAATAGATTATGTTGATAAGTTAAAGCTATTTGCATCAAATTAAATTTAGATGCTTCTCGAATTATATAAATCGCTTTATGTTTTCTTGATGAAAGTGCTGAATTTTCAGTTTTTACACTTTATTAGACGCAAAAAAATTACCGCATTATCTGTAGTGCGTTATAAAAAAAAAAAAAAAAAAAAAAAAAAAAAAAAAAAAACAGAATTACAAACAAAAACGACAGAAGCTACCAAACTCGGCCGTTTGAAGTTTAATTTAGAAACATAAATTTGTCATTAGGTTTGCTAATGGCAGTGGATATGAGGAATGGTATTAAAAAAGATGAAAAGAATTTCAGTCACGATTTATTAGTAGTTTATTGTTTCTTGATTTCCTTTTAGGCTTTCAATGATAAAAACTGATTATTAGATGTTCTTTTCAAATTATGCAAATAAATTGCCTTAAAATAAATTACAAAACGAACGTAATGAAAATAAACAAATTACAAAGATACAAGTACAAACAATCCAAACTGTTGGTTTGCTGATTGTAACGAATATTTCTCAATGCAAATAAAAATGAAATTGAATCGAGAATTCTAACATTAAACAAGTAAACAATACAATTCAAATTAAATTAAATGAAATCAAGTATTTTTATTATTATGGGAGACACTTGAAATAATGTCATTCTGGTCTATTGATTAAACCCAAAATTTCCGAACTAGACAAATATCTCGTGTAGGAATGTGTAACACAACTACTGAAAATGCATTGAAGTTTTCCACGAAGTAGGTCAACTGTGGTTAGCTATGGTCCATCTTTCGGCAAAAATCTATTTTTGCAACAAAAACTTACAACATTGGGAAAAACAAAAATTAATACAGAATCTCGAGGTTTCAGCACAACTGCATTTGTTCATAAGTTTCGAAGTCGGCAGGGCGAATACAAGATGAAACCAAAGCTTGAAATCTCACCCATCCGTGACTTCACTGGGGGGGGGGGGCAAGGACTGGTGCGGAATCTTTATTTCGATCAATATAAGTCCAAATGTTCCTTTTACCACACACACACACACACACACACGCACAGAGGGGGTATATTGATTGGAGGTGATGTCGATTTCCGGTTTGCGGTGAACTTGCAAAGAGGGATAGAATAAAAGATTTTCTATACAGGTCACTTTTTAGCACTTAACGATATAAATGGGCGAGAGACCTGTCGACATTAAATTCCCATTAAAGGTGATCCGAGAAATATGGCTCTGTGGTTAAGCAGAAAAAGCCTTTATCCCCCGGAAGCAGTAGAAAGAATATATTTCCGCTTTTATGGTCAGAACAAGCTAAGTGCATCACTTGAACGCTTAAAGAAAGAAATAATCCTTTATTCCGACACTGACGGAAGGTCATTTATTAACTCTGTACAAGAGCAGTAGTCAAATGATAATGTAGGTTAGCCACTATTGTCGGAAAATCTGCAGTGAGTAGCTATTTAAAAAATATTTCTCTAACAAAAAGGGCATTGTTTTATATTTATGGTGAATAAAAACATGTTTGTAATCATTGTTTATAATTCAAAGAATGTTTTCGATGGTTTAAACACTTCCCGTTCTAAATTATAGTAGTTTTCAGTTCATGATTAGGCAGTTCTTGGTAATTTGGAAAGTTATGCTAATCACACCGGACTTATCCATCCCCCCCCCCCCTTTCTAGTAGCTTTAAATATTATTCGTTATAATCCCATGTCATATCTTTCTAAGTAAATTATGTATTCCTTCCTTTCTTTGTGTCCATAACTTGTGTATTGTATGCGACATCTTTTACTTAGCGCGCCTGTGTGTGCGTGTATTGTACCTCACATTTTACTTAATCGAAGTGTGTCTATGTGTGCGCGCGCATTCTCCATTTTCCAAGTTCTTTTTCCCGGGTGCAACGAGATATTTTCCCTAAAAGAAGAGATGAAAATTACTAACCAAATGATGGATAGTTAATTACTGTGACTTTCTTCTAAAACGTATCGTAAACTGATCTAGATAATGGGTGGTTATGATCATAATTACGCATTGATTATCCAGCTGAAGAGAAGAGTTCCCCCTATTTCCTCTGTCACTTCCCTCCCCCCACTCTCCAACCAGGCTAAGGATCATGTTCTGTGGTAAATATTCTTAGAGAGACTAAGCTTCCTTGATATACTTGCATGAAAACAATACAAGACGAAACAGCGTAGAAACGCGGTGTGCGGGTAGTAGCATAATGTAATCGAGATCTCTTCAAGATTCTATAGAACATGGTTTAATTCGAAACTGGTAAAATTGAATTTTGACCCATTATATTAAGATCAAAACTGAGGAATTAAAGCTAATTTTTATCCCCCTACATAGAGAATATAAAATGAGTTATTGTCTCGTTGAGAGTAATACTAACGAGTTAAAATTAATAATATTTTAATAATATTTATTTAAAATGATAACAATCATATTTATTATCATTAAAGTATCGATGTATATATATGCGATAAAGTTAAAAAAAGGCATTGTTGTCCCATTACATTTCTAACAAGACTGACCAGTTGAAATGATTTGTTATCCAATTGCATTTCGAATGAAACTGACGAGTTGAAATTAATTGTTGTCCCGTTACATTTATTAGAAGATTAACGAACTAAATTCCGCTCTGCCATTTATCAAAATGGATGCCAAAATAGTAACGATGTATCAGCATCCATTTCACTATTTGGAGCGTAAAAAATCCCAACTCCAATCGAAGTCTTATAAACCGCTAAAAAAGTAAACGAACCAAGAGATAATAATAATAATAGCACGAGAGAGTAGCAAAATACTGACTTCGTTAAACAGTTACAGTCTCGTGCAACGCATTCGAAATGAACATTTTATTGTTGATTTTTTTAGCAAGAGTAGCAGCGGGATTTTTAATTTCCTTTTGCTGATTACCATTTACACCTCGACTGTAAGAGGGGATAAGGTAAAATGAGAACGCACCAATGTAGATGTGGTGGTGGTAAAAGATGCGCGAGAAGTAATAGAAATGTAAATGCGCTCATTAAAAAGACGAGGCTTCCGTTCCCAAATCGGATTAGAGTGCTTTAATCAAAGGGTACGAAATAAATTAAACCGTTTGCTCACTAAGAAAAACATCAGAAACACAAAACTCGATTTTGGAATCCTCGTGCTTAAAAAACATTGTCTCAACACCGCATCACAATAATTCCAATCGACTTATAACGAATGCAAAATCCTCATCCGTTCAACGCGCTTTTGTCGTTCATAGTTTAATCTTTAAACTTTCCTGACCGCCCGGTTTATCGTCGCTTATTTAGAAAATTATACATCAAAGCAGGTTCTGTTAGTGCAGATTGTTCCAATTAAAATGGAGGTAAAATCGTTTCGAAAACTTCATTGTAGTTTTTTTTTTAAATCATTTAAAACTATCTTTTTGGTTATTTAAAATAATTCTTAATTGGACTTTCTTTTTTTATTTTTTTTTTTAATGGAAGTTCGGATCATCCACTCAGGAAAATTTGGGATCATCCATTTCTCTAAAGGTAAAATTTAAGTTTAACTAATTACTCTTGACAATGTCTTCCCACATGTATATAAAGGGAAATTAGGATTATAAATTGCACGAGCAAAGATTTTTGGCCTTACGCGATGGTAGTGGGATTTCGATGTCGAAATTAATTGTGAAGTAATCTCAACCTAAGATAATGACAAACCAGTTAGAAACTACCCACTAAAGTTGAAAACCATTACCACCGTCAGTGGGATAAGTTTTTTTTTTATTAATTTCATATTTTTGTTTTATGTATTTATTTTGTACATATTCCGGAAACGAATTCGAACCTACGTACTGTTGTTCAGAGATCGGGTACGCTAATCACTCGTGCAACCAGATCTACTGCATTGTCTAGCTATGTTTTGGAAAGAGTACAGAATGCGGTACATTTTATCAATTAATATTCATGTATTCTTTCTATAGTAGTGTAATTCACGATCGCTTACCATATTACACACACACACTAAGCCAATTTCTAAATGTTTAGATTTCGACATCATTTATAGACACAGTATCACGAGTATCACAGTTCCATATTTCTTTCTAGGTAATTCAGAGCTGCGTTTTATACCTAATCCAGATACGTAAAGGGGTGAGATTTTCTAACGTTAATTCGGTTTGCATTTATACACTGCTATCCTATCTAAAATTGCATCCAAATTAAATACGCGAATATCACGAAATATTGTTTATCCACACTCATTTGCAATAATTACATCCATTGCAATGAACATCCAAAATCCTCCGATTGCATTAGTTTTGATATCAAAAATTAAGTTCTCTGAAAGCATCCGTCATTACTGGGAGACCTCCAGAAGCTGATACAAGAATTGTTGCATCCTGAGATCGCTTGTGCTTCACATTATTACACACACACACACACACACACTTACGCAGTATTTAACGCCAAAATGCTGGTTGTCATTTAGGATGGTGTAAAGTAATTTATGAAATTAATGAAACTTAATTAATGAAACTAATTAAGTTAATTCGATATTTTATGTTGTTTTCAACCTAATAATAATAACAACTATAATTAAAAACTGAAAACAACTCCAAAGAAATCAGCACGTAATCATGAACCCCCACCCCCCACCACACCTTTTAACTTCATTGTTTAAAAATTTTTAAAAAGAGTAAGTGTTAGGCAAGTAACAAAAATAATAAATTCAACTGGAGTCTCCATTTATTTTCATAATTACATAAGGAAATGTTTGTTTTATAAGTACTTTTAAAATCGTTTTGTGGTGTTCCTATTCCTAACAAATCAAGTAAGTCAGTTAGAATATTAAATGTGAATAAAGGAGTTCAGAGCTAGAACGAGTTACTATTCATTGTTACGTTTGCATCTGGTCTCTGATAGCTTTAAAACAATGATATTTCGTGCATTGTTTAGTTCAAGCAGACAATCAAAAATACAATTCCTATTATTTAGTTCATAATAATAATCCATCAAAGATTATCTTGTTCCAATTTCTTTTTTCTAATTGTAGATGTGATAGTTATTTCTTTTACCCCCAACATTTTAAGCACTGTCCCCTTCAGAGTAGTCCCCCCTCTACTGGCGATACACCTCCCGACGTTTCTTCCGTTGTTGGAATGCTTCTTGGAACGCACTTTCTGTGATCGCGCGGAGTTCTGTTGTCGCATTTTCCAGAATATCCTCTATGGTTTGAAAACGACGTCCTTTCAAAGTGGTTTTAAGTTTGGGAAACCAGAAAAGTCTGCTGGACTTAGCTCCAGCAGACTTTTCCAACATCCAAGTCTGGTTTTCCCAAATTTGTCCGAGAGACTCACTGCAAGGATGAGGACCAACTGTGCCACAGGGATACAATTTCTAGTTACATTATTATTGGAGCCACTTACCATCATGCACAGGGCCTTGCCACCTATGTACGTAGTATCCTACAAGATTCCCACCTCATTACAACCAACATTGTCAATGGCGTGCATCTGATAACAACCAAGATAGGGAATATAACCATTTCCAACGTGTACAAATCCCCAGTCCTCTTGTGGGCCCCGCAAGTTCTACCAGTGTACAACCACCCTGAGATGCATATAGACTTCAACAGCCACCACGCCAATGGAAATATGCTTCCAACATTGAATGCGGAGAGCCTTCGACTGAATGGGCAGAAATTCACAACATGAACCTAATTTTCGATCCGAAAGATTGATCTTCCTTCCAGTCAGCAGCTTGGAACACGGAGTACAACCCTGACCTCTGCTTCGTCACTCAAGACAACAATGGACGACAGTTACCTACATCGAGAAGAGTTCTCTCAAACTTTCCGCGAAGCCAACATAGACCAATTATATTAGAGGTAATCCTGCAGGTACTCCTTGTCAGATCCATCCAACATCCCCGCTGAAATTTCCAGAAATCCAACTGGGATATATTTGCTGCCTATCTTGACAAGTATGATCGTTGGATTCTCCAACAAGCAATAATTACAAGAGATTGGGGGGAGCTGTTTTAGCTGTAGGTAAGAAGACCTTACCAAAAGGTTTCCGCATGGGGTATATCCCTGGATGGGACGAAAATAGTAAAAAATTGTATCAAGAATACCTAGAGTGTGACGACCCTGACATTGCAGATGAACTCATTCAAAGCCTTGTCACCAACCGACAGAAAAAATGGACCGAGATGGTAGAAAGACTCGATTTTCAGCACTCCAGTAGAAAAGCATGGAGCCTTCTAAGAAAACTAGGTAGTGGCACCCTACTGTCTGAGAACAATCAGCTATTTCCTCCTAACCAATATGCATCACACATATTATCAGTACATCAAAATATACTGCCAAGGATAAACAACACACTCTTCAAATAAAAAGGGAACTTACGTATTTGAAGAATATCAGACCCTTTATATTCGCGACTTTTCACTTTTGAAGATATTCACACTGTGTTTTAATGGATATAAAACCAGGCGAGGCTCCAGGCTTCGATGGAATTCATCCTATATCCTGTTGAAGTCACGCCAGAAAGCTCGACAATGGTTGGCTTGCTTTTTCTCTGACATCCTCCAGGCTGGTAGACTTCAGAAAGCATTTCAGAGGACAAAAACTATCCCCATCTTAAAACTAGGAAACATCAACAGCAAACCAGAAAATTACCGGCCAATCGCCCTGCTTAGTGTATGTTATAAACTCCTAGAATGGCTCATCCTCAATAGAATTTCCCCTAAGATAATAGAACAAGTCCCAGTGAAACAGGCATCTGGCCTGACAGAACCTGATCACAGAAGCTGCTGTGATCGGGTTCTGTCACTCACCACACATATAGAGACAGGCTACCAACAATGCCTGAAAACAGATGTAGCTTTTGTAGACCTTAATGGAGCTTTTGATAGTCTGGAGGCAAGGCGCAATCTACAAGTTACTCCGTGCGGTTCCATGCAGAACGATAGCTAAACTAATTGAAAACATGGTAAGAAACTGCCTGTTCCAAGCGTTTATGGACGAGAACAAAAGTAAACAAAGAACACTGGATAATGGATTACCACTAGGGTCACTTCTGGCTCCCCTCCTTTTTAACTTATATAATCTTTAACTTATGCATCGCGGATTTGCTTACTACAGCCTCCAAGAAGTTTTGTTACGTTGATGATATTGTTCTAGCCAACTTTACTACAATGGAATATATACCAACAAATGGCCTTCCAGTCCTAGATGCATACTTCTGCAAATGGAGATTACGTCCGAATCCTAGCAAAACAGAAGTTTCATTCTTCTACGTGAACAATAACCAGGTTAACAAAGAACTGATGGTCTACTTCAACCACAAATTGCTACGCTTCAATAGATTCCCAAAATATCTGGGCATCACTTTTGATAGAAAGCTCTCCTTTAAACCACATCTCATTAACACAGCATCCAAGATAAAAACACGAAGCAATATACTGCAAAATCTGTGGAACAAAACTTGGGGTGTCTCAGCAGCAACGCTTTGCTCCACTGCTCTCTTGGTCTCGTTTACTTTGCAGCTGAATGCTACTCACCTCTATGGCTGAACAGCGGCCATGTGCTAAGCAACATCCCACCTCCACACCTCACGAGGCTCCAGGTCCGTTACCAGATCCAACTTTCTTCTACATGAATACAGCAAAATCATGGAAATCCAAGATCTCCGAATCCATGAAGACATCCTGCCCCTAGAAATAAATAGGCTAAAGCCAAGGCACCCTCCAATCATAACAGCGAAAAATCTTGCGGAGACAAGTTTTAGCATGAAGGAGAAGTGGAAAGAGTCCTGGTGTAACATTTCAACAGGGGATTTCCATGAATTAATGGACTCAACAGAGATGCTTTCGGGTTTTGACCTACCTCGGAAAACTTGGTCAACCCTTAATTGAATCCACATCAATCATGGCAGATGTGCAGACCATCTTTACAAATGAGACATGATTGCCTCATCCAAGTGCGACTGTGGATCACCCCGCCAGACAATTAGTCAAATTACAGTAGAATGTGCCCAACGTGCATGCAGTGGAAACCTTTCGGACTTCATTCACGCTACACCAAGCGCAGTTGATTGGATAATCAACCTAGACATACAGTTGTAGTCTACTCTTGGGTGTCTCCTTTATGACTGTTTTGTATCATGTTTAAGTATTTTGTCTATTTTACACTAAATGATTATATATATATTAAAGATTATTGTAAGGTAACTTTTCATGTGTGAGCCATACGCTAAATAAATTGGTCGAGGGGACCCTCCCCGTATGGTTGGTTAAGCAATGGAAATGTCTCTATAAAATCTATACCAAGTTTGTATCAAAATTTCATACTCCCCCATACACACCCGCGCGCGCTTTGTTCTTCAAACTCTTTCATTGTCATTTCGTCACTGATTCGACGAAAAGATTGTGCACGTGCTCACTTCAGCGGAGTAACTCGACGACTAATGCTCATAACAGAATGGGGGAAATGGAAGCTTGTTGTCAAAAGCTGCCGCTTGGTGTGTTGCCCCAGCGCGCTCTCTGTGTCGGTTGGCGCACTGTTTTAAAAGTTAAAAAAGTTTAAAAGAGGAAATATAATTCTTATAATTTAAAACTATTTTTCTTATACATCCTCGTTTTTCATATTTTAAATTTATGTTCTCAATTGAATAAATCCACATTTTTATTTTTTTTAAAAAGACATTTACAGTCAAACAGTTATATTTTCGAAAATTCTCAATTGAAGTTGAAAAAAAAAAAAAAATCTAATCCGTATTCTTAAATAAAATGAGTGTAATCGCTTGTCCTCCTTAAAATTTAAAATCATCTAAGATTAAAAAAATATTTAATTTTCCAAAAATAATTTATTATTTTTAAATATTTTATAGGAAAATATTCAAAATATTGAATAAGAGCGAATTGATTTTACTTTTACTATTCAGTTGTTTTCTGTCAGTCAGCACCATCCAGTCTTAGTCAGTATAGCAAAGTCATAAAGTCGCAATTATCTTCTTGAAGAGCGAAAAATCAATCAATACGAAAACCGAGGAGATTGATCTCCTTTAAAAAGCGGCATTTAGGGGGAAAATCACGCTTTATCAGAGTTATGGATTTTTCTTTTAAAAATGAACTTCTGTAATTGCAAACGTAGCCACAAACTACAAAATCAGATAAGAAAAGTCAGTCCGTGCTGTTTGAAATCAAATTCGCGTGCTGACTAAACTAAGCCTTCCACTTGCCCGAACACATCAAACAAGCGACAGGTAACTATGGCAACGGAGTGCTAATCCAGAGTAACGGACGCACGTTATGCATCTAGGAATGCGAACTTCCGCCTTAAATCCCTTAAAATGAAGAAAGGGAACGATATTCTTTCGGTCCAAACACGACTCATAAGCGGCAGTTTTTTGCTCACTTTGCACCTGCAGATGGAGAAAAAAAGAAATGCAATATGCGAAGTTTACACAAAGCCACGCGGAACACAAAACTCTGAATATTAAACATAAAATAAAGAATAATGTCGCTAAACATGTTTTTGTGTTTCATTCCTTTCAACTTCCAGCCGTAAACAGGATAAGAATGAAATAAGGAAGAGAACGATGAAATGTTTTCGCCGATGTTTAATAAACTCATCTTTGCTGGATGTAACCCAACAATGCAAACTTCAAATTGTTACACAATTTTATTATTAAAAAGTTTAAACAATGCTTCTGTTTTCCCAAGTTGCAGTGAAATGAAACAATCAATATTGTAAGAAAGTATGGAAATAGTTCGAAACTATTTGCCTATTTAATGGCAAAATACTTCGCATTGTTTTAACGGTTCAAAGAATTGCATTTAATACTATTTTCAAAACAACGAAAATTATTAAAAGTCTATAGATAATGATCATGGTATTCTGTGAACAATTCAACTGATTCTGATATGTTAATCAGTAAATAATATGCCTTAATATTTTAATTAAATATATTGGGAAAATATTTAAAGAAATTAGTTCATTTAACTGAGCATTTGTTAATGTAACAAATAAATTGCAAATGAATCGTTTTTGGAATCGACTTTCACTGAACAATATTCAGTTTCAACAATAGTGAGTTTTAAACAATGTAGATTTAGATGCATTTACTGTTTATCTTAACACTGTACTTTCATTACTACATATTTCTCTATTTTTAAAGCCATTGAAATAGGTTTGAGACGTGTCATGAAACCTGCTTATCATTTTGACCAAAATACATGATCTAAACAGATATCATGAATTTTGGGAAAATATCAATTTAGATGGTGTGCAGGATTATATAAATTATTTTTGAATGAAAGTAATATTTTATAACAATCACACTACTCTAGTGATGTTTAGTTTCCCTTGCGCGTGTGGTTTTGTCATATATTGGCCAGTCCGGTAGATCTATAGCTGTTCGTAGTAAGAAGAATAAAAATCTGTCTTTGTCGAACATGCTATCACCTCTACAGTTTTTTTAGAAATGGTTCTCATGGAAACCTGTTTAATTAAAGGCGAAAGATTAATACTTAGCCTTAATAGATATGATGGGTTCTGTTTATCTCCTCTTTCTCCTTAATGTTGTTACAATTTTTTAAATACCATTAGGAGTTTAGAAAAACCAGACCGTGCTATTCTATTAAAAATTCACGATATTTACTTTAACACTGCTTGCTTTTTCTGTTAAGTGCGTTTACTTTTTCAAGTAAGTTCATACTAAGGATGCCTCTTGATGCTTGTGCCTTTGTTGGTTATAATAATATTTATAAGAAGAATTTAATTTCTTACGTTAGTGATTTATGGTTTATTCTTTTTATAGTGATATTCAGCTGTACAGTCTAATACCGCGGGCGAACCAGAAGAGTAAAGTTATACCTAATAGCTTGTCACAGGGATGTAACTTCGTTTCTTTGAAACCTAATAAATACTCTGATAGGACGGTTAATCCTATCTATTCACTTAATTATGGATGTCATGGTAGTGTTCTTATGGCCAATTTGTATGTTTCGGGGAAAAGATAACCTGTGATTCCGGGAGGAAAAAATCCTTACACCCCTGTATGAGAGTGACTAACTCACCTTCATTTGAAAAGTCCTAAAAATCTTCTTTTTTTTTTTTTTTTTTACATTCTAGACGGAATTCGATCCCCAGAGTAGAACTTGTTTCATAGTCTCCAATGTCTGTATGTTATTTGTGTTCTTCTGGTCAGTTTTGTGGGATGAAAAACCATAAATCCTTTCAGAAAAAAAAACACTTTGACTTAAGTATGAGACAGGTGGACTCAACTTGATTGAAAAGCTCTAATGAAGGTTCTTCGCGTGTTTAGCCGACAATCGAATCTCGATCATTCCAGTGAACAGCATTTGAGTAACATACTGAGCTACTTCATTTCTGTGAACGTATCTTTGCACATATCTAACGCCATCCTTTCTCTAAAATCCACATTTGCAGTTCTAAGGACAAAAGCAGGGCTTGGGTAATTCTTATTATAAAAGAAATTGGTACATGGAAACGGAAATGTTCAAACCTAAACTGATGTCTATTGATATATAAGTTGAAATGGTTCGTTGTCCAGTAATGCAGATCCAGAAAACTCAGAACTCCCAATATCATATTTGATTCTGTCGTTTAGGAGGAGTATTGTTGGTCACACTGACAATAAAACAAACCGCAATAATACAGCTTTAAAAGACAACAAAGAGAAATGCAAAACTGGTAACATCAACAATGAATACACGATTTTGCCATTTTTCCATTTTTTTTTTAAATAAATGATGGTAATTATCATGGCGTTTACCAAGTTTAATAGTTTATGCTGTGTCCACAATCTCCATTTCCGTGATTCGTTGACCGCAACCGGAATAGACGTTCACATTAGTTGACCACCGTACGACAGTCCAGCACAGTTAGCAGATTACGGAGAAACTTCGAGTAAGACAGTAATGAGCAGTGTTTAAGTAATGGATGTGGGTGGGTTAGACAACTCCGCACTTCAAATCAACCTAGCAACCCTCCCCACGCGCATTTACACCTGAACGAAGTACGAGGATCCCAGCGAAGACACTCCGAACCTTGTCTGCCTACTAGCTGGGAGCATGGTGACTCGATGTGACGACAGACGATATCGCGAACACGCCCTTTCCTTGTCCGACTGCGTTCAGTCGCTCATGTACACGGTTGTCCCGGAGGCTTGACATGCAATGTGATGAGTGCGACCCTGACGGTAGTAGGAGGCCGAAGGCCCCGCAATAGCACCGGCCGTCACAACCTGCTGCCACGCGATGAAAAACGAGCCACGTGGTAGAGTAGCACACGTCGGCAAATATTGACCTCAACTTCTTGGAACTTTCGCCCACTTTTCTACGCGAGAGAGAGAGAGAGAGAGAGAGAGAGAGAGAGAGAGAGAGAGAGAGAGAGAGAGAGAGAGAAATGGGCAGCAAGTTTCGCCGCTGGGAACACACAGATAAGAATAAGCTACACGCAGAGAGATGGACCTGTCAACCTCTTCCGACTGCAATTTAACATTAGATATGTTTAAGGAAAGACGGTGTGGGAAGTACCACCCTCTTTTTTATTTTTAATATATTGTAATACTAAAAATGTAGAAAACGCATTAACAATTCTTTAAGATGCCTTGTTAATATTAAGAAAAATGCCATGAAGCGTATCATGTATTCATGTATGCTGTATTTTGTGTTATCCTTAATTGGTTCTTAGTGTTATCCTTAATTAAGACATGAAGTACTTTTGAAAACTCGAAATTGCTCTACCCGAAGGGGACTGGAGTACTTGAAGTACTAAAATATTTATCGTTCCTATCTGAGGTGCAAAATTCAGATATCTGAATATTTCATGAATTATTTTTGCTACTTCGTTCACAATCCTGATAATGAAAAATCTTATAAGTAAAATTTTAATCGGTTCATTTATTTAAATTTAGCAACAGGTCTTTTCCTGCAGTCCAGTTGAATATTTCGCGTGACATTTTCTTTATTTTTCATGACGCCTTAAAGAATTATGTTTTTGGCTGCATAAGAGGGTGGTCTGAAACGTTCTCGGCCTAACAATGAAAAAACGAATTTATAATTTCAAAATAATTTTTATTTTTCAACATAATCTATCTTAAGACTAACACATTCATTCCAGCGATGCTCCACCGCCCGTCCCTGTAGTGGTTCTCAGTAAGATCTACAAAACATCCCTCTACAGCTGCAATCACCTTTTGATTTGAAGAAAAACACGCTGACCAGCGAGGAAGAGTTTTAGTTTTGGGAGGAGATGGAAGTCAGAGGGAGCCAAATCTGGGGAATAAGGTGGATGTTCCTACAATTCATAGTGCATATCGCTTAATTTTCCCATTGTAAAAACTCCTTTGTGGACAGATGGATTGTCCACATGAAAGATGATTTTTTTCTTCTGAAAACCGAGTCTTTTCTGACGAATTTTTTCGTCTAGTCTGGTTAAAAGATCAGAATAATTTAAAACGGTTATTGTTTTACCGTTTTAAAGATAATTAATAAACGAAATGCCTTTAGCATCCCAAAACACCGATGCCATGACCATTCCTGCTGATGGAACCGACTTTGTCTTCTTTGGCGCTGAACAACCGGCTTCTGTCCACTATTTTCACTGCTGTTTGGATTCTGGTGTGTAATGGGGAATCCAAGTCTCATCCATAGTAATAAATCGACGCAGAAAATCAGTTTTGTTCTTGTTAAAACGCTCCACGCACTCTTCAGAGATTTTAATGCGAGTGAGTTTTTTGATCTGCTGTGAGCAAGCGCTGCACCCATCTTGCGCAAATCTCTTTCATTTGCAATCCTTCATACAAAATATATCCTACACGTTCTTTCGAAATGCTTATAGTTTCAGAAAATTCACACACTTTGACTAGCCGGTAATTTTTAACAAAATTATTCCAACTTTTTATATTGTTTCATGGGATTCTATTGTTTTGGAGACGCAATGCCGATATATTCATCCCTTAAACTTACAACAGTCCTTCTGCTCAGTATTGGCGGTTGAATTATTTAAAAGGCTTAAACGAACTGGAAAAGTTGTTATCGAAGTAAAAAGCAAGATCCTTATAAGATTCGCTGAATAGAAAACAAATAGTATTGAAGCATGCTACGGAAATGCGAATTCCGTTTCTAAATCAAATAATATTTAATATGTTGCAAGAGCTGTGCTAACTAAGCAAACAGATTCTCACAAACGTATTAAGGCAACAAATAATAGGTTTAGCTCGCAGCCAAACAATATTCGCATGTTCAACTAAATGTAAAATAGTTTCGTATTTCACAGAATGCAAACAATACGAACATGTCTTAGGTAAATATGCAGAATAATAAATGAGTTCGAACAGAATATTCGAAATACGAAGATGTTTTCAAATAAATAAATTAATTAAAAATGAAAACAGTAACTTTTGCACAAGAATATTTAAATGACTTATCTGCTGTGAACCTCTGGATCAGCAGAGACAACAAAAAAGTTACACACACACACACACGCACGCACGCACGCATAGTATGACGAAATATTAGTGATATCTCTTTACAACGTTTCATGTCGAGTCACTCAGGACCTTTATTTTTATTTTATTTTTTATTTTTCTGTTTTCTGGATTGGCTGAGCAAGCAATATACGTGATTTCTAAAGCCTCTTCTTTACGTACTATGGATGGAGGCACCGTTGCTATTTTCCCCTTGGACTGTGAACCGTGACAGTACATTGTTTTATGGAATTATTACCTGGCATTGCTGCAATATCTTCTGTCTTACGTTTACGCGTAGAATATCGCTTTTAATATTTAGGCTTTCGAAACCAGTGGTTAATCCTTATTCTATAGTCTCCTTTGTCTGTAAATTGCGTGTGTTTTCCTCGGCAGTTGAGGTACCCAGAAGAACCGGGAGAAAAACCTACCACTTACCGTATGAGACCAACTAACTCACCTTCAGTTGAAAAGTCCTTTGAAAGGTGTTCTTAGCGCCCTACACAGAATTCAAACCCACATCTTTACAACCAAAGGGCATCGTCGAAACCCATTGAGCTACGGAGAATCTATTTGTATAATATATAACGGGAAATGATTCAAAAAGATAAAATATAAATATTCTGATATTTCTCATAAAAATAAAACTACTGCAACACAAACAAAGCCCATTTTAAGTAGTTCTCAAAAAAACGTTTAAAAAAATCTTAAAATATTTTAAGATTTTTTTAAATCTTAAATTTTAAATTTTAAAATTTTTTAAATCTTAAATCTTTAAATGTCTTTTACGTGACAAAATATTTTGTCACGTAAAAGAAATTGTGGCATGGATCAGAAATAAAAAATACGGAAACAATCTTAAAATATAATTTAAAACGGACGACCTTTATACATCCTCGGTCAGTATTTTTCCCATTCGGTCGAAGCCACGGCATCTCTTAATTAACGACTTATTTCCCGTTAATTGTTTTCGTCCTTTCTTTGCTTTGTCTAAGCAAACGGAACGTTCTTCTACTGCATACCAGAAATGCTTTCTTTATGGATAAAAATTCGATTTGTAGAGACTAATTTCCTCTGATGAAGATTCTAATGCTTACCGATAGGGGTCGCGGAAGTTTCATCTACTACAAAAACAATTACCGAAAGCATTTATGGGGGGGAGGAGAGAAGGAAGACGCATTACGAGTAAATTGGTTAACATCCAAACAACAGTTGACGCTGTTTATACGGCGTTGTTTGGCTAGCTGCACTTTCTTTTCTAACCTCCAGATAAACGCAGTCTAAATACAACACTCAAGAAGGTAATCTCGTTACAAGAGATGTCATCAACTTAGGGGAGTTACGTGTACCCGACAGTTCGATCACTTTCGTGTGTGACCACCTTGAAAAATGCAGTGAATGACTTTGATTAAGCGAATAATTAAGTCTGAGTCAATTAAAGAAGTGATTCTTACAGCAAACAGAACGGAAAATTATCTAGAGTTTGTGTAAACTATTAAACTCCACAGTAGATTATTGGAAATACATTTTTTGCTATTCACAAAAGTTTTAAAACTTTGTTTGCTTTATACGTTTTTTTTTTAATTTATTTATTGAATAACACGTTCGTTCAAACCCTGCGTTGCAAGTAGATAGTTTTAGGATTTTCCGACAGATGGCAGCACTTGTAATAATATATTTATGTGCAGGTCAGCTCATCAACTGAGCAACGTAATTTAAAATTACTTTGGGAATGTGTGAGCTATCGACTCGTTCTATGGATTGCATTGCCTAAAACACATGAGTCTTGTGTTGTCATCTAGCTAATGCATGCAAATGGGAATCTTTTTATCGAATTTCTGCAAATAACTGAACCGTGTTTTAGGCCTTTTTTAAGATTCATTCTTTAGATGTACCTTCAAATCCCATCTGTAATTCATCTCAGTAGATTTCACTTTAATTTCACTAATGGACTGTCGTTCAGGTAAAGTTCAGAACCGTTGAAATAAAGAAAATGTTTTACGATACCTAACGAATCGCAAATGTTTACAGATGTACAGCGACGTTTAAACTTAGGGTAAATTTCGTTTTTGATTTGATTTAGTTGCAAAGGGCATTAAATAACTGATCCTGGTGCCAGAGTAGAGCTCATTTCACTTTTCTCAGACTCGCATCTAGCTGATGGAACTTTCTGATATTGGGAAAGGGCGAAACAGGTTACGCTACCAAGTCAAATGATCGATGAAGACACTTCGTAGACGGTATTGATTCAAAGACAGTTCATCGCAGTGGAAAAGAGATAATCCAAGCACTTCTAATCAGTTGTTCTAAATGATTTTTATGTGAAGTATTTTCAAAGAATCTACAAACTCTTAAATGAGATGAAAGTTTCATTGTGAGCTATTTATAAATGGAAGAGAAAATATTACCTAGAAATGTACTGAAACTACTACGTAGATTACGGGGTGATCGAAATTAAACTATCCTTGTTGAACTCCTTGTCGAATGTCATCCAGTGATCCTAATGCTGCGAAACTTTGCAGGAATACATGATACGTCATGCGGAAGCGATATCTGGAGTGAAAAAGTTCTAAAATCCACCACCAGGGGCGATGTATGCTGTACCAAATGTAGATGTAGTAATTTTTCTGTGTGTCTTCTATTATGGATTCACGAGCTGTACTGTTCAATGTGCCGCCCTTCCCGGTATTCCACAAACCATCCTTTGCACGGTCAGAAGCAGAATACTCGGGACTGATGTTGCTCACATGATGGGTTATCAGAATGATCCCGATAAACCCTGTCTTTGAATTCCCTGAGCCAGAATACACAGCGTTTCAGATCAGGTGAACGAGACGGTCATGCAATGGGAAAGGCACTGATCACTCTGGCTTCCGTCAAATGTTTTCAAAAACCTCATGTACGGATCGACCCATGTGGCTAGGGGCCTCCGCCTCCTGAACGAAAATAACCGACTCCATTCACATGCCCTGCTGTAGCTGTGACACAACAAATTTGTTCATCATTTCGCGGTAGCTCTCGGCAGTAAGTGAGCAGGTCACAGGACGTGACTGGCGAATGTCCTCAAAGAAGAATGGTCCAATGATAAACGAAATTGTAATCCCCCTACCAGACTGTAACTTTGTTCGAATGCACAGGAATTTGTGGGGTCGCATGCAAGTTTTGGATAACCCATACCGGAAATTGTAGTTATTCACAGTTCCTTTCAGGTGAAAGTGGGCCTCATTTCTCCACAAAATCCGCCACCGCCAAACAGCGTTCAACCCCACTCAAGGAAGGAATGTTAAAGCGAATGTCAGTCGACTTTCGAAGTCTTGCGAATTAAATTCCTAGAATTTACGCGCAGCTGTGTAATCCACGTGTCTTCATGCAGCAAGTGCACTGCAAGAACCAACGCTGTTATTCTTGGCCTGCTCCACAACAGCAGTAGCCATTTCATTCACTTGTGAACCGATTGGTTTGCGACCTCTGCCAAGTCTTATTCTCAAAGATCCGGTTTCTGTAAAACGACTAATCATTCGTAACAGAGCACCAACGAAATTCGTGAAGTCATCAACGGCATTGCAATCGTTTAGGTAGTGCAGTTTCACGAGCAAAGCTTTGAAGCAAGGTTAATGCCATCACTATGGACAGTATTAACAATCAGAACGAAGGGAAAAATCCCGTGTCCATCTTTTTAAACCTCCTGGCACATGCTGAGTTGGGTGATATTCATGAATTTGATGTTTACAACGTTCCTGGTCGTGCATTTTGAGACTACGTGTTTCTCATAACGCATGGTGTATTTCTGCAAAGTTTCGGACCATTTGGATCACTGCCTGATGATCCACAAGGCCTTAAACAGGGATACTTTAATTTTGATCACCGTGTATTTTACATCTGTCCAATCATATTGTCTTGTGAATAACTCGACAAAGAACAACTCACGAAACAAGATTTATTAATGTGATTATAGACAGACGAGAAAACAACAACGCACCATATCTGCAAATCAAATTGTGGCTCGTGTAAAAACAAAATTCTTTTTCTGTTTGAACGCATTGTGATTATAAAAAATAATAATAAAAAAACTTTGAAATGCGCGTGTGGTATTTAACTGCATTTATTCCTGTTTTTTGTTATAGGAAGGGAGATAAACGGATTGTTATCTGTCTACAAAAACTGGTGAATGTCGTTTTGTTAGCGGATTTCATTTATCCGCCCGCCTTCTATTTTTATTTTGATACGGTCGCGCAGACAGGAGAAGGACGGTGTGCCAGAGATAGAGAGGAAATGGAGGAGATATGTCAGCGTGTCACTACATTAATAACATTTTATCGATAAGGCAATGGACTGTTTTTCTCAGCGTGCTTCTTGCACGAACTGCAAACCAGACATATCAACAAACCTGTTGACGACGGTGGCGACATATTGAGAGACGAGTCATTCTTCTTGTTGCTCGTTTTCAGGAAAGATGGAAAATGTGCTCATTAAATCATCGATTTCCTTGCACAAGTTTGGAGCTCATAAAATGGCAAAAAGTGATGACTCATCGAAAACTTTTTTTTTCTCTAAATGTCATTCTCTTCAATCATCTACGTGTTGCTGACTGAGAGTTAACATTTTTCTTGCATCTTGTTTCCAGGCATTTCACATTTCAAGTTTCATTCATCTTTTCTTCGTCGATAAGCCTGCCTTTTACAGATGTTACTTAACATAAATGCATAGAAGTGAATACGTTTTTCTTAAAAATCACGGCAATGAATCAAGAAGAGAGAAACCTGTTGCTGATCGCTCACTTTTAAGCAGATGATAAAAAGAAAATAAATCAATAAAATTCTTCTTATAAATTGAATTTATTATCATTTTAAGAATCAGAATGTTGCATGTTGTTATAGAAAAGCTGGGATATGAGGTTTTGGCACCTTTCTTTCATTTTAATGACCAAGAAAATGAGAAAGAAAGTAATGAGATCCTGGACCACTGTGAGATGGACGTCCATTGAATTCAACCGACCCTCCAGTTCATCCCGCAGATGTTTAATATTTGCATGTTGGTTCTGGTGATGTGGAGTTTGCACGTTGCGGTCCTGCAATAGAAATCCGTGTTGTGCGCTTCGATAATGTATGTTTTTGTGCGGATGTGTGCTAAAGTTCATCCCGCAGATACTCAATGGGTGTTGAGATTTGGGCTCTGTGGTGACCAGACAAGTGCGGTTCATTCCCACAAACCGCGTAGGTCCATCAGCAGACTTATAACCTTTGAATTGCGTTGCTGAAAGAGACAATGGTTAGTACATAGAAACGCCACAAAAGAGGAAGCATTGCATTGTCAAGAATGTGCGGTACCTCTCGGAGTTCAATGTCTGTGGCACCACAAACAGAGGTCCGAGGCCAAACCAAGAAAACCAGAATCACATCATTACACCACCACCTCCTAATTTCATAGCTGGAGTTACGCCCTCCGAAGAGACGTTCAGCGAGCATCCACCACACCCACATTTATGCATCTGCTAGGAACAAGGTGTAGTGTTTCGCTGCTCCATAGCACAGCTTTCAAAGCTTCCACGTATCACTGTACACGTTCTTTGCACCACTGAAGGCGACGCAGCTTGTTGGTTCAGTGGAGCTTGCATATACTGCGATCCTGCTATAGAAACCCATGTTGTACTATCGGTTCTGAATGTTTTTGTGCAGATTCGTGTTTCAGTTCTGCAACATGATATCCTATCACAACGCCCCTTTCTAACTTCGTCAGTTCCCTTTTCTCAGCCATTCCTCCTCAATTCAGTTGCACTGACTTGGGAGCATCATATTCCTCCAATTTATACCCACTACAAACACGTTATCGTTACATAGCAGGATGCACCTTGCCCATTGGGGTGTTCGTTGACTTCTTTCAAGTAGTGTAAATACAGTCCGTAGATGGAGCGATACATGGAAGGAGAGCATAAAATTGATAGAGATGGAAAGAAAATTTCGGATGTGTTATGGAAGTGTAGGGAAAGGGTGAGAGTAGTGATGTGCAAAATCCCAATTTATCTTCTGCAATTTTATACATACCGAACGCGAACGTGTCAGGATAGCAACCAAAATGATGTAATCATCCGAGACAGAAAATGCATGGCTTGCTTCAAAGTTATGGCTGCAATTGAGTGATTATTGCAATCAGGCCGACCATCAGAAGGCGACGCTGTGTAAATCACTAAGCCTAATAAAGATGAGCGTGTACCCTGACGATCACTACAAATGAGAGAAGTGGATGCGGACTTAATTAAGGGCAAATATATCAAATTTACGAACCGATGGTACACCTCTTTATCAAAGTGCTTTTTTCTTCCTTTCCTTGTCCAAAGTTGTCTACCCAAATTTATTAATCAGTTTTAAGGGAGAGAAAATGAATCCCACTGAAAATCAACTACCGCACGGAAAATTAGTAGAATTCTAAATGATTTAATTAGTACACGCTGTATTTGCTTAATGAGGGTGTCATTTACTATTCCCACAGCTATTATCCGTCTCTAACATGGTGTAACGTGATTTGATCACCTAATCGCTTCACATAATAATATATTATCTTTCTGAACCTACACTTCAAAACGTTTAACATAGCTATGTATCCTTAATATTCGCGGACTTTAAGCTTAACCTTTTGTCATTAGTTTTGTGTGGAGTGAGCTTAGCTCTTTAACCATCGTATGATGGCCTCATCTAACGTACACTGGAGGTTAGAAGGAGTGGGAATGGAAGATTTTATAAAGAGCGTTAATCATTCCAAGTGCGAAAATTACCGCACACAGAAAGAGTCGAGTGCGCTGTAGGCCACTATAAGCACACGTAAAATGCTGCCGGCAGCACTTATCTGGAAGCAGCGTCGTATTTCTCCGGAAGGTGTTATTATACAAAACAGCTGCGCACAACGTATGCCTCGCGATTTTCTTCCTTCAGAATATCTCCCTTGACGTCGCCTGCATGTGCCAGGAGCTCGTGATTTACGTTTGCGTAGGTTTGTGGCATGCCAGACATTCGCAGCACGAATCAGTCCCGTGGAACATTAAATATTCGCGTAATCTCCGGCAGCAGTCCCACGGGCCCGAGGCTGACATTCCAGAGAAAGTCGCCAATGTTGGCGGAACATAACTTACACTATAAAACGCCCGCGTTCGTGCCTTCGCTGACACCGCCACACATCACGGCCACAAGTTTCGGATGAGAACGTCGGCATTCCATTAGGACAGCTAAGAGTCACGCCAAGGTCTGCTTTTTAACTCAGCCTCCGTGAGAAAGAATGTCCTTCTTGGTTTTCTTTCCTGGACAGCTCCACTCCGTGACGCCGACTCAGCCTCCTCCTCCTCCTCCTTACTAATTCCGGGGCTACCGCGAGGATTTTAATTCAATTTGGGTATTTCTACTCCAACGAGTTTGAATTCCGGTGTTGCGCTCGTGGTTTAGGGGGAAAGAGAAATTATTTTAACCACCCCAACGATACAAGCGAACGCGACAAACATGTTAATGTTATTTGGTGGCCTTTTGCTGCTGAGGGAATTCGTTTCTGTTTGATCGAAATGAATTCCTTCGCCAGTCTTGTTTCGTCAATAGCTTTGGATTTGCTAATTTTGTCAATGCTTATAATCAAGTGTACAATGTTTAAATTAACTGCTTAGAATTCAAACGAAGCAAATAAGTTCGTTTCCCCTAGCAATATTACGTGATCTCATACTGAAGTCTTGTAACCCAGCCAAATCCAATGCCGATGGTCATATTCTCATAAGAGATCGCAGGATAAATTTCAGAAGTTTAAGTTTCTTTCTATACTTGGCTATAAAATAGATCTTTAATATCCTGTAGTTGAATGTATTACTATATCAGTTTTCTTGAGATTTTCGATTAGTAAATTGACTTTCTTGACAGTAATATATTATCATTTAACCTTCACTAACTGACTTTATTCTTTTTTTAGAGCTGTTGAACATAACTGGAATTATTTTAGAATAAATAAATTTCATTTTTGACCCTTATATTCAAATAAGTGAAAAGTAATTGTGTTTTAAATTCAATTCAATATATATTTATTTTAAATTAGCTAAATTTCAGCTAAATTTAAACAAACTTCAGGCTTTCAGCTAGATCAGTATATTCTTTGCGTAAACTACAGCAAAGGGATATTTGAAAGAAATATTTCAAGAAAGCATTATCTTTCATATTGTTCGGTATTATCTCAATATAATAATAATAATAATTTTCAATTTTTTTTAAATTAATTAATTTTTTTTATTGTTCTTTCAAATCTTTACATATGTACAATGATCATCTATTCAGTATATTATTTTACAAGGTTCAGCACTTTGTGCTACATGTAATGAGATATAGATAGTAATGATGATAAAATAGTTTTTTTTTTAAATAACAATCACAGTAATAATTTACAATTATATTGTTCAGAGTTACATAAGTTGTATAATATTACATGTTGTGGTTTACTATTTTTTTTTTTTTCAAGTTTGAAAAGGTGTGATTATACAACAGTATTTACACATATGCAATCTGAATATTATGTGTCCTTATTTTCACAAACATACGGTGTAAACTCATGATTTACATTTTTTTTTATTACTTTGCATACATTTGTTAGGTATTACATACATTACTTACATTTGTTTACATATGATACTTACATTACATATATTGGTTTACATGTGACACATCTTGGATGAGAACTCATTTTTTTTGCTTTCATCCTCGAAGCTTTTATGTAAGCTTATCTGAGGATGACACCAGTTGGTTATTATTTATTGTTTTTTTTTTGCTGTGTTGGGAAGCTACGAAATCTATGATTGAGAGATTCGCGCACGCACGCACGCACACGCACGCACACACACACACACACACACACACACACACACACACACACACACACACACACACACACACACACACACACACACACACACACACACACACACACACAATAACTTGGAATATTGATGCGTCGCTGAAGTGGAATCCTGAACGAATATATTGTGTTTCATTAAGTTTATATGGTATTTTGGGTGTTTCTTGTTCATAGAATGTCCTCAGAGCTCTTTTGAAGTTTGTAAGGTTTCTGTATTCAAAAGGTAATTTGTTTATCATGTCTGGGATGTAGAAGTTTCGTGTGGCTTTTTCGTAGTGATTATCGTATTTATATGTGATATAATTAGTTGTCCGAGGTGTTGTTATGCGATATGTGTTTCTGACTGTCCTGTAGTTGGCATCGAAATAATGTTTTAGCAAAGCTGCATAGTGACATTAATGTTTTGCTGTCATTATTTTGTGTTCTGACATTGCAGTGTATATAAAGTCGTTATTGTCTCTTTGTTCCCAAAATATTAGTTTTATCATTTTGTGCTGTAACGACATTAATCTATTTAGTTTGTAGAGTGCACCGAAAGCATACGTTGTTATAGCGCATCTTAGTATATTTTGGCGTAGTGCTTTGTATATTAGTGTTTTTAGGCGTGTGGGAACTGTCTTTTAGCCTGTAGAATTTGCCACTTATTGTTCGGAGTTTGTTGTGTAGATGCTTTATGTGGCTATTCCAGTTCATATCTGCATCGAAGTAAATTCCAAGGTATCGAAAACCACTTCAATCTGAGTGATTGTAGTGGTTTTCGCTGTTCTGTGTATTTTTATGTTGGAGAGTAGATGTTGGATGGTTATATATTTGTTATCGACTGGTCGAGTCAGTGGATTTCTGAATATCATTAATTTTGTCTTATCTGAGTTTAGGTGTATGGAGTTTTTCGTGAGCCAGTCTATGATCAGATTTATGTCATGTTGTATATTTGTTTGGGCTATGTTTGTGTTATTATGGATGGATATTATCGCTGTATCGTCTGCGTATTGGGATATCTTAACTTTGAGAGGTAGCTGATTAATATCGTGCGTGTAAATGTTGAATAGAGTTGGGGAGAGCACAGCTCCGTGTGGCACTCCACAGGTTACTGGTAGCTCTCTACTTCGGTTGAAGTACAGAGCTGCCAGTAACGACCCCATTCGTGTCGTTATGCTTTCTATTTTCGAGGTAGTTTGTAAACTACCTACGCACAGGCCCGTCTATTCCAACGTGCCTCAGCTTTTCTAACAAGGTTTGATGTGTGAGTGTATCAAGTGCTTTAGTTAGATCAATAAAGACCAAAAATTAAAAATTACTATGGGTCTGTAATTGCTGATTAAATTTCTTTTTCCATGTTTGTATATGGGTGTGATTATGGCGGTCTTTAGCATACTTGGTATCTGTCCTGTTTTAAATATTTTGTTTATTAATTTTAGTAGGATAGGACCTAAGATAGTTGCAAGTTTCTTGATATCCTTAGGTCTTATACCATCAATTCCTGGGCCTTTATTTGGTTTGATTTGATGTATTTCAGAGAGAAGTTCTGCTTCATTCATCGTTGGGAACCATAATGTCTGTTTTGATTGTAGTCCAAGTGGAGGATCACGTTTTGTGATTGGGGGAATATTTCTGTGCAGTTCTTGGATGGAGTCTGCAAAGTATTGGTTAAAGTCATTTGCTAGTTGTTGGATAGGTTTTGTGTCTTTCATAAAGCTGTGTTTTATGGTTTCGGAGGAGGTGGTGTTGAGAACACAATCTAGCATCTCACTGATCAGATGCCAGGTTTGCTTCATGTTGTTTTGTGAAGAGGTTATTTTTCTGTGTAGTAGCTTCTTCTCTGTAGTAGCTTCTTATTGCATTTGTGATTTGTGTTGTAAGGCGATTCCTTGTTATCTTATATTCAGTTTTTAAAGCTGTGTTATTTGGATATCGCTTTAATTCTCTCCATAAAGTGACCTTTCTGTGTATTTCTAGGATTAAGTTTTGTGTTATCCAAGGATTTTGGGTTAGGTTTGAGAGAATTCTGACTTTCTTTGCTGCTTTCTTATATATTTCCTCCAGTGTGAGTTTAATGTTGTTATATAAGATATCTGCTGAATTTGATGCCATGTGTTCCCAGTTGGTTTTTCTTATTTCGTGGTTGACTACTTCTTCGTCTATTATTGTTTTGTGTTGCTTTTCTTTTGTGGGGCGTTGCTTGCATGGATATTGTCTTAGTGTGCAGGTTTAGAGCCATGAGGTAATGATCTGCTACTTTGCACTTTATGACTGATGCAGTGTAACTGTTTGGTGGTGCTCGGACGTTTATGTAATCTAGGCAGGAAGCAGTTATAATATTTCCGAATATTTCTTCCATAGTATATGATGGTATTCTTGGTATTAGATTATACATGGATAGCGTGTCTAGGTATTGCGCAGTGTTGTTCTGGTTTTCGTTTGCAATATTTATGTTTATGTCGCCAATTATCATTAGGTATTCGGTTGAGCATATTTCTTGGCTTGAAAGCCAGCAATTGAGTTCGTGCAAGAATTTTATCATGTTTAGGTTTGGTGGCCTGTAAATAGCATTTAGTGTTATGGGATGCTGTCTATTGGCGGTATTAGTGATTTCGAGGCAAAGGGTTTCAGAATGCTCAAATTGATAGGCAGTTTCTTTTGCTATTAATTTATGCTCGATAAATATTAATATTCCACCCCTCTTTTTGTTTGGCGGCATGATCTATGTTGTTGGAAGCCTGGAATTTGGAAAGCAGTCGCTTCGTCATTAGTTATGGATACTTCTGTTAGAATCAATACAGTATATCAATAATATCAGTGTAATTCCTCAGATAAGCCTGTAACAATAACCAATGTTTTCGGATGCTTCCGATGTTAATATGCGATTGAGAGACCTCTCGCTTGTACTGTGTGTGTTGTTTCCATGCATCAAGCGATTCGAAAGTACAATTACTGATGTATTATGGTGTGATTACATCTATCTGATGGTTCATATTCATTTTTGTTGTATTGAGATCTTCTTATTGAACTAAGTTGGAGTCTTTTGTTTTACTCTGGCAACCTATCTATATCTTCCAAGCTTTTTATTTGTATAGAATTTGAAGTCTGTGACTTTCTCAAGAGTATCTTGCCGTCTTTGATCCACAAAAATTGATAATTTTTTTTCTGTTTTTTCTGTTCTTGCTTGGTACAAAGGATTCTGATTGAAAGGTGTTAAATACTCAGATAGAAAGAGTGGTTGTCTTGCGTTGCGTTTAAGTCCTTGACAACTGTTTTTTTCAGGTCTGCTGGCTTTTATAAGATTGTCTCTTGCAGCCTTGCTTGTGAGACGAAGGAAATTATATGACTGGTGCGGGTCGTGGCTAGCCTTGTTTTCTGTTCTTCCCGGGAATCCGATTTATGGTCTGAATATCATTATGCTGTAGGGGACCAACTTTATGACTACGTCTCTGAGATTTTCTGTGGATTCACTTTCTGGAAGACCGTTTATGACAAGGTGTTCTTTATGTTGTTGTTGATTTAAAAGTTCGAATTGCATTTTAGGGAATTAAATTCTTGACGGAGTTCGGATGTGTCTTTTATCAATTTGTGTTGTCTGTCAGTTAGGTTAATGCTGGTTTTAATGTCTTTTACTGTTTGTAAGACTTCTTCGACTGTTGTATTATTAAATTTAACAAACTCTTCATATTCGCTAATTTGTTTTGTTATTTGTTTATTCTGTTTATCAAGTAGTTCTTGGACAAGATCTACTAAGCTGGCTTTTATATTTTCTAAAACTTTTTTCTAGTAATAAATTTACGGAATTCAAATTATAAGACTCACCGGTATTTTTTTGTCTGTTCAGTTCATAGTTTGCTTGTATCGTTGGGGTGATACAATCAGACTACGAGCGCAACACAATAATAATAATAATAATAATAATAATAATAATAATAATAATAATAATAATAATAATAATAATAATAATAATTTTTGAGCTACACTGCCATGATCAAGTGGCCAAAATAATTCACTGGCACGTATGCAAAAAATATGGCTTTCCTTCTTCTAATAACTGGTGGCAACAGGGACAGTATCGGAAAACGAAACAGCAAAAATCCTCTGGGACTTCAGAATACAAACTGATCGGTATTTGGAACACAATAGACCTGACATCACAATTATCGAACATCGACAGGTTTGGATTATCGATATCGCAGTACCCAGTGATAACAACATCAACAACAAAGAACTGGAAAAAATTACTAAATATCGAGATCTGGCAATCGAAGTTGGCCGACTGTGGCTTAAACACACCAAAGTCATCCCAATAGTTATCGGTGCAACTTCAGCGAAGCTATCCAACTATTTACAGCAATTAAACATCAACGAATTGACCCCATATGACCTACAAAAAACAGCATTACTTGGAACAGTCCATATTTTACGACGCTACCTGACGGAATATTCTTAGATTCTTGGGTAGAATCTGAATTGTTCTGAATCACCAGTCAAATTTTTATTAATATGATAGCTTGTTTTGACTCTGTATCAATTATGTGAATAAAATAATAATAATAATAATAATAATAATAATAATAATAATAATAATAATAATAATAATAATAATAATAATAATAATAATAATAATAATGTACTTACGATTTTCACTTTCTCGCTCTTCACTCTCGCCTCTTCCAACAACCTTTTCATGTCCTCTCTCATACTGAACCTATTACTAGTTAATTCATTAGTGCCAATTACAATCACGATCTCTTTCCTTTTCTGTTTTTGAATTGTACGTGCTATATTTTTAATTTTTCCTCCGAGAAGACTGAAGTTATAATCCGCTCATCGATAGCATATTTTATGGTACTCATAAACCAAATAATGTTCTTCTTTTTTTACAAAGTACGTTACTTAACTGATTTTTGTTACTTTCTATCTTACCTTATTCCGTGCTTTTGTTTCTTATTTTTCGGTTTAATTTTTTTTTATCTCTACTAAGTTAAACGCCGCGCGATTTTCTGTAATATCTTACGAAAAATATGTTATAAAACACTAAATACTCTAAAATATAAAAATCGACACTAATAAATCTTCAAAGGAAAAAAACACATAAAAAGAGATAAAAATCACCAATTTTATAAGAGCGTTAAACACACTGACCACTTATAATGTATCCTTTAATACCAATTCTATTGGAGCAAATTATTATTATTATTATTATTATTATTATTATTATTATTATTATTATTATTATTATTATTATTATTATTAAGAGAGACCTCCAGGGAGTCAGAGACTCATCGAGGGAGGCCACATACTACACACACCAGCTATCATACTTATTCTTGAATTCATTCACGCTGCTTTCACTCACAATATCCAGTGTTGTGAGTGGACACTCACAATACTCAATCACGTAACACCCTCTGAGAGAAATATCTAGCCCTCAGCTTCCAAGGATACCCTCATGTCCTTATCCCACCCTTCATAAAATTAAAATTTCCATCAATTGAAATCCTGTATGACCCTTTCAGAAGTTTGTAAGTCTCAATCATATCACCCCTCTTTCTCCTGTTTGCTGGTGTCTGCAGTCAACAAATTCTCAATCTGACTTCATAATTAGTATTCCACAATCCTGATATCATTATTAAACCTCTCTTTTGTACTTTCTCTGTCCAATATATCAGAAACCAGGAGACCAGACCTGCGCACAGTAGTCCAAGTCAGGTCTTATCAAGGCCTTGTAAAGAGGCAAAATAACATCCTTATCTTTACATGTGAACATTCGTTTCAGCATTGCAATTATCTTTTGAGTTGTATTTGCAATCTTTGCTATATGGCCTTTGAATTCCAACTTGCTATCTACTAACAATCCATGATCCCTAGCCTCATCTGTTTATTCTAACATCTCACCAATATAATACGACATTCGATATCTAATCACGCCGAAGTGAATCCTTACATTTACTGACATTGAGCTGACACTCATTTTCCCATGCCCACAATTCCAGTCTATTCAAATCATTCTGCAGGTACCGCATATCAGCCACATTCCTGATTGTCTTACCTTATCTATCTTTGCATCATCAGCAAATAGCTGTATGTCGCTTGTCAGATCCTTCCCAATATCATTAAAGTACAGATTAAACAACAGTGAGCCAAGCACTTATCCTTATGGTACACCACTTGTTACCCTAAATCTTGCATACTCACATCCCCCTGTACCACTTTTTGATATCTGTCTGTCAGCCATCCTCTAACCCACGCGAATATTTTATAATCCAAACCCATATTCTCCAGTTTATGCAACATGATTCCATACTGTATTCTGTCAAAAGCCTTACCAAAATTTGAATGTATCATGGTGTATCCATCCCCCTTCTCTATCTCAGTAGTAACATTATTACTAATAATGTTACTAGTAATGGTAGTTCCATTGCACCACCCTTGTGCAATGGAATTACCATATATTTTTTCCATTCCTGCGGAATCTGCTCTGTTCTGAGATTGATAATAAATAGGCTGGTCACAAGTTCAGCTTAACACTCTTTTAGCACACGTGCTGATATCCCACCAGTCCCTATTGCTGAATTATTATTATTCAATTTGTGCAACAGCTCTAATACCTCGGCCTGACACAGCTGCGTTTCTTCATCTAGTGAAGAGGTAACAGCGAGCTGAATGTTGCGTTCACCAGGTTGATAGCTTTTAACGAAATGGGCACTCATTAACTGAACAACCTCTTCTGCATCTCTAACCCTCACGTGGGTTTAGAAGAGTTATTCTTTCGTATTCATTTTATTTCTTTTACTTGCAGCATATCGAGAAAAGTCTTGTGGTTTGTCTTTAGCACGCGGAGCCAATTTCTTTTCATACTCAGACTGTTTTCTGTACACTAGTTGTTACTATTCTAGCCTTCTGCTTATAACGGTCATAACGGACGTCATCCTTATGCACACGGTATTCCTTCCACATCGTCCTTTTCTTACGAATCCCTTGCTTAATAAGATTACACATCCATATGACTCCTACTCTATTTATTCTTCGAACTCTCGGGGAACATTCTGATATCGCATCATTTAAGTATTGTTTAAATGCTTCCCATGCAATGTCGATATTCTTTCCATCCAGTAACCGATCCCATTCCATTGAACTCAGGATACTCCTCAGCTAGTCATAATTTCCTGCTTTGAAGTTCAGTATGTAACCTTTTCTGAATGGAACATTCATAAACTTAGTCACTTCCCAAGTGAGTACCGTATAATCACTGTCACCGACTGGGGAGCAGAATATTTACGTATTTAACTGAAACGCCGTCTGACACGCTAATCAAATCTAACACGCTTTGACCTCGAGTTCCTTCTGACACATGCTTCTTGAGGAAGTTGACCTGCAACAGCTCAATAAATGAATTTTCATTCTTCTCATGAGATTCTACTGCTACCCAATCAATATTTGGATAATTAAAGTCTCCCATTACGATTACTCTTTTCGTGCTCATCTATTCTGTTTGGTGATGCTTTTCTTCATCACTAGCACCCGATCCACCAGATCCCTAACGACACTCCACTATGTAATTGATCTTGTTAGATTCCACCGCTCACCAGATGGCTTCAACCTCACTGCCACATGAAATATTGTTAGTAGTAATACTATAATCATACGCAGGGACGCCGAGAGGGGGTGATATCTGAGATTTTTGTCACGGGCTCGGCATAGAAAAAGGCCCCGACGTGTCACATAACTGTGTTTGTAATGCATGATTTTAATTCTCGTAATAATACAACAATGATAAAGGATAATGGCATATCGAGAATGATACTGTGTTTTGTTTTAGACAGACGGCTACGCTCTTTAGCTGGCTGTGAGTGTCCAGAAGACACTGATTCTTTCGGCGCGGATCACTGTAGTTATAGCGATCCGCGCCAGCGCTAGCTAGTAATTGCATTCACAGTAATGTTCCCATTTAAACTTTTTTTTTAAATAAAGATTTCGCTAACCATAAAGTGAGGAAGTGGATGAGGCAATAAAAATTTAAAAATTCTCTTTTTATTTAATGTTTGTATTTTGTATGGTATGGTATGTATCGAATTTTGAATTTATTGTACACTTTTTTTAAATAAATGTTTAATGTTTTGTATGACATTCTCTATTCTTCTCTAATGCCTTACATATGTAGACATCTTTGCACAAGTTTGATGGGGTCCGACCCGGAGGAACACAAAGTCAAAATCGTTCTCTCCTCGTCAACATTCCAATGACAAAGCTTATTCCTATCATTAACGCAGTTACGTACCATTGTCGCTCTTACACCCACTTTCTCACCATTCTTACCTTTATAATTTCGTTTTCCTGACTCTCTGTGTTAGGAATTTTTACCAGTTATTTTTTTTGTCCTTTTTTTTCTTCTTCCAAAAAAACAGCTGTGTTTTCTCGGTCTTTCAAAGTTATTGGATGACCAGTCCGTTCTTCCTCTTATAAACGTAAACAGCAACAAAACTTTTATTAAAAAGTTACTCATGTTGGTTAAGATGAACAGTGCAATATAATGTGTTAAAAATCTTATATAGCGGAGGATTTTATAAAATTTAATTATATTAGTTTTATAACGAAATACAATTTATTTTATTTAACAACTAAAGTACAAAAATTTTAATCCTTTTTTTTATTACAAGCTTTTATTTAATACATTTCATAAAGAATAATTATAGTCCAGCTTTAGCTACCTTTAATGTCTTTAATGTCTCCTCTCTTTACATTTATTCGTTGCATTGTCTATTCGGTGTTAGCTAGTGGATTTTCTTAGCTTTCCATAAAAGAAATAACGTTAAGACTTAAGTATTGTTCCTGAATGTTTCAAAGGAAGGCATTAAGAGTTTGTAGCCAAGTAACGAGTGGGCTTGCGAGGTCATTTGCAGATGTTAAACCCATCTGTATCTTCAAGGGACGGGCTTTAAAGCCCACTAATTAAAGGTGCATAACAGCTCATGAAACATCCCAAATGGACTCATTCTTTCCACAAAGTTCATTTGTAGAAGAAATTAAAAAGATTGTTGGCTTAACTACCCTCAGTGTCGTCAGCGGGGATTCTATTGTATCCGATATTATACTAAAACGCCCTTCTAAGTGCATTTTTGTTGCGAACAAGAAACTGGGTCACACACGCACACATACACACACACACACACGCAATCTGATGGCCTCCCATACTGGTTAGCTGTAATGCGCTCAATTAAAGTTACTTTTATTGTCAACTATTGCTTGTAACGGTTACTGAAGAGCTCTCGCAACTCCCGATGCAACCAAGTTACTGGTGTGCTATGAGACGTCTCATTGTTCTAAATAAAAATGTTTGTTACATTCTTCTGGAAATTCCTTCGTTTTATCTATTTATTATTATTATTTTGTGTGTGTGTGTGTGTGTGTGTGTGTGTGTGTGTGTGTGTGTGTGTGTGTGTGTGTGTGTGTGTGTGTGTGTGTGTGTGTGTGTGTGTGTGTGTGTGTGTGTGTGTGTGTGTGTGTGTGTGTGTGTGTGTGTGTGTGTGTGTGTGTGTGTGCAATCGAAGTCTTTGGAATGGTTCTGGGAAGAAAATCGCAAGTCTTTACTAGTTTGATTAATTAATGTTATTAACCGAACTAGAAGAATTAGAAATCATTTTCATTTTTTGGATGTTTTCCGGTCAATTTGAGATGAACAAGTCAGACTAGAAAAGATGCGGAACCACAAGGATGCTCTGATTGGTTGGCTAAAAACTTCCAAACATTTAATGTTACGTAACATTGGGCATGACTAAGAAATCAGGTGCAGGAAGATCTGTTGTGTAAGTGTTTGAAGAACTAAATCTTGAAGGCGTTGGAAGATCCTTTTTCAATCAATTTGTGAAAGAAACAGAAACGCAATTCTGTTTTCACGCCACTTCGCAGACGAGAACACAACCAATTAGTTTCTTCAAGTTTTTGTTTGAAGCAACATAGAAATGAAGCAACCGATTTAATAAGACTGTATATTTAAACCTTTAAGAGAAAACTTGAAATTTAAATTTTTGTGGTTCTTTCTGTCCGATTTTATTTTTTTATATTTTTTTAATCGGACTATAAGAACTATCGCTTTACTCGGAGATTAAATGTTTCACTGCGTTAATAATAATAATATTATTATTATGTCCCACTCAAAGAATCCTTAGAGCTAATCCAAGCTAAATTTCCTCTCGATATCACAGGCCTATTTCAGTTCACAATGAACTCAGGCTATTTTGTTTCGCAAGAAAAATTCTACAAACAAATAGAGGGGCCAGCCATGGGTTCTCCATGGCTGTCCCCTCTTTTTGTTTAAGCCTTAAACAAAAACCAACCATTTGGCTTCGCTATGTTGATGATGTGTTCGCTATTTGGCCACATGGCTCCGATGCACTCCTCTCCTTCCTAACACACTTAAACAACCAACACCCCAGAATCAATTTCACCATGGAAGAGGAAAAAAACAAAGCCTGATGGAACCTTGGTCTTCTCACTTTATAGAAAATCCACCCATACAGGCAGATACAATCACCAACAATCCTGCCACCCTCACAACAGTATGGAATCATTAAGACACTACACAACAGGGCTAAACTTATCTGTTCAAATGACAATGCCCTAACCACAAAACTAAAGCACATTCTCAACACTTTCTCAGCCAATGGCTACCCCCCCAAAAAATCCAAAAAATATTGAAGCCAGTAAACCACAACCCCCTCCCCCCCTCACAACAAGGATTATTCTAAATCCATCACCATACCCTATATTCGATTCCGTAAAAAATTACAAAAATCCTAAAAAAACATGACTTAACTTCTTGTTACAGACCATATAAAAAATTTAAATCCCTTATCCGCTCTACTAAAGACCAACCCCCCCCCCCTAGACCTACCTGGTGTATACCAGGTCCCTTGCAGCTGTAAGCTGTCCTACTTTGGCCAAACAGGCAGGACAGCAAATATCAGAATTTCAGAACACAAGGACTACATCCGGTTTCACCAATACAGCCACTCTGGTCTTGCTGACCATGCTCTGGATACCCGCCATAGAATACGGTGGAAGAAAGCCACGATAATACACCGTAGTAAATTCAAATACGAAAGGCTTTTCATGGAATCAGCTTCAGCCCTAAGAAACAATCCAAACCTCAACAAATTTGGCTGCATGAGATTGCCTCAAATTTGGGAAACCTATATCAGAAGACCTTCAGCCCAATCGCCCAAGAATACCAACATTGCCTGCTAGGGGGCACCATCAGGACTTTAGGAGAAATAATAGCTTCCTGCTTCTTCCTCACTTACTGTTTGTTGTGCCTGCGTGCACGTGTCTTGTTCTTAAGTTTCTTGAAAATCAATATTTCGGCAACTTGACGTTTCCGAAATATTGAAGTATATTAAAATTTATTTTAATGTATATCCTAGTTGACGTAATTTCCTTAAATTATTTAGTAAAAAATATTATTATTATTATTATTATTATTATTACATAACACCTCCAGGGAGTCCAAAGACTCATCGATGGAGGCACTTACTCTACAACTCTTTGTCTCCACCACTCAGTCCACCTGCTACAACGAACCGCAACTACACCAACGCCATCTATTGACCACCACCATCACTAGTATTTTCAAAGACAATCACAAACATCCATGCCCACGGCGGGATTCGAACCCGCAGCCATATCAGGTATTCACTCATATTCTGACCTTTTGTTTATTAAATAAAAATTATTAAACGAAATAACTTCATAGGATACTACATGCAGTCTACGTTATGCATATATTTCTTAATTTTTTTGGGAATAAATGTTTTGATAGACTGCAATATACGAGTATTGATGCAATATTGTGGGTGGTAGACTGAGAGTAGATAATGCGGGTACAGTGCTCTAAAGACCAAACATGGAACTTTCTAATAAGCAACGAGGGTGGTTTCACACCTGACGATAAAATTCATCTTTCACCTAAAGACATTACAAACATCCATGGCTATTGCAGGATTCAAACCTGCAATCTGTTGGTTGGCTGAATACGGATGGTGACACTCTCCTCTCGGGAGTTAAATTATAGCGTCTAGATGAGGAGCAACTGAAAGTTGTTTGTCTGAACCCTTCTTGAAGATTTGTTACATTCTTTGGCATCTTACCAAGTTTGTAACAGAATATGATGCCAAGGTATCTATTTCACAGTGCGATAGATGGAAATTATGACGAAGGGAAAGTCTTCTGACCCTTCCGCTCACTCATGATTGGGTCAAGTTTCCTATTTTCTGGCAGAAGATGTTACAAGGAGTTGTCTTGTATAGTTTGCTACTTTCATGGTTTTCGATTCTCACCCTATAAAAAAAAACTCTCTCCGAGATATTTATTGATAATCTCTCCTGAAAGTTTAGCACATACTGTTTTGTCTTGAGAAATTAGACAAATAATTTGAACTTTTTTTCTGTTTACTTACTTTTTCTGTTTCCTTTTATTAAAGTTCTTCTTTTTCATTTTCTTGTTATGGATTTTAGACGAAGTGGACCGTTCTGGTCTCATGTTATCACTTTCTTGGTCTTCCAATTTCTTTTTTCTATTTATTTGTTATTCACACATTATTTTTGACCGTCTGTTATTCTCCACTGAATTTAAATATTTTATCCAGTTTTATTTATATTTACGTATGAAATAATTTATTGCTTTTATATTCAGGGATTGAAATTTTCTTCATCTGTTTTATAGTGACACTTGATATATCCAACTGTTTATTTCTAAGAAATTTCATTTCGAACTCTTTGAATTCGTTTTTCATTTTTTTATAATTCATATCTCTCTTCAATATAAAAAATTCGGCTTAGGAAGGATGTCATATAGTCTGATACTGATGTGTTTTTTTTGTATCAGATGTGCCTTATATATGTTATGTATTATTCCGTTTACTTCAATAAATTTGATATTTTAATGTCTATATCTTCATATGATAAGTCACAAGGGTATTTGAAAGCATTTGGTTATAATATTTTATTATCTATTCCTGTTTTACTTCTTAGTGGGTTTTCTACTTTGAACGCTATTATTTTTGTCTCTACTTTACACATACTCATATTATATCGTTTCCAAATTTTATTTAATGATTTTACTGATCATCGTAAATCATCCTCTGACGTAACTAATACAATTTGATGAACTACAAACAACAGTGTATCTATTTTTATCGGTGTTTTGTTTTGTACACCAAATCGGTATGCTGATTTTAGATTGTTATTTTTTATACGAGTATATTAAAAGGTAGATATGAGGTTAGTTACACACGTGATGGATTCCTCTTGATATGTCTTTCCATGCGGATATTTTTTCTCATTTGATTGCTATTTATTCCTGTTTATATTTCTTGAAGTGAATGAAAGAGTTGTTTTGGTGCATATAAACCGGGGTAATATTTTAAAACAGTGTTTGTCTACTAATTTTATAAAAAGCTTTTTCGTAATAAAGGAAAAATGTGTTTCTTTTTGAATTTCACGTTTGAATTGTTCTCTACAATTCTGTTTAGTTTCTTTTTTTTTAATACCCCTGCTTATATTTCCTACCTCGTATTTAGTAAACTAATTCCCGTATGGCTATTGCAGCTATTAAAGTTTACATGAAATTGTGTTCAATTTATATTTTTAAAGTTTATATTTGGATATCATATGGGTATTCTCAACTACATCAAAGACAGTCCATATTAACATTACTAATCTAACATACTTCTGTAGGAATCTTAATATCGACTTTTGATATTTTTCGTAAATACTTAGAATGTTTATCGTGGTTTGCAACATTAAAGAATTCAAAGCACGCTTCCTGTTCTTTCTACGCAGTTCTCTCTCTTGGAATATTCACAGCACGAGTTGCTATGCGTCATACTATGGAACCACGCATCACCCATCAAAGGAGTTTCTGTTCGGTCTTAAAAACACCCTGAATGGAGGAAGGGATCAAATAAACAACTCCTCAACTACTTATTTTCCGGTACAATTCTACATATAGATCATCAGTGACCTGTATACCTAAGAGTAGAGTGTTGTAGATAGAAGATATAGATTCGGCTGCGATTTAAAAAAAAAGAAAAAAAATGCAAATGATTTTCTGACTGTACATAAAATAAACTGAAATGTTTTCCAACGAAATGCGACTATGCATTTGATAGCTGTAATTTGCTGATATGAACCAATCCGGTTTTGGGTGCACCGAAATTGCCACAGTCTACTGTATGCACGCATTAGTTTGATGGATTCGCTTTGATAGAAGTTACAGTGAAAAGTATATGACAAAAAAGAGTTAGCAGAATAAACTGATTGTTCAAAATATTGGATAAGACATGGTCGAAGTTATCAACAGAAAGCCGACCATTCCCGAAACACGTTCGTGTAACATCGGCAAGGAAGAACGTATCCATCGAATAAAAGACATTTACCAATAGTTTTACTTCGAGGTTAAATGATTGCTTTCATCACGGAAAACTCACTCTTAAATGAACATCTGGCAGTGACAGGAAATACGTATAAGCTATGACGTAGATACCGAATGAGATTAATTCTCATCTCCACTCCAGCTTCTATAAGGAAAACAGTTTGACAACAATTCTAATTTAAAAGAAATGGGAAATGCTATATTCTAGTCACCGATTAGAGGAATTGTTTTCTAAACCTTTCATCCATCTCTCTCTCTCTCTCTCTATCTATCTTATCTATCTATATATATATATATATATATATATATATATATATATATATATATATATATATATATATATATATATATATATATATATATATATATATATATATAGGTGTACATTTAGAGTAGTACGAAGTGATGCAACTAGAAGAGGAGGCCATTATTCATTGAAAGGAGAATTTCCTTTTGTAACGGACTATAAAAGCAGTGGCATCCATTAGTTGCCCACTTAACTTGATATCTATTCAGTTCATCTGCTGCGAGGACGAAACTTGTATGCCGAACAGTTGCAATAAGTTTGAGACTACAATTACAGTGATAAAAGTTGAGCGAGTTTCGGAGTATTCTTCCGTGCACAGAAGCGGTGTCACAGTGTTGACACTACCGCAGCGTCGTAATGGAAAACTCGTGTCGAACGGACGTCCTCTGCAGGCGCACGGTGGACTCGTGTAAGCAACGAAACGTAGTTTCGGCTTTAAGGCTGCCTCGCCATGCGTGTCAGCTCAGTAATTAGTTATTTAAACGTTGATTGAACGTTTTGAAATTAATTACACGCCGATCTCACGCGCTCCTTGTACTCCCACAGCAGAGTGACTAAAATGGGAGGAAACAGGAATGTTATTTGCCTTCGGGGATCGTTTCTTTTTAGGGGAGGTAATGAAACTATCAGTCAACCTCTGTAACAAATTGTTGGTCCCAACTGAAGCCCTCCGTCATGTCTAATCCCTCGAGAGGTTGGCATCTTTTGTTTTTCCTAACACGACACAAGTTTACGACGCGATATTTCGGCTCTACTCACGCCTGAACCACGCGTAATGGTGTAACACTACCCCTTGGAATGTTGGGGAATTTGCTTCAGAGAAGTGTGCCAAAAACAGGTTTTAGTTTTGAAGCTGCAGAAGTGTTTCATAGGTTTTGTGGCAGAAATGAAGTCAATCGAAACAATCTGTAAGACGAGGATGCCTTTTTCCAATGATTATGATGAGTTAAACAACCAGATGCTGACTTTTTGTTGTTAAATATAAAAAGTTTCTACATCGCTTTGACTTGCAAAATTGATCCAACAGCATCTTCATATGGTTTTGGAGAACACGACAGCCATTCATATTAATGAATGACTGTCGTAATGAGCTACATTGGGGCTATTCTTATCCCAGCCAACAGACGAGTAATACACCAGAGATTGAACTTGAACTTAATTGGTTGATGGACTGAGTCCTTGACTCTTTATCCCTTCATCTGGATTTTAGATTGTGGGTGATGAGATTATTGTGGGTAATTTACCCGCTCATTGTGAGCATTGAGGCTGTATCAGCTTTCTCTTGCGATGGAGGATTTCGGTTTTTTATGTTTGAAACGATCTGAGGGCTTGCAGTCCGCTGCCTGTCGAACTAGCTGATTTGGGTGATTATCCGTGATTGTGAAGAATTTCTCTGCAATGTTTGTCATGTAGGTCTTAATATCTGGAAGATTGGCTTCTTGATGTAACTGGATGTTTCTGATGAACCATGGGGCATTAAATGCCATTCTTAGGCATTTGTTCTGTATTATCTGAAGTCTGTTGATGTTGCTTTTAGTCGTGTGACCCCCAGGTTGGAGAGGCATAAGTTAGTTGCGGTCTGATTACCGATTTGAAAAGTAGGATTTTGTTGCTTATGCTTAGGAAGCTGTTCCTGTTCAAAAGTGGATATAGCTGTGCTATAGTCTGACTTGCCTTAGTGGCAACACTATCCATATGTGACTTGAAGTTTAGACGTCTATCAAGATGAATTCCCAGATATTTGGTAGAATTGCGCCAAGGGATGATTTTACCAAACATTTGTATGCTTGTATTCGGTTCTGCTTTACGTCTGGTGAAAAGTACTGCAGAGCTTTTGTTTGGATTAATTGCGATACGCCACTTGGTGTACCAATCCTCCAATTCATTGACTGCTCTCTGCAGCTTGATTGTGGCCAGGTGTGGACGGAGGGATCTGGCTATAATGATTGTATCGTCGGCATACAGAGCGGTGATAGCTGGAGACAGTTTGGGGAGATCTGCCATGTATATGGAGAAGAGTAGGGGAGATAGTAGAATGCCTTGAGGTACTCCGGCCGTGATTCTCCTCTCTGTAGATCTGATACCGTTGAGTTTTATTTTAAATTTTCTGTTGTGTAGATATGATTTGATAAGTAGCACTAGTGGCAATGGAATACCAACTTCGTGTAGTTTAAAAATTAGTCCATGATGCCATTCTCTATCAAATGCCTGAGTGATGTCTAGAAAAATTGCGCCAGTGTGTTGGTGCCATTCATACCCTTGGGTTATATGTTCGATAACTCTGTAAATTTGTAGCGTTGTGGAGTGATATTTCCTAAAGCCGAATTGTTCATCTTGAATTATATGGTTGATATCTGTTGCCTCTTGAAGCCGTGTGAGAATAGTACGTTCGGCTATCTTACCTATGCATGAAAGAAGGCTGATTGGTCTGTAATGTTCAGGAAACTGTGTATTTTTCCCAGGTTTGGGAATTAGGAAAACGTCGGCAATTTTCCATCGTTGTAGGAAATAATTTAGCCGGAGGATGGCATTAATGATGGCTACTAGATGCATGACCCCTTTGCGAGGAAGTAACTTGAGTACCTTATTTGTTATTCCATCTGGACCCGGAGCCTTTTTGTTATTTAGTTTTCTTAAAATCTCATATACTGTTGGTGACACGGATTTGTTATTGGATTGGAATGAGGCATTTTGAGTTATTTTACGCACTTGGGTGTGAATTTTACTTATGAAATTTATATCTCTATTGATATAATTGGGGCTGCATTGTTTTTCTAAACTGTCAGCAAATGCTTCAGCTTTTTCCTCGTCGTTGTAGACAACATTAGATTCACCTTGGATTGGAGGAAATGTAAAACGCTTTGAACGGAGTGATTTCATCATTTTCCATATTGCTGATCCTCTGTGTTTAATTGGAGAATTTTGTTATTCCAGAGTTGGTTACGGTGGTCCTTTAGGGCATATCGAACCTGGTTTGTTGCTCTATTGACTGCTTGTTTATCCGCTGGGTCCATTGTTCTCTGATATTGTCTTCTTAATCTGTTTTTCTCTTGGATAAGACGTTTTATATCCTGTGGAAGTTTATTTGATGGTGTACATTTGGTTATATTTGTTACCTGCGTTATAGCTGTCAGCAGTTGTTTTTCAAGAGTCTTCACTGCTTTTTCTACATCTTCAGCAGATGTTATATGCGGTATTGGACCAAGGTTTTCCTGGAAGGCTGAGGGAAGTTGTTTCCAATTTATAAATGTGGTGGTGTTTTCTGTTATATCTTGTATGGTGCCTAGTTGTAATATGATGGAGTTATGATCAGAACTTAAGTCGTTGATTGCTTGTATCTGATAGCTGTGCGCTATGTTTTTTAATATAGCTATATCTAGTACATCAGGACGACCGGTAGCTCCATAATGTGTGGGTTCAGTGGGTCCTATTACTGTTATATTTCTTGAAGAGTTGAGTATTCTTCCATTAATATTTGAGTTTCTGCTGTTCCAGACTGAGTGTTTGGCATTAAGATCTCCGGCTATAATCACTGCTCTGCCTGTATTTAGTATCACCTCTAAGTCAGATTCAAGGAGTTTTTTATTTGGGGGGTTGTAGGCTGCATATATCGTAATGCTGCTTGTGTTTTCCATATGTATTTCTATTCCTGTAGTTTCCATGTGTTCTGTTTGGGGTTCTGCTATTGAATTATGTTTTATGTTACTTTTCACAAAGATGGCAGTGCCTCCACCTCTAGCAAAGCATCTGTCTGTACGGTAAGTGCTATAACTATTGATTCTGATTTTGTCACTTGGACGAAGATGTGTTTCATTTATGAGGATGATGTCTGCTTGAGTTTCTGCTGCAAACTCCTGCAGCTCCTGTAATTTGATAGATAAACCATTTGCATTCCATGAAACAATTTGTAATGATTTCGGTTTTCTTTTAGATTTATCCATTAAGAATTTCCATAAAGAGTGATTGTGTATGCCTTAAGATGATATCTTTGGCTTCTTGAGTTGGGTTGGTTTGTTGGAGTTCAGCAAGCATTTCACCTAAGTGGCTTGTTATGTTTAGGAGGATAGGTTTGTTGGTTTGCTGTGACTGCTTTGGTTTTGGGTCTTTTTGGAATGTTGATCTTGTAACTTCAGCATACGATCTTTCATCCGTTGTGGAGACTATGGTTTGATGGGAAGACGCTTGTTCTTGAAGAGGTTTACTGGTTTTGAGGAAATGCTATACAGCCCCTATAGTTTGCAGGGTGTGGTCCTCCGCAGTTTGCACACTTTGCTGGAAGTGTACGAGGTTTATGGCATTCATTTGATGCATGTTTGCCACCACATTTAACGCAACGAAATTCAGCCTTGCAGCATCGTTGTGCATGCCCAATCTACTGGCATCTATGGCACTGGGTTGTAGTTGATTTATGTTTCAATGCCTCAACTTTTATGACTAGATCACAGATGGTTTGGAGATTGTATATATGTTTTTGGTCTTTGCTTATTTCCACTAGAATTAGGGGATAGGGTGTTTTATCAGCTCTCCGCATTCGGCTGACTTTAATTGGGCTAAATCCCTTAAGTTGTAATGTTTCAGTTACTCCCCTTAACACTACTTTTAAATTTTTTTCACTGTTGAGTGCAAAAGTGTGATATGGCAAATTGTTGTTGTCTAGAAGTTTGGTCATTTTTTTGTAATCTGATGATGTTTTAGGTTGTATGCGAATCCCTTCTTCTGTGTTTGTGGCTTTAATGAAGGTGATATCTGAAGATTTCAGTGTGGATGCAACGGATGTCCAGTGCTCCTTGGCCCTTAGGACGACTGGGGGTACCCTTTCTTTAATTACATTATCTGGTTCTATCTCCACTGTTTTGGGTGTATCTGCAGTAGAGGAGATTTTCCTTTTCTTTTTGACTGTTTGAAATTCTGTGTTGGTTTCCAAAAACTGCGGAGTATTATCCTGAGATGCAGCATTCTCTGTATTCGTGGAGTGACTTGATTCTGGTTCAGTTAACATACTTCCTTCATTAGAATCATCCATCCTATCTTCTGTGACTGCTGTAGGGGGGAATGTATCTAACAGCTTTACTTTCCCTGGCCAGTTGTCGCTCAAAAGTTTTCCTAATCTTAGGAATTCTCTGTAAACTTCTTCAAATATGCCTTCATTGAGAGGTTTTGTCATGATTGATAGAAGGCAACAACTCTATTAGAATAGTTTGAGAAGTGGGACCTAGAGCCCAATGTAAATATCCCGTAGATCAAATCGATCTACCAGCAAAGGTAGTAAATGTTTCACAGAATGAAGAACACTTACCTCTATATATAAATATCCCGTAGATCAAATCGATCTACCAGCATCAGTAGCAAATATTTTACAAAATAAATTTTTCTTCAGAAAATCATAACGACTATTTAAATCACTGATCACACATATAAATAAACACTTGGCAACCGCCATTACGCCCCGACCCTCAGCCGCATTTCATTCTCTTACGAACGTTGGGCAATCCTTTTAAAGTTCGTAAAAAATTTAACATAACATTGAAACAATCATCAAAAACGCGATGGGAAAGTAAAACACTGACACCAGAGATTCGTTTCACTTAGCAGTGTACTATAAATATTATAATAAAAAATAAAAGGTGTACTATTAAAAACTTCTTTAAACTAAAAAATTTCTAAAATTTATTACTTTCTTTAATTTATTTTAAAAATTCATTTTACATTCTATAAAAAATGAAATCTATAGTTTTCTTATGTTCCTATTTGAAGAAGTATTTAAAAGTTATATAAATAAAAAATGCGAAGTCCAAACTTGTTAATGATTAATTTTTTTGATATAAAAAAAGTTCGTAAAAAATTTAACATAACATTGAAACAATCATCAAAAACGCGATGGAAAGTAAAACACTGACACCAGAGATTCGTTTCACTTAGCAGTGTACTATAAATATTATAATAAAAAATAAAAGGTGTACTATTAAAAACTTCTTTAAACTAAAAAATTTCTAAAATTTATTACTTTCTTTAATTTATTTTAAAAATTCATTTTACATTCTATAAAAAATGAAATCTATAGTTTTCTTATGTTCCTATTTGAAGAAGTATTTAAAAGTTATATAAATAAAAAATGCGAAGTACAAAACTTGTTAATGATTAATTTTTTTGATATAGACATTCTCTTCAGTGGATAGCATTTTTAAGAGTTATTGCTTACCAGGTAAAATAAGTTTAAATAATCAGAAGGGGAACCTATAGTAGGAGAAAATAATGAGTTATCTTTATGCATGAACGAAAACAGTAACGAATATTCGCTAAAAATCATATCCACGACGGATAGGTAAAAATTTCCTAAATTTCTTAACGGTAGCGTTGACCGTGTCTGTTACGTCAGAAGCGTCGAACAGTTGAGGATCAGTAAGGTGCTGCCTCTACCGGTGAATACTCGAACAAATCAGTCGACATCAATTTTTTTAAAATACAGTATTGGTTCTCGCTGTTAGATCGATTGGAAGAATTAAGATGGCGTGCGAAGGTTTAATATTGATGACTTCATTTTTAGTATATTGTATACGAATACTATTTAATTAATATACTTTTTATATTCTCGTATCAGCTTGTTTTATTTCTACAACCTTTATGTATTTAATAAAGACTCGATGTAGAACTTTATTTATATTTACAAGTTCTCTCATTTTTGTAATAAACAAGTTAATAATCCACTCATTTCTACAAATCGAAAAAAAAAGTAATTATAATAGGATATTTATATCTATTTGAATATATATTAAAATAAAGTAAAATAAAAGTACGATGTTATGCTATAGCATTCATTTTATTGAAAAAAATATTATTAGTATATACAGAATATATTAATACACCCTTTTGGATATGATATAAAATTTATTTAATAGTTCAATAAAGTTCCAAAAGTATCCATCCGAAGGAATAGTCCTTTTCAGGACTTCCAGGGTAACAAATAGCAATGCTGAACCGAGGAAGTAAACTGAGGTTCGGCTGTTGCTGTTATCCTGGGTGTGAGTTTTTGAGTTCGCTCCCTTAGGGTTTTTGCCTTAAGGGAGCACCTTGAGTCTCCGGGGAAGGTGTTCTCCGGCAGGGCCCGCTGAGGGGTTCTTGTCGGTGAATTATTTTCCTCGGAATTTGAGCGGTTCTGCTCAGGAGTCGGGGAGCCCGTTGGGGTGCTTGAACGGGGCGGCCGACACTGAGTGGAACCAACGCTGAGCGGTTCTGCTTAAACGGGGAGCCCGTTGGGGTGCTTGGACGGGGCGGCCGTCAATGAGTGGAACCAACGCTGAGACATGGACGGTCTTTCGCCCACTATGGAGTGGCCTAGAGATCGTCCGATTTTTTGAGATTTTACCCTTTACTTACTAATCAGGGTAACAAATAGCAATGCTGAACCAAGGAAGTAAACTGAGGTTCGGCTGTTGCTGTTATCCTGGGTGTGAGTTTTTGAGTTCGCTCCCTTAGGGTTTTTGCCTTAAGGGAGCACCTTGAGTCTCCGGGGAAGGTGTTCTCCGGCAGGGCCCGCTGAGGGGTTCTTGTCGGTGAATTATTTTCCTCGGAATTTGAGCGGTTCTGCTCAGGAGTCGGGGAGCCCGTTGGGGTGCTTGAACGGGGCGGCCGACACTGAGTGGAACCAACGCTGAGCGGTTCTGCTTAAACGGGGAGCCCGTCGGGGTGCTTGGACGGGGCGGCCGTCAATGAGTGGAACCAACGCTGAGACATGGACGGTCTTTCGCCCACTATGGAGTGGCCTAGAGATCGTCCGATTTTTTGAGATTTTACCCTTTACTTACTAATCAGGGTAACAAATAGCAATGCTGAACCGAGGAAGTAAACTGAGGTTCGGCTGTTGCTGTTATCCTGGGTGTGAGTTTTTGAGTTCGCTCCCTTAGGGTTTTTGCCTTAAGGGAGCACCTTGAGTCTCCGGGGAAGGTGTTCTCCGGCACGGCCCGCTGAGGGGTTCTTGTCGGTGAATTATTTTCCTCGGAATTTGAGCGGTTCTGCTCAGGAGTCGGGGTGCTAGGATGGGGCGGCCGACACTGAGTGGAACCAACGCTGAGCGGTTCTGCTTAAACGGGGAGCCCGTCGGGGTGCTTGGACGGGGCGGCCGTCAATGAGTAGAACCAACGCTGAGACATGGACGGTCTTTCGCCCACTATGGAGTGGCCTAGAGATCGTCCGATTTTTTGAGATTTTACCCTTTACTTACTAATCAGGGTAACAATTAGCAATGCTGAACCAAGGAAGTAAACTGAGGTTCGGCTGTTGCTGTTATCCTGGGTGTGAGTTTTTGAGTTCGCTCCCTTAGGGTTTTTGCCTTAAGGGAGCACCTTGAGTCTCCGGGGAAAGTGTTCTCCGGCAGGGCCCGCTGAGGGGTTCTTGTCGGTGAATTATTTTCCTCGGAATTTGAGCGGTTCTGCTCAGGAGTCGGGGAGCCCATCGGGGTGCTAGGATGGGGCGGCCGACACTGAGTGGAACCAACGCTGAGCGGTTCTGCTTAAACGGGGAGCCCGTCGGGGTGCTTGGACGGGGCGGCCGTCAATGAGTGGAACCAACGCTGAGACATGGACGGTCTTTCGCCCACTATGGAGTGGCCTAGAGATCGTCCGATTTTTTGAGATTTTACCCTTTACTTACTAATCAGGGTAACAAATGGCAATGTTGTAGCCAATGAAGTTTTAACTGAGGCTTGGCTATTGCCGTTACCCAGCCATGACTAGAGCTTTTTAGCTCAACAACATTCCATCCACACAGATTTACTTCATTCAGATGACGGGATAAAGAGTCAAGGACTCAGTCCATCGCCCAGTTCTTTTAAGAACTTTAAGAAGCATCCAGAGAAAAAAAGAAGGTAAGATGGCGGCTCGCGTGTTAGTGTTTCGTGTCGTGTATTTTAATGGTGAATTGTGAATGTGACTGATAAGTTTTTAGAGATTTATGCTTATTCTTTAGTAATATCAGTTATTTGCTGCTGCCATAAACAGGCATTTTATTTTCCATACTGGTTTATCCAGGTAAGTCAACTGACTTCACAAAGGCGATACGCTAGGCCTACTACCATTAGTATCGCCATTGTTGTTGTACTTTAACATCTTATTGCTGGTTGACACGGCTATGCTTGATATTGCAGGCAGTCCTTTGCGGCTGCGGGATATTTTACAAATATTTCTGCTGGCAGGTCTTCAGACCTGCGGGATATTTTATTAACGCACATACGAAGTTAAATCGATATGAGCGTACCTGACCTAGACGTATTCACTGATTTGCTCGATAAAGAGCAAATCAGTGAATACCAGCTCTTGAACTCATTGATAAACTCCAAAAGAAGTTCAAGCTGACATGGCCTACTATTATTGACCCCGACACTATTATCGAGTCACTCGATAAAAAGCTAGCACTCAGTTTCATTAAAAAGCTCCTCAAAAAGCTTGAACGGGATTGGCCCGGGTACTTAAATTTGTATTCCTCACCTGAAGTCGATGCTGAGGAAAATGAAGACTCCCCTCAAATGGAGGAAAAACTCAATCTAGTTGTCTCTACCTCTAATCCTTCTGATCAAGAAGAAACCCACGCACGTAAGAAGAGAAATATTCTTGCTGCTGAGTCAACAAATGTTGGTATGGACGAGGATGTTCCCATTTCAGATCCCTCTGTTTCCCCCAATGAAAAGGTGCCACCGATTATCCCAAGGGAAAAGCAGAGATGGTCATCACTCAGAACCATCATGGCTAATTCACAGATTCGTTACACGTCTGCTAAAAATTCAGACGAGAGAATACGTATTCAGCCCACCACGGTGGCTGACTATAGAAATCTTACAAAGGAACTGGACACTAGAGGAACCCAATATCACACATTTTCACTTGCCTCCGAAAAAAATCTGAAAGTAGTCTTACGTGGAGTCTCCGAGGATATTGACATAGATGAAGTACTTGCTGACCTTAACCTACAAGAACTACCCCCTATAAAGGTTACTAGAATGTTTAGATCAAATAAGACACCTATGCCTTTAGTTTTAGTAGAAATTCATAACATTTACAAAGACATTTATAATTTAAAATCAATATGTGGACTCAAAATCACCCCAGAACCATTGAGAAAGAAATCATCTTCTGGGCAGTGCCACCGATGCCAAAAATTTGGCCATGCCCAGAAGCTATGCAAAGCTCAGTTCAAATGCCTAAAATGTGGCGAGAATCACCCCACAAACACCTGCGCCAAGCCAAAATCCAAGCCAAAATCGGCTAAGTGCGCTAATTGTGGGGTTCCTCACCCTGCTGATTATAGAGGGTGTATATATCACCCCAAAAACAGATGGAATGATACAAGTCATCAATCTACCTCGTAATCTAGTGCGAGAGTTCCTGAAGCTCAGGCTACTCAGTTCTCCAAGAATGAATACATGACAACAGGTGCTCGCCCATCATTAACTGAGCCCCTTAAGAAAACGAATCTTCAACATCAAGTAAGAACATATGCTGATGTGGCCCGCTCCAATCAGATAGTACAAACCCAGAACCGGAATAATCCACACTCAAATCTATCAGCTGTTATCACCTCTTCTCTTGCAAACATGCTGCAGGATTTCAGCAACTCAAATCCATCCTTAAGTGTCACAAAAAGATTCCTACAGCAAGCCCAATCCATATTATCGGCACTCTCTGATGCATAGGAAAAAAATCGTCCCAAACTCTCTTAGGATTATCGGTTGGAATGCCAACGGTATAAAAATCAAACTGTTAGAAATCCAGGAATTTAATAATAGATACAACCCAGATATACTGCTAATTAATGAAACTCACCTGAGGCCTGCTGACACCCTGAAAATCAGAGGGTATCAGATTTACAGAAACGACAGGCTTGGGTATAGAGGTGGAGGTACAGCCACCCTTATCAAAAACTATATCAGTCATCACTCAATAACCAACCCTACTACCACCAACCTCGAAATCACAGGAATCAATGTTCTCACAAACTCAATTGGAAACCTCAATTTTTTTCTGCATACAACCCTCCATTAAAGACATTATTGACCTCAGATCTGGATGCCATCCTTGGAGTAAAAGGACCGGTCATCATTGCTGGAGACCTCAATGCAAAGCATCCTGCTTGGAACAGTAAATCTACCAACAAAAATGGTCGCATCCTTTCTAGCTACACAGGATTAAACCATGCTGTTGTGGCTGGACCTACCGAACCAACTCATCTCAGTACATCTGGCACTGCTGATATCCTGGATATAGCCATCCTGCAAGGCATTAATCTGCAGTACAGCCTTACATCACTAAACGAGCTGTCGTCGGTGTGCATATGCCGTCCCTCACATATGCACACCGGAAGATGTGGAATCTGCAATGACTAGCCTCACCCAACAGATTAAGTCCGCTGTACTGGTTGCATCCTACCAGAAACCTGTTCCCAAGCCTGATCGTTTGCAGAGGACATTATGGACCTGATCAGAGAAAAGAGCAGAGCTAGGAAGAGATTTCATAACACTCGCGCACCTCAGGATAAGACAGTGCTTAACAGATTGAATGGAGCAGTAAGAGATGCACTTAAAACACATAGAAACGAAGTTTGGGATAAAAAGTTAGCCTCTATCTCACCTATTGATCACTCTATCTGGGGCGTACTGAGAAATATCAAAAATAAAACTAGATCCCTCCCCCCCTATAATCTCAAACCAGGGCCTAGTCCACACAAATGCAGATAAGGCAGAAGCCATACTTAAAAATCTTGAGGATCAGTGCAAACCTTCTTATAACAACATTGATTTCAATCATCTGTACAAAATCCACAGACAGGTTAGGCATGCACTAAACCTCCCGGACACCAGTGCCGATCATATTGCACCCGCATCACCTGTTGAATTATATGATATTATTAAAAAACTTAAGAACAATAAAGCTCCTGGGCCAGACAGCATCTCAAACAGGGTGATCAAGCTGCTGCCTCGAAAAGCTATAGTGCATCTGACCAGTATAATAAATGCAATCTTAAGACTTCACTATTTTCCTTCCACCTGGAAAATGGCTGATGTGATACCTATACATAAGATAGGCAAAGACCCACACTTACCGCAGAATTATCGTCCAATCAGTCTCATCTCCAATCTGGGTAAGGTTGCAGAGAAGGTCATCCTCTCACGACTCCAAACCACAGTAAATGACCTAAACATCCTCCCTAAAGAACAGTTTGGATTTCGACAACACCATAGTACTACCCAGCAAATCCACAGAATTGTGGAATATATCACCACCAGCTACAACTGGCGCCAGTGCACAGGAGCGGTATTCCTAGACCTATCTAAAGCATTTGACAAAATCTGGCATTTTGGACTCCTGCACAACCGGTATCTCACTAAAAATGGTTCATCTAATCCGTTCATATCTTCAGAATAGATCAATGCCAGTTAAAATTAACTGTTCTACATCGTCCCAGCGCCATATCTTTGCTGGAGTGCCGCAGGGATCTCTACTGGCTCCATTGCTGTTTTCTGTATACATGTCAGACATCCCACACAATCCGAAAACTTCCATTTTAGCACTGTATGCGGACGATACGGCAATACTAACCAGCTCTCTCAGACCCCACTTCGTTACCAGAAATCTTCAAGAAAATCTTCTAAAGCTGGAGGGTTGGTTCTCCAAGTGGAGATTGGAAGTCAACCCCCTGAAAAGCTCAGCGGTTCTCTTCTCAAAAAGGCCAATGTCTCCTGCAGGAGATGTATTACTATTCAATACTAAAATTCCCTGGCAGAAAGAAACAAATTACCTGGGTGTGATTCTCGACAAAAAGCTATCTTTCAACCAACATATCAAGTCTGCATGTGCAAAAGCATCTAAAGCCATAGCTCAGATCTACCCGCTAATTAATAGAAATAGCAAACTCAGCAACAGAATCAAATTGCAGCTATACCAGATGACGATTCGTCCTATAATCACCTCTGCCTCTCCAGCCTGGAGCCACACCTCTAATACTAGCATTATTAAGATACATCGAGTGCAGAACAAGTGCTTGAGAATGATTTTGAACGCCCCGTGGTATGTTAGAAACAGCCAACTCCAATGAGACACAAATATTCCCTATATTCTCTCTTATCTACAATCCTTAGCTTCCAAATTTTTTCTAAAGACGTCCACACATCCCAACGATTTGGTTCAACAAGCTGCAGCATACGAGCCAACGGACATATTTAAATATAGAAGACCAAAAACTATATTAGCCTCCTATAGCGATACATAATCTCCATGCCCATTCAGGGCGAGCAAACTGCTCGTAAATTTTACCCTCACTGTAACCACGACAGATAGCGGGGAATATGAAAAGCATTTTGCTTCACCTTTAAAGAATAAATGTCAATTGTCAATTGTCAGAAGCATCCAGGGATTGAAGAGGAAGAAGGAATCAATCGACCGTGAGATGCTGTGATTGATTCATTCAATGCAATACCCTTGGAGGGTAATGAGTAGCAATGCTGTAGCTAATGAAGCTCTAACTGAGGCTCGGCTATTGCTATTATCCTCCTGCCATGATCAGAGCTTTAATAATAGCTCAATAACCTTATCCCTACACTGCCCACTACAGATAACGGGGAATATGAAAAGCATTCTTGATTCGCCCCTTTAAGCCAGTCCTTATAAGGATAAGAAGCATCCAACAGAAGTATATGAGATTTTAAGAAAACTAAATAACAAAAAGGCTCCAGGTGCAGATGGAATAACAAATAAGGTACTCAAGTTACTTCCTCGCAAAGGGGTTATGCATCTAGTAGCCATCATTAATGCCATCCTCCGGCTAAATTATTTCCTACAACGATGGAAAATTGCCGACGTTTTCCTAATTCCCAAACCTGGGAAAAATACACAGTTTCCTGAAAATTACAGACCAATCAGCCTTCTTTCATGCATAGGTAAGATAGCCGAACGTGCTATTTTCACACGGCTTCAAGAGGCAACAGATATCAACCATATAATTCAAGATGAACAATTCGGCTTTAGGAAATATCACTCCACAACGCTACAAATTTACAGAGTTATCGAACATATAACCCAAGGGTATGAATGGCACCAACACACTGGCGCAGTTTTTCTAGACATCACTCAAGCATTTGATAGAGTATGGCATCATGGACTAATTTTTAAACTACACGAAGTTGGTATTCCATTGCCACTAGTGCTACTTATCAAATCATATCTACACAACAGAAAATTTAAAATAAAACTCAACGGTATCAGATCTACAGAGAGGAGAATCACCGCCGGAGTACCTCAAAGCTCTCTACTATCTCCCCTACTCTTCTCCATATACATGGCAGATCTCCCCAAACTGTCTCCAGCTATCACCGCTCTGTATGCCGACGATACAATCATTATAGCCAGATCCTTCCGTCCACACCTGGCCACAATCAAGCTGCAGAGAGCAGTCAATGAATTGGAGGATTGGTACACCAAGTGGCGTATCGCAATTAATCCAAACAAAAGCTCTGCAGTACTTTTCACCAGACGTAAAGCAGAACCGAATACAAGCATACAAATGTTTGGTAAAATCATCCCTTGGCGCAATTCTACCAAATATCTGGGAATTTATCTTGATAGACGTCTAAACTTCAAGTCACATATGGATAGTGTTGCCACTAAGGCAAGTCAGACTATAGCACAGCTATATCCACTTTTGAACAGGAACAGCTTCCTAAGCATAAGCAACAAAATCCTACTTTTCAAATCGGTAATCAGACCGCAACTAACTTATGCCTCTCCAACCTGGGGGTCACACGACTAAAAGCAACATCAACAGACTTCAGATAATACAGAACAAATGCCTAAGAATGGCATTTAATGCCCCATGGTTCATCAGAAACATCCAGTTACATCAAGAAGCCAATCTTCCAGATATTAAGACCTACATGACAAACATTGCAGAGAAATTCTTCACAATCACGGATAATCACCCAAATCAGCTAGTTCGACAGGCAGCGGACTACAAGCCCTCAGATCGTTTCAAACATAAAAAACCGAAATCCTCCATCGCAAGAGAAAGCTGATACAGCCTCAATGCTCACAATGAGCGGGTAAATTACCCACAATAATCTCATCACCCACAATCTAAAATCCAGATGAAGGGATAAAGAGTTCAAGGACTCAGTCCATCAACCAATTAAGTTCAAGTTCAAGAAGCATGTGTGGATTCATTCAATTCAATACCCTTGGAGGGTAATGGATGGCAATGTTGTAGCCAATGAAGTTCTAACTGAGGCTTGGCTATTGCTGTTACCCTCCTGCCATGATCAGAGCTTTAATAGCTCAATAACACCTTATACCTACACTGTCCTCTACAGATAGCGGGGAAGATAAAAAGCATTATTGCTTCGCCCCTTTAAGCCAGTCCTTATATAAGGACTATATAAGAAGCATGTGGTAAACACGGGTTTATATATTACTGTTACTAATACACAGACATACATACATATATGACCTGGGTAAAATAATGGAAACACTAAGATATTTAGGAACTGAATTTGTTTGTATTGGCTACATTGAATAACCTTGCGGTGGCAGCAATGAATGTTCATTAGTGATTTCACTAAGTGATAACTAATGTTAAAATCAAAAAATGGGAGATTTTTCTGACTTTGAAAGCGGACAGATCGTTGGTGCGCGTTTAGCTGGAGCATGACTGACAAAAATTTCCATATTATTAGATTTTTTAAGATTATGTTGGTATACACACATCACGGCAAGACAACATCATCGAAGAGAAACAGCGGACGAAAATCATATCAAAGAGATTCGTTCATCTGGTACAGCAATATCATAGTATTCTTTTTGATCACGTTATTACATTCATGGTAGAATTACTGCAAGTGATTATTTGGACATTTTAGGTAATCCAAAGATTTGATCCAAATCCAAGATTTGATTATATCCAAAGATTGTAGTTTGAAGAGCATGAAGGTGACCTTCAACATCTTCCCTCGCTGACCAGATCTGAACCTTATTGAATCACTCTGGTGAGTTTTGAGAGTTGAATAAGAAATAGATTTCCACCTCCAACCTTTTTATAAGAACTTCAAGATGTTCTGCAAGAAGAATGGTGCAAAATTTCACTATAAACTTCTGAACCTCATTTGAATCTATTCCAAGAAAAAGAATTCAGGCTGTTCTGAAGGTAAAAGGCGGTCTACCACTATATTAATAAAGAAATATGTATGTATAACCAGTATTTCCATATTTTATCCAGCCTCCTTACGTTATGGTGACTTAAATTTCGTTGACTACGTTATAATAGTGGATGGGAAATTATTATAAACGCCGAATCGTGCAGCAGAATGAGCAAGACATTTTTCCAGGTTTTATATAAACAGAAATGTTAATTAGCATATACAGTATAGCGTAGCCAAATAGGGGCCTATTCAGAACTATGACAGATAACGAAAAAAAAAAGTGGAAAGAAGTTAACTCCTGCTCAACGAAGTTGGACCTTTTGGTCCATCTCCACACGACAGTATGGAAGTAGGCCTAACTCATTCCAAAAAGGAAACAAAATTCAGCCCTGAAACTATCGTCCCATTTTTCTGATATCATTTCTCTCAAAAACGATGAAGAAAATCATCAAAATCATATATTTTCACTACTTGTAGGCTCATACTTAATTAGTTACCAATATGAAGTCTGTCGATCTTTATTCACATCATATCTCTCAGCTGTCGTCACCCACCTCTGGACACAAGGCATGGAAAGATCCGAAGAAATTCATTTCGTCCCTATAGAGTTTTCCAAAGCTTTTTATTTTATTTTTATGTTGTTCCCATACACGAGAGGTTGGTTGATCAACCTTAGTACCGTGTATGGGCAGTGGGTTGGGAGAGGAGTAATTTGTTTACATTTGATTTGAATGACTCTAAATTATGTTCCTTGGGAAACACAGCAGGGGCAGACTGTTCCACAGTGCAGCAGTTGCGGGGATGAAGGAGGAGGAAAGGAAACTTGTTCTTTGTTTCTAGGTGTACTATGAAGGAATGTTGAGCAGCAGCTGCACGTGTTCCAGCGAGCGTAGTTACTGAGTGGAGTAATTATTGAATTTCTTCTCTGATCTTTTACTGTATGACATAGTAGATGGTTTCTTCTTTTCACGTTTCTCCACCTATGTCACCTTACCCCAAGATGATGTACTTTTCTTCATCCTATAAACGAATATCTTTCTCTCAATGAACTCATCCTACTTATAGTTTTGCCGATGATAGTACACGCAATGTTTCTCTTCATTGCAGACGCGTAGTGCTCAAATAATTCAAGTTTGTAGATGTTACATAATCACTGTCTTAAGTACTGATTTCCTGATCGTTCTCAAGTGGAGCGATGACAACTTAGTGAATTTCATTTGTAAGAAAACACGATCCAGACTTACTAACTGAAAATATACAAAAACGTTATTATCATAATGTTTACAGAGAAAATGTTAACTTCACTTTCCTTTGATAATATTCCTATCTCCAGTCAACATAAGTTTTTCTTCTTTGGTTGAACTTCATATTTGTTCTCTATCCTGGCACATCATATTTCTCACCACTTCAGCTTCCAAAAAACTTGGTTTCCTCTTCCATTCAAGAAGCTTATTTTTACCTGACAATTTCTAACGCTATATAAATCGTTCTTTCTCGCAATTGTTCTCGAACAAAAAATCTCACCGAATTGTTTCATGTTATCTAGAAGGTGGAATGAATTTTGAATAGCAGATGTTCTTCCTGTCTTTCTCAAACATACAACAATGAATTTCTGCAGAAGTTCTTTTACTGTGCCTACTGTTCTTTGGATTTCTATTTAGCCTTTTCTTTATTTATCCAACCATCATTTCTTCTATTTCCTTTAAACATCCAAAACCCAGAGCAGCTGGTGAACATTAATGTAGAGTTCAGCTTCTTGAAACTTACCGAACCAACGTCTCATTGACTTCTTTCATCTCAGGTACATCTGTTCTTTGGAATGGCCTTCCTCACACCAGATTTCCCACCTTCAACTGTTCTGATTTCTTTTTTCTTCTTTATCCCTTTAGTTTAGATTTCTTTTTTCTTCTTTATCCCTTTAGCCGTTTAGCTACAACTCCGTTGTGTTATACGTTTAGCAACCTTTCATATGTGTGGGTGTGTGGGTGTGGTGTGTATAGATAGGGTAGGACTGTAAAATATAGAAGTAAACAAATTACGATTAGCCAAGAATTCGTAAACAAATATATTCTAAAATGAACTTCACTAAATTAATTGTAACCATATTTCTTAAATCCAGAACTTGAGACTTATTCCTACTCTTAGATCGTTGCTAGTCACGGGATAAATTGGGATAATTCTGAACATCATCCTTATAGAGATGAGGATTAAACACATTATAGAGATGAACATCTTCAGCTAAGATTGAAACACAGATTTTATTTTAAAAAACAGTCTAGTTTAGCTATGCGATGCATTCATACGATAAAAAAAATACAGAAGATAGGAAGAATAAAAAAATAAAATAGATAACGGTATACTGTGCATACCGTTATCTATTTTGCACCTAGTAACACTGAAGTCCTCAACACAAAGAAATTTAAACTCTCACAACTGCATCATCGCCTTTTGTTAGAACTTGCCATCCATTGCAGCAACTTAGTTGATATCATTGCAAAAAAACCCGTATTCTAACAAAGCATCAATGCTATTCTCTATCAGGAAAAGCAAAAATCGCTTCATATCTCCCTCAGCTACGACAATGCGCTTTATCTCTGAAAATAAAGTTGTTTCACATGACTGTGAAACGGACTGTAAATTTTCGAAGACAAAGTTCTCCAGAATCCCAAAGCTACTCAAATCTCCGATTGGATATAAACTTGAGAATATTCTTCGGAGTTTTCTGGAGAGAAAACTCCTTTCCTGGCACGAGGGATCTGTTGATTAATTGTCACAGCTTTCATTTGGCACCTGTGTTGTCTTCCATGATGGATTTGGGAGCAATTAGAATTCCTCTCCTTCCATCCAGTAGAACAGTGTCTTAGAGAAGAGCAATTACTGGTTGTTGATGCGCTTTTATTCACGAGGTAATTATAATGACTTGGAGGAAACTAAGAATAGCAATGAGCAAAGGATCGATCTATTATACACGAATCCCAATACGTCTCCCATAATTCCAGTGACACACTGGTAGACTCTTAATACGTCTAATACAATCGTACTTTGGTTATAGAAGTAAGAAATTTTATAAATAAATTTACCTCCTAAGGACAGAGAATTTTATGTAGACAGCTACATATTAGAATATATATAGAGCCCATAAAAGACATTGATGTTATATTAATTCCATAATGGAACAGAGATTATTGTAATTGCATGATAAGATTTTTCTGCAAAAGAGGTCGCATCAAATTTCTTTTTTTGCTGTTTATTCTGATTCTCCGTAACCCTTTAAAAGTGGTTTTGGTACCTTTTTGCCATTCACCAATCAAAGTAAACAGACTCTACTCGGAATACTTTTTCCTCGTGTAAAATATTACATTCACATAAGACACTGCACTACACAAGAATAATTTTGAATCTCGTTAATGTCTTAAGTAACTTTGCAGTTAATAAGAATGATATCTTTTTTATTGTAATGTAAATGCATTCCTTTTTTTACTTTTGTTGAAGTCATTTTACTTCTTTTTTCTTGGAAATAATATTTTCCCTTTTATTTAAATTCTTTGCATAATAAAAGAAGTACTTCTAAAATTCTAACAATGGCAAACCTTTAACATTTTCATATCAATTTAAAATTAAAAAAAAAAAACAGGGGAAATGTATGATGAAGAGTTACATTTTTGTCTTTAAGAATCATAAAAAAAGATTAAAATCGTTTTGAGTTTTTAGAAAGATTTTAAGTAAGATATAAATGTATATCTCAACACTTAACTAGTAAATGAAAAGTATATTCAACATTCGTTGCAAATACTTAACACGAGTATATCCCTGATATACTCGTGTTAAATATTTGCAACGAATAGCTATGTTTGAAAATGTGTCCTGTAACCTCGAGGATCCAATGTTGGCTACTCGTCTCGTATAGGAAAAGACGTTTGCATCCACAGCGCTAGGCCATCAGAAGAATGAGAGTTCCGAGTTCTATTGTAGCCGCTAACTAGCAGAACTTTTTCTGCTGGTTTTCTAATCCCTCTATAGTTTTGTTTAAACTATAGGGATTAAAAGTTTCCAAAAGCGAGTTAGGGTTAAAGGCCTCACCTATTCTCTTTGCGAAATAAAATGCATTATCATGTTCATTTATTTATTTTTATGTGAATATTTATAAGAATCAGTGTATTAATGATATCAAAGTAAGAAGCAGTACTAAATGTGAGTAGTCAAGGCGAAATTAGACATACCAGTGATAACTATTACACTAAAATAAACAAGTAAAAAACGATTAATGCTAGAAATGCTGTACATAGTGTAGACAGCAAGAATTACTATTTATGTTAAATCAATGTCCTCCCTTCTGATACGCGTTGAGGACATTTGAGTCCAAGGTAGTGATTTATGATTGATTATAATTTTCCAATTTTTCCCCTTAAGTGCAATCTAAGTGACGCTTACTACACTTCCGTGTAATACTTCTCGTAGAATAACCATTATCCAGGTGAATAATTACGTCTTCGAGTATACTAACAATGCTTTTGAAATTTATCGAATAACTCCCATTACTGGTTTTCTTACAGCATTGTATAGAACACTTCTATTGATAGGTTCTTTTCATTTCCCGATGATTTGAATTAATCCTCACCAAATAACAGTTCACGCTTGTATAGTTCTCAAATGAAGAACATGACATTTTAAAATAAAACTATTCAACAGATATCCTGACTCGTTACATACAAGTACATAATATAAATAAATCCCAGAAGCATCTGATGATCGATGCAGATAAAATGCTGATAATTTTTTATATCATACAACTTATTATATTCTTCCCATTTCGGAGAAAATTTGGTTTCTGGCTTTGCTTTCAAAATAGTAATATATATATTTAAGATAAGTAATAAAAGTTAGAAAGTATATTTACCAAACATTTTAAATTGTTTATAAAAAATAGCGACACCTTTCAAAATAGTAAAATTATTCTTAATAAACTAACAGAACCAAACTCTGTGTATATGATGGGGAAATCCTGAAGTTCTATGAACAACGTGTATCCTCACTTCACACCAATAAAGTATCACAACTTTGGGAAACGTAATGAGTATTATTAAGGGACCTGCACAGATACTATTTTAGAAGACGTAAAAAAAAACCAAGGAACAGACAGAATCCAGAGGAAGTTTTTGTTTGGATTTATAGCCGATGCAACTAAGGCTATGAGCCCAGTGTATTAAGCCTATTGATTGTTCTTCTAGTGGATTTTCCGGATGAAAATCCTGAGTTTCCTGGGAAAAAATCCCTTCACTTTCGTATGAAACCGGTTTTCTCTTCTTTAGTTAAAAATTTCTGATAAAGGTTTTTCGTGATCTACAGGGTGTCCCAAAATTCACGCAAGATTTAAATTTAGCGCCATTTGTGCGGTAAAGTGTTGCCAACGAGAAAAAAAAAGACAGCGTGACAGCTGACAGTTCAGGGTTATTAAAAATGACCACACACAGCGAAAAAATTTCTTTGAATGGATTATGGAACAACAACAAGTGGATGGTTATTTTTCGAACGAAATCATCTTCAGCGATGAGGCTCATTTTCATCTTGATGGCTTCGTTAATCGACAAAATTGTCACATTTGGGGTTCAGAAAATCCACGAGTGATTGTTGAGAAACAAATGCATCCACAACGTGTCACTGTTTGGTGCGGATTTTGGACTGGAGGCATCATCGGTCCATTCTTCTTCGAAAATGCGGCTGGTAAGGCAATAACAGTTAATGGTGCTCGGTATCGCGACATGATAATCCAGTTTTTTGTGCCTAAATTGCAAGATATGGATGTGGACGACATGTGGTTTCAACTAGACGGTGCCACATGCCATACAGCGCGAGAAACAATTCAATTACTGCATGAGTCATTTCCTGGTCGTGTAATTTCCCGTTTTGGTGATCAGAATTGGCCGCCCATATCATGTGACTTAACGCTGTTGGGCTTTTTTTCTTTGGGGTTTTTGAAGTCTAAGGTTTATGCCAACAGGCCCACGACCACCCACGCCTCGAAGGAGGAAATTGAGCGCTGTATCAACGAAATTCAGCCACATTTATGCAAAACGGTCATGGAAAATTTCGACAAAAGAATGCGTATGTGCCAGCAAAGCCGTGGAGGCCATTTACCCAATATGCTATTCCATGCATAACCCTATACTGTATACTTTATGAATCAATAAGAAATTACAATTTTTAATTAAAAACCTGTGTTTTCTATCAAAATTACTTCTTGCGTCAATTTTGGGACACACTGTATATTGGATTAGAACCAAGGTTGGTCTTTCCAAACAAAGGACAAAGTCGATACTAACTGAGCTACCAAGACTTGAATTCAGTGGAAATCTTGTCTTCGTTTTGAGCACGGGATCTCAGATATCTAATTACTGATTTGATAAAAATTACTTTTGGAATATGTTGAAATTTGTTGTGAGTTAAATATTTGAACTGTGTTTATAATGCAGTCTAATTAATCCTTAGCACCAAATACTTACACGTTCGCATATTCACGCTTAGAATTCTTCTTTCATATTTTTCCTAGTTCAAATTACAGTATCAACAGAGGAATCTGTTTGGGGGTGGGGGGGTCCCTCAAGAAAGGCGATCTCGGAAGAGTCTGAGAACGTAAACTACGAGGCATCAGTGGTTAGCAGGATTTTGATAATCAAACAACTACTTGGAAACCCCCTCACTAAATAAGGCGGTCCTAGATTAAGATACAGCTTATGGCTGCTAAGGCAAAACAGGATGAAGCCTCAATAATTATAAAATATATCGGTCTCTGCCATGGTCAGATTATACCTGCTTATAAAGATGGTTGTGACAAGATTATCAGAACAAAACAGTAAATACTCATACAAAGAAGAACTTTACAATTATCATTTGTAAAGTTTACTTGGATTCGTGTTTCATTGGTTTCTGAAAGACCATTTATTGTTAGGAAGGATAGAAAGAAAAAACACCTTTCAGGGTTAAAAGCAGTCGTCTTTTCATCCACTCAGAGTAGGCTGACTTATCCTAGAACTAAAAGAAAGGAATAAAAAAGACATTCGTAAAGTCCAAGGGGGTTCTCACTTAAAGATGGATAGATGGATTATTTTTCTATTACATTTTACAAGGGGATGTATAAGAAGCATTTGTTTTATCATTTATTTTTTTGCATATCAAACTATAAGAGGATTCTGAAAAATAAAAATCCAAAGGAGATTTTTTCGATTTAAATAAACAATTCCTCTAATGGTCTCTATTCCCTGAAGGGAGTAAGTAGATGAAGCTCTTTCAACTGCAACTAGCTTTCGGGAACCAGTGTGTAACTGGCATCCAATCTTGGTGTCACATCGAATGTTGACTCGCCAGAGATTGACTATTTTGAATAATTGGCGCAGTAAAGATCCAAGGAAAAAAGTTCAGCGAGTTGGCAACTAAAATGGAATGTATACGGTTCTTCTTCTGGCAGTCTAGAATGAGAAACACTCAATAATTAAGAAAAATATTTTACTAATTATTATTGGCCCTGACAGGTTTGTGTATTAATTTGTCCTTAATTTGTTTTCAAACTCACGTTTTCTTAACGAGTGTTTGCTTGTTTTAATGGGAGATGGAATATTCTTTTTTAATTTCTAACCAAGCAAGCAAACTCACGTTAAGAAAAATTGCTGAGTAAATAAGTGATAAATGAAACTTGCTGTACTTAGAATGAATTATCTCTAATTACACAAGTTTAAAGATGCAGCTTCCAGTTCTTTTTTCTTTTCATTTACTTTCACATTCTGACTCTCATAAACGTCGATATTCTTTCGGTGGAATACTTTTTCTTTTCCTCTTGCATGACCAAACTGAAACCTTCTCACACTAATTCTTCGCAATAAATATAATTTTTATTCATGATGGAATATGATTAACATCTGCAAACTCATATTCGATTTGATCAATTAATTTCTTGATAAATAATCTGGCATCGAGACTATTTATCGAGCTACATTTGGGTGTTATTTGTTAGGATGTTTAGGAGGGGTGTAATGGCCAAAGAAATTAAGACGCCATGAGACCAGTGCATTTTGCTGTCAATTGTATGGGTTCTGGCTCATTTATCTGTCATAATGAGATAAAAATGAAAGTTTTCATATGGAAAATTCCTTCTACCCCTATATGAGATCGGTTAATTCACTTCTTCTGAATGAAAAACGTCCAGATAAAGGTTCTTCAGCCATCCCCAGACGCTATTTGAACATGGGTCTTTGCAAAGGGCATCGTCGCCACTAATTGGGCTTGGAGGCTCTGTCTTTCTCTCTCTCTCCGATCGTTCACTGTGGTGAATGGCTTCCTTTCTTCAGATTTCCTCATCGATGTGAGAGTACTCAAGGTACTCTCACATCGATAAATGATTCTCTTTAACTAACCTGAAATATTTTCATAGATTTTCTGATGAACACAGTCCATTCATTATCTTTTCGATAAACTTTCCGGTGCCCAAAAGATTCATACTTCAAAGCTTCTCATTTTCAATGTCTTAAACATCGACATTCTGAGGATAAACTTAACTCTATCAAAATACACTCCACTCAACATGAAGTTTCCTCTTGAGTTTACTAGTACCTCTAGTCTATTCTGGCATCATCCCTAAAAATTATTGATTCTATCCGGAATAAATTAATGCATGTAATACTCTGGTTTCTATAAATTAAGGAACGCGGAGAAAAATCACGATAACTTAAAAACGGCATCTTGAGTTTTTATGCATTTCAGTAAGAAGAAATATGATAAGAGATGTGAACGAAAGACACCCACAAAATGTAAAGAAATAATTTAATTCAGAAACAAATGGGTACATGAAGATCATAGTTAAAAAAGAACAGGTCAAAATTAGATTGCAAAATGCCTCAAAGGAATGTGTTCATCCCGCACAGCAACACAGCGCTCACAACAACGCTTCATACTGTTTGTTCGGAGTTCAGTTCACAACAAGAATCATAATACCTCCTGCAACGCTCTGCTAAGTCCTTCAAGGTATTGAGGAGCGGGTTGACAGCAGAAACACTCCTACCTAGAGCATCCTTAATCCTATTGAGCAAACCAGCTCAATAGGATTAAGGATGTAAGGATTCAGGAAGTTGAATCTTTCTGAGCACAGAAGGATTCAACTTCCTGAATCCTTCTATGCTCAGTCGCAGGTGAAGAGACCTGATTTCCAGTTCCTATGTACGACAGTCTCTTCATGAATATAATTGATCGACGAGCTTTGCTCGATGAAGGCTAGCAGTATCGTCTTGTGGAATAAACGTCTTGTCTATTCCACCCCCATATACGAACGAGAGGCCTAGGACCTGTACTTTAAGTCTCTGGATTCATGGTTTCGCTAGGAAGCACATATAGGTAAGTATGTCCACCCATCGAGATACCTCTCTAAACCATCACACTACCTCCACCATAAATGACCCTTTCATGGATATCAGAGAAATGCTAGCGTGCACCTGGTTCTCTTCATATTAGTGCACGTGTGGACTCGCTTTGTAAAGCAAATTGGGAAAACCCTGTAAACAATAGCTACTTCTCTATTGGTCTTGGGTTCTGTTGACGTGGAGCTTGCCCATTTCAAACGTTCTCTCTCCTGTAGCATGGGACGCAGACAATGCGAGTGAACCGATTGCACATCAACTTCCTGAATCCTTCTGTGCTCAGTCGAAGTTGATGCCAGTACTCCTGTAGCTGATGCCAGGTCAGATTCGGGGTAGCTGATATCGGTCACTCACTGAGGTTGCCGCCAGATGGCTTTATTCAGCGTATCTCCAAAATACTGCTTGTGGCCGTTGCAATGGGTTCCACAGTCTGTGAACCACGGAACGACAAACTTGCAGCCATCTGATCTGGCTACCTCCGCGCGCCTGTCTTTAGGTTTACCACCTAAATTCATTGGTTAAATGACATCTTGGTCCTTATCCAAGAATTTTGCTATTACAAAATGCCCTGTTCTAATTTCAGACACGAGATGCAAAGCCACTCTAAAACGCACGCTTTTATGCCATGGCTCATTTGCACATACTGCTCACAACACAACGCCACTCATTTGTATGCGATAATCAGACGTAGTGTCACTTTTTAAATAATGTACCTGATTTTAATATTTTCCCTTCCCTCCGAGTTATCGCGATATTTCTCTTTGTTCCTTAATTTATGGAACCCAGTGTCGATGTATCGCCTCTTTCAAATACAATCTCCAGTCAATTTATCTAGACATCCTGTTTCTGCCTTATGCCTCAAATAGCCATTTTCATAGCTGAAATGGCTGCAGTTTTTTCTGTGGATTAAAACACCAGCTGCTGCTGATCAACACTTGCGAGCTTGAAATATCGAACCCATTGCTCATCTTCCTCTTATATTATTTACGTCTGTTCTCTGTACCAATATTCGAACATACAATTGTCTTCATATTTCTTCCCTCGCACTACAACCATCAGATTCAACAATTTCTCTCTTATGACATAATTACTTGCTAACACTCGACCCCAGTCTACTATAGATTTTACTTTGCAATCTCTAGAGAGAGAGAGAGAGAGAGAGAGAGAGAGTGAGAGAGAGAGAGAGAGAGAGAGAGAGTGAGAGAGAGTTTGTATTTAGGTGATATTTATATTTGAAAAGCAGCTTATAATTCATAAACATCAGATGCATTTAAAAATTAAGTAAAATATAAAAATATAATTTTAAAGATGGCCAAAATTTCTAATATACTACGTTTGAGTTCGCTATCTGGTACTGAGAACCTAAAATTTCGTTGCTCGGTAGATATTTTCTTTCGGTTCGAAATATTTGAGTTCAACTCTGGATGCAAATGCCATCTCCCTGTATGTCTGAATAGTCCTCAGGAAATGCCGTTTGCATCCATAACACTAGACTTCCAGGACAATGACCGTTCTAAGCTCTCTTTCTAATTTCTCTGATAGCTTACTAGAATATAAATTCAATTCTCTTCCTGACTAGAAAAAATTATTTCTAAGCTTATCTTCGAACAGTTCCCAAGTTAATTACAAGCGAATAAGATATTTTTCTTCCAGAAAATCGGATTTTAATCCTACATAATGGGAACAATGGTGAGAATATGAGTGTAAGAGCGACAAAGTTATTGTGGTAATGACGGGAATGGGCATTATCGTAGAAATGTTGACGAGGAGAGAACGGTTTCGACTTTATGTTCGTCTTGTTCGGACCCATCAAACGTGTGCAAAGAAGTCTACATGTATAAGACGCTAGAGAAGAATAGAGATCTGCAAGTTGTCCAACTGTGCCATGCAGATTGCAGTCAAGAGTATACAGAAGTACGTGCAGGTAGATTAGCATGTCTACACACGAATGCTAGGAGTATCAGAAACAAAGAGGTAGAGTTTGTTGCCTTAGTCAATATGTTGCGACCTCAGATTGTAGGCATTAGTAGCTATCAGATTCAGACATACTAACTGGTGTCGAGAGTAGAGGGTACAGTATTTTTAGGAAGGATAGAGAGGATAGGAGAGGAGGGGACGTGCTGCTAATGATATCGGATGACTTGAATCCAGTTAGTGATGAGACCTATGATTGTAATACTAATAACAGTATTTCATGTAGCAGTGAGTTTGAAGCCATCTGGTCTGAGGTGGAATCCAACAAGATCAATTACATTGTGGGGGTGTTTGTTACAGACTTGGTGGATCGGTGCTAGTGATGAAGAAATGCATCGCTAAATAGAAAAGATGAACACGAAAATAGTGATCATATTGGGAGACTTTAATTCTTAGGTAGCAATAAAGTCGCATGAGAAGAACGAAACTGAATTTATTGAGTTGTTGCGAGACAACTTTCTGAAGCAGAATGTGACAGAAGGAATTCGAGGTAAAAGAGTGTTAGATTTGATTATATATTGTCAGAGCATGTTATAATTAAACACGCAACTATTCTGCCTGCGGTTGGTGACAGTGATCATGTGGTACTCGCTCGGGAAATGACTAAGTCTATGAATGTTCCATTCAGAAAAGGTTACATGCTGAACTACAAAACAGGAAATTATGACCAACTGAGGAGTGTACTGAGTTCAGTGGAATGGGATCGGTTACTGGATGAAAAGAATATCGACAGTGCATGGGAAGCATTCAAACAATACTTAAATGATGCGATATCAGAATATGTCCCGAGAGTTCGAAGAATAAATAGGGTAGGAGTCAAGTGGATGTGTAATATTATTAAGCAGGAGATTCGTAAAAAAAGAACGTTGTGGAAGGTATATCATGTGCATAAGGATGACGTCCGTTATGAAGGTTATAAGTAGCAAACTAGAATAGTTACAACTGTTGTACGGAAAACAAAGTTTGAGTATGACAAGTAACTGCCTCTGCGTGCTAAAGACAATTCACAATTATTCTATCGATATGCTGCAAGTAAACGAAAGAATGAAATTGAAAGAATAACTCTTCTAAATGCAGATGGTGTGAGGGTGACAGATGCAAAGAAGATTGTTCAACTAATAACTGCCCATTCTGCTAAAGGCTAATGTTGCATACACCAACCTGGTGTATGCAACATTGAGTTCACTGCGACCTCTTCTGAAGACACTAAGGTGTATGAAGAGGAGGTATTATAGCTGTTGCACAAACTGATTAACAATTGAGCAATAGGGACTAATGGGATATCAGCACGGGTGCTAAAAGTGTGTTCAGGTGAACCGACTGTTCCTTTGACCAGGCTATATAATTTGAGACAGAGAACATAGTAGATTACGCTGAAATGGAAAGAATGTATCGTAATCCCATTGCATAAGGATAACGCAAAGCTCGATGTATCCAACTATCGACCAATCAGTATCTTAGGAGTGGTGGTGAAGATTTTCGAAAAATTTGTTAGGGGTTCGCATTCCAAAATGGGTTGACAGTGAATCTCTCTTTGCAATTGGTTTACTAAGAAAACATCATGTTTCAGCAGCTTGCTCCCACTCTATAATAATTTTATCATTGATCTAGACAAGGGGAATGGATACACCATGACACTTTTGGATTTTGCTAAGGCTTTTGACTGAATACAGCATGGAAGACTGTTGCATAAACTGGAGAATATGGGTTTGGATTATAAAATATTAGCGTGGGTTAGAGGATGGCTGATTGACAGATATCAAAAAGTGGAATATGGGGATTTGTGTCTGCACGATTTAAGACTAATTTATTTATTATTTATAATATTTATAATATAATTTATTTATTTATTATATTTAAGATCTAATTTATTAATTAGACAGGATGTTGCGATGTGCTGCTATATTTACCAATTTTCGGATTGATGCACCAAAGAAGAAGAAGAGAAGAGAAGAAGTGGTGTACCACAAGGATCAGTCATTGGTCCACTGTTATTCAATTTGTACATTAATGATATTGAGAAGGATTTCACAAACGACATACAGCGATTTGCTGATGAAGCAAAGATAGGTAAGATAATCAGGAATGCTGCTGATATGCAGTACTTGCATCATGATTTGAATAGGCTGGAATTGTGAGCACGTGAGAATGGATATCAGTTCAATGTTAGTAAATATAAAATCATGCACTTTGACATGATTAAATATCCAATGTCGTATTGTATTGGTGGGATTATTCTTGAAGAAACTGATAAGGCTGGGGATATTGGAGTGATGATAGAAATAGCAAGCTGAAATTCAACGTCAATATAGCAAAGATTGCAAATACAACTCAAACGATAATTGCAATGCTGAAACGAACTTTCACATATAAAGATAACGATGTTATTTTGCCTCTTTGCAAGGCCTTGATAATACCTCAATTAGACTATTGTGCGCTCTGGTCTTCTGTTTTCCGTTGGGATGCTGATACAATGGAGAGAGTGCAAAGGAGAGTGTTAAAAATATCACGATTGTGGAATACTGATTATGAAGACATGTTGAGAATTTGTAGACTGCGGACACCTAGCAAACTGGAGAAAGAGGGGAAATGTGATTGAGATGTACAAACTTCTGAAAGGGTACAGAGTTTCAATTGATGGAGCTTTTATTTTATGGAGGGTGGGAAAAGGAGAAGAGGGCATCTTTGGAAGCTGAGAATGAATGCCGCAAAGATGTGGATCAGGGCTAAATTTTTCTCTCATAGGGTGGTGCGTGATTGGAATGGATTGTCATTCAATTCTGTGTGTGTGTGTGTGTGTGTGTGTGTGTGTGTGTGTGTGTGTGTGTGTGTGTGTGTGTGTGTGTGTGTGTGTGTGTGTGTGTGTGTGTGTGTGTGTGTGTGTGTGTGTGTGTGTGTGTGTGTGTGTGTGTGTGTGTGTGTGTGTGTGTGTGTGAATTCAAGAATAAGTCTCCATGGAGGTCTCTCTTAATAATAATAATATTTTTTTTAAATTTAATAAAATAATAATAATAATAATAATAATTTATTATTATAAATAATAAATATTTAATATTTATTATTTATAATAATAAATATTATTATATAATAAATAAATAAATATATATATATATATGACAGAATGATCATTGACTCGGTTAACATACATATTTTTTAAAAGATTTGAATGACTAGAACCGAGATTTAAGTAAAAAGGTTTTAATATAAAAATACTACTAGTTTCGGCCTGTAACAGCCTTCTTCAGGTGATATTATAAAAGAAAGAACAAAACACTAAACATTGAGGGTTAAAAGACTATGAACAACATAGACAGTCTTTATACATAATTAACATGAAAACGTTGTAGGTTGTATTTGAAGCTGTTCTTTCGTTTGCAGCATTGTTGGGAGAGTGCGTGCTTGCTGCATCACGTGAACGTCAGTACACGATTACAGCTGAATGACTATCTGGGAGGTTGTAGCTCAAGTTGTTATTTAGATGAACAGGATTGAAGATGATTTCTCTAGATTCCACGATTTTTCTCTCTAGTTGATCATTGCAATGGAAGATGTTAGTAGATTTTTCCCAGCAGCTTTTGTGACTTTAGTTTTCATCATTAGGATTAGCCGAGAAAAGGATATGACTTGATAATGCACTTGCTCACTGTCTCTTGTAAGTAATGTCCCTCATGTGTTCTTCCATATGCAATTCGACAGATTTGTCTGTCTGCCCAAAATAAGGAATATCGCAGTCACATAATATTTTATATACACCAGGGTATTTGAGTTGATGATGACAAGGATTTGGGTGGCTAATTAAGGAACGGATCTTTGGAAGTGGAGTGAACAAGGTTCTGATATCATATTTTCTTAGAACTTTTGCTAATTTATATGAAACAGTACTTATGTAAGGAATAGATATATTGCCTTTCAATCTATTTGTTTCTTCTGAGTGATGTCTAGGGGGATTAAGAAGGAATTTGTCAATGATTTTCTTGGAATATCCAAGAAATTACTGCCGAGCTTGAAACGGATAATTCCTTACATTTTCTTGATGTCAAACTGACTCGCTCTTCTGATAAACTCAAAATATCGATATATAGAAAGCCCAGACATACCAACAGATATCTGCACAGTCAGTCCCATCATTTCCCTCCTCAGAAGCTTGGAATAATTTCCACATTGGGACATAGAACCCGTTCTCTTCTTGATGACCCAAATGAATTGAATTTCTTACAGAAATAAACGATCTGAAAACTTCTTTCGAAGTTAATGGACATTCCAAGAAAATCATTGACAAATTCCTTCTTAATCCCCCTAGACATCACTCAGAAGAAACAAATAGATTCAAAGGCAATATATCTATTCCTTACATAAGTACTGTTTCACATAAATTAGCAAACGTTCTAAGAAAATACGATATCAGAACCTTGTTCACTCAACTTCCAAAAATCCGTTCCTTAATTAGCCACCCAAAACCTTGTCATCATCAACTGAAATACCCTAGTGTATATAAAATATTGTGTGATTGTGATATTCCTTACTTTGGGCAGACAGACAAACCTGTCGAATTGCGTATGGAAGAACACATGAGGGACATTACTTACAAGAGACAGCGAGCCAGTGCATTATCAAGTCATATCCTTTTCTCGGCTAATCCTAATGATGAAAACCAAAGTCACAAAGTCTGCTGGGAAAAATCTACTAACATCTTCCGTTGCAGTGACGAAATAGAGAGAAAAATCGTGGAATCTAGAGAAATCATCTTCAGTCCTGTTCATCTAAATAATGACTTGAGCTACAACCTCCCAGATAGTCATTCAGCTGTAATCATGTACTGGCGTTCACGCGAGGCTGCAAGCACGCACTCTCCCAACAATGCAACAAACGAAAGAACAGCTTTAAATACAACTACAACGTTTTCATGCTAATTATGTATAGAGACTGTCTATGTTGTTCATAGTCTTTTAACCCTCAATGTTTAGTGTTTTTTCTTTCTTTTATAATGTCACCTGAAGAAGGCTGTTACAGGCCTAAACTAGTAGTGTTTTTATATTAAAACCTTTTTACTTAAATCTCGGTTCTAGTCATTCAAATCTTTAAATATATATATATATATATATATATTAATAAAAACTAATAATAATAATAATAATAATATAATTGAAATATACCATATAACTAAAGCTTTGATATCATGACTTGATAGTTTGAATTACTATCAGTTAATGCTTGAAGGATGGAAATTTCAAAATGTTGGTGAGGACTAAAGGAGCTCCGACTTCTTCCTCTGGAGAACAAAAGCCACTAGAGGATTTATTTATTTTATTTTTTTTTAAATTTATATTTAACATTAGCTTTCTTATTTCATCGCGCATTTTAATTTTTTGATTCATCAGATGTCGTGGGCAAAGTCGTTTTTTCCGTAATCTCAACCATCAACTCCATCGTGTAAAAGTACAAGCTCATTTAAACATAATTAAAAAGAAATATCGCCAAGTTTGTTTAGGGAAAACTAATTTAAGGCTCAGTGTTCTTGATCTCCTATGAAAATACAGAAGATAAAAAAATGCTCAGTGGAAGTTAAAAGGGCTGGTTTTAAAAATTTTATTAGTTTTCTCTTTGGCCGTACACTGCGAGTCTTACTGGATATCGTCTTAATTTCGAATTTCTTTTTCCACTGAATATTGCTAACATTCCCTTCGTAGACACCAAGACAGCTAATAACTATTATAATTAGTTCTAGTAATCTGCATCAAACGTTGGATATAATTGTTTTGATCCTCATGATTTGCTGAAACAGCTGTTAAAAAAGACTGCGTAGAAATCACAAAGTCGTTCTTATTGTTTTATTGGCTTTTTCATGTTGTGAAACTTTATTGTGATTGACTTGAAATGTCAACGATTAGATGAAGGTGTCACAAGTGCAGTCAAATGTCCAACCTTTTGTTTCCCCTCTTTCTTTCTGATTTTTTTAATTTCATGAGAATTTAAATGTCAAAACGAAAATTCATATGCCTTACATTTATCGTAGTTATTCCTCTTATCGAATTCTATTCTAAATTAGCAGTGGTGTCTATGAGCGCTGGTTTTATATTTCAAGCTAATGTTTAATAAAAACGGAAACGAATACTTTATGACTATGCAAATATATAAACCCTTCAAAATTATATAATTTTTATACTGACATCGATTACCAACCAACAGAAACGCATACACACTTTAATATTCCTGTCAAGAGCGAGGCACTGATTAACTTTGTTGGAAGCGAATAGTTTGAAATATCATAGACAAAAAAGTTAAGTTCATATTTGCTAAGTCAATATTCTGAATATTTAACTGACCATGCTATTCTACATTTAGCAATTTAGAATTGGTACTTGGATCTACTTGCAGCTATTATTTCACTATAAATAGTGAAATAATACTGCAAGCAGATCTTAACAAAAGCAAAGGTGCGTCGAAAACAACGCTAGAGGGCGTTTCCTAAATATTTCACTGATAATATCTTCTGTAATATGCTGGTATATAAGCATTCACCTGACAGCGATATCAAGAAATATCTAACAAAACGGAAGATGGTTTACATTTATATCACTTTACATATCTAATTAATCCAATAATTAGCTAGAATTACTTATTCAAATTCAATTTACACTTAGCTGTTGTTTCTTTTTATTTTAACAGCTATTTTGGCAAATTATGAGGATGCAAATAATTATATCCAACTTTTGATTCAGATTATTTTCAATTTAATTATAGGCAAAATCTACGTAAAAAAGGTCTTACTTTGTGTACAATTTAGCTTGGACAAAAAGAACCTCTTTTTGTCCAAGACTGGACTCGAACTTTTTATTTTTTAATACACCAGTACTAGCTTCACTATCTTTGTTTTTGCTACTATTTCTACCCATTAGTAACAAAAACATTCACCACAGACTGCCTCTTGTGCATATGACAATCATATTGACCTCTCTCAGATTTTTCAAGCGCAATATAAAGAGACTTTGACTGGTGAACGATACTGCAACAAAGTTGTTCAACATCATGTTCGATTGTTCCGTGGTGCTGTATGCGAAGAATTCATTTTTATGGATGACAATGCCACACCACACCACATCGTACACGAGCAGTGTAGATACTTCTGGAGAACGAGGATATTAATCGAATCGATTGGCCATCAAGCTCTCCAGATCTCAAACCCCCCATAGAACACGTCTGGGACGTAATGGGAGACGCATTGCCGCTCGAAATCCCCCTAACGAAACAAACAAGGCCTTCTCCTTGCTCTGAAGGAGAAATGGGCCACTTTTCCTGAAGAATTCCTGAATCACTTGGTGCTAAGCATGATTCGACATTGTGAGAGCTGAACTGCGGTTAGGGTGGACATGTTCCTTAATTATGTCCTTAAAAAACTTGTAACTTTTGTCAAAAACTTATTTCAATTGAATTTGTTCGAAATTTCTAATATAATTTATTAATATGCTGGTAATATATTTATATCCACATTTGGCTGTAGTCATGAAAATCTTTTCATATATAGGTAAAATGTAGTTCGTCCTTAACTTTTGAACACCAGTGTATAATTTAGTTGCATTATTTGCACAACGCTATAGTAGATAGTAGTTATTACCTTTTTTTCGCAATGTGTTTTTATCTATGTTTCACAAACTGTGGTATTGTGGGGACAAGTGTCTAAATGCCTTCTATTTCTCTATCGCTATGTAAAATAATTGGTTCTAAAAACAGAATTAGTAAAAGGAAAACGTAATTAAGCAGATAAAATAAAAAGATCCGGGAATTGTTTAGATGCGTTGATGTGAAAGGAAATAGATATTTAAACAGTGCAACAAAACAATTGAATTCTGTTCCAAGACTAGAGATGATTTATTCAGCTGATTGAAATCTCGAGACAACATGAATATTTAAAGCGAATCACTATGAAATCGAGTTCGAAATGAAATGGAACAACAAATTCTGCTCATCATTCGAAGAAAATCAAGTTAAGTTTAATGAAGGTTCAGTATAAAAGCAACAAGACCGATTTAGGTAACAGATTACAAATTAATGCGTAATTAGGTTTATGTTTAATATCAAGTAATTGAAATAAAGTGGAAACATTTTGAAAATTTAGATAATTTAAGAAATTAAAAAAAGAAAAATAATATTTCATATTTGTATATTTTCTGAATGCAATTTTTTATATTTTTTATGACAGAAATTAACATCAACAAGAAGAGAATGGAAATTTCGGTGTTGCCTAGAACACTTTATTTTATTAAATTAATTAAAACTTACCAGATAGAATTGCAGATAGATAAATTGTGTTTAATTAATTATATTAATTATAATTAATTTTAGTCATTTATGCATATTATATTATTAAATGGAGCCTACGTAGCTCAGTCAGTATAGACGAAACCTTTGGTCGGAAAACCTGGGTTCCCTTCAGTTAAGTGAAGAACCTTTATCTGGTCTTTTTCGACTAAAGGTGAGTTAGCCGGTCACATACGGAGGTAGAGGGTTTTTCTCCCGGAAAGTCGGGTTTTTCGTCTTATCCTCGTATTATGGTTTGGGAAGTCCAAGGATAGCCATGGCTGTTAAGTGCCTGTTAAAAGCCATTGATGGATGGATGGATATTCTAATATGATTGACCATTTTATCTATTAAAATTTAATGACTAGAAACCGGGAGATACCAAAATAGAAAATAATACTATTTGCTATTTGAGTGCAGAACTTGTTTCGTGTTCTTAGAAGACTTCATCAGGTGCATAACACATAAAGGGCAATACAAAAAAGTACACATTACAAGACGCAGCTACAAATTAAATTGCAAATTTTTGCTGACATACTAGGGCATCCCGAACTGCTTCAGATGTCAGCAATACGGTTGCAATGTTTTAATTTGTAATGTGTACTTTTTTTTTTTTGTATTTCTCTTTTCATGTTATGCACCCGATGAAGTCTTCTAAGAAAATGAAACTAGTTCTCCTTTCAAATAATAAATAGTATATTTTCTATTTTGGTATCATTCGGCTTCTAGTTATTACATTTTTAATCATATCATAAAGCCTAGTAAATCCGTTGCATCAAAAAAAAGTATATACAGGGATGAGACAAAATAATGGAAATACTAAGATATTTAGGATTGCATTAGTGATTGTAGTGAGTGGTAATTCATGTTAAAAATCGAAAAACTGGGAGAGGACAGATCGTGGATGGCGCTTAGCGGGAGCATCAATGAACAAAAACATCCACATTATTAGGTGCATCGAGATCGACAGTTTCTAAAGTTATGTCTGCATACACAGATCATGGCAAGACGACATCATCAAAGAGAAACAGTGGGCGAAAATAAAATATGACCGAAAGAGATCGTCGTTCAGAAGGATTGTTTCGAAAAAACAACGAACTACTGCAGCACTGGCAACAGTGGAATTGAATATTCATTTTACAGATCTTGTTCCATAAACGTTGTACGATGTGAGCTTCATAAATCCAATATTCATGTTAGGACTGCATTACTAAACCTCTGATTACTGAAAATGAATGCTGAATGCGTAAAAAAGATGGTATCACGACTGTGACACCTCATACTAAGATGCCATCTCATACAAAGGGGACAGATTTTTTCCCTACTGGAAGCCCGAGTTTTTTTTTATCCCAAAAAGCAGGCAAACCAACCTAAGAACTCAGTGAAGAACAGCGGTATCATCAATTAGTTGCTTCAGTATTACTTGCAAAACAAACTAAAGTACTCAATGATCCATTTAAATCTTGACGGCCGGCTTGAATCTTCTGGGAAAATGTTAAACATTGTTGCTGCCGTTACATTTACCATTAATAGATTCCTAAGATTGGTAATTTTTCCATGTTATTTATGTAAATTTTCTTACACATGCATGTTCAGTAAATGTTCAACGGCTCGGTCGGTGAAGAGAAGTAGCTTGATTCTCACCAGTCAGTTTAGTTGAGAATCAAAATTGTTCGTTTACCCCAATTCACATATGCTTTGACCATTGCGAGATGGCATTTCTACATCTTGTCGACCATTATAGCTCATCCAATTTTATATAATTTTAAAAACGTGCTTATTAATATGATTTCAGAAAGTGAATTGTTAATCGTAGAATTCCTCTGAAACAAAGTGATTGAATGAAAACCAAACAGTTCTCGGTCTAACAAGTCACTGAAACAATTCGTGTAGGTGGTATGGAATGAACACAATCCAAGGAGCATCAGTAGCTCAATCGCTAAAGAAGAAGCCCTTTGAAAGATCTGGATTCGATTCTCATCTAAGCGATAAACCTGTATTAGAGCTTTTCGACTAAAGTGTGCAATCGATTCTACAGTATTAAAACATATTTAGCATCCTAAACTTTGAACAGACAGGAGTAGGAAATTTGGCTATTTGTAAATGACAACTGTGTCTAGTAACCGTGATCATTAGGGCTATTAGTTGTATATTATGGAAGAGTTTCAGATGAGGGAAAGTGCCATTATATTCTACGCACCCATTAACCTGTACTTTAGGAATGCGATAACGACCCAGACGAACTACAGCTTGAATGATAAGGCGGATGTGCTCACTCGTGTAAGTCACAAAGTCACATAGTTACACTCAGGCACCTCTAAGTTTGTTAAATACACACACGCGCACGCGTGCGCTGAAAGAAAAGTCAAATAACAGTGACTAATGACACCACTAGGTACAGAAGACATACGTTATTTATTTGTCATGTATTTACAATTTTCCTTGTACATTTATAGGCATGAATAGCACCGTTTTAAATGATAGACCACAACAGACTCATCTTTCCTGTGAGACTAGAAATTTTAATACTGCGACAAAGTTTCTTCATTTTTATAGTAGAAATCTAATTCTAAACGTTGATCCCGTTTCGTGTTCTGGTGGTGGTGGTAATTCACGCTTTTCCCGCTCTTCAAACAACCCTACAGCACAAAAAGAGATCTTTAGTACATATAAATATTTTTACCTAATGATTCCAAGTTATTTTCGACCATCTAAACGTAAGAAAAATTGACATAAACTGGGTTTTGTATTGGCCGAAGGATTTTAATTGATGCTAAGTAAGAAATACCAACAAGTTTCGCCAACTGAGCTGTTTGGCTTCATTAGGGTTAATAAAAGAGATACAAAACAACTTAAACACTTAAACTGTTCATGAAGGAATGAAAGAAATACAATTGTATTTTTCACAAATACAGAAGAACGCGTACATCAAATGCATGGAGGGTGTATGACGTCAACTGTTATTATGCAGGAACGTTCTGTAATTAGCAGCAAAATTTAACTCTGGCGTGCTTAGCGATCTTATGAGGGTCTTTCAAATATCAGGCAAAATTAATCCTTGGTTTCCATTGAGGTTGTGTTTAGAACGGATGACTTTTATGGCTTCTTTTATGTATCGGGAGCGGAAATCTTCCTCTAAATAGGGCATGGAGCTTTTGTCCCATTTGGTGTTTTGGTTTCACCTCGAGAAAGGAAGGACTAACCGAGAATTGTCTTCTCTATTGTTGTTTACATCGCCTAAGTGTTCTTTGTTTCTAATTACCAAACTTCTTGAGGTCTGACCAATGTAATTTAATGCACCTGAACAGCGAATGTTATAGACACCGGCGTATTTGAAGAAGGCATGACTGTCTTTCGGAGATCTTAAAAAATGGCGGATAGTCTTTAAAGGTTTAAAAGTCACTCGTATTTCATGTGGCTTGAGCAGTGTAGCAACATTTTTAGAAACTGTCTCAGCATAAGGAATGGCAAAGGAGGCTTTGTAATGTGTTTCCTCAAATTGTTGTTGTGGGAGTCACAGAAAAGTATCTTATGGATAAATTTGTTTGGATAACCATTGTCTATCAGGGTTTTTGATTTGTGGAATCATTATCATCTGTAGTGATGCGAGAGGTTCTATGGTTTAGCATGTGTACGATGCTTCGTTTTTGAGAAATGTGGTGCGAAGATGCGAAGTGCAATTATCGACCTGTGTTGGTTGGTTTGCGATAGACTGCAAGGCTGATATGTCTATCCATTTGTTTCTTAATTAAAGTATCCAGGAATGGTGATTGTTTGTCCTTCTTAAGTTCCAAGGTGAACTTTATTTTGTGATGGAAGGAGTTGATCTTGGTAAGAAAATCAAAAAGATCTTTTTCAGTGTTTTTCCATATAATAAAAATGTCATCCACGTACCTGCACTACACTGTGAGTTTAGAGTCTATTTGAGACAAAATGTCATTTTCCATTTACTTAAATATAAAGAGCTAATAAGCTTCATTTCGGCAACAAAAACATTATTTAAATTAAGGGGATATTAAATCCCACATTGTTTTAAAACCGAATAAGAAACTCAAAGATTGGAATCAGAGAGTTTCTTGCCGAATATAGTATAGTAAACTATAAAGTATCGGCGATCACTAAGCGTCCGCTAAATGCAAGTGGCCCAGCACGTAGTGCAATACCGGAAATCTCGCAGCAAAGTCGGTAAAGTTCTGATCACTATTCTTAGGTATTTACCATAATGTAAAAACACATTTCCTAGGAAATGTATAAACACCATAATGTAATAACAGCATACATTTCCTAGGAAATGTGTTTTTACATTATGGTAAATACCTAAGAATAGTGATCAGAACTTTACCGACTTTGCTGCGAGATTTCCGGTATTGCACTACGTGCTGGGCCACTTGCATTTAGCGGACGCTTAGTGATCGCCGATGCTTTTATAGTTTACTATATTCGGCAAGAAACTCTCTGATTCCAATCTTTGAGTTTCTTATTCGGTTTTAAAACAATGTGGGATTTAATATCCCCTTAATTTAAATAATGTCATTTTCCAGTTTCTCCATAAAGAGATCTGCACAAGTGGGGAAAGAGTGCTGTCCATTGCGAGGCCTGTTAATTGTTCGTAAATCTTTGATTCCATAAGAAAAAATAAGATTTTAGGCAATGAATGGAAAAGAGAAGACATCTCCAACAATGTAGACCAAAACCATGGTCACTTTTAGACAACATGATAAATAATAGTTTTCATAAAGAGCGTTGAATTTTTTTCAATTTGGATTTTTTTGCTGATAGAAAAGGCTTTAGTATACTAACTTCCAGTTTTAAGAAAACTGGAAGTTAGTATACTAAAGAAAGGGTTCAATTTTGCTATTGCCCCAGACCACATTCCTAAAGTGGACATCATGTGTAACATAGAAAAGGCTGTCTCGTCATTACCGGAACCCATAGCAAATGATCTCAGACTGAAAAGCGCCACCATTCTCTCATCTTCAAAAGTATCAAACCCAAATATCACGCCTTTAGAAAAATTTTCTATGTTTAGTTTGAAGAAAAATAGAGAAATGTTCATCTTAAAAGCAGATAAAGGAAACTCTACAGTTGTATTAAACACCGGATATTACAAGAAAAATATCACAGACTTACTCCCTGACACATCTACCTATCGTGTTTTAGATTCAGACTCCCCTCCCCACAGGAAAAAATCACAATGAAACAATCAACTTGATAAATAATACAGACAGCTGGCCCACAGACTTAAAACAAAGATGAAAGTCGTTACATCCACTAACGCCGCAACTTTGTTGCTCTCCCAAAGTGCATAAAAATGGAATACCGCTGTGCCCTACAGTGGATGGAATTAATTCTCCTACATACTTATTATCGGCACACATCCGTAATTCGGATACCTACATAAAAATTCACAATATTTCTTTGATAAATTAAAGAACATCTCGATCTCCAATACAGACCTTCTGGCAAGCCTGGATGTAATATCCTTATTTACGAATGTTCCAGTAGAAGAAGTAATCAGCATTTTGGGAAACCTCTTCCCTGAAGATATTACTTCTCTTTACCATCATTGCCTAAAATCTCAATTTTTCTTATGGAATGGAACGATTTACGAACAATTAAAAGGCCTCGCAATGGACAGCCCTCTTCCCTCCCCTTGTGCAGATCTGTTTATGGAGAAACTGGAAAATAACATTTTGTCTCAAATAGACCCTAAACCCACAGGGTGGTGGAGGTACGCGGATGACATTTTTATTGTATGGAAAAACACAGAAAAATATCTTTTTGATTTTCTAACCAAGATGAACTCCTTCCATCACAAAATAAAATTCACCTTGGAACTTGAGAAGGACAAACAATTACCATTCCTGATGTTGTGACGTCTTTCTTCTTCGTTGTGTGTTCTATTCCGCCTGAATTCAGTTTTCTAATTTATTTTTGGTATTCAGTCACGAGACAGTCTAGGCCTAATCTCTATATGGGTAACACTGTACAAGAGTTAAGATAATAGGGGAGGTTATCGACGAAGTCGGTAATTCTTTCTGCTAATCTAATTAATTCCTTTTTAGAACACGAAGCAAATTTATATTTAACTGCGCCAATCTGTGTCCACAGTTGTAAGAACAATGCTACAGTAATCTAAATAAGACAGAACCTTCCTTAGACAAATTACCTTTAAGTTATATAGCAGTCGTGGTTCTCTAATCTTTTCTTACTTTCACATTGAATAGAGTTCCGCTTAGATCTGAACTGTTAAAATGCGTGGTGCACTGAAATGACCTCAGGCAAGCACAAGATTCAAATTAAATAAAAACATTTAATACACTATCACATGAATATACATTAATCTAAGAAGATCTAGACATAATTAAAATGATCATGAAATAAAGAAGTTCTTATTAAGACAATAGTAACTTCACAGTAGAGTATACTCAGCATGGTTAAATTCTTAACATATAGATTTCTACCCTTCTTAGAGTTTTAAACTTCTAAGCACACTTGTAGACAATTCGATATACTTCAATTGTCAACTCTGCTTAGCCATTCATGATACACACAGCACATATCGCTAAATACACACCAAGGAATTCTAAAGTCGTATCAATCTATTACAGTAATTCTTAGTAAGTCAGTTTCGAACTTACATCACGTTCTCTTGGAACAAGTTTCAATCTTGAAACTTGTTCCAATACCACACACGTTCAAACTTGAACTGTCATTAAGGCAATACACTTCTCCTTTATTGGACTTACGTTCACAAAAGACAGAGAAAGGATTTTCTTACTGGGACGGTTGATATACTTTGATGACCTCAAGAAGTTTCGTAATTAGAAAAAAAGAACACGTAGGCGATGTAAACAACAATAGAGAAGACAATTCTGGGTTAGCCCTTCCTTTCTCGAGGTGAAACCATACCATCGAATGGGACGAAAGATCCCTGCCCTATTTAGAGGAAGATTTCCTCTCCCGATACATAAAACAAGCCATAAAAGTCGTCGGTTCTAAACACAAGCTCAATGGAAACCAAGGATCAATTCTGCCTGATATTTGGAAGACCCTCATAAGTTCACTAAGCACGCCAGAGTTAAATTTCGCTGCTAATTACAGAACGTTCCTGCATAATATCATACGACATCATACACGCTCCATGTCAGTCGACATCATACACGCTCCATGCATTTGATGTACGCGTTCTTCTGTTTTTTTGTAAAAAATACAATTGTATTCGGTTCATTCTTTCATGAACAGTTTAAGTGTTTAAGTTGTTTTGTATTTCTTTTATTCACCGTGAAGAAGCCAAACAACTCAGCTGGCTTCTTCAGGGTGAATATAAGAAAAACGTGTTGGTGTTTCTTACTTAGTACCAATTAAAATCCTTCGACCAATATAAAACCCAGTTTATGTTAATTTTTGTTATATTTGTACATAATTCATCACTATAGTAATACGTTATAGATCAAATGCATTGCTACAAACCATGCAACACACTGGCGAATGATAAATTTTACAGAGAAAATAGATAACAAGTTAATTTAATGGAGCACACAACATGTTTCGTGAAAAATGACTTCTTCAGATGTGATAACACTTAAAGCAAACTAAGAAAACCATAAAAACACTGTGCTGTTATAATAACAGACTTTGAAGTGAAGTTTGAATTGTCGTTATAATCCTTTCTGTAGTTCTATTGTCTGTGCAAATGCGAGCGTAGGAGTTCACGCGTACGCCAGTATATAATGGCAGAACTGTGAGTCAGGTATATAACTAAGGTTACTGTTTATGTGTGAAGAGTCTAGGATAATTGCTTTGGATTCAACTATGCGCCATTCCACTTCATCGTGACAAATATAAACGTTCGGTGTTTTATCCCAATCTACTCCTTGTTGGCGTCCTTCATCGTTTGTGTTCACTGAAAATAAGACGTGACTCTGTTATATGAAATGTCTTTGTGATGTTCCTCTAGCTGTAGGAGGATTGACTTCTCAGTCTGGTCATAGTACGGCCTCCCACAATCACATATTACCTTGTATACACTGGGGAACTGAAGATGCTTATGAGCCCGTTTTGGGTGGCTTAGAACTGACCTTAGTTTTGGAAGAGTTGAAAAACACGTTTTAATATTAAATTTTTTTCAAAATTCTTCCTAGTTTCGGGGATAGCGAGCTGATGTAAGGTAAAACAAATATAACCCTTGGGGTTATTAGGGATCTCTGTATTGTTTCGAGGACGCTGGTATAGTTGCCTCTTAATGTTTTTGGAAGAGTATCCATTATTTAAGAAAGTTCTTTCTAGATATTTTAGTTCATTTTTTTTAGTTCTTCTTCATCGGACAATACTGAGTGAGTACGGTAAGCCAATGTGGAAATGATAACTAACGTTTATGCGGGATAGTGATGTGAGGATGCATGTAGGTATCTATCCGTGTGTGTGTGTGTTGATTTCTTGAAGACTGAGATTTTTAAAGAATCAGACATCCTAGTAAGTTTCATGTCTATGAAAAGGAACCATTTTCTTCAATCTCAGTGGTAAATTTTATGTCTTCGTGGAAGTTGTTTAAATGACTTAGGAAGATGTGAGATTCTCTACACCATGCTCCCAAATAAGGAATATCATCTACATAGCGAAGCCATGTTCTGAGTTTTAATGTTTCTTTAGAGATGGCTTTTTCCTCGAAGTCCTCGAAGAAAATGTTTTCCAGAATTGGAGACAGGGGGATACCCATAGCTAGTACTGTTCTGTTTGTAAATTTTCTCTTCGAACTTAAAATACCCCGAATTAATGCAGTGTGAGAGGAGAGCAAAAATCTTTTTAGAGCTCTTGTTTTTTAAAATGCTGAGAACATTTTGCGTTGGAGCCTTTGTGAAAAGTGCCACAACACCATAGCTCGCCATAATATCGGAATTCTTCAGTTTTGTATCGTTAATTTTAGAAGCGAAGTCCGTTGAGAGAAATACATAATCGAACAAAAAATCCCCTTAAGAGGACAACAGAACTTCCAAGAAAAAAGCGTCTTTCTCTTCGGTCCTTACATCCACTTATTCCAAGATTATACGACCTACCAAAGGTGCATAAAGCAAATTGTCCACTCAGGCAAATAGTTGATAGTATTGATTCACCGACATATAAATTATCAAAATATCTAATATCCTCCTTAAAAGGTCTAGTAGGAAAATCTTCCTCTTATATTAAAAATTCAATATATATATATATATATATATAATATGATAAGACTTTTTATGTCGCGTTTGTATGTCAAGTCTGTATGTCGCGGTCAAGTATGTATGTATGTCACGTTTTTTTAAACGTTTTGAAACCCAGGGGATACCCTGAGTGTCGAGTCTTTAAAATTCGAGTCATCAGAATTCAATGAGAACCGGCCTACCAGTCCGGAACTCGGGGGGTGGGGGGGCGCCGGGGGGTGTAGTCCCCCTAGTATATATATATATAATCCAATACATAATGCATTCCATGGATTAGCAAATACAACTGAAGCATTGAAACGACCAATAAGTGTGTTTGGCATATAAAAATTTATATGAACAACCTCTCATAATATAAAAGCTTCTACACACCATAACTTATAAATTTTCTCCTAGTATGGGAACTTAAACTTCAAAATTTTAAAGCATAGAAATATCTCTTCAGAAATCTTAAAACAAATAGGATATTTCTTTTTTTTTTTATAAACCAATTGTATAAAATATTTCACAGGCACTTAAAAATAATAAAGAAATGATTCGGTTTATGTCAGTGATGTGAATCGAAACGAGGTCTTTCCCACCAAATGGTTTCGTCTATATCGACTGAGCTACGGAAACTCTTTCTTCACTTTACCCATAGATAAACTGGTCTGGAACACAAGCAGCTAATACATCGTATCGTATTATATCTTATTAACGAGAAACCACAGCTAATCACATATATCGTATTTTATTTTATTTTTATGTGACATCCACCCATGGCCGTTTAATGCAGTGGTGCTGAGTGTTTGCTAAGGGGGGGGTTAAGTTATATTTTCATTTTATATTTTTTCGAAATTATTTTTAAGCAATCTGGAATTTTTACGTGACAAATTCACAAACATCTGTGCTCAAGTCGTATTTGAACGTGCAGCCTATTGGTTGGAGAGCACTAAGCTAGCTACTGGACCATCTAAGTCAGCCAAATGCAATCGGCTTTAAACAACCCTGTCCATTCTTGAGAGCGTATTGAACTACGGAGACTATACCTAATAAAATTAAGTGGTACATATGCTTTATTTGCCAAAGATATTGGGACATCCGAAAAGATAAAAAGATCAAACTTTTTTGTTTATCAAAATATACAGAGTATATATTTAATTTTTTTTTTTTTTTTTTTTTTAATTTTAAGGTCGTTATTGCTAAACCACTTTATTTCCTTTCAACATATGATGGTTGATCTAATTTATTAGATCCTCAAAGATCGTTTCAGTGTATATTAATGCCCTAATAGCTTTTAATTTACAAATATTAAGCCATAATGGGCTTAATTTTTGTAAATTAAAAGCAAACTGATTTAGTTTTAGATTCTTTAACTAACGCAAGTGCCATATTCAAAGTACCTTTTTAATTAAAATTCCCATTAATTTTGAACGACCTCTATACATTGTTTCAATGGCACATTTTTATTTATTTTTTTGTTTTTTTTACTTCAGATTAAAATCAGATGATTATCTTACCTCCACGCTATAATAATAACAATTATTGATATGACAACGGCCAGGAACACAGTCTTGCCAAACACACCGAGAAGAATGGTGCCATCTGGCGACAGAAATGGAAACTATATTGTTAGACTAAAATACGAATATTTGATCAATAAAATATGAAATGTCAGTGCTGTTAAATATAAAGGGGAATGCCACACTAGTTACCTGCATTATCAGGTATAAGATTCGTATTAATAAAATTAATTTTTTAATTATTTCCTCCTTAATTGTTTCTTCATTAATCAGGCGTACTCTATCGGAAAAATGTGAAGCTACACTTCATCTGATCCATGTTCAGCAGGGCACTGAAGAGATATTTCTTTCGCTTTAGCACTCGTCTTCCATCGGATCTACCGCTGTCTCCAGGGCTACTCAGATAACTGTCAGCAGTAAACAACAATTACTTTAATATTTTCGAATGTGTGTGCGTGCGTGTGGTATTTTATTTATTATACGGAATATGGAGTGCAAAATGCCTCAATAATTACACAGCTATCCATTTACTTTTGGTAGCTTAGTGTACATGCAACTTTTTGAACGCTGTTTCCCAGTAAGGAATCTGATTTTACAAATCTTTATTCTGTTTCCAAAAAAATACATCCACTTCTTTCAAACAGATTTACGATATACAAGAAACAATGCGAGTCTGTTTCTCACCTACTTGCTCAAATCTCGTGCAATTTTAAATCTGTTTTTGTTTCTAGGGTTACAAATAAGCTTTCAACCATCGCATTTCTTCTGACATTGTTTGAAATCTACAAGAAATAGGAAGAAAATCTTCCGTTTGTCATCTGCCTTCGCCTCACGTGCTAGCAAAAGTCTAAGAAATATGCGGGGGGAATCTTAGATCTGTCATTTCGCGAGATTTTCTTTTACTTCCACAAGCAGCAGACCTTCGAAGAGGTGTTCACTTCGATTTATGATTCTGTCGGATGGTTTCAGAGTATACAAGAAAACGTACTCCGAGTTGAGTGGCTTTCTTCTAACGTTAATTCTCTCTCTGGATGCAATTTTAGAAATTTCGGCATCGCTCTGTATTGTTCCGCCCTTGGACAAAATCCCCTACTGTGGATGTGGAAACAGGAAAATGCTTAAAATTTTACACGTTGTGCAAAACAGAAGATCCTCATATCGTTAACTTTTATTCTCTTGCTTTTTATGACAACGTATATAGCAAGTCTGACAACTGTACCCACTCTCTATTAGCTCCTTGTACGATCCAAGCAAAAACATTACGTTAACTGTCAAGTGGGCCTAACTGTTGATTGGGCTCTAATCCTGACGTCTCACCTAATCTAGTCATGAAATTGTGGTGAATAAAAAAAAAGGATATATTCTCTGTTTTTCCCCGACACACACACATACACACCGCTATAGAGTGCTTAAACGTGACAATCCTGAAGCACAGAACGATATTTGCTGATTATTCACAGCAAATGGAACAACTACTGCTCTTCAAACTTGAAATGGGCAAAACCATCACCACCTCTTTACCCGAATTTAGTAGAAACATTTACTCAGTGGACTGAAAACTTTACTTTTAATAATTTCGGCTAAGAAAGATGTTTTATGTAATCTGCACTTGTACCATAACTTTTGCTAAGTCAGTGTATATTTCAAGCGAAAAAAGAACTCTTTTTTTTAGAAATGAATTTCCTGATTTCAACGATAGATACCCTTAGTAACCTACCAGAGTAATTTTTTTTCCTTTTCTTTCTATTTTTGCGAAAGAACAATTTGGCCATCCACCGGAACCGCTATCTTCGCAGTAACTCATCCAATGTGACCTCTACTTCGTTCAAACGCTTTCGGCTTCTTCCATTACGGAGACCGCTTCCACAATCCTGTTAGTAGTTGAGATTCATGGTTGCTAGAAAAACAACCGACTTACTTCCAGTGTCGAAGAAGAAGACTTACGATCGCAGTAATGTGTGGTCGTACGTGCTGGTTGTTAGCAGGCGAGTGTCGAGAAAGTGTCTGCTCGGTCAAGTTAAGTACTGCCGCTATAAAAGGGTCGTTATTTGCTCCGTTGCCTGGTAACGTGAAAAGTGCAGTCGTCAGTTTAATGTCGGGAGGACACATTGAAGGTAGTGATGGGTTACGGTAGGGGTTTTCGACTAACAAATGGCGGTAGCGTAACGGTGAATGCAGGTCACACTTCTTGGCTGACACCTCCGCGCGATGCACAGTCGGTCATCAGTCTCAATCTGCTTACCGTTGACATTGAACACACTCGCTTGTCGCCTACTCACCGATCTACGATCGAACGAACACAACAACAATCGAATAACTCAAACATCATGCAGTCTTCGATAATTGACCATCTCTCTCTCTCTCTCTCTCTCTCTGTATGTGTGTGTGTGTGTCTGTGTGTTAATTAGCTCCGAATACTTAACCCTCTGATCCCTTATATAATTAACAATTATCTACACCAAATGGTTCTCAAACTGTGAGGGGTGACCCCCAGGGGGAAGCGAATTGCTTGAAAGGGGGCGCGGCATACTTTCCTACAGATAAAAGAAAAAAGAAAAGAAAAAGAAAGAAAAACTTTTGATGATACAGGTTTTAATTATCCCAGATTTCAAAATAACTAATAATTATTTTCTTCACTCTCACTTATAAAACGCCAGAGGCAGTGTTGATAGTTCGGCAGCAGCCGCATCCTCTTCTAGGCAGCACTATACACGCGCAGCTGAAAGCAGCAACTTAATGACATCTCATTGGCCCTTGTTTCAGCGCAATTGTGCTGATTTGTTTACCTCTTAAAGTTGACTTGATTATGAACAATTAGTCATGAAGCGTTTCCTGAATCCTGATAAAAATGAAGCTACCAGTGCTCCTTCAACTAGTGGTGGGAAAGAAGCTATTCGGTGTGTGTGAAAATAAGGAGGTATGATGAGAACTATTTATCACTAGGCTTTACGAAAACTGTAATCAATGATGAACGTCCGTAATGTGTAATCTGTTTAAGTATTTTAGCTGCACATAGTATGAAACCTAACAAATTAAAGAGATATTTTAAAACCCAACATCCTGAGTTTACAAATAAACCAAAAGATTTTTTTTAGAAAGCTTACTGGCTTGAAGTCCACCTAACAGAACTTGCCTAAAACATCGATCACATTACACTTTGACATTGAAATGTTTGATTATTTTTACAGAGAAAAATTAAATAGTTGTTAGTTAAATATTGTTTCATTTAACTAACAAGTATTTAATTTTTCTCTGTAAAATCAGTGGGAATGATGAACCAGGAAGAAGAGAGGGTTGTGGACTTTGCAGTAGCGTTTGATCTGGCAATTGTGAACTCGTTTTTCTACTAGAGGGAAGAACATTTGATAACATTTAGGAGTGGTAACCAGTAACGCACTCAGGATTTAATCTTGGAGGGGGCCGGGCGCTCAGGATTTAACCTTTAGAGGGGGCCGAGTTGAGTAGACGTTTTGCAAATACACACTACACATCGCATACGACCTATAACTGAGCATCTGCAGTGATCGCTAATTCATAAGTAGCACACAACATAAATAAAAAAAAAATGAATTTTAATTAGGAAAAGATTTTTGGAAATTTTTCTAGTGTTTTTTCCTTTTCTTTGGGGGGTGCCCGGGACCCTTGCCCCCCCCCCCTCTGAGTGCGCCACTGGTGGTAACAACAGTTCACAAATTGACTACATTTTGACTAGAAGAAAACATCTTAAGGTTGTGAAAAATTGTAAAGTAATTCCAACAGATCAAGTGGCACAGCAACACCGACTGTTGTGCGCAGACTTTAAAATAAGATCGAAGATAAGAACCTCTGGAAGCCATGGGATGAAGACACTTAAGTGGTTTCGCTTAAAAGAAGAGAGTGTGAGGAATCGTTTTAGGGAGAGGGTGTTAGAGAGGATTTCGGATGGACTGGAAAGTGTACAAGATTGGTGGACACATCATTCAAAAGTAATCCTGAGCTGTGAAATCGAGGTGCTTAGTGAAATATCTGGAAAGATTAGAAAGCAGAAGGAGGGTTGGTGGTGGAATAATAATGTACAAGTGGCAGTGACAGCTAAGAGGAAGGCAAAGCAGAAGTGGGATGAGTCAAGAGTGAAAGAGGATAGAGAGGTGCACAGAGAGAGAGAAAGCAAGAAGCCAAGAGAGTTGTGGCACAGGCGAAGGCCATAGCATATCAAGATCTGTATGATCAATTAGAAACAAAGGAAGGACAGAGAAAAATTTACCAACTAGCGAAATGTAGAAATAAAGCAGCAAAGGACATCTTACATGTGAGGCAGATTAAAGTCGCTGAAGGAAGAGTATTATGGAGGGATGTGGACATAAGAAACAGATGGAGAATATACTTTGAGGAACTTCTGAATGAGGAAAATGCAAGGACTCACAGAGAAGATGGGCAACATTCTGAGGGGATGGTGCAGAACATCAGTAGAGAGGAAGTGACGGAGGCCATGAAGAGGATGAGGAATGTAAAATCGGTAGGTCCCAACAGGATTCCAGTGGAGGCATGGAAGGCACTGGGGGAAGAGGGAATTGACCTGCTCTGGGACCTGTTCATGAAAGTTTGTCAACAGGAAAATATACCTGAGGAATGGAGGGAGAGTACTCTTGTCCCCATCTACAAGGGTAAAGGGGATGCACAAGACTGTAAAAATTACAGAGGAATAAAGTTGATGTCCCACACAATGAAAATCTTAGAAAGGGTTCTTGATGGAAGATTGAGGAAGGAGGTGGAGATTGCAACGGAACAGCAGATGATGGAAACGTTTCGAGAGAAACAACGGGAGCTACATCTGGCATTTATTGACCTGGAGAAAGCATACGATAGAGTGCCAAGGCAAGAAGTCTGGAGATGTCTGAGGAAAAGTGTTCGGACCTGTCTGAGACAGACAGAAAGTTTTCAAGTAACTGTTGGCTTGCATCAAGGGTTAGCATTAAGTCCGTTTCTGTTTAACATTGTGAGGGAGGTGGTGACGGAGGAGGTGAGAGAAGATGCGCCTTGGACAATGTTGTATGCAGATGACATCTTGCTGTGTGCAGATTCAAGAGAAGAAACCGGAACTAAACTTGAAAAATGGAGAAAAGTACTGGAAGAGAGAGGTATGAGACTGAGCAGAAGTAAGACAGAGTGTATGTGTTGCACAGTGGGCGGCGGCCAGGAGACAGATCTGGAGCTGGAAGGAAATGTAATCAGAAAGGTGAGTGACTTTAGATATTTAGGTTCAACAGCGGAAGAAGGTGGGGGAGCTGAGAAGGAAGTGGGATGCAGAATACAAGCGGGTCGGAGGAACTGGAGGGAGATGGCTGGAGTGTTATGTGATAAGAGGGTGCCGATCAATCTGAAAGGTAAAATCTATCGGGCAGTAGTGAGGCCAGCTATGACGTATGCTATAGAAACTCTGGCCCTAAAGAAAAATAACATCAGCAGGATGGAAGTAGCAGAGATGAGAATGCTTAGGTGAATGTGCGGTGTGACCAGAAAGGATCGTATGAGAAATGACTATGTCAGGGGAACAGTGAAAGTTACGAACTTAGAAGCGAAGATACAGGAGACAAGGTAGAGATGGTTTGGTCATGTGATGAGGAGGGAAGACGAATATGTGGGAAGAAAGGTCATGAAGATGGATGTGCAAGGAAGGAGGAAGCGTGGGCGGCCAAAGAAGAGATGGAGGGAGTTGGTAGAAGAGGACTTGAGAATGAAGAACTTGTATGTGGCTACAGCCCAAGACAGGAGGATGTGGAGGAGACTCATCATCAACAGTGACCCCACTTAAGTGGGAGAAGCTACAGAAGAAGAAGAAGAAGAAGAAGAAGTTAAATATTGTTTCATTTCGATACATATTTTGGTTAATTGCAAGTGTTAAAACTAATTTTTATTGTAGGCCTAATATTGTGATACTTTAATTATTTTGTGTCAAAAACTGTTAAATAGTGTGTAGAAAACACAAAATAAACTGAATAAAACGTCAAACTTAGTATGACTTCTATTTTAATAAATAAAACCGGCTGTGGGGGGATGACAGTGTTTTCTCTTGTCAGATGGGAATCAGAGGTAAAACGTTTGAGAACCACTGATCTACACCGTTGTTGATTTACTCTGATATTTTGATAAAATCAAAATTTAATAAAAGAACATTCAGTGGTATTTATTTTGATATTAATAAGTACTCTCCGACCACAGATACGAGCACTTCATTGACAATGTGCCAAGAAGACTCAGTTCTTGTTTAAGGGGAGAAAGAAATAAGGCGATGTACGAATTGATCACCAACATGCGACAACACGTGATTTATACATAACATTTTCCAACTGTTATACGAGCAAATTAGTTACTACTTTAAAACTACAATTATGTTCATGAAAGAGAAGCTAATTTTCAGACGTGTTATAATAAACAACTCATCCCACAATACGAACTGATTACCCTATTATCGGAATGGATTCTCCTTCTTCTGACATGCGCAGAAGTGTCTAAGGGTCTCGCATCTGTGGGCGTACATTATTTATACTGATTTATTCCAATTTATTCCAATAGTTGTAATTAAAAAAACTGAAATACAGTAATGAATTAATTTTATTCGAAATTATTATTTTTTAATATTGATAGTTTTAATATAGACTATGTGCGAATTTTTGAAAGACTCATCGTCAACAGTGATCCCACTTAAGTGGGGTCACTGTTGATGATGAGTCTCCCTCACACCCTCCTGTCTTGGACTGTAGCCACATACGAGTTCTTCATTCTCAAGTCCTCCTCCACCATCTCCCTCCATCTCTTCTTTGACTGTTCGCGTTTCCTCCTCCCTTACACATCCATCTGTAAGACCTTTCTTCCCACATATCTTCCTCCCTCCTCATCACATGACCAAACCATCTCAACCTTGCCTCCTGTATCTTTGCTCCCGTTCGTAACTTTCACCGTTCCCCTTACATAGTCATTTCTCATATGATCCTTTCTGGTCACACCGCACATCCACCTAAGCATTCTCATCTCTGCTACCTCCATCCTGCTGATGTTATTTTTCCTCAGGGCCACAGTTTCTATAGCATACGTCATAGCTGGCCTCACTACTGCCCGATAGATTTTGCCTTTTAGATTGATCGGTATCCTCTTATCGCATAGCACTACAGCCATCTCTCTCCAGTTCTTCCATCCTGCTTGTATCCTGCATCCCACTTCCTTCTCAGCCTCACCATCCTCTTTCATTGTTGAACCTAAGTATCTAAAGTCACTGAGCTTCCTGATGAAATCTCCTTCGAGCTCTAGATCTGTCTCCTGGTTGTCATCCACATTGCAACACATATACTCTGTCTTACTTCTGCTCAGTCTCATACCTCTCTCTTCCAGTACTTTCCTCCGTCTTTCCAGTTTAGCTGCCACTTCTTCTCTTGATTGTGCACACAGTACGATGTCATCTGCATACAACATAGTCCAAGGTGCGTCCTCTCTCACCTCCTCCGTCACCACCTCCATCACAATATTAAACAGGAACGGACTTAATGCTGACCCTCGATGCAAGCCAACTGTCACTGGAAAACTTTCTGTCTCTCCCAGGCAGGTTCAAACACTTGTCTTCACATTTCTGTACATTTCCTGCACCAACCTGACATATTTCTCCGGTACCTTCTTCTCCCTCAAACACCTCCAGACTTCTTGCCTCGGCACTCTATCATACGCTTTCTCCAGATCAATAAACACCAGATGTAGCTCCCGTTGTTTCTCTCGAAACCTTTCCATCATCTGCCGTAACCCAAAGATAGCATCTGTCGTCGATCGACCAGGCATGAAGCCAAATTGCTCCTTTGCAATCTCCACCTCCTTCCTCAGTCTTCCATCAAGAACCCTCTCTAGGATCTTCATTGGGTAGGACATCAACTTTATTCCTGTGTAATTCTTACAGTCTTGGGTATCTCCTTTACTCTTGTAGATGGGGAGAAGAATACGTTCCCTCCATTCCTCAGGTATATTTTCCTGTTGACAAACTTTTATGAACAGGTCCAACAGCAGGTCAATTCCCACTTCCCCTAGTGCCTTCCATGCCTCCACTGGGATCCTGTCAGGGCCTACTGATTTTCCATTCTTCATCCTCTTTATAGCCTCCTTCACTTCCACTCTATTAATGTTCTGCACCATCCCCTCATTAGACTCCCCATCTTCTCTGTGAGTCCTTGCATTTTCTTCATTCAAAAGCCCTGCAAAGTATATTCTCCATCTGTTTCTTATATACACGTCGCTCCTTAATACCCTTTCTCCAGAGTCTTTTGTCTGCCTCACATGCACGATGTCCTTTGATGCCTTATTTCTACATTTTGCAATCGATAAAGCTTTCTCTGTCCTTCCTTTGTTTCTAATTAATCATAAGGGTCTTGATACGCCATGGCCTTCTCCTGTGCGGCAACTCTTTTGGCTTCTTGCTTTTTCTCTCTATATTCCTCTCTGTCCTCTACCACTCTGGACATTTTACTTATTTTTATTGTTTGACTTGCGACAGCTTGATGACCGACTGCGAAACTTATTTCGCAAACGGCCTATTAATAAACAGATAAAATCAATAAAACTATCCCTCCCTACTAAAAAAGCCTTAATAATCAAATAAAAGCGTGCGATTATGTTTTTATTATTATTTATAAAATTCTTATTAAGAGTATGCAACGCGTGTTGTATTAAAAAGTACTTAAATTTGTCCAATCTTTCATAAAAAATTAAAAATAATGGAGCGTTTAGTATTTCTTTCAATTTTATGATATTGGTGTGTACGCTTAATAAAAATGAACATCACAAACATCGAATTGAATTAACATGAGGTAGTTATAACTGATATTTTAATTAAAATCTTTTAATTGGTCATTAAATTTAAATCGCATTGAGTTATCGTTTTAACTGTGCCATTATGTGAGTACTTAAATCTTAATTATTTTCATAATAACTGCATTTCTTTTATTTAACTGATTAGTCTAATTTTCAGCTGACAACATAAAGCTACCAAAGGTCGGATGGTGGTGGACCATTCCATTTACGACCTGCACCACGTGGGAGGGTTTCTTTACCCAAAATCTGTGTGTTCACGGGCTGGTTTGTCTGTTCTGAGGGACGAAAAACCAACCCGAGTTTCTGGGTGAAAAAAAAATCGCCCGACATCCGTATGAGACTAGCTTTTCATCGAAAGAGACGGACAAATGTCTCTTTCTACGTAAGAGACCTTTTTTTTCACGTCATGGACGGGAATGTAACCCAAATCTTTTCGACCAATGGGCTTCGTCTATACCGACTGAGCTACGGAAGCAATAGAGAACATTCGAGTCTGTTTCCGTCTGTGTGCATTTTTAAACAATAACTGATGCCCAGTTTCATACACATGATGAATTCATTAAAATGATTTAATTATTGAAATTAATTAATTATCACGGTTGTTTTATTAATGATTGAATAAAAAGTTAAAGAAACAAGCAAATTAAAGTGAAAATAAACAATAACTCTATAAGAATAATAACTCAAAATAAATTAATTTATTTTTTCGGCTAGGCCCCTCGAAAAAGACAGTTATAGGCTCGATTACGAAGTTTTACTTTTTTTTTTTTTTTTCTGTGACCAGTTTTTGAATTAATAAATTTTTGTCTTTGGTATATAGGCTTTTTACGCTTGGAATTCAGGCTTTAAGACCGCACCTCAAAAATCGACTAAAGAACATGCACTGCTATAGACAATATATGAATGTTAGGGTTTATGACCAGGAGACAGTTCTCTGTGCTGAATAGTTCGGATTCATGGATAGCTTGGGCTTACTGTTGAAAGCTTGAAGCCTGCAGACTGTGTGCCGCCTGTCTTCAAGAAGTTAGTTATGGCTGAAGGAGTTCATCTATCTGCCTTCTTCCTTTATAGAATAAAAGACGTTATTAGAATATATATATTTATTTTTTATAGTATCGTGAAATGTCAAAATTAATCCTATAACGAACAACTAAAGAAGAAGAAAGAAATGAGATGTGCGTATGTGCTTCATATCTCGTTTCTTTGATACTTGGATGGGTCTTATGTGAATCAGATCGCTTGTGTCTCGATTAGGAATAAACTAGAATAACAAAACATGACATTGGTTTGCTTGACAAATCGTTCAAGCACTTCTTAACTATATTTGTCGGCAAATATATCAGATCTGAAGACTAAATATAGATTTCTCCTGTAAATATTCTACTGCGTATCGCGCTTTTGCAGTAAAAAAAAACAAGCAAACAATAAATAAGAACTGGATAAGATTAAAAGATAGATTAGACTACTTCACAGCTTCACATAATGATTGAACATTTTTCAGTGTAGGCAAGAACTGATTGCCTTAATAAGGTTCAAGGATAGATTAGCGGTTCGCTCGGCCCTTGTATGAAAGATATCCGAAAGATCATTGCTGACAGTTGAAGTACCACTGGTTTTGTCAGTTGTTATGGACGTGATAATTTAAAAATAAATCTGGACACTAAACGTGAATAAATTTTGGAAGCGCAATTTTTAATATTTCTGCTGTCATCCGTTAACTAAAAATATTACTTTAATTGTAGTTTCTATGCATAATATTACTTGTAAATGCACTTGGGAAAAAATGGTAAAAAACATTTGACTGGTAAGATCTGATTTTTGGTTTACTTCAAGATGATGTTCAGGAGTTATGGTTGTACTCATTAGGGTTGTTGTATTTTTCTGAGGATCCACAAGAAATGGGTTCTACTTAAAAATATTTGTTTTATTACTGAACACATCTTTCCTTATCTTATAATACCCTATTATTTCTTCACTGGTAAATAATATTCTTTTATATCTTACTTTATATTAACTTTTTTTCTTTATACCTTATAAGTAATATAATTATCATGAAGGTGTTTTAAATTTGGACCAATTTTTTACAAAGTTTTCGTAACCAATCGTGAAGTCCGTTATTGAAAATAAATGTATCTTTTGGTGTTATATTTTAAGTGTTCTATGCTTGCAGATACGTATGGTCAATATGTATGGTCATGGACCCGTTTGCCTGTGAAGAGGAATGAAAATCCCTCAGTCCCAGCTGAATTCCTCATTTAAAATTCCTCGTATTTGATGATAATGTTTCTTTTTAAACGTACTGCCATCAATGATATGCAGAAGAACGACTAATGAAATCTGCAATATCTTCAATGACTGGTTTGAAGAAATGTATACGAATGGTTTGAAAACGGTTTGTTCTTTACGCAAATAACATTAAGTAGCAACCCCTTTCTGGCGAAGCCTACAGAACATTCTTGTCGTTTGTAGTCAGATAATATCGAGATAGGAAGTAAGAACATGTACACTACTGTTCTTGTTTTGCTATTTGGCAACTCCATCTGTTCGTCGACAATCTGGCTTCATTTGAATAATACTGTCGAATGTAGGCAGGCTCACGCCGTCGTCATTACTTAACCAAGTTTCAGAGACCATCTCGTCATCGGGCAATGATGAGATCTACGGAATGACCCGAGAGACTAACAATTAAGAGAAAGAACGAATAATTCTTTTCTACTTTTTGACAAACTCGAGTAAAGGATCTTGTACGGTTCTCAACTGATTACATTCTAACCTTTCAAACTCCTTTCTGAGAAATTGCGCATTTCCCAATCCAAAGTGAAAGGTCTTGTCACAGGTAGGAGAAGCGATGTTGAGTCCACTTATATCAGTTACTCTGGTCAAGGCGGCATAAACTGATGACTGCTGGTTCTTTCATATTGTACACAACCATATCGTTAAGTTTCTCCTTGAGATTTATGAATGGTTGTGACGGAAGCTGGAGCGAGGAGAAAGTCATTCCATGATATCGTGTCATTTTTATTCAAAAACATTGCGGTGTCTGATGGAAGGGCCTCACCAATGTTATTGGATTGGGCGAACAGTTTCTTGGATCAAATTTCAAGAAGTGGAGCAATTCGAAATTTTATCCAGAGTCGTTTAATGTTGTATGTGCATTCTTCAAACTCAGTTTTCCGTGTTGATGAGATGTGGTTTCCTTACAATCAAGTCAAGTTCGTTGGATAGACTGCTAGTATCTAAAAATATATTTTATGTAGATTCGTATTTCATGTGGGCTTCTTACTGTACTTTTTTGCATGCGGTGAACATTTCTTAAGCGAATGAGATCCACTTTTCTCACGAATTACCTCTGAGTTTTTAGAAAAAATTACAGAATCTAATGTGAAATCAATTTACCAATCTCTTGTGGAAATTACAGGCTTTAGCTCCTGACACATCCGTATTAGAATAAAAATTTTGTGAGAGTGAAATTTCTCTGAGAGGTGGAAACGCTGGTGGAACACTATCGACTTCGTTCACTCGAGTGTGGATTTTTGTAACGGGACCTTCTTGTCCAATGATAAATGTCTGATGATTAAGATTACATTTTTCGCACTTACCAACGTAACAAGGGCCGTCTTGTCATGGGCTCAAGTTCACTGTATGAGACGAGTGAGTTTCCAGTTCTTCTAGTAGTTCATGTGGTATGTGAGCTAGAGAGGAAAACACAGACCAGTTTTTAGGTTTGTCCGATTTCATTTGCATATTACAAACAAGACGCACGCATGATCATTATTAAGTTACGTTCGAGCATCAGATAATGAAATTTAACAAAGAACGTATTCATAAAACAATTCTGTCCTTGTCCCTCTAAATCCATTAACACCGTTACTTGCATTCCACTCATTTAAAACGTGGCCAAAAGCTCGCTTTCCACTTTCCCCTTTATTGGTTGAATCTATGTGGGAATTAAGCGTATATCGGCAAAATCTTGGTCCTCATCTTAATGAGGTATTGCAGAGTCTCAGTTACATAAATGGACGTTTTCTTTTTTTTTTACTGCCGAGTATTATTTGACAGTTAACCAGGAGATGTGGCCATTTGCACGGAAACTCACTCGATTACTTCCAATTACCGTAATCAGTTTACTAATAGCTCATCCAATTAGCAGAGTTAGAAATCTCCCGTTTGCCCTGTTTCGTGATACTTACACATATCTGATTTATTACAATTCTTGTCACACTAATCTCTTCATTTTGGTGTTTTTATCGAATTTTCCGAGGTCTGATTCATCTCTTTTTAATTACACGTGTTGCTTTTTTTTATCGTTAGAACACCCGGCAGCAAACTGTTATAGCATTTGTCTGAGTTAATTGAATTTTTGTTGTGGTTGTTTTTCTTCACAGCCAAATATCGTTTGCAGGCTTTGTCTTTCGACTGGTTATTTTTTTTTTCAATTATTTATTTTTACGATGGAGCATTTTGTTCATGAGTAATAAAACTTGTCTTTTCAATTGTTTTTTTTTGTTAGATTTATGTGGTTGTCATTTAAAATGTTAGCTTAAAATGTCGATATTCAACCAAACGTTTATAGAACCCTTGCAGATATAAACAAAAGTCTATAAATACATATTGTGTTTAGTCTTCAAGAGGTTTTTCACAAAAAAAAATGAATAATGGTTTGGGTGAACTTTGCAATAACTACCGCAATGCATTGTCACAACTTTCCACTAATATCTGCTATAAATTATGGCTGGGGTGCCAAATATATCTATCATAAACATAAATCCATCATTCTTCAGTGGATTTCTGATGACCTTGTTAAATTCATTGCTAGCAAAACTTTATCCTTCGTATGTGTCCCCTAAAAAGGACTTCTTTCCTCAGGTATAATTTCAAACACACACACACACACACACACACACACACACACACACACACACACACACACACACACACACACACACACACACACACACACACACACACACACACACACACACACACACACACACACACACACACACACACACACACACACACACACACACACACACACACACACACACACACACACACACACACACACACAAATATTTTGAAATTTTAAGATTTCTCTACTTGTTTTAAACTCCATTATTTCTTGGCCTAAATATATCACAAGTAATGAGATCTCAGTATCTAATAAATTAGATTTCTGGTTCGTTACTTTATCTCTGAATAGCTCATAATGCTACCATAATAACAAATATATCCAACTATTGAACCCTGTTACCACATTGGAGATGATGGTGGTGCTAATAAGAATGCCGCTTCGTAAAATAATTAACTGATAGAATGATGATCCATCTCTCAACTGTTCGCTCCACTTTCTTTCTCACTAAAGTTCAATTTTTGTACGGCTTGCATTTTATACAGATATTTCCTTGGTCGATCTTCATTCAAATTGCCTACGATGAGTCCTCCAATGTATTTGACATCTTTTAAAAACGCGTGCTGTAGCAGCAGTTAATATCTTTCTTCACAGTTCAATTACAAACTCACACAACACGTGCTTCATCCACATCTTTCATTCATTTCTTCTGTTATTGGGTGTATTAGACTCTTCTCTCTCTCTCTCTCTCCTGCATTTCCTAAACATTTGGATACGAATAAATACGACTGCATTCTTCTAAATTTAAACATTAATAATCTAAATTAAATTTAGAGAATTCCAGTTCATGTCTTGGAGTCATTTCCAGTAAGGAAGTTGAACATGGAAGACTTTACTCTTCCCAGAGGGAGCTGTAAGGGCTCAGATCAGAACTTAGTGAACAATGTAATCGTGTCGCTTTCAACCAACTATCACATTTCATTTTCACACTACTGAAATGGTGCATTATCATGTCAATACTCGACTGAATAATTTCTTTAGGACTTCCGCCACGATAGGATAGGGTTGTCTAGGATCTCAGTATAAACTTCAGTAGTCCTGTTTCCTAATCCAAACTCGAAAACGTACCTGCATACCAAACTGCCAAAAATCTTAACAGATGAAACCATAACTCAAACAACATCCTAATTCCAGTTTCAGTTTTTCATACATTCACAGTGCCTTCGCGTGTATCTGTTTTCCATCACATTGAGTTTTGCTCTGTGCAGTTTGCCTTTAGTGAGCAACATTCGAGAGAAATGACTATTTACATATAATTTCTCAACGTAAGTGCACGGTGTCAACACACAAACGCACTTGCAGAAATGGAAAACGATGTGTATTACATAGCGAAATGGCTCAAGCCTTGAAACTGCTCCAACAAAGCGAATCATAGTAGAGAAGTGGCCACAGTTTATTAGTAAATAATCTAGATTATGGGAATAGTCCATTATCTTATGCAATAGGGGAGGATATCTTTCCAGAAAGATATATGGCATTTGAGTAAGTGAGAGAGAGAGAGAGAGAGAGAGAGAGAGAGAGAGAGATGGCAACAAGATTGAAAAGAAAATGTTTGGAAATCGGAAAGACAAATAGAAAGAAAGGAAGAAATCAAAAATAAAATGTAACGGATTAAAAAGAACGAAAACAGAAAAGAAAAAGCAAGGGATAAAAACAGAGCGAGCGAGAGAGAGAGAGAGAGAGAGAGGTATTAAATTAGGCAAGGATTATCACGGATGGTGCATATTAAGGTGTTAATATTCGCGTGGTCTTGGACCAATCTTTCTCTTTTAAGCAAAAGAGGTTAGTTGACAGCGTACGATATAAATGAGGAAAGAAAGAAACCAACATTTATTTATTCTTTAAAGTCTTTTGATTCGCAAAAAAGTAATATCTTTGTCCTGTTTTAATTTGTCTTCATTCTCCCGAATTCATCGCTTCGGTAGCAGCTCGAAGCATACTCCACTGGCTTCACTAACTAGAGTCTGTGCATGATTTACTGTCTTTTCACGGTCCATGCTCTGTCATCCAATCAGAGTCAGCCCCAAAAACTGCTTATTTGCATACGCTCCCTCTCTCTTTCTTCCTAGTAGGATTCTTTGATAAATAGGAAACTTTTTTTTTCGGGTGTTAAAATACCTTCTTATTAAAAATGTAAAGAATTCTTTGAAGAAACGAGGACGTGCGTTAGCTTATTTACTTACGTCCGTACCGAATATCTGTGACATGTTCTGCATCTGTAACCTTTCTTTAATGGAAACGTATGTTGTGTGAAAGGCAATTAGTTTATCAGTGCAACACCAGTATGAAAACAGCCAATTCTTTAGACCCGGAAAAGGATTCCTTTATTGGACGACACTCCGTTTTAAATTCTGGCTGCAGAAGAATGTTTGCATTTAATTAGCATACACATCTCGTATCATGCTCGTTAGGAATGCTAGCTATGTGTAAAATCTACTGCACACACACACACACACACACACACACACACACACACACACACACACACACACACACACACACACACACACACACACACACACACACACACACACACACACAGTAAAAAATAATGCTTGCCTGGATAATGGCATATGTCCGTGTCGGACTTAGATGGTCTAGGTATTCTTTTCACAGTGACATCCTTGCATGTGACAAAAAGCACACGAATTAATAAGGCGATTTTTTGTATTGCTGAAAAATTGCCCAGTATATCTCTCTTTCATAATAAAACTGGAAAAAAAAAACACACGTGCGAATAAATGTATTTTTATGCAGCAGGAGTTTATTGCTATGGAGAGAATTTTCTCCTTATGATGCAAGAACAGATTAAAGAAATTGTTTTAATATGGAAACATTCGACTGAATATTTCCATATTAAATCCAACTGAAGCGACCTTATTGTTAAAAGAAGATATGGGTGGCTTGTGCAATGCCATTATTTTTGAGGTCTTCGTTACGATTACGAGCGGGTTTCGACACCAAAAATGATACTTCAGTTTGAATACTTAAAAGACCAAGTGGAGTTATTCTTCAGCACCTTACTGAAGAATGGATGAGAGATCAACAGGATGGAGAAGCAGATAGTCTGGAGTTTGGTTGATTTGCAATGTTTGTCTGATGACAAAGGGCAGCGTATTATGCCAGCATCAAGAAAATTATGAACTGGATTCGTAGTTAACCGTAGATGGTTGATGGAAAAAATTAAGCGAAAGAACAGTGTCTTGTAAAAGGAGGCCAGGATTATTTATAGTTTTAAGACGAAGCTCATCTATCATCACATATAATGGGCGACTATAAAAACGGCCGGAAACTCAGAAGATAGACCATATGATGGAAACTTCCTGATTCATGTTTGTGTCCAACCTGATCTAATGCTTAGAAACATCGCGAGGAATCGCGCTTCCCCATAACTTTAGAAAAGTCCTTTCTAAAATTATAAGTCGAAGGAAAGAGACTAAAATAGCCACAGCGATAGGATGAGAACTGGATTGTAAGATTGTTTCCATTAGAAGAAAATACAAAAAATCTTATTTGGACGAGAATCATGAGTGTGTTTTACGGTGTGGCTTAAACACACAGTAAAACGAAAATAAACAAATTTATTTCAAAATTAAATTGCGTTTATACACTACTTCGAAAGAGGTCAACAGACACTCTCATGGACAAGGTTCACCGTGCCATGGAACGAGTCACGTGTTTGTAGCCGGAATAAATTGGAGCAATGCGATGCTCCCAAGTCAGTGCAACTGTATGCAGTAGAAATGGCTGAACAAAAAGGAACTTTGAATGATAGGATGCCATGTTGCAGGTCTATCTCTTTGGCAAGTTTTTGACGAATTGGGCCATCTTTCAGGTCAACAATCAGTGAACCATACTGACAAGGAAGTGCAGGGAGTTAAGTGCAAGTGCTACATGCAGTGGACTAACAAGCCGCACTCACCGAAAGTGATCATAGAGTGCTACGAAAATATATAAAAACCGCTAATCGTCGGCCGGCACGTTTAATGCGGATTTCCAAGCATCGACTGTGTGCCTGGAACACGAATATGCACAAAAACATTTCAGACCCGAAACTCGTAACATGGGTATTGAGTAGGTTCGGTGAACGTCTCTTATCAAAGTGAATAACCCCAGCTATGAAATTCAGAGATGGCGGTGTGATGGCATGGTCCTGTTTTTCCCGTTTTAACCACGGATTTGTGTTTGTGATACCATGAACACTGATCTTCGAGAGGTACCTGAACATTCTAGACAATACAGTGTTTCGACGTCATTGACCATCGTCTCTTTCAGCAATAATATTATAAGGCTGCTGCTGTAACTGTTGGTTTATGGACATGAAGGACACACACTTGACCGGCCTGCACAAATCCCGGATTCCAGCCTTATTGGAATGCACTGGAGCATCTGGTGAGTTCATAGGACATCTACCCCACAAGACTCCAAACCTCCTTACATGCCTACAGGAAAATGGTCCAAAATTTCCATTATGATCGATATCGTACGCTTGTGGGAAGTATCATCGCAGCGAAAGGAAGTCCTGCATCTTATTAAGGTGGGCGTCATGACTGTTTGTTCCTCACACTGTGGTGTCCGTTGACTTCTTTACAAGTATTGCGTTTGTGAATATGCTGAAAATTGATGCATTTAATTTATTTTAATTGCAAATTATTTTGCATAACAGAATGTTTTGTGCTGGGGGTGGCTCAATGAAATCTATTAACATACCTCTTCCTTAAACTTAATCCAAAAATAAAACCTTAACAGACGAATAGATTAGTTTCATAGATCATCCTATTTATTATATATCGTAAAATGTAAAACGTGTAAAGGCAAAAGAAGCCTAACCCTTCCTGGGATAGTTCTTACTTTACTATATTATACTTTGAACTTCTGCTGATGGACAGTATCAGATGTAACTGGAAACTATGTAGCATTTCTTCAATGGATGCAAGAGCTGAGAGTAATACGAATTTTCCTCTTTTGCAAATGTGACTAATTAGAACAATCTTGTGCACTCAGCTTGCAATATGCATAAATATTTCGATTTTTAATTATATGTTGTATGCTACATCAAATGATATTCTCTTATACAATTCAAATATAAAGATCTTGTATCTTCTTAATTACGTATTTTACAGAATTGTGAAGACGAGAATTTCCAAAAATATTTGAAAACCTTCAAAGTTCTTAAAAGAACTGGGAGATGGATTGAGTCCTTTACTCTTTATCCCATCATCTGAATAAAGAAAATCTGTGTGGATGGGGTGTTATTGAGCTAAACGCTTTAGTCATGGCTGGGTAACGGCAATAGCCAAGCCTCAGTTAAACCTTCATTGGCTACAGCATTGCCATTCGTTACCCTGGAAGTCCTAAAAAGAACTAATAGATTTCTCCACCTACCACTTCCCTATCGAAAACCTTATAGTCCTTATAAGGACTGGCTTAAAGGGGCGAAGCAAGAATGCTTTTCATCTTCCCCGTTATCTGTCGAGGACAGTGTAGGGATAAGGTGTTATTGAGCTATTAAAGCTCTGAACATGGCAGGAGGGTAACAGCAATAGCCGAGCCTCAGTTAGAACTTCATTGGCTACAGATTGCCATCCATTACCCTCCAAGGATATTGTGATCATCTATCTTCCTTAATAGTTCTTAAAAGAACTGGGAGATGGACTGAGTCCTTGACTCTTTATCCCGTCATCTGAATGAAGTAAATCTGTGTGGATGGAGTGTTATTGAGCTAAAAAGCTCTAGTTATGGCTGGGTAACGGCAATAGCCGAGCCTCAGTTAAAACTTCATTAGCTACAGCATTGCCATTTGTTACCCTGGAAGTCCTGAAAAGGACTTTAGGTTGTTCTTCCAGAATACCCTCAGTCATCTATCTTCCTTAGTTCTTAAAAGAACTGGGCGATGGACTGAGTCCTTGACTCTTTATCCCGTCATCTGAATGAAGTAAATCTGTATGGATAGAGTGTTATTGAGCTAAAAAGCTCTAGTCATGGCTGGGTAACGGCAATAGCCGAGCCTCAGTTAAAACTTCATTGGCTATAGCATTTTGCCATTTGTCACCCTGGAAGTCCTGAAAAGGACTTTTCGGGAATCAGGTGTTCATTTTTCCTCTTCTCATCTATCTTCCTCAAAGGGGTTCGTAATATAAATAAGAAAAATATTTCGAAAATAAAAGGTGTATTTAACTTAAGTTAAAATTGCTTCTTTATACTTTGTATAATAAGAAATAAATTCAAAATTCCGCGGAATATTAATGATTATTCAAAATAATATAAATATCTTCATGAAACTAAAGAGACATTGTTTGTAGCTGTACATAGTGAATTACAATGAAATTAAAACAATACTAACTGCTATATACCTATCTTATAATTATGATACATCGAGCCATTTCCAAGTTATACTTCATTGTAGATAATTGGCACTCTTTCATTCAATTTACTATTTCTATTTAAAAAAATAAATATGAAAGTTTCTTTCCATAAAAAACAAGTGATGACTTTCCTTTTGTGTAATATTTTGAAGTTAATACAGAGTTGGTTAGCGTAGGACTCGCCTGATAGTTGGACTAAGGTATTGAGAAGTCAGAGTATTATATCTGCTAGTTGAGTTGCATCGAGGTAAGTTATCTAAATCCGAGTTAAGGAGAAGAATCATACCACCGAACGTGTAACGTACGTGAATAACACCAAATAAAACACCTCGGGTATTCAGTGTTTGTGAATTTGGCTGACTCTTAAGTCAGTGGATGCACCAACTAGCAATTTTAGCACTCAAAGGAGATGACACACATTTTCACTGAGCAGTAACGAATTGAAAGAAACATCAAGTTATAAAAATAATTAAAACACTACAACTTTCCTTAAGTTGTAGGCTTTGTTCAAACAGTTTAACTGCGGATATATAAATAGGAAAAATGCAGTTAGAATTTTTTTTAAATCAGAGTTTTTGATTTTTTAAATCAGAGTTGCATAGTTTCTGTGTAAAAATATACTGCACATCCCATCCATGCACATTATATCACTTTTGGTCACGTGATACGTTTATGAACCACTGACAATCAATTTGATGGCGTCAAGAAAGACTGATGTATAAATATCTTACATTATTCTTCACTTAGTTTACGGACAAAAGGAAAATTCAGACTTCAAATTCAACTCCATCAATAATTTTCAACGTAAGTAAAAAAAGACACTTCAACCCAACATATAAATAGCTACAATAAAAGTCTGCTGCTGCCAAAATGATGAATAATATAACTCTTAAACATCTTTGGCCTCGGGGGCAACGATGGCCTCATTTGATCGTGACTCTGATAAAGTACGATGAATGTGACACATATTATAACACAGAAATAAAACAATTAGAGGGTATCATCCTGTGTTGGGAAGAGTCGGCACGAAAACAAGAAAATATCGAATATCGAAAACCTCATTGCGTACTAAAGTACTGGGTCTCCAACAGCCCAGATACTTTCACAACAGTAACAAACTTAAAGCATCTATCCAAACTTCATCTGATACTTCATCTGTAGGTTGTTTGTTTATGTATCCCCAAGTAATGAGACAGTTCACCTCTTGACTGCTAGACGTCGGTGCGAACCGCTAACCCATCCAGCTCGTTGATGTTTTAAGATGAAAGAGGCTGATGTTGCAATTCCACACAACGACATCTTTGTGTGTGTCCCTGCAGAGAGAGAGAGAGAGAGAGAGAGAGAAAACGCTTAGATGAGCAAACTTAGATGAGAGAGAGAGAGAGTTTAATGTGAGATTTAAGGAAATTTGTTACAAAACTCCATTATGTGCGCATGATGCATTAAACCTGCCAAAGATTTTATTGTTAAAGAGGAAACTGATTTAGCGCCATCTGTCTCATGTCAGTCTTGTTCCATCCCTCTGGAGAAATGATCTGGAAGAGTGGCTGCATAAAGACACGGGAGTAGAGAAGTCAGCCTCTGTAGTATTGTCGTTCACAATATTGGGGAAGGCAGAGTGTTTTAGCAGGATCAAATTCCGCTTAAGTTTTCACACACACACACACACACACACACACACACACACACACACACACACACACACACACACACACACACACACACACACACACACACACACACACACACACACACACACACACACACACACACACACACACACACAGAGAGAGAGAGAGAGAGAGAGAGAGAGAGTAAAAAATATAAAAAATTATATCTGGACTTTTCTCTATATTTAGACTAGTGCAGCAATTGATAAACCAGCATTCCTAGGATCCCCATTTTGAGTGAAATACTTTGTTAGGTTTTCAATTTAGTAGTAACTTCTAGATAAAATGCTTTATTTAAAATAATAAAATAAGCCATAAAACAAAATTAACGAGTAAAATATAAAATCAATTTCACTGGTTGACGCGGGGTCTCGAAAAAATATTTGCATCGATGTATTTGTACATCTAATCATTGTGTAATCCCACGATTGTTCCACTCCTCCTGCACAACATAATTTTTTATTTCATTAGCCAACACTTCCGTCAAACATTCACCTTTTTCAGAAAATGAAGATATTATTTCGTTAGTCAAAGACATTTTCTTTCCTCCCATCCCACACACACCAAAAAAAAAAATTCCTGAAAAGTTTTCATTGGTGGAGTGTACTAGGAACTACTTCTTACTTGTATAAGAATACAACTACAAATCGTAGCAGGGAACCAAATCAGAGCTGAATATACGACCGATTAATGCGATGATTTTTACCGATGCTTAAAATGTTTTGATAGTCGTTGGCTCCCGCTTCCTAGCTGGCAGTTGGTTTTCATATCAACTAAATAAAGTTCATAAAAATAGTCTGTAAAGTTTTTACGAACAAAATGTCTTAGTAATTAAGTACTGTCTTAATTAACATTAAAAATATTGTCAGGGTTAGGAACCGCGAGATGGCGGCACTTGTTAGCCGTCTCTTCACTGCGTGTTGATGAAATTAGTGATAAAATTAGCGGTGATCTCACACCGCTTATTGAAGCTTTCAGACAGTTCCATGATTGGTCTCTACAGCAAGGTTTACGCACAGGTAAAACATAAATAAAAAACAAAATAAATCTAAACATTAAATATAAAAGTTATTAAACATATGAATTTAATAGAAATCGAAAAAAAAACATCCTTAGCTCTGTCGTGGTATGAATGTAGTAGAGGTTTAAAAATTCCTTTCATGGGTAGGAGACACAGAAAAAAATAATAAAAATAAATAAATAAAACGTCTACTTTAAGCTCTTTAATGCCAGACATACCTTTAATTTTATTTATTTTTTTGGTCTACGTCATTCAACCACTTCATTTACTGATAAAAGTAAGCGAGTAGAAGTCGGATAATAAATCTACTAAAATAACATTTTAAACTAATTCATATATTAATAAACACGTTTCTGGAAAATAATAAAGCAATGCTTTATTATTTTCGCCTTATGGCATAAGTCGAATTATAGTAAGCCGGTTCTGCTCGACTCGTTGGTCGCTGATAGGCCGATTTCTCAATGTCGTACATGTGAACGGACTCACGACATTGAGATTTCCTTGACCCGTACACCGACTCAGCTGGAAACAAAAGAATCCATTTGGTGGTCTTCATCAATCAATAGAAAAAAAGAGGTATCCTAAAGAGATTTGTTAAGGATTTGGTTTCGTTTCGTTGGCGACGAATAAAGCAATCAAATACTATGATGTCAACTAATATATAACATAACAACTGCTTGTCATGTATGTATTGCATCATTCTCTATCTGGGTATACGTACAGAGTATACCCAGATAAGTATGTCTACCGATATTCCACAAATACCAGAAATAATTACCATTATATTTACTTTTCGTCCAAAGGATTTTTATAATAAACGTGACGTCCTCCTTAAGCATTAAATTACAAATTATTGGATTTCACATGACACCATACCATAACGTATTTATACCTTCATCTTCGTTAGTGTTTGTGTGGTGTAGAAAATTTATCTTTATTATTATAAGGCTGAAAGGCTTTATTTATGAAAATAATGGAGGATATTATGGATGCAGCTATATTTTATAGCCAAAATCTTAGGAAAGTTTAGAAAATTTACAGACAGCTTATGAGAAAATAGCACCTTCGGCATTGGAGTTTCATTGGTTTGTACTACATAAAAAGGTACAAGCTTTGCTCAGGAGCACTCACGTATGTTCGCTTTTTATTAGTACTTTAATTAGGTTTCACTTTCCTGGGCACTGTTTCGAACTGTCGAATCTCATCAGAGACCACAGAGCAGGATTTTTCATTACCAAATACGTTTATAGCTTGAAAGATTTCAGTAGAGATTTCTGAACATCGTATAGTTTGATTCGCCCTTTAAAATGTTTGCTGCAAGGGAAGCTGGCGTTTTCTCAATCCATATCAGACTATCTGTGAAAGGATGTGCTGTGAGGCCTAGTCTGAGAACATGTGAGGACAAAAACAACAATTAATTTCCATTGAAAAATTAATCCAAAAAGGTGACTAATAATCAATTCTTTTTCTACTTTTCCTACTTTAAATTACATTTAAAATATAAAATGCATTGTTATCAATTTTAACCGCCTTCATCTAAATGGGTAATATTTAAAGTTTCAGATATTAACGAACTAAAAAAAAATTGCATTTTATATTTTAAATGTAATTTTACTAACATTTTCTCTTCTAGTATGCCCATTAATCTCTAGAAGTGTTCTTCAAGTTATAGTCTATGAACTCCACAATTTACAACATTCCCAGTATTGGGATCTTTAGATGACTGTATAGGATATTCATGTTATGATGCGACGTTTTATAGGTAAACTGTAAGGATTATTGAATATTAGGAAAATTTATTTTATATGTAGAAATGCTAATTTATTAATTAAGCTGCAACCGAGATGGGGTCTATCTGCACAACAAATAAACACAAAAAAAGAAATGAATTTAACAGATCGAGTTACAAGACCTTGCAATAGATTAAGATTAGCGTTTTACCGTTAAATAAAACATCTTATTTTCTCATTTTCAATCTATTTTCACTGCGATGTAATTTTGCTTCATATATCAATGCTACGATAGGATCGTTAATCATCTATAACATCTAGACTATAGGAATGTTAACAAACTATAACACATATAATATTTAAGCTATTGAACTTCTTCATACCATTTCGTATTTAGCTCTTTAAGCCAGTCAGAACTGTATACTCGTATTTATTCAAATATTCAACAGAAAAAGAAAAGCATGTTTCTTACTGTCAAACATTGCACCAAAACAAGATAGATTTTTTTTTTATTAAACTTGATAAAATATACATTGGAAGATACACAACAAAAATGACTATTTACATATTATAAGAATGTATATGAAAGAGGAAAAAAAATGATTTTCTTTTTAGATCTACAATAGAAATGAGGGGGAAAGTAATTAGTGGTAGGCAGGACGTGTCTTTTCAGTAAGAGTCAATATTAGAGTTCAGCATGACCTTTACTTATTCTTCAGCTGAAGTGTATTGTCGTCGGCAATCCAGAACAGGGTACCAGTTGGATTCCACTCCTCTATGAATTTTGCGACATTTCCTGTTGCTTTGTAATAATCCAATTCCAGCGAAAACGTTCTTTGCAGTTTCCGCCGTAGGCTACACATGGGGGTACGTTCCGATTCGGTGATGGGTGGGTGCTGGTTATTTCTTGTGTGCTTAAGGTAGAAACTGTAAATGATGGCCTTGGCGCAGATGAAGTCGAAATTTCATATTCTGTGTTTGTCCTCTTCTGTATTGACTAAATTCCAGTAGTCTTCTTGGCTGTGTGCATAGTTACAGATGCTAGAAGCTGTATTCAGGGCGTAGGTGATCATCGCTTGGTTTGTAGTGTTACACCTGATATCTTAGGAATATAGTATTCTCAGCCATCATGGTGTAACATGAAGAATAAATATCATAAATTAAAACCCCTGCATAAAAAAATGAATTATTTAATGGAAAATTTCTTGCATCCAGTAATATGTATAAAACATAAGGGTTGTTGTTAAAGTAGCTGATAAAGGAAGGAATGTATTAATATTGTAATATGACTTAAAATAAGGAATTCTAACTAAATAAGTAGCTAACAAATGAAAGTATAGATTAATATTGTAATACGATTAAAAATGAGAGAGTTAAGTAAATAAGTAGAAATGGGTGAGTCATAAAATACGTTATGTGAGAGATTAAGTTATTAAGTAGAATTCATAGAAAACGTTTGAAAGGGGATTAAGTCGGGCTAGCACAAGAAAAGCAAAGTTATCGCTTAGGGCCGATCCCCGGATTGAAACATTGAAAACAGACTTGCCGATCAAATGACGTTTGGCGGGAAAACGCCACCCTAATTGGTCGATGATTAAAAAACAAGTAGAAGGAGGAGAAAGGAAGTAAGAAGCTTTTGGCCTTGGAGTTTGGGTTTCGTTCCGGTGGAGTTCACGGGGTTTTCTTGAGTGGCGACAGGGGTGATATCTCCTCATCACAACACGGAAACGAAAGTGAGCGGGATTTCGATTCCCGTTTTCCCGAGTAGGAAGCAAAGGAAAAATTGCCATCGAGTCCTAGAAAAGGAGGGATCTTCTTCGTTTCGACGCTAATGATAACTACGCAAAGCAGAAAGCTGTAAAGAGATCGATGTCCTCGTTGCTGATAGTAGAGCAAATATATGTGTGTTAAAGTATTCCAGAGTTACGAGAAGTTATACCAGAGGTTCGTTTGGAAATGAATAAAGGCCCATACGAAAAGCTCAAGAAAGGTACTGTAAATCATAACCTGTGTTAGCTAGAAATTTGTCTGTGAAAAGTATCGTGATTCCAATACAGAACTGTTGAAGTTATACTAGGACTTTAGTATATGATAGAATGTGTTACGTGTAGATTGACTAGTGTTAAAGATTTGTGAATGATTAAGAGTCCTAATTTTGCATGTCTATTTAAATAGACGTGCAAAAATACCCAAGATATTTAAATGACATAATTGTGTGTTAGTGCAAATAACGGTATAACGGAATAGTGTGAATTAAGTAATTACGTATCCTAAGAATTGAATGCCTAATGTAATGTATAAAATAATTGAAATGTCACAAGTATGTGTTAGCAGTGAATGATTTGTTAATCTACTTCAGTATGAATAATCAGATAGTGTGAATTGATCTAATTTGTTCACATCAAGTGAATTTATGAATTAATGTGTATGGCGGCATAATCACAAATAGCCATATTGCTTGTAATGATTTAATGTTAGTCTATAAGTATTTTGGTTTAGTATTTGAATTGTACCATGTTTAGAAACTTAATAAACCTTTTGTTCAGTGATAAAAGAGTTGTCTGATGTTGCTGATCCAATGCATCGCTTAAAATCATCGTACCTAATCACGCGGGAAATTTAATGTTGAGGAAAGAGATGAAGAGTCACGACTGCAATAATATTTAAATACTAAGAGATATATTCGAGATTGACTTTCTCCCTATTTATGACAACATAAATGGTGCAGTTGATAACCACTTGAAAATATTGTACTTAGTCACGCGGAAAATTTAAGTTGAGAATTGAGTTGAGTGTCACGACTGCAATAGTTACGCTTTCAGATATATTTGAGTTCTTTCTCCTTGTTTATGTATGTAATATCCTAAACTAAACGTCCCAAAAGGCGCAGTATAAATACAAATATTAGGGGTACTACGGGGAGCAATAACTTAGATATTGGTTTAAGTTTTGGTAAAATCTCGGGCATAGAAGTCAGAAGAATATAGATAAAAGGAATTTGTAAGATTAGAGTAGAAATCGTAAATTGGGACACAACAGTAGGACAGGTTAGATAGGTGTGTTCCAAGGTGCTTGAAGCTTCGCAGAATAGCTGAAATTTGTGGAGTTTAGTAGGAGTTAGCAAGTGGCAAGATGTTATGCCATAGCCTTCATTGTATAGCCTCCACTTCCATAGTCTCCACCAAAACAAGATAGATAGATAGATAGATAGATAGATAGAGAGAGAGAGAGAGAGAGAGAGAGAGAGAGAGAGAGAGAGAGAGAGAGAGAGCGTGAATTGGCTACGGGGTTAATCAATCCGAAAACTCTACTTTAGAAACCAATCACCCCCTCTGTCGGTTGGAGGAAGGGTACGTTCTACATTCATCTAACCGGGTCCTGGCAATTTTTCATATTATTTTATATTATTTTTTATTTTATAAATTGAACTTTACTGTGGTCGTAAAATTTCTCCTACGTCTCTGAAGAATACGTTTTGCAAATTCTGTAAAATAATTATGTTCTGGAAGAGGTACATTACGTGCCTAATTATAAAACATTATGCAACACATCACGTGTTAAAATTAATTTTTCCAAAACTTTAAATGAAATGCTCTTGTATAAATTTCATTTTGCGGTAACAGCACGTTCGGAAATATTTCAATCCTTACAGAATGCAGTCATCAATTGAGATATGATGTAGAAATTATAGAAAAAAAAAAAAGAATAAACTGAATTTGGATTAAAATGTCGAAATTATTCAAGATGATTTTGAGCCTTTCAAAACATGCGGCTTGGATATTAATGTAGGGAAAACTCCCCTTTAACTTTTTTTTTTTTATCTGCGTGTTGTAATAACAAACTTTATGATGGCTAGCGTGCCATAAAGATGAACTTTTACGATGGTTCGCGTGCCATTATTAAGCCATTTCAAGTGCTTGTGTTCTGGAGCCGTTTGACGTCACAATGTGGGATTATTTCGTTCGCTGTTGAAAGATATTAACGGCACACCGTCCTCTAAGTGTTGGAAATCTGTTTTAAAACATTTTTATCTTTTATTGCTTTCACTCAAACTGCCAATTTTAGTACTTTGCTATCATTTCTGCCCGAACATTTTAAAAGACACCGGATAGACACACAATAATTATAGGATATCACTGCAGTCCCCCAGAAAGTGATATAAAATTCTAATCTCGCTCCCAGATGTGTCAAAAACGAAGACATTACACGCAGTATTTTAGGTAATTCCGTGCACAATGCTTGGTAATTTTTTTTATCCACCAGTAGAGGCTCTAAACTAAATCAGTTGCAAGAATAAAACGAAAGATAAAATGCTCCATGGAGAATATCAAGTTCGCATTGAAACGGCCAAATATCTAATAATAAATCGAGTGACGTTGGCATGCAATTACTATAATTAATAAATGTCAACAGCTGCAATTTTATTAATAACGTATGACGTACGCACGCACGCAACTATGAGAAAGTTAGCAACAACAAAAAATCATTACTTTTCAGTAAGATAATTAAGACTGTTTAGATCAGGGCTGTCCAAAACACAGCCACGGGCCGCATGCGGCCAGCAGTGCGATTTTGTGCGACCCGCCTGTGGGTTTTGATTTTCAGAAGCGAAAAAAATAAAATAACAATTTGAATCGAATGCGTATTAAATATTTTAATTCTATCACTAATCGATAATCTCGATGTTGGTAATTTTATTTGGTGTTTTTACATCACTATATACCCACGTGTTTTTCAAATATTACAGGTGTCAAAAAAAAAAAAGTTCTTAACTGTTTTGTTCTAACGCGCATGCGCCACCTCTCACTGGTTACGTGAGGCGCGATTAGTGCGCAATTAGTGTTGTTGGTTTGTTTAGCTTTCGAGGTTGTGTCGCTTCTGCTCACTAAATTATTGGTAAGGTCGCATAAACTGTCATGTTGATCCCCATCTTAGCTTGGAGCGAAGTGCTTGGATACTTATCAAACTTTAAGTCGACTTGTATTGCTATCTTCACGTTGCCAGACCACCTTGTTACTTCTGCGCAGTCTCATGTGTTCCGATTTCATAATTTATTATTTAAATGATATAATGGTGGCTGGAAAACAGCGAACCTATTGGAATAAACATAAACTATCAAGACATTTCATACTTCATTCATGTGCGCCAAGCGGTAGTGTGGCTGTGCATTGACTTGCAAAATAGTCAATACTTTGGGGATATAAATTATTTTCAGAATATACCAGATGCTCGTCAAGTATTTGTATAAAATAAAACAAAGAAATAAATACAATGAGGAAAGGGAAACGTTGAACGCTGGTTTCATGAAAGGTCGGGAATATTTTATATTCTCTCTCAAGTCAATCAACGTACGTGTTTAGATAAAATATCAAAATTATGGTAAAAATTAAAAAAAAAAAATTAAACATGAAAAAATATTGTTTATTATCGATACAATTATACAGTTTAATATAAATTATTTAAATTATATATTTTTGGTCGTTTTATAATAGAAAAACAATTTTATTAATACACACCAGTATTTTACAATAAAATCGTTTATTCAAACTACCAGTTTCGCCAGCAAACTGTCTGGCTTTTTCAAGGCATTACGGACTTAAGAAAGTTAGTAAATGTACAAAAAGTACATGATTTTTTATTGTGGTGTCTCTGTCTAGATCTTATAGGTGGAGTTGTCTGATAGTAATACGTTTAACTTATCGTAATAATCTTTAGAGTTGAGAATAACTGTAGAATTTCCTTTATCAGCTTTTGTAATAATGAAAAAAAAATCATAATGAAACAAACCAACTAATCAGAAATTGTAACAATTGGCCAGAAGAAGTGAAGAAAACACTAAAGTCCTCACATCCTATCACTCCAAGACTATATGTATGGGGCACCTAAAATACATAAACAGGATATACCTCTCCGTCCAATAGTTGATGGAAGATCATCACCAACCTACCTTTTGGCAAAGGTCTTACAAACTTATTAAATAATAAAATAAGATCAACAGAATCAAGAATAGTCAATATTTTGTAAATAAACTCCAAGCCATTAAGATTGCACCAACAGACATGCTAGCCAGTCTAGATGTTGTATCCCTTTTCACCAATGTTCCAGTAGAAGAGGTAATAAACATCATCCAAGACCTCTTTCCTCTAGACATCACACAGATGTTTAGACACTGCCTTCAATCTAATTTCTTCAAGGTTAACAACACCATATACCAACAATTAGAAAGCCTAGCAATGGGAAGCCCGCTATCACCATCTTGTGCAGACCTTTTCATGGAAAAACTTGAAAACGAAATTCTCTCTGCAATCTCTCCGAGACCATCTACATGGTGGAGATATGTGGATGATATATTCATCATATGGCAAGACAGCTTAGACAACCTAAAATCGTTTGTGGATAAAATCAACTCAATACATAGCAAGATAAAATTCACTCTGGAAGTAGAAAACAACAACCAGCTGCATTTTTTTAGATATCTTGATAAAAAAAACAACCTAACAGTGTCAAATTATCCATTTACAGAAAGCCCATAGATACTGGAAGATATCTTCACTATACTTCAAACCATCACAAGACACACAAACTGAGTATTATCCACATGTTGAAACATAGAGCGAAAAAGTTTATATCAGAAGAGGAGGATACACAGAATGAACTCTCACTAATAGCTAACACATTATCACAAAATGGATATCCTCAAAACATCATCAAAAAATATCTATACAGTGACAACGCAAGACAAGAAGAATCCCACTGTCAGCACATTTCTACTGTAGTGATACCTTTCATCAAGTCAATTTCTTATCAAATAGCAAGAATACTAAGAGCCCACAACATCAGAGTGGTCTTCAAACCAACCACCAACATCAGACAAGTTTTAGGATCTCCAAAATATAAAGTTCCGTTCTACAAATATCCAGGAGTATATTCCATTCCCTGCTCCTGTGGTCTTGCCTACATCGGACAAACTTCACGAAGTTTAGAAATTAGACAAAAAGAACATGTTGGTGATGTAAACCACAACAGAAGCATCTCTTCCGGCTTAGCACATCATTTCTGCACGTCTAACCACAGGATAGATTGGCAAAACAGCTCCATGCCATATCTCGATGACGACTACAGGCATCGTGTATTTAAGGAAGCCACAATAGTACTAATAACCGGCGGAAACCTCAACAGAAATCAGGGTGTAATTCTAAACAGTTCGTGGAAAAACCTGATCCTCTCTCTCTCTCTCAATCAATCTGAACTACAACTAGCCAGTAATCACATTACAAGTCTACAATAAACACGCATGCGTAATAATGAATAAGAACAATAAGTCATCTCTGTCACGCGAAACGTTAAACCCTAGATACTAGTTTGGTTTACGTTTTTTATGTTCCTTTTAATTTGCATTTACTAACTTTCATATCTCCGTAATGCCTTGAAAAAGCCAGACAGTTTGCTGGCGAAACTGGTAGGTTTGAATAAATGATTTTATTGTAAAATACTGGTCTGTATTAATAAAATTTTATTTCTACAGTTTAATATAATTCAAAACTATTAAAAATTACTATAACAAATGTCATGTCTTTAATTGTAATGTCCAAATATTTAAAGAGACGGAGCAAAGCACTACGAACACTCTACAACTGGCGCAAACTGCATATAAACAACAGTGGAACTGCGCGACGGATAGTGCCACATTACACTAATAGCTCGCATCTCACTATGACATGCATATGCTTGAGCGCGTAGCAATATGACACTGTGGAAATCACAGTGCCGCTAGCGTCCTTCACCCTCCTAAGTGCTACAAGATGGATTTTTATTATTTTTTATGCAAAATAAGAGAATCGTATGGGATTGTTGATGATGAAATTAAATATTACAAGCAAAGATAAATAAATTAATAAATATATTTATATATCGAGAAAAATTACGGGTGCTGCAGTTACGTACTGCCTATGCACGCGCCGGCCCTGACTTTTCAGCTGCATGTGTATTACTGACAGTTTTTCGATTTCTTACAAGAAAGAATTGAGTTTTACATAAGGAAATATAAAACAACCTTCATAAGAAATATATATATATATATATAGATAGATAGATAGATAGATAGATAGATAGATTTTTTATTTTTTTTTTATTGTGAACATAACAATCTTATTTACAGGATTAACCGGTTTTTGGTTCTCTGCAGTCAGGCAGAGAGATTACATGCTCATATTCTTGTTGAGGTATGTTACATCGAAGTCATTTAAAAGAAAAATTACATTTTTTTTAGATTAAAGCCATTAAGAGTTATTCTAACATGATACTGTATAAGATCATAAAAGCGGAAGAACATAGGAGTTTCTATTGCACAATATTGTCTATTTACATGAGAGTGCCAGCTGATTAATTTTCGCACTGTTAAGCACAACAATCCTTCTTTTTTCCCCTTTCTTTGGGGGGGGGGGATGGTGTCACTTCTATGCTGGAAAGTGAATTATAATGCAGTTGCCCTGCTCAGCCAGGAGTTGATTCCGTGGATTCCAGTCTTAGTGGAAAAGATCTAAGGTGTTATATTGCCTGTGGTGGTGGTGATACTCGTGTAGGATCCGACTTCTCACCTTTTGTTGGAAGGCTGCAGTGAGTTGGTCAGTTGCCTCTCTCTGTGAAGTTGCTGTGCTGTCTGGTCTTGTATGTCTGAAGTAGAAGTTGTATATTACCGCTTTTGCGGTGATGAAAAGGTAATTGCAGTATGAATGGTTATTTGACTCCACACGGAAGAGATTGAAATATTCCTCTTCTGTATGAAGATTACCGCAGGTAAGAGCTGCCGTTTCCCGAGTCAAACTGATTAATTTAGTGTCGACTGGGCATTCCAAGTAGATATGCCGGACCGTTCCTAATTGGTAGCAGAAGAGGCAGTTATCTGAGACGTTTGAGTTAAATTTTCGTAATATAGTAGGAGTGGGTAATATATTATGCCACATTCTCCACTGAATATCTGCATCAGGTTTGATGGCTCTTGTGCGATATGGTAGATCCCATTGAAATAGTGTTTGATCCGATGATGCAGGATTTTCCAATAAAGTGCTTTGGTTCGACTGTTGTGTTAGAGTGCTGTAGATCTTGTTGGTGTTGCTGGGTGTAAGTTTCTCCCATGAGTTATTGGTTTTTATCAGAAAGATAGGCGCCAGATCTTCTGAGTTGGGAGGGCTAAGCCCCTCTTCTGTTATGCTATCAGGCATAGCGGCTTGAAAAGCGGCCTTTACGTTGTCTATCTGCTCAGACTGATTCCCATATTCCAGGTTTTCGAGAGAATTTGGAAAGCGCCAGGTGAGGCTTGGAGAAAGAATGTCACCCAAGATCCTCACGCTTCGCCAGCTCCATGGAGGAAAGAAAAACTCTTTCTGAGTGATAGGGCTTCTTACCATCGTGTTGTGAAAGATGGGTTCCATGAGGATTTCAGGTAGGGATGCTGTCTTCACTATGTGCTGGAGGTTTAGCTTCTTCCATCGTCGAAGGGCATCTTTGTAGAAGTTTGTTAAATTTACTGGCACTTGAGCTGTTGTCATTCTTAAGGTTGTGGAGAGAGAGAGACCTCTAGTGGCAGAAGTGAAAATATATTCAGTGGTGCATTTGTGTGATATTTCCTTTGGTTGTATGGTATTCAGGAGAAATCGAGCGCGGAACGTTGTTATCCTATTGTCAATGGAGGTCAAATTTTGTCCTCCATCTTTGAGAGAAGTACATAGCTTGGAGTATGAAAGCCAGTTTGTTTTGTTCCATATGAATCGATATATGGTTGACTTTATTTGTTTCATGAATTCCTCTGGTGGAGCAAGAATCTTTAGTGTATGCCAAAGGACACTGGTGGCTATTTGGTTAACGATTATTGCTCTCCCTCTTGTGGAGGCAGAGGCTCGTATTGCTGCCCACTTTCCTAGTACTTGCTTGAAACGCTTGTTCAGTGCTTCCGAGTTCTTATCCATATAAGAGGGTGTGTTTCCGAGGTAAATCCCCAGGTATTTGTTTCCCTCTGTGGACCAGGTACCAGACATTGGGGAATCCGTTCGGTTTTTCCATTTGCCACACCACAGTCCTGTGGTTTTATGTGTTTAGTTTCGCTCCTGAGGCTGCCTGATATTGTTGGTATGCCATCTGTATGTTATGGAAGTCCTCTTCTTTGCGGGTTATGATTGTAACATCATCAGCATATGCTGTCAGGGTTATGGTTTGGTAGGGAAGTTTAGGGTGGCATGCCCTGAGCAGCATGCTGAGTCTACACAAAAAGGGTTCAATGGCAATTGTGTAAAGAGGACCGGAGAGTGGACAGCCTTGTTTAATACCTCTGCTGTATGGTGCAGTTATGGTAAGCCTGTTGTTTATTTTCATGCAAAACTGTGCCTTGCATACAGCATCTTAATAGAGTGAATGATGCCTGAACCAAAGCCAAATGCTTTCAAGCAGTTGAAGAGGTACAGGTGTTCAATGCGGTCGAACGCTTTTTCTTGGTCTAGTGTTACAAGACCCATTGTTTCAGTGTTGTTCGCTATGCTTATGAGATCCCTTATGAGGTGTAAGTTTTCGTGGATTGATCTTCCAGGGATGGAATAGCTCTGATGCCTATTTATAATTTAGCTCAGAGCGGGTTTAAGTTTGTTGGCAACGGCTTTTGATATAATTTTGCAGTCGGTGTTTGTGATAGAGATGGGTCTCCAGTTTCCTAGTTTCGTCGCGTCTCCTTTCTTTGGAATGATTTTAATAACTGATGTTGTCATATTGAGTGGGAAGCCATTGGTATTCGCGTCAATAAAAACTCTGTAGAGGATAGGTCCAAGCTGTTCCCAGAAGGACTGGTAAAATTCAGTGGTGAGCCCGTCTATGCCAGGAGATTTATCTTTTGGTAAGGAGGTGCAGGCAGTTTTCAGATCGTGTAACGTGATGGGGAGTTCTGTGTTACTCCTTGTTATTGGTGAGAGTCTTTTCACATCGGAGAGAATTATATTCATGGCCTCCATAGATGTTGAGTTGGCTTGGTACAAATTTTTGTAGTACTGCAAGGTATATAAGAGGATTTCGTCATGATTTTCTATGATGTTTCCATTATCTGTTTTAATAGCAGATATAGTGGTGCACTCTTGTTGGCGTTTTTCTAGTGAGAAGAAATACTTTGTGGGGGCATCTGCGAAGTTAATATGTTTGCGTCGTGCTCTTATTAGTGCTTCTCTTGCAGAGTGCTCTAGGTGTGAGCGTATGGTGACTTCTAGGGATTGGTATTCCTCAGATTCTGGATGATGCAATTGCTGTTGTTGTTGCAAATTTTTAAGGACTGAATGCTTATCCAAATTTCTTCTGTGACTATATTTTTGGGTGAATACCCTAACTTTGGATTTAAAAAGTGACCACCACTCGGAAATTGATTGTGAAGTAGGTATATCTCTGATGAGAGTTTCGATATAGATTTTGGAGGTTCTGAGATATTCTGTATCCTTGAGTAGGCTGTTGTTAAAAATCCAGTATGCTCCTCCTTTGTGTCTGGTGTGTTCAGGAATGCAAATGCTAAGAAGGATGGAATCATGGTCTGATGCATGAAATGGATGGTAATTGACTCTCCTGATGTAGGGTATTGTGTGCATCGAAGTGTAGTATCTGTCGAGCCGTGCCTGGTATAGGACACTAGTAGGACCACCTTTGGCTCTCCAGGAGAACACTTTCTCATGTGGGTGCAAGTGTCTGAAGGTGTCAGTCAGCTCGAGGTCATTTATTACATCCTGGAGAAGCTGAGCTAGTGCGTGTCGATGTTCTTGGCATTGCTGTCCATTGCAGGATTCAGAGTGCAGTTGAATTCCCCTGCAAGTATGATGTGGTCATTCACCTTGCTGAGGTGGTTTCGCACAAACTCTAGTACCTGCACTGCAAGCTGTTCATTTTGTGGGATGTATATGTTAATGATATATATTTTCTTCCCTGTCTGAGTTGTAATGAGTGCATATATTGCACACCCAGGAAAGGTATCGATTATTTCTACTTTTATAGCGCTGTTTTGGTGAATTCCAATGCTGACTCCAGATCTATGAAGTTGTATGGCAGGACAGTGGTGCATGGTATAAGGCCAGTTCTTCCAGTGTTGATATGAAGCTTTGCTGTTGCAATGGAAGTTAGTTTCCTGCAGCATAACTATTTCTGGCCGGTGGGCAAGGATATGCTGCAGGACCAGCCTGTTTCGCAGTGGTGTGGCACATCCTCTAGCGTTTAGTGAGAGAAGGTTTACTGAGGCGCTCATTATTTTATGGTTAAGTTTTATTTGGTGCGGTAATCTTCACTTCCTTTACGGATAGTTACGCTGCCGCTGGGATTCAAGCCCTTTTATCAGGTAGTATATCCTTTTCCTGAGATTGGTGGTTTTTCTCCCTCTTTTTCCTGCCAGAATAGTTCTTAATTCTTCCAGCTGGGTGATAAGGCCACTGATGTCAGTGGTGTAGTCATAGGCTTTCAGCAGTTTTTGTGAAGAGCCTCGAACCTTTTTAAGAAAGCTCTGAAGCTGCTCATTTGTAAGTGGGCCTTCAGTATGAGGAAGACCTGCATGTCCAGTTTCCTCTTCATCATCTGAGGACTCAAGAAGCTCGATCTCTTCATCCTCCTCTACAGGCTGTTGGGAGGGTTCCAGAATGCTTGGAGGCAAAGGTTCCCTGCTGCAGCTGCGCTGGTTTGTCTTTGGCTGTTTTTCCGTTTTTGTTTCTTGCTCCTCTTCGTTATTTTTATCTTTTTCAGAGTTAGTTAGTTGTCTGTGTTCTGTTTCCTCTTCTCTAGGATTGCTTTTACTCGATGTTGGTGGAGGTTCTTCCGAAAGGTGGGTTTCGATAGTGCTACCACTTGATTTTGTCTCCCCGGTACTCGACTGAGAGCTGTTTCCTGGAGATCTTTGTTGTTTGTTAGGGATGCTCTGTTTTTTGGGGTTGGCTGCTTGCTGCTTCTGATTCTCTGATCCGCTAGGGTTGGTAGTATTGTTAACTGGTTTCTCATTTCTGGATATATACGGGCATAACTTCCTTACATGGCCTTCTTCGTGGCAGTAAAAGCACTGAGAAGCAACAGTAATATAAAAGATGTAGGGTACTCCGTCTATTTCTGTGTTGATTATTTTGGGTATGGAGCCGATTGTGTTGTCGCCAAAGTGCATTAGAGCCTGTCTTCTAAAGCTCTTGATGTGAGCGAATTCAGGCCTAGTTGTAGAGGCGCGTAGCGTTCGGATTTTACCTGTCCCTGTGCCGTATTTTGATAGTAATCCGCGAAGCATTTGATGGCTTATTTCCGGTGGGACATTTGACACTGTTACTTTTGTGGGAGCAGTTGCGATTGGTGAGACATTCACGTGGCATGCTCCGATGTCTATTCCCTTTTCAATTAATGTCTCAGACCAAGATGCGTTGTTAAAGTACATTTGTACGGTTCCGGCAACTCTTGAAATGTGAGTTATATTTTTGGGGGGAACATATTTGACTACTGCTTGCATATAGAACGAAAAGCGTTCTATATGCATGAAAACGGGAATATAAGACAATATTTGATTAATATACTGTAGACGAACGAAAGCTATTATACAGAACTGGGTTGACTAACCAAAGGGAGAACCTGAATTAACCACAGGATAGAAAATCACATGACATTGAAAGGCGAAATATACTCACCTCTTCCGCTAGTGCGACTGAATACGGTGTCACTGGATTCTCCTGTCCCTATTGCATTAAAAGGAGTAAAGTACACTTCGTAAAGCTGTCCGAATTGGAGGTCATTGAGAACATATGTGTCCTGCTCACTGCTCATTATCTACAATTATCTACTAATAATTGGCCGGACACTTTAGCAATTTGCAATTGATGCCAGCAAGCGAATTCTAATATCGGGTATGTCCACCTTTGGCTTCGATCGCCTTCTGCATCCTTTGAGGGAGGCTTCCAGCAATGTGCAGCAGATATCAGGTGGAATTTGTTTCCATCTGATATCTGCTACACATTCCCTGAACTCAGCAGCACTGAGTTCAGCGACAGATCGACGTGCTGCTCTGTACCTCAATCGCCGCTCCAATTCGTCACACAGGTGTTCGATAGGGTTGAGATCAGTACTCTGAGCAGGCCAGGGTCATATAACACCCCTTCTCTTCGTACCATTGCATAACAGCTGCAGCTTTGTGGCATGAGGCATTGATAGTAACACGTCTTGACAATAATAGGGGTACGTTCCATAAAAACTTCACAGTGTAGGCAGCACCTCAAGGTATTGAGTTGCCTTCATGGAACAACGAACAACGACCAGTAGCCCCACGCCAAACCAGTTGAATGTATTCCACACCATTACTCCCCCACCACTAAACGTTATTGTGAGTACAACACACTGTGGTAACAAGCGTTCACCAAGCTGCTTCCACACCTACACCCTGCCATCAGACTGGAAACAGGTGAAACTTGATTCATCTCTCCAGACTACCGTTTTTCATTGGTCCAGTTCACACGCTCTTTGCACCAGACGAGCCTCCTTGTTCGATGTTATAATGTTCGTCTTGTGTGCCGCTGCTGCTCTTGCGTGGAAACCCAGTAAATGGAGTTCTTTTCAGAATTCTTTTCTTACAGTATTAGTGCTCACCATGGTGTTACTAACGCTTCTGGATCTCATTAAGGATGGTCTGTGACGATTTTGGCCGGATTTTGCGTTTTAACACCCTCCTGTCTCACTGTTAGTCATTTTCGCCAGTCGTCTTGAGTGTTTCCTGCACTAGTGATACCAGAACGTCTCCATTTGTTGATCACATCGCCAACCGTTGATTTTGGATGCACGAATTGAGTGCCAATGGCGTACGGACATGAAATCATTGCGACAGCCCATGATGACACTTCACTCGAAGTCACCGAGTTCACGTCATATTGCCATACCACCTGAATTCAACTGCTACGATGAAATACTGCTTCCTACTATCTGTACACCGATTTTTATGTTATTAACAAATCTGGAATGCTCCATAACTTCAAATAACACGGGTGTCCGGAAAATTATTGGTAGCCAGTGTATGTAGGAAAGTTTCCTGTATTATTTTTCTTTATTTCTGCATGCAAGGGAACATTAAGCGAAAACAGAAAGAGCGGATTGCGCTATTTACCATCTACGGGATTGGTATCTGCAGGATCTCTCTGCCATTGATGGTAGAAGCTGTAACAGAGGTGACACCAAGTGCGGGGGGGGGGTCGTGGTGGATCTGTAGGAATGACGAAGAATAAAATGTTTATAACTTAGGTAACTAATTTCGATCGAACATGCACCTAGAGAAATGTCACACAATGCTTGATTGTAATATTAAAGGAATTCCATGATCATCTGGAGTTTCTCCCGGAAATTAAATACGTGATCTTGAAATCATGAAATCTTAATTGCATAAAACTTCATTTTGCTGCGAATGAGGAATTTGATAAGGATAAAACGTATTTAAATTCTCTAACAAATCAGCTATAAATCATTCTCTCTAAAGGGGGCCCCATCACTTCGATCTGCGAAGGAGCAGTCGCGGATGTGGTCAAGCTGAAGTCACATGAGACGACGAGGAAATCGCAGGGTGGGGGATAGAGTTTGTATTACAATTCACCTGGATTTATGAACGCATTTAACCATCGGTACCTGATAAGAGCAACTTAGTTGCGAAAATTGACTTCCACGTGTAAGTTGAATGTCCAGCGAAGTCAGATATGTCCAAAAGATAGTTCAGTAATTACTTATCATTGGTTGCATTGATTTGCCAAGAACCATTATGCTGCGTTTTCCTGGCATTGATCTGAGAAGGTTGGAGGTCCATTATGGCACTATTTCCGCGCACAATTCAGTTAATGGCTAATCCCAGTGGATGACAAATCACGTTCGGTGCGTCACTTAAAACCTCACTTGGAGGAAATGATGGTTTCCAAACGTACTGCCGTAAATCTAAACCGTCGCTTAGATAATCACATCCATTCTTCTCCCTAACGGCCGACATTATTCTTAAAATGTGCGTGTTGGGAGCAGTGTGTCCAATTTAGTCAGAGAATCCTGGAGACTTGCACTAGATGTGTTTCGGAGTACAACATCGTCTGCGTAAATCGAACCATCTTCATGTATTTCCTTCACATCTATCGCTTTACAACTTAAACATACACTATGTATTGCTCTGGATAATGTTCTATTCACTCCATCAATTATAGTGTTTTGAAAAGCTATTCTCTGGACACCTTGTCGTATGCCTTTCATCAATCTACAGAACTTAAGTACATTTCCTTGTACTTAATCAATCTACTTCATCAATCTACAGAGCTTAAGTACATTTCCTTGTTCATATTCTCACGATTTCTCAACTATTTGTCTTAAAGTGAAAATCTGATCATGACAACTTTCGTTTGGCCTGAATCCAGCTTGTTTTCCAGTCTCTTTTCCACAATCTTTCTCAACTTCTTTTCAAGTATGATTGCATAAATCATACATGGAATACTTAGTAGAGAAATTCCTCATAATTCTTACATTCAGCTTTATTCTCCCTTTTTTTATAGATGAGACCTATCAGAGTTCTACTCCAATCATCTGGTATTGGACCTTCTGAACAGGCCCTCTGAATTATGCAGAGGGACTTTTAATTGAAGGTGAGTTCGCTGGTTTCACACAGAGATGAAGGGTTATTTTTCCCCATAAAAGAAAAACCAAGAATACTTGTAATCAGCAATTGTGATTGTAAAACAAAATTAGAAACAAAAAGTGTTTTGTGCAGTCTCGTATTACATGAGGACGAGATATTCGTATTGTTATTAGCGGGGTGCATTATTACAAAGCGTGTAGATCCTCAGCACACATATCTGTCTGCTTCTTTCATCTGTTCTATTGAGTTTCATAGTCTGCATCAGTTCGAACATCGTTTTCCGATTCAGATGTTAACAGGGGTCGTTGGGGCCTTGAGAACCGTGGACATGTGATGCAGCGATCTCGGTATCATCCCAATCTTTTCTTAAAAGAATAAATTTCATCTCTGCAAGCGTGGAGGATGTTGTTCAGGAAACGGAACGTTGGGAAGGGGGGGGTTGTGTATCGGAGCGCGCAACCTTCCCACTGTTGGCCTGAGTATCGCTTTATAACATATGTTACCCCCAGACTCCGCGTGCGTCTGGATTACGTGCCTGACTGGCGCAGGTATTGGGGAGAAGGCACCAGCTGTTGTCGCTGTGCGTTGTAATCGATCCGTGTAACGCTAGCGTAGGTAACTACGGCTGGTCTTGCCTCACGATGACCGCCAGCGTTCATTACCTAATCGAAGCCGAAAACGCGGAGATACGAATCTCTTGTGTGTCTGCATAATGTTTCCCGCACTTCCTCTAAAGTTGGTCCGATCCAACGGAGTTACAAGTAGCAAGAACTTGGGAGAGCGGGGGTGAGGAGAAAGGTTGGGTTACGGCACGCACGCACTATACCATCCTAATCGGCAACCTTGCAGCTTACGAGCAAAGCGGGATGACAGACGTACAACACTCTCACGATTTTAGCTATTTCTAGCGTTGGATTGTTCGGCAGACGAAAAATTGTGTGCGTCTGCAGATTGCCACGCGGTGCATTTGATCCATTTTCGTTCGGGCAACTTTTCCCTCGAGCTGCATTTTAGAAATACGCACAAGGAAAGACAGTAAGCATAAAAACAAAAGAAAACCACTGAATTTCTTTCTTTGTTTTTCTATTCTTTGATCACTCGAGTGTCAAATTCTGGTCCTTGTTGCAGTTTGTTTAAATCATTTGCAGGTTCATTTTTTGAACAAGAATTAGAGATAAACATTACAAGTGAAGATGCTGGTGTGTGATGTTTAAAATTTACTGACGACACAGTAAAAGCTGTGAGGCGCTTCGGTGTATTATGTTTGTCTAGTGCACGTGTTCTAAGGCTCCTTAGTGTGTTTCTAGAGGGAAAACTGTTTTTTCCCCACTCCTGGCTGAAAATATTTCGAGGGCCGAACTATATTTTTTCCGTGGATTGCCAAAAAATAATCAAAAATGATGACGTACAGTTAACTTTGTTCTAAGTAATTTCGTGTTTAAGAATTAAGCTTATGAAGTTCGTGAAGCATGCGGTAATATTGGTTACAAACAGAAAATCAAAAAAATTAAAAAACCCACAACTTTTATTACAAAAAGAACACGTGGATTACATGAGAAATTGTTGATATTCAGATAATAATTATTGGAAAACATTATTAGTTTACCAACAATTGCTAACGTTCTGAGAATGCAAAATCCGCGAGCATGCACGTTTGTAACAGACATTTTATTTTTTATTTAATAGATGCTTCAAGAAACAATATATTCACTACATTCACATAACAGCCGATGATATATTCCATCTAAGTAAAGCGTTCTTAGGTAAAATAACCTTTTTTGTATTTTTCGTGGGTTATTTGCATCTAAAACGAAAAACACATTCTTTGCGTAAAAGGAAGAGCTTCGTATTAACATCGCTACTGAACTAGAAGTTCAGTTTTAGATGGGAATAACGAAAGAGTAAAACACACCTGTCATCTTTCTTTGCACATCTTTGGTTTGACATGCGCACATACGTCATTAAACGAACAATCAATACGTCAGCCCAAAACAAAACTCTCGTGATAAGTAATCCATTTCTTCAATATTTCTTTATGCTTACCACGCAAAACATCAACAGATTTTTTATCTTTTTTTATTCTTTAAAAAGACTTTAGGGATCTGAAGAAAACCGTTAGCGACGTCTTATATTTCGTACTCAGTAAAAAAGTTGTATCCGAACGCAATTTTTCTTGCTTGCGCTATGTGTATGCGCGTAGAATATATTATTATTTTGCTAGGAGTTGGGTCTCAGCAGGCTGTAAATCTACTCAGCAACTCCACGTAGAGAACGCAAACAAACCCAACGAGCTTACTCGGCAATCACGAGAAAACGCGCCAGCTAACGCGAGAATGACAAATAAGAGAAAGTTTACATCTGCTTTGGGATTATAAGTATGGATTATTTAATATCGATAAAATAATACATGGTTAACGCTGCGTGTTGTTGGTGAGTTTAGGACAGATAAAGTAGGATGGAAATTTTAATTTCTACAAAATTATATATTTTTATAGCCAAAAGAAGAACACGGTTTTTGACAGTATCGTATTTTTTCAAATTTTAGTTTTATTAATTGTATTGCCATCAACAGAGTATGCTAGTATGCTATCATACATTTGTTGAATATAAGCAAAAGGAAGCAAATGACGCAACAAAAATGCTGAGTAAGTACACTAATATGAGCTTTTAAATTAAAAAAAACTTCTTCAAATTAAAAAAAAAAAATCGAAACACTTCATTAAACAGTGTCCACCTTTTTTTTTTGCTTTAGTTTCCCTATTTTTTATCAAAAAATAGGGAAATTTTCACAAAAAAGTATGCATTTTTATATTCTCAATGATACATAAGAAGTATGATATGATTAATGTTACACGAGGGGTTCTGATAAACACCTAGAACAAACAGAGTATGTTCTTTCTTGGGATTATATCAGTTGTTTTAACATACCAATGAGAAATATAAAGCAGAGCATCCTGTTGAGCGTGTTTCATTTTGCTACACGTCGCAAAGAGTGTCGATAATGACACTAGCTCGAGTTATTTAAATCTTTTCACCGCCCGGAGACAGTAGAAAGATTCTCCTGCCGCTGGGATGTCTCCCGTCAGCCATAATCGAAGGATTAAGAAGATTTTTTGAAAAAAGCATCCAGAAAATCCCAGGAGGGATAGTGTGAGGATTTATGTCTCTAAAGTCGACAACTATTTTTAAGTGTCGTGCCAACTATCTAATCCGTTACATTAGTGGGAGCCTCTCGGCTTCAGGTTGACTGCGCTGAGAATCTATCGTTGCTTCTACGACTTGAACGAATTCTGTCCTTTTGACAATCTCGGCGAATTAAAAGGAAATGTTTTTAGGAATTTGTGCTTACTTTAATCTGAGATAAAACAATAATAATTAAATTCATTAATTTTTTGAATATTTACATAATTTGATTGGAATTGGGTCCACAACAGTGGCGGCCCGTACATAAGCACTGCGACACTCCAGCATCCCCAAGCAAAAAATGAAAAAAATAAATTTTGTTTGTGTTTAAAAAGAATAACAATGCTTACACCATTATATAAACGCAATACAACATGTTAAAGGTTACAGCTTATGTTTTGACATTGATTGAATAGTTAATAATTGGAATTGTTCGATTGACGCTTTAGATCACGAAACAGATGCACTGCGATCTAACGCCGATGTTCGTTTGCGCTTGTCATCTATTGATACGAAACTTTTATTATTGGTGTTTGTTCGTGGTGAGGATGAAATATTTTTATAAGAGCAATTTTTAATATGTAAATTTATTTATTAATAAATTCGTCACTTAAAATTTTCACCGGCCGCCACTGGTCTACAATAAAAGTAATACTGGGAAATCATCATGGAAAGTGACCGATGTCAATCATGGGAACTTAACTCTCATTGGTTTATTGAACCACGTGATCTACATCCATTTATTGCGGATGTAGTGGAATGCAAATTGGGGTTCGTTGTCTCAATTCTACAACAAAAGGATAGATAAAACCTTCCAGATATTATTTTATTTTCTTAATCAGAAAAATAGAAGATATAAGAAACTAAAAATAATTACAGATCGTTGATTTTTCAATCTTTTTCAGAAGGGTTAATTTGTATAAATGTTCGTTTAATGCAGTTCTCAACATTCCCTTGATACAAGCCAGGATTGCATACCTGGTATAGAAAAATATTTAAGATTATTTAACATTTTTTATGATATTTAGATTTATCTTTCTGGATTCAGTTAGGTGTAACTTTTGCCAATTAATTACAAGGTCAAAGTGTATATCGGAAAGAATCCATACTCCAATTGAGAGAATTTTAGATGGAGTTGGTCTATCGAAGTACCGCATTCAAAAGACATTAATAAATTATAAAATAAAAAAATTTCCTTTAAGGCTTTAAGTGGATAACCACCAATTAAAAATTTAGGTAACAATCAAAAATGTTACCTAAATAAATAAGAGACTTCTCCAAATCCTTCTGCTTCTATTATTAGAATTCCTGTAATTGATTACCGAAAATTTTCTACGTGGAGAAGATAATTCTGAATTTGTAGCGAAGAAGAAAAAAAAACGCTAAGAATTGTGAGATGAAGGAATTCTCATTTTCCAAATACGCTATGTACTAATAATTGCCCAGACTCTTCAGCAATTTATAATTGATACCATCAGGGGGAACCCTAATATCAGGTATATCCACCTTCGGCTTTGATCACCTCCTGCACACTTTGAGGGAGGATTTACACCAATGTGCAGCAAACAGACAGACATCACGTGGAAATTGTCTCCATTCTTCCATCAATGCAGCAGTCAATTCAGCTACAGATCAAGGACGTGCTGCTCTGGAGCTCAATCACCGCTCCAATTCGTCCCATAGGCGTTCGATTGGGTTGAGGTCATTACTCTTCACAGGTTACGGCAGTCGTTTGACACCCATCTCTTCACCGTTCCATAACAGCTGCAGCTTCGTGGTATGGGGCATTGTCGTCCTGATAGTAACACGGGTCCGTTACCTAAAAACTCCATAGTGTAGGCAGCAGCTGATTATCCAGAATATCAAGATACTCAGCTGCCTTCATGGAACCACGGACAACGACCAGTATTCCGACTCCAAACCAGTTGAACGCACCCCGCACCATTACTTCTCCTCCACTACCAAATTTTACTGTGAGTATAAAACACACTATGGTGACAAGCGTTCACTAGGCTTCATCTCCAGAAATCAGAATGAAACAGATGAACTTTCATTCTGAAAGTACACCCCTCAACGGAGTAAAGATCCCAAGTTTATGAACTCCTTTCCACACCTAAAAAATGTTAGCTGAAAGTTCGTCGCTATCCTCGCTCCAGAGTACCGTTTTCCACTGTTTCATTGTTCAGTTCACACTCTCTTTGCACCAGGGTGGACGAACCGCCTTGTTCGTTGTTGTGATGTTCGACTTGTGTGCCGCTGCTCTTCCGTGGAAACCCAGTAAATGCAGTTCTTTTCGTACAGTATTAGTGCTCACCATGAAGGTACTGGCGCTGTAGAACTCATCACGGATGGTCAGTGCCGATTTTGGCCGGTTTTTGCGTGTCACCCGTTTTAACACCCTCCTGTCCCTGTCAGTCATTTTTGGCTGTCGCTCTAATTATACTGTTTGTGGAAACGTGATCTGTACACAAAACTAAAAGAGGATGCACGCTTTGTAAACCTACACCAACTATACTTGCGAATTAGCGAGTGTCTCTGTCATCGACGGTATCATCGATATCATAAAAATCAAATATTACGAAATTATTTCGAAATTTTATCTAATTTAAAAGACAGAAATGATTGACACCTCAAATAAATACTTACTTATATAAAATACTTACCATGAACAGACGATTGAATCACTTTGCTGGGCTAGATCGAAGTGGTAGGAATTGATCAACCGTTAAATGCGGTGATTAAGATTAATACCCTTGGAGGGTAATGGATGGCAACGCTGTAGCCAATGAAGTTCTAACTGAGGCTCGGCTATTGCTGTTACCCTCCTGCCATGATCAGAGCTTTAATACCTCAATAACACTTTATCCCTACACTGTCCTCTACAGATAACGGGGAAGATGAAAAGCATTCTTGCTTCGCCCCTTTAAGCCAGTCCTTATAAGGACTATAGGAATCACTTTGCTTAAATCCGAGCCAATCCTGCTAGACGTTTGGCACAGATAATAAACAAGGCAGTCTTTGTAATCAGTATATTAACTGGTCTTACTATTTTTCTCAGTAAGGAATATATCACGATCTTTCATGAAGCAGTCTTAACGGCTGTGCAAATGGGTGCCCACTGAGTTAAAGTCAAGGACATTTCTTTCAGGACTCTTCTAATTTATTCTTCGCAACGGAAACAAGCCTGCCGATGAACATGCTTCTCATGACCTTAGTGACTTACACATAATTCCCAACAATAATAACACTTTTCGCATACGATTTCATTTAGAATTTGTTATGAGTTCAAGCGCATCCTGTATACACCAACCAAATGCCAACCAACTAACCACAGACATATCCTCTGTAAGTACAGTTCCTTGAAATGCCATGAGAAAGAACTTTGACTGTAGGTCGACTGTTTGAGTAAATGAGACATAATTTTTATCATTGCAGAATAATTAAACTGTGAAGCATTATTTTAGCTTCGACTACACAAACACCAATCACCTTCTTCAGCGTGAACGACAAACGAAAGCGGCGCACTTTGGTTTATATCTATCTCCCATATAAACTTCGCAATGATCGGAAGACCTGACATACAATTTGAAAGATTCTAAGTTACTTTTGCGTACTAAGGCATTTTTGTATAAAAATTAAACTCTTACGTGATCTAGAATTCTTCACTAAGAATTTTAAAATCATTATAGCTTTAGAAGTAAGAATAAAATAACATTTCAGGTTTATCTTATACCATAATACGATATACGATATAATATCTTGTACCATTACACCATAATACCATACGGAGGTAGTAGGGTTTTTCCCCCCCTCTTCATCCCGCGTACAGGCAAATCGACCTTCAGAACACACGCAATTTACAGACAAAATTACTGTTGTTAGTGATGACTGGCGATAGATGGCGTTGATGGTAGTAGTGGAGAGGATGAGATGTATTTAGCGAAGTATAGTAGTGTGCCCTCGCGCGATGAGTCTTTGGTTATAATAATAATAATAATTATAATTAATAATAATAATAATAATACACAATTTATGGTCTTCGTGTTACAGCCTCGGGTCTGAAGCTAGTGCTAGCTACGTGCAGCGTATCCTTCCCTAGAGAAGGCACAGGTGTACACCTTCCTTGTTGTCTATGGATCTGGTGTCTTGTGACTTTTTACATTTTTTAAAACCTAAATACACATTAAAGCGAAGACAAAAATCTTTTTTATTGAAAGGAGATTTGTTCCATTCAAAACGTACGATTTAAAGCAGTGACGCGAACGTTGGCGTGGCTGTGTGAAGTCCCGAGGGATCTCTTGTTCAAAGGATACATCATAGAACTGCAAGTAAATACCGTTATCTTAGAGAAAAAAAATATCACATCTGGTATGCAGTTTACTTGATATTTGGATGATATATATGGATGGTAAATAAATAAATAATAAGTACCCAAAATCATTATATGATAAAATGGCTTAAAATAACTTTTTGCATGGGACGTTTGAAGCAATTTGAAACCTATTCTCATCACGTGAGAATCATAGTGGCTACGTCATCAGATTTAAAATGGAATAACAATCAAATAATGTTTATATGGAGAGGTGCAGAGTGCAATGATTACTGCAAGTTCCTTAGCTGCAGAAATACATCCTCGGCTAGAAGTGTACGCTAACGCCTTTGTTCAAGGCAGGATACACGTCCGAAACAAGCAGCGACACAGTCATCCAAGCATGTTCAGTGGGATCACAATGTTTATCTCGCATTTTCCATGCCTTAACCAAACACATCCAAAAGCTTAACATCTCTCTGAGTAAGGTGTTGGGAATCGTTTCTTTAAAAATATTAAAGAAAAGCGCTTAATGCCGTAGTTGACGGATTACACAAAAACCTATTCCTCGCACAGTTCTCGTGGATGGACCCAGGGATGAGATTTCAATCTCCATGGACCAGGGAAGAGGAAACTTGGCTGGAAAGCGATTTGCAACCAGTCACAATGCTTTCATTTCTTGGCTAATGATACTGCACGACAATTTCTTTGTGTGCTTGTGCCTGTTCTTTGGAGATTCTAAGGAAAAGTGTCAACTTATACGCATCCACGTCAAAACAGCCTCTCATTTAAGGATGGATTTTACTTCTGTGGAATATCCACAAATTGCAAATGGATTAATCTTAACACTGTATTCCGTAGAAAGTTTTATTTTATACAAAAAAGAAAAAATGCGCATCCTTTTGTATGCATTCCCGTTACACTACAAAACTTCATCTTATTATTCCATGTCATTTGCTTTACCATTTTACAGCCATTTCTTTATTATTGTTCTCGTATGCTTTGTATTCTTCATAGATTTCTTAAAAGAAAATCAATCTTCGGAAATCGAAGAAATAGAGAAGAACACGGTTATTGTATCTATCAAAAAAGAAGGTTAGTTCCTAATTTTTAACGTTTTACAGTTCAGTATATTGTTGAGTATACTCACCTATTGCCTTTCTCCAGTTTAACCTGGTAGGAGGAAAGCCATCGGCCTGACAATCGATTGTCACGTCTCTTCCCATGGCTACATTGCTCTCTGTCGGCTCCACTTTCCATCGTGGGGGAACTGTAACGATACAACAAGTTCTAAAACCAGGAATGAACATAGTCTTTAGATAAACCGGCTAACAGTGCAGATAGATTTAGAATATGTAGCCAACAATTACATACTCTAAATGGACTGCATATTTATATCCTTTATCAGGTTTTCAACCATGTCATCATTGTGTAATGTCTCATGCCAGCTTCCGTATTTTAATTCATCATCCACAACAATGGAATATGTTTCTTGAACTAGCCTCTAGTTCATTTTCCATATTTCGTTTTCTCTGTGGTCATTAATTCTACAAACAGACACGTGTTTCAGGTGCAGCTAATGAGTTAGGGTTCTAGTTAATTACACTACGCGCAACAAATACACACTCGACAAGCTATTTTATTGCGGTGCATTGAAGAGCAGAAAACAAGAGTCCAATAATTGAATGCAAGATAATTTTTCTAAAACTTCTATTACGATCGATTTTTATCATAAAATATCGACTTGGGAAACGGATAATTGTTCATTGCTCGTGGCTCTTTCTTTTTTTATGTAATTAGTCACGGGTTTCTGCGGTGACACAGGAAGTGTGAGGGATGTTGAAGGCAATACTAGATCTTCCGCTTCGATGATTGATGTGCGGCTAATAGACTCCTTCATAACATCCCATAGGTGACTGGAAGTGGTTATTTTAGTGCAAATAGTGGTTGATTGATTCGACAATTTCGGAAACTTTAAGCATGTTTCATACATACATCATCTCCATTGATCCTGTAGTCTGACACGGAGAGTTTTATAGACCAGAATTACGGTCCAGTGAAGTAGACGAGTGTGAGTCTTCTTTGGGTGGAATTATTGGTTATTAAAGCCACTACTGAGAGAAGTGATTTATGATTGGTGGAGGAGGAGGAACGGCAACACATGTTGCGGAAAAGGTTTGACAAATGATTGGTATTTGCGTGTCTACAGGAGCGCGCATGGCTTGTAATAAATAACAACTGCGGAAGGAAAGAAAATGCAAAAAAAGTCTATGAGAAACAATTTTTTGGGAAACAAAGTCTGTGAAAAACAATTTCGGGATGTTCATCGAGACCGATGAACATTCCAAAACATATTAATGATCAAGTTGCTTCTGGATGTTCATCGGTCTCCTTTTTATTATTAAATTGAATGCATCCGTCCATCTTCAAGGCCCACCTTTCCTAATTCTGTTATGGGGGCATCAGACGCAAGAGGAACTTCTGATGGTCACGATCCTCGGCCACCAAACTCAGGTATTCTGGTGGAACTCCCAGACGTGTCCACCCAAGGTTTTGGATATAATCTATCCAGCGGGTGCTTGGCCTTTTCCCTGTGGCCTTCCACCCACTGCCTTGGCAAAGAGGGCCTGCTGGGGAAGCCTCTCTTGTGGCATTCTGCCAGTACCAACGTAACTGTGATCTCTCAACATGGAGAAGCAGCGGAAGAAGAAGAAATTGAATGCACCTGAAAAAAAAAAAAGAAATGGATGAGGGAGAGAAAAGGAACGTGTATTATAACTGAAAAAACCAGTTAGATATAATTGGAGATAATCGTGAATCACTTTCTTGGCTAGTAGCAATCGTCATCACGTGCATTCGGTAATAATTTATTTTCCTAATAAATTTCTTACAATTTCTTGTTCCCGATTGCCTAAAGTGATCTCTCATTTCTCTTCATCATTCCCCCCCCCCTTTGTCTAGAATCGACCACAGAACTTCTGACCTCCCACTCCTAAGATCTCCACTAAAAAATTAAAGAAACCCGTAAGCAATGTCCAGATAAATTTATTTCAGTTTTTGTGTTCGTCGTGCAGGCATAAAGTGTAATTCCCCACACTGCCATATTTTGAGACCGTAAGACAAATCAGTATTTGATTAGGTTTTAATGATTATTAATATTTGATTGCTTACCGCGTTTCTAATCTGAAAAATTGCATTTTCTACAAAAATCGCTTTAACACTAGTTTATGCGATGGAACACCATTTTAAATATACTTTCCAGTACACAACTAAAAGTTACGTTAAGGATAATTTCTAGTAGGCTTTATTTACGTGATTGAAATGATTAAATGTATTTTAAACTATTGGTTACTCTTAGCACGATGTCAGACACCATCGCCATCTGGAAACGAAAACAAAAATATAAAAAGCACTGCAACGAAATCCACGTTGATTTTAACAAATTTTGAATAATTTCCCGTTTTTCGAATATTTGTATGCTATTTTTTCTAAATTAATAACTTGAATTCTAGCACGAATTAAAAATAAAGTGACGACAAATATATATGTATATATATAATATTCCAAGTGCTGCTTATAGGTAAGAAGTTTTGCTTATACGTGGGCCTGTAATATATGGTAGTTTAGCCAGATATTATCATGGAAAACCAGTTTGAAAGTACATTCAGTGAAATCGTAATTACCGTCGTGTAAAAGAAAATAATTACTTTTTTTTTATGTATGGTTGTCCAGCCACATTCGATGCAAACTTCTTCTCTGGTTTGGCGAATATACCAATGAATAAGAATATCGTGAAGTGTGAACTTGGACTGCCATTCTATCGTCCGCTTCTAACTTTCTGACATATTCGTTCCTCGGCGCAAAAAAAAAAATGACACTAGAAATGTGATTTGTAAGAGTATTTTTTAAACAAGTCGTACCCTCTTTCCAGTCTGATGGCGCAAGTTGACGTTAATGTATGTACCAGCCAGCAAATTCTTCTAGTGAATGGCAGAGAACATTTGCAGCCAAGAAAGATAAGGAAATTGGAATAAGATTTAACGGAATCATTCCTCGGACACCTTCAAAGATGGCCCGAGGACACCATCGGTGAAAAGGGATGTTTAAAGCGTCGGTCTCAAGCGAGAATGAAGAAGAGGCAAAAAAAAATCAATAGGAATTGTCTTCAATATTACACGCAGACAATCGCTGTTAGGTTTTAATTCGGAATTTATTTTTGGAAAATTTTTTCGATAAAAATTTAAAAACAAATCTCCGTATGAACTCTTTTCAAAAGGTCAGTTTGTTTCCATCAATTCAGAAAAAGTAACCCTTAAGTATGAACCAACATTAAGATCACTACTTTAAAAAAATAAATAATATCAAAATTTTGAATGAACAAATTACGTTAATTACTTCGGATATTTGAATTATGCGTAATTATGGTAATTATTCCTCTCTTAATATGTTTAATTCCTTTTGAATGTGTTCATGCAATGAAATACGTCAAAATATGAACAGCTTGAGTTTTACGAAAGAAACAACTGAAGTTGTATGTCCAGTATATTATGTTGCTCTCAGTGTGTGTGTGTGTGTGTTACTTAACACAGTGTTTCAGCACTCCAGTTATCCACCTTTCATTTTATCGTCTCTCTCTCTCTCCTCTCATCTGTTCTGCTTCGCATCTGCCACCCCTCTTTTTATCTCTTCTTAGTTTATCTCTTCTTAGTTGATGGGCGCCATAGGTTCAACAAAACCTCCTTAAGAAAATGAAGGAACTTCTCTAATGGGTTTTGCTTTTCTAAAGTGGCCGTCGGCGAGGTATTAAATAGGCGAAGGACAGAAGGATCGGGCAGCTATGAATCACCAAACCTATTGCACAAAGTAATTTACATTTTTAAGTAATGGCCGAGAGTCTGCTAGTGACAGTCCACCCGATAGAGGCACGTGCCGAGGGAATGAAAGAGGGAAGCTGAGAGTAAAAGACCTTAATTATTCTGTTTTTGAAAGGAATTCCAGCAGACCAAGAGTCACAGAGGATTAGAAAACGTCTAATTAACTTAGGTTTGTTTGGTGCGCTTTGAACTCTGACGTTTCACAGACGAACTGCAGTAGATAGAAAGAATGTTGGAGAAACAGATTTCAATGAAGGTTATTTTGCTAATTGTGTAGATCCAAAGAAACCTGAATAGGAAAGCGCAAACGTCTTTTTCAAACTATTTCACCAAAAAGACATTCTGCGGCCACGTTTCCTGAAGAATCGCAAAGGATAATTCAGGAGGGTGATTATGACGATCGGCAAATATTCAACGTCGACGAAACTGGTCTCTTTTTGGAAGCGTATAGCAACAAAAACTTTCGTAGCTAAAACGGAAGCATCTCAACCAGGATACGAAGTGTCTAAAGATCGTCTTACGCTTTTATTAGAAGGCAATGGAGAAGGTGACTTTAAACTCAAGCCTATGATAGTTCATCGTGCGCAAAATCCAAGATCTAACATTATTGAAGAAATCAGCGCAATTAGAAAAAAAAACTCGGATTTGATGAACTGGATAATGAACATGGTAGAAATTTGCTCGATTTCCATTCAGAACAGTAAAGGAAGAATGATCTCCTTCAACTAACTGCAAAAGAACTTGAGCTAGTTTTCAATCACATTGAGCATGCTAAGGAAATTTTGTTTGATGATGATCCTGATATGGAAAGAAGCTTCGAAGTCACCCTAATTCTTGATAAAGCGATCGCCAGTTATCGCTGGCGATCGCTTTATCAAGAATCTACTAGGAAGAGTATTATAGAAAATATCGTTTATTCAACATGTGGGAATAAACATGTGCTTACGCTAATTGGTTGCTGACTTGTTTTTTAAAAGTCGGTAATTCTGGTTTGTTATTTTTTTTTTATTTATTTTTTTTTTGGCAGAGCCCCAAACTTCGAGTGATCGATAAAACCTAATTAAATCCCTGGTTGATTAGCACCAGGGATAAATAAAATGTGTACATAACTTTATGCCCTTACTACACATCTGTAAGCAGGCCTTTTAAAAGAAAGACAGAGTGGAAAATAAGAAGGACAAAAGAAAAGGAAATTGCTAGAAATTTGTCTTCATTTTTTGTCTCCTGTTAACTATAATTGAAGTGCCGACGATTCCTACAGAAAATGCGGTCCCTGAGATCATGAATTTTACGCTATTGGAGGAAAAATGATAATAAATAAAAAAACAAAAAATACTAAAAACTTTAGAAAATTCAGCAATATTAAGAAAAATAGACATAAATTATCACCAGAAAGGAGTTTTTCGCCGATGATCAGCACTTGGGTTTCCCAAGAGTATTCTCAGAACTTCACAGGCATCTGCTTCAATTATTCTGATTGTGTGCGTTTCCCTAGTGCTGATCATCGGCACATTCTGATTGACCACATTGTCCATAATGATGTCAAATGACTCAGTGCGTTCTCAGTTGGATTTAATAACAAAACAAATAATAAAATAAAATACAAAATATAATATAATTTATTGTAAAATTTACTAAAAAACATTTTTTAAAAATTATATATAGATTATAGAAATACCCCCTTCTAAGAATGTAGTATAATTTAATACACCTTTATTTGTTTTGTATAGAATCAAAATGTAAATAGCACTTTGTGTTATTGATTGTCATGGAGAAATTAATCAATCGACCGTGAGATGCGGTTACTGATTCATTCAATCCAATACCCTTGGAGGGTAATGGATGGCAATGCTGTAGCCAGTGAAGCTCTAACTGAGGCTCGGCTATTGCTGTTACCCTCCTGCCATGATCAGAGCTTTAATTGCTCAATAACACCTTATCCCTACACTGTCCTCTACAGATAACGGGGAAGATGAAAAGCATTCTTGCTTCGCCCCTTTAAGCCAGTCCTTATAAGAATAAGGATTGATTGTCATTGTCTGAGGATGATTCTGGATGCCCCCTGGTTCATAAGAAACACCCAGATCAATAGAGAAGTTAATATACCTTATATCTCTTCCTTTCTCATAAATCTAGCTGAGAAGTTCTTTACCAAGACAAGTAACCATCCAAACCCGTTAATCAAGGAAGCCTCGGAATATAATGAAGAAGAAATCTACAAATTTAAAAGACCAAAATCTATTTTAAGTTCAGCTGAACGCAACTAACTTCACTGCCCTCAATGGGCGAGCATATAGCTCACAAACACTCCATTCAAAGTTCTTCCATTACAAGACAAAGGGGAATATGAAAAGCAATTTTGCTTCACCCATCTAGCCAGAAATGTTAATGTTAATGTTAAATTTGATTGTCATTATCTTTACATGTATATCGTGTATATATCTTGAATATCATTGTCTGGTATATCATTATGTAGCATCCTATATCCTACAAATTATTTTTTACCAAAGTGTTGGTCCTGGTTACTCTCATAACAAGAAGTTCTCTTTTTTTTTTTTCGGTGGGAAGATCGTTTCCCTACTAAAACTGTAGCACAGATACGCAGTGATAACGTTGTCGTGTCCTAAATCATAACAAAGCAGAGTGCTGTGCACCAAGGTGATGAAGTTAAATTTAAGGATAGTCCTATGGGATCTAGGACTGGTTGGAAGTTTCCAAATTATGTGAGTGAACGTTAAATTCTCAAGCTGCCTCGAGAGGGGCGAGTGCGCCAAACAATTAATGATAATGGGTAACCATATGATAAATAATAGTCATCTTAATTTTTATTTAATCATTTAAAATCTAAATAATCCTGCTATAGCCAGTTGGTCTGTAATCAAAGTTATACAATAATAAAACTTGCAAAGTCTATAAAATAAGAGGAAGTGATGACTCTTCGGGAGGGCCCCTGATGTGCTCATAATTATGTGATAAGAGGGTCTGTGTATGTATCGTTTCAATGAAATCATTTTCTGTCCAACGGGTGAACAGAAAATCGTAAGATAACGACATGAAGTGCTTTATAAAGATTATTATATAAAGATTATTTATTAAGTTGATTTTCGACAGAATATTATTAGCACAAGATCTCGCATTTCATTTAAAAGATTGACTCCCACGAGAAGATTTCAAACCCCTGAACAGAAATGACGATAAGTCAAATGTCAACTGATAAATTGAAATTTATGAGTTGGTATTTGACGACATATTATTCGATTTTATTCAGCTAGGATTCTGACACTGGCATTGAACCTGTAAAGGTCAAATGAGAGTGTAAAAACACCGACATACAACTCAGATAATGGGGGAAAAATAGGAATCGACCTTTTACGAAATTTTGTGTTGGAACTCATTTTGCATGATTTTAATGGCCCCCTTACAGGAGTTGTCCCCTCTTCCTCCCAAAATTGATTGACGAACTACGCATTTTAAAAGATCCATTGCATTTGTGTACTGTAATATTTACAGTATATGCTCTGATAAGAACCAACATGCTCATCACTCTTGGTATAATATTAAGATATTATAAGATATAAGATTAAGATAATAATTATCAATGCAACAAAATACTCGTATAGAGGATAAAATGTTGACTAAAAAGTCGTAATTGATTAGCCAAAAAAAAAAAAAAAGTTGTAAATACGTAATGAACATCTAGACCACTCTTTTTTTTAAAAATAACTTTTATCATATTTATTACTCTTAATGATAACAAAATTCTGGCGCATATTTAAGAGAATTTTATATACTTATGAAATAGTTTATATATATATATATATATACATATTAAAGGAATCGTCTTTTTTAAACTCCGCTGAGTATTTTTCCTATCAGTTTTTTTGTTTGCAAAAATTGCAGCAGTTTTCTTAAATCGATTTCTCACTCGACTTGCTTTAATATCATTAAAGGCGTGAAAAATGAATGCGAACCACATAATGGATCGAGTTTTAGCCAATGGTTCATTTAAATACAGATTTATTTCCATATTTAGATCTCATATCATTTATCAAATAAAGTTTCAAGGCAAGAATGTATTAAACTGGAAGGCATTGAAAAACAAGATTTGTATTAGAAATACACGTGTGACGCGAAGAATCAAATATCGGAATCAAATATCATTACTACCTTTTTTAAAGTATACGCTGGCGAAAGTCAACATATCACTCAAATTCTGATTTTGGCGAGAAGTGCAATATTGAAGGATTTTATGAATGAAGTCTTCAGCGCTGTTGAACAACAGGATATTAGATTGGTTTCCTGTAGTGCAACTCGCAGGCAATAAAAAAAAAAATTCTGAAATTCCCCGAAAAGATCGACAACTCTTCCGTGAAGAGATGACGTTATATTCGCACGCAATAACCAAGTTTTTACTGTAAAATATTCAATTTGTTTCACGTAAAAAAAAAAAAAAAAAAAAAAAAAAAAAAAAAAAAAAAAAAAACGATTGCCATAGAAATTCTATAATCATAATAAAATGTAAACTGAAAATTCATTGTCAAACGCTTTTTTTCCTGGAACTTCAACTAACTTAATAAGATTTTCCCTTAAAATAACAGAATTAATTCTCTTTTGTTATGGCCGATGCAATCCACACGATTTATTTTTGTCAGAATATTTGCATTTCGGAAAACAATATACCTCAATTGTTAATTGCAAAACTAAATAATCCACTCAAAACCTAGAGGGCACCACACGTAATATTCAGTATAAGTGAATTAAATTTATTGCATAACAAATACAGCACGCTAACTTCACTGCCGGCTATTGTTAGATATGAGTGCGAGCGTTGTTTTTTTTTTTTTTACTTTGATTTTTTTCCCTCGCAGTTAAATTGTTCTAAACGAGGATTGTTTCTTTTAAATCGTTAAGGCTTTTTTTTTCGTTAAAATTTGCTGCAGTAGATTTGCTTCCGATGTCCACCAGATGTTCTGCTTCTTTTTTGCATTAAAAAATTTGCAAAGAAGAAGGAAGTTTTCTGGGGAAAAAAAGCCTAACCCTCTAATGCGCTTTTAAAGAAATTAAATAAAAAAGGAAAAATGTTCGGTTAGAGTCTAATATTAGTAAGAAATTAAGTCAAATCATTGACGATAATAACAGCAACAAATAATGAAAATCGAATGAAATCAAAACTGGAATTAATTAAAATGATCACAGCTTGAAATATAATTAGTACAAAAATGAAACACCAGAAAAGAGAACAGCTAATCATTTGGAGATCAGCGATTTTTTATATCTTAAAATTTAATAAAAAATATTGAAAATGCAAAAACGATTTACATTTTAATATACTAGGGTGGTCTGAAAGGTTCTCGGCCTAACAATGAAAAAGCGAATTTATAATTTCAAAATTATTTTCATTTTTCAACATAATCTCCCTTAAGACTAATACATTTATACCAGCGATGCTCCAGCGCCATTATTCCGTCCCTGTAGTGGTTCTCAGTAAGATCTACAAAATACCCCTCTACAGCTGCAATCACCTCTTGATTCGAAGAAAAACGCTGACCAGCGAGGAAGAGTTTTAGTTTTGAGAAAAGATAGAAGTCAGAGGAAGCCAACTCCGCGGAATAGGGTGGATATCCCAACAATTCATTGTGCAGATCCCTTAATTTTCCTATTGCCAAAACACTTTTGAGGGCGGGTGCATTGTCCTGATGAAAGATGATTTTTTTCTTCTGCAAACCGGGTCTTTTCTCACGAATTGTTTCGTGTAGTCTGGTTAAAAGATCGGAATAATATTCCCCGGTTATTGTTTTACCCTTTTCAAGATAAGTAATAAACAAAATGCCTTTAACATCCCAAAACACCAATGCCATGACCCTTACTGTTGATGGAACCGACTTTGTTTTCTTTGGCGCTGAACAACCGGCTTCTGTCCACTGTTTTGACTGCTGTTTGGATTCTGGTGGGTAATGGTGAATCCACTTATCATCCATAGTAATAAATCGACACACAAAGAGATGGTCAGACATTTTCAAGCGAGTGCGTTTTTTATCTGCTGTGAGCAAGCGCAGAACCCATCTTGCGCAAAGCTTTTTCATTTGCAATTCTTCATGCAAAATATATCCTACACGTTCTTTTGAAATGCCTATAGTCTCAGCAATTTCACGTACTTTGACTGGTCGGTCATCCAATACCATATCGTGCACTTGATCAATGATTTCTGGTGTTGTTAATGGTTACACTTTTTGGACGTCCTTCACATGGATCTCCTTCCAGGCTGATACGGCCACGTTTAAACTCTGCAGCCCATTTCTTAATTGTCGAAAACGAAGGAGAAGAGTGCCCATAAACTTTTATAAACTTACAATCAATTTCTTTGGCGTTAAACCTTTGGGTAAACGATACTCAATTTTATCCATTTCAAGGGGATACAGGCAACACTTTCTTCAGACAGCTGTATAAATCAAACTACTTGATAGAATCACTTGCAGTGTCACAGGGATGCTTATGACAGATATACCAACTTAAAAATAAATCTTGCCGATAGTGTTACCATCTATGTTCGAGGCCGAGAACTTTTCAGATCACCCTCGTATTTTGATTAAAACATTACTATTCGACCATCTTTTTATTTATGATGCTTAAATTTCAGGTGAAATTAAAAACAGAATATTAGCACTCGAAAATAAAGGTAACGATTAATGTATCAATTTTTATTCCATTTTCCATATTAATTTTTTATCAAAATTGTATACTACATTAATAATTATTGGTTAAATTAATTAATTTATGAAATTCTTAAACTATGGTTACAATATTCATTGCGATTATTTATATAATGAGTATTTTGCGATAAAGCAAATTTAAAAATAAATAAATAAAAGTTAAATGTGAGGCCATTCTTAAGCTTCTCATATAGAGAATCGACCGTGAGATGCGGTGATTAATACCCTTGGATGGTAATAGATGGCAATGCTGTAGCCAATGAAATTCTAACTGAGACTTGGCTATTGCTGTCACCCTCCTGCCATGATCAGAGCTTCAATAGCTCAATAACCTTATCCATACACTGTCCTCTACTGATAACGGGGAAGATGAAAAGCATTCTTGCTTCGCCCCACCCTTTAAAAAGGTCTTAGAACTGTCTTCAAGATCACAAATATTTACGGCATTTACTGCAAAAATACAATTAGGCAGGAGTAAAAATAATAGCAAAGACAATGCGTCAGTAGGCCAGTGCAGCCATACCATGAATTACCATTGCAGCGCTGTGTTGGACGATCCCGGTTGGTTGGTGGCCACTCCACAATAAACTTTGCCAGACTTAAAATAATAAATTGAAATCATTTCTGTTTGGTTTCCAAGCGAATTCGACATTTATGCAGACAATGTTGATTAGTCATTATTTCGTTCCTAATATTCGGAACTATCTGTGCGTGATTTTTTTACTTACCTGAGAAGTGGATGTTGCTATTGGAAACGAGACAATGACGTCATCTATCAGCGCCGCCTGCCAAGTCAGTTGTAATGAGTTGCTACACTTTCCTTGAGTCAGGACACTGCGTAAAGAAATGTTATCAAAAGATAATCACGTGGAATTTTTTTTTTTTTTTTAATATTTACTCACTGAGAAAAGCATCGACTATTTTCCGACCATATTTATCGGATCCCTCTGGCCATGAACGCTTGTGAATGTCTTTTTTGGTATTACCATATTTAACCACGCTACCCACCTAAGACGTATATATACGTCCAGTTTATCATGGATGCGATGTGCATATTAAAATTGTAATACCACTGATATTACATTGAAATATATGATGGATACGAAGCGTATGAGGATGCGTATTTTATCCATAATGGCTGGTAAGGTGGTTTTTAATTGGTTGTATTTATTTACATATGGCACCATATTTAGTAGTACCATACGTAATTGGTTGATAACTTGTTATCGATGGATTCTTGTTATATGGATGGATAACTTGTTATATATATATATATATATATATATATATATATATATATATATATATATATATATATATATATATATATATATATATATATAAACAAACACATACATGTATATTTTTATATTTACATTTTTACATTTTTATGTCTACTTGTATTCACTAAAAGGCAAAACCTTGAAAGAGGAAACCAAACTTATTTGTTTTTGACATCATAAAAGTATTTTTCAGTTCGTTGTATGAAATGAAACAAGTTTGAGAGATTTTATGTAAATGAATATAAAAAGATGGTTCGTTGAATGTCTTTGTTTACTTCATGGCTGAAATATTATTTAAATTCCTAAATAAAAGTGAACGATGTTTAGTCAAATTCTTTAAATGCTTAATTGAAAGATTTCAAGCGAAAAATCGTTTAATTCATTTTACACTCGAAAGCTACCGAGCATTTATATCCTGGATAAAGATGTCACTCAATGTGTAACGTAGTTCAGTGTTTAGGATGGAAGGCATCTTAAAGTGCAGTTTTTCACAATATTCTGTCACGTTCCATTGAATTCTAACAAAATGAAATAAAATGGAAAGTGGGAGCTTTTTTTTATTCCTTCGACTCCTGCTTACCATCCTGGAGTAGACGTGATGAATTGTAGGTGTGAGATGATGGAAAAGCTGTCAGTTGCAGAAGAAGGGTGGATGTTATTGTGTCCGTAGTGTGCCGACACGCCCTACCTTGCAGATAGCTCCTAATGCAGGCAATATTTAGAGCAGCGCCTACAGGAGGCGATAATTTCCTTAAATATAACCTTGATCAAGTGACTTTAATTACCAAGGATCATCTTGGGTATCTCCTTCGAGAACAACTTACGCTGACCTGGTGAAATCGATACACCTTCATCTGTTACATGTGATGTCGACGGCTTGACAAAGTAGTCAGTTCATCATTCCCTATTATTATAAAGTACCGCAGAAAAATACTTTGCTGTGTGTCTGCCAGGTTGGAGATTATGGTAATCAATTTCTGTTGGATATCTACGTAATATTCTCCGGTTTGAAGGGAAACTGATGGCCATCAATATCTACTATAAAATTGACGAAATGTGTCTTATTCAATCACTCTTCAATGCTGTTTTTTTTTTCAGAATTGGGAAACGAAGAGGTGGAAAATCTCCATTAAAAAGAGTCTACTTTGAGAATATATATAAGAGATAAAATTGATTATCTACAGAGGTTTTATCGTAATAGTTATGAAAATAGAAATTGTATAAGAGCGGGATTATGGGATTTACTACATTTTTCATTCTGAACCGGGTTTGATTAGATGACATATGAAAAGAAGTTAGTCAAGAAGAGAATGAAGTTCATTTTTACTATTCAAGTGGACAGTATGTGGAATAGTCTTCATCAGCGAGTTATAGAATGGGTGAATTTACGGCACTTTAAAAGAACAACTTTGTTCTTAAAAAATGTCATAAATTCTTGTCATTCGTAGGGAGAACAACAGTAATAAAACATGGTGCCAATGATGCTCCACATCATAAACGCAACAGATATAACAGAAGAACAAGATAAAAAAAACTTATCGGCCATTAATTAATTTGTTTTGGAGGTTCAGGAAACATGAGACACGCAGGGCATTTCTTCGTCTTCCATAATATATATCTTGTACTTGGCTTCGCATATTAGGCAATTGTTTGCCTGTAACATCTTCGAGGATCTAAAATACTTCTGCCCATCTCCTCCTGGGTCATCCTATTCATCGGTGTCCCTTTGGTTTATATTAGATGGAAGTTTAGGATGGAATCAAATGGTTCAGGCAATATTTGGCCATCTGTCCTCATTCATTCTGTTAATTATGGATAACCGTTTTCTTATTTTTTGTCTTGTCTATTCTTTTATAACCTGCCATCGGTCTTAGGAACTTCATTTCTTCAGCTTCTACCACTTGTCTCTTATCTTGTTCTCCCCAAATCCATATTAGAGTGCAGTATGAACAAAAATGAATCACAAGGAGGGGGAATTTTTGAGGGGCAAAAAGTTACTTCAATTTTTCACCTATAGAGGGCGCTGTACCACATGCATTATTTGCAAATACGTGCAGATAAGAGTACTGTAAAATACAGAGTGTGCCGCTGGCAGGTCGTAATGAATGGTTGCGATTCCCAGTCATTGGGGCGAACAGAACTGTTTTTGTGAATAGAAAAAGTTGTTGCTGTGATGCTTACTAGTAATTAATCTGTCACTCTAAACCAAATAGGGGTAGGGTAAATGGGGGATGTGACGTCACTGCCATCCCTGTCTGTTCTTATCAGATGTAGAGAAGTGATATCATTGACCTGAAGTGGTTAAATGACGTAATTTTTGAGACGTAGTTTCATGACGTCATTGTCGTGGCCATCTGTATCCTATGAGCGCCCTCTTTTGGTTTAGTATGTTTGTAGTGGTGCACATGGAATTCTGGATGATGGTTAGAGTATGGAATCCTTGGAATTTCCCTGAGGAACCATCCGTCTATGACGTCATGTTATGTCTTTTGGTTCAAGTGTTGAATTCTGGGTAATGGTTTGAGTATGGAATTCTGGGACATGGTCTGTTGAGCCCATTTGTGGATGACGTCGCATTCTTTCATTTTTGTTTGAGCATGGAATTCTGGAATGTGTCCTGGTACCACCATCTGGCAGTGATGTGAGGTGAGCCTTTGGCTTGAGTATGGCATTATGGGTAATGATTAGATGGAATTCTGGGAGAATATTTGGTCAAGTGTTAGGGTCTTTAGCTCGATTGTGGGACTACGAGAATATTTGTTTATAGGTGGCAGCACGAGTTTTCCAATATAAGTTTGTGGTATTTCATTCCTGATTTTGAATATGGGAATTTTTAGTTCAGAGTCAAGATATGGTGGCAGCGGTGTTTTTTTCTTTGCATTCACGTTTTCCTGTCAATAGGTAGCAGTTAGACATTTTCTAAAATAATTAACCACCGGATATCAGTTGTGCCCCCCCACAATCACACACACATATGCTCACATTTTTTTTACATTCACGTTTTCTTGCAATAGGTAGTGGTACACATTTTTCTAAAATAATTAATTACTGGATATCAGTGTTTCCCTACTGATTAACCTTTTCCAAAGAGTTTAATAATACAAATGTTCGTTACTCACTGTTTCTTGATTATATTACATCAAAACAGCTGGTCACACAAAAGAATCTTAAGATCAGATATAATAGGAAGCACAGATCCATACATTTGATATGGTGTTAGTCTTGAAACAACACCATGCCTGTTTATCATTTCCATGTATTCTTTTGTCACCAGATATACACAAGCAGTCCATTTACAGTTCGTAAATGTCCCAAAATAAAGAATATTTATTGAATTGCATAAAGTCTCGAAAGTCTATTATAACCATCAAAGAGTTAAGATGAGTGGTTATAATTCTTCCCATGATTCTGATAGCCGGTACGTCAGTTTCCAAAACTAGTAAATGATTATCAGTGTCGTATATTTTTGGTGAAAATCGCTCAGCTTCTTCGCAGTTAATAGAGAAATCTTTACTTACACCATCTCCTGTAACATCGACGATTAGTTTACCATTTTGACATTTGAGAATATTACAGTCTCTGATGTCCCATTCATAATCTAATCTTCTTTGTAAGTATCCGAGGATATCACACCACTAGCGACATAATTTTTTCTAAGTACTCCTGGATAACCACATCACAATGTATATATCTTCCAAATAATAATCAGTTTCTATCCATTTAGAGTTGTCTGGAGTGTTTTGTCTCATGCTATTTTCTTGAAGAAAGAAAATTTCAAAGGCTTATGGCACTCACTGATTATTTTACTTTACTGGACACACAACACAGCAACAACACAAGACGATCTCTGGAGTGATTGAACGAATTGCAGTAAATTGAAAATGCACTCATGTTTTGTTCCTTATAGGATTCTTTACCCTGGCAGTTTCTTTCAAAATGTAACTTTCATTGTAGATGACTCATGGGCATGTTTTCACATGATGCTAGTGACCTTGAAGTGATGTCATCCTACTTCATGATGTCACCGGGGCAAAGCTTATTCATCTCTGTGCCCATCCAGGAAATTTTTTCTGTAGTAAAATTGATGCATATATTTGTATTTTTTTAAACCAATACATATACTTTTGAGCATTGATATTAGCACAAAATCATTCGTTATGGAAACATAACGAACGATTAGTTTGTCCAGATCTCTTAGTTTGTCCAGAGAAAGAGAACCAATGTCCCATTTCAGTTGCTGGTTGTATTTAACTAACCAAGAATTCTGTTTTTTAACTTTTCAGGTAATTATTCCACCAGAATGTGGTTTTGTCATAGTATATCTTACAATAATTCCAACTGAAATACAAATTTCTTCAGGAAATAAAGTTGGGTCTTCACCACAAAGAAATTGTGCATCTATAATTGTGCAGAGTAATGCTATTCATTTCTTAAATTTCGTTTTTCTTTTTCATCTATATTCGAATGGTTTTCTATATTCTTCATCCTTATTATGTTACATATTTGTACCACCAGAAATAAATAATTATTTATCATTTTAACTGAATATTAGGTCTGCTACTATAATTTTCAAGGTAATTCCTCTGTTATGACTTCCGAAGATTATACAGGGTGTCCCAAAATTCACGAAAGATTTAAATTTAGCGCCATTTGTTCGGTAAAGTGTTGCCAACGAGAAAAAAAAAGACAGCGTGACAGCTGACAGTTCAGGGTTATTAAAAATGACCACACAACGAAGAGAGTTCGTTGAATGGATTATGGAACAACAACAAGTGGATGCTTATTTTTCGAACAAAATCATCTTCAGCGATGAGACTCATTTTCATCTTGATGGCTTCGTTAATCAACAAAATTGTCGCATTTGGGGTTCAGAAAATCCACGAGTGATTGTTAAGAAACAAATGCATCCACAACGTGTCACCGTTTGGTGCGGATTTTGGACTGGAGGCATCATCGGTCCATTCTTCTTCGAAAATGCGGCTCGTAAGGCAATAACAGTTAATGGTGCTCGCTATCGCGACATGATAATCCAGTTTTTTGTGCCTAAATTGAAAGATATGGATGTGGACGACATGTGGTTTCAACAAGACGGTGCCACATGCCATACAGCCCGAGAAACAATTCAATTACTGCATGAGTCATTTCCTGGTCGTGTAATTTCCCGTTTTGGTGATCAGAATTGGCTTCCCAGATCATGTGACTTAACGCAGTTGGACTTGCTTTCTTTGCAGTTTTTGAGGTCTAAGGTTTATGCCAACAGGCCCACGACCGCCCACGCCTTGAAGGAGGAAATTGAGCGCTGTATCAACGAAATTCAGCCACATTTATGCAAAACGGTCATGGAAAATTTCGACAAAAGAGTGCGTATGTGCCAGCAAAGCCGTGGAGGCCAATTACCCGATATGCTATTCCATGCATAACCCTATACTGTATACTTTATGAATCAATAAGAAATTACAATTTTTAATTAAAAAGCTGTGTTTTCTATCAAAATTACTTCTTGCGTGAATTTTGGGACACCCTGTACTTCAGACTGTTGTATTTATCTTTTGCATTAGTAAGTGTTCACTAAAGGAAACGAGTCAAACACAGGATTGGACTCTTCATTAGTGTTTTGTTGTTAGTTTGCTGTTAATTTCACACTGTTGTGTGAAGAGATTGCACTGCGACTTGGTAATTTTCACCTGTGAATATTTTTCGCATGCATTATTAAACAGAAATCTTTATGTTTCCAATAATCTTTTACTATGTATTTGCAGACCATTGCTAGTATGATAATAGGTTAATTTGTCAGAATTAATATTCTGATACAAGGGCTAACATGTCGACATTTTTGCAACAGCTTAATCAGTAGGATTCATCGCAGAGTGGCCTACATTCGCGACTTTAAGACTTTAAACTTAACATGTGTCTGAAAGTAGAGTTACCATATTTTTTGAAAGCAATATACATCAATGTCGACCATAAAAAAAATTGTTAAGAAAAATGAAATGTTTGCCTTCAAATAAATATTTATTCACTTTAATTTTACCATTCGTATTTTTCAGAGGAATGAACTTTCTTTTAAAAAAAAGTGTCATATTTATTACTTAACAGAACTCCGAGCAATTCACAACTGAATTCACGTTTATTTGAAGGAGATGATGGTTTTTTCAGTTAAAAAGTCTCCTTCGATCAGCAGACCAAACATTGTTCATCAGAGAAAAAACTCTTTCAACTGCAGCTGTTGATCAAGCAAGCATTAAATGAACTCCATCAGCTTTTCAAAGTTTTCACTCCCATTTTGTTTTCATCATTTTGAATACCGTAACTCGTAAATGAACAGCATTCGATGTGGCCTTCTGATATTCTTCGATATGTCTTTAATCTGATTGCTTGCTTTTCTCAATTTTATTCCTAATTTTACGGATGGTTCAACATCTCGGCACTGAAGCTCAAAATCCTGACTTTCTTATATCCAAGAAAAACTGCTTTGTATCTTTGAGACTGTTTTCCAACATTTCTAAATACGAGATACATTTCTTATAAAAATTCAAAATATGCTTTTCAAAATGTACTTTATTTGTGTCACATTCGTTTGCATACAGAGAATACGTTTGCTTGCAAAGCTGTGGGGATGAACTTGTCTCTTCTGACTATTAATTTTACTTTCAATTCCTTGTACTTCAAAGCTACTTCTGTAGCGGAAATTTCGTGTGTTTTTTTTTCAGACGTTGACGCAGTTTCTTGAAAACTTTGAAGGCTTCCATGAATAAAAATAAGGCTAATAATTCACTCAGTAGATTTTCAAAAAATGTCTGATTAGTTTCGGGGGAGAAATTTCACACTGCGAAAGGAAGTAAGATTTCAATCCTACCCAAATCAAAAGAATACTTTGCAGACCAGGCACCAGACTTAGCCATCTTATTGTAATGTGTGACAACACGATTTTGTACTCAATGTCTGCAAACTCTCAAATTTCTTTTAGTTCTACTCTTACTGCAAAAAAGGGGAAAAAATGTAAAAATGCTAAAGCCGTTTCATAAAGGTTTTCTCCCCATTTCTTGTTGTAATCTTGTACGAACATTAGTTTACCCTGTCGCAGATATCCAGCTAATAAATGTAACCAAAACGAGGCATCAAAACAGTCCTTGATATAACAGATTCGAGCCTAAGATCTCGTAGACTCGAAGATATAGTATTGGAAAAATTCTAAACTATTCTGGTGGCGACCAAAACAAGATTATGTCATTGTCCCACGTCTGAGTGGATTTTCCAAAATCAAACCGGATTTTTGAAAAATTTATTTTGGTTTTCCAATCGTTTCTTTTGAAAGTACAGCATTTTCTCAGTCGGATCAATATTTTTGGTGCTGAAATATCCAACAAGGAATTTTAAACTCTACTAAAGCTCTTTATAACTGTCATCGAATTGCTGACATAATGAACGTTCCTCAGCTGTCAAGTGGAGGAGAATAAAGTGCCTGTGTTAGGTGCGTGGATAATTCACCAGCATGTAGGAAGACAATGTCGTCAAGCCATTGACAGGCCGAGGTCGTCAGCATTGTTCTCCTGACACCATCATTAATTATGTATTATCTTTACCGCTGAACCGCATCTCTAGTTTACTGCGAATAGAGGGTGGGGAAGAGAGAAGTTTGAAAGGCTTCGCTTCCGCAAACTCCGCGTGAGATGGCTAAAACTAAAGCCACGTTTAATTCTTTCAAATTTCTCTTATTTGTCTCGAATATTCTGTAAAGAACTTCAGCCGAGCGTTCTTTAAGCGCTTGCAATTTGTCATGTACGTGATGTACTTGATAAATAAGGAACGAGTGGCAGCAACGGAAGTTTTCTCCAGCACTGAGTGTTAAACATGTAAGATATCAATCATTGCTGCTTGTTAGAATGGCTTAAAGTTCGTACACATCTGGCTGCTCTCGGACATGTTTCAATCACACGCTCAGTTTGTACTGCGATCATATCGGAGCCTTCACAGAAACCTAAATAAAAGAAATAAAAATACTTGCTGAGTGTTCTAAACATTGCTTGAAAAAAATCACATCGTTCGCCTCAAAGCGAAGTGAAATAGTTGCTTGTTAACTAAATCGTATCAACGTTTTAAGAACTTTTAAGTCCACATACGACGTTTTGACTGTTCTTGGAATGTTATATTAAAAGAAATATATATAAAATATACTTCTCGATTGTTTCTGGTTTCTATCCTTCATTTTGAGTTAAAGTTTTGTTAAAATATATAAATACACCATTTGTACTTAGCCTCTTTCTTGTAAGAAGATTCACTATCAAACCAAAGGTCATACTTGGATTCCTTTACGTGTACGCCGGTTTGACACTTCTGTGACATTTACAGAATGAACGAAAAAAAAGCCTAGCAGAAAAAGGAAAGTTAGATCAGCTTAGCTGATTGACTGTTGACCAGCCACCACCCATTGTAAGTATCGACCACCGAAGTGGATGAACGAAGTTGAAACAAGCAGACTTCCTCCATAATATCACGTGTGATAACAGCATTCTCTAAATGGGAAGATGGGAGAGTCACAGGGCATTAATAGTTGTTTCGAAAGAACAACAGTAATCTCTTCTTGAAAGTTTTTCAATTGGTTATATTATAAATAAAGATACCAAGAAATTATATACTTGGTTTAAACCGTTATCAAAGTGTAAGCAAACAAAATTTGCGCCTGAAGTAACTTCATGACTGGGCAACTCGTATAGAGGCTAATGACTTCACATCACTTGCCTTAGTATCCCATAATGCAAAGCATCTCCTTGCAGACATGTATAATTCTATGCATTATGGGAAGTGTCACCACCCAGACCGGTTTTGACCTTTATTGAGATCTCTTCAGTGGGAGTCAGACCTCTGGATCTGGCTCCCACGGATGAGACCTCAATCTTTCTCTTTGATCTCGGTATTATTTCGTAAAAATAAGGCAAAGGAGTTTTACTACACCAAGCTAAGTTATTATCTATTCTCGTCGTAAAGGATTATCCACAAATGCCGACGAACAGAAGTATAATCCTATTTTTCTGCAAATGTCATACACTATGGTTATTGTGAAGTGTAAAACCGCTAGGATCCAAAACAGCACACTCGCAACCTGATAGGTTGCAAACAATCACAGACCAGGACAGTCGAGTGCTGAAGTGCGTGGCAGAAAAAAAAATAAACAAAATCGCCTGTCTTCATTGGAAACACTCGCTACCGTTTCGAAATGGTTCTTCAAGCCACACCAGCATCATAACTGTTCATCGAGCTGAAGAGTATGGGATTTCCATTGTCATGTAGCCTTACTCAAGCCTGAAATCAACTAAGACAACGCAAAACGTCGTGCGGAGAGGTGTAAAACCGGACACTACTTAACTCTGGAGCAGTGGAAACTCGTTTTCTTTAGGGATAAATCAGATAATCGAAGAGTCTGTTTTTTCTGATGTTAGGAGAAAGCTACGTGCTGGAATGTGATGGGCTATTTTTCATGGTCCAAGCTGGGCCGCTTGTTCCACTGACAGAAAACTTTAATGTGACGGCCTATAAATGATATTCCAGACAATTCTGTGCTTCCAAATGTACGGGAACAGTTTGGTGAAGGCCTTTTCATCCATCAACACGACAGTGTCCCGGTCCAAAAAGCAAGGTGCATGCAGGAATGGTTCGATGAGACGGGTGTTGATGAACTTAATTGGTCGGCAGATATCCCTGACCTCAGTCCCTTTGAACCCCAGTGGGATGAAGTGGAACGTCGTTTGCGCCAGGCCGAATCGTCTAACACCAGTGGCCAACCTCACTAATGCTCTTCCGTAGGTATGGAAGGGAATTACTGCAGTGAAGTACCAGAAGCGAATGCAATACTTTCCCAGAAGACTGAAGACTGTTATAGTAAGAAACGGCGAACCAACTTCGTATTCATTCCTTTCATATTAGAATGAGAGTTGAGATGAGCAAGCTTCTGGATAGTTTGATCGAATGGTGTATATTGGGTTATCGAAAGAGTTCATGAGATGGCAGAGGGTGTCTGGATACCGCTTTAAATCTTTGATTGTCTTGGTCCAGCTGGTTCTGATGGGCCATGGTTGAGAACCGATTGCTCCAGGGTCTAGAATAAAATCTTATGAAAGTTGTTTGAATTCTATGTGCTTAAAACTGAGTTCTTGGTCTTCTATTCATCGTCAGAATTTTAGAAGATCTGCACATCAGAAGTTTATGAATATTTAGCATGTTCAGCCTTGCATGAAATTATGAAACTCTACGCTTTAATTTTGACAATTCCTTCCACTAGTCACTGTCGAAGGAACCTTCTCAGGAAAGAAACGGATAAAAACCTACCTAAGAAGCTCACAGATGCAAGAAATATTAACCACCTTGAAGAGACTTTTGAATGCGTCAAGAAGAGTCCCGAGTTCCCATGACGCAGTTGTAGACATTTTCTGCCGAAGACCGACGTATAGATCTCGCGCACACGATGTAGGAACTAGTTGCACGTGGAGATGATTAGGTAAGTTTTAAAAATGTACGTTTCACTTTTTATTTTTAAATACAGTTCTGTGGATGTTCTGATAAACAGAATTGAGGCTGATATTTTAACAAAAGGCGTTCTCCACCAGTGGTTGCTCTCTCTCTCTCTCTCTCTCTCTCTCTCTCTCTCTCTCTCTCTCTCTCTCTCTCTCTATATATATATATATATATATATATATATATATATATATATATATATATATATATATATATATATATATATATATATATATATATATATATATATATATATATATATATACTGTATATATATAATCAAAATTATATCTGAGTTATTTTAAAAGCATTGATTGTCTGCCTGCGCTGTTGTTTTCTTTCATTATTTTGTTATAAGTTTGCAGTGTAGCAAAGATGATATTTACTGATGTGAACAAACAGAATTTTAATTAAAGATATTTCGCGATCTTAATTATGCATGCAAATTCTGGAACTAGCTTTATGGGTTCATTGCCGTGAAAGTAATGTGCTTTCTGTGTATTTACAAAAGATCAATACGTGGATTATGTGCGATCGACTAATGCTTTTTTTGACGGCGGTTGTAGACTATTAAAATTATTTAAAAAGTCGTGGATGGGTAATGATCAGCAAGAATGTTATCGCCATGGATGCAAAGCATTCACCGAAGTTTCCCAAAGCAGTTACTTTACAATGAAGGCTTTCTTCTGTGATTATAAGAAAAAAAAGTCGTTTCTTGAAACGACTGAAGCCTGTTGAAAACTAATACCGTACAGACGTATAATAGTTCAGCCCATCATTGTTTCTCCAAGATTGGACAAAACAAATTCCAAGATTCCACAGTTTTCTTTGTGAGTTTGCTCTTACTGATTGAGACATGATAAGATAATTGATTTATTTTTTTTTTATTTTAATATTTATCACAGATGGTAATATAAATCACTTCAGTACGTTGTTCATAATTCAGAAAAAATGCGAGCACGAGCGCACGCACGTGATGCCAACAAGTTCGAGTTTGCCTCATCTAGAAGGAGCTTGTGGTTCGCATTACAAAAAACAAAACATGAAAGTCTGTTAACCACCTCATGTCTATTTTTTTTTCTGGTTTTTACTTGATAAATTAATTATTTCGTTGGGAGAACTTTGGGCACTTCCAACAACAAAACTTTCCATAATTTATCAAAAAATAAGGTAATTAATTTGTCCAGGAAGTGGCAAACTCAGAGACTTCAACGGATCGATTAACACAAAAACATTTTCGCTTGAATTGCGATATAAAAGCTAAGTACGTCAACATCTTTTTATATTTATTTTCGTTTTTTCTATTTATATTTATGTCTCTACATAAATGTAGAAGCATTGAGAAAATTCCCTGCGAGAATTTCATCCAAGCAAAGAGGGAATCAAACATGAAGGTCTCTGTTTTGGTTAGTACAGAGAAAGGAGGCTACAAAAATAAATAATATAAAATAAAAAAAATCAACAATTAAAACACTAAATAGTCCTGAAGTAATTTTAATTATCCCACTTTTGTTTAAGTAAAAGTTCTAAGAAAGTTTGAATTTATCAGATATTCAACTACTTTGCCAAAGCGTAAGACTTAAGTATCACGTGTTGATCCTTCATATATCCGTAAACAAGTTCTCAAACAAGCCCTTTCCTAATCAGGATGTGCATCTAAGTTCATTTTTCCAGCATATGAAAGGTTTATAGTGTGGGATCTCCCCGCCCACCTCCTGCAAAATTCGGATGACGACACTGAAGATGATGAAACACTAATTTCTACAGTTTAGTACTAAAATATTAATTTTAAAATTTACGAACAAATGAATTTTTTAAAATTTATTTAAGAAAAGTGATTTACTATTTTCACATCCAGTAAGCGTAAATTCTACTCCAGGAGAATTCTGGAATCGTCGCAAAAAACATCATAAGTTGAAAACAATTATTGAACCATCTGTAACAAGAGACTGATCATCTAGACCAGGGGTCTCCGGCCCGCGGGTCAGATGCGGCCCGCGATATGATTTTATCCGGCCCGCCAAATGGACTAATTTTTCAATAAGAATCCGCAAAAAAAAAAAAAAAAAAAAAAAACACGGGGTATTGATAGTTTTCAAATGCATTAATTAAAATTGTGTTCGAAATATATTCCCGAGTAGCAAAAATTAACCATAATCCAAGTTACGGACTTTCTGACTGTAAAAGGTCGGTTAAAATGGACTAACGAAGAAAAAAAAAAATTTTAAGAATTCTAAACTAAATAAAAAAGTTACATCCGAATAAACTTTTTATCAACAAAAAAAAATTATGTCGCACGAAATAAGAACATTTAAAAAAGTCGGTAAAAACACGGTTAGAATGAACCAACGAGCAAAAAAATAAACACAAAATTTCCCGATTTCTATTCATTGACAAAAAACTCGAAGTTATACGAAATTAAAAAAAAAATGTTTATTTAAATCATTTACCTTCACCAGACTCCAGAAATGCAGTAGTTCACCACCTGATCCTCAGATGGCGTGAGCGTTCTTTTGTCAGAAGTAATGGGCTTTGCTTGCGTTTGTGTGTGTGTGTGTGTGTGTGTTGATAGGTAAAAAAGTGCATGATAATTTCAATACTCACCTATACCTTGCGATCATTAGAAATATTTTCCGTTAGCACTTTGACGTATTTTCCATCTTCTACAAACGAAATCTGGGGTGGACTGTTTGAAGTGCGTTTGCTACACATAAACATCACTCGTTGACTTCCTGTTTGGTGGAGGGATTCTGAGTTTTGCTTTTTTTCCCTATGACGGGATGTTTGGTATGTCACATTTGCCCAACTTCTCCATGTGTGTGTGTGTGTGTGTGTGTGTGTGTGTGTGTGTGTGTGTCTTTTGTTTTTCTATTAAGGAAAGTTTGATGGCCATCAGATGGCCACTTGTTCTCTGACACTAACAACAAGACAATGGTGCTAACTACGCACTCTACACACACACACACACACACACACACACACACACACACACACACACACACACACACACACACACACACACACACACACACACACACACACACACACAAAGATGTGCGCTGTGACCATCTCCTATTTCGACAACGAAGTAAATGGTACCTTCGAGCCATACAGAGACAATGCCAGGAAATTGTATTTTTTTTTTTACTCCTTCTCCTTCGTTCTCTTGTCTCCGAAGATAGGAGAAATGGTAGAACGAAGGCGTAGTTATCACGCCAGCACCCCTCTAATTCTGGTGCGATAATTACAACGAATAAAACAAGCCCAGGACGGGAGCAATTAGTATTGATTTCGCATTATGAGAGATGACTTGTGTTATAGCAGTACGCAAGAAAGTTTAATAGAAGACAACATGCTGTCAGCTTGGGGAACCAAGAAGAAAGAGAAAGGAGAGTGCCACTTTAAAGCACGAGCTTCTCACGCAGTTTTACGTAACTGCTAATTGGGAAACCGAAGACGAAAGAAGAGGAGTAATTTGGACTTTATCTACTACCATCCTGTGTCTTCTATTTTTAAGTTAACTTGATGTGCGAGTGAAAAGATAGTTTACTTTCAGAAGTACTAATAAAAGAGTGCCTCTCGAGTTACAATTTAAACTTTAATTACGTCCGCGACGTGTTCCTTGTTAGAAAACCAAGTTAAGCTTCGAAAGTTCAGATAAGCCTACAATTTTAAGATGCATTTTGTAACCCTTGTTCCTTACCTAGAATAGATGGAAGTGTGCTTTCTTGGAAGGAGGTTTGATCCTTAAAATCAAAATACGGCTAAATTCCTTTTAATATTCTTTTAAAATGAAAATTTATTCTAATTACGGTCCGAAGAGTTCTTTATCATGAACTAAAGTTTTTACTTACCTAAAATAGATAAAAGTGTACTTCCTTGGGCGGATTCCTGATCGTTGTAAACAAAACACTGATAAACTCCTCTGTCTATTCTTTGTACAGAATTTAAAACGAGTTCGTTTCTCGCATCGACTTTGATTCTCCCGCTGTTAGCGATGGGACGGTTGTTTTTCAGCCATTTAATTTTCGTGATTGGAAATCCAGACACCGTACAGTTGAACGCTATGGTTTCTCCAAGGTCTGCTACTCGGTGCCGAGGCAAAACTGTGACAGAAAGTGGAGCTGTAAAGAGGGGGGTGGGAAGGGAAAATGCAGCCATGAATATAATGTAGTTACTACTTATTGAGTGCATAACAATGTTAATTGCAAACTCGGTCATAATAAAAAAAAATCACGATAATGGAGATGATAGTCAAGTTACATTTTAAATCGACCAGTACAATTTCAGAAATTTTTCAACAGGTGGCACTGTTCTTATGGAACTTTGTTTTAGTACGAAATCATTTAAAAGATAAATATAAATTTTAATAATGGTCTAAGAAGCAGCCAATACCTGGATTTAGAAACTGCGTTTTTAAATGTATATGTAACCAAGGATTAGTTCGGTTTTCTGTCTAAGAGAGTATAATTATATATATATATATATATATATATATATATATATATATATATATATATATATATATATATGTAGAAAGTATTTTTACCTTGGGTATAAATATGTTAAAGATACCAAGTAATTTTAAACCTGGTTTTACTACATTTCCCAAGTAAGCAAACAGACTAAAAGTCAAGTTTGCGCCTGCAATTGATGCAAGTCTAACTGATCCCACAGGTAGTGCAGGACCAGGGCAACTCGTGGCAAAGGTGGAACAAGCTCCGATCACTAATCTTAATATTTACCCTTAATGCCAAAACACATCTCCAAGAAGGGGATGTATGATGTTTTGTATTAAAGGCAAGGGGCCACAACCCAGACCGGTTTCGACCTTTATTGAGGTCTCGTCAGTGGGAGCTAGGCTAGAATTAGAAATACTACTTGTACTACTAAATCTTGGTATTTCTAATTCTAGCCTAGCTCCCACTGACGAGACCTCAATAAAGGTCGAAACCGGTCTGGGTAGTGGCCCCTTGCCTTTAATACAAAACATCATACATCCCCTTCTTGGAGATGTGTTTTGGCATTAAGGGTAAATATTAAGATTAGTGATCGGAGCTTGTTCCACCTTTGCCACGAGTTGTCCTGGTCCTGCACTACCTGTGGGATCAGTTAGACTTGCATCAATTGCAGGCGCAAACTTGACTTTTAGTCTGTTTGCTTACTTGGGAAATGGAGTAAAACCAGGTTTAAAATTACTTGGTATCTTTAACATATATATATATATATATATATATATATATATATATATATATATATATATAATTCTTCCGTTACAGTTTATTGATTATGGTGATCAACATCTTTTCGATTTATTCTATAGATTATAATGAATAATATATTTTATTTAGAAAATATTAACCGGCTGGTTTACACAAAGAAATATGCACAAATTAATTGCAAGCAGATCTTTTGGATCCGCTCATCGTGCACGCATGGCCAGTGAGATCATAATTCGCCTTCCTGACAGTTGCAAGCCAAACTCTGAGTAAAATTTCCGTTGTCTTCTGGCAGTTAGAGATATTGTAAGGAAGATGTATGGGAGACTTTAAAAAATCATCTTCTGTATGAGGATGAACGCAAACACCTCCTTTCTCTCTTCTGATTCTCGTTGCATTTTGTTAGAAGATTCTTTCCCAAGTATTCTTCTACGCGTTTTCCACGTGAACTTCATAACAAAATCCTTTAAGCCTCAACTTCTTATTCATTTTAAAAATACTTCCTGTCTAAATGAGAACTTTCAATTCAAAAATAGACAAACCAGCCTGGGAACACACGCAGTTAATAGATCAAATTGCAGTTCGTAGTTTCCATTTTCAGAATTCATTACTGAACATTTAGAGGTTCAAGATTAAAGTGTTCTTTCAAATTGGTATTCTACTGACATCTTTTTTGGCATTTTAAAAATCACATACCTGGCGTGGTTCGTTAACATACTCGGAGCAAAGTTTTCCGTGCTCCGTGGATTCTCGACATTGTCTAATGCCACGTTTATTGAGGCTGTTAATGGAATGCATGTTGTTATGCTGCTTCCAGAAATAAACTTTTCTGGGAACAGCATTATTGATTGCGCAAAATTATCATAAAAACCTCACACAATCAGGAATTAGCAATTTTAATCGTTTATCATCAAAGCGAATAGCTTCTAGAGCTTCTCTTATTTTTTAATAACAATGTATATGTAGAGAATATTTTTCCAATTTCCATAATTACGAAGCCACTTAACACGCATCCGATAAAGTGGCATTGGCTAAAGAAAAAAGAAAGAAAGAAAGAAACAAGAGAATCCTTGAGGTCATTAAAGGGATAGCAACTTTAACGTAATCTTTAATCTTCTCCCTGAAGAAATTTACGGTTATACATTTTGCTATTAATATAAATTAATATTGGCTTGGTTTTCACAACCCACAAAAGATGGATACGGAATAAATCTTGAAGATTCGGTAGTCAAACCAACATAGGCAGTCTACGCTTTGCAAACGATGATGTGCTAATTCACTCTAATATTCACACAATCCAACACCATCTACATCATTTATTAAAAAATGCAGCATCGATGCGGTTGGCAGTCAACAGCAGTAAAACTCAAGTCCTAAAACCGGAACTGAAGGAAATATTAAACTGATCGACATTTCTGTTGAATTTAAATTTTTCCAGATTTTTTTCCCAGAAACAATACCTATGAAATAAAGATATTACAACTCGCTCCATGAAGGAACATGCTATTCTCCAACCATATGTTTCGGAAATCAAGTATCACACAACACCAAAACAATCAATGAGACATACGATATTCCTAAAACTGTCTATTTCGCTGATGGTCAACCAACGTCTTCAGAATAAAATTATTTGTAACGATGTATAAGCGATAATGAATGTAGCAAACCAGTATAATTGAGAGAAGTTCCAAAGTCCTAACTTGACTTCCTCTAACGTTGTATTGTATAAATACGTTTTAAAGCTGTCGGTTGGATTCCATCTTAAATTTGACTGTTTCCCAGATTTTAGGCAAATTAATGCAGCCATCCGCATTAATTGCCGGCAAGAGTCTTATTGCCGTTGCTGACTTTTGAAATAGTCTACTCGTAAAGACTTGTGCACACTAGATTTTGTTTTCGTCTAATCCTATTAAAGGAGGTCGAAAGCATTTTCTGTCAATCCTGATTTTTCAGAACGATTTTAGCGAGTGTATTCTTTGTGTTCTCTGAGGTGGATATTAAAAAATCTTCCCGTCTATCTATAATAGTTCCAGTTACTTATCTTAGAGCACTTCATACACTCCAGGGCATGATGGGGGATGCAGTTTGTTTTTTGGTGAGCTGATCAGACTTAAATAGAGGTTGCTTGTGGTGAGAAGATTATATTTACGTAGTAGATTTGTTGCGTTTTCAGATGTTACTCCAGATAAATAGGATAGGAATAAGAGTGCTTTGATCCTGTGCACAAGAAATTCACGGCTTACCTGTTATCGTAACCTCCACTTCAGCTTTATCTTCTGCCGCAGTGTTGTTCGCTACACACCCCTATTTGCCACTGTCCATCACCTCTGCTTGTAGAATCGTTAGCGATCCATCGCCAACACGAATACGTCTCCCTCCTGACACGAGCAGTAACTTTTCCCCGTTTTTCTAATACTCTGTACTTGGAGAGAGGATAGCCCTGGGCGACGCAGGGGAGTTTTGTATCATCTTCTCGGCTCTTCTGGATGCGAGGCACGTAATGGGTGATGCGAGGTGGAACTTGTCCGTACGGTGCTACGTGGTAAAAGCAAAATATCATTCACTTTAAAACATGAAACAGTCTGAATTGTACATATTGATAGTTCATGCTAGTCTAAACTAGATAACGAGAGTTTTGAAAAAGTAAAAAACAAAAACAAATTTTAAAGATACCAAGCTATTTTATAAACTTGGTTTTAATTCTTTTTCCCAAGTAAGCAAACAGACAAATAAGTCACGTTTGCGCCTGAACATAGTTCAGGTCTGAGGCAACTCGTGGTAAAGGTGGATTAAGTTTTGATCACTTTCCTGTGGTATCTCCCCTAATGCAAAGCACATCCTCTTGCGAAGATGTATGATGCTATGTATTAAAGGAAACGGGCACTACTCAGACCGGTTTCGACCTTTATTGAGGTCTTGTCAGTGGGAGCCAGACCCAGAGATGCCATCCTCCACCTTTACCACAAGTTGCCTCAGACCTGAACTATGTTCAGGCGCAAACTTGACTTACTTGTCTGTTTGCTTACGTGGTAAAAAGGATTAAAACCAAGTTTATAAAATTGCTTGGTATCTTTAACGTATATTATACCCAAGGTAAAAAACTTTCTACAAAAACAAACTTTTCTGATGATTCGAAAACAGAAAGATAATTTTGGTATAATGAGATGTTTTTCATCTTTTTATGGGGTATGTATGCGTCATTGAAAAGTGGGATTTTTGAACTGGGTAAATATTTGGCAGGTTCAATTGCTTTCAGGGTGAGTCTTGTCGTTCGTTTGAAGGGAAAAAAAGGTTAACCGGCTGCACACAAGTATTGATTAATAAAACTCTGTGAGTATTAATCAAATTATACGGATTTTAAAAGTGAAGAAAGCTAAGGAAATATGAACTCCTACCCCCCCCCCCAGCATAGATAAAATTATTGGAAAAATGCATTCATCCATTTCGTATGGCGATTCAACGGCCGTGAGCCCCTTTTACGGGGAGGTACGGCACCACCTCAATCCCCCCCCCTCTTTTTATGTCTGCTCGGAACCAGCATAGCTGACAATTCAGACCTATGGCTGGAGGATTGTCTTAAGTATTCCTGACTGTATCCGTGTGTGTCTACGGGGCCAGTTTGCCTGCTTGCGGGATGAAAAATCTCAGATAAACTGGGGGGGGGGGGGGCTTACTGTTGCACGCCCAAGAGCGGCTAACTTGGCTATGGCTAAGGAAGATCCATAATCTCCTCACGTTGTCGACGGAATCGAACCTAGGACACGCCTTCCCCAGGTATATGGTTGCGAAGCGCAGAGCCACTAGGTTAACCGCGCGGACATTAGAAAAATGACTCGCAAGTGAGTGGGGAGAATAAACTTCCGTACATGTATGCAGTAACTCCTTATTTATTCTGTATTTGCGAGAAAAAAAATGAACAGCTGCTCCTCCTGTAGTTGGCCAACAGCTTTCATTAGATGGGACATCGTGACAACTAATTGGCCGATGGAGATGGACGTCGAATCATTAGCTGCTGATTAGAATAATTACCGGGATAATTCCCACATCGAGGAGAGACAGTGGAGTCGTTTTCCCCCGCCCCTTTCCGCATATTAACTTTGGGGATGATTGCTCTCGGAAAGTTTACTGATAGATTGTTAATACATTAGGCTTAACGATACGAAGCATTCTTTAAATTGCAAGTTGACGTCATCTCATTAGGATTTATTCTATTAAAACAAACTCGTAGTATGTGGAGTAAAATACTGTTTTTTAACCAAGAATACCTGTTTACAGCGAGATCTGTTTTCCTCTTCCAACATTTCCATCACACACACACACACAACTATATTACCACTTCAATAATGATACTTGCAAAACTCTGACATTCGTATGTGAGCCTCTCTCTCTCTCTCTCTCTCTCTCTCTCTGGAATAAGTGACACTCCTTTTACCCCTTTACGTCGCTAACCTAATCTGGTCAAAATAGTTTGCCGTCTTGTGAACCTCCCACTTCTCATTACATCTCTCACCGACAAGACCCGACAGTCTTTGCTACGTATAACATCATTTGTGCTTGCTTTGAAGGCTCTTCTGTCGCATCTCTTTCAATCACCCCCGTATGTCGTAATAACTCATCATATTCGAGACTTTTATTCGCTTTCATCTTTCTTTATTGATTTTGTCCGATTTTACTAAAAGTAAGCACGTAAACACGAGTTTGATATATCACAGATATAACCAGGATATCCTCCTCTTCCTAATCATTACCATCATAATAATTGGATCTAACAGGCCCTTAAGCTCCTATATCTTCATGACTATAAGAAACCTTTTTATGTAAAGATTGTGTGTGTAATACATTCAGGTTTCTACAGATGTAAAGACTAATTCATTTTCAGGTAAAAGTGACTTTTTATAGTAGTTTAATGTTTTCGTGGCTCAGACGAAATTCAGTTTCCTTTTAAAATTTTAACTGCTAAATCGATGACCCATTTTAAAAAATTCTTTCAATTGGCAAGGGCGAGTATTGTTGTGGTTGAAAACCATCTATTTTCTTAACACATTTTCTTAATTCATTAATACGCAGAATGCAGCAGAGATGTACAACGTCTATAACTTTTCAACTATAGGAAAAGTTCGCTTAACGCGAATTCGATATGCGCGATAATCAATTAGCGCGATTGAGTGAAATAATACTATTTCTCGCTTTAAACGAGTCATTAATCAGTTAACGCGATTTTTTTACGTTACGCGAAATTTTTCGTCACCAATATGCAGCGAGCAAAAAAAAAAAAAAGCTGGAAGTCATTAAGTGGCGAAAGTGGCGCTAGTAATACGGTGATTGTGTGAGACCTGGGATACAGCGAGTGTACAATTTGATCTATATTGGGATTACTAAAAAAATAAGAGCAAAGAATACAAAGAACAAGGAAAAGTTGCTACTGCTTTAAGTATGCAGATCACACGAAATAGAAACCATTTAATGATCGAAATGGACAATCTTCTGTCACTCAGGATTGAGGATTTTGACCACAAAAGAATAACTCTTAGTACAGAAATATTCAGGAAAAAGCTCTCCATATTTTTACCTCATTAAAAGAAACCAAATTTCAAGAGGAATATGGAACACGGTTCAAACACTCAGAAACACAAAGAGCCCATAACAGAACACACATTATTCTGGTTAAACGAAGGTACCATTAACACAACTAAAGCAATCATCATCATAACAACCATGTACTCGATATGGACATACAGATGCGACAAAATTTACGGAAGGGAAACAGGACCAGACATACTCAGGAAAATAAACAACATATTAAAAGACACAATCAGAGATACCATAAACAGAAACAAAATAACCAAACACCAATGGCGGCAAATGGGTCTCATCTCAGAACAACTGCAGATCATGGAAATAAAAGACCCACCATAAATACAAAACTTAAAACAAAGCCGTACAAAACTTCTTGTAGAACGCGAAGAAATAAAATAAATAGACATAAGCAAAAGAAACACATAGAATATACTTTCTCATTAAGCTGTATATTAATTGCTTTATACTATAATTGGTTGTCGTTTTAAAAACAAACATTGCACAGATTTATTAGAGAAGAAATTATTCAAGAAGTGCAATGTACAAAATGTATATAATTGTAAATAGATGTATATATATTTATTTCTATTTAGATTGTACATAGATGCTTTGTTGTTAATAAAATATATATAGAGGTTAGCGTAGCTGATTTCCAAGCAGTTGATCCGGGTTCGATTCTCAACCATCGCAAAATATTATTTTAAATTTTACAGAGGAATTTTATTTACAATTCAAAAGTTAAAATTACTATATTTTTACAGGTATTTCGGTTTGCTGTTATTGATGTGCAATCCTCGCTTTCATCTTAAACAACGCTTGTGGTTTATGCAAAAAAAAAAAGTCCAAATGGAATTAAAAGAGAGTTAAATCGTTTTCTAATTTATGTGTTATGTGGGCGCTGAAGCCTTCTAGGGGGGCTATAGTGGGATCAGAAGCATTTGAGGGCCTTCAGGTGGTCTAGGGGTCGTTGGCTCTTTATAGAAGAAATTAATAATATATATTTAAAAATTAATTATTTTCGTGATTTTGCGATTAGATAATCACTTGAAATTTAAATATTACATTTTAATTCATCTTATTCCCGTCTTACACAATCAATTTTTTTTTATCAATTTTTTATTTCAATTATTTAATCATTTGAAAATTTACCATGTCAGATAGAAATAGATGTCAATTTTCTATGTCAATGAGAAAATTGAGCGTGTCATACAGGATATTTTAACTTATATTTTTTATATACTTAAAAAATGTATTCATTTTTTGCTATTGTAAAAATTGATCGTGCCAAACAGACTAAAGCCTGTTTGGCACGCAGCAGACGAGTCTTAACTAGTAGTATGTCGGTCAACTATTACGTAGTTAATTCACTCAATTCAGCATGTTTTGACAGGAATATGGGTGCTTGCAGTGACTAGTTCAAAGCACGAGTACGATGGTATCGCAAACAAGTCAACGCATGCAAGTCGATTCAGGCTAGATTTCAAATCTATAAATACCAGTGGTTTAGGAACAAGTTTCATTATTTTTTGTGTGCTTTGCCAACAATCATCAGTCGAAAGTGTGATAGATAAGTGGAGTCAAAGTGTAAATTAAATCTTTTATTTTGTGAATATTTTTGCAAATTTTATTACTTCATTATGTCTGAATATAAGAAGAAATGTCGACAGTACAGTAGTGAGTATTTGAAATATGGTTTTATTGTCTTGCAAAGTGGGCGGTGGCCCGAAAAAGTTTGGCAACCTATGATTTAGATCCTTCTTCACTAGTTACTCTGGGGCGGATATAAGAATAGCATCGTTATTGCTACGATAGGAAGCACGTCGAATTAGTTGGTGTTTAAGTAGCTTTAAGGCAGAGTTTATTTTTTTATTAAGTCAAGATTTATTTTGCTATAAATCTTCTTAGTAAGTATTATTTTATTTATAATATTCGAAATATTACATAGTTTTTTTTTCTAGATTAAATTTTATTTATAGAAATTTAAACACACCCTTTTCCAAATTATATAATTATAATTAATTATTAAATATAAAAAAACACAAAAAAAGTGTTAAAATTTCTATAAATGAAATTTAATCTAGAAAAAAAAAACAGATTTAATATTTCAAATATTATAAATAAAATAATACTTACTAAGAAGATTTATAGCAAAATAAATCTTGACTTAATAAAAAAATAATATGTTGTGTTTTTTTTATATTTAATAATTAATTATATACTTTGGAAAAGGGTGTGTTAAAATTTCTATAAATAAAATTTAATCTATAAAAAAAAACAGATGTAATATTTCAAATATTATATATATATATATATATATATATATATAGACCAGATTATGGGATCCGGGCCTGATATTATGAAGCCACTATCGCTTTATCTCTTCTGGTCAATGCCGTTCTCGATTGCCATTGGAGAGCTTATATAACACGGAGCAGTGAATGATGAAAATAACAGAAAGACGTGAATGGGAGAAAGTTCAGTTATTGGCCTATTAAATAAGAATAAAGATCGTAAGAAGAGAGTTAACTAAAAGAAGTGAAAATAATATTAAAGTGATGATTTTGTCATCATTCATTTAAATTGAAAAGTTGTTATCGTTATTCTGTTGTGATTTTGATTTTTACGCAATAAACAAAACGTTCTGATGTCTGACAAATATCTGTTGTGTGTGCAACAATCAATTACAGAGATATTTATTCAGTAGTGATTGTTACAACTAGCAAACGAGATTGCACGGAATGCGAACAGTTGCTGTCTGATTTATGTTTAAACGATGGGGTTTTTCTATGAACGTTTTCTTAATTCTTCATCTTCCGCAGATGTAGAAGGATACAAAATGAGGCAAAGTGAGTAAAGTGATTTAATTTTGGTTGTTATTTTAACTGTGTAACGTGTATCTCTCTGGCTTTACATCTACAGATAACATTTGTGTGATTTGACAGGACAATTACGTACACACTGAATATCATTAGGTCAGCAAGTTTATTAAAGACAATTAGCAGACTAAATTGGGTTCCAGTAATTTACCACTAAAATAAACCTTTGTCGTATAAACGTGTAGAGAATGTTGAAGTGAGAAGAATAGTTAAAATGACGGAACAATGGATTATCATAATATCGTAATGAGAGACTGCTGTAATTCGATTTTAGAAACGATTTTTGCACTGAAAAAGTTGTCGACCCGGAATCAACTTCAAGAAAGTATTCGTGGTGAAAGACATTAAACAAATAATTAAATGCTGTCGACAGGTGTTGGATACGAAGGCCTTGATGCTTTTGACCTCTCTACGTAGCATAGATGACAGGATAAGATTTCCTTTAAAATACACGCGATGCACGATACATTTCTATATTAAATGGATGTTTTAGGTAATTTTATGAGATTATTATAGACTTTGCTCTAATGATGGTTCTATTTATGTTGTTGGATAAACTTTCGTTTCTTGCTTCATCTGAGTCACGGATCGTTTTACTACTCTCCTTTCTACGGATGACTTCCGCCTCTCTGATCTCTTAAAATTTCCAAGGTCGCGTTCCCTAAAGTCAGAATAAATAATAAATTCAACTAAACAAAGGTACTTCAATCTTTAGATCGATTAACGCTAGAAGTACGTCAATAATTTGCTGCAAGAATACCAACTGACTATGCATACAGCGGTAGACATTTAAAAAATAAATAATTCGTATACACGATTTTCTTGAATTTATTATTGTGATTTAAAATTAATAATAATTTTATTAATTTTAAATCGTTTTTGGGAAAACGCGTATTGTTTTAAGGTGGCATTAATGAAGAAGCAGAAGTGATGCGCATACAGCAGTGATTGTTAAAGACTAACACAGGGTTCTGTTCAGTTCATTGCGTCTTGTTTGCGTGCAAAAAATGTCGCTGTTAATTTTTTGATCAGTTGTCATTTTTAGTTTCGGGAAACTTCAGAAACAAGTAACACTCGTTCTTGACAAGATTCAAAATGAACTTAAATCATTCAGAGGCAGAAGACCGGTGTGTTCAACGTGTATGAGAGAGTTGTCCCATCGTGCAAGGGGATGGTAACTGGAATATCAGCCCAAATACTAAACACTAATGTGAATCCCAGTGATTAAGGAAAGAGTCAAGATTATTAATAACTGATAAGCAAACCTTACGTTTCACTGAATGAAAATAACAAAACAAATGTAATAGAAGATTAGCGGAAGGGATATTCTCATATAACCAGAAAACAGAAGCAATGGTAGGCACATTAAGATGGATCTCACAAAACGTTTTAACTCATATGGTGAAGCTTAAATTGCATTTCCTATAAATGAAACGTTACTGCACTTTGTGTGTGTGTGTGAAAGAGAGAGAGAGAGAGAGAGTGTGCGTGCGTGCGTGCAGGAGAGATGGAGAGGGAGTGTGCATCTATGTAGGAGAGATGGAGAGAGTATGTGTGCATCAATGTAGGAGAGAGAGAGAGAGAGTGTGTGTACGTGCGCGCGCGCGCGCGCGCGTCAAGGAAAGAGGGAGAGAGAGAAAGAGTTCATGCATGTGTGTTGGAGCAAGACAGGGTGGGCATGTGTGTGAAGGAGATAGGAAGGGAGAGAGAGTGTGACAGAGAGAGTGTAGGAGAGAAACAGGGAGAGAGTGTGTGCATGTGTGTAGGAGAGAGGGAGAGAGAAAGTGTGACAGGGATTGTAGGAGACAGGGAGGTAGAGGGAGTGTGTGTGTGCATCTATGTAGGAGAGAGAGTGTATGTGTGTGTGTGTGGGAGTTTGTCTAGGAGAGTGGACGAGAGAGAGAGAGAGAGAGAGAGTTCATCCATGTGTGTTGGAGCAAGACAGGGTGGGCATGTGTGTAGGAGAGAGTGTGACAGAGAGAATGAAGGAGAGTGCGGAAGATGGACAGAGTGTGTGTGTGTATGAGAGAGAAAAAAGAGAGTGTGTGACAAAGAGAGTGTAGGAGAGAGGGAGAGAGAGAGAGTGTGTATGTGTGTATGCATGTGTGTAGGAGAGAGAGTTTGAGCATGTGTGTTGGAGCAAGAGAGGGTGGGCATGTGTGCAGGAGAGAGTATGACAGAGAGAGTGTAGGAGAGACGGAGGGAGGAGAGACGGAGTGAGTGTGTTTGTGTGCTGGAGAGAGGAAAAGATAATGTGTGCATGTTCCTATCTCCTACATAGACACTCTCCTTGTCATATACACATTCTCTCTCTCTTTCTCCACGCACTCATTGCCTCTCTCTCGCTCTCTCCTGTACACAAACATTCACTGTTTGTCTCCCTTTCTTCTACAAACACACACTTTCTCTGTCACACATACTCACACACACACATATTCTCTCTATCCTTCTCTCCTACACACACAATCCCTCTCTGTCACACACACTCACTCTCTGTCATATACACACTGACTCTCCTACACACACACACTTTCTCTCTCTCACACACACACACTCTTTCCTGCACAAAAACACCATCTCTTTTTAATACACACGTCACACTCTCCCTCTGTCGCACACACTCTCTCTCTGTGTCCTACACACACACTCTCTTCCTCTCTCCTACACACATATTCTCCTCCTCTTTCCTAATCACACTGTCTCTGTCTCTCTCTCACACACACACTCCATCTCTTCTACACTCTCTCTCTCTCTCGCTCTGTCAGACACACTGTCTCCCACACACATTCACTCTCTCTCTTCTATGCACACTCTCTCTCTGTCACACACCATCTCGCTCCACCATGCATTAAATTCCTCCCTCTATCTCCCAAACACTCTCACTCTGTCACACACATATTCGCTCTCTCCCTATTTCCTACTCACCTTATCTCTATCACACACACCCTCTCTCCTACAAACACATTCTCTCCCTGTCTCACACACACACTCTCTCCTGCACATATATTCTGTCCTACACACACATACACTCTAACATATAGACACTCTCTTCCACTCTCCTACACACACCCTCTCTCCTGCACACAAATACACTCTATCTGTCACAAACCGTCTCAAGTGCACACATTCTCCCTCTCTCTGTGTCATAAACAAACTTTCTGCCTCTCTCTAAACACACCATCTCGCTGTCTCCCTCTCTCTCTCTGACACAGAGACACACACACACACACACTCTCTCCTGCAGACAGACTCTCTCCTACGCACACTCTGTCACACATATTCACTCTCTTTCCTATACACACAATCACTCTCTCTATCTGATATATAAACACTCTGTCTTCCACACATATTCACTCCCTTTCTCTCCTATAAAATGGGTAAGAGTGGTTAGCAAGGGTGTGCAGACTAGATTTTTGTTTGAGGATAGCAAACAAAAATCTAGTCTGCACACCCTTGCTAACCACTCTTACACATTTTATAAGAAAGAGAGTGACTATCTGTGACTCTCTCTTACACATACTCTGTCACACATATTCACTCTCTTTCCTATACACACAATCACTCTCCTTATCTGATATATACACACTCTGTCTTCCATGCACATTCACTCCCTTTCTCTCGCTTACACACACATTCTCTGTCACACACCCGAACTAATTCTCCCAAACACATTCACTCTGTCAACTACACACACATTCTCTCTCTCCAGCGCTCACACACTCACCTTCCCACTCTATCACACACATGCACTATCTCTGTCACAGAGACACACCCTCTCTCCTGCAGACAACACATACTCACATCTCGCTCTCTTCTTCACACACTCTCTCTCTTTCACACAGTCTCTCTCATACACATACACTCTCTCCCTCTATCCAACACCACAGTCTCCCTCTGTCACAAACACACCCCCTCTCCTGCACACACACACACTCTCTCAGTCACACACACACACACACACCCTCTCTCCTGGACACACACACACACACAATCTATCTCTCTCCCAATCATACACACTCTCCCTCTCTCCTACACATGCAGTCTCTCTATCACACACACAACCTTTCTCCTGCATACACACTCTTGCACTGTCTCTCAGTCATACACACTCTTTCTTATTCACACAGTTTCTGTCTGTTCCACATCCTCTCTCTGCATACATTCTCTCTCTCCAACACACTGTCTCTGAGTCATAAACACACTCTCCTAAACACAATCTTTGTCCCACACCTCCTCTCTCCTACATACACTCTCTCTCAGTCACACACAGTCTCCTTCTGTCCCACACACCTCGCTCCTCTGCATTCATTCTCTTTCTGCAACATACTGTCTTTCAGTCATACACCCATTCACATAAACACAATCTTTGTCAAGCACCCCTCTCTCCTACATACACTCTCTCTCAGTCATACACAGTCTCCTTCTCTCCTACACAGTCTCTCTCTCTGTCCCACACCCTCTCTCCTCTGTATACATTCCCTCTCTCCAACACACTGTCTCTTAGTCATACACTCACTCTCCTAAACACACCCTTTGTCAGACACACCCCTCTCTCCCACATACACTCTCCCTCAGTCAGACACTCTCTCTCCTTCTCTCTTACACACACGATATCTCTCTGCCCCACACCCTCTCTCCTCTGCATATATTTTCTCTCTCCAACACACTGTCTCTCAGTCATACACTCACTCTTCTAAACACTCTTTGTTACACACCACTCCCTCCTACATACACTATCTCTCAGTCATGCACACCCTCTCCTATACATGCAGTCTCTCTCTTGTCCCACACCCTCTCTCCTCTGTACACATTCTCTTTCTCCAATACACTGTCTCTCAGTCATACACTCACTCTTCTAAACACACTCTTTGTCACTCCCCTCTCACCTACATACACACTCTCTCAGTCATACACACTCTCCCCCACACACACAGTCTCTCTTCTGTCCCACACCCTCTCTCCTCTATATATATTATCTCTGTCCAACACAGTCTCTCAGTCATACACTCACTCTTCTAAAGACACTTTTTGTCACACACCCCTCTCCCCTGCAATCACTCTCTCTCAGTCATACACACTCTCTCTTTCTCTCCTACATACAAAGTCTCTATCTGTCCCACACCCTTTCTCTCCTGCATATATTCTCTCACTCCAAAACACACACTCTCTCTCTCTCTCTCAGACATGCACTCACTCTCCTAGGCACATTCTTTGTCACAAACCCCCTCTCTCCTACATACCCTCGCTCCTTCTCACCTACACACATTCTCTCTCTCCGGTGCTCAAACACACACACTCACCTCCTTTCTCAGACACACACATTCACTCTCGCTGTCACAGAGACACACCCTCTCTCCTGCAGACACACACTCATTCATACTCAAATTCTTGTTCTCACCTCCACACATTTCCTCTCTTTCACGCACACACTCTCTCTCATACACATACACTCTCTCAGTCATACACTTCCTGTATCCTACACCATATTCTCCCTCTCTCACAAACAACTTCTCTCCTGCACACACACGCACACACTCTCTCTCTCCTACGCATGCAGTCTCTCTCTCACACACCCTCTCTCCTGCATACAAACTCTCTCCTTCACTCCTAAACACACAGTCTCTCTTTCTGTCCCACACCCTCTCTCCACTGTATACATTCTTTCTCTCCTACACACTCTCTCTGTCATACAAATAATTTCCTAAACACACTCTTTGTCACACACACCCTCTCTCCTGCATATACTTTCCTAAACACACTCTTTGTTACACCCTCTCTCTCTCTCTCTCTCTCTCAATCATACACACTCTCTCCTCTCGTACACACAGTCTCTCTCTGCACCAACCCTCTCTCTCTACTGCATACATTCTCTCTCTCTCTCCAACACACTGTCTCTCAGTCATACACACAATCTTCTAAACACACTCTTTGTCACACACCACTCTCTCCTACATACAGTCTAACACTCTTTCTCTTTCTCGGTCATACACACTCTCTCCTTCTTTCCTTCACACACAATCTCTGGCTGTCCAACATGCTCTCTCCTCTTCATACATTCTCTCTCACCAACACACTGTCTCTCAGTCATATACTATCTCTCCTAAACACACTCTTTGTCACACACACCCCTCTCTCCTACATACACTATCTCCCAGTCATACATACTCTCGCCTTCTCTCCTACACACACAGTCTCTCTCTCTGTTCCACACCCTCTCTCCTCTGCATATATTCTCTCACTCCAACACACTGTCTCTCCATCATAGACATACCTCCTAAGCACACTTTTTGTCACACACCTCCTCTCTCCAACATACACTCTCTCTCACTCACACAAACAGTCTCTCCCTGTCCCACACCCCCTCTCTCATCTGCATTCATTCTCTCTCTCTCTCCAACAAACAGTCTCACAGTCATACACTCATTCTCCTAAACACAATCTTTGTCACACATTCCTCTCTCCTACATACACTTTCTCTCAGTCACACACACACTCTCTCCTTTCCTACACACACACACACACACACACACAGTCTCTCTCTGTCCCAACCTTCTCTTCTCTGCATTCATTCTCTCTCCAACACACTGCCTCTCCTTCATACACACACTCTCCTAAACACACCCGTCTTCTACATAGACTCTCTTTCAGTCATACACTCTCTCCAACATACACTCTCTCTCTCACTCACACAAACAGCATCTCCCTGTCCCAGACCCCCTCTCTCATCTGCATTCATTCTCTCTCTCTCTCTCTTTCCCCAACAAACAGTCTCACAGTCATACACCCATTCCCCTAAACACAATCTTTGTCACACATTCCTCTCTCCTACATACACTCTCTTTCAGTTACACACTCTCTCTCCTTTCCTACACACACACACACACAGCCTCTCTCTGTCCCACACCTTCTCTTCTCTGCATTCATTCTCTCTCTCCTAAACACTGTCTCTCAGTCATACACTCATTCTCCTAAACACACTTTTTGTCACACACACCCTCTCTCCTACATACACTCTCTCACTCATACACACTCTCTCCTACACATGAGTCTCTGTCTGTCCTACACCCTCTCTCCATTGCATACATTCCCTCTCCAACACACTGTCTCTCCATCATACACATGCTCTCCTAATCACCCCCCTCTCTCCTACATACACTCTCTCCCAGTTATACACACTCTCTCCTACACGCACAGTCTCTATCTGTCCCACACCCTCTCTCCTACACACAACACAGTCTCTATCTGTTCCACACCCTATTTACTCTGCATACATACATTTATTTCTCCACACAATGTCTCTCAGTCATATTCTCATTCTCCTAAACACACTCTTTGATACCCCTCTCTCCTACATGCAAACTCTTTCCTACACACACAGTCTTTCTCTGTCCCACACCCTCTCTCCTCTGCATACATTCTCTTTCTCCTACACACTGTCTCTCAGTCATACACTCATTCTCTTAAACACACTTTTTCACACACACCTTGTCTCCTACATACACACTCTCCTTCTTTCCTACACACGCACAGTCTCTCTCTGTCCCTCACCCACCCTCTCTCCTCTGCATTCATTTTCTCTCTCTCCAACATACTGTCTCTCCGTTATACACATACTCTGCTAAATACACCCCTCTCTCCTACATACACTCTCTCTGTCATACACACTCTCTCTGTCATACACACTCTCTCCTTCTCTCTTACACGCAGATTCTCTCTCTGTCCCACACCCTTTCTCCTCTGTATACATTCTCTTTCTCCAACACACTGTCTCTCAGTCATACACACACTCTCCTAAACACACTCTTTGTCACACACCCCGTCTCTCCTACATACACTCTCTCTCCGTCATACACACTCTCTCCTACACACACACACACACACACACAGCCTCTCTCTGTCCCACACACTCTGTCCTCTGCATGCATTCTCTTTCTCCTACACACTGTCTCTCAGTCATACACTCATTCTCCTATACACACTCTTTGTCACACCCCTCGTCTCTCCTACATACACACTCAATCCTTCTCTCATACACACACACACAGTCTCTGTGTCACACCCTCTTTCCTCTGTATACATTCTCTCTCTCTCCAACACACTCTCTCTCAGTCATACACACACTCTCCTGAACACACTGTTTGTCACACACCCCTCTCTCCTATACACACACACGCACGCGCGCACACACACACACACACACACACACACACACACACACACACACACACACACACACACACACTCTCTCTCTCTCTCTCTCTCTCTCTCTGTCATACAGACACTCTCTTCCTCACTCCCACACACACACACTCTTTCCCTCTCTCGTGCACACAGTCACACTCTGTTTCTCACACACATTCACTCTCTCTCGCCCTACACATAATCCTAATCATACATACCCGCTATCCTTTTCGTCTTCTCTCTCTTCCTCTCTTTCTCTCTCTCTCTCTCCATCTCTCTTTGTCTATCTCCACTACATCAGAGTCACTATGGAAACCAGCAATTCCGCCTCTTTAAATCATCTGCAAGTACTGCATATCAGCAACATTTCTGATTACCCTGCTTATAATTACCTGCAATATTTCCTTCTCTTCTTTTAGTGAAGGTTTAGAAGTGAAACTTTTCGGCTGCTGAACTCTTCTGAATTCTTTCATCATCTTCTTCTGCAATTTTTGCTCATGAGAAGCTCGTTTAAATTTAGAAAGAATATTACTATTTAAAGAAGATCACAAGTCTAGTTGGACTTAATTAATACTTTCCCATCTATTGAAACAGATTCGTAAAGATCAGTTCGTACTCATGAGGGACATTAAAGAACGTTGTTTGTAGTTTAGTGGCAGCCAGAGAAAGAGATACTATAAAATAACTAACAAACAGATCTAGACCACGTGAAAATGGTAATTTTTCTGTATTAGTGACATCTCTTTAATGATAACATGCATTTCTAATTCAGTTTTTTTTTCCCCTAATATTAGCACTGACATGGAGCCATAAAAGAAAATATACAAAATGAACTTTCTTTTATGTTTATAACTGAAGCCATTCCTTTGGCACCAAAATTAAGTTAAGAAATATTCCCGTGAATTCAGACGATAACTAGATATTTCAGATGAAGTTTCAACACATCCAAGTCTTCTTCTTCTCCACAATTCAAACAAAAGCTTTTCGAATTTCTGAAGGCCGCTATAGAGAAAAATTCTTCGGAATTATAGACACGTAAACACAAGAATATTTTAATATTTGCCAAATATTTCAGTCTGAAACTAACAGACTATCTTCAGTGGCTACATAGGAACAGTTTTTTTAACAAGCTGGAATACCAACAATCAATGCCTATTATTTCGTCATCACTCTGATGAAAATTTTTTCCCTTCTCTTTAATGCTTAACAATGTAACAGCACGCGGCTCGTTCTACTTTCGAATGATCAATTGTTAAATTAATCAACGATTGTCTGCTGTAGAAATAAATAGAAACTTTGCAGCTAGTGGGATTAATGGTTCTGGCATGACAGTCTTTCGGAGATTGTTGGAAGCAAGGACCGCTACCCACAAACCAAAAAAAAAAAAAAAGAAACAACTGTTGATGAAGGCAAATTATTATTTTTTAAACGTGAGTATTCAGATTAAATTGTTCGCTACCGTATACAACACACGCACTTCGGGAGATTATTTTTAGTGTACTCACCCCTGCTCCTATTTTCTGCTTATGCGAAGATGTTGCTTCCATGTTACTTTTTCTTTTCTCCTCTTTCCTCTCTAAGACCTCAGGAAGTTCGTGTTGCTCTTTCTTTAGCCGTGACGCTCCTTTAAATCACGGCGAAGCAGAATTAGTGTTGGACATTTTAAATAATCTGAATATTCCATTATTTCTATTAACAATCGAATTACTGTGATTGTTGCTTCATGAAGACGTTATCTTGAGTAAATGAATTAACAAATCGACCACTGGCGGATTCCCTTCTTATTCCGAATCTTATTAAGAATGAGGATGTGTTTCTGTAACCTTCTGATACTAACCTGAGACATTAAATGGACAATTCTAAGCGATGTCTTTTCTGGTAAACAAGATCAAATCTGTGTGCATTTTTTTTTTAATTATTAACAATCAGTAAAGAATGAGAATCACTTCTGCCTCTGCATTATTGATGATCAATTGTTGGGAAACTAATTCTGGTTTGTTTTGTTATAAACGTTTAATTTAACTTGGTTCGTGATATTAAACTGCAAGCTAAAATCGAATATTTTAAAGCTATGATGACATTATAATTTTAATTCCTGTTGTGAATCAAAATGATAATGAAGTTTCTTTTATTGTTTTCCCGGTTTTCAAATTATTAATCTTATTTCAGTTGCTATCGTTAACAACTGAAAGAAACTGAAATGTAATCAAGCTTACATTTTTTTCTTTCACTTTTCTAATTCTATAGTATATTAATGTGAATAGTGAAACAGTTCCTTATAGCCGCGTGTTTTTTGGCTGTCTATGTTATAATTATTACAGATTAACTTCACTTCAATTAAACCAGTTTTTCCATCTCCGAGTGGATAAACTCACCAGGTTGCAACTAATGAACCGATTCTCTTAACATTCATTGGGGTTGTCCCTTCGCACACTAAATCAATCTTCTATGAATACTCTCGATTTTTCGTTTCAGCCATTAATCAATATACCATAATTTAATTAATATCGAAATAAAGAGAAATATCTCAAGATTTTATTTACATTCGAAACAGATGTTTCGAATTTTTCGAAAAAAAAATTATTTTGCGATGGCCGGGAATCGAACCCGGGTCAACTGCTTGGAAGGCAGCTATGCTAACCTCTATACCACCATCGCATGTGTTTACATATCTAAAGTTTTCTTATGAACCATTCCGGTCATTCACCTATTTCAAGAATGATGACGTCGCTAGATCGTTGAGAAAGTAAGTAAAGCGTTACTTACTTGCGTAACATACCAGTTTTGTTTCACCAATGAAGTTCAGTGTTGATTCAACTCATCGTATATTAATCCAAACAAGAGAGAGAGAGAGAGAGAGAGAGAGAGTTGTAATTGTTAAATGCTAGAATTATGTCGTTTCTTTGGGATATCCCTAAAATCACCAAGGTTATTAATAAACAAAGCAACCTTCACATCGCATGAAGTTCTCGTCATAAACGAAGCGTAAATATTATTCGATTATCTTAAAGCTGTGTTAACAGAGAGAGAGAGAGAAGAACAATGTACGTCCCTTTCAACCCGAAGGGTGTTTTAAATAAAAACTCATGTGCTTTGAACCGATATGAGCTTTATTATAATCAGGAAAAGAAAGGCGCACATTTCTGATACAAGCCACTTATGTGATTTTATTAATCTTAATCGACTTTGACAATGAATCCTTTTTGGACAAATTCACCCATGGAGATCATGAAACCGTAGTTAGCATCTTTAGAAGAAAAACGGAAAACTTCTCTTTTTGAGATCAAAGATGGATCGTTTCACTTCAGGCCTCCATTAAGTAATCTGAACGTGATTCACCATCCATTTAGCCATTCTGAGGAGGTGATGTCGTCTTTACTCCTCCTGAAAAACAGAGAAACCAGCCAGTGGATACACCGGTTATAGACATACATACACTGTTCTTATGGCAGTAGTTGTTGCAGCCTCAATTCCCACTGACGTCACTATTTGGCTTAGATCAAGTGAGTAGTTCATTTTTGTGAACTTTTCTCATAGGTGATTAGCAAATTGTTTAGCTAAGCGCAAATTGTAGAATATGTTAGCTCAGTTATTATCGGCAAAGCGTCTCATAGAGACACTTGATAATAAACTACGGCAAATACAGAATAAACCCCAGACTGGGGCAACAATAACACACTAGGTGGTGGGAATAGCTTAGGCCTCACCAGCATGGCTTTGCCGCGTACGCGGACCCTTGGAATCGAAGTGAAAGCTGATGTACGACCTCGATGTTTGGCCAAAGCCCTCATCGAAAGCGTCGGTGCTGAGCAGATTTTTGGGTTTACTCCCTTTGGTGGTGGCCGTTTCCAAGTAGTAGTAAGGAGTGAGCAAACAAGAGACAAACTACTTGCAGGATTCGAGTGTAATGGAAAAACAATAGTTCCATTTTTGGTAGGGAGCATTACCAAACTACTTAGAATCCCCAGATTCCCTTTAGAATATATTGAAACGGATGTAAAGATCATCCACGAAATATTCGGGAAATGGGGCGTTATACACAAGGTGGAAGTCCTAAATGACGCAGAAAACCCCAAATGGAAGTCGGGTGAAGTCCACATCTCCCTCGAGATGAAAACGCCCGTTCCCAACTTCATTTTTATTGGATCCGCCAGAGTAATGATAAATTACCCTGGTGTTAAAAAACAATGTTTTAGATGTGGTGCTTTCACTCACCTTGGGGCAGACTGTCCTAGAGTGAAATGTAAAAACTGCCTCAAAGCAGGCCACAACCAAGACAACTGTGAGTCAGCTTGCCTGAAATGTGGGGTAATTGACCACAAAGTGGACACATGCCCATCCAGAACCCTTGCTGAGAGGATGGGTGGTGCAATCACGCCAGCAACTCCACCAAGCAATGGAAATGACACACCACAGGAAGCTTCTCCTCCTTTCGAGGCTGCTCCTGATATAACAGAAATCCATACCTCCACGTCTAAGAAAAACCGAATGGGGAAAAAAACTTCCACAAGCAGTAAAATCCAACAAGAAGAAACAGTGGCTATTGAAACCATCGATACTAATACAGATGAAATAGATACAGATAGGGAAGAAGGAAAGATGGAGGTGAACATCAACACCTCCAAACGGCCATTAAGCCCACAGGAAGAAGAGTTGGTAACGCCCAAAACAGCAAAGGTATCTGAGACCGCTCACCCAGAAGTCCCTCACGCGAAAGCAGGGGAGACTCTCAGCCATCTCATCAGAGGTATCCCAGGGATGGCGGAAAAATTCAAAGAAGCGATAAAAAAAATAGGAGAACCTGAACTCCTCCTCACAGGAGAACATGGATCTGACATCGTCAGTGCAAAATGGGGTGATATTTTCGTTGATGACATGAGCAAAATCACCCCTGAGCAAGTAGAGGTAGCCCAGGATTTAGACGAGGAGGCAGCATCGGCGTTCTTCATAGCTCTCTGCAAACTAGACATGGCCAAGGGAAGTGAGGTGGCCAAAAGAATAATAACTGCCCACAACAAAAGAAAGACACAGTAACCACCTTGTGGGGTTTCTGTACACAGCTTCACCGGTTTCAGCTATCACAGGTGGGGGAGGACCTGAGAACCCGAGCGGCGAAGGCTTACAGCGAGGCGGTGCAGTTCCTTGTGAGCTGCATCACTCGGGCCAGATCCTTCCTCTACCTCTAAGTTTAACTTTCAATTTTTGCTTTTTTGTGTACTTTTTTGTTTTTGTTTTGTTACATGTTTCCTTTTTAGGATTTTTCCTTTTTTTGTAAAGTGAAAAATCAACGACCGTTTTAGAAACGCCCCTGGGGGGCAAACAGCTAAAACAGCTCAACTGAGGCCTCTTTAACCTACCCTACCACTATGCACTCTATCTTTATTTCCTCTCCTACTATCTGCTGACTCTCAGCCTATCTTACTCTACAGGCCGATGATGAAGATTTGTTGAACTCACAAATTATTATTATATATAGAAATAGAAAGAAATATTTAAGTTTCTGTGAGATGTGAAGCACATTTCTATTGATAAGAAGTCTACTGCCTGATTGGGTAACAGAAAGATTAACTCATTTGCTATGAACACAGCAGGTTGCGAGTTTGAATCCCACGGTAGGAAGGGGTGTTTGTGATTGTGTTTAAGTCAGGATAGGTTTCATATTTTGAATTTAGATTTTTGATTTAAAGTCACTGCAGTGGTTTAAGTAGTTACCATAATTATAATTCGCCATTGATTTCTCAAGAAAGAATAATGATTATCAATAAAATGCTAAATATTTCCTAGTCTTTTGAATGATTAAAACATTCTTAAATCACTTTAAGCACGTCTATGTTTGTTTCTTACCATTAGTTTATAATACTTTCAATATTTTTGTGTTGATTCTAATACAGGTCTAAATATAAACCAAAAAACATGCTGGACTGGATGTGAACATAGAAAAGCGCATCTAATCTAACCAGTAAGTAGTTTATTATAGTAACTAGTTGGTTGATTCCAAATACATGTTTTCTTTTTACTTATATTGTACCAAACTTTAATATTTTATTCTTATCTGTGCCTTATTTTATGTAGCTCCTACCTACTACGAAAGGTTTTTACAAACCAAATGTACATTTGTAGCAATGGTTAGGTGAGGTTTATCCCCTGTAGGATTGATAGACTGCACTCATATATTTCATAGCATTAAGTAGCAAATTCAGACTACTGTAGTCTGATGGGTTGATTTTCTGAAAGCATTTACTCAACATGAATACAATATAGAAGGCGAATAGAAATGCATGTAGGAAACCTTGCATGTTTCCTACATGCATTTCACTATAATGAATCAATTTTTTTCTTTTAAAATCATCTCGATGATTGAGCTGAAAAAAACTCTTTTAGAGTCTCTCTCTGATGTTCGGATTATTGTCCAGTCAGTTCCGTGACACTCAGCTGTATTCGTAGAACATGTAGATATCAAATCTTGTCTTAATTTATTATTAAGACAAGATTTGATATGATTATATGCTTATATTAGAATTTTAACTACCAAGATGTCGTTGATGCTTTAAATAGTCCATTGTGATTTTGATTATTGCGTAATTAACAATTCAATACCATTGGTAAAAAATATGCAACAATGGTTGTAACTTAATTTTCCCAAGCAAAACGCACACTTGTAAAGGCTGGCTGAAGCTCACTGGCTAGAGCTACTTTCACTGCGTATGGCCTGTGTTTAAGACGACGTCAAGGGAACGGATATATCTATGCGCACGCATGAAATCACAGTGCTGCAGCGAGGAGTTGGAAGCTCCGACAACCGAGCAAGCCAAAGTAGCTTTGACTAGACGAGGAAGCATCGGCCTTCAATACACAACGCAAAGCTCAATTATTGCCGCGCAAGCTTAAGACGTCTTCTGTCTACAAAAACAAAAGCCTAAATGGAATGCTTATAAATGCATGCATTTATTAACAAATACATTTTTTTCTCAATTAATGAGCTTGCGCAGCAAGCATGGAGAATTCGCCAATGGTATGGAGGTTATTTTAGAGGAAAACCGTCGCTTTGAGCAAAATATAAAGTCTAGTTTTTTGATGCTGAGGTCTACGTATGTGTAACATGTTTATGACATGTTACGCGTTTAATTTTCGGTAATACTCATTTCAAGAAAGATCCCATTACTTAGAGATTTCGATGTTATGAAAAGTAAAACTGGTTTAAAGTTATTGTTAGTGATTAACAGATGTTTCTGTTCATATAGTTGCCTTGTGTTTACCCACAAAGACGTCTCTGTTAATTTTTTATCCGAGTTTTTCCTTAGTTTCATAAACACGTGACGTCATTCTTGAGAAGATTCAGAATGAGCATAAAATCAGTCAGAGGCAGACCTTTGTGTTCAACTGCGTAGGTTGTGCGTGCGTGCGTGTGTGTGCACTTCTGACACATACCAATTTTTATTGTTTAAAATCGTTTGTTGTGTACGAACAAACACCGAGCTGAACACCATTCTTCTGCTTGAACCCCGTGACCTTACACGAAGTTTGAAAACCGGAACTCAGAAATTAAGATTTTTCTCGTTTTTTCCAACATAGATAAGACCTAATTAGGACTTTAATTCCTTGTGTTGTTCGTTACATTTTTTTAAACTAGTCCCAGTGTTATACCAGATTGTTGTTTTCGTATTGTGACAACCTGTTTTTTTTTTTTTTTGTGGTCTGAAGATGCTGAATATAACACCAGCGAAATATCAGCAAATAAATTAATAAACATTATTTTCTTATCATTCTGTATGGTCATCAACATCGTGAAAATAAATGAACATCTACTGCGAACACGTAATCCTTTCCACGCATTTCCCAAACATTTTCTTTAAATGGTCGTGTTGCTACAATCTTAAAAGAGAGAAAAGCGATTTACAGAAAAATTGGGAAACATTACTACTTCTGATAGTCGTACTTAAATTGGACAAAAAAAAATTCTGATCTCAGCACCAGAAAAAATAGTTCTGTTGGGAAAAGACATTGCTTGTTTGCCGATGAGGGATTTTATGCGATCTACGATCCCCTCCATGCATGTATGGAAGGCAAACGAAGCCGATTCGTATTAGTTCATGATAATAATACTGTTGGGTTATATGGGTTTTAAGAATACTTACTCGAAAGGGGGGATTCGCCCTTTCGAGCCTTCAAAATTCGAGTCAACCAAATTCAAGGAGAACTGGCCTACCAGTCCGGAACTCGGAGAGTTGAGGGCTATAGGCACCAACGCACGGAACCCCCCCCCCCCTCCTTTCGAGTTTTCAAAATTCGAGTCATCAGAAAAAAAATTGTAAAAAATTGATAAATCAATAGCTCGTTGACGATTTTTTATCGTATAAAAAAATACTATATATATAGAGAGAGAGAGGGGGGGGGGGGAGAGAGAGCGTATCCGCTCTCCAGTCAAGAGGCTACGGATTCGAATTCCATTCATGGATGTTTGCGATTGACTTCCGCCTTCATACATTCATTCACCCAACTATAGATACATTCTCTATATATAGATACATATATATATATATATATATATATATGTGTGTGTGTGTGTGTGTGTGTGTGTTAAAGATACCAAGCAATTTTATAAGCTATGTGTTTAATCCTTTTTCCCAAGTAAGCAAACAGACAAGTAAGTCAAGTTTGCGACTGCACGTAGTGCAACACTAGGCAACTCGTGGTAAAGGTGGATTAAGCTCTGATCACTTTCCTTAGAATTTTCCCCTAATGCAAAGCACATTTCCGCAAGGAAATGTATGATGTTATGCATTAAGGTCACTACTCATACCGGTTTCGACCTTTATTGAGGTCTCGTCAGTAAGAGCCAGAGCTAATAGCTTGGTATCTTTAACATAATATATACCCAAGGTAAAAAAACTTTCTAAATATATATATATATATATATATATATATATATATATATATTTGGGTTTTTTTTTTTTTTTTTAGAAAAATTTCAGTCATTTCTAACTCATTTCGGGTTGAGGGGCATACTTAATAAATGCGAGTGAATATGTATGTGTTTAGATAGTTGCCATAGTGGAGAGTTAAAATCGCCAAATATCAGAGGCATTCATTTGCAACTGCTAATGTTAGAATTTGTGAAAGCATAGATGGCAACAGAAATATCTACATAACATTCCTGCAGTATTAGTTTTAATTAACATGTGCCGAATCAACATTAATTGGGTTTATGTTTAATTATATTCAGTGACGGCTCGTCCATAAGGGGGCTGCATTGATTGAATCTCCAACGGTGAGTATACTAGCGAGTAGCACTGGCTAGTATACTGAACGTTGGAGCTGCATTCCATGCATCCTTTAGGGACTAACCACCCCTGGTATATTCATTCCAGGGAAAAAAGAAACAACAACAATAAAATAATACAATAAAAAATAAAAACAATACGTGACTGCCATTATAATAGAAATCGTGTACGGCACTCGACTTGGGAAATATCCCCATGAGTAAAAAGAGTTTTAAAGGGAGGGACAGGTATTAGAAGAAAAAAATACAAAACCTGCACTCTATTTTTTGTTTTAGATGTTTATCAAAACCTTCCAACCCCCCCCCCCCCTTCTCGTATCAGATTGCAAAGTAAACCAATCCCATAATTCCGTGCGACAATAAATACAATCTCGAATTTCAGGCTCTCTAACTGCTTGCGTAGTTTTGCATTCCAGTCACACACACCACACACACACACACACACACTATGCGACAGTATCGAATTTCTCTCCGAAGCCTCTGTAATTCCTGCGACTGATTACCCCACATGCTTTGTGCAACGACAGAGAGAAAATGTAAACACTGAGTGGCCTTCATTAAAGGCGGATAGTGAGCTCCAGTCGCTCGTGCTGTTTGCTGGACATTAGCATTCTTAGCTTTTCCTTCTACAGATTCGGCTTTCTGAACTTTTGTTCGTTACTCCCATCTTTAATGAACTTAAGTTTCTGTGCTTAGTTTGTAATCCGATTCCCAGAAAATCCCACACTGTATAAAATTATACCCCCCCCCACACACACACATTCTCCATTTCGTTCTTCCGACTTTTCTTTGAGACGCTCTCTTAGCATATTGAAACTATATTATAACTATCTTAAACTCATCTATATTATATATCATTTAGGAATATTTTAAACTTATATTTTGCATGGACCGGAAGCCCTTCCCCAGTGACAAACACGGAACTTTTTCATCCATCCATTAAGCGAAGTTCCTTGGTCTCACACCGGGCGGTTCAATCCATCTCTCACCTAAAGGCATTCATCAGCAATTATACCTAGATGGGATTCGAACTTGTCCAGCCTGTTGGATGCAGAGCGGCTACGCTAATATTCGGCCAAGCAAGTGGGCTCAATTCATCTATTTACAATTTTTTTTATCCCTTACCTGGTGCCTGGATGGGGCTGTTCCTCCCCTTAACCAGTACACTGTTGCGGGTGCTGAGAACTATTTGCCCATTAGTTTCTTGCCGTGTCCCTCGACAGGGGACCGTAAAACTCGATGCCCTTTCCACAAGGAGTCGGAAGGCAATCACAGACATCCACGCCATCGGAAGGGTTCGAACCCTCTTGACCAATCCGGCTGGTGATCTATTCCATACGAAATGAAACTGCGAAACATTAATTTAGATTTTAAGATTTAATAAAAATTAAATAATATCTAATAAACACGTCTGCTTTCCAATAATAAATTTATATTTCTCTCTCTCTCTCTCTCTCTCTCTCTCTCTCTCTCTATCTATCTATCTTCAACACCTAATATATAAGCCAGCTATTATACTCGTACATTTGTTTAGAAATAATTTAAAGAAACCGCTAATGTCACGTGCCCAGTATGCCTTTTATTAGGCGTGAGTTCCAGAGATGGTTTGTGCCTAATAATTATTCCAAATTTTATTTTAAAAATTCCAATTTTTAGGATTAAAAATCCTGTTAGTGCGGTACCAGATCGTTTAAATCGAATGGAAAAAAGAGAAATAAAAATCTCTTGGCCGACAATTCCGAGGACGTAACGTTTTTATTTTATTTATTTATTCTTTCGTTCACCCAGCAAATGTTACTGGTGTTGAGCGGAAATGACATCTGCGACGGTCAGCAACATAACTTCCTGAATTGAGTTTGTTATCTTAGTTTGAAGATATTTCAATATATCTCTGCTGGGCCAAGGGACGAGGCAAGTTTGAGTATTTTTTTTAACCTGAATTTCTTAAGCGAATATTTCATCGTCGAAAACCAAACCTTTTGCATAATATAAGCATAAGATTACTTTGAAAATCCGCATCTGTTTTATTTATAGATCTTTTGGAATCCAGCATAATTGAATTGCAAATTTTATCAGTCGATCGATTTTTATTGTCCTGTTGTACTCACAATAATACAAATGTAGATATCTCACGAGACATTCACGTGATACTTGAATGTTTTCATTTTTGTTTCTATTTGCAATATGCATTCTGCGCATGCACTAACTTATTTATTCATTTAAAATTCAGGTTTAATCCCATTGGCTAAAAGTGCGCTTCACGTTCACACGCATTATTTACATACGTTTACATATCTGCATTGGCTTTGTGATTATAATTATATGTAGCTGCATATATTTAAATATGCAGCTACGTTTTAACAATATATTATGTAACTGTTGATTTTTCTTATTAAATTTAAAAAAGAATACATATTCAGACATATATATTCTACGAATTTCATATGTTTTCTTCAATTTCTTCCTGGAATATTGCAAGCGAAGTAAATGTGTTATTTACATGAAACCTATTTGCGATGTCTTTTTCAAAATGATGAAGAAATGATGAAGTTTATTATTCGCATTAAAACGTTTAAAGAATATTAAAATTAATATATATTAAGATAATGTGACATTAAAATAGAAAATTAGCAAAAGATTATCAAAAATCGTTTTTTTTTGCTTTTTTTTTTCAGTTAACATTTATTTACCGAAATATGTTTTTTACAATAATCATTCATTGATTGTTGAGCTGCTCCCAACGTAAAAAGAAGTTCGTGTGATTATTCAACTTATTTTTTAATGTTTCACAAAAAATTTAAACATTAAAGTATAATTTTTGAATAAAGTGCAAATTTGTTTCGCATTACAAATTTGATCGATGGAAAAATAATTTATTTCTTTAATAGAATGAGAGATTTTCGAAAGCTACTCATTCATCCATGACGAAAAGTTGGTTTGATGTAAATTTTATGAATCCAGAACTACCAACTCTATTCACGTTAAGCGCGTGCTATGCCATGGTAACAATGACGTATGTTACGTGAAGCTCTGTCGCGTGAAAAATGTCTAACTCGCTGAATAATATGAAAGTCGTTTGCTCTTTTAAATGAGGCGTAAAAAAAAGACGTAGAGAAAGATTTTGATATTAATTTTGCATTAATGTTAACTCCCGAGCTTTATTTAAAGCAATTTATTATTTAAATGGTCCGAGTTAACAAAGAAATTACTGCAATTTCAAAAACAAAGTTAGAAGAAAAGTACTTAATATGAAATGAAAAAAAAAATTGTTTAAAAGCAATTTATAATTTAATGAAATATTTGCTCGCAGGCATACAGAAACTTATCTTTATTCTTTTTAGGAAAATATGATCTCTCATTTCAATTTAGACAAGCTTCTGCTCTTGTTTTAATGGTTGCCCTTTTAGTTGGGACTAACGGTGAAAGTTCCTATAAAAAAGAGGCAGAGTTCAATCAGTATTTGTGGGATAGAAGAGTTAGAGAGGATCATCTAACAGCAATCTCGCTGCTCCGGGTCTGTGTGACGCCCATCTCAAATATGTGAAAATGTTCTAAGAATGAGCGGATTGGGATTTGTATAGAGTTAGCGGGATAAGTGAAAGCTTAGGATTAATAGGTGAAAATACATTTAATGGCTCTGTGTTTTAATAATCTTGTGCTTTAAACAAATGTAAAAAAACGATATTTCCTGACTAAGAAAGTTAAAAACTAAAATAAAAGACATTAAGAAAGAATTTCACATTGAAAGAAATTAACAAAAATCGGAAGGAACATAAAAGAAATTGACAAGTAAATCCAAAGTAATCATAATTAACGAGATCAAGAAGAAATACGTCTTTTAAATCGAGCTTTTGTAAATGTTACAAAGAAAGCTGTTTTTAGCCACTGCATTCATTGCTACCCTCTTCATGGCAGTGACATGCCTTCGATCTTTGCACCCCTCCTGAGGTATGCTTTTCTTAGCACTTGATGAATTATGGGATCCCTTCCTCTGTGTTTTTCATGACGAACCCCCCCCCCCATGCAAGGAAAAATCTCTTTTAGAGATCAAACATATACCTTTCTAGCCTCTTCAAGACACTAGCGGTAGTAGTAGACTCACGCGATGGATGGAATTGTCTACTTTTAAGTACGGCATCCATTCTCTCTTTTTCCTTCTTAGTAATTATTTATTGCATTTATAAGAAAAGGGTTTTTACCGTTTTCGAAAAAATACGAAAAGATGACGAGAGAATCTTAAAAGAGAAACAAACTTAACTTCTGGTAATGAGGTCCATTTTGTTACTTTTTTTGGTGTTCTTTGTGTTCGATATCACTCCTATACCTTTAGATTAAAATCCTTCTGTGATGGAATTTTCTTTATTTATTCTGAAGTTCTTAAATGAGCCTTATTTTACGCATTCAGAGAACGTTGTCATTTCTGATTCTTTTCCTCATTATCCTACTTATTCATTCCTCCAATCGTATCTGGTCTATAATTCGTAAATCGATTAATCTTTCCTCCCTTAGTAGTTAAAGTCGTTTTATCGTAGTTTTCATTTGCTAACAGCGATTCAGTCTCGATTTAAGTCACTCAAAGTGATTGCGTTGTTCGCATATTTATTCCCATCCACGGCACAATCATTGACGTCTCATTTATCATAAATAACTCCCAGCTGACTTCTGGACGCTCAACGAGTTGGGTCTTTATTTTGTTTACACGTTATTTGATTCTTAACTGTCTTTGTATCCTAGCATCCATTAGCATAGCATTTAATGCATTCCTCTTCCGTTGACTTTATTTTCAAGAAATTATGCGCAGCATGCAACCCGATTATAAGCAAACAGGAGAAACTGAGTCTGTAACAGGCTGTTTCTAAGTGACGAATTTCATATCTGGAATAGCTTCGGTATTTCGATTAAAAACTCTTAATCAGTCACTTAGATTCTGTTTATTATTTTATAGACGTTTTGCGCCACACGCACATAATAAATAAATATGGGTAAAATTAAAATTTTCATTTCCCGCATCTCACATTCGAGCCTGCACTGCAACACGATTTTCACCAACAGGTGTGACGTGATAAGAACGGCTGCATAGAGCGTGATCTACAGATGAGTATAATCTTTCTTCTTCAACCCATCCGTACCTCTGATTAGGGGCAGTGACGAATTAATGCGGCCGGCTCGTCACTCGTCTGCTGCATCCCCTAAGGACCAGTATTGTTATGGCTGTAGATCTGTGTCTTCATAAAGCTGGTATTCGGAGGGACGAAAAACCAGAGTTACCGCGAGAAAAAAACCTCCTCATGAAAGCAATCACTAGCAATCGCTTACAAACATTCATATTTAGCGCAGTTGAGTTTGATTCTAAAGGAGTCGTTAAAATAAACTGCCAAGAATTTTCCGAAATCAATTTCCAGTATTTAGATTACCCCAAGGATGTCTGTAAACTATGTATATTCCAAAGCGGGTTTTCCTGTCATGGATAGACTCAACATTCTGGAAGGGGACCCCCCCACCACCTAATGAAACCCGCTAACTCACCCTTTTAGTTGAAAAGTCCTCATGAATGTGTCTTTCTCATTTTCTTATCCATTTTAAGTGGGGAGGGGGTTAATTTCAGAGCCCTGCATTCCGTGCACAGTAGTAGGGGAGGCACTTCTGACCAGATCAAGATCAAGATAAGATAAGGAAAGTGGGCGTGTCTTCCTGACGTCATTGTGAGTGACGTCATGAGTTTGGAATTTCCATGTGGGCAAGTGTGTGAATGGCTTCAGTTCTTGTGTTTTGGTTCGCGTATGGGATTATGGGGGATTTTTTTGGTTCGCCTATGGAATTATGGGTGATGATAGAGATAAGGATTCGTGTTGTGATTGGTGGGACAGTTTAAACCAAATGCTTCCGGTGTGCGTGGCTTCCTGAGTCAGGAATTTCCCTGGGAGCATATGTGGTCACTGGCTTCAGTTCTTGTGTTTTGGTTCGCGTATGGCATTATGGGTGATGGTAGAGATAAGGATTCGTGTTGTGGGTGTGTGTTGTTTTCAGATGTAGATAAGTGACGTCATTTGTTATTTGTAAATAAATGTCGTCATTTGTTATTTGTAAATAAGTGACGTTGTTGTTTTGAATGGAAAGGATGATATTAGTGGATAAGAAATCGTGTCGTGATTGGTGGGACACTTCTGACCAGATCAAGATCAAGATAAGATAAGGAATCGTGACGCGAATGTTTGTTGTTATTGAGTTTGGAATTTCGCTGGGCCCCCCTTCTGTCAGAAATATCACGTGGTGTGATGATAAGATATCTTTGAATTTTCCCAGGGTGGCACACATCCGTCATTGTCGTCTATGGGAATTCTTAGAGTATGTCGTGATGGCGGGTGTGATTAGATTTTTCTGAATAATTAATTATATACTAGTGTCACTCAAACATACGGTTTTTTTTTTTTTTTTATTATTTTATTTTATATAGATGTTTGTACTAATTTTCCAATACATTTGGGGTATTTGTTTCCTGTTAAAGGGTGGGAATTCTTAGAGTAAGTCGTGATGGCGGCAGTCTTTCGAGCTTTTCTGAATAATTAATTATATACTGATGTCACTCAACACACATACTTTTTTTTTTTCCATACCTCATCTGTATTTTCTTCTATATACATATTCTAATCAAGTTCATATTTTATTCATAATTCATCCGGATATTTTGATTTGTCTAAAAGTAAGATCTTAAAGTTCAATAAATAAATAAATAAACAAATCGTGTGTGTTTTCACGGTTATTTCAAAAGTGTTCTTACTTAAACATACATAACACATCAAAGACACTGTTTGTTCTTTTAAGTTTACATATTTATTTCACAGATATTATTTACATTGCCATATGCAAGAAATAGGAATTGAATTTACATATATCACCAATGCAAATGGTGTTTTTCTTTCACATACACTTTAGACATGAAAACTCGCTAATGTGTCCATGTTGGTACTCTAATATACCCTGTGATTATTCTTATGAAAACAAAAAAACAAACAAAAAAAACCGTTCAGTTTTAGAATTACGTTTACTAAAAACATACGACCACTGATTATTGTATTACAATTATCAATTGTTATGTTTAAGTTAAAATTCACTTACATTTCTTTCCAGAATGAGAACATATTGGTACTAACTAGGTTTTCTGAATATTCCAAATTGTTGATTTTTAACATATATTCACAGCACAGAACACAAACACAAATCTGAAATCCATTTGACGTTTTCATTATAGGTTTTACTTTTAAAATTCAGTTAACTACATATTATAACCAGAATAACTGAGTAAAATAAATAAATTGTGTGTGAATTACTTTCCCACACTGTTAATTTTCATTAAGCTATTTGTAGATAACTGAGTGACTCATTTCCGGTCAGCCAGTCATCGTTCTTTTCATAGCCGTATATAGCGCTTACTTCAAAGGTAAAATATTTCCAGGGTAGTGTATTAGTCAAGCTTTCATGTGAGTAATGTTTACAATAGTGTTAGGTAGCAAAGATTTGTAAATGACCTCATGTGATCTTTGAGACCTAACTTGTTCGCATCACATCTTATCCTACACATATTGCACTCCAGCTTAATGTTGTGACTAAGTGTTTTCGAGGTGATACCCTACTGATGGGTAGCAAAGGTTCGTAATTTGACCTTGAGTGATCGTTGTGAACTAAATTATTCATTGTCACATGTTGTGATTATTGGTTTTCCATTGGTTCTGATTTTTTATAAATAGACTAATGGGGTGGGTGGGTGGTTCCATTTGAGTTTCTAGTAGTAACTTTCTAGTAGTATTTGTAATATTTGGTTGTATTCCTTTGAGTTTCTAGTATTGGTAATTTGGTATGCATTCAGAAGATTGTAGTTTGAAAATGAGTTTTTCTGGAGAAAAGGTAAGTTAATTTTGTCATTTTTTAGCAATGTCATTTGAATTTTAGTGACTACATTAGCGATTTTTGTCTATAAAGTTATAAGGTGGTTTTTGCAATGGAAAAATAAAAATCATGTTTATGATATTCAATCTGTTTTGTTTTTAGTGAAATCCCATAAGTCATTATATATATATATATATATATATATATATATAAATTTTTTTTTTTTTTTTTTTGATTGGGAAAAGATATTAAGTGTGGTTATTTAGTAATATTGTGTTATAGTGAAACCATTGTGTAGTATCGAAATTGCTAAAAACATTATGATGAGTAACATTTAGTTTTATTTTTTGGTTATTAGGATTTTTTGGGTAAAAATTTTGAGGGGTTATATTTAGTAAAAGTGTGTTAGTGAAACTCTTATGTAGTATTGAAATTGCTAAAATCACCTTGAGTTTTTATTTCTAAAAGATATTTCTGAAATCTAGAAAGTAATTTTTTTTTTTTTTTTTTTTTTTTTTTTTTTATAGCGATCATCTGTTATTTGGTTTGTTGATGGTAATGGGAATATAGTCAATCATCAACCCAACATTGTAGAGATTGATTTGACAAGAGAAGATGGTTGCGAAAGTGAACAAACCACAGGACGTGGTTCTAATTCTAATGTAACAATCGCTGGTGTGGCTGGAGGAAGTCGCGACCCTCCCCAAAATTTATATGATTCACATTCAGTTACTGGATGTGAAACTAAACTCTCTACTTCTACAACTATTGAACCCTCACTCTACAGGGACTTTTATACTGTTTCGGTGGCCCGATCACGTAAATCTATCAAATATCAAACTCGACAATTAGAGTATCAAGTTCGATTTCGTGATCTGGAACTCTTTTCACCAGAGTGTTTTTTTGATATTTTTCGAGATATGCTTAATGAGATCATTCAGCGTTTATCGGGTTCTGGAACTTTTTCTCACGTTCGGTTGGGTGTTAGTGCATCCAGTTTAGAAAGCAACATAAACTTACCATTTATGTTGCTTTCTGAACTAACTATCCATAGGATAGTTGATGCTTTTTATGCTGTCTCCCAATCGAAACGTGAGTTTCTTTTGGCAAATGATCTTGTGATCGATGTCGTACTTATCAATATCAGTAACAATGGTGGTGGAAGAAGCAATGTTAAAAGAAGAACGCTGCTTAGCCTGGATGAATTTGTGAAAATAAAAAAAGCTATTGTGGAAATTAACAACAAAGACAATCTTTGCATGGCCCGAGCACTTGTTCTGGGTGTTTCTTCACACACTGATGATGTTGCAACATACAGACAAGTGCGTTTAGATAGAAAAAAGTTACAAACAAAGAGGGCTTTAACTCTGCACAAAATTGCTGGGGTTCCGCTCATTTCTTGCGGTATTCCAGAAGCAGATCTCTTTCAAAAGCATTTGACTCCGGAATACCAAATCGTAATTTTTTCAGCAGATGCTGATTTTTCTGTGGTATTTCGGGGCCCAAATGCAAATAAACAGATCTGTCTTTTATACCGCAACTCTCATTATGATTTAGTGCGTAGTGTGCCAGCTCTGTTTGGGAATAGCTATTATTGCCCCAGTTGCTTTCGGACATACAGCACTTCTATCAAATTGCAAATGCATAGATGCCAAAATGTGTGCATCCGCTGTCGCACAAACGCCAGTCATAGTGTGCGGGACCTACTTTTGTGCAAGTCGTGCAATAGATTTTTCTACGGCAACGAATGTCTGAATTTGCACATACAAAATAATATTTGTTCAAAACTCCATCGTTGCGGACAGTGTTTGACTACTTTCTCTACAGATAAAAGTCACGTCTGTCCACCTGAAAATTTCTGCAACTACTGCAAATCAGTTCACCCAAAACAGAAATGCTTTGTGCAAAAATCTGAGGTCTCAAATAAACAAGTTTCTATGGTTTTTTTTGACACAGAAACTATAGCTAAAAATCATCGTCATGTACCAGTATTATGTATAGCTGATTTCGGTAGTCACGAACGCGAGTTTTGGGGTGAAAACTGTGTGGGTCAATTCCTAGACGAGCTGTTTTCTGTCAAGAATATTATGAAAAGAGATCGAGATGGTAAAATCCTTCGGACTGTCAAACCAAAATACGAAAATATTCGTGTAATTGCACACAATTTTCGTGGTTTTGACGGGTATTTTATTTTGGAATATCTTTTTTCAAAAAATTTCCAACCCCGTGTAGTGTTTGACGGATCGAAGATACTTGCTATCTATTATGACCCTTTAAACATCATATTTCTTGACAGTTTTTCCTACATAAGTGTCGCTCTTCGGAAACTGCCTGCTATGTTTGATCTCCCAGAAGTTCGTAAGGGTTTCTTTCCTCATAAGTTTCACACATCCGATTCTCTGGATTATCGTGGAGTCATCCCCGAAAAAGCATATTTCCAGCCGGAATTTATGAATAAAGAAACTCGTACAGAGTTCGAGACTTGGTACGAAAATCGGCTAGACACTGAATACTGTCTGAAAGCGGAACTTTTAGCTTATACGAAAGATGACGTGCGTGTTTTGCGAGACAGTTGCAACACTTTTCGCACTCTCTTCATACAGCTCACCCAGATTGATCCCTTTCTCCATGACATTACAATTGCAGGAGTATGTTTGAGAGTATTTCTCCAAAACTTTTTGAAACCTAACACATTGGCCATACTTCCTGCTCGGGGTTACATAGGGGCAAACGTGCAAAGTCGAAAGGCTTTGGCTTGGCTCAAATGGCAAGAACAACAGAACAACATAACCATACAACATGCACGATCTGTGGGGGGAGAAGTCCGCATCGGACCTTATTTTGTCGATGGGAAATGTGGAAGCTTAATTTTTGAATATTACGGGTGCTTCTTCCATGGTTGTATTTTTTGTTATAAACCAAGTACATTCCAACCATACAGAAACACTGACATGATTTCCCTTTTTGAGCAAACGAAGGATCGCGAAAACTACTTTCGTAGCCAAGGATTCGACGTTATCTCAATTTGGGAATGTCAGTTTAATGCAGAAATTTCTGAAAACCCAGCCTTGAAAACCTTTATTGCTGCTCTTAATATTCCAGATCCCATATTACCTCGTAGTGCTCTACATGGTGGCAGAACCGACTGCTACAAAATGTATCACAAAATTCAGTCAGAAGGGGAAGTTATTCGCTATTTGGACTTCAATAGCCTTTATCCATGGGTAATGAAATACCAGGTATTTCCTATGGGGCATCCCGAAGTTATTATCGATAATTTCGACTATTCTCCTGGGGTATACTTTGGTATTTGCCATGCAAAAGTGGAAGCACCTACAGATCTCTTTTTACCGGTTTTGCCCATCACAGTTAACGAAAAATTAATCTTCCCCCTGTGTGGAAAGTGTGCTTCCGAAATGGCCCCATTATGCTCTCATACGGACCGATCATTTACAGGTTATTGGTGCAGTCCAGAGTTAGATTTAGCACGTTCTCGCGGTTATAAAGTTATTGAATTTTACGAGGTGTGGCATTTTTCTCAAAAATTTGAAGGGGAAGAAAACTTCTTTGCTCACTATATTGATACCTTTCTGAAGCTGAAACAGGAAGCATCTGGATGGCCTGAAGGTCAAAACCGACAGGCTTATCTGGACGAGTTTTTGCTAAGGGAAGGTGTTATGTTAAATAGTGAGCACATTAGTAAAAACCCTGGTAAACGTTCACTTGCTAAGCTTTGTTTGAATTCTCTATGGGGAAGGCTTGGCATGAGAATGTTAAGAACTCACACCCAGGTGATTTCCTCTTATGAAGACCTCGTAGAACTTTTTTTAGATAACAGTAAAGTTATCCAAGATGCCAGGTTAGTTTCAGAAGAGCAGATGATGGTTGCCTACTCGCCTGTTGAAGGCACTGAGCCTGAAAATAGGAAAGGGAATGCTGTCATCTCCTCATTTGTAGCTGCCTACGGTAGGATAAAGTTATACGAGGTCATGGAACCTTTGCAAAGACGGCTTTTATACACAGATACTGATTCTGTGATTTTCATTGAAAAACCGGGCGATTACTCACCGTCCATTGGTCACTACCTTGGGGAGCTAGGTGACGAACTCGACGGTGACTTTATTGTTGAGTTTGTTACCACAGGCCCCAAATCTTATTCCTACAGAACGCGGAGGGGTAAGATTGTGACCAAATGCAAAGGCATTACTTTAAATTCTCGCGCGGCCACTGAGATTAATCTGGAATCTATGATTGCAGCAGTAAGGGGTGAGCCACAAAATATCCAAATTCCTGTACCATTTTCTGTCCACAGAGACAAATGGAGCTGTCAACTCAAAACGACCTCAGTAACAAAAAGATTTGGATACACTTTTGCGAAGCGCATAGTGTCAACAGACACATGCACTTTTCCCTATGGGTATTTTAAAGGATAATTCCTTACACTCATATACCCCATAAGCAAAAGATGCCATCTATGGGACAGAAAACTAAACAACATTCTACCTGGTTGGTAAAAATCCATGGTTGTTTCCCAACACGATGATTTGCAGTGTCGCCCTTCTCTTGTACATTTTTAACATCAATGTTATTGTTACTATTATTCCACAATAGCTTTTTTTTTTTCTTAGAATTAAAAAAGAAAATTCGTCTTGGCATGATTACATGGTGACTGTGATTAAAAAAAAAAAAAAAAAAATGTTGACAAGGAGATTTTTTTGATATTAAAACAAGTATCTATTTGTTTTTACATGATCTCTGATTATATAAAACAATCACAGTCTTATTATGTTATCATTTTCAATATGTTCATACATCCATTTACATGTATAATTTCGGGAGCTACTCAGTCAGGAAAAACAACATTCGTGTTGTCTCTCATAGAACATTGTAATCAACTAATCAAACCACCACCGGAACGAATCGTTTACTGTTACAGTGAAAATCAAGATAAATTTAAAAAATTTACCAATATAGAATTCGTGAATGGTTTGAAGTTACCTGAATTTGATTCTAATGTGAGAAATTTACTCATAATCGATGATTTGGTTCACCAGGCTAAGGACAGCACGGAAATAGCTGATGTTTTCATAAAAGGTTCACATCACCGTAACCTTAGTGTCATTCTACTGACACAAAATTTATTCTGTAAAGGTACACATTTTCGTACAATTTCTCTCAATAGTCATTATGTTATTGCTTTTAAAAATCCCCGAGACTCTTTGCAGTTTTCTCATTTAGCTTCCCAAGTATTTCCAGGACAAACGAACGTGTTAGTTCAGATTTATAAAGATGCAACACGGGAACCCCACTCATATTTAGTTTTAGACTTTAGACAGGAAACACCTGATATTTTACGCTTGAGGTCACGGATTTTGCCAGGAGAAGAACCCAATACAGTATTTATCCCTGAATGGCTGATAGACTCAAACGCTATGAATATCTCATCAAGTACTTATCTCATTCCTCTCCCAAACAAGCAAATGATGCTTTAAAACATTGCACCTCCAGCCAAATCACCACACTCTGTGAAATTTGCAAAAATGTATTATGTGGAAATATTCCACTAAAAAACAAGCAAAAGTCACGCCTACGAAGGAAAAAAAAAATTATAAGAGCACTAAGTAACAAATCGCTTCCCTTCATAACCAGAAGAAAATTGGTTTTACAGCACGGAGGAGCACTGTTCCCATTATTAGGCAGTATCATTGTTCCTTTATTGACTTCACTTATTAGAAAATGAATATGTTTAAAAAATTTACGCTTCTCCAATCACCAGAGGAGCGTGAATTGTATGCACTTGATGATGAAATGAGTGCTATTTTAAAAATAAGAAATAAACATGCAGATGAAAAAGTAAAAGCATATTTAAATGTTCTGCAAAAGTATTTAGGGTTGAAAAACCAATTGGCTCTCACAGAAGGAGAGCAACAGGAACATAGAATACCACGTCCAGAACCTTTACTGAACAAACCAAATACCCAGAACCATTCCCATCAACCATCAACGTCAACCAGTCCCAGTGAAGAAAATGCTTCCACTCCAATCCCTCCCCGCAAGAGAGCTCGAAGAAGGAGTACCAAATTCATCTCTCTATCTCCCCGAAAGCTGCGTGGGAATAAGAAACTGGTTTGGAAAAAATGGTAAGTGAAAAACAATTTTTTTTTTTTAATTATTTTTTATTTTCAGTAAATGATCTGTAACAGCATTAGTTACTACAATATCATTTAACCACAAATCCTTAGAATAACATTTGTTAATAATATTTTGCATAGAAAGACCACGACATCTCAATATTAAAAAATACACACAATGCAAACCACACGCGACAGATTCCTTAGCTTGTACAGCTACAGAATTATAATACCATTTATTAGTATTAATATTCAGAAAGTTAACAATATCGTTTTCGGGTGGACGACCGAAGCTATCGAAAAAATCACCGTGTTTGTCTTTAATATAGATAGCTTGCCAATGTTGTCCTGGCAACCAGGTCGGATCTGTGTTCACGACGAACATCGACTGTTGTTTTCTGATCGGATATAGTGGCAATTCATCACGAGCACAAACTCCTAAACCCACTTTTCTCGTCGTGGGTTCTAACTCTAGTATGCTTACTAATTGTTCAGTGTTCATAGTCCAGTAACACAGAACGATCCTTTGTTACGGATAACGTACACTCAAATTCTGCATAAAGAACCACTGTGATGTTTTCAGGAAGAGGTTGAGCAAATTTAACCTCGAGTCGCACACTTCCTCTTCTTAACAGGCTGACATGGGGGGCAACGGCATTTTGATCTGGCGATAAGTCAAATCCATAGAGAACGTTTCCCTTTACGTATTCTTCATAAGAAATGTCATTACCACAGTCTCTGTTCCATTTACCTAGTGATGTGAACAGTGACATGTAACATCTGCTGTAATGCCTTTCTTTGAAGTTCGGAGTCAAAGGTTGTGAGGGATACTGAATACCGTCAGCGGTCACTACAAGAAAATTCAGATTGAAATGATGAAAATTAAATGGATTTCTGTTGAAAGTGCCATTAAATCCATCACTAGCGACCAGTCCAATAATTAATCTAGATGGTATTTCACCTAGATACAGATTGTCTCGTGTGGCATCTGACATACCCTTGGGAATTGAAAAATAAGACACTTGCACACGATTGATGGGGTATATCATGTTTGACTTGTCTAACACAGACAGGTGAGCCAGTTGAATCTTTGAATTTATTTTGACTTTGCGGACAAAAAGTGTAGCCTCTTCAATTTGCACTTTAGCCTTAGAATCAGCATTTGCAGTCAGTAAACAAAATTCGGGAGAACTGCGAACCATACGAACACGAACAGTAACGTTATTGATCAAGTACCGGTCTTGATGCATGATGTCAGCGTGTATTCGCCCAAGCATCTCGACACTTTTTGATTGGTTAATTCGAGCTTGTCGTCTACGCATCCCACATTCACTTTTGGTAAACATATCACTAACATTAGCCACATCATCTTTAACAAATAGTTCATTTGTGAGTTGACTGTTTTTAGCATCTCTGTCATAATTTAGTAGGTTTTCAATATAAGCCCTATAAGGATACGTGTCTGATGCCACATTCACTAGTTTATCTTGGAGAAAAACGTCAATTTGACTGAACAGGGAATGGAAAAAATTATTCACAACACCAACTGAAGAATCTTCGATAGGTTTATTATCATTGTCGGTGATGCGCACACGAACACGTAGGTATGAGTTTCCCAAATCCAAGTATTCTTCAGATGTACCTGGTATGCAAAATTCCACAGGACCTCCACTGTCAGTACTGGATATTGGTTGGTAGGTAACATAAGAACTTCTTTCCACACACATGTTGACACGAGGGTGGGAAAAAAGATCTAACTCTGACATCATATCCTCAGCAAAAGATGTCATCTCGCTTGCGTTTTTTAGTATTCGTTTTTTTCTTCTTGCTTCCTTGACCTCTCTGAAGTAATCGACTCTGAGCCTTTTCAGCAATGGTTTTCCCAGCTTCTGATGCTCTGTTTATAAAGGCTCGACGTACAGGTACCCCTTCCAAGACATCTCCTATCATATGCTGACCGGCTTTTAAGGCTTGACGACCGACAAATTGAGCTGCAGGTTTTAAAAGTGGACTTAGAAAGGAGAAGGCACTTCTGAAAATGCTACCTAATCCGTACCCCCGCTGTATTGGGGGGCCCGTAAACATTTGAGCCCCACCTGCCTGCAATGTGTAATATCTGAGATAATCAGTCATCCTTCACTTGTCGGAACTGTAATTTAACTATTGTCTTGCCACCACGAAAGTGGAACAATTCGCCGCTGTCAGAACGAATTTCAATGCTAATTGACTGAAATGTTTGTTTTCGTAACGGATAATAATCAGGTTGAGCAAAAACGAAGGAACACTTGGTGCTGCACTGAACAACTCGTAACAATGGTGCACATGTATCACCAACTATCTGTTCTTGGATTAAATCAGAATAAACAAAATATGCGGCTACACCCCTCTTTATATCAACTGGATATTTCCCTGTGATTGTACCTTTCAGTTTAACACCAATCTGATTAAAACCCAGTAGAAGCCCCAAACCTGCAGCCTCCTTGGGAAAGAAAAGGTTGTAATCTTTTGGGACTGTCAGAGAAATAGTGTTGTTTGGATTCTTTTTTCCAGTAATCACAGAACTCACATCAAACACTGCTTGAAGAAGTTCAGAGGGTGAATTGTAACTGCCATGGGGAATCTTGTACACTTTGTAAAATCCTTCTTTAGACTTTTCGAAAACTTTATTTCCTGCGATGTTGTTGTTCTCGATATTGTTGACACCTCCCCCAATTGCACGTATCATATGAAACTCATCGTAACCGGAATCGATGTTATTAAATTCTCCCGGAAGATGAATTTCGGCAAGAGCAACTTCCCATTTACCTTTAAGTCTGATCTCATGTGGTAATTCCACTTGAAATTTCGTTTGCGTGTTTGTAGGAAACATTTTCATACTGGCATTACTGGGAAGGGTTAAGTAAAACATCTTCGCTACGAACCCAAGAATTATACGATGAGGGATAACCGAGCCACTTAACAAAATACTGAACCTTTCCTTTCTGTTTGCGCTGCTTAAGTACTTGTTCGATTAGATACACGTCTTCCGGAAGTTCATTGGGTATATTAGCCTTTTGCAGTTGAGGTTCATAGAAAGTTCCCTCCACTATCTCTCCGTCCCGACTGCGAACTCTATATACTACAGGGTTTCTATTAATAACCTGAGCAATAGTGAACAATTCTCGTGTCCAGTTACCCCAATACCCTTTTCTAAATTTGTGGGTATCATCACTTAAAACCACACTATCACCTACTTGAAATTTTGGTTTGGTAGTCTCCTCTTGGGTTCCGTACAAATATTTCCAAACACGATCCTCGTTGTGAAGGTTAACTTGCGAAGGAGCCATACCGATAGTGCGGTGTGGTGTGAGGTTATAAGTATGTACAAGGGTCGGCAAAACTTTCGTATAACTTTTACTTTTAGTATACGTCATCCATTTGTAGATCTTTGTTTTCAATGTTCTGATAAATCTTTCTGCAATGGGTGCTTTCATTTCACTCCTGGTTGTGTAGAAATGAATATTATGGTTCTTAAACAATGCACGAACTTTCTTGTTGCAAAACTCTTTTCCTTGATCAGTGTTTATGTAACATGGCACTTCCTCTTTAAAAATAGACTCGAAAGCCTTAACAACATCGTCTGCTGATTTCTTCTTCAGTGTTCGAACCCACGCAAATCGGGAAAAACAATCAATGCATACAAGAAGGAAACACACACCCCCATTCTCTTTTGCAAGGGATGACATATCTGCCAAATCACATTGAAAAGTATGTAAAAGTGTCGGGACTTTGATTTGATTGCGTTTAAACTTTCTTCTAATGGGTTTATGTCTCACATAAGTAGGTTGTGTTGCTAACCAACTTTTCACGGTTTCATGTGACAAATTTGTATGTTTCTGTAAAGCTTTGATACTTCCAAAACTAACTACTGTATTAGGATTATAGTAATCTGCTAACTTTTCCATTACTATCAATGATTTTTTTTTTCTTTGCAGGTGAAAATCAAGAAACATCGCAAAAGTGGCAGTTACTTGCTTTTATAGCAGTACTGCTAACATTAATGACCGGAGAAATAGCCATAATCATCTGGGAAGCAGTATCAAAATCAGGCAATCAAACTTGCCTCATCAAAGAAATGTTACGCCAAGAAAAGCACCATTTGCATTGGTGATATATGTAAATTCAATTCCTATTTCTTGCATATGGCAATGTAAATAATATCTGTGAAATAAATATGTAAACTTAAAAGAACAAACAGTGTCTTTGATGTGTTATGTATGTTTAAGTAAGAACACTTTTGAAATAACCGTGAAAACACACACGATTTGTTTATTTATTTATTTATTGAACTTTAAGATCTTACTTTTAGACAAATCAAAATATCCGGATGAATTATGAATAAAATATGAACTTGATTAGAATATGTATATAGAAGAAAATACAGATGAGGTATGGAAAAAAAAAAGTATGTGTGTTGAGTGACATCAGTATATAATTAATTATTCAGAAAAGCTCGAAAGACTGCCGCCATCACGACTTACTCTAAGAATTCCCACCCTTTAACAGGAAACAAATACCCCAAATGTATTGGAAAATTAGTACAAACATCTATATAAAATAAAATAATAAAAAAAATAAAAAAAACCGTATGTTTGAGTGACACTAGTATATAATTAATTATTCAGAAAAATCTAATCACACCCGCCATCACGACATACTCTAAGAATTCCCATAGACGACAATGACGGATGTGTGCCACCCTGGGAAAATTCAAAGATATCTTATCATCACACCACGTGATATTTCTGACAGAAGGGGGGCCCAGCGAAATTCCAAACTCAATAACAACAAACATTCGCGTCACGATTCCTTATCTTATCTTGATCTTGATCTGGTCAGAAGTGTCCCACCAATCACGACACGATTTCTTATCCACTAATATCATCCTTTCCATTCAAAACAACAACGTCACTTATTTACAAATAACAAATGACGACATTTATTTACAAATAACAAATGACGTCACTTATCTACATCTGAAAACAACACACACCCACAACACGAATCCTTATCTCTACCATCACCCATAATGCCATACGCGAACCAAAACACAAGAACTGAAGCCAGTGACCACATATGCTCCCAGGGAAATTCCTGACTCAGGAAGCCACGCACACCGGAAGCATTTGGTTTAAAGTGTCCCACCAATCACAACACGAATCCTTATCTCTATCATCACCCATAATTCCATAGGCGAACCAAAAAAATCACCCATAATCCCATACGCGAACCAAAACACAAGAACTGAAGCCATTCACACACTTGCCCACATGGAAATTCCAAACTCATGACGTCACTCACAATGACGTCAGGAAGACACGCCCACTTTCCTTATCTTATCTTGATCTTGATCTGGTCAGAAGTGCCTCCCCTACTACTGTGCACAAATGTGTTATTACGTTTTGATTCAAGTAAACATTTAATAGTTATATATTGACAAATACAAAATCATTTAATTATGCTATTAATAATTATTATAAAAAATGAAGTGATTTGCCATTGACTATTCAATTGACTCGCTCACTTGCTTCAAATCTATTGATCTGATAAACCATTTTTCTTTATAAGATCTCTCTCTGTTTTTTTCTTTCGTAAATCTCCTAATGTATTAAGACGTTTAATTCTCCAGTATTGGTTCATGAGTCTCAATCTATCCATTTTCACATAAGTTTAATTTTCTATTTTAAAAATCTTCGTGCCAATTGGCGTTGGTAGTGACGCACTTTGCGCCGTGATTTACACCCACATCCCGTGTTCGCGATTAAATAAGCTCCTTTAGTTGACATATAAAATTAATAACGGAAAAATAACGTACAAAGATTATTTAATAGTATAATTTTCGCCTGTGTGTCACAGGCATCTTCAGTACATGTTAAGCTCAAATTAAACAATAACTGACAATATCAAAAAACGCCACCTAAGCAACTAGTGTAAGATAATTAAAAAGGTCAATAAATTTCCTAAAAAAATGTATACAATAAAAAGTTAGGAAAGATTAGCTGATTTATAAAGTACTATCTCCCATAAAGAGGAAAGGCGTAAACCGTCGGATCTGTTTAATTTAGGAGAATGAAGTAAAGTTTCACATGTTTCTTTATAAAGGCGTTCCATGAGGAACCTACTTTTGTGAAGGACTCTTGTCTTTCTCCAGTGAACTCTATGTGTAGTGAAGATGACATGTTCTGCAAGTCCAGACTGTTCAGGTTTAAAGTATTCAATATAAGATTGGTGTTCTTCTAGCCGAATGGAGGCAGATCTTCCTGTTTGTCCGCAATAAGATAATCCACAAGAGCACGGAATCTGGTAGAACCTGGATAATTAAGGTGTGAAAGCTTTAAAAAAAGAAGAAATAAAGCGCATTCCTATCCCTTATGTAGACGGCATCAGTGAACGTACAGCAATAGTTTTAAAACCACTGAATATTTTTGTTGCCTTTCGACAGTTTAGAAAAATCTCCACCTTTCTCACTTCTCCTAAGGACAAGCTTCCACATCTTAATCATCCAGGTGTCTACTAGATTCCGTGCTCTTGTGGGTTATCTTATTTCGGACAAACAGGAAGATCTGCCTCTATTCGGCTAGAAGAACACCAATCTTATATTGAATACTTTAAACCTGAAAAGTCTGGACTTGCAGAACATGTCATCTTCACTACACATAGAGTTCACTGGAGAAAGACAAGAGTCCTTCACAAAAGTAGGTTCCTCATGGAACGCCTTTATAAAGAAACATGTGAAACTTTACTTCATTCTCCTAAATTAAACAGATCCGACGGTTTACGCCTTTTCTCTTTATGGAAGATAGTACTTTATAAATCATCTAATCTTTCCTAACTTTTTATTGTATACATTTTTTTTAGGAAATTTATTGATCTTTTTAGTTATCTTACACCAGCTACTTAGGTGGCGCTTTTTGGTATTGTCAGTTATTGTTTAATTTGAGCTTAACATGTACTGAAGATGCCTGTGACACACAGGCGAAAATTATACTATTAAATAATCTTTTTTACGTGAGTTTCCCGTTATTAATTTTGTATCGATATGTCTCCTCACGTTATACCTCTTTTAAAACTTTAGTTAACATGTAAAGACAGATTCGTTAAAATAAACCGCCGAGAATTTTCCGAAATCAATTTCCAGTGTGTCTGTGCTCAGAACACCTGTGCATGATGATTTCGCCTTTCGACGTAGAACAAAGAGCACATCCAATAGAGAGGGAGACCAGGAGGAGTCATTTGACAGCTTGGGGTGGATGGGTGCGGGATAGAAATAATTTATGTTCTCCAAAACGTGAACTTCACGAGCGGCTTGTGAAATGTATCGTGTGCACGTTCTCTGGCAGGGAGAAAGTAATTATATGGCTCAAATCATCAGGTGGAATCCAACTTACCACCCGGCATCATCGGCTGTTCCGTCAGAGACAAGCCACCACCACCCTAGCGGTAGTTTGGACCGATAATGACTTTCTCTCTCCGCATTCGATTTTTTGCCCTTAAAGAATAAGTGGAGTAAGCCCCCCCCCCCCAACTGTCAGTAGTTTGTGACATCAGACATTCATCACTCCATTGTTTGCTTCCTCTTCGCAACAGTAGTGGAAAGTAAACATTTGATGAATGGTTCCTTGTATTGTCTTGGGTTGCCTGGCAACGTGCCACAAGTTTTTTTTTGGTCATTCTTGGGGCGTGTTTAATGAGTGTCTAATTGACACCATCTTTGTATTTTCAGTAAGTGCTTATTTCTGTATTGGAATAAAGAAAAGAAAAAAAATTGCTATTCTTTGAGATCAAGAAAGAAAAGAGAGAGAGAAATAACTAAAGAAAGACCAGCTATAACGAACAGAACAAAATATTTCTTTTGCTTTTTCTCCCCCTCATCACTCTGAACATTAAGAACGTTGAGATGCACGCGTACTTCGGTGTGAATATGAAATCATCTCGCGCTGTCTGTTCTTCCTTATCTCCGAACAATCTCTACTGTATGTACACATCGAAATGTAATTGGGAGCGCGTGCTTTATTTAAACGCGCTTATTAATGCTCCCACGAGCACTTGGAAGAATTATAGCTGGAAGGAAGAGCAGTGCGAGGAAAGAGTACGAAGGGGTTAATTATGATTGCGTTCGCTCTATCGAATCACGAATGCGGCTGTTATCAGTGGTCTGCCATGAAGCAGATTAGCACGTTGTTAATGGCGCGCACCATTTTTATTCCGAACCAGAGACAGGTCTAAAAAGCTCCCTGCTGGATCTAATGAGAGACTTCACTCCTACAGAAACACGCGCGGCGAAGCCACAGCTTCATTTATTTTGCCTAATAGCCGCCAGCAGATAATAGACGAACAGCAGAAATGCCACTTAATTTCAAAATATAGTAGACCTCTTTGCTCAGCACTGAGTTAGTGGTCTGAGAGCTGTTTCTGAACATATACTCCGACATATTTGGAATAAAAGTCCACAATCGATTTCTTCCATTTGCCTTCTCATCACAAGGAAATGAATTCGCATTATTAATCGAGGAACGCTCACAAATTTCTAAGAAAATGCTCTGCCATTTTTCAATACTTTTGGTAGTACAGATAAACAATGCGTAGATTTCTCATTCCTTTTTCATTTATGCACCAGAAGGAATCTGCCAAACTTTAGGAATCAATTCTTTGATTGATTTTAAGCTTTTATTGGGCGATTTTTAATTGATATCAGAGTAACTAAGGTTACGAGTCTTATGATGATTCGAATGTATTTTGTTTGTTAACTGCACGCGTTTTCTTGTGACTGGCTTGTCTGTTTTATACGGGATGCAAACATATTAACCGTGTGAGCGTCGACAAGTCATTAAAATCCCTTATAAAGGTTTTTAAGCTAACTTGCATGAAATTCGAATCTCGGATATTTCAATCGAAATGAAAATGTCTCCGCGACGTCATAGATGCGTAAAAGTTCGCTGTTCGACTGTGAACTGCATGAAATGGGGACACGTATTGTGGTCTAGTAACGTATCCTAATTCTCGGAAGTGTTTTGAAGCTGCTTTTAAACCGCATTGTCTTTTTCGTTAACTGGGTTTAAACTCTTTATACTTATGTTGAAAAGATGCGACTAAGTTTTCGGAACGATGAACACGCTGACATCCACTTTATTTAAGGTTGTTGTAACAGTGTTGTGTCCTGAATAGTCAGAAATTGAACTTATTAGAGTATCCCATTCTATGTATTGTGTGAAAGCAAGTTGAGTGTAAGCTATAGTCCAAAGGTCACACTTTAGCCGTCCAGTACAACGTATGGCCTAAAGGAAGGAGAATTTATTAGGAAAGCGAAGCTAAAACGCTTTCTCGGAAGAACGCCACGCGCAAATGAATGGGTGCCGCGCGGTAAACAACGTAGCTAAGAGACTCCGAGAAAGAGAGGGAAAATATAAGAGTCAAGCACCCCCCCCACACACACACGAGGCTTTTTAGTTCCTGGTTCCCGCGCTCTTGGACGTTGGCTCTCCATCTCCGCCAACGGGATGATTCTGGGTCGGCCGTAGAAGGCATGAAAGGCTTATCGAGGGTTCGCGAGGCAAGGCTAGCTATCTCTTCATAACAGAACAGCTAAGCTGCAGTGTGTGACTGACGATACAGATGTGTTCCTGCAGTTCCAGAGAAAGACCAGAACGACACACGCCTTATCGTCCCGGAGAACCTGATCGTGCTGCTATCGTATGTGACCCGGAGAACGGTAGCCCACAACGGTGCCTTGATTTCCAATTAAAGATATGGGAGACTTTATAGGTTAATTTGTGAATGGACAAGTTGTAGAGAACTTTAGTGATTATCCGATTTGGCAGTAACGTCCCTGTTTGAATAATGTTTTATGTATTATAGTGTTAGTAATGATATCAGAATTTTGCTAGGAAGGTCAAGTTAGTCATGTCCCTTATGTCTTTCATGTATATCTCTTAAGCTTTAATAAATATGTTTTATATCATTTGCTTGAATCCAGCCGATTTTATGAATTCAAATAGCCACTCATAAAATTATTACCGAACCTAGCGGGAGGGATATATGAATATAGTCTGATATTTCAGGCCACGGTTGCATGTAAAACAAAGAGAAGCGAGAATAGTTAGATTAGTGTTTGAAATTTTATTACTGTGTATTATTCTGAGATAGCCACCTTGGATAAGAGTCTTATCTATCTTCTGTATTGGCTGGCGCAGCAAAAAATAAATTCGTCAATATTTAACAGGCGGACTATCTCAGAGGACATCATTGGTAAAGGGAGTTTATATTTGTTTTCGTCGTATAAGCTGTAAGTTAACTTTTATTAATTCAAAATAAATGATAACAACGGAAGTAGCTATGAGGGCATTGAGAGCGTTGTGTTATAGCAGAAACAACGCGCACTCTTCTGGCCAGTTTCCTGAATAAAAAAACTACCACGTGCACTAATCGCATAGTGAACAGCTAACTCACCTTCATCTGAAAAATGTCCGTATAAAGATTCCTCTTTTCGTCTTAGAAGGGGGATTCGAACAAAATCTTTTCCAACAGGCATTCAGGCATCGCCGTTATTGATTGCGCTAAGGCTGGTTGGCTGATTTCCATTTGCGGCCGATGCAAATCAATTCGCCCGTTTTGTGGGATGAAAAACCTGTTTCCGGGAGGTAAAAGTCTGTCATCCTCCGAATGAGAACGGCTAACTCGTTTTCAGCTGAAAAGCCCTGATAATTGTTCTTCTTCGCGCCCTAATCCACGACTTTCGAATCATTGAGCTAAGGAGACTCGAAATCGAACTGTGGTCAAGAATACTTTATTCCCGGGTGGGGATGACGCTTACTCGAAATGCAGTGAATAATATTCGTCACGAGCACTGCATTTATGGAATGCGAAAATCCTCACAAAAGAGTTAAAATGAATTTCCACATCCGGGATTCGGTAAAAAAAAAAAAAAAAGGATGCAGTTGTTAGGAGCAAAGTAAGAGATCCTTACGTGTTTAGGGATTATCTCAGTGGAGAAAATAACATTTTTTTTTATTACATTTATGGAATGACAACATCATCCAGCAGTGGCATCTCCATGGAAACATACTTGGAAACTACTTAGAAACATATTAGGTTTCCAATGAGACTGTTCTGCTCTAAAAATCGCCGAGAAAGAAATTCATTTCTTTTTCTTTAACCCTCGCAACAGACCAATAATTTAATCTGCCTAAATTTATGCAGATATTCTGCACTCTGACAATAAGCGCGTGCGTAGTTCACATCGAAATACGTATTCAATCAATTTCATTGATTTATTTATTTTAATAAAACATATCTATTATGGAATTTTTCATACCAGAGTTTTATGGATAGGAATGGTTTTATTTGTATGCAATACCGATACCATCCTCGGCATCCCTCAATAATACCAGAAGACTGCAGCTTTATTTACATGAGTATTGTATTTTTACTGAACAAATGTCGTGACGAAAGATTTCCTTTATAAGTGGATTTAAAAATGACCCTTCCATCTCACATTATAATCCCTTGCTTTACCTCCGTCAAGATCACGAAATTGTTCTACATAAGTGATTTTTTGTTACATGAAGAGGCTGTCAAAAACATTCCAGCTTCTCCTTTTGATTTGATCATTGGGAGACAACCATTTTCTTCTTTTAGATGAAAAACTATACCTTTTCTTAATTTAAGAAGGAACATTTTGTAATCTAATCTTAATTAAACAAACGTGAAGTAGTCCTATTGCTCTCACATTGAACTACAACTATAGAAAGCCAAAAATATTTCTTTCTATCTTTCGCGACCACTTAATACCACGAAAGTATAAACTGCTTATTATCTTCATAAGAACTTGCTTAAAGGGGAGAAGCAAGAATGCTTTTCATCTTCCCCGTTATCTGTAGAGGACAGTGTAGGGATAAGGTGTTATTGAGCTATTAAAGCTCTGATCATGGCAGGAGGGTAACAGCAATAGCCGAGCCTCAGTTAGAACTACATTGGCGATGTTTAAGTAAAGCCAATCTCTAAAAATTCGGACGATCCCTAGACCACTCCATCGTGGCCAAAAGACCGTCCATCTCAGCGTTGGCTCCACTCAGTGACGGGCTCCCCCACCACCGAGCAGAACCGCTCATATTCCGAAGAAAAGCATTCACCGACAAAGCCCCTCACTGGGCCGTGCCGGAAAACACTTTCCCCGGAGACTCAAATTGCTCCCTTAAGGCAAAAACCTTAAGAGAGAGAACTCAAACTCTCGAATCTCTGCGTCCAAGGGGTGTAACAGCAACAGCCGATCCTCAGTTAGAACTTCATTGGCTATAGCATTGCCATCCATTTCCCTCCAAGGGTAATTTCTTCTTCATCTCAAATATAAATAAAATTACCATTAATATTACTGACAGGATGGGCGAAGCACAAGTGCTTTTCATATTCCCCTTTATCTGTAATGAGAGTTGTTTGGGAATGGGAGATTTGTGAGCAATTAAGCTCGTCCTCTGGGGGCAGTAGTGTTAGCTATGATCAGTTGAGAGAAGAATAGCCTTCGGTCTTTTGTGTTTGTAGTAATCAGTCTCATTGTAATTGACAGCTTGCACAATTAGTGGGTTTGAATGTGAACTTGACTTCACGAAGAATTTTTCTGCAAGATCACGAAGGGAGGAGATGTATGGAATGCCGGTTTCTCGGTGAATCTGTGAATTTCTGACGAACCACGGTGCATCCAGGATCATCCTAAGGCATTTGTTTTGGATTCTCTGCAATTTCGAAATGTTTGATCTTGAAGTGTGACTCCATGCTGGTGAGGCGTAGGTGATGACTGGACGTATTACCATCCGGTAAAGAAGCAATTTATTATGTAGGTTCAATTTGCTCTTGCGGTTGATCAGTGGGTAGAGCTTAGCTATGACTTTGGAAGATTTGGAGCCAATGAGATTGATGTGCTTGTTAAAAAGGAATTTCTTATCCATTAATATCCCAAGATATTTGGTCTCTGATTGCCATGGGATCTTATGACCAGAGAGCAGGATGTCTTCTTTATTGCAGACTTTTCTTCTTGAAAACAGCATGGCTGAGCTTTTGAGGGGGGGGGGTCACTTGAATCCTCCATTTGGTGAACCAGTTTGCTAGCTCATTGATACTTCCTTGGAGTCTAGAGATTGCTAGGCGAGGACTGAGCGATCTAGCTAGAATAGCGGTGTCGTCGGCATAAAGGACCGTAGTAGTTGTTCTTGGATTGAGAGGAATATCTGCTATGTAAGTTGTGAAAAGTATTGGGGCCAGAAGAGAACACTGAGGTACTCCCGCCAGGCTTTTACGCCTTGACGACACAGTTCCGTTGAGTTTTTCTTGCATGCATCTTTCATTAATATATATGAGTTTCACTAGTTGAATTGGGATATTGTTTTCAATTAGCTTGAAGCTAAGGCCTTGATGCCAGACCTTATCAAAGGCCTTGGCAACATCCAAAAATACAGCAGCAGTGTGAAGGTGCCAGTTAAAATCATGGGTGTTATGTGCTGTTAATCGGTGAATTTGTTGCACCGTGTTGTGAGCTTTGCGAAACCCAAGTTGCTCATTTGGGATTATTTTCTGTTGGTCCACTGCTGATTGTAGTCTTGATAGGATGACCTTTTCTGTTACTTTGTCAAGACAGGAAATAAGACTAATAGACCTGTAGCTTTAGGGAAGTTGTGGTTATTACCAGGTTTTTTCAGAGGTATAATGTCAGCGATTTTCCAATCTGTGGGAAAGTACTGGAATCTTAAAATGTAATTGGTAATATTAACTAGATGAATTATGGCTTTCCGAGGGAGTAGCTTTATTATTCTATTGGTAATGCCGTGAGCCTTTTTATTTTTCAGATGGGAAATGATATTTATTATTTCTGTTTGAGATGTGGGGGTGATAGTTTCTAAACCATCCTTAGGCTGTCTTAGTGCATTTTAAACGAGATTGATATTTAAGTTTACGTAAGATGGCTGCATTGATTTAATTTAATATAAATAAATCCTTATATCCTTATAAGGACTGGCATAAAGTGGAGAAGCAAGAATGCTTTTCATCTTCCCCGTTATCTGTAGAGGACAGTGTAGGAATAAGGTGTTATTGGGCATTTAAAGCTCTGATCATGGCAGGAGGGTAACAGCAATAGCCGAGCCTCAGTTAGAGCTTCACTGGCTACAGCATTGCCATCCATTACCCTCCAAGGGTATTGGATTGAATGAATCAGTCACCGTATGTGTAAGTAAAGGTGATAATCTCAAAAATATCGGACGATCTCTAGGCCACTCATTCGTGGGCGAAAGACCGTCCAAATCTCAGCGTTGGTTCTACTCAGTGAAACTCGAGTACCGAGCAGAACCACTCATATTCCGAGGAAAATAATTCACCGGCAAGTACCCCTCAGCGGGCCGTGCCGGAGAACCCTTTCCCCGGAGACTCAAAGTGCTCCCTTAGGGCAAAACCTAAGAGAGCGAACTCATTTACCCAGGATAACAGCAACAGCCGAACCTCAGTTAAACTTCATCGGTTCAGCATTGCCATCCGTTACCCTATATGGGCATCTCATATAAAATCAATCACCGTATGTGTAAGTAAAGGTGATATCTCAAAAATATCGGACGATCTCTAGGCCACTCATTCGTGGGCGAAAGACCGTCCAAATCTCAGCGTTGGTTCTACTCAGTGAAACTCGAGTACCGAGCAGAACCGCTCATATTCCGAGGAAAATAATTCACCGGCAAGTACCCCTCAGCGGGCCGTGCCGGAGAACACTTTCCCCGGAGACTCAAAGTGCTCCCTTAGGGCAAAACCTAAGAGAGCGAACTCATTTACCCAGGATAACAGCAACAGCCGAACCTCAGTTAAACTTCATTGGTTCAGCATTGCCATCCGTTACCCTATATGGGCATCTCATATAAAATCAATCACCGTAATGTGTAAGTAAAGGTGATATCTCAAAAATATCGGACGATCTCTAGGCCACTCATTCGTGGGCGAAAGACCGTCCAAATCGCAGCGTTGGTTCTACTCAGTGAACCTCGAGTACCGAGCAGAACCGCTCATTCCGAAGAAAATAATTCACCGGCACGTACCCCTCAGAGGGCCGTGCCGGAGAACACTTTCCCCGGTAACTCAAAGTGCTCCCTTAGGTCAAAACCTAAGAGAGCGAACTCATTTACCCAGGATAACAGCAACAGCCGAACCTCAGTTAAACTTCATTGGTTCAGCATTGCCATCCGTTACCCTATATGGGTATCTCATATAAAATCAATCTACCGCATCTCACGATCGATTGATTCTCAATCATTCTTTGAGCTATTATAGTCCTTATAAGGACTGGCTTAAAGGGGCGAAGCAAGAATGCTTTTCATATTCCCCGTTATCTGTAGTGGACAGTGTAGGGATAAGGTGTTAATGAGCTATTAAAGCTCTGATCATGGCAGGAGGGTAACAGCAATAGCCGAGCCTCAGTTAGAACTTCACTGGCTACAGCATTGCCATCTATTACCCTCCAAGGGTATTGGATTGAATGAATCAATCCGAAGTGTCCCTTGAGCTATTATTAACTTCCAACTTTTTATTTAAAGAAACGTAATAATAATAAATGCGTGGTGTGGGATAAGAAAGAAAGAATAAATCATACCCAGGCGATGTTCTGCAATCGAAAATAATTCTTCGAACTTTTTAAACAGGTTGTTTAAGGTTGCTAAATGAAAGACTTTTTTTTCTCTCCTTCGATGTCGTGCTGCTTCCTCCGCGAATAATTTTGATGGCAAACTCATTAAGGTCACTCGTATTAGTTATCGCTGGTGCTTTCCTCGAGCTCTCAAGTGTAATAATTAACTGCCAACTCATGAAATCTGTCGTCAGCCGAGATAACGGAATGCACTTCTTACGTTGTTTCCACAGCGTCTACCTTTTATCGGCTCTTCCCTTCCCTTCACGACAAACTAAACGGCGGGGGAGCTAAGGGAGGTGGGGAAGAATTGTAATAGCAGTCAAATCGAAGCCTTTTTCTCCCTCCCAGTGCATCTATTACACCGGAACAACTCAGCGTGATTTTTCGAACCCAATCTGCATTTTTGCAAGTGCAGAAATAGAAAGAGTCGAGAAAACTATCTTTGCTAGACGCAGCTTAATTATAGAGATGCTTTGTCAGCTTCCCTTTCTCGTCTCGTCGATGCTATATTTTGGTCCGATCGCAGTGACGTTCGGCGATCAAGATAAGTTAATAAGTCACACCGACTTTCAGCTGTCCCATTGTGCTGAAGATTGCTTTATCAATAATTCATTTAATGGTTTTTGGTTTCGCTGAAGCAAGCGATGTCATCCCGCATGTATCAAAAGCCTTCTTTGCGCGTGCTGACGTCTAAGTGTTTCTTAGCAACCCTTCAGTTTGCGTTGTCCATCGACGCCGTTATTTCTAATTCTCCAATCTCGTGGAGAGCTCCATCCATCAGAGTAACGTTCTCCAATCAGAGACGTCTTAATCGACAAGGCGATCAATGTCTTCACTGCCATCCGACAGTTATCCTCCGCTCTGTCAAAACGTGCAAAATTTAGATGACTATTTCTCGCCACTTTTATTTGTCACTTGGAGGACTATTTTATTTTTCCCAAGTTTCCGAGTCCAAGGTACTTTAAATGGAAAGGAATACTGTGAGAATTGAATGTGAGTTTAGCCCGTCTTGGATGCAAATCAAAGGGTTAAGAAAACGAATCTATTCAGTTGTGCAAGTGGGATTCTCAGATCGTTCATTTTGTACTCCGAACGAGCTAAGTGAATGAAAAAAAAAAAAAAAAAAAAAAAAATTCGCTTAACGTCTGATCGCTGCGATGTTTTTGATATATCTTCGTGTATTGAAAGTGGAAAACAAGCAAATACTTTTGGCATTTTATTATTCGTTGAAACTTTCCAATATTAAACGAGATCACGTTTGAAATGTCAGTTCCAAACGTGAACTCGATGAAGGCCAACATTGTCTAAATGAATTACATGGTTCCAAATTCCAATGGTCAATATATGAAGAAATAATTCTTCTTATATTTTATTAGATATATTTTATTAAATCTTATTAGATTTTATTCGTAACATCCCTTAATTAGAATGAGAACGTGAGTAGAACACTTATGAATATCTTCCATTGAATCTGTTATACTCGCAATATGTGATCCACGCAATATGTAATACCAGTGAGGCCACTGAACGATTTGAATATTCTACTTTTTTTTTTTGTTTGTTTCTTTCTTGTCTTCAGACTGTCTTGCCTCATTCCAACGATACTCCTTTCGAGAACTTCTTATTAATTTTCTCGGGAAAGAAAAAATCGTCTATTTTCCTTTGTAAATATTTTATAATCACATTTGTAAAATACGTAAAATGTAGAAAAGAGATCAAAATAAGATATGCACAAAGACTAATGATTTTTTTTCTTTTTTTTTTCCTACAATATACTTTTTGAGACGTGCGTTGTTAATAAATGACCGTTTGTCTGTGTGTGGTTTATGCAATAATTCAGGGGCGGACAAATTTACTATGTTTTTCTAAACTGTTTATCTGGGGGTATTCTTATTGTATTGTGGGTTTATTTAATGTATGGTATGGTATGGTAAGAGGATATTTTTGCTGAATAAACTGGGATGGGAGATCATCCTCATGTCAGTTACAGTCTGATGATAGTTTTTTTTAGCAAATGCCCTCGGATTAAAAAAAAAAAAAAACTACTTAAGAAACGAAAATCGCATTGCCTACAAACTGGAATTAGATAGGAAATACCACACTGCTTCTTGTTCATTCAACAGGAACATGGATGGGTAAGAGATTAGTGTTAAGATGTGTGGAGTTAGTAAAAAAGATTATTTAGTGAATAATAAAAGTATTCATTTAAGTAAATTGAATTTAATAATTAATTTTATATAATTTCAACTCGATATAAGAGTTTCATCATCATCATTTAAGAGTGGATAGTTGAAGCACGTTCTCTAGAAAAGGAAATGTGGATGACGATGTAGTTTACATTATCACATATAAGAGGAGAGCTGAATCTACAACTTCCTTTGTAAATCTTTGCCACGAATATAGCAGCATTGACTGTGCATAATATGACTTTTCTTTTATTTCCATTGAGATGCTCTCTATTTGGGTTGTATTCTTCAGTTAAAAATTTATCAGTCCGCCGATCTTCGCGAACCCTGATTCAAGCGTTCAAGTAAACTGCGTTTCACCGTCGTTGTTAACTATAAGACGGAGGAGGCGTCTTGTTCATCGAAAATATTAACAATATTAGTCAATTAAGTAGACGGAAATGACGTCATCATTCTCAATAGAGTTTCATAAAAATGCGATGCTCTGCGAGTGTAGACTAGTAATAGGAAACAAACCGAAGTGCAACGAGAAAATGAGGAGGAAATTTTAGAGCGAAAAAAAGAATTTAGAAAATTAGAATAGCCGACCATCGCTCGAACGTCTTCGCTCATTTAGCGTGATTAAAGTCCATAAAGATAATTAATCAAAAGTGTAATATACTGACTTAACACGACAGTATCCAAAATATAAAAATCAGAATAATTTCTCAGTATTTTTAAGCGAATGTGGGAAACATTTCATTCCATTATACCAACTAAAATACGTTTTCAAAAACTTTATATCGTCCTAATTTATCTCCAATGTATTTATTCCTATTTTTAAAATTGCACTTTTTCAATCTCTTTATCAAAGGTTTGTTTTATAGTGAAACGCATGCGACATTGTTTTCTAATGTTTTACGCGATGACCAAAGTAATTTGTATTACACTATTCTGATTTTGTAAGTTATTAGTAATTTACTTGTAAGTTTTATTATAATTTTAATTTGATGCATTCTACTAATAATTATTTAATAAAGTTTCTAAAACTGCTTAAGTATTGAGTACACCTTTTAATATTTTATAGAGTTATATTATAATTGAACTTAAATTTATGGCTATCAGGAATCAGCCATCCCTCTTAATTTCTGATCAAAAGATCCCATGGCAATCAGAGACCAATTATCTAGGAGTAATACGTACAATAATACCGAAACAAAGAGAATATTATCCTTATCCTTATAATTAGAATATACTGCATAATAAATTAATTTTTTATTTTATATGCAACATTTTAGACAAATGGATAAAGGGTGTTATTATGCAAGTCGATGAAATCAGTGTTAAAATAGAATTAAAATTATTTTATGTGAATCGATGAGATTGTTATCAAAATGACAATTATCGGCACTCAAGCACATCCAACAATAAAGAAACGAGACTCGATTTATAATTCTGTTCACCTGCAAGTTATTTAGATCGTGCTAGCACGTTGGAAACAGCGCTGCTTTTATTTAAGAAGTGTTTGACGAGTTTTTCGAAGAAATGAATTACAAATATCTAAAAAAATATTTAGAAGTAAACTTTCTTAATATTTAAAAATATTCTAAAGTCATATTTAACATTGATTAAACATTTTGCGAAGTGGTTTATGCTTTTTTCCCAAACGTTGGTAAAAACTATACTAACAATGTTATGCTAAATGACATTATAGTTTTGTTTTGCTTGATATTAGTTATCACCAGTTAGCGTTATTTCGTACGTTGCTTGATTATTATAAAATTTCCATTTAATTATTATTATTATTATTTACTTTTTCAAGTATTTTTTCAATTTTGAATTGATTGATAAAGAAGTGCCATGAAGGAATGCCACTCACCTGTTACTATAATTCGCGCAGGTGTGCTATTCGCCACTATCTCCCAGGTGAGGCGATGCTTCGTTCGGCACGTGAAGGCACTGAGTCCGTCACTTTGTTGGATATTTTTCAAGTGCAGTTCGCTGCTAGCGAAAAAGTTGTAACGACCTGAAAAATGCAACGGGGAGGGGGGGGGGAATATATCGAGTCATGAACCAGTTATTTAAAATGACTGACGTGGGTCAAATAAATAATGCTTCGGGTCAAATGTCCCGTCAGTCATTTGACCCGCAGCATTATTATTCATTATCACAGCTTCGTTTCGTTCAAAATCTTCACTGAGGTCTTCGTTCTCTTTCACCCATGAATAGTGATGTTGTTGTTCAGATTACTTGGTTGCATCAAAAACTAATTGCATAACTTTTGGAAAATGTTTGTTTTAATCGTTTCCTTCACTTAGCTATTCTATCACTCAATGTTTTCGTATTTCAACAGGGTTAAAGTTTTTGTCTCTGAATAATACGGTTAAAGTTTTTAACCGTATTATTCATTATCGTAGTTGCAGATGGATTCATCTGAAGACAGTCCAATCTCCATCTACTCGCTTTCCTGTACAATTTAAGAACATTCGTGTGGTCATTAGAATTTTAAAAGCAGAAAGAAGTGAAATTAATATAATTTACATAAATATAATAAGTTTAGGCAATTGACAATTGAAATTAATGGCTTTAGGGGTGAAGCCAGATGCTTTTCATATTCCCCGCTATCTGTTACGGCTACGGTGAGGGAAAAATATTGTGAGCAGTTTGCTTGCCCTATGGGTATGGAGATTATGCATCGCTACTGGAAGTTAAAATGGCTTTTGATCTTTTATATTTAACTATATCCATTGCATTGTAGGCTACGGCTTGCTGATCTAGATCGTTGGGATGTACAGACGTTTTTAGGAAAATCTTTGTTGCTAAAGATTGTAGGAAAGATAAGATATAAGGAATATTTGTATCTCGATGAAGTTGATTGTTTCTGATGAACCATGGGGAGTTTAGAATCATTCGCAGGCACTTGTTTTTTAGATGTTGCAGTTTGAGAATGTTAGCATTGGAGGTAGGGCTCCAGGCTGGAGAAGCATAAGTGACTATGGGACGAATCGTCAGCTGTTATAAAAGTAGTTTGATTCTGATGTTTAGTTTGCTGTTTCTGTTAGTTAGGGGGGTAGATCTGGGCGATGGCTTTAGATGCCTTTGCCCACGTAGTCTTGATGTGCTGGTTTGACAGAAACTGACAGACAGAAACAAAACACCAAGGTATTTTGTTTCTGTTTGCCAGGGAAATTTAGCATTCATAGTAAGACGTCTCCTGCAGGAGATATCGATCTTTTCGTGAAGAGAATGGCTGAGTTCTTTTGGGAATTCACTTGTAGTCTCCATTTGAAGAACCATTTCTCCAACTTTAGAAGGCTTTCTTGAAGCTTTTTAGTAATGAGGTGTGGCCGAAGAGATGTGTCTAATAATGCTGTATCATCCGCATATGGCGCCATGATGGATGACAATGGGTTGTGTGGAATGTCTGACATGTATATAGAGAACAACAATAGAGCCAGTAGGGATCCCTGCGGTACTCCGGCCAAGATTTGCCACTGGGATGAAGTAGTACCATTGATCTTGACTTGCATGCTTCTATTCTATAGATAAGATCTGACTACCATTTTAAGTGAGATACCGGCAGAGATAAGTTTGCGTAGCAATCCGAAGTGCTATATTTTGTCAAATGCTTTGGATAGATCAAGGAAAACAGCTCCAGTTTTGACGCCAGTTGTAGCTGGTGGTAATATATTCAACTATTCTGAGGATTTGTTGGGTAGTACTATGGTATTGCGGAAAACCAAATTGTTCTTTAGAAAGGATATTTAATTCATTTACTGAAGCTTGAAGTCGTGAGAGGATGACCTTCTCTGCAACCTTATCCAGGTTGGAGATGAGACTGATTGTACGATAATTTTGAGGCAGGTGTGGGTCCTTACCTGTCTTGTGTATAGGGATTACATAAGACAGTTTCCAAGTGATAGGAAAATAGTGAAACCTCAAGATTGCATTTATGATTATGGTCAGGTGCATTACAGTCTTTCGGGGTAGCAGCTTGATCATTTTATTTGTGATGCCATCTGGACCTGGAGCTCTTTTGTTCTTTAAATTTTTTATAATATCATATATTTCAGCAGGTGATGTGGGTTCAATATGGTTAGCACCGGTATCAGGAAGTTTTAACGAGTGTCTGACCTGTCTGTGAATTTTATACAAGTGATCGAAGTCTAAGTTTTCATGTGAAGATTTGCACTTCTCTTCTCAATTTTTTGCAATGGCGTCTGCCTTTTCTACGTCTGTCTGAACAAGGCCCTGGTCAGAAAGTATAGGAGGGAAGGGATCTTCCTTTGTTTCTGATATTTCTCAGTATTCCCCCCCCCCAGATAAAGTGATCAATGGGTGAGATAGAAGCTAACTTTTTTCTTCCCATAATTGATCTCTGTAATCTTTGAGTGCATCTCTCACTGCACCATTTAGTCTGTTAAGAACTGTTTTGTCTTGTGGCGCGCGATTGTTGTGAAATCTTTTCCTTGCTCTGTTTCTTTTTTCTCTGATCAAGTTCATAATGTCTTCGGGCAGACGACCGGGCTTGGGGACAGATTTGTAGGAGGTGGCTGCCATTATAGCGGAGTTAATTTGTTGGGTGAGGCTTGTGACTGCGGTTTCAACATCTTATTTTGAACTTATATGAGGAACAGGTCCAATGTAATCCCAGAGTACTTTTGAAAATTTTTCCCACGATATAAATAAATGAGAGGGAGGAGACAGGTATTTTTGTTTTCCCAGCTGTAGTAGAATTGGGTTATGATCAGATGACAATTCGATCAATGATTTTATGCTGTATTGAAGTTTAATGTTTTTGCAGGATAGCTATATCCAGGATGTCAGCAATTTCAAACGTACTGAGATGAGTTGGTTCGGTGGAGCCTGCCACAACAGCGTAGTTTGATCATATGCAGTTGGAAAGGATGCAGCCATTCTTGTTGGTGGTTCTACAATTCCAGGCAGGGTTCTTGAAGTTTAAGTCTCCGGCAATAATGATGGACTCTCTAACGCCTAAGATGGCATTTAGATCAGAATGCAGTAGAGTTTTTAAGGGTGGGTTGTAAGCTGTAGATTTTCAGTCTGCCATCCGAGCTAGTGAATACTTCCACGCCTGTGACCTCAAGGTTAGTGGTTGGAGGGTTGTTTACAGAATGGTGTTTGATATAATTTTTAATGAAGATGGAAGTGCCGCCGCCTCGATAGTTTAGCCTGTCGGTTCTGTATAGGAGATAACCCCTTATTTTAGGGCTGTCCAAGGGTTTTAGATGTGGGTCGCTTATTAGAATAACATCTAGCTGATATCTCTGAGTAAGGTTCCATGCAACGATCTGAAGAGAGGCTGGAATTAGTTTGTTTCTATTCATCTATAAGTGCTGTGAGGATGGCTTGTGTTTCAAGTAGGAATCTTTTAGTGGAGGTTGCTGAAGAGTTTGACAGGCTGAAGTCTTGTAGCATGTTTGCTAGAGAGGCAGTAATAACTGCTGTCAGGTTTGCAGGTGCTATTGGCTGGTTCAGTTCTGCTGTTGACTTGTTTGAACGGGCCACATCTGCATAACTTCTTGTTTGCCTTTGGTATTCTCTATTTCAGAAGGCCTCTGATTGTGGCCGCTGGGCCTCTGGCTGTGTTGCATGGGCCTCTGGTATTCGCGTATTAGAGGGGGAAGACTGTTTAGTTGTCTCCAACCGTCTGTTCTTCGGGTGCTGAGTACATCCCTTATAGTTGGCAGGATGAGGGCCACCGCAATTGACATTATTAGCCGAGATGGTTTTCGACTTTGTACAGATATTGGTTGGGTGACTATCCCCACATTTCAGACATCTCAGCTTTACATAGTTTCTGGACTTGGCCAAACTTTTGGCACCTGTGGCATTGTCCAGAAAATGCCCTTTTCCGGAGTGGCTCTGGTGTGATGATGAGTCCGCAGATTGATTTTAAGTTGTAAATATGTTTGGTATATGTTATGGATCTCTACAGGGACTAACGGCATGGGAATCTTGGCAGATCTGTACATTCTGCTGACCATTATAGAAGGCAGATCCTGTAAGTTAAGATCAGCATCTATCGCTTCTGGATTAATGTCTTCAGAGACACCACGGAGGACCCCTTTTAAATATTTTTCTGAACTGAGTGAGAAGGTATGATACTGAATACTACTGACGTCCATTTCCTTTGTTAATTTTCTATGATCTGTCACTGTGGCGGGTTGTATCTTGATACCCTCGTCTACATTTTTGGCCTTTGTGTAATCAATTTGTAAACTGGACATCGTTGATCTTAGAGCTTGTTTTTCTCTTAGTATGATCGGAGGCACCTTTTCTTTGGAGGAAGCGGTGGAGTCTGAAACTGTACTGTCTTGTTCCATTTCTTTATCTTTGGGTGGTTGAACAACTATTTGTTTTTCCATGACTATCAATGTGAAGTGTCAGAAGCTGTGATAAAGAAAAAACGCTTGCCGTGCAGTTATAGTTTGGCCGGTACTCTCGCAAAACTCTGAATTCCTGGGATTAAATGCCGAGATCTTCAGAACTCATCTGCAACAAGTATCACTTACAAAAGTCTTTATACTCTCAATTCACACTTCAACGAAATCAGTTAATCATCACAATTTTTAGATGATACATAAGTAAAGCCAATCTCTAAAAATTAAGACGATCCCTAGACCATTCAATAGTGGCCGAAAGATCGTCCAACTCAGCGTTGGTTACACTCGGTGATGGCCTTCCCTCCACCACCGAGCAGAACCGCTCATATTCCGAAGAAAAACATTCACCGACAAAGCCCCTCACCGGGCCGTGCCGGAAAACACTCCCCGAAGACTCAAATTGCTCCCTTAAGGCAAAAACCTCAAGAGAGCGAACTCCAACTCTCAAATCTCAGCGTCCAATTAGTCGCCTCTTACAACATGCTTGGATTTGCATTCTTATCCCGGAAACAACCCCATAGTTAATCATCACAATTTTTAGGTGATACTGTGAAGTTAAGGCTTTTATCAAGTCCCCTTTAGGCACTGGCAATGCTTTAGAGCAAAGCTCAAACACTTGTTCATAAAATAAAGGTGTGGGAAGTAAATATTAATTTACTATCGTTTCTTACAATTTTAATACTGGATTTTGTTAATATTTCTATAATAATTATACTTACAATATTATTTAAGGAAAAATTAAATAATGTTAGGACAAGTTAACTAAAAGAATATTTATAAAATATCGATATCATGATCACTGGCATGAGACTAATTCATTAAAAGTGTTCAGACACAGAGGACATTTTAAAGGAAGTTCGAATGATGTCCGATTTTTCAACTTAAATGATAAAATCATCATTTAAAAAGAAGGAAGGTTAAGAAAGATTCTTAAGCGTCTCACGTCGTTGTCGACGGGAATCGTCGACGATGTCGTGGCTAATCCACAGGCAATCTCCACTACTACTACACAATGCATTATCCACATCGATAACATTCATAAAATTGAGGTGTGTTATAATAATAATAACTGACTAATATTTTCAGTTTATTTTTGGAGAAAATATGCCAAATATACGAGTGAAAACTGAAAGTATTTATTTGTTTTTAACCAAATATGTTTAACCATTATAATGGATGCCATGAATATTCATTTATTTACAAACTGGTTTCCCCCTCCGGAAACTCAAGTTTTTCGTACCGATAAACAGACCCTCCGGGGGCAGAACACATGCAACTGACAAGCATAAGATGTTATAAGAATAAGGATTAACCACCCTGTCGGATCTGGTTGCAAAAGCCTGCACGGTCTACGCGTGAGCGTAAAACACGAAGGAAGGATTTGTAAGCCAAAATGGACACACGTTCCATTCTAGGCGTAAGAAGACAATCGATGCATACTTTTCATATCACTTAAAGGCAAAGGAATATCGAGAACATTATCCGTTTGTTAGTAAAAGATCGTGTATTGCATCCTTCACATTCGAATGGCACGTTTGCAAGCGAAACGTGAGCATATTTTCATAATACGTGTATCATTTTGTAGCCATAACTAGAATGCCACGATTTAGTTCTAAACATAAACTAAACATTCTGAAAACTGACAAAGATAATATTACATTTTTGTAAATAAAAATGATGAATGTACATTATAACGAAACCCTGACTTCGGGAATGAAAACTTTTTAATTACTTAACAGTATGTTATTGTATATAATACGTACATTCTTATTATAGCCGTATTTCAGGGTAAGATTGAAATGGGTATGTACATTTAGGTGACATTTCTCTTCAATAATTTCTTACTATTTCTAGTAACAAGGTGAACATCTTGAGGCGTTTTATCAAAACGTGCAAGTACCTATTCTAGTTTGACCCTTACGTAGGTATTTATACACGCTAACGTTGCTCAAATCTTAGTGTCGAACAACACAAGTTTTCTTTCAATGGATCGCAAAAGGAGCATCAAAAAAGAATATTTAAAAACGTGTGAAAACTACATCTCGCAATAACTTCACTGTGGGAAAACGGAATTTAAGAAAATTCGGGGATTTCGCGTACTCAAGGTATCCAAGTAATATTAAGAATTTTTCGGTTATATAAAACAAAATAAATCAAAGGGCGAAAATCTTAAAACAGATTTTTTACTTATTCAACATTAATAACATGTAACAAAACACTTAAACAGACATATAAATAAATAAATAAATAAATAGAAAGTGTACTAAGCGTAACCAAAATAGGATATATGCAATAATGCTAAACACAGTTGAAACCCAGCAAAAGATCACGCATGCGTAATACAATTAGGGATAACTCAGATTATGAAAACAGCATTATCTATATTTGTGTGTGTGTGTGTGTGTGTGTGTGTGTGTGTGTGTGTGTGTGTGTGTGTGTGTGTGTGTGTGTGTGTGTGTGTGTGTGTGTGTGTTATGGTCCATCGAGTCGTTTCCGACTCCTGGCGACTCCACGAACATATACTCTCCATTCCGATCTGTCCCTGACCATGTTTTTCAGAACCTCCAAGCGCATTCCAGTTGCTTCTTTAACTCCATCCACCCATCTAATTCTTGGTCTTCCTCTTCCCCTGCTTCCGTCATCTTTAGCAAGCATCATCATCTTCTTCAGACTGTCATTTGCTCGCATAATATGTCCGAAGTATGACAATTTTTGCTTGGGAGCAATCTGGTTTTATTCTGTCTGCCAGTGATTTATTGGTTTGCTTTGCAGTCCATGGTGTTCTTAGTAAGCGTCTCCAAACCCATAATTCAAATGCCTCTATCTTTCTTCTTTCACTCTTTCTCAGGGTCCAACTTTCACATCCATACAGTACCACAGGGAATACCATTGCTTTCACGATTCTGATTTTTGTTGAGAGGTTAATATCTTTAAAGATAAAGATCTTGCTTAAATTTGTTATTGCTTTTTTCCCCTAGTAATAATCTTCTTCTAACTTGTTCAGTACAATAACCATCTTTATCAATTCGGGATCTTAGAAGCACAAAATTGTTAACTGATTCCATTTCTCCCCATCTACTTCAAAATCATTAAGTTCACACGTTGCCATAACTTTTGATCTTTTTGAGTTAAGTTTAAGCCCATATTTAGCACTTTCTTCTTTAAGTTTCATAATAAATTCCTTCAAATCTTCTTTGCATTCTGCTAGCAAGGTGGTATCATCTGCATACCTGCAATTATTAATATTTTTCCACTAATTTTAATTCCAACTGGAGACTCCTCCAGCCCTGCCATTCTTAAAATGTATTCGCTGTACAAGTTAAACAGGTACGTAGATAAAATACATCCTTGTCGCACCCCTTTATCTATTGTGAAATACTCAGTTTCTCCAAGATCTGTTCGGACAGTAGCTCCTTGTTCCTAATAAAGATTCCTCAGAAGGATAATGAAATGCTCTGGGACTCCCATAGTTCTTAACACATTCCACAGTTTCACATGATCTACAGAGTCAAAAGCCTTGCTGTAGTCAAGGAAACAAAGGTAGACATTCTTGTGATATTCCTGTGCTCTTTCTATTATCCATCTGACATTGGCGATTTGCTCTTGTTCCTCTGCCTTTTCGAAATCCTGCCTGTTCATCTGGCATTTCTCTCTTCATGAATAGTTCCAGTCTTTTCTGAATGAACTTAAGTAAGACTTTACTTGCATGAGAAATCAATGCTATAGTTCTGTAATTATCGCACTCTCTTGCATCGCCTTTCTTCAATAAAGGTATATAAACTAATTTTTTCCATTCCCTAGTTGTGATCCAAATTCGCTGACATAGAGCTGTTAAAGTTTTAACTGCCTCTTGTTCCAGGGCTTTGAGCAGTTGAATGGGTATTCCATCTCCTCCTTGTGCTTTCTTACTGGATAGCTGTTGCAATGCCTACCTCACTTCACTCCCCAGTGGTACTGACTCCTGTGTATAATCCTGCTCTTCAAATTTCTTAGTAATTTTGAAGTCCTTTCTGTAAAGGGCTTCTGCATACTCTTTCCATCTTTCCTTGATGTTTATAGCTTCTGTAAGATAACCTTTGTGTTTTCTTTTCATTACTGTCACCTTGACACTAAACTCCCCTGTTAGTTCTCTGATCTTTTTGAAAAGATCTCTTGTTTTTCCTTTCTTGGTTTAGTCTTCTATTTGTTGGCATTCCTGGGTAAAGTATTTTTACTTGTCTCTTGTCGTTGAAACTCTGCATTCAAATTCCGTACTTCCTGCAAATTCCCTGTAGCCTTCATTTTCCTCCTTTCCTGAGCATTTTGAATAAATTGTCCTGAGTAAATCGCCTATTTACTATTACTGTTATCCTTTCCGGTGTGAATTTAAATAAAAAGGAAGTCACGTGTCATACCCCCTATAGCGGTTGCTGTCATAACGGACGAGCACACACGTGACATAGTTTCCATAATCTTTAACTAATCGACATTCAGTTTATTCACACGTGCATCCATGAATGGATAATTCGGAGTAATTCAATTGTCAATATTGTCGTGGTCCTATTGATCTGTTGGCAGTTCTCTTGTGGAGAAGGTCTCTCTATAACTGAGCATTAAGATTCTGTAATTGAGAATTAATAACATTATTATTATTATTATTATTATTATTATTATTATTATTATTATTTTGGTTTACTCGTTATAATATTTCCATTTGATTAATACCGGTGAGAAGCCTAAGAGAAACGGTGGGGGAATTTTTATCCCTCATTTCAAATTATACACGCGCGCCTTCTGTCGTGACAGTAGTTAAATGAAATTTCATTTGATGTAATTAATTTAACCGGGAATATTTTCCCTTCGCGTTCATTCGAATATCACAAACGGCTGTAAATTAATCTACCCTTTAGCGGATAAGATTCATGTAATCTGGTTTCCTTGTTCCAAACACCGAATTTTTTAAGTTTAAATTCCGAAACGCAGACGTCGAATACATAGAAAGTAGCAAGTAGTCTTACACGGCCGAAAAAAAAAATCATTTAATGTTTAAATTTAACTTTATTTAATATTTAACTGCATGTTTAAATTAAATTAAACTTTCCTAGTGTGATAACATCCATGTGAATTGCGCATGCTCAGTCTTGTTGATTAAAATAAGGACCAATCAGCTAACATTTTTTGAATGTCTTCAACATCTTGTAGCGGAAATTTGCACTTGAATATATTATTCTTATTGCTGGACTATGGTTAACATTTGACTATGGTTAACATTTAGATACATGAAAATCTCTACAATTTTACAATACGTTTTCCTATCATCTTTCTTTCTTTCAACTTATTATGGAAAATATTATGGATCCAACTATATTTTATAGCCAAATATAGAAAGAAACTTAAAAAGTTTGAAAAGTTTATTTGGTTTTAGTGATAAATAAATAAAGCTTGCGCTATGTTATTATCAATTATTGCGCATTAATATCAGGATCACTTTCTCATATCTGTTTTAAAAATAATATTACTAACTAAAAGAGAATTTGAAATTTTTAAAAATTATTCTAAAATCTGAATACAATAGCTTATATCTGAATAGCTTTTAAGACACCTTTTTTAGTTTAAAATAACAATACATTAAATAAAAGCCACTATGCAAAACAACTGTATCCGGTGATTTGGAACCTAGTCCTTTTTAGGACTTCCAGGGTAGCGGATAGCAATGCTGTAGCCAGTGAAGCTTTAACTGAGGCTCGGCTATTGCCGTTACCTAGCCATGACTAGAGCTTTTAGCTCAATAACACCCCATCCACACAAATTTTCCTCATTCAGATGACGGGATAAAGAGTCAAGGAGTCACTCCATCGCCCAGTTCTTATGAGAACAACTGTATCCCTGAAGAGCTGTCGTACATCTCACCATCATAATTAACGCCATGTTCCGATTTAACTATTTCCCCAGCTATTGGAAAGTCGCAGCTGTGATCCCAGTGCATAAAGCAGATAAAGATCCACACCTGCCTGAAAGCTATCGACCCATCAGCCTAATCTCAAACTTAGGCAAAATTGCCGAAAAAATCATCCTCTCTAAACTCCAAGCCTCAGTAAATGAGTTAAATATCCTTCCCAATGAACAATTTGGCTTTAGATAACATCACAGTACTACTCAACAAATACATAGGATAATTGAGTACATCACCACCTGCTACAATTGGCACCAGCACACTGGAGCAGTCTTCCTTGACATAGCGAAAGCTTTTGATAAGATATGGCACTTCGGATTACTACACAAACTCATTTCAGCAGGCATACCATCAAGAATCGTCCACCTAATTAAGTCTTACCTCCAGGACAGACACATACAAGTCAAAATAAACGGAACAGTTTCAAGTCAGCGACGGATCACTGCGGGAGTTCCCCAAGGTTCCCTACTAGCACCGATCTTATTCTTGATATATATGGCAGACATCCCACACAACCCAATGTCAGCCATCTTAGCACCCTATGCGGAAGACACAGCAGTACTTGTCACATGTCTACAACCACATCTCGTTACTAAAAACTGCAAGAAAACCTACTAAAACTAGAACAGTTGTTCTCCAAATGGAGATTACAAGTGAATCCCCAAAAGAGTATAGCGATACTTTTCACCAGAAGATTGGCAACTCCCAAGGGGACCTTTATTTATTCAACACCAAAATCGCCTGGCAAACAGAAACAAAGTATCTTGGGGTAATTCTAGACAAAAGATTAACGTTCAACCCACACATCAAAGCCTTATGCGCGAAAGCATCTAAAACCATTGCACAACTTTACCCTCTAATAAACAGAAAAAGCAAGCTAAATCGTGGAAAAAAATCAGCATTATCATTACTTTTGACTTCGCTAAGAGACTTTTTTTCGGATGTCACTGTTCTGGTTGTCTCCACTCTGCACTCGGGCGCTTTATTTCAGGCTCATACTCAAAACACCACGTTTCTTCACCAGTAACGATTGTTTCAAGGAAGTTTGAGTCCTTAAGAACAGTATTAATGAGGTCCTTGCAGTGTCCAATTCGATACATTTTTTGGTCGTCGTCAACCTGTGGGGAACAAATCGCGAATTCAATTCACGAAGGCCCAAACTCTCAGTCAAAATGTTGTGCACAGTTGATTTTGGAATCCCCAATTTATCCTTAATCAATCTTATGGACGATTTCGAGTTTTCTTTGATGAAATCACGCACTTTTTGGATGTTAACTTCGCTCAGTCCAGTTTTTAGGACTGCCCGGCTTTTCGTCGTCCTCAAGCGTCTCACGACTAATTTGAAATCGCTTAAACCACTCATACACTTGTGTACGGGAGTAAGCATTCATCAGCGTATGCTTTTTGAAGCATTTGATGCGTTTCGGTAAAACTTTTACCAAGTTTAACACAAAAGTCAATCGCAGCTCTCAGTTTGAAACTCATTTTCCGACCGTTCGTCAAAACACACTGTCATTCTTGGCACTATAACTCGGCTTCTAATGAAACAAGTGTCGTAAACAGTTGACACAACACTAATGAAGGTTGCCGCTTTCGACAACAAAAAGATACAACAAGTGGCGCCACTAGCTTCTTCTATTTTCGAAAAGTTCGGGTTCTTTTTGGACAGAGGGTGTAGATGTGATGCTTATAAAGGTTTTGAATCTGCTGTCTTCGTTTTCTGTATTATAAGTTTTTTTTTTTTTTTTTTTTTTTTTTTTTTTTATCAAGACAGTTTACATTAACCTGTATTAGATCTACAGATGCAGCTGAACTTTTTATTAACTACGCTACCGGCCAGGACGTATATATACGTCCACATTTCCATGGATGCGAAGTGCATATTAAAATTGTAATGTCATTGATATTACATTGAAATTTATGATGGATACGAAGCTTTTGAGGGTGCGTATTTGATCTTTAATGGACGGAAAGGTGGTGAAGTTCGTTCTGAGGGCAAGGTGGCAATCCCTGTTTAATATGACCCGAATAAATAATGGTGATGATGCTACCTCTCTCTGTCTTGGTACTAAAGGTTTCCAGCCTTTCATTAATTGGCAGAATAGTTGGCATAAGGAGAGTTTCAGATTAGTTGGCATAAGGAGAGTGGATACTCTGTGATACTGGATTTTATCAGCATGCCACATGAAACACTGATGCATAATTTACAGGATACGGGATTGAAATATAAACTCTTGACTTGAATAAGAGGATGGATGGCTCACGGATAGGCATCAGCAAACAGATGGGAGTCAAAAAATGTGAGTGCATCTAGAGTGAACGAGTTTAAAAAAAGATAGGACTGTATATATCATAAACTATAAGATAACCCAATATTAACTATCTTTTCTTCTTAACCACGTGGTGACGTTTACATTATTATTAATCTCCTGTCAAAGAGAAATACTATGATGGTATGGTACAACACGAGGATATTTTCGTATCATGTATTTTATAAATTTACATTTTATACATGTTATTCATACGTCACTTATTATTAATGATGGTGTGGAGGTAACAGAATCAAATCGATGAAATACTGAGTGGGCATTTTGCAAGGGTGTATCATGTAGGTGGTGGTGGCTTTGTAATGCCGGATGTGACGTTGGCTGGCGGAAGAATAGAAGGTAATACAAACGCTTAACATACTGCAGATCCTCAGTGCGAACATAGCATGGGATTAGATGGCATCTAGGCGGGTGTATTGCGAGAGCATGCAAGGGAATTGTCAGCACTTCTCAACAAGCTGTTTAAGTGAAGCCTTACTAATGGGAACAGGTTCCAATGGAATGGAAAATGGACAAAATAGTATCACTGATTAATATGTAATATTTACTAAATCGACAATTTTAAGATGATTAAAAATAAAAACTTTAAGTTAAATGCAATATTAAAGATCAGTTTTGTATTTAAAAAATAAATACTAAACTTTTATTTTCGATAAAAGAAAATTTCACTCATACACCTCTTTATAATATTGTTAGATACGATTTACATAAAAAGTGTTGAGAAATAAACTGGATTGATTTTACGGCAGTTCTAGCCAGATACTTTTCCTGCAATTTTTAGCAGTGAGATGCGGTGATTTTAGAGTGTAATGGATGGCAATGCTGTACCAATGAAGTTTAACTGAGGTTCGGCTGTTGCTGTCGAATCTCGATGCCCCATGGGGTACCTAGGGCGCCGAGATTCCACAGTTTGAGTACGCTCTCTTAGCAATTTGAGTCTCCGGGAAAAGTGTTCTTCGGCACGGCCCGCTGAGGGGCTTTGTCGGTGAATGCTTTTCTTCGGAATATGAGAGGTTCTGCTCGGGGGTGGTGTGTGTGGGTGGAAGGCCATTCCTGAGTGGAGCCAACGCTGAGATGGACGGTCTTTCGCCCACGATTGAGTGGCCTAGGGATCGTCCGAATTTTTAGAGACGGCTTTACTTTAACATACGGCAATTTTTAGCAGTAAAGTTCTTAACAAAATCGACAACTCACCAAATGAATTAGTTCAGCAAACTAAGATGAAACGAATTTCTCCAAATATAAAAGACTAAATGGCATCTTAATTCCAATAACGACCTCTAACCTTCATCCACTCGGGGTCGCGCAATTATCTCATAAATTTTCTTCATCAGATAGCAGGGATTATAAAAGGTTTATACTTCGCCCTTGGAAACAGATAATAATGTTATGCGTTAAATTTCTTTGAATTCAATATTAGTTTATTGAAGATTATGTATATCATCAAATTTCGAAAACAGACTTTCTTAGAAAAATATTAATAGAGAGAATATAATTATTCAATAGATTTTCATTAATAAGAATATTTGTTTTGTTGTGTTTTTTTAATGGTGTATAATTATAAATTTTGTTAGCATTATAAAAGTATGACATTAGCATTACAGCAGTTGCGAAATTTCGACTCTTTCTGGGTGTCATTGAAGAAAGGAAGACTTTTTTTCCCTTTAGAATTCCCTCTAAGCCTGTTTTGCTTTTATTCATTATTACTAAACTAATTCTCCACAACTGTAAGGCACGTTGGCTCAGTTTTTATTTGCCAATAAATAAGATCTCGAGTTCAACGTCTAAGAGATGTTCATAGTCATAAAACCGACGATGCATCAGTTTTTCATTGGAGGGTTGGTCATAATCTTTTGCTCTCTTCGAAACTAACTCTTTCCCCAACCTTCTTTTCCGATCCTCGTTACACTTCCACGAATCTATCACCCCCCCACACCATCTATTGCCAGCAGTTTATGACAGGAAATTTAAACGCAGTGGAAGATTGCATGGGATGGTGTTGACAGGTTACATCCGGGAATTGCAACAATCGCAACAGGTAATTGGACTTCGCCATTTAATGGCTGTGCGGTTGGATTTGTGTCATGTTTGTTCTGATGCTGCCTCTTTTAGTGAGCGTTAGCCAGATGGCGCGAGCCAAGTAACGATTAACAAAAGGCGATTTGAATGGGGGGGGGGGGAAGAGAACATTCGCGTGCGCGTACCCACATAGCATGTGCTAAACTGTCTCTTGGCAACCGTGAAAAAGAAAGAAATGAAGACGAAGAAGGCTTAAAGGGGCGAAGCAAGAATTCTTTTGATATTCCCCGTTATCTGTAGAGGACAGTTTAGGGATAAGGTGCTATTGAGCTATAAAAAGCTCTGATCATGGTAGGAAGGTAACAGCAATAGCCGAGCCTCAGTTAGAACTTCATTGGCTACTGTATAAGTAAAGCCATCTCTAAAAATAAGGACGATCCCTAGACCACTCGATAGTGGCCGAAAACCCGTTCAACTCAGCGTTGGCTTCACTCAGTGACGGGCTTCCCCACCACCGAGCAGAACAGCTCATATTCCAGAGAAAAGCATCCACCGACACAGCCCCTCACCGGAGAACACCCTCCCCAGAGACTCAAAATGCTCTCTTAGGCAAACCCCCTCTCCCTCACGGGGAGCAAACCTAAGAGAGCGAAACTCAGCGTCCCAGGGGGTCACAGCCACAGCCGAGCCTCAGTTAAACTTCATTGGCAGCTGTATAAGTAAAGCCACCCTTTAAAAATTCGGACGATCCCTAGACTACTCCATAGTGGCCGAAAGACCGTCTAACTCAGCGTTGGTTCCACTCAATGATAGCCCCCCCCCCCACTACCACTACCAAGCAGAACCGCTCATATTTTCCGAAGAAAACAATCACCGACAAAGCCCCTCACCGGAAAACACTTTCCCCGAGAGACTCAAATTGCTCCCTTAAGACAAAAACCTTAAGAAAGCGAACTCAAACTCTCGAATCTCTGCGTCCCAGGGAGTAACAGCCGAGCCTCAGTTAGAACTTCATTGGCTACAGCATTGCCATCCATTACCCTGAAAGGGTATTAATTATCGCACGCCTGATAACTGATAACTGATGTGGCTTGATGGATATCAATCCCATGGATTCTGATCCCTTCATCGTTATGAATGATTCCCGGTTTAAAGGAAGAACGTTTTGAGCACTTGGCTCGCCCTAATTAGGGCTGTGTTGAAAGATTTCAATCTGTGATCAGGGTCGCCTTTGGGCGTTTATGTTCCCATCTGTCTTTTTCATCGTAATCTGATGACTCACGAATGAGTAGGTTGGGATGGAGTGATGCCTGAGCAAAGTACTTGGTTGCTATCTGGAGAAGAAACGTAGGTATGTCTTGCAGGTTTCCGTCTTGGTGGAGGATAGTGTTCCTTACAAACCACGTGGCATCGAACATCATTCGGAGGCATTTGGTTTGGATTATTTCTAATCTTTTGATGTTGCTAGGGGAGGTGTGGCTCCACGCTGGTGAACCGTAAGTCAGTATGGATCTGATGATTGCTTTGTATATTCTTAATTTGTTTTCTGGACTGACTTTGCTTCTACAGTTGAGTAGAGGGTAGAGTTGAGCTATTGCTGAGTTTGCTTTGTTGCAGGCATGAGAGACGTGGGAGTTGAAGCTGAGATGGTTATCTAGTTTGATTCGCAGGTATTTTGCCATGGGATATCAGTATTGAACATCGTGACTGCTCCATGATGGTTTGCTTTCTTCCTTGTAAATAGTATGGCCGTGCTTTTGTCTGCATTGACATTAATTCTCCATATCCGAAACCATTTTTCAAGATTCATTGCTGCGTTTTGTAGTGGTTGTGTGGCCAGGTATGGTCTGAGCGATCTGGTCAGTATCGCCATGTCATCAGCATAAAATGCCATGGTGGTTGATGTCATGCTTGGGACGTCTGAGATAAAAATGTTAAAGAGCCTTGCGGGACACCTGCTGTGATACTTCTTGTAGTGGATCTGAGCCCACGGAGCTTCTATGATTTTGATGAGGTTTAGTGAGTATTTTGCAGTTATTAGTTTGTGAATGAGGCCTTTGTGACGCACTTTATCGAAGGCTTTCGCCTCATCCAGGAAGATTGCACCTGTGTGTTGTTTCCATTTAAATCTGAGAGTTATGTATTCTATAAGTCTGTGGATTTGTTGAGTTATGCAGTGACCAGTTCGAACACCAAATTGTTCTTTTGGGATTAGGTCTGGATTGCCCGTTTCGTTTTGTAGGCGTTTTAGTATTACTTTTTCAGCTATTTTTCCCTAGGCCTGACAAGAGGCTGATAGGTCTGTAATTCTGGGGGAACTGAGGCGCTTTCCCCGGTTTTTGGATAAGGATTACATCTGCCTGCTTCCAGCGAGTGGGGAAGTAGTTGAGTCTTAGCATCGCATTGATGATAGCCACTAGATGCATTATTGTTTTGTGAGGGAGCTTTTATAATTCTGTTTGAAATCTGATCAGGACCTGGTGCTTTCTGTTATTGAGGTTCTTGATGATTTGGTATATTTCATTTGGTGTGGTATAGCTTGTGTTGTCATGGGTGGTAGCATGATGAAGTGCATAGCGTACTTGCCTGTGGATTTTTTCAATGAAGTGCATAGCGTACTTGCCTGTGGATTTTTTCAATGAAGTGCAACTCCGCATGAGTGTAGTTTGGTTGAAATTGCAGCTCCAGGGAGTCTACAAAAGCTTCTGCTTTTTCATCATCTCGACATCTCCATCAACGCAGATCAACGACATCTCCGTGTTTCCATTCCCTTTCCCTGTCAACTCTGAAGATCTCATTGAATATATAGTGGGCATCCCAAGTTAATAAAATACCACTGCAGGTGGCGTCTTCTCACGGATACCCTTGAAGCAAAGAAATTTGAATTTTTGAGAGAAATTTGAATAACCCCTCCCATTACTTTGTATAGCGATTGCTGTGAACAAGATTTCGCATCCAACAGAATATGAATCCAATGTCGAGCGTGATTTTTGCATTCATCTTTCACTAATAGAACTACCTTTGTGTGTTAGCGTGTAAGACATGGATCATTCCTATATGATGTTCTTATAACTAATTAATTTATTTCCGTAGTTTGAGTGTCCCCTCGTTGGTTGCGTCCAAAACTTTCTGTAATTCAATGGGAGATAAGTCGTTTTTTCTTTCTTATTTTCTGAGTAAATTTAACACTTCTTTTATTTCTTAACCTTTCCATTACTTCAGTGCCTTGTTTTTCTCAAGTTGAGGGCAATGTAGCGAATATTAGAATGTTCCTTAGCCATTAAAATTAAATTAAAGAAGCCAGAAAAGAACGCATGCGCAGTATACTAAGATTAATTAAGCAATTATTACATCATAAAAGCGATGCAAATTAAGGGTTAGCACAATCAGCGTGGTCTCTGATGGCAAACTACTTCATCTCCATGTCGTTTGCAGTCTTAATGTGCCATTTCTTTCTTTTCTTCCGGCTTTGGGAAGTTTTAAATCCATCACTTTATCCTTCCGTGGGCAATCCACATCCATTTTTATGCTCTTGCTTGGGTCTTAACTGCGTACTTCATACTCAGGAATCTCAAGGCTGTCTACTTTATCTCGCGCCATTTTAGCCTCCTCTCTCTCTCTCTCTCTCTCTCTCTCTCTCTCTCTCTCTCTTTCTTTCTGAGGTTTCTGAGTTAGTAGAGCATAACACATTTCCTAGTAATGGAGATGCAGAATGTTACTGAACAGCAAGTGATTATCTACGGACAAGCCATCGCGCATTTCACAAAGAAATTCTTTATATGGAAGAGATGTGTCACACACACACACACACACACACACACACACACACACACACACACACACACACACACACACACAGAGAGAGAGAGAGAAACGCATTTTAAATAAGAAATATGCATTTTCTTCTCTTCATGAAATCAACCTAATATATCAGAGAGGTAAGGAGACTTTTCGTTACCATGGTAACAAGACTTATTGGTTTGATTTTTTGTAGAGGAGCAGACATCATCTTTAGCCTATTTCAATACACCAGTTTGTTAAATAGCTCAACATTTTCTTAATTTCTTAGTTTAGCTGTAATTACGGTCATTGTTTATCTTTAATCTCTTGTGGGGGGGGGTTCTGTCTCGGAGTAGATCGTAAAAGATTCAACAGAGTGCTCCTTCAAAATTATCCATCCGTATTTGGGGTCATTAACTCTAATGGCAACCATTACAGCTTACAATCGCTGCCAGCTTTGATAAATTATGCGAACTAATTTCTAAATGGCCCACTTCTCGCTTTGAGCTCTACAGACATCTCCAAATGGATTGCAATGAAGAAAGAAAAAAAAAACAGAAAGTTTATGAAGAATTTAAAAGGAGATAAAACTGAACAGTAGTATTCATAATTTAATTAAAAGACTTACGTTAAGTACTTTCACTTACGTTGTTTCTAACTAGCTAGTTTATGAATTATAGTGCTATCGATGCAAAACTAACCATCAGTTTTTAGGATAGGTTGGGGGGGGGGTGATTTATCTGCTAATGGATAAAGCCAAGAGCACTTAGACAAAAAGCTATCACACACGTTTGCAACGCATTAAGGTTCAAACTAATTTAGTATTATTTTAATGGCTAAGATAGTCTACTTTCGTTTAGGAGTTCCCCTTTTTTACAATGTCATTGCCTCTTTACCTAAATTCTACGGCATTACTGAAGTGTTATAAAACTAATATATGAAGAATGAAAATAAGAATAAAACGTTTAAAAGAAGAAATGTGACGAAAAGTAATAAACGTTCACCGACCCTACATAATCTCCTAGAGTTGAAAGCTCCACAACATAAAAATTTCCACTTCCCCACTAGTTCAGACGACAGTTGTCGAAACGGCTCGCATCCCGATACTCCCACCCCTGAAAGTTTCCCTTAATCCCTCCTCTTCCCCAAAAAAATAATTTCTATCTTCAGATCCTTCTCTCACACCCTCCCCTCCCAAACGCTCTACCCACCCTTAATAATAATATTATTATTATACATATATAAAAAAACCCGTATTTTTTCAAATAATTCCACCACATTACTTTACCCCCTCGTCCCCCAAAAAACTCCCCCCCCTTCCTTTTAACAGCTTAAAAGCATATGAATGCACATCGCGGGAATAAAGAGACAGAAAACAACATCCAAAAAGGTTCTTTCATATATTAGTTTTATAACACTTCAGTAATGCTCAAGAATTTTGGGTTAAGAGCCAATGACTTTGTAAAAAAAAGGGGGCACTCTTAAACGAAAGTAGGCTATATTAGCCATTAAAATAATAGTTTTTTTTTTTTAAGAGGAGTAACATGGGAATTTTCCCAGAAATAATGCCTACATTAATTTAGGCTTAACCATTATCGACGGAAGCGACATCTACCTAAAAGTCTTATTTAAATATTAACGAAAATTTTAATTAAATGAAGAAAACTGAATTTTTGAAATCCATGTTCGAAGGATGGTTGTTTCATTAGATAAAAAGTGTTTCGTTACTTTTTACTCTGAGGTTGTTGAATTAAGAGCTATAAGAATGCCAGACAATCCCTATCACAGCGTGTCTTTCAGCATTCAGAATTTTTTTCGAACTCATATAGCGGATCCAATGATGACGTCACATTTTCATTATTTCTTCCTTTTGCGGTTACGGCAGTGGTATCGAACCATTTCTTTGACTGGAGCTTTCCGATTGCTTTTATTGTTTTCGCATGCATTTATACATGTGTTGAGATTACTGCAATTGTTCATCTAGTCTCCGATGACCTGGCTTTTGATTTCTTGTGACGCTACAACCAAAGAAGCTGACTCAAGATGATGATAAACTCCAATAAATCTCGGATTGATTATAAAAAAACAAACATTTATAGACTTCGAAAGAATCTTAAATAGTATCGAAATTTTTAAATATTTTTAATCTTGAAAACTGTGAAAAAAAAATTTAACAAGAAGTTTGTCTAGTACACCATTTCTTTAATAATAAGACATTGTTATATATTAATGCCGCTGAGAACGTTATTTATTTATTTAACGTTATTTGCATGTGATATATAATATGATATATAATATAATTTGGACATCCATTCTAATATGCATGTTTTTTGTTGTTTTTTTTGTAAAACTGGAAGACCATTTATAGTTTTTGCAAACTGTTCAAGGGACGACGATCTGAACATCCGTAAGTTAGGATTTGAAGTATCACATGAGAATGGAAAGAACGTGAGATTAAGCTGTCGGTGAGACGGCTTAATAGCTTGCATTTCATTATTCAACAGTTGAGGGATTAGTTATCAGATATTGCGTCAACTGTGCGTGCATGTGTGAATCCCATGGATATTGCTTTTATTCTAAAATATGGGATTCGCCTGTATTTGCGAAGCGTGTCGCTATTCGCTGTTTAAAGAATGACGTGAAAAACACAAACTGAACATATAAAAAGAATATATTTCAGTTTCTCAAAATACAAGAAAAGAAAAGAAAAAAATATCACGTCGTGTGAACACTAAGGAAATACATAGTGCGAATTAGCAGTCAATAAACAAGCATACATTACAAGTAAATGAGAGCTTGAATGATTATCATTTTGAGCTGAATGAGGAGATGCAAATTCGTTTTGTTTAAAGACGCGAATCCAAATACATTCCCACCAATAACAACGGAAAGTTTATACAACGCTGTTGTCAAAATGTTTTCCAGGCAAGGTTTATGATTTTAAGAAAAAACTGGAGTATCCGGAAGGAAACCACCAGTCTCCAAACCAGCGCTTACACGAACTACCACAAAAGTGGTGAAAAAACGTCATACACTAACTAATCATGGTTATGACCCGAAACCAATACAGATGCCACCTGGCGACGAAAGTTATACTGCTGTGACTGACATTGAGGAGGAAAACTCTTGTGAAAATAGATAAAAAGAAGTAAAGAAGCGACGTGCCGAAAAGTATTTATTCTGACACCGAATTGTAATAAATAAGGAGCAGAACTTGCAGCCATCTCTAATGCTTTCCTCTTTAAGGACTTTCGAGAAGATCTTTTTCTTGAGGTGTTGCGTGGCAGGAGTTGGAATCAGTAAAACTTGCGTTCATCGCTCACGAGCGTTGAAAAGCGCAAACAGAAGAGCACTTTTCCCTCTAAGTATGCACTATTCACTCACTCTCTGTTTCTCCTATCTTCAGCCCATTTCCCCAGTCCGAAACTATCTGCCTGTTACAGCCAAGATAGAATTCAGCCTTTACCTTGGACGGCTGCTAAGATGGATTTTGACGTACTGCTCCCAGTGTTCGTCGCGCTAATGGTTCTTGGGAGCTGTGCCGTTACGGCTGGCGGCACAGTTCAAAAGTTAGGTGCTCTCCCTGGCCCAAAAGGAAGTGCGTTCTTGTTCGCAGGAAGGAACCTTCCACGTCCCGAACTGCAACTCGCGAAGTATGGCAGTTGGATGGCGGGATAAGAAAAAGTTTAACTGAAACGTCACTGATTTAAAAGCACTCACCAGGGTGCAGTTTGATCTTTTCTTTTCTCAAATCGACATTCTCATCGAGTGTAGACTTGCTTTTCAAAATACTTCGAGATATAAGAGGGTGCAAGCTCCTCATAGGATGACCTTAAAGTTATGGAGTTTAGGCTTCGGTTAGTTGATTAACTGATGAACAGTTTAACCGACTTAATCCAAAATCATAGTGACGCCCCCTACCGACAACTACTTTATTCTCATGATTTTCTTCAACCATCCGAGGTTACCGTATGTGCCGTATGTTATTGTCAAAAAAGGTAGAAAAGTCTCCCTTGCTGTTTTGAATCTTCGTTACCATGGAAACTTTAGAAAAAATATTTAGACAAATCTTGAACTAACCTAGAATAATCAGATAATATAATTTCTTCTACACCATAATATCTTACTCAAAAAGACTAAAACCTCCTTTTAAAAAATAAACCAAAACATTTTTTAATAAGATAATTTACCAATTTTTAAATCAATGAATTTCTTTCCTCTTCGGTTAGTAACATTCAGCTTGCGAATCACAACGTGTCTGTCTGTTGGTAAAAAATAATTCTGCTAGGAATTAATACTGCGAATGATCTTGATTCACGTGATTTACTTGATATATCTTGTGCAGTTTTATTCTTCAGCTTTCCTGTATCAAATATGATGCTAGTTAGAAACGAATTCGGTTGTGGTTTAAATTGATGAATTAAACATTCTCCTCCAGAAGGAGAGGAAGGTTATCGATTCTTCCATACTCTACTGTTATTCACGCTTTTTGGTATCATTTTTCTAACTTAATTCAGCGCTATAATTGTGTTTTCGTTAGGTTGTTAGTGAATCGTATTTCTGCATTTTCATACAATTGCGGAAGATAAACATTAAAAAAGTACAAAAAAAAAAAAACACTCTGCCTCTGGTTGTTTATCGATCCCTAAAACGTGTGTAAAACCTTCGAGATTTTTCAGAATGAGAACACTTTTGCGAATTTTAATCCGAATGTTTGCATAGTGACATCTACACGCGCTTTTGTAAATATTTATCCTTCCCGAGTAAGTTCTGCAACAAACGGCTCTCTCTCTCTCTCTCTCTGAATGTCCAAGCAATTCCAATTAATTTAATGAAGTACTTCTAGCTACACATTCCGAATTTACAGAGAAAGAACGAACGCACAAAAGCACTCACTCCATTTACTTTGACGATTTTTTATGCACTCTGGTTTACCGTCGAGGCACACGGAGTGAAATAAAGGCGGCTCTAGTTTCCACCCGAAGACTTCTTTTGCAACCGAATATTGCAGTGATGAAAGAATTATAAACGAACTGCAAACTTGGATCGTGCACTCTCGGGGCCCCTGCCATAAATACACAAATAATTCCACTCCTAATGTAGTCCAAAATCGCTTTGGCTGAAAACAGTCTTTCCAAAAAGTTTTCAGCAATTTTACATTTAAATAAATTCGAAATGTATTTCAATCGCAACTGTAAACATTTGCAAGAAATATGCTGATTTCTTCTCTCTATCTCTGTACATTCATAAGCTGGCTGTGACCGAATGACGTTTGGCAAGACTTAACTTACAATTGCAAAGAATTAAGAAACATCAAGAGAAATATTATGTAAAAGCTCACCCTCTTGATGCACAGGCTTTCGACTGACGAAAGAGAACTAAAAAGCTGATGCAGGACTTTCGAAGGATGCTCCATAGCATGGGACAGGAAGTTAGTGTGGTGTAGTCCTGCGCAGAGTTCTCATCAGGTAGTCAAAGTTCATATTCGTAATTGGTGAGGCATAATGGATATCAGACCCGGTACACGTGGATTATCTAACCGTCTACAACTCTTTCGTACTTTATTCTCAACGCAGAGGGCTTGGAAAGCACATATACACAATACCCAAATGTTCGATAATGCTTTTGGGAATGGGCTGTCCTCACTTAATTTTATCTATTCCTGTCATAAAGAAGGGGAGGTGATACAGAATGCTTAGTTTCTTTTGATCATTTTACTTTGCCAAAACAAGGAGCAAAAAAGACACGAATGACACATCTAAAATGAATTGGATGGTTTTACGGTTTATTATTATTGCCTGAGTTACCCAGAAAATATTTATGGAATTATGGGTGTCGGGGGGGGGGTCTCATCCATAGCAGTCTCTCTATCGACATCCATCTGGAAAAACATAATGTGGAAAAAAGTCTAATTCATAGCACATTCTATCGCAATTAAACTGGAAGAAAGAGAGAGAAAGAGAGAGAGAGAGAGAGAGAGAGAGAATAATCACTCGATCTGCCATCAATTCTCTCTCTCTCTGGCTCGGCTCAACTGTAATGTCATGTAAGCTGCCATTTGCGAGCGAATCTTCACAATTTCATTTTATAAACAACATTTTCATACTTGAAACAAAGTATTGACTTTCTATTACATAAACAAAGACTGCTGCATGTTTACCTAGTCAAGGATCAAGGATAGGATGCGTGGCCCTACCTAAAAGTGCCCAAACCCGAACAATAAGATAATCCAGTGAGGGATTTCAGTGCAAACACTGTTTCCACAACTAATGTGATCAAGGCGACATTATAAAAGGTTAAATCACGGAAAACGCCTAAATAAAATAATTTGTTTTGAAGCCATTTGCATAAACTAATTAATAAATAAATTCTCGTGCCTGTTGCCAACTTCTTTTCATACCAAAAGGATATTTTCATCATCCGAGCATTAAATGTGCAATGTGTAAAATTAAATGTGTAAATGGCAACCGTCATGACATAGCCCTACACTTCTCCCGTTATGTTCCGATGACGATACAGGATAACGGCTCTCACCCCGTTAACGCTCTCACCCGCCCCAGTTTCCCAGATAACCCTTCCCCAAAAAGCGCCCTTAGATATAATAATGTATATATATTATTTTAAAAAACCCGGGTTTTCTAATTTATCAAACACCTTCCCCCTCCACGTTTCCGACCCCCCCCCCCCTTTTTTTTTAACAAACAGCAGACGTATGGAGAAAGAAGACATCCTAACTTCCAAACAAGGTATGTGCAAAATTTCTTCCTCTATTAACCTGCATATACCCTAAGAATTCTTGAGAAAACAGCCAATGTATTTAAAATATGAGACCACCTAAACGAAGACAGGCAAAAAAATAGCCGTAATAATAATATTGTTTAAGAGAAGCAACATGGGAATTTCCCAGAAATAATACCTGCATGAAATGTGTAGTTGTTTCAAGTGGATGGCTAGTGATCAGAAAATAGAAGCGTTGTTACAATCTAGTTTAAGAAAAGTTTAGCAAATTACTAAATTTATTTCTGGAATTGTAACGTAAATTATATTTTAATACCTATTCTTTTATGAAACTTTTAGAAAACCAAAATCATATCGAAAATAATAGAAATTCATAATACACCTTTATATGTTTCACAGAAGATTACTATAAGAAAAAACTGAAATGTCTGTATTAACAAAAGATTAATGCATCTTTTTTTTTTTAAACGTCATTTGCTCAATTGATAGAATAATAAAACGTTCCTTTTTCTTCCAGTATTAAACTCAGCAAAGCAAAACTGTGAGCTAACAAAATTGATTGTTGAAATAATAAAAATTTCTAACAGACGTTAAGCACAAGCACACACAAACCTTGAGTGGAGTACGTCTAAATCTGAGTCACGAATTATATATTTTATACACATTTCATGCTTCTTATAGTTGACAAAACAGTGTCCTCTACTTAGTTTGAAACTTCATTAACCAACATTCACCTTTCATAGCGACAATTCAGTCACATGAACTTTCATCTCGGCGTGTTCGTTTATGCGAACTGACGTACAAGCAGATTAGTGTTACACGCGCCAACTCACCCAAGTTTCATTCCGATATTCTATCGCATCGTTCCAGAAAGAAAGAAGAAACAAATACATTTGGATGTGACGTCCAAAACTTCCTCGACATCTGTTCCCTTGACTGACGAAAACGGAATCAACCCGTCGTCGTTGTGACTTCCAGCCGTCATTTTAAAAGACGTTCGCCCAATAATACGGAAGCGGAATACTGAACTGCGTGTCACAAATCGTTACGGAGATTTGGGGAGTTAATTAATTTTAAACGCAAGCAGTCGCTCAAGTTTTAACACAGATGGGGATTGCATTAAGAGGGGGGGGGGATAGAAGCGTTTGCCATTAAAATATTCGCGCTAATTTCGATGAACTCTTACAGAAATGTAAAACGGTACTGTTTACAATAATACTTCGTTAATTTTAAGAGTTTGGTACTATTCTCGTAAAATAATTAAACTCTGAGCTTCTTATAAGCCTAAATATAAAAAAAGTCAAAATTGTGAATTATATCACTTCTGTAATAATTCGTTGTTCAAGTTTAGTTTGTTTTAATTGTTTAAGCACATATTTAAGCCTCCTTCACGTCTGCAGGTTATTTACTTACAACTTTGCTGCATTTGATATTAGCACTATTGTCCAAGAATCAATGGCGTCATCAGAGAGGCAGCGCCACCGTTGTCAGGTGTAAGAGATCAGAGTTTATTTCAAAGGACTGAACAGATCATGGTCCAAATGCGGAGAATACAATACATTCTGTGTTTGCGGGGCCCCCTCAAACTTTACTCAAGATGAATTAAACTTTTTTGCCCTGATGTCAGCAGGTAGCCATTACCAATAAAGCGATTGATAAATAAATAAAATAAGTAAAAAAAAAAAACTTAAATTAAAAATAAATAAAAAATAAGGACGGACCATACCTCCTCTTGTGTGTACATTCCTGCTGGCGATATTCCCAATTGCACTTGAGGCCACACAGGTGTAGATCATGGCGTGAACATCCTGTCGATATTGATCCGCGTGGAACGGCTGGAACACCAAGGACCGTCGAGTCTCACGTATCGCAGACCAGTGATGTCAGGCACGGCGTGACCATCCGCAGTCTCCCAGCTAATCGCTGGAGGCAGATTTCCGCACGCAGAACACGAAATGACAGTTCCCGTAGTGTTCATGAACTCGACCTTTGATGGCGGCTCCTGAAGAAAGACAGGAGCTCTTCGTTCGTGGATGCCTAAGTGGAGGAGAGACAGTGTCCATCAGTACTCAGGAAGAAAGACTTATTAACTATAAGAATTTTGTAAAAGTTTAAAGTGGAATGAGCTAAGCCTAAATATGGGAGATCATCAATACCTCATTTTAGCATTTCTATGAAACCAATTCCCCTTCTCACAAAAAATAAAAAAAACCTATTAAATTCATTTGAATACATACTATAGAATCTTTTTACCTCTACGTGTATATAAAGATGTGGAAGTATGCATATAAGACGTGATGTGAGTCAGACAGGTGGCTTTATCAAAAGCATGCGTCACCTTGAATATTATCCTCGGGTCATCACTTTATATGTCACAGTTCGGGAGTGACGGACGAAAATTTGTTCAAGTACCTCTTTTAATGTCAGCGTTATTTGTTTGCTCGTGCTGGGGTGTCAAATGTCACCCTATAATTCGCTGAAATTGGCCTCGACAAACAATGGAAATTTTTCATCAATATATGCGGATCGAAATGCAACCCCCCCCTCAATCCTCTCGTTAAACTGTCCCTTATTCCCGTTCTTCCTTCATCCAGCTGTCGGCAATTCTTGTGTACATAGCAGATAGAGTTTGAACTGGAGTTAGTTCGGATGGTAGTGCCATCAAAGGTCCTCGCAATTTTGATGAAGATGATCAACTTGAAGACGATACCCAATGTTTTCTATCACTGTGGCGTTGTTCTTCTTTTACTTTCAATGACGTCATCAGAGAGACAATGCCACCGTAGACAGGTGTAACACATGAGTTTATTTCTTTAGCATGTTACGATGCCAGTACAAGGATTGACGCAAGAACTATCATTGCTGGATCTGTCAGCAATGATAATTGATAATGAATATCATGACAATGAAAACTAACTAAAAATAACACTCTGCTAGAGTCATTTTAAAAAAGAATATGTGAAAACAGAAACAGTGTATTAGTATGTCATAGTATAATTGAACAATTTCTTCAATATTTTAAAGAGTTCCTCTTATGTTTAATAATATATTATAATTTATAATAATTTATATACACTTCTAAACCTAATTTCGAAGTAATATTCTTTAAAAAAAAGATTATTGATATTTCCCGGTACTGACTATACTATTTGGAAAGTAATATGGTTTAGAAAACGATATAGCTTTGCAACGCGGGATTTAAACAAGCAATTTATTTTTCGTTAAGCCTATCCCGCTTTCCCCCACGTAGGATGGAAAGTCGGGATATTTCTAAGATTTGAGAACACTTCCACATCAACAAAACATTTTCTGTTTCGCAAGCATTCGTCAACTGAAGCCAAAATCTTTTGATGGATAGAAATCAAAAGGGAACAAGAAAGTCTAGTGTGAATGCAACAACAAAAAACTGAAGAAAAGAATGAAAAGTCCAGTTCGAGCTATGTAATGCACTTATTGTGCGGGTGTTTTCCGTGAAAATGGAGAATTTTCTGTTGAGAAGGAAATAAACGCGATTCATATACGAGTAAGAAGTGCATTTCTCCAAACATCGTATTTGAACAGATATAAATCCCATTAAAAAAAAAAAAGCTTCTTTATTGTGTTGCTTCGCAATACATATCAAAACGGTTGACCTCCTTCCGGAATAAACGCACATAATCAACCGGTACAGTGCCACAGAGTTCGATCAAGAAATGAGTATGCAAACAGCCTACATATTAACTAATAATAACAGCTAATTAATTAATTATTTAACTACAAAAACATCTTATAAGGACTGCCTTAAAGGGGTGAAGCAAGATTACTTTTCATATTCCCCGTTATCTGTAGAGGGCAATGTAAGGATAAGGTGTTATTGAGCTATTAAAGCTCTGATCATGACAGAAGGGTAACAGCAATAGCCGAACCTCAGTTAGAACTTCATTGGCTACAGCATTGCCATCCATTACCCTCCCGGGGTACCTATTTTAGTCGCCTCGTACTCATGCATTAGCTACATTGGCGATGTTTAAGTAAAGCCAACTCTAAAAATTAGGACGATCCCTAGACCACTCCATAGTGGCCGAAAGACCGTCCATCTCAGCGTTGTTCCACTCAGTGACGGGCTCCTCCACCATCGAGGAGAACCGCTCATAATCTTCCGAAGAAAAGCATTCACCGACAAAGCCCCTCACCGGGCCGTGCCGGAAAACACTTTCCCCGGAGACTCAATTTGCTCCCTTAAGGCAAAAACCCTAAGAGAGCGAACTCAAACTCTCGAATCTCTGCGTCCCACGGGGTAACAGCAACAGCCGTGCTTCAGTTAGAACTTCATTAGCTACAGCATTGGCATCCATTACTCTCCCAGGGTACCCAGGGTATTTTAGTCGCCTCGTACGACATGCAGGAGCTACATTGGTGCTATTCTTATCCTGGCAACCACACGGAGATACAAAAGATAATATAACATCATTGGCCAGAAGGGTGAAGTAAGACTTTTATTCCCCGTTGTCTGATAGGGAGGATGAATTGAAGGAAAGATTTATGAGCTGTGAGCTCGCCCTGGGGGGGGGGGCACGAAGATTAGTCATTGTTGCAAGTATTCAGGATGGCTTTTGGCCTCTTGTACTTGAAGAGGTCAGTTTCATCATAGTTTGCTGCCTGTTTAACTAGATCGCTGGGATGTGTAGAGATCTTTGAGAAGAATTTTTTCGGTGTAGTTAGTAGGAAGGAGTGGATGTAAGGGATGTTTGTATCTCTATGCAGTAGGACATTCCTTACAAACCATAAAGCATCCAATATCATGCCCAGACACTTAGTTTGCACTTTCTGCAGCCTGAGGATGTTGGTGTTGGATCTGTGGCTCCAGGCTGGAGATGCATATGTCACTATGGGGCAGATTGTCATCAGGTACTTTGATTCTGGTATTCAATTTGTTTTTTCTATTTATTAGAGGGTAAAGTTGTGCGATGGTTTTAGATGCTTTCGCGCATAAGGCTTTGATGTGTGGGTTGAACGTTAATCTTTTGTCTAGAATTACCCCAAGATACTTTGTTTCTGTTTGCCAGGCGATTTTGGCGTTGAATAGATAAAGGTCCCCCTTAGGAGTTGCCAATCTTCTGGTGAAAAGTATCGCTATACTCTTTTGGGGATTCACTTGTAATCTCCATTTGGAGAACCATTGTTCTAGTTGTAGTAAGTTTTCTTGCAGTTTTTTAGTGACAAGATGTGGTCGTAGAGATCTGGCAAGTACTGCTGTGTCATCCGCATAAAGTGCTAAGATGGATGACATTGGGTTGTGTGGGATGTCCGCCATATATATCGAGAACAAGATCGGTGCCAGTAGGGAACCTTGGGGAACTCCCGCAGAGATCCGTCGCTGACTTGAAACTGTACCATTTATTTTGACTTGCATGTGTCTGTCCTGGAGGTAAGACTTAATTAGGTGGACGATTCTTGATTGTATGCCTGCTGAAATGAGTTTGTGTAGTAATCCGAAGTGCCATATCTTACCAAAAGCTTTCGCTATATCAAAGAAGACTGCTCTAGTGTGCTGGCGCCAATTGTAGCCGGTGGTGATGTACTCAATTATCCTATGTATTTGTTGAGTAGTACTGTGATGTTGTCTAAAGCCAAATTGTTCCTTAGGAAGGATATTTAACTCATTTACTGAGGCTTGGAGTTTAGAGCGGATGATTTTTTCGGCAATTTTGCCTAAGTTTGAGATTAGGCTGATGGGTCGATAGCTTTCAGGCAGGTGTGGATCTTTACCTGGTTTATGCACTGGGACCACAGCTGCGACTTTCCAATAGCTGGGGAAATAGTTGAATCGGAACATGGCGTTGATTATGGTGGTGAGATATACGACAGCTCTTCGGGGCAGCAGTTTAATTATTCTATTTGATATGCCATCCGGGCCTGGGGATTTTGTATTCTTTAGCTTCTTTAGAACTTCATAGATTTCCGCTGGTGAGGTGTTTGGAGGTATGTTGTTGCAGGTATCGGTGACTTTCAGTGCATGTCTGATATGGAGGTGGATTTTATAGACACGCTTGATGTCCAAGTTGTCGTATGTAGGGCTACACTGTTTTTCTAGGTTCTTTGCTATTTCTTCAGCTTTTTCTGCATCCGTGTGTACTAGTCCCATGTCTGACCTGAGTGGGGAAGAGATCTGTTTTTGTTTCTGAGACTTCTTAATAGGTTCCAGATAGTGTGTTCGCCGGGTGATACAGAGGCTAGTTTGGCTTCCCATGTTTCGGTTCCGTGAGCTTTAAGTGCTTCTCTTACTTTATTGTTAAGTTTATTGAGGATCTTTTTGTCCTGAGGTGCACAGGTGTTGTGGTACCTTTTTCTTGTTTTGTTTTTGTTCCTAATTAACTCCATGATATCTTCTGGTAGTCGGTTTGGCTTAAGAGGGTTTTGGTAGAGGTTGCAACCTTTATGGCTGTGATGATTTGCTGAGTCAGGCTTTTGACAGCATTTTCAATTTCTTTTATGGATCTGATGGGAGGGACAGGTCCAATGTGTTCCGATAGTACTTCTGGTAGTTTTTTCCATGAGATGAAGGAGTGGAGAGGAGGCAGCAGTTGTTCTTTCTTTCCTAGCTGGAGCAGGATTGAATTGTGATCGGATGTCAGCTCGTTTAAAGAGTCAAGGCTATACTGAAGCTTAATATTTTGTAATATAGCAATGTCGAGTATGTCGGCTGTGCCAAACGTACTATGATGTGTTGGTTCTGCAGGGCCTGCCACCACTGCATAATTTGAACTGGAGTAGCTGAAGAGTGTGTAGCCGTTTCTGTTTGTGGTTTTACTGTTCCATGCCGGGTGTTTCGCGTTTAGGTCACCGGCAATGATAACTTGATCTTTTTTGCCCAGGAAGGCCTCTAGATCTGAATTTAGTAGATTCTTTGATGAAGGATTATAAGCTGCATAAAGTGTTAGTTTCCCAGCTGAGGTAGTGGGTACTACTATTCCTGTGAGCGCTAGATTTTTGGTTGAGGGGCTGGTTACAGAATGGTGATCGATGTGGTTTTTTTATGAAAATGGCGGTGACACCTCCTCTGTAGTTTATTCTGTCATTTCTATGGAGGAGGTATCCTGTAACTTTGGGGTTGTCTGCTTGTCTTAAGTGGGATTCGTTTATTAGGATGATGTCTGGGTTGTATCTCATTGCGAAATCTTGGAGTTCCAGAATCTTGTTTCTAAGTCCGTTCGCGTTCCAAGCGACAATATGTAGGGAAGCTGGAGTGCTTTTGTTTTTATGCATTTATGAGAGCTGCTAGGATGGATTGGGTTTCTTGTAGGAATCTTTTTCTGGAGTCCGATGTGGGGTTAGATTTGCTGAAGTCTTGCAGCATATTTGCAAGGGAGTTTGTGATGACGGCTGCTAAATTTGGGTTGTATTGGTCCTTAGTGGCCTTTGTTGAGCTGACTACATCTGCGTAGGACTTCGTCTGCCGTTTGAGGTTTGCTTCGCTCGGGGCTTCTGGTTGCGGCAGTTGGTTTTGTATCGTGTTTTGTCGACCTCTGAAGGGTTGAGGAGTTGGAGCTACTACTGCTGGGTTTTTGTAGATTAGCAGAGGGAGCAGATAGTCTGTTTTTTGGGTGTTGTATACATCCTTTGTAATTTGCTGGATGCGGGACCCCGCACTTTGTACATTTAGCCGGGGTGGATTTTGGCTTGCTGCAGGTATATGTGGGGTGGCTCTCCCCGCATTTTTAGCACTTGTATTCTGCTTTACATAATCTCTGGGCATGACCATACCTTTGGCACTGTCCTGATAAGGTTCTTTCCTTAGTGGTTCTGGGCATCTTTAGCCCACAAATTGAAGTTAGGTCATATATGTTTTTATATGCCTGGTGGATCTCTACTAAGACGAGTGGCATTGGACTTTTGTCTGCTCTGGTCATTCTGCTTACCTTGATGGGTGGTAGGTCTTGGTAGCAGAGATCGGCGGCTATGTCTTCTGTATGTATGTGCTCTGATACTCCACGGAGAACCACCTTCAGGCTCCTCTCGGAGTCGAGGGTGAAGGTATGGTATTGTACACCTTATTGTCTAGCTCCTTTGTGAGTCTGCGGTAGTCCATTATAGTGGCGGGTTGGATTTTGATGCCATCGTCTAAATTCTTTGCTGTAGTGTATGCTATCTGTAGACTAATCATAGTAGCCCTTAGTTCTGTCCACCTATTCTTTTCTCTTAAGATAATTGGAGGCAATTTCTCTTTAGTGGAGGCAGGAGGGTCAGAGTTGTGTCCGTCTTCCTCCATATCTTCATCTGTGTAGTTCTGTCGACTGTGTTTTGCTTTTTTTCCGCGGGTGAGTCTCTCCTTGATCCTGGGGGGGGGGGGATTGGAGACCACCAAATTCAATTTCTCCTCTGTATCAGCAGAATCCTCACCCTCTTCATCATCTTTCGTTGTGGAGTACAGGTTCAAATAACCTGGCTATTCCACTTCAAACTTTTTTAGTAATTTTTTGAGTAGGCTTAGCGCCAGACCCTTGTCTAGTGTTTCTATCAGGGCGTCGGTGTTTATATCAGTCATAATTACGTCTAGTAGGTTTTGATTCGGGGTTGGTCAATTACTAAAACTGAGAATTAATAGCGAAACCTTACTTTTAACGGTGCCATAGCCACCGTTAAAATCCAATGACGTATTTTCTTTTTCAGGAATCAGTACAATTCCTAAATTGCAACTAAATCAAAGTCTTATTCTGCTAGAGTTTTGTATGGTCATTAATATACGGTGATTCGATTTTGGAACTGATAATGGAAACTACGCAGTTGTGAGATAGATAGATAAATACAGAATTAAATAAATTTGGATTTAATGGATTAAAGAATTCGTTTCGATGCAATTTGATTGGTATATAGAGATAAGACTTTGATTTAGTTGCAATTTAGGAATTGTACTGATTCCTGAAAAAGAAAATACGTCATTGGATTTTAACGATAGCTATCGCACCGTTAAAAGTAAGGTTTCGCTATTAATTCTTAGTTTTAGTAATTAACCAACCCAGAATCAATTCTGCTAGAGTTATTATTTTAAAAAATTATATGTAATAAAAGAAAGAGTGTATTAGAAAATGGTAATATTATTGTACAATTTCTTTAATTTATGAAGAGTTTCACTTATATTTAATACTATATTATAATTTATAAGAATTTATATATATCTTTTAAGTAATTTAAAATTAAAATCCTCATAAAAAGGATATCGAAACGTATCCTAGTAGTAACTCTACTAATTTCACAAGTAATATCGTTTAGAACAAGGAACAGAATAGCTTTAGAAGTGTGAATAACCAGAGCTCTGATTTCTAATCCCACCAGAGCACGGATGCTTTCGAAATGCTTTTAGGAAGTAGATGAATTTCATTAGCAGGTGTGACACAACCATTCTGCTTGCTGGAGTTCGTTCTGCAGTGGCTTAAAAGTGTTTGGCATTTTAGAGCACGCTTTCCTGGTTATCTAACTGCTAACTCACCCACGGTCTTCATGTACTCTCTTTCTTGGTGGGTGGGATGGGAATTCGCATAAAAATGAACTCATTCAAACACCCATAATAAGGAACAGCTTCCCTTATCTTAAATTGCTGTTTCATTTGGAGAACCCAAATATCTAATACCCGTCACCAGCCTTATTTGCCTGTTTCTGTAACACATTTTGAGAACCCAAATAGCCAACACCTATCACCCGCCTAATTTGCCTGTTCCTGTATCACTGAGTATTTTTATGTGAATTCCACTCATACAAGGTTAATACATTGATATTTGTGGATGATCTAAGGTGTAAATAATTCTTTTGTAATCCTTAAACTCGGAGGACGGGGGATTAAGGATTAACCTTCATCACTCCACCCAGATTATTCTGTTCTTGTTTCTCAAGAACAGAATAATCCTGTTCCCACATTGTGGACCTCGTTCAAGCCACGAAGACTCCAATAAGCAGTCCTCACACCGACAGATAAAAATCATCTGCCACCTAAAGACAGGCGCAAACAAGCCAAAGCGGGGTTCAAACGCACACCCTGAAATGTAGAAGCAGTCCACTCGGCGACAATCGGGCACCTCCGTAGCGAATGGCGGCGAAAATCCTGCTGTAATTAACAGTGAAAAAAAAAGTCTCCTAATTAGTTCAAAAAGAAGACCACAATAAAAATGAATGTGAACCACCAAAACAGATGCAATAACACCAGAACATACCGGCAATTTCACTTTGATCAGACCTTCCAGATCATTCTTTTGACCTCCCAAACATCAGCCTACTTCCAACAAGGCAATTAAATCAATAATGCAAGCAAAGACATTACATCTCAACTGAGATCAACAGAAAGGGGGGGGGGGGGTTTATTACATTGAAGTGCCCCGTAGTTACAGCGGTTAAAAACATTAATTAAAAAGCAAAAATTGTGAAATATATATAACTTACTATTATACTATAAATACTGTTAAAAACGTAACCATATCCAATTGCAAACTATAAATTAGAATACAAAAAAACGCGGAAAAATTTGTTTGAAATTCACTGTATATATATATATATATATGTAATATATAAATATATGTAAATATGTGTATATATCTAAATACTCTGTAAGATGATAAATAAAATGTTAATGTTAAAAAAATATTTTTTTATTATTATATACATTGATTATGTTAAAATATTATATAAATTGCATAATAACTAAATGTTGCTAATCTTAAAAATATATTAATAAATATAACACTAAATTTCCCTATTAATATTATAATTTTTATTATATATTAATGCAAAAATATACATAGAAATAAAGAAGCAAATAAATCTCAATGTGTTTGTAATTAACTTTTATGTTTGTCAATTTTTCTATACACCATTTTCTTTAACATATGATATATAATGAAATAGGTTGTGTTATGTTATATTTCATTTCGTTAAATGGATGGCAATGCTGTAACCATTGAAGTTCTAACTGAGGCTCGGCTATTGCTGTTAACCTCCTGCCATGATCAGAGCTTTAATTGCTCAATAACACATTATCTCTACACTGTTCTCTATAAGATTTCGTTATTATAATTTCATATAGAGAGTAAATCCATTTTCTAAATAAATATGTGATATCCGGGAGAGGAATAGTCGTAACGTAAATCCATGCGTGTCGTAAAATGCGACTAAAATGGACGCTGAGTTTCGAGAGTTTTGCTCTCTCAGGTTTCTTCCGGAATTTCGCTCCGGGTGAAGGGTGGGGGGAGCTTAGATTTCGGGAGGTTTGCCTGGGAGTACATATTGAGTCTCCAGGGAAGGTATTCTCCGGTGAGGGGCTTTGTCAGTGGATGCTTTTCCCTGGAATATGAACGGTTCTGCTCCGTGGTGGGGGAGCCCGTCATTGAGTAGAGCCAACGCTGAGTTGGACGGTCTTTCGGCCACTATGGAGTGGTCTAAGAATCGTCCTAATTTTTAGAGTTGGCTTTACTTAAATATCGCTAAGTAGGATTTTTTTTTTCTTAAAAATAAACATGGAGGGCGCTGTCAGCGTTCATCATTTGAACATTGAAAATGGACAGGAAAGTACCACTGGAATTTCGTGAATGTTTTGGAAAGAAGCAGATGACCATTCACAGATGGTGGGTGGTGTTGTAATCAGTAAAGAAGTAAATGATTGTTAATTGACAGTGAATAAATTGAATTCAATAAAAATCAAATGTCGCTTATTCGGCATTACAAGAAACTTCACAAGTACTTCAATACTTTGAATTACACTGAAGTAATTAAATTATTGAAAAGATTTTAAAATTTAATTCGTTATAAATTAATCATTTTATTTGGTTAATTCATACTTGGGGTATTGATTAAAATAATTAGGAGATGAAATATTTGAATTTTTAGATTTTCATACTCTGCTTGTACAAGCATTGTAAGAGCTATGATTGACGGGGATACAACCGTGCGAAACGTGGACCACGTCTTACACTTTTTATCATAAAAAGAAGGGCAAACAGCTGATTTACTTAGTATCCATTATGTCGCACAAAATATACAATTTGGAAATCACGCATACTCTGACACTGCACCTAAATCGGACAATAATCTTCAGTCAATTACTTTCTTGTAAACCTGCCTTAAGCAAACGTTATCCTACTTGGAACGTTGTGTGATTTGGCATATTCTTGCAAAACCGAAAGCAAATTCTTGGGAAAACTGAAGAAATTATCAGTTTTCGTGAAGACGTTAATGGAAAAAGCATGTCCATCGGTTTGCATTAATAGCGAAAGTAAGTTAGGACGCAAGTGGGAATCCGATCCACGAGGAAGGTTAATGGCAATGCATTCGGTGTTCGATGGCAAGTGTGAAGTGAGCTATTCCAGCAAGAAAGTTCCGATTTATTTAGTACTCTAATTATAAAAATAAAGGTGTTTCGCATTGACGTATCCTGAGCAATAAAATCTTAATTGAGGAATGCCTAAAATTAATTAAATCAATAAATATCGAGGAAAGCTCCGACAAAATTGAGAATGTATTACACAACGTTGAGAACATTTTCTGGTTGTCAGAAGTTTTTGCATTAACACAAAATCGACTGCAGGAACAGAAATTATCGGTTGTAGAAGAAACAGCAATTAAAAGCGATGTACAATAAGTCACTGGAATGACGTAACTGTACAAAAGGGGAAATTAAAATGAAATTTACAGAAACAATAAAACAATAGAAAAATAGAGGAATTAGAAATATCAGTAATATTTCTAAGCCAGTAAAAAAAGGAGCAGATTTGAAATTCGTTTTATAGCATCAGCAATACAAGGCAATGCTCTGATGTGTGTTAGAAAAAACAGCGACAAAATCTTCCGTCCTACGTAGAAATTCCGTTAAAATTCGATATTCTAGAAGTGTATTTCATCCGCAAGATTCCTCGAATTAAAAAAGATGCACCGAAGGCGATCGGATCTGTTGAAATGTGAGAATTTCGTCACTTTTCAAATGCAAGAAGAACGCGTTTAAAGAGAAAGTGCGTGACTCATCCAATGCATGACACGAGATTCCCGGAGGCTCCAACAGTATCAGGAACTTGCACGTGACGACAACACAACGCGCCTCACGTCACATCGCACCGAAGGCGATTTCCACGTGGGAAGAAGCTCGAAGAGATAATCGCAGTTAAAAATATGGAGACAGGAAAGGTTTTCGAAATTGCGAACTGACAGGAATTCTGTAAGAAGAGCAACAAAATCGCAATAAGAAATTGAACGAACATTTGTGTGTGCTTCGGAATGTTTCCTTTCCTTAGGTCGTAGAGTTAAACCGAAACGCTTCATTAAATACGTAAGAAACAATAAAGAAAGTGTAGACGGGGGGAAGTATTGGATTGAGCCACAGAAGCCATCGAAATAAACGTGGTTTTCCCATCCCCACCCTCCCCGGACATAACACGGTGTTATAACTGCGAAGGGTGGGGATGTGAAAAGTGATGACATTTGAATATCAACACTGACTACTGCGGGGTTTGAAATCGGGTTGAGTCCGGTTGTGATTCAGAATTCTTAATTATATATATATTTTTTGTTTAATTGAGTGAAACAATCGAGTCGGTTTAAGCAGCGACAGATCACAATAAAGGGATGCAGAAAGAGATCATTCTTACCAGATTTTGCACGTGCACACAGAATCTTCCAACAGGCGACCAGTGCGTAATTTATCCAATGCATGACACCAGATTCCTGCGGGTACCAACAGTATCAGGGACTTGCACGTGGCAACAACACAACGCATATCACATCACACCCACGACGCTTTCCACGCGAGAAGAAGTTGCGAAGAATCAGTTCTGCGACTGTCCTTCGAAAACCAAGAAAGTTTCAAACACGACTTCCGCCTCGCGCGACGACTTGTCCGCATTCACGGCCCTCCACTCGACGACAGCTGACAGAGAATTCTTTGACTTGGACATCGGCTGCTGTTCGTTGCTCGCACACGGCATTCGCCGTTATCGCCTTCACAGCCGTAGCGGGCAGGGGAACGTCCGTGAATACACAGCATGTATCGCGGACGCCAGGTTCCGTCTGAAATGTGGCGCCTGCGCCATCGATCGCACGTCAATAGCGTCTTAATGTGCAGGCAAATATAACTCAGAGAGAGAGAGAGAGAGAGAGGACTTACTTACGCTGTTGCGCACCTCCTAAAACTAATAAGGTGCCACCAATAGATTTAATGAAGCGTCTGTCACTAGCACGTGCGTCAGGGATGGCTTGAACGGTCCGCGAGTGACATTCGCTGGAGGAGTTTTGATAGCCCAACCACTCACCACCTTATTGTCCTCAATAATTGGCCAAGAAGAAAACACACAGACCAACGACAGGTCTTATCTCTAAATTAATTACGTCTGCAGGTTGCGTGCAGGGGAAAGAGGGACGAAAGGGGGGGGGGGTTTGCTTGCTTGCCTTGGATATTGGATAAGTGGAAAGTCCATCTCGAACTGGTCCGACAAAAAAAGTTGCCACTCGGGGCTGCCGACACGGAATTAATTAACATTTCCCACTCCGGTAGTGTACGTAGGAGCGAGCTAATTATTTGAACCTATGCCGTAACCAGCGACCTCTTCTCTCTTAAAAGAAAGTGTGCGCAGCTCGTTCAGGGTCATGTTCGTAAGAGCATCGAGAGATCCCCTTCTTTGTAAGGTTAAGGGAAGTGGGCAAACAAACACTTTTCTTCTCTTCTTTCTTTTGTGTCCATGCGTTCATCTTATTTCGATGTGCAGCTTGCGTTTGGTATCTTTCTTTGGAAAGAACATCTCCGAGCTGACCTGGGTCCTCGGATGTTTTATTCTCAGTGAGAAATGAATCGATTGGTTTTGCAGTCGAACATCCCGATAAGCATGACCTTGTTGAGAGATGAGGAATTAATTTGCATTTTTGAAAGCAATAATTGCGAATGGATACGAAGGCAAATTACACGGCGAGGAGGTAGCCCAGCGTATGATGGGTGCAGTTGCTACATTCACGCAGATGCATTTCGTATCATGAAATGGTCTTACGTGCATTTGTGGTTCTGAAAGAAATTACGTGAAGTCGCATCCTAGAATTTGAGATGATGTTAAAATGAAAAAATAGAAACTGAAAAGTTTCTCATCCATTCTTCTGATAATTAGTCCTTATAAGGACTGGCTTAAAAGGACGAAGCAAGAATGCTTTTCATCTTCCCCGTTATCTGTAGAGGACAGTGTAGGGATAAGGTGTCATTGAGCTATTAATTAAAGCTCTGGTCATGGCAGGAGGGTAATAGCAATAGCCGAGCCTCAGTTAGAACTCCATTGGCTACAGCATTGCCATCCATTAACCTCCAAGGGTATTAATCACCGCATCTCACGGTCAATTAATCGTGTCGCCTTCTATTCTCTCGGTCGAATCTCCTCCTTCCAGACTGATAATTAGTTCTTAAAAGAACTGGGCGATGGACTGAGCCCTTGACTCTTTATCCCGTCATTTGAATGAAGAAAATCTGTGTGGATGGGGTGTTATTGAGCTAAAAGCTCTAGTCAAGGCTGGGTAACGGCAATAGCCATGCCTCAGTTAAAACTTCATTTGCTACAGCATTTCCATTTTACCCTGGAAGTCCTAAAAAGGACTTTAGGTTGTCAAGCCCTATCCCTGATAATTAGTCCTTATAAGGACTGGCTTAAAGGGGCGAAGCAAGAATGTTTTTCATATTTCCCGTTATCTACAGAGGACAGTGTAACGATAAGGTGTTATTGAGCTATATATATATATATATATATATATATATATATATATATATATATATATATATATATATATATATATATATATAAATAACGCTCTGATTATGGCAGGAGGGTAACAGCAATAGCCGAACCTGAGCTAGAATTTCATTGGCTACAGCATTACCATCCATTACCCTCCAAGAGTATGGTCTATCCTCTCTCCCACCAGTTAACTGCTAACTGTTAACTTCTGTGGCTAGATGGATCTCAATCCCGTGGTTTAATAATTTAAATTGATTTAAATTATTAAGAGATTATTGAGCACCTGGCTCGCCCAATTTAGGGCTGTGTGGGAGCGCATGTTCCGATGAGCAGAGCCGCTTTCGGACGCTTGTGCTTTCACCTGTCGTTTTCATCGTAATTAGATGACTCTCTAATGAGTTGGTTTGGGTGAATAGCTGCTTTGGTGAAAAATGCAGTTGCAATGTAACGGAGATACGTCGGAACATCCGGAATGTCTGCATCTCGGTGGAGGAGAGCATTCCTGACAAACCACGGAGCATCAAATATCATACGAAGGCACTTGTTTTGGATGACCTGCAGCTTCTTGATGTTGCTGGGGGCAGTGTGTCCCCAAGCCGGCGATCCGTATATGAAAGTGGGTCTGATGATTGTTTTATAGATCTTAAGTTTGTTGTTGATATTCATTTTCCTTCTTCGGTTGATGAGGGAGTAGAGCTGGCTGATTGCTGTGTTGGCTTTATTACAAGCATAAGTAATGTGAGGGTTGAAGCTGAGTCGGTTATCCAGTTGTATGCCTAGATACTTGGTTTTGGTTTTCCATGGGATTTCTGTGTTAAAAAGTTTGATTACTCCGTGGAGTGTTGCTTTTCGTCTTGTGAAGAGGATAGCAGTGCTTTTCTCTGCATTGACTTCTACTCTCCATTTCCTGAACCAGTCTTCCAGGCTAGTTGCTGCGTTTTGTAGACGCTGCGTGGCTAAGTGTGGTCTGAGAGATCTGCTCAGAATCGCCATATCGTCCGCATAGCTAGCAATGGTGGTTGATGCTGCGTTTGGGATATCTGCGACGAAGATGTTAAATAGTAGTGTTAAATAGTAGTGGAAAGTAGTGATCCTTGGGGGATGCCCGCGGTGATTCTTCTCGGTAAGGATCTGAGTCCGCGCAGCTTCACCCGGAATTTCCGGTCTTTTAGGAAGGAGTCTATGAGTTTGGTAAGATAGAGAGGTATGTTAGCTGTAAGTAGTTTATATACAAGGCCTTTGTGCCACACTTTATCAAAGGCTTTTTCAACGTCGAGAAAGATAGCTCCTGTATGTTGTCCCCAGTTGAAACCAGTTGTAATGAATTCTGTCAACCTGTGGACCTGTTGGGTAGTGTTATGATCAGCACGGAAGTCAAGCTGTTCACCCGGGATCAGGTTGTTTTTGTCCACTTCAGCTTGCAGTCGGTTTAGAATGACTTTTTCCGCTATCTTTCCCAGGCATGATAAAAGGCTGATTGGTCGTCTGTAGTTTTGCGGGAATTGTGGCGCCTTACCTGGTTTGTGGATGAGAATAATGTCTGCGTGTTTCCATCGAGTGGGAAAGTAACTAAAACGGAGTATTGCATTAATAATGGCAACGAGGTGCATAATTGCCTTATGCGGGAGCGCCTTGATGGTTTTGTTTGTAATTTCGTCTGGTCCTGGGGCTTTTTTGTTGTTGATTTTTCTTATTATGGAGTCGACTTCTGTAGGCGAAGTATTGCAGATATTTTCACGGCTGCAGGGCTGGCGTAGTGCGTTTCGGACATGTCTGTGTGTTTTTTCTATGAAAAGTAAGTCTGCATGTGCATAATTTAGGCTACATTGAAGTTGTAGGGCGTCTGCAAAGGTTTCAGATTTTTCATCGTCTCTATAGACGATACCTCTTTCTCCGTGAATGGGCTGTATGGCAGAGCGGTTCGTTCGGAGAGCTTTAGTCATCTTCCATATGGAGTTGTCTTCCGCTTCAAGGGAACACAGTTTTCTTTCCCACTCTTGGTTTCTGTAATCTTTCAATGCGTAGCGAATTAAATTCGTCGCTCTATTTAGCTCCTGGCGATCTTGAGGAGAGAGTGTGGTGTGATAGCGGTTGCGCCTGATCTTATTTTTATTGCGGATTAAAGTGCGGATGTCTTCCGGAAGTAGGTTTTCTTGGACTGGGATGTGGACAGAGGAGGCTACAGATAAGCCAACATGTATTTTATTTTCAAGGTACTGGACCGCTGCATCAATTTTTTCTCGCGACGAGATAGTTGGTACTGAGCCTATTAGGGTGCTGAGAGTAGTATTAAATTTTTGGAAGTTAGTACGCGTCTGGGTGGGAATGAGTTCTGGATCCCCTCCCAGGCTTAAAAGTACTGGGTTGTGGTCAGAACTGAGGTCATTAATGACTTGTAGTTGAAAGTGATATGATGTGTTCTTGAAGATGGCAATGTCAAGCACATCTGGTCTGCCTCGCGGCCCGTAGTGCGTTGGTTCAGCCGGTCCTGTGATAACTATGTTCCTTAGTGAGGCGAAATTGTGTAGAACGCGTCCTTTGCTGTTGAAGCCTTTGCTATTCCATAGTGGATGTTTAGAGTTGAGATCACCTACCACAATTGTTGCTTCAGTTGTATCGAGCAGCTGAGAAAGATCAGAGGATAATAGAATGTTGCCAGGGGGGTTATAGATTGAGAATATTTTGAGACTGCCTGCATTATTAGTGTAGATTTGGACACCAGTATTTTCCAGATTTGTTGTGTTGATCTTTTTGATTTCATTATGTCGGATGTTCCTTTTGACGTAAATGGCAGTACTACAACCTCTGGCATTAGATCTGTCGTTTCTGAGCAAAGAGTAATATCTGAGTTTAGGGTTATCACAGGGTCGGAGGTGAGTCTCATTTATCAGGAGTATATCAATTTTGTAGCGGTCTGCAAATTCTCGTAGCTCCAGGAGTTTATTTTTGAGACCGTTGGCATTCCAAAATGCGATCTCTAAAGAGTTCGTTGTGCTGGCCGGATTATCCATTAATCATTGTGAAAATGACTTGGGTTTTCCTCAGGAATTTGTTGGTGTCAGCCTGGGAGGGGTTTGTTTTGCTGAATGCCAGTAACATCTCTCCCAGAGTAGCGGCAAGCGTTGCCGTGGAGTTTTGGCTGCTCGATCCCGGCATGTTGTGTGAAGAGACCGCGGAGGCATATGATTTGTCGGGTGTTACTGTCCGCGCTATGACTTCCGGAGCAGATTGTGTGCCACGCTTCTGAGTGGGCGGTGCTGTTGCCTCTCTCGTCTTCGACAGGTTAGATGGGCAAAAAGAACAGCCCTTATAGTTGGCTGGATGTGGGCCACCACAATTTGCACATTTTGCAGGCGTTGTCCGTGGCTTAGCGCAGATGTGTGATGGATGGTTGTTACCGCACTTTACACATTTGTATTCTGCCCTGCATAGTTTCTGCGCATGCCCATATTTTTGGCAGCGATGGCATTGACCAGCCGATGCCTTTCTTCTCAGTGGCACAGTCCTGATCACTAAGTTGCAGACTATTCTGAGATCGTAGATTTCTCTCTGATCTTTACTGATCTCCACTAAGACCAGAGGCATGGGACGCTTGTCTGCTCTATACATACGAGAAATCTTGATTGGCTCCAAGCCTCGTGATCTGAGGTCAGTAGCTATCTCTTCTGATGTTATGTTTTCTACCAATCCTCTGATGACTACCTTAAGGTTCTTTTCACTTTTTAGTTGGTAAGTATGGTATGGTAGTTTCTGTTCATCCATAAACTTGGTGAGCTGGCGGTAGTCCGTTGTTCCTTCCGGCTGTATGTGGACTCCATCATTTGTGTTTTTGGCTGATGAGAACTTGATGTTATTGTTCTTCATCATTCGTGCAAGTGACGACCATTTTCCTTAGATCTCAGGATTACTGGTGGTATCCTCTCTTTGGGCTGTGTCAGTATATCTGTCTCTGTTCTTGCACCAGTTAGCACTGATGTGTCCATTTGATGTACTATTTCAGGTTCTGCTGCTGCTGGTGAACTCTTCTTACGCTTTTTTCTGCTGACAACCTGATAGTCTGCAGAGTTATCTGAGTCCACTAGGGGTTGGTCGTTTACCGGTGACATAATCTCTCTGGTTATCTTGAGAAGTGCTGGGGAGAGGGTCAGGGGATTGACAGTCCTCTGTATCCACTTCTTCTGCTTGGTGGATTGCAACCTTACCTGGCCATTTCCTTTGTAGAAGGCCACCAATGTGCTTAAAGACAGCCAAAAGCTGTTTGAAATCAAGCTCATCGTATGGAGAGTCCATAGTTTGGCTTTAGAGAAACTAGCAGTTTCTCGGGTAATCCTGTAGCCTGAGTTAGTCTACTAGCAATGTAGGCCTAGCGAATCGCGCTTGTAATTACAAATGACTTACCTGGATAAAGCACTATGGAAAATAAAGTGACTGTTTATGGTAGCAAGCAATTAACTACTATTACTAATGAATAAGAATAAACATAAATCGCTAAAAACTTATCAAATCAATTCATAATTCATCATCAATAATACACGACACTAAACACTAACACACGAGCCGCCATCTTTTTGACTCTCTCTCCCACCAGTCCTTATAAGGACTGGCTTAAAGGGGCGAAGCAAGAATGCTTTTCATGTGCCCCGTTATCTGTAGAGGACAGTGTAGGGCTAAGGTGTTATTGAGCTATTAATTAAAGCTCTGATCATGGCAGGAGGATAACAGTAATAGCCGAACCTCAGTTAGAGCTTCATTGGCTACAACATTGCTATCCATTACCCTCCAAGGGTGTTGCATTGAATGAATCAATCACTGCATCTTACAGTCGATTGATTCGTCCTCTCCCACCAGTTCTTATAACAACTGGGCGATGGACTGAGTCCTTGACTCTTTATCCCGTCATCTGAATGAAGTAAATCTGTGTGGATGGGTGTTAGTGAGCTAAAATGCTCTAGTCATGGCTGGGTAACGGCAATAGCCGAACCTCAGTTTACTTCCTTGGTTCAGCATTGCCATTTGTTACCCTGATTAGTAAGTAAAGGGTAAAATCTCAAAAAATCGGACGATCTCTAGGCCACTTCATAGTGGGCGAAAGACCGTCCATATCTCAGCGTTGGTTCCACTCAGTGGCGGGCTCCCCGACCACTGAGCAGAACCGCTCAAATTCCGAGGAAAATAATTCACCGGCAAGAACCCCTCAGCGGGCCGTGCCTGAGAACACCTTCCCCGGAGACTCAAAGTGCTCCCTTAAGGCAAAAACCCTAAGGGAGCGAACTCAAAAACTCACACCCAGGATAACAGCAACAGCCGAACCTCAGTTTACTTCCTTGGTTCAGCATTGCCATTTGTTACCCTGATTAGTAAGTAAAGGGTAAAATCTCAAAAAATCGGACGATCTCTAGGCCACTTCATAGTGGGCGAAAGACCGTCCATATCTCAGCGTTGGTTCCACTCAGTGGCGGGCTCCCCGACCACTGAGCAGAACCGCTCAAATTCCGAGGAAAATAATTCACCGGCAAGAACCCCTCAGCGGGCCGTGCCTGAGAACACCTTCCCCGGAGACTCAAAGTGCTCCCTTAAGGCAAAAACCTTAAGGGAGCGAACTCAAAAACTCACACCCAGGATAACAGCAACAGCCGAACCTCAGTTTACTTCCTTGGTTCAGCATTGCTAATTGTTACCCTGATTAGTAAGTAAAGGGTAAAATCTCAAAAAATCGGACGATCTCTAGGCCACTCCATAGCGGGCGAAAGACCGTCCATGTCTCAGCGTTGGTTCCACTCATTGACGGCCGCCCCGTCCTAGCACCCCGACGGGCTCCCCGTTTAAGCAGAACCGCTCAGCGTTGGTTCCACTCAGTGTCGGCCGCCCCATCCTAGCACCCCGATGGGCTCCCCGACTCCTGAGCAGAACCGCTCAAATTCCGAGGAAAATAATTCACCGACAAGAACCCCTCAGCGGGCCGTGCCGGAGAACACCTTCCCCGGAGACTCAAAGTGCTCCCTTAAGGCAAAAACCTTAAGGGAGCGAACTCAAAAACTCACACCCAGGATAACAGCAACAGCCGAACCTCAGTTTACTTCCTTGGTTCAGCATTGCTAATTGTTACCCTGATTAGTAAGTAAAGGGTAAAATCTCAAAAAATCGGACGATCTCTAGGCCACTCCATAGCGGGCGAAAGACCGTCCATGTCTCAGCGTTGGTTCCACTCATTGACGGCCGCCCCGTCCTAGCACCCCGACGGGCTCCCCGTTTAAGCAGAACCGCTCAGCGTTGGTTCCACTCAGTGTCGGCCGCCCCATCCTAGCACCCCGATGGGCTCCCCGACTCCTGAGCAGAACCGCTCAAATTCCGAGGAAAATAATTCACCGACAAGAACCCCTCAGCGGGCCGTGCCGGAGAACACCTTCCCCGGAGACTCAAAGTGCTCCCTTAAGGCAAAAACCTTAAGGGAGCGAACTCAAAAACTCACACCCAGGATAACAGCAACAGCCGAACCTCAGTTTACTTCCTTGGTTCAGCATTGCTAATTGTTACCCTGATTAGTAAGTAAAGGGTAAAATCTCAAAAAATCGGACGATCTCTAGGCCACTCCATAGCGGGCGAAAGACCGTCCATGTCTCAGCGTTGGTTCCACTCATTGACGGCCGCCCCGTCCTAGCACCCCGACGGGCTCCCCGTTTAAGCAGAACCGCTCAGCGTTGGTTCCACTCAGTGTCGGCCGCCCCATCCTAGCACCCCGATGGGCTCCCCGACTCCTGAGCAGAACCGCTCAAATTCCGAGGAAAATAATTCACCGACAAGAACCCCTCAGCGGGCCGTGCCGGAGAACACCTTCCCCGGAGACTCAAGGTGCTCCCTTAAGGCAAAAACCCTAAGGGAGCGAACTCAAAAACTCACACCCAGGATAACAGCAACAGCCGAACCTCAGTTTACTTCCTCGGTTCAGCATTGCTATTTGTTACCCTGGAAGTCCTGATTAGTAAGTAAAGGGTAAAATCTCAAAAAATCGGACGATCTCTAGGCCACTCCATAGCGGGCGAAAGACCGTCCATATCTCAGCGTTGGTTCCACTCAGTGACGGGCTCCCCGACCACTGAGCAGAACCGCTCAAATTCCGAGGAAAATAATTCACCGGCAAGAACCCCTCAGCGGGCCGTGCCGGAGGTTCTTCGTGTTTTACTCTGCGGTAAGATGCTCATCGATTCAGTTTTCTTACTCAGAATGAAACACTTCCGTACACAACATTTTCCATCGGAGGCATTTCAATCACTGCCATCTCCGAATTGTCCAGATTTCCTGTTGCCTGGGTAACCTACTCTTGACTCCGAATGCTTTATGAGGAAATTTAGAATAAGAGTGCATTGCAACGACTAACTATGCACGGAATTAAAATGGAATTCCTTACGAAACAGCTAATGAGTTTCAGATATGCTCATCGGAGTAGACAGCTTCCACCCACAACTTTTAGTAGAATTTAATTCTCGAAAATAAAGATTTGTTCCTTTTTTTTCCCCTTTTATGCATTAATAATTATGAATTATATTTTACCGCTTGGTGTCACTACTTCAGCGTTGAAGACGCATAATATTCAGCCTTTTTTGAATGCGATATCCTGATAAACTGGTGTTCAGTGATAACCAGTCTTTCTCTGGGCTAAGTTAACAAAAAAACTGGACTGCGCATGCGTTCCACTTTGCCTCGGAGGAGCCATTAGAAAGCTAGTAAGATCGGATAACTCTAGAATTGTCCGTTATGCCCGGTTTATCCTGGTTGAAAAGTACGTAACCCTCACACAGAGCAGTGACACTGCTTTACGGCTCCTCCATCTCCCATCGCAGCACTGATTAGACAAGCCCTGTCTGTTTTTACGACAGTTCCAGACTTCGGCAGCAACCGACACTTTTCTTCCAAAATATGCTTTTCTCTCGTTCCTTGCGTTTCCAACAAATGTCCTTAAGAACTTCGAATGGTTGACGCACGTAGAAAAGGAAGCATCCAGTGGATATAAAGAGGAGAATTTCTCCCCTTAAGATAACGTGATTCTGAAGGTGTTTTTTATTCGTCAAAGAATTGTTGCAGCGAAAGAATAAAATGTCAAAACAGCACTCAATTCATACCAAACTTGTGGTTTCAAATATTCACAGGTTTATTTGAATTGTTTAGATTATTATTATTATTATTTTTTTTTTAGATTTTGCTTTTCACATTTAAGCTGATAAAACTAACTTGATGTTACCGATCTTCTATCTTGAATCCAATAAATGTCCATTCCCTTCATAAATTAATTTTTTTTTCCATTAATGACGTATTTTAAACTTTTGTTTTAAATAATATTTAAAATAAATTTAAAAACAGATACATCGATTGGTAACATTAAAATCTGATTAGTTTGTACTTGCATTACTTAATCATTCATTTAGCATGGGGAGCCTCACGTTTAATCAGAAATAATAGAAGTAATAAAAACTCTCTGTAAACACACACACACACACACACACACACACACAAGGATGCGTTGTTATCTCCAAGTTATATTCTAAATGTAATAGGTACTTTCACACGTATTTGAAGTTTTATTTTTATCTTTATCGATATATAGAATAAACAAAAACAGTTTTCATTTATTACAAATAATACGCTTATAAAAATGGAAAATACTTTCTTGTCATCTAAATAAATTGTAGTTTACTGAAGTTAAGCAAACACACCATTTTATTTTATCTATCTAGATCATACAATCTCACTTTGAAAAGATGCTAATTGAAGCGGGGATTGGAGGATCAGTCGACCGTGAGATGCGGTGATTGATTCATTAATGCCCTTGGGGGTGATGGATAGCAACGCAAAGCTGTACCAATGAAGTTTAACTGAGGTTCGGCTGTTGCTCTTACCCACTTGGGCGATGAGTTTTTGAGTTCGCTCTCTTAAGGTTTTTGCCTTAAGGGAGCACTTTGAGTCTCCGGGGAGGGTGTTCTCCGGTACGGCCCGCTGAGGGGCTTTGTCGGTGAATTATTTTCCTCGGAATTTGAGCGGTTCTGCTCAGTGGTCGGGGAGCCCGTCACTGAGTGGAACCAACGCTGAGATTAGGACGGTCTTTCGCCCACTATGGAGTGGCCTAGAGATCGTCCGTATTTTTGAGATTTCACCTTTACTTACATAGTCGGTGATTGATTCTTTCAATCCAATACCCTTGGAGGGTAATGGATAGCAATGCTGTAGCCAGTGAAGCTCTAACTGAGGCTCGGTTATTGCCATTACTCTCCTGCCATGATCAGAGCTTTAATAGCTCATTAACCTTATCCCTACACTGCCCTCTACAGATAACGGGGAATATGAAAAGCATTCTTGCTTCGCCCCTTTAAGCCAGTCCTTATAAGGACTATAAGGACTAATTGAATCAGTAGACTGATTTCTAGTTCAGTCACAGTATTACAGTATTATTTTATTGATTAACAAGTGAAATACTTGAATTAGAAATCGTTGCAAGGTTATTTTATGAATAGAATTGTTAAGTTTTAAAAGTTAGCTAAGGCAGACATTGCATAGAGATTGATCAAATAATAATACATAACTACATTTTAAGCAACAAAGTGTTTGGATAGAGAAAGGTTGTATTTATTTCTCTAACTGTAAAACGTCTTTTGTCTTATGAATTCGTATTGGATCTTTCGCTAGTAATAAATGACTTTGTTTCTTGGGAAATTTTAAGAAAATACGAAGGAAAATCTAAATTTCACGATATAAAACCATCCTTAAGAGACCGACAAGAATTCCGTGATTTCTTCTTAAAAAATTTTACATTTCCTGTTTATTAAAGTAAACACAATTTTCACTAAGCTTAAATTAACCGAACATCATAACAACACTTCAAATGAAAAGCGTGTGGTGGTTAATTTTGTTGGTTAATTCACAGTTTAAACTATGAATTAACCAACAAAGGTTTAAATTGAAATCCAGCAGCTGAGGTGTACTAAGGAGTTCTGCAGAGAATCAATAAATACAGGGCCGGGAGTATTGAACAACAATGTCATATCTTTAGTGAATTATTTCTTAGAAACATGAATGGCGAAAATAAACAGCCGCAGGTTTTTGCATTTAGTAAGAAATGAAATCAAACGTGTTTAATTCGCCTACCTCAACGAAGAAATGTGACTCCGTGGGATTGAAGATCAAATTCTAAAGAGGTAGGGGAATGGATGTATTGCCTCCCATGCGAGGAAAGGAAGTTAGCAGCAGCATTTTCGACTGCAGTTCCACCAAGAGTTTTTCTTTTGATGGTTTGATGTATAAAAATAAAATCAACAGCGTGCACGAATCAATTGTAGACAAAAATGAAATGAAAGCTGACTTTTTTTATATATTACGTGGAAAAAAACACATCAAAACACCGGAAGCGTGTAGTAAATACGAGGAGGACCAGATATCGTTTCCGTTTCGTCAAAGTGGTCTCGTTTATTGTTCCCCGTGACTTAAAACCATCAGAATGGCGACTGTTGCAATTGTAGCTGACGTAGCAAGAAACGCGGGTAACTATATCACGTTTCCCTAGAAAGGCGCGTGTGGGAGGAAAAAGAGGGAGGAAAGGCGATGGGTTTCAATCAAGCAGCGGCAGAAGAAGCGATTACAATGAAAGAAGATGCGGAATGGAAATATTATCGCGTTCTGCAGAGAACTGCTTGCCGAGGGAATCGTAAAATGATAGAAAGAAATCTCGAGAAAATAATGAAAAATGTAATGGACGATAGATAGAGAGATTTAGGAGGGAGGGAGAGAGAGAGAGAGAGAGAAAGAGAGAGAGAGAGAGAGAGAGAGAGAGGAACATTAACCTTTATTTTCCATACAATGCGAGTTTGTTGTATGAGTGGCAATCCAAAGCGAATTTGAAATGTGAAGACAAATGCAGCATTAACTATCAGCAATTACTTATTATAATTAATAGTTAACAGTCACGAAAATCGTTAATATAAGTGGAAAGTAAAGAACGGTATTCATTCCCTTACTGAATTCGTTCTACTTCTTTGTTTTCTCATAAACACAGTTTTCCCGTGTTGCATTTCATGAAAATTAAAGGGTTTTCAGTTCAAAATCCCAAATCTGAACCTAACTATTAAAACTATTACTGCATTCCGTTTTAGTCCAATTTTCACATAAAACCTCGAAGTAGTTTTTTCACTAACATTTATATCAAAAGATTTTAAATATGTTTTAGTTTTAAATATAATTTTGAAAATTATATTATTATTTAGAAACGACATTTTATATTCTAGATCTCCTTCTGTCCTGAGTGAGGAAAAGACGGACAAGAAAGTATGAAAGAAAGAATGGAAAATGTACCTGTATGGCTCATATTTTAATATGAAACAACCAACATAAAATGGATCGGATTTTGGTTAATTATCACTTTTCCAGTTAATTTCTGACCATCCCCTCTCTCTCATATATCTTTTTACACCTCGTTAGAACTATTAACGTTTGTTATTTACAAGGTAAAACTGCCTGACTCCAGTCTATCGTGTGTTCTTCGCATCTGATTTCAATCTCGATTAGCGAGTTTAAAAATGTCCTGTTATCTCCTATCGAAAATCAAAATTTTTGTTAGAAAGAATACCCCGGCGTCTGTATATAAGCTGAAAATAGCACTATCCAAAGGTAATCAAAATTTGGATTCAAACATAGCGAAATCTTCACATGGAAACACCGTATAATATTTGATGTTAACCCCAAAGGGTTCAAATTTGTATGCTGTTACACCCTGATACCTTAAGAATGTAGAATTCTCAGTTATCATGGTGTAACATGAAGAGCAAATAAGAAAACCTGCATAAAGTCTAATAGCTAATTTAAATGAATTATTTAAAAGAAAAAGGAAATATTCTTGCATCCAATAAAATATATATAAAATAAAGGTGTTTGGTTGAACTAACTAACAAAAGGAAAGAATATATTAATGTTGTAAAATGATATAAAAGAGAAAATTTATCTAAGTAAGACAGAAAAGGATTAGTCATAAGAAATGGTATGTGAGAGGGTAGAGATTAAAATATTAAATGAATTCATAGAAAAATTTTGGAGAGGAGATTAAGTTAGAGGCTAGCGGAAGAAAAACAACAGACTATCGCTCAGGGCCGATTCCCGGATTGAGACATCGTTTGGCAAAAAAAAAAACGCCACACTAATTGGTCGATGAAGTAAAAACAAGTAGGGGGCGGAGAAAAGACGTTAAAGAGGGTGCCGTTAGGAGAGCAAGTATAAAAGGGTTGGAAACCCCCTCCCCTAGGGGGGGGACTCCTTTTGGTTTTGGTTCTGTTCCAGGAGAGTTCTTCGCGAGCTCTTTCGTATGGATTTCACGGTGTTTTCCTGAGTGGCGAGATAGGGGTTATATCTCCGTCATCACAACACGGAAACAAAAGTGAGCGGGATTTCGATTCCGTACTTCCTATGTAAGAAGTGAGGAATGCCATAGAGTCAAAGAAAAGGAAACATATTCTTTGTGTTTCTACTTCAGTGACAACCACGAGAAAGGGAAAGCTATAACGATATCGATGTCCACGTCGCGAGTCGCACAGCCATTATATAGATGATTCAAAGTGTGTCCTAAGTTACGAGAGGCTAAGACTGCGTAAGCATAGTTCAATTCCAAAAGGAACGTAGGAGAAACAGATTATCGGAGAGGTTATACCAAGATAGTTCGATCAGAAAAAGGTAAAGGCCCATATGGAAAACCCAAGAAAGAAAGGTACTGTAAAATATATCTAATGTTAACTAAAATTTGTCTGTGATAAGTATCATTATTCTAATACGGAACTGTTGAAGTGACCAAGGAAAATTTATACTAGGACTTTAGTATCTGACAGAATATACTAAAGTAAGCTGGCTAGTGTTAATGTTATATGAATAATTAAGTGTCCTGAGAATTTTGCATGTCTATTGTAATGCATAGGAAAGTTAATATGTCATAGTTGTGTGTTAGTGCAGTAAAAGGTTTAGTTAATCTACTTAAGTTTGAATAGTTAAATAGTGTGAATTAATCTTATATGTCGTATGAAGTTATGTGTTGAATGTGTATGGCGGCATAATCGTAATACCCATTATAGAATCATAGCTTAATTATTTATGATAAGCTAATGTCAGTTTGTAAATATATAGTATAGCATTGAACTGAGAAATAACTAATATTTGAATTGTACCATGTTAAGGAATTTAATAAACCTTTTGTCCAAAGATAAAAGAGTTGTCTGAAATTGCTGTCCGATGCACCACTTGAAAAATTACGAACCTAATCACGCGGGAAATTAATGTGTTAAGAAACGAGATAAAGTATCACGACTGCAACATAGTTACACTATCTGACATATTTTAGTTCTTTCTCCTTGTTTTTGCATATAATATCTTAAACTAAATGTCCCAAAAGGCGCAGCATAATACAAATATTAGGGGTACTAAGGGGAGAAATAACTTAAGTATTAGTAAAAACTGGTGATATATGTGCATAGATAATAGTAGAACATAGATAAGCGGAAATTATTAGATAGAATAAAATTCGTAAAATGGGACACAACAATATGCCAAGTATTAAAAGACTGATTTGTGTTTAATAAGATTAACGAAAACTTAAACTTCATCTGAAATGCAGTAAATATGTTGACAGCAGTAAAAATCATTTCGAAAAACGCATAACGGATATATTTACAGCATCAAACGTTTTCTAGACACGCAAGGAAAGTTAGGCCTAAATGTTGAGCTAGTTACGCAAGGGACAGGGGATTAATTCGTCGAACGGTGCGCATACATTTTATTCTACCTCATCGCAGAAAATCGCCACAGGGATCATATACAAATTTTTTTACGACAATGTGGACCAATACAAATCACCCCTGGGACTCCTTTCATAAAGGGATGGAAGGACTTAGAGGAATTATTGTTCGGCTGGCATACAAATAAACTGCTGTTTTAAGGATACTTGGGATGACATAAGACTGAATGATAAATGCACCTAAACAGAAGAAAGATATTTAATTAACCAAATATTTCGGTCTGGAAATAGCAGACCATCCTCGGTGGTAGTACAAGAACGGTTATAAAAAAATATAAGCTTTTATTTACAGAAGTAAATAAAAGGTATTTACAGAAGTAGAAAGCAATTTTGATGTTAACATCTCCGGTATTTCTGAACCTATATCGCAAACATTTTAAAGAAATATGAGTTAACAGCTACTTATTCACCTATTAACAAATTGTCTTCTCATGTTTCTTCTCCTAAAGACAAACGCTCAACTTTATCTCTTCCTGGAGTTTATCAAATTTCGTGCAACTGTGATCTTTCCTATTTTGGACAGACTGGACGTTCTCTTGAAAAAAATAATCCAAGAACACACTCCTGAAAAAAAAAAAAAAAAAAAAAAAAGATTAGGCGAGGCTGTAGAAAGTTCATACGTATTGATCAATAACTACGGCGAAGGTTGTGATGTTCTCTGGAATTAATTAAAGTTCAGCTTTACTTTATTTATGTGAGTCGAATTAAATACTTTAATTCTATATTATCGCGGCGTTTTGAGAGGGAAATGAGGGGGAGGGAGGCATTCTGTAAATGAATTATTTCATAAAATTCCAAGCAGTAACAAAAGGTTTTCAAATAATTCTGTAATTATCTCTCCAAGGAGAGTCTCCACGGATACATTAGATGTTGCCTTTCCTAAACTCCTAGTTGGGAGTAACTGAATTAACCAAACTTGGAATCCTTTGCGATATCCTTCGATAAAAACTGCAGTAAAACTACGAAACAGATTACAGAATTTGGAATTTTATTACACAACTGATTATCATCTGAGGAAAATCGGAATTTAGTTATTGGTGTGCTTTCATCACCTGAATATGATTTTTTAATACTTTTCGCTTTATTTCTTGTCTAAAATTTACCGAACAGAGCATCAAAATTTTAGAAATAAATTCCGGAATTGCCCTCGGGTAAAGAAGTTTGCTTGCAAGTGTCAGCCGACAGTAATTCCAGAATTTATTTGTAAAATTTTGATGGTTTTTTTTTCGTCTAAATTTTAGTCTAACCGTACTGACCGATGACAATAACGGGAATAAAAGTAATTCTATTGAGAACACAAGCAAACTAAAACTTCTTTCTAAATTTACCGAAATTTATTTATTATTCTTTGAAATCGGTGAAATTAACAGATTATAGGGCAATACACCTTTTTTTATTAATAATAATTATAGAATTAAAGAAATTACAAATCACAATGAAAAATCAATCAATAGGACGTCCTGTTGATTTATTTTTGTAACAGTTTACTTTTAATGCATAAAAGGTATGCCATGCTGTCGATTTCTTTCCATTTCTGCTCGTGAGAGGAGAGTTCGAAGAGAAAATATTTCTACTAAATAAGAAAACCTCATAAACTAAACATATTTGGTCGTTTTATTTTATAATTAAAATACAAACGTATTTAATACTGACCATTTACAAACAAACTTACATATATATATAGCCTACTGAGCATTATCCGCATGTTGAAATATAGGGCCAGAAAGTTTATATCAGAAGAGGAGGATACACTGACTGAATTCCCATTAATAGCCAGCACATTATCACAAAATGGATATCCTCCAAACATCATCAAAAATATCTATACGCTGACAACCCCCAGACAAGAAGAATCACGCTCCCAGCACATTTCTACTGAAGTGATCCATTTCATCAAATCAATTTCTTATTAAATAGCCAGAATACTAAAAACCTACAAACATCAGAGTGGTCTTCAAACCAACCACCAGCATCAGACAAGTTTTAGGATCCCCAAAAGATAAAGTGCGTTTCTACAAATATCCAGGAGTATATTACATTCCTTGCTCCTGTGGTCTTGCCTACATCGGGCAAACTTCACGGAGTTTAGAAATCAGACAAAAAGAACATGTTGGTGATGTAAACCACAACAGAAGTATCTCTTCAGGCTTAGCACATCGTTTCTGTACATCCAACCACAGGATAGAGTGGCAAAACAGCTCCATGCTATATCTGAATGACGACTATAGACATCGTTTATTCAAGGAAGCCATAATAGCGTTAATAACCGGTGGAAACCACAACAGAAATCAGGGTGTAATTCTAAACAGTTCGTGGAAAACCTGATTCTCTCTCGAAATCCATCTGAACTACAGCTAGCCAGTAATCACACTACGCGTTTACAACAAACACACGTGAGTGTTTGTTGTAACAATAAGAACAATAAGCCCTCTCTGTCACGCGAACGTGTAACCTTAGTTACTAGTTAGTTTACAACGTTTTTTATGTTCCTTTCAATTTGCATTTACTAGTTTTTATGTCTTTCTGTAAACGCCTTGAAAAAGCCAGACAGTTTGCTGGCGAAACTGGTGGTAGGCTATAATGTAAGTTTGTTTGTAAATGGTCAGTATTAACTTCAGTTTACTGCTTTAATAGATTCTTAAAATCTTGAGCTCAATACAGCTATTCAAAAAAAAAAATAATAATAATAATAATAAATTACTCCCCTTCACCATACACATATTTACAAATACGGTTAGGCTTAATAACCTCTTATTAACGTCACACACACACCACAAGTTTGAATTGTTTAACATATTGATTTTCGATGGTTGATTAGCTTGTTTTTGCGAGAATTCAAATAATGTAAGAAAACTGATCTTATTCAAAGCAGGCTGTCGAGCGGTGATAATTTCGTAAAAAAGAATCGCAAGTTAGTCAAACAGTGGTAACTGGTAGAACGCATGTTTGACACGTTGACCGATTTTTAGATGCGTTGCTCAAAATTCGTAAGCACCTCAGGGTCGTATTCGCCGACTGTCCGTACGCTGATAATTTCGAGATTCTGGCTTAGCAGATTTAACTAAAACCAGTATTTTGTTATATTTATAAAAACCCGCAGTTCAAAGCGAGAAAATATTAGAAGGGAAAATTCAAATCACTTCGCTCTAGCTGGATGGAAACCGAATAAAGTGGGTCATTAAGGACAATCAAAAGACTTTGTTGATGTCGTTATTCTTTTTTTCCCCAACCGGACTACCTTTAGTGACAAAATATAGGAAACATATTTATTTACTTGGAGTCTAAAACCCAAAATCAGGTTGACTTTATATTTATAATTTGATAGTTCCAGGGAGAACAACGAAAAACGAACACACATTCTCTAATTAATTTTATTCTGCAAAGTAGTTGGTAATTCCTTTAGCCCTAAATAATTAACTTTTCGAAATTGGTGGGGACCTCGATCTTTGTCATTTTCCCTCAAAGATAGGTGAGAGTATGCAACAATGGCTGAGGAGTACTGATGATTTTGAAGGCATCCATCAAGGAGAAAGTACAACAGCGAATTCTACCATTTCACCGTAAACCGTAACGTATTTGTCTACAGTAGTAGATTCTAGGGTCCACTCCATTCAGATGTTATTCAAATTTTAGACTGAGAACACCCTGAATTCTTGAGACAAATTTTGACGAACTCGGCAACAAGCTGATAATAACTAAATAATTAATTAATTAGTTAATACCTTTTTATTCAGTGACTAGAATTGATCCTCTTTTGTTCTGCAGCGGTCTTATATTTACCACAAACGTCCTTCCGAGATTACAATAACCTTCTTAACTATTTCGATTTGTAGTAAAAAAAAGCTAAAACACACACATTCTGCATTAGAGGGCGCATTTGGTGACATGCGCAGACCACACAACACTCGTTTTCATTGTTAAAATAGTTCTGGTTTTAAAAATGTTTGATTAATGGTTTTTATTTCTATGAATCCTTTCTTTCTGGCAAAATAATTTAAAAGGTAGAGTACACATTATTATTTTTTGAATTTTTCGCTAAGGCAAAATTAGTAAAAATAAAATAATGTTGGCGGCATATGTATACCTACTAAAAGATTGACGTCACTAACTCAGGTATTCGATGACCTAACATAGTTCGTTTATGCTTTTCTGCATTTGTTAACTTATTTACTCTAGAATCATTAACGAGAGAGAGAGAGAGAGAGAGAGAGAGAGGTGGAGAATAAAGAGAATGAAGAGACAAAAGAATGGACAACAGAAATACATGAGGAGAAGAAAAGAAGGAAAGAGAGAGGGAGAGACAGAGAAGTGGAGCAGGAAAAATTCCCAAGATACATTATCCAGCGTAATCCGTAAACTTAGGTGTTTCGAAAAAGCGCGAGCCTTTCGCCTCCATTCCGTTCGAGTGAGCTGTACTTTCACGCCGCTGTTCAAACAAATCGCACTCGTAAATGAGGAGACCTCCCTTGACCGTAGCGGTGTCTGGCACGCTCGATAAAACAAGACCGAGATCGGCGACCGTGACGGACACTGATGACTTTGATCCCCGTTATCTGCCGTGAAGTAAGTGAGTCGTAGAGTCGCCGCTGGTTGCTAACTGCGCGTCTCCGATGGCAAAGGATTCCCTGGGGCGAAACTGATTTAAACAGCACCTTGGACATTAAGCGGATGTTTATACGAAGGTGGGGTGGGACTTGTGGGATACATCGCATAAAGGGAAACACAAAGTTGGCATAATTCTTAAAGTTAACGATGTCCCCCCTCCCCTCCACTTGAGAAACAAAGTTTTGACGGAATATTTTATCTCAGAAGAGAAGGGCAGACACACAATCTTCCCTCTTCTCCCCTACTTGAAAAGGTGCACGAGCTCCCAGGCGCCGTAGCGATATTTGAAATTGCATCTCCGTCGGATGTGATTCTCTATCGGTCAGTTGCAATTGCAACAGACAGCGCTCAACTGCCGTGCATCGTATCACAATGGCTGCGGGCATTTATGTCTAATGTAATCGGCAGAGCTAGCAAAGGCCTCGACGTTACTAATATTGGTAGAAGCGTCCGACTTTAATCCATAAAGCGTGGCCGTGTTATCAATCACTGTTCGCATACGCCATAAATATTTGGAAGGACTCGCTTTCATTGTCTTTCTGGGTTACTTCAATTCTCCGATCGCAAAACGTCGAAGAGCACTCTTACTACTAGTGCTGCCGCTACGAAAACTAACATCCGAGTTCCTCTTTCCCAAACTGAACTTGATTCAGCTGAGTAGAAGGAATTTTAAACATTTGGTGCGCCTGAGCCGAGCGGTTAGCCTAGTGGCTGTGCGCTACGCAACCCTATGCCTGGGGAAGGAGTATCCGAGGTTTCGATTGTCGTCAGTGACGTGAGGAGCTCAAGGATCTTCCTCAGCCATAACCAAGTTAACCGGTCTTGGGGGCGGACAGTAGAGTTTTTTCTCACCAGTTTATTCTTAGGTTTTTCATCCCGCAAAGCAGGCAAACCTGCCTTGAAAACTCAACACCACTGCTGATATAGGATACATCGGAGTGTAGGGCTGACCACCTTACCTTGTGAACGGTTTAGGTCCGATGATTAATGAACCCTCGACACCGCAAGGTAAAAGAGGGAAAGACAATTAATTCGGCACATCGCCCAGACAAACGAATTTTAATGCGGAAAATCGAGGGAATACACACGTCGAATAATAACAAAACGCCCATTGAATAATTCTACACGAATTATATGAAGCCTCAGTTAATTATTAATAATGATTTATATAAAATATAACTAATATCAGTAAAAGTTAGTTTTGATCCATCGAAAATGGATGAAAGCATTTTCGGTTCTGGGGCTGCTTATAGTCGAATTATTAGGTTAACCGTGAATGCAATAAAAATAATAAAGAAAATTGCTGCTGTTTCGGCTCCGTCTGTACCAGTGCACGAATGAAAGAAATTGCCCTGGTGGAAAATTAAGTGCGACTCCCCACCCTTAAAAAAACATTTCAAGGCGTAACCTACATTAGTTGGTCCAAACAACAACTCCAGAACAGTCGGACTTATGCAATAATTCCTTTATTGACCATCCCCTTATCGTACAACTATGGACTTTTCTCTAAAGAATCTCTTCCTGTCTGATAATATAAAGACTGAACGAAGTACTCAGGATGCAACAAAATCTCTTCTTCGCTCTTTAAAAAAGTGAAAGAAAGAAATTTATTATTAATTTCTGTCCTGAAACCTTTGCTGTTTCTACTAAGCTAATACTCAGCAACTCAAGCTGAGATTGTAAGTGTTTTGTCCATGAATTATTAATCTCTCTGTTGCTGAAGTATTGCCTATCATTCTGAGCGCAGGCGCGCGCGCACATACACACGCATTGAAGCTTAATTGCTTAACCCACTGAAGCTTAAGAATTGCAAGCTAATTGCATTTTGAATTTTCAATCTAATTGTTTCAGACATCGTTAATGTCACAAACAATTAAATATATAGATCGATAAAGACAAAGAATCCCTACAAATATTAGACGTTTTTCATCATCAATCTCCTGATATGTATCGCCATGGTGTGTTCAGGTTACTATAACAGCACTACATGATTAACTTTACATTATTATTAATCTCCTATAAAGAATTTTCCTCAATCAGTCTATTACTTGTGATTACTACAATATGTCATATTTAACATTTCGTGCAACTAAGGCAATTCTGACTGAATCAATCCACCTGCACCTTGGTCTTCCTTTGGATCTCTTTTCTGCCATATTTTTAATAATTTTTAAGACTTGTTGAATTTTCGGGAAGAAATTGTCCACAGATGACGTCACTCTAGTCAATGACTACAAAACAACGCAGTCACCATGGAGTATACGTTCAGTTTTCTTCCATTGCTTAGATTCATTTTTTCATCACTTGCGTACTCTTAATGAAAATTTGTATTTAGGATCTAAGTAAGTATTTCTCAACGAAGAAGAAAATTGTATCCTTGGGGGATGGGGCGTAAGTACTTTTCAGTTTTACAACATCAGATGTGGATTTAGTTAATAATACCTTAAAGAAAGAAACAATTAAATTTTAAAGTAAGAAAGAATGGGATTTCACATATATGTTCAAATTATGATTAAAAACTGGCTAAAAATCCCTTTATGGAACGTTTAGTGAAGAAAGGTCGCGAATCAGTGATTTCAGCTTAAATTCGTTAGCATGGCAAAGGTGGCTGTGATAATAACGTTCTTTGTTACTAAATGCACTTAGTTCAGAGATCACTTTTATTCATTCATCAGTGAGCACATCACTTAACCAATTGACTATAATTATTCGATGGAAATTATTCGATGGAAATATATATTCCTTCCACACAAACAAAACACTTCACTGCCTCTAAGAACTATATAGCTTATACTAAAAAAGAAAAGGTGTATTAAAGAAATAAATATTAAAGATTTTCCAAATCAACCAAATATTATTATAACATAATATTTAAATTTTCTTCATATATTGCATAAATAAAATAGTCTCTTTGCATAGATTGGCTACTGCTTTTATACAATTTAAGTATATTTCTTTTTCTCTTCCTTCGCCATTTCTATAAGTGCTATATGAAAAAGTTCCAAAATACTCCTGATTGATGAATGATTATTATAGAATAATCGTGTTATAAGTCCATTATTATAACAGATACGAATAGATAGAATAAATATAAGTTAATTAAAAATGCGGATATTTAATAATGGGGTTAAGAGAGACAGAGAGAGAGAGAGAGAGAGAGTAAAGTAAACAAAAACAGCGTTCTCTTTTTATACAAAGATCACCCTTCTTATTCTTCCCTTCCTCGTTCTCGCCCCCCCCCCCATTGAAATCCGTGCAACAACGAAAGGAAAGTCAAATACTTTCAAATGCACACAAGTCAAAGTCTCCGTCCATTACATCGACATGACGATAAATCGCTCTGTAAAGGATGTTTGCGTGTGTTATTTGAAACGGGATTCGGGGCCACATTAAACCCAGCCTGCTCCTGGGATCAGCGTCAAGATGAGAAAGATGTGAAGGAAGCATTTGCTGTTCATAAACACCCTAGTTAGTTTCCTTTTAGTGTTAGGTCTTGCTCAGATTATCCATTTAGTCGACTCGCATCTTTATGCTTCTGAGCACCTTAAGAGTAGATCGAAATTTCCGCTTAGAAATGGAGAGGGATCGACTCACTTAGACAAGCACTGCTCGAGCTCCCTCTTTAAGATTTGCTGAATTTCTCTGATTTCAGATGAATACCACTTTCATTGAAAGACCCAACACTCATGGCAAACATGCAAAGATCATTCCTTATCGAGTACACTGAAAAAATACTCCGCCTGGCATATCAAAACAGTTCTTGCGCTCCAGAACTATGCATATCAAAAGATTTTTGATATGCAAAAAACAGTTCTTGCATATCAAAAAGCTTAGCTTTAATAGTTAAAATGAGTGTTTCCTGTGTGAAGAACAACGCTATTTGCATCCTTCTGATAAAACAAAAATCGAGTTTGATTCTCGTTAGCGACATCAGTAACAAAACGCCTTTTCAATTGATGATTAGCTAGTCGTCAGGTCTTCCTTCCAAAAAACTCAGAATGTTCATCCGAGGAACAGAAAAATCGGTTTAGAGTACACGATCAAGGACAACGGCCTTATAGATGGGCATCTAGAAGAATATATGAAGATCTTGCTGCTGAGTTCCTAAATGTTCTTAAATAAGCGTGGTCTAAGAATGTGAAGCCTGATAGCAGCGAATTCAATAACGAGCCACTTATATTCCACTAATCAAGTGGAATCCTGAATGTAGGGGGATAATACATAAAAGCATTCCGATAAAATACCAATTAAACAATACTAAAACGTTTTTTGCATAATAAAATATACTTTATGTGAATCCCACTCACTAAAGGTTGTAAACCTAACATTTCATTTATTACTAGACTAACGATTAGGCAACCCGAAAACTCAAGTTAAGGGACCAAACATGGAAATTTTCAAGCTACTTCGGGTCTCTAATGAGAAGGATAGTCGTCTCACACCGACCGAAACAAAAATCGTCTTTTACCTATGGATGTTCGCAAATATCACCGCTGGCAGTAGGTTCGAACCATTAACAATTAATTGGTGTAAAAGTACTGTCCGCTGTGATATCCAGCCCTGCGTTTTTTATTTATGCAGCTCATGAAAGGTTTTCGCAATTCCACAATACAACAGTACCGTGGGTGGACTAAGCTTTTTTCTAATTTTTATTTATTTGTAATATAAACCTGGAAATCTCCTCTACAGATCAAATTATTGCAGAGCTACATCTAACTCTGTAATAAACAAACAGTGTGGGATGTAGTTCGTACTTTGAGAAACCAATTTATTCAATATTTATCAAATCCGAGAACTTCCTTAACATTCTTATATAAAAGAGACGATGACTCACCGACAGTGATGTGTAGATGATAACAGACAGTGGTTAAAAGACAAATATTATTATACATCCAACTTCTTAAAAGTACAAACCAGATTTGAATTCAGTCAAATTTATATCTGTCGCATTCAGAATAATTCATTCATTAATTTGTTCGCAAGAGATACATGAAGCTGTTATGCACAATTATTATTATTATTATTATTATTATTATTATTATTATTATTATTATTATCATCTGGCAATCCATTCCACTCATTCACAACTCTTCAAGCAAAAAATCAAGTCCTCACACCCCTACTAACCACACCTTTATTCAACTTCCTGTGATGACTCCTTGTTTTGGTCCCTCTAGCCAAGTGTTGAAACATTTCCCCTGCATCTATCCTATAAAACCCTTTAAGCAAATTAAATGTTTCTATCATATCCGCTATTTTTCTCCTATCAACCAACTTCTGCAATCCACACATCTTCAATTTATCCTCATAAGGAACATTCCAAAGGCCAATCGCCATCTTGGTCACTTGCCTTTGAATTAACTCCACCACTTCCTCATCCCCAAGAAACCTACAGGACCAGACTTGAGTATAGTAATCCAAGTGTGAGTGCATCTTGCCTTATAAAGAGGAACAACAACTTTCTTATCTCTACTTGTTAACGTGTTCTTCAATAGCCAAATAATCTTATGGGATACTTTAGCAATATGTCGTCTAAAATTTAACTCTGTTTAACACCACCTCTAAATCTCTAGTTTCATCTCTTTCCTAGAGTACACTGCCATCAGTGTGATACACGGCTTGTAATCTATTTATCCCAAAATGCATAACTTTACATTAAACTGATGATTTCAAATTATTAACTATTCATTTATGTACAAATTAAAGAGCAATGGTTCCAGCAGCACTGAACCTTGTGGCACATCACTAGTCACCTGTTTTTGCCTACCTTTTGAATTCTTTTACCACTCTTTGATATCTGTCCAGCGGCCACACTCTTATCCACATAACTAGTGTCATATTCATCTCCATTTGTTCTTATTTGTATAACGGTGTACCAAAAGGTGTTCTTTCAAATCAAATCTATCGAAAATAATTGATTATCAGAAAGTTATAAATGGAAAAGGAAAAATGAAGGAAAAGAGAAAGCTGACATAAGCAGAAAGAGACAGGAGAATTCAATTCCACCAACGGATCTAACAAAGCATCTTCCAACAGCAATCACTTTAATAAATAATGAACGACGACTTAGACTGAAGTGTTTACACGATTATCTGCTGTAAAACACATTCAGTAGTGAGAGGCCAATTTGGAAGGGTCCGCTTTATTAACACGCGCGCTCAGTGAACCTTTCCGTGCAGGACTTGATCCCGATAACAGAAGTGGAAGCGCGTGAAACGCAAAAACAAAACGACGGTTGTGTTTCTCTGGCTGAAAAAGTAAGTAAACGCTGCCTAAACGCACGAGGAAGACGTTTGATTACTTCTCTCTCTTGTTTTAATGCTCTCTCTCTCTTTCTTCCCGACTAAGAAATAATCTCGTTCCCAGTAAAACGGATAGTCTCGTACACTAAAACATCTCACTCGGTTGTTCCCTCTTCCCCTCGCGCTTGCTTCCTTTTCGCCGTTGCTATATTCTGCACGCGGTGTCTACCTAATTATGGCTTCGCCAGGGGAACTCCATCAAGCAGGCTCTAAGTGCTCGAGATAATGGCGAGATTTGGTGTTCCTGTTGTCTAGCAACACCATGCCTGAAATCGTTCGTCAGCTGTCGCTCTGCCTTGTCGAAATAGCCCGGTTAATGGCATCTCTGTTTATTTACAGATCGTAGCCACCAGTAGATGGCAGTATTTGTATGCGAATACATTTGGGTATAAACAAGGCCCGAGTTCTGGAACCTGAAGATACGGAGACTTTATTTATTTGTTTTGTTTTGTATTGCAGAAAACTCTTTCTCAAGTTTCCGCTTTTTTATTTTTATTTTTGTTTCTTGACGTGTTTCAATCCCAAATCACATTAACAGAAAAGTGCGTAACAGCTTGAAGTCCTCCTAAACTCATTGTAAGATTTTTAATGCAGAAAATTTCGCGGAAATCCTTCCTAGTAATTTAACACAATTCTAGATGGCAGCACTATCGATCCTCTTCATAAAGATACCATTGCCGCAGAAGATGAAGTCTTTTAAGTTATCTGCAATCGCTATCCTTCTTCTGCTCGAAATTTCTATGGCTTCTTTAGATTTCTAACTTTCTGCGGTTAAAATGACCTGTTACGTCTCTAAGCGAAGCGCTTATTTATTTTTGTAAGACCTTACTAAGTGATTAATTTCCATATGAATTTCCTCTCCGAATTTTGACTCACTTAAAAATCGCTTTCACACCGAAGTCCATCAACTGATTTAATTAAAGAAATGAGCCTCCGTAGCAAAGTTCGGCACAAACGAAGCCCATTGGCCGAAAAGACATGGTTTCAATTCCTCCGTGGTGTGAGGAAAGTGAAGAAAACAGAACTTTATCTGATCTCTTTCAACGAAAGGTGAGTTAACCGGTCTCGTACGGTGGTGGAGGGTTTTTCATCCTTTAGAACGGCAAACCGCACACAGGAATCTACAGTCTTGAAATATAGACTTAATCACTCATTAGGATCGGGGTCAGATTAACATCTTTTGCCAAAAGGGAAAAAGAAGAAAACAGGCTGGTGCTCTGATACCCAATCTATAAATATACCTCGGAAAATGACGTCATCACTGCTTTGAAAGACTTTTAATAACATTAAAACTCGTTCGGACGATTCACATCACTCAGATTCTCTGGAAGGCGTTTTGAATTCAGAGAGCCTGCGCTGGAAAAGGGGCAGAGGTCATTCATTGAAGGGTGGTCCCTTCTGTTTAGACCGTAGATTTTAGTATCATGCATTGCTGATAGTATATGAACAGTCGGATGCAGGTAAAGTGTGCATCCGAAGTGCAAATTTCTTCACCAGATAAGGAGTTGGACTTGGTTGGTTGTGAGAAACGGAAAAATATCTCAAGTAAAGAGAACATCAAAGTGTGTATATTTTTCAGTAAAGCTATACGAGTGGACTCTGTGTGATGTACGAAAGAATATGAATTCGCTGAAATTGTTGATTCATTTCTTCAGCATTCAGAGGATGTCTTATTTTGCCATCTTGTTGGCGCTCTTTGCCAAATTTTTCAAAATCGTAATATGGTCATCATCTTATGTTTGGATGTTTCCCGTCCTCTGTCGTTATTAATGAAGGATAATGAACTTAGAAAGAATTTAAAAATCATCCATTCCAACTAATCTGTAGAATATTTAGAGTTTGAAAACCACTGCAGTCCCGATCTTCCATATGCGAAATCCACACTCACTAACGGGAAATAAGAAAACCTTCATTATTTTTCATTTGTGGAAGAAAGACCAAACTTATTGCTCCATGTGGTTAGGTCACATGCTGTGTAAATTTTATATGTAACTGGACCGGTAGACAATCGTGTTGAATTTTAAAATTAAAATATATAGATTCGGATTGGATATAGTCTTGTAAATTAACCGTTTCAACTTCTTATTCTGAAATTAATTAACTGAATGATTTGGCTTCAAGCTTTGAAATCTCATCACAGGTATTAAGTTCTTTACTGGGCGATGAACTGAGTCCTTCACCCTTTATCCAATCATTTCAATGAAGAAAATCTGTATAAATGGGTATTCTATGGTTCTCTTCTTTTCAAATTCTATATATTAACAAATAAAAGGTGTATTAATAAATCTCTTGGATAATCCATAATTTAAAAAATTTTTAAAACAGTTTAAAATTTTTCAATTAATATATAAGTTGCTTTTTATTTGTATATGAATAATAACTTCTTAATAGGAAACTTCATATCAGTTAGGAGTGGCGACTTAATATATTCACTCGTTAAGGGATTTATGTTCATCGCAAAATAAATTCTTACTGAGTTCGGTTTAATGTTTGTGAAGGAAACTAAGAGCATTTCGGAAGAAAATATACTTTCAGAGCTAAAAATAAAAAAAAAAGAAACTCAATCTTCTCTATTAAGAGAGACCTATCTAGTATATCCTACAAATGAATCCTAATTAATTTTAATAAGCTTAATATAAAAGGTCTTTCCTTATAAAATCAGAAATGAATAATTAATGTTTGCTTTTATAAGGTATTTCTAATAAAATTCCATTTCCGTTTGCTTAAATATACATATGGATTGGCACGAATAGAGGGAAAATAGAATATTTATAAAATTAAATTCGGAGTTTAACATGCGACATACCAGAATAATAAATTACTGCGTAAACATATTTTACTAACTAATATTCCTCAAAGTATTGAAATTTACTGCTGCGAAATGAAAACAAAAATCGTAATATTTGACAATTTTCCTAATCTCATTAATATTAAATAAATAGCTATTTATTTATTTATTTACTGTATTAGGCAAAGTACCAATGGGAATTTAGCAAACGATCATGACGTTGCACAGCTCGTGACATGATAATCAAGAAATTAAGGCTCTAAATAGCGAAGCGAAATGAATTACGTACGATGATAATAATGCCATCTCGCGGCGAGTAATCTTTGGATTTATTCTGAAAAAAAATATAAATTATCGTTCAAACAGTCTCAGGTTGATAAGTAAAAGCTAATGTCAGCAAATTATATTTACATGCTTCTCGAATTATATTAAACGCTCCGTGTTTTATTGAAGAAAGTCCTAAATTTTCAGTTCTCTTAGATTTTATTAGAAGCAAAAAATATCGTATTATCTGTTATGCAACTAAAAAAAATAGTTTGTGAGTGGCTAAATCACCTCCAGTTGAAAAGCACTAACAAAGTTTTTTATTTTTTTTTTCATTCCAAACGAAATAGGAACCCCGATTCTTTGACCCAAGAGCTGAAACACATAATATATATATATATATATATATATATATATATTAAAGATACCAATCTATTTTAAATATAAATATATAAATAATCCTGGTTTTAATCCATTTCCAAGTAAGCAAACAGACAAGTATGTGAAGTTTGCGCCTGCAAGTAGCGGTGACCCCGTACGTAGTGCAAGTTTAGGCAACTCGTGGTAAAGGTGGATTAAGTTCTGATCACCAGCAAAACACATCTCCTGGAGGAGATGTATTATGCTTTGTATTAAAGGCAAGGGCCACTACCCAGACCGATTTCAACCTTTATTAAGGTCTCCTTCTTGGGAGCCAAGCTTAGAAATGCTAAGAGTTCAGTAATACAGAGCTTATAAGTATTTTACAAAACAAGTTGCCATAAGGTGCTTTGACCTTCTTAAATAAAAATCTCAGGATAAGAGATCTGACGAGACCTCAATAAAGGTCGAAACCAGTCTGGGTAGTGGCCCCTTGCCTTTAACACAAAGCATCATACATCTCCTTCAGGAGGTGGGCTTTGCATTAAGGGTAAATATTAAGAATAGTGATCACAGCTTATTCCACCTTTACCACGAGTTGCCTAAGACTTGCACTACTTGCAGGCGCAAACTTGAATTACTTGTCTGTTTGCTTACTTGGGAAATGGATTAAAACCAGGTTTAAAATAGCTTGGTATCTTTAACATAATATATATATATATATATATATATATATATATATATATATATATATATATATATATATATATATATATATATATATATATATATATATATATATATATATATATTCTTTTTTTTTTTTTAGTTTCCCATGCTCAACATATGAGCGTGGCCATGCCCAAGGGGGATAGGATATCCGCTGACTTCTTTCCAATGTCTGTACACTGCTTGGAAAGAAGTCAGCGGATATCCCCGTGGGCAAGACGCCTTGTGCCATGTAACGAGTCAGGTGTTTATTGTCGGTGTAAATTGGAGGAAAACGATGCTCCCAAGACTGTGTCCGGGTGAATTGGCCGCTATTAGGCAACTGACGGAATTTGAAACAAGCATTGTCATAGGATGCCATGTTGCAGGCCTAACTGTTCGACAAATAGTTGACAAATTGGGCCCAAGGTCAACGAGCAAGGATACCTTACTGAGATGGAGGCGTAGGAATCAAGTGAAAGTGGGCGTTTTACCTCGCTCTCCGACCGTTTATCGCAGGCTGCTACGAAGGATAATGTGTAAAAGTCTCCATTCCTCGGCCTGCACTTTCAAGAATTCCAGGGATCGAATGGAACATGAACTGCACAAAAATATTCAAAAAATACTCAAGCTCACAGCGTGAGTTTTCATGATACGACCGCACTGTGCAAGCCTCAAATTCCCGAAACAACATTCAGCGTTCAGTGCGAAAAAAAAAAAAAAAAAAAAAACTGAGGCGATCCAAACTCATGCATTTCAAGTTCATTGAAACATAAATTTGGCATTAGATTTCCTAACGACAGTTATGGGAAGTAATATTAAAATATTAAAGAATTTATTTCAGATGTTCTAATTGTAGTTGAATGTTTTTTCTTTCTTTGCAGTTCAAAATGGTAAACACAGTTTATTGTATGTTCTTTTGGAATTGCTCAATAAATTGCCACGAAATAATTATTTAAAAAGTGTAATGAAAACAATTAAATTACAAAATTCAAGTAACCATAAATGTTGGTTCGCTTTTTGGACATTCATTTTAGCGAATATTTCTCAACACATTTCTGAATAAGCTGAATCCATCATTCGGAAATCAGTTAAATAAACAATAAAATTTAAATTACATAAATATTTTATGAGAGACATTTGAAATAATGCCATTGTGATCCATTCATTAAACTTTGATTTCGGAATGAGACAGATATCTCGTGCAGGAAAGTATGCATTACAACTATTCGGAATGCATTGAAGTTCCCCACAAAGTACGTCAACTTGCAAAAAAAAAAAAAAAAAAAAAAAAAAAATTACAATATTGGGAAAAACAAAACTTAATACAGAATCTCGAGGTTTCAGCACAACTGCATTTGTTCATAAGTTTCTAAGTCGGCAGGGCGAATACAAGATGAAACTAAAGCTTGAAATCTCACCCATCCGTGACTTCACTAGGGGGGGGGGGCCCAAGGACTGGTGCGGAATCTTTATTTCGATCAATATAAGTCCAAATGTTCCTTTTACCACACACACACACACACACACACACAGAAAGAGAAAGAGAGAGAGAGAGAGAGAGAGATTGAAGGTGATGTCGATTTCTGGTTGTACGTAAACTTGCAAAGACAGAGAGATAGAATAAAAGATTTTCTATACAGGTCACTTTTTAGCATTTAAGGATATAAATTTGCGAGAGACCTGTCGACATTAAATTCCCATTAAAGGCGATCCGAGAAATATGGCTCTGTGGTTAAGCAGAAAAAGCCTTTATCCCCCGGAAGCAGTAGAAAGAATACATTTCCGCTTTTACGGTCAGAACAAGCGAAGTGCATCACTTGGACGCTTAAAGAAAGAAATAATCCTTTATTCCGACACTGACGGAAGGTCATTTATTAACTCCGTACAACAGTCAATAGTGAAATGGTAATGTAGTGTGGTTCCCGCTGTCAGGATATTCCGTCAGTAGTTACTTCAATGAATATTTCTGCAACACAAAACGTATGCTGTAAACGTAGCATGTTTTAATCATTATTTGTAAGTCCAAGAAATATTTCGATTGTTTAAACTTAGTTGTGTTAACAATGGTAAGACACTTCCGGTTTAGTTATAGCGGATGAATACTTCCGGTTTAAAATGACATGCATTTCTAGTTCATGATAACGCAATTGCTGCTAATTCAGAAAGTTATTTATGGGAATCATGAACAGATTTGACCACCTCCATTCTTCAATTCGATTTAAACTGTTCTTTAATCCATGTAATATATTTCTCTCTAAATAAATTGTTGCTTTACCTTCCTTTGTGTTCATAGCTTGTTCATCGCGTACACTACATTCTTTTATTACTTTTACGTATGCAGTGTCCTTTTTGAAAGTATTTACAAGCTTAGAGTGAGACATTTTTCCTAAATGAGAGATGAAAAGCTAAAACGTGGGATATAAAACGCATCCACAAAGAGCAAACGTTTATTACACCGCTAATTAATTAATTATTGATATTAATAATAGACTAAGCAATCTGAGGTTTTAATCATATTGAAATCCAACATCGCTGCTGTCGGCTTGGAATCCTCGTGCTTAAACAACATTCTCTCAACACCGCATCACAATAATTCCAATCGACTTATAGCGAATGCAAAATCCTCTCCGTTCAACACTCTTTTGTCATTCATAGAATGGATTTTTAAATTTTCCTGACTGTGCGGTTTATCGTCGCTAATTTAGAAGATTCTACATCGAAACAATTATCTTCTTGAAGAAGGAAATCTTAAAGAGTGAAAAATCAATCAATACGAAAACCGAGCAGATTTATCGCCTTTAAAAAGCGGCATTTAGGGGAAAAATCACGCTTTATCAGAGTTATGGATTTTTCTTTTAAAAATGAACTTCTGTAATTGCAAACGCAGCCACAAACTACAAAATCAGATAAGAAAAGTCAGTCCGTGCTGTTGAAATCAAATTCGCGTGCTGACTAAAACTAAGCTTTCCACTTGCCCGAACACATCAAACAAGCGACAGGTAACTATGGCAACGGAGTGCTAATCCAGAGTAACGGACGCACGTTATGCATCCAGGAATGCTCACTGCCGCCTTAAATCCCTTAAAATGAAGAAAGGGAACGATATTCTTTCGGTCCAAACACGACTCATAAGCGGCAGTTTTTTGCTCACTTTGCACCTGCAGATGGAGAAAAAAGAAATGCAATATGCGAAGTTTACACAGAGCCACGCGGAACACAAAACTCTGAATATTAAACATAAAATAAAGAATAATGTCGCTAAACATGTTTTTGTGTTTCATTCCTTTCAACTTCCAGCCGTAAACAGGATAAGAATGAAATAAGGAAGAGAACGATGAAATGTTTTCGCCGATGTTTAATAAACTCATCTTTGCTGGATGTAACCCAACAATGCAAACTTCAAATTGTTACACAATTTTATTATTAAAAAGTTTAAACAATGCTTCTGTTTTCCGAAGTTGCAGTGAAATGAAACAATCAATATTTAAGAAAGTACGGAAATAATTCCTATTTAATAGCAAAATACTTTGAATTGTTTAAACGGTGCCAAAAATTTCATTTAATGCTATTTTCAAAACAACGGAGGTAATTAAACCAAGGAATGTTGGTGCTATTTTGCGACTAATTCAAACACTGAATCCGGTATGTTCAATAAACAAATAATAAAATTTTCAACAATCTGAAATGAACTGAAACCACAATTAGGAAAAACAAACAAACCAAAAAAAAACTAATACCATAAATAATCCATAATATTTTAATTAAAATATTAAATATATTGGGAAAATATATAAAGAAATTCTTATAACCGTTTTAGTTCATTTAACTGAGCATTTGCTAATGCAACAAATAAATTGCAAATGAAACCTTTTCGGGATGGACTTTTGCCGACCAATGTTTAGTTTCAACAATAGTGAGTTTTAAACAATGAAGATTTAGATGCACTTACTGCTTATCGTAATAAGGTACTTTTATTATTCAAATGGGATATTTTGATACGTTTTTTAAAGCCATTCAAATAGGTTTGCGACGTGTCGTAGAACTTAGTCATTCCGTTTCGCTAAATCCATTACCTAAATCAATGATGATATCTAATTTTGGTCAAAGACCAGTCTAAATAAAGTATACAGGATTAATATTTTATTACACAAAACGTTAAATTAATGATTTTTTACATTCCCTTTTTCTTGTAGTTTTATCGAACATTGGCCAGTCCGGTAGATCTACATCTGTTCGCCGCATGAAGGTTATATCAACTACTACGACTCAGAGCTATCTGCGTTTGTCGAACATGCTATAATCTCTTTGGGTCTTGGTATATATATCCTTCTCGAAAGCAGTGTTCTGATGAACAGTTATTTCATTAGAGGTGAAGGATTGTTATTTTCCCTTAATAAATGCGATGGAAGGATTGTGTTTATCTCCTCTTTCCTTCTTAATGCTTTTTTTTTTAAATCCAGGAGGGGTTTGAACAATCAGACCGTGCTATTTTATTTCTTGTGGAAAGTATGTCCTTGTAAGATTGCTTTAAGATCCCAGCGAAAGGAGATCCTACATCTTATTAATGTGGGCGCCATGACTATTTGTTTCTCACACTATGATGTCCTTTAACTTCTTTCCAAGCAGTGTATATTGTGTGAGTTCTCGGTTTGACAGTTTAAATTATTCACATCGATTATAATGGAGCTTGACTATGTTTAATAGTTTTTGCTTTGTCCACAATCTCTATTTCCTTACCCTTGATTCGTTGACCGCAACCGGAATAGACGTTCGCATTAGTTGACCACCGTACGACAGTCCAGCACAGTTAGCAGATTACGGAGAAACTTCGAGTAAGACAGTAATGAGCAGTGTTTAAGTAATGGATGTGGGTGGGTTAGACAACTCCGCACTTCAAATCAACCTAGCAACCCTCCCCACGCGCATTTACACCTGAACAAAGTACGAGGATCCCAGCGAAGACACTCCGAACCTTGTCTGCCTACTAGCGGGGAGCATGGTGACTCGATGTGACGATAGACGATATCGCGAACACGCCCTTTCCTTGTCCGACAGTCGCTCATGTACGCGGTTGTTCCGGAGACTTGACATGCAATGTGATGAGTGCGACCCTGACTGTAGTAGTAGGCCGAAGGCCCCGCAATAGCACCGGCCGTCACAACCTGCTGCTACGCGATGAAAAACGAGCCACGTGGTAGGGTGGCACACGTCGGCAAATATTGGCCTAAACTTCTTGGAACTTTCGCCCACTTTTCTACGGGAGAGAGAGAGAAATGGGCAGCAAGTTTCGCCGCTGGGAACACACAGATAAGAATAAGCTACACGCAGAGAGATGGACCTGTCAACCTCCTCCGACTGCAATTTAACATTAGATATGTTTAAGGAAGGACGGTGTGGGAAGTACCACCCTCTGTTGTTGTTGTTGTTTTTTTAATTTATTGTTGATAACAAAAAAAAAATTAAAAAAAAAAACAGGATAACAATTCCTCTGGAAGGAAAAGCCCTTCCTCATGTTAAAAAAATGGAACGTAAATTTTATGGTATATACGTAGATTATATGGTAGTATTTACGACACAAAGGTGTCGTAAATACTACCATATAATCGAGTAGAGAGTACTACTTATTCTTATCCTTATTTCGTACTTAATGTTATTCTTATTTGAAACATGAAGAACTTTGGAAAGCCAGCATTTGTTCTTTATAGCAGAAAGTACTTGATTTTATAGCTCCATAAACAAGCAGCAAATATTAGTAAAAGGATTGACTACTTGAAGTACTAAAAACATTTTCTATCTGAGCTGCGAAAATCAGATATCACAATTTTTTTTTCAATTATTTCTGTTACTTCGTTCACAATCCTGATAATGAATATAATGTAATAAATAAAATTTTAATCGGTTCCTATATTTAAATTTAGCAAGCAACAAGGTTTTTCCTGCAGTCCAGTTGTATAAAAATATAATAAAGAAATTATACAATTGATTATACATTATGCAATGAAATTATACAACCAAAATATAAAAAAGAATTGTATAAAAAGATAGAAATTACACAATTGTTAAATTCAAATGGTTTTGAGATACTAATTATATCATTGAGAAAAGAGCTTTATTTAAAGGTAAAGCCGTCTCTAAAAATTCGGACGATCCCTAGGCCACTCACTCGTGGGCGAAAGACCGTCCATCTCAGCGTTGGCTCCACTCAGTGATGGCCTTCCACCCACACGCTCCCACCGAGCAGAACCGCTCATATTCCGAATTCCGAAGAAAAGCATTCACCGACAAAGCCCCTCAGCGGGCTGTGCCATAAAACACTTTCCCCGGAGACTCAAATTGCTCCCTTAAGACAAAATCCTTAAGAGAGCGTACTCATATTAGCAAAAGCCGAGCTTCTATTAAACTTCATTGCCTACAAAGCCCAACAGAAAGGAGACCGACCTGAAATCAACATCAACAATTTTGCATCGAATAATAATAATTTTGTGAGTTCAACGTATCTCATCATTGGCCTGTGGAGTAAGATAGGCTGAGATTCAGCAGATAGTAGGAGAGGAAATAAAGATAGAGTGCATAGTAGTAGAGTAGATGAAAGAGGCCTCAGCTGACCTGTTTTAGCTGTTGACCCCCCAGGGGTGCTTCTAAAACGGTCGTTGATTTTTCACTTTTAAAAAGGAAAAATCCTGAAAAGGAAAAAAAAAAGGAGAGACTAAGCAAATTTAACAAGTGTAAATAAATCTAAAGACTATGTGGAAGACAATTCTATAGAGGAATGAGTTTGCCGAGCAAACCCAGAACAGTATAACCAGGAAAAGAAGGGAGATGACCTGGCCCGGAAGACCCCGCCCTGAGAAGGGCTTGGGACCACCTCGATGTTGGCCTTCACAGTCCGGGTTTGTTCAGGTCAACCCCAACCTGGGGACAGAAAAACTTTCAACTGTGAAAGGACTAGACCTACCTGTGGGTTAAACGCTGATCAGGAAGGAAGATCGAGATAGCGTCAACACCTACAACTTGAAGGTGTTATAGGTGCAGACACAACCGGATTCCCCCCTGTATGATCTGGCAGATGGTTGGTGGATCACACCATCTCCTCAGGAACCGCTCTTCTCCCCGTAAGTACCTTTCCTGCTCCAGGAAGCGGCGGAGGTAGGCTGAGAGGCAGTTCTTAACACGGAGATAGATGCGATCCCCCTCGTTAAGAAGGTGTTTTTTCCTGGTTTTCCAAATGTGGTGCTTAATCACATTTATTAGGAAAATCAGGTGTTTCTTGTTTTTGGTTACTGGGGAAGGAAACTGTAGAAAGACTATTTCGGGGAATGTGAGCGCTGGGATCGCAAGCACCTCAGCCCGTCTGTGCCAAACACGCTGTGCTGGCGGGCAGTGAAAGAAGAGGTGCCCTACGGTTTCTATCGCACCGCAGACGTCGCAGAAGGGGTTGCATGGTCGCGGGTTGTAAGCTGATTTTACGAGTTTCACCGGGAGTCTGCCGTAGGCGATTCTCCAGGCTAAGTCCCGGTGAAATGGTTGCCCCCAGCTGTTTTTTATGTTGGTGAACAGCACCTCTTCGTTTGTGCCCAGATCGGGTTTTTCCCAGTCAAAGCTGTCAAAAATTTTCCAGTACAGCTTGTTTGGGCTGAGCTGAAGCACTCGAACTCCATCCGTTGCCAATTTTTTAAAAAGTTTACATATTGTGTAGTACCACTCAGGCACCGTCTCTGCACATGGTCCGGCGTGGCCAGTGATCCCGAAGTAGGGTAGGAAAAATCCTAAGAAGTATTTCATCAGATTGCCGGAAGGGTGATTTGATGCCAGTGCTTTCCGTATGGTCTGAGCAGCGTTGGTTAGGTGGCAGTATTTGAGGATTGGCAGGGCGAATCCCCCTTGTGTGGGGGGAAGATGGAGAAATGCCCTGCGCACCTCGTGTTTCCTGTTGTTCCAGAAAAAATTAGTGATATGTTTGTGAATGGCATTGTCTTGTGTGTCTGTTATGTTTGTGAGGTTAATGGTGTGCAGTAACATCGGTTTTAGGACTGTTTTGATAACTGTTGCTCTACCTTCGAATGATAGGTAGTTGGGACTGAAGGGTTTTAGTTTTTCGCAACACATTTCTATTAAGTGTTGTGTTTGCAACACTGGGGTCTCTAGGAAGGGAATTCCTAGTATTGTTAATGGGCCGGTTGTGGGTTTCAGACCATACGGAAGACTGGCATGGTCGAATTTCCCATAAATTTTGATTCTTGTTTTTTCTGGGTTGGTGTGAAGACCACTGAGCACGCTGAACTCTCGCAGTATGCCGAAGAAGATGTAAATCGATTCGGAATCCCTAAGGGTTCCGACAATGTCGTCGGCATATGCGACAGTTTTGCTCTGTTTGGAGCCTAAGGGCAGCGGTATTCCTCTTACTGCGCGCGTCTCATCAATTTTTTTTAGAAGAGGCTCTAGTACTAAAGAGAAAAGAAGGGGGCTAAGGGGGCAGCCTTGCCGAACCCCTCTGCGTATGGGAATGGGTTCTGAAAGAAACCCGTTAATCGCAATGTGCGTTGTTGTTTTACCGTACATGCTTTTGATTGCTTCCCTTACGCAGGCCGCCACTCCGACTTTCTCTAGGATATAGTGCAGGAAGTTGTGCTTTGCACTATCGAACGCTTTATCTAAGTCTACTGATACGAGTGCAAGTGGGAGTTCCTTGTTCGTCACAAAGCGAAGAAGGTCTCTTATCAGGAAGAGGTTGAGTGCCATCGATCTTCCCGGAACTCCGTATACTTGAGTGCTGGTTAGCACATTCCCAATGCCCAACTTCAGACGGTTACAAATCACTCTTGCGAATAATTTGTAGTCTGTGTTAGTCAAGGAAATGGGCCTCCAGCTACCCATGCTATTTAGGTCTCTCCCTTTCTTGGGGATGAAAATTGTGTACCCGCTAACGAAGTCAGCAGGCACGTCACCAGTGAATAGGAAGCTGTTGAATAGTGAGACCAGGATAGGCAAGATGAAGTTCCAGGCTGAGCGATAGAGCTCAACGCCTAGCCCATCCAGGCCAGGGGTTTTCCGTAGCTTAAGCTGTTTATAGGCTCGAGTAACCTCTTCCGAAGTGATTGGTCTCTTTTGAAGAGTTCTGAGGTGTTCAGGCATGTTGTCAATGTTCCACACTCCGAAGTCGCCTGTCTCCTCAGCTTCGTCGGAATAGGTTCTCGTGTAATGCTGGGAAAATTGCCGCAGGATGTCTCCCGTGGTTGTGAGTGTTTGCCCGTTAGCATGAATTTGCCGAACCGCTTTCTCATCTTGTGCTGCTATGCGCTGCCGGTTATAAAAAGCGGCCGAAGGTGTTTCTGCCTGCCGGAGAAACAATCTGGTGCGAAAATCGAGCTCGGCGACTTTTTTTCGTCGAAGTGCCTCGAGTTCGATTTCCACGGCTTTAATAAGCGAATCGCTAGGAATACCGTTTCTCTGGTTAGCCCGATACCACCCTAGCTCTCGGTACAGCTCTCTCATTTTTTTCCTTTGCGCGTGAGCTCTTTCTCTGGAGATGTTTTGGAAGAGCTCTTTTGCCTCGGTTTTGAACTGGGCCCACGCGTCCCAGTCCCAGTGGGCCCTTTTCCTTCCTTCGCATAGCAGCTGCAAATCCTTGCTATAAATTTTGGGGAAGCTTGGAGGCATTTTCCAGGGTCCTCTCGATGTTTCTACGACCTCGGGTAGTTCGATGTTCATCAGAACCATTTCATGGTCTGTTATCGAGCTACCAACCGCTATATGCCTGACCGAGATAACTTGTGGCCCAAGGTTCCTGGAAATATAAAAGCGGTCTAGTCGCGTTGCGACTCCTCCGCTCGCCCATGTGGTACCCACTGTGTCTGGATTATGTTCCCTCCAGATGTCGATGAGGTCGACATTATCACAGCAGAGTTGCAGTTCCCTTGAGCCACCGGTACCGGAGTTGATGTTGCCACCAACTTTGTCAAGTCTTACGTCAGCGATGCAGTTCCAGTCCCCCCCGGCGATGATATACTGAGCCCCGTGTAAATAGGGTTCTAGGGACATGAAGAACCCGCTTCGCTGGTGGGCGTTGTTGGTGGCATATACATTAAGGAAGCGGATGACTCTACCTCCAAACTTCCAGTCTATAGAGACTAGACGTCCTGCGGCATCTTTCTGTACATTGAAAAACCCGCCTAGAATAGGCTGACGAATAAGGATTCCCACCCCCCTCGCACAGCGCTCTCCGAAACACCAGAAGCTCTGAACGGGGAAGCTTCTGGAGAAGTTTTCTATGTCCCAGTACTGATAAAAATGCGTCTCCTGAAGAAAGAGTACATGAACCTCATGCAGTAAGATTAGGCTCCAAACAGCGCGTTGTGCGTTGACGGAGCGCAGACCGTTAATGTTGAGAGTGGCGACGCGAAAAGTGTTGATCGAATTCAAAAGAGCTGCTCGTCTGCTGCAACACACTTACTAGATAATAATGCCACCGGACGAAAAATTGTATTATAAATATATAAAATTTAAAAAGGTGTCGGTAAGTAATTTTTTTTCGAAACATAAATATCTTTTATTATTGTGGAAATTACATTACTCTTTCATATTCCATTACTTTGTTATTATTAACAAAGCTATTTTATATCTTAGTTATGAATTAGTTCGAGAAAAATATAAAATAATATATCCAATTATGTTTAGTATCATTTTAAGTTTTTTCGTTCAAAATTTCAAGAGTGTTATAATATAAAGAAAACACGGTTATCGTTATGAGGTTTACCCCTCCCCTCGAAACTTTCTTATATATATATATATATATATATATATATATATATATACGTATATATATAAACTATGTATTTATGAATAAACATGCAATTTTTCGAGACTGAATTTCCTGTGATGATGTTTCCAATGCTTGTCGATAGGGGTCGCAGAAGTTTCGCCTACTATAGACACAATTAACAAAAGCATTTAGGGGAGGAGAGAGGGATGGATCATCACAGCAGCCGTAGATTGGTTGTTTTGTTGCTCCAAGAACGGTTGGCGTTGTTTATACGGCGTTGTTTCGCGTGTGACCACCTTGAAAAATGCAGTGAAAGACTTTGATTAAGCGACTAATTAAGTCTAAGCCAATTAAAGAACTGATTCTTACAGCAAACAGAACGGAAACTTATCTAAACAGTTTGTGTAAACGATTAAACTTCTCAGTAGATTAATGCGCACACATTTATGGCTGATGCCAAAAGTTTGGAAATCTTTGGCTTTGTAAGTTTTTATTTATTTATTAAAGTCTTCAACTAGCCTAGGACGTTCGTTCAATCAGCGCCTGGCAAGTGGCTAGTTGTGTGATTTTCCGACAGGTGGCGTCACTTGTAATAATATATTTATGTTCAGATGAGTTCATCAATTGAGTAACGTACTTTGGCAATGTGCAAGCTTTTGACTCGGGTTATGGATTGCACTGCACTGCAAAGTCTCGTGTTGTCTTCTAGCTCATGCTTGCAAATGAGAATCTTCTATCGAATTTCCTCAAATAACTGAACAGTGTTTTACCTTGTCTCGTGAGGTTTACGATTTCTATTTTGAAAAAGAACATGTCATGAGATGAGATTTATTAATGTGATTATAAGCAGACGAGAAAACAACAATGCATCCTATCTACAAATCAAATTGTGGCTCGTGGATGACAAAATTCTTTTTCTGTTTGAACGCATTGTGATTATAAAAACAATAAAAGACTTTGAAATGCGAGTGTGATATTTAACTGCATTTATTCCTGTTTTTTGTTATAGGAAGGGAGATAAACGGATTGTTATCTGTCTACAAAAACTGGTGAATGTCGTTTTGTTAGCGGATTTCATTTATCCATCAGCCTTCTATTTTTATTTTGATACGATCGCGCAGACAGGAGAAGGACGGTGTGCGAGAGGAAATGGAGGAGATATGTCAGCGTGTCACTACATTGATAACATTTTATCGATAAGGCAATGGACTGTTTTTCTCAGCGTGCTTCTTGCACGAACTGCAAACCAAACATATCAACAAACCTGTTGACGACGGTGGCGACATATTGAGAGACGAGTCATTCTTCTTGTTGCTCGTTTTCAGGAAAGATGGTAAAAGTGCTCATCAAATCATCGATTTCCTTGCACAAGTTTGGAGCCTTTAAAAGGCAAAAAAGTGAAGACTCATCGAAAACTTTTTTTTTCTCTAAATGTCATTCTCTTCAATCATCTACGTGTTGCTGACCGACAGTTAACATTTCTCTTCATCTTGTTTCCGGGCATTTCATATTTCAAGTTTTATTCATCTTTTAATCGTCGACAAGCCTGCCTTATAAAGAGGTTATTTGACATAAGTGCATAAAAGTGAATCCGTTTCTTTAAAATCGCGGCTAGAAATCAATGAAGAGAAAATCCCCTATACGGTCCGGGTAGGGCAACTCGTAAATGCCGGCGAGTGTATTCTCGTTAGCTCTCTGGTCAAATTTAATACGAAATAATGCTGGATTTAGTATCCATTTGATTTTTATAATTTTTATAATTTTTATTATTATAAAAAATTATTTTATAATTTTTATAATTTTTATAATTTATGCATCGCCGAAGTGAAGCCTTTTGGCTCTCTATTTTAGTAAAAAGAAAATCTGTTGTTGATCTCGCACTTTTAAAAGGATGGTGAGGGGGGGGGGGAGAATTGAAATGCTATATGTGAAGTAAATTTATCACTGTTTCAAGCAGTAGCGAGTTGCTGTACGCTTATATTCATAAAAAATATCGCGTCTGATTTATTAGGCTACCTCTTTCACATTATACGGAAAAAGAAAACGAAAAATAATGAATAAAATGCATTTATTTTGTTCATAAAAATACCCTTTGGTTAAGGAACTTCGTGGTAAATAATATTTCTCAGTACAATCTCTTAACTTTTATCTTTCAGTAGAGTTATTTTGATTCTAATACCTTGACAAAAAAGCAAAGTAGTACGCAAAAAAAAAAAAAACGACATAAAGAGAAAATATAATATACATAATTGATTATTGAAACAGGATATTGTGACGTCACAACGACAAATGGCATTGAATTATGTTCAGTTAGGCCGTCGGTTGGAAGGCTCAGGTTTTCTGTATGCATTCACCTCGGGTATATGGCTTGCCGCCCCTGATTTGAAGCTACTGACCGGAAGATGAGCAGCCAGTTTTACAAATCAATAACTCTAAAAATCAAAAAAGAATGTGGATTTATCAAACTTGGATGTTCCAAAGTATCTAATAGTTCCGATATTCTAAGAAACCTCCAAGAATGTGCTTCATTGATGATATTACGAAAATTAGGCTTAGCTGGCCTCCAGATTTCATAATATTTAGCAAAGATGCATCGGAGACAAAATGTTTGCTAGATGATATCTTATGTGATTAGTCCCATGTCCTCATTCGGAGGCGTGGAGATAAATAAATGCGTTCCATGGATAGAAACAAAATGTGAAATTACCCTTATGGAAATGTAGGCAATAGTGTGCGCAGCAGTGATGATCGACAAGCGCAGTTTATCTTCGGCAGTTAAATTCCGAATGTGTCAGGAAGGCAACCTAAATGATTTATCAGCGACGCGAAGTGTATTGAATGTTTCCAAGTTATGGCTGCGTTTAAGTGATTACTGCGATCGAGCTGAACGTCAGTCGGCTACTCTGTGTAAATCACTAAGCCTAATTGAACCTGTTTTCGCTGACGACCCCACTGCAAATGAGGGAAGTAGATGAGCACTTAATCCTTGAATTAACGCCAAATATATCAAATTCACGATCCGATGGTGCACGCCATTATTCACAGAGCATTTACCTTTACCTGCCAAATGGATTTCTTAAGTCAGCTTTAATGTTACGGTAGAGAACACGGGGATCTGGTTGAAAATGAACTGCCACACGGAAAATCAGAATTCTTTCCGATTTAATTAGTTCACGCTACCTTTGCTTGATGAGCGCATCATTTAGTATTCACACAGCCATCATCCATCTCTAACATCGTGTAGCAGTGTGATCTGATCCACTGAATTGCTTCAAATAATAATATATTATATTTCTGAACCTATACGGGAACACGATCAGCCAAGCTATAATGAGTTAAGCTTTTATCCATAGTTTTGTATGGAGGTTAAGCCTAGCTCTTTAATCTTCATATAATGGCTCCATCCACGGTATGCACTGAAGGTTAGAAGGGGGAGGTTATAAAGAGAGTTAATCAATCCAAATGTGAAATCTATTACTCAGAAAGGGTAAAGAGGGTGCTACAGGATACTCTTAGCGATTATCTGAGAAGCAGCATCGTATTTCTCTGCAAGGTGTCTGCGAATGTCATGCCAGACATTCGCAGCACGAATCAGGAACATTAAATATTCGCGTAATCTCCGGCAGCAGTCCCACGGTCCCTAGACTAACATTCCAGAGAAAGTCGCCAATGTTGGCGGAACATAACTTACACTATGAAACGCTCGCGTTCGTTCCCTCACTGACACCGCCACACATCACGGCCACAAGTTTCGGATGAGAACGTCGGCATTCCATTAGGACAGCTAAGAGTCACGCCAAGGTCTGCTTTTGAACTCAGCCTCCGTGAGAAAGAATGTCCTTCTTGGTTTTCCTTCCCGGACAGCTCCGCTCCGTGACGCCCACTCAGCCTCCTCCTCCTCCTTACTAATTCCGGGGCTACCGCGAGGATTTTAATTCAATTTGGGTCTTTCTACTCCAACGAGTTTGAGTTCCGGTGTTGTGCTCGTAGTTTAGGGGGAAAGAGAAATTATTTTAACCACCCCAACGTTACAAGCGAACGCGACAAACATGTTAATGTTATTTGGTGGGCTTTTTAATTGGATTTGTGCTTAGAATTAAGTTTCGTATAAATTAACTGTTTACATTTCAAACGAAGCAAATAAGTTCGTTTCCCCCTAAGAATATGAAGTCATTTTGCTGAAACCTTTTAACCCAGCCAACTTACGATGCCAAAGGTCATGTTCTCATAAGAGCTCGATGGGAAATGTCGAAACTTGAAGACTTTCTATATTTGACTATAAAATTTGGACATGCGCCCATAATATCCTCTTCCGTGATATATTACTCTCACTTCTTCCGAGATTCCAGAATAATGAACGAACTTTCTTGAAAATCATATATCATTTAGATGCTCCTCTTACAGACATTGAAATATTCTTAAACCTCATTTTACGGCACCTGGACATAAGGAGAATGAAAAGAATCTTCTTTTTGGACATACAACAGAAAAGGAGCAAGTAATACACGAGTGGTGGGGATGATTTTTAGTAACAGAATCATCGTTACAGTTCAATATCACTTTTAGTTATTTTTCAGCTAAAGTGTGTCGTCATCAGCAATCCAGAACAGGGTACCAGTAGGATTCCACTCCTCTATGAATTTCGCAACACTTCCTGTTGCTTTGTAATAATCGAGTTCCAGCGAAAGCTTGCTTTGTAGTTTCCTCAATTTGTTCCACATCAGGGTTTGTTCCGATTCAGAGATGGATGGGTGTTGATTATTTCTTGTGTGCTTAACGTAGAAACTGTGAACGACGGCCTTGGCGCAGATGAAGTGGAAATTGCATATTCTGTGTTTTTTCTCTTCTGTGTGGACTAAATTCCAGTAGTGTTTTTGGCTGTGTGCGTAGTTACAGATGCTAGAGGCTGTATTCAGGGCGTGGGTGATCATAGTTTTGTTTGCAGGACAGGTCAGATACGTGTGTTCCAAGGTGCTTGAAACTTCGCTTAATAGACACCGATCCGATTTTCTAAGTTGAAATTTGTGGAGCTTAGAAGAAGTTGGCAAGATGTTATGCCATAATCTCCACTGTGTGGCAGAATCTGATTTGGCATACTTCGATTTATATGGAAGATCTCACTGAAAACTGGGTGGCATGTGCAACCTTATACATAATAGGGTTATGGATGAATAGGAATTGCTTTTTGGATTTTTGGTTTTTCGATGGCAGGCATGTGAATGTTTTTCACTTTAAAGTGTGAACCAGAAGATGTCCCCTATAAATCTTATTCCTGCCCGGTTCCATGTAGGGAAAAGAAAGGGCTAGCCAGTTGAGAGACGTTATGTTTCTGTTCCATAATATGGTTTATGTAAGCACAGCTGATGGTGTCGAACCTGTCGGTGTGTGATGAAGTTCTGTGCTTTTGTACCGCTGTAGAACATCTCTGTAAAAATAAGGTAATTTAGGAGGTGATGGCGCAGAACTGGCCATTCGGAAGACGGGAAAGTGAAAATTCTCCAGTGGATGATTTTATGATGTAATCGAAGGTGGTTACATAAGTATGATTGCCCTGAAGTGTCTTTAGGAGGAAGATGATCTTGAAAGATGTAATCTTGTTTTCAAGGGAAATCAGGCCTTGACCTCTCTTATTGAGTGGCTTGCAGAGTGATGATGACGAGTGGCTTCACCATCATCAGTCCAATTAGTATTGTTTCATAGTAAACGTTTGAATTGCCTTTTGAATGTGATGGAGCATGTTTTCGGGGGTGTCAGTAATTGACGGTATGCCATAGCACCCTCTCAATCATCTGGTTGATTATCTGGTTGAAGACGTTGAACGTATGCTGTTCTACTTTCCTAGCACTTGTTTTAAAGTGGTGGCGCAGTTGTATCCAATTTATACTTTGCTTTTGCCAAGCAGTACGCCTAAACATATTTGCTTTCATTTGACCAGGGACATTCCATCGGAGAATCTGTTTTAGTCTTCCATCTGCCTGATCACAAGTCAGTGGTTTTCTCAAAGTTTAATTTGGTCCCTGAGGTTTGTGCATATAATCTTTGTGCTTCATCGGTTACTGTCATTTGTTCGTCATTACAGATTATTATGGTGACGTCATCGGCATATTTTGATAGGCTTATTCTGATGAGAGGGAACATCCTTGCTTGATACCTCGAGAGTATGGCAAAGTGCAGCTGAGCTTGTTGATTTTTAAACAGAATAGTTTAAAAATTAATATGCTCTGTATAGAAATTGGACTGTTTGAATAATGAGTGGACCATTGCCGAATGCCTTTAGGACTTCATAAAGGCACTCGTGCTCTACTCTGTCGAAAGCCTTCTCCTGATCAAGGCCGACAAGTGACAAGTAGGTTTTCGTTTTGTCTGTTTGCGACTTGAAGGAGATCTCTTATTAGAGATCTTCTCCACATTATTATTTGGAGGTTATCATATACTAATCATCCTGGAACAGAATGGCTTTGATATCGGCCAATAAAATAAGTATAAGCTTTAATCGGTTTTCAATAACTTTGGAAATGATTTTGCAATTTGTATTGATTAGTGAAATTGGAAGCGCCAGTTGAGAATATCTGTCTGGTCTCCCTTTGTCGTGTTTCTGAGGTCGTGACAGTTTGTTGGAGTCCATTGAAGTAGGCATCTTGAGTGTTTTAAGAAGTGGTCCGAGTTGATTCCAGAAGACTTGGAAAAACTCTGTTGTGAGTCCATCAAGGCCGGGAGATTTGTTATTTAACAAGGATGTGCATGCAGTTTTGAGTTCATCTAGAGTGATTGGGTTTTCTAAGCGGTTCCGATTAGTTGCGGAGATTGGCTGATGCTTTTTAATTACTGTAGTCTAGGCATAAAGACATCATCAGTCATGAACCATCATGTCAGGTTTTAATATGGGGTCACGTTGAAGGTTTTTATTGGTAAGCAAATCGTTTTATTCGTTTTTAACAATAATTAAACAAAACCCTAACAATGACGAAGTTCGCCACACCAACAAGTTGAGCAGAGCAATAGCTTCAAAGACACCACGTGGATAATCAGACGATGTCTGTCGGAAACGCCACAGGTAGATAAGATGCATTGCAATGTCTGTTGATTAATGTTGAAAGGACAGTAAAGGGTTAATCTTAAAGATACCTTCACTGTTTCCGTGAATAATTTCCTTATTAATACCCACATTTTCATTTATCTTCGGAAATTAATTTATTATGAGGAGTAAAAAATTAATATCACAAAAACCCCCAAGAAACGCAAGTAAGAAAGATTACCTCTTGAATAAAGTTATGATACAAACCGAATTCCACTAATAAATGAAAGATCTAGGAGATAATTCACCTACTTATTGGTTTTCCAAACGTTAATCTGTTAGAAGCCATTATTCTTAACTAACTATTTAGGATAGACGACACTTCAAGAATTTTTTATCGTTTGGAAGAAGTAAACGAAGTGGTGTAATCAATATTTCTAGGAAATGAATAGGATAGCCTATAAAGAGCAGTCAAGGTACTGCCAAAATACTTTTTTTTTAAATAGATAGCCTATAAAGAGCAGTCAAGGTACTGACAAAATACTTTTTTTTTTAAATCTCACAGTAAACTCAAAAGCCGTTGAAATTATTGAAAACATAACTCGCGCTATTGCCAAAGAGAGTTTATAAGCGTTGTGAACTTGGAATGCTAAGTTAGGCTTAAGTGCTTGTTTTAATACAAAAATGCAAACCTCACCTGCAACCTCTTACCTTTAGTGTATGAAATATGCAGCCAACTGTTGTGCAATTTATGGAAACAAGGTGGTCGTTTGAAACTGAGCGAAAAATCATTCTTCACCAAAAGATTTTCCCACGCATATCCCGTTCTAAGGCGGAATTCGAACCCACTGATGCTTAGAAATGGAAAGCAGACATTCATTCCGCTTGGCTGACAAAGATAGAAGGAAACAAGAGAACTCCAGTTTTAAAATAAAGAAAACAACAAACACTTCAATATTGAAATTTGCAATGACACTCTTTCCTTGAAAAGAACTGGTTTAAATACTCTGAAAAGCAAGAATGATGTAAAACGACCTTTTAGTCGAAGACAACTTAGTCACACTCATACGGACTGACAGGGATCTCTGTAAACAGAAAGCGGACAGAGAGATGTTTGCAAGAACTACTTCAAAAACGCATTATCTTTCACATTGTTCGGCATTATCTCAATCTGATAATAACACCTCACGTTTGTTTGTATTTGATCGAATTGTAAAAGATTAAACCGAAAATCAAAACTAAAAAATATGGAGTATAGTTTATTCCCAATTGGAGAAATGAAGGTTAATCAATAAAATGCGATAATTTAAATAATTTGTATTTTATTAATTGTTTGACATCTTTCTTCTCTATATTTAAATATAACGAACATTTCAATTCTTTAAATTAATAGCATATTTAAAGGGAAAACTATTTTTATTCTTTATCTGAGCGTATGTATTTTCTTTGAGAAACACAATCATGTTTTCTTGGTCTCCAGAATCTTGAATGGCGAATCTTTCCTTAGGAGCTGTTCATGTCAGTTAATATTAATAAATCACAATTCTGTTAAAAATCTTATATAAAAGAGAATTTTATAAAATAAAAGGTGTGTTCGTTTTATAACAAAATTAAAGTTTAATTTATTAAAAAATTAAATTATCATTAAAATTTAATATCTATTTTATATTTTACACTTTGTTTTAGTCTAATTTTGTAAAAAAATGATAATATTTTAGCTATTGTTACAGTTTTAAAGTCTCCTCTATATCTCATCTATGTCTCCTCTCTTTTATTCTGTGTACGCAATGCTTACACAGAATAAAAAATTCTTAGCTTTCCTTAAAAGAAATAATGTTAAGACTTAAGTATCGTTCCTGAATGTTTCAAAGGAAGGCATTAAGAGTTTGTAGCCAAGTAACGAGTGGACTTGCGAGGTCATTTGCAGAAGTTAAACCCATCTTATCTTCAAGGGACGGTCTTTAAACCCCACTAATTAAAGGTGCATAACAGCTCATGAAACATCCCAAATGAACTCATTCTTTCCACAAAGTTCATTTGTAGAAGAAATTAAAAAGATTGTTGGCTTAACTACCCTCAGTGTCGTCAGCGGGGATTCTATTGTATCCGATATTATACTAAAACGCCCTTCTAAGTGCATTTTTGTTGCGAACAAGAAACTGGGTCACGCACGCACTCACGCGCACGCACGCACGCACGCACGCACGCGCACACACACACACACACACACACACACACACACACACACACACACACACACACACACACACACACACACACACACACACACACACACACACACACACACACACACACACACACACACACACAGTCTGATGGCCTCACATACTGGTTAGCTGTAATGTGCTCAGTTCTTCTTCTTCTTACTTTCCAGGTTTATAGGCCAAGTGGCCTGTTCCGGACTCAGTTCCATCTTTTTAAGGGTCTTCTTCTGCATCGAGTACCTTTTGGGTGGTAATTTAGAATTTGTTTAGGTATTCTGCTTCTATTCATTCTTAGTATGTGTTCTTTCCATTTTTCTCTATAGCAAATAACTGTTTCATTTAGGGAGGTTGTGATTCCAAGTTTTTTTCTGATTTCGCTGCTTTTCATTTTGTCCATTATTGTGACTCCTTCAGTTCTGCGCAAAAGTTTCATTTCGGATGACTCGATTCTTCTTTCATCTGCTTTTTTTTATTGTCCATATCTCACTGCCATAAAGTAAGGTTGGTTTAGCTACTGTATTGTAGATTTTTATTCGTGTGTGCTTTTGTACATAATTGGGTTTAAACATTTTATTTATAATGCCTGTTACTTTTAAAAAGTTTGATATCTTCGGTTCTATATCAGCTTCATTTTCATATGGCATTGTGCAAGCTAAATATTTGAATGTATTTAATTGCTCTATTATTTTGTTGTTTATTACTATTTTGCTACTTATTGGATTAGCACCATTGATGGCCATGACTTTTGTTTTCTCGGTTGATATTCCATACCATATATTTTGTATCACATTATTTAGACTGCATAATGATTTTTGTAGTTCATCTTCATTATTTCCAAGAATTATTTGGTCATCAGCAAAAAGTAGAGTAGAGAAGTGAAGGTTTATCTTGAATCCTCCTTTATTAAATATGTTATCTTCCATTCTTTTATGATTTTATCTATGTATATATTAAATAAAGCCGGTGAGAGAAGGCAACCCTGACGTACTCCTCGATTTATTGGTTTCCAGCTTGATGTTGAATTATTGTACTTCACAGATATTTTATTATCTTGATATACAGAGTCGCCCGCATGCAATGTCTATCTAAGCGCCCCTGTAACGATCCGGGCGTGTGTGGTTCTTTTACGGTAATAAAAATTTTAATTATTTGAAATTTCTTAAATAAATTTTGACAGAACAGCCACACGTTGGTTTACTAAATGTAACGAACCGGGGTTGTTGACTAGGCAGGATAATCGTTAAAAACCTGAATATTCAAAAAATTCTCAAAAGTTAAAGCAAATTTTGATAAATTCAACGATTAAAGTGAAGACTTTAATCGTTGAATATAATGATATACATAGCCTTCTCACCGACCCGAATCGCTAAAAAAATTAAAATGAATTTTAATTAAAGTTAAAATTTATTTGAACTCAAGTTTAAAAAAATTCTATAGTAAAAATTATTAAAAACTTTTTACAAGTTACTAAATTCTTAGTAACTTGTAAAAAGTTTTTAATAATTTTTATAAGTGGAACTATCTTTTAGGAAATTAAAAGAAACTCAAGATAGATGAAAAAATAATAAAAGAATTCAGAAATAATTAGAACATTTAATATAAGTATTCAAAAAATAATATCTTTACAGAATAACAGAAAATAAATTAAATTACATAAATATACTTGAAATTTTTTTTATTAAAATTTTAAGGTTTTTGATTTCATATTCACAAAATTAGAAATAATGGTCTTAACGTCTAATTCCGCACATATATCATATTCAATACTATTAACGCCAAACTAACAAGCCTTTTTTTGTGACATACTTGTTCTTAAGTAGGTTTTAATCAATTTCAACTTGGAAAAGGAACGTTCACCGCTCGCTACACTAACAGGAAATTTTAATAATATTCTTAAAGCAATTGAAAAGTTAGGGAAAGATAAATTATTGGACACAGTAAAATTAAGAATATCGAAAGGGTTTTGAATATTTAAATTATCCTTCCGATAAATATCCCGGAAAGCACATAATTCGTCATATAGTTCTATTGCATTTACGTCTTTATTGTCGCCGTCCTTCAAGAGAATCTCTAAATCGTCACAATGTTTTCCTAAATCTTCGTTATTAATTTGTAGAAATCTATACAAGAAATTGAAATTATCATAATATGTTTTTAGTTGTTCAAAATTCTATTAACGAACACATTGCAACGTCTAGAGTGTATAAAACACATTCACTCTAAATTTATCTTCTGGCGATTGTGGCGTTTCGTCATGAGGCTCGTAGTCAAATTGTCGTGTCTTCTTTCGTTGTCGGACTTCCGTACCAGTTTTAAATTCTTGTTCGTCATCCACCTCTTCACTCAGTTCTTTTGCCGTTTTAGAACTTCTTTAAAATTTGTATCCAATCGATACTCTTGTAAGAATATTTTTAAGTTTTCGATGTAATGTTTATATTTTTGTCTTGAAGCATTTTACTCGCAGGGTTTATTCTGTTAAGTAAATCATGCCCAGTTAAAAAAGAGCAAATAAATTTGTAGTCCTTTATTTTAGCACATAATGTTTGTGCTTCATGCTGAGTTTCTTCATTAAAATTTTCATTATTTAAAATTTTAAAAAGTGCATCGTAAATTTATCGTAACTGATATCGTCGAGGGCGGATTCCCATCGCGTTTCTGATGGCTGTTTCAATGTTAATTTTTTTATGAATTTTAAAAGGATTGCCCAACGTTTGTAAGAGAATGAAAAGAAATTGTATATTTCTTGCATAATTGCAAAGAAACTAATTGATCTGCATTCATTTTGGCTGCATCCCTAATGATTAAATTTAGAGTATGAGCAGCACATGGCACGTAAAAAGCTCGAGGATTTTTGTTTAAAAGCAAATTTTGGAGCCCATATTTTTACCCTTTCATATTTTCCCTATTGTCATACCCTTGACCTCGCATGTCTTAAATGGGAATATTCCATTTTTCCAGTTGTTCCATTATTGTTGCACATAAACAACGTCCTGTGGAATCTGATATATTTGCAAAACCTAAAAAGGTTTTCCTGATCTTGACAATTCCATTGTCACAGGAAACAAAGCGAATAATATTTTTCTTTTGAACAGGCCAATTAAAACAACTCGTAATATTTCATCAATATTCTAAAATCAAAATATTATTCCATAAAAATTATGGAATAATCTAAATATTATTCCATAATTTTAGACTGCACACCTGATGTAAGTAAAACAAAACAAATGAGCAGTCTAAAATTATGGAATAATATTTAGATTTTCGAATTGATAATAAAATTGTATCCCTGATTGCGTTACTTAAAGTTTCCAATATTTCATTTTGACTGTCTTTACTCAAATATTGTTTCATTGTAGGGCCCTTTCAACATGATTTTCCATAACGGGATCAAACTTCCCAAACAGTTCGACTAATTTTAAAAAATTGCCGTTATTCCTTTCATATAATTTATCAGATGATCCGCGAAAAGCTAAGTTTTGGCTACCAAGGAATTTTATAATTTCAATCAAGCGTTCTAAAACACTCGTCCAATGTTTCTTTTCCATTTCATACACGCTTTGAGTCTTGCAATCAATAGTAGTTTTGTTTTTTAAATTTTTATCAAGTTCCTTCCATTTTAAGAAATTTTTCATGTGAGCTAAACTAGTCTCATGTCTATGCAAAGTTGGACTTACATTTCTCCAATCGTTATAACCTTCTACAAGACTCAGTAGGTGATTCAGTTGATTCAGTAGGTGCGACAAGTTTGCAACAAAAGCAAAAAACAGAATTTAAAGTTTCGGAATGAATGAGCCATGTTCTTGGCACGAGCTCACCGTTTTCCAGTTTTCTATTATAATACGTGTCGCCAAATTTACCACCATATGTATCTCTGGGATATATTATTTTTTTCTTTTGAACAGGCCAATTAAAACAACTCGTAATATTTCATCAATATTTCCCCATTCACCCAGATCTTCTAAATTTACAGAGACTAACAATGTGTTAGTTTCGTGGTCAAATACAACTAAATCTTCTCCTAACTGTTTTTCACTTAAATCATGCGTCTTGTTATCTTGTTCAATAGTTGTAATAGTACTTTCCTGGAAACTGGATGATGTGCACGGTTCGTCAACTCTGATTTCTGATGTATCCAGTTACTTACAATCTGCATCAGAATATTTTAATATTTTAACAAATTTATTAAGAGCCCCAGTTTGTTTCTTAACATCTGATTCTTTCGCAGCAATGACGCTTACGATTTTGTGCACCGGATAACTTTTTTTTAAAATTTTTGATTCCATTTCTATTTTATACCCACAAGATATTATTACACAACACGACACAGAGACGAAATAATAGTCCGCACTGCGCTACTGTCAGTAGCCTACTGAGATGCGTACCACATGACTGGTTAACTAGCAACAAATGTTTTGTACGAAAATTCGTTTCTGCGCATAAAAACTGTTCACCGTTTCATTTTAGATAAACTGCAGCAGTCACAACATTCTGCAGGCAAGCATTTAGCCTGCTCTGCTTGCAAAATTGTAAACAGCCGAGTGATCAAAGAGGCGGCAATATACAATTTTTTTAAAATTTTATTCGGTGTATCTGGCTTTATTTATTTTAATATTGATCATTCTAAGAATTTTTTGTTTTCATGATAAAAATTTTGTTTCTTAAAAATGAACTTATGAACGGTGCCCGCATGTATCGCATGCCGCTTACGCCGGCCCTGTTGATATATATTATATAAGGCTCTAGAGAGTTGGTTTGGTATTTCATATTCTTCTAGGATTTCCCATAGAAGAATATGGATAATGAATTTCTCTGATAATTTTATCAAATGCTTTGGCGTAATCTATAAAAGCAATGTGTATTTCTATGTTCATTTCTCTGTGTTTTTCAATTAATAATTTTAAAGTAAATGCAGAGTCTGTGCAAGACCTGCCTTTTCTGAATCCATTTTGTTCTTCTATTAATTATGGGTCTACGCGCTCAATTAAAGTTACTTTTATTGTCAACTATTGCGCGTAATGGTTACTGAAGAGTTTCACCACCCCCAACTGCAACCGAGTTTCTCTGTGATGTAAGGCGTGTTCTAGATTTCTCTTTTTTGATGCATTCTTCCGGAAATTCCTTCGTTTTATTTGTTTTTTTGTGCAATCGAAGTCTTTGAAATGGTTTAGCGAAGAAAATCAGAAATCTTTACTAGTTTGATTAATTAATGTTATTAACCGAACAAATTACCTTCGTATATCTGCCTGAGAATGCTGTTTGATGTGTTGGGAACAGTTATTCAAACAGAAATGTTGAAGTAAGAGATAGGATGAAAAGAAAAAAAAAGAAAGAATTTTTATAAGAAAATTAAATTCGCATTTTTGGATTGCTAGAAAATTTTCCTGACTTAATATGCAGGGTGGTTCAAAATTCCACGTACAAATTTTGAAGGGAGGTAGAGAACATCAAAATCAACCATATTCACATAAGAAAGCATGACCGGAAACGCCACCCGAAAGTGATAGGTGGCGCTGTTCGCCAGTGCTCCAGATGAGCAATTGGGTCTTCCTCATTCAAGCTTTCGACGTCGTACGAAGAACATGCGTCGTTTTACGAACGCTGAGATGGCAGACATGCACCTCGTTTACCATATTATGTATCCAACTACTATTGAACTGTTCAGTTATGCCTAATAAAGTTTTTTACACTACTTACTGCCTTGTGTTATTTCTGTATCTTTCCGTCCATGTTAGTACCTTCCGGTGGCGTTTCCGGTCATGCTTTCCTATGTGAATAGGGTTGATTTTGATGTTCTCTACCTCCCCTCAAAGTTTATACGTAGAACTTTGAACCACCCTGTATACGAGTACATATAACTTCTTTTCTAAAACAGGCAAACTCCCTAAAATTGGACCACAATTTGAAGAATATCCATGATGTCTAGAAATCATTTGAGTTTAGCAACAGATCGCACTAGAAAAGGTGAGGAACCACGAGGATGCTCTGATTGGTTCGCTAAGAACATTCAGACATTTAATGTTATGTAACACGGGGCATGACTAAGAAATCAGGAAGATCAGTTCTGTTTGTTTATAATGAAATGTATCTTGAAGACTTTGGGTAATCTTTCTGTAGCCTGATCCATAGTCTTCTCTACGGAAGAAGTTTCTGATCAATGCATCAAAGAAACAGAAACGCTCTTCAATTTAAACCACTTCACACCCGAAAAAAAGATCCTATTAATTTGGTCACGTTGTTGTGTGAAGTAACATAGAAATGCATCGACAGATTTCATAAAAGTGTGCAATAAATTTAACACTTTGAAACTGTCGAGTAATTTTAATTTTTGGTGGTTCTTTCTGTCCGGTTTTAATTTTTTGAAGATATAGAACAATAAGAACTACTACCTTACACTAAAATCAAAACATTTTTCTACATTAATGATACACGCAGTGAGTTATCCACCCATCTTCTGGTCTTCTTATTAAGTACCAATCCTTAAGTACAATAGCTTAATAGAACCCAAGATGCCTTACCTATGTTATTCATGTATTTCATAACTTGGAATAATCTGACCCACCAAATGTTGCCATACTACAATATATTAGTGCTAATGCTGTGGGAGTGGACTGAGGACTAGATGATTCATTAAATGTGCTCTCTATAGACCAAACAGGGAACGTTTCTCAAACCACTGTAGCCCCCCAATAAGCGAGGGGTGATCTCATACCTTAAGATAAAATTCATCTCTCACTTAAAGAGATTCATAAACATCCATGGCTATTGCAGGATTCAAACCTGCAATCTGTTGGTTGGCTGAATACGGATGGAGACACTCTCCTCTCGGGAGTTGAATTATAGCGTCTAAATGAGGATCAACTGAAAGAAGTTAATCCTTGTTGAAAATTTGTTACATTCTTTGGCATCCTACCAAGTTTGTAACATAATTTGATGTCAAGGCATCTATTTCATAGTGCGATAGATGGAAATTATGACGAAGGGAAGATCTGCTGACCCTTCCGTTCACTCATACTTGGGTTAAGTTTCCTATTTTCTGGCAGAAGACGTTACAAGGAGTTGTCTTGCATAGTTTGCTACTTTCGCAATTTTCGGTTCTCACTCTAGAAAAAACGTCTCTCTCAGATATTTCATGATAATCTCTCCTGTAATTTTAGCATTTAATGTTGGTTTGAAGAAATAAGACAAATCGCTACATCGTTTTTCTGTTGTCCGTTATTAAAAAGTATTTTTTTCTTCTTCCTCTCTTCATAGATTTTGGGCCTAGTGGCCTCTTCCGGTGACATGCTATCGCTTTCTTGGTCTTACAATTCTTTTTTTTTTTCATTCATTTTCTATTGACGCAGTATTTTGACAGTCTGGTATTGTTCATTCGATTCATGTGTACAACCGAGTTTCGTTTATATTTTGGTATGAAATAATTTATTGGTTTTATGTTCACGATTGCAAAATTTCTTCATTTATATCAAGGTCCCACTTCATATCATCAGCTGTTTCTCTCTCTTTCTCTCTCTCTGAGAAATTTCATTTCTTTCGTTTCTTTTCTATTAAAAACTAATTCCGTTTGAATTAGTTTTTCATTTTTCATTTTTATGGCCCATATCTGATGTATTTTGATACCAGGTATGGCCCAATTATATTATTTATTATGCCGTTTACTTTAACAAAAATTGATATTTTAATGCTTATATTGTTTTCCTATTCATTTGATAAATCACAAACGCATTTGCAAGTAATTAGTTGTTCTAATATTTTATTATCTATCACTATTTTACATCTTATTGTTTTATTTTATTTTATTTATTTATTTTTTCATTTGGACGCTATTATGTTCACTTTACTTTAAACATTATCATGTTTATTGTTCGGAAAATTCATTTAATGATTTTATTGATGCTCGTAAATGACTCTCTGGTGTAGATAATACAGTTTAAGCAATTGCAAATAATGCTGCATCTGTCAACTTTTAAATACACATTAAAAAAATCAGCTAACGCCTTTTATTCCTGTATAGGGAGTAGGCGAGGCCGTTTTAGCCCTATCTAATTTTGGAGACTGAAGAGGCAGTTCAATCTCCATATATATTAAAAACGTAGATATGGTAGGTTACATCCCGACTTACTCCTCTTGATATGTCTTTGCATTCTGATATTCGTTCTAATTTCACTGCTATTTTTTTCTATATATATTTCTTGAAACGCCTGTTAGAATTGGTTTGGTACACTATCTATTATTAATTGTCTGGACACCCCTGTTATTTGAAGTTATGGAACATACCAGGTTTGTTAATAACATAAAAACTGGCGTACAGATAGTAGGAAGAAGTATTTCATGAATACAGGTGGGATGGCAACACGACCTGAACTCAGTGACTTCGAGAGAGGTGTCATCGTGGGCTGCACATTGGTGGCATGTTCATACGTGCCATTGTCACGCAACTGAAGAATCCAAAATCAACAGTTGGCAATGTGATCAACAAATGGAGACGTTCTGGTATCACTAGTGCAAAAAAACTCCCAGGGCAGCAGAAAACGACTATCAGGGACAGGAAGGTGTTCAAACGGGTGTTACGTGAAAACCGGCTACAAACGGGCACAGACCAACCGTGATGAGTTCCAGAGTGCTAACATGGTGAGCACTAATACTGTAATAAAGGAACTTCACTTACTTGGTTTCCACAGAAAAACAGCGGCACACAGGCTGAACAGTGAATATCACAACAACGAATAAGGCTACTGGTCTGACCTCTTTCAATGAGCCTATGAACTGGACAATTGACCAGTTAAAAACGATACTGGTCAAACGGAACTGTGCCCACAATAAAGTTTGGTTGTAGAGGAGAAATGGTGTGGAGTGCATTCAGCTGGTTTGGCGTGGGACCACTGGTCGTTGTCTATGGTTCCATGAAGGCAGCTCGGTACTTCCATGTTCTGGATAATCAGGTGCTGCCTACACTGTGGAGTTTTTATGGAACGGACCCGTGTCATAACCGCTGCAGCTGTTATGGATTGATATGAAGAGATGAATAATAAACGACTACTCCGACCTGCACAGAGTCCTGACCTCGAACCCATCGAACACCGTGGGACAAATTGGAGAAGCGACTGAGGTCATCCAGAGCAGAACTCCTCGATCTGTCGCTGTATTCAGTACTGTTTTGATGGAGGAATGGAGTCAAATTCCATCTCATGTCTGTCTCACATTGGTGGAAAGCCTCCTTCAAAGGGTACAGGAGGTGATCAAAGCAAAAGGAGGACATACACGATATGAGGGTCGCCTGCTGGTATCAATTGTAAATTGCTAAAGTGTCCGGACAATTATTGGTAGAGAGTGTATTTTCAAATCAGTTAATATTTAAAGCAAGTTTTGTCTATTAATCTTATCAAAATTTTTTCACATGGGTTTCTTTTTTAATTTTTCTTAATTTTCGAAATCCATTTTGGTCCTCAAGTAGTTTTCCTTTACAGCAGTGTTCAACTTCCCTTTTAATATTTTTTCATTCCCATATATCTATTGCAGCCATTAAAGTTTACATGAAATTGTATTCAATTTATAGTTTTAAAGTTCATTGTTGGATATCATATGGTTATTCTCAAATGAATCCAAAACAGCCAATATTAAAATATTAAACATCACTGATGTAACATATTTCTGTCGCAATCTTAATATCGACTTTTCGTTGGTTATTTTCACGTAAATACGCAGAACGTTTATTGTGGCTTGAAACATCAAAGAAATCAAAGCACGCGTCCTGTTTTTCTACGTAGTTCTCTCTCTTGTATATTCACAGCACGAGTTGCTATGCCTCATACTATAGAACCACGCATCACCCAATAGAGTAGTTTCTTTTCGGTCTTAAAAGCACCTTGAATGGGGTAAGGCATAACCTCCATATGACTCAAAGGGACCAAATAAACAACTCCTCAACTACTGTACTTATTTTCCGGTACAATCCTACATATAATTCATCAGTGACCTGTGTTACTCTTAGGGTGGAGTTGCGGATAGAAGTTATAGATCCGGCAGCGATTTAAAAAACAAAAAGAAAAAATTGCAAATGATTTTCAAACTGTGCATGAAATAAACTCAAATATTTCCCCTCGCAATGCGACTATCTATTTGGTGGCTTAATTTGCTGTTATAAATCAATCAGTTTCTGGTGCGTTACAGTTGTCTCGCTCTACTGCATGGTAGCATTTGTTTGAAGGCTGAGCTGCAATTTAAATTGTATTGAAAAGTATGACAGTAAAGAGTTGGCAGCATAAGCTGCTTGTTTGGAAATATTGGTTAAGTTACGATCCATGTTATTAGCCTAAAGCCGACGGTTATCGAAGTATTTTCGGTTAACATCGGTAAAGAAGAAACTATCCATCAAATAAAATACATTTATCAATACTTTTACTCCGAATGATTTCTCTCATCTTCTCAATATGGTATTACTGATTGTTGGTCTAGGATGTCCCGATTTGTCAACAGTTTGTCGAACAGATAGGCCTATAACCTGACACCCTATCACAATGAATCTTTAAAATGCCGTCAGTTCCCTTCTCGCAGCCATTTCACGGACACAGTTGCACTGATTTGGGAGCATCATCTCCAATTTATACAGACTACAAACACGTGACTCGTTCGTTGCATGGAGGAAACTGTATATATATATATATATATATATTCCAGTGGAATCCGATGACTGCCTCCCCTTTCTAGACCTGAAATTTACCAGATGTGCTGAGAGTGTGTCTATCAGTATGAGTAGAAAACCTACTCATACTGATAGACACATTCATGCTTCCTCCCATCACTACCCCCTACAAAAATTTGGTATTATTTCCACCTTAGCTCACCGAGCCAAATCTCTACTTACAGAAGAAGCAGAAATTGAAAACGAACTCGTTTTTCTTAAAAAAAACTTTTATTAATAATGGTTTCTCTCCTAATAAAATTGACAAATTTCTTTTCCCCAGTCATTCAACTACTTCTGAAGATCCCTCTTCCACCAGAGCCTTCATCTCTTTGCCTTACATCAGCTCTCTTTCACCAAAACTGCCAAAAATTCTCAAGAAGTTTAACTTTAGAACTTGCTTTACTACGCTCCCAAAACTTCGTTCAACAATTAGTAAACCCAAAGAGAAACATCTTCCAACTCAGTTTCCAGGAGTGCACAAGATTTTATGTGATTGTGGAAAGCCATACTATGGCCAGACTGCTAAATCCATCCTTCTACGTTTGGTTTGGAAGAACACCGTAGAGATATCTCCTACAACAGGACTAGAGCCAGCACTCGCTTTAGCCACGTTCTCTTTTCAGTTAACTCAGATGAAGGCCGCCAACAAATTGTGAACTGGACTCAAACTTCTAACATCCACGCGTGCTATGATGAGCTCGAGAGAAAGATTGTCGAATCTAGAGAAATTTCTCTAGATTCTTCCCATATGAACAACAGCTTAAGTTTCAATCTCTCTGAAACTTAGGCTGTTTCAAAGTACAAAAATATCTCACCTTTTATACATGGACGATCTGAAGTTGTATGCAAAATCAGAGAATGAACTCGGATCGTTGCTTAACCGTGTGCACATATTCAGTCAATATATATCAATGGATTTTGGCTTAGACAAATGTGCAATTGCTGGAATAACAAGAGGAAAGTTTGAAGATCTGAACGAAATCGAGTTGCTCAATGGTGAAATAATCAAGGCAATAAAATTCGAAGATAACTACAAATAATTGGGAATTTTAGAAGCATCAGAAAGTCTGCACAATAAGATCAAAGAAAAACTAGAGCAGAATACATAAGGCGGCTAAGAAAACTCCTTAAGTCAATGCTTAATGCTGAAAGTTGATAAAAGCAATTAATACCTTGGCCATCCCTGTTCTGAGACATTCAGCAGACATTGTTGAATGGACCTAGCTAGAGGTGGAAGATTTAGACCGAAAAACTCGAATATTAATGACAATGCACCATGCCCTCAATCCTCGCAGTAACATTGATAGGCTATATCTATCACGCAAAAAAGGAGGCAGAGGATTATTACAATTGAAGCAAGTTATTGAAGAAGAAAAACGAAATTTGAATGATTATCTGCAGCAAAAAACAGGAACGTTTCTAATTGAGGTAAGGAAAGAGGATTTATTTAAACCTATGGGGAGAAAATTGGAATACAAAACCAACCAAGTAAAAGTGAGAACTGAAAGATGGAAAAATAAGGCATTGCATGGAAAATACCTTCACAGCATAGAGGACAGCGCTGACAGCAACTTGACCTGGCAATGGTTGAGAAATGGAGCACTAAAGAAAGAAACAGAATCGGTAATTTTTGCAGCACAAGAACAGACAATTAAAACCAACGTTATAAAGACAAAATACAAACAATTCAAGAAGATAGTAAATGTAGATTGTGCAAAGAAAAGGAAGAAACGGAAGACCACATTATAAGTGGATGCAGCAAAATCGCACAAATTGAGTACCGTAAAAGGCATGATAACGTAGCTAAGATAATCCACTGGAATTTATGTAGAAAGTATGGGTTTGAAGTATCTAAAGACTATTGGAAGCATAAAGTTCACCAGAAAGTGGTTGAGAATGAAAAAGCTAAAATACTCTGGGATTTCAAAATCCAGACTGACAAAAGCTTGGAAGGCAACACACCCGATATAACAGTGGTAGAAAAAAAGTGAAAATAAGGGTGTTAAGTTTATTGAAATATCAGTACCAGGAGATAGTCGGATTGACGACAAAGAAAATGAAAAAATTACAAAATATCGCGATTTGCAAGTCGAAGTTGAACGAATCTGGCAAAAGAAAACGAAAGTTGTTCCCATAATAATAGGTGCTTTAGGCGCCATCCCTAAAACATTGAAAAAACATCTAGAAGCACTCGAGTTAGATGGATTAAAAATTGGGCAGCTGCAAAAGGCCGCTTTGTTCGGCACAGCTTTCATTTTCAGAAAGTATTTCCACAACTCATAGGCCCTTGGGTAGGGTTCGAATTAATGGAATATAACCAACCTTTTCTTAAGACTGAGGAAGAAAATCAAGGTTTGATGAATATTTTATATATATATATATATATATATATAGTGAATGTTGTTATGGCAGTTTCACATATTATTGGAATTCGGTTGAAGAGAGTTAGCATTTCAACTCAACTGGTGGCTTACTTCTATCTTTCAATCGACGGTCTTTTGTTAATACCGCACCAATCATATGCACGTCTTAATAACCTGCCATTGCTGTCTGTTTCGCGTTAGGCTTAATTGCCGTAAAAGGATAAATGTCACAAAAACAGAAAAATGTTCCTGGGCCTGGCCCCGAGGACCCTGGCTACATTTAACCACTGAGTGGAACAAGTGAGCTTTTATGCAAAAAGTAGACGAAAAAAAAACAGCCACCATTGAATCATTAGATGATGGAAATCACATTTTTTAAGTTTTATTTTATTGTTTATTACTTTTCTGCGATACGATAAATTTGCCTGCATATGACAGATTGGCGCTTTCTATTCTATGTTAAGAAAAGTTTTCTTAACAGACTTTGGCTCAATGGTTTTAATAGCTTATCCATTCATTTCCTCGTTTCCATAATTCTTCTGATTTGAATCCCCCAGAATATTTGTGGGATCATGCGGAACGCACTATCTTCCGGCAGAATCCCGTGCTTCGCTCGAGAGGCGTTATTTTGTCTAGTTGGCCCAGAATATCTGATAGGCACCTTCCGTAAGCTAGTGGAATGAATGCCAAGACGGATGCAAGCGATTATCTCATGCAAAGGAAATCTATAAACGCTACTAGGCAGATGCCATAATGTTTAGACTCATGTCTATAAACAGTTTTTAGTATTCTGTAAAAATAAAAATAAAAATATGTTTCCACAATAAATATTATACTGCCTTTGTAACTGCTATTCGTAACAGATGCGAAACCAGTTCAACAATCAATCAACAGACAACTCAAGTTCTGGGATTGTTATTGCAGTTGGAACAATAATATCACATTTCATTGTTTCGTGGCTGTCAATAATAGGCAGACCTTCAAGCGACACTCAGAGACTTCTGCCTTGCCTTGAACTGCAGGACGCATATCTATCTGGACCAAAGGAAGGAAATGCTCACACTAACAAATCTTTTCCGCTAACCTGTCTGGTAAGTTAAACATTATATCTTTTATTAACAAAGAAACACTTTAGAGTGTTTCTTTGTTTCTGTTAACTGTAACGAGCTTATTTGAATTGGTAATTTGAAAATAGAGAATCTGAATATATTGTTGCATCAGTGCTTACTTCTTTGGACATTACGGGAAAAACAAGCAATTCATTTTGCAAGATGCATATATAACCATGTAATCGGAACGATTAAGAGGAAAATATGGGCCACCACGTATACATTACACGTATTATATTGCAGAAAGTGAAGCTTAAAAAAGAGAAAAACAGTTGGATTAGGTCTGTCGTTTTATCTAAACATAGAATAGAAACTAGAAATTTAAGTGATTTGGATTTAATTTCCCCATTTTCTCTCTCCGGAGAAAATTATTCTGCTATATTTCATTTTATTTTATTTACTTTATTATTTTAGTATATTTTATTTTATTTATTTTATATTATTGTTTATTTATATATTTATTTATTTCGTTATTCTGTTTTAGATTTAATATTCATTAGCATAATAATGTTAACATTATAACAGATTTATGGAAATGAATTATATATAATAAGATGTTTACGATTGTTATACTGTAATAATTATACTCATAGTTAACATTTCTGTTTCCATCGCAAACCAAAATAACTCCGCTACATTGTTGTTTTCTCAACGCTAGATGGCGAGACTGTACATCGTTAAGGAAAGTTGTGATTGGCTACAACTATGCAAGCGCTCTGACGTAGAAGTTTATCTTAAGGAGAAGGAGATTTTTCAATACTCAAGTCGTTTTCACGAGAATCTCAATTCAGTTTCTGAACAGGTGTATCAGGTTTATGAAGAAAATTATTATTTAATTAATTTAATTACGTTTCATTTATTTTTGAATTTTTAAATTAATTAAGTTTAAATTTAAGTTTCATTTAATAATTAATTAATTAATTTAAGTAGTTTAAAAACAATTTGCTAGAAATACAAATGAAGCATTCTTTATTTGAAGTTTATTAACAATTTTATTTTAAATGTATCGAAAAGGTTAACAAATTGGCTGGACGTTTTGATTTATTTCTCACCAGCTGCTGTCAGAAATTTCCGAAGACATTTGTAACACTTTTAGCGGTAAAAATCTACAACTTTCTATTATAAAAACAACTCTCCCTCAGTAAGAGACGCATGTTTCGTGGAAAATGGATGCTAAAGTGTGTGCTGCGAGTCAATAATGGCAACTATTAAATACAATCCTAAAACATACCAGTCTCCCAATGTATTACGTTTGTGATTGCGTCATTATGATTGCCATGACAACCATCAGACTTCTCTTTACAACTCTCGTGTTGCATTATTTTTATTATTATCTGATATTTATTTTTGGCACATTTCTTTGACAATATGCCTCATTACCCTTTTATTAATATATCTTCTTTTTCTTTTTTTTTTCCCTTATTTACTAAATTCCATCCTATATTTCTTTCTCTGAAAACGTCAATGACTTGGGTTTTTCCATTATTATTTTTATATCCATTAATTCCGCATTGGTTGTCATTTTTACTTTTTAAGCGATTTTTGGTGACGAAACGAGGATGATAGATTTAAAACCCACTGGTAAGGATTCTGGATTACATATCTCGATTTTGCTTTCTTTCTCTTACTTGTTGGCTGTTTCGAAGAATCAGCATTTATTTTAAACATTTTTATTTTCTTAATCGTGTAGTTTTATAAGTACGACAGATATTAGAAGTTATTTAGAATAAGTAAATCGTGTATATTTCATTAACGTAATTTAGTGAATATTTAAGTTCGTTCATGCTATGATCAGATCCAGCACTCTCAAACTTCGCGTCCCACCCTTACATGCTACTTCAGGTAATTAACTCCCAGCAGATGAATAAATTCCATTTTCTTCCCTTATGTCCCCATAGCTAAAATCCCCATAATTATTACTCGATTTGCACTCATCATGCTAATATCCCAACCCACGTCATTTACATTCTCCCATACACCCACAGGATTATAGCGGTAGCCAATTGCATGTATCGTCCTGCTGGGCTCTAACTCACACCAAATGGCCTCAAACGAACTGCCCTCTACATTCCTGTCCTCCTGATGTACTGGTACTCTTTTTTTGGCTTTAATTCATCTGCTCATATTAGCAACCCCCCCCCGTTTCCTCACCTTGTTCTTTCTGTCCTCTGAAAATACTATATCCCTTGCATTCTTTTCCTATGTCTTTATCATTTTCGGTCAATCAAGTCTCACTAATGCCTATAACGTTTGGCGCTAATCAATGCGGAAAACTCGTCACCCTTATTTCGATTACTTCTGCCACTACTATACATAAAATTCAACATCCCTTAATCCCAGAACCTTCTTTAAATCCCAGAACCTATATTTGGCGTCATGTGATCACTCTCCCACTTACTAATCTCTAGGTTGCCTGGACAGCTGCTGACTTGCAACCCCGCCCCTCTAAACATTCTACTTCCCCTGACTTTGTACTTCCAAACTCTCACGGAACAACACTTTCTCAAGACTTTTTGATCCCAAATCCCTTCAAATGAAGCCACCCGCGTTGTATAACTCTTTCCTTACTCCAAAGCCATTTCCACACACCCACAAAGTCCTGATCCGCAACTACCCCTGACTCATTCGCGATCATTGCTTTTCTCCTCAGTTAGCCACTCTCATATCATACTAACAGACTCGCACCGTTTACTTCGTCGTTCTTCTTTTTCGCATGAATCAGTAACTCTCTGATGTCTTCTCACATACCACTCTTCTACCCCTCTTAATTATTTCTACCATCCCAAATGAACATGTCTTTCACCTTCACACTCTGCATCCTTACATCATCACTTATATTAGCATCAAGAAAATACAATTTCGTCACACTCTCCTCTTATTCATGAATCGCCATTCAAAATCAAGTTCTCCACTGAATCAAACTTGATTCAGTCCACGTAAGTGTGCTATCACGCATCTACCATCTGGTAATTCTCTACCGTATCATTCTTACTCATATCGCTTTAAACACCAAATATTTTAAGAAAATATATGGAAAACTACAATCGGTAAGTTTGAATCTTATTTATTTTATGATAATTAAAAAAATTGCAAAATGTTAAAAATTTAATCTTGTAAATATCCTTAGCTTACCAATGTGTTGGATTACTTAGGTGGTCTAATTAGTGGATTATAAAGTTTATACAGTAGCCCCCCCCCACCTCTTATCCGCGGTTTCATATCCTCTGTCGAACCCGGTCCGAAGATATTAAATGAAAAATTCCGGAAATAAACAATTTATAATTACATCGGCAAAGTGGATATGCGATCCAACATTATTTCAAAGCTGAATCTTTGTATAAACTATGAATTTCGAAAGTTGACCTAAGAGCGTTCGAAAATACAATCCTCGGCATCTCCGAGTTGCCTTAGCTACCTAAGTCAAGTAGGTGTACTACTCAGGGGAGCCGATGATTGTATTCTCGTAAGCTCTCAGGTCAACTTACAAAACGTTCATAGTTTATACAAAGATTCGGCTTAGAAATAATGTTGGATCTAATATCTGCTTCGCCTATTTCATTTTACATCCCCGAAATGTAGCCCTATGGCTCTGTCGTTTACACAATTTCGGCTGATCCCAGAGGTAGTCCAACACCAGGGCAACTCGTTGCAAAGGTATGTGTGTGTATATATAGGAAGAACACATTGTGTGTTTATATATATATATTTATTTATTTTATTATTAGTTATTGTTGTTAATCTCTTACTGTGCCTAATTTATAAATTAATAGGGTGTCTTGGAACGTATCCCCGTGGATAAGAGGGGAATGTTTCCGAAGATGTTATCTTGAAACCCCACATGACTGAGGTCGACTGCAATTATATAGTTGAAATTATAATCTGAGCATTTCATGCTCAGATCCCTTGAGAAAGTCTATTTCATTTTATTTAAATAGCGATGAACGTCCTTATCCTTATAAGGACTGGCTTAAAGGGGCGAAGCAAGAATGCTTTTCATATTCCCCGTTATCTGTAGAGGACAGTGTAGGAATAAGTTGTTATTGCGCTATTAAAGCTCTGATCATGGCAGGAGGGTAACAGCAATAGCCGAGCCTCAGTTAGAACTTCATTGGCTACAGCATTGCATTCCATTACCTTCCAAGGGTATTATTAATCACCATATGTAAAGGTAAAGCTGTCTCTAAAAATTCGGACGATCCCTAGGCCACTCAATCGTGGGCGAAGGACTCTAAATCTCAGCGTTGGTTCTACTCGGTGATGGCCTTCCACCCACACACCACCGAGCAGAACCGCTCATATTCCGAAGAAAAGCATTCACCGACAAAGCCCCTCAGCGTGCCGTGCCGGAGAACACTTTCCCCGGAGACTCAAATTGCTCCCTTAAGACAAAAACCTTAAGAGAGCGTACTCATAACTCTCGAATCTCTGTGCCCCAGGAGGTAACAGCAACAGCCGAGCCTCAGTTAAACTTCATTGCCTACTGCATTGCCATCGATTACCCTCCAAGGGTATTAATCACCGCATCCCACGGTCGATTAATCAACCATCCCCGCAATGAATGTCCTTAGTCCTTATAAGGACTGGCTTAAAGGGGCGAAGCAAGAATGCTTTTCATCTTCCCCGTTATCTGTAGAGGACAGTGTAGGATAAGGTGTTATTGAGCAATTAAAGCTCTGATCATGGCAGGAGGGTAACAGCAATAGCCGAGCCTCAGTCAGAACTTCATTGGCTACAGCATTGCCATCCATTACCCTCCAAGGGTATTCTATTGAATGAATCAATCACCACATCTCACGGTCGGTTGATTCAGCCCCTCCTCATGAATGTCCAACAACAACAACGTTACTGGCTTGCTGGGTGAAGCATAAAATGCTTTTTATTTTCCCCTTTATCTGTGTGGAGAAGCTTGATGGGGGAGGTTGTGAGAGTTATGCTCGCACTTTGTGAACTATGGAGTTAGTTCTGTTCTGCTGAAAGCAGCATTGCCTTGGGTCTTTTGTGTTTTTGATAGTCATGTTCACTATAACTGGAAGCTGTCTGATTAGTGGATTGGGATGAGAATGTGCCTTGCTGAAGAACTTTTCCGCATGGTCATGAAGGAGAGAACGGATGTCAGGGGTTCCGGTTTCTCTGTGGATCTGCGTGTTTCTGACGAACCATGGGGCGTCTAAGATCATCCGCAGGCATTTGTTTTCTATCCTCTGTAGTTTCTGGATGTTAGATTTGGATGTGTGACTGCAGGCCGGGAATGCATATGTGATTACTGGTCGAATTACCATCTTATATAATAACAGCTTGTTGCGTTTATCCAATTTGCTGTTGCGATTAATCAGGGGATAGAGTTGGGCTATGGTTCTGGATGTCTTTGTGCCTATGAGCTTGATATGGCTGTTGAAATTTAGCTTTTTGTCTAGCTGTACTCCAAGGTATTTGGCTTCTGTCTGCCATGGTATCTTTTTTCCGAGAAGTTCAATATCATCTTGGATGAAGGCTTTGCGTCTGGTGAACAGTATAGCTGAGCTTTTGACGGGGTTTACTTGTATCCTCCAGTCAGAGAACCATTTCTCCAGCTTTGTGATAGTATCCTGGAGACGATTGATCGCCAGGTGTGGGCGGAGAGATGTTGTCATTATGACTGTGTCATCAGCATATAGGGCTGTGATGATAGTCCTCAGGTTCTATGGAATGTCGGCCACGTAGATTGTGAAAAGTAAAGGAGCCAAAAGAGATCCCTGAGGTACTCCTGCCAGGATTTTGCGCCTAGTTGAGATGGTGCCATTTATTTTTATCTGCATGGATCTGTCAGTGAGGTATGAATTTATTAGACGGGTAAGGTTTGTTGGAATGTTGGCCTGAATGAGTTTATAGAGTAATCCTTGATGCCATACTTTATCAAAGGCCTTGGCAATATCCAGAAAAACTGCAGCTGTGTGAAGGTTCCAGTTGTATCCTTGAGTGATATGCTCCACTAGTCGGTGTATTTGTTGCACTGTGCTGTGCATACGGCGGAAGCCGAATTGTTCGTTTTTAATTATTCCTAATTGGTCTGATTTTTCTTGTAGTCTTGAAAGGATAATTTTTTCAGCAATCTTTCCCAGGTTGGAGAGCAGGCTTATTGGACGGTAGCTTTGCGGGAGTTGCGGATTGTTTCCTGGCTTTTTTATTGGTATGATGTCTGCTGTTTTCCATACAGAGGGGAAGTGTTGTATCCTCAATATTGCATTGGTTATGTTAACCAGGTGCATAATAGCCTTTCTAGGAAGTAATTTGATGATTCTGTTAGTAATTCCATCTGGCCCTGGAGCTTTTTTGTTGTTTAGATGTTTTATGATGTTGGTTATTTCAACTGTGGTAGTAGTAATGAATGTCCTTATAGTCCTTCCAATGTTTAAAGAAGTATATGGAAGAACGTAATTGGTATGTATTGATATTAATTTGTTTTATACAATATTTTAAAGAAAATTCTAAACAGTTAATAAATTACAATTCTATAAATAATTTAATAAGGGTTTTATTAAAATTTAATTATTATTATATTATTATTATTATTATTATTATTATTATTATTATTATTATTATTATTATTATTTAAAGGTACATATGTTTGTTTAACTCAATGTTTCTCAACCTTTTTTGGATCATGCCCCACCTCATTGTCTCAATGATTTTGATGCCCCCCCCCTAGCATAATAGTCAGCCAAGTTCTGAAAAAGTATAGTATAAATATGTACATGTATATTTTCTAATTGTCCCCCCCCCCCCAAATATTTAAATTTCACGCTGTGAGGCGTACGCCCCACGTTGAGAAACACTGGTTTAGCTCTAAACTATGCAAATTTATTAAACTGGACTACAATTGTGTCTGTGGTTCGAATTTGATTATGAATCTTTCAACTTGTGGTATTTTAAAGTTTGCCAAATATTTCTTAATACTTGAAAGTAACGAAGCGATGAAGTTGAGCAGTTCGCAAAAATTCTTTTTTTTTTTTAATTATTTTCGCATTTCATTTTCTCAGCATCCACCAGATATAATCCGCCTCCGATGACATGATCTCAATAAGTAAAGTGAAATGTGAATTTTAAACGTTTTAAAACGATTTTAAACAAACCGATCTGAATTCTTCATCAATCAGTGACACTTAGGGATGAGCAGTTCTTACATTTGCTGCTGAATTAGCCAGTGAATTAATTTGAAATTCATTCTACTCAAATAAAGAAGTTTCAACGTGGAGAAAATATTTCAATCGAAACCTGCGGTTGCGTGCGTTTAAGGCGTCCCATATACCGAGACAATTACTGGGAACGTCGTGGATAGTTTTCGTATGCGCTGTTGTCCCAAGATAGTCGGAAATGAATGAATATTTAAATTATAAATGATTCAATCAAGTTAGAAAATTATATCGGAAGTATTGATGTGTAATAGTAACAAATACGAACTCATTCGTAGGAAATCTCTCTGTAATAAATTAGGAAAAAACGTTTCCTAATTTATTAGGTAGAAAGAGTCTTGGAGGGAGGGCCTACTTCATTGTGGAACATGATCTCAATAGAGTATAATTTCTTGGGAAGAGTAAATTTCCTTCCTTCCCAGCCAGATGATTTGTTTTCCTCGCTGTTCAGTTTATTATTATATTGCTCACGACGCACTTGATATTTATGATGAACTATGTTTTCGCATTTTTTAATGTCGAATAAGATGATAAGAACGCTAAAAACAAGGTATCAGTCTTTGGTCCATTGCTATCAGCTTTTATATTAATAATATCATTATTTCTTCTTGATATAAAAACGATATTCACCTCTTTTGAGGTTAATATCATAATTCAAAACAAAATAAATTAATATATTTCATATTTTATCCATTACAACTACGAAATCGTGGATTAGGCCTACTGGGGATACCACGTTAAAAAAAAGCGCGCCTAATACTCTACCCCTGAGGTGGTGTGGAAAAGAGTACACCTTTTCATTAAAATCTAACTAAAATCAGAAATGTCGTCCTATAGTAAGAGCATAGCCAGTGGTTATTACCAAATTCACGAGTATAAAAACACGACCGAGCTGAAACAGTGGGAAGCAAATCTGAATTCTGTTTCTGCTATGCAGCAAAGAGAGAACATCTCGTCATTAGACATTAGGCAAGTAAGGATGTTCTTAACTGGTGTTATTATTACTAACATCTGACCTCCATAGAGTCAGAGACTCATTGTGGGAGGTACACACTATCGAACACAAAGCTCATCCATCCCTGCCTTAAACTAATTCACTGTATCTACATTCGTACACACTCAGAAAATACATTCGACTCACCGATCAATCTCGACGTAAAGAACCCCCTCCTCACCCCTCTACTCACACCCTCCTTATACAGTTTACTGGAATGGCCTCTTGTTCTACCCTGCCTCTCCCATTCTATGAAAAATCTCTTCAATGTCAACCTGATAATAATCTCTGACTAACTTATATGTCTCAGTCATATCCCCTGTCCTCTGCTTATGCACGATCCTTTGCAATTTACATTCTCTGCATCTGTTCTCATACTTCACATTCCAAACACTACTGACCACCTTTGTGAATTTTCTCTGTGCCCTTTCCGACATATCCTCGTCACCATGATAACCTAGTGACCAAATCTGTGCACAGTAATCCATATTAGGCCTAATCAAAGCCATAACAATGGCATCATATCTGCTCTATTTCTGAATGTCAGGATCCTCCATATCATTCCCATTATCCAATGTGATGTCTGACGTCTTCACAACTTGTGCAATGTGTGTCTGGAATTGCAGGTCCTTGTCAATCAGCACTCCCAGATCTCTTTCTCATCTGCTCTACATCCTTTAAAGTTTCACCACCAAGAGTACACCGCATCCCATCGTTTCTTACCAAATTTCATCTGATAAAATAAATAAAACTGATAGTTTCATTTACCTGCCCATCATGCAAACTGTTCAAGTCTTTCTGTAAGGCCTTGCCATCTCCTTGACTCTGCAATGATGAGCTGATCTATTACCTTCACCACAACTCCAGATTATGGATTGGCTTAAAATTTATAGCCACAACCTTATCACCACCTTTATGCAGTAGAACAATTTTGCCTTCTTTCCACTCCATTGAAACCTGATCCTTTGTAAGAGTCTTATTAAACGGGCATGCCAGTTTGCAAATTTGCAGCTCATAGTGCACTTTTGTTGTCCTTGCTGAAACAGTGGGAAAAAACAAATCTGAGTTCTGTTTCTGCTATTCATCAAAGGGCGTGAATCTCGTCATTAGACAGAACTTGACGTTTTGCTTCGCTGGAGGTCGTCATGTTCACTACTGACCACTGGAAAATTTTCTGGGGACAAAACAATTCAGCCTCGTAAATGACAAAAAATATTTCGAATACACTGTTAAGAAGACAAAAAACCTGAACTGTCGTTCTAGACAAGATATTAATTCTACATGTGGTTCTTATATCAGATCAATGCTCTTGCTAAAATATCTAATTTAGTCTAATTACTGAGAAGAGCCTTTCAAAAGCGAATACAGTATACAAATAATTCTTAAACTAGTGAAAAAATGTTCCTCATAATTCCACCCTGATCAGAATGAAACACCCTCATAAATTGATCACTGAATATCTGAACAACGTCTTCTGCAGCAGGTACCATTCTCATCCCTTAACATCATCTTACCATAATCATTCTTATTTCTACTTGGTCACTTAAAAAAAAAATCTCTATGGTTTTTCTTTGCCTGATTTGCCAATTTCTACTCATACTGCACTTTTGTTGTCCTTACTGGCTTAGCTTGTTCTTTATCCTTTTCATGTAAATGATTATTAACATTATTCATCTTCTACTTCCCCCAGAGTGCCTTCTTCTTCCAGATTTCATGCTTAAGCCCCTCATTCATTCATTTTACACCTACCATATTCAGCGTTTTGACTTTCGGAATCAAGTCACACATTGATCCTGTTCTGTATTTCTTTGTCAGTTTTCAAGCAGCATGTATTTCCTTACTGCTCAACTCCTCATTCAATGCTATTGCTCCAGGCTATCTCCTAAGCTTATCATATCATAACTGCCAACCTAGTACTTCCGCATATATGTACTTTCAGTAAATATATATATGTATGTATATATGTATGTACTTCAAATATATATATGTATGTACTTTAAATAACTATATGAACTTTAATAAACAAATAAGTTCTGTAAATAAATATATATAGGACAGAACTCAAATTGTTCATCTTTGCATAAACTGATGTTGCTAACTTGCCAAATAACAACAATACACATCGTAATATTCTTATGGTGTCTATAATCAAGTTGGCCAGACTTTGGTTTTCTTTCACAAGTTTCAAACGTTCATTTTGAAAAACAAAAATCTAAAACTTGTATTGATACAATATAAGCTATATTTTTTTAAAAAAGTCATATATCAATAATAATAGCAGTAAATAGTAAAAGCAATTAAGTAACAAATCCCTACAATAAAAATAATTTTTATTTTTATTTATTTTTTTTTTTTTTTAAAACATTTTTATTATTTCTCAGATAAATTACATACATTATAGGAACACAATTATGCATAACAAATACTTTCTCGTACATAAAGTTTTTTTTTTAAATAATAATAACAATAACTGTTTACAACGTATATTATTATAATATTCATAATGATGATTATTACAGATGTTTCTTTGCAATTTTACACTCTATATATACAATATCAATGGATATAATCACTCTATATTGCATACTTTTTTGTTACAGTCATTACATACATTACATGCATTTGGTTACATATGATACATTTTGGATAAGAACTAATTTCTCTGCTTTTATCCTCGAAGCTTATATGTAAGCTTATCTGAGGATGACACCAGTTGGTTATTATTTATTGGGATTTTTTTTTGCTGTGTTGGGAAGCGCGCGCACACACACGCGCGCGCACACACACACACACACACACACACACACACACACACACACACACACACACACACACACACACACACACACACACACACACACACACACACACACACACACACACACACACACACACACACACACACACACACACACACACACACACACACACACACACACACACACACACACACACACATTACTTGGAATGTATTGATGAGTCGCTGAACTGGAAGCCTGAACGAATATATTGTGTTTCATTAAGTTTGTATGGTATTTTGGATGCTTGTTTCTTGTTCATAGTATGTCCTTAGAGCTCTTTTCAGGCTGTTGTAGTTTGTAAGGTTTCTGTATTCAAAATGTAATTTGTTTATCATGTCTGGGATGTAGAAGTTTCGCGTGGCCTTTCCGTAGTGATTATTGTATTTATATGTGATATAATTAGTAGTCTGAGGTCTTGTTATACGGTGTGTATTTCTGTCTGTCCTGTAGTTGGCATCGAAATAATGTTTTAGCAAGACTGCATAGTGACATTAATGTTTTGCGGTCAGTATTTTGTGTTCTGTCATTGCAATTTTTTTAAGGTCGTTATTGTCTCTTTGTTACCAAAAGATCAGTTTTATCATTTTGTACTGTAGCGACATTAATCTCTTTAGTTTGTAGAGTGCACAGAAAGCATACGTTGTTATAGTGTATCTTTGTATATTTTGGCGTAGTGCTTTGTATATTAGTGTTTTTAGGCGTATGGGAACTATGTCTTTTAACCTGTAGAGTTTGCCACCACTTATTGTTCGGAGTTTGTTGTGTAGATAGTTTATGTGGCTATTCCAGTTCATATCTGCATCAAAGTAAATTCCAAGGTATCGTATTGTTTCAACCTGAGTGATTGTATTGGTTTTGCTGTTCTGTGTGTTTTTTTATGTTGGAAAGTGGATGTTGGATGGTTATATATTTGTTATCAACTAGTCGCGTTAGTGGATTTCTGAATATCATCAATTTTGTCTTTTCTGAGTTTAGGTGTATGGAGTTTTTCGTGAGCCAGTCTATGATCAGATTTATGTCATGTTGCATATTTGTTTGGGCCATGCTTGCGTTATTATGGATGGATATTATTGCTGTATCGTCTGCGTATTGGAATATCTTACCTTTGAATGGTAGCTGATTAATATCGTGCGTGTAAATGTTGAATAGAGTTGGGGAGAGCACAGGTTACTGGTAGCTCTCTGCTTCGGTTTGACCCGATACGTGTGATATGCTTTCTATTTTGAAGGTAGTTTGTAAACCACCTGTGAAGAGGCCCGTCTATTCCAACATGCCTCAGCTTTTGTAACAAGGTTTGATGTATGAGTGTATCGAGTGCTTTAGTTAGATCAATAAAGACTACCATGGCAATTTCGTTTTTGTCTAAGGCGGTATTAATTACGTCTGTAAAGTCTTCCAAAAGAGATGTTGTTCCCTTATTTTTTTGAAAACCATATTGTGTTTTGAGGTTAATATGAAAAAATAAATAAATTAAAAAAAAATAATAATAATCCATTAGAATTCTAGGGATAATAATAATGGATTATTATTATTATTATTATTATTATTATTATTATTATTATTATTATTATTATTATTATTATTATTATTATTCTAGGGATTTGTTACTTTGAATAATAATGGATTCTTTTCATAGAGCAAGTATTGAAAGTTGAGTAAAAAATGCTTTCTTGTGCATATATTTTTAAATTTTTGATATTAAATATAAAATCTGACTATATTTAATATTTTCCACTAAGTATAAATTCATTTTTAAAATTAATTTAAAATTTTAGTAAAATTATAAAATTTCTAAAATACACTAACATTTTTAATTAATGATATTTATTCAATAATGGAAATCGATTTCTTTGAAATATATATATATATATATATATATATATTCTTTTCCACTGGTGTCCAAAAGGTGAGAACGAACTGCGCGCACGTCTGTGTGTGTTTTTAACTGAAAGGTAAACTTACATACACACACACGCAGAGGAAGAGATAACATTTCTTTTTTGACCCTTAATAATTTTTTATATAAAAGAATTAGGGTATGTCTCAGGAAAACCATTGCACGTGATATGATCAGCAAAATGCTATGTAAAGCAGACGACATAAATTTTGGCGGTAAATTTGGAAAATAGCATATATGGAAATTATGTAGTATGCCATTAAAAATAACTTCGTAAAATGTTTCAAATCGGTAACTAAATTATTTCATTCTGGTGAGTGATTTTTTAAAATAGTTAGCCATAAAAATTGTATAGATCGAAAATTTTTAAATTCTGTAACATTTATTTTTAAGATGTATATAGGCGCACTAATCGAATTTTAGAAGCGCACTGATCGAATTTGGGTATCGAAAAAAAATGATACATTCATCGAGGGATTGCTGTATTGTCATCTTTTTTTTGTGTGTGGAAATTTCCAAACATTCGTATTTCCGTGCCACCAATAGCGAAGTTTCTTTTTTGTCACGTTACTGCTTGACTACAATGGTGGATGTTGACGTGTAGTGAATGGTTTCGTGTTTATTCTTTTTTTTTTCAATAATGACATAATTTGAAGGAAAACGTTGAACAAGTATCAAGTCAATAGGCAAAAAAGGGACAATGTGCACCATCAGAATGGCAAATATAAAAATAATAATAAATAAAAAATGAACAGTAAGCCTGGAGACACTAAGACATTCAATGATAGTATATATGGGGGTTGTACGGGTATTTTCCCTATCGTTTTAGGCTCAACAAGCTCTCGTGTACCTTTAGCTTTCTACAAACTACCAACTACTTTAAATATATAGGGATAATAACCGTGCATATCTGGTATTTGTAAGTTTTACTAATAATTGTTGGTTACAGTTTTACTTTTTCTTCTGTTTATTGAGAAATACTAGAGATGGCTGTTCCTTGCATAGTCGGATATAATTCGCTTTAGACAGGTGTTGGAGAAGACGAATGTCAGTAGGTCAACTTGATATTCGTTTGACAAAAGGTTGATACCATCTGGGCACCTGACAATGTGAAGTGTGTACGTACGATCACTTAGCTGAGTAGCAGACTATCATCCCAGCAAAAGGCACATTTACTACATTTGGTCCTATAAAAATTAGGAATTTTTCTTCGTGAGTATTCGAGCTATTGCTTAAATAGTCGGGCATCGTGAAGAACAGAAAATTTAGGATTTATGCTTACATTTATCGAGTCGCCTCCATTTGGTTTAACTTTGACCACACTTAATGATCAAATAGGCCAAAGCAATACAGAGAGTATGTACATAAGTCATTGAGTATGGTAATGTCCCAGCGCTAGAAATTATTCTTGTATGGTTGCATTTTACTACTAGAATTGGTGCTAAAGACTCGATTCTTAGATCAAACACTAATTTCAATGCTTAAAAAAGACATATGCTGGATCTCTGCGAATAATGTTCATCACTGCATTTATTTTTAACTATCAAACTATCACATTGCACCGTAGCAAGAAAAGAATTCGCTTATCTTTTATCAGGCGTCTCCCTACAGCTTGCGAAACGCACTTTAAATAGTAACACATTAGCATTAATGGTAACATATTGTTCGTAGTAAACTGAGAGATTCTAATCGAGTCGGTTAGCTTCAAGAGTAGTGCACTCTATGAATTATACTGGATAACGTTCTATATCAAGATATTCTGAAGGATGCTGGAGTGGTCACTTTTCTGTAATACCAGAACCTACATATATTTTCGTGAAGTACATTATCCAGCAGAGAGATATACAGCCAGGTGAGTCCCAGATCGTATACGATCTGGGATGAGAAACATGTATACGATCTTATATGATCTTATACATATTTCTAAATATGTATACGATCATGTAAATCTCTTTAGAATCTCGCCAGGGTTATGAGATTCCCTAATTGATTTCTATTTAATGCATATTTTATAAGTACTGAAGATCGGGGTTTTCCAAACTGTGTTCCACGAGAAGTTCATCTTAGTGTTCTAAGCATTTTTCATGAATAAATATTTTACAGTGGAAATATTCTGAGGAGAATAATATTCATGAATATGTCGAAACTCTCAGACTCAGAACGCCTGATAAAATCTGTGTATCGTTAATTTCCACACATGGAAACCTTTCAACATTTGGGAAAGGAAATACCGCTGTTTATGACCGGTCATAAAATTGCCTGGATTATAACAATGGGCGGCGTATCCTCTGTTCTCAAAACTGAAAGAAATAGCATCTATGTTATTATTAATTAATAATAAACATCAGCTAAATTACCAATTAATTATTAATTAATATATTACAAAATACCAAGGTGTTCCGTGAAAATTTCAGGATTTCGGAAGTGTTCCGTCGTGGGAAAAGTTTAGGAAATGCTGCTGAAGATTAATAAACTAGTTTAGTTCTAATACTCTGAAATTAAAAGAAGCGAAAATAAAATAGTTATTTCAATATTAGTTGAAATTATTTCTGTAAATAATGAAGGGTTAATTTTTATTTAAGTACATGAATTAAATATAGAGAAAAATGGATAAAATGTTTAACTGCAATAATTTTAAAACACCTTTTTATACTTATATTACTGATGATGATTAGTTTGCTGTCATCCATGCGGATGGTAGGGGCAGCTATGCCACCATACTAGGGAAGTGACTATGAGCAACGTCATTTCCCGTTGCCTTCCTTGCCGTACTATATCCTATGGCTGTAGCCTGTGTGTTCACGGGTCCGGTTTGCCTGCTTGCAGGATGAAAAACCCCAGGATAAACAGGAGAAAAACTCTGCTGTCCACGCCCAAGAGCAGCTAACTTGGCTATGGCTGAGGAAGATCCTTAAGCCCTTCACGTCGTCGACGGGAATCAAATCTAGGACACTCCTTTCCCAGGCATGTAGTTATGAAACACATAGCCACTAGGCTAACTGCTAGGACGCTAAATCAACTAACACCCCTTATTCCCTTGTAGTCCTTATAAGGACTGGCTTAAAGGGGCGAAGCAAGAATGCATTTCATCTTCCCCGTTATCTGTAGAGGACAGCAGGGATAAGGTGTTATTGAGCTATTAAAGCTCTGATCAAGGCCAGGTGGGTAACAGCAATAGCCGAGCCTCAATTAGAACCTCATTGGCTACAGCATTGCTATCCATTACCCTCCAAGGGCAATGGATAGCAATGCTGTTTCACGAAGAAAAATCACCGCATCTCACGGTCGATTTTAGATGATCCTCAATCACCCTATTCCCTTATAGGGAGTAGGCGAGGCCTTTATATCCTATCTAGCTTTTTGGAGACTGAGTGGGCAGTTCAATCTCCACCAATAGCCAATCAGAGATAGTTGGCCCATTCTATCACTAATTATAGCAGCCACCGATGAAGAGGCTGCAAGCAAGTGCTGCCATCTCTTGGACCTAACCCTAACAAGATATGTTACTGAAATAATGTGGGTACTGCGGTTGATTTTCTTGAGTTTACGGTTTAAAAAACCTGAGTTTCCTGGAGAAAAAACCCACTTGCTCGTGCCAGAAATCGACTAACTCGGGAATCGGTCGAAGGAAGGCTTATAAAAAGTTCCTCCAGTCGGCGACTAGACTTGAACTTAAGTCTGGCTCCCACTAGTGCGTCGTTTGTGTGTGTGTGTGTGTGTGTGTGTGTGTGTGTGTGTGTGTGTGTGTGTGTGTGTGTGTGTGTGTGTGTGTGTGTGTGTGTGTGTGTGTGTGTGTGTGTGTGTGTGTGTGTGTGTGAAATTCACTGAAGTGATTTCCACTGAGGTGGGCTACTGAAGTGGATGCTTTTCTCTCAGGTAGAAGCAGCTCTGCTTGGTAGTGGAGTGGGCCTGTCGTCGAATAGAGCTACTGCTGAGTAACGAGTTAAATGATCCCTCGGGTCGCTCAGTTATTAAAGAGGTATCCCGGTAAAGGTTATTGTAATTCGTCTTTTTTACTGCTTTATGTTGACATTGATGTTCAGTTGGTGGTCTTTTTAATATCTATGTATTATTATGTTATATCTTGTAATTTGCTTTATGCTTTTCTTATATAGCATTCAGGTTTCGTTAAAGCTGGATTGGTGAGAAAGACTGAACAAAAGAATAGCTCGTTTATTTATTTACTTCAATAATATTTTAAATAAATCAAACTAAAATATAATAATTTAACGCGCGCGCGCGCGCGCACTCATCATTATTCGCTTGAAACTCGCGTTAATTTTCAAAGCTTGGAATGTAATACACCCGATATAACAGTGGTTGAAAAAAGTGAAAACAAGGGTGTTACGTTTATCGAAATATCAGTACCAGGAGATAGTCGGATTGGCGAAAAAGAAAAAATTACAAAATATCGCGATTTGCAAGTCGAAGTTGTATACGAATCTGGCAAAAGAAAACGAAAGTTGTTCCTATAATAATAAGTGTTTTAGGCGCCATCCCTAAAACATTGAAAAAACATTTTTTTTTTTAGGGATTCGAGTTAGATCGATTAAAAATTGGGCAGCTGTAAAAGGCCGCTTTGTTCGGCACAGCATTCATTTTCAGAAAGTATTTCCACAACTCATGGCTCATGGGCCCTTGGGTAGGCTCGAAGTAGTGGAATATAACCAGCCTTTTCTTAAGACTGAGGAAGCAAATCAAGCTTTGATGAATATGATATATATATATATATATATAATGTTAAAGATGCCAAGCTATTTTAAAACCTGGTTTTACTCCATTTCCCAAGTAAGCAAACAGACAAATAACTCAAGTTTGCGCCTGCACGTAGTGCAAGTCTAGGTAACCCGTAAAGGCCACTTAGACTTGCACTACGTGCAGGCTCAAAACTTGACTTATTTGTCTGTTTACTTACTTGGGAAATGGAGTAAAACCAGGTTTAAAATAGCTTGGCATCTTTATCATATATTATACCCTACGTAAAAAACTTCCTACACATATATATATATGTATATATATTATCGTTCAATTTACTCGGTAGGTAATGTTATAAAAAATTAGTTTGAATGACTATATACCAAGAATGAAAAAACATATTAAGATACAACTAGTTTCGTTGAATGATTCAACTTCTTCAGGTATCACAGGCAAAGAATTATCTAAAATAAGAGAGACATCATAAAATTACATCAACAGATCTAGTATAGAAGACAATAGTACATTTTAAAAGAGGAATGCGTGCTGGATGATGTGCCAGATTGAATCAATCGACCGTGAAATGCGGTGATTGATTCATTCACTCCAATACCCTTTGAGGGTAATGGATGGCAATACTGTAGCCAATGAAGTTCTAACTGAGGCTCGGCTATTGCTGTTACCCTTCTGCCATGATCAGAGCTTTAATTAATAGCTCAATAACACCTTAGCCCTACACTGTCCTCTACAGATAACGGGGAATATAAAAAGCATTCTTGCTTCGCCCCTTTAAGTCCTTATAAGGACTATAAAAGAGGAATGCGTGATGGAGTGCCAACTGAAGTCGACTTCGTGCGTGAGCTGTCACGAGTGCGCCAATACTGGACAGTGGCAATGCCCAGTATTGGCGTACTCGTCAGAAAGATTGTAGCTAAGCTGTTGTTTATATGGGATGATTCGAGCAATATTTCTCTAGATTCGATAATATTTCTTCCGAGTTCATCATAACACACATGGATATTAGAAGTTTGCGGCCAGTCTACCAGGTGTTGGTGGCCTTCATCTGAGTCAACAGAGAAGATAACGTGGCTTGAGAGAGCGCTGGCTCTGGTCCTATTGTAAGAAACAAAGAGAAATAAATTTTGTTTCCAAAATTTATTTCTCTTTGTTTCCATAGCTTCACTCCATGATGAGTAGACCTAAAGTGAAACATCTTCCTAATCAGTATCCAGGAGCCTACAAGATTTTGTGTGAATGTGGCAAACCAAATTATTATTATTATTATATTATTATAGCCAGACAGCTACATCCATCATTTTACGTATGGTATGGAAGTACATAATAACATGTGAAAGATGTGAAAGAGTCATATCCTACAATATCCTACAATAAGATCACATTGCAAAAAATAAATGAATAATATATAAATGAATCGTATGATAATAAATAAAAGGTGTGCTTTTTAAAACCTTTTTATTCTAAAAAGATTGAAAATCTTAACTTTTATTAAATAAATATAAAACTTCTTTTTATATTTTATAAATTAAATTAAAAGTAATAACCTGTTATATTATAATTTGAAAGTATTCGCAAGTTATATAACAACACGCTTGTATATTTATATTGCTATTTTTTTTTATTATTGTTATACAATGTGTCTACAAAGCTTTCCAGATTTATCGCGAGACCATTTGCTTTGCAAATGTATTTTTGTACAACTGTTGGGGACGTTGTCTGAGCAATTTGCCGACTACGGATATGAACGTTTCTCAACTTTCATATCCGTAGTGAAACTGTGTTACCTACGTCAAAAACGTTGGCGAATTCACGATCAGTAAGGTGCTGCCTCTAGCAGCGAACTCTCAAATGAAACCGACTACACCAACTTTTTTTAAAATATTGTTAGAAACGATTGTAAGAATTAAGATAGAGTAAAAAAGGGTACTATTCATGACTTCGTTTTTGTGTAATTTATATGAGTACTTTATTGCTATTATTATTTTGTTTTAGTTTCTCGTATAAGCTTGTTTTATTTGTAAAACTTTTCTGTATTTAGCAGACTTGATGTAAAAGTTTTACAGCGTATTCATGAAAATTGTGACGAAATAGAATAATGTTTATGCTTTTCTGTTCACGACTAGAATTCAGTATCGTTTTTGAGGACTCGATGATCGTGCTTTGAACATGAAAGGAATCAATTTTTCTTTAGAAGTCTTCCCATTTTTTATTAATAAGAAGGTCAGTAATCTACTGTCATTCCTACATATAATTACAGCAATTTAATATTGATATTTTAATCAATTTCAATTTATGTTAAAATAAAATAAAATAAACTTTTATATTTTATTAAATATTTTCTAAATCATTAGATAATATAGATTTCAAAAGTTTTATGCAGAATATATTCATACACCATTTTAAGTACAAAATGTATTTAATAGATCAATGGAGTTCTAGAAATACGGAAGCTCGGGGAGGAGAAAATCAATCGACCGTGAGATGCGGTGATTGATTTTCTCATTTTTCAATCCAATACCCTTGGAGGGTAATGGATAGCAATGCTGTAGCCAATGAAGTTCTAACTGAGGCTCGGCTATTGCTGTTACCCTCCTGCCATGATCAGAGCTTTAATTAATAGCTCAATAACACCTTATCCCTACACTGTCCTCTACAGATAACGGGGAATATGAAAAGCATTCTTGCTTCGCCCCTTTAAGCCAGTCCTTATAAGGACTATAAGGACGGAAGCTCGGCTATTGCCATTAACTAGCTATGTCAACAGCTTTAACTCAATAACACCCCATTCACACAGAGTTTCTTCATTCAGATGACGGGATAAAGAGTCAAGGACTCAGTCCATCTCCCAGTTCTTTTAAGAACTGAGGTAAAGGTCATTATGGGAGAATGTGCTTCTTTATCGTTGTGATCGGACGTATTCCTTTAGACTCTGCTTAGTTGAATTATATATATATATATATATATATATATATATATATATATATATATATATATATATATATATATATATATATATATATATATATATATATATATATATATATATATATATATATATATACCTACTATCTCCCCCTCTGTATGAAATATGCAGATGTCTAATGGCCGGCAGGCCCCACCGGCAATGAGGACTAGTGGTGGATGAATGGTATTTTAGGGAGGTAGGTCTCTACACTGTGTCCAAGTAAGTTCCTGAAACTCCTTTTTCCTTGTTTTTAGGATAGTCACCTATAATAAACTAACTTTTTGCTGGTAGACACTTACTCTAAGTTGTCTACGGGATTAGCTAGTAGATTCTCAGTCTACAGGATTACTCAGGAAACCCAAGAAACCGCTATTTTCTCTCAGGCCAAATTATGGACTCTCCATATGACCAGCTCGACTTCAAGCAGCTATTGGCAATCTTCAAACATGTAGGAGGCCTGCTGCAAAGGAAATGGCCAGGAAAGGTAGTAATTCACCAAACAGAAGAGGTTGAAACAGAGGATTGCCAATCCCCTGACCCTCTTTAAGATTCCTGCAAAGAAAATGCCACATTAGCTGATATTCACACACTAGAGGATAATGACCACTTTCAAGTAGTCAGTAGGAAGAAGCGAAAGAAGGAGTCTCTAGAACCTGAAATGCTGCCTCAGACCTCAGAGAAAGCAACACCAATGGACACTACAGCACAAACTGAAAGAGTAATAGAGACGGATACAGTAACTCAGTCTAAAGAGAGAATTCCACCAGTCATCTTACGATCCAAAGAAAAATGGTCATCAATCACTGAGTTGATGAAAAACAACAATATCGAATTCAATTCAGCAAAGAACACCGATGAAGGAGTCGGGATTCCTCTTAAAGGTGCATCTGACTACCGTCTGCTCAACAGACGTTACATTCCCTCGCACACATGTGTCAGATGAATTGAAAGTCTCACATCACACTTTTCAACTTAAAAGTGAAAAAAATCTTAAGGTGGTCATCAGAGGTTTGATAGAAACCATACCATCTGAAGAAATAGCCACTGATCTCAAATCGCGCGGATTAACACCAATAAAAATATCACGCATGTACAGAGCGGATAAGTGGCCCATTCCTCTGGTCTTGGTGGAGATTAGTAAAGACCAACGAGAGATTTATGCCCTTAAGACTGTCTATAACTTGGTTATCAAGTCTGAACCCCTCAGAAGGAAGACATCGGCCAGACAATGCCATCGCTGTCAAAAGCATGGTCATGCGCAGAATCTTTGTAGGGCGGAATACAAATATGTAAAGTGCGGAAATAATCATCCCTCCCACACATGCGGCAAGCCAAGAACCACTCCTGCTAAGTGTGCCAACTGTGGCTGCCCAAATCCAGCTAATTACAAGGGCTGTTCACTCCACCCATCTAACCTGACAAGGACTAGGGAGGCAGTAACCCCGCCCACTCAGAAGCGAGTCACATAATCGGAAATTAAAGTGCAGAATATTACACCTGATAAATGATATGCCTCTGTAGTTTCCTCTTGCAACAAATTGGCAGAAACCACACCAAGCAGCCAAATCTCTGCTGCAATGCTTGCAGCCACTTTGGGAGAAATGCTATCAGCTTTTACAAATCAAATCCAAATCAGGCTGACACAAATAGATTTCTCAAAAATACCCAAGTCATATTCTCGTTGATTAATGGATAATTTGGCCATCACAATAAATTCTATACAGGTTGCATTCTGGAATGCTAATGGACTCAGCAACAACATTCTAGAACTCCAAGAATTTGCTGCCCACTACAAAATTGATATCCTGTTAATTAATGAGTCCCATCTGCGGCCCTGTGATAATCCCAAGCTAAGAAATTAGTCTTTAATTAGAAATGATGGACCTAATGACAGAGATAGAGGTACTGCAATCTTTATCAAGAAAAACATCCGTTATAATGAGATAAAAAAGATTCCTACAACTAATCTGGAAAAAACTGGTATAGAAATTTACACCATTAATGCAGGCATCTTAAAAATATATTCCGTTTATAACCCTCCAAGCAGAACTCTGCTATCCTCTGATCTTTCCCAGCTGCTTGACACTACGGAAGCAACAATAGTAGCAGGTGATCTAAACTAAAAACATCCCTTATGGAATAGCAGGTGTGTAAATTACAACGGAAAAATCCTTCACAATTTTGCTAAGCTGAGAAATATTATCATCGCACGCCCGATTGAACCAACACACTATGGAACACACGGAAGGCCCGATGTATTCAAAAACACATCTCATCAATTCCAGCTGCAAGTAGTTAACGACCTCAGTTCGGACCACAACCCAGTACTTCTAAAAATGGGAGAGGATCCGGAACTTATTCCCAGTCAGTCATTTACTAATTTCACAAAATGTAAGGTTACAATCAACACTATCATGGATTCAGTGCCGAATATCTCCTCCTGTGAAGAAATTGATGCAGCAGTCGACAGCCTGGAAAGCCAAATTCAAACTAGCTTAACCGCAGCCTCTTCTACTTCCACTCCAGCTCAAGTGAACCCACTTCCAGAAGAAATCCTTGCTCTAATCAGAAACAAAAATAAAATCAGACGTCGCTTTCATAACACGCTATCTCCTCAAGACCGCGAAGAGTTGAACAGAGCATCAAACTTATTTCGCTATGCACTAAAAGATAACAGAAATCTTCAGTTTTCAGGGAACAAAGAAAACTTTGTTCCCTGAAAACTGAAGATAACTCCTTGTGGAAATTAGCAAAAGCTCTCCGCACGGACCATTCCAATATCCAGCCCCTTCACGGAGAAAGAGGTTGGTATAGTTTATAGGGACGATGAAAAGGCAGAAGCCCTCGCTGAAGCTCTTCAACTTCAGTGCGGTCCTAATTATACGCATGCGGATTTGGTCTTCATAGAGAAAATTCACCGTCGCGTCCATACTACGCTCCAGCAGCCTAACAACCGTGAAAATATCTGTCCCATCTCGCCTAAAGAGGTCTATTAAATCATTAGGAAGTTTAACAACAAAAAAGCCCCTGGCCCAGATGAAATTAACAACAAAACAATGAAGGCCCTTCCGCACAAAGCTGTCATGCGTTTGGTAGCAATTATAAATGCAATACTCAGACTAAACTATTTTCCAATCTGATGGAAACAAGCAGAGATAATCCTCATTCAAAAGCCGGCAAACGCGCCTCAGTTACCGCAAAGTTAGAGACCCATCTTTCAAGCTTGGGAAAAATTGCAGAAAAAATCATCCTCAATCGACTTCAAGTTGTGGTGAACAACAACAACACATTACCGAAAGAGCAGTTTGGGTTTCGAACCGGGCACAGTACTACACAACAAGTTCACAGATTGGTTGAATTTATTATTACTGGATTCAATTGGTGACAACATACAGGAGCTGTTTTTCTGGATGTAGCAAAAGCCTTTGATAAGGTTTGGCACAAAGGCCTCATCTATAAATTATTTATGGCCAAAGTTCCGCTCTACCTTATCAAAGTTATCGACCCCTTTCTAAAAAACCGGAAATTTCAGGTCAAATTGAGAGGACTCAAATCCTCTTTGAAAAGAATCACTGCAGGTGTTTCTCAAGGCTCGTTGCTCTCTCCACTGCATTTCAACATCTTCGTTGCTGACGCCCCTAACACGGCTTCAACCACCACAGCTTGCTGTGCGGATGACATGGCAATTTTGAGTAGATCTCTTGGGCCAAACGTAGCTACACAGCGCTTACAGACGCAGCAACAAACAGAAAAATGGCTCAGGAAATGGAGAATAGCTGTGAATGCCGACAAAAGACATTCGCTTCGCAAGACGTAAGGCATTCCACTACGGAGAAGTCAAACTTTTCAACACAACTATTCCATGGAAATCCAGCACCTAATATTTAGGTATTCAACTAGACAACCGCCTCAACTTTAACTCTCACATCGACTATGCCTGCAGCAAGGCAAACTCCGCAACTTTACTCTCTTCTCAACCGAAGAAGCCATGTCAGCACAGAAAACAATCTACAAATCTACAACACAATCATTAGACGCACATTAATTTATGGATCACCGGCTTGGGGTTACACCTCTCCTGGCAACATCAAAAAGCTACAGGTCAAACAGAACACATGTCTTCGTATGATATTCAATGCTCCGTGGTTTGTCAGGAATACTCTCCTCCACCGAGATGCTGACATTCCTGATATTCACATGTTCCTCCGTGATACTGCCATTACGTATTTCACCAAAGCAGATAATCATCCCAATCAACTCATTTGAGAGTCATCTAACTACGACGAAAATGATAGGTGGAAACACAAGCGTCCGAAAGCGGCTCTGCTCATCGGTACAAAAGCTACCCTAAAATGGGTGAGCCAGGTACTCGATAAATTCTCATTAATTTAAACCATTTTTCATAGAGATGAAGGGATTATAATCCATGGGATTGAGGTCCATCAAGCCACAAGTTATCAGTCACTGAGGTAAAGGAATGGAATGAAGCATTATCGACCGTGAGATGCGGTGATTGATTCATTCAATCCAATACCCTTGGAGGGTAATGGATGGCAGTGCTGTAGCCAATAAAGATCTAACTGAGGCTCGGCTATTGCTGGTACCCTCCTGCCGTGATCAGAGCTTTAATAGCCCAATAACACCTTATCCCTACACTGCCCTCTACAGATAACGGGGAAGATGAAAAGCATTCTTGCTTCGCCCCTCTAAGCCAGTCCTTATAAGAATAAGGACTAGTGAGGTAAATATGAATTTAATCGACCGTGAGATGCGGTGATTATTACGGTGATATAAATTTGAATTTATATTAAAATAAAATAAAATAAACTTTTATATATTTTATCAAATATTTTATTAAATCATTAGATAACATAGATTTCAAACGTTTTATGCAGAATATATTCCTACACCATTTTAAGTACAAAATGTATTTAATAGATCAATATAGTTCTACAAAGCTGACGATATTGCACCTGCATCACCTGTTGAATTATAAATTATATGATACTATTAAAAAACCTAAGAACAATAAAGCTCCTGGACCAGACGGCATTTCAAACAGGGTGATCAAGCTACTGCCCCAAAAAGCTGTAGTGCACCTGACCAGTAAATGCAATCTTAAGATTTCACTATTTTCCTTCCACCTAGAAACTGGCTGATGTAATTCCTACACATAAGCCAGGCAAAGACCTACCGCAAAATTATCGTCCAATCTGTCTCATCTCCAATCTTGGTAAGGTTGAGGTGAAGGTCATCTTCTCACGACTCCAAATAACCTAAACATCTTCCCTAAAGAGTAGTTTGGTTTTCGGCAACACCATAGTACTACCCAGCAAATCCACACAATTGTCGAATACATCGCCACCAGCTACAACTGGCGCCAGTGCACAAGCGCTGTTTTCCTAGACTTATGCAAAGCAGTTGACAAAATCTGGCATTTTGGACTCCTGCACAAACTTATCTCAGCCAGTACCTCACTTCACTAAAATGGTTCATCTAACCCATTCATATCTTCAGAATAGATCAATACAAGTCAACATCAACGGTTCTACATCGTCACAGCACCATATCTTTGCTGGAGTGCCGCAGGGATCTCTACTGGCTCCATTGCTGTTTTCTGTATACATGTCGCACATCCCGCACAATCCGATGTCTTCTATTTGGCCTTATATGCGGACGATACAGCAATACTAACCAGATTTCTCTCTCCGACCCCATTTCATTACCAGAAAGCTTCAAGAAAACCTTCTAAAGCTGGAGGGTTTGTTCTCCAAATGGAGATTGGAAGTCAACCCCCAGAAAAGCTCAGCCGTTTTTTCTCAAAAAGGCCAATGTCTTCTGCAGGAGATGTGTTACTATTCAATAATAAAATTCCCTGGCAGACAGAAACAAATTACCTGGGTGTGATTCTCGACAAAAAGCTATCTTTCACCCAGCACATCAAATCTACGTGCGCAAAAGCATCGAAAACCATAGCTCAGATCTATCTGCTAATTAATAGAAATAGCAAGCTCAGCAACAGAATCAAATTGCAACTATACCAGATGACGATTCGTCCTATAATCACCTATGCCTCTCCGGCCTGGAGCCACACCTCTAATGCTAACATTATTAAAATACAGCGAGTGCAGAACAAGTGCTTGAGAATGATTCTGAACGCCTCGTGGTATGTTAGAAACAATCAGCTCCACAGAGACACAAATATTCCCTATATTTTCTCTTTTCTACGATCCTTAGCCACCAAGTTTTTCCTAAAGACGTCCACACATCCCAACGATTTGGTTCAGCAAGCTGCAGCATACGATCCAACGGACATGTTCAAATATAGAAGACCAAAAGCTATATTAGCCTCCTTTAGTGATGCATAATCTCCATGCCCATTCAGGGCGAGCAAACCGCTCACAAATTTTACCTTCACTGTAACCACAACAGACAGCGGGGAATATGAAAAGCATCTTGCTTCACATCTAAAGACATAGATGTTAATTGCCACTGAGGTAAAGGTCTGGAATGTTGGCCGAATACCCTTGGAGGGTAATGGATGGCAATTCTGTAGCCAATGAAGTTCTAACTGAGGCTTAGCTATTGCTGTTATCCTCCTGCCATGATCAGAGCTTTATAAGGATATTTAAGTCCTTATAAGGATAAGAAAACTGAGCATGGTGACCACATCTAGTACTTTCGTACTAGATCTAGTACTTTTTATCAATTTTTAATGTTCTAGTACGTTCACCAACACATCTAGTACTTGTTGTTCTTCCGAATAATAATGATAATAATAATAACAACAATATGAGAGTTAGACAGATGCGTTTAATCTTTTTCTCTTCTCCCACCTCCCCATATGTCACATTCAGTGACACAAGAATATGATTTCTCTTTTTTTCCCTACCCCTCTCACTGTTCGCTAGTCTTCACCCCCCCCGATCCCGTACTCACACAATCTGCCTGTTTTTAGCCAATGAGAATATATTCTTCCCTGTTCAAACACTTCTCGCGCGTTATAAGAAGTCCACTGTTTTTATTAATTTTATTAACAAAAGTTTGTTTAATTCTTCATAGAAAATATTATTATTTAGATTTTCCTTTTAAACATGGAGTAAAGTACATAAACGAGCCTTTGAAAGTGAAGATTTCAAAGTGAAGATCCCTTCCCACTCACAAGAAACCACGTCTGACACAGTTAGCTCAGATAAAAGAGAAAGTGATAGTAGTTATGATTGAAATCAGACTCAGGTTTACAAGGTTCTTCTTAAAAGATGAAAAGATCATATAAGCAAAAATTCAAAGAAGAATGGTTGGAGGATTCCATTCTTAAATCCTGGATCAGTTCAGGTAAAAGTAAAGGACACGCTGCTTATTGTAAATTTTGTGATATAAGCATTAATGGTAGCAAATGTCTATTGATTCGTTATGCAAACACTCCAAAACACTAGCAGAATGTAGAATCTAAAAGAAGCCCACTAGGTACGATGTCGTTGTTTAAATCCAGTTCCAAATACCAGTCGGAAAAACAAATGAAAGATGCAGAGTTAAGATTATGTACATATAATGTAGACAGGCCCCTCCGTACCGGGATGAAAAGGATGAAATGAACCCAGGCGGCACAATTTAGGGAAAGTATAATCGAACACGTTCATAAAAAATAGGGAATAAATAATACACTGAACTGTTTGTGCATATTTGTCACCTTCGAATGTGAAAGATTTCAGTGAAGGGCTGAGTCGCTGGGTAGTTAAATAAATGGAACGAGCTTCAACACAACTTACTTTAATCACTGCTCTCAGTACACTGAACAAACATTCTAGGAGTTTCTTGAGTTTTCTTCTTGATGGACCTGTGTTTCACTCAGGATTTCTCCATGAGTGCAGGTCACAAAGATGTCTCCAACGATCTCGATCTTGAGCCTCTCTTCCATGTTATTTCACTAGTGAATCTTCTTATCTTGTAGATGATCTTCCTGGTTTTCTCTTTATTCTTGTTGCCAGTTGAATATTCTATATGTCCATCTGTTATCCCTGAGACTAACTATGTGACCTGCCCATCACATCCTGCTTTCATATACTGCAGTTACCACATCTTTTATGCCTGATCTCTTTCTTAGTTACGTGTTTCTAACAGGATCCATCTTGCTGATGTTATACAAATCGTACGTTCTATTGCACGCCGAGTTATTCTGAGTCTCTTCTTCTTTTCTTGTTGGGTTCCGTGTTACATTATAAGAGTAAAAATAAGTTTGTTTTTTTTAGTATTTGTCTTTTTTCTTTATTTTAATATACATTCCTCTTAATGTGCAGTATAGTAAAATGATTCGTCACGTGTTATTGTACTTCGGGAACCTTTAATTTTTAATGGAGGGGGAACACAAACAATTTTGCACTCAGGCCGCGCAAACCCACGGAACGACCCTGGATGCCAAACATAATCTGCTTTTGTGGCTTATGGATACTCTTCCAACTCTATTGAAAACAATTACAAATGATAGTGAAATTGCTAAGCAAATACAGTGTTGCACGAACTAAATGTAACTATCTTATAAAAAATGATTTGGCTGGAGTTTCACGCAATGAAATCTCAAAAAAAAAAACAAAAAAATCTCATTTGATGAATGGACTCCTTTTGATAAAAAAAAAATCGAAACATTCATCAGCTATAGATTTTACTATTTATGAAGAGTTAATTAATTTAGAAAAATCTGAATAAAAATAATGAATAAATACTTCCAGTGTTTTTCTTGTGGCTGGGAACCCCTATATGTATGTAAATAGCATAATAAATAACTGAAAATTTAATGTTACATTATTTTAAACACTAAACTAAGACTAAAATTATATGGTAAATTAATACACATGTGAAGTGCTACAGTTGCAACTGGGACATAGGTTGTTGATGATTGAAAACTGGAGCTCTTGGACTCATAAATGACAGTGAGTGAGTTTTGACTTTTATTCTTTTCATTTTTGTCGTACATGTGTTAATTTAGCGGTTTTACATTGAGTTCATCTATGATAATAAGGTAGCCATATCGTAAAGTGTCCTAAATAGAGTGAAACGAAAGCAAATAAAAATGTAGTACTTTTTTTTTTTCAGATCTAGTACCTTTTTCCTGCATAAGTTAGTACAAAATATTTTTGCTGGGTGGTCACCCTGATACTGAGATAAACACAAATTTAATCGACCTTGAGATGCGGTGATTAATACCCTTGGAGGGTAATAGATGGCAGTGCTGTAGCCAATGAAGTTCTAACGAGGCTTGGCTATTGCTGTTACCCTCTTGCCATGATCAGAGTTTTAATAGCTCAATAACACCTTATCCCTACGCTGTCGTCTACAGGTAACGGGTAAGATGAAAAGCATTCTTGCTTCGCCCCTTTAAGTCAGTCCTTATAAGGACTATAAGGACTGAGGTAAATACAGAATTCTGTATTATTCTTAAGGTCGATTAAATTTGTGTTTTTTATATTTTTATTTATTTATTTTTTTTACCAGCCAGGTCCAAAAGCCCTATTCTAGACGCAATTCAGGCCTCCAATAAGCGGGGCGGTGGTCTGAAATAAGCCAATTAATTCCATCTTCTACCTAAAGACCTCAAATATCCATTCGCACGGAGGGATTCGAATCTGCAGCCTGTTGGTTAGCGAGCGGTTACGCCAAGCAGGCTGTGATAATGTGCAGGAAATTATTACAAGGACAGATTCGTGCAGCAAAACAAAATGAATGAAGATGATATGTTCAAAGGTTTAGTTGAAAAGAAATGTTTAGCATCTATAGACAGAATTATGACAGTGGACGCAAAAGAGAGCAAACAATTTGCCTCGTGCTCAAGTTGGGATTTTTAGTCCATCTCTACACGACAGCATGGAAGCAACGTAACTCATTCTAAAATGGGAGATACAATTCAACCAGGAAACCATCGCATCCATTGTTCTGATATCATTTCTATCGTAAACAATGAAAAACGTCACGAACAGAATGTTTCGCCATCTGTAGGCTCACTACTTAATTAATGATTGCTATTGTGGATTCTGCAAATCTCTGTTCAGGTCATATCTCTAAGGCATCGATCGCCAACTTTGGAGAGAAACCATGGAAAATTTGAAGGAATTCATTGGATGGCGCTTGAGCTTTCTAAACATTTTGATCGGGTCTGACATTCAGTCCCACTTAATAAGCGCTATTCTCACTCAAGTGCACTTCTTTCTATCCACTACAAATGGATCAGCAATTTCATATTTGGTCCTTCACTGTGCGACACAGTGATTTGGTCTTTCATCTTCTCGCGTTTGTCCACCTACGACACACCTATAAACGAATATCTTTCTCTCAGTGAACCCAAATCCTACTCATAGTTTTGCCGATGATAGTACGCGCAATTTTTTCCTCTTCATTCGAGAAACCGTGTATTCCTCAAGTTCCTAGATCTTCTATCTTAAACACTGATCGACTGACCATTCTCAAGTGGAGTGAACACAGTTCAGTGAAATTCACTACTCACAAAACACCTCATGCCTTATTTTTTAGAAGGAAAATCCAACTTCATACCCTCTCATTTTTGATATTATTCCTATCTGCAGTTAAGATAAGTTTCTTTTCTTGGGTTGATCTTCATATTTAGTCTGTCCTGGATCATCATATCTCTTCGAGAAGCCTTCTTCGTTCAAGACATCGCTACAAACTTGTAACGTTATATCAATGTATTCTTGCATTTCTTGTGGCATGCGAAAAAATAACTTCATAGAAAAAATACTTGAGGTTATCCAGAGAGTGGGGTTCAGTTTGCATGGCAGATGACCTCCCTCTCTTTTCCTAATCTTCTCTAATGACTTTCTGCGGAAGTTCTTTTTCGGTCCATCTGCAATTGTAGGGATTTCTGCTCAGCTTCCTTTCATTCCTCCAACGTGTAACCTTAGCTACTAGTTGGTTTACAACGTTTCTTATGTTCCTTTCAATTTGTATTTACTAGTTTTTATGTCTCCATAAACGCCTTTAAAAAGCCAGACAGTTTGCTGGCGAAACTGATAGGCTCTAATGTAGATTTGTTTTTCGTAAATAGTCAGTAATTAATAAACACGTTTATATTTGAATTATATAAACGACCAAATAGGTTTAGTTTAAACAGTTTAATGAAACACAAAGTTCGGTGCATGGAAAGAGAAAAATGCAGAAAGGCCAAACTTTTGAACCACTTAACGTTCCTTAAACGTTTGGGAATTCTCAATCATTCCAAAATTCCTCATAGTCAGAGGTTATATCAATTCTATATCAGCTAAAAAAAAAATTCTACGCACTTCATTGGCGCTTGCAAGAGAAAGGATTCAACAAACGAGATACGAACTAAATAAAAGTGATATTAATTGCCGCAAGTTATTTGATGACATTTCTAACAATTTAGAATGTGCCATATGGAATCAGTTAGATCAAATGATACAACGCAGTTACGAAAAAACTTTCAAACTTTATAACGACAAACAAATTAGGAAATTCAATGAACTTTACAAGAAAAAATATCGGACACAAAACAACCTCCCGGACGACAAAGGGATTTTTAATTTGTCAAATCATAGAGTCACAAAAAAATGAATCTGACATTCTCAAAAAAGGTTTTAATTTTGCAATTACGCCCTAGCACATTCCTAAAATGGATTTCATGTGTGGAATTGAAAAAGGCCTATATCCACTACCGCAAAACGTAGCCAAAACTATTAGATTCAAAGGTATGATAATTCTAGCCAAAGCTAAACAACCTATTCTCAATACGTCTCCTTATGATAGAAAGGCAATTCTCAACTTGAAGAAAAACAAAGATATCATTATTACAAAGGCTAATAAGGGAAATTCTACAGTTATCCTTAATTCTAAAGATTATTACGATAAGTTAAACCTATTACTATCAGACAACTCCACGTATAAGATGCTAGACAGAGACCCGACAATAAAAAATCATAATGAAACAAACCAACTAATCAGAAATTGCAACATTTGGCCAGAGGAGGTGAAGAGAAGAATAAAATCCTCACATCCCATTACCTTAAACTACATGGGACACCTAAAATACATAAAAAGGATATACCTCTCCGTCCAATCGTTGATGGAAGATCATCACCAACATACTTTTTGGCAAAGCATCTTGCAAACTTATTAAATAATAAATCCTATATCAAGAATAGTCAACATTTCTTAAATAAACTCCAAGCCAATAAGATTGCACCAACAGACATGCTAGCCAGTCTAGATGTTGTATCCCTTTTCACCAATGTTCCAGTAGAAAACATCATCCAAGATCACTTTTCTCTAGACATCACAGATGTTTAGACACTGCCTTCAATCTAATTTCTTCAAAGTTAACAACACCATATACCAACAATGGGAAGCCACTATCACCATCTTGTGCAGACCTTTTCATGGAAAAACCTGAAAAAGAAATTCTCTCCACAATCTCCCATAGACAATCTACATGGTGGAGATATGTTGACGATATCTTCATTATATGGCAAGACAGCTTAGAAAACCTAAACTCGTTTGTGAATAAAATCAACTCAATACATAGCAAGATAAAATTCACTCTGGAAGTGGAAAACAACAACCATCTGCATTTTCTTGACATCTTGATAAAAAGACAATCAAATAGTGTCAATTTATCTATTTACAGAAAGCCCACAGATACTCGAAGATATCTTCATTATACTTCAAACCATCACAAGACACACAAACTGAGCATTATCCACATGTTGAAATATAGGACCAGAAAATTTATATCAGAAGAGAGGATACACAGACTGAACTCTCACTAATTGCCAACACATTATCACAAAATGGATATCCTCAAAACATCATCAAAACATATATGTACGGTGACAACCCCACACAAGAAAAATCACGCTCCCAGCACATTTCTACTGTAGTGATCCCTTTCATCAAGTCAATTTCTTATCAAACAGCCAGAATACTAAGAGCCTACAACATCAGAGTGGTCTTCAAACCAACCACTAGCATCAGAAAAGTTTTAGGATCCCCAAAAGATAAGGTGCCTTTCTACGAATATCCAGGAGTATATGGCATTCCCTGCTCCTGTGGTCTTGCCTACATCGGACGAACTTCACGGAGTTTAGAAATCAGAAAAAAGAACATGTTGGTGATGTAAATCACAACAGAAGTATCTCTTCCGGCTTAGCACATCTTTTGTGTACATCCAACCACAGGATAGAGTGGCAAAACAGCTTCATGCCATATCTGGATGACGACTACAGACATCGTTTATTCAAGGAAGCCATAATAGTGTTAATAACCGGTGGAAACCACAACAGAAATCAGGGTGCAATCCTAAACAGTTCGTGGAAAAAACTGATCCTCTCTCTAAATCAATCTGAACTACAGCTAGCCAGTAATCACATTACACGTTTACAACAAACACGCATGGGTGATAATGAATAAGAAGAATAAGTCCTCTCTGTCATGCGAACGTGTAACCTTAGCTACTAGTTGGTTTACGACGTTTTTATGTTCCTTTCAATTTGCATTTACTTGTTTAGTTTTTATGCCTCCGTAAACGCCTTGAAAAACCAGACAGTTTGCTGGCGAAACTGGTAGGCTCTAATGTAGTTTTGTTTTTCGTAAATGGTCAGTAATTAATAAATAAGTTTATAGTAGAAGTTATAAATATCATAACCCATCTGAACAACAATAAGGCTCCAGGTTCTGATGGAATCACAAACAAAATAATCAAACAACTCCCCAGAAAAGCCATTGTACATCTAGTCAACATAATTAACCATCCTCAGACTCAAGAATTTTCCCTTAACATGGAAGATAGCCGACATCACGCCAATCAAAAAGATTGGAAAAAACACCCAGCTCCCTGAAAGCTCCAAACCTATCAGTCTCCTATCCAGTCTTGGAAAGATCGCAGAAAAAGTAATCCTTAAAAGTCCTCAATCAGAAACGGATAAAGTAGGTATAATTCCTAATGAGCAGTTTGGATTTAGAAGAAACCACACCACTGTTCAACAGATCCACAGGCTGATTGAATTCATCTCCAAAGGCTTCAACCGGAACCTTCACACAGCTGCGGTCTTTATAGATGCTGCGAAGGCTTTTGATAAGGTGTGGCATCAGGGTCTTCTCTACAAGCTCATCACATTCAATATGCCTACAAATCTAGTTAAAATAATTCACACATTCCTCAAAGACAGATACATGCAGGTCAAAATAAATGAAAGTGTGTCAACCAGACGCAAGGTCCTGGCGGAAGTGCCGCAGGGCTCACTCCTGGCCCCATTGCTGTTTTCTATCTAAATAGTTGATATCCCTCAAAACCAAAGCTCAACAATCACTGCATTATATGTAGATAATACTGCATTATTAGCAAGATCTCCCAGGCTCAAACTAGCCATCAAAAGACTCCAAAACAGTATTCACACACTAGAGAAATGATTGATGGACTGGAGGATCCAACCAAACACACAGAAGAGTTCAACCGTACTGTTCACTAGAAAGAAGCCTCAGATCAAGGAAGAAATACATTTACTAGGAATCAACACGACAGAATACAGTCAAATATCTCGACGTAATGCTCGATAAAAAAACTACAATTCACCAATCATATAAAACACATAAGTTGAAAGACATGCAAAGTAATAGCGCAGCTCTACCCCATGATCAACAGAAAAAGTAAATTCGATACTCAGCACAAACTACTCATATACAAGATGGTAAAAAGCCCAATCATCACTTACGCATCTCCTGCATGGAGTCATACCTCGAATACAAATATTCAGAAGCTGCAGAGAATAAAAACAAATGTCTGAGAATGAATTTGGATGTCCCATGGTTTATCAGAAACTCCTAGATTCACAGAGAAGCTAACATTCCCTAGATCACATCCCTCTTTCATGACCTAGCAGAAAATGTCTTAATCAAGACAATTAATCATCCGAACCCACTGATCAAGCAAGCTTCAGACTACAATGAAGCGGATTTCTGCAAATACAAGAGACCCAAATCAATTCTATGCTCAGCTGAACACAATTAATCTCACTGCCCTTCCAGGGCCAGCTTAAAGCTCAATAACTCTCCACTCAAAGAACTTCCTTCTCAGCCAAAGGGGAATATGAAAAGAATTTATGCTTCACCCATCAAGCCAGTATCTTCTGCCTTCGGCTACATTTCGTTCATTTAATTTTGTAAATGAATATAATGCACAGTCGAAAAATGTTGTAAACCTACCATACATTTGCACAGTAGACGGACAAATTTTTTTCCTGTCTTGTTAGTTTTTTTATTCATTTTCACCTGATACGGAAACTCCCCTCTAGAGGAAAACATGGATTTTTTCAAGCCACTTCAGGCCTCCAATAAGCCATGCTATTATTATCAATATATGAGTTCCATTCTTATTCATAACGTCAAGGTATCTTTACATAACACCTAGAAAAAGGATCATTGAAAGCATTCTCCATTTTTCAGATTACTTCAACCTCAAAACGAAAATATTCCTTAGCACACTTTACGGAAGTAAATTTCCCAACACCATCACTCAGCCAGGCATGAGGAGAGACGAATATTGGAGTTGTAATCTCGTGTAGAGTCAGGAAAAACAGAAGATACCAAGTTCACGAGGGAATTAGACATGACGGAGGGCTTCAGTTGGGACCACCAATTTGTAATAGAAGTTGACTGATAGTATCATTACCTCCCCTAAAAAGAAACGATCCCCGAAGGCAAATAACATTCCTGTTTCCTCCCATTTTAGTCACTCTGCTGTGGGAGCACAAGGAGCGCGTGAGATCGGCGTGTAATTAATCTCAAAACGTTCACTCAAGTTTAAATAACTAATCGCTGCACTGATATGCATGGGAAGGAAGATTTAAAGCCTAAACTCTGCCTTACACGAGTTTTCCATTACGACGCTGCGGTGGTGTCAACATTGTCACATTGCTTTTGTATACGGAAGATCGTTCCGAACTTTTATTACTGCAATTTTAGTCTCAAAGTTCTCGCAACTGTTCCGAACACACTTTTAGCCCTCTAGAGATGCTACTAGTTGCATCTCTTCGTACTACTAATAATGTTATACTCCTTTCTCTCACTCTCATTATAATTTATTCATTATAATTTATAATTTCTCACGTTATTTATAAAATGAATGTATTTAAATTTTAATTATCAACGTTATTTACGCGATAGGCCGCTCACTTTCGTCGCTCGATATATTTGATTCTTTTAGCGACAATGCGTCTGTAGTTCAATTAATTATTTCTGGCAAACTCCTGTCCCAAGCTCTCGAAATCCAGGTGTACAACACTTCTACGATCGAGATCGAGTCAATGCCCTCACTCCCGCATTTCATCTACTGATTGCTTCCATCTCTATTCAAATGATTAGTACGGTGTTAACAGAAGAATACGACGTGACTCAATGACAAAGGCAAGCCGACGATTGTTGAGTTGAAATGCTGATTCCCCTTAAACTGAATTCCAAAATATCTGAACCGACAATAACAAGATTCATTATCTATTTCTTAAAGTTCGAAACTTTTTCCGTGTGAGAATTACATGCGACATATTTTAATTTCTCTTTTCGCAGAGTAAAATTAAACAGAATGAAGATAGTGCTCTGGCTCTATTTCTGCTATACCCGATGCCTCTCACATGTTCTTCAATACGAAACTCAATGGAGTTCTTTGTCTGACCAAAAGAGGGCGTTTCCACCGCGTTTACACCAAAGATAAACTCCAGTATACTTCAGACCACGGGTTCCCAACCCTATGCCCGCGGGCACCATGGCGCCCGTCGACCAATTTGTGTGTGCTCGCCGCTGTTCAACCGTGTGCCGTATAGTTTGAAATAATCACGCAACAATTCATGGCATGCTATATGACGCATGCGTTAATGACACATGACGAGTATTAAACGCATACAATGTAAAGTAGACGCGCATTCGAAGTTGTTCATTCCAGTTTAAGAACTGGAATATCATCATATTCTCCTAATTAAGAAGCACTGGCCAATGAAATGCAATGTCAAAGATCACACTAACGTACATATATATATTTAAATTTTTATATAATGTAAACTTTTAAGTAATAAAACATTTGATTATAATGTAAACTTTGTATGTATTCATTTAACAAACGAATTCAAAAAATTTGTTTGAAAAAATAGATGGCGCCCGTCGCCCTATCGGTATTTTAGAATGTGCTCTAGGAAACAAAAAGGTTGGGAACCCCTGCTTTAGACTATTCTTCTGTTTCGATTTAGGTGTACGGAGTATGGAACGGAGTTTGGATAGAGAAGGAAAGGATAGATAAAGAATTGTGGATGTTAATTTCTTTCTTGAGAATTTTAGCTAACGTTGGTGAAACTGAGATGACATACGGTAGATATGTGAAGACTGTGACATCAGTATTATCTACAGCATGGTGAGCAGACATGTTAAATAGCACCTTGCGAATAATCTGTGTAAGATAACCGTGATCGTTGGCTCCTGAGGAGCGGAGCGAGCAAGTTTACCTAATGTACTACGACTCAGAACTATCTGGGTTTGTTGAACATGCAGTAATCTCTTTGGTTGTTATTATATATATATATATATATATATATATATATATATATATATATATATATATATATATATATATATATATATAGTCCCGAGTTGGGGACTGGTAGGCCAGTCCCCAACTCGGGAAGGTGGGCGCTATAGGCACCAGGGGGAGGAAACCCCTTTTTCTTGTAACGTTTTTTGTCAAGTTATTTAAAACGTTTTGAAACTCAGGGCTACCCTGAGAGTCGAGTCTTAAAAACTTCGAGTTATCAGAATTCAAGGAGAACCGGCCTACCGGTTCTCCTCGAATTCTGATAACTCGAAAAGGGGGGAAGCACCGTAAGCGTTCAGGGGGGGGGGGCGGATCCCCCTAGTACATATATGTAATGTAGACTATCTGAAATTATCTAAATAATAAAAATAAAATTAAATATATTTTTAAATTCCTTTACCAATTTTAAGTATTTCTTAGCAATAAAACCAAAGTAGTCATTAAGTCAGTTGTTGTTGTTTTTTTTTGAAGAAAATAAAATGCTTTGTATGAGTCACGTTATCTTTAAAAAATTTCAGAAAAAAGTTCATTAATAAAATAATAAAAGCAATTCCAACATTAGACGTTGTTAGTAGATGATATTTGCATTTTTTCCCCTTTTTTTAATGTATACTGCTGGCGAAGTTGGCCAAGTGGTTATTGTACCAATATCGTATCAAACTGCTGCAGGTTCGAACCCCGCATTGGCTTGGCTATTTGATCCTTACTTGGAAGGTGAATGTCACTGGCTCGTATGATCAGAACACCACAAAAATCCCTCATGTTGGGAGATTGCGTGTGTGTGTGTGTGTGTGTGTGTGTGTGTGTGTGTGTGTGTGTGTGTGTGTGTGTGTGTGTGTGTGTGTGTGCGCGTGCGGCTAAGTAATTTGGTTTATTTGAAACCTCATAACACTTTGATAAGACAAGTAATGCTAAATACTAGGATAATTATTGCAATCACTATGGCTACCCGACGGAGTTATGTCTATCAATGGCATGCATCCTTACGGCAGCTTCTTTGTTTCAGGGAGATGATAACCGTGTATCTAGGATGGGAGCGATGCGGGTTTTTTTTACTTTCCCATGCTCAGCATATGAGCGTGGCCTTGGTAGCCTCGCCCACGGGGATATCCGCTGACTTCTTTCCAATGTCTGTACACTGCTTGGAAAGAAGTCAACGGGTATCCCCGTGGGCAAGACGCCTTGTGCCATGTAACGAGTCAGGTGTTTATAGTCGGTGTAAATTGGAGGAAAACGATGCTCCCAAGTCAGTGCGACTGTGTCCGGGTGAATTGGCCGCTATAAGGGAACTGAAGGAATTTGAAACAGGCATTGTCATAGGATGTCATGTTGCAGGCCTCACTGTTCGACAAATAGTTGACAAATTGGGCCCAAGGTCAACGAGCAAGGATACCTTACTGAGATGGAGGCGTAGGAATCAAGTGAAAGTGGGCGTTTTACCTCGCTCTCCGACCGTTTATCGCAGGCTGCTACGAAGGATAATGTGTAAAAGTCTCCATTCCTCGGCCTACAATCTTTCAAGAATTCCAAGGATCGAATGGAACATGAACTGCACGAAAATATTCAAAACCGAGGCTCACAGCGTGAGTTTTCATAGTGCGACCGCACTGTGCAAGCCTCAAATTTCCCGAACCAACATCTCAGTACTGCAAAAAGCGTGTACAGTGTAAGCTTGAAAATATGTGTTATGGAGTGACAAATCACGCTATCACGCTTCACCCCCCTCCCCTAATGAGCAGATGGATGAGTGTAGGCGTGACGGATGTCCGGTGAATGTCTCTTACCAGAGTGCTTAACCGAAACTAAGAAATTCGGAGATGGCGGTGTGATGGTATGGTCTTGTTTTTCCTAGTTTAGTCTCGGACTTCTGTTTGTGGTGCCACGAACAATGAACTCAGAGAGGTATACGAACAGTCTGAAAATCGCAATGCTTTCTACTTTGTGGCGTTTCTACGGGACTGACCATTGTCTCTTTTAGCAAGGTAGTGCACCATGTCATAAGGCTGCTGATGCTATAACTGCGTTCTATGTGGACATGAACTACACTTGAATGACCTCTACAGAGCTCTGATCTCAAACATAGTGAACAAACATCTGTGCGATGAACTAGAGTGTCGGGTGAGGTTAATTGACCTCCGCTCCTAACAGTCTTATTCATGCCTATAGGAAGAAACGTAAAACGTTTTCATTGATTGCTATCGCACGCTCGCAGAAAGAATGGCGCGTAAGATAGATGCAATGAAAGGAGGTCCTACATCTTATTAATGTGGGAACGATGCCTATTTGTTCCTCACATTATGGTGTCCGTTGACTTCTTTCCAAGCAGTGTATATTGTGTGAGTTCTTCTCGGTTTGACAATTTTCTGGGACCAAACACCAGAGTTTCTTGGAGTCCCTTTGCTCGTATAATGAGACAGGCTAAACTGGCCTTTGATTGAAAAGCCCTAAGCTCAATGAAAAGATTGAAAAGTTTTTCATTGAGCTTAGCTAACAGTCAGGCACAGTTAGCAGATTACGGAGAAACTTCGAGTAAGACAGTAATGAGCAGTGTTTAAGTAATGGATGTGGGTGGGTTAGACAACTCCGCACTTCAAATCAACCTAGCAGCCCTCCCCCACGCGCATTTACACCTGAACGAAGTACGAGGATCCCAACGAAGACGCTCCGAACCTTGTCTGCCTACTAGCGGGGAGCATGGTGACTCGATGTGACGACAGACGATATCGCGAACACGCCCTTTCCTTGTCCGACAGTCGCTCATGTACGCGGTTGTTCAGGAGACTTGACATGTAATGCGATGAGTGCGACCCTGACGGAAGTAGGAGGCCGAAGGACCCGCAATAACACCGGCCGTCACAACCTGCTGCCTCGCGATGAAAAACGAGCCACGTGGTAGAGTAGCACACGTCGGCAAATATTGACCTAAACTTTTTGGAACTTTCGCCCACTTTTCTACGGGAGAGAGAGAAATGGGCAGCAAGTTTCGCCGCTGGGTACACGCAGATAAGAATAAGCTACACGCAGAGAGATGTACCTGTCAACATCTTCCGACTGCAATTTAACACTAGATATGTTTAAGGAAGGACGGTGTGGGAAATGCAATCCTCTTTATATATATATATATATATATATATATATATATATATATATATATATATATATATATATATATATATATATATATATATATATATATATATATATATTATTATTATTATTATTATTATTAATATAATTTTTTAAAATAATAAAAATTTAGAATTTAGAACAACGGATTAACAATTCTTCCAGAAGGAAAGGTCTTGTTAATATTCAGAAATATGCCATGAAGCGTATCATGTATTCGCTAATGGGGGATTTAGTGTTATCCTTAATTGGTTTGTAGTGTTAAATGAAACGTGAAGTACTTTTAAAAACTGGAAATTGTTTTTCTTAGCGTAAATTACTTCTTTTAATTATTCTGTATTATTCTCTCTAAAGGAGAAAGAAGTACCTAAAGTGCTAAAAATATTTTCCATCTGAGGTGCAAACATCAGATATCTCAATATATAATTAACCATTTTTGTTACTTCGTTCACAATCCTCATAATGAAAAATCTTATAAATAAAATTTTAATTGGTTCTTTTATTTAAATTTAGCGAGTCCTGCAATCCAGTTGAATATTTCACGTGGCTCTTCCCTTATTTACCATGAAGGGTTAAGGAATCGCACATCTGTTTACAGCATATTAAGAGATATTAAGGATTATTAAGGATTAAGCAACGGGATAGAAAAATTCATAATTTTATAAAAAAATATAACAATAACAACAAAATAATTTTCAGGTTATTAATTGTAATTACAAATATACAAAATTTAAAAAGGTGTTGATAAATAATTTATTCTTTTATAAGGTATATTTTATTATTTAGTAATACTTACATTATTTTTCATTAATTTTATAGTTTACAAAGTTATTTTATATTTTAATTAATTCTAAAAATATATAAAATAATATTACCAATTATGTTTAATGTCATTCACAGTTTATTTTTTTTATTGAACATAAAATACAAGTACAGGAGTGGAATAACATGAAGTAAGAACATAACAGTGTTATAATAATGCCTAAAAACACCGTTGTCACAGTAAGGTTTACAACCCCCCCCCCCTCCTAAGCAAACAGATTCTCACAAACGTATTAAGGCAACAAATAATAGGTTAAGCTCGCAACCAGGGTTTACATCCCCCCCCTCCCCTCCACACTCATCCATATAAAATCGCTTCTACGAGCCATCTGAAAGGTTAAGAAGTACCTGCTTTGCTCATTGAGCTATTTCATAAATAAGCAATTTCAATAATACAATAATAAAATAAAAGCAACAGCTACAATAATACAATAGCAAAAGCAATTCGTATATGAGAACCAATAGAAACCACAATTAATTAAGTTACATTTCTTCATTTGCAACTTACATTTTCGCTTAATAAACTTTGTACGAGTCAAAAGATATTCAATGCATATCCTAATATAAAAGAATGATTAATAAAAATATAAGGTGTATAAAGAAATATTTCTTTATATAAACTATTTTAAATAAACATTTTAAATTTTAAAGTAATTTATAGGTTTTTATTTCGTTTAAAATATTATTTACTTATTTTGCAAAATAATTTCAAATATTTATGCAATTCAATTGGTTTCTGGTGTTTTAATTTGCGTAATGTCGATTGGCATCTCTTAAACTTACAACTGCCCCTCTACTCAGAATTGCATGTTGAATTGATTAAAACACTTAAACGAACAGTATTGGAGTGAAAAAACGAGGTCTTTCTCTTTTTGTAAGATTCACTCAATAGAAATAAAATAGTATTGTAGCAAGTTCATGGAAACCTTCCACAGAATGCGAGTTCAGTTTCGAAATCAAATAATATTTAATATGTTGCAAGAGCTGGGCTAACTAAGCAAACAGATTCTCACAAACGTATTAAGGCAACAAATAATAGGTTTAGCTCGCAGCCAAACAATATTCGCTTGTTCAACTAAATGTAAAATAGTTTCGTATTTCTTCATTTCACAGAATGCAAACAATACGAACATTTCTTCGGTAAAAACGCAGAATAATAAATGAATTCGAACAGAATATCTAAAATACGAGGATGGTTTCAAATAAATAAATTAATTAAAAATGAAAACGATGCCTTTTGCACAAGAATATTAAATCACTCATTGGTAATGAGTCTCTGAATCAGCAGAAACAACAAAAAAAGTTACTTTTAGAATTTCTTTCCCTTAACAGTTCGATCCTTTCGCGTGTGACCACCTTGAAAAATGCAGTGAATGACTTTGATTAAGCGAATAATTAAGTCTGAGCCAATTAAAGAAGTGGTTCTTACAGCAAGCAGAACGGAAAATGATCGAAAGAGTTTGTATAAACTATTAAACTTCGCAGTAGATTAATGTGAACATACATCCATGGCTGATACCAAAAGCTTTGCAAATTTTGTTTGGCTTTATAAATTTTATTTATCTATTTATTGAAGTTTTCAACTATCCTAGGACGTTCGTTCAATCAGCACCTTGCAAATAGGTAGTTGTGTGATTTTCCGAAAGATGGCAGCACTTGTAATAATATATTTATGTGCAGGTCAGCTCATCAAGTGAGCAACGTAATTTAAAATTACATTGGCAATGTGTGAGCTATCGACTCGTTCTATGGACTGCATTGCCTAAAACACATGAGTCTTGTGTTGTCATCTAGCTAATACATGCAAATGGGAATCTTTTTATCGAATTTCTGCAAATAACTGAACCGTGTTTTAGGCCTTTTTTTTTAAGATTCATTCTTTAGATGTATCTTCAAATCGCATCTGTAATTCATCTCAGTAGATTTCGGTTTAATTTTTACTAATGGATCGTCGTTCAGGTAAAGTTCAGAGCCTTTGAAACAAAGAAAATGTTTTACGATGCCTAGCGAATCGCAAATGTTTACAGATGTACAGCGATGTCTAAACTTACTGTAAATTTCGTTTCTGATTTGATTTAGTTGAAAAAACTAAGTGTCGTTGTTTATATTCATAAAATTTTACTTCCGGAACAACTCACGAGACCAGATTTATTAACGTGATTATAAGCAGACGAGAAAACAACAATGCATCCTATCTGCAAATCAAATTGTGGCTCGTGGATAACAAAATTCTTTCTGCTTTTCAACGCATTGTGATTATAACAAAACAATAAAAAACTTTGAAATGCTCGTGTGGTATTTTATTGTGTTTATTCCTGTTTTTTTTTTTTTTTTGTTATAGGAAGAGAGTTAAATGGATTGTTATCTGTCTCCAAAAACTGGTGTATGTCGTTTTGTTAGCGGATTTCGTTTATCCGCCCGCCTTCTATTTTTATTTTGATACGATCGCGTAGACAGGGGAAGAACGATGTGCGAGGGATAGAGAGGAAATGGAGGAGATATGTCACCGTGTCACCACATTAATAACGTTTTATCGATAAGGCAATGGACTGTTTTTCTCAGCGTGCTTCTTGCACGAACTGCAGACCCGACATGTCAACAAACCTGTTGACGACGGTGGCGTCTCTGGCGACATATTGAGAATCGAGTCATTCTTCTTGTTGCTTCTTTTCAGCAAAGATGTGCTCATTAAATCGTTGATTTCCTTGCTCAAGTTTGGAGCTCCTAAAATGTCAAAAAAAAGTCAAAAAAAGTAATGACTCATCTAAATCTTTTTTTTTTTCTAAATGCCTTTCCCTTCAATCATCTACGTTGCTGATTGAGAATTAACATTTTTCTTGCACCTTGTTTCCATGCAGTTCACATTTTAAGTTGTATTCATCTTTTCTTCATCGACAAGCCTGCTTTATGTAGATATTACTTGACACAAGTGCAAAAAAGTGTAAAATCACCGCAATGAATCAACGAATAAAGAAGTTTGTTGCTGATCATTCACTTTTAAAACGATGATCAGAAAAAAGAATTTAAGAATGTTGCCTGTAAATTGACTTTATTATTTAAGTAAAGGGATATTACATCCCATATTGTTTCATAGCTGAATAAGAAACTCAAGGAATTTCGTGCCGAATATAAAAATTATATAAAGTTCGGCGAGTCCAAGCGTAAACAAATATACCTGGATAGTGCAACACTACATAATCAGTAGTGCAACACCAGGGCAACTCATAGTAAGGGTGGAGCAAGCTCCGATCACTTTTCTTGGTATTTACCCATCATGTGAAACCCAACTCCTAGGAGCTGGGTTTCACATTATGGGTAAATAGCCCAGCAGCCGAAATCCAGCAGAAAATAATAGTGAAACCTCAACACCAGCAGAGGCAAATCTAACAACAATGGAGGAACCAGAAGAACTGGAATCCCAGATCTCTAATGAACACGATTCTGAGGACAATATGAAATTCTAGGAGGGCAACATGGAGGATAGCAAAACAACCGCCCCCCCCCCCTCCTTCCAGAACTCAGGGAGTTTTTCTTAAAAGAAGCAACCCCCCCAACCCCCCCTAAAATGAATCAAAGTTTAAAAATTGCAACATTAAACATAAGCGGTCTGCGCAATCCTCAGGCGCAAAGCGCTGTCTGGAGACTGATGCTAATGCATAATATCGACATTTTATTCTTACAAGAAACCCACTTTTACAACCACTGGGACGTGGTTGACCGGGTAGAGAAGCTACCCGGTCACCAGTTACTGGTGTTTCGGGGAGCTCTGTCTCACCCAAATTAGCCAAGGTTCTTAGAAAATACAACATAAGAACTTTATTTACTCCTCTTCTACAAATTCGCTCCTTAGTGAGCCGTCCGAAACCTTGACATCATAATCTTAAATATCCCGGTGTTTAACAGATTTGGTGCAACCGTGATATACCATACTTTGGCCAAACAGAGAAATCGATCGAGTTACGCATTGAGGAGCACAAGAGAGACGCCACTTACAAGAGAACGCGAGCCAGTGCCTTGTCTAGTCATGTTCTATTCTCGGTCAATTCTAATCAAGAAAACCCTCGCCATCCAGTCCTATGGGACAAGTCTAATAACATTTTCCGTTGCCATGATGAAGTACAAAGGAAGATAATAGAATCAAAGGAAATCATTCTCAACCCCCCCTACATCTCAACAGCAAACTGAGTTACAACCTTTCACACTCTCATTGTGCTGTGGTCAAATACTGGCGTTCACGTGATGCTATACGCATGCATAAGCCCAACAATGAAGCCAACGAGGGAACAATTTTGAATGCGCAGACTTCAACGTTTCAACGTTGAAATATATATACACTAATTTTCCGTGTTGTTTGTAGTTATTTCTTCCATGTTTTTACTGGTTATTTCTTATATATATAAGAAATATGTTAAGAATACCAAGTAATTTTTAAACCTGGTTTTACTCCATTTCCCAAGTAAGCAAACAGACAAAAAATCAAGTTTGCGCCTGCAATTGATGCAAGTCTAACTGATCCTACAGGTAGTGCAAGACCAGGGCAACTCGTGGTAAAGGTGGGGCAAGCTAGGCAAGCTACTTTCTACATATAAGAAATATATATATATATTCAGTTGGAGAAGTTCCTAGCGAACTTTACCTCGAAGAATTGGGGCAATTCTTTTTTTTTTTTCTTTTTGATCGATGCTTAAAAAGTGCCTGATTCACCTTAGCCGTCAATGAAGATGAGCACCACTTAATTTATAATTGATAATGTTTTCAAAAGGGAAAAACTTTCTATTTAAACGAACTTAGAGAGGCATGAACCAATTGAATAAAAATTATAATTATATGATTAAAGCATATAGTTTTGTCTTAAACCATATAAATTATATCCAGATGATTAAAGACTACATTGTTGAGTGATTTTCTTTTAAGCGGATGATTCCACGTAGATCAAAATATTTTTCACTGAATCCGTGATATACCCAGAGGAGTTATCCACTCATCTTCTGGCCTTTTGTTTATTGAGGATTGGCCATTGAGTAATAGAGCATAATAAACCCAACATACCTGCCTACCTTGTGCATTGTATTTCGTAACTCGTTTTGGAATAAAATCATCCACGAACGGTCATCAAACTGCGATGTATTACTGCTAATATTGTGGGTGGTGGACTGAGGGTTAGGTAATATGGGAGTCCTCCTGCTTTTGAGACCAAACATGAAACTTTTTCCAGCCACCTGGGGCGTCTAGTAAGCGGGTCGTTAGTCTCACACCAGCATCGAAATTCATTTAAGCATTTCTAATCACAGATGCCCATGCCTACGGTGGGATAAAAGTGGAAACACAATCAACTTGGCTCTTCCGACTAGCTAGGTTACCTCTTTGTCACCTTATCAAGTTTGTAGCAGAAGCTTCACTACTTCAACCCATCCATTCACAATGCGAATAAAATGAAACTGTGATGGTCAAGAGATCTGCTGGCATAATATTAGTAGAGTTATGATGGTATCTTATGTTCTTATATCTTCGTATGTTCTTCCTTGTGGTTACATCAGTTGATTTAATATCATTTTTGTTCCATTTGTTTATCAGAACTTTCCAGACTCCTCTCGTATTTAGAAAGCTTTGAGGACAAAAACCATAAATTCTGTTCCATTCCAACTAAAGTTATGGAAAAGATAGATTGATAATGTTTTCTTCATTTGGATCCATGGACTGGATGCTTTAAAGGAGTTTCTGAACCATCTCAACAATCAACACCTAAGAATACAATTTACTAGAAATTGGAAGTTATCAGTTCTTTTCGTTCCTGGATGTGAAATTCACTAGTGTGTAAACAAACTGAAGATCTCGATTTTCAGAAAACCCACACATCCCGACAGACACGCAATCTCATCATCATCCTCCCATAAAACTTACAACTAATTCTACATTAGGTAAACTTGCTCCCTCAGAAGCCAACGAGCACGGTTTATCCTACACAGATTATTCGCAAGGGGCTATTTAACACGTCTGCTCACCATGCTGTAGATATGTCAAAGTCCTCATATATCTACCGTATGTCATCTCAGTTTCACCAACGTTAGCTAAAATTCTCAAGAAATTTAACAACCACAAACTTTAAGAAATAGATAATGAATCTTGTTATTGTCGTTTCAGATATTTTGGAATTCAGTTTAAGAGGAATCAGCATTTCAACTCAACAATCGTCGGCTTGCCTTTGTCATTGAGTCGGTTAACACCGTACTAATCATTGGAATAGAGATGGGAGCAACCAGTAGAGGAAATGCGGGAGTGAGGGCATTGACTCGATCTCGATCGTAGAAGTGTTGTACACCTGGATTTCGAGAACTTGGGACAGGAGTTTGCCAGAAATAATTAATTGAACTACAGACGCATTGTCGCTACAAGATTCAAATATATCGAGCGACGAAAGTGAGCGGCCTATCGCGTAAATAACGTTGATAATTAAAATTTAAATACATTCATTTTATAAATAATGTGAGCAATTATAAATTATAATGAATAAAAGAAGTTTGAGACTAAAATTGCAGTAATAAAAGTTCGGAACGATCTTCCGTATACAAAAGCAATGTGACAATGTTGACACCACCGCAGCGTCGTAATGGAAAACTCGTGTAAGGCAGAGTTTAGGCTTTAAATCTTCCTCCCCATGCATATCAGTTCATTGATTAGTTATTTAAACTTGAGTGAACGTTTTGAGATTAATTACACGCCGATCTCACGCGCTCCTTGTGCTCCCACAGCAGAGTGACTAAAATGGGAGGAAACAGGAATGTTATTTGCCTTCGGGGATCGTTTCTTTTTAGGGGAGGTAATGAAACTATAAGTCAACTTCTATTACAAATTGGTGGTCCCAACTGAAGCCCTCCGTCTTCTCTAATTCCCTCGTGAACTTGGTATCTTCTGTTTTTCCTGACACTAGACGAGATTACAACTCCAATATTCGTCTCTCCTCATGCCTGGCTGAGTGCTGATGTTGAGAAATTTATTTCCGTAAAGTGTGCTAAGGAATATTTTCGTTTTGAGGTTGCTTCATTGTCTGTCACAGAACTCTGAAAAATCATAAAGAAACGAATAGAAGTAGTAATCTGACAAACGGAGAATGCTTTTAATGATCCTTTTTTTAGTTCTTATGTAAATATATATACCGTGACGTTATAAATAATAATAAATAGGAAATTATATTATAAACAATAATGGAATTCATATATTGTTAATAATGACATGGTTTATTGCAAGCCTGAAGTGGCTTGAAAAAATCCATGTTTTCCTCTAGAGGAAGAGTTTCCGTATCAGGTGAAAATGAATTTAAAAAAATTAATAAAACATATAGGATAGGAAAAAATTGTCTCTATATGACATTCATTTACAAAATTAAATGAACGAAATGAATTATTATCACGTACCATTACTACGAATATTATATTAATAAATAAAAGGTGTATTTTGTAAAACTTCTTTTTACAAAAAATTTATAATATATTACATAGTAATATTTAAAGTGAAATCTCATCTTATATTTCATAGATAAAAGTAAAAGTCAAAGTTAAAAAGTTTGAAAAATAAATAGGATGAAGTTAAAAACTTGTTGTTAACAGATATGTTCGACATATCGAGTTCCCACTTCTATATTCCACATGCTATTATTTTTATTATACAAAATATCCAAGAATGTCCTGGATCATAGCGAGAGTGGCACACACCACTCCCAGTTTCACTGGATCAAGTACAAAGTCTGTTTCGTCTAGCTAATGATAGATTCCTATTATAAAAAAAGTACACAAAAATATATAAAAAAATGTATAATTTAAAATAATGGTTTTCTCGCTAGATGACGCCACGGGTGCTCTATCAAAGCACCAGTGGCTTCATCTAGCTAGAAAAGCAAACCCCCTTCATTTGTCACTTAGCTACACAAGCAGTCTCTCTGAAAATAAAGTCTTTTGCAACGACTGTGAAACGGTCTGTAAATTTTCGAAGACAAAGTTCTTGAGAATCCCAAAGCTACTCAAATCTCCGATCGATATTATATAAACTTGAGAATATTCTTCGGAGGTTTCTGGAGAGAAAGCTCCTTTCCTGACACCAGGGATCTGTTGACTAATTGTCACAGCTTTCATTTAGCACCTGTGTTGTCTTCCAAGACGGATTTGGGAGCAATTAGAATTTCTCTCCTTCCATCCCGTAGAACAGTGTCTTAGAGAAGAGCAATTACTGGTTGTTGATGCTCTTTCGTTTACGATGCAATTATAATGGCTTGGAGGAAGCCAAGAATAGCAGCGTGAGCAAAGGATCGATCTCTTATTATACACGAATCCCAATACGACTTCCCTAATTCCAGTGCCACACTGGTAGCCTTCGCATTAGGCACAATGGCACTAGGTAAGCCTACAGCAGACAATCGAACTTGATTAAGTGTAGTTTTAGTTTTTTGCCCACATTTTCCTTTTCTGTCAGGAGAAAAGATCTCCCAAAACGTCTTTAAAATCGCATGAACAGTACCCAAACCAACACCACACTCATTGGCAATTGGTCTTTGAGTCATGGATGTGTGCTAAGAAAGAGTACATATTTTTAATGTACTGTATTAACATTCGAAGGCTTTCTGTGCTGTGATAAACTTTCTCTTCATTGTTGGGCGTGTGCACGCTTTCAAGATCGCGTGAAAGCCAAAGTTGCGTTGCAGCGCAGTGACAGATTATAGCTGGGGTTAGAGTTAAAGTGTAGATTTGTTCAGATTCTAGAATTTTTCTCTCCAGTTCATCATAGCCTCGAAAGATGTTTTCAGATTTGTTCCACGTGACTGGGTAAGTAATAGAGTTTACGCTGTTAACGTCAGCAGAATTGAGGACGTGGTTAGATAAATGCTGGCTATACCTTAATAAGATGTAAGACCATTGCAGTCATCGCATTATTTCGATGACTACAATGGGGAATACTTTCAACAAACGTACGATAGCGATCATACAGCACCCCTATGTGGTTTGATATAGATTCCATAAGGCGTTGAAGTGCGTCTACGTCTGCAACATACCAGACATTCATTTGACCAGACATTAGGGGATCTGTTTTTCTAACATGTCCCATACATACTCAATAGAATTCAGTTACGGGCTTTGTGATGGTCAACAAAGATGGTAGAAGAGTCGTTGAACCACTGCCAACAATTCTTGCGCGAATACATGGACGACAATTATTGTCCTTGAAACAACAGTCACGTGCTGGAAAAGAAGTCAACATTGACTTTCCAGCAATATCGGGGTACCCCGATATTGTGGAAGGTCGACGATATTGCTGTAATATGTCCAACACCATGAGGCTAACTCCAGATTCTTGTTGTGTTTATAAAGAAATCTGGGTTCATTGCTTAATGGGGGCTCCAGCCAACATCTCTGCATACGGTCGGCTCAAAGCAAGGTGCACAGTGACTACATGACTTTTATACAGTTTTTCCAGTGTCCAGTCACGGTGTTCCTGACACCACTGTAGACGAACTTTCCTGTTCTTCGCAGAAATCAGTAATTTCCGTCGAGGCATGCGACTACCGATCCACTTCAATTCCCTGTGCATAATTCTGCGAGATATGGATCGGTGATTGAATTTCATGAAATGCTTCGGTCCATTGCTGCACACGGGAAGCTCTACTTGACCGTACAAGCCTTCTCAACCGATGCCGATCTCGTTCCTGATAGACTTCGTTAAGACTATAGTTACGTCTCTTATACAAACAACGTGGATTATTTTTCCACTGATTAAACCCACGGAATATCTCACGTTTTAAGAAACCAATCAGGTTTGCTGTTTTTAAAATCGTGGTTCCAGCCAGACGGGCACCCACAATAAGCCGTTTATCGAACTCCGAAAGATCCTTCGTTTTTCCCATTGTGGTCAACACTGTGGATGATTACTGGATAGCAGCATTCTTAAATAGTTGCGTAGAACACGTGATGAGACTTGAGAGCAAGTATTTTTTATATATGTTGCGCTTACATAGTTTTCAAATTCATTGGCCGGTGAGTAGCCCTATAAATTCTCTGTTCATCGGTGATAAATTTATTTCTAAAAATGTTTCCTCCTCTAACCAAAGTATGTTTGTGTTAGTTGTATGAGAGTATACGAGTGTGCTACTGGAATTATGGAAGGCGTATTATACTCGTGTATAATAAGAGATCGATCCTTTGCTTGCGTTGCTATTCTTAGTTTCCAAAAAGGAGAGGAAAAGAAAGAAGAGGAAAATTTACAGTCCGTTTCACAGTCTGTGCAAAATAATTTATTTTCAGTAAGACCGCATTGTCGTAGCTGAGGGAGGAATGAAGTGATTTTTTCTGTTTCTGCTGGGGAATCGCACTGATGCCTTCTGGGAATAAATTGCTACGATATCAATTGAATTAATGCAGTGGATGGCTAGTCTTACAAAAGGCGATGGAGCAACTGTGAGATTCGCTTCATTTAAATTTGTTTGTATTGACGACTTGCGGGTTTCTATGAGCACAGCTTAGTATTTGTTATTCACTTGGGTTTTGGTTCTTTATGTTTTATGTAATTTTCGTTATTATGCTGTGAATGTATTGCATGCCCAAACTAAATAAATAATAAATCATTTACGAGTGAGTACGGAAGATCTCAGAGCAGGAGTAAATCTCCAGTTCTGAAGTAACAAATATGGTTAAATTTTAAATTAAAAAAAATCAGCGACGCCTTTTTGTTCCCGTATAGAGTAGGCGAGGCTGTATTAGCCCTATCTAACTTTAGGAGACTGAGTGAGAAGTTCAGTCTCCACTGGCAGCCAGAAAGAAACAGCTGGCCCAAGGCTATCACTAATTAAGCAGCACACAGTGAAGAGACAGCCAGCTCAACAAGTGCTGCCATCTTGTGGTCCCTAACACAATATTTTTAATGTTCTGAAAATACTATGCATATGACGGTCAATTTTTTTGAGTTTACGGGATGAAAAACACGAGTTTTTTTGGTTTAAATTTTAAGGTGAACTGAGTATTAATGTTGACCAGCAGATGCCTATTTTTTGCACGTTTAGAGGAAAATGGATCTGATGGTTGGAGGAATGAAAGGAAGCTGAACAGAAATCCCTACAATTGCAGATGTACTGAAAAAGAACTTCTGCAGAAAGTCATTAGAGAAAATTGGGAAAACAGAGGGAGATTATCTGCCATGATCTCGATAACCTCACGTATTTTTTCTATGAAGTTATTTTTTCGTGTGCCACAAGAAATGCAAGAATACATTGATATAACGTTACAAGTTTGTAGCGATGTCTTGAACGGAAGAAGGCTTGTCGAAGAGATATGATGGTCCAGGACAGACTAAATATGAAGATCAACCCAAGAAGAGAAACTTATCTTAACTGGAGATAGGAATAATATCAAAAATAAGAGGGTATGAAGTTGGATTTTCCTTTTAAGAAATAAGGCATGAGGTGTCTTGTGAGTTGCGAAATTCACTAAACTGTGTTCACTCCACTTGAGAATGGTCAGTCGATCAGTGTTTAAGATAGAAGATCTAGGAACTTGAGGAATTCACGGTTTCTCGAATGAAGAGGAAAAACTCGCGCGTACTATCATCGGCAAAACTATGAGTAGATTTTGGGTTTATTGAGAGAAAGATATTCGTTTATAGGTGTGTCGTAGGTGGACAAACGCGAGAAGAAGAAGATCACAGACCCGATCAAATGGCTTAGAAACTTAACAGCCATCGAATTAATTCCTTCAAATCTTCCGTGGTTTCTGTCCAAAGTTGGCAATCGATGCCTAAGAGATATGACCTGAATTGAGATTTGCAGAATCCACATTAGCAATCATTAATTAAGTAGTGAGCCTACAGATGGCGAAACATTGAGTGTTTGTGACTTTTTCCATTGTTTACGAGAGAAATGATATCAGAACAATGGATGCGATGGTTTTCTGGTTGAATTGTATCTCCCTTTTTAAAATGAGTTACACTTGCTTCCATGCTGTCGTGTAGAGATGGACTAAAAAGTCCAACTTTAACACGAGGCAAGTTGTTTGCTCTTTTTTGCTTCCACTGTCATAATTCTGTCTATAGATGCTAATTATTTCTTTTCAACTAAAGATATCCTGTTCATTCACTTTCTTTTACTACACGAATCTGTCCTTGTAATAATTTCCTACACATTATAACAGCCTGGTTGGCGTAACCGCTCGCCAACCAACAGGTAGCAGATTCGAATTCCTCCGTGCGAATGGATATTTGTGGAGGTCTTGAGGTGGGAGATAAATAATTAGTCGGTTCGAAACTACCGCCTCGCTTATCGGAGGCCAGAAGTGACTTGAAAAATGCCATGTTTAGCCTCTAGAATTGAGCTTTTGAAGTTGGTAAAATAATTTAATAAATAAATATAAAAACAATGTTCAGCCTCTAGAATTGGGCTTTTGAAGCTGGTAAAATAAAATAATAAATAAAAATAAATAAAAACAATAAAAAAGCACTTAACTCATCAACGCTCTAAGAATAATACAGAATTCTGTAAATTCTGTTTATCTGTATCAGCAACAACAACAACAACGTTACTGGCTTGCTGGGTGAAGCATAAAATGCTTTTTATTTTCCCCTTTATCTGTGTGGAGAAGCTTGATGGGGGAGGTTGTGAGACTTATGCTCGCACTTTGTGAGCTATAGAGTTAGCTCTGTTCTGCTGAAAGCAGGATTGCCTTGGGTCTTTTGTGTTTTTGATAGTCATGTTCACTATAACTGGAAGCTTGTCTGATTAGTGGATTGGGATGAGAATGTGCCTTGCTGAAGAACTTTTCCGCATGGTCATGAAGGAGAGAACGGATGTCAGGGGATCCGGTTTCTCTGTGGATCTGCGTGTTTCTGACGAACCATGGGGCGTCTAAGATCATCCGCAGGCATTTGTTTTGTATCCTCTGTAGTTTCTGGATGTTAGATTTGGATGTGTGACTCCATGCCGGGGATGCATACGTGATTACTGGTCGAATTACCATCTTATATAATAACAGCTTGTTGCGTTTATCCAGTTTGCTGTTGCGATTGATCAGGGGATAGAGTTGGGCTATGGTTCTGGATGTCTTTGTGCCTATGAGCTTGATATGGCTGTTCAAATTTAGCTTTTTGTCTAGCTGCACTCCAAGGTATTTGGCTTCTGTCTGCCATGGTATCTTTTTTCCGAGAAGTTCAATATCATCTTGGATGAAGGCTTTGCGTCTGGTGAACAGTATAGCTGAGCTTTTGACGGGGTTTACTTGTATTATCCTCCAGTCGGAGAACCATTTCTCTAGCTTTGTGATAGTATCCTGGAGACGACTGATCGCCAGGTGTGGGCGGAGAGATCTTGTCATTATGGCTGTGTCGTCAGCATATAGGGCTGTGATGGTAGTCCTCAGGTTCTGTGGAATGTCAGCCACGTAGATTGTGAAAAGTAAAGGAGCCAAAAGAGATCCCTGAGGTACTCCTGCCAGGATTTTGCGCCTAGTTGAGATGGTGCCATTTATTTTTATCTGCATGGATCTGTCAGTGAGGTAAGATTTTATTAGACGGGTAAGGTTTGTTGGAATGTTGGCCTGAATGAGTTTATAGAGTAATCCTTGATGCCATACCTTATCAAAGGCCTTGGCAATATCCAGAAAAACTGCAGCTGTGTGAAGGTTCCAGTTGTATCCTTGAGTGATATGCTCCACTAGTCGGTGCATTTGTTGCACTGTGCTGTGCATACGGCGGAAGCCGAATTGTTCGTTTGGAATTATTCCTAAGTAGCCTGATTTTTCTTGTAGTCTTGAAAGCATAATTTTTTCAGCAATCTTTCCCAGGTTGGAGATCTGTATCAGCATTTCTAGAACTCCATTGAACTATTAAATGTATTTTGTACTTAAATTGGTGTTTGAATATATTCTGCATAAACCTTTTGAAATTTAAATTATCTAATGATTTAGGAAAATATTTGATAAACTATAAAAGTTTAATTTATTTTATTTTAATATAAATCCAAATCGATTAAAATGCCCTATTAAATTGCTCGTAATTATATGTAATTTGATTGACAAATGACAGTTTGATTACTGACCTGCTTATTACAAAAATGGGAAGACGTCTAAAGAAAAATGTATTCTTTTCATGTTCAAAGCACAATCATCGATGCCTAAAAAGACTATTCTATTTCGTCACAACTTTCAGGAATACGCTGTAAAAGTTTTACATAAAGTATGCTAAAGAGAGAAAAGTTTTACAAATAAAACAAGCTTATACGAGAAGATAAAACAAAATAATAACAGCTATAAAGCATTCAAAAAAAATTAAAAATTACACAAAAACAAAGTCATGAATAGTACCCCTTTTTGCAGTTGTTAGAAACGATTGTAAGATCGTTTCTAACAACCACGGTTAACCAATATTTTAAAAAAGTTGATGTCATCGGTTTCATTTGAGAGTTCGCTGCTGAAGGCAGCACTTTATTGATCCTTAATTCTTCAATTTTTGACGTAGGTAACACAGTTTCACTACGGATATGAAAGTTGGGAAACGTTCATATCCGTATTCCGCAAAGCGATCAGACAACGACCCCCAACAGATGAACAAAAATACATTTGCGAAGCAAATGGTCTCTCAATAAATCCGGAAAGCTTTGTAGACACATTGTATAACAATAATAAAAAAAATAGCAATCTAAAATATAGACTTTTGTTATATAAGTTTCGAACACATTGAAATAATAATATAACAGATTGTTACTTTTAATTTAATTTATAAAATATAAAAAGAAGTTTATATATATATTGAAAAAATTTAAAAGTGTTAATTTTTTTACTATAAAAAAGTTTTCAAAAGTACACCTTTTATTTATTATCATAGGATTCATTTATATTTAATTCATTTATTTATATATTTTGCAGCGTGGACAGAGGGGGAGTGATGTTCAATCCAATACTCTTGGAGGGTAATGGATGGCAATGCTGTAGCTAATGAAGTTCTAACTGAAGTTAGGCTATTGCTGTTACCCTCCTGCCATGATCAGAGCTTCAATTGCTCAATAACACTTTACCATACACTGTCCTCTACAGATAGCGGGGAAGATGAAAAGCATTCTTGCTTCGCCCCTTTAAGCCAGTCCTTATAAGGATATATAAGGATATTTTGCAGCGTAAAGTAAATGCATTGTGTTTTTTTACTGCACCGTAATTTAGTAAGAGTTGGAATCAATCGACCGTGAGATGCGGTCGATTGGTTCATTAATGCCCTTGGGGGTGATGGATAGCAACGCAAAGCTGTACCAATGAAGTTTAACTGAGGTTAGGCTGTTGCTGCTACCCCTTTGGGCGAGGAGTTTTTGAGTTCGCTCTCTTAAGGTTTTTACCTTAAGGGAGCACTTTGAGTCTCCGGGGAGAGTGTTCTCCGGCACGGCCCGCTGAGGGGCTTTGTCGGTGAATTATTTTCCTCGGAATTTGAGCGGTTCTGCTCGGTAATCGAGTTTCACTGAGTAGAACCAACGCTGAGATTTGGACGGTCTTTCGCCCACGAATGAGTGGCCTAGAGATCGTCCGATATTTTTGAGATATCACCTTTACTTACACATACGGTAATTTAGTAAGAGTTGGAAGGTGATTAATACTTGGCGGTAGTTAATACTCTTGGAGGGTAATGGATGGCAATGAAATTTAACTGAGGTTCGGCTGTTACTGTAACCCCCACTGGGGCGCTGAGATTTGAGAGTTTGAGTTCGCTCTCTTAAGGTTTTTGCCTTAAAATTTGAGTCTCCGGGGAAAGGGTTATCTGGCACGGCCCGGTGAGAGACTTTGTCGGTGAATGCTTTTCTTCGGAATATGAGCGGTTCTGCTCGGTGGTGGCGTGTGGGTGGAAGGCCATCACTGAGTGGAGCCAACGCTGAGATGGACGGTCTTTCGCCCACGATTGAGCGGCCTAGGGATCGTCCGAATTTTTAGAGACGGCTTTACCTTTACATATGGTGTCTATTGGTTGATAGGATGATATATTAGTTTATTTACTAGAGGAAATTGGAACACAGAACAAGGTGGTTTTCCATTCACTTCCTTCTACTATTTCTTAGTATTTTTTCCGGTAGATGTGTGTGTTCACGGGAGAAATTGGATTATTTGTTTTTGTGGGATGAAAAACTCGAGTTTCCATCATAAATATCACCCTCCAACTTGGTATGAGACTGGCTAACCAAGAGGGCTATAAAAATATTTATAGTACCTTTGGATCAATTACGTACAAGGTTTGGGGATTCAATTTTATAATTTCGCGTCAAAAACTAAGAAACTTTTCATATTTAACAACAAAAATTCGACAGCTGGTTTTTTTTGTTTGTTTGTTTGAACCCATTGCGCTGTTATTTACAATAAGATATTTCCCTTCCTGATTAGAACATCAAGGTATGTCGGCAACAGTTCTGCAACCTCAAAACTAAAATCTACTTTAGCACACTTCTCTGAAGTTAATTTCCCAACATTCCAAGTGGCAATGAGACACCATTACGCGTGTTCAGGCACGTGTCATCATCATTATCAATGCTTTCCGTGCCCACTGGTACATAAGGCTGCTCAGGCATGAGTAGAGCCGAATTATGACCACTTGAGGAGTGTACTGAGTTCAGTGGAATGGGTTCGGTTGTTGGATGGAAAGAATATTGACAGTGCATGGGAAGCATTTAAACAATACTTAAATGATGCGATATCAGAATGTGGCCCGAGAGTTCGAAGAATAAATGCTGTAGGAGTTAAGTGGATGTAATCTTATTAAGCAGGGGATTCATAAGAAAAGGATGATGGGAAAGGAATACCATTTGGATGACGTCTGTTATAAATCATAAGCAGCAGGCTAGAATAGTCACAACTGTTGTACGGAAAGCAAAGTCTGATTATGAAAAGAAACTGTCTCTGCGTGCTAAAGACAACCCACAAGAATTTTCTCTATATGCTGCAAGTAAAAGAAATAAAATGAATATGAAAGAATAACTCTTCTAAATCCTGATGACGTGAGGGTTAGAGATGCAGAAGAGGTTGTTCAGTTAATGAGTGTCCATTTCGTTAAAAGCTATCAACCTGGTGAACGCAACATTAAGCTCACTGTTCCTTTTCACTAGATGAAGAAACGCAGGTGTATGAGGACGAGGTATTACAGCTGTTGCACAAATTGAATAAGAACTCAGCAATAAAGACTGATGGGATATCAGCAGGGGTGCTAAAAGAGTGTGTAGTTGAACCAGCCATTCCTTTGACAAGAATGTTTAATATGAGTCTCAGAACAGGGAAGATTCCAAAGGAATGTATGGTAATTCCTTTGCACAAGGGTGGCGCAAAGACCGATGTATCCAACTTTCGACCAATTAGTATCTCAGGTTGAGAGTGAATCTCTGCTTTGCAATGAGCAACATGGGTTTGCTAAGGGAGGGTCATGTTTAGGCAACTTGCTCCCATTCTATAACAAAGTTACCATTGAACTAGACAAGGGGAATTGATACACCATGGTACTTTTGGATTTTGCTAAAGCTTTTGACAGAATACAGCATGGCAGACTGCTGCATAAATTGGCGAAAATGGGTTTGGGTTATACAATATTAGCATGGATAAGAGGATGGCTGACTGACAGATATCAAAAAGTGGTATACGGGGGAGATCTGAGTCTTCTAGGTTTAAGGTAACAAGTGGTGTACCACAAGGATCAGTGCTTGGTCCACTGTTATTCAATCTGTACATTAATGATATTGGGAAGGATTTGAAGAAGAAGCGAAATTTGAAGATTCGAATGAAGAAGCGACATACAGTTATTTGCTGATGATGCAAAGATAGGTAGGGTAATCAGGAATGCTGCTGATATGCAGTGCTTGCAGCATGTTTTGAATAGGCTGGAATTGTGGGCATGAGAAAATGGGTGTCAGTTCAATGTCAGTAAATGTAAAGTCATGCACTTCGGCATGATTCTAATCTAATCCCACCAATGTCGTATTATATTGATGGGATTAGGCTAGAAGAAACTGCTGAGGCTAGGGATCTTGGAGTGTTAGTAGATAGGAAGTTGAAGTTTAGGGGCGATGTGGCAAAGATTGCAAATACAACTCAAAAGATAATTGCAATGCTGAAACGAACGTTCATATGTAAAGAGAAGGATGTTATTTTGACTCTTTACAAGGCCTTCATAAGACCTCACTTGGACTATTGCACAGGTCTGGTTTTCTGGCTTCCGTTGTGATTTTGATATATTGGAGAGAGTGCAAAGGAGGGTATTAAAAATGATATCAGGATTGTGAAATACTGATTATGAAGACAGATGGGGAATTTGTAGAATGCAGACACTAGCAAGCAGGAGAAAGAGGGGTGATATGGTTGAGACTCACAAACCTCTGAAAGAGTCATACAGGATTTCAACTGATGAATTTTTTCAGTTTATGGTGGGTGGGGAAAGGACAAGAGATCAAGCTGGGAATGAAGGCCGCTAAGAAGGGGTGAGGGATAGATTTTTCTCTCAGAGGGTGGTGAGAGATTGGAATGGATTGCGATTGGATGGTTTGAGTGCAAGCAGTTTGAATGAGTTCAAGAATAAGTATGACAGCTGGTGTATGTGCATGTAGTATGTGTCCTCCCTCGAGGAGTCTCTGACTCCCTGGAGGTCTCTCTCTTAATAATAATAATAAACGAATTAAGCGTGGTTCCGGCATGCGTCATCATCAGTATAGTTCGCCCACCAATTTGAGGTCCCTCGACACTTCTGCGCATGTCAGAAAAAGGAGAATCCATTCCGATAAGGGTAATCAGTCTGTCTTCTGGGATGTAATAATAAACAAACTCAGTTTGTTTATTATTACAGGTCGGAAAATTTAGCTTTTCTTTTATGAACGTTGCTGTTTTTAAAGTGTAACTATTTTGCTTGTATAACAGTTGGAAAAATGTAGGTAGAGTGTTAATACGTGCAAATACTGCGTTCTACATAAAACAATGTCACTTCGCTCCATGATAAGTTTCCTTTTATTCTGGGACTTTTTAAAACAAAATCCGATTTCATGAAGTATTTTCCTTAAAGTTTCTCTTTTCCAAGGAAAATTAATTTTCTCTTTAAGCACAGGAATCAATTTCGGAACAATTGGCACTTTTTTCTCGACCACGTAAAATTCGTGAATAGTTCTTCTTATAACGTCTACATCAAAATCATTCAAAGCTACGGTTTCGATGGTTTTCTTTCTCTGGCGCTTTTTTAAGAGATTTAAATTTTGGCTTACCTTCACCTTTTGATTCCCTACGAATTCTTTTAACAATCGACCCCGATACGCCCGCAATTGCACTTGCACGTTTTATGACTTGATAAAGGGGAACAAGAAGACGGCCTTCTGACGATTCTTTTTCGCAGAATGTTAGCACATTATTCAATATTCTTTTGCAAGAGCTACTGAAACGTGTAACAATAGAACTTGTTGACTGTACTGGATCGATCATACAAATTAATAATAAAAAAATAATGCAAAAAGAGAACAACAAAAATCAAGCTAGTACTATCTAGTACGGCGACAGACAAGAAAGCACGTGATTTCGCATGTTGGCGACAAATTCGTACATCCTTCATTTCTTTCTCCCCTTCAGCATGAATCGACTATTCTTGCCACCAAGCCAAGAAGGGATCTAGAAATGGTGAGCGAACTATATCAATGCTTTCCATGCCCGCAGGCACATAAGGCTGCTCAGGCATGAGTAGAGCCGAATATTAGCGTCGTAAACTCGTGTAATGTCAGGAAAAACAGAAGACATATCAAGTTCACGAGGGAATTGGACATGACGGAGGGCTTCAGTTGTACCAACAATTTGTTCTAGAATTTGACTGATAGTTTCATTACCTCCCCTAAAAAGAAACGATTCCCGAAGGTAAATAACATTCCTGTTTCCTCCCATTTTAGTCACTCTGCTGTGGGAGTACAAGGAGCGCGTGAGATCGGCGTGTCATTAGTTCCAAAACGTTCAATCAACGTTTAAATAACTAACTATTGAGCTGACACGCATGGCGAGGCAGCCTTAAAGCCAAAATGGAGCGCCTGTAGAGGACGTCCGTTCGACACGAGTTTTCCATTACGACGGTGCGGTAGTGACAACACTATGACACCACTTCTGTGCACTGACGAATACTCTGAACTTTTATCACTGTAATTGTAGTCTCAAACTTCTCACAATCGTATATATATAAACTATATATGTAGAAAGTTTTTTACCTTGGGTATAATATATGTTAAAGATGCCAAGCCATTTTAAACGTGGTTTTACTCCATTTGCTTACTTGGGAAATGGAGTAAAACCAGGTTTAAAATAGCTCGGCATCTTTAACGTAAACTATATATAATTTCCTCCATGTAACGAGTCACGTGTTTGGCGTCGGTATAAGGTGTAGGAGGAATATGATGCTCCCAAGTCAGTGCAACTGTGTCCGTGAAATAGCTGTGAGAAGGGAACTGACAGAGCCTCAAAGAGGCGTTATGATTTGATGCCATGTTGTAGGCCTACCTGTTCGGAAAACAGTTGACAAATTGGGCCATCCTAGACCAATAATCAGTAATACCATACTGAGAAGATGAGAGAAATCATTCGGAGTGAAAGTATTGATAAATGCCTTTTATTTGATGGATAGTTTCTTCCTTCCCGATGTTAACCGAAAATACTTCGAGAACATTCGGCTTTAGGCTAATAACATGGATCGTAAGTTAACCAATATTTCCAAACAAGCAGCTTACGCTGCCAACTCTTTACTGTCATACTTTTCAATACAACTTAAATTGCACCTCAGCCTTCAAACAAATGCTTCCATGCAGTAGAGCGAGACCACTGTAACGCACCAGAAACTGACTGATTTATAACAGCAAATTAAGCCACCAAACAGATAGTCGCATTGCGAAGGGAAATATTTGAGTTTATTTCATACACAGTTTGAAAACCATTTGCAATTTTTCTTTTTCTTTTTTAAACTGCCGATTGTATAACTTCTATCTGCAACTCCACCCTAAGAGTAACACAGGCTGTTGATGATCTATATGTAGGATTGTACTGTAAAATAAGTAAAGTTGTTGAGGGGTTGTTTATTTGATCCCTTCCTCCATTCAAAGTGTTCGTAAGGCCGAACAGAAACTCCTCTGATGGGTGATGCGTGGTTCCATAGTATGACGCATAGCAACTCGTGCTGTGAATATTCCAAGAGAGAGAGAACTGTGTAGAAAAAACAGAACGCGTGCTTTGAATTCTTTAATGTTGCAAACCACGATAAACATTCTGAGTATTTACGTGAGAATAACAAAAGAAAAGTCGATATTAAGATTCCAACAAAAATATGTTAGATCACCGATGTTAATATTGGCTGATTTGGATTCAGTTGACAATACCCATATGATATCCAAAAATGAACTTTAAAACTATAAATTGAACACAATTTCATGTAAACTTTAATGACTGTAATAGATATATGGGAATGGAAAAATATTAAAAGGGAAATTGAGCGCTGCTCTACAGGAAAACTACTTGAGGATCAAAATGGATTCCGAAATGGCCGATCTTGCATGTGCTCAATTTTTACATTGAAACGAAGAAATCAAAAGATAAGAAAAATTAAAAAAGAAACACAGTGAAAAAAGTTTGATAAAATTAATAGACAAAAATTGCTTTAAATATTAACCGATTTGAAAATATACTATCTACCAGTAATTGTCCAGAGACATTTTAGAAATTTACAATTGATACCAAGGCGAACCCTAATATCGGTATGTCCAACTTTGACGTTGATCACCTCCTGCACCCTTTGAGGGAGGCTTTCTAATAATGTGCAGCAGACAACAGGTGGAATTTTTCTCCATTCCTCCATCAAAGCAGCACTGAGTCTAGCAACAGATCGAGGACGTGCTGCTCTGGACCTCAATCACCGCTCCAATTCGTCCCATTGTGTTCGATGGGGTCGAGTTCAGGGAAGTTGTTTAATATTCATCTCTTCATAACAGTCGATAACAGCTGCAGCTTTGTGGCGTGGGGAATTGTTGTCTTGATAGTAACACGGGTCCGTTCCATAAAAACTCCACGGTGTAGACAGCACCTTATTATCCAGAATATCAAGATACTAATTATAGGCTGCCTTCATAGAACCACAGAAAACGACCAGTGGTCCCACTCCAGACCAGTTGAATGCGCCCCACACCACCACTACTCCTCCACCACCAAACTTTACCGTGGGTACAACAAATTGTGGTAACAAGCGTTCACCAGGCTGCCTCCACTCCACACCTTTCCATTAGACTAGAAACTTGGTGAACCTTGATTCGTCGCTCCAGAGTACCGTTTTCCACTGGTCAATTGTCCAGTTCACACACTCTTTGCACCAGGCCAAAAGCCACCTTGTTCGTTGTTGTGATGTTCGACCTGTGTGCCGCTGCTCTTCCGTGGAAACCCAGTAAATGCAGTTATTTTCATACAGTATTAGTGTCCAGCATGGTGTTACTAGCATTCTGGAACTCATCACGGATGGTCTGTGCCGACAGTAGCCGGTTTCTGCGTGACACCCGTTTTAACACCCTCCTGTCCCTGTTAGTCATTTTCGGCAGCTGTCCTGGGTGTTTTCCTGCACTAGTGATGCCAGATCGTCTCTATTTGTCGATCTCATCGCTAACCGTTGATTTTGGATGCTCTAGTTCAGCGGCAGTAACACGTATGAACATGCCACTAATGTGACAGTCCACGATGAAACATCTCTCGAAATCACCGAGTTCACAACGTGTTGCCATCCCACCTGTATTAACTGCTACAATGAAATTCTGCTTCCTACTATCTGTGCACCGGTGTTTATGTTATTAAAAAACCTGGGATGTTCCGTAATTTCAAATAACAGGGGCGTCCAGACAATTAATGATAGATAGTGTACCACACCAATTCTTACAGGCGTTTCAAGAAATATATATAGAAAAAAAAATAGCATTCAAATTAGAACGAATATCAGAATGCAAAAACATATCAAGAGAAGTACGTCAGAATGTAGCTTACCATATCTTCTTTTTTAATATATATGGAGATTGGACTTCGGGGAAAGAATGAGTCCATTTGGAATGTTTCATGCACTGTTGTGCACCTTTAATTAGTGGGGTTTAAAACTCGTCCATTGAAGATACAGATGGGTTTAACTTCTGCAAATGACCTCGCAAGTCCACTCGTTTCTTGGCTACAAACTCTTAATGTCTTCCTTTGAAACATTCAGGAACGATACTTAAGTCTTAACATTATTTCTTTTATGGAAAGTTAAGAAAATCCATTTGCTTACACAGAATAAAAGAGAGGAGACATTGAAGACATTAAAACTGTAACTATAGCTGGAATATTATTATTATTTTATAAAATTAGATTAAAACAAAATGTAAAATATAAATCAGATATTAAATTTTAACAATACTTTAATTTTTAAATAAACTTAACTTCAATTTTGTTATAAGACTAATACACCTTTTATTTTATAAAATTCTCTTCTAGATAAGATTTTTAACGGAAGTGTGAGTTGTTCATATTAACTGGCATGAATATTAACTGGCATGAACAGCTGCTTATAAGTAGGGATTCGTCATTCAATATAAGTAGGGATTCGTCATTCAATATTAACTGGCATGAACAGCTGCTTATAAGTAGGGATTCGTCATTCAATATAAGTAGGGATTCGTCATTCAATATTTTTGAGACCAAAAAAACACGGTTGTTTTTCTGAAAGAAAATACACTCAGATAAAGAATAGAAATAGTTATCCGTTTAAATGTGCCATTAATTTAAAGAATGGAAATATTTGTTATTTAAATTTAAATATTTAAATATAGAAAAGAAAGTCGTCAAACAATTAATAAAATACAAGTTATTTGAATTCTGGCATTTTATTGTTTAACCTTCATTCTCCAATTGGGAATAAACCATACTCCATGTTTTTTAGTTTTCATTTTCGTTTTATCTCTTACAATCTTACAATTCGATCAAATAGAAACAAACATGAAGTGTTATTATCAGATTGAGATCATGCCGAACAATTTGAAAGATAACGCTTTTTTGAAGTAGTTCTTGCAAACATCTCCCTGTCTGGTTTTCTGTTTACAGAGATCCCTGTCAGTCCGTATGAGTGTGACTAAGTTGTCTTCGACTAAAAGGCGTTATAGATCTTCCATGCTCTTCAGAGTGTTTAAACCAGTTCTTTTCAAGGAAAGAGTGTCATTGCAAATTTCAATATTGAAGTGTTTGTTGTTTTCTTTATTTTAAAACTGGAGTTCTCTTGTTTCCTTCTGTCTCTGTCAGCCAAGTGGAATGCATGTCTGCTTTCCATTTCTAAGCATCAGTGGGTTCGAATTCCGCCTTAGAACGGGATATGCGTGGAAAAATATTTAGGGGAAGAACGATTTTTCGCTCAGTTTCAAACGACCACCTTGTTTCCATAAAATGCACAACAGTTGTCTGCATATTTCATACACTAAAGGGAAGAGGTTGCAGGTGAGGTTTGCATTTTTGTATTAAAACAAGTACTTAAGCCTAACTTAGCATTTCAAGTTCACAACGCTTATAAACTCTCTTTGGCAATAGCGCGAATTATGTTTTCAATAATTTCAACGACTTTTGAGTTTACTGTGATATTTAAAAAAAAAAGTATTTTGGCAGTACCTTGACTGCTCTTTATAGGCTATCCTATTCATTTCCTAGAAATATTGATTACACCACTTCGTTTACTTCTTCCAAACGATAAAAAATTCTTGAAGTGTCGTCTATCCTAAACAGTTAGTTACGAATAATGGCTTCGAACAGATTAACATTTGGCAAACCAATAAATAGATGAATTATATCCTAGATCTTTCATTTACTAGTAGAATTCTGTTATTATCATAACTTTATTCAAGAGGTAATCTTTCTTATTTGCTTTTCTTGTAAGTTTTTGTGATATTAATTTTTGACTCCTCATAATAAATTAATTTCCGAAGATAAATGAAAACGTGGATATTTATAAGGAAATTATTCACGGAAACAGTGAAGGTATCTTTGAGATTAACCTTTACTGTCTTTTCAACATTCATCAACAGACATTGCAATGCATCTTATCTACCTGTGGCGTTTCCGACAGACATCGTCTGATTATCCACGTGGTGTCTTTGAAGCTATTGCTCTGCTCAACTTGTTGGTGTGGAGAACTTCGTCATTGTTAGGGCTTTGTTTAATTATTACTAAAAACGAAAAGAACGATTTGCTTACCAATAAAAACCTTCAACGTGACCCCATATTAAAACCGGACATGATGGTTCATGGCTGATGATGTCTTTGTGCCTGGACTAATTGAAAAGCATAAGCCAATCACCGCAACTAATCGAAACCACTTAGAAAACCCAATCACTCTAGATGAACTCAAAACTGCATGCACATCCTTGTCAAATAACAAATCTCCCGGCCTTGATGGACTCACAACAGAGTTTTTCCAAGTCTTCTGGAATCAACTCGGACCACTTCTTAAAACACTCAAGACGCCTACTTCAATGGGCTCCAACAAACTGTCACGACCTCAGAAACACGACAAAGGGAGACCAGACAGATATTCTCAACTGGAGCTTCCAATTTCACTAATCAATACACATTGCAAAATGTTTCACTAATCAATACACATTTCCAAAGTTATTGAAAACCGATTAAAGCTTATACTTATTTTATTGGCCGATATCAAAGCCATTCTGTTCCAGGAAGATTAGTATATGATAACCTCCAAATAATAATGTGGAGAAGATCTCTAATAAGAGATCTCCTTAAAGTCGCAAACAGACAAAATGAAAACCTACTTGTCACTTGTCGGCCTTGATCAGGAGAAGGCTTTCGACAGAGTAGAGCACGAGTGCCTTTATGAAGTCCTAAAGGCATTCGGCAATGGTCCACTCATTATTCAAACAGTCCAATTTCTATACAGAGCACATTAATTTTTAAACTATTCTGTTTAAAAATCAACAACAAGCTCAACTGCACTTTGCCATACTCTCGAGGTATCAAGCAAGGATGTTCCCTCTCATCAGAATAAGCCTATCAGAATATGCCGATGACGTCATTTTAATAATCTGTAATGACGAAGAAATGACAGTAACCGATGAAGCACAAAGATTATATGCACAAACCTCAGGGACCAAATTAAACTCTGCGAAAACCACTGACTTGTGATCAGGCAGATGGAAGACTAAAACAGATTCTCCGATGGAATGTCCATGGTCAAATGAAGACAAATATATTTAGGCGTACTGCTTGGTAAAAGCAGTATAAATTGGATACAACTGCGCCACCACTTTAAAACAGGTGCTAGGAAAGTAGAACAGCATACGTTCAACGTCTTCAACCAGATAATCAACCAGATGATTGAGAGGGTGCTATGGCATACCGTCAATTACTGACACCCCTGAAAACATGCTCCATCACATTCAAAAGGTAATCAAACGTTTACTCTGAAACAATACTAACTGGACAACTTACTCTGCAAGCCACTCAGTAAGAGAGAGATCAAGGCTTGATTTTCCTTCAAAACAAGATTATATCTTTCAAGATCATCTTTCTCCTAAAGATATTTAAGCCCAATCATGCTTATATAACCACCTTCGCTTACATCCCGCAGGACTTACACTTTCCACAATCCTCCGAATGGCCACTTGCGCACCGTCTACTCCTAAACTACCTCATTTTTACAGAGATGCTCTACAGCTGTGCAAAAACACAGGATCGATACCATCATCAGTACTTACAGAACCACTATTTTCGAATAGAAACAAACTGGTCAGCCCTTTCTTTTCCCTAGATGGAACTGGGAAGGAATAAGATTTATAGGAAACCTGCTGATTCACACTTTAAAGTGGAAAACATTCACATGCCTACCACTGAAAAACCCAAAAATCCAAAAAGCAATATCAACAGATGGAAGTTGTTATTATGGGAGTTACCTTTACACGCCTCAGGGAATCCGAACTCCTTGTAGAAACTGCAGGAAATCCACCTTTTTTTTTTATCTTGCATCATCTGAAGCCTCACTTCCAATTATTCCTTCAAACTACAACAAAAAATACTACTTCGTCATATCAGAGCATCCAACTTCGCCCTTTGTATTCATCCTTAACGCTCTCATCTATAAGGTTGCACATGCAACTCAGTTTTCAATGAGCTCTTTCATATACATCGAGGTGTGACAAACCAGATTCCGACATGCAGTGGAGTCTATGGCATAACAACTTGCCAACTCCTACTAAGCACCACAAATTTAAGCTAAGACAATTGGATCAGTGTCTATTCTGCTAAGTTTCAGGTAACTTGCAACACACATATCTAACCTTTCTTGCAAACAAAGCTATGATCACCTACTCTCTGAACACAGCTTCTAGCACCTGTAACTATGCACACACTGCCAAGAAGACTACTGGAGTTTAGTCCATACAGAAGGAAACAGACACAGAACATGCAATTTCCTCTTCATCTGCGTTAAGGACGTCATTTACAATTTCTACCTTAAGCACACAAGAAATAACCAGCACCCATCTATCTCCGAATCGGCACAAATCCTCATGTGGAACCTATGTAGGAAACCACAAAGCAAGCTTTCGCTGGAACTCGATTATTACAAAGCAACAGGAAGTGTTGAGAAATTCATAGAGGAGTGGAACCCAACTGGTACCATGTTCTGGATTGCTGACGATGACACACATCAGATGAAAAATAACCGAGAGTGATATTAAACTGTAACCATGACTCTACTACTAAAAATCATCCCCACCACTCGTGTATTACTTGCTCCTGTTCTGTTGTATGTCCAAAAAGAAGATTCTTTTCATTCTCGTTATGTCCAGGCGCTGTAAAATGGGGTTTAAGAATATTTCAATGTCTGTAAGAGGAGCATCTAAATGATATATGATTTTCAAGAAAGTTCGTTCATTATTCTGGAATCTCGGAAGAAATGAGAGTAATATATCACGGAAGAGGATATGATGGGCGCATGTCCAAATTTTATAGTCAAATATAGAAAGTCTTCAATTTTCGATTTCCCATCGAGCTCTTATGAGAACATGACCTTCGGCATCGTAAGTTGGCTGGGTTAAAAGGGTTCAGCAAAATGACTTCATATTTTTAGGGGGAAACGAACTTATTTGCTTCGTTTGAAATCTAAACAGTTAATTTATACGAAACTTAATTCTAAGTACAAATCCAATTAAAAAGGCCACCAAATAACATCAACATGTTTGTCGCGTTTGCTTGTGTCGTTGGGGGGTGGTTAAAATAATTTCTCTTTCCCCCTAAACTACGAGCGCAAAACCGAAACTCCAACTCGTTGGAGTAGAAAGACCCAAATTGAATTAAAATCCTCGCGGTACCCTCGGAATTAGTAAGGAGGAGGAGGCTGAGTGGTCGTCACGGAGCGGAGCTGTCCGGGAAGGCAAACCAAGAAGGACATTCTTTCTCACGGAGGCCGAGTTCAAAAGCAGACCTTGGCGTGACTCTTAGCTGTCTAATGGAATGCCGACGTTCTCATCCGAAACTTCCGTGATGTGTGGCGGTGTCAGCGAAGGAACGAACGCGAGCGCTTTATAGTGTAAGTTATGTTCCGCCAACATTGGCGACTTTCTCTGGAATGTCAGCCTCGGGCCCGTGGGACTGCTGCCGGAGATTACGCGAATATTTACTGTTCCACGGGACGGATTCGTGCTACGAATGTCTGGCGTGACACAAACCTACGCAAACGTAAATCACGAGCTCCTGGCACATGCAGAAGACGTCGAGGGGGATATTCTGAAGGGTGAAAATCGCGAGGCCTACGTTGCTTTGTATAATAACACCTTCCAGAGAAATACGACGCTGCTTCCCAGATAAGTGCTAAGAGTAGCCTGTAGCACTCTCTTTACCCTTTCTGTGAGCAGTAGATTTCTCATTTGGAATGATTAACGCTCTTATAACCCCCCCACCCCTTTCTAACCTTCCGTGTATGCCGTGGATGGAGAGCTAAGCCTAACCTCCTTACAAAACTATGGATAAAAGCTTAAGCCTAACTTCCGAACAATATTAAAGGATTTATAGCTAGGCTTAACGATTTCCCGTATACGTTCAGAAAGATAATATATTATTATGTGAAGCAATTTAGTGGATCAGATCACAGTGCTACACGATGTTAGAGATGGATGATGGCTGTGTGAATAGTTAATGACCCTCTCGTCAAGCAAAGTAGCACATACTAATTAGATCGGTAAGAATTCTGATTTTCCGTGTGGCAATTCATTTTCAACCAGATCCCCGTTTTCTCTACCGTAACATTAAAGCCGACTCAATAAATCTATTGGGCAGGTAAAAGTAAATGCTCTGTGAATAATTGCGACCACCATTGGATCCTGGATTGGATATATTTGGAGTTAATTCAAGGATTAAATGCTCATCTACTTCCCTCATTTGCAGTGGAGTCGTCAGCGAAAACAGGTTCAATTAGGCTTAGTGATTTACACAGAGTAGCCGACTGACGTTCAGCTCGATCGCAGTAATCACTTAAACGCAGCCATAACTTGGAAACATTCAATACACTGCGCGTCGCTGATAAATCATTTAGGTTGCCTTCCTGACACATTCGGAATTTAACTGCCGAAGATAAACTGCGCTTGTCGATCATCACTGCTGCTCACACTATTGCCTACATTTTCATAAGGGTAATTTCACATTTTCTTTCTATCTATGGAACGCATAGATAGAAAGAAAGAGGACTAATCACATAAGATATCTTCTAGCAAACATTTTGCCTCCGAAGCATCTTTGCTAAATATTATGAAATCTGGAGGCCAGCTAAGCCTAATTTTTGTAAACTCATCAATGAAGCACTTTCTTGGAGGTTTCTTAGAATATCGGAACTATTAGTTCCTTTGGAATATCCAAGTTTGATAAATCCACATTCTTATTTGATTTTTAGATTTATTCATTTGTAAAAATGGCTGCTCATCTTCCGGTCAGTAGCTTCGAATCAGGCGCGGCAGTCCATATACCCGAGTTGAATGCATACAGAAAACCTGAGCCTTCCAACCTACAGCCTAACTGAGAATAATTCAATGGCACTTGCCGTTGTGACGTCACAATATCCTGTTTCAATAAACAATTATGTATATTATATTTTCTCCTTATGTTGTATTTTTTGCGTACTGCTTTCCTCTTTGTCAAGGTGTTAAAAGCAAAATAACGCTACTGAAATATAAAATGTAAGACATTGTAGTGAGAAATATTACTTTCCATGAAGTTCCTATCGAAGGGTATTTTTATGAACAAATGAAATGCATTTTATTCATTATTTTTCACTTTTATGCACTTATGTCAAATAACCTCTTTATAAGGCAGGCTTGTCGACGAAGAAAAGATGAATAAAACTTGAAATGTGAAATGCCTGGAAACAAGACACAAGAAAAATGTTAATTTTCAATAAGCAACACGTAGATGATTGAAGAGAATGACATTTAGAGAAAAAAAAAGTTTTCGATGAGTCATCACTTTTTGCCATTTTATGAGCTCCAAACTTGTGCAAGGAAATCGATGATTTAATGAGCACATTTTCAATCTTTCCTGAAAAAGAGCAACAAGAAGAATGACTCGTCTCTCAATATGTCGCCACCATCGTCAACAGGTTTGTTGATATGTCTGGTTTGCAGTTCGTGCAAGAAGCACGCTGAGAAAAACAGTCCATTGCCTTATCGATAAAATGTTATATTAATGTAGTGACACGCTGACACATCTCCTCCATTTCCTCTCTATCTCTCGCACGCCATCCTTCCCCTGTCTGCGAGATCGTATCAAAATAAAAATAGAAGGCGGGCTGATAAATGAAATCCGCCAACAAAACGACATTCACCAGTTTTTGTAGATAGATAACAATCCGTTTATCTCTCTCCCCACAACAAAGAGACGAATAAATACAGTAAAATACCGCACGCGCATTTCAATGTATTTTTATTGTGTTTTATAATCGCAATGCGTTGAAAAGCAAGCAGAAAGAATTTTGTTATCCACGAGCCACAACTTGATTTGCAGATAGGATGCATTGTTGTTTTCTCGTCTGCTTATAATCACATTAATTAATCTCGTGTCGTGACATGTTCTTTTTCCAAACAGATTTTAAACTTCACGAGACAAGGTAAAACACTGTTCAGTTATTTGAGGAAATTCGATAAAAGATTCTTATTTGCAAGAGCATGAGCTAGAAGACAACACGAGACTTTGCAATGCAGTGCAATCCATAACCCGAGTCGAAAGCTTGCACATTGCCAAAGTAAAGTAAGTTACTCAATTGATGAACTCATCTGAACATAAATATATTACAAGTGACGCCACCTATCGGAAAATCACACAACTAGCCACTTGCCAGGCGCTGATTGAACGAACGTCCTAGGCTAGTTAAAGACTTTAATATTTTCCGTTCTGTTTGCTGTAAAAATCACTTCTTTAATTGGCCCAGACTTAATTATTCGCTTAATCAAAGTCTTTCACTGCATTTTTTCAAGGTGGTCACATGAGAAAGGATCGATTTGTTGAGGGAAAGAAATTCCCTCAAGTTGACGACATCTTTGCTAGCAAGATTACCTTCTCGGTTGTCGTATTAAGGGAAAACTGCGTTTATCTGGAGGTCAGAGAGGAAAGTGCGGCTAGCCAAACAACGCCGTATAAACAGCGTCAACCGTTCTTGGAACAACAAAACAACCAATTTACGGCTGCTGTGATATTCCATCCCTCTCTCCTCCCTAAATGCTTTTGGTAATTGTTTTTGTTGTAGGCGAAACTTCTGCGACCCCTATCGACAAGCATTGCAAACATCATCAGAGGAAATTCAGTCTCGAGAAATCGCATGTTTATTCATAAATACATAGTTTATATATATACGTGTATATATATATATATATATACGTGTATATATATATACACGTGTATATATACACGTGTATATATATATATATATATATTATATATTAGGATATTAGGATAACCAAGCAATTTTATATATATTAGGATATTAGGATAACCAAGCAATTTTATATGCTTGGTTATTTTAGCTAATATACAATATACCCAAGTTAAAAATTTATTCCCATCAATATCTCCTCCAGAGATTTTTATTAAAGTTTAATACACCTTATTGCAACTTATATAGGTAAAGTTGATAAAGCTCTGTATTACTAAAACCTTGGTATTTAGGGTCTAGCTACTCACTGAGGAGACCTCAAAAAAGGTTGAAACCGGTCTGGGTAGTGACCCCACCCATAATGCATTGCAGTATACATCTTCTAGTGAGATGTGCTTTACATTATGGGAAAATATGGGAAAATACTAAGAATAGTGATCAGAGCTTTACCCAACTTTACAATGAGTTGCACAGGTGTTGTACCATCTTTAGAATTGAACTTTGTTTCAGGCGCAAACTTAATTGTTTGCATACTTGGGATTAGGAGCTAAAATAACCAAGCATATAAAATTGCTTGGTTATCCTAATATACAATATACCCAAGTTAAAAATTTATTCCGATATATATATATATATATATATATATATATATATATATATATATATTATATATATTATATTATATATATATATATATATAAGATATATAAGATAAGAAAGTTTCGGGGGGAGGGGTAAACCTTATAACGATAACCGTTTTCTTTATTTATATTATAAGACACTTGTATTTCTACTTTATGCTCAATGAAAGAACTTGAAATGATACTAAACATAATTTGTAATATTATATATATATAAGATAAGAAAGTTTCGGGGGGAGGGGTAAACCTTATAACGATAACCGTTTTCTTTATTTATATTATAAGACACTTGTATTTCTACTTTATGCTCAATGAAAGAACTTGAAATGATACTAAACATAATTTGTAATATTATACTTTTTTCGAATTAATTCATAACTAAGGTATAAAATAGCTTTGTTAATAATAACAAAGTAATGAAATATGAAAGAGTAATGTAATTCTCTTAATAATAAAAAAATATTTTATGTTTCGAAAAAAAATTACTTATCGACACCTTTTTAAATTTTATATATTTATAATACAATTACTCGTCTGGTAGCATTCTCTAGTAAGAGATGAGACTGAGTGGAAAAATGGCGGCTCGCGTGTTAGTGTTTTGTGTCGTGTGTTATTGATGGTGAATTGTGTATTTGACTGATAAGTTTTCAGAGATTTATGCTTATATTCATTAGTAATATCAGTTATTTGCTTGCCGCAATAAACAGGCATTTTACATTTTATTTCCCATACAAGGTAAGTCAACTGACTTCGCAAAGGCGATACGCTAGGCCTACTGCCATTAGTGTCGTTGTTGTATTTTAACATCTTGTTGCTAGTTGACGCGCCTATGCTTGATATTGCTGGTAGTCCTTTGCGGCTGCGGGATATTTTACAAAAACTTCTGCTGGCAGGTCTTTAGACCTGCGGGATATTTTATTAACGCACATACGCAACTAAATCGATATGAGCGTGCCTGACCTGGACGTATTTGCTGATCTGCTCGAAAGAGAGCCAGCTCTTGAACTCATTGATAAACTACAAAAGAAGTTCAAGTTGACATGGCCTACTAGCATGATTGACCCCGACACTATTATTGAGTCACTCGATAAAAAGCTAGCACTCAGTTTTATTAAAAAGCTCCTCAAAAAGTTTGAACGGGATTGGCCCGGCTACTTAAATTTGTATTCCTCACCTGAAGTTGAAGTTGAGGAAAATGAAGACTCCCCACAAGTGGAGGAAAAACTCAATCTAGTTGTCTCTACCTCTAATCCTTCTGATCAAGAAGAAACTCACGCACGTAAGAAGAGAAAAATTCTTGCTGCTGAATCAACAAATGTTGTTGGTATGGAAGAGGATGTTCCCATTTCAGATCCCTCTGTTTCCCACAATGAAAAGGTGCCACCGATTATCCTAAGGGAAAAGCAGAGATGGACAACACTCAGAACCATCATGGCAAATTCACAAATTCATTACACGTCTGCTAAAAATGCAGACGAGGGAATACGAATTCAGCCCACCACGGTGGCTGACTATAGAAACCTTACAAAGGAACTGGATACTAGAGGAACCCAATATCACACATTTTCACTTGCCTCTGAAAAAAATCTGAAAGTAGTCTTACGAGGAGTCTCTGAGGATATTGACACAGATGAAATAGTTACTGACCTTAACCTACAGGAACTACCCCCCATAAAGGTCACTAGAATGTTTAGATCAAATAAGACACCTATGCCTTTAGTCTTAGTAGAAATTCATAACATCTACAAAGACATTTATAATTTAAAATCAATCTGTGGACTCAAAATCACCACAGAACCATTGAGAAAGAAATCATCTTCTGGGCAGTGCCACCGGTGCCAAAAATTTGGCCATGCCCAGAAGCTATGCAAAGCTCAGTTCAGATGCGTAAAATGTGGCGAGAATCACCCCACAAACACCTGCGCCAAGCCAAAAACCACCCCGGCTAAGTGCGCTAATTGTGGGGGTCCCCACCCTGCTAATTATAGAGGGTGTATGCATCATCCCAAAAACAGATGGAATGATCCCAGTCATCAATCTACCTCGTCATCTAATGCGAGAGTTCCTGAAGCTCAGGCTACTCAGTTCTCCAAGAGTGAGAACATGACAACTGGTGCTCGCCCATCATTAACTGAGCCCCTTAAGAAAACGAATCTTCAACATCAAGTAAGAACATATGCTGATGTGGCCCGCTCCAAACAGATAGTACAAACCCAGAACCGGAATACTCCACACTCAAATCTATCAGCTGTTATCACCTCTTCTCTTGCAAACATGCTCCAGGATTTCAGCAACTCAAATCCATCCTTAAGTGTCACAAAAAGATTCCTACAGCAAACCCAATCCATATTATCTGCACTCTCTGATGCATAGGAAAAAAATCGTCCCAAACTCTCTTAGGATTATCGGTTGGAATGCCAACGGTATAAAAAACAAACTATTAGAAATCCAGGAATTTAATAATAGATACAACCCAGATATACTGCTAATTAATGAAACTCACCTGAGGCCTGCTGACACCCTGAAAATCAGAGGGTATCAGATTTACAGAAACGACAGGCTTGGGTATAGAGGTGGAGGTACAGCCACTCTTATCAAAAGCTATATCAATCATCACTCAATAACCAACCCTACTACCACCAACCTCGAAATCACAGGAATCAATGTTCTCACAAACTCAATTGGGAACCTCAAAATTTTTTCTGCTTACAACCCTCCATTAAAGACATTATTGACCTCAGATCTGGATGCCATCCTTGGAGTAAAAGGACCGATCATCATCGCTGGAGACCTCAATGCAAAGCATCCTGCTTGGAACAGTAAATCCACTAACAAAAATGGTCGTATCCTTTCTAGCTACACAGGATTAAACCATGCTGTTGTGGCTGGACCTACCGAACCAACTCATCTCAGTACATCTGGCACTGCTGACATCTTGGATATAGCCATCCTGCAAGACATTAAACTACAGTACAGCCTTACATCACTAAACGAGCTGTCGTCGGATCACAACCCAATTCTACTGCAATTGGGAGAACAAGAATGCCTGTCTCCTCCTCATTCAGGCATATCGTGGGAGAGATTGTCTAAAGCACTTCGGGATCAAATAGGACCCGTCCCACACATATGCACACCAGAAGATGTGGATTCTGCAGTGACTAGCCTCACCCAACAGATTAAGTCCGCTATAATGGTTGCAACCTTCCAGAAACCTGTTCCCAAGCCTGATCGTTTGCCTGAGGACATTATGGACCTGATCAGAGAGAAGAACAGAGCTAGGAAGAGATTTCGTAACACTCGCGCTCCTCAGGATAAGACAGTGCTTAATAGATTGAATGGAGCAGTAAGAGATGCACTTAAAACGCATAGAAACGAAGTTTGGGATAAAAAGTTAGCCTCTATCTCACCTATTGATCACTCTATCTGGGGCCTACTGAGAAACATCAAAAACAAAAACAGATCCCTCCCCCCTATAATCTCAAACCAGGGCCTAATCCACACAGATGCAGATAAGGCAGAAGCCATACTTAAAAATCTTGAGGATCAGTGCAAACCATCTTATAACAACATTGATTTCAATCATCTGTATAAAATCCACAGACAGGTTAGACATGCACTAAACCTCCCGGATACCAGTGCTGATCATATTGCACCCGCATCACCTGTTGAATTATATGATATTATTAAAAAACTTAAGAACAATAAAGCTCCTGGACCAGACAGCATCTCAAACAGGGTGATCAAGCTGCTGCCTCGAAAAGCTATAGTGCATCTGACCAGTATAATAAATGCAATCTTAAGACTTCACTATTTTCCTTCCACCTGGAAACTGGCTGATGTGATTCCTATACATAAGCCAGGCAAAGACCCACACTTACCGCAGAATTATCGTCCAATCAGTCTCATCTCCAACCTGGGTAAGATTGCAGAGAAGGTCATCCTCTCACGACTCCAAACCTCAATAAATGACCTAAACATCCTCCCTAAAGAACAGTTTGGTTTTCGGCAACACCATAGTACTACCCAGCAAATCCATAGAATTGTGGAATATATCATCACCAGCTACAACTGGCGCCAGTACACAGGAGCTGTTTTCCTAGACCTATCTAAAGCATTTGATAAAATCTGGCATTTTGGACTCCTGCACAAACTTATCTCAGCCGGCATCTCACTAAAAATGGTTCATCTAATCCGTTCATATCTTCAGAATAGAACAATGCAAGTTAAAATTAACGGTTCTATATCGTCCCAGCGCCATATCTTTGCTGGAGTGCCACAGGGATCTCTACTGGCTCCATTGCTGTTTTCTGTATACATGTCAGACATCCCTCACAATCCGATGACTTCCATTTTAGCGCTGTATGCGGACGATACGGCAATACTAACCAGATCCCTCAGACCCCACTTCGTTACTAGAAAGCTTCAAGAAAACATTCTAAAGCTGGAGGGTTGGTTCTCTAGGTGGAGATTGGAAGTCAACCCCCTGAAAAGCTCAGCGGTTCTTTTCTCAAAAAGGCCAATGTCTCCTGCAGGAGATGTGTTACTATTCAATACTAAAATTCCCTGGCAGACAGAAACAAATTACCTGGGTGTAATTCTCGACAAAAAGCTATCTTTCAACCAACATATCAAGTCTGCATGTGCAAAAGCATCTAAAGCCATAGCTCAGATTTACCCGCTAATTAATAGAAATAGCAAGCTCAGCAACAGAATCAAATTGCAACTTTACCAGATGACGATTCGTCCCATAATCACCTATGCCTCTCCAGCCTGGAGCCACACCTCTAACGCTAACATTATCAAGATTCAGCGTGTGCAGAACAAGTGCTTGAGAATGATTCTGAACGCCCCGTGGTATGTTAGAAACAGCCAGCTCCATAGAGACACAAATATTCCATATATTCTCTCTTATCTACAATCCTTAGCTTCCAAGTTTTTTCTAAAGACGTCCACACACCCCAATGATTTGATTCAACAAGCTGCAGCATATGAGCCAACGGACATATTCAAATATAGAAGACCAAAAACTATATTAGCCTCCTATAACGATGCATAATCTCCATGCCCATTCAGGGCGAGCAAACTGCTCGTAAATTTTACCCTCACTGTAACCACGACAGATAGCGGGGAATATGAAAAGCATCTTGCTTCACCCTTAAAGACATAAATGTCAATTGTCAATTGTCAATTCTCTAGTAAGAGTGTTGCCGTAGATGAGCAGCTCTTTATAATATTTTCCTCTTCGGATAATGCAATTAGAAATCTCATTTCAAAACCATTTTTGATTTGATTTTATCAATTGTGTAATTTCTAATTTATAATTAATATTTTTATACATTTTTTTTATTTTTATACAATTATTTTTTATATGTTGATTGTATAATTTCATTGTATAATATAATATAATATAATATATACCTAATTGTATAATTTCTTTATTATATTATATTATATTTTTATACAACTGGACTGCAGGAAAAAACTTGTTGCTAAATTTAAATGTAGGAACCGATTAAAATTTTATATATAATATTATTCATTATCAGGAATGTGAACGAAGTAACAAGAATAATTGAAAAAAAAAAATGTGATATCTGATTTTTGCAGCTCAGATAGAAAAGGTTTTTAGTACTTCAAGTAGTCAATCCTTTTACTAATATTTGCTGCTTATTTATGGAGCTATAAAATCAAGTACTTTCTGCTATAAAGAACAAATGCTGGCTTTCCAAAGTTCTTCATGTTTCAAATAAGAATAACATTAAGTACGAAATAAGAATAAGAATAAGTAGTACTCTCTACTCGATTATATGGTATAGTATTTATCTTTCATTTTTGTAACACGAAGAAGGGCTTTTCCTTCTAGAGGAATTGTTGACCTGTTGTGTTAATTTTTTTTTCTTATTCACAATAAATTAAACTAAAAAAAAAAAAAAAAAACAGAGGGTTATACTTCACACCCCGTCCTTCCTTAAACACATCTAATGTTAAATTGCAGTCGGAAGATGTTGACAGGTCCATCTCTCTGCGTGTAGCTTATTCTTATCTGCGTGTTCCCAGCGGCGAAACTTGCTGCCCATTTCTCTCTCTCTCCCGTAGAAAAGTGAGCGAAAGTTCCAAGAAGTTGAGGTCAATATTTGCCGACGTGTGCTACTCTACCACGTGGCTCGTTTTTCATCGTGAGCAGCAGCAGGTTGTGACGGCCGGTGCTATTGCGGGGCCTTCGGCCTCCTGCTACCGTCAGGGTCGCACTCATCGCATTACATGTCAAGTCTCCGGAACAACCGCGTACATGAGCGACTGTCGGACAAGGAAAGGGCGTGTTCGCGATATCGTCTGTCGTCACATCGAGTCACCATGCTCCCCGCTAGTAGGCAGACAAGGTTCGGAGTGTCTTCGCTGGGATCCTCGTACTTCGTTCAGGTGTAAATGCGCGTGGGGGAGGGCTGCTAGGTTGATTTGAAGTGCGGAGTTGTCTAACCCACCCACATCCATTACTTAAACACTGCTCATTACTGTCTTACTCGAAGTTTCTCCGTAATCTGCTAACTGTGCTGGACTGTCGTACGGTGGTCAACTAATGTGAACGTCTATTCCGGTTGCGGTCAAAAAATCACGGAAATAGAGATTGTGGACAAAGCAAAAACTAGTAAACATAGTCAAGCTCCATTATAATCGAGGTGAATAATTTAAACTGTCAAACCGAGAACTCACACAATATACACTGCTTGGAAAGAAGTTAAAGGACATCATAGTGTGAGAAACAAATAGTCATGGCGCCCACATTAATAAGATGTAGGATCTCCTTTCGCTGGGATCTTAAAGCAATCTTACAAGGACATACTTTCCACAAGAAATAAAACAGCACGGTCTGATTGTTCAAACCCCTCCTGGATTTAAAAAAAAAAAAAGCATTAAGAAGGAAAGAGGAGATAAACACAATCCTTCCATCGCATCTATTAAGGGAAAATAGCAATCCTTCACCTCTAATTAAATAACTGTTGATCAGAACACTGCTCTCGAGAAGGATATATATACTAAGACCCAAAGAGATTATAGCATGTTCGACAAACCCAGATAGCTCTGAGTCGTAGTACTTGATATAACCTTCATGCGGGGAACAGATGTAGATCTGCCGGACTGGCCAATGTACGATAAAACTACAAGAAAAAGGGAAAGTAAAAATCATTAATTTAACGTTTTGTGTAATAAAATATTAATCCTGTATACTTTATTTAGACTGGCCTTGGACCAAAATTAGATATCATCATTGATTTAGGTAATGGGTTTAGCGAACGGAATGACTAGGTTCCACGACACGTCGCAAACCTACTTGAATGGCTTTGAAAAACGTATCAAAATATCCCGTTTGAATAATAAAAGTACCTTGTTACGATAAGCAGTAAGTGCATCTAAATCTTCATTGTTTAAAACTCACTATTGTTGAAACTAAACATTGTTCGGCAAAAGTCCATCCCGAAAAGGTTTCATTTGCAGTTTATTTGTTGCATTAGCAAATACTCAGTTAAATGAACTGAAACGGTTATAAGAATTTCTTTATATATTTTCCCAATATATTTAATATTTTAATTAAAATATTATGGATTATTTATGGTATTAATTTTTTTTTTGGTTTGTTTGTTTTTCGTTATTGTGGTTTCAGTTCATTTCAGATTGTTGAAAATTTTATTATTTGTTTATTTAACATACCAGATTCAGTGTTTGAATTAGTCGCAAAATAGCACCAACATTCCTGGTTTAATTACCTCCGTTGTTTTGAAAATAGCATTAAATGAAATTTTTGGCAACGTTTAAACAATGCAAAGTATTTTGCTATTAAATAGGAACTATTTCCGTACTTTCTTAAATATTGATTGTTTCATTTCACTGCAACTTCGGAAAACAGAAGCATTGTTTAAACTTTTTAATAATAAAATTGTGTAACAATTTGAAGTTTGCATTGTTGGGTTACATCCAGCAAAGATGAGTTTATTAAACATCGGCGAAAACATTTCATCGTTCTCTTATGTTTAATGTTCAGAGTTTTTTGTTCCGCGTGGCTTTGTGTAAACTTCGCAATTCCTTTTTCTCCATCTGCAAAGTGAGCAAAAAACTGCCGCTTATGAGTCGTGTTTGGACCGAAAGAATATCGTTCCCTTTCTTCATTTTAAGGGATTTAAGGCGGCAGTGCGCATTCCCAGATGCATAACGTGCGTCCGTTACTCTGGATTAGCACTCCGTTGCCATAGTTACCTGTCGCTTGTTTGATGTGTTCGGGCAAGTGGAAGGCTTAGTTTAGTCAGCACGCGAATTTGATTTCAACAGCACGGACTGACTTTTCTTATCTGATTTTGTAGTTTGTAGCTGAGTTTGCAATTACAGAAGTTTATTTTTTAAATAAAAATCCATAACTCTGATAAAGCGTGATTTTTCCCCTAAATGCCGCTTTTTAAAGGCGATAAATCTGCTCGGTTTTCGTATTGATTGATTTTTCACTCTTCAAGATTTCCTTCTTCAAGAAGATAATTGTTTCGATGTAGAATTTTCTAAATTAGCGACGATATACCGGACAGTCAGGAAAATTTAAAAATCCATTCTATGAATGACAAAAGAGTGTTGAACGGAGAGGATTTTGCATTCGTTATAAGTCGATTGGAATTATTGTAATGCGGTGTTGAGACAATGTTTTTTAAGCACGAGGATTCCAAAATCGAGTTTTGTGTTTCTGATGTTTTTCTTAGTGAGCAAACGGTTTAATTTATTTCGTACCCTTTGATTAAAGCACTCTAATCTGATTTGGGAACGGAAGCCTCGTCTTTTTAATGAGCGCATTTACATTTCTGTTACTTCTCGCGCATCTTTTCCCACCGCTCATTGGTGCGTTCTCATTTTACCTTATCCCCTCTTACAGTCGAGGTGTAAATGGTAATCAGCAAAAGGAAATTAAAAATCCCGATGCTACTTTTGCTAAAAAAAAATCAACAATAAAATGTTCATTTCGAATGCGTTGCACGAGACTGTAATTGTTTAACGAAGTCAGTATTTTGCTACTCTCTGGTGCTATTATTATTATTATCTCTTGGTTCGTTGACTTTTTTAGCTGTTTATAAGACTTCGATCGGAGTTGGGAATTTTTACGCTCCAAATAGTGAAATGGATGCTGATACATCGTTACTGTTTTAGCATCCATTTCGATAGATGGCACTGCGGTATCCAATCAGTTAATCTTCTAAGAAATGTAACGGATGACAATTAATTTCAACTCTTCAGAACTGGAAATAGAAATAGAATTGGATTTTAACTGGAAATGTAATGGGACAATTGATTTCATCTCGACAGTCTTACTCTGAAAGTAATTTGACAAGAGTGAGTCTAATTAAGTTCAACCCCCCCCCACAAATGAACAGTTTGGATTACAATAAATATTATCAAAATATTTACGTAATACGAAGATATTTCTGTCTGGAAATAATAAGCGATCATCGGGAATTATGACTAGATTCAACAAACAACAGCAAAAGATTTCACGTTGCACGTGCTAGAAAAAACAGTACTAAGTACTTAAACCACATTAGTTTCAACTGCAATTTAAAATAAGAAAGTTCTCAACTTTCCGTAGAGAAAAATGTCTTTTCTTTAGACCTCTTCATATAAGGCGACAGCAGCGATGTTGGATTTCAATATGATTAAAACCTCAGATTGCTTAGTCTATTATTAATATCAATAATTAATTAATTAGCGGTGTCATAAACGTTTGCTCTTTGTGGATGCGTTTTATATTCCACGTTTTAGCTTTTCATCTCTCATTTAAGAAAAATGTCTCACTCTAAGCTTGTAAATACTTTCAAAAAGGACACTGCATACGTAAAAGTAATAAAAGAATGTAGTGTATGCGACGAACAAGCTCTGAACACAAAGGAAGGTAAAGCAACAATTTATTTAGAGAGAAATATATTAGATGGATTAAAGAACAGTTTAAATCGAATTGAAGAATGGAGGTGGTCAAATCTGTTCATGATTCCCATAAATAACTTTCTGAATTAGCAGCAATTGCGTTATCATGAACTAGAAATGCATGTCATTTTAAACCGGAAGTATTCATCTGCTGTAACTAAACCGGAAGTGTCTTACCATTGTTAACACAACCAAGTTTAAACAATCGAAACATTTCTTGGACTTACAAATAATGATTAAAACATGCTACGTTTACAGCATACGTTTTGTGTTGCAGAAATATTCATTGAAGTAACTACTGACGGAATATCCTGACAGCGGGAACCACACTACATTACCATTTCACTACTGACTGTTGTACGGAGTTAATAAATGACCTTCCGTCAGTGTCGGAATAAAGGATTATTTCTATCTTTAAGCGTCCAAGTGATGCACTTAGCTTGTTCTGACCGTAAAAGCGGAAATATATTCTTTCTACTGCTTCCGGGGGATAAAGGCTTTTTCTGCTTAACCACAGAGCCATATTTCCCGAATCGCCTTTAATGGGAATTTAATGTCGACAGGTCTCTCGCCCATTTATATCGTTAAGTGCTAAAAAGTGACCTGTATAGAAAATCTTTTATTCTATCCCTCTTTGCAAGTTCACCGTAAACCGGAAATAAAAGACACAGCGTTTAATATAATTCGAAAAGCATCTAAATTTAATTTGATGTGCGTGCGAGTGTGTGTGTGTGTGTGTGTGTATGTGTGTGTGTGTGGTAAAAGGAATATTTGGACTTATATTGATCGAAATAAAGATTCCGCACCAGTCCTTGCCCCCCCCCCCTCAGTGAAGTCACGGATGGGTGAGATTTCAAGCTTTGGTTTCATCTTGTATTCGCCCTGCTGACTTAGAAACTTATGAACGAATCCACTTGTGCTGAAACCTCGAGATTCTGCATTAATTTTTGTTTTGTCAATTTTTTATGTTTTTTTTTTTTTTTTTTTTTGCAAGTTGACCTACTTTGTGGGGAATTTCAATGCATTTCGAATAGTTGTAATGCATACTTTCCTGCACGAGATAATTGTCTCATTCCGAAATCCATGTTTAATGAATGGATCACAATGGCATTATTTCAAATGTCTCTCAAAAAATATTTATGCAATTTAAATATTATTTAAATAATTGCATATTAACGTTTATTTAACTGATTTCCGAATTATGGATTCAGCTTATTCAGAAATGTGTTGAGAAATATTCGCTAAAATGAATGTCCAAAAAGCGAACCAACATTTATGGTTACTTGCATTTTGGAATTTAATTGTTTTCATTACACTTTTTAAATATTTATTTCGTGGCAATTTCTTTAGCAATGCCAAAAGAACATACAATAAACTGTGTTTACCATTTTGAACTGCATAGAAAGAAACAACATTCAACTACCAATAGAACATCTGAAATAAATTCTCTTTAATATTTTAATATTACTTCCCATAACTGCCGTTAGGAAATCTAATGCCAAATTTATGTTTCATTGAACTTGAAATGCATGAGTTTGGATCGCCTCAGTTGTTATTTTTTGTTTGTAATTTATTTTTAGTTGCATAACAGATAATACGATATTTTTTTGCTTCTAATAAAATCTAAGGGAACTGAAAATTTAGGACTTTCTTCAATAAAACACGCAGCGTTTAATATAATTCGAGAAGCATCTAAATTTAATTTAATGCGAATAGCTTTCGCTTACCAACATAAAACTATTTCCGCAATAATTTACATTTTTTTTTCAGAATAAATCCAAAGTAACTCGCCGCGAGATTGCATTATTATCATTGTACGTAATTCATTTCACTTGATTAGCATGTCACGAGCTATGCAACGCATTGTACGTAATTCATTTCACTTGATTAGCATGTCACGAGCCATTCAACGTCATGATCGTTTGCTAAATTCCCATTGGGACGTTGCTAATACACACGTAAGTTTGGCTATTTATTTAATTTTATTGAGATTAGGAAAATTGTCAAATATTACGATTTTTTTTTCATTTCACAGCAGTAAATTTCAATACTTTGAGGAATCTTAGTCGATATGTTTACGCAGCAATTTATTATTCTGGTATGTCGCATGTTAAACTCCGAATTTAATTTCATAAATATTCTATTTTTCCTCTATTCGTGCGAATTCATATTGTATATTTAAGCAAACGGAAATGGAATTTTATTAGAAATACGTTATGAAATCAAAAATTAATAATTAATTCTTGATAGAAAAATTAATTAGGATTCATTTGTGGGATATACTCGATAGGTCTTTCTTAATAGAAAAGATTACGAAATTTCTTTTTTTATTATTATTTTTAGCTCTGAAAGTATATTTTCTTTCGAAATGCTCTTATTTTCCCTCACAAACCTTAAATCGAACTCACCGTAAGAATTTATGTCGCGATAAAAATGCATTCCATAATGAGTAAGAATATTAAGTTTCCACTGCCGACTGACATGAAGTTTCGTAGTACCAAGTTATTATTCATATACAAATAGAAAGTAACTTATATACTAATTGAAAAATTTTAAATACTTTTGAAAATTTTAAAGATTGTGAACTATCCAAGAGATTTATTAATACACCTTTTATTTATTAATATATAAAATTTGAAAAGAAAATAACCTTTAGTTTTTTAGCCAAGCAATAGCCAAGCCTCAGTTCTAACTGAGGCTTGGCTATTGCTGTTACCCTCCTGCCATGATCAGAGCTTTAATTGCTCAATAACACCTTATCCTAACTGTCCTCTACAGATAACGGGGAAGATGAAAAGCATTCTTGCTTCGCCCCTTTAAGCCAGTCCTTATAAGGACTTATCTATGATCAGGAGATCGAAAGACAAATAATCGACCGTGATATGCGGTGATTAATACCCTTGGAGGGTAATGGATGGCAATGCTGTAGCCAATGAAGTTCTAACTGAGGCTCGGCTATTGCTGTTACCCTCTTGCCATGATCAGAGCTTTAATAGCTCAATAACACCTTATCCCTACACTCCCCTCTACAGATAACGGGGAAGATGAAAAAGCGTTGTTGCTTCGCCCCTTTAAGCCAGTCCTTATAAGGACTATATCTATGATCAGATTGCAAAGCTTGAAATGAAGTCATTAATGAATAACTAACTGTTATTTAGAAGTGTTGGTCAAGTGTTAATAAACTATTTAATAACCAACTAGTTTCGCCAGCTATTGCTGTCGGCATCTTCAGGGTACAAATATAAGGTAGGCAAAGTTGATTACAAGCTAGATGTTAACTGACAATTCTAATTCAATAACAAAATAGTACTGAGCCTGAAACAATACACATGTCGCGGATACATGATTTACTTGGTGGGAAACATTTTGTAGTTTGGCGCTGAAGTTCATTTCATGTGTTTAGTGATTTCATGAAGGTCCTCCATATATTAGATATTAAATCCCTTTTTCTTTGTACTTGTGTGGAGAGTTAAATTCAGATTACAAAAAGCTGAAAACAGTTATTTTGCAAGACTATATATATTTATATATATGTATATATATATATATACAGCATGGCGAACCCGAGGCACTGGAAGCTGGACCACGCCTTACTTCATGTAATATACACCTCTTATATTATCTGTAGACTGGTCCATACTCTTCTTTCCCTCTGCATTTCTTTTCACCTTGCTCCTCCCCCCCAATGCTATTAGAGTATTCGAGGACTAGGGGTGATTCTCTCCTATTTACCTATTTTTTTTATCTCATGCACCTGCTCACCCCCAGTTAAAAATGGTGAAGACAGATCAGAACCCTATACCACATCGGTCGTCGCGCGGGTTACCAAGGACCGCACTGGATGTTAGGCTTCCTGGACAGCCAGTGACAAGTGAGCTACAGGAGCAAGATCCACAGAACTCGAAAGTAATTACTAGGAAAAAGTGGAGCAGGGATGAAAATCGACAAGTCATGCAGTGCTTCTACGGTTCAAACCCATCAGTTAGGGGATTTCAGAAACGAATGTTCCAACTTTAGCTTGAACGACACCCAAATTCGGAAATTTCATTCGAAAGGCTGATTCAGCAACGCCACTTCATCATCAAACGCAAGGTATTTAGTGAACTTGAGCTGGAAGCACTGAAACCTCAAGCTGTAAAAGTAGACCGTACGACCCTGAAGTGACCAAGAATATGAATGGAGCAGAACCAGATTCCTACGTGAAGAATGCTGAAAATTTTGAAAATATACAAATCGTTGAAAGGAAGCTATCAGATAAGGAACAAGAACTCGCAAGAAAAATTATCGAGCAAATGAACAGCAACCAGGAACGAGTTAGGCTTCCTGTCTCGAGACAAGTACCTCAACGAAAACCGAGGAACTCCTACAAGAAGCCAATAAAGCTGAAAGGGATATTCCTACTGGAATTATTGAGCAAACGAATCAACTTATGTACTCAATAGCCTACGTCGTAACATCTGAATTAGAATATAAGATTAGTGAACCCAAAAGCAGTAAGGCTCAGGAAACAAAATGGAAGCATCGACTGGAGAATAAAATTCTTAAACTCAGAGCAGACGTGGGCAATTTGAATAACCTTAAGGAAAAGAAACTGAAAAACACATAAATCCGAAATAACCTCATAAAGACATATAATACTGGAACACAACCTATTGATGAAGTATTAGAGGAAGCGAAGCAAACAATAGTTGCAGTTGCAGCTAAAATAAGAAGATACAGTACACACATTGAACAGTACAAGCAAAATACGATGTTTCGCGCAATTCAGCACCAGGTTTTCAAGAAAATTGATTGCTCCAGGAATAATAACCTTAAAGAATCGTTGCTTAATCCTGTGGGCATATTCAGTCAAGATATATCAATGGATTTTGGGTTAGACAAAACGAGATTCCAGCAATTACACAAAAACATGTGTAATTGCAAGAGGAAAGTTTCAAGATATGAACGAAATCGAGCTGTTCAATGGTCAAATAATCAAGGCAATAAAATTCGAAGCCAGCTACAAATATTTGGCAATTTTAGAAGCATCATAAATTCTGCACAATAAGATCAAAGAAAGAACTGGAGCAGATTACATAAGACGATTAAGAAAACTCCTTAAGTCAATGCTTAATGCTGGAAATTTGATAAAAGCAATTGATACCTGGGCCATACTTGTTCTGAGATATTCAGCAGGCATTGTTGAATGAACCCAGCTAGAGATGGAAGATTTAGACCGAAAAACTCGATAATTAATGACAATGCAACATGCCCTCAATCCTCGCAGTGACATTGATTGGCTATATCTATCACGCAAAAAAGGAGGCAGAGGATTATTACAAGTGAAGCAAGTTATTGAAGAATAAAAACGAAATTTGAATGATTATCTGCAGCAAAAAACAGAAAGGTTTCTAATTGAGGTAAGGGAAGAGGGTTTATTTAAACCCATGGAGACAAAATTGGAATACAAAACCAACCAAGTAAAAGTGAGAACCGAAACATGCAAAAATAAGGCATTGCATGGAAAATACCTTCACAGCATAGAGGGCAGAGCTGACCGCAACTTGACCTGGCAATGGTTGAGAAATGGAGCACTAAAGAAAGAAACAGAATCGTTAATTTTTGCAGCACAAGAACAGGCCATTAAAACCAACGTTATAAAGGCAAAATACAAACAATTCAAGAAGACAGTAAATGTAGATTGTGCAAAAAAAAGGAAGAAACTGTAGACCACATTATAAGTGGGTGCAGCAAAATCGCACAAATTGAGTACCGTAAAAGGCATGATAACGTAGCTAAGATAATCCACTGGAATTTATGTAGAAAGTATGGGTTTGAAGTATCTAAAGACTATTGGAAGCATAAAGTTCACCAGAAAGTGGTTGAGAATGAAAAAGCTAAAATACTCTGGGATTTCAAAATCCAGACTGACAAAAGCTTGGAATGCAACACACCCGATATCACAGTGGTTGAAAAAAGTGAAAACAAGGGTGTTACGTTTATCGAAATATCAGTACCAGGAGATAGTCGGATTGACGACAAAGAAACTGAAAAAATTACAAAATATCGCGATTTGCAAGTCGAAGTTGAACGAATCTGGCGAAAGAAAACGAAAGTTGTTCCCATAATAATAGGTGCTTTAGGCGCCATCCCTAAAACATTGAAAACACATCTAGAAGCACTCGAATTAGATGGATTAAAAATTGGGCAGCTACAAAAGGCCGCTTTGTTCGGCACAGCTTTCATTTTCAGAAAGTATTTCCACAACTCATAGGCCCTTGGGTAGAGCTCGAATTAGTGGACTATAACCAACCTTTTCTTAAGACTGAGGAGGAAAATTAAGCTTTGATGAATATTATATATATATAATGATACCTTTTTTATAATATTCCAACCGAGTAAAAATCCTTTCTGAAAAAAAAAAATGTATATATATTTATAAAATTAATTTTACTGACTAGAACCCGAGAAAGTATAACAAAAACCTTTAATAAATCACGACCAGTTTCTTCGGTGCTCCGACTTCTTCAGGTGAGAAAGAAAAAACATAAGACTTATACAAATAACAAGGTAAAAAACATGGACTTTCCCGCTTAATAAAAAGAAACAGAATAGCAACAGTCATATTTGAATAGGTGACCGCGTGCTGCTGTTGGCTTGAGGAGAATGTGTGTGACAGCTAATTTTAGAGCGCTAGTACTGGATTACTGCGCTATGGGAATCAGGCAAATTGTAGCTTAGATTGTTGTTCAAGTGTGAAGGGTCCAGAACTATTTCTTTTGATTCTATAATACGTCTTTCAAATTCATCCTTGCATATATATAAATTGGTTGTGCGGTTCCAATCAACTTGGTGTGGCCGTTTCTTCGAGGTTAGAGTTTGCGGAGAAGAGCACATGACTGGAAAGGGCGCTCGCTCGTGTTCTACTGTAAGAGATGTCACGTCTATGTTCCTCAAGACGAAGTGAAACAGATTTATCTGTCTGGCCAAAATAAGGTCGGCCACAGTCGCACAAAACTTTATAAACACCAGGAAAATGCAGTTGGTTGTGTTTTGGTTTTGGTCGACTCAGAAAAGAACGAAGCTTTGGCAGAGTAGCATAGTCGGTCTTTATGTTGAATTTCTTTAAAATCCTAGATAGGTTTGGGGTAAGAGAAATGATACAGGGTGTTCGGGATAAATTTGACATATTTATAATTAATTATATTTTTCCGTAAGTTACATGTATTAACACACACTTCTCTTCATTTAAAAGTTTGGACCCTTCTTCATTCATATACAAGATGTCAGAAAGGATGGATAGCTGGAACCCACCTGAATCATGGAAGAGAATAACTTGTATCATGATGATTCGTGCCCGCCATCAAAATAAGGATATTACGACTGCTGCCCAATGCTCCCTGAATACAGTAAAAATAATCAGGCATGAACTAGAGACTTGCAATGGTGACTACGAGGATGTAGCAAGAA